>NC_137838.1:76594852-79372352 GCF_948465745.1 Chenopodium album
GTGCAAGATACAATCAATGATCGACACCACCACCACCACAAACACCGCCACCATTCATACTCTCTCCTCCACCACCACCATTGCCTTCGCCTCCGCCTCCGCCTCCGCCTCGACTGCCTCCACCGCCTCCTCCTCCAATTTCCCCACCTCCTTCGTCTCCTCCGCCTCCTCGAGTGCCTCCTCCTCCGCCTCCACCATCATTGCCGCCTCTGCCATCGCCACACCCTCACCCACATCGTGTGTAACTGATGAGAGCAGACATTGGGGAAAGAACAGCAGCTCGTTGCTCTATATCCAAGGCACTGTCATGATTGATGATTACTCAAGATTCGATTTTTATTACAATTTTTTTTTTTTTTTTTATGAATCAAACCGGTTAAAAACGGTAAAAGGAGGTCACCGGGACGGAATATTCCCTCCGGTAAGTACTCTGCCATACTTCAGTACTCAAAATGCAACAACTGATACTTGAGTACCTTATTTGCAACTTTAGGCAAAGTTTAGTACCCACATTAATGAAGGCAATAGTTTTTATTTTAACTTAAAAATAAAATTATATTAGAAGTTTTATGTTTTTTAAAAATTAAATACAAATGACTTTAGTTGACCTTGTGTTTGTTTGTGATCTGGATTGCCTTACTACAACCCTTAAAAATATGGTAATTATTGAAAGTTTCTTGTTTGAGTGGGAAAAGGGCTGTTTATTGCCTCAAATTGTTAAAGGCATCTTCAAATTATGTGAGTTGTAATATTATATATATATATATATATATATATATATATATATATATATATATATATATATATATAATTGAGAATAGTTGAGAACTAAGCCGAATAATAGGAACTAGGAACCAATCCCGGCCGCTTCCTCCGACGACTCACATCTCACCCGCGTTTAATAATAGCATTTTCGTAATTTCGCGAATTTTAAAACTTTTTTTCCCCGTTTTTTAACCTTAAAGGCTATTTCATTTATTTTATGACTGGTTTCATTTACTTTTACTAACTTTTCATTTACTTTTTAGAAATGAAACTGGAAATCATTTTGTAAAGTAGAAATATTACGAAAACGTCAATAATGACACGAAAAGCATGTTGACCGTCCGATTAACATGATCTAAGAGCCTAAATTAGTTCCTAGTTATTACATATAATGTTGATTTTAAAAGTAATCTTTAAAGTTTTGATCGATGTAAACTATTAGATGTTTTTTTTTTTTGTCATTTTCTTGAGATAGGGAAACCATTAGTAATTGTTAAAAAAAATTAAAATAAATTGAAGTTAGATGTAAGCCAATTTCAACTATATACATACTTAATGTAACTTTAGTATGGGTGGTTGTGTACATATTATGATATTCACACCAAATTAAGCCAAAAAGCTATTCAATTATACCAAATAACCATACCATACCAAATATAGTTAGTTATATTAGGAAATTTTATCTCCATACCTAACCCTTTACCTAGAGGGATGTCATTTTGATTTACAAGTACTTGTATTACTTTTCCAAATAAACCTAATGTATATATAAAGATAATATATATTTGAATGTGGTTAAGACTTTGAGTTTGTTTATTTGAAAAAAGTTAGGGTAAAAGGATTGTACAAAAATATCCTCCTTGCAAGGGAATGACCAAATGGATTTTAAATAACAATAATAAGCAATAAACTTAAATTATTGAAAAGATCAATATTCAAAGACTCTAATTTCTTGCATTTGCTATCTGCTATCCGACCTTCTACTTGATTTGTTGTATAGTCGATGTTCCGAAATAAGCAAATTTTATGATTTCGTGGTACGTAAAAGCCACAAAATGTGCTTTGATTTGACAAATATTAGGTTTTCTTCAATAGTAATACGTACTTATATTGAAAAAAAAAAAATTATAACTACCAATACAACTTTTTTGTATAAAATATAATATTTAAAGTTGTGCATTACAACGTTAGTAACATTTTGGAAATCTCCTCTTCTCTCCTCTCCTCTCATCTCCTCCTCTCTTCTAGGGTTTCTCCAAAATCTCGGCCGTTTAGGCCGGAAATAGTCTAATTTCTTAAATTAGACTATTTCCGACCCTTTTCCTTTAATTTTATTTAGTTTAGCAATTTGAATTTCAATAAATCTACACAAGTAGTGTAGATATTCGTCTGTCTCCCTATGGTGGAGTGTCTCCCTATGGTGGAGTCGTTAGTTTCGTTTGGCATCGCTGTGGTTTTCTGTTTTTTGGTTTTTTGTTTTTTAAAAGTGTATTATATATGTCACATAATGAATCAAAAAATATATAAACTCATTAAAATCATGATAATTTTGAAAATTGACAACAGAAAAGTGGAAACACCTTTTTCTTGTTTCTTGTTTTTGGTTTTTGGTTTTCAAAAAAACAGAAAACTGAAAACCAAAAATGATGTCAAACAAGCCTAGTTGTTTGTTTTTGTTTAGGGTTTGTTTGTGTGTTAGGGTTCATCAAAAAAGTAATCATCTTTTGCCCTATTGTCAGTTCTTTGGTAAAGATTTGTTCGGGATCGCAACGGTTGTCAAATTTTCAAATGCGTTCAGGCGAATCAGATGAGAATCATCCTTACGGCTACAACAAATCGTTAGACCGTCTCTCCAAAAAGGCTGCATATTCCAGCGATGTGTGCGAGAGATGTACCACAGTGCAAGATCTTTTCAACGATCGTAGCTCTGATGAAGGAAAACCTAATTTGATTCAATTTTATGTATTTGTTAATTTAGATTTCATTTGTAGATGGCGGATGACTTTTTATTAATGAATTGATTTGTTTCCAAAAAAAAAAAAAAAAAAAAAAAAAAAAGAAGAAGTTGTGCATTACAAAAGAGATCAAAATCAAAACGAAACATTGAAAGAATGTAAAGAGAATATATTGTAATAATAAATGTTTGTTAGTACATTCTTTTCCATCCTCTTAAGAATAACAATATTATTATGGTCAATAAAAAGACTAGTAAAACTAATAATTTGCTATTCAATATTCATGTTGTTATTATTGATATCTAAGGTCAAATACGTTATCATAAGAAACATAACACAATTTAAACAAATAAAGGAAAAGGACAAGCAATTATACTTTTTAAAATCGGCTTTCAAACCATGATCACTACATCAACAACTCATACAAGTCATATCACATTTATTGCATACATCAATATATATAGCATAGCTTTTTATTATAAAAATTATAATTGGTAGATTTATTTTGAGCTTAAAGATAATTAGTTGACTTAATTTAATCTATTACGGAGTATTTTTATTAGTGGCAACAAAACTAAATGTCGCATACATATTAATAATAAAAAATATTATGATATGGAATGTCACGTCTTCGACAAAAATAATGTACATGAATCATGATATATATGTTTAAACTAATTTACAAAAAAAAAAAAATCCAGCTCATATAGAAAATCTCATTTGTCGTCATATGTCCAAGTTCATGACTCCCATCCACTTTGCTCATGATCTAAATCCACCAACCATTCTCTCATACATCACACTTAATTTAACTTCTCCCGTTACTAAATGATCTTTTAATTAGAATTTTCGATCTTAACAGATAACTAAAAAGTCGAATTATGAAAAACATTTAGGAACAAAGGAGTACGAACAAAGCATATATCATACTAGTATACGTTCCGTTGCCCCTTATATCGTTTTATTCTATCTAATTATGCTATTGGATGATTATGGAACAATTGGACAATGTTAGCCCCACAAATTACTTATTAATAAAAAGGATGGTACTATAATATGTGTTTGAAGATATCTTAATCATTTACTAATCTCCGAGGGTTAGGATTCACTGGATCAAATCTGAGCAACAAAGCAAAAAGAAGGTTCGAAGAAAACAATAGTCTTAAATTAAATAAATATATATATACTCCTTAATTGTTTATTATCTTTATCATGATATTCTCTTCACTTAAATGACCTTTTGATTTTATGAAAAGTTATATGTGATACCTTTGTTTGTATTGCGATATTTATATCATACACAATTTTATATTAACTTTCTGTACCATAATATGTGAAACCTTATTTATTGTTTACCTTTATTTCATATAATCCAATAATAGATTCTTAGTTTTTACAGGGTTTCATAGTGTTAATAGGTTTATGCATTGTGTAATTTGACACATTCTAAGGTTAAAAAAATAAGGTTAAATTTGTCAAACTACTAATCTATATGAACTTTCTAGTTAACCATATCAACATTGCTCAACAATTGTAAAGACTTATCACAAATCATTTTTAATACACATATTCAACCACTAATACATATTTCAAAACTATAAGTCAAATGAGAATTTAACAAAATCTCACATTAGTATGACTGTATGAGTATAATTTTATAGTTACTCCATAATACGGAGTATATAAATTGAGGATAATTTGTGGTTGAAGCTTCTTTCGGTTTAAATAAAAGAGTTTAAATGAAATTATTAAATAAAATGGAACAAAATGAGTGATACAGTAACGCATTTATTAAGAAACAGAGAGAGTAATGCGAAAGAAGTTTGGGTATTGGGAAATTTGTATGAAGAGAAGGGTATTGTATTTGTTCATAAGTTTGGTCTGACAGCTCAGAAGTAGAGACGCACGAAAGCTCCACTAACCCATGCAATTAACTAAATAATCAATTAATTAATTAATAAAGAAAGTAATGGGATAAGGAATAATGTAATCTTTGTTATGGCGTACTCCATTTAAAAAAGGACAACCTGGCGAATCACTTGTAAACAAATAATTAGGCCATAATTTAGTACACAAGCTAAGTTACCTTTATCTTTTCTATACATTATTATTCCTTCCATCTGGATTTGAGTAATCTAATCATAAAGGTTTTTCTTTTTCTTTTTTCAAAAACATTCATACTTATGAAATTCGATCACAACTTTTGGTTACTAGTGGCTATATGATTGAATCCATTCAATAAAAACACCCTATTTGTAACTTAAATTGATTGTACTCGTATTTGTTATCAGTAATTAGGGATGGCAATCCACTTCGAATCTGATCCTATTTTGCCTCATCCGAGGAAAATAATCCACTTCGAGTCCAAGAAAAAGGTATTCTGAGTTTAACTCCGAGTCGAAGACTGATTGATCGTGGATTTGGGTGTGGGTAGTAGTGAAAGTGGGTGTGGGTTACAAAGGCCCAAGTAGCCCAATTTCTCAAACTATATTGAATACCTAAAAAAAACTCGGAGTCGAAGGCCAGATAAGTCAGATTTAACATAATTCGTTCCGAGTCCGACCCGTTGCCATCCTTATTAGTAATTTGAACTGGACGATTAATAGTTCATTGATATCTACATAGGATCAATGTTTACACATTTGTGAACTAATTATTATGAACAATTGATATTGATACTGGTAAATTTCATAAGTGAATAGTAAAGATGCAAAAAAGTGTGAACATTATCAAAATACTGTGTGATATAATCAAAGTGTGTCATAATAATTAGGTCATATTCATACAAAAGCACTTAAACCCAATGGGAAATTTTAATTACTAGGTCAACTTTTCATTTTGTCAGGATTATCAGATCAATAAATAACAAATACTCTTTACCCTTAATCTCAATTGGCCATTAAACTAAGGATATAAAGGAAGTTCCAAATCCAACACCCCAGATTTGATCTTATGTAGTACTCTATATCCTTAATCTCAACTAGCCATTAAATTAAGACACCGATAATCAAATGAATAAATTTAACTGTCTTAAAAAATTTAAAATAATCATTATAGATACTCTCTCCGTCTCTAAAGTGCTTCCTATTCAAACGATAGTACTCAATATCTCACAAAAATAGTCATAAAGAGTGTAATGGAAAATTTTTGAGAGACAGCTGCAGTACTATTATCAACTCAAACTATTTTTAAGCCTAAAAAAATTTGTCGAAATACTACAAAATATAAGATGAAATAAGACAAAGAATAAGGATAAATTTAGTGAAGCACTTTGATGTTTAGCCTTAAGAAGTTCATTCCCATGTGAAAAAATGAAAAGGTTTTTGGCATGGAGTGTTTGTCACTTCAAAGATAGGCAATAACTTTTAGGGAGGTTTGACCACACTTACCCTTAATCTCAAGGGAACATTTTTAGATCTCCAAGATTAATACTGATAAAAGTGTCCCAACTTATTTATAACAGTACCAGCTACTTCAGCAAATTCTAAAGTTTTTATTTTGCCAAAGAGAATCGTTAGCATTAGATGTTGGGACTTTTAGGGTAATGTCATCATGTCCAATATCCCAAGCATGCAAATTATTCAACCACTTTTTGAATTCTAATAATGCCTTGATTTTATCATTTTATGTCACTTGCAAGTTGCAACTACTTTCAGATAGAAAGATCAATACCTAGGCTATGTATGGTGAGCAGTTCTTGCAAGTAGAGCTGATCGCGCTCCATCCAGGTTTGCATGAATTAACCTATTCCTGGCTCGAAAACAGTACTTAGCCTGATTTAGCCCCAAGCTAATGCAAGACTATGGTACATTTAGTAACCCTGAAGGTTTGCCACACTCTACTATGATTAGTCACCCCCCCCCCCCCCCCCAAAAAAAAAAGAAAAATAAAAAAAAAAAAATCTCTCTATATCTGAGACTGGTAGTCCAATAAAATAAGATAAATCCGTACAATATAGAATGTCATACAATATTCTACTGCCTGGCAGAAAGTAACATAAGTTATGGAAAAGGAGAGTGATGAACGAATTTAGTTGATTTTACTACAAAGTCGACCTGAAAAGAGTTCTGAATCTTTGGACATAAGACTAAGAAATGGCTAAGTCGCCAGGTATCAACTGAAAGCTAGGAAAGGTCCTATTTTTAAACGAAATATAAGTAGCACACAGACTAAGTTTTCCACATAATTCAACAAATGACCCTAAACATGGAGCCTAGTAAGAAGTAATGATATAGACCTAACGAAACAGGTAGCAAATCATCCATTCACCACCATAGAATGGCAGTCAAGCTGTCAAATGTTCTGCGAGTAGTCGAAGCTGAGTGGCTGCTGACAGAATGGAGCCTGAAACAAAGAGAGCAAATTTCCAAACATAACATCAGATAACTGAGAAAAATTAGATGAACTTACAGTTGAGCTCTAATAGAAGATTATAAAATCCAAATTCAGTTATCACAAATCAACCCTCCAATTTGCACAATAATATCCCAGATACCTTATACCTCAAACTATTGCTCTGGGATTATACTAAAAAGCCCGATTCCTGGAAGTGTCTCGTCATTTTTTTAATGGTAAGGAGAAAGACCTTGATCAGACTTTAATTCTCATGATTTTTTTAGTCTAGTATTTGTGGGCCAAGTACTTGGAAGTGTAGGGGGTGGGGATGTAAGGGAATCCCTACCCCCAAACATCCTCACTTCACAAGCTTCAAACCCCAGACCTCTAGGATCTAAGTTAAAAAAACCTTACCAAGTAAGCCAAGCCTTGCTTGGTAGTGAGTGTCCCATCATTGCTCAATAACAACTCTATCTACCTTAGTGAGCAAAAACTCAAAAAGCATTGATTAAATTGGGATTAACAATCGATTAATAATTTTGCTTATTTCTTCCTATTAGTACTTACAATAGCATACGCTAGGACTATAATTCAAATGCACAGGTGAAAAAATTACGTGTCGATTAGGAGTTTAGGACAACCATATATCATAATAATGTTCAAATCAATTGTATAAATTAAAAAAAAAAAAAAGCACAGGTGGATATGCTGCAACCTTGAGTCCTAGATAAGAATGATAAGTTGATAACTACCAACCTAGTACCCACTAACACATAATGGCCACTAGATGAACCGAATTTTAAAACTGCATCATACCTGGAAAACAGAATGTCTAAACTGATCATATGAGTGTGCATACATCATAGCAGGACTGGGCCACTGCATGTAAACGGCATCTCTGGAAGGTTGATTTAATCCCATGGCACAATAATGATTCATACTTGGGTCTGATGGACCATAGTTGAGGGCGTTCTGTGCTCTTGGGATTTGACCCATCTGAGGAAAAGCAGCATCATACTGCACATAGGGAGGCTGAAACTTGGGCATGCTGAAAGGAAGCATAAACCTCTGACCGGTAGGAAAGCTTTTAACATACCTACAGATGACCAAATAGGACATATTAGCACTCAGCAAATATAAAATGGCCCCAACTAAAAAATTTCAGGGCAATAGCACTATACGGTTATACCAGACTTGAGTTGGGTCTGAATTTGCAATAAAAAAACCCATCCACAGGTTTTACTCAATTACCTCTATTATGGTCATACAAAGAGAATAGCATTGTAAGGACAAAAACAAATACAGAGATCAAGAAAGATGAGCAGAAGAGCATAATGTCAATAGCCAAAAAGTAGCAACAAATTCTAATAAAAAAATAAAATAAAATAAAATAAATTCTTTATTCCTATAGAAACATAGAAAAATAGGATAAAGAGAAAAGGATGTTTTCAACTTCCAGAATTGATTTAAATCTAAGAAAATTAAGTCCTCAGAAGCAAGGATCTCTTAATAAAATTTATCATCTAGTCTTCAAAATCCAATATGATGAAAGGGTTAACTCTGCTTTCATGCTCCCCAGCCCCCAGGCACTCAAGCAATATTATCAATACCAATCCAACAAAGATCTAAGGTAAATTGGAAGATTACAGCAAAAAAAGATTCATCACAGAGAAGCGCAAATGTACCTGTCATAACTACGGTCATAATCTGGATCATATCGATCTTTTTCTCTGTCTTTGAAGATGGCAGCAACACGAGAAGAAGTTCCTATGTCCCTGACATTGACACTCTTCTCCGGTTCATTGATAAAGTTCTGGCATCCACCCATTTCATCCTTGCTTGGACACAAACTTTTCCCATCCCCTGACACCTGCGATGATGTATCATCTGACGTAGGACTGTTTGGACTGCTAAAGATGCGAGCTCTTGCCTTATCATACTCCTCCTTCCTCTCTTCGACGCTCCTTACAGAGTTTCGTTTAAGATCCATGTCACCTGCACCAGAAGATGATCTACAAGGCCTACGCCTGATAGCAATTTTGACCATCTCATGTTTGTTGTTATCTGACTGTCTAGGTATGTCTGATAAACAAACTGATGGGTACTTGCTCTCCGCTGTTTTCATAACCATGATTTTAGTTCCAGCCCCATCAACAAGATTGTCCAACACCATGGTCTGCAGACCGTAATGTTGAGCAACCCTGTGTGCCGCAAGGCGTAAATAGGAAGTAGGGAAATGTTGGAACTCAAACTGCAATTGCTCTGGATTCTGTAAGAATTTCTGAATATCGAGCTCCATACGCAGAACTGAAAAATAATAAATAAAAACCGTCATTATTCAGTCGAATTAAAGAGATCACATTGGAGCAACATATGTAATGTACATTGAGGAATCTGATCAAAGCCAACTACAAGTCTACAACCCTTATATACCAACAAAGAACAAAAAAATCTACAAGGACAAGGGAACAAGGGCAAGATAATTCACACTCTTTAAATCATTGTAATTAGCCAATCACCAGATCCTTAGGATGCAATCAAGGGCATATTTAAGCTGCTTTTCTTTAATCTAAATCGAAGGTTTTCTTGGAGCCTGCATATTCATCTAATTGGAGATAAAAGACTTCACAAATCATTAAGAAGTGAATACTAGGCTCGTACTTCCTCTGTTTTCTTTTAAATGCAACACACCTTCTTGGCACTCACTTTGAGGAAGAGATTAAGCAACGTAAACAGACAAATTAATCAGAATAATTTATACACATAGTACCTAACCCTACTCTAGTCTTGGTGTTCAAACTATTTGGATAAAGTCACTTGTTTACCTACTCTAATCAACTCCTAAAAAAGCATGTCAAGGTGGTGTATTGCATTTATAAGAAAACGAAGGAAGTACAATATAATAAAGTCATAAAAACAAAATTATCAGTAGCAATTAAAACACCATGACCACACCCTAGGGCAGTGGAGTAAAAAATGCAAAATTGACATCGCATGTAACTGCACAAAAAGGAGAAAATGAAAGAGATACCAATCAGCCTAGTAGGGAGTATAAGACAAGGAAGTAGAAAAAAAAAATTACAGCTATATTTCTACCTTACTATGTACACAATGCCACAATATACGGAATTATCATAATCAACCTTTCTCTCTGTCTGTATCACCACCCTCTGTCACTCCCTCTTTCAAAACTTGTTGAAGAATAGCAGCAAGAATAAAACAAGTGGTGATACTTGAATTGTGCTTAAAAAAAATTTAAAAAAAAATTAAAAAACATATTTAGGCACATTTAATACAATAGATGGGTGATGCCCAAGTATGTTGCCTAATACCTATTGCAAGCTCCCTTTACTTTACCTTAACAGATCTAGATGTATGCAGTACATAAAATTAACAAGAGAACACAAGCAATTTCATTTGGTCATTCAAAATAGTAGGAAAATGAAGGCATGGGCCGACATAAATGTACAGTGTTAACGACAAAATCAAGCATGCCAAATTTACATGCAAAACTTTCTCATAAATTAAAATGTTTAAGAAAACCATAAGCAACCGCCACAATACATTCTCATTTAAGTTTTATAGAACCTTTTTGCATAAGACACTGCCTTACACAAGCATATTTTCTAATGGACAGGATACTAACAGTAACTAACCCTGCTTTAACACTTTAGCCTACAAATTGATATTCAGAAATCTCCACTAAAAACTCAAGAGTTTTAAAAGAAACCACTCCCAAAGGAAAGCCCTCCCTATTCAAATGATTTTGCTCCATTATTTAAGCCTCCCTCTATAGCGAAGACATGCTCCGTTATAAAGGTCCACACACTTCTAGCATGCCACACATCCCCTATGGCCTCTATTAGGGTTGATTCCACATTCTTAAACTTTGTTTCCAAATTTAATTAAGAAGCATTATTCTAGAAAGGCTAAGAGAATCAACTGAGTTGATTCCCTAAATTGCAACTTGTTAGGTCAATTTAATCATTCCCTTTAACATCTTCTTACCCACAAATTCTCCCCCCCCCCCCTCTCCCGGCTTTCACTTACTCTTTCTCTTCTTGACACCATGCTCACCTTGACCACCACTAGACCAAACAATCAAGACCATCCATCTTCTGATCTCTCCACCCTAACCACCAACACTAACCATACATGGCCACCATGAAACCCACCCAAACTCCATAAAATTCATTCAACCACCACCCATCACCAACAAATCACCACCCCAACCACAAAAAAAGTATAAAAAAAGTTCAAGGCGCACCAATGCAATTCGGAGTTCCAAGCACCTTATCCACACCCTTGGTTTTAAAAAGTGCGCCTCGGGCGCGCCTCGCTCCCATGGGAAATGGGCTTTAGCTAGGCGAGGCCCAGTCGTCACCTACGGAAGGCGCGAGCCTCGTGCGCTTCAAAGTGTCTTTGGTAAGGTGCACCTTTGCGCCTCAAGGAAAATAACTAAGATTTAAGATATAAATTGAAGAATGGACATTTTTTCAAATTTAGACTACCTTAGCTTTACATATATCATTATTTAATTTATTATGAATCTTTTCAATTGGTATTAAGTATAATAAAAAAAAATAATTTGAAATAAATAAATAAATACATGCGCCTTGCATACAAAAGACACGCGCCTTCGCCTTGCGCCTAGGTTGCAAGGACCATATGTGCCTTGGAGCGCCTTGCGCCTTTTAAAACTAAGTGCACACCTTGTTGAGGTGAGGTGCATGTAATAAAAAATAAAAAAAAATATTGTGAAACGTCATTATGCACCTTGCACCTAAATTGCAAGAGGCGCATGACCACTAACGAATTGCACCTTAGCGCCTCTAGGCACACTTTTTCAAACATTGCACACACCCCAAAATCCCAACACAACCCCACCCTTGAAATCCATCGCCCTTTGAAACTTCACCTCATTCACCCGAAAAACTTAACCCACCCCTAAAAATCTACCGCCAGCCATATAAAATTGAAAACAGCCCAACCGACCAACAAAAACTAGATCTGACAAGCGAGGAAAAAATGGAGGAAGAGTGGAGCTATGTTCACCGGACTCGGCAAAAAACCCAAAGTGTCACACAACACGACGCGGACACGGACACGGAATTCGTGTCAGATTCGGCTGTTTGATCTCGGACACTTCAGAGAGAGGGGAATGGGAGAAAGTGTGAAACAGAGCTGAATTTTTTTTAAAAAAAATAATAATAAAAATAAATAAAAAATTCCGCCGTGTACTGGTTGTCGGCACCATCTGCTGTGGAGGCGGACTTGCGGCAGCCTTTCCCTCTTTAGATCTAAAATTATCTTCAGTTGAAAATTTCACATCCTAATTCATATTTTTGGCAGATTTTAATGGGAAAATCATGAAGCCATGTCATTTTGAAGACGAAGAATGGTGAAAAAATAATTAGAAAAGGAAAAGAGATGAAGAAGACAAGAAGTTGAAAAAGGAAGCCATTTAAGCTGATAAAAATGGTGAAAGAAAGTAATGGGTGAAAAAGAGAGAAGAAGACAGTCAAAATACAGATAAGAATTAAAAAAAAAAGTACTATACAGCTGTACTACTAACTTTTGTTTATAAGATAAATAATTTAGTAAAGAGACTTTATCTTGTTGAGTTGTTGGTAACTTACTATGTACTCCGTATCTTTCTTTTCCCTTTTTTTTTCTTTTTTTGTTTCTTTTTTTTTTTTTTCTGAAAACATTTCTTTTCTTTTTTTTTTCAGCAATTGTTTAGAAATTTTTAATTTTTAACTTATGACGAAGTGGAAACACTTATCCCTCAAAAAAAAAAATATTAAATATTTTGTAATGTATAATTTTATTGCAAAAAATGAAAGTGCCGTGTCCCCGCACCCGTGTCCAAATATAGGACAGAGTCCCCGTGTCCTAAAATTTTGGAAATTGACGAATCGGACACTCGGACACGTGTCCGTGTCCGACTCACGTACCCGAGTCCATGTAACATAGGAGTGGAGTGTTAGAGCAAAGAAATAGAAAGGATAGTGGTGAGACAACCCAAACAATAACTTACATCAAAGGGGGTTTTTTCCCCCAATACCTTGCTTGATTCTATTCCCTTTCTTAGATTTTCAAACACCCCCTTATCCTTTGATATTCACATTCTATTAGCATTCTTCCCAATATTATTATAAACAAAACCAAGCCTTGTTTGGATTGTGAAGTTGCATCTAAAAAAAATAACAACCTATAGAAAAGCACCAATAGATCAAAGAAAGTGACATGATAATGGAGGCATGAGATTACCCTTCACTTCAACTTAAGAAAACAGGGCTGTTAGGAGACCTAAAACATAAGAATTGCTTCTTATAAAGGACTGATTGACCTGGTTTGCTATTCAAATTTTTGCAATTTCACAATACTAAATCCTCCAAACTAACTAATAAATCCATGTTAACCACTGGCTGACTGGCACCAGAACTAAAGTTGTATTTCACTAGCATCTTCAAACCTTAAATAAACCTTTGCAACAAACATAAAAGGCTCCAAAAAAAAAAACACGTGAGAAAGTATGCTACACCAATAAAGCACCATCAAATTCTTTTCCAGTAATTGATAATAATACATGCCTTAGGATTGGAGAAGCATTACAAAACAACATTTCAATAACAAACATCCAAGTGATTTCCAGAAAGATGTTACATTCAACTGTTCAATTGTCCCCACCAATTGCCTACAAACTCCTCAACAAATTCTTAAAATTAGTAGTAAATTACAATTAAAAAAAATAAACACACATTTGAAAAGGCATGTCTGTGTCCTCATCCCTACAGTCCAAAGAATACTTAAAACAAGAATACCGAAGAGATTCTAAAGAGTTTCCTAGGCAACAACGGGGGGATATCCAACATCATTAATACAATAAGAAGAAACCTCAAAATACTGATGACGTTGATCATGAATCTAATTTACACCTTGCTAGAGGAAACGGAAGGTCGGAAGAAATAGGACTATAGGAGGGAAAGGAAAAAGTTCCCTTGTTTGGTTAAGAGGTTGGGAAAGGAAGGGAAGAGAAAGAGGAGGATCCATTTTCCTTACCTCTTTAATAAACACCATCCCTCCAAAAATGAAATTCCACCTTCCCCCCTCCCTATCCTTTCCTTCTCCTTCCTCTTTCCATGAACTTCCTTTCCTTCTATCTTGCTACGCTAACAAAGCGTTAAGCTTAAACTACATGGTAATCGATTTTCTCTCATTTTTAAAGAGGGAAATATGATATAAGTGAGTCTCAGTATAGGTATCAGGACACCTCTAATGTATGCTACAAGAAAAGACATTTGGGGACAGAAATATTTGAACAAGTATCTCTTATCTCTCATCTCTATGCACCAAACATACATCTCACCATTTTACACCAAAATTAAAAAGCATAGTACATTAACATGGCAGTAGAAGACAATTCTACTAAGAAAAACAAGTTTGGGGGAATCGAGGAAGAAATCATTGAAAACAATGCTCATGTTCCCTTTGCTGACCACCAAACACAGAGATTACACAAGTATAAAGGCATAAGTATCTGACCATTCTCAACCAAATAAAAGCATAAAAGCATAGGGCATTCACACAACGGTAGAAAACACTCAACATCAATAGAACTAATCTAACTTTGAAATGTATTCATATTCGAACATACCCTAATTTTGAAATATGCATGACTAATTCGACCACAACCCGTTCACTACAAAAGAACATGATCTAATACCAAAAACAAGATACATTCTGAAACGGAACACAATCGAAGAAGACTATAATAATTAGATTCCAAACCAGCGGTTCGCAAAGAGTCTAACAAAAGCTCATCTACACCGACAAATACAATTCCTCAGCTGAGGCGCATTGCTTCACCTGCCATTATAAATACTAATTGATTCCAACAACTCACTCAACAGCAATACATACGAAATTGAGCATTCTAGCTCCATAAAAACACAACAAATCTCCATAAACCAATCACACATTCATCCATTCTACTATCCCAATTACCAAATCAACCAGATCTAAGCCATAAAACAAAACAACCCACCATACATTAACCCTAATTAAACGCAAAAACACCAATAAAATCACAACATTAACATCCAATCAAAACAAATTCAATCCCAAATCTGCAAAAATTTACCCCAAAATTCCAAAACCACGCAAAATTGAACAAATTACAGCAAAATTAAGCAATAATCAACCAAACAAAAGCAATTAGAAACTCAACTGGTTAAACGATGACGAGGGTTTTGAAGAGCTTCAATGAGAAAAGGGTCGACCAATGAAACATAATTGTTGACCAACGCCGCCTCCTTTTCCTTCTCAATCAAATCAATTGACGAAACTTGAGTAGAATCCATTACAATAACAAACAAAAATCAAACAAACCCAGAAAATCCCAGAACCCAATTACCCTAAAATCACCCCCAAATTAAAAAAATTCCTAAAAAAAACGATCTCAATTTTCTCTCTCCAAAATTGCGGACGCTTCTGCTTATGCTACACCCGATTCCTCTTCAATTCTTCTTCTGGGTAATTGCCTAAATTGAAAATTAAGGGTTTAAGAAGAAGAAGAAACTGTGTTGTTTGTTGATGTTGGTTGTTCAAAAGCATCCAGGGTGAAGAGGAGAGAGAAAATGAAGAGATGGAGAGAAAAAGAGGCAAACTCTCTTTGGTTTATCTCCCACCCAAAAAAGGGGTATGAATTTATGATATTAACCTCTATTTATATGTCCCCTATTTTTTTTATTGTAATGTTAAATCTTTTTCTTACTTTCATTAATTTTTCCCACTATTTTTTTCTCTTTTTGTCTCCCTAATGTTTTCTTTCCTCAATTATTACCCCTTTTTTAATAGGGTTGGATTGTGGGTGGGGGCATGAGGGAGAGTTTTATTCCATATATAATTCGCTTTTGTTCGGGTTTTTAGATCTTAGAAAAACATATATCATCAAATATCTTTCCTTTTATAATGAGTAAATAAATATATGTCTTATAATATTAAGATTCAGAATAGAATAACAAATTAAAGATTTTTTTAATACTACACGAGTTTTTCCCAATATTTGGTAATGTCTATTAATCGTGTATCAAAATTTATAAACTATTGGTGTATGCGTTGAAAATCGAGCTTTTTGGTTTCTATGATCTTCAAATAGCGTAGCAAGTTTATCCATTTTCACACTCCATCTAGCTTGAATTATCATATTGCTACATTACACCATTTTGATTCTTGGCTTTGTGTGACTTATATTTGTTATATCTCACCATGTTATTGCATCATTGTATGAGTTTAGAGTTTGGTTGTATTATGTCAGGGGAATTGATTCACTATCTAGGGTATGGCAAGGGTTTTGTAAGAAACGTATTGGCATACTCATTCTATGTAGTGGTTGATAATCAAATTAAAGGCTTAAAGCTACATTTGTATGCAATACTTTATGATTAGTGCTACAAAAATCATTTTTTGCAAGCAGTGACTACCATGTCCAAAAAAAAATAAAAAATAAATAATAATAATAATAATAATAATAATAATAATAATAATAATTAGGAAAAGGCAAAAGCTAATGAGCGCCCCCGGGGCGTTAGATTAGAGAATTAAAATGCAAATACTAGAGTAAAATTAACATTAATTACACCGAACGACGCGTGATTTTGTCATGAATTCCTAACTTAATATCTTTTCAACCAATTAAATTTATCCTTATCTAACGCCCCGGGGCGATCGGAAAGAAAATAAGAACTACTAGTATATTTTCATCAGTACTTGTGTTTTTTTGCACCTTTATTATATTGGGCTTAAGAACAATGTTCTTGTGGCCAATAAAATTATATGGGCCTACGAGCCTAATTGGGGATAAAGCCGCTAATTCGCAAAGCAATGTTTCCAATAAGCTGCAAATTTTGCAATACAAGAGGCTTGTATGGTCCGAAACCTCCGAACCAATCTTCTACGCCTTAACCAAGCCACGTTTCATTGGCCCTTCGCCAAAAAGTCACTTTTGGGCAAGGCCCAAGGGTATAAATATCCCCTAAAATACACTCATTCACTGTATCTAATGGCTAAGTGGGCGTGTTCGACAAATTAGTTGTTGAGGTAGTTGTTAATTGTAAGTAGTATTTGTTAATTGTGCAAAAAACTATAATCCACCATCAAATTGTTACTCCGTAACTGTGAAGATAGATAATTAAATTTTCAATAACTACTTTAATTTTCATGTATAGGCTAATAATAATTTTAGCATTTGATAAAAGGTATTCGTAGCCATTACGAGTCAAACTGTCTAGTTTTTTTGTTAAATAGTTGTTTGTCAAACCATTGAAAGCTACTCAAATCTAGTATTGAACACGCCCTAATATTTAATAACATTTTATTGCACTTGCTCTACCAGCTCTTAACACTCTCCCAATTTATTGTATTCTGATCAAGCTAATAAATTTAGCATTAGAGGGGTTCCTTTGGACACACCCTCCAGGTGCGCTCACATGCTACCTATGTGGTGCTCAGCCTAGTGAACTTGAGTCCACAGCGTACATAACTCTTTAACTCAAATTAGAAGTGAACCTCATATGAGGTGGTGATTGTTGCAACCCGAAACATTATTTATTATAGATGATAGACTAGATATTGGAGAATTATGCTCAAAGTTTTTGAAATTTGACCCAAAAAAATATAATGGTTGGCAACATATAGTGATAAAGGGAAGTAATTACAAGTTATTATTAGCAATGTATGTAATTGACACTCTTTAAATTTACGCATTTGGTTGAGAGAAGACTGGATAGGGTGATCAATTACACATTATAACCTATTAACCATAATTATGTATGGTAAGTGTATATTAAATACTAATATAATGTTTTAATGGGTTAGTTAGTTATAAAAGGTATGTGCCTATGAGGTTAATAGGTTAATAGCATTAACATTACTACTAGGCAGAAACTCAAAAACTTTCTCAAAATTTCAATAATTCAATGAGAAGCCACCTCTATCACACTTCATATGATGCACATGCAAAAAGAAGTGATTAATTAGCCTACACTTCATGAACCATTCACTATATTTATCCTTCTACATTTCTACACACATTATAATAATAATAAGGTGTGACAAAATAATGGAATCTAAATCTAAAACCCAAAAAATATTTGTATGAATATAATTAAAGCATCAACGATGTAACCATTCACTATATTTATCCTTCTACATTTCTACACACATTATAATAATAAGGTGTGACAAAATAATGAAATCTAAATCTAAAACCCAAAAAATATTTGTATGAATATAATTAAAGCATCAACGATGTACTTAAAAATGAAGGAAATAAATTAATAAATAAATAAAATTAATAATATTACATCACATTATGACATTATGTGGCGTAACGTAACAGAAATCTTACGTACGAAGTAATCAAAATCTCAAATAATTTTTTAAAATTTTTTTATTTGCAATTGTTTATTTATTTATTTTTAATATAAGAGGGAAGTTTCGAGAGACACGCGGCGTTAAGAGTAGACCCAGCCTCATCCATAATTTTCCACGCCCAAAAGCCAATTAGTACGGAAATAATTGATTTATGATGTCATAAATCAATCATAAATCAAGGATAACCCACTCTCATTGCTTTCGTGACTTCACGCGCGGTCCCCCAATGGTCAAGTCTCGTTCTAATTTTCCACGTTGTTTCTTGTTCACCTTTTTTTTAGACCAATTTCCCTCCACTCAAATTAATTGAAATTATTATTGAAGTCAATTTTTTCTCAATGAAAATCACGTTATTATTCTTTTATTTTCAATATTACATTTGTGGTGTTTCAATTTTTATTGGAGATTTTTGTTAGAATATGCGAAAAGATTAAATACTTATACATGGTATAATCATTTATGAGCTCGTATAAGTATTTAACAGCTAGATGTCTGTTACTCCTATGTCAAGCCCTTGTTTAATTAGGTTAAGGCCTTGTTTAATTAGGTTAAGCCCTTGTGCACGACTCATGTCCCATCAACGTATCTCTTTATCTCTCAAGTCGAATTAGATAATTATATATTCCTATACTCTAGTGTAGGTAGCACTACTTACACCCCCACTATCCACTTTCCCCAAACAATACACTGCTATAGTTTACTTTTTACACCCCAAAAAAATAAAAGATAGAAGCATTGTTTTCTCTCTCCTAAAATTAGTATACACTTTTAATCTTCACTCTCCATTCTCTCTTATCAAAATTTGCAAAAATATTTACTTAAAAACTCGAAATTCTTTATGAAAATCAAGTGCGGTCTTTGATAAAAGAGATAAAGTCACACAATTGCAAGGATATAAAATCAAATTGTAACTTATTTTTGGAAGAAAAAAAGTGCAAACCCTAACTTTTTGCCATATTATTCAATTATTTTCAGTAAACATATTAAAATTTTGATAGTAGCTCTTGAATTCTTATACTTTTTTATCATAAAAGTGATTTAATATATATACACTCTTTTGTGTTGAATTAATTTATGGTGTGTTGTTTTATTACAACATTGTTGGACATAAAAATTG
The DNA here is from genome assembly GCF_948465745.1 of Chenopodium album. Classification (NCBI taxonomy): domain Eukaryota; kingdom Viridiplantae; phylum Streptophyta; class Magnoliopsida; order Caryophyllales; family Amaranthaceae; genus Chenopodium; species Chenopodium album. Next base: position 76,614,464 of record NC_137838.1, read on the forward strand.
AAAACAGAGTTTAATTGTCCTTATTTTTATGGATAATATGATCTATTTCGTAAAATTATATAAATGTAAATTTAGTTCGTAGTGATTTTTTTTTTTTTTTTTATAAATGTTCAGTTTCATTTACATAAATGTTCATTTATATATTAGTAAGCAGTCATTCACATATTAATAACCGATCTACATAATGAATTCTAATAATCTCTTAATGATGTCTATTTTTGGCCGATTTCTTCACATATTTTCTATAGGTATAGTTAATGTAGTTCATAATGAAAACTATTTTTAATGCTCGTTTGACTTTTAACACTTGTTCATGTTCATATTGAAAAATGCTCATGTATATTTTAATAATTGTTCATTTTTTATATTGCACTGTATATGATCATTTTCTAATAATGGGTTCATATTTGTATGTGTAAATGTTTATTAATGGTTTAAAAATTAGATCTCTTATTAGTTATTACACAGGATATAATTGTATAAGAAAGTAGAAGACATCGATGCATATATTGAGAAAGGATATGTATTAAAAAAACACGCAATAAAGATGATTTTATATACCTGTTATTTATACGAAATGTATTAAATGACAATGTATAGAAATGGTAATTGAAGTTCCTTTTTATATTGATATTATGTTTATATTTACAATAATATATGTTCATTTACATATGGGTAAATGTTCATTCACATATATATATATATGCAATTATTTTAATAGATGTTTATTTAAATTTTATTAAATGTTCAATTGCACATTAAAAGATATTCATTCAAGTTTAATAATTGTTCATTTTTTATGTTGTAAAATGTTCTTTGAATATTAATACCACACATTAAATATAAGAGACGATGTTCATTTTAATAGACAAATTTTGACATTTTGGAAGCTAAATAAATGCTTATTTCTATTTTATGAATTTCATTTTAATATTGGTAGCTAGATGATACAAAACATCTAGTATGTAAATTATAGTTCTAATAATGATTGTTCTTCCTTATGAAAAGTAAACAAGTCATTAATGATCAATGATACAAAATTCAATGCTAATATTAGAAAAGCAATATGTTCATAAACAAAAAACCTAAATGTTCAAACCGACTTCGTGATAGTCTTTCGATTGCCCAAACAATAATGTTCACTTTCGTGTTTATGAAACAATTACATGTAATAGTATAGCTGTATGGAAATGCATTATTATTGCAATTAAATTGAATTTATTTTATATTGGAATTTTTTTTAACAACTCTTTATTTATATAAATACAATTCTAAGATGTATGTATTTGCATACATCTTTCTATAAAACTTAGACATGGCTCTTGAAATGAACATTTCATGATACAAAAATGAACATGTGTTGAAACATGAATAAACAAAAATGTACATTGGATGATGCAATATTTCTAATAATAAAAATGATTTAAACGCAACAATCCATATAAATAAATTTGCTCTCATTTTTATTGATAAAAAATTCTTAAAATTCAATATAATTCATAAAATATATTACTTTGAACAAAAACTCCTTATTATAAAATGAACATTTAATGATTTATAAATGAATATTTACCAATACAGAAATGAACATATTACAAAAAATTTACAGAAAATTCATAAATGAAAAGGGGCGGGGGCGGGGGCAGGGCACGCGCGGAGGGGGGGTGCAGGCAGTGTTCCTTGCCATAGAGTGTAGGTAAAAATTTGTACGAATTAGACTTATGATGGACTCGTATTAATGAAGTTGGGTTAATGTCCGGTCCAATCGACTATTAATATGTCATGCTAGGCTGCTAGCCTAGCGTATGCCTAACTCTGATGATGATCACACATGCTTAATTGTTTGTGACAATTTTTAAAATATGCAAGTCAACAATTGCATCAAAATTTTAAAGTCCACAATTAATTGCTTTATTCACATTTTAGCTTATGTGTTAAATAATACAAATTCCATTGATTTGTCGCTTTATGTGTTGTGTAAAGAGATAAAAAACGGGTAAATAGTGCATAAAAGATTCAATTCCAACTAGCTTCCAAATCATATGTACCATCTCACATCCAAATAAAACCTTAACTAACCAAATTAGTTAACACTTAAACTTATCACAAATGATACCCTTTAATAATTGATTTTTTGCACACTTTTGAAGAGTCATAGGCCCTCTATATTTTAGAAAACAAATACATTTTGATTCGTTCAGCGGCTTTAGGATTATCCACGAATTTAATTCCATTGTATGAAATTCATGGAAATTACTACTTCCTATGTTATGCTAATTATGATTTACATTACTTATTTATCAATAATTGACGATAGTTCTTTCCATATTATAGCCTATAAATATAAATCCAGACTATGTTCAATTCACTTAATTTGATAAAATCTGTTCTGATTTAACATAACACTAAATAAGTTGAAATTTAAAGTTGAAATTGTTTGACTTCGTTTTTTGTTTTTGATTTTCAGTTTTTTTGAAAACAAAAAACCAAAAACCGAAAACCAAAAAAGGAGTTTCCACTTTTTTTTTGTGGACAGTTTTCAAAAATATCATTATCTTAATAAGTTTGACTAATTTTTTTATTCATTATAGGACATATATCACGTGATTTTGAAAAACAAAAAACAAAAAACCACAAATATACCATACGAACCATAAATTAATATCAATCCTATATGATATTATTGATATGGACCATATTGTGATTATTAATTTATTATGAATATCCTACATGATCTCAATAGCCTACACAATAAAAACCACAAGACTTTTTCCACACTAGTAGTATAAAACAACACCCAAGTAAAGCGCGTGAAAAATAGACTCAAATTCATTCTCTCTCCTAAAAAACAACCACCCACTTGTCTTATCTCTCCTAAATCCTCCAAAAACCCCTCTTTTTTTATTCATTCAACCCAAACCCAGAAAACCTCTTCTATTTCCTTCTTTCTAGTATCTTCCTCCTCTTTCTCTCTCCTCCTCCAACTACCTTCTTCAACCTCCATCAATGGAAGATCCACTCCCTTACGATCCCCACCCTTCTACCCCTCTTCCCATTCCTCCTCTCGACCACGCTCATCTTCTCTCCTCCGATTTCTTCCCGGAAAACGATGATGATTTCAACTTTGGTGCTGACTTCGATTTCACTTTTGATGATCTTACATTCGCTGATGATCTTCTTTTGGACCCGCAAGGAGATGGGGTTTTTGATTCGGATGTTTCTGATGTTTTAGAGGGTCGGAATTCTGGGGATTCGGAGATTGTTGTTGGAAACCCTAATTTAAGGGTTTACGATTGTTCGTCTCCTGAAGGGGGGAATCATCATGGTGGGGTTTCTTCTGAGGAGTCGAATTTTGGGGTGAAGTTGAATTGTGCTTCGCCGGAGTCTGGTAGCTGTAAGAGTAATTCCGCCGTTTCGCAGACGTTTCGTGGTGGTGGTGATTCAGGTAATGTTAGTGATGATCGTGATGTTTCTTCCAGTTCTTTTGTTGAGAATAATGTTGATGATTTGTCTAGTAAGGTTAAAGTAGAGGAATTTGGTGGGAAGAATAATATTAATAATAACAATGTTAGTAAAAGTGTTGTTTCAAAGAGGAAGAAAGAGTATGATCATGAACAAATTGAAGAGGGTAGTAAAATTAACAAGTTTAGGAAATCGGGTATGTCGGAAAATGTGAGTGTTGATTTGGGTAGTGTTGATGGGGATGATAAGAAGAAAGCTAGATTAATGAGGAATAGAGAAAGTGCGCAGCTTTCTAGGCAGAGGAAGAAACAGTATGTAGAGGAGCTTGAGGACAAGGTTAGATCAATGCATTCTACCATCACTGATTTGAATGGAAAGATTTCGTATATGATGGCCGAGAATGCGAGTTTGAGACAGCAATTGGCCGGTGCTGGTGGGGTTTGTGCGGCCCCTCCACCGCCCCACGGGATGTATCCGATGGCTCCAATGCCATACCCGTGGATGGCGTGTCCGCCTTATATGGTTAAGCCGCAGGGATCACATGTTCCGTTGGTTCCGATTCCTAGATTGAAGCCTCAGCAGCCTGCGCCGGCTCCTAAGGTTAGTAGGAGGTCGGATAGTAAGAAGGGTGAGGGGAAGACTAAGAAGGTTGCGAGTGTTAGTTTGTTAGGGTTGTTGTTTTGTATGTTGCTCTTCGGAGGGTTGGTTCCGTTGGTTAATGTTAAGTATGGCGGTATTGGGTTTGATGGTGTGCAAAAGGGAAGTGTATTTATGGTTGATAAGCATGTTGGGGTTTCGGAGGGTAAGATTAGTAGTCATGGGAGGATACTTCAGCAGTCGAATAGTTCAGACGGGATTGGTCCGAATGGGAATTCTAGTGAGCCATTGGTTGCGTCTCTGTATGTCCCAAGGAATGATAAGCTGGTTAAGATTGATGGGAACTTGATTATTCATTCGGTTCTTGCCAGTGAGAAGGCTATGGCATCGAAAACAGACGAGGAGAGTAAGCCTAGTGAAGAAACAAGCTTGGCTATCCATGGTAGTTATCCACCGTATCCTATTCCTGGACCCGGAAGCAATAATTGGAGACACCCTCACCTTGACAGAAATCAAAATGGGAGGCAAAGGGCTCTCGGCTCTAGCTCTTCTGAAGGGTTTACACCAGCTGGATCTGATGGCAAGCTGCAGCAGTGGTTCCGTGAGGGACTTGCAGGTAACGATATCGAACTTTGTGCTGTTTTGACTGTTTTGTTCCTCAGTTAAATGTGTTTGAAGGAGTTTGCTGGTATTAGAACTTGCAATTATTTTAGTTTGGTGTGTTAATCTACTTTTTCATATTTTTCTTTTTTCCTGTGTTATGATGCCAATCTGGAAAGTGATTTAGATTTATTTTCCTGTTCTTGAGTCTGAAATTGACTTCTCTATGGGCTGTCCAAGCTAAATGATTAGTTTAGGTGATTGGTAATTCTGATTTTCTGAAATTCCATGAGCACAACTTCTGGAAAGCTGAACAACTTTCTTCTATCATGTGTATTATCATACAATAAATTTTCTGCTTTACTTAATTTTTGTACTAGCCACTGTTTTTATTTTATTTTTTTATTTTTATTTATTTATTATTTTTTTTTTTTGAGAAATGGGTTCATATTCATTGGGTTTGATGTACAAGATCTTGAGCCCTGAAGTACACAGAAGAAAGTTTTGCCTCTAATTATGTAGTTATAATATTTTCTGTGCATGCCTGTAATATATATGAAAGCTGCATGATGAAAAATGTGAAGGTATCGCCTTTGCTGATTATCTTTCAAAGTTCCAAGTGTTGGTTTGTTAGCAATCTCTACCAGTTGCTGCAATGGCCATTTTGTGATCTGTGTCAGCTCTGATGGAGGGTGTACGCTTGAGTTTGCTTTTCTTTGGTATCCGAGGATGGAAGCAAAGCCTCATTTTAATTTACTGCTAAGCAGCAAAGCTTCTTTTTTATTTTGCTTGGTGCTAGGCTGTGAAAACAATGGTATTGGATGCTTAAACTGTTTAGCAGGCCAGAAAAGGTGGTGGGTTTGTGTGCTTTAAGAATCAGGGCAGATTACGCTGTTAGTGAAAAAAATTATTGCATCGTTTAGTAGTCAAGTAGCCTGTGCATTTACTTTTCTCAAGTCTCTACTAGTTTTGTATGTGTGGTATGATATATCGCTAACTGTCTGCAGCCACATTTTACTCTTGTGCAGGGCCTATGCTGAGTTCTGGCATGTGTACTGAAGTGTTCCAATTTGATATCTCACCCACTCCAGGATCAATAGTTCCTGCTACATCCATTGTTAATGTTACCTCTGAACGTCGACAGAATTCTACTCGCCCTAACAAACCCAGGAATAGAAGGATCCTCCATGAACCTGTTGTTCCTCTCGATGGCCATTCACTGAATGCTACTGAAGAGCGTGTGGCACATGAGCAAAATGATGGACTTCAGGGCAACAGAACCAGTTCTTCAATGGTCGTTTCTGTTCTTGTCGATCCCAGGGAAGTTGGTGATGGTGATGGAGAAGGCGTGATTAGATCAAAGACTATGTCTCGGATCTTTGTTGTTGTTCTTATTGACAGTGTCAAGTACGTTACTTACTCATGCATGCTCCCATTTTTGGGTTCAAGCAATCATTTAGTGACAACCTGAAGTGCGGGATAGAAAAAGATGAGTGATGGATATAAAGTATTCATCTCCACCACAGTTTTGTACAGGATCAATAGTTATGTAGAGCTTTTAAATCTTCTAGTGACACCTTTAATCAGTTGGTCTTTCCATTGCTAAGAAACCTTTGTAAACTAGGTTCTTATCTTCATGTTGAGATCTTGGTGTGCTGACAGGCATCAATCGCCTACCTTGAGGATGCGTTCAGGAACGCTGACTGCTTGTAACTTATGTAATCTATATACTTACATGCAATATTTACCTTTTAATCTGTATTCACACATTTGCCTCTTTTCACTATGTTACTAATAATATTTATACTTGTATTATATATTCGTGTTTCTAGTTTAATATTTTGATCAAAAACTAGTTACATCTACATTTTAGCCAGCTTTCATCTTTATAGGCACAAATGCATTGGTTATTTTTGCAAACGAGCACAAATATTTCTTCACTGCACAACATGAATCTGATCTGTTATATTATTGTATTACAGTTTAAACACTATAATCTGTAGTGAAAGAAGCATTACATGATTCTGCATAAAACTATACTTGAAAAGAGTCTACTATAGTTTGCAGAGTTTTCTGAGAGGTCTGCCACTGTTTATCATTTGCACTGGCAACGAATAATACGACTGTGTTCCCCTTTGCTGTTGCTTTGGCAAGATTGTGTGTTCCCGTCAGAGCATATGGCGTCTCCAATTCATATTTGTAGTACTGCAAGCACCAGAAACACCAAGGGCCTAGTTATTCTACCAACATCGATAACTGTAATTAGCAAACGATTAAGATGAGTACAAGAGATCATACCGTCTGATCACCAACTTTCTCAACAGAGGTATCAATCAGCTCATCTGGGTCTAAGGTATTCCCGGTAACAAAAGGTCCAAGGGAAGCGATTAGCTTATCAGGGCTGCCAATCTCTTCGATTGTTGCATTAGGTTTGTTGGTTAAGCGAATGAGAGGGGAAGCTACAACTTGTATCTTCCCTTGTTTCTCATCTTCAAACTTAACCTCAATCCATGGTTCTGCACACTTTGGTTGACAGTAATTCCCAGACAGTATGTTGGCTATTCGCAACTGCTTCCATGTTGGTGGCAATACAAATTGGTAAGGCGCTACGTTCCCTGCAAAACCATCACTATAACCTTGCTTTCAATGCTACAATTACATTACATCCTTTCTTTTTCTAGCAATGTACCAATGCTAAACAAAATTAAATACTCGAAAGCATTAAGAGCGCCACATAAGCAAAATAACACATTCTGAAAACAAAGTATTCAAACTTCAAATGAAATAGCTTAAATAAAAAAGTAGAGATTACAACAGACTGACCTGCACGAAGGGCAGGGGTGTCCTTAGAAGTGGCTTTGAAGAGAACAAAAGAAGGGTCAGACGGCGAAGGCGGCAAAAATGATCCTACATCAACCTCTCTAGCTTGTGAAGGAGGAGGGGATTTTAGTACAAAAGGAAGGAGAGAAAAAGAGACACCTTTTAACACCAAATCTCTTCTTATTAGTGATTTTCCTTGTTCTTGTTCTTGTTTTTGGGTGTGTAACTGTAACATTGATGGGTTTGTGGGGGGTTTAATGGAGATTGAAGAAGATGAAGATGAAGTGAGGGGTAGTTTGGGTAGTGAAGAAGTAGCCATGTTTGAGATAGAGAATGATGAGGAGAGAGAAAATGAAGGTTATGTATGTATGGATGAGGTCTGAATTTCAGTTGGGATTTGGTTGGCTCAGAGATTGTTTTAGAAAGGAAAGTTTTGTTATAAGATGTGGCATCTCGTAGAACCGACTAGCCTAATATTGACTTGCTTCAATAAAATTTGACTCTATTGCAAAAAATAAAATAAAAAAATTGACTAACTTAAATAGTTAAATCTAATACAAGCCTGATCAATATTGGTTGATTTATCATTATAAATTAATACCTCTGTCTTTTTAGATGCATCATTTACATAATTGTGGATTTGTAAGCCATTAAAAAAAGAGAGATAAAAGCAAAAAGAGAAAAAGGATCCATGTGATCGGAGAAAAATGGAGAAAATTTGTTAACAAAAAGTATCAATCATCAATCAATTACATACTACTAAAAGCGAATCTATAGACACACTTGTGTCAATATATTATTAAAAAATTTTCCGCCAAAAGTACTTTCTCAAGACATCATTGTTGAGTTGATTAAGGAAAAAATAAATTACATCTAAATTACGACATAATTTGTTTTATATAAAATATTTTAAATATTTTCTCTTGCATGGTTTTATTTTTGATATACTCTATATTTTTTAATACTCAAGTCATTATATTAAAAATTTTATAATAAAATTATCAAAAATATTTAACAACCGTGCATTGCACGGGATTTAACCTAGTAATGCATCTAAAGTAAAACTTTCATTTTAGAATAGAAAGTGATGCATCTAATAAAAATCGAATGAGTATTCAAATAATTCATCAACCTATTTCTTGTTTAATTATATGATAGATTATACGGAGTAGGTTTTAATTACAATAATTCTAGGCATAAAACATCGAGAAAGAAGAAAAATCACCACAATGACTTAAGATTAGCAACAATAGGGTTGTTGTTTAAAGGTAAAATCTTCATGTGACTCATGTGAAAGATGAGGTGAAGTATATTTACTTTAGGGGTTTTACATATGAATGACTATTATCCTTAAACAATTAGATTGTTTTGTTGTATTAAACCCTGTTTTGTTGTATTAAAGAGATACAGAGTGTAATTTTGTTTTAACGAGTAACAAAAAATAAAAAGCCTAATGGAGGATGTGACGCGAGATACTTGTTTGGTTAACATAGGAATTAAATTCACATGGTAATTTGTATTTCACGGGAATTTATTTCTTTCATACAATTCCTAGGAAATGGTATTAAGTTGTTTGGTTGTTACAAGGGAATTTGAAATTCATGGGAATTTTGAGTGACCAAGGGGAAGGTAGGTAATTAACTTCCTATGTTTCCCATTCATCCATTTTCACTTCTTGTTGTTAACCAAACAACTATCCCAATTGCAAATTCCCATGAATTTTCATTTTCCATATTTTGAATTTGGGGTCATCTTTCTCTAACATGTGTGTACTTAATCTCAATTGTCTACATGTTCACGATCTCATGATCATATTAACGGATAAGTGTATTTAGAATTCAATGGATGTCGCTTTATGATTTAAGTTGATTCCAATTCAAACAATTCATTTGTTGTCTCTAGAGTTCAGGTATTTTGCAAATTTATCTTAATTACCTTTTCTTAATAAGATTTAGAGTAGATTATTCATGTGATTATTTATTTATTTATATTTTTTTTTTACTAAAGAGGATTAAGCCAAATTTCCAAACCTTTATCGTAGCCACTTTCAAAACGTGTCTTATTTTTTAGGGGCAAAAAAGGTTTGTTGAAAAAAAAAAAATGTTTTGTTATAGTGCTACTAAGAATTTTTTTTTATTTATTTTTATTTTTTTTTGACAAAGGTGTAATTAATCACCCCAACAACAAAATTATGGGGCTAATTATCCTTGGAACATTTAGCTTAAGTTTACTTTTACAATAAAGAATAGATAAAACTATACTATAAGCTATCCTAGTTAAAAAATGCTCTATACTTTGTATTTAGGAAAAAATGCCTAGAATAATCCCACCTTTGGGCCGTCCGTCCAAAATAATCCCACCTTTGGATTATTTTTAAATAATCCGACCTTTATAGTTAATTCGCTCTCAATGGTCCCAAGTGACCTGTAACCGGTTGAGGAGGTAATTTTTTTTTTTTTAAGTTTTATTTACACGTGTCACAACGTGATTGGTCAAAAAATAAGTTTTAATTTTAACTTTGATTTTAAGAATTGATTAATAATTAACATTTAATTAACAATTTAAAATATAAAAAATTAAAAAAAAAATTAAACCAGCCACCACATTGCCTCACAGCGATCCTAGCCACCACACCCCACCTCGCCGCCCCTACCAGACGAGGCCCGGAGAAGCCAGCAACACCGAAGACCCCCGCGCGCCGTTCTCCGACCCTCCCTACCCCTTTCCATCGCCACTAATCCACCACAACCATAAATCGAGGCGTGGGAAGGGGATGATGGTCGAAATTGGGGCGTGGGGAAGGGAGGTAGCCGGAAAAGGGACGGAGAAGGGCAAAGGGGCTGAGATCGAGGGTTTTAGAGAGTTTGCAAGGTGTTGGGTTTGGAGTCGGTGCTGGGGTTGGAGTCGAGCTGGAGTGGGTTGGTGGTTCGGGGGAGGGGGAAGGAGGTCGTCGGCGCTGCGGTGGGATTGGAGTCGTGCTGGGGTTGGGTTTGGGTTGGGGCTGGAGTCGGGGGTTGGAGCCGCACTGGAGTGGGTTGTGGTTGGACCCCGATGCCGGCGCTGGGGTGGGTTCTGGTGACCAGAGCCGCAGAGGTGGGGACTCGGGCGGTGCTGGGGTGGGGGTTTTTTTTTTGAATTTTTTCTATAAAAAATATTAATTTTTTGTTATAAATTTATTTTATTTTATTTTTATTTTTTAGACCAATCACAGGCCGCCACGTGTCAAGTAACTTGATATAACAGGTTACATGACCGGTTGGGACCATTTATAGCGGAGTGGGTATAAAGGTGGTATTATTTAAAAATAATCCATAGGTGGGATTCTTTTAAGCGGACGACCAAAAGATCGGATTATTACGGACAATTTTTCCTTGTATTTAAGCGAAATTAAAATATTACTCATACTTTGTATATTCTACATAATTAATAATATAATTACAACAAAAAAGTCATAGATTACTATACTAAATTTAATTTTACAAGTAATCTTTAATTTGATCTTTCAAAAAAAAAAAAGTAATCTTTAATTTGAAAATAATAATAAACTTTAATCCCAAAAAAGGGGGAAAATAATGGAAGGGAAAATGATAAAAATTCACTACTTTTAGCAAATTCGCACAAAAACAACTTTTTGCACTTCCACTGCTCAACTCTCCCTATCTCTCTCCGCCTTCTGCTCAGCCTTTCCGCCACCGTCTTCCGCCGTGCGCCGTTTAGCCTTTGCAGCACGGCCGTGATCTTGCCGTTGAGGTATTTTTCTTTTCTTTTCTTGTTTTTTTTTTTCCTTCAATTTTGTTTTATTTTTATATTCTCATTTGATTCATTGAAGGTTTTCTGGGGTTGTTTTAATTTGAATTATATCGCTGATTTTAGGTTGTTTCAACCTGAAAATTAAGGGTTCAAAATTGAAGGGAAATTTTCATTTGATCAATGTAAATGTAGAGCACATTTGGGAAATTTAAGAGGAAGAAGAAAGAAGTAGATATTGTGTTAGATTACTTCGATTTTATACGAATTAATTATCTTAATATATAATTGTACATTCTGAGCAATTAAGGAGTAATATTATATTTAATTTGGTTTAATCTGACCACCATTTAATTTTCCCAGAATTTCTTGATTGTTTAGAACGTGCATTATTTTAAAAATAAGAATAATTAGAGGAAAAACTGTATAATTTGATCTTGCAAGCTTGAATGAATTGGTTTTATTGGTGTGTAAGGAGCTACAATGTGCTGAATGTAGACGGGATTTGATCCCGGGTCTTGGGTTGTTGGGTACGAGTGTACGACCCCAAGTCTTTAACGAACTAAGCTACTTGGCATCCTCCAAGCATGACTGATTTATGTACATTATTGTAATTCTGATTCTTTAAAGTTTGGACGTGTCATTTTGCTTCTCAAATTGATAGGATGCTTCTGGGATTTTTCTATGAACAAAAATTAATTGAATTGAAGAATGTCTTTTCTTGAGATATCATTTATGTATAGGGTGTTGTCTACTTCATGTTATTTTGACTCTCTTGCGAAGAAAAGAATACAGTACTACCTCATTTTACTAATACTATCAATGGATTATTCTTAATGTTATTTGGGGTAAACTTTGAAATGTTTCGAAATATAGAATTAATTGATTAGGAACCCCTACATATCTAATGATACCCTTGTTTTAATGATGAATAGGTTCCATGCTGTAAAACCATGAATGCAAAAACGAAAAAGAGAACTGTAGTTGAAAATGGTGACACTGGGACTGGTGAGGACTTGGTCCTTGCTACATTGATAGGGAATGGGGAGGATTTGAGTCCTCTTGTTCGGCATGCCTTTGAAACAGGCCGTCCCGAACCACTTCTTCAGCAGCTAAGGCACGTGTCAAAGAAGAAGGAAGCAGAGATCGAGGAGTTATGCAGGCTTCACTATGAAGAATTCATTATTGCGGTTGATGAGCTTCGTGGTGTGCTCGTTGATGCAGAGGAGCTGAAATCTGAACTCCAAACTGATAATTTTAAATTGCAAGAGGTTGGGACTTCTCTGTTGTCTAAGCTAGATGAGCTTCTAGAATCGTATTCGATAAAGAAGAATATAAGTGAAGCTATTAAGATGTCCAAAATGTGCTTTCAATTGCTGGAGCTTTGTTCAAAGTGTAATGTCCATGTGTCTGAGGGGAAATTTTATCCTGCGTTGAAGACTATTGAGTTGATTGAGAAGGATTACTTGAAGAATATTCCTGTCAGAAAGCTGAGAGTGGTAGTGGAACATAAAATTCCAGCCATAAAGTCGCATATTGAGAAAAAAGTGTGCAGTGAAGTTAATGAATGGCTAGTTCATATCAGGACCCTGGCCAAGGATATTGGACAGACAGCAATAGCACATACTTCATCAGTGCGTCAGAAGGATGAAGAAACAAAGGCTCGTCAGAGAGAAATTGAAGAAAACAATCGTTCACAGCTACCAGAGGTTGCATACAGCTTAGATGTTGAAGAGGTAGACGAGGATCTGAGTTTGAAAATTGATCTTACTCCTATTTACAGGGCATATCACATCCACAAATGCCTAGCGATTGGGGAACGGTTTCGGGAATACTACTATAATAACCGGCTGGCGCAACTCAATTCAGACTTGCAGATATTCTCATCGCAGCCATTTCTTGAATCTCATCAAACCTTTTTGGGCCAGGTGGCTGGCTATTTTATAGTGGAAGATCGTGTTCTCAGGACTGCAGGAGGTTTATTGGAAGAAAGTCAGGTTGAGACAATGTGGGAAACTGCTGTTTCTAAGATCACTTCTGTGGTTGGGGCCCAGTTTTCCAGGATGAATAATACAGCACATTTCCTTCTTATCAAAGATTATATGACCCTTTTTGGAACAACATTGAGACATCATGGGTATGAAGTAACTTCTCTTCTTGAGACAATTAATGGCACTAAAGATAAGTATAGCAAGCTTCTTATGGAAGAGTGCCGCAGGCAGATTTCTGAAATAGTTGCTAATGATAGCTTTGGTCAAATGTTGTTGAAAAAAGAATCTGACTACCAGGCAAATGTACTCTCTTTTCAACTGCAGACATCAGACATCATGCCTGCCTTTCCTTATGTTGCACCATTCTCCTCCATGGTACCGGAAGCTTGCCGTGTTGTCAGATCATTTATAAAGGACTTTGTAGATTACTTATCTTCTGGTGGGGATGTAAATCTTTTTGATGGTGTGAAGAAGTGCCTGGATGCGCTATTGATCGATGTGCTTAATGAAGTCATACTTGATAAAATTAGTGACACCTCCATTGGTGTATCAAAAGCCATGCAGATTGCTGCAAATGTGGCTTTTCTCGAAAAAGCTTGTGATTTTTTCGTGAAAACTGCATCAAATCTTTGTGGAGTCCCCACACGGTCAATAGACCATCCTCAAGCTACTTTAACAGCTAAGGTGGTCCTTAAAACATCAAGGGATGCAGCGTATATTGCTCTGCTGAGTCTGGTTAACACTCAGCTGGATGAGTTTATGTCACTCCCTGAAAATATCAATTGGATACCAGATGATGTACCTGAAAATGGACATGAATACATGAATGAGGTGATTATTTATCTTGACACTCTTCTGTCAACTGCCCAGCAAATTCTACCAATGGATGCTTTATACAAGGTTGGCAGTGGCGCTCTTGAGCATATATCCAATACTATTACAGGCGCATTTCTTAGTGATAGTGTCAAAAGATTCAATGCTAATGCAGTCGAGGCCATTAACAGTGATCTTGAGATTTTAGAAAACTTTGCTGATCAGCGGTTTGAGAGCACTGGTTTGAGTGAAGATTATAAGGATGGTAATTTTAGATATTACCTGATAGAAGCTCGCCAATTAATCAACCTTCTCAGGAGTAATACAGCAGAAAACTTCATGAACCCTGTCATCAGGCAGAAGAATTACCATACTTTGGAAATTAAGAAGATTGCAGTTATCTGTGACAAGTTCAAGGATTCTGCAGATAGTCTGTTTGGAAGTCTTTCAAATCGAAATGCAAAAACTAGTGCCCGGAAGAAATCTATGGATATTTTGAAAAGAAGATTGCGGGACTTCAGTTAGACAGCTGGCAGCCTCTTATTATATGAAGCAAAGAAGTTGTGATTTTTCTCTGGTAACACAGCTAGATTTTTCTCTTTTGTAGCTTACTTATATAGGTACCCTTTTTACCTGTGGTATTATTTCTCTATGTTCTCTTCAATTTTGTTTCTCTTAACATTTCAATTGACTGAATTTTCTTTATATTGTTGTTGAAATATTAGAGGATCATTGGATTCTTATTTCCTAATATTAATATATGATAACGACGATCCATTTAGAGTGCAGAACCAAGTGCTTATTTTGGCAACAACGTTGAAGGGGCAAAAAAAAAAAAAAAAAAAAAAAAAAACGGAAAAGAATGAATGAAAGAAAAAAGGATCTGTCCCCCCCCCCCAAAAAAAAAGAAAGAAAAAAAGGAAAAAAAAGTTAGAAAGAAGTGAAAAAAAGGAATCATATGGAATAATGGAAAGCATATTGTGCATTTTATTGAGTTTGAAGAACACACCACTAGGTGTTTTTTTCTTTTTCTGGATCACATATCATGGAAATTTTGGTTATCTGTACCTGTTCATTATGCATGAGAAACATATTTGATCACATGTCAAGCTTTCACTTTTGCCGTTTTAGTAAAACATAAAAACGTACAGTCTTGTTGAAAGTTTCCGGATTTATCAATAAGCTTTGGTTTTTTTATAACATGTTTTTTGACTTCTGTTATGACACAAAGGATAACTTCCATAGAAAATGAAATTCTATTTGAAATTTGTTTGTTGCTAATGCGAACTGAAGATTTGTTTAATGACTTTGACCTCTGGTTCTGGTAATGTTATGTTGTGTTTGCTGAGTTGTTAAGTATCTACGAGAAAATTATCGAGTTCATCATTTCCTGCATATGGCAGGACTTGCATGAATATTTTTGAACCTGAGATCGGGCCTGCTTCTCGGTTTTACAGATTGCCCTTTGTATTGGGAGATCTTTTTTTTTATATACATATATTTTTTTGGTGTAGTGGGAGCTTTTCTGAGAAACTACATTGCACTTGGCCTATTTAAATCACTACTCTTACTGTTAGTGCTGAAACTCCATGCCTGAATACATTTATTTTTAAAAAATTTTAATCTAAAAAATATTTTCTTGAGATTGTTGATAAACCAATTGGTGTTTTAGTTTGAAAAGATGACCCTCAGAATCTGAACTCGTGCTTTAGCTCATAACTAGCTGAAACTTTGCTTGGCAAGGGAATATCATGTTAATAATATCATCTGGAGAAGCTCCTTATTTGTGAACTTTGCTATTTATCAACTCTTGTCTTAGTGCAATTTGTTGTAAAGTTTTCCTTATAAGGAGCTTGGTAGACATTTTTCTGGATCCATGCTACACGAGTTCATAAAATCAATGAGATGCTCATGGTGTGGGATAGGGTCTTTTTAATTGCCTAAATTCATTTTTTCAAGATGCAAAGTTTATGAAGTGACAAAGGCAATGTCTCACAAGGCTTACATCAAAGTTCTTGAAAGGATTTTTTGTTGCATAATTGTGTTCGGGTGCTTCCTGCTGGATAATCATATTACGCTACCAGTTTTCCAGAGATACTGAGAATATTCTTACCATTCTCTACTCTTCATACTCAATAGTCTCACTTTTTAATGGTCCTAAGAGGCGAATCATTTTATGTTTTGCCTGGAAATCCATTTAGTGGCTAGTAAGGGGATTATGTGATAAACTTGATTTTATTTTGTTTTGGCTTGAGACTTTCAGATTATTACAAACAGTGTTGGAGCCAACTTACTGGAGATTATTGGACCTGCGTCAACCTATTTCAGCTACACTTAACCAAAGGTGAGGTATATGTTATTCGTCTGATAGATATTCAAATTTAGCTTTGCAACCTTTTTAACTGAATGTCCAAGTTTATCCTACAAAAATTTCTGTGGAAGTTACAATGATGTTATGTCGTTATGACATCATTTTTTTCTGGAAATCTTCTTATGTAGCGTGCTGCATACAGTTAAAGCTGTCATGTTCTGACCATCTGAATGTGCAGTGACAATAGAGTAACAGACAATTACACCTTTCCAAACTCATTCTAAAGTAGTCTGAGTTTAATCACGTACCAAATATTCTCTAATCTTCTTCTTGTTTTACCTCCAGCCTACTCTCTTTCTTAAGGCTCAATACTTATCACCAAACTGGAAATTTTGTGACAGTTTTTTTTAATATGCTTCTCTTAGCAGCATTGCTGTATCACAATCCTTTCTGTTGATGGAGAGGAAGGTTCTCATGAGTCTTTGCTTCTTTTAGTCTTTTATAGACATGTGAATTGCATTGCACTCGGTTACCATGTTTTGGCAATCTAGCATGATGTACTTTAAACTGTCCAGGAGGCCCATATATAGATATGATTAATGGCTAGTCTTTGACGCTTTACAGTTCCATATTCTATTTTCTTCCCTCTCTACCTACCCATCATAGTGATTTATGTACACTTAGTCCTCTTACTAATACCATTTTTTTTATTAAGAATTTAGTCTCATACATCCAGGTATCAGAATTTGCTAGTATATAAGAGCAACATCATTCCCATATAGAAATTTATTTCGGATTCAGTACTCATGTATTGATATCTGTCCTGGTAAGGTTTTGAAAGAGGTTCATGTATAGGTTCATTCCCATATAGAAGCAAGATGGTTTGCAGATGACTTGTTTGCAGTCTGCACTTCCTATGAGACCAATTAATAGAAATAAATAATTTACATTCTCCTCGGTGCTTTTTTATTAAGAAAAAACGATTATTTTAACAGCTGAAAAAAATGAGTATATAGAAGTATATGCTAATTTGCTAGTCTCAGAATTGTAATTCATTCTGCCTTGATATGGAAACTTGGATACGTCAGGAATGTCTTTGCTTTTTATTTAAAGTTAGAACAAGATTACTGTCATACCCATGGTTGTGATAATGTTTATACAGCACTGACTTATCATGGTCCTTAGATAAAGGAATTGTAGCACTATAATTACTTTCAGTAGTGTCTATTTTATCAGTTAAAAATAAGAAGTTTGACAAAGATACAGTGGCAGTGGATTATATAGTGGCCGTTGCTGTTATATGCATCTATCAGCTATTGTCGCCTGTTTGTTACTACCTGTTATGTTATGAGACAGGGTTTCAAGTTTAGAAACTGTTATATAATGGCCCTGTTTTGTCAACCTTATTTCTACTTATTCCAAGAAAATTAAGTTAATAAATAAGTTAAGAATAAGTGTTATCCAAGTTTAATGTACAATTAAAATACAGTCTAATAAGCTCAGGTGAAATCAAGTAAGGTTAGATTAGTTTATTTAAGTTCCGATGAATTCTTATAAGTGAAAATTAGGTTAATAATGCCTCTTGGGATAATCCAAGTAGTCAGGATCAGTTGACAAGGCAGGCCATGGAAGTGGCTAGGAAAAAAGGGTGGGCTGATTCACAGTCTGATCCTGGGCCTTAACACATTGGCCTAATGCTTTGCTCAAAAAAGCAGGGATTAATCTGATTGGGCTGTAAATGTGGTTGGTTTCTGCCAGGCTGATCCTTGAAAACTTGATCCATGACCCACTTGCTAGCAGGATCCAGGCCTTTGTCAGATTGGGCTAGACGGCCGGGCTTGGCTTGTGGCAACAGCTTGCTCCCATGAGTAATTGAGATGGCTCAGATGAGTAATTGAGTATACAAGGAATGTTCTAAATACTTGAAGGAAAGCTGGAAAACCAGCATGGTTGCTTGTCAGATTGCAGTACATTACATATTTACATTAGACGCTACCTATTAAGGTGCAACCTAACCTCTATTGCTAAGATTGGACTAACATTAGGCACGAGAATATCTCTAGGTGTCAAACTCGGTTATTTTATGAAAAATTTGCAAATTCTTGGTATTTAGTATACCAATTCCCTGTATTGGTGTCACAGTGCTGAGTACCTGATACAAATACGAGTTAAAATCAGATTGACATACCATTATACTTGTTTTATCATTCTTTCTTGCTCCTATTTTAATGATTGTTTTTTTTTCGAAGTGTGAATGCAGGTTGATTAGATAAGAGAAGACCAATGAGAAGACATAAGATCATGCTCCGGACAGACCAGGTTAGAAGAGAGTTATCAATTGTGAATTGGTGGTAATCCTGAATCATATAATTGAGTCATGGACCACTGACAATACAATCTCCTTCCTTTTTATTAAAGTTTAAATCTTTAACGTTCACCAAACACATCAGTATCTGTATTTGGCTTTTATTTCAATCTTTACGTAAGTGGCTACGTCATTCTAGACTAGATGTTCTTCTAGTGTGACAGATTAAACCTTTGTCAAAAATTTCAGCACCATTCTTCTGTTGTCTTGTGAACCTACAGTTACTTAAGAATATTAGGATCGTTAATTATGCTAAACAACTGAATTGTAGTGTAAGAGCGTTTACTTTACATATCGGATTGTGGACCACATTGGGACCGATTGAGTGGACCGGGTTGTGACCGGTTGAACTCTGTCTGGACCAGTTAGACCTATGATGTATGGGGGTGCTGAGAATAGTTGGAAGTCTGTTTCAGTTAACACTCCTAACATGTTCGTTTTATTCTGTTAGCCATGCTTTGGTTCATGCTCTCTCGTGGCCAGGTTTGGACCGCATTGCTCCCATTTTCAGCGGTATACATTACTTCACTTGGCTTGCGATCCATGTAAGGTTTGAACCTAACTGATGTTGGCAATGTGAATGTTATTTTTTTTTTGATGTTTAGAGAGCCACAAGGGCGGGGTGAGAATCGATCCCAGGATCTCCTGGAATCAGGAGGGAAACTCTAACCACTTGAGCTATCCCTCACTCTCTCACAATGTGAACGTTATTAAATGTACACGACGTTGTGTTATCCAACTTATTCTAATCAAGCCGAGACACAGAGATAAGGTGTCGCCAAAAAAAAAAACCCCGAAAACAGAAGTCGACATGATTAATAATTTGAATAAGAACAATGTGAAGAAGGGAATCTTGTGAATGATCTCACGGGTCAATTTTTATGGCTTGGTTAAGCTTATGAAGAAGGTGACTGGATATGATTAATTATGAGTTTGTTTTCATTTTTCTCTGATTTTGTCTGCTTGCCTTAAGCGTGTAGTTGGAATAAATTGTAGACCACAGATGGTTTTCACTGTAACATTTCTGCTGCGCATGTGTTTTAAGGTCATTTTATGGCTATCTGAGGGAGAAATGCACCACATATAATTTGTTGGATATTGCGTTGGATCTCTTACATCCCTGCAAATTCTTCTTAGATGCTGCTCTTTTCGTTTTTGCGATTAAGGAATCCTTTACCCTATCCTGCGTCCCATTATATCTGAGTGTATCATAATATCCGCAATTATTACCAGTCACACTACGTGTGATGAAGTAGATTGTAACTTGTAAGTACTCGTAATATTTAGGAAGAGTTGGGACGCAAGATGAGACATAACACGAAACATATTCATGTTAGTAATTGTATGTTACCTTCTCGATCTGGAACCCCACCCCCTTGAAAAATGAAAATGAAGCTGTATGTCCTTATTGATATGCAGAAAGAAATAAGTTGTAGGTTAGTTTGAAGTTGTTACAGATGTTACAAGTAATTATGCAGTGATTTTAGCCATCAAAATGACAGGTTAATTTTATTCAGCTTGCAATAATAAAGTGGGCAGTTAACCAAAAAATTTGGAAGGTTTGGAGCCTATTTACCTACCTATTGAGTCCAGTTTGATTCTGACATTAAGGGCCTGTTCACATTTACTTAATTTCAGTTCAGTTCAGTTCAGTTCAGTTCAGCTCTTAATTTCCCTCTCTCATAAAATATTCATTTCAGCTTAGTTCAGTTTAGTTCAGTTCAATTTAGCTCCAATCAGTGCAGTTCAGTTCAGCTCAGTTCAGTAAATTTGAACATGCCCTAAGTTCTTAATAATCTAATTCACAATTTAAAATCAACTACTGTTCTGCTTAATTGTGCTTAATAATCCACCATATATCACCATTTGCAGATCTCACTACTGTAACAACTATCCTCGAATTTTACTCGACTTTTATATACTTGTGTGTATCTAGAAATGCATTTATCTATATCGCCTCACCCCTCAAATTCTTATGTGTGATGAATCTTTAATCTATTAGGAATTTCATGCAACCTTTTAGAACATAGCTAAAGCATATTTCGAAATAGAAATAATTAATGTTATCACCTTATTTGCACTTATTTCAAAATACACATTTAGATGAATTAAGATAAAATAAATTTTAAAAATACTTTATGTAAATTTAAGGTTTAATAAAGGCTACCTATATTAAAATATCATACGAAGTAGTACTTTCTAAAACCACAATTCTTAAAAACTAGGAAAAATTGAAAAGAATAATCCCACCTTTCGCCAATCTGCTCAAAATAATCCCATCTTTTCGAATTCCAGAAATAATCCCACCTTAACACCCCATCTGCTCAAAATGAACCTTTTTACTTACAACCGTTTAAACAGGTAAATTTTTTGTTTTTGTTTTTTTTTTAATAAATTAAACAAAGGAAAAAGAAAAAAAAAAGAAAATATCCCAAACACCCTAACCCAGCCCACCCCACCATTGTCACTGCCCCCATGACCACCCCCTTCAATTCATCGCCACCATCACCACCATCACAATCCCCAGCCGGTAGAACAGCCGGACCAGCCCCCTCCTCCGATTCCCTCCCCTTCTCCGTTCCCCTTCCACTTCCCCTTCTCCGATTCCCTCCCCTTCTCCCTTCCACTTCCCCGATTCCTTCCCCTTCCACTTCCCCTTCCCCGATTCGCTCCTCTTGGTGTGTGAAGTAATTCGTCGTCGGGCCCAGAAACTCCGATTCGAGTTCGACGCCAACAATCATGAAATAATCCCACAAATCAACGCCTCCAATTTGAAAAAAATTAGCGCCGGAATTTGCTGCCTAAATCGGGGGTGGAGGTGGTTTTCGTGGGTTGGGTGGGGAGGAGGTTGTTTTGCTGTAGATCCACACGCCGGCCGACTTCTATTTCTTCCAGTTCAAGTGGGGATTTCGGGTCGGGGTTTCGGGTTGTGATGGTGGTAAGGGACGGCAGCAGGGGTTGTGATGGAGGTGATGGTGGTGATAAAGGGGTGGCGGCAGGGGTTGTGATGGTGGTGATGATGGGGTGGTCGTGGGTTTGGGAGAATTTTTTTTATTTTTAATTGTTTTGTTTTTTTTTAATTATTTAAAATTAGGACGACCAATTAAAAGGTGACAAGTGTCAAGTCACCTTCTAAAACAGGTTACTAATTTCATAATCCGGTAAAAGGTTCATTTTGGGAAGATGGGGTGGTGGGATTATTTCTGGAATTCAAAAAGGTGGGATTATTTTGAGCAGATGGGCGAAAGGTGGGATTATTGTTTTCAATTTTTCCTAAAAACTATGTGCCCCTCCAAAATTAACAACATATTTAGCCCGTGTGTAACCAAATCAAGAAAACAAAATATCTTCTTATCCTATAAATCTAGTAGCCATAAAATTTGTCATGTTTTTTGCGAATTGGATATATTATAATTAACAATGGTACACTCTATTAATATATAAAATTGTAAAGGACAAGATTACTAAGCATACAGATTAGAGGCAGTATTTAACATACTTTCCAATCAAGCTAAGTCTAATGGTTACCTTTTAACATACTTTCCAATCAAGCTATATCTAGATTAAATAAAAAAGAATTAAGCAACATTCTTCTAATGGTTACCTTTTCCAATTAATATAATAATACAGAATACTCCGTAACATTTTGTAGGATTTTAATAATAATAAATCGCATTATTTTTGTGTTTTTGCTCCGTAATTGATTAAAATTTGGAGACACATATTCAAGATTTAAAATCACTATGATATTTGTTATTTGAGATTTGTCAAAAAAAAAATGATACTAGTATGTTCATTTTTAATAACCCAACTCCGAGTATTTAATTTATTGAGGCTTGACTAATTAATTATAAAGTTACTTGTTCATTAATAATTTTAGACAAATATAGAGTATGGTTAGAAGTCACAAAGATTTCATGACTTAAAAAGATGCATATGAGTAATCCATAAGACTTAAGGCAATAATAGAGTGTACATCAAAGTCTTCAATACTTACCAAGCAGATAGATTAATATCAAATTTCTATATTAGTGTATCTTAAACATCAAAATTAAGGATGTCACACAATATTAATAGTAAAAGCTATATATAATAGGTGTAGTGAACTTTTGAAAAGAAAATAATCGAAGATAATTTTCTCAAAAATAGAAGAGACAATGATAGCGACCTTGTTATAAATCCTACTAGCTTTGCTCTTTAAACTTATGTCCTTCACACAGTCTCTTGAATTATTATCAACCACCACCGCATATCTAAAAAACAAATGTTATTAATGAGCTAATTACGAATGTAATTATTATCGATCTCCAAATCTCCTCCTCCCAAGAGAGACCACATGTTTCTCGTACACAAAAACATAACATAACACTAGAAGATTAAGATTGGATTACCATAATTGAGGGAATTGAATTAGAGAGGTGTTCTTGATGAATTTGATTTCTTCAAACGTTTGTCCAATCATTTGGCACCTGTCATTCAACTATTGGATATAAAATCATGCCTAAAAAAGGATTCAAAGATAGTAACTAGTAGGCACTACTACTAGCTAAAGGCCACAAATACTAAGTGGGAGTTATATTTAGACAGTTTTCCCCACTTTAGTGGTTTCTGAAACCCTAACTTTGCCCATCTCCAATGATTTAAATGACAATTTTTACTCACACGGAAATATATCATCGCAACCATGTTACTCAATAATTTTGCATCACCAATTGTTATAATGCACCTATCCAATGTACGGAGTACTGTTAAAATATGAGATTAAACTGTTTTGTTGATCCCCGAAATTAATTATGCATTCGTTTGAAAGGGTTTAGCCTATGTGTCTTGATAATTAAAATGAATTGAATTATGAATATACATATCCAAGTAGGAGTTCATCAGAATATACACGTATTTGACAAAGTGTTGAGTAACTACTTATCCATAACTATGAGATCAATTTTTATTCTAAGGGACTGTTCACATTTACTGAATTGAGCTGAACTAAATGAACTGAAATGATTGGAGCTGAACTGAACTGAGCTGAAATGAATATTTTATGAGAGAAAGAAATTAGAAACTAAGCTGAGCTGAACTGAACTGAGCTGAGCTGTACTGAACTGATTGGAGCTGAGCTGAACTGAAATTAACTGAAGGCCCTAAGTGGCTATATTATTTCCACAATAAAAAGCGCTAGTCCTCATCAATCTAAACTCCACCTAGCCAATTCACGCTATTGTTATACATCGTCACAAATTTTGTAGCTATTAGCTTGTTATAAGTCTTATCACGCCGACCCTATCTAAAGTATAACTGAAATATAAGACTGAACTATTTTATTGATTCTTAAGACCACGGGTCAAGCCCGTCTGTCTTAATAAAAAGGAATTGGATAGAATTGAATATGCATATATATTCAAGTGGATTTCATCAAAATGTAGTTGACAAATTGTGAAATGAATACTAGTCCACAACTAAAAGGATAGAAGTTATTCTAAGTGAATTTTGTTTTCTCAATAAAAAGCAATAGTCCTCATTCATCTAAAATCCACCTCACCAAAATCACACTGTCGTTTTCCCTTTGCAATATTCTGAAGATTCTTCTGCTTTATATCTGCATAGATCCGAATACATTATTTTAGAATTGCTCATCTTATACCATAATTCTTATTGGAAAATATTAAAATTTTGACACTAAATTTATATTAGAAGCTGTAAAGTGATATTCATCATAAATTTGTAGATCATGAACAAACAAGGATACATTTTTATACTAGAAAATTAATTGGCCGGTTCTTCTAAAAAGATCACGACCAATGTAATACAATATTATTAGACTGGTCCATACTTATAATAGACAATCTTATTTACCCCCTTTGGCATATAATTATATATACAATATACTCGATTTGTAGACCATATTTAACTTTAGCAATCAGTTACGAAGAAGTATTATGAATGTGTCTTGTACGATTGTCTTTGTGAGAATCAATCTCAAGATCCCCTAAAACAAGTGGAAAGCTCTAATTATCACCTGAGCTACCTCTCACTCTCAACTCTTGTGAGATTTATTTGTTACTTCGTTCTTTTTTTTTTTTTGGCAAGATTTCTTAAAATATTGAACATACACTCACTCTCCTATTATTAGCAACCTAAAATCATGTTCTAAAATCTCTCCAAACTTTCAAAGTCCAATTCCCACAATTCTATCATTTATCTTACCCTCATAATTGTTCAATCTTTCTTCTTCAATTCTCCATTTTTCATATTTCTTCTACTATATATATTAAGGGTCTGTTCTGATTTGCCGAATTGAGCTAAATTGAATTGAACTGTTTATGAGAAAAGGAAATTAATAACTGAATTGAAGTGAATGTTAAGATATATTCAAAATATATCTTTAGTCAATGTAAATATTCTAGTTACCTTGTTTATAGCTTAAGTATATTTTGTAATTAGCTATTCCCTTATTTGTAGCATAATTAGTGCCTTGAGATAAGGCTACTCAATTGTATATATTGGCTGACAAATTAATGGAATATTCACGGAATTAGTTTCCTTCATGGTATCAGCAGACTAGGGTATTCTTCCGCTGCACCCTACTGCTTTGTTTTTCCGCCAATCTCTTCTCTTCTCTTCTTCCTTCTTTTCTTCTTCTTCTCTTCTCTTGTTTGCACAGCAGCCATGGCCGAAAATAAGAACAATTTTCATCCAGCTTTCACCGTGTCAAACATCAAAAGCAATATTCCCCTTACTCTAGAAATGGAGAACGTCGAATACTCTGCTTGGGCGGAACTTTTTAAAATTAATGCTCGTTCTCACAAGGTTCTTAATCATATCATTGCTCCTAAAGAGGAGGTTTCTGCACCTTCGACCGCAGAGGAAAAGGAGTTATGGTCGGTGTTGGATGCTACCGTTCTTGGGTGGATTTATTCCACAATTTCGAAGGACCTTATGCATACAATCATGGAACCTGATTCGACGACAATGGAGGCTTGGAATAGGCTCCGTAACATATTCCAAGACAATCAAAATTCCCGTGCCGTGACTCTTGAACATGAATTCTCCAACACGGATATGGAGGATTTCCCTAACGTCTCGGCGTATTGTCAACGACTCAAGAGTCTCTCCGATCAATTGAAGAATGTTGGGGCACCGGTGGATAACAACCGCCTTGTCCTTCAATTGGTCTCCGGTTTGACGGAACCGTACAATGGGGTTGCAACCTTGATAAGGCAAAGCAATCCTCTTCCTCAGTTTTACCAAGCCCGCTCAATGCTTACATTGGAGGAAGCCGGCTTGGCAAAGAAGGCAGCTTCGGCGTCGGCTTCGGCAATGGTGGTCAGTGCACCTCGTGATGCTAATTCGGGTGGTGATTCGGGTCAGTCTCGAGGCAAGAATAAAAACCAGAAAAAATCTGGTGGGGGCCGCAAGCAGCCAGGTGGTGGCCGGAATTCCAGCACCGGCGGGGGTGGTGGTCAGAACACCGGTGGACAGCAGCCCAGTCGCGGTGGTGGTCCGCAACAGCAGCAGCCGGCCTGGGCTGCAACTCCACCATGGCAGCACGCCTATCAGCCATACCAACCTTGGGGTTAGGCTCCTTGGACTGCACCTCCCTGCCCATATCCCACCCAAGGTTGGGCTAAGCAGCAGCAAGGCCCAATGCGTCAGCAGCAAGGGGTCTTAGGCCCACGCCCACAACAAGTGTACATGGCTAATCCGCAACAGCAGTCCATGCCTTATGCCCCGACGGATATTGAATCGGCAATGCACACTATGACGTTGAGCCAACCCGATCCCTCTTGGTACATGGACACCGGTGCAACTTCGCACATGACATCCTCCAACGGTAATCTCTCGTCTTATTTTAATTTGAGCAATCATCATAATGGTATTATTGTTGGTAGTGGTCATACAATTCCAATTCATGGTTGTGGTCATACTACATTGCCTTCCCCAAACCCGCCTTTGTCCCTTACTAATGTTCTTCATGCTCCTAAGATAATTAAAAATTTAATTTCTGTTAGGAAGTTTACGACTGATAATTGTGTGACCGTTGAGTTTGACCCTTATGGTTTTTCTGTGAAGGATTATCGGACGGGGATGCCAATAATGAGATGTGATAGCCAAGGAGACCTTTATCCTCTTACTACCACATTCAAAAACTCAACTCCATCGACTTTTACAGCTTTAGCTTCCCCTTTATGGCATGATCGTTTGGGACACCCGGGATCGTCTATTTTAAGGACTCTTTGTAGTAATAAAAGCATTGAATGTACTCATAATTCTAGTACTACTGTTTGCAATTCTTGTGTACTTGGAAAACACGTTAAATTGCCTTTTGTGTCATCGAATTCTAGTACTTCTATGCCGTTTGATATTATTCATAGTGATTTGTGGACCTCTCCTGTTTTGAGTTCGTTGGGTCATCGTTATTATATGCTTGTGTTGGATGATTATTCAAAATTTTTGTGGACTTTTCCCCTAGCTAAAAATTCGGAAGTGTTTAATAAAATATTAGCCTTCCAAGCATTCATTCGTACTCAATTTGAACGACCAATTAAAACTTTTCAATGTGATAATGGGAGGGAATTTGATAACGGTCCTTTTTGGGCTTTATGTGAGTCTAATGGCATGTCATTCCGTCTTTCATGTCCCCATACATCATCACAAAATGGAAAGGCCGAGAGAAAAATAAGATCATTAAATAATATCATACGAACTCTTCTTTCTCATGCTTCCTTACCTCCGTCGTTTTGGCACCATGCTTTGCAAATGGCAACATATCTTCATAATATTCTCCCAAGTAAATTGCTAGAATATAAGTCCCCTCTCCAAATCTTATACCAAAAGGAACCCTCTTACTCTCACTTACGTGTTTTTGGGTGTTTGTGTTATCCCTTGATTCCTTCCACTACCATTAATAAGCTTCAATCTCGGTCCACACCGTGTGTGTTTTTGGGATATCCACCAAATCATAGGGATTACAAATGCTTTGATTTATCGTCTAATAAAATTATTATTAGTCGCCATGTCATTTTTGATGAGAGTATTTTTCCTTTTAAGGATTTGCATAAACCCACTTCCCATGCGTATGATTTCTTGGATGATGGTCTCAATTCTTATGTTGTCAATCATTTGCAAAGCACATCAGCTAAGTCCACGGACCAGCCCATTTCTTCTTCTCCTAGCTCCTTACGAACTGGGCCCCTTACTCCACCTTCTGGCCCAGTTCGGTCCAGCAGCTCAAATCCATCTTCTTCCCCTTCTCTTAGCATGCCGAATTCTGGTGGGCATTATAGGGCCACGCTGGACCGTGGGCCTGTTCAATCAGCCACGGCCCAATGTGGTCCTACCCAACCAGAAATTCCGAATGCTACTTCTACTCCTCCTCTTCCTGCCACGGCTCCACCTCCCTCAACCCCTATTCCTCCGCCACCTCCTCCTAGGATTGTTACTCGTAGTAGAAACGGTATAGTCAAGCCAATCAAAATATAAAAATTTTAGTGCTATGACATCTAGTGTTTCGATATCCCCTTTGCCTCGTAACCCCGTTTCTGCTCTTAATGACCCGAATTGGAAATTGGCCATGGATGATGAGTATAATGCTCTTATTAATAATAAGACGTGGGAGTTGGTGCCCCGTCCACCTGATGTTAATGTTATTCGCTCTATGTGGATTTTTACTCATAAAGTGAAATCTGACGGTTCTTTTGAGAGGCATAAAGCCCGTCTTGTAGGTGATGGCAAAACACAACAGGTTGGCATCGATTGTGGGGAGACTTTTAGTCCGGTTGTAAAACCGACGACTATCCGTACTGTTCTTAGCCTTGCTTTGTCTAAGGCTTGGCCCATACATCAGCTTGATGTTAAGAACGCTTTCTTACATGGTGAGCTTTAGGAGACAGTGTATATGCATCAACCCCTTGGGTACCGTGATAAAACTCACCCTGATTATGTGTGTTTATTGCGGGGCTCTTTATATGGTCTTAAGCAGGCACCCCGGGCGTGGTATAAGAGATTTGCATATTTTGTTGCTACTATTGGTTTCACTAATAGTAAAAGTGACAATTCCCTGTTTATTTATCGTCAAGGGAAAAATGTGGCTTATTTACTTTTATATGTTGATGACATTATTCTTACTGCTTCTTCTGACACTCTGCGGCGTTCTATTATGTCCCTTCTTAGCTTGGAGTTTGCTATGAAGGACTTGGGTCATCTTAATTATTTTCTTGGCATAGCAGTGACAAGACATAAGGGTGGATTATTTTTGTCACAACGCAAATATGCGGAGGAAATTATTGAGAGAGCAGGGATGGCTTCGTGTAAACCTTCGGCTACACCTGTTGAGGTAAAACCGAAGGACAGTTCTACAGGTTCACTTTGTGCCGATCCTACATTGTATCGAAGTCTTGCAGGGGCCTTGCAATACCTCACATTTACTAGACCGGATATCTCATATGCGGTCCAACAGGTTTGCTTACATATGCATGATCCGAAAGAGACGCATATGGCTGCTCTCAAACGGGTCATTCGGTATGTCCAAGGCACGATTGATCATGGTTTGCATCTGTATCCGTCATCTATTTCCTCTCTTGTTTCATATACAGATGCAGATTGGGCCGGGTGTCCAGATACTAGACGTTCCACATCTGGATATTGTGTATATTTGGGTGACAATTTGATTTCTTGGTCCTCGAAACGACAGGCTACTCTATCTAAGTCTAGTGCCGAGGCAGAATACAGGGGCGTTGCTAATGTTGTTTCTGAGTCATGTTGGCTTCGAAACCTGCTTTTGGAATTACATTGTCCGATTAAGAAGGCGACTTTGGTTTATTGTGACAATGTGAGTGCTATTTATCTTTCCGGCAATCCAGTGCAACATCAACGAACAAAGCACATAGAGATGGATATTTTATTTGTTCGAGAAAAGGTAGCCCGGGGTGAAGTTCGGGTTCATCATGTTCCTTCTAGGCACCAAATTGCGGATATTTTTACAAAGGGCCTCCCTCGTGTTCTTTTTGAAGACTTTAAAGATAGTCTAAGCATTCGTCCTCCTCCGGCTTAGACTATGGGGGTGTGTTAAGATATATTCAAAATATATCTTTAGTCAATGTAAATATTTTAGTTACCTTGTTTATAGCTTAAGTACATTTTGTAATTAGCTATTCCCTTATTTGTAGCATAATTAGTGCCTTGAGATAAGGCTACTCAATTGTATATATTGGCTGAC
The DNA here is from genome assembly GCF_948465745.1 of Chenopodium album. Taxonomy (NCBI): domain Eukaryota; kingdom Viridiplantae; phylum Streptophyta; class Magnoliopsida; order Caryophyllales; family Amaranthaceae; genus Chenopodium; species Chenopodium album. Next base: position 76,644,385 of record NC_137838.1, read on the forward strand.
AAATTAATGGAATATTCACGGAATTAGTTTCCTTCAGTGAAATTAAGCTGAAGAGAACAGGTAGTTTTTTTATTCAGCAATGAGATTAAATTGTTTTTTTTTTAGTTTATCCAAATTGTGTGTCGCCCAAAAATTATTAGATATGTAGAGTTTATTTAATTCATAAAATTAAGGGCACAACATTTATTTTAAAACAAGATCTCTAGAATTTTCGGTACTGCATTGTTTTTATCACACATCTTCATCAGATTATAATATGTATTGCTCCAAGCCTCCAACTATGATCTCTTTACCTTAAAAAAATTAAGTTTTAGGTCTAATAAATTTTGATATTGATTGAAACTAAACTGAACTTTGATAATATTTCGCCACAAAAGTCAAATATGATCTAATTTTTAGGTGCAAAAGTACAATGTTGGTGTTGATATTTTGTTACATGCTTTTCTCACAATAAATACTTTAATTTTGTTTTTAATTAATTTGCAATGCAAGCCGAAGTAAATTAAAAGTATATATCGTATTATAAATAATATAACAAGATCCCACATAACAATGCTTTTTCTTTAAAAAAAAAATAAAAAAAAAATAGTGCATCAATAGTGCAAAAGTTACAACATAAAATAGGAAATTAAAGAAGCAATATAATGCCTATAATGTTTTATGTCAAATTTCCAAAATCATTTTTTCCTACTAACATAGAGAATTGGAGTGTGGGAAATTGAAAATTGATGATCATGATGAATATATTATTAGGAATAATCTTTAGATAAAAGTTGCAACATCTTTAACCGTGAGTGATTATATTATGAGTATTAAGACAATGTGACAGCTAATTCGTGAATTAACAATAAATTGGTAGTTGGTGAAGATCCAATGAAGTTTATAAGAAAATATACTAGTATATCCATCATCACTAGACCATAAGAAAGCTAGAATAATAATGCAACGCGGTAATAAAATCGAGGGATAAGGTAGTGAATAATATCTATCACAATAATGGTGGGTCTCACTTCACACTTAGGCACCATGCACGTTCACTGATTCTAGCCTTTGTTGTTGGCTTATAAATACCACCCTTCATTAAACTTCTTCTAGAACTCACAATAACTCTTAACTTCATTCATTAAAATTTTAAATCTACAATAATGGATTTGGAGAAGAAATTAGATGTAGGATATGTTGAAGAAAATATTGAAGATAGTCCTAAGAAGAAGATGCGTGGTGGGATTCGAACATTGCCTTTCATTCTCGGTGAGTTTCTTCACAATTTCACATTACGAGTTACTTTCTTTGTCAACGTGACTATTAATTCTGAATGGAAGTTACATTAGCAAATGAACCCTTTGAATTCTGATTAAAAAAAAAATTAAAAAAAAAAAAACACTTTGAATTCTGTTTATAAGTTAACAATCATCGATCTTTTGCTATGTGTGGAATTTTGTAGTCTTGAGTTGGATTTTAATAATTGTTCTTACCATAATTTTAGTTTAACTTGCTAATCTAAAAGGCCTTGAAAGAAATGTAGGCAAGATTTTTTTTTTTTTTTTAATATTAATTTAATACCGCGGATAATTTATTAGTTGTTTATATTTTCTATGTTTCAACTTAAATTCTTCAACTTTCTCACTATTTTAAAATCTTGCACAGAACATTCAAACTAGTTTCACGTGCACATTAACACGAGTCTTAAATTATAGCTATGTGGCTAATTCAATTAGTGACAAAAGCTAGTACTAGTAGCATTATTGATTCATAAATGCTAACAGTTGAGTTATTTGTAATTTTGCAGCAAATGAAATATGCGACAGATTTGCTGGAGTTGGATTTCATGCAAATATGATAACATACTTGACCCAACAACTCAACATGCCTCTTGTACAAGCCTCCAATACACTCACCAATTTTGGGGGGACTGCTAGTTTTACTCCTCTTATTGGTGCTTTGATTGCCGACTCTTTTGCTGGCCAATTTTGGACTATTACCATTGGTTCTATCTTCTATCAATTGGTATTTTACTCGCTCTTCGATCTCATCCTTTTATTTTATTGTCGTTTATTTATTAGATACGAATTATATCTATAAATTGAGTCTAGAAGTGATACACATATCTCTAAGAGTGGATTTATAGTCGACTCTAAAAGGACAATCATAAGTAGTTTCCGCCTTTTTGACATATATCTCTAATATTTAACAAGACACATAGATACAGGATAGTATTTTACTCGCTCTTCAATCTCCTTTTATTTTATTGTCGTTTATTTATTATAAGATACATGATGGTATCAATATAACTGAGTCGAGAGGTGATACACTTATCTCTGAGAGTGAATTTATAACCGAATCTCAAGGACATGCATATGTAGTTTCCACCTTTTTGACATAGATTTCTTATGTTTTAACAAGGCGCATAAATTATAGTGTGACATATTTTCACACCTATCTAAGAATTTGTAATGACAAATCTTTTAAAATGCACTAGAAAATAAGAAGACTTACTAGTTATGATGGCATAATAAAGTTCATGTTTTATGTAGAAATTTGTTTTAGCCCTTTGAATTGTGTACACATTGTACAATTTCTAATGTCTTCAATGGTTGCAGGGGATGTTCAGTGTTACCATGACAGCCATTCTCCCGAAACTCCACCCTCCGCCGTGCCCAACACAAGTGAACTGCCAAGAAGCATCAACACAACAACTTTGGGTATTATACATGGCTCTCCTCCTAACAACTATAGGGACGGGTGGCATCCGGCCTTGCGTGGTGACATTCGCAGCCAACCAGTTTGACATGAGCAAGTCCGGTGTTGCAGGGCGCAAGTGGAACTACTTCAACTGGTATTACTTCTTCATGGGACTCGCAACACTAACTGCACTGACTGTTATAGTCTATATCCAAGACAATGTGGGCTGGGGTTGGGGGCTCGGAATCCCAACAATGGCTATGACAATATCGGTTATAGCCTTTGTGATCGGATATCCGCTTTACCTCAAACATAAGCCTGCAGGAAGCCCTTTGGTTAGAATGTTTCAAGTGGCTGTTGCTGCTTGGAAGAAGAGGAATGCTCCGTTGCCAGCTGACCGCAGTTTGCTGTACCAAAACAAGGAACTTGATGCTCTTATCTCTACTGATGGAAGACTTCTGCACTCTGAACAGTTCACGTAAGTTTATTATACAAATACCAGCATTATTTTGTTGACCTGAGTCACTCTAGAGTCATATAAAGTACAATACTAGCTTAGAAAGTATATAAATCACTACAAATCTCGGTATTTTACTAACACACATCAAATGTACTGCCAATAATATTGCAATTTTACAGAAAATCTGAACTTATGTCTATCAGAATATTTACGAAGTTTTATGTATATTTGTAATGGTGCATTGCATATGTATGTAAAGTACATATATATTGCCATAACAAAGCTTCATCTTTGTTGAAAACTGACAGTTTAGAGTAATTTTGGTCCTTTACCTGTAGGTGGCTCGACAAGGCAGCAGTAGTAACAGAAGGAGAGGCAAAAGATTCAAAACCACCAAACTTATGGAGATTGTCTACAGTCCATAGAGTGGAAGAGCTGAAATCTATCATCCGGGTGTTACCGATATGGGCAGCTGGAATCCTGCTCGTGACTGCATCATCTCATCAAGGCAGCTTTGTGCTCACACAAGCTCGGACAATGGACCGTCACCTCTCTTCTTCATTTCAAATACCTCCAGCTAGTCTTTCAATATTTAGCATTGGGACCATGCTCATTGGGCTCGTTGTCTATGAGCGTGCTTTTGTTCCTTTTGTACGTAGATTCACTGGAAACCCTGTAGGCATATCATGTTTACAGCGGATGGGGATAGGATACGTGATCAACATAGTCGCAACTCTTGTAGCCTCTCTGGTTGAGAAGAAGAGGAAATCAGTTGCTACTCATTACCACCTTTTGGACAGTCCTATGGCTATTATTCCCATCAGTGTCTTTTGGTTAGTCCCGCAATATTGCCTCCACGGATTAGCAGAAGTTTTCATGAATGTCGGTCATCTTGAGTTTCTGTACGATCAAGCACCTGAGAGCATGAGAAGCACCGCTGTTGCACTCTATTGCTTAACGACATCAGTAGGAAACTACTTAGGGACGATGGTAGTCTCGATGGTTCATGGTTACACAGGAAAAGAACACAATTGGCTTCCTGATAGGAACATCAACAAGGGAAGGTTGGAGTACTACTTCTTGCTTGTCTCCGGCATACAAGTAATAAATCTCATATATTATGTTATATGTGCATCGTTATACACATATAAGCCTTTGGAGCAGGTCAAAGACTCTGATGAGCAAGGGGAGGATTTATGTACCCATTCTCCATGGTCAAAAGTTATAGTAGACAAGGATAGCGAAGTTGAACTCTCGAAAGGCAAATAGAATTTGATAAACTAGAAATAGCAGAGTTTAATGTATAACTAATAGAAATATAATCACATTTCACACTTAATTAGCTGAAAACCTCTGCTTAGTCACCTGCATATAACTAGTTATAGCTTAATAACAAAGCAAATTTGTAAGTTATGCAAGTATTTTTATGATAAATGCATCCTCAACCTACAATATAGTACACCAGAACATGGATCTGTCTACGTACGAAATGCACAAACAGAGCAACCTACTTGGAGTTAAGATTTTCGAATTTAAATATCTGCATACTTCAACAATCAAATCCAGAATATACACCGCTATCCCTTAACATTCTCTTTTCTTCTTCAACATAATTCTTTCCTCTACTAGTCTGGCCGAGGTCTCTCTTTCTCTTTTCTTTCTGGGCAAAAGTCTTCTTCTCTTTCTGAGTTATAGCAGTTGCAAGCTCTTCTCCATCTGCTAAAGCAGCTCTTGTTTTCTGACGCTCTTTGTATGATTCCTCACTCTCCTGATCTTTTTTCCTATCCTTGCCAGTAGACCAAGTCCAGTCTCGATTTGGATCCTCCTTCGGTGGAGGCACTTTCAGAATAGATAGGCCTCCTTTATAACCATGGCGGCTCAAAGCTTCAAAATCAATTCCGCCGCTTTTTCGTTTTGCAGATTTTACTGCATATAAGAGCTAAACTATGATATATAATAAGTAAATTCTAGAGAAATATTTTCTTCTGGAGCTCAGACACAAGGATATGAACTGCCCTAAATCATTTGAGGTTTCCCATATCCATAATCAGCACAAATCCTCATAATTTTATACATTTCTCTGCCTCACACTGACCCTAAATTCCTAATGCCACTACATTTTAAAACTTTGATGGCGTAATATACACATAATAATTGAATTTAAGACCATAATTTAGGGTTGTATTCTAGGAAGTTCACTTGAATTCAGTAAAAACCCAGATGATCAATTTCCTTTACATACCATGAAAGAATTTTTCCAGCCGCCTCAAAGACACTATCCATGTGAGGAAAAAGAACTCTTTCCCCATTTTTTTGAAGAATATTATTTCACACCGATAAACAAAAAAGAATTGAAAACAATAAAAACTTCGAGTACCTCCAGAAGGTTTTCGCGATGACTTTGGCTTTCCAGGCTCATCCTCATCCTCTGATTCAGTATCACTAGATGATGATTCGTCATCTGACGATTCATCTTCTTTATCACTCCATGGTCTTTTCATGGTTTTCTAAACCAAGAGGATCCATAAAAAAAAAAAAAAAATAATTAGAACATAAATACACAAACTAACACTGCATTTTTTATAACAAAAACATAAATCACAAACGAGTTGGATGGCAAACAGAAGATACATAAAACTAACAAAGAAAATCAAAGTCCTTATGGCACAATACAAGGTTGCACACATTGACCCAACATCACCCAACGCATCACTAATTGCTCTACCCTCCCTATTCCACTAAAGCTTGCCTCCACTTCCATAATCCTTATTCAACCGAACCCCCAAATAGCACAGCACAAAACTCGACTTCATTCATATAGCACGGTATGAAAGCCATACATTCCTCAATTACAATAGCACAGATGCAATACATCCCTCAATTACCATAGCACGGATGCAATACATCCCTCAATTACCACTGCACAGAACCCTGACATCCCTGAAATAGCACATCATAAATGCCACAAATCACAAATGCCCGTCATCCCTCAATTACCACACAGCACAAAACCCCGACATCCCTGAAATATCCTAAAGACCTAAATGCCACAAAATCCTCAGTTAGCTGAGCACAAAAGCCCAACATCCCTCAGATAGCACAGCACAAACGCCCGACATCCCTCAATCAGCACAACACGAAAACCCGACATCCCTCAATTAGAACAGCACGAAATCCTGAAATCTCTAAATCCCAACAACAAGAAGGCCCAATCCTTTCACTTTCAGTTCATTTGGAACCCTCATTTCTCCTTCTATACTCAACAATTCATCATAAATTCTACATACCTTATAGTTTGACAACAAACTCATAGCATCACTCACATTTCAGTTTAAACCCCAAATCCAAAAATCCCAATTGACACTTAGCTTATTCTATCTCCTCTAAAAATCTCATTTTTCCAATTTTCTCATCATAGGAGAATACTTAGATGATACGAAGAACTTGTATGTCATAAAAATTCATCCATTTCCCAAAAAAAATTAAGCTCAATGTAATCTCCAAAAATTTCTATTGATAAAATTTCCCAATAATTTACGAACTAAATCTTACATATTTTTTTAAAAAAAAATAATAATAATAATAATAAATAGACTTCAAATTCGTAATTAATTGACATAAAGGCAATAATCGTACAAGTATATAACTGCAAGTTTGCAACTTTGCAAGAAAAAATGAAGATTACCTCAACGAAAGAGAGAAGATGAAGATGTCTGATGAGATTTGGAGCGCAGAGCCGCAGATTAGGGTTTTCGATTTGTATAATTTCTCTGATAGATGGTATGCAAAAATGCTATCATCTGATTGAATCATTATACGACGTCGTTTTTGTCATCACATTCATCCTGGACTTCAAATTCAAGTCAACCATTTATGGAATAATTTAATACTTCCTCCGTTTTTATTTAGTTGACGTGTTTGAAATAGACACATATATTAAAGAGAAGAGAGTGAGTGAAAAAGCAAGTGGAGTAACTTGTAAATGCAAAGTAAAAAGTTACCCTAAAAGGAAAAATGTTAACTAAAAAAACTTCCTAAAAAGAAATATGTGTCAACTAAAAAGAAACGAAGGTAATATTTCCTCCAAAAAAAACATATATTTTGCCAATTACAGTAATTGAAATTACATATTTTGCCAATTGCAACCATTAAAAAATATTGCAAATGTTAATTGGCACTCAATTCCATATTTTTCTCTGATTTGTTTACCAAAAATGTCCGTTAAAGTTTCCTTGATTAAAAAAATAAAAGTCAACACATTACAAGACTTCTTACTATGACTATAACGTAATTATATTAATCGTCTCATGATCAACAACATATGAGATTAATATTGACTTATTGATGTACTTTTATTACATTATTAACTACTTTCTTTAAATTATCATATGAAGATCCATGTGAACTCATGGTTGCTTCTATTGCAATGTTTCTCCACTTTGCAGCCTTTGTCCCCATCTCTTTACCATTTTTTGTTTCCATCAACTCTTTCACCACCCTCTCAACATAATCTCTTTTAACATGTTCACTCATCTTCATACCAATGCCAAGACAATTACAACAATACCAAGAATTAATCAATTGGTCTGCGGCCGATGGCCAACAAATCATTGGCACCCCATAACTTATGCTCTCAATTGTTGAATTCCAACCACAATGTGTAAAGAACCCTCCAATCGAAGGATGCGCCAATACTTGCTCTTGGTCACACCAAGTGACTAGCACACCCCTACCATTTATCTCTTCCTTAAATCGATTGAATTCAATAGTACAACTCTTTTCAATGACTTGATCAGATCTCACAATCCATAAAAACTTTGTAAGGCTATTTGCAAGCCCCCAAGCAAGTTCAATAAACGTCTCTTGATCGACTCCAACAAGGGAGCCAAAACTTACATAGAGAACAGATTTAGGCTCTTGAGAATCAAGCCATTTCATATACTCATTACTATTCATAAGGGGTCCAATATTAATGGTATCCTTTTTTGATATATGATGATCCACCATCAAATTAAGGGGTCCAATTGGATGAATGTTAGGAGAAATGGTGGAGAGATCTTCTAGGGCATGTTGTTCCAAGGCATCAAATGTGTTGATGAGGATGGCTTCAGACTTGAGAGCTCTATGTGCATTTGACATAACAATATTGAGCATCATATGATTCATATAATTTGGATTCAATGTTCTAATAAAACTTGGCATGTCTTTTAAGGATATTCCCTTCAAACTTGATATCCAATCTATTGACTTTTCAAGATAACCATTTGTGAGGCAACTTTGGTCTGAAAAATAAACAGCAAAACTTTAATGTTTAGGACAAAATAAAGAATATCAACTTGTTGGAAATCATAATTTTGGACTTGAACACAAATTTGTCACTTATTTCTTATTATCACTCTATCATAAAGTAGCGGCATATATATATACTTGTAGTATTTTGGTGGTAAAATGCGACATATATTAGACTAATTAGGCCTTATAGAAATTAAGGGCCTATTCACATTTACTGAACTGAACTTAACTGAACTGAATTGAGCTGAAATGAATATTTTATGAGAGTAAGAAATTAGGAGTTGTACTGAACTAAATTGATTGGAGCTGTACTGAACTAAATTGATTGGAGCTGAACTGAATAGAACTAAACTGATTGAAGCTAAATTGAATTGAACTAAAGTGAAATGAAATTAAGCTGAAGTGAATAGACCCTGAATGTTTTGTTCGTTCGAAAGATGTACATGGAGTATTACTATACCCCAATACAATTTTAAGGAGTTTGAGTGAATGAGTATGTTGAAATTTGTTGTAAAAAATAAAAGGGTTTTTCTATATGGTACCCCTAAGTTATTGGGTTTTCTACATTATACCCTTCTAAATCCAAAGTTCTACAAAGTGTCCTTGAGTTTTTGGGTTTTTTCAACGTGGTACCCTTGAGTTGTAAAATAAATGACTCTAACTTAATTTGACTCAAACCGACACCATCTAAGTGATCTATTTACCACTTCTATATTTATATTAGATGGAGGAATCATTAATCTTCATTATTCGCTATTTAGTGGAACTTTTGTATGATTGTTTGAGATGGAAGATAAGAACTTTTTTTTTGCTCCTACAGTCCTACTTAACTAAAAGACCTTGTTTTAGAGGGGACTCAAGTTGTTAGTCCTTTTTTTCGCATTAAACATGCTAGTTGTGTCTTTGAGGGTGCTAATAAATAAGTCGTTTAGATGCTGTTGGTTTGAGTCAAATTAATTTAGAGTCGTTTATTTTACTAATCAAGGGTACCATATAGAAAAATTCAAAAACTCAAGGGTACCATATAGAAAAATTCAAAAACTCAAGGATATAATGTAAAATAAACTAATAACTCAAGGTCACCTTCTAAAAATTTGAATTTAGGAGGGTATAAGGTAGAAAACTCAAAAACTCAAGGGTACCATGTAGAAAAACCCAAAATAAAATTAATGTGTAATTTTGATTGGTTGAAACTTGAAAGAGAGGGTGTTGTACCACATGACATATACAAATGGCTGTTACCTTGTTGCCTTGTTGGTGATTTTGTTTTTCGGTGCGATAATGCCGATCTATTATATATACTACCTCCGTTACATATTATTTGCAACGATTAGACATTTTTTTTCTCTACTTTATGTCAAATCGTTGCAAATAATACGTAACGGAGGTAGTAATTACTGTAAGTCTATAACTACATGTGGTGGCATGGTGTCTATAATTTATATTTCTTTTTTATTTTATTATCATAACTAATTTAACTTGTATTTGTAGTCTCAGCCCAAAATTAACACTCTATAGCATGTATCAAATTCTAAACATAATTTATATTGTTCGAACATGTATAAATTGCATCACTAAATAATATATAAACTTAGACCATTATTAGAATAAAAAAATAATGCATATTAGTAAGTAAAACATAAAGCAAATAAATTCAAGGTGATAAAAATTCAAAACGAAAGTATATTACCTTGAAGGGGTATGATACCCTTGTCAAGAAGTTGGCGACAATGGAAATAAGCCAAAAGGCTACAAGCACTAGCAGTCTCAAGTAGCACAGCACGAATCCCCAATTCTTCAGCCACTCTAAGTGTAAAAGAAGACATACCAACATCGCTAATCATACAACTAACTCGCGGTTGCAAACAATCACTATTACTATTATAATTGTCTAGTTTTGTCACAAGGAGCTCCTTAAGCGGGAGCTCCAATTTGTTAGTGACAATAGAGTTGATGGCAGAAAGAATATCTTTTGGATCATCGTCTTCTGGTAAGTACTCAAACCTAAAGAAGGGATGAGTCTTGTTACCAGAAGAACGATGGTGATTTTTAAACAAGGTTTGGTGGATGTGGTGCGTGTTTATGAAAGTTATGCTAAAATCGAATTTAAAATGGAGGAGTTGAGTAAGTTTTAGCATAGGCCTTATGTGACCTTGTGCAGGAAATGGTACACAGACAACATGATTTTCCATTTTTAGTAAAAATTTACTATACTATAGACAATAAAATATATGAACAATATGATGTCTTTGACTATTTTTGTAGTGGAGTTTGCAATTTAAGGAGAGAAAGAAGTGAAGCGAGATATAAAGATTATTCTTGAATCTTGATAGTAGATTTGAACTACTCCATTGCATTCATTTAGAGCAATAATTATTGTTTCATACTATCTCCGTTTAATGACACGTATTCCTTTTTAGGAAGTTTTTTTAATTGACATGTTTCCTTTTAAGGTAAATTTTTTACCTTGCATTTACAAGGTACCTCACTTGCTTTTTCATTCTCTCTCACTCTTTCTCATCTCCTTAATATACATGTCTAAATCAAACGCGTCAACTAAATAGAAATGGAGGAAGTATATTATTCAGATTAAGTTGACTATTACAAAAACATCAGCCTGTCATGATTCATGAATGTACATAGTAGTTAATTTTACAATATAAAATAAAACTTGTGAATTCATGAAAAATCAAATTTGTCTTGCATGCAAATAATTAACGAATATAAATAAGCAATCTGTTTCACATGCTTGACCGTTTGATTATGATTTAATTCTTCATTTTAAATTATACGTACCATATTATTAAAAATAATTAAAAAAAAAAAATTATACGCAAGACATACATTTTTTAATGGAAAATTGCCCGGATTAATCCGACCTTTTGCCCGTCCGCTGAAAATAATCCCACCTATCGATTATTTTTTAATAATCCCACCTTTACCCCCCGATCTTTTCTATTGGTCCCTACAGGTTACCTTACCTATTGTAGCCGGTTTTGGGATGACATGGCTACCAACGGTTACAATCCTTTTAAAAATTGCCAGGTCAACAATTTTGCTTTCTCCTTCTTCGTTCTCTGTTCTAAAAAACACCTCCCCCTCTGATTTTCTTCTCTTAATTAAATTTCTTCTTTGTTAAATCTGTCTAAAATGGCTAGTAGGAGGCATAATGGGTCAAGTAGTTCTACTTCGTCAAGGAATTACGGCTTGGTTGCGTCAAAAATGAAGTGCAGGTGTGGTTTGGAAGCAATTACACGCACGGTTAAGAATGGTGAGAACGTGAGGTTGAAGTTCCATGGATGCCCTAGATGGCCTGTAAGTTCCAGGTGTATTGCGACATTATGTGTGTGATTAATTAAGGTTAATTGCTCCAATTAAATTGGGGATTTGAATGTAGGGTTTTCATTCTAATTGAATTGGGTTTTTTTTTAATTTTTTTTGCAGGATGGTGACTGTGGCTTCTTTGAGTGGGCTCATGTTAACCCCAAAGTTGTTGATGACCTACGATTTCAAGTGTTTGAAAGAGATACTCAAGTTGCTGAAAAGGAAATGGAGATTGATTTCCTTAAAGAAGAATTGAAGAAGGTTGAGAAGAAAATGGGAAGTAAAGAGGATGAATTAGATGACACCAAAATGGAGCTTTGCCACACTCGAATTGAATTGATGAAGGCTACAAGGAATGAAAAGAATTTTTCCATTTCTCTGTTGGTTTCTTGGATTGTCTTTGCTTTCATGATAGTGATTTTGAAGGCATGACTGTGATGTATTGCAAATGATTGTAGGTAGTTAAAAGTGAAGTCAGTTTAGTTTGGTTAAGGCATGACCAAGTTGTTATGTAATGAGCAATGCATTGATGAGTTAATGAAAGTTATTTTGACAATTGTTTGCACAATACTTGAAATTCAGACATGTAGCATAATCACATAGCTGCATAAGTTTAACAAAAGATGGTGACATGTCTGGCCTAACATTCATACACAAAATACATCATGAATTGGGTGTAATTGCTGTAGGAATTAGCACACCCAACATGATCAAAAGACAGTATCCAAATGTATAATATAAACATAGTTAAGTCTAATGAGTGACATGAAACTATTGAGTTGGTCCTTGTTGCAAAGTGGAGGTTTGGCTTGTTTGACTGCACTGAAACCAGTCCATGGCTGACCTTGTCCTTCTTTGATTAGTGTGGGCTGATCCATCAGGTGCAATGTACATACCTACACCTTGTGGAATCTGCACAAAACACAAAAAATTCAAGGAAATAAGTACACACCATAAACAAGTTTAGGATCTAATTGAGGGATGTATGAGAACAAAAACCCACCTGGTTCCTTCCCCTACCCCTTGAGCCACCCCTTGCCCTTCCTCTGGTCCCACTTGCAACACCCCTGTTCCCACTTGCACCACCACTGCTGGAGCCTGCAGTACTTGAAACACCTCTTCCAGCAGAGCCTCTCCCAGCAGCAGCACCACTCCCAGCATCCACTCCTCTACCAGCAGCAGTAGCCCCTCTCCCACCAGCAACAACACCTCTCCCAGCACCATCTCCTCTACCCCTTCCACCCCTAGAGCCCCTTCCCATATTTATCATTCTTCCCCCTCTACCTAGTATGGTGGGTTGAGCTGTTTGATTGTAGTGACTTGTATTAGGTCCTTGGGGTGCAGATGGCACAGCCTGACTAGCTTGTGTAGATGGCACAACCTGACTAGCTATTGAGGGCTGAGTTGGTGGTGGAGCATCCTTTCTAGGCCTTCCTTTAGCCCTTTTTGGAGCAGGTTCAGTTGGCTGCACATTGTCCTTGTTGGGGCACTTTCTTTTATTATGTCCCTTAAGCTGGCAGAGTGAGCAAGTCATCTCAATCCCTGCTCTGGTCATTGTACCAGATTTCTTAGGGTTCTCATGGGGGTCTTTGATTCTATTTTTTCTTGGCCTTCCTGGGCCAATTTTGATTGGTGGTGGAGCAATTGATTTGGACACTTTAGGCTAGTGTCTTTCACCTTGAATTGGGGGAATTGAGCCTGCCATACACAAGTAACATGTGACACATACACATACACTAACAAAGTAATACACAAATGTTGAAATGGTTCAGTTATTGTACCTGCATAAACTGACATGTAAGTGTCTTTGAAATATGATGAGTGCACATACAACTCAGGCTCCTTTCCCACAAAATAGATGCAGGCAACAGCATGACAGCATGGGATGCCAGTCATGTCCCATTTTCTACAAGTACAGCTCCTTTCTTCCAACCTCACCACCAATTGATCCAATATGTAGCTAACATTGAAATTATTTTCAGAAGAAGGGTACACTTCACATTCAGCATCCTTTGTCTTCTCAAAATCCAACTTAGCTTGAATCCTTGGACAGAGCACACTAGTAGCTTTCATCATGGCCTGCCTTTTCACTACCAGCCTTTGCATCAGTGAAGTTCTGATTTCTTCTAACATGTATAGCAAATGTTTGGTCCTTGCTTGAATGATGAAACCATTAAATGTCTCTGCAATGTTGGAAGTTATTGCATCTGTTTTGATAGCAGGATTGAGGAAAGCTCTGCAAAACAACTGAGGCCTATGCAGCTTGAAGTCATTGGCAGCATCAACATTGAGAGAACTAAGCTTAGCCATGTTCTCTTCATAATCAGCTTCATTGTAGCTCTTTGCAATAGCCCAAAACAACAATTTCATCTCATCTCCTCTATATTTCTTGTGCCAGTGAGCAAATATATGTCTGGCACAGTGTCTATGTTCTGCCCTAGGTAGGACAGTTGAGACACTACTCACAATACTCTACATTTGCACAAAAAAAGCCGAAAAATAAAATAAAAACCAAGTCAAAGTTTGCACACAACATAAACTAGCCTATGTAAACTATTTAACAATAAATGAGTACAAAGTTAAGTCCATACCACATGCTCATCTGAAATGATTGAGATGCCTTCCCCTTCTCCCAGACTTAGGCACATTGCTACCTTCCTAAAGAACCACTCCCAAGAGGAGTTATTCTCTCCTTCAACCACTGCCCAGCAGACAAGAAACATTTGGTCATTGCTGTCCCTTCCAACTGTTGGGGTTTGGTGAGTCCGACTCACCGCGGAAACAAACCGCGACCCAAGGAACCACTCGCAATAATTAAAATCATAAAGCATAAATAAATAATTACTTAGAAAAGATAACGAATCTTACCCTCGAAGCGAGCTTCGCCCAAAAACCGGGGCTCTTACTTGAAAGCTACGAGCACGTCAAACGCCGCGCCTCCAACGGTATCCACCCGCAAAAGGGCGAACACAACTTTAAGGTCTACTACCTGGGGGTTAGCGAGGTCCGACTAAAACCCGAGTGTTATATGAGTTTAAGAGTTTTTCCAATATTATGGAATGCTCTTTTTAACTCCCACTCAAGCATCATTTCCTATGCCCAAAGTTGGGTATTTATAGGGAATGATGGAGTATGAAAATCTCTCCCATCAATGTGGGACAATGAGATTTTCTCATTTTATTTTAAATCTAAAATAAAATTATTAAGCAAACTAGTAATAAATCAACAAGTGTCAAGCATACATGAGAGAGTAGGTGAGGACCACTTGGAGATGGGGACCAAACTTGCTCCCCACTCTCTCCCTCACCTTGTGCCACATGGCAACCCACTTGCTCCTAACCTTCCCCTTATACACGGCCCTATGGCCCGAGCCAAGCCACGAGCCAAGCCCGAGCCCGGCCCGAGCCCGGCCTGCAACCAGCCCGCACCTGGCCCGCACCCAGCCCGCACCAGCTGCTGCTGTGGCATGGTGCGGCTGCGGCTGCTGCTGTGCCTAGCCGCGGCTGTAGCACGGTGCGCCGGCTTGTCTTGCCCCTAGCATTCGGATGCTCGGGGCACTCCGATGCTAGGGTATTTTAGGGAATATTGTTGATTTATTATTATTTTGCGTGTCTCGTCTTTTATTATTTAGACTCGACTTCCGACGATCGGTTTCGACGCTCTAAGCTCGAATTACCGACGTCTAATTATTTAACACTCGGGCGACGAATTAATTTCTTCCGAATTAATTCGTCGAGTTGGTTCGCATATATTTGCTTGGGTGTGACCCGAAGGGTTCAGTCAAGATTAAGCTGTAATATTAATTATATTAATATTACTGATCGGAAGCGGCCTCCACCCAGGCATTCCGATCACTTGACCTTACTGAATATATTAGCTTTCTAATAATTCTGAACCCGCTATCAGAATAATACACTTGTTCGAAGGACACTATTCCTTTCAATCTCCCACTTGTCCTTCCGGACAAGTGTGCATTTAGTGTATAGCCCTTATCCTATGTCTCTTCATGAACTACAGAGTAAGATTACTAGTCATCTCTGTTACGTCCAGAAGTGTTTCTCGAAATCCGAGTTTGACTGTCAATAAGCAGATGATTTCTAAAATCCATCTGAGCACGGCCATGCATTTTTCACAGTTTCGCTCTTCGAGAGGCCTTGTAAACAACAAGACATGTTCCCTATTGTTAGTAGGGGGACATTTCCAGTCTTGTAATGTAGCTTCTCTTACTAAGAGGACTCACCCGCCCAATATCTGTCTTTATAATCCCCAGTTACGGCGAACGTTTGGCGGATACCAAAGCGGATCAGTACTCAAACAAGAGATCTCCCACTACTCATGGTCAAAGGAAAAGAGTTCCGATAGTAATAATGAGAAAATACTTATGACGATTTTAAATCTCTTAAAGTATCCTCATAGGTCGATCCAGTATGGTTCTAAACCAATACCTGTGCAAATGATTTATATCCTCATAGCACAAGAAACGGTGCTATAAATCATACTACACACTAATCTCTGATGGTCATCAATCGTCCACAAAATATGACCTTGATTAGGGATAATTTTCGATTAAAATATTCAATGTTCACTTTAATAGGTGTTTCTTTATCCAAGCCATTGACTTGATACCCTATTTTGAATATTTATTAAAATCGAATGGACTCATTATTTAATTCTAAACCAAAATTAAATAGAGACGGAGTGATTTAAATTGCATGAAAATTTTAATTACTCCAAAACTGAATGGTTCATCATAGTGCTTTACATCAACATTGTTTAAAATTTGATTAAAACATTATAAAATGGAATTCAAAGCCAGTTCATGACATGCTTGATTCCCATTGCCTCAATGTGTTTGTTGTGCTTCACTTGAGGCAAAGGTTTAGTAAGTGGATCGGCTACATTGTCATCCGTTCCAACTTTGCAAATTCTGATTTCACCTTGTGACTTCCATTCTCGAATCATGTGAAATCGCCTCTGGACATGTTTGACCTTCTGATGTTCTCGTGGCTCTCTAGCCTGAGCAATAGCTCCATTGTTGTCACAATAGAGGTCTATTGGACCCTTGATGGAGGGTACAAAACCAAGTTCATTAATGAACTTGCGAATCCAAACTACCTCCTTGGCTGCCTCAGATGCTGCCAAGTACTCGGCTTCAGTTGAAGAATCAGCGGTTGTTCTTTGCTTTGCACTCTTCCAACTAAACGCTCCTCCATTGAGACAGAATATGTATCCTGATTGTGACTTAAAGTCGTCTCTGTCTGTCTGGAAGCTTGCGTCGGTATATCCCTCAACAACCAATTCATCTTTACCACCATAAACCAGGAATTTATCTTTGTTCCTTTTCAGGTACTTTAGAATATTCTTGGCCGCAGTCCAATGCGCCTCTCCTGGATCTGATTGGTATCGGCTCGTAGCACTTAAGGCATACGATACATCAGGCCTAGTACATATCATGGCATACATGATCGATCCAATAAGCGAAGCATATGGAATTCGACTCATCCTTTCTCGCTCATCAGGTGTCTTTGGACACTGCTTCTTGCTTAAGGTTATGCCATGTGACATGGGTAGGTGCCCTCTCTTGGCTCCTTCCATTTGGAATCGAGCCAGTACCTTATCGATGTAAGTACTTTGACTCATTCCAATCATCCTTTTTGATCTATCCCTATAGATCTTGATGCCTAATATGTACTGAGCCTCTCCCAAGTCTTTCATTGAAAAACATTTCCCGAGCCAAGTCTTTACAGACTCTAGCAATAGAATGCTATTTCCAATGAGAAAAATGTCATCGACATATAAGACTAGGAAGGCGATGTCACTCCCACTGACCTTCTTGTAGACACAAGACTCATCTGGATTCTTGATAAAACCAAACTCACTGATGGCTTCATCAAAACGCAGATTCCAACTTCTGCTTGCTTGCTTTAATCCATAAATGGACTTCTTAAGCTTGCATACCTTCTTAGGATTATTCTGGTCGACAAAACCTTCAGGCTGTGTCATATACACAGTTTCTTCCAAAATCCCATTGAGGAAGGCGGTTTTGACGTCCATCTGCCATACTTCATAATTGTAATATGCAGCAATCGCTAGAAGAATTCGAACGGACTTAAGCATAGCTACTAGAGAAAAGGTTTCATCATAATCAACACCGTGAATTTGCCTGTAACCTTTTGCTACCAGCCTTGCTTTGTAAATGAATACATTTCCATCTTTGTCGGTTTTCATCTTGAAAATCCATTTACATCCGATAGGTGTATAACCTGCGGGTAAATCAACCAAGTCCCATACTTGATTTTCAAACATGGAGTCCATTTTGTATTTCATGGCCTCTTGCCATTTTGCAGAGTCGGGGCTCGTCATAGCTTGCTTGTAGGTTGTCGGCTCATCTCCATCCACTACTAGGATGTCCAGATCTTCGGTTAATACAACACCGAGATATCTGTCAGGTTGAGATCTTGGCCGAGTCGACCTACGTAGGGTAATGGACTGAGCATTTGCATTGTCGGGTTGACTTTGCATATTTTGACTTTGACCAATGTCAACAGCTGCTTGGTAAGCACTTTGATTGTCAACTTGTCCTTGTTGCTCGTCCTCTCGAACTTCGTCGAGTTCGATTTTCCTCCCACTTGTCATTTTGGAGAGATGCTCCTTCTCCAAGAAGACACCATCACGAGCAACAAACACTTTGTTCTCGGATTTGTTGTAGAAGTAATACCCTTTGGTTTCTTTTGGATATCCCACAAAGTAAAACTTGTCAGATTTCGGATAAAGTTTGTCAGAAATGAGTTTCTTGACATATGCTTCGCATCCCCAAATCTTGAGAAAAGACAACCTTGGCGGTTTGCTTGTCCATAATTCATATGGAGTCTTTTCCACTGCTTTTGACGGAGCACGATTTAGAGTGAGTGCCGTAGTTAAAAGTGCATGTCCCCAGAAAGAGATTGGAAGTTCACTAAGACCCATAGTAGATCGGACCATGTCTAACAAGGTTCGATTCCTCCTTTCAGATACTCCATTCCATTGAGGAGTTCCCGGAGGCGTCAATTCTGAAAGTATTCCATGTTCTTTCAGATGGTCATCGAACTCTTGGCTCAAATATTCGCCACCTCGATCCGATCGAAGCGCTTTGATTTTCTTGTCGAGTTGGTTTTCAACTTCTTTCTGAAATTCTTTGAATTTATCAAACGATTCAGATTTGTGCGACATTAGATAGACATAACCATATCTACTAAAGTCGTCCGTGAAGGTTATGAAATACCGATAACCACTCCTTGCGGGTGTACTCATTGGTCCACATACATCGGTGTGTATTAATCCCAACAAGTCACTGGCCCTTTCTCCTAACTTGGAAAATGGTTGCTTTATCATCTTGCCTAATAAACATCCTTCGCAATTCTCAAAGGATTCTAAATCAAATGAGTCAAGAATGCCTTCTTGTAGAAGTTTCTTGATGCGTTTGATGTTAATGTGGCCAAGGCGACAATGCCACAAGTAAGTTTGACTAG
Organism: Chenopodium album; assembly: GCF_948465745.1. Classification (NCBI taxonomy): domain Eukaryota; kingdom Viridiplantae; phylum Streptophyta; class Magnoliopsida; order Caryophyllales; family Amaranthaceae; genus Chenopodium; species Chenopodium album. The sequence continues at coordinate 76,663,651 of NC_137838.1, forward strand.
ACTGTGTAGTCTTAGCTTTCTTTGTAGGATTATTAACGTTATAAATTTCCTTGTCTAGTGATAACACATAAAGACCATTTTCTGAATGTGCCATACCATATAAAACATTATCGAGATAAAATGAACATGATTAGTCTTTAACTCGAAATTCAAAACCTTTGGCGTCCAACGCCGAAATTGAAATGATGTTTTTGGTAATGTTGGGAACACAATAAACATTGTCAAGTTCCAAAACTAGCCCCGTGGGCAAAGACAAACTAAGAGATCCTATGGAAATAGCACCAATCCTTGCTCCATTTCCTACCCGGAGCTCGATCTCTCCCTTCGCTAGCTTCCTAGTGTTCCTTAGTCCCTGTGAATTGGAACAAAGGTGCGAGCCACATCCGGTATCTAATACCCATGAAGCCGAGCTAGTGAAGTTAAAGTCTATAACGTAAATACCTGATGTAGAAGCAACAGTTCCGTTCTTCTTATCTTCCTTGAATTTGAGACAGTCTCTTTTCCAATGTCCCTTCTTCTTGCAATAGAAGCATTCGGAATCAGACTTAGAAGATGCTACCTTTTTCTCCTTGTTGTCTTTGGTAGCTTTCGGCTTAGGCGGAAAGTTCTTCTTCCCTTTCCCCTTGAAGCCCTTCTTCCTTTTTCCTGCCCCTTTGAACGGCTTACCCTTCTTGATCATGAGAATATCATGCTTTCCCTCATCCTTGAGCGTTTGCTCAGCTTGCTTCAACATCCCATGAAGCTCGGTGAGGGTTTTCTCCATGCTATGCATGTTGTAGTTCATCTTGAACTGGTCATAGCCTTTGTGAAGGGAATGGAGAATGATGTCAATAGCCATTTCAGTTGAATACCCCGCATCAAGCCTTCCCATGTTCTCAAATAATCCAATCATTTTGAGCACATGTGGGCTGACTGGCTCTCCTTTCTTGAGCTTAGTCTCAAGGATCTGCCTGTGGGTTTCAAACCTTTCAGTTCGAGCCTGCTCTTGAAACATATTCTGTAACTCAGAAATGATCTCATAGGCCGATTCCTTCTCGAAGAAGGTTTTCTGAAGTTCAGGAGACATAGTGGCTAGCATTACGCACTTGACATCCCGATCGGCTACTTGCCATCGGTTAAGGGCCGCTTGAGTTACCTCCTCATTTGGAGCGTCAGGCATTTCCTCATCAAGGACATACTCTTTCTGTTCTTGCATAAGAACGATGCGCAAATTCCTTTGCCAATCAAGGAAATTGGTACCACTCAACTTCTCTTTGTCGAGAATTGAGCGTAATGAAAACTGATTGTTTGGGGTTGAAGACATGATTCTACAATTGAAAGAACTTTAATGAAAAACCATTCAAAATACTTAAATAAGATTGAATTTTATTCATGCAAATTTTCAATACTTATTTAACGTCTTATTCACACGAAAAAAAAAATTGTCCCTATTTTTGTGAAAATAAGGCGATTCCAAGATCCGAAGAAACAAAGACTGGTTAAGCATGCTTTGGCTTGTCTTAAACACTCAATCTTCTTGGGTAAGCATTGCCTTGCTAATGGCTCTAAGCCACTCTTGGTTAGATAATCGTCGCATCTAATGCATCTTTGACGATGTATCTCTTTTGCCACGGTATGTGAGGACTCCTCACCCATACCGATGAGTTAAACCAAAACCAACGTGCACACCCGGTGTGCCTTATGCCCCTTGGAGAAGTGATGGCACCTCGCTTTGGCGTAGCCTACCATCACTCTCGTTCGGTTAATAAGTGTTGTTTGGAAAGGCAAGTTTGACTCAATATTATTAGGGACCTAGGATTTCTATGTTGGTTGATTTAAGTGAACTTAACTAATCATCGCAACATCAAGAAAACCTAAACATGCATCTAACGGATAATTCACACACATATATATAAGCATAAAATATAAAGCGAAATTATAGATGCATATTGGCAACTAGCATGACCCCTTGAGATCTTCATATCTTCAAAAGGTCTTCATTTGCAATTCGAGGCTTTGTCTTCCAAGATACGCCGTCTTCAAGACTTAACCAAACTATGCAAAAAACTAGTGTCTACAACTAGGAATAATCTAAATATTAAAGTACAAAAATACTTAACGGTGTGTAGACCGTATTTAGATTTACAAAAATACATAACGGCACGTAGTCCGTATTTTCTATCCTAGTCGGGTCCCACTAGTTGCCATTTCATAAAACCTGTGAGAGAGAATATATACATATATTCCATTCATCCATTCACTATTTGTGAATGGCCCATGCAATTTACAAATTAAAACAAAGTAAAATGCATTTAAACAACGCGCGCACTAGTAACTAATCTAGGTGGTTAATCCGATTAACACGCCTAATTAAAACTAGTCAAAGTTGTTTAACCGATTATATAAATTACGTCATTAATAATTGAAGCTCCCACTAAATTCCGCATTTCCTTAATTAATCCAATTAATTAAGTCGGTAGCACCCAAACTTGTCAAAATGAAATTTTGCCAATGCCGCTCAAAACCGAGGCCTAGCCTCCCAAAATTTTAATTAAAATAAACAAAGTTAATTAAAATAAGTAAAACGGCAAAATAAGCAACTTCAAGCCTACTATGGCTAGTCACCTCACCGCACCAAGTATACACACACGCCAAGACCACGAACACACGGCCCACGGCACACGGCCGCGAGCTGCCGCCACGGCACAGCCGCGCGTGGCTGCTGCAGCCCGCACCTGCTGCCGCGCGTGTGCTGCTGCCTTGCGTGGCTGCTGCCGCGCGTGTGGCCGCAAGTAAGGCGGTGCTTCCACCTTGGCAGCCACATATGGGCTGCTATGCAGCCCGGCTCGCCAAGGTGATGCAATGCCTCGTTTTGCGTGCCACAACCTCGGAATTTGATCCCTTTTCGCAAGACAACAATAATTAATTATAAATTAATTTTAGAACTAATTTAGAGAGCAAAATAAAATTTTAAACAAGTCTAACTTAATAAAATTTTTAAAGTGCAAATAACCAAAATAATTCCAAGAACCATTCTTAATTAAATTGGTTTAGCTTGGTGCAACATAAAATTGAGGCAATTTCTCACTTTCAATTTAATCAATTTAAATTAAACTTGAGAATTTGACAAAGTAAAGGGAAGTTGGAAAAAATATGAACTTTAATGTTCAAATGAAAATTCCAACATCTAAATTTTGTGAATCCTTGAAAATTATATCTTCCAACATGAAGATAACCAAATTTCTATCACAAAAATCGAAACTTTATGTTTCCAATCAACTTAAAATGATTAAAACATCAAAGTTTAACACAAAATAACATGGAATTTAGTGGTTTTTAAAGTTTCAATCACTTATCACAAATAAAGATTGAATCTTTAACACTTATGGAAGCCTCAAAATTAAAACTTTCACACTAAAAAGCAATTAGTTTGCAATTATGTGAAAATAAATCAACCTTTAAGCATCAAATACTACCAAGTAAGTGTGCTTTAAGGGGACATAAAATTGCAGAAAATAATGCAAATAATCAACCATATAATCAACAATTTATGCCATTAATTTCAAGGTTAGAAAAGACTTAAAATTTTTCGTCAAAAACGAAAAACCCCTCGAAAAAGTCATTTCTGGTCAGAATTTGGCTAAAATCACAGTTCCCTCTGGGGGATAAAACCTTTCCAGAACACGTTTTCCACCCAAAATTCACTAGTCTTGGGCGAAAATCTGGGTTCTGGGCCAAAATCGACATTAAAAACGGGATTAAAATAAATAAAACCGAGCTACTAATCTAATTAGAAACTTAAACCAGAAAATTAAGCCAAAATAAACCTTGAAAAACATGATTATAAAAATAAACGAGCGGGGCTCTGATACCGCTGTTGGGGTTTGGTGAGTCCGACTCACCGCGGAAACAAACCCCGACCCAAGGAACCACTCGCAATAATTAAAATCATAAAGCATAAATAAATAATTACTTAGAAAAGATAACAAATCTTACCCTCGAAGCAAGCTTCGCCCAAAAACCGGGGCTCTTACTTGAAAGCTACGAGCACGTCAAACGCCGCGCCTCCAACGGTATCCACCCGCAAAAGGGCGAACACAACTTTAAGGTCTACTACCTGGGGGTTAGCGAGGTCCGACCAAAACCCGAGTGTTATATGAGTTTAAGAGTTTTTCCAATATTATGGAATGCTCTTTTTAACTCCCACTCAAGCATCATTTCCTATGCCCAAAGTTGGGTATTTATAGGGAATGATGGAGTATGAAAATCTCTCCCATCAATGTGGGACAATGAGATTTTCTCATTTTATTTTAAAGCTAAAATAAAATTATTAAGCAAACTAGTAATAAATCAACAAGTGTCAAGCACACATGAGAGAGTAGGTGAGGACCACTTGGAGATGGGGACCAAACTTGCTCCCCACTCTCTCCCTCACCTTGTGCCACATGGCAACCCACTTGCTCCCAACCTTCCCCTTATACACGGCCCTATGGCCCGAGCCAAGCCACGAGCCCGGCCCGCACCCAGTCCGCAGCCAGCCCGCAACCAGCCCGCATCTGGCCCGCACCCAGCCCGCACCTGGCCCGAGCCTAGCCCGCACCAGCTGCTGCTGTGGCGCGGCTGCTGCTATGGCATGGTGCGGCTGCGGCTGCTGCCGTGGTGCGGCGCGGCTGCTGCTGTGCCTAGCCGTGGCTGCAGCACGGTGCGCCGGCTCGTCTTGCCCCTAGCATTCGGATGCTCGGGGCACTCCGATGCTAGGGTATTTTCGGGAATATTGTTGATTTATTATTATTTTGCGTGTCTCGTCTTTTATTATTTAGACTCGACTTCCGACGATCGGTTTCGACGCTCTAAGCTCGAATTACCGACGTCTAATTATTTAACACTCGGGCGACGAATTAATTTCTTCCGAATTAATTCGTCGAGTTGGTTCGCATATATTTGCTTGGGTGTGACCCGAAGGGTTCAGTCAAGATTAAGCTGTAATATTAATTATATTAATATTACTGATTGGAAGCGGCCTCCACCCAGGCATTCCGATCACTTGACCTTACTGAATATATTAGCTTTCTAATAATTCTGAACCCGCTATCAGAATAATACACTTGTTCGAAGGACACTATTCCTTTCACCAACAGCAGCCAACAGCTGACCCCCTAAGAAAGTCTTTAAGAAGCATGCATCTACTGCCAACACTTTCCTGCATCCTTGTATCCACCCATTTTAAGCCCCTCAAAGCAAATGAACAACCTTTGAAATACAGGTTGGTCTCCTTGTTTTGATGGTTCAGTTACAAGCTCAATCTCTGTCCCTGGGCTGCAGTTCTCAATCTCTTTCAAGTACCCTCCAAGCTTGTTGTAGTGGTTATGCATTGACCCATGTAACAACCTATGAGCATTGTACTTCACCTTGTAGGCAAAGTCTCTGGTCACCAACATCTTGTAAGCTTTCCTTATACACTCTTGTATCTCCTTTGCAGGCCAATGTGTCCTAGATTTGAAGACATCCAGGAACTGCTTTGCAACCCAACTAGATTTGAGCTGCCTGTTTCTCTTCATGTTTCTTTGACAGGTGTGTTCCCCTTTGACTGTCTTCACCACAAATGTTGCTCTTCTTGTATCCCAGGATGCATACACATAAAAAGGACAGCTCTCTATGCACCTTACACCCAATCTCTGAGATCTTTGCTTGTTGCTCACAACAAAGAAAACATATCTCTGCCCTGAAGTATTCCATATTTAGCAACTGCATCCTTGAAGTCCTCTCTGTTGGCAAACTTCTGCCCAACCTTCCAAACAAATGTGCTAAATTCTGTATGCTTAGACACTAAAATCCCTAACCTTCTTCTCCTCCCTGGAATCAACTCTTCTTCATCACCACTGTTGGGAGGGGTATGAATTTCTTCATCACTTTCTTCATAATCACTCTGAGCCCCAGTTGCTGCACTTTCCCCAGCTTCTTCCCTGTTCTCAGCAACTTCTTGTATGCTCAAACCCCTAGCAGCCTCCAATTGTATCTTCCTTGCAATGTCAACTAGCTGGGCAGTTGTATCCCTAACCCTCTGCCTAGCTATATTGTACTCCTCATCTCCACTATCAGACTGATATTGTAGATCTTCATCCAAGATCTCTTCATGTTCCCTCTCATACTCCTCCTCTAACTCCTCTAAACCTTCAACCTCTAATTCTAAATCATCACCATCAGCATCTGCTCCCTGCTCCCCATCTGACTCCACATCCTCATCACTATGATATGAGTAAACCTCTCCAAAGAAAGGCTTTGAGCTCACTCCCTTGCCCTTGTCAACCAGTGGGTTGTATGGAGGGTCTTCATGGTCACTCTCAGTGCTATAATCTGGAATCAGGTCATTAATTGGGATGGGGCTATCTGGCCTAGAATCTTCCCACTCATATGACTGTACTGGGTCAGTTTGGGTGTTTGAGGGTGCTATGAGAGAAGAGAGAGTGGGGAGAGCTGTTGCAGTTGGTGAACTAGGGTTTATAACATATTTAACTCTAAGAGAGCTTTGGTTGGATAAGGTGTTGGTGGGTGGAGTGGGAACAGATTCAGTGGGAGCATCTTTGTTTAACTCAACAGTGGGGGCATCTTTTTTAAACTCATCTGTTTTTGGCTTTAGTGAGCTGTCAGGGGCTTTTTGGGTAGGTTCATTAATTGTCAAAGGCTGACTTTTCTTTCTTGGACTACATCTAATTTGTGGTCCCCTATTTATTGGTAGTTTTTTTTGCATGACTGTTTTGGGTTGATTCTTTTTGGCAGAAGCCTGTAACTGTGGGGGGAAGGGTATTGGGTCATTGTCATCATGCATAACATATACCTCCACCCCCCTGTACTTCTCTGCAACTTGAATCATATCCCTCATACTTTCATCATCTGTCACCTTCCTCAAACCATCCACCATACTCAACCCAGGAACCAAGTATAAAAACCCCTTTATCCTCCCATCATATCTAGCACACTTCATAACCAACTCAACCAAATAAAAGGAGCAAAGTTCATCTGGGTCTATGCTAAATGTTCTCCCCTCCCCATTCCTATAGCGCAACTGCCCATTGTTACCAGTCTCAAACACACCTCCATGCCACATTTTCAAGGTAATCTTACCCATACCTAAATTAACATGCACTAAATTACAATCAACATACAACAACCACCAAAAGCACGCAATAAAAACCCAGACTTTAAGAATCATACACCACTAACATTAACAAACACATAATGCGCAAATTTTTAGCCAACAAAACAACAATTCACAACCATATTGAACAAATACATTGCAATTACAAGCATAAATTCATCAACTTCCAGTTCAATTGATTAGGTTTCCAAATTTAGACGCAATGAATCGCAAATTACAGGAAAAAGTTAGGGTTTAGTACCTTACCTAAAATGGCGAAATTTAGGGTTTAACTGTCGCAATTCCGCCAAAAATGGAAGTTTCAGACTTTACTGCAAGGTACGATAGTTGTTGAAGCTTCAATTATGGCTTTTGATCTACTTCGAACCCAATTTTAATTGCTCTGTGTAAGAAGTTATGAAGAGGGAGGGAGAAAGTTCAGAAATAACAGAGGGTGGGTGGGAGAGAGATGACCTGTCATGTTTAAGAGAGGGAAAATTAAATACCCAAGTCCACGTCACAACTATTTACCTTGTTAGCCGGTTTCATGTAAACTGGGACCAATAGAAAAGATCGGGGGGTAAAGGTGGGATTATTAAAAAATAATCGATAGGTGGGATTATTTTCAGCGGACGGGCAAAAGGTCGGATTAATCCGGGCAATTTAGATCTATCATTCTCCTCAAGTCCTCGGTATGTGAACTAGATGATGTAACTCCAATCATACGTACTTTCTCCATATATATCTTAATAGATTGTACTCGTATTTATTAATTTATTCTGTATGATCTCGACTAGACACGTTTAGTAATGCATTATTTTGAACATTAATATATCTTAAATTATGCTTTAACATAATTACCAAACAAAATATTTTTGAAAATAAAAAATGAGGTTAGCTCAACAACAATCAGAATAATAAAATTTATTATAAATTTATACTACCTATTAAAAAATGTTTCTAAACACACTAGTAAAAAAATACAAAAATGCAACCCCCAAATGGCACCAGTTCAGGTCAAACCGGTGCCAAAAATAGGCAAAAAAAAGCGCGGGTTAATGAACCAAGACATAAGGCACCGGTTCACTTCAAACCGGATTTGGCACCGGTTTGAACCGGTGCCTTTTTGAACCGGAGCCATTAAAAAAAAATTTTGAAAAAAAAACCGAACCCACTCTTTAAATCCCCCCCAACCCTAATACTCCTCTCCTCTCATCCTCTTTCTCTCTCCTCTCCTCTCCTCTCCTCCTTTTTCTCCCTTCTCGATCTCCTTCTCCTCCTTCTCTTTCTATTTATCTTTCTCGATCTCCTTCTTCTCCTTCTAATTCTCTGTAAATTTGACTTGTACGAAAGATCTTCTTTGTCTTACACAAAAGATCTTCTCCTTCTTCTCCTTCTAAAGCTATCTGGGTTTTTGAAGACAACATGCAAGACCGATGCCAATCGAATTTATGGGTTTTGTTTTAATTTTCTGGGTTTTTGTTTTAATTGATTTTTTTATCAATTTTTTTAAAATTGTAATCGGTTTAAATTCTTTTTTTTTTCTGGGTTATTGTTTTGATCGATTTCAATCGAATTTCTGGGTTATTGTTTTGATTTCAATCGAATTTTTGGGTCTTTTTTTAAATTTTAATCGATTTTAATTAGAATCGAATTTTTAATCTATTTTTTTTATTTTAATCAAAATTTTAATCAATTTCGATTTTGATTTTTTTTTTCAGATTTTAATCGAATTTTTTTTCGATTTCAATTTTTTTTGTTTTCTGGGTTTTTTCGATTTTAATTTTTTTTCGATTTCTAATTTTTTTTCAGGGTTTTTTCGATTTAAATTTTTTTCAATTTCTGGGTTTATTCGAATACTGGATTTAAATGGATTTCAAATTTTTTTTTCGTTTTCTGGGTTTAATTTTTTTTTTTCTGGGTTTTTTTTCGAGTTCAATTTTTTTTTCTGGGTTTTTTTTCGAGTTCAAGTTTTTTTTTTCTGGGTTTTTTTTCGATTTCAAATTTTTTTTCGTTTTCTGGGTTTAATTTTTTTTTCCTGGGTTTTTTTCGATTTCAAGTTTTTTTTCTGGGTTTTTTTTTCGAGTTCAAGTTTTTTTTTCCTGGGTTTTTTTTCGAGTTCAAGTTTTTTTTCTGCCTTTTTTTTCGATTTCAAATTTTTTTTCGTTTTCTGGGTTTAATTTTTTTTTCCCTGGGTTTTTTTTTCGATTTCAAGTTTTTTTTTCTGGGTTTTTTTTCGAGTTCAAGTTTTTTTTTTCTGGGTTTTTTTTTTCGATTTCAAGTTTTTTTTTTCTGGGTTATTGTTTTGATCGATTTCGAAGTTTAATTATATTAATCGATTTTTTTTGTTTTAATTGGTGCAGGTATGAATTCTAGATCTGAAATCGAAGAAGCAAGATACAAGAATGAATGAGTTTTTTTTTTTTTGATTTATATTGTAATTTTTTATTTATTTATATGCTGTAATCGAAGTTTTTATATGTTGTAATATTTTTTTGATCATATATTGCAAATTTTGATGATGATTGATATTGGCTTTATGTTTTGATGTTGTTATTTATTTTAGGCTATTTAATTTTTAGATGGAAAAAACAAAAAATATATATATATATATATATATATATATATATATATATATATATTTGGGCATTTTTGGCACCGGTTAACCGGTGCCAAAAACAACAAAAAAATTTTTGTTGACCATTTTTGGCACCTGTTAACCGGTGCCATTGCCGAGTTTTGCACCGGTTTGAACCGGTGCCTTATTAAACCACTTTTGGCACCCCCCACGTTGACACCGGTTCAAACCGGTGCCTTAGGCCGGGTTTGAATCGGTGCCAATTTTATTTTTTCACGTAGTGACAAGCTTAAGTGTCACGTGACGCTTTTCCTTAATTTATTTAGTTTTTCATTTTGTGTGTTATAATATGTGAATTACACAAGTTAAGATTTGAATCCACAACCTTAAATTTAATAAAAAAATAAAGTTTTAACCAACTTCTAAATTATTGTCATACATTACTTCTTTGTTCTTACTCTTTCAACATACTTCATCTGTTCTTTTTTACTTGACATGTTTCTTTTATCACGCTTGTTAATGCAAAACTTCAACGATTAATAACTTTAATTCTCTATAAGTAAAAATTATAAAAGTTATATATTTTGATATTACTTCTTGAGATGAATTAAAAAATATCCAACATGAACATGCATGTTTTTCCTTACAAATTATTCACAAAAGACGGTCAAAGGAGGAGTGGTGAATAGTATAAAAGTCAAAGTGGGTCAAGTAAAAAAGAACGGAGGAAGTATAAGGATTTGGATTATAGAATTTATGCGGTATCTCAAGATGTTGCCCGAGCCTAAAAGCTACGGATTAGAGTAGTTATTAGTAATAAAATGTGTTCAAAGTTAGTATAGGAAAAATGTCAAAAGTCAATATAATTATGAGACTGATTATCGACGTATATATTTTGCACTATTGTTACAACTGTACGAGAATAAGGCCCCGTTTACTTTACCTTATTTTTGCTGAACTGAAATTATTTATACTGAATTTAAATTATTTTTACTCAACTGAAATTAATTTTTACTGATTCTCTATTATATTTATTTTCTTCTTAAAGGTACTGATTTTTACTAAAATGAACTTATTTTTATTGAAATGAACTTATTTTTACTAAACTAAAATTATTTTTAATGATCTTAAATTATTTTTGCTGAATATTATTTTTTAAGGTGAAATGAACAAAGCCTAAATAAAGCATATTTTATTATAATAAAGGGCTAAAGAGTAATACCAACCCCATATTTTTATATTACACGATAGCATCGATCGTTATAAAGTATTTAATACATGCGTTCTAGTAAAGTAAATACCACACGATTTACTCCTTTTATGATGAGGAAAATGCTAAACATTTCTTGCTTAATTAATATGATTTAATTTGAAAGAAGTATGTCATTGACTACGTTCTCTAAATTAACATATGAAGATCCATGTGGACTCATGGTTGCTTCTTTTGCCAACTGCCTCCACTCCATGGCTTTCTTTTTCATCATCTCCTTGCCATTTTCTTCCTCCATCAACTCTTTCACAACCCTCTCAACATCATCTCTTTTCGCGGCTTCACTCATACTCACACCGATGCCTAGATGAGTACAACAATACCAACTATTAGTACCTTGCTCGGCGAAAAATGGGCAACAAATCATTGGAATCCCATTGCTTATGCTCTCAATCATCGAATTCCATCCACAATGTGTCACGAACCCTCCTATAGAAGGATGACCTAACACTTTCTCTTGGTCACACCAACTTGTCAATAGGCCTCTTTCCTTGATCTCTTCCTCAAATTCAATAAGAAAATGATTATTATTATTATTATTTGACCCACCAAAAACAAAATCGGATTTTACAACCCAAAAGAAATTATGATGACTATTGGCAAGGCCCCATGCAAATTCAACAAGTTTTTCTTGGGTCAAAACTACAAGTGTCCCAAAATTTACATACAAAACTGAATTGGGCTCTTTGGAGTCAAGCCATTGGATGTAGTCAACGTCTTCCTTAGGGCTAGGCCCAATGGGCCTATTGTTCTCATCTTTTGGTACTATATGGTCCACTAATAAATTTAGTGGCCCAATTGGGTAGATATTTGGTGAAATGGACGAGAGATCCTTTAGAACATCTTGCTCTAAAGCATCAAATGTGTTGATGATGATAGCTTGTGAGTTGAGAGCTTTATGCTCACTTGAAATCATATGATTCATCATCTTATCATTTGGGTCTGTGGTCCTAATAGAGCTCGGCATGTCTTTTAATCTTATTCCCTTCAAACTCGGTATCCAATCAATAGTCTTATCAAGGTAGCCATTTGTGAGGTAACTTGAGTCTGTGTATGAAAACAAAATAAAGAACGCGTATTAGATTATAAATGGCTAGACCGCAATTAAGTCAAAATCATTTACATACACCAGGGTGCACGTAGAGATAGGTGCATCTAAGGGTGTTTTTTTTTGTTCATTTCAAATTTCTGTTTGCTCAATTTAAGATTTTAAAATGAAAAAAAAAATAGCAAATGAGCAGAAAATACCCTCTGGTGCACCTTACACCCGGTGTATATAATTTTTTATTTATTTTTTTATTTTTTTTTACTGTTACGTAGAAGCAATATACTCCTTTCATCTCATACATAAACGTCCCATAATATATAGATACTTCGTAGTTCATACTGTTGAATTTAGAACAATAAAATCAAAGTAAAGTAAAATGTCAAAGATCTAATTCATCAAAAGTATACAACATAACGATTATTAAATATAAATTAATATGTGATCATGAAAGGAGAATAACATATTTATATATTCTCAGTAAGCTACATAGAATTGACTACTTTAATTTTTTCAAAGTTTAGCGGCGATTAATAGTTTGTATATTGGTAATATATGACAATTTATAATCACCACAAGAGTATTTGTTGATAATAACAGCAATAATAGCATTATTTTATTATCTTCATTCACATTTTCAAATCCTACTAGCTAATTAATTAGTCAAAAATAACCAACAAGTTGGAGAACCCTCTTTCTACATAAATTCATTTTTATTTTGTTGGTCAAATATTCAACAAAATAGAAAAAATACTAGTAAAAAAAATCATAAGAAAGAATTGGCTCATACATACCTTTGAGAGGTATAATGCCCTTGTCTAGAAGCTGACGATGTTGCAAGTAACCCATCATTCCACAACCACTACACGTCTGCAACGCCACGGCCGGAACCCCCATCTCATCGGCCACGTCAAGGGTGAACATCGACATGCCAACATCGGAAACCATGCACGTCACCGGTGGCCTCAAATCTTCCTTAGGCAAACATTGGTAGTAGTCCTTACTACCAAGTTTTAAAAGGAGTTTTTTAAGGGGAGGTCCCAAATGATTATTCAAAATAGAGTTGATCACGGACATGATATCTTTCGGGTTCGTGTTGTTGTCGTCGTTGTTGTTGTCATCGTTACATACGGGTATGGACTCGAATCGAAAGGTAGGACTAGTAATACTTTGATGATAATATTGTTGAGATTGAAATAGGGTTTGATGATTGTGTAATGTGTTGATGAAGGTAATGTGGAAACCAAATTTAAAATGAAGGATTTTAGCTAATTTTAGCATGGGTCTTATATGACCTTGTGATGGAAATGGTATGCAAACTACATGATTTTTCATCTTGGTATTTTTTTTTTTCTTTAGCTACTTTTTATGTTTTTTGCTTCTATGATAATAATATATATTTAATTATTTATACTTGCTAAGGACTAATGGAGTCTAGTGTAAGGGTAACATTTTATTATTATTTTTTTTCTTCCAATGATTGTTATAAAAAGGTTGGTGCATTAGTACTAAGTAAGTCAAAAGGTCAAATAAATGTTGACACACTACCTAATGTTTATAATAATATTTTATGAATGATGATGGCATTTTTATCACATTAACTAATGTACAAAAACCTTTAATTTCGACTTACTTTTTACATATGAATAACAAATGATGTGACTATTTTGAAATGGATGGATGTATCAATTTTTTTATTTTACCCTTTAATTAATCAAACTTTACTTTTTTTTTTTTAATATATATATATATATATATATATATATATATATATATATATATATATATATATATATATATATATATATATATATATATATATATATACTTCCTCTGTTCTTTTTTACTTGACCTGTTTCTTTTATCACGCTTGCCAATGCAAAACTTTAACGATCAATAACTTCAATTCTCCATAAGTAAAAATTAAAAGAGTTATATATTATGATAGTACTTATTGAGACGAATTCAAAAATATCATATATGAATATATTTTTCCTTACAAATTATTCACAAAAGACGATCAAAGGAGGGATGGTGAATAGTGTAAAAGTCAAAGCGGGTCAAGTAATACAGAACGGAGGAAGTATATATATATATATATATATATATATATATATATATATATATATATATATATATAATCTCATTATTAAATCAAGCTATAATGTTTTTTATTCATATAATATATGTTAAGGAAACGTGACTTTTATAGGGAATATTATTTTAAAAATGTATAAAGGTTAGAATTAGAATAAAGGTGGTGACCGAAAAATTCCTCTAAATCGCCTAACTCATTACAAAAAATCCCGGCAACCAACCATCCTCAAAATTCTCTCCCAATAATTAAAAAAAATAAAAATAAATCTTAACGTCCTTAACCACCCTAAGATAAGGTGGAGAGGGAGAGGGAGGGGGATTGGGGGAAGACATATAGCGGGACGAAGGAGGGAAATGTAAATTAAAAGAATTAGGTCTGTTCTCGCAAGACGATTTTCTTTGTTATTTTTTTTTAAAAAAAAAAAAGATAGTTTCAACAAAAACAGAATTTTCAAAATGTGATTGCTAACAATTTTTTAGAAATTACATGATTAATTAACTAAGAAAAAATTGAAAAGCATAAAGCATGCACATAAAACAACAACTACTAGTAAACAAATAAGTACTCGTAGTCGGCAGAAAAAAACGAATTGTAGGCCCTGTTTGGTTTGATGTAAAAGGTTTTCATGGAAAATGAATTTTCCATGTTTTTTTTCCCATTTTACTTTGTTTGGTTTGTTAAGGAGTGGAAAACAATTTTTCAAGGGTGGAAAATTCCATCCTTAATGATGGAAAACATTTTCCTTCCAAAAACAAGGGAAACCACATTTTCCTCTCTCATCCTTACCTCTTTTTTTACTTTCCTCTCATTCATCCTTACATTTCCACTCTTATTTTTTTATTTTTCTTGGACTTTTCTTGTACGCAACTAAACAAAGGAAAACTAATTTGCAATTGTGTTTTTCCTTGAAAATATGTTTTCCATGAAAACTAATTTTACATTGAAAATGTTTTACATTAAACCAAACGGGACCGTAATGTAGAAAGTGAAGTGACTGAAATCCAGGCTTTAGTTTGTAATCTAATGCGAAGCAAGGTTGATCACAAGAACACAAGGACCGTTTAAAATAGAAGAATGCGACACTTGACCAGCTAGGCAGCTTCACCTCCGCACGCTGTCAAAACATGCAATTTCCTTTTCACAATCACGACTCGAGGAGCTAGGCATTCTTAATGGCTCTGGTTCACAATGAGCACTTTGCTAAATGCCTAACATGCCATTTATGTGTTGAATTATAAACTTCTCAAAGAACACATGTAAGGGATTGTTCTGATTGACTGAACTTAGCTGAACTGATTGAAATTAACTGAACTGAATAATTTATGAGAGAAGGAAATTAAGAACTGAAATGAGCTGAACTGAACTGAAAATAATCTGAATAGAATAGACCCTAAGTGTCTCACGTTGAGAAAAAAAGAGAGAGTTAAATACTTTATAAGTCAGGGGATAATCCTCCTATTGTCATATGATTTTGGGATGAAACCTCCTTGACTTGTGAAGTGAACTCTCTCTCTTGGTTACAGGTCGGTGCGGCCCAGACACATATTTAACAATGTGTGAATTCAATAATATCATGCATGACTTTGATAGTCTGGTAGAAAGTAGATAGGATCTACGCCACCTCTTTCTTTTATGGACTTTTACCTTTTAAATAAACACAAATACTAGTAAATTCCCTATAATAATCATATTAGGCATTTGTTACAGTTAGGCATTAGAACTTTCTTGTCATAAAAAATATAGGGAAGTATTGGTAAAGTCTAGGCATATAAATATTGTTCTACAATAATATATTACGTTGGTTGTTGGCAAAAGCTAATGAGCGCTCCCGGGCATTAAATAAGAGAATTAAAAGTGAAAGGAAAAATTAGAAAAAATAATCCCAACTTTCAACAATTTTGGTGGAATAATCCCAACTTTTATTTATTCTGGAATAATCCGAACTTTGGGGGTGTTCTTTTTCTCCAATCCTAAACCGGTCAACGAAAGTCAATGACTTGTTATAGCAGGTTATGAGCTACGTGTCGAGCTTCAATTGGTCCAAAAAAAAGAAAAATAAAAAAATAATTTTTTTAAAAAAAAAAAAACAGAAAACCCTTATATCCCCTACCTGAACACCGTAACCCCAACCACCACCACCACCTGCCACCGCCGGCCGCGCGTACCCATCCCTTGCCTTGCCCCAACAATGCGCCACTATCCCCCCAAATCCCTGGTGCTGTCGTTGCGACCCACCTCCACTCCCATTCCCCCACGAAACCACCAATTAAACCCCTCCCCCACTTTCAAAAATCCCAGATCGTTCCTCCAACCACCTCGAAACCCTTGCGGCTAGGGTTTTCAATGGTGGTGGAGGTGTTTTTGGTGGTTTTAGAGAGTGGGGGAGGTGGTTTTAAGGGTGTTTCGAGTGGAGGTAGAGGTTTTAAGGGTTTTCGAGTGTCGCCGGAATACAAGAAAACGAAAAAGAAAGGGAGGGGGAATCAGCGGCGAAAGGGGAGGGCGAATCAGCAGCGCAAAGGGGAGGGCGAATCAGCGGCGACTGGGGAGGGGAAATCAGTGGCAAAGGGGGTGGTTGTTTGGATTATGCTGGTGGCCGGAATTGGGAGGGGTTGGCTGGGTTAATTTTTTATTTTTTACTTTTGCTTTTTTTTTTATAAATTTTTTTAACCACTCAATTTGTGACATGTGTCACTTTAACAAAAAAAAACCATTCAACCGGTAACCGGTATTTGGGATTGAAGAAAAAGAATAACCCCCAAAGTTCGGATTATTCTAGAATAATTCAAAGTTGGGATTATTATAGAAAAATCCATAAAAGTTGGGATTATTTTTTCTACTTTTTCCAAAGTGAAATTATCAAAGTAAAACTAACATTAATTACACCAAACGATGCGTGATTTTGTCATGCATTTGTAAATCAATACTATTTCAACTAATATAATTATTCTTTATCTAACGCCTCGGAACGCTTGTTAACAAGATCATTTTTTGTTTGGTTTCTCACAATAATGAGTCACCACTTAATCATTCACAACCTTCAGAATACCCAATTTATTTATTTATTTTTTAAAAAAAAAACCTACATATCTATACAAAGAAAGTTTACATAAAAAAAAAAAAAAATTGCTTCAGTTTTAAATACTTGTTCGTTTTTCTATTCAAAAAAAAATACTTGTTCGTTTTTAAGCAGACCAAAATTGCAATTTTTTTAATCTTTAAAGATATATACCAAGTATGCAAGTTTGAATCAAAACTGTACAAATACATTCAAAATTTATACATATATGCATTTTTTTTATACATATCTTAAGATGATTGTGGTCTTGTGATTTTTCTTTCAAAGGTACATAAAAGTTAGGATAATAATTAAATCTCTTCTTTTAGGCATGTGGAATTTCATGCTTGAGGGGTTCTATTATCATATAAGATATCGACCTCTCAACCAAAGAGACTATACAAATAATTGCTATTAAGATAAGTTTTTTCAAGTGTTCACAACTTCACTTTCTCTTGCTTAATGTGACAGGCAAGCCATTTTTCATCCTTAGTGTCAATGACAATATGTAATCTGGGCGTTTCTCATTCCCTAACACGTCCACATCATACTGTTCCAACACACTAGCCACTATAGACTTCATTTGGATATAAGCCATATCCTTACCCAAACAAACCCTTGGCCCGGCATGAAAAACCGGGTACCTAAACGGACTATCCGGCTTAAAAACCCCGTTTTCCAACCACCTTTCGGGCTTAAACTCGGAGCAATCTTTCCCCCAAATACCCTCGATCCGGCCCATTGCATATATATGGTACATAACAAACCAACCTTTTTTAACCCTCGTTCCATCAGGTAAAACATCATCTTCTAAACACGCTTTTGTATCAACAGGTACGGGTGGATATAATCGTAGTGATTCAGATATCACCGCGTGTAAGTAATGCATTTCTTGTAACTCCTCAAAATCATAGGTACTTCCTATCACTTTCTTATTTCGAACCCGAATATTATCGATTTCCGCCCGAATTTTCTCAACAACATCCGGATTATGTGACAATAACCAAAACAACCAACTTAAACCCGTGGACGTGGTATCTTTTCCAGCTAATATAACACTTATCACAACGTCCCTCAAAAATTTAGTTGAATTTGTAACAAAATTTTGACTATTATCTTCCATAGCATCAATAAAACGGGATAATAAATCATCATATTTGTTACCTTTATTTGACTTTTTCTCCTCCAATCTCAACCGTATGATATCGTCAGCGTACTCGTGTACGGTTACGATTGAATGCATCAATTTATTTTCCGACCCAAAATTAAAAAACTTTTTTATTTTCCACAACATAGGCAGTGCATACAAGAAACGTCCCGAACTAAGTTCCGTGGCATCATTAAAAGCCCGCATAAACTCGGACTCGCTTGAACCGGACCGGTTCAAGCAGCCCGGGTCCACATTAAATGACAACTTACAAACATTATCGAAAGCGAACCTTTCGAGGACGTCTTGTAGGTCCAAAACCCGGTTTGAACCCGAGGCCTCTTCTAATATCGGATTAAGCCGATTAATAATCTCAACTTGAACCGAGTTCAGTAGGAAGTTTCTTAAGGAGCGCATGTTAAACGCAAAACTCGCAGTTTTGCGTTGCAAGCGCCACAATAGGCCATCGGCATTAAAAATGCCGGTGCCCAAGAAGTCTTGTAGGATTGTAAGAAACCGGGACCCTTTCGGGTAATTCTCAATCCGGGTTTTGAGAATGTACTCGATGCTGGCGGGGTCCGCGGTGAGGACACCGTGAATCCCGCCAAAGGAGCGGTAGAATACCGAGGTGTAAGTAGGGATAGTAGACAAAACATCGGTAGTCCATTCGAGAAAACGATGGCGATTACGTAAAAAGACCGGGATCGAACCGAAAATCGGGTATTTCTTAAAGCCATAAGGGGTTTTTTTAGGTTTAAGGAGGATGAAATAGAGTAAAGGAACGAGGAAAAGGGTTGTAGTAGAGAGGAAAACAAGATTGATATTGATTTCCATGGTTTGTTATGTTGTTAGAAAATATTGTGGTAAATAGGGTTGGTGTCATGTATTAGTGTGTAAAATTATATACTTAAATTAGAAAAAATATCTGTCAAAAAAAAATTGAAACCAATTAAAAGATTGTGGGAAATTGTAGTGTTTTTGAATCAAAGTTTAGTGTTTATCGTTTTGGTGTTATTGGAGTAATCAAAATGTATACACTTGGCAATTGCAATACAATGCAAATATGGTCTTGGAAGATAAGGTAAGTGTTGCTTTTGTTGGAAATTACAAAAAGTTGAATTGTGTGGAGTAAAAAAAAAATGTAAGCTTGCATTTTGTTTTATAAGAACAAATAATGTTGTATTATTTTTAATAAAAAGATTTTGCTAATGAACGTGTCCAGGTTGTTTAAAATGGTATTAATTTGAGAAAAGATGACAAAATTACCATCGATCGGTGTTATTAATGTTAATTTTAATTTATTCTTTCTATTTTTATCAAGGACATTCGTTAGCTTTTACCTTAATAATAAGTTATATTCTCTAAAATTTCATCTATTATAATCTGGTTAAAATTGTTGGGAAAAATAAATGAAATAATTACAACAAATTAGCCACTTTAAAAGCTCTGTTGGTAGAGAGAATATTGTAAATATCTTTGACCTCACAAAATCTGTTGTTACCAAAGAATCTGAACATGTAACAAAGAAAATGTAAGATATTTTCAATTAAATTAAACAAAGTGAAAAGAAAACGAAATTTTACAAGTGTAATAGCCATTAGCCCAGCAATAAGGTGGAATCGTGGGTGAATATAATCATAAGCATAAGAAATCATGCACTTTCACTTTTTCAATTCATGCACCATACAAGGTACAACCTATTGTAAAATTTCATTTCTATTAAAATGAGTGAAAATCATAAAATTTCTATTTCAAATTTTCAACTGATTACAATATGAGCACTGTAATTGTTAATGCAATAAATAAATAACTTTATTTATTTCTATTTCAATGAGTGAAAATCACTTGCATTGATTCGGGCATGTAAGGCGAAGACAACAGGGTGCCCCGGTACGAAGAGTAGTGAAAGAATAGGATCATAGAGAGGCTAAACGAGGTAGAGGGAGACCGTACCAAAAATGACTTGGTTGGAAGGAGTTAGTAAAGATATGAAGCATAGGAATTTGCATGAGAATAAAGTATTTGATCGTAAGGATAAATGAGGAAGATTTTTGTGGATGATTATACGGAATAACCACTTTTAAATTCATGTAGCCAACTCCACTTATGGGACTAAGGGCCTGTTCTCATACGTTTATTTTCAGTTCAGTTCAGCTCAGCTCAGTTCAGTTCATTTCAGTTCAGCTCCTAATTTCATTCCCTTATAAAATATTCATTTCAGTTCAGTTCAGCCACTTTCAGTCTATTAGAACAGACCCTAAAGCTTTGATTGAATGAGTGGAAATAGATTACAATAGATGTTATAGCTAAGGTGATTTGAAGACCAAAAATAGATGTTGTGGGCATATACTTTGAGGTGAAGTATATCTTAATATCTTTGTATCAATCACAAGTATAAATTCTTTTGAGCTTTTGTAAGTTTCATTAGAGTTAATTAAATACATATCCCATTCTACAAAATTTTACATAGATTAATTATCTACTATCTTAATATCTTTCTATCAGATACAAGTATTTTCTGAGCTTTCTTCGCTCGTAATTTTCATAGGACAAGATTAATTAATAAATGAGCTTAAAAACTTTGTTGTATCATTAAAAAAAAAAAAAAAAAAAAAAAGTTACAATATATGTTAAGATCATTATATTTGCAATATTGCTTCCTCGGCCCATTAAGTTTGTCTCGCCTTTACTTTAACAGGAAGTCCATCTTTCACCCTTAGAGTTAGTGACATCAAATATTGAGGACATTTCTCTTTTTCTACCATTTCCACATCAAATTGTTCCACCACACAAGCTACTATAGACTTCATTTGTAGATATGCCATCTCCTTCCCTAAACAAATCCTTGGACCCGCATGAAAAACTGGATACTTAAACGAATTCTCCGATTTATAACAACCATTTTCATCTATCCATCGTTCAGGTCGAAACATTAAGCAATCCTTACCCCATATGCTCTCCATTCTCCCCATACCATACGTGCTATACGTGACAAACCAATCCTTCTTAATCTTTGTACCATCTGGAAACACATCATCTTCCAAACATGTTCTAGTATCTACAGGTACTGGAGGGTATAATCGTAGACTCTCAGATAACGATGCATGTAAGTAATTCATTTCTCTTAGATCATCAAAATCATACATATCCCCGACTTTTTTACCAACTCTAGTCCGAACCTCACCAATTTCGGACCGAATCTTTGTCAAAACGTCGGGATGATTGGATAACAACCAAAAAAACCAACTTAAACCCGATGAAGTAGTATCCCTCCCAGCTAGGATAATACTTATCACAACATCCCTTAGAAAATTATTACCATCATGTTGTTTACTTATTTCATCAGCGGATATAAAACGTGACAACAAATCTTGGGAATTCATATTACTAATTTTTTCTCTTGATATTTCTTCTAACCTCGTCTGAATAATCTTATCAGCAAACCCATGGACGGTCTTAATTGACTCCCTTAACCTCTTCTCCGATCCTATATTAAAAAATTTCTTAACTTTCCATATTAAAGGTAGCGCGCACATGAAACGTTCGGCACTAAGCGAAGCGGCATCCTCAAAAGCCCGCATAAATTCGGACTCACCCGACCCGTCACCCGCCAAGCAACCCGGGTCAAAATCAAAGGCCAACTTACAAACATTATCAAAAGCAAACCGCTCGAGAATATCTTGTAAATCCAAAACCCGGTCTGAACCGGAAGCTTCTTTAAAAATAGGAATAAGCCGTGTTTTAATCTCAAACCTTACACTCTCTAGGACAAAGTTCTTAAGAGAACGTTTGTTAAACTCAAAGCTGGCAGTTTTACGTTGATGACGCCAAAGGTGGTCGTCGGAATTAAATATGCCGGTACCGAGGAAGTCGTAAAGTAAAGAGTTGAAGCGAGCGCCTTTAGGGTAGTTGTCGAAACGGGTTTTAAGGAAATGTTCGACGTTAGGAGGATACGCGGTGATGACACCGTGCACTTTGCCAGGGCGGAAGAAGATGGAGGTGTGTGTGGGGATTGGAGAAAGGATTTCGAAGCTCCAATCGAGAAAGCGGTGCCGGTTCACTAGGAACTCTGGTAAGGTGCCTAGGATAGGGTATATTTTGAAACCAAGGGGTTGTTTCTTAGTGTTTGGAAGGTGGTATAGTGTGAAATATAGTGAAAAGAGAATGAAAAAGAAGAGAGTAAAAGATGAGAATAGATAAGATAAGGAGGAGATGATTTGCTCCATTGTTTGATTTTTGGGAAATAATGGATGAGGAATTAATAATTAAAGTCTATAATGTTAATAAATAATGAACTAAATTTTGAAATAGTGGCGATAAACGCTTATACGTAGCTTTTGTTGTTTGTTTCTTTTCTTTTGTTTTTTTTTTTTTTTGAACGGGACCAAGAGAGAGAGTCCACTTCACAAAATCAAAGAAGTAATAGATGCTTCTATAGACTATTATACAAACAATTAATTGTTGGAAGCTGAAATAATAATATTGATGACATTTGTGCTAATTGTATACTTTGAAAATTTTTTTCTTCAGATTTTATTAATATGCATCCTTAAATAATTTTCTTTCGACTATTTCTATTATTTATTGTAAATAATGTGGTTCATATATATCCTTAAATGTAAATTATTTTTATATCTAATTTTAATATTTATATACAATGTAATGCAACATAACATAAATTACAAGAAAAAATAATTTTAACGTGCATCGCACATTCGTACGGGGATAACCTAGTGATGGATATTGATGTAGTTGGAATTCAATTCTAGTTTGATTAATTGATATAAGGTGTTAAGGTAGACGAAATTCAATTTTATATTTTAGTAACCATTTGATGGTGGAGATTTTTAACAATCATTCACGTTAATTATCTTGTTTGGGTTTGAAAAAAATTGTGGCATGAAAACAAAAACGTGACATACTTTAATAAAGTAGCTTTGGATTTTATGTTGTCATTGAGAAATATTTTAGATTGAATTGCTTTTGCGGAGTATCGTTATGTGTGGATGCAAGGCTTGATAATCTGTAAGAACCATAAAATAGGTAAATAATGGAGATAAATATCATCCAAGATAGTCGACAATAATGATAAGGATATATTATCCTAAAAAGTTGCAAAATTTTGATTATGATCAGAGTAATCTGATCTGCTTAATTTATTTACTTTTATATATATATATATATATAATCGTAAGCATACGATAAAACTTGATCATTTAACTTAAATGAGCATTGTAATTGTTAATGAAATAATAAATTAATACTATTAAAAAAAAAAAAAAAATTAATAATAATAATAATAACTTAGATTATTTCTATCTTAATAAGTGAGAATAGATTACAGTAGATGTTATAGCTAGGGTGATTTGAAGATCAAACATAGATGTTATAGCTTCATTCAAGCCCATTAGAATTGTCTTGCCTTCACTTTAACAGGAAGTCCATTTTTCATCCTTAGAGTTAGTGACACCAAATATTGAGGACATTTCTCTTTTTCTACCATTTCCACATCAAATTGTTCCACCACACAAGCTACTATCGACTTCATTTGTAGATAAGCCATCTCCTTCCCTAAACAAATCCTTGGACCCGCATGAAAAACGGGATACTTAAACGGATTCTCCGGTTTATAACAACCATTTTCGTCTATCCATCTTTCTGGTCGAAATGTTAAGCAATCTTTACCCCATATGCTCTCCATTCTCCCCATACCATACGTACTATATGTGACAATCCAATCCTTCCTAATAGTTGTACCATCAGGAAACACGTCATCTTCCAAACATATTCTAGTATCTAGAGGTACTGGAGGGTATAATCGTAGACTCTCAGATAACGCTGCATGTAAGTAATTCATTTCTCTTAGATCATCAAAATCATACATATCCCCGATTTGTTTACCAGCTTTAGTCCGAACCTCACCAACTTCTAACCGAATCTTTGTCAGAACATCGGGATGCTTGGATAACAGCCAATGTTAGAAATATGAGATATCGGAAAATATATTACACAATATTTTCCGATATAAAAATATTGTGTAATATATTTTCCGATATCTCATATTTCTAACAGCCAATAAAACCAACTTAATCCCGAGGATGTTGTATCCCTCCCAACTAGGATAACACTTGTCACAACATCCCTTAAAAAATTACCATCTTGTTGTCTACTTGTTTCATTTGCGGAAATAAAACGTGACAACAAATCTTGGGAATTCACATTACTAATATTTCCTCTTGATACTTCTTCTAACCTCATCCGTATAATCTTTTCAGCAAAATTATGGACGGTTTTGATTGATTCCCTTAACCTCTTCTCTGATCCTATATTAAAAAATTTCTTAATTTTCCATATAAAAGGGAGCGCACACAAGAAACGCCCGGCACTAAGCGTATTGGCGTCATCAAAAGCCCGCATAAATTCGTACTCTCCCGACCCATCACCCGCCAAACAACCCGGGTCAAAATCAAACGCCAACTTACAAATATTAGCAAAAGCGAACCGCTCGAGGACATCTTGTAAATCCAAAACCCGGTTCGAACCGGATGCCTCTTTAAAAATCGGAACAAGCCGTGTTTTAATCTCAAACCTTACACTCTCTAGGACAAAGTTCTTAAGGGAACTTTTGTTGAACTCATAACTAATAATTTTATGTTGATGGAGCCAATGTTGACCGTCGGAGTTAAAGATACCGGTACCAAAGAAGTCGTATAGTAAAGAGATGAAGCGAGGGCCTTTAGGGTAGTTGTCAAAACAGGTTTTAAGGAAATGTTCGACGTTGGGAGGGTACGCGGTGATGACACCGTGCACTTTGCCAGGGCGGAAGAAGACGGAGGTGTGTGTGGGGAGGGGAGAAAGGATTTCGAGGCTATAATCGTGGAAACGGTGCCGGTTTACTAGGAACTGTGTTAAGGTGCCTAGGAAGGGGTATGTTTTGAAGCCAAGTGGTTGTTTGTTGGTGTTTGGAAGGTGGTATAGTGTGAAATAGATGGAAAAACAGATGATTGAGAAGAGAGTAAAAGATGGGAAGTGTTATGGGTAAAAATATGCAAGACCAAGTCAACGATAGTCAACAAAGGTCAACGACGAAGACGTCCCTCGACGAAGCCGTGAGAGTGACGAAGCTTGAAACATCGGCAGAAGACCGAGTCAAATAACGACCTCCTATTCCTTGGGGAAGAGATAAGCTTAAAACTTAGTCCAACTTCAGCCCTCCCAGTCCGTTAGAATTCAAAACAGAAGAAAAGGAATCTCCGCAACTAACGTCCTAAAATCATGGGCACGATCTTATCTCCTTGCAACGGCTAGGGTGTGACCTAGCAAACCATCTATATAAGGGTCGTAGTAGCAACGAGCATGGCATCAGTTCATAGCATTCATCATATACCGAAAAACTTGTAAACCGATATTACTTTTTGCATAGTGAAAGTTCGGTAGATCCTCATTCTACCCGCGGTTTTTACCTTCACTGGGTTTTCCGCGTCACCAATTCCTTGTGTCGTTTACTTACTTTTTACTTTTCGCCTTACATTATATTTTGCTTAGTTGATCCGTAGCCTAGATTTTGATATTCAATCCCACTTAACAAAAATTAGCACAAACAATTTGGCGCCCACCGTGGGGCTACAACTAGGTAAAATCTGAAAATTTCTCACCAAACCTTCAACATGTCAGCCGACGAAATGACCCCAGAACAGCTAAAAGCTGCCTATGAGAAAGTTCAAGCCGATCTCGAAGCAGCTAGGGAATCTAATGAACGTCTCAGCAAGGAAAAAGAAGCGTCAGACTCCGATGCAGCCGCTCTCCGTCAGCAATTGGAATCCACCCAAAGCAATCGTCGTCGCCGGCCAAGGCAGCTAGACCTGATTCCCAGAATGTCGTCGCCTAATATCATTGAGTCCCCCCATGATACTGATACCGAATCTAGTGGCGAAGAAATGGACGTGGACCCCCCTGTTAGGAATGCTGGGCAAGGAAGTATTCGGACTCCAGGCGACGATCAAGGTAACCCGCAGCCCGATCGGACGGAAATCCTACTCCAAAGGCTGGTTGCCTTAGAAAAGCAGAACTCTAGGGTCTTGTCAATGATGAAAAAGATGCCCGGCGTGCCGATCCCCGTCCAGCGAGAAGCTCCAGATGGATTCGCAGCTATCCCTTTCTGCGACGAGTTGGCCCTGGTCCGGATTCCCAGAAGATTGTCGCTCCCGACGTTTACGTCGCTGTATGACGGAACAACCTGTCCAGAGCAGCATGTCGAGTACTACAAGCAGCGAATATGGCAAGCTTCGATCCCGTTCGAGTGCTGGGAAGCATGCATGTGCAAGTCGTTTGGTGCGACGCTGACAGGCTCCGCCCTTAAGTGGCTCGGCAAGCTTGAACCAGGTAGTATAACTAGTTTTGCTATGTTAGTTAACAAATTCTATTCCCATTTTGAAAGTAGAAGGTAGTTCGACAAGCAGACGAGCGATCTGTATCGGATCGTCCAAGGTCCTAAGGAGACCATCAGAGCCTATTGGTCCCGATTCAACAAAGAGAAAATATCAATCAAGAATGTCGACAACAGGACTGCCATTGAAGCCTTCCTCCGCGGACTGCATACAGACTCGGATCAGTATAAAGATATGATCAAATATCCATGTTCAACGTTCGAAGAAGTCCGGACCAGAGCCGTGGCTCAAATGCGCTTCGACGAAGATATCGCCAATCGCAGTTCCCATCCAAGTTCCAGGAGTTCGTCCGATCGGAAGGTCGCTAGCAACCCAAGAGGATCGTGGCGGCATCAGCCTTACGAGGCAACAGGTAGATCACGTTCTGTTAATGCTGTGCAGGTAGATGATAAGTGGATATTATACCGTTATTCTTGGGTTATTTGGGACGTTTTTACTCTAGAAATTCAACATATAGTTCGTGTTTCTGTATGTTTTATCCAAATTGGACTCGATTTCTTCTATTCTGGTTCTTTGGTTGCTATATTGTGATTTCAGGATGAAATGGAGCATTTGGAGTGATTATGAGCATGCCACGACATTTTGAGGTGGATTGGAGAGCTTTATAAAGAGATTTGCAAGTCATGAGAAGTGTATGGAGTGTTAGATGATGATTGATGATAATGCTACATGACCGTGTACCATAAACTACATG
This sequence comes from Chenopodium album, assembly GCF_948465745.1. Classification (NCBI taxonomy): domain Eukaryota; kingdom Viridiplantae; phylum Streptophyta; class Magnoliopsida; order Caryophyllales; family Amaranthaceae; genus Chenopodium; species Chenopodium album. The sequence continues at coordinate 76,691,099 of NC_137838.1, forward strand.
GCCGTGTGATTCCTCCATCCACACTTACATGCTACATGGCCGTGTACCCTTAACTACACGGTCATGCGAAGGATCCAAGTTCGAGTGTTTGCTACACGGTCGTGTACCACGAGCTACACGGTCGTGTGTTTCCATCTCCGTAAGAAGTTCACCTACACGCTCGTGTACCCATCAGCACACGGCCGTGTACGTGTGCGCAGGAGATTTATTTCATTTTTTTTATTTTATGTTTATTTTTAGGAAAGTATAAATAGGGGGTTTAACCCTATTTTTAAAACATCTAGTTTTTATTATAACTTTTTCCATTCTACGTTGTTTTGGAGAGAACACATAGAACTCCATTGAAGCATTCATCTTAATTCAATTTCAAGTATTTCTCTTTCATCTTTAATCTCTTTAATTTTCTATTGTTGTTATGTTTCCTTTAATTATTTGTCTTGTTATTTCTATTATCATGTGTGAGTAGTTTCATAATCTAGGGTTAGGTTGAACCCTAATATGGATTGATGTGTTATTTGATTCCCAATTCCCAATTTAATTAATTTATAATTCCTCTTTGTTAGGGTTGGTTTTATTATCAATTATTAACTAGAAATAGTATTATTGAATGTGATTAGGTTTACAACGAAAGTTGATTCTTAATTGATTTTAGAACCCTAATTAAAAGTTGGAGCTTTTATGCATGAAAATAGCTAATTGTTCTTGCTAGGACTTATAGGATGCCGTTCTCAATGTCTTTAATATGTATGATTCCATGAAAATAGGTATGATTGCATGTTAGGGAAGCTATTAGTTGATCGAAAGAAACTCTTAGTATTGTTTTAGGGAGCATCTGTCCTGTGGAATGTTTATTGATTTAATTGAGGGAAAGGGATTGTTCTATTGCATTGATTCATGTTAGTGGGGATACTTAATCTTAGATGTTTTTAGTTCTTGATTAATTCCATAGTATTATTATTCTTTGCTTATTAGTTGATATTGCTCTTAGTTATTAATTCTATCGATATTGATTGGTTACTCGCTTAGTATTTACTTGAGTCTATTTAATTAGTTGAACCATAGTCTCTTGGGATCCGACCCTTACTTGCCCGTCTACATAGTAGTGGTCTTGTTAGGTTATTTTTGTTAGGTACGCGACACGCCTATCAAATTTTGGCGCCGTTGCCGGGGACTAACGGTTTCATTCTAGTTATTTGTGATTCGTTTTTACTAAGCTTTATTTGTTGCTTCGGCTATTGTCTCTTGTATTTTTGATTTCTTTGCTTTTAGTTCTTTGTTGCATGCAAACTCGACGTTCAGGGTCAGACGATCTATTACCACTTGATTTTGAAATCGAAGCAACTGCAAGGAGACGAGGAGGTAGAAAAAGAAAGAAGAATCAAAACAAAAGAGGCATGGGCGATCCAGGAAATAAATCTCTTTTAGAGTATGGAATTCCTGATACAACAACCGGACTTCTTTCTAGTATTGTCAGACCACCGGTCACTGCTCAGAGTTTCGAGTTGAAACCTCAGTTCATACAGTTCATTTCCAATGATTCTTTTGCGGGTTCACCGAATGATTGTCCTGTAACTCATATAGACAGTTTCTTGGAGAAGTGTGATACTATGAAGCTCAACGGTGTTACTGATGATGCTATTAGACTTCGTCTTTTTCCTTTCTCACTACGGGATAGGGCGAAGGAATGGTTAAAAGATGAAGGTACTGGTTCTTTTGATACGTGGGATAAGCTTGCCAAGGCTTTTCTAGTTAAATTCTTGGGGCAAGAGAAGACTGCGAGACTAAGGAACGAGCTTGCTACCTTTCATCAATCTGATGATGAGTCTCTATATGAAGCCTGGAGAAGGTTCAAGCGTCTACAGAGACAGTGTCCTCACCATGGTATTCCTGAGTGGATGCTAATCCAGACATTCTACAATGGTTTGACCCATGAATTTCGCATATATATTGATGCTGCGTCTGGAGGTTCTATCATGACCAAGAATCCTACTGAGGCGAAGGAGTTGATTGAGAAGATGGCGGCAAATGACAACTACCATCCAGGAGGACGACGCAATGCTAAAAAGGGAGGTATGCATGATGTTGATGCTCTAACCCTTTTAACTAGTTCTGTGCAGGCGTTGACAATTAAGGTTGACAAGCTTCAAGCAGGATCTTCTTCTGGCTCATCTGAAACTTGTCAAATGTGTAATGTACAAGGTCACATTGCACCTGAGTGTCCGCAAAACACTAATGAGATGTCGATTGAGGAAGCCAATGCATTCTACGCTTCAAATCCCAAAAGGCCATATGACCCACATTCAAACACATATAATGAAGGTTGGAAACATCATCCAAACTTCTCTTACAAGAATACCCAAGCTCAACAAAATCCAACTCCACCACCACCTCGAAATACCAATTATAATGCGCCACCACCTGGTTTCCAAGCAAGGCCACCTCTAGTCCAACAACCTATACAACCTATGCAACCACCCCCACAAAAATCCAATTATGAGCTTATGATGGAGGAGTTTATCTCTACCACCAAAAGTTCCATCCAACAGTTGCAAGCTCAAGGTAAGCTCATGGAAAATCAAGTGAGTCAACTTGCTCACCAAGTTGGCCAAATTGTGAAGACTCCAAACACCTTTCCAGGTCAAACAGAGCAACCACAAAAAGGGCACATGCATGCTATAACTTTGAGGAGTGGAAAGCAGTTGGAAGATCCTCCCGTAAAGGAGCCATCTCAGCAGGTTGTCGAAGAGGTAGTCACAAATGAGAAGGTGAATGATAGTAGTGCGTTTGAGGAGGAACCAAGGACATCGACTCCACCACCACTTGCTCCATATGTGCCACAAGTTCCTTTCCCACAAAGGTTGGCTCAAGCTAAGTTAGAGAAGAAGTATGGAAAATTTCTTGATATTTTGAAGAAGCTTCACATCAACATTCCATTCTTAGATGCAATATCCGAGATGCCATCTTATCTAAAATTTTTGAAGGATATGCTCTCTAACAAGAAGAAGCTAGAGGAGAATGCTACTGTTGCGTTGAATGCAGAGTGTAGTGCTATTTTGCAAAATACACTTCCTAAGAAATTAGGTGATCCGGGTAGCTACTCAATTCCAGTGAAGCTCGGGGATATAGAGATCAATAAGGCATTATGTGATCTTGGTGCAAGTGTGAGTCTCATGCCACTTTCTATTTGCAAGAAACTTCAAATGGGTGAATTAAAGCCTACTCGCATGTCTCTACAACTTGCGGATAGGTCGGTGAAGTTTCCTTTGGGTATACTTGAAGATGTTCCTCTTCGCGTGGGAAAATTCTTTATCCCATGTGACTTTGTTGTGATGGAAATGGAAGAGGATGCACATGTCCCCATTATTCTTGGTAGACCATTCTTAGCCACTGCAGGTGCAATCATTGATATGAAGAATGGTAAAATCACTTTTGAGGTGGGCGACGAAAAAATGGAGTATTCACTTTTGAATGCTATGGAAAATCCTTCCATGGGAGAGACCATTTGTCAAGTGGATGTCCTTGATGATTTAGAACGTGAGCAACTTCCCTTGATTAAAACTGATGATGCACTTGAAACGGTGTTGGTGGGGAGTGTCAATGATGAAGATTGGGAAACAAGGGAGTACACGAGGCTACTTGAGGAAGCAAAAGCTAAACCAATCGCAACTTCAGTGAAGGAAATCCTAAGTGTATCGAGTGTTGGGGAGAGTACTACGCCTCCCGAGGTAGAGTTGAAACCCCTTCCCTCTACTCTTAAATATGCATACCTTGGTTCTCATAATACATATCCTGTTATTGTTAATACTGAGCTTAATGACACAAAATTAGAGCAATTGCTCACTGTCTTGAGAAAATATAAAAGTGTTATTGGGTACACCATTGATGATATTAAGGGTATTAACCCATCTTTTTGTGAGCATAAGATAATTCTTGAGGACGATCATGCCTCCTCTGTAGAACCTCAAAGACGACTTAATCCAAATATGATGGAGGTAGTTAAAAAAGAGGTTCTTAAATTGCTTGCTGCAGGAATAATTTACCCTATCTCAGATAGTAAGTGGGTTAGCCCTGTACATGTTGTTCCGAAAAAAGGAGGTATGACCGTTGTCAAGAATGACAAAGGGGAGCCAATCGCCACTAGAACTGTTACAGGTTGGCGAATGTGTATTGATTATAGGAGATTGAATAAGGCCACCCGGAAAGATCATTTTCCCCTTCCTTTTATTGATCAGATGCTTGAACGTTTGGCTAAGCATTCCTTTTTCTGCTACTTAGACGGATATTCTGGTTTCTTTCAAATTCCCATCCGTCCATGCGATCAGGAAAAGACTACTTTCACATGTCCCTATGGCACCTTCGCCTATCGAAGAATGCCATTTGGATTATGTAATGCTCCAGCCACGTTTCAACGTTGTATGATGGCAATTTTCTCAGGTCTTATTGAAAATTCAATGGAAGTTTTTATGGATGACTTCTCCGTCTATGGAACATCTTTTGATGTATGTCTTGAAAATTTGGAAAAGGTGCTCCATAGATGTAAAGAAGTCAATTTAATTTTGAACTGGGAAAAATGCCATTTTATGGTACAACAAGGAGTCGTTCTAGGTCATGTGGTATCACATAAGGGTATTGAGGTTGATAAAGCAAAGATAGAGGTCATTGAGCGATTACCCCCTCCTAATTCTGTAAAAGGAGTTCGGAGCTTTCTTGGTCATGCGGGATTTTATAGACGATTTATTAAAGATTTTTCGAGAATCGCTCGACCTCTAACTGAGCTTTTGGCCAAGGATGCCCCATTTGTATTTACTGATGCTTGTCTTGAGGCTTTTAACAGGTTGAAGGAAGCTTTGATCTCCGCTCCTGTTATGCAACCCCCAGATTGGAACCTACCATTTGAGATTATGTGTGATGCTAGTGACTATGCAGTAGGGGCCGTTTTGGGGCAACGCAAGGATGGCAAACTTCATGCTATTTATTACTCTAGTAAAACTCTTAGTTCCGCTCAAATGAATTATGCCACAACTGAAAAAGAGATGCTAGCAGTAATTTATGCAATAGACAAGTTTCATTCTTACCTTGTTGGTTCAAAGGTAATAATTCATACAGATCATGCGGCATTGAGATATTTAATGAGTAAAAGTCACGCCAAGCCGCGGTTGATTCGTTGGATCCTTCAGTTGCAAGACTATGACATCGAGATAAAGGACACAAAAGGGACAGATAATGTCGTTGCTGATCATCTTTCTCGTCTCCTCCTTGACAAGGGGGATGGAGACGACCTCCCTTTTGATGATTACTTCTCCGATGAACATTTATTAGCCCTTTCTAAAATTGAATCACCTTGGTATGCTGATTTAGCTAATTTCTTGTCTACAGGTTTATTGCCTCACGGCTACTCGTCTCAACAAAAGAAGAAATTCTTTTATGAGGCCAAGCGACATTTTTGGGACGATCCATTCCTTTATAGGCTATGTGCAGATGCTATGATTAGACGATGCGTCCCAGAAGTTGAGGTAAGCAACATTATTTCACATTGCCATGACTTACCTTGTGGTGGACATGCAGGTCCTACAAAAACGGCCGCGAAGATTCTACAATGTGGATTCTATTGGCCAACTTTGTTCAAGGACGTTTACTCATATGTCAAGGCTTGTGATCGTTGTCAACGGACCGGCAACATTTCAAGGAAGAACGAGATGCCACTCAACAACATACTCGAGGTCGAGTTATTTGACGTGTGGGGGATAGATTTCATGGGACCATTCCCTTCTTCTAATGGAAATCGATATATTTTAGTGGCCGTTGACTATGTCTCAAAGTGGGTTGAAGCAATTGCTACTCCAACCAATGATGCTCGTGTGGTAAGCAAGTTTTTCAAAAAAGTTATTTTCCCTCGTTTTGGTTTACCACGTGTGTTGATTAGTGACAGGGGAACACACTTCTTGGAGCATCGATTTGAAGCAATGTTGAAAAAGTATGGAGTGCAACATAGGATCGGTATTGGTTATCACCCACAGACTAGTGGTCAAGTCGAGGTGTCAAACCGTGAAATCAAATCTATCTTAGAAAAAACTGTTGCAAGGACAAGAAAAGATTGGTCGATGAAAATTGATGATGCATTATGGGCGTACCGAACGGCATTCAAAACACCAATTGGTACAACCCCGTATCGACTTGTGTATGGTAAGGCTTGCCATCTTCCCGTTGAGCTAGAGCACCGAGCGTATTGGGCTATCAAGAGCCTAAATTTTGATGCTAAAGCAGCAGGCGAGAAGAGATTGCTACAGCTTAATGAGTTAGATGAACTTCGGATGGAAGCTTATGAAAACTCAAGGTTGTACAAGGAGAGAACTAAGAAATGGCATGATAAGCATATTTTGAGGCGAGAGTTTCACGAAGGAGAGTTAGTCTTGTTGTATAATTCTCGGTTGAAATTATTCCCTGGGAAACTACGATCAAGGTGGTCTGGTCCATTTCAAGTACGAAAGGTTTCCCCTTATGGATCGGTCGAAATTTGGAGTGAGGCTACTGGTTCTTTTAAGGTGAATGGACAACGTCTTAAGCACTATCGAGAAGGCGAACCCATTGAAGGGAAGGCGGTCTTTACCCTTTCCGATCCTCACTCAAACTGAACAAAAGGTGGTCAAGCTAGATGACCTTAAACTAGCGCTTTTTGGGAGGCAACCCAAATTTTTACTCAACAATGTACACGATCGTGTGTCTCATGATACACGACCATGTGTAGTGTATGCTTTTTCTCTAGCTGATTTATTCAAAAAAAAAAAAAAAAAGAGAAAAGTCAGAATCCTTTTTGTATTGGGGGAATTGTCACTCTCTTAGCTGAGCACCTAGGGCATGATTGTACTAATCTCGTGGCTGTTTCTCCAAATGTTTATATTGATCTCCAATCCCTTAAAAACATGGACCATATTCGAGAAGCGAAAGGCAAATACATTTGGCGGGTGCGTGAGAAAGACTATGCTACCCTCCCTAATGCTGCTCTCACCTCTATAGAAGATGAAGATTGCTGGATGTTTCCCTCAGAATTTCCTGTTCCAGCATCTCCACCACCTCAACTCAATGATAATATGCCTCCCCCTGACAATGCAATTGAGAATGCTATGGGGCCTAGAGTTGATTCAAGTGAGCATAATGGCGGTGATTTATCAAGCAGACTTCGTACTCTAGAGACCTCTTTTGCTACATTCCAGATGCATGTTGCAGAGTCTCTTGATGCCTTTCATCGATCTCAAGAAGAGATGAGACGAATGATTCATGCCATGTACCATCGAGGAGTTGCCACTGGTGAATATCCTAAAATTGCTCCCGACATTCCTCCACCTCAGTGAGTTGTATTTTTCCCTCTCTTATTTTATGCATTATTGTACACCTTGAGGACAATGTGTATTTTAGCTTGGGGGGGATATAAACATCTCTTATGGTATAATACTAGACACCCCCGATGATGATAACTAAATATGCATGTGTTTTTGAAATAGAACTTTGAAAAAATCGTTTTGAAACCCATAGCACTAATTGGTTTGGATTTGAATTTGTTTGTGGTTAGAATGGTCTCCCCGCTCGACCAATATGGATAGCTTGAGTACCTATGTGAGACTTTTGAGCCATTGTTGACTGGTACATCTTATTCCAGTCATTCTTTTCATATGTGTTAGATTTTCCTTCCTGTAATTTAATTCTTGGATTTGCTTTGCGATTTTTTGAGACTTATGATGCAATGTGGAAGAGTGATTGAAGTTCCTTTTAGATAATTAGAGCCAAAACTTCTTAGGTGTTTGATGCTTATTCTATTTTCTTTTTATTTTACATTAACTCTTAGGATGAACCAATTTGAGCCATGATTTCCCTTCTTTGACGCCTTACATTTTATGCCTTAGAGCCTTTTTGTAGGTTTATTTGATGGAGAATCATTGTATTATTTATGCCCTATTGAGTTGTGTTTGGAAAATAAAAGAGAAAAAAAAAAGAGTTAAAAAAAAAAAAAAAAAAAAAAGGGTTTGTGTATGCTCTAAGTTTCGAGGAAAAGAAAAAAAAAAAAAAAAGAAAAAAAATGAGAAAATTAGAATTCGAGATTGAAACCCATGAAGAAGAAAGAAAGGCAATATTTGTCATGAAAATCTATGTTGTCTTGTGAAGAAAAGTGAGAATAAGGGCATGCTTGTGTGTTGTGCGGAGGATATAAGGTTGGTTTGAACCCGACATTCGACTATGTAGTGGGATTAGGATTTTTGTTATGTATGAGCACCACATTCCCAAATGACATCGTCTATCCCCATATAACCAAGCCTACCTTTATTTAGGATCTCATAACTTCCATACTTGCATCATCGCATTACAAGAGGAGAAAATCTATTAGCAAATCTAAAGAGGACAATTGCATGAAGTCGACGTGCATAATTGCGATTAGGATGAGTGATTTCTTATTCTAACCTTTGTAAACACATGAGTGACTTGTTTGTTTTATTTTGCACAACTAAAGTGAGAAGCTATTCATATATGACTGAGTTGGTTAGGGGAGATGTGTGGAAGATTGGTTGTCATCTCCAAGTGCTTGAGGTCTATGGTGGTTTTTCATTGACTTATCAGAGTTTGAATTCTATGTTTGAACGACTTTTACAAATGTATTTTCTAAAATTAAGCATGTGTATCTCCTGAGGGGTCTTATCTTATTTTTTCCCTTGTATCTTATATTGTATTGCTTGAGGACAAGAAATATTCTAGCTTGGGGGAATTTGATAAGTGGATATTATACCGTTATTCTTGGGTTATTTGGGACGTTTTTACTCTAGAAATTCAACATATAGTTCGTGTTTCTGTATGTTTTATCCAAATTGGACTCGATTTCTTCTATTCTGGTTCTTTGGTTGCTATATTGTGATTTCAGGATGAAATGGAGCATTTGGAGTGATTATGAGCATGCCACGACATTTTGAGGTGGATTGGAGAGCTTTATAAAGAGATTTGCAAGTCATGAGAAGTGTATGGAGTGTTAGATGATGATTGATGATAATGCTACATGACCGTGTACCATAAACTACATGGCCGTGTGATTCCTCCATCCACACTTACATGCTACATGGCCGTGTACCCTTAACTACACGGTCATGCGAAGGATCCAAGTTCGAGTGTTTGCTACACGGTCGTGTACCACGAGCTACACGGTCGTGTGTTTCCATCTCCGTAAGAAGTTCACCTACACGCTCGTGTACCCATCAGCACACGGCCGTGTACGTGTGCGCAGGAGATTTATTTCATTTTTTTTATTTTATGTTTATTTTTAGGAAAGTATAAATAGGGGGTTTAACCCTATTTTTAAAACATCTAGTTTTTATTATAACTTTTTCCATTCTACGTTGTTTTGGAGAGAACACATAGAACTCCATTGAAGCATTCATCTTAATTCAATTTCAAGTATTTCTCTTTCATCTTTAATCTCTTTAATTTTCTATTGTTGTTATGTTTCCTTTAATTATTTGTCTTGTTATTTCTATTATCATGTGTGAGTAGTTTCATAATCTAGGGTTAGGTTGAACCCTAATATGGATTGATGTGTTATTTGATTCCCAATTCCCAATTTAATTAATTTATAATTCCTCTTTGTTAGGGTTGGTTTTATTATCAATTATTAACTAGAAATAGTATTATTGAATGTGATTAGGTTTACAACGAAAGTTGATTCTTAATTGATTTTAGAACCCTAATTAAAAGTTGGAGCTTTTATGCATGAAAATAGCTAATTGTTCTTGCTAGGACTTATAGGATGCCGTTCTCAATGTCTTTAATATGTATGATTCCATGAAAATAGGTATGATTGCATGTTAGGGAAGCTATTAGTTGATCGAAAGAAACTCTTAGTATTGTTTTAGGGAGCATCTGTCCTGTGGAATGTTTATTGATTTAATTGAGGGAAAGGGATTGTTCTATTGCATTGATTCATGTTAGTGGGGATACTTAATCTTAGATGTTTTTAGTTCTTGATTAATTCCATAGTATTATTATTCTTTGCTTATTAGTTGATATTGCTCTTAGTTATTAATTCTATCGATATTGATTGGTTACTCGCTTAGTATTTACTTGAGTCTATTTAATTAGTTGAACCATAGTCTCTTGGGATCCGACCCTTACTTGCCCGTCTACATAGTAGTGGTCTTGTTAGGTTATTTTTGTTAGGTACGCGACACGCCTATCAGTAGAAGATATCCTCGACGCCCCCCAATACCCCGAGATATCGGAGTATGGCTTCGAAGTGAACATCGTAGCGGTAGTAAAAGAATTGGAGCCCTTGGGAAACAAAGTGCGTTGGCCGTCTAAGACTAACAAGCCAGAATCAGAGAAAGATATGAGCAAATGGTGCGAGTTCCATAGCGATCATGGCCATAAGACGGAAGACTGCTATGCCTTGCGAAAAGAAGTCGCCTTCCAGCTGAAGAGAGGTAACCTCAAGCATCTACTAGGGAAAAAGAAAAGCAATGATGCAGGTCGCCGTGAGCCAGAAAAGACGACGACAGCCGGACCTCCCAAGCCCCCTGTACCTAAGGTAATAGTTAATGTTATCACTGGTGGTTCTGATATTTGTGGACTAACCTACTCTGCAGCAAAAAGGATCGCAAAGTCGACAATAGAAAATGCAGATGTCCCGGACGAGATCAGAGACCCCCTGGAAAAGAGGCTAGAAGCAATGTCGATTACTTTCGATGATGACGACGTCAACAACATCAACAGGGAACATGAAGATTCTTTGGTAATTTCTTTGGTCGTCGGGAATTGTCTGCTTCGAAGGGTGCTGGTCGACGGAGGAAGCTCCGCAAATGTCCTGTTCAGAAGGGCCATGGAAGATATGGGGTTAAAGGATAGCGACATCACCAGAAGGTCGACAACTCTGGTTGGTTTCAGTGGAGAAAGCATGTCAACTCTCGGAGATATAACCCTTCCAACCTATGCAGGAGGCCTAAATCCTCAAACCAAATTCAACATCGTCGACTGCCCATCAGCCTATAATGTCGTACTAGGACGACCCTGGATTCACCGATTGAAAGCCATTCCTTCCACCTACCACCAATCAATAAAATTTCCTACCCCATGGGGAGTCCAAGAAATTAAAGGGGAACCCCGCGAAGCCAAAAATTGCTACAAAACAACCCTTAAACCAACCATGAGAACCGTATAGCAATTACAGCATGGCCCGACACCAGACAATCCCAACGACCTCGAAATCGACGAAATACCTATAGACCCTGAAAAACCTGATCAAACCGTTCGTGTCGGAGCCAACCTAACACCTGAACTCAAAAACAGCATATTAGCCTTTCTCCGAGAAAACAGAGACTGTTTCGCTTGGTCGCATAAGGACATGACAGGTATAGATCCGAGCATCATCTCGCATAAGCTGAACGTCGACCCAAATCATAAGCCCGTCAAGCAGAAGCGTCGGAAGTTTGCTCCGGAAAGGAATAAAATCATCAACGACGAGGTACAGCAGCTGATCGACACAGGAAAAATAAGAGAAGTCAAGTACCCAGATTGGCTCGCAAATGTTGTCGTCGTCAGTAAAAAGAATGGCAAGTGGAGAGTGTGCATCGATTTCACCGATCTCAATAAAGCATGCCCTAAAGATCCGTTCCCGCTCCCGCACATCGATGCCATGGTAGATGCAACGGCAGGTCACGAGCTCTTAACATTCATGGATGCCTACTCCGGATATAACCAGATCCTAATGCATCCCGACGATCAGGAGAAGACGGCATTCATGACTGACAAAGGTATATATTGTTATAAAGTTATGCCATTTGGACTAAAAAATGCAGGTTCGACGTACCAAAGACTCGTCAATAAGATGTTCAAGGACTAGCTAGGAGTGACGATGGAGGTATACATCGACGATATGCTGGTGAAATCTAAAAAATCAAAGGACCACGTCGATCACCTCAAGCAGACCTTTGAGGTATTGCGAAAGTATGGTATGAAACTTAACCCTACTAAATGTTCATTTGGAGTATCCGCTGAAAAATTTTTGGGCTATGTAGTAACACAAAGGGGAATTGAAGCTAGCCCTTACCAAGTCAGAGCCCTAATAAATATTCAATCCCCCCGAAATGTTAAAGAAACCCAAAAATTGACAGGGCGAGTAGCAGCATTAAATCGCTTCATCTCCCAATCGTCAGACAAATGTCATTTATTTTATAAAGTTTTAAGAAAAAATAAAGGTTTTGAATGGACTGACGATCATGAGAAAGCTTTGCAAGATTTGAAAAAATACTTAATGACGCCACCCCTCCTGTCGAAACCCAAGACTAACGAGCCTTTGCAGCTCTATATTGCCGTCAGTGCTGTAGCCGTCAGCGCAGTCCTGACAAGACAAGACGATGAAGCTGGGCAGCTTCCGGTTTACTATGTAAGTAAAACCTTGCTCCCAGCCGAGGTAAGATACAGTTCCCTAGAAAAGTTAGCCCTCGCCTTAATTACTGCTGTTAAAAAGCTGAGGCATTATTTTGAAACCCACCACGTAGTGGTGATGACTAATTATCCACTTAAGTCTGTCTTAAGAAAACCATATCTGACAGGGCGTTTGGGTAAGTGGAGCATCTCGTTGAGCACGATGGACATCGAATACCAACCCAGGAAAGCAATTAAGTCCCAAGCTCTCGCAGATTTTGTGGCTGACTTCAGCCCCGACTTACAGGTTATAGCCGACAAAGAGATGGAAGAAATAAATAGCGTCCAAGGCAAAGGCAAATGGATCCTATTCGTCGACGGATCATCCAACCAACGAGGAGCAGGCTTGGGAATGGTGCTAAAGTCGCCATAAGGGGACATGATAGTAAGGTCTGTATCTTGTGATTTTAAAGCAACTAACAATGAAGCAGAATATGAAGCTTTGATTGCAGGAATGACCGTCGCTAAAGACTTAGGCGCAACATCCTTGGATGTGTACAGCGACTCTCTCCTCGTCGTTAGCCAAATAACAGGTGACTTCGCAGCAAAAGACTCCAAAATGTCAGCATACCTCGACATAGCCAAAGAAAAATCCAAACACTTTGATCCTTTTACCATCTCTCAAATTCCAAGAGACCAAAACGCCCAAGCCGACGCATTAGCAAACCTAGCCTCCGCCCTCAAAAAGACCACCTTCACAAATATCCCCTTAGTCCATTTACAAAAACCATCCGTATCCTTTAAAGAAATCCTACCAGTCGACGACGTTAACAACAACGACGACTGGACCAAACCTATCATAGACTACTTGACCAAAGATATCCAACCCAGTGACAAAGCAGAATCACGAAAACTAAAATACAAAGCCTCCCGATACCACATGATCGACGGAGTCCTATTCCACAAATCTGCGTCGGGGTTATCCCAAAGATGCATCCAAAAAAATGAGCAACAGTCCATCCTCAGCCATTTGCACGATGGAGTATGCAGCAGTCACGTCGGAGGGAGAAGACTAGCCAAAATTGCAAAACGACAAGGATATTTTTGGCCAACGCTTCATCAAGACGCAATACAGTACGTGACCAAATGCGACAGCTGCCAGCGATTCGCCAACACCGTCCATAAGCCGTCAGAGCCTCTCCACCAGACATTGTCTCCATGGCCCTTCATGAGGTGGGGAATGGACATCGTCGGGAAGCTACCCGCGGCGCCAGGTCAAAGAGTATATATGTTAGCACTAACCGACTATTTTTCTAAATGGATTGAAGCAATTGCTTTGAAACAGGTGACAGACAAAGAAGTTATTACGTTCATATGGACTAACATTATATGCAGGTTTGGAATTCCATCGGTGATCGTCTGTGACAATGGGTCACAGTTTATTAGTGACAAAACTCGTTCCTTTTTGCAGAAATTTCGCATAAAATTGAGGACGTCGACGCCAAGATACCCACAAGCCAATGGACAAGCTCAGTCCAGCAATAAAGTTGTCATGGAAGCCATTAAGAAAAGGCTGAAGGCGGCAAAAGGCAAGTGGGCTGACGAGCTCCCAGCAGTCCTATGGGCCAACCGGACGACGCCGAGAGAAGTGACGGGACAGACGCCCTTCTCCCTTGTCTATGGATGCGATGTCGTTCTGCCAGTCGAGGCTGACTTCCCAACGTCAAGGTTCGGACTCATAACAGAGGAGAGGAATCAAGAGGAAATGGAAGATAATCTAGACGCAGTCGAAGAACTAAGAGAAACAGCGTTAATCAGAATGGCAGCACAGCAGCAAATCGTCGCTAGAAGCTTCAACAAAAACGTCAAGGCCAAAATGTTCCAATTAGGAGACTGGGTACTAAGGAAAGCATTCCAGAATACAAAGAATCCGGCCAAAGCTCGCTCCCCCATGGGAAGGACCATATGAAATTACTCAAGTCATCGGCAACGGTGCATATCGATTAACTGACCAGCAAGGTAACCCCGTTCCACGAAGTTGGAACGCAACCCATCTCAGAAAATACTACTTTTAGACAGACAATCAAGAGTGTTCGTCGACAAAACGGTAATGTTCAAATTAAAACACTCTGCTTACTCCATTCATTCAAATTTTTTATTTACGACTAAGTGTACTGACTTAAGCATCGGAGGGCCGTTGGCCGTGCCAACGGCCAACGGTGCTTTAACCACGTTTGTTTTGCAGTACAAACAGCCGACGGGACGTTCCACTAAGGAAAAGAACGACGACGAACGACAGATACACTAGCATCCCTCACAAAGAAAGCAAAGCGTTTGTACAATCGACAATCGAAAGCATGACGAAGCCCAGGGCAACATTTGACCTTAGCGTCTGACGCCAAACACCCGGTACCTGAGCCAAGAACTAGTCTTCAGGGTTCAGCGTCGACGTTGGGACGCAAGGGGCATTGGCAAACAAAGCAACGATAGGCCTAAAATCACAAAGTCTTCAACGAGGCATATTGAGTAGCTACATATCTGTATTTAAGAACGTCAATTATTAATTAGACATGTCGTCTTAAAAAGTTAATAAAAAAGTTTTGTTTTTCGAAGCCTCTTTTTATCTTACTTATTGATTTCTCATTTTTAGTAAACAAATTTTACTACTTACTGACTTATCATTTTTAGCAAACAAACTTTAATTACTTTCTGCCTTACGTCCACAGATAATAACTTGAGCAAAAGCGAAGGAATACTTAGCTTATAAAACGAAAGCAAACTGTCAAAGGAACCACTTGCCCCCAAGTGGAACAAAAGATACAAATTACCAAATCAAAATACAAGTTCTTGAAGCAAAAGTAAAACATCGTTTAAAAACACACAAAGCAAAGTTCAAACCGTCACAAACGACGACCTTCAAGCAGCGGCCTCATCAGCAGCGAGCCCGTCGACGACCTCCTTGACAATTTCATTAGCCCGGACATTGTCATCGACAACTTCAACCCACGGCTCCTCAGCACCGTCGACGAGTTGGTCGATAACGGTAGTAGGCTGATCTTCAACAGCAGACGGTTGGTCATCGGCAATCATAGGTTGATCCTCGACGGATTGAACATCAACTGCAGCGACCAACGAAGCAATAGTGACGGAAGGACCAGGACCTGAATCCGCGGTCGACGCCACCGCAGCGTCCTCTTCCAGCTCGTCAAGCGTCCCGCCGTTTGCAAGGAAACGGTCGGTCACCTCTTGAGGACGCCATTCTGAAGCCTTTCCATCCAAAAACTGCTTCATCAGCTGCGCCCTCACCTTGATATCCAATTCGGCATAGTCGTCAAGAGCGTCGTCCAACTCCTTCTGGGTCGATGCCAACTCGTCCTGGACCTTCGACAAAGCCTCGTCCTTGGCAGCAATGAACCCCACCTTATCCTCCAAATGCTTAGCATGTTCCTTTAGCTGATCCTTGAGTCTCTGAGCTTCCTCCTCCATCGTCTTCGATTGGTCTTGTAGCTGCTTCTCCAGATCATCCACCTTCTTCTTTGTCTCGTCCAGCTCCTTCTTGGTCATCTAAAACACATTGACTGCAGTTTTGCGCTGAGCCTCACTATTCTTGGCAGCACCATCCAACCTTTGCATCTCCTTAGCCAGCCCAATCATCCTGTCCTTCAACACCAAAGAATTTTGCAGACACTGGCCAAACACATCCCCAATTACAAGCCTAAAAGACAACAAATTGACAAGTAAAAACGAAAACAAAATAAAGACTTACGTATAAGTGAACCGAAGCCGCTTCAGATGCGATGTCCAGAACAGACAATTCGGCTAACATCTCCCTGGACTTAGGAAACAGTAGTTGATTCAGGGCAGGAAACAAAGAATGTTGATCATCCTTGCGGCGATCCAGGAAGTTGGCTGGAAAGCGCATCAAGATATCAGGAGATGGGGGCTCGTCGTTAGTCTTCTGCTGCTTGCGTGAGGGGTCGCCGACAGCGTAATAGTTCCCGACTCATCAACCGTCCTCTCAAGTGGCGGAGTCAGGACAGGCTCCACCTTCTCGGCCATAGGCGCCGGCTGCTGTTCTCGAGACGCCAACCCTCGCTTCCTCCTCATTCGCAAGTCAGCCTCTTGCTGAGTCAAGCTTCGAACTCGACGAGTGCCTTGAGCGGCCGATTCTGACAAAGCATTAGAAACTATTAACTATGAAGCAAATGGCAAAATGACGACGCAATGAAATTAAATAACTACTTACGAGTTGACATTGTCTCTTCGGAATCTTCTGCTTGGTTTGATGTGCTCAATGGAGTACTCTGTTCTTGCCCCGCTTGGTCACCCGTCGCCTTCTTCTTTCGCACAAACGTCCTTGCTGGAGGATTGATGGTGAGGAACTCTTTTACCTTCGACAAAGAGGTCTCCGACGACTCAAGAAAGCCTAAGTCCAACTCTGCATTATGGAAAAAAAGAATCAAACCATTTTAGCTAAAGTCAAGCCATGAGAATACGAATGCCATAGAAATACTTACCCTTCGTCGGCCATCCTTCCGTCAACCACAAACCGTCATTACCCAACGACACCCTTTTTACAAACAGGATCCACTTCTTCCAACCCCTGTCATTCACATCAGTATTCAAAACCAACCGATCTCCCTTTTTGCACAGACTTATGAAACCACTTTCCGCCATCTTTATCTCATACCCTGCCGCCAAATCTTCCAAAGTAAAAGGATCCTCCCAATCTTTGGTCAATTCTACTATCACTGACAAAATTCTCCAGCCAGACGGCATTAACTGTCCAGGGCTAATGCCTGGAACCTCAAAGAAAGAACGAACCAGGGGTGGGAAAGGGAATTTAATCGTCGTTTCAGCAAAAGGATATCTAAAGAAAACAACGAAATCCTCGGGACAATCCGCCACCGTCTGGCCGGGCCCCGGAATATAAGCAAAGGTAGTGCCGGGGAAACCCGCCATCTTGACGAAATCACTCGTCATGTTTGGAGCCATCAACGACTTAGACTGAGACTTTGAATTCTGTTGTGAAACAATTGTTCCTTGTTTTTCAACAACTCGAAGAGAAAACCTAGTTCTAATTTTGGAAATTTTGTTCGACATTGCACCTAAAATTGATTAATGCAAAAGGAAGTAGAGTAGATTACCTGGAAATGGAAGATGCCGAAAGTTTGAAATCGCCGCCGCACGCTGCCACCAAACCGCCGGAAAAACCTCGCAAGGAAAAGAGGAATTGAAGAGAAAAGAGTAGAAGAGAGTAGAAGTTTGGGGAAGCGCGAAGCGTGTTGCAGGATTAATAAAGAGTGAAATGACGGTTAAAGTAAGGAAGTGGGAGAAGTTGAAGTAACTGCTCTGAAGAACGTGCGTGGCAAAAGACGAAAACGCCCTCTAGATAATTTGAAATTTTTTGGTTATACTTTCTGTCATTTTTCGTCTTGCATTTTTTGTATTTTTATTTTTGTAAGTAATTGCCAAAAAGTGTGTAGTCGCCCACGTTTTAGCAATTAGGGGCAAATTGTTATGGGTGAAAATATGCAAGACCAAGTCAACGACAGTCAACAAAGGTCAACGACGAAGACGTCCCTCGACGAAGCCGTGAGAGTGACGAAGCTTGAAACATCGGCAGAAGACCGAGTCAAATAACAACCTCCTATTCCTTGGGGAAGAGATAAGCTTAAAACTTAGTCCAACTTCAGCCCTCCCATTCCGTTAGAATTCAAAACAGAAGAAAAGGAATCTCCGCAACTAACGTCCTAAAATCATGGGCACGATCTTATCTCCTTGCAACGGCTAGGGTGTGACCTAGCAAACCATCTATATAAGGGTCGTAGTAGCAACGAGCATGGCATCAGTTCATAGCATTCATCATATACCGAAAAACTTGTAAACCGATATTACTTTTTGCATAGTGAAAGTTCGGTAGATCCTCATTCTACCCGCGGTTTTTACCTTCACTGGGTTTTCCGCGTCACCAATTCCTTGTGTCGTTTACTTACTTTTTACTTTTCGCCTTATATTATATTTTGCTTAGTTGATCCGTAGCCTAGATTTTGATATTCAATCCCACTTAACAAAAATTAGCACAAACGGGAAGAAAGAAGATAAGGTGGTGATGATTTGCTCCATTGTTTGATATTTGGGATATAATGAATAAGAATTTATAATTAAGGTACATATATAAGTTAGTAGGAATCAATTAAATTTAGAAATAGTGGTAATAAACAGTTGTACGTTGCTTTTGTTTTTGGTTCCTTTTTGTAAAGAAGGCTATAAAATGATTTTGTTTGTTTCTTTTTTTACATTTTTTTAAAAAAAAAATTTTTATTTATGTTAACAAATCTACAAAATGATGAATACTGATGTAGAGGGAATTCAATTGTCGTTTGATTAATTTAAGATGAGGATATATGGACAGTAACCTTACCTCGAAGTAGCTCAAACAAACAAAGTGATGAACACCGATGTAGATAATCACTCACTTGTACGTTTTCTTTGTTTATTCATGTTGAAAAAACTGCAAAAAAAACATACATTAATGTAATCGAGATTCAATATTGAATTTAGTCACTATTCGATGCGATGATCACATCTAGATTTTTAACAATCGTTTATCACATTGCTCATCGTTGCTCAATATGCTCATCATTTGGGTTTGAAAGAAATTGTGGCATGAAAACAAGAACATGACATGCTTTAATAAAGTAGCTTTGGAGTTTATGGCGTCAGGTGCAGAGTTGTAAATTTATAATTGAGAAATATCTTACGAGTAGATTAAATTGCTTTTACCGTTTTACGGAGTACCGATATGTGTGAATGCAAGGCTGGATACGCTAAGCACAAAACTAAAAATGAGAACAAGTATTCTGGATATTTTAGCTTCTTTAGCCGTGAGAAACGTAAGGCCATGGCCGCCATGTTCATGCAATTCACCTTAAAAAAATATTCAAAAATAATAATTTTATTCTAGTAAAGATAGTTTAGTTTAGTAAAAATAAGTTCAGTTCATTAAAATTAATTTCGGTTCAGCAAAAATAATTTCGATTCAGTAAAAATTAGTATTTGTAAATAAGAAATATAATAGAGAATCAATAAAAATAATTTCAGTTCAAAAAAAAAAATAAATTAGTTAAGTAAAATTAATTTCAATGCAGTAAAATAATTTATGTTTAGCAAAAATAATTTCAGTTTAAAAAAAAAATCCATTTTAGCAAAAATAAGGTAAATAATGAAGAAAAATATCATACAAAAATAGTCAACAATAATGATAAGGATATATTATCCTAATAAGTAGCAAAACTGTGATTATGATTAGAGAATTAATCTGCTTAATTTTTTTAACTTGTATTTGATTCATTTACACATAGTTGTTTCAAATTTTATCTTTCCTTTCTAATTTGGTTTAGTTATTTCTTTCCTATTGCATAGCAATAAAAATTACTATAAGATAGCCAATTAGGTAAGTATAGCTTTATGCTTTAGTAGGAAATTACAGAAAATTGTGTGGAGTAATAAAAAGGAAAAATTCACTACATTAATCCTACCTTTTGCAAATTTTCTCAAAATAGTCTTATCTTTCAAAAATCTAAAAACAATCCCTCCTTTTAGGGGTATCTTCTCAAAATGCTCCAAGTGACCTACAACCTAAAGAATCGGTTTTAATTTTTACATTAAATTATCAAAATTCACAATTAAATTATAATTAAATTTTTATATAAAAAAACCCACCTCATCACTAACCTACCACCCCCCTTCCCCACCCCTGTCGATGCTCATAATCTCCTACACTCAACTTCGTACCATTTTATCCCTCTAACACTCTCTCTCCTCCCGCGTCGCCACCACCCACCCGAGGTGACGTTGACGATGTCTGTCGTGCTTGCCTCATAACCACCAAGCTCGACCATGGTCTTAGCCTTAGGTTATGGCCTACAATATGGTCAATGGGTAGAGATTACGATTACCTCAGAAACTATGCTTGGCGTGATATGATGTTGTTTCAAGATGCTTTTGGAATCGACGCTAGCTGATTTTAACGAGTCGCTGAGTTGATTTTAACAAGATTATTCTCTGATTGTAGCCTGGGTTGCTCGCCATAGGAGGACGGGAGGGGTGGCGCGCTATCTCGTGATGGTTTAAGGGGCGATGAGGGTGGTCGGTTTTTTTTTTTTTATTGAGTTGCGTGGTGTTGTGGTAGGTTACGTGGTTGTGTCGTGGTGGGATAAGGGAGGAACAAGGGTGAGAGGGAAAGAGAGAGGCTTGTCGGCGGGAGTAGTTGCCTGCGCGCCGACCAAGGGTGGGAAAATAAATTTCGGCGCCAGCGTTGGGGGAGAGGGCTGGCCGCTTGGTTGGGTGGGAGGGGAGGTTGTTTTTTTTTTTTTTTTTTTTTTTTAAAAAAAAAAATTAATTATTTCTTAATTAAGTTTAATTATTGAAAATTTTGACATTTGCCGCCACTAAAAAACACCATGCATGTTTCACATTTGCTACCTCTTTTTATTATTACTAGATATAAGCCCGTGCGATGAGGGAGGTTCTAGTAAATATTTTTATTAATTTAAGATTTTTTTTATATGAAGATCATTCATTAGATATTTGGATAAAATTCCTAATATCATAAGATAATTTTTTTTAAAAAAAATTTAACACTAAAGTTATCTTTTGTAGGTTTATTTATTTTACGTGACGCTTGAATTTAAAATTCCAAACCTTATTCTTTAATTTTGCTTAGGTGACAATTTAATTTTTTAATAAAAAATAAATGACAAATCATTTTATTTATTGGTTAAAATAAGTCCTTTGCTAATGCGTTTTTTTATATAATCTTCTCTTTCAAAATGTTAGTCTCATCTAGAATATTTTAACTATTAAAAAAATTAGGGGAATCTTCTAATTAAATTTCTCTCTATATATAAGGAAAAACATAGTGATATGAGATTTAGTTTTATTCGTTTCGATAAGTACATTATTAATATCTAATTTTTATAATATTTGATAGGGAGAGATTAAATATATTTACGATCAAAGATTTACATCCATATATGTAAAAAAGATAATTATTAGTTTTTAAATAATTTAAATTTTAATTGTTCATCATTCGTTATTTTTACCTAGATGGCAAAATTCTTAAATCTTATTCGTCACTTCTTTTTAGTTGGCGAGTGAATTTTTTAATTTTAAAATAAATTATTAATCTAAAATTTCATTGGTCAAAATAATACCTTTTCTTATGTGGCGCACGGAATGCTCCCGAAAAATGCCTACTTTATTTATATATATATATTAGATTATTATTATTATTATTATTATTATTTACTTTACTACTACCCAAAATGACATAATTAAAATTTCTCTACCACTTCTTTCTCACCAAAAAAAAAAATTCATTACCACTTAACGGAATCCGTTAGGGTTCCGTTGAGTTTATTTAAAAAAAAAAAAAAAAAAAAAAAAAAAAAAAAAAAAACAGCCACCCCTTAGCAACTTCTAGCCCCCTCCCGTCAACCACCCTTCCTCTGTTCATTTTAGTTGACACGTTTAATTTAGACACACATATTAGACCATCTCTAATGGTGAGACTCAAGTGAGTATTTTTAGGAGAGAGAGTTTTTTTTTTGTAATGTATACCAATAAGTTAGTATCTAAATTTAGCAACTCCAAAGAAAGTTGCTAATTTTAGATAATCAACTTTGAGTCTCATTTGCCAAAAAGTGTGGGCGCCTTGTCAATATTCTAATATTTTTGTAATTGATTTAAGTTATACCTTTTTTTTTTAATCTTACAATATCTATACTAATATAATAAAAATAGTTTTTATAAAAACGTCCATGTGCCACTCAGATTATTTTAAATTACGCCATATCACTTTACAAACACTTCATGACGACATCATCTGCCCAACATTTCTTTATGCCACATCATCATTTAATTAGCCTTAATTTCTACACCATGTCACCCAAGGAACCCACATTTGTTATAAAATGGTAGGGTGACGTGGCCATTGTATTATATCAAATCACAACCGTTTATTTTCTTTCACTAATGTGAACCGTTGATTAAAAATAAAATAAAAATCTCCCATGTTCTATCCCACTATAATTCGGTTTACAATTTTAAGTCTTCAATCCAATCCTAATTCACTTTAATTAAATTAGATAAGCATAGATTTCCCAAACATAAAATGTAAACAACACACAAATACAGAATTAAAAAGAATGAAAGCACGACATTGAGAAAAAACTAAAAAAGTAAATCCAAGTGAAAATAAAGACAACAATATTCCACTTCAATGGAAAATTGACAGATCCGATGACGATCGAGCAGAAGGCAAAGCAAAAGAATGTCCATGCAATCAAAACCTCAAAGGCTGATGTTACAAAGTTTCTACAGTGAAAAATTGAATCAATCATACCAATTTATGAGTTCCTGTAGTGAACACATAAAAGCATACAACATTGAATAGGGAAAGAAAAAAAAATATATGTGAAAAATTGGAAACCATATGATAGTGGGATAGAACATGGGAGAATTTTAAATATATATTTTTTTTAAAATTCTTTTTTGATCAACATTATCAAAAATTAAATCAATAGTCAATTTCATCAATGGTTCACATTAGTCAAAAATATGAATGGTTGTGATTTGATCTAATACAATGGCCACAATTTTATTGTGGCCACTCAAAAGTCATCCATGTAGACAAATCTTGTTATCATTAGTCGATATAATTCGAATGATATTTGAATTATTGGTTCCACGATCCATTAAAATTGTCTTGCCTTTAATTTAAAAGGAAGTCCATTTTTCATCCTGAGAGTTAGTGACATCAAATATTCAGGACATTTTTCTTTTTCTACCATTACCACATCAAATTGTTCCACCACACAAGCTACTATCGATTTCATTTGTAGATACGCCATATCCTTCCCTAAGCAAATCCTTGGACCCGCATGAAAAACAGGGTACTTAAAATGATTCTCTGGTTTGTAACAATTGTTTTCGTCTATCCATCTTTCGGGTCGAAACGTTAAGCAATCCTTACCCCATATGGTTTCCATTCTCCCCATACCATACGTGCTATAAGTGACAATCCAATCCTTCTTAATTGTTGTACCATCAGGAAACACGTCATCTTCCAAACATAATCCGTGGTTTATACACACGGGTGTACAGTGCTCATCGTACACCCGGATAAATAAAAAACGGTGGAAAGAACATCTTGTGTTTCATAAAGAACATACATGTATTTGACAAAGAACATGTTTGTATTTGACAAAAACATGCATTACCAAAGAACATAAAGATATAGTAGAAAGAACGAGATAAAAACTTAATAAATTTTTTTGGAAAATTACACATTATTAACGGAAAAAATTTAGAGGTGATAAAAAATCGAATAAGGCCGGACCATATCATAATTTCTCGTGCCCAAACCCGTAGAAAAGTAGCGGGTTTTCGGGCTTTTTTCGAACCCGGTTCGTGTTTTAACTAAAAATGCATTTTTAGGTTTGCCCAAACCCACCCTATTTCGGGCCGGATCTGGTCGGGATGCGAGTCATGCCAATGTTGATCACCTCTTAAAAAATCCTTACCAAAGATATCATTTCCCCAAAAAATAGTTTTCTATCTCTCCAAAAAAATTCAACTTCCCATAATAATTTAGTTTTTTTACTCTAATATTATTTTCAATTAAAAATAATTTAACATTTCAATATCAAATTTCAAAATAACATATGTTAAAAGAACATAATTTATATTGTAAAGTACATATAGTTAATACCTAAATAACACACTAATCAAACTCAAAAAATATACGATAATAAAAGTAATTTAAATATGACATATGATAATAAAAATAGAATTTGGGCGTCACTACGACCTTAAAGAACATACACGCCAAACTCAAAGAACATACTTTGTATTATTAAACCAAAAAAACATATATGTTTATCAATATATGTTAAATAACATAAGTTATAATGTAAAGAACATATAATTTTACTCAAAGAACACACTGATCACACTCAAAGAACACATTAAAGGTATGTTCTTTGTCAAACATAAGTATGTTCTTTATCAAACACTATATGTTCTTTTCGCCTTTTTTTGTTTACCCGGGTGCACCATGAGCATGGTACACTCGGATGTATTATCTAATTTTCATTCCAAACATGCTCTAGTATCTAGAGGTATTGGAGGGTATAATCGTAGACTCTCAGATAACGCTGCATGTAAATAATTCATTTCTCTTAGATCATCAAAATCATACATATCTCCAACTTGTTTACCAGCTTTAGTACGCACCTCACTTATTTCGAACCGAATCTTTCTCAAAACATCGGGATGCTTGGATAACAACCAATAAAACCAACTTAATCCCGAGGATGATGTATCCTTCCCAGCTAGAATAGTACTTGTTACAAAATCCCTTAGAAAATTACCATCTTGTTGTTTACTTATTTCATTGGCGGAAATAAAACGTGACAACAAATTTTGGGTATTCAAAATACGAATATTTTCTCGTGATGTTTCTTCTAACCTAGTTCGTATAATCTTCTCAGCAAAATCATGGACGATCTTGATCGATTCCCTTAACCTCTTCTCCGATCCTACATTAAAAAATTTCTTAATTTTCCATATTAAAGGGTGCATGTACATGAAACGCCCAACACTAAGCATAGCGGCATCCTCAAAAGCCCGCATAAATTCGGACTCTCCCGACCCATCACCCGCCAAACAACCCGGGTCAAAATCAAACGCCAACTTACAAATATTATCAAAAGCGAACCGCTCGAGGACATCTTGTAAATCCAAAACCCGGTCTGAACCGGATGCCTCTGTAAAAATCGGAAGAAGCCGTGTTTTAATCTCAAACTTTATATTCTCTAGGACAAAGTTCTTAAGGGAATGTTTGTTGAACTCATAACTGGCAGTTTTACGTTGATGGCGCCAATGATGACCATCAGAGTTAAATATACCGGTACCAAAGAAGTCATACAGTAAAGAGGTGAAGCGAGTGCCTTTAGGGTAGTTGTCGAAACGGGTTTTAAGGAAATGTTCGACGTTGGGAGGGTACGCGGTGATGACACCGTGCACTTTGCCAGGGCGGTAGAAGACGGAGGTGTGTGTGGGGAGGGGAGAAAGGATTTCGAGGCTATAATCGTGGAAACGGTGCCGGTTTGCTATGAATTGTGGAAAGGTTCCTAGGAAGGGGTATGTTTTGAAGCCAAGTTGTTGTTTCTTGGTGTTTGGTAGGTTGTTGAGTGTGAAATAGAGGGAAAAAAGAATGATACAGAAGAGAGTAAAAGATGGGAAGAAAGAAGTTAAGGTAGTGATTATTTGCTCCATTATTGTTTGTTTTTTTGGAATTAATGGAATAAGAATTTATAATTAAGGTAAATAAGTTAATAATAATCAACTAAGAAATTTGGAATTAGTGGATATAAACACTTGTGTGTTTCTTTTTTGTTGCTTGTTACTTTTTCTTTTGTTATGAAGGCTATAAAATGATTTTTTTTTTCCATTAAAAAGTGTACAAAATGAAGAACACTCTAATGTAGATAGAATTCAATTCTCGTTTCATTAATTAACATAGATGAGATATTTTGGACAGTAACCCTCACCTCAATGTAGCTCAAACAAACAAAATGAGGATTATTGATCTAGATAAACACTCATAAGTTGTCTTTTGTTGTCAATGTTGAAAAAGCTTGGAAAAAAAAAAAAAAAAAACATACATAATGTAACGAGATTCAATTTAATTTTTATTCACTATTGGATGGTCCGAGATTTGTTACAATCATTCATCACATTGTTTATCATTTGGGTTTGAAAGACATTGTGGCATAAAAATAAGAACATGCCATGCTTTAATAAAGTAGCTTTGATTTGGAATTTGTGGTGTAAGGTGTAGTATTGTAAAATTTTAGATTGAATTGCTTTACGGAGTACTAATATGTGTGGATGCAAGGCTAGATATGCAAAGCACAAAGCTAAAAATGAGAAAAAGTATATGCACTATAATTTTAGCTTCTTTAGCTGTAAGAACCGTACGATAGGTAAATAATGGAGATAAATATCATCCAAGATAGTCAACAATAATGATAAGCATAATTCTGCCTAATAATAAGTAGCAAAATTGTGATTATGATCAGAGAATTGATGTGCTTAATTTTTGTACAAGCTGGTATTTGATTAATTTACACATAGTTGTTATACATTTATCTTTCCTTTTTAGCTTGATTGAGTTATTTTTTGTTGGAAATTACAGAAAGTTGGGTGGAGTAATAAAAATGTAAGCTTTCAATTTTTTCAATTTTTTTTTATTTAAAGGGATGTAAGCTTGTTTTTTGTTTTAGAGCGATTTTCTAAAAAAGAAAAAGGATTTTATTGATGAAAGATACCTAAACGACACATAAAAATAATTTCTTATTAAGAAATCTAAAATTCCAACACAAGTACGTATCACCTTCAACTAATTACATCGTAGATTTCAATCAACGATTACCTTAAAAAAAATAAACTTCACCTGAAGTAATAAAATATGAGTTAGTACTAATTCGATTTTAAATAAACTTACATAGTTGTCTGAGTGAAAATACTCATATATATGATCTTCTAGACGGAGATTATAAAACCCTGAATCCTCAATCCTCGCCAAACGAACAAATAAAGAAATTAAACCTGATTAAATAATTAACGATGATTCTACTGTAGTCGTCAACTACGGACGACTACGGTCGACTACAATAACAGACTAAATCTCAACCGTTGATATTTTTTATTGCTTAATCTTAGCCTTCGAAAATTTTTTTTTTAAAAAAATTGAAAAATCAAAGTTACACATCATTTAAGTCATGACAAGTCAGCGACCAGTCAACGCCCAGTCAACAAAGGGTTGTTTGGTTCATTACTTTTAGAGGGTAATTTTTTTTTTCAAGTTATAATATTATAACTTATATATAATCACTCATAATTATAAAATTGAAGAAAATCATCCAAAATAAACGATTGACAAAATTCATTTGTATACTTCCATCCCCATTTTGATACCTTCACCCATCTTCAATGGTGCATCTAATTGTTGATCTATTTTAATGGGCACTCCATCATCAACCTCCAATCTTCATTATTTATCCAAAAATTACCAAATTACATATAGAATCAATAAGATTAATGTTTAATCATCACATTTATGCTTTAATTTTTTATTTCAGAGTTTGTATCAATTTAACTATGTGAATAAAAAATTTGATTGAAAACTATGGATTATATCTTTCGGGATCAATTGTTAGAATAATTCAAATGATTTTTAGTATAATTTAAAATAGTCATACGAATTTGTGAATAATTATCCGCCATTGAATGTTTTTTTTTAAAGAAGCCATTGTTGAATGTTGAAGCTAGATGAGCATGATTTTAGGTTGAAAATTAATTAAAATAAAAATGAAGATAAATCTAACTGATTCCCGTTTTTCTTTTTTTGGGCGTGTTTGTTATTGAGGGTTTTAATTATGTTAATAAATATATATAAAAGTACTTAATTATTTTTTTTTTTGAACAAATAAAAGTACTTAATTTAAAGGATGAATCTTTTCAATAAAAAAAAATCTCAAATATATTAAGTATATATTTTGTTAACTAATAAAAATATTAATACAGGTTTGCTAAATACTTGTAGAATATATTTTGCCTAACTAAGCTGTTATAGTCCTTAAAAATAAAAAATAAAAAATTTAAAGCATCATACGTATTACTTATATTGATAAGATTTTGGCTTTCAAAAAAATATATATTGATAAGATTTTGAAGTTTTTTTTTTTTTTTTTTTTTTTGGAAAAAAAAAGGTACTCAATGCATATATACTCAACCTTCATCTAATATAGATGATAAAATTCCTTTAGTTATTAGATTTTGATTCGTGTGAGTACTAGCATAGTTATTGTAATTTTTTTTTTCATTTTTTTTTATTACTAGCGTAGATTTTGTTTTTTTTTTTTTTGGAAGCATAGTTACTTGTATTTTTTTTTTGAAATATAATTACTTGTATTTAATTATTTCTATATGTAAATTTTTTAATTAATACGTATAATCTATAATAACTAAATAAAATTAATTTCATAAAGATATCTAAATTAAATTAAATTATTACCATTTCTTTAATGTTTATATGGTGGATTATTGTTTATAATACCTTCATTATCTAAAAATCATTGTTCATTGGAGCAGTGCAAATGCAACTATACTACTAATAATCTTATTCTATATTTAATTGTTTCAATTATGTTAATAAATCTATAGTAATATATATAGTTAAAGGGGGTTTTGGGTGATAAATTTCACTTTCCCAAGATATCCCTTTCATCTTTTATAATTTCCAAAAGAAAACTACAATTTTAAAAATATAACTACCATTTTTTTTAACCAAAAAAAAAAAAAAAAAAACTACCATCCTTTAATTTATTTTATTTTTAATGTTTTTTTTTTAGGGAAATCATATTTTGCATAAACATTATAATGTACTCATATCTTACCTTTTAACCTCTACGATTTCATCAATTTATAAACCCACTAATATTTTTTTTTTATTAGAATAAGGTAGATAATATTTTAGGAGAAAAAAAAAAGAGAATCGAGTCGTGCATATTATTTTCTTATGTTGCACACGCAATTTGCATGTGTCTCACAGCTTGTAATGATAAAATCGACAAAAACAAATAATCAAAACTCAACCTTGGTAGTTGGTGTCGTTGTAAAATAATATCTCAAATACAAAACAAAATTGCAACATTCATCAAATAGTATATATCAACATTTATCTTCAAACTTAATATTAAATAAATTTCACTTGAAATTATTACTAACTTACATCAATTCCACATTTTTCCAGAAACATATAAAAGTATTACTCGGTTGGTCATGGGTTATTCGGTCGGTCACGGATTACTCTCACACAGAAAAGGCGCTAACGGATTGAGAAAATTTAGTAACCAATGACTGTTTGAGTAACCCCTACATAAATAATCCCGGCGAAAATGCGTTAATCGACTGAGTAACCCCAAAATAAGTATTCTTGACTGACTAAGCAGCTAGTGCCGACCACACTGAAAAAGCACCGAAATTTTATTTAGGCAGGTTGAATAATAATTTATAAAAATAAGTAAAAGTGTTAAAAAGTGAGTCTTTTTTATTTTTTATCTTGTTTATTGGGTCGTCCTATATTATGGGTGGGTATCCCCACCTTGTTCGGGTATGATGAATAAGAGGGGTTTGATCTTAAATTGTATTTTTGTCATTTTCCAACAATATGACACTCAGCCTTGTTAAATTAAATTAATTGTCAAATACAATGGTGGTAATGATTTAATTGTCAAATGTTCTTATCAATTTATTACCAACAATGTTATTCACCAAAACATGTGTATACATATTAATATATTATATAAAAAAAATATATAATTAAATCGTCCTAAACTCCTAAACAGTTATAGGCAGTCCCAAAAATAAAAAAGCAAAGATTAACTTGAATCAAAAACAATTTGAAGAATAATCATTAAAAAAGGCTACCATATTTGATTGTAATAACCTTCGAATATTCTTAATAGGGATTACACAATATATACTCCCTCCGTTCTTATCATCTTCTTATATTCCACTTTGCTATGTTCATTTTTTTTATCTTCCCTCTTATCATTTATTCCTTTTATGGTTAAAAAAAATCACTTTAAACACTTATTTCGTCACCACATAGCTTACACAAAACTCTAATTATAACGAAATGAAGGAAGTACTTAAATGAAATTGTCTAATTTAATTGTAATAACTTTAAAATTTTTGTATTGGGACTCTAAAAAAATTAGTTGGGTCCGCCTAATTTGATTGTAATAATAATCTTCAACTACTAGACTCTATAATACTTAATTATTGGGACTGCCTAGTATTTTTTTATTGGACTCTATAATACTTAATTATTGGGACTGCCTAATTTGATTTTAATAACTTTCAAATATTTTGTATTAGCACTCTACAATACTTAGCTGGGACTGTCTAATCTGATTATAATATAACCTTCAACTATTTTTTTTATTAGACTCCATAACACTTAATTAGGATTGCCTAATTTGAGAGTGAGGGATAGCTCAAGTGGTTAGAGCTTTCCTCCCGGTTTTAAGAGGTCCTAAGATCGATTCTCATCCCCGCCCTTGTGGCTCTCTAAACACCATAAAAAAATAAAAAATAAATAAATTAGGATTGCCTAATTTGATTGTAATATCCTTTCTATTTTTTTTTTTGGGACTCTATAATGCTCAATTGGAACTGCCTAATTGATTACAAAAATTAAACCTTCTATTATTTTTTTATTGAGACTTTATAATACTTGATTGAGATTACCCTATTTGATTGTAATAACCTTTAAATATTCTTAATCGGGACTACATATCATTCCCACCATTCTTTTTTTATCTTCTTATATTCCATTTAGCTACTTTGTTTTAGGTATGCCCAAATATAAATTAGATATATCCAAATTGGGAAACATTTTATATATACACCGTAATCTATGTTTTAATCAAGTCTAGTCTTAGTCAATCCTTCTGATTAACATATAAAAATCAACTTTTGGGTACGCCCAAAATTAAATTGGGTATATCTAAAAGTGAATTTTATGAATGTATGCTCTGTAGGGGTTAAGAGTTTTTTTTTCTATGCAAGAGTAATCCTGTGCCGGGAGCTATAGGACTACTAATCGAATTTGCTAGGATTTTTATCTGTATGAATTTTGATAATCATCCGTCGATTAAAAACAAACTAACTTTTAGCGTATTTTGGGACTAACCAGTTTTCGTTTGGGACCGCCTAGTTGTGTTAATTATTGTTCGATACAATGTACATTCAAGTATATATTTTAACCATGTCTTATCTTTTGATTGTCTTAATTGACTAATAAGATTCCAATTTTAGGTACACCCAAAATTAAATTGGGGACACCTAATTAAAAGCAAAATTTATGTATGATCTAGGGGTGTGAGTTTTATTCTACGTAAGGTTAATTCGTTGCAAACAATAAGATTATAAGACAAAATAAGATAAATATACTGAAAATTGCATAGTACACTAGGGTGTACCATGCTCATGGTACACCTAGTGTTAAATGATGAGTTTTTAACATTTCATTTGCAAGCCATCAGTTTGTTATTTAAAAAAAAAATCAATCTCTTCCACAATTCATGAGATTCAACATGATATTCTCCATTTTTACATAACTTTCAAAATTAAATTTCACCATATTTCAATTTTGAATTAAGAGAGAATAAAGTTTATAAAGAATTTTGTAAAGAGAAAAATACAGAGCAAATTATGAGAACATTTTAATCGATGGATCGGAGAAGGTAATTTGATTTTATTTGTTATGATTTTAATTTCAGGTTTTTGCTTATTAGGTTGATCATATTTTGTTATTATTTTGCACGATTATTGTAAAATATCATTTTTTTTTTTCAATTTTGAAATTTATGAATTTGAGATCCATATGACAAAGGTTGAAGATGATGTTCTTTTATTTTGTCAAAGGTTGAAGATGATGTTCTTTATATTTTTTCAAATGTTGAAGATGATGTTCTTTATAAATTGTACTTATGTTTGTTTTTAGATCTTAAAAACAATCATCAATAGAGAAGATCTCAAAAGAATATCGTCATCAACCTTCACGATCCTGATTTTAAAATAAATATATGTAGTTAGTGATAATTAATATTAAAAAACATCCGTGATATTATTATAGAACATGATAATATTATGTAATGAACATATATATATACACACACACACACACACACCTACCACGATTCAAAGACAAAATTCAAAGAACATTTCACAATAAGCAATGAACAATATGTGACGATAAAAGTACATTGCAATTACGCAATCAAAGAACATGGACATTTAAAATAAACTATCAAAAAATCTAATAAAAATCATTATATAATATAATTATGGACATAAGGAAAAAGATATAGTTTTACAAAAATTATTGTACATTACAAACAACTATAAAGTACATCATGTTTTCTAATTGAGAACATTATTAAATCACATATAGGACATCACAAAAAAATTATATATACCAACCCTAAAATGAATATTGTAACTATATATATTAAAGGTGAAAAATATGAATGAAATAAAAAAAAAAAATTGAAAACTAAAATTTTGAAAATGAAATTTATAAATTTAAAATTTGAAATTTAAAAACAATATTTTTAGGTGAAATAATTTTAGAGAATAAAAAAAATATGTATAAAGAACGTTATATAGTCATATAAAGAACCTCATAAAAAATACACAAAACAATCATTAAAATAAATATTTTGATTAATTTTTTTTTAAAAATTGGTAAAAAAAATATGAAAAGAATATATTTTTTTAAAAATAAAGGGAACTAAATATAGTATTTTGGATAATAAGATTTTGAAAATGAAATTAAAATTTTAAAATTAATTTGAAATTCAAAATTTAGGTGTACCATGTGCATGGTACACCTGGGTGTAGGAACCACTCATTGTAAATATACTTACCCAATAATTTGATTTTTTTTTAATCAACTAAAATAAGATAAATATAGTTTATTAACCAACATTAGATAAATAAAAGGAAATTCGCACTAAACTAATTTAACGTTTAAGATATTTATTTTTAAAAAATTAGGTTAGTTCTACGATTCATGTATTTATATTTGATATATGAGAAATTAGTCAAACCAATATATGATTATTTAAATGAAAAGTGTGACATATTAATTATTTCCTACAAGAATATACGAAGTATATCAATTTATATGCTATTTCACCAAAAAAAAAAAAAATTATATGCTATTAGATACACTAATCTTTTATATAATTTTAAGAGTTGTTTTTCTAACTTCTCACCAAATTTGTACAAAACTCCAATCCTACAATGTGGTGCACTCCTTTTTTTTATTTTTTTTATTTTTTTTTTATTTTTTTTTTGTTAGCAATAACTGTAAAGGATTTGATCAAATCATATTTATTGATATTGTTTATAGTTAGCAATCCCTTGATTTACTCTTTAGATTGATAGTCAAAGATATCCCTTATTCTTAGCTAATGTTCCTAGACAAGTACTCCAATGTATCTAGTCGTATTATATTGCTTAATCACGTACTATATATACTCATGGAATCACATCAATATAATTAAGCTTTCCAACATTCTCTTTCCCATAACTCTATCATGGTATCAGAGCTTTTGATCCATCTTTTCTTGCTTCCGCTACTACCATGGTTACACTATCAAAACCTTTTGTTGACGCCGACAAATGATGGTGACCATATTAAACTTTCTTCTCAGAAAGCTTCAAACCAAAATCACATTTTTCATTCAACTCTTTTTGGCACCCCGTATTTCATATACCAAGAGATGCCATTGATATATTTTTTTTTTCTCCAAACCCCTTACATGGAGAAACAAACCTTTTTCGATATCCCGTAGTTTACCTACCATGTGTTACCATATACGAAATTCTCTCCAAAACCATTATGGAGAAACATAACATTATGTTCTAAACCACCATCACCACCATTAATATTTTCTATCTCACCTTCAATGGTGGTGAAGGATCGGAACCTCTATATTTTTTTCCCTCCCATTTGTTGCAAGCATACGCTAGCAAATTTTTATTTATTTTTAAATATTTACAATCAATGGTTCATGTGTTTAAAAACCGTGAAAAACACCCATTAAACAACTTCTTATTCTCTCTCTATATACTATCTTTTTACTTCTTCATGAAACTCCTCCAAAAAAAAAAAAAAAAAAAAAAAAAAAAAAAAAAATCTCTCCTAGCTCTCAATTTGGTACGTACACCTCTCAATTGAAGAAACACCAACATCTTGAAGTGGCAATCAACAATCAAGAAGAACATTCATTTTACAAGATTGTACTTTCCCTTTGGCCGTCCATCTTGCGGGGGCGTATAAAGGATTTGATCAAATCATATTTATTGATATTGTTTATAGTTAGCAATCCCTTGATTTACTCTTTAGATTGATAGTCAAAGATATCCCTTATTCTTAGCTAATGTTCCTAGACAAGTACTCCAATGTATCTAGTCGTATTATATTGCTTAATCATGTAGTATATATACTCATGGAATCACATCAATATAATTAAGCTTTCCAACATTCTCTTTCCCATAACTCTATCAATAACATCCAAATAACATCCTTTCTCCAAATAGAAATAAAAAAAAAAAAAAAAATCAAAATTTCACTTCTACTTTTTTTTTCTTTTCTTTCTAAGAAACTATCTCTAGTTTGTTAAAACGAAAAAAAAAATCTAATTATTACGTACTGTACAAAATTAGTTGCTTCAGTTATGGCACTATCTTTCCCTTTCTTCCACCCTTTCTAACAAACTTGGTCACTAATTGGCCTTAACTACTACAACTCCGTATTATATTTCGTAATATATATATATATATATATATATATATATATATATATATATATATATATATATATATATATATATATATATATATATATGAAAAATATTTTTTATCATTAGTTAATATAATTGTAAGATGTAACAGCTAACAAAGTACTTTAGTTAAAGATAAATAATGAAGATAATTTTATCCAAAAATATAACTAAAAAATCCTCAATTTATGCCTAATTGACAGCAAGTCTGTATTTTCATTTTTCTTTTCCGTTTTTTGTTTAATTCTATTTCTTATTCTTTTTTCATTTTATTTTTATTTATTTATTTATTTTTTTTTATACAGCCTATTTTATTTAGAGCTTCAAAATTTTCATCAATGGTGATTAAGATTAAAAAAACTACTATCAAGTACTCCATCAATTTAGACCATACTATTATAATACATGAATATGATACATGAGTTTTGAATCGGTTTTTTGAGAAGTAACATTCATATTAATTAATTATCCTTTGAGATGTGATTCAAATGAATTGACTAATTTGATTTTGTGAGTTTTAAAAAAGCATGCATAATTGCGATAAATTGACATTGCTTTAATTTTACAAGTTTATCATAGATTTTGGTAATTTAGAGGATATTTTGGTGAAGGTTCAGTGTTGACAATAATGGAGCTTAATAATAGAGATGAATCATGATAAAGGTTTAAGATGATTTTTTCCCCGATTTGTTATACTTCTAAGATAATCAGGCCATGTTTAAATAATATTATAACTTATTAATGAATATTACTTTTACATCTGTAGTAATAAATCAACCACAATTTAGATCAATAAAGTATGAATGTTTTGGTAGAAGATGAAGATTTAGGATGAAGATGACATATATTGAAAATAAAGTTCAATTTAATTCATACAAAGGTTAGAGATGATATAAGTTGAAGATGAAAAATTAAAAAATATATATAAATAAAAATCAGTTTTTATTAAAAAAAAATGTGTGAAAAACCAAAAAAAATTAACCAAACAATCCCTTGATGACTGTGTAGTATAGGTGTAAGATTCGACGGCTAAGATTAGACAAATAATATATCAACGATGTAGATTTAATCTCTTAGCGTAGTCGACCGTAGTCGTCTGTAGTCGACGACTACGCTAGAATTTTTAAATAATTAACCACCATAGATGAATATATTCATTGAAAGCAATTAAAAAAGTTTTTTGGGCGGGGGTTTACCACCTGATTAATAATTAACACTAATTCGATTTATTCTACAATGAGACATACTTATATTTTTAGCACGATTTAACATGAATTATATGATCGAATTCTACGATGCTCGCATTTTTAATAAGAAGTTTTAAGCTCTTAATTTCATCTATTCTAATCATGTTAACCTTAGCTTAAAATTATACAAGTATTTTTTTTTTTAATTTTTTTTTTTTTTAAAAATGAGTGAAACAGTTATGAGTTAGGATCTATTCTCTTCAGCTTAATTTTAGTGTAGCTCAGTTCATTTCAGTTCAGTTCCTAATTTCCTTCTCTCACAAACAATTTGGTTTAGTTCAATTCAGTTCAATTTAGTTCAGTAAATCAGAACAAGCCCTTAGTCACCTTAAAAGTTGTTGGTAGAGAAAATATTGTACACACATGTATGATCGGAAAGCTAATATAGACCACTATCAGATATGGGCTCCCATGCTCAATACCTGGGTCCTGGGGTGTCATTTTAGTTTTGTTAAGGCAGTAATTTCAATGGAAGTTACTAAATGTGCAAGCGGTAAAAACTGAGTTTTTCTTTTCTAGTTCAAATCCTCACAAAACGCTCTGAAAAACGCTGGATTTGGAAGCAAAGTTTGAGACTATGGTGAAGCTTGCCAATGTGGTGGTGCTCAAAATAGGCGAACAAACAATACCTCACTAATTGCAATAATCTGAAGTATTCTAGTAAAATGTTTTTTATTTTTGGACAAGTATTTAGTTTAGTAAAATGTGATTATTCTCGCAAAATTTGTCCACCCTAGTTTGCAATGATTTTCTGTCTTCGAGAACAAGAGTCTTCCATTGAGAACATCGAGTTTTAAGAGACTTGAATAGAGTAATAAGTCACCAAAAATTGCAGAAACAAATCATGCATATTTCAAAAATTGGTGATGAATTTTTTTTCAAGTTTACAAATTCACTAGCCAGAAAAAATTAGGCCTTGATAAATCACCTTCTTTAGACACTCTCTACTACGTACAATACGTAGAGAATATTATTTGATGACGTGAACAGTATGTAGAGAATATTTCCAACCATTTCTATGGAATGAAATCACCTGGAAATAGATCCAAAGGAAGGAAAATTCTTGCATTGGAGTTAATTAAATGTATCCCGATAGACTCTTAAGAAGTTATACTTTTACTTACATAGACATCATTTACTATATTTGATATCAATTACAGGCTAAGAAGAGTATTTTTTTAAAGCCTACATAAAGTTTAATAAAGTACGGATTACTTAATAAGTGAGCTTGATCATTTTTCATATCACTAATTATATATAAAGATGATTAAAATAAACATATTGTAAACGTATGTTAAACATAACAAACATGTAGAAAAATCTTGTAATCATTATTCAATATAATCCGTGTTATATTTGCAGTATTGCTCCCCAGGCCATTAAAATTGTCTTTTTCATCCTTAGAGTTAATGACATCACATATTCAGGAGATTTCTCCTTTTGTACCATAACCACATCAAATTGTTCCACAACACA
This sequence comes from Chenopodium album, assembly GCF_948465745.1. NCBI lineage: Eukaryota > Viridiplantae > Streptophyta > Magnoliopsida > Caryophyllales > Amaranthaceae > Chenopodium > Chenopodium album. Next base: position 76,728,708 of record NC_137838.1, read on the forward strand.
AGCTACTATTGACTTCATTTATTACAACATCTCTTAGAAAATTGCAATCTTGTTTTTCACCTGCAAATATAAAACGTGACAACAAATCTTGGGAGTTCACATCATCACTATTATCATTACTAATATTTTCTCTTGATATTTCTTCTAACCTCATCCGTATGATCATATCCGCAAACCCATGTACGGTCTTGATTGACTCGCTTAACCTCTTCTCTGATCCTACGTTAAAAAATTTCTTAACTCTAATAAAAAAGGGAAGTGTGTACAAGAAACGTGCGGCACTGATCATAGCGGCATCGTCAAAAGCCCGCATAAATTCGGACTCGCCCGACCCGTCACCCGCCAAGCAACCCGGGTCAAAATCGAAGGCCAACTTACAAACATTATCAAAAGAGAACCGCTCGAGAATATTTTGTAAATCCAGAACCCGGTCTGAACCGGATGCATCTTTAAAAATAGGAATAAGCCGTGTTGTAATTTCAAGCCTTATACTATCTAGAACAAAGTTCTTAAGGGAACGTTTGTTGAACTCAAAGCTAGCAGTTTTACGTTGATGACGCCAAAGATGATCGTCGGAGTTAAAGATGCCGGTACCGAGGAAGTCATGGAGTAAAGAGATGAAGCGAGCGCCTTTAGGGTAGTTGTCGAAACGGGTTTTGAGGAAATGTTCGACGTTAGGAGGGTACGCGGTGAAGACATCTTGCACATTACCAGGGCGGAATAAGACGGAGGTGTGTGTGGGGAGGGGAGAAAGGATTTCGAAGCTCCATTCGAGGAAGCGGTGCCGGTTTGCTAAGAACTGTGGTAAGGTGCCTAAGATGGGGTAGTTTTGGAAACCATGAGGTTGTTTTTTGGTGTTTGTAAGGTGGTATAGTGTGAAATATAGTGAAAGAAGAATGATAAAGAAGTGTGTAAAATATGGAAAGAAAAAAAATAAGGTAGGGATGATTTGCTCCATTATGTTATTTGGATAATAATGAATGAAAAAACTAATTATTAGGTTTTTATAAGTTTAAAATCAATTGAATCATTAACCTGCTGGTTTAGACGGAATTTGATTTTTGATTAACTAATTAATTGAGATGTTGTTACGATGGGCAACGACCTCACATTAAATTAGCTTGAAGATACTATGTATACGTTTTATCGAAAATTGTGGAGATAAACCCTTGTACGTTTCTTTTGTTGGTTGGTTTGATTGTTTAGAAAGCTGCGAAGAGACGAACATTAATGTAGACGAGATTTGATTCATAAATTTTAGGTATCGCCCTGCCACCACTTGATGGTTGAAACTCTATCTATCACTCATTTAGACATTTACCACTCATTTACATTGTTTTCTTGTTTGTCTTTGAAAAGAATTGTGCAATGAAAACAAAACATTAACCTGGTTTAGACGGAATTTGATTTTTGATTAATTAATTAATTGAGATGAGGTTACGATGGGCAGCAACCTCACCTCAAATTAGCTTTTTTTTTTTACAAGACATCAAATTAGCTTGAAGATACTATGTATACGTTTTATCGAAAATTGTGGAGATAAACCCTTGTACGTTTCTTTTGTTGGTTGGTTTGATTGTTTAGAAAGCTGCGAAGAGACGAACATTAATGTAGACGAGATTTGATTCATAAATTTTAGGTATCGCCCTGCCACCACTTGATGGTTGAAACTCTATCTATCACTCATTTAGACATTTACCACTCATTTACATTGTTTTCTTGTTTGTCTTTGAAAAGAATTGTGCAATGAAAACAAAACATTAACCTGGTTTAGACGGAATTTGATTTTTGATTAATTAATTAATTGAGATGAGGTTACGATGGGCAGCAACCTCACCTCAAATTAGCTTTTTTTTTTTACAAGACATCAAATTAGCTTGAAGATACTATGTATACGTTTTATCGAAAATTGTGGAGATAAACCCTTGTACGTTTCTTTTGTTGGTTGGTTTGATTGTTTAGAAAGCTGCAAAAAGACGAACCGACGAGATTTGATTCATAAATTGTAGGTACCACCACGACACTACTTGATGGTCGAACTCTATTTATCACTCATTTAGACATTTACCACTCATTTACATTGTTTTCTTGTTTGTGTTTGAAAAGAATTGCGCAATGAAAGCAAAACATGTAATTGAGGAATAGTTTCAAATGAATTGCTTTTACCAATTTAATGGGATGTATGGGTTGATATGCAAAGCAAAAAGCTAAAAATGAGAAAAAGTATTCTCTAAATTAGCTTATTTAGCAGTAACATTCGTAAGATTGGTAATTGGAGATAGATATCATCCAAGATAGCTAACAATGAGAATGACAAAGATAATTAATCCTAGAAAGTAGCAAATCAAAATCATGATTATGATTACACAATTGCTTTGCTTAGTTATTTTATTTGAATTACATAGTTGTATCTTTCCTTTCTAAGCTTTATTTGGCTAACGTCTTTCCATGTGTATAGCTATAGATGATAGACGATTTATCTTTGTAATTAAATGCCACCTAAGCTATAATAATCAACAATTGTGATGTGATAAGTACAAATAATTACTAAATTTAAATCTCATTTACATGCAATAATGATTCCAATAAATCAACTAGTCAACCATACCAATAAATAAACTAGCTAGCTTAAGGACTTGTTCATATTTACTTAATTTCAGTTCAGTTCAGCTCCAATCAGTTCACTTCTGTTCAATTCAGTTCAGTTCAGCTCCAATCAGTTGAGTTCAATTCAGCTTCTAATTTTCCTCTCTCATAATATATTCTTTTCAACTCAGTTCAGTTCAGTTTAGCTCCAATAAGTTCAGTTCAGCTCCAATTAGTTCAGTTCAGTAAATGTGAACCGACCCTAAATTAAAGACACATTTGCTAATAAAGGGGAAACTATGCTAAACAAAACAATTTCAAACATGAGTCGTATACTATGTAGTCCATAATTTGGTAATACTTAGGTCCTGTTTATTTCACCTTATTTTTAGTCAGTTAAAAAAATAATAAGTTCAGATCAGAAAAAATAAGTTCAGATCAGAACATCATTTTATGTGCAATTTTTTATCACTAAATATCTTTAATTTTGTAATGAAAAAAATTATGAAAATTACATATTAATAAAATATACATTATTACGAATCTAACAAGATCCCACTTGATATATTTTTTCTTTATAGATTGTCATACACTTAAGGTCAAAGTTTGATCAAATCAGACAATCAGATTAGATCTGACCAGATCAGATAAGTTCAGATAAACAAAGATAAGACGAACTAAACAGGTCCTTAGTATGTTTCGCAAATATTGCACAATGAGGGGTTTATACATCTGAATGCACATTCAATTTTTTTTAATGGGTCTGAATGCACATTCAATCTTAAATATCTTTATTTCCCTACCCTTATAAAAACCAGAAGTTGTGGGCACTATTTGAAATCTACAGTGTATTTCCGTTTTTACCCTTCTTCTCTCTTTTTTTTTTTTGGCTTTTCCACAAAAAAACGCCTTCTTGTTGTTGGGTCTTCACTGATTTCTAATGCCCATGTATTTAGTTGATGTGGAATGTGGGTCCCACCTCCTAACAAAAGTCTTCTTTTTCTCTTTTTGGGTTTTCTTAGTTGTTTATTATTGTTTGGGGGTTTATTACTTAATTTTATTAACACAATGCATTTATTATTGTTTTGGGGTTGTAATTATATGTATGCTTAAATACTCACGCTGTGCTATTTTTGTTTTCTTAGCAAACGAAAAAATAGCTATTAAAAAATTAAATAAAAAAAAAAGAAAGGGAATGCTCAGCCTTTGTTTTTTTTGTTCCCTTTTATTATTATTTTTTTTCCTTTTTTTGGTTTTCCTTTTTATTAACAATTTTTTTACAGATGGCTTTGAAAGAGCATATTGATAATAAGTCATTTAAAAAGGGGTTTACTTACTCATTTAATAAGTCATTTAGCAAGTTTACCACGTGTGGTTTGGGGTTAGTCATTAGCTATTTCGTAGCTAATTTAGTATTGATCATTAATCTGAAAAATTAATATTAGAGCACTTTGTTATGCATATTAATGCACGTGATTTTGGGTTAGTCATTAACTAATTCGTAGCTGACTGAATATTAATCATTAGTCTTCAAAAGTAGTATATTAAAGCACCTTGTTGTTTAGCTTAGTGCACGTGGTTTTGGGTTAATCATTATCTAATTTGTAACTAATTTAGTGCTGATCATTAATCTTGAAAAGTATTATATTAAAGGACTTTGTTGTGTAGGTTAGTGTGGAGGATTAATTATTACAAGAGGAAGAAGCTAATATGGTCAATGAGAATGGTTACTTGCACATATGTGGTCTTCCATATTTTAAGGGCTATTAGAGTGTAGCATTGTCTTTGTTTCTTTGACTGTCAATAGTCTTTGAGATTGTCTAGACATTTTGTTTGAAACTGTACTTTTTTTGGTGACTGAAAAATTATTTTTAAAATTCATTGTGTGTGTTCATAAGTTGGGTATATATAGAGAGAATTCCTCTTGTTTGTGGTCTGTCTGTCACTTGCACTCTTTCTTACAATTTGACTTCTTCTTGTTTTGGTGCTAGAAACTTACAGCAAAGTCATTACTAATTCTAAACAAAGAAAGATCAAGTAACTTAAATTTTATTAGTTGCTGGGAATAAATGTGTTTGTTATTAACTATTACATTATTATCATATATGCAACAATTGGCAATAATCTGATGGGCCAAGATCTTGATTAGCCATGACAAAAGACAATTCCATACATTATAGGACTGTGACAAGGACATATCAGATATTTCATTATGATTTGAGTATGGATGGATATGCTTTTTATGTTGGTGTTTGATGGATCGATTTTTGTTAGGTGTATGAAATAAAGGGCTATTAGTTTTTTTTTTTTTTTGTGATTTTGTCATTAAATGTGCTATTAAGTTGTGATGAGGTGTGGTGGCTAGTTTAGATGTTTTGCGGGCTTTGTTATGTGTTGTAAGTAGGAGTGTTTGTCTTGTGTGATCTTGTTATGTGAATCATGTCATGTGTTGCTAGGGTGTGTGTATGTTGTTTGGAATTAAAATTATTGGTGATGAGTTGATTGATTTCATATTATATGTTGTTGGGAGAAGCCTATGCCATCTGAAGTGTAGGGTAATTCTTTTTTGGGTGTTCTAGTTTTCTTTTTGTTCTTTTAAAAATTGTTCATAGAATGTGCTCCTTATTTTCTTTTTTTGATAATCATGTGCCTAAGAAATGTGGACTTGTACTACATAATTATATTATGGTGTAGATTTTTAGCCTTTTTTTTTTTAACTTTCTGTCATTTATTTCATTTTTGAAAAGAAGAAAAGGCTTTTGGATCATAAGAAGTGTCCTGTTCTCTGAGTATAAGTTATGGCTGTCTATGTATGCAGCTACGTCACTACTTTAAAGCATTTCAGGTGGCTCTTATTATGTTGTATGTTTGTTGTTGCTATTTTAAACTGCTTCTGCAGGACTATTTATATGAATATTGGGTAGTGTTCTAGGTTGATTTGTTGCTCTTATTATGTTGTATATTCGGTAGTGTTCTAGGTTGATTTGTTGCTATAGAAAGGTAAAAAGAATTATTAAAATATATGTATTGGGGCTGTATATGATGGGTGGTGTTTTAGACTTATTTGTTTGGAGTTTAAGTTATATTGATTGGGTGATTGATTTCATGTCATATGTTTTTTAGAAAAGGCTATGCCATTTGAAGTGTAGAGTAATTCCTTTTTTCTGTATTTTGGTTTCCTTTCTGTTCTTTTAAAAATTGTTACTAGAATATGTTTTTTGTTTTTTTGCCTTTGATAAATCATGTGATTGAGAAATGTGGACTTGCTTTACATGATTGTATTATGGTATATGTTGATAAGAGTTTTTTTTTTTAATTTACTTTCTGTCATTTCTTTCTTTTTTGGAAAGAAGAAAAGGTCTTTGGATCACAAGAAGTGTCCTGTTCTAGGTATAGGTTACTGCAGTCTATGTAAGCAGCTATGTCACTGCCTTTAGGCATTTCAGGTGACTTGTATTATGTTGTATGTTTGTTGTTGCTATTTTAGCCTGTTTGTGTAGGATTATTTATAAGAATATTGGACAGTATTATGAGTTGATTTGGTGCTATAGAAAAGTAAAAAGAATTATTTAAACATCTGTATTCGGGTTGTATATGATGGTTGGTGTTTTGGACCTATTTTAAAATTTTATGCCTATGTTTACAGGTCATGGACTTGCCACCCACAGAAGAAGTTATGCCATTTTGCCCGCTTTTGAAGAACATTACCAACTACTTGAACTTTCCTGATCCAGATTACCAGTTTGTTGATGAGCCTGGGAGCATTGCTTGTGTGGTGGTTCGGACAAACTGCGGTCCCATTGCATCTGTTTACATTGGTGGCTATACTAGCAGTATAGAAGAGTCATGTGAAGTTGCTACTAGAAAGGCTGTATATGATCTTATGAAAAAATATGAAATAGTTATTGAGGATGTGACTTATTTAAGGAAACAAATGTATGATCGTTGTGGGCAGTTGTTTTGGTTTAAAAAGGAGGAGCTAGAACGCATTGAAAAGGAAGAACGTAAGGTGTGTATGAATGAGGACCTTTGTTTAGGAGCTGAAGACAATCATAAGAAGATTGTGGTAGACTTTGTTGTTATTTTAAGGGCTATCTTTAAGACTGTTGAGATAAGGTGCACCCCAATTGAAACCATTGAGCATTCTCCTGATGAGTACACTTCTTGGTTTACTGTCATGCCTCATAAGGAGGGAATAGGTTTTCGGTGTCTATTTAGTGATTATTGCCGGACTGTAGCTGCTGCAAAGCAGAGGTTGGCTAGAAAGGTTGTGGACTATCTTAGCGATGTCTTTAACCTTGTAATAGTTGATGCTAATTATAAGGTTACAACAGCTAGGTTTGATGCCATCTTATGTACTCTAGAAAGGGAGAGCTATTTAAGTGTCGAGGAACGTGTGTTAGGAATTAAGGAGGATCTGGAACCTTCTACTGTTCTTATTGAGCAGGACTGTCTTACTCCACTTGGACAAGAATTCCAGGTTCCTGTGGCTATTCCACCTGCTTTAATTTGCCTCCCAAGAAGCGCCTTCTAAGGCATATATATGCTGAAACATCTCCTGTTGTTGATTCTGGTTGTAAGATGGCTTCAGTGTTTCCAGTGCCAGGGATCTTGGGGATTGTTTTAAGCGTGTGAAGTTTGTTAAGAAGAATTAAGTACCATTAGTGTGTTCCTATAAATTAGTAATGCTGATGATGTGCTACCTAGCTCCTTTTGATTATTAATGTAGCTAGGTTACTATTATGTTACTGGATTTATCATAAGACTATGTCAGGTGCCATTGTGTAGGCCTTCTTTTGTTAAAAACAGTTAAGCAGCTAAACTTTTGTATGATATTTGATGAAGTTATGTAATGGAGTTAATTTTATATTTTCTTGTATAAGATATGCTTAGCTTATTCTTTGGTATCTGAGATTATGCAGAATCTAGAATTGTTTGTTTCTATATTGTTTAAATCATTGAATATCTAAATTGGTTTTGTTTACCTATTTTTTGCATGCTATATTTGGTAACCAGGACTGATGAAAGGTTAGGCATTACAATTCGTTTCCCTGTAAAGTTACAGTAAGATAGCTGCTGAGAATCATAGTCTGTTTGGATATGAGTATGTTCTATAACATATCGTTCTTCCTTTTTAAATAAGCATAACACTGGAAGTTAATTTTCTAAGCTATGAATTTCAAATACTATCTTGTAGATCGTTTGTTATCGAGAGCCATCATCTTCAAAAGGGTACAACACCAAACGCCTTAAAAGTTTAGAATCTGCGTCTCAACATGGAATGTAAAGGTATACATGGACATAAAAATAAGTTCAAACAAAGTTATACATATATGGAAGTGTTTTATTTTAGATATAAATCTGTTAATTAAAGCAATAAAGACTTTTTATACTTCAAAGAGTAGCTTCTGCAGCAGTTGCATCGTATGATGCGCTTTTTTTTGTAGGATGCAGACTGTGCCTGCTGCAAAGCGTGAAAAGATATCCAAACCCAAGCATCCTGTTACAAGTAATTTAGTCTTTCTTTATTCTTATGGCACTTCATATCTGTATTCACTATCTTGATAAAGATATACAAGCATTATTATCTATTCGTTTTAGGATACACATGTCTAAATATTCTGTAAACATGTTGTGGTAAGCAGGGCTTCCTGATGCAGCAATTGGTAAGAAACTACCTGCAGAACCCTACCAGCTTCCTTCTCCTACAGAGTGTTCTAAGTGTAGGGCACGCAAATTTGCCTTTGAAACGACTCATTTTTGCTGTGGTGATGGTGAAGTTAAGATTGTTGCAAATTATTATCCTGCACAGCTTGTTAGGCTGTTGACTTCTATGGATGAAGATGCTAAACATTTCAGGCAATACATACGTTTATATAACAATATGTTTGCATTTACATCATTAGGTGGAAAATTTGATGCTAAGACAAAAAAGGGATCTATGTTTTTAAACTACATGGGCAGCTATATCATTATATTCCTTATCTACTTCCTGGAAAAGAAGGCCCTAAATACATGCAGCTCTATTTTTATGATGGAGAGCTTGAAGCAAAGAAACGACTAAGCTGTTTTCCAGAGCTAAGGGAAGATGTGTTAGCTATTCTCATGGAAGTCACTAAAGTAAATCCTTATGCAAGATTCTTTCGCTCACTAAGAGAGATCCAAATAACTGAGTCTACACAGATTGTAATAAATAAGACAACTGTACCAGATCAGCGTGTTTATAATGCTCCTTCCACTGATGAGGTTGCTGTCATATGGCCAGAAAATACGTCTTCAAGTGAGTCTGAAAGTCCTCATATTCTGGTCACAGCAAAAAAAGAACCATCTGAACATGATTCATTGGAAGATGATTTACCTGAGGATGATTCACCTGACAGCGATTCATCTAGGAAAAAATCGTGTCATAGAATCATGCACTATTACAGCTGCTATGATCCCTTACAATATCCGCTGCTTTTTCCATATGGTGATTGTGGGTGGACTCAAGGTTTAAAAAAGATGTCTCAGGGTGGAAGGCAACAACTACAATCACAACCCGATCCTGTTTCTTCATGCAGTATTCATACTGCAGAAGACCTACTAGAAGAAGAAGTAAGACGTACGTATATTTTGTGCTTTTAATTATGCAAAAAAGCTATACACATAAAAAGTATGTTATAAAAACCAAAAGAAAAAAAATCATACTTTCAAAAAGGGAAGGTTTACATGATTTATGATATTTACACATGAGATTTTAGTTAGTGTAATGTAGCCTATTTTTGCTGGCTTGTAAAGTTAGAAAACAAATCTAATAAACTTTGCATTTGTAGGTGCAAGTGGAGGCTCATCGAAAACTGATAGAAACATTTTAGCAAGAGAATACTATGCATACAAATTGCAATGCAGACCAAATAACATGTTGCTAAGAGAAGGAAGATGCTTCCAGCAGTACATAGTCGATATGTATGTCAAAGTGGAGAATACTCGGTTAGATTTCTTCCGTAGAAATCAACAAACGATAAGAGCAGATCTATATCAAGGGATCCTTGACACTATTGATTGTGGTGAAAACTGTGCAGCAAACGTGGGTCGTAGGGTCATCTTGCCTCCAACATTCATTGGTGGTCCTCGAGATCTTAAAAAGAGATACTTAAATGCAATGTCTTTGGTGCAGCGATTTGGTAAGCCTGATTTATTCGTTACAATGACTTGCAATGCTAATTGGCCTGAAATTAAACAAGAGCTAGCTGTTGGAGAAAAAGCACAGGACAGGCCAGACATAGTTGCAAGAATTTTTAGAGCAAAGGTTCTTGCTTTAAAGCATTTTATTAAAAAGAAAAAGGTGTTCGGGGAGGTAGTAGCAATGATCTATGTGATTGAATTTCAAAAAAGAGGTTTACCTCATGCCCATTTTCTAATCATTCTAAAGCAAGACTATAAAACCAAATGCCCTGCTGATTTTGATAAGTTTTTTTGTGCTGAAATACCATCTACTGATAACATGCATCTTAGGAAAATTGTGCTAAAACATATGATGCATGGTCCATGTGGTCATTTGGATCCAGAATGTCCTTGCATGAAGCACAAAGAAAGTCGTGGTCGTTGTAAGTATGGTTATCTAAAGCAGCATTGTGATGAAACAAGAAATAGCAGTGATGGATATCCATTATATAGAAGAAGAGACACAGGAGAGAATGTTACAATCCGCAAAGCAATCATGGATAATAAATGGGTGATCCCATATAATCCATACCTTTCATCATACTTTGATTGTCACTTAAATGTTGAAGTGTGCTCTACTATAGAAGCCGTCAAATATTTGTACAAATATGTGTATAAAGGTCATGACAAGATATCTTTTAGTGTTGTTCAGTCTACAGATGTTATGCCTGTCCAAGATGAAATACAGCAGTATCAATCAGGTCGATGGGTTTCTCCTTGTAAAGCTGCTTGGCGCCTCTTTGGTTTTGACTTATACGAAATGCACCCACCAGTTTTGCCTCTTCCTGTGCATTTTCCCAATTCACTGAATATACAGCTTAGGCCTCATGAACGGCTTACATCGGTGGTTTCAGATGACAAGCGTTCTAGGACTTGTCTTACAGAGTTTTTTCGTATGAATTGTGCATTACCATCTGGAACCGGTTGGTTGTACACTGAGTTTTCAGAGCACTATCGTTGGGATGCATCTGACAAACATTGGTATGAACGACGAAATAAGAAAATTGTCATTGGTAGATTGGCATTTGTTGGACCTTCAAAAGGAGAAAGATACTATCTCAGACTATTGTTGCACAATGTAAGAAATCCTAAGTCATTTGAAGATTTGCGAACAGTTGATGGACATTTATGTGACACCTTTCATCAAGCTGCACTAAAATTAAGACTATTAAAAGAAGATGATTCATAATAATAAAATATATTTTGGGTCAAACTATTTTAATTATTGGAATATATAAATAAAACAAGTTTTGGGTCAATAACTAATTAATCTAAATGTAGCCCATTTTCACTATAAGGCTAATCATTTTATTTACTTATTTATTTGGGCCAATTATTCTTCCCATCATACCATTTCTTATGAGGCCCAAATAATTATAATTTACCCTATTCTATAAATATCCCTTTGATCCTCAAATTTGCCACACAAAAGTCAAAGGGGTAAGCTTTTTTTTTCTTTTCCTTCTTCCTTATTTTCTTTCTCTTGTTCTTACTTTTCTTTTCCCTTGCTTCACGTGAACTGCTCACAATGCAAGGAGAAGTTGGAAGCTTTGCTCCTCCACGTCACCCGCCACCTCACACCTGCCACGTCACCAGCCACCTCCGGCCGCCCAACAGCCGCCGGCGACCAGCCGACCACCACCACCACGGGTCACCTCCTTCTTCCCTTTTCTCTCCTCTTTTCATTCTAGCTATTTTGATGATTTTATTTATGGGTTTTGGTTTTAATTATTCAAAGTATGTTTGATTAGTATCATAATTATGTTTTGATGATTATTTATTGTAAATTTTAAATAATAAAGTGTTTTATTTTCATATTTCATAAAATTATAAGTTAGGGTTTTAATTATTAAAGTGTTGATTTTTAGGGTTCTAACTCACATTTGATTTGGGGGTTTTATATACCCATTGATTGTAAGTGGTAATAAAGCTTAAAGATTGTATCTTTATGGAGTTTTAATGAAATTTTAATGGGTTTTTATTAATAGAATAATGCTGGAATTTTTATTTACATACTACTTTTGTGTATTAATTAAAGGGAGTTGATTACCCATAAGTAGAGAATACTTTAAGTGATTTTAATATAATTTTCAGATTTTTTTTAAAGGGTTTAAGCCTTAAAAAGTATGCTGGAATTTTTATATGAACACTATAATTGAGTTTTCACTTTGTGGTTTTAATTACTCTCTTAAAGAAAGAGTTTTAAAGGTTTTAAACCAAAATTTCAGCTTGTTAGTGAGGTTTTAAAATGTTTAAAAGTTGCTGGAAATTTGTGTATACTAAGGTAATTAATATAGGTTTATTGTCCCTTTATGTAGGAGACTTGGTTCGAGAGGTGTTGTAGTGTAATTGACCATTTTAAGAGCTTAATTGAGGTACGTACGCGTACTTAGCATATTTTGGTGATGTAGAACCATGCTAGGTTTGATTTCAATTAATTACAAGTAGTATCATGCTAAGGTTTATGTATGAAATTGTGAATTTATGATGTTTGTGGTTGAATTGGGAAGCATGAATTCTTTGTGATAGTTATAGATTGGAAGATTGTATTTTGGGCATGTTGTGTTTGAACCACATTTTTATTTATGGCATGTTAGAAGGCATGATTAATTAAACTACATGTTTAATTATGTTTGGAATATTGAAAAGGAATTTTATTATGGTTCAAATAATTTTTATTGATGCTTTAAGCATGAGGAATGAGCTATATAAGTGTCTATGTACACAAGGAATAAATAGTATGTTGGTGCCTTTGTGCACTTAAAGTGTTTTTAACACCGAGGGATAGGATTTTTGGCGCATTATGCGTTTAAGGTGTCTTTGACACTGAGGTAGAATTAAAAAGGGTTCAACAATAAATAATATGTGGTCACTAATTATTCAAGAATTAAATTGGTATGTTTGTTTGATTGAATAATTATTGTTGATTGACTTATTATGCTTTGAGAGTCATCACCAAGTCTAATAACATGTAAATAACGTAAAGTGAAAGAGATTACGCACCAAAACTCTTGGAACGTATATACCTTGAGTATGAACAATGGGGGGAGTTATGGGGTTTTATATTTAACCATAACTTCTAATGGAGTACAGGACGCTGTATATTCCTTTTTTTTATTTATTATTATGCGCAGGAATTCCGCCACCTTTGAGTGGTTTTGTCGCTGGCACGGTTAGCTCCCGTGTCAGTTAACCTCAAATTTATTTGGGGGAGGTTAGGAGGTGGAAACCCGTTCGATGCGTAATCAATGCAAAATGAATTAATTAGTGTCTAGTCATTGTGTTTTGTTGATTGGTGTGTGTGCTTGTGAACAGGTGCAATGAGGTAAGTGTGTGTTGATAGGTGAAAGCATGTTAGTGTGGCTAATTTACGCTTATGTACTCAGCTTTGCTGATTGTGTGTGTTTGTGTATTTGGCCATGTCTTTATCTTGGCCCTATGATGATCCATTTTTAATGGAGAGTAGTGGAAACAAGTAGAGATAAAATTTTCAGGTATTAAAGCATGATCATGATGGGGCATGAGAGAAGAGTGAATCTTACTAGTTTTCATTAGGTTACAAGGTGTTTTATGCTTTATTTATTTATGATATATTTTGTGTGGACTAACACAAAGGTTTGGTTTTGGGAACGGTTTTTGAATAAGGGCCTTTAATGGTTCAAAGTTGTAGTTTGATTTTATTTGACTTGTTCGTTTGGTTTTAAACTTTATTTTCGTTTGGTTGACCTTGGGTTGACTTGTTTAATCGGTTTTTAATTTTGAGTCTTCCGCTGTGTATCTTTGATAATTGCCTTAGCCGTTTTCACGGTGGCGGTAATGTCTTAGTTATTCCTAAATCGTATTTTTAAAAGAGTATAATGGGTATTTAACGGAAAGGAATTTCTAGGGTGTTACAATGAGCCTAACTTTTGTTGTCTGATTGGTTAAGCTTAGCTACAAAACCAATCAAGCATTATGTTTTTATGTAGGAACAGGTCTCCTAAACTACCTGTTCCTATATAACACTTCTTATTAGACTAATCTTTTGTTGTCTAAGTGCTTGATTAGAGTTTCTCAAGCACTAAGTATTTAGAGTATAAGAAGAACTTAGCTTAATGTTCCTGTTATTGTAATCAGTAATTTCCTACTTATGATGCCAAACTAATGTGGTATATTATTATGCCTTACTATTTGATTTCCTTTTTTTTTTTTTTAATTTTTTTTTTTTTACTTTCAGCTGCTTAGTGTGCATCAATCAAATTACTTCTTTTTACATACATTTGCATATATATTTTAAGATCGTATATGTTTGTTTCCCATTCCATTTTTTACCTTAAATCATATATGTAAACTCATCAAATACTACCTCATATAAAGCATATCTATAGAAAAACAGAATTTAACGCATAAACAACCACATCAAACAAAAATTGTATAATCAAGTTCAATTCTTCTTAATTTTATATATATAAAGAAAGAGCTTATTTTGTACTAATTACAATCTACTACCCTCCACTGCTAATTACATTCATTAAAGTAGTGCCATTAAGTAACTAATTACCAAGATCTAGCTTAGCAACCCAAAAAACACACTAACAACCCTTAGAACACCAGTCATAGCCTAGCACAAAAAAAAAAAAAAAAAAAAAACAAAAACCCTTACAATCCCTTTGTTCATCCTACCACTACTACATCTTAGCCCCAAAAAAACCCTCAAGAACAGACAGAATGCAATTAATCAGAAATTTTCATACGGAACATGGATGAATCTTCACTTCCTTCTTGATCTCCTTCTTGTTGGTTCCCAAGATCAGAATCCAGACCAGAATCATCATCATCATTATAGCTATCGCTTTTTGATTCGGATGATTCATCGGAATTGACAACAACTTTTTCCCCACTCTCACTTTCTGAATCAGAATTCACATTGCTTTGTGGATTCTCATCAGTTTTGTCGTCTTCCTTGGTCTCTTCATCTTCATCAGTCTCATCATCATCGTCTCTTTCCTTCCCATCATCTTCTGCACCAACTCCTTCCTTAGGATTAATTTCACCATCAACATTGTCTGATTCAATAACGATAACAGGCCATTCTCCACAGTCATTCCTTACTACTTCCCGTTTCCTTTTTTTTACTTGATTCACCTTTTTCTTTTTTGCTTTCAACCTTTGAAAGCCCTTGTTGCAGAAATTCCAAATGCCTCTTCATCTTCATCTCCATTTCCAAAGAGTACAAACGGAAACTTGCAACGTTTTCTTCAATTGATTTCGCTTCATTAGGTCTCCAAATTGGTGGCGAAAATACTTTGCCAGAGGTGGCAGTGCTATCGGTGCTTGCCATTGCTATGCCTTAGAAATTAAAAATCAAGCAAAGAACAAGATAAACTTTTAAGACACAACAAAAAAGGAAAAAAAAAGAGATTTCAACAAAAAATGAAAGACACAAAGGCAGCAGACTATACTTTATACACCACGCAATAGAAGTACACACATTGACCAATCAAATGCAAGTGAAGCAATAATGACCAAAATCTTGAAAGACGGAAAACTTTCAGACTTCCTAGATTCTAGCACTGTACATGTACATTAAAAAATGCAAGAATAGAAAGTCCCTTTTCATAGACTTCCTTATTTGCACAATATCTATACACACGTGTGTTAGTCGTTTTTCTATTTTTAGAAAGCGATTTGCTACAAATTATCTTAGGCAATAATAAGATTCGAGTATTTACAAATTTTACGACCTCCCATTACATATATACCTAGCTAAATCTAAATTTGGTCTAAACACAAAAACAAAAAATATAATAACACCCTTTACATGCAATGGCTAAATTAAATTAGTATAGCCCGTATATTAAATAACAACATTAATCACACTCATTCCGTGTTTATTGGGCTATCGCGCGCGTGGCGCGCGATGGCTCAACTAGTAATTATAAAAGAGTAGAAATGATAAAAGTAGCGCAAGACTGTCATCTTAAGCACCTGCCATCTTCCCTCCTAACCCAAAGTCCCAAACCCCTTTTCCTTACCTTACCATTCTTAAGTTGTGGCAATGGATCTTAAACCCATACTAGTCCAAAGTAGTTTAATTTGTTTTATTGTTGGAATGAATTCTATACTTCATTCATCAGCCCCGTCTTATGTGCGGCCGGCCACACCGTGTGGCCACTTAAAGTAACCCTATAACATTGATTAATTAACCCATATAATATCGACCGAGTAACCCTTATAACACTGACTGAGTAACTATATAACAATGATGAACTAACCTCTTTAATACTGACCAAGTAACCCCCATTACACTAGCAAAGTAACCCCTATAACACTGAATGAATAACTCTATAACAAGGACGAAGTAACCCTTTTAATACTGACCAAATAACCCCCATTACACTAGCAAAGTAACCCCTACAGTGGCTGGCCACACGGTGTGGCCAGCTACATATAAGACTTTGTGTTCATTAATAGAATGGATTGTGATTTTAGAAGGAGAGGTGAAAATAGTCAATACTCCATCCGTTTTTAAATACTTGCTCCATTTCTCTTAGACACGCATGCCGATGCTAATTTTTTATTACTAATATATTTAATTATCAATAAGTATAAATTCTAACAATTGAAAATTAATAATCTATTCATTAAGATGATTCCAACAAGTACCCACAAGACTATATATTTTTTTTTATGCATAAATCACAAATATTAGTCAAAGTAGGACAAATGAATAATGTAAAAGATAGAAATGGAACAAGTATTTAAAAACGGAGAGAGTATATAATTTCCAATTGAGTCAATATATATGTTAAGGTCGCAGGTTCGATACTTTTCCCAACCATTATCATTTTTTTTTGTTTTCCCTTTTCATCTCTCTCCTCCAATTCCCCATTTCCTCTGACCTCGACTCACTTCATTTACTCACTGCCGGAAGAAAAGATGTCGGAGAAGTTCTCGGCAACTTTGAGGATTGGCGATTTGAACGATTTCATTGCTCCTTCTCAAGCTTGTATTGTCGGCCAACTTAAACCTAATCCCACCAAACCTATTATCAATGATTTCGAGGTTTGTTTTCTGTTTTTGATTTTATTTTGTTTTTTTGAAACCCTAGGGACTTTGATTTTTGTTATTCTGTTTTTATTTCTGTTGAATTTGATAATTTTGGTGATTTCATGCATGATATTTGGAGAAATTAATTTATTCAAGTTTTAATTTTGTTGATGATTAGTGATCAGTTGAGTTTTTGATTTGTGGGGGGCATTATGTTGGTTAATGAAGTATGGAATTCGGAAGTTGAATTATTAGTTCTATTAAGTTCTTCTGCTGAGGATTTTAATTCAGGAATTGTGATTTTGTGAGCTCGTTGTTGCTTCTCGAGTGTTGAATTTTGATTTTTGGAGTGTAGAAAGTGGCAATTGCAATACTGAGGAATTTTGATGTAGTATTGTTCTCATTTCGCGGTCGTCTTGGCAATTTAAGTTTGAATACTTGGGGAAGACAATTAAGATGATGCTGAAGGAAGCTGTTCTGTTATTGCAAACTCTTTAAATCATGTTGTATTTGAATTAAAAGATAGATGAAATTGTTTTGCGGATTATTCTATAAGTGCACATATCTGATGGAATTGTTGGTTCATGAGTGAAGTTGGAAATTAAGTTGAATTTAGTTCTTCTGGTGAGAAATTTTATTTTGAGGGGTGAATTCGTGGGCTTGCTGCCCGTGAGTTGAATTTTGAGAACTGGGGTTTATGATGGTGCTGTGTGTTTTCTTGTTGCAAACACTTGATGGTGTCTTGTTAGGTGCTTCCGGAGGAAATTATATAATGTAATTTTGTGGGACAGTTGAAACTTTGGAATGTTACAGGACCAAAGATGCAGGTTTTGTAGTTATGGAAGGCGATTAATAAATTGGATGTAGTTTGTTTTGTTTATTTACTTCCGGTTTCTTTATTTTCACGAGCCTCTACTAGTCTACTTCAAAGTACTCGTTTAAAGATTTAAACTTTTTACCTTTTTTGGGAGTTCAACTAATAAGTTGCTGCTTTGAATGATCTATTGAGGTTAGAAAAGAGCAAAGGTGGGGCCTCCTGCTGCTACGGAACCTGTTAAAATTTCACTCAAGGACTGCCTGGCTTGCAGGTAACCCTCTTAGAAAATTTGTTGTAGGATTGTAAGGAAATTGTTTATTATGTTCATTTAAAATGCCCAATGTTTAGCTTGTCTATGGTGATTTTTTGTTAGGGTTGCAAAGATATTATCAATTATGTAAGTTGAGGTTGTCCAATCTTAGGCTTGTCCTGTTTGTATTTTTTTTGGGTACCCATAATGGCTTTCTGGATGGAACGAGAATCTTACAACTTTTATTAATTTATTTCTGATTGCCTGAAACTTAATATCTTTATTGAACTGTCTCGCTGTAGAAGCTTGATAATATGCTAAATATGTTGACTCTTGACAGGTTTGAACATTTCCTTCTATTCTTGATACCTAGCATGGCATGTGTGCTGAAATTAGTCAGCAATTTTCTCAAAGCATGGTTTTAAAAGAATGAGGAAAATTGGTAGCAGAAAGCATAGTGAATAGTGATAAAGAAAATAATGTGAGGATAGAAGATGTCTGGATCAATTAATTTAGTCTTCATACTGTTATCATAAGGAATTCTTTTGGTATAATTGGGGAAAAGGATAAGATTTTCTGAGTGAATCAGAGCTTTAGAGAGTTAATTTGGAGGAGGGGTAGACAAGAGAACGGGACATATTTACTAATCCGTTTCTTTTGCTAAAATATTTACATTGATTTTGGTCCATCTGGTGTGAACTTGACTTAAGTAGCTTCCTGATGGTTCAGTCATCTGAGGGCTTTAGGTGATACAATCTCTGTATATGGTTATTGCAAGTTGCAACAGGTGTCTTGTCCTTTTTTTTTTTTAAAAAGGATTTTGCTGAAATATTTACATTGATTTTGGTCTATCTGGTGTGAACTTGACTTAAGTAGCTTCCTGATGGTTTAGTCATCTGAGTGCTTTAGGTGATACAATCTCTGTATATGGTTATTGCAAGTTGCAACAGGTGTCTTGTCCTTTTTTTTTAAAAAAAGGATTGCTTATTATTGTCATTTCAGATCATCTATCACTCCTATGTTGTGGGAAAATGAAGATACTCATTAATATCTGACAGGGAATGTTTCTTTTGCTAATCAGTCGTTAAACCAATGAAATGTTATTCCTGGAATGCCTTACATGCTGAACTTCAGTTTTGCTTTCTGTATATTGCTTTTCTGTTTCCATTAATCACCAAATCACATGATCATGTCTATGTTAACTAGGTGTAGTGAATTTTATTTTGGGCCCTTTTTTTTTAATTTTTTTTTTACTCTAATACATTTATTTTCTGTGGTCATATTCAGTGGATGTATAACATCAGCGGAGACTGTGATGCTTGAGAAACAAAGTTTAGATGAGTTTTTATCAAGTATCAATAAAGGGAAGACAGTCCTAGTATCCATTTCGCCGCAGTCTAGGGCTTCTTTAGCAGCTCATTTTGGCCTCACACCACTTCAGGTGTGGCATCTTACTTGATTTTCTTTCCCTTATGGCAGTATTCTTATTACAGATGGATGGTAAGCAGAACATGCTGTTGGGCTTGGACAAAGTTGATTTTTGTGCGTTTTGGCATCATGGCCATGGATGATTACTGTTTAGCACCTTTGTCCAAATTTAATTTTCTATGAGTTGTTTTCCTAAGGTTTTGATGATAGATTTCTATTTCATACATAATTTTGCTTTATGCATAGAACTTATTATTAGAACTTCCAAATTCCAAGGTAACAAAACTATAATAAAATCGATAGATTTACTGTTGAAACTTGAAAGCTCTTGTTGAAATTATTAAGTATGCTTTCACCATATGCTCAATTGTTGAGGACTGCTCATATATTTGGGAGATCCATATATGTATCTCAAGTCTACTTCGTCATTATTTCTCAAATAATGATCCTTGCCCTTCGTATTTTGAAAGAAAGGAGTGTTTGGTAATCTATATTATATTTGTATAAAAGGGCTTCTGGGGGTCTGTTATTGAAGTTACAATTGTTGCTTTGATTAAGAAAAAGAGTTTAAGCTTCAAAAGACATCTTGTATTCCTATCACAGAATGCTGTGAAGCAAATAATGATGTATTTTTTAATTTTATTCAGTAGCTACAATACCTGGCTTGATAAATTATATTGCTTGTTACAAATATTCTCAAAAGTACAATTTTCTTACTACACTCTTGTTTCTAGTAATGCCTGGAAAAAGCGAGTGGGTGTAAGAAAACAGTGAACGATATAAAAGAGATGTGGTGAAAAGGTGGGTGGGTATTAAGAAAAAGTGAATAAAGTAAGAGAGAGGGTAAAAAGGTGTAATTTTTGTGGGGTAATAGAGGTTTTCCAAAGAGGATTAAAAGTAGTGTGCCGAACTGTCTGAAACATCTCAAAATAGAAAGTAAGTCGAACTTTTGGGAATAGAGGGAGTATATAAAATTACCTTCTTTTGAGCAAGGTAATAAACTAATTATGATATAGTGAAACTATGAGGTATGTAATATGTGAATTGTTTTGAAAAGGTTAAACAATTTAAAGTCATGATTGTTGGGATCTAAATGTTAAAGCCATCCATCAATTGAACATGTTTGAATTTAGATGTGAAGGAGTGTGACCCACGAAACTTTTTTCCAAGCATGCTACAATAATGCGTCTCCTTTTTTGTTTTCTCTTGGCCTCGATAGAAATTCGTATTGCGTTTAAATTTGAGGGTGAATCACTTATTAGGCTAAAAGCAGGAAACATTTGTGGTAAAGAAAGGAGCATTTTGTATTCAATGGCTCAGCTGCTCCAACTTTCAGTTTTGGATTAAGCTCCCTAGTATGCTTCCAGTTGTAGGTAACTCTACAACAAAAGAGAATGGAAATATTTTTTAGGGTTAGAGATGGAGTTGGTATATTGGACAGGGCTAGAGTCAGCACATGTGCAACAAACCAGCCTAGGCCTCTTATGTTTCTTGACTATTCTAGAAGGAATCCCATGGATAAAGTTGGGAATGTATAGCTTTATTAGTTACAACCCTTGCAAGGAAAGTAGATAAGGGTAGAAAAGCCATGTATGAGAGTTTTACAGTAAGAAGTGAGGGAAACAATCAGTAGGAGAAATCCTACATTCCCACCCCTTGAAGTGTGGGTAGGTTGTAATTGCATTGTTCATCCTGATCCATATAATCATCTGACCTTAAATTTTCTTCAAATATTCAATACTGTTGATTTGCTAGATTTCCTGGAAACACGATTCTTAACAACTTGATTCAGACACAGACTTCATGTAGGCATGACTCTTGATGACTTGTTAGTGCTTCTTTTGTAAACGTGGCACTTTATTGAGAAGTGTGATGTAGACTGGATGACTGGTGGTGTTTTGACTTTACATTGAAGTTATGCTTCCATGTTGCCTATACCTTTTTATGTTTTACCCGTTGTTTGACGATGTAGTGCTTAAAAAGAGACGAGTAATTTAAAATTTGCAGTTCAGATTTCTTTTAGATTCTCCTTTGCCCGCTTCTAGAAAATCATGGATGATTGAATGCTGAGGTTTGGGTTAATTTTGCATTTAGTTTGACATTTTCACCTTTTGCTGAGGTCATGTTTCTTCTTCCCTTCAGGCTTTTAAGAAGCTCACAACATTTTTTAAGTCCCTTGGAGTGAAGGCTGTTTTTGACACCAGCTGCAGTAGAGATTTAGCGCTTATAGAAGCATGTAATGAATTTATGGTACGCTATAAGCAAAGGCAGTCTGGGGATGATGATGGGAGCAAGACATCACTGCCAATAATTTCATCTGCTTGTCCAGGTATATATTTTGCTCACCAACATCCCCCGGCCCCTGGTGAAGAAATAAGATTGAAGAAAAGAAAATATGTAGAAATGAATAGAAAGAAAGAGAAAAATTACATGGAATGAAAAGAAAGAAAGAGAAAGGGCTAGCTTTACTTTTGAAGGCTTTCTTCATTTGAATTTACCTATTTTTCTTTGAAACTTCCAGGTTGGATCTGCTATGCAGAAAAAACTCTTGGATCCTACATCTTACCTTACATCTCTTCCGTAAAGAGCCCTCAGCAAACAATTGGGGCTGTCTTGAAGCGCTACCTCTGCCAGAAAATGTCTTTGAGGTAATTTAAACTTTAGGCCCATGTCTCCATAAGAAACCAATATTCTTTGGTTCTATGGCATAGTTAAACATAACATTAAAAAAAACTTTTAATTTTCTTGTCATTTCTCTCTCAGTGGATTAATGGGTTATAAACAGGCCAGATGAAGTTTATCATGTCACTGTGATGCCTTGTTATGACAAGAAGCTTGAGGCTGCGAGAGAAGACTTTGTTTTTGAAATGGAATATCCAGATGAAAATAATATTCCCAGTGATCTAGGGGTAGCAGAGGTGGATTCTGTGTTGACCTCTGGAGAGGTTTTGGAACTAATACAGGTACAAAAAAAAGTTTCAGCAGCTAGTTTCATTTCATATTATTGATTGTAATGACTCCTATGTTACTGATTTTTTTTTTTTTTTTTTAAATTTTTTTTTTGGTGACAGTTAAAGTCTGTGGATTTTAGCTCCTTGGACGAATCTCCTCTAGATAAGATGTAAGAATCAACTAACTTTTGTGGCTGATGCTTTAAAGTCTGTGGATTTTAGCTCATAGCTGTAGTTGTTACTGATGGTGTACAATCTTTAATTACCACCTTTAGGTTGACAAATATTACTGATGATGGATATCTGTATGGAGTCAATGGAGGTTCTGGGGGCTATGCTGAAACTATTTTTAGGCATGCAGCAAAGGCTCTTTTTGACAAAGACATTGAGGGACCTATAGAGTTCAGAATGATAAGGAATTCAGACTTCCGTGAAGTTATTCTTGAAGTAAGATCTCTCTTTCTAATCTCAGGAATCTTTATGCAAACTTAACCAACTGCATGTAACTTTGTTTGGCAACTGAAGAGGTTTCTTCAGAATCTTGAATAGCTTGCAGTTATCTCTTTATGAAATAGTTGATGTGTGCTTTATTGGTTGAGAATTTTATTGTTATGGAAAGTCTGTATAAAAACCCTTTTCTGGATGGAATTTAATTACACTATTGAGATAATGAAGCCTCAGCCCTCAAGTTTCTTCCAATACTATCTCCCCTGATCATCTTCTCGCCTATCTCCTTCTTCAATCCTCTTTTATCTGTTGCCTGTCGAGTTTGAGTCATTTCCTCCGCTTGTTCTGTTTTTCTTCCTCTCTCTTCAATGGAGATGCCATCATGTTCATTATCGCTTAAGATACAAGAATTTGGTCCATCGATCAATTTTGTGTATCTTCTGGTTTTGGACCTAGACTGAGCTAAAATGTAAAAGTCCCAGATAAGTTAGGATGAGTACCATACGAGAATCTGTGTGACAATCTTCCTTTTTTCCAGTCCAGCGTGGTCCTTTTACATTCTGACTTGTGGAATTATCACAATATCCCATTGCTGCTACAAGTATTACTTTGCTGTTTTCTTCATGTATGCATTGATTTGCTATATGTACTGAGCTCTGCGATTGTGTGGGGATTCTTGAGTTCTGATTTTTCATTTGGAGAATTTTCCTATGTAAAAAGATTGACGCTAATGTTTTTGTGTTGCAGGTTGAGGGAAAAAATGTCTTAAAGTTTGCCTTATGTTATGGATTTCGAAATCTGCAGAATGTAGTAAGGAAAATCAAAACTGGAAAATGTGATTATGATTATCTAGAAATCATGGCATGTCCTTCAGGTTAGAATTGTGTTCTTGCTCATCTTGTTTTTATTTCATCTGGTTTGGAATTAGATCAACTGGGACTGAAATTGGATAATCTTTTGGGTTGCAGGTTGCTTGAACGGTGGTGGTCAAATCAAGCCGAAGCCAGGACAGTCTGCTAAAGATTTGATTCAGCAATTGGAAAGTGTTTACTTGGAGAATGTAAGGACTTCATTGCTATTTTGAACTGTTCTTGAATGCTTTAGATTTATCTCTTACAATAAGATGTATTTGCAGTGTGACAAGGAACAAATTACAGTGCATGCATACACATTGACCTTCAGTTTCATATGCTGCCATAATGTTTTGATTTTTTTGTTGCTGACCTCCTAGTTGGCATGAGAAATTTCTGTGGAAGGAAGTCTCATTTCTTAATGCGAATACCCACATATTGTTCTCCTGGTTTATCCGTTTATGACTGTATAGTAGCTTAGAATCTAACATGGGAAAAAATATCGGTTATGTGTTTATGTTTGACCCTGCTTGCTAGAATTGGTCACTCAATGGTACCTTTTTCACACTTTTTTAACTTAAGTGCTTATTGATAATTTCTGTCTTTGCTTGCAGAGATGACATTGAAGTTGGAAGATAGCATTTTTGGTTGATAAGTTTTGTCGTTTAGGTACATCTCTGATTGTTGATCCTTGTTTTGGCAGGTTTTGGTTGCTGATCCATTTCAAAATCCCGTCGCAAAAGGGTTATATGAAGAGTGGCTTGAGAAACCTGGTTCTGAGAAAGCTAAGAAATACCTGCACACACAATATCATCCTGTGGTTAAAAGCATTACATCTCAGTTGCACAATTGGTGAACTATTGCCCTGGATTTTGTTCTTCCCAATTGCTGAACTCCGGAGGTTTGCAATTGTGCATATGCTTAGCCTAGAGTGAGTTTTTTCAGACCTATGGTTGGAATCATATCTGCACTTCATTGATATACGCTTTACGGAGAAGACCAGTTTTACCAGGGATTCTCCCGGTGTACATAACTGTAGATGTAGTGAGTTATTTTGTTAATGACAGGAGGCAACTCTATAGGAAGATAAGTGCATTTAATCTGAACACCTTTTTGTTCTTTTTCCATACAATTTAATAATTATACACATGCTTAACAACGTTTTTGTTCTGTAGTTTTGTACCATTAACCCATATTGTGAGATGTGCTCTGTATGTTATTTTTTCAACACTTGTTCTGAAATGAGATGTGTCCCATTTTCCTTTCTGTATAATGCGTTGCCGTAAGGCTTGAACTGAAATAAAAGGGCTGGGTCATTGTTTTATTCGATTTGAAGGAAATCCAAAGGCGAGTACAAAAATTACAGACCCTGCTAGGCAACGTGCTGCAGCAGTGTGCCATTGTTATCTCCTCATATGAAATGATACTGTAAAAGGAAACTTCGCTAGTCTGTGCTCTGCTGCCTGGTTTATTGTGCTGCAGATATAAGCTCAGACTGAACTATGGCCTGCAATTTTTAGAACCTGCCTTTTATCCATCAGTGTCCTTACATTCTGAGCTTCATTGAACTTTCCCTGACCTGTCAATATGTTCGACATCAAAACGTAGTCTCCTCCATGTTCTCTCTCCATATCCTGCATCTTCTTTGATACACGCTCAGCTATCTCAACATCACCATGAAAGTTGCATGCACCTAAAAGAGTACGCCAAATCACAACATCATCAATGTCATTAGGAATCTGCCAAGCAATTTCTTCTGCTTCTTTTAGCTTGCCTGCTCGTCCCAACATATCAATCACACACCCATAATGCTTTATGTCTGCTGCAACACAGCCATGATCAACCATTTTTCTGAAGAACCGGATCCCCTCTTCTACCAATCCACTATGACTGTAAGCATTAAGAACACTCAAGAAAGTAATTCGGTTTGGTCTGGTCCCTGAACCCTCCATTCTTTCTAGGAATTGTTCAGCTTCTATTGCCATGCCATGCATAGCAAACCCAGATATAATCGATGTCCAAGACACGACATTTCTTCTACACGCAAACATCTCCTCGAATACCCTCAATGCACTTTCAATGCACCCACATTTGGCATAAGCATCAATAAGACAGTTTGTGACCTGATTATAATTTTCTCTGAAACCACTTTTTTCGCTGAAGGAGTGAAATAATCGACAATTCTTTAGATCCCCAAGTTCAGCAATAGCAGTAGAAACGGCCAATAATGTTACTTCAGTAGGCATAATGCCTCCAACCATGATCATTTCCTGAAACAACGAAAAAGCTCCAAGATAATTCTTCATTCGCGTAAACCCATCAATCATACCAGTCCAAGAAACAACATTCTTACTAGGCATTTGCCTAAACAAAGCAAGAGCAGCCTCAAGGTGACCCCATTTAACCAACCCAGTGATCATCACATTCCAAGTAACCAAATTTCTTTCAGGCATTTCATCAAACACCTTATCTGCATTACTCAACAAACCAAAATCTATGTACATGTTCAGCAATGCAGTCTGCACATAAACATCCAACTCAAAACCCAATTGCACAACAAGGCCATGGAGTTGAAAACCCGTAATTTGTTGCTTCAAATTGCCACATGCTTTGATGAGAAACGAGTACGTAAAACTATCAAAGTACTGATACAATGTACTTGATTGTTGTGCTTGTTTGTACAGAAACAGAGCTTCCTGCGGAAATTCACCTAAGGCGTAACGTCTCAAAATGGTGTTGAACAGAATTATGATCTGGGTATTTGGGAATTGACTGAATGAGCCATTAATTGTTAATTGAGAGTGAATTTGCTGGGTAACAAATCGCGACGAAGGGAAGTTTTTCAGAGGAGAAAGATAATGATCATGGTAATTTTTATGACCTTTAATTGAATGATTATGTGATGATGAGAAATAGGCAAAAGAGTTGGGTAGTATTGAAATCTGGGTATAGCAGACGAATCGGTTTCTTTGCAACCACTGCATGAATTTTAGAATGTGGGTGAATTTTTAGGGTTCTTAAGAAATATGAAGAAGATGGCAAATGATTCATAGAGAGATTTGGGCGGGAAAATGGAGGGAAATTTCTTCAAAGTTATCAACGGTAATCACACATTTTTTTTATAAACCCTTTTCCTCTCCCTCAAAAGTCTTAGTTAATCTCCGAGATTGGCAATAAGTTGTTTTGTTAATCTCCGAGATTGGCAATAAGTTGTTTTGTTAATCTCCGAGATTGGTGAGTTATGTACTTATGTTAATCTAATCTTACATACAAAGTATATTTTTCCTTGTAGATATGAGTGTAAAATTTCTTTCTCTTCAGTATTGGTTTATCTTAAAAAAATTGTGATTAGTTAAACGGAACAATATGTTATCAGGGTAAGTCGCAATGGTATCTCCAGGTTGTTCGATTGTCCAACAACCTTGGTGAGCAAACTCGTAAGTTGTAAACAGGAGTACTCTACTACACAATGAGGTATAATACTTTCATCAGTGCATTTTATGATCCTGTATTCATACAATGAGGTTTAGTTTCAAATCTTACTTTTGTGGGTTTTGTTGTTGACTCTTGATGCTTGATCAATGTATTCTTTGATATGATTTTATACTATACTTAGTTACTTACAAAGATTCCCGTCAAAAAAAAAAGTTACTTACAAAGAAAACAAAATTTGGCAAGCGACAATAATGCTTGTGCTTTCCATTAAGATTTTAGTTGTAGATGTCTCATAATATATCTTTTGAAAGAAACAATTAGTTAAAAAAAATGGTGATCACATTTTTTTGTATGGAATTTGGACATTCCATCATGATGGTCCAATATTGCTCAACCTCATGAGGTCTAATCCATCAATATGTATAGCTATAATTGGCTAAATAATCGTCATGACTGTAAGAAATGACACCATTCAAATTCTTTGCTTCTTTGTCCCTCCTTTCGGAATTTACAATGTAACATTGGCCCCTAAAGAAATGGAGATTTCTGCAGGACGAGGTCATATCTCTTGAGTTACAGGACTAGAGATCTTTTTAAGGCGAAGATAGCTACTAGCTGGATAAGATATGAGGTATGCGTCACTTTAGGGCTATGTTCAGACTCTAAGGACAATAGATACAGTACAAGAACGGTTGTCTATCTAGGACACAGTTGGTGATTGGTTACCGGATTTGATATCATTATAGAACATAATCAGACATTACAGATAAAAGAAATTGTAACTTTATTTTTACCATATTGACTAAACCAGGCTATTTGACACTTAAATTTATTTGAAGACCAGTGATTAATTGGACAACTGATGTATCATGTTGGATACTTTAGGCTTTAGCCCTTTTAAATGTGTAGTGAACCATGCATTAAACTGATCAAAGTCTCTTAGATTGTTTTTGTACCTTTCTAAATTTGATAATTTTGAGATAAATTTTCTCTGTATAAGTTTTTTGAACGCAGCTCTGCACCAACTTCGACATGACAAGAATTGTCAATTATGAGTAGCTTATGAACTTTTGTTTTATTAGCTGAACTAACTACTGGTGGATAACTGTAATCCATCAGTCTGAAAATTTTCCGTCTTCAGCCCTGCCCTACGTGGGGAAAACTAAAGATGTAGTGTTTTGAAAGTATCAGATGCAATGAACTTTTAAAATCCAAAAATTCGATTCAGCTTAGCACAATGGCAACTAGCCAAGTTGCACAATCCAACAGTTGGTGTAAAAGATATGGCCCGAGTACTGACATGGTGTCCAAAGTAAATCCGTACCTCATATCTGTGTAGGATTCTCGACATTCAACATGTATCATATATTCATATATCTAATTGACAATTCATTTTGAACAAAAAGTACTGAAACTTTTCAAAACATATCAGAATATCAAACCTGACATTTGTACACAGACATAGATTTATTTAGCTCTTAGCAATCCGTTAGTTTACTTAGATGTCTGAATGTTGAAATCCTGTGGTTACTAAATTTCTCTGTCTTTCCTCTTCCTTATATCTCAACAGTTGAACTGCTATATGTTTGGCAGATTCATATAGTTTAAAATTATGTTTACAGTGGATGTTTCGATTAAGCTAAGCCTTAAATATTAGGCTACTAAACATTTGAGTTCAGTTAGATGTATGTCTGAATGCTGAAACCCTGCGACTATTGGATTCTCTCTCTGTCTTTCCTCTGTGTCGAGGATATTATTAGGCTATGCATAATAATACATAAATAGTCTGCTTAGTATGTCGACTGATGAACTAATAAACATTTGGGAGATTCTTATAATGTAAAGCATGTTTTATGTGGAAACACGACGTAGTTTATGTTAGTGGATGTTGTGATTAAGTCTTAAATATTAGGCTACTAAACATTTGAGTATATCAAATTTCAAATCTCGACAAATGGACTACTGAAGTTCTTGCTGATACAAATCATACAATGATTAAGTTAAGTTTATGTGGTAGTACGATGCTGTTTGTGTTAGTGGAAGTTGCATTCAGGCTTCAGATATTGTTATACTAATCAAAGTGCGGTTTACATAGGCAGAAGAAGCAGATTGATGAACAGCAAAAGACTTCTTTAATGTACAAGAAATTAAGTAGGCTCCAGACTGTTATAATAATCTAGTTTGAGGTACTTTCGAGTTATATGAGTTTAGACGTTACCATTATCTATTTGCTCAAATGCATATAATAAGTTTATGGATGATATAATTAATTGTTCGATTTAATTATTAGCATACTGAATCACCTGAAGTATTCTTCACCACATAATGTGAGATTTCTGCCTAGTCGTTATCTTGTGCTAGGATTAAGCAGCAGAATTTTTCGTTTGTGGATTCCACTTCTTGTTCCATCCGATATTTTAACCGTTGCGTGCCTAATTCTTCATGATGATGTGCAGGAAGGAAGCTCTGAAGTGGGTTCACTATAGCACCAACAGAAGGGGAAAGGGAGAGGGGAAACTGTCGTCGTCTGCTATGGACCAGCAGAGCAGGATGACAGCAGCAATGTTAGTCATTTTAATACCATAATAATTAGCTTTTCATGTTAAATAATTGCATATTTTTTTATGCAAGTTATAAACAACCCTTGCTGATGTAATGCCATTATGGATAATGGAGGAATAATTTAGTATCATTTGTAAAAGGGTAGTTTGGGAATTAACATGGGTAAGAATTTGTTGAGATTCTAGTTTTACAGAAAAGTAATGCTTATGCAACACCTCTATCTTGTTCCCGGATACACCTATTTAAGGGTTATTTTTTTGTTCACTTTATTCCGTGTATTACTATGGGTTGATTAGTCCAACATCAAGGGTATTTTAGTCAATTTTCGCGAATAATTGAACTAATTGTGTAATGGGGCCTAAACATGAGGTCAGTCATGATCCTCCAACTCCTTTGCAACAATAATCTTTAGTTGTTAAAAAGCTCCATTTCACTAATTTGTTTAGCTAATACAAATTGTCTTTGTTACGTTCAAGTAATTGACAGATTCAACTTTTTGTTGTCATACATGTTCTCACTAAGTAAGTGGAGATAAACAGAGAATTACTTGCTAAATTCAACTATTACCTTTGAAATAAATCAACTAAACTGATGAATAACATCAAAAAGATGCCGTGTAATTAACTTCTTAACAAGCCTTCTTATTTGCTATTAATCCCCTTGAAAAATAAGACTTGTCAATTTTGTTAGGGGCTTTAACAAAATGGCAAAAAAAAAATATACCAATCAATAAGATTGCCTGTTTTTTGAAGGCATTCTTCTAGTCCATAAGATCAAAAATAAACTAACCAGTAGTTTGCCTTTTGCCCTGCCATTACAAAAGCTTCCTGTTCTGCCATTGGCCAGATTTCGCTGACGCGTAGTATAGTTATCCAATCTGTAGAAGAAGTTTATAGTTATGAAATGTCTAATGTCCACTTTATAATGGAGGAGAGTTTTGTTTAAAGTTTGGCAAATTTTATATATGTTAACTTGTTTATTAAGATGATGCATAGAGTGGAAATAATAATGATGATGTACTAATAATTTATGGTTGTTTCCAACATTCACAACCTGTAGCTGTTTCTATAGAACCACTGACGTACTTAATAGAAGGTTCATACAAGTCTATTACATGTGCTTAATTAGGACCTATCTCATTGACTGAACTCAGCTGAACTGAACTGAACTTAACTAAACTGAAATGAATATTTTATAAGACAAGGAAATTAGGAGCTGAACTGAACTGAACTGAACTGAACTGAATTTCAACGTAAGAGAACAGGCCCTTAAAGTCTGATAAACAATTCAGTTCAGTTCAACTCCAATCAGTTCAGTCTAGTAAATCAGAACAGATCCTTAGAGAAAAACGTTTTTTTTATGGTGTAGGGCTAGCTTGTTATGTCAAGACTATTTGTAGAAACAGAGAAAACCGCCTCTCTAGCTCTGTGCTGGTTGATTGGAACTGATCCAATCCGAATGTTATGTTATTGATAATTATTCATAATAAGCTATAAGAAAAATACTCGAACATGACCTGACCTGAGCAAACCGAACCAATGGCCTAATTCAAACCCAAACAAATGAATTCATCTTCGAATATGCTTCAAACAGAAAGAATCCAATCTAATTGGCTTGTTTCTCCCATCACTATTATCACTACTCGAAAGTAAGGTTGCATATACTTGAATCTCTCTAGATGCTGCCTTTAGTGGGGATTCGAATGAGATAGTAGTTGTTGTCAAGTAAAAGCTCAAACTGATAGATGATTAAAGATTTAAGATGAAGCTAGCTCCACTTTAAGGTTTATTGGTTTTATCCTTGTCATATTCGTGTCTTTGCCTCTTCCGTGCCTTTTTTTTTTTTTTTTTTTCATAAAGAATGAATCATTAATCGATGTGTTTATGGTAAAAGCATTAATGTATATCATGATTTTTGTAAGCAAAATAGTGATTTTGACATGATTGACATCCTTAATCTTTCGAAGTATGTGATAAACTATGATCACCATTGAGATATCAACTCCAAACTCCTTAGTCAAGAATGTAATACGTAGTAATTATTATGGATTTATATTGGGCTTAGGATTGGTTTCGAGGTGTCTTGAGGCGTCTTGCTTGTTAAATTGGCGGGTGAATGGTAAAAAAATGTTAAGTCCTACGTATTTGATGAAGGTCATTTTCATGAAATTGAGTGGAAATACTATATTTCCATGTATTGGGGCAGAGGGTATACCGACGTTTCTAAGAAGTTGATGGCAGGGTTAGTTGTAGATTCCTGAATCGCAATGTCAGAGGGTCATATCAGACAATCAGACATCCCTCTCAAGAAAAATACAGCATCAAGTAGTTGAATCTCATGTAATTTTGTGCTGACACGAACATGTTGGATTATTGAAGATTCGGCGTACTGAATATTTGAAATTGATGTTAACTTGCTAAGAATCTTGCTGTTTTTTTTTACTGCAAATGTTCTAACTGTCCTAAGGACAAACCTCTAATTTCTTTGCATTTCATTGAATTTAACATAAACGAATCATTAAATTTATCATCTGAATGTAATAAAACATGGATTCTTAGAACAAAGTTACTATAAATGGCTGTAGGACCTTCACAGTTGTTACAATGATCATAAAACTATGTGCAGGTTTCGACGTCAGGCCTCTGTTTTGATCAATATTTTGTGAAGAAAAGCTGTAGTATAGTGCAGTGGCAGGTAAGTTAATATGAATCTTGCAATCTTTCGGTTTGTTTTAAGTGAATTGAATATTGCAAAATGCTTTACTCTTTGGTTGAAAACGAGTGATTGTGACTGAAGAAATGATATGTGATTTGTGTATGCATTATAGCCAGATCATTATATCATTATCGCGGTCATATTGGAAAGAAAACTTGCAAAAATTGCACGTCCGAAATTGTTTATGTAAAAACTAAGAAATTTTTTCTAATGAAACTCCAATAAAGTCATACTATTATGGTCTTACATGATCATGAACCTTTTTACTTGACCAAAAAATCATTCGTCCATGAAAAAATAAAGAGATCTAGCTTCTAAAGCCTAAAGCTAAGGAGAAGTGCACGGGGAAAGGGTAAAAAAAAAAAAAAAAAAGCTCAAATCCTTTTAATACAAGTGATTGGTTGTGTCTATACTTCTAAATCAATCGAACTCTATAACATGTTGTAGTCTCACGTACGACTCTCACCTTAGAGGTGGTAAACATGTGGTTTTGATCGGATTTGGTTAAGGTGATGAGTCATTCAGTTCTTATTTAGTTACACTAATTTAAATCGACTTATCAGGATACAGGTCAATTTTAATAGGACTAGTCTCACGTCACACCTTCCTTTCGAGGAAATGTAAACAAAGACGACTAGGATCAACTAAACGGTATTAGTCTTTCATTAAGCAATGAAAGCATGAAGCAACTAGCTATGGTTCGGCAATTATGATTGGATTATATTTTGTCATGATATTTGTCATCAAACCAAAAACTCTGCTTTCAAATGGGGGCCAAAAGTTAAAAGTAGGTGTGTTTTTAAGCGTTTTAAAACTCTAGTTAGTGCCTAATGAGAAGCTGATTTGTGAGACCACACGTAAAAAAAAAAAAAAAAAAAAAAAAAAGTTGTTTTTGCTAAGCAAAAGTTATGATACAATAAGGTAAATGATTGTTTGCTAAAGTTTCAATTATCCAAGTTCTTGATCATTCAATCTTTGACTGAAAACCTTTATGGATTAAATCGATGTCGCGTTAAAGGATCTTTTATTCCGATCCCTAAGGTTCAATAATGCAGTTTTCTTTACAGAAATCTGAAAGGTACCATACTTGTATCATAAAGAAGAGTTTTCTGGTTTAAGAAAATGACAAAGTTTGAGTTTTCTTTGGTTGATTTTTGCTCTTAAAACAAAAAGATTTTTAAGTGGGAAGGAATGTATAAAGAGATTAATTTATAAAGGGGCTAATTTTTTTTTTTGTTATATTATGGTTTAAAAGTTCAAATAGATATATATACATTGTTATTATGAATATATAAAGTGAATGTTGCTATTCTAAAAAAGCTGTTTATTTGACCAAAAAGCTAGAAGATGAAATAAAGAAAAAAGAACGGTTAGTTGCTAATTTACACCAAGATAATCAATTATCTAAGAGTCATTGTTTATGTAAAAGTTTATGAAAAAGAAAGATAATCTTTTTAGCCACTACTTTGTTGCATTAAAAGGGTGGAAAACCTTATTATTTTTGCTTGTGTTATCAGCCATTTACAACCTTTTTCATATTTTTGTGAACGGGAAATAAGGTCTAATTAATCATGTTGATCAATCAAAATCTTAAGACAATTATTTGACAAAGTCTAATTAATGGCCCTTTATTTTCCTGTGATTAAATCATCAATGGAACTACTTTTGAATATGGTCATAGATGATGTTTTTTTTTATATTCATCTATATCAATAGTATTCCCTAAGTAGTACTCTGTAATATTGAAAAGATCAATTAGGGTGGTTAAAACAAATGAGTATGTATGTGTAGCCATAGAAAATAGGTATAGCCGTATGTATAGGTGGAGACATTACTCAATTCTGAAAGATATACTTACCCTGATTTTACTTCACCTTACGAAATGTATGACACGGACCACAGTTATATGTTGTGCACGTAGGCTGTTTTTAAAAACTGTCATCTTTTCTTTTATCATTGGTCGGATTTATGATTGGATACTTTAATATATATATATATATATATATATATATATATATATATATATATATATATATATATATATATATGTGAGTAATGTGACCATGTACATACACATCTATGATCTATCATCTTAAATTACGTGACATCCATACTTATTTACAAGGAGTTGGGATACTATAACAACTATATTGAATGGAGGCCGTAATCCAAGCATGACTTTGATTAACGTACTAACTAACTAACATACTCGGTAGTACTCCATTATGACTAATGACTCTACTAGAGTTCTCTTTATTGAAGATACAGTAATACTAGAATGGAACACAAAGCACATACAGTACATGGGTGATTTAGAGGTCAATTTCTTAGTATGACATAAGAGTGTAAGTGCAACAGGACAGCTTGCCAAAAAGAAGAAGCAATTTGGATCTTTATTGCCAACTTCATAATTTTATGGTCAAATCTTTCTATGCTTGGTGGTACCCCACTTGCCTTTTTCTTTTACACAAAGTAGAATTCCAGGATTAATTTGTTTCAATCCTTAATTTAATGTAAATGTAAGCTTACCCAAAGTCTAGCGCGTTAGCTCACCAATAATCATTGGTGTGCAGCTCTATTAAATATCAGCACATGCATTTCACACGTCGGATAGTATTTTAAAATAATACTCGATATTTTGTAATTGTGGCGAGTGGATAGATAGATATACAATGGTGGACAAGTTGGAGGCCCAAGCATCGCAGTGGAGTCGCAGACATTTGAAAGAGGCCCAGGACAAAGGATCACTTGTGCCTGCCTCCTGGAGCTATCTCTTCACTCCTATTCAGCTGTATATCTTAGCAATTATTAGGGCACTAAAGGCCCCATTTAGTCCTACCCTCCACTTTGTAGTGTCCTCTCTGATCTCACGTTGTAACTTGTAAGACAATAACCTTTTTGCAAAGGACACCGTCCATGTTCATGCTAAATTACTCGCTCATGCAGATTACTCCGTAGTACTGTATGTTTATTTTATTTTATTTCCCTATTATGTCACTAAATATAACTTAGGCTGTGTTCAGTTTATGCATGCTAGAGTTCTAGACCTAGTAAAATTGATCCGTACATATTCAATTACCTAACCTAAAACTCAAATTCTGCCCAAACAAGTTTTATCCAAAAATAATTCAACGCGATTTGACCCAATCTTAACGGTCTGATTGTCAGGTCTAAGCTAATTTACCCTATTAAAAGTGAATCTTATATATAGGGTTTGAATTGTATGAATGTACACGTCAAATAGATCGGATATGACAAATTTTGGTTGGGTAACTTCAAGCTTTTCTCACTTGTATGTTGGATCTTTTCTTTTTGTAGTTGGATGTATGATGGATATACGTGACCCTGATTTTTGTTATGGGTCGACACAATAAGTTATACACAGGGGCGGAGCCAAGGGGGGGTTGGCGGGGGCCTTGGCCTCCCCCTTGGCTCAAGATAATAATTAAATTTGCTCTTAATTGTCATGAATTTTGGTGTAGAGGAGTTGGTTATAAATGTAACATTTGAACTTATATTATAATAAAAATTTAACTATTAATCACCTCAAATCTTACAAAAGAGTTGATATGCAGCCTATAATTAAGAAAATGTAAGAAATAAATAGGCACAAGAATGGGGAGCATTTTCGAAATTAGTCCATTTGAACTAAAATTAAGAGTATGTATGACTAGCAAAATCAATTCTTTGATACATGGTTGTGAAATACTCCACATTTTATAGATTCAGTATTAGGGGTTTTTTTTTTTTTTTTTTTTTTTTTTTTTTTTTTGTGTAGGGCCAATTTTGAATCTTGGTATCATGGTATGTAAAATCTTGTGCAACACTCATATCTATATTTATTGGTTCGGTTCATTTTTTGACGTTTTTATCGAAGTACGAAGCATGATATGAGACGTAGGATCACAACTTTTATCAAGTCATATTTACTTGAAAAAAGGGTGAAAAAAAGAAGGGTGATAATCCGACCAATTGTAGTTGGGTAAATCCATAACTCTTGGCACTAGATAGGTTGATGCAATGACGACATGACTCTAAGTTGTGATGATTGGAGAGTGATTAGATGCCCACTTACCCATGGTCTCGTGTACACTCTTTGGAGCTACACATGAGGGCATTTTGGTCATTTCCATGACTTTTTATTTTATTTTTTTTTTATAAAAAATAACCTTATGATTGATTATGTCATTATAAGAAGCTTGATATTTTAAGGCTTTAAGCATTCAACAAATTGGCACTTGATTATTGGCTTTCATCATTGGGTGAATAACTTGTGTTAATAAAATGTTTTGGACACACTTGTGTGGCTAAGTAAAGTACATTTGTGTGCTTCTTTTTAACATGTGGTTGTAAAAGAGTTTAAATATGTTTGTTTTCTATTAAATAGCTTCTAGAATATTAGCTTTTTTTTTTTTTTTTGTGTTTAAGTGAGAATACATAAAAAGTTAAATTGATCTCAACATACCGAAGTATAGCTTAGCTTACGTGCACCTAGCACCCTATATTACATTTTGCATAGTAGTCAAAATACCACAAACTAATGACTTGGGTGCAAAGTGTGGTTTAAGTGATTTTTTCGACCACCATTCTTGTAAGAAGCGGGCGAACTTTTCATTTTTTTAATATAACTAATTTTTTGTTTTTCGATTTGCGTGTTGTAAAATGTTTTGTTAAGATTTCATGGGTCATTTAATTTGGTCCTTCATGGTCCAAATTGAGCTCGGAATAAAAAAAACGTAAATGACTTGTTTTGTGTGGCATGAAAATAACTCGATTTGTGTGTGTGTGTGTGTGTGTTTTTTGGTGTTTAGAGAGTTACAAGGACAGGTTATGAGAATCGATCCGAACATCTCTTGGAACTGGAAGAGGAGTTCTAACCACTTGAACTATCCCTCACTCTCATCTCAATTTGTGTGTCATTGTTTTCTAAGCCACAAAAATTGCTCGGGTGATGTTTTGGGGTCATTTTGGCCCTAATGGATCCAAATTAAGCTCAAAATTGCAAAAAAAAAAAAAAAAAAAAAAATATAAATGCCCCCATTTGCATGTCATCAAGATATAACATCGCTAACACGTAAAATGAGGAAAAACATGACAATATTTTTTTGGCCGATTTCGAGTTCAGTTTGGACTCTTTTTAACCAAAATGACCCTTGAAATCTTACTTGACTAATATTCAGAGCTTAAAAAACAATGACACACAAATTGAGATATTTAAAGACACGAAAAACGAGTCATTTACCCTTTTTTTTGCTTTTTCTAGAGCTCAATTTAATACCTTAAGGCCCAAATTGACTCCTGAAACCTAGCAGGACATTTCCAGCACACAAATTGTAAAATAAAAATTGGAGATTTTTTTTTTCAAAAAAAAAAAGGTTCACCGGCACTGGCAAGAATAGTGGTCGAAAAATTCACTAAAGGCACGCTTTGCACCAAAGTCAATTTTTTTTTTAACGCTGCACCAAAGTCATTAGTTTGTGGTGTAATGGCTACTACGCAAAGTAAAGCTAAGGATGTTGGGCGCACCCAAGCCATACTTTAGAATGTTGAGGCCAATTTAGTCTGCATGAAATAAGACAAAAACATCTCCGTTTGTTGAATTTCCCCTAAACAAATTTTTTATTTATGTTAAATTTCTGGTGTGTCTTTTTACTCTTTTAGTATATAATATAGTTATAGTTATTGATTGATTGATGATTGATATGATTTTTATAAGTGAAAATCAATTAAGTATAAGTACATAATTAACACACCTTAGAAATTAATAAAAATCCCTCAAGTTTGTTATCTTCGAATTTTGTCCCCTTTGAGACGTGCTTTAATATGAAGGTGGGAACTGGGAACTAGAAGAATATAGTTGCCAAGGTTTTTGTTTAATGGCGAATAGCCTTAAAGCCCTTAATCTTAATAGCTCCATTTCCTAGTCATGTCTTGTTATTATCATTTTTTTATTAGCCAATGTATGTGTGTATTAATATTTCTTACAACTATCGTTGACAACTGACTTATCATTTTTTTTACTTTGCAAAACTTAGAACTTATTTAATCTCTTCCTTCATCTACAATTGGAACGCGTCAATTAAAGAGTAGGAAGCTTGTTAACCTCTATTATATATGGCTAACTTTTAGAAAGATGAAAGGTACAACATCCAAAGCTTAATAAAAACATGTGTTACTTTTATTTCCCGCCGAAAAAAAAGTGTTACTATTTGAGCATTTCAATAAATATTGATCACTAATCTTCCCTAAAGCTCTATCTTTTCTTCAAAAAAAAAAATCACTCTCGTATAAGTAACGGTTTAGACTTTTTTTTTTTTATTTTTTTTTTAATTTATGAAGTCGATTGAACATTTTAATGGCCACCCTAAAACAATTAAAGATTGAAGGTGACTAAATGAGAAAATGATCACGTATTCACATGTAAACCATGCAAACGAACTACTCTAGACAATTTAGCTCATATAATTAATAAGCTACTACGGATTGTTTTTATAACTAGATAATTCCCGAGCCATGCTCGATTTTTTTTAAAAAAAAAAATATTAATAGTAATTGATATATAGAAGTCTCTGGAAAAAGTAGTCAATCATAACAATAATTAAAAAAAATTTAAACAAATTAATGATAAAAAAAATTTAAGTTTATTAGAAGGGAATGAAAATTCTCTCCAAAAAAAAGAGACTACGACTTTTGTATAGGTACTAGATAATGTTCGAGCCATGCTTGATTTTCAAAATTATTATGGAGTAATAATTGAAATATAGAAGCCCCTATATAAATGTAAGTCAATTGTCAACCATAAATAACTAAAATAAGTAAAAATGCATAGAGTTTAGGAGGAAAAATTTCCTCTAAAAAAATACTCCACTTGCCACTTCAGTAAAGGTATGAGGTATATAGATATAGAATTATAGATTATTAATTATATACTGTGTATTATATATTGTTCCTATTACATACTAGGGATGTAAACCTACTTCAGTTGAGCATTTATATTTATATAATTTTATTGAGTTATAAAACATTAATAAATTGGTGTTAAATTGTGCAAATTACATGGTTTTAATCATATATATATATATATATATATATATATATATATATATATATATATATATATATATATATATATATATGCTAATAAATGTTCATATAATCTATAAAGAAACAAAAATTGAAGGCTTCATACGTAAAATTTGCAAAGAAGAATAAATGCGTTATTCTTTTACTCAAAAAAGATGAATAAAAAAATTTCTATAATTATCGATAAAAGATAACTATCAAGGTTAGTTGGCAGGAGAATATGTAGTCCTATCAATTCAATTCCCAGATTACATCTGATAAGCTGTTCATGATGTATTATGTTGATGTATCCAAATCAACAATCTTATTATGTTTATGATTTGGGAGAATTAGCATATTCTACTAGATAACCACCCAAATAAGTGCGTAAGCACGAATATTTCTTACGGAGTAATTCTTTCTCCTTCCATTTCGTTTCGGGTGTTTGGCAATTGACTTTTAAATGACTTTTTCTATTGATAAGGATATTGATTTTTTTTTTTATTGGATTAAACAAAAAGAAAAAAAAATATATATGTGTTTGATAACTAGATGAAAAATTGTCTATAAATATTTTTTTGCCAAAATTGACCATGATATAATGATATATGTTTATTGATTTATACAACGAACACGTTTTACTTATACGAAATCTTATGAGATTTGGCTCGACTTGTAATTTTACAAAATTATGTTTCATAGTACGTAAATGAGGATATGTATGTTAAAATATTGAAATATAGTCTAATATCTATACAAATATTTTTGCTCAAATATAGTCAACTATGGGCCTGTTCATATTTACTGAACTGAACTGAACTGAACTGATTGGAGCTGAACTGAACTGAACTGATTGGAGCTGAACTGAACTGAAATGAATATTTTATGAGAGAGGGAAATTAAGAGCTGAACTAAACTGAACTGAACTGAACTGATTGGAGCTGAACTGAACTGAACTGAACTGATTGGAGCTGAACTGAATTGAACTGAACTGAAAATAAGTAAATATGAACAGACCCTATATGCAGTTAAAACTGTGTAATAAGTCATTTTTATTTTGACAAATTTTTGTTAAATACATTTACGCTCTTTATCTCAAAATATTTACACTTAGATCAATTTTTTTCCGTTAAACTTGACCCAAATTAAGCCTACGTCCAAAAGTAAAATAAAAAAAATCGGCCAAAATTTTTACTCAATTATCTTTACTTTATTCACACTTTTTCTTATACCCACTCATCCTTTTCAGACACTCCTAAATCAAAGAGTTTATTATCTCTAAAACGCAAGGAGCTAGTATACTTCGCATTCAATTATCATATGAAAGGCGGGATAGCAATATCCTACATACACTCCCATAGTCCCATGTCCAATTATCCAAGATCAATTCTCCAATAATTGAGGAAAATTATAAGTGATTGATAATGTTGCTTAGCAAATAAGTAAACACGAAGAGAAATAAGTTGGATAATTATACAAAGTATATCAAAACGGGAAAGAAAGTAGCAAATTTTAACAATAGAAGTGAATCATTTTGCTTTCTAATTTTAACAAAATACTCTTTGTTACATGTTGTTTTTTTTTTTTTTTTTTTTTTTTTTTTTTTTTTTTTTGTGTTGCAGCTCAAATCATTATACAATTATATGTCTTTACATTGATTATTGACTTAATTAGGGCTAGAATTAAGGTACTAAGTATCTCAAACTCATTATTTCAACTCTAGTGAACGAACTTACGAACCCCCATTCATGTGCCCTCAAGAACATATGCTTTGACACGGAGCATGACTACTAAAATGTTTTGCGACATGTTTATGTTTTTAATGACGTTGAAGAAATTCGTTATTGATTTGGTGACATATAGTATTGTAACGAAATTTCTTGACATCTCTTAAATTCTTATCATCTGTCCATCCATCTTTTCACCATCATAAATAAAAATAAATTAGACAATTTCCTGACTACATTTATATATATCAAGAGTTACATATTTTTTTATTTTATTTTCCATTATCATGAAAATGGGGTTTTTTTTTTTTTTTCTTTAGACAATTTGGACGGTGAAAATGGAATATAAGATTGAAAGACCTCTCTTCCAATTTATTCCAAAAGAATAATTAGTTTTGGCGAAATTGCAATATTGCATGCATCATCATATCATGTTAAGTTCCAATTTATTAGTGCATTAGATGCCGTGGGATATGTCACGTTGATTTATATATGTACATCTAATCTAAAATCTTGATGTTATATAAATATGTCAACTATTTATGAAAACATTAGCTTATAAATAATTACATGGCAACTTCTTATATTCTTTCACAAAGATATGTTATCGATGTGGGGGAGCAAGATTGTTTTTTGATGCATGCGTAAGCCAAATTCCTCCACTATAATTTTTTTTTTTTTTTTGGAATATAATTTAGATTCTTTTATTTGTAAAGAAATTTCACGTCACTCCATCCACAAATCAAAATTTTATGCATAATATTTGATAGTAAATATAATCTTTTTTTTTCAAGGAAAGATAAAATATAATTTATTACAATGAAATATATATTTTCTAAACCTTAATAGATATGGATATCATAGTCATTGTTGCAAATCAGATGACGTATAGAAATGCATTTTGCTTTTTTTTTTTTTTTTTTTTTTTTTATTCTTCTTCTTCTCATTGGGATAAGGAGAAGCATTGTGCACTTAAAGTACAAGCATTAAGAAATAAAATATCCAGTAAATTATTTCTCTCTCTATTCTTTTATTTATAATCTTTCATAATATATTTTACGAGACAAAAAATGCTAAAGTGAGAATGAAAAAAAAAGAAGTATTAACACTTGTGACTATATGAGCTAGAATCAAATTTTGGAAGGGCGATATTCAATATCTAGGACCTTCAATTCCATCATCATTCTAGTAACGAACCAAACCAATTAATCTAATATTAATGTGTACGATTGACAAATATATAAGATACGTGAGCTACTTCAACTTTTTTCAATAGAAAAACCATATTAAGCAAGCTTGTAATAATGTATGTGGTCAGATGCTCCTCCAAAAATATATGTATGAATGTATACTCGACCATAATTAATACCAAGTATGAGTTATAACTTATAGTATCACAAGGAAAGCCTATGGGAGTGAATCTTTACATGGGGCCGTTAAAATAATGTTTTGTTTTTGGCCACAAACCATCACACAAACTTCAATATTCTAGGAAATTTGGGGTACATGTCATACATGCTCTTAATTAAACCTTATCAGAAGAATATTATGGTTCTTTAATCCAAAATTAATATGAAAATAAAACATAAGAGAGAATTGTCGCATATGAAAAACCATTTGAGGGCCCATATTAGCCCAATGGGCCATCTCAACGTCCTCAATTTTTATAGGGCCCACTGCTATCAGCAAGCACCAATACTCTTACTGTTTGGCTGAAGTTCTCAAGAGCTGTAATATGCCGACACGTGTAAGCCAATAAGCCATATCTTAAACTTCAATTTAAGAGAAGAAATTCTATATTCGATCATCATGTAAGTCAATATTTTTATTTTATTTTTGAACCTATCATGTAAGTCAATATGTACAATACAAAAATCATGTAGGTTTACAACTAATTAATTACTATATTATCATTATGATTATAATTTTAACTAATATAATAATATGTTGATCGAAAATCTTGTACTCGTATGTCAAAAATTTAGGATGGCTATCAAGAATGTAAAAATCAAATTTAAATGTTTTTAATCTACTTAACATAAGTGGAATTAATTTAAGGCAAATACAACAAGGTCTTGTAATGAAATTTTTTTTTAAAAAAACCTGTGATTTCAATAATGATTTCAATTGGTAGAGATGAAAACTAAGTTATATTATAACCCCAATGAGTGAGATGATTGGATGTAATTAAGGAAAAGCTATCACAAATTATAAAATGAATTGGATCATTAGTGATTAGTGAAGGGTCCACTCTAAAATAATGATACCAGGGTTGTTCCTTGGTCTAAAATCATATTGGACAAAAGATGTATGTATAATTTAGGATACAAAATCGGAAATTGAATTAGCTATGTTAGGGCTAAACCAATTTGGACTAAAGCAAGTCATGTTTAGTTCACCTTATTTTTACTTATTTTATTTTAGATTAGATTAGAACAAATAAGTTTTGACTATTTTGTCGTTTTATATGCTGTTTTTAAAAAATTAAAACACAAGTATCTTTCATTTCGTAATGAATTAATTATAAAAATTACATATTAATAGAATACATATTATTACGAATCTAACAACTCTCCGCTAAATATATTTTTTCTTTATAAATTATTGTACACATAAGGTCAAAGTTATTTTTTACTACTCAGTGTACTCACACTACCATTACTAGCTACTTTGTACATATTAATATTTGTTTTTCTTAAAAGGTTAAGACATCATCATACCAAAAATTATA
This sequence comes from Chenopodium album, assembly GCF_948465745.1. Lineage (NCBI taxonomy): Eukaryota > Viridiplantae > Streptophyta > Magnoliopsida > Caryophyllales > Amaranthaceae > Chenopodium > Chenopodium album. Next base: position 76,772,502 of record NC_137838.1, read on the forward strand.
TATTATTATACTATGTACACGTCAAGTCAACAAAGATTTTTTTTCCCTAAAGACAACAAAGGATTTATTTATTTGTTCTATATAATCATATACACCTCTTGTTTTTTTACTTCTTTCGTCCAAAATTACACATCAAATTGACCCAAAAGCTAAAGATATAACATAACATTATATTATTATAATATAAATTTCTTTATTAACTATTATTAGGTCATTTTTAACTAATTTATACCCTAGCTACAACTTAATCGAAGAACACTTAGTAGAAAATATCTTTTATTCCGTAATAATTACTATATTTAGAAACACCACTATAACCTTTAGAAAAAATTTGAAATCAAACGCAAACTTAAATCTGTTGTCAAATTTATATCCTCATCATATGAAAGTAGCCACCAGTCCCATAACAAGCATAAAAACATTGGGTTGGTGGTAGTGATGTTGTACACAACTAGCATTAAAATTTTATAAAGAATGAATATTTTAACTTTAAAATCATTTCTTTCAAAAAAAAAAAAAAATTCAAAAAAATTAATTAACCAGAATATTCAACTAGATCCCGCATGGGCCCTCTCTTCCATTCAAGTGGTGTGACATAGGGATTCTTACGTGCTCCAACATATACACTTTCCTCAAAAAATAAAAAATAATTAAAAAAAAAAAGTTTTACTATATTTGATTATGTAATAATAATATTAATCTTATTATAAAGTATTAAAATAATATAAAATAGTGCCATAATACCAAAAGGAAAGTGGCTATATATACCAAGGCATTTGCTATCTTCTTTTGTAGGAAAACACAAGCTTTTTTGCTAGCTTCAAGTGTTTTCTTCCATACAAACCTTACTTCTCTTAGACTACCATACATACATATTTCCCCCCTACAAAACTCGAACTCGAACACGAATACAAACTCATACTCGAAAAAGAAGAAGAAATATGGAAGGAAAAGGAATTCAAAACAACAGTTTGTTAGAGAAATTCAAGCCATACATAGCTATGATTTGCTTGCAATTTGGCTATGCTGGGATGAACATTGTCACCAAGGTTTCCCTCAATGGTGGGATGAGCCACTATGTCCTTGTCGTGTATCGCCACGCCTTTGCCACGGCTGTCATTGCTCCTTTTGCTCTTGTTTGTGAGAGGTATTAGAGATTTTTACTACTCACTATGGTATCCAAAAGTATTTCTTTACTATAAACTGTAACTTGATCTAAGCTGATGAGTAACGTGACAACTAAATCTGAACAGAAATAAATAGTCTATACGATGAAAATGATACTTAGATGAAGATGAAAGGAGCTTTGAATTTATGACAAGTTAATAATGAAAGCTTAAATGTTTGTGTTTATGTTTATGCAGGGGAAAAAGGCCAAAGATGACATTGCTTATATTCGCACAAATGTTTGTGTTGGGGCTCCTTGGGTAATTTCTTCACTATATCCAAATTATTAGCTTAATAAATATGAATTTTGATTTGTCATGTGACTAATTTTTCTTTCTTTATTTACAATTATAGGCCACTAATTGATCAAAACTTCTACTACTTGGGATTGAAATACACTTCTCCTACCTATGCATGCGCCATGAGCAACATGCTTCCGGCCATGACATTTGTCATGGCCGTCCTATGCAGGTATTGATCGTCATAATCAATTACTCCCTTCGTTTTTTTTCTTTTTACTTTGAAATTTTTGTCGTCTCATATAATAATTCTAATAGTAAAAATAGACAAAAACATAGCGAGTAACAGAAAAAGATAATTATAAATATAGACCCTATTAGGCTATTATAAATTATAGATTTCTAATTATAGATAAAGTTAATAATTAAGTTGTTACTGATGATGTAATAATCTATTTTGATTAGGATGGAGAAGGTGCACATAAAAAAGTTGAGGTGCCAAGCAAAAGTAGTGGGAACTTTAGTCACAGTGGCGGGTGCAATGTTGATGACATTGTACAAAGGTCATGTCGTCAATATGGTGTGGTCTTCTCATATCCATCCTGCCCACACCTCCTCCGCCTCCGAGGCCGCCGTTGCTGCTGCCGACAAAGATTGGGCCAAGGGTTCGATTCTCCTCATCCTAGCCACCCTTGCTTGGGCCGCCTTTTTCATCCTCCAGGTAATTTTTAATTTCATATTAGATTAATTATGACGTACACTGAACAAAAATATATAACTCTTAAAACACAAAATATAAAATCCATGTAAGATAACAAACACGCACAAAATAGAGTCAGAATAAAATACTATAGATCGGATAATATTATATTCATAGTGGGAAATTGGGCAAAGTTTTATAAGTTGATTGATTAAATTATTTAAACCAATTATTGGACCTTTATTAATAACATCAAATATAATATTATAACAAGCTTTAGTTCCCTAATTTTTGGACTTTGTTTGATTGTAGGCAATAACAATGAGAAGATATTCAGCACATCTAACATTGACAACACTAGTATGCTTTATGGGTACCTTGCAATCTATTGTTGTGACTTTTGTTATGGAGCACAACCCCTCTGCATGGAATATTGGTTGGGACATGAATCTTCTTGCTGCTGCCTATGCTGTAAGTACTCTATCCGTCCTTTTATTATTTTCGATTTTATATATGTTTAAATAATTATAATATAAATTGTAATATACTCCGTATGTATATATGATTAACTAATTTGTTCCCTCGATCTATTTTTTGTAACAGGGTATTATAACATCCGGAATTGCATACTATGTACAAGGTATTGTTATGGAGAAAAGAGGACCCGTTTTTGTTACGGCTTTTAGCCCTTTGATGATGATCATTGTGGCTTTCATGGGTTCTTTCATCCTTGCTGAAAAGATTTACGTTGGAGGGTACTTTTCTATACTATTCTTCTCTCAAACTAAAAGCATATACCTTTATGCGTACAACAAAAAATTAAAAATCTGTGTCGTATAATACACGGGTGATTTCCAATACAATGGTTGATGGTACAGTCTTCTTAGTTAGAACGTAACATTTAATTTAGAAAAAATGACGAAAAAAATAATATACTTGAAATTATTTGATTGGTTAGGAGGTAATTGGATAGGCCACGTACATATATACATACAAAAAATATACTCCGTACTAAAGAATTTATGAGTAAGCGATTTTCCTACACAACTATTGCATGCACATAACCTAGTTTCACATAACTAGTAGAATCATACTAGTATAATACTTCAAATCAAAATAGCTAGCTTTATTATAATTTTATGTCTTTATCAGAAACAATTTCACGACATTTCAAATTGTACGTAATTATTCATCTTCGAAGTTCCGCTTTTTTAATATCGTTTTCATGTATTATTGTCAATTTTATGGTATAAGATATAAAATCATACGTAAAATAATAAATATTATGATAATACAAAATAGGAAATATGCTTAATTTTGGCATGACACCACCTACCCTAAAGTAGCCTATATAAACTTTAACCGAAAGTACCTTTAAAATTTTGTGATATTCATCAATCCATTTGTATAATTTATTGTACATATATATTTCTTTTGTAACAATAGATGCACTTATTTATCACTAACTAACTTTAATTTTCAAAATTTTATGATATGCAGTGTTATTGGAGCTGTATTGATAGTGATGGGATTATATTCAGTACTATGGGGGAAGTACAAGGAGTACAAAGAGCAAGAAACCGAAGAAATTCCCGAAGCAATCAAGGGGTGTAACAATTTTCATAGCAACGAAATAGGAACCATCGTCGAAGACCATGAGTTAGATGATGTTGAATCACAAAGAAATGTCGAAGCTAGTCGTGTTCCTAACGTAGTGGTTAGCTCGCCGATGCCACAACCACCAATGTTAGCCATGGAAGCACCCATGAAGGGATCGGAGAATAAGTAATAGCTTAGATTATGAGATAAAATTTTAAAAATTAAAAAGCTTTGTACTATAAAATGGGAGGGAAAGGGCAAGTATATTATTATTAGGTATGCATGGAAAAGAAAAGGGGCTTTTTTGTAATATGACCTCACTTTTCTTTCCAACCCACCACCCCCAAGCTAGCTTCTTGGTGTGTTGTTGCACAATTAACATAATTTCACTCTTTTTTGCTCTTTTTTTTTAGAGGGTATCTCACTTTAGTTTAAGATTATGGTATCAAATAATTTACATGTAATAATAATGTACTTTCATTGATTTAGAAATTACTAAATGGATTAATAATGAAGGAGCTTTTTGAATAATTAATAAAATAATTACATATGTTTATATTACTTGGTTATAAATTGATTATTCGCACTTTAATCATATGGATATTATATTATCAATTTTCGATTCGTTCTATAATATCAATTATATATGTTTTGTACCAATGAGTCTTAACCTGTTTGCAAAGATAAGGTGTCTATGTACGTACGATCCCCTCTTTTCCAATTGTAATAATCGATTTGCAATGCCTTCGTGGCTTATCATACAGACCAAAAGAAGTGTATATATATATATATATATATATATATATATATATATATATATATATATATATATATATATATATATATATATATATATATATATATGATTTGTAGAATATATTCTTGATTACAAAGAAAAGTTATTTATAAATTAAATCTTTTTTTATTAAAAATGAATGGAAGTAATACATGCATGGGATAGATTGATGTTAGTTGCTAGATTAGCTAGGTGGTGGTGTCTTGGTATGACTCCACTATCTATTTGGATTAAGTTTATTGTGCCTTTAAACAGCAAAAAATCATGTGAAGTTTGTCTTGAGAATCGAACAGAATCAATATATGTTGGTAGGAATCTGATACTTTGTTAAATTGTTCTACCTTTAATTCCCTAAACCTAGCTTCCATCAACAATTATTTAATTGACGGGAATATAATTGCATGAAAACAAGTCAATTTGTTGTTTAATTTAGGGGATCGGAATCATTAATTATAGTGTATTAGAATTACACACATGCGTAAGTAGTGCGTAACATCATATATAATACTCTTCATCAATAATATGATACCACGAGTACTAAATAATACTTAGCTTTTCTATTTAATTAAATTAATCAATTATTGTATCGATTTTCAAGGGAAATTTGGTTTTTTTTTTAATACCAACGTCCAAAAGACAATTGTTGACTTTAAAATTAACTATATGAGTTCTGAAAAAATAGGAAAGTCGATAATATAAAGAAGATCGTCACAATATGCAAATAAATGAGCTATATATAGTCATGTATACACAACGAACATCGAGCTATATATGCTTATTGTCCTTCATTAAACCAAATTAAAGCTTTATATGCATGTCCTTGATAAAAGTTTTGAGGCGATATGAATATGAATTGGTGTTTTTCTAGCGTGTCATGAGGGTTTGGTCTTTTGATGTCCGTTCTTTCGTGTGTTTTATGGATTTTCTTTGAATTTGTGTTTCGTTAGTCATACTTTTTAAAAGAAATTTGGCCAGTATGTGTTGTTTGTGTAGGGTTTTTTTCAGTTTGTGGCATACTTTTAATGCTTTACATGCCTCTTTTATATTGATAATGAATTACTCCTATGTCATAAATAGTACCAAAGGTATATAATAACCGACAGTTTAACCTAGCCGTCGGTATTTAGCAACTAGCAAGCTAATCAACCAAAGTATTGGGAGCAACAAGAGAGATAGAACATATATAGGGGATGTGAAGTGTATCTCTTGTTTATCGATGGCATTCTATATTATACTTCGTATGTATAGAAAAACAAAAATAGAGGTTTTATATCAATATGTAGAATGTATGAGTATTTATTTGGTAAATACGGTTAAGAAGCCCTAGCGTTATGTATATAAATATATAGGAATACTAAAACTTATTAATAATGACATAACCTTTATGTTGAAGAATAGACCTCTTAAGTATCACCGTACGTAAGTGTCCCACATTGATTGAATAAGATAAGGTTAATCGGTTTATCAGGCTAAGAGGCTACTCCTCCTATTTCCATATGATTTTGGGAAGGAACTTTTTTTAGACTTGCGAGAAGTGGACTTTCTCTCTTGATTTGCAGGCGCAGCCCAGACCCGTACTTAACACTTTATTTATTTACATATACCCTAACAAAAAGATTGAGCATAGAGCTAAAATTTAAAGCACTTCACTATTGAAGAGAATTAAAAACGAGTAGTGATTTTAGTAGCTAATAATTAAAAACGAATTTATTAAACCCCAATAAACAAATAGTGATTCTTATCAATACATTTGATTGCTTATTCTTAAACCTATTGCTAATTAAGGGTTGTGTTCATCAGCTGAGTTATAGATTAATTAAGGTAATACCGTTGATAATTAGTGAGGAAGTGCATGCTTGTGAGCTAGGGACATGTTTGTGTATTAAAAAACAATTAACTAAATGGCCATTAAAACGGGTTTTGATAGAGTATATACACTGATCTTGGACTTTTCGTCAACAAGCCTAATATTTTAAAAGGATACTTCAATTATGTCTTGATGTAATTCTTTGTGGTGATTTTCATTGTTAACTATAACAATGTAACACTTACATACTATAATTAGATGTTCCCATGTCATGATAGCATATAAAAGATCTTCTACACAATAACAATGGATAATGTTCTAGAAATAAAAAATAAAAAAAATAAAAAAATAAAAAAATAAAAAAAAATCTGATGTAAACAACACAAACTTGTTTTTAAAAAGTCAAAATCAATAATTTAAATAATTGTCTAGATTAATAGCTATTAAAACGACATAAGCCCCCACGAGAATGACATCATCTACCATCTTCAATAGAACTCCATTCGTTTGAGCATTTCATTGAATTTATATGGATCAAAACAACAATAATAATCACTATATTAATTTTTTTTTTATTTAAAAAATTTTATGACTCAGATTTTCCTAAGAATTATCCACTTCTTTTTTGACACCTATCTAGCACCATATATGACGTTTTATTGCTTGGATTTGAAAATCCATTTGAGATTTCTCAATCAAAGAGATTTCACAATCATTGGCTACCAACTTATAGCTAGCTCAATGAATGTTTCTATTTTTTATTATTTATTTTTTAAATTTCTTACAAAAAAAAAAAAGGGTTTATCCATAAGTATTTTTCCCCAAGCCCTCAATAGCTAGTAGAACTGTTTCTTTTTTAAAAATATAATTAACCCATCAAAAACACTAATTAATTTGTGAATAAATTACCTACACGGCTACATTAATATGTCAAATAGTGTTTCTAAATAAAATTATGTGCTACGTGCCACCCTATGTCATACAAAGGCTTTAATTTTGTGTCAACCTATCATGTTAAAAGTAATCAATATTATGGTAAGGCATCAAACATGCAATGCATGTAACCATGGAAATGAAAATTGAGAACTAACCACCATATCAGTAATATAATAATGTAATACGAAGTATATATTTTGAAATGTATCACAAGAACAAATAATAATAACTCTTGTAAAAACATCCTTGTAAGATTTAAATAGTTAATTAGACCTCCAACCTATATATTGTAGAAAATATGTTAATATATGTGAGCAAAGGATAGGAAAATGGCCTACATTCTCTATTTGTACTCTGTTGTAAACAACAAATATTAACCATTAACAAGATTTTTTTAAAAAATATTTTTTATTCCCATACTTTTGAGGGTTTTCTTGTGATCTAGCAATTACTATACTTATCATTTGATGGCATCAAAAATTTCTCCATCCTTAAACCAAAATTTAAGAAAAGTATATATTAACCCAAGACATTGGTCAGGATACTGAGTATTGAATTGGAATTATTAAATTAATACTCCCTCCAACCTATAAATCTATAATATAGTGTTTGTTTTGACGATTATATTTTGCAGGTGGGAATTTAAGAAAATAGGTTTGATGAAAGTCTATATATATATATATATATATATATATATATATATATATATATATATATATATATATATATATATATATATATATATATATATATATATATATATATATATATATATATATATATATATATATATATATATATATATATATATATATATATATATAGGGGAAGGCTCTTGTGAGAATTTTTCTTATGTATATATACATATATATATATATATATATATATATATATATATATATAGGGGAAGGCTCTTGTGAGAATTTTTCTTATGTAAGAATTTTTCATATGTGAGAACACTCTTTATGTTCTAAATTTTTACTCGTATGTTCTAAATTTTAAATCTGATGTTCTAAACTTTTCCTTAGGTGTTCTAAATTAAATCAAATGTTCTAATTTAGTACTCACATGTTCTAAACAATAAATTAGTTAAGTTTGATGTCATAAATTTTAAATAACTTGTTCCAAAATTTTAACTTATATGTTCTAAATTTTAAAACGTGTGTTCTAAGATTTTTAATTATATGTTCCAGATTTTAAAACGTATGTTCTATTTTTTTTTTTTACACGTATGTTCTAAATTCTTTACTCACACTTTCTATATTCTATATCAGTTTGTTCTAAATTTTTATTCACATGTTCATAATCTTAAGTCAGATGTTCTAAATTTTACTCATATGTTTAAAATTTCATAATGCAAATTTTAAAAATTTTTAATCACTTGTTCTAATTATATTCTAAAATCAGATGTTCTAAACATATTACTCACACAAATGTTCTAATTTATTACTCATATGTTCAGAATTTTAATTTGAGTCACATGTTCTAAATTTTAACTCGCATGTTCTAAATTTTTTTACTCACATGTTCTAAAGTTTTACTCACATGTTCTAAATTTTAAATCAGTTCTCATATAAGTATGAATTCTCACATATGGACCTATTCTCACCGGATCCCTCCCCTATATATATATATATATATATATATATATATATATATATATATATATGGAATTAAAAAATAATTTATTCTTTTTTTTAAGGAAAAAAATAATGATATATTATTAGTAGTATTATAGGATGCTAATACATTTTTAAATATAAGGAGTGGTGTGTAGTCTAGACATAAACCTATAATGTAACACTTATGTTATGCATGTCCTTTATTTTAACCATAGTTAAGATATTATAATTTGAATTATTAAACTTTGATATGGCCTGGTTTAGTCTGGTTTGAATATTTATCTTCATAATTTTGTCTAGTCTAACATGATTTGGTATAACTTTAACAAGATATGAATATATGATAATAAGAATAAGAATAAGAACACAATATTGATTCTAAACAAGATGAGTATAATATATAGTGGTACTACGAGTACAATAATGTAAGGTAAAGATATCAATCAACTAGTATTTCATGTACTTTATAATAAATCAATTTGGCCAAATTGTAAGATGGAAACCAGCAATGAATTCCAAGAGAGGAATATAGATGAAGTGTTTCTCTCACAACATTGAACATAATGGTTGAAAAATTGCAATTACTTTGCAATGTCACCAAATAAAACAAGCAAATATCTGTGGAATGATTATGTCATTGGATTTGGAAGCACACCATTAAAAAAATTCACCATATTACAATATTACATAAATGCATGTTTCTGTGAAAGAGCAATATAACCAAAACCAAACCCTAGTTAAGTTTACACCTGTTTATAAACTAACAAGTAGTGGAAATCGAGTCATCTAATTAACTATGTACCAAATTAAAAGATAATGATCATGTAGGCTAGTTAAGAGGTGAAAAGTACATAAGCAGAAGTAGGGAGAAACATGTATGTATAAATATATAGTTCAAGGGGCATAATGTCTAATCAACTACACTTTCCGTGTTTTCGTTTTGAATTTCATCATGCTTACCAATGCACAATGTAAGCCTTTCATTATTGTTATACATAAATAATAGTTATAAATAAAATTTGATTTTATGAGAATATGTATTGATACGATTCTAACAGGGTCTCACATTATATTACTATTCTATACATATAATATAAATCACATTTCATTCATATGTTGCAACTGAACATAAATAAGTATTGATCATACAATTTGACATAATTTAGTGGTTTAAAACATGAGGTTACAATGCAAGTTGTAGTCAGTACGTAAAATAACCGACTCAAACCAAAATTTAGAAGAATGTCATGTGACACATCAACTTTATAATTAACACTTTTTAATACTTGCATATAGTAAAGATTTAGGTTACAAAATAATCATGTAGTGACGACCCTGTAGTAGGCTAATTAAGAGAATAAGAGTTAGAAATGTACATATGAAAAGTAGGGAAAAAGAAACATTATTGTATAGTTCAAGGGCCATACATACATGCAATTTAATTATATTAAGTATAACATAATTAAGTTGGTGATGAATAACAACAAATTGACTCTAGTTACCACAAAAGATATGCTATTATTGATGCATGGGTGATTTTATTAATAAAGTATACTAGTGGTTTAGAGATTCTTCCCCTAATTAATTTGCTCATTATATGACAAGTCGTACATTTTCTTGGCCTATGAGTATAATAGATTGTTTAATGTGCTTTTCAAAATTATATTGGCGTTTAATTATTGTAAAAAACTACTAATGTTTTCTTCAATAAAAAAAAAGGTAGTTGCACCTTGCGCTCTTGAAAATATCTTTAACATATTTGAGATTAATTTACTAGATCTCACATGAGTATATTTGTATATAATTCATCTTACTTAACAGTGAAAATTTATTATAAAAAAAATTTATAATAAAAATTATGTAGCTATTTTGAAATAGAAGAAATATATATATTCTATTTGCATCTATGTATGATCTTAATCTTAAACTTTTTAAGATTCGGATCACGAGGGTTCTATATACGAAGTATGTAAGTAGCAAAACTTGTGCTTAAGAGTTAAGATTATTACATAGAAATATAGAATCATGGCTGAACAATATTATAAAGTTATACTCTCCTCAATTTATTTGACATTATTCAGCTAAATATTTTATTGTGATAGATAAATTTATAAAAATTTTAGACTAGATAATATTAGATACATACATTGATTTATAGAGTTATGAAAAATACAAATAGATTGAATAAGTTAGGGTCTGTTCTGATTGACTGAACTGAGCTGAACTTATTGAAGCCGAACTGTACTGAATTTAACTGAACTGAATATTTTATAAGAGAATGAAATTAAGAACTAGACTGAACTGAACCTATTGGAGCTGAACTGAACTGAAAATAAATTGAAGAGAACAGACCCTTAATATTAGCCAAATTAAATAAGTTGAGCAAAGCATCCAGATTTGCATCAATATATAGTTAAATAAACAATATACTTAATTGGTATATCCTTTCAAAAATTGTTTTATATCATCATACATTCAAAAGTTAATATTATATTGATACACTCTAGAGAAATTTCAACCAAATACTCCATCCTAAACAAAAGAGGTTTCAATTATGCAATATCTTAAAAAGAAATACAACCAAATGCACTAAAAAACAACCAATCTTGCAAAATTACAACCTTGATCTACCGTACCCTAAACTCCTAACACTAAAGAAAATCAAATTTATTTCTGTTTTAGCCTTGTTGAGATAATGATCATAAATAGAGCATTTTTAAAAAAAGTTGAATAATGTTCATAATTAACATACCATCCATATGCATCTTTTATGCACTGGAAATCACTATGGCTATTGCTAATTGACTTTAACATCATCTAGCAACTTCGATTCTCCACATCTATATATTTTCTCTAACGTAGTACTTCATGTTATAAACGAGGGGAATTTTTTAGTGCAAGGGCCATAATGTCTATTTGAATACTCTCTCCGTTCCAAATTAACATATATACAGTTGTATATACAATTTAAACAATATATACGTATATATCGTTGTTTATAATTTTTACTATAAAGTCATGTAATATTTTGTTGGATTCAACTTAATATACACTTGTAAAATATCAATTTTTAATAATTTAATAAAATATTAATTAGAGTAAAGCCCTGTTCATTTCACCTAATTTTTGCTCAATTGAAATTATTTTACTGAATTGAACTTAATACTAAACTTAAATTATTTTTACTAAACTAAATTTAATTTTACTGAATTGAAATTATTTTACTGAACTAGAATTATTTTTACTAATTTTATTATAATTCTTTTCTAAAATTACTGATATTTACTAAACTATAATTATTTTTACTGGTTTGAAATTAAATTTACTAAACTGAACTAAACTAAACTAAGCTTATTTTTACTAAAATGAAATTATTTTTTTACTAAATATTAATTTTTTAAGGTGAAATGGACAAAGTCTTATTAATTAACTCTTAAATGAACTATTACTTTAACAACGGTGAAATGAAAGTATATAAATAATTTCTAAATATAGGCAATATATAATATTCCCATTGTTCGGTTGTTCCATATTATAGTTTGTTTGTTTTTTTTTTTTTTTTTTTTTTTTGTTTTTTTTTTTTTTTTTTTTTACACAGTTTTGAAGACATATTTTTGACAATCATTATCTCTTAAATGACTATATCTTACCCCGACCAATCCATTATATTTTTAGTTTTTACTTATCTGTCTTAAATTCTTAGTTCAACCATTTTAATTTTATAAATGCATTTTTTTTATAACTCGGCCTTTTAAAAGCTTAGTGAGCTAAGAGTTTACAATAACAGAGTTAAACTTTTAGAAACAAATGGAAAACGACCAAAAACACTAAAACCAATTTACCATGTTAAGATACAACATCCACCCTAGCTAAACGCCTAATCTTAAGAAGATCAAATTTATTTCTATTCTAGATTTCTTGAGATAAATAGTAATAATAATTATAGCATTACTAGCACTTTAGGAAAAAAAAAAAAGATAACAAATGTTTATAATTCACCTACTATCCATATGCATCATTTTTATGCACTGGAAATCACTATAGCTAGAGCAAATTGACTTTAACATCATCTAGCAACATCGATTCTCCACATAAATGTACTTTTACTACCATATTATACATATTTTATTATATGCTTTTTGAACAAATTTTATGTGCTTTTGTTTTCTAATCTTAACTTGGTAAACTGCTTAGTGATAGTAATTGGTCATTTAGTTTGTCCTATTATTAGGAGACACTCAACAAATCCCATTTTTCCACAACATTTTGCGTCAGCCACCACTAGCTTAGATAATTTATGGTCATTTTTATTTATGGATTTACTAGTGTTTGCTTTTTAATAAAATAGAGTTTGGATTTGCTCTTAATACTAAAATAAAGTTTTTTTATTTTATTTTCCTTAAAATGAAACTTGATAAACTTTTATGTGAGTTGAATTTTTGTGGAATTGTATTTCTTTTCCTTTTAGTGTACTATCCGTTTCATATGAAATTTTAGCATGTGTTGGGAAATTTTGATCATATGTTTCCAAGTTGAATAAAATCGAGAGCGTAAAGATGTCGCTATTGAATATAAATTATTCTCCGAATATGCTTATCTGAACTTTACAATCGAATTAGATAAAGTTGTGACATTAAATAAGGAAAACGAAAGATAATAATTAGAGAAAAAATAAATCAACTTACATAATAAAAACAAGTTTACATATTCACCTTTTCTTGAGACTTTAAACTCCAAACTACAAATTAAACCTCCGGCCGCCCACAATTAAATGGTATCACCTTGCTTTCATTTGATTCATCTCTACATATTAGGTAAGAATCATTTCTTCGATGACCTATTTGGAAAGGTAGGAAAACCTTAGAAGTTTTTTTTTTTTTGGTGCTTAGAGAGCCACACAAGGGCGGGGGTGAGAATTGTTCCTAGGATCTCCTAGAATCGGGAGGGAAGCTCTAACCACTTGAGGTATCCCTCACTCTCTAGAAAACCTTAGAAGTTAAATCTTACTATCTCATCTTAATTTAAAATATTACTCCATATTAATTTAATTTCAACTAGGCAAAATCGATCAAATCAGGTCAGAATAAACTAGAAAGACTCAAATTATACCACATCAAGTTAAAATGATATTCTCCATTTAATTATTACAAAACTATTTATATTCTTATCAATAAAAGTTATAAAAACTCGATATTTAGAATTTACAATATTTGAAAGGAGTCTTTAAATTTTAATTGATTATTTTTTTAATATTTAAATTTAATTATATAGGCAAAGCCGCAAAGGACCAAGACATCAGATCAAATAAGATCAACACACTCCTACTAACTGCACTTAATTCATGCTAAAAAAAATAAAGAAAAATAAATATAAAATAAATTAACAACCAGCATTATATATTGGTAAGGACTAAGGAGGGAATACTACTTAAATTAGGCTTTTAAAGTTATGTATAAATGGGCCGGACCAACTGCACTAAACTGGCTAAACAATGATCCGGTGTTCTTGAGTTTGAGGTCCAACAACCTTTTACTTCTTGATAGGCCTCTAATAAACCAAGTGTTGTCGCATATTCTTAGGTGCACACTCATGCACCTAGAAATAGGTGTAATAACAGTACAATATGGACATTAGCTTTTTAGAAAGTGAACATTAGGTTTCTTCTTCTTTATTTTTCTCCTTCATTTTTTATTTTCTCTCTCCTCTGTTTTTTTTTATTTTCCCCCCTTTTTTACACTTTTTTGATAAAATTTGTTTCTTACAACATGAAAGTAGTTATTAAGTATGAATTTTTGTGTGAATTTCGATTTTGTGCTTTAATTTTGATTGATTAAGGTATATATGAATCTTTGAATTCACAAATTATACTCTATTTTTTCTCCTTCCTTCTTTAATTCCTTTTTCCTCTGTTTTTTTTTTCTATTTTTCTCGTTTTTTCGATTTAACGATTGAATATGTTACTTACAATATGGAATTGGTTGTTTATTAGATTTTTTGAATTCATATTAATTGATTTTTTTTTTTTTTTAGCTTCGATCAATTTCATTTGTGTATGAATTTCATTTGATTTTCTGCATTTTTTTATCAATGAACATAATCATGCAAAATATGAACATATGCATCGGTTCCCTTAAATGTAAACATTAGCTTTTCAGAAAGTGAACATATGCATTTCAGAAAGTAAACATAACAATTCAAAATATGAACGTAAGCATTGGTTCCCTTAAAGTGAATATAATCATTTAAAAGATGAACATATGCGTAAAAAATATGATCATATGCATTTAAGAGAGAGAACATATGCATAAACAGACTTAATGAGAACAACAAATATTTACTATGAATATTTACATTATGAACATATAAAATATTATTATGAATATAAGGCATTTTATTATGAACATAAAAAATTGAAGAAATAAAAATAATATGATTATGAAACATATGCATCTTAATTCATAAGTATTAAAAATATGAACATATGAATTCAAAATATGAACATATGCATTGGTTCATTTTTGAATGCGTATGAACATAAGCATTTCAGAAGGTGAACATATACATAAAAAAATATGAACATATGAATTTAGAAAGTGAATATAAGCATTTCAGAAAGTTTACAAACGGATTCAAAATATGAACATAAGAATTCAAAATATAAACATATGCATTTCGAAATGTGAACATAAAATATCCGTTTGATTTCACTAATTTTTTTTGACAATTCCAATAATAAATTTCGAACAATATTCAAACAAAATTAAGTGATAATCATATAAATTCAAACAAAATTAAGTGAAATTTACATAAAATAGCCTTTTTGGGAAGGATCTTTTTTTTATTTTGCATCTCTTTCCTAATGTCCATTGAAGTTTTTGCAGTTTTTTAGTGAAAGAATGAAATAGAGGAGAGAGAATGTGAAAAAGAGGAGAGAGAAAATCATATAGAAGAAGAAGATTTTTGAGTTTGGAAATGACGTTACATTTATTGGGTGTGGGTGGGTGTATTGGGTATGGGTGGGTGTATTGCAATTTTCGTGTTTTTTTGGTTTTAGGATTTTTTTTTAAAAACGGTTTTAGGGCTTTTTTTAATTAGGTGTGTAATACCCCGTATTTTTAATGTATTTTATAAATTATTTATTTAATTATAAAATATATTTTGGGTCAAACTATTTTAATTATTGAATTATGAATACAGCAAGTATTTATATTTGGGTCAATAAGTATTCAATCCAAACGTAGCCCATCTTTATTGAACCCAATCATCTTATTTTTTACTTTTGGGCCACCTACTTCATCACATTTAAGTCCATTATTTTTATGAACCCCAAACCTACCCTAACCTACTCTACACTATAAATACTCTACTTATCCCCAAAATTTTACCACCCAAAAAGGTCAAATGGTCAAGGTAAGCTATTTTCTTTTTATTTTTATTCTTTCTTTCTTCTTTTCCTTTTTCCTTTTCTTATTCTTTCTTTTTATTCTTGCATTTACGTGGGTTTTGGGTGACATAAACCCACCCAAATTTCAACACCGGCTGCCACTGCCCACCGTCGGCTGCCACCACCTGCCACGCCGCCGCCGGCTGGCCGGCCACCACCCACAGTGGTTCTTCCCTTCTCTCTCCTCTTTTATTTTGTTTTAATAATTATTCCTATAATATATACTTTGGGGTTTTGATTTTAAATTATTTAAACATGATTAGTATGTTCTACAATTGTGTTTTGATGATTAAAGGTTGTAAATTTTAGATTATAAAGTGTTTAATTTTCAGATTTTATGAAGTATTAAAAGTTAGGGTTTTAATTATTAAAGTGTTGATTTTTAGGGTTCTAACTTACAGTTGATTTGGGGGTTTTATATACCCATTGATTGTAAGTGGTAATAAAGCTTAAAGATTGTATCTTTATGGAGTTTTAATGAAATTTTAATGGGTTTTTGTTAATAGAATAATGCTGGAATTTTTATTTACATACTACTTTTGTGTATTAATTAAAAGGAGTTGATTACCCATAAGTAGAGAATATTTTAAGTGGTTTTAATATAATTTTCAGATTTATTTAAGGGGTTTAAGCCTTAAAAAGTATGCTGGAATTTTTATATGAACACGCAAATTCATGTTTTAATAATTAGATTTCCGTTCGTTAATTTTAATCTCGTTTTAATCCCGATCAGGTTCTAAACTCCTCCGATTTTGATAAAAAAAGTAGTGTTTTTCGAGTGGAAACAACATTTAAAGAAAGACTCACTACCTTTGATAGTGAGCACTACCCTGTCGTGGCCAAATTCAGCCTCTAAATACGATTTTCGAGCAGTTTTTGATTTTTAACGAAGTTTTTTTTATGCTTTAAATTTTATCTTTGAGTTTAAAAGGGGTAAGAGATAATTTAATGTTCCTATGGATAATTTAAGTATAAAGATGTATTTTGATGAAGTTTTAAAGGATTTTTGATTAGTTTAAAATGTTGGAATTTTATTTAAAGTAGTATAATCGTGATTTTTAATAAAAGGGTGTGATTATCCATTAAAAAGGAGTTTAATTAGGGGTTTTTAAATAATTTTCAGATTATTATAAGTTATTTAAAGTGAGTTTAAGTTGCTGGAAATTGTGTATACAAGGGTAATTAATATAGTATTATTGTCCCTTTATGTAGGAGACTTGGTTCGAGAATTGTTGTAGAGTACTCGGTTATTTTAAGAGCTTATTTGAGGTACGTACGCGTACTTAGCATAATTTGGTGATGTAGAATTATGCTAGGTTTGTTTGTAATTGATTATAAGTAGAATCATGCTAAGGTTTATGTATGGAATTGTGAGTTTATGGTGTTTGTGATTGAATGGTGAAGCATGAATTATTTGTGATGGTTTATGGATTGGAAAATTGTATTTTTGGCATGTTGTGTTTGAACCACATTTTTATTTATGGCGTGTTAGAAGGCATGATTAATTAAACTACATGTTTAATTATGTTTGGAATATTGAAAAGGAATTTTATTATGGTTCAAATAATTTTTATCGATGCTTTAAGCATGAGGAAGGAGCTATATAAGTGTCTGGGTACACAAGGAATAAATTGTATGTTGGTGCCTTTGTGCACTTAAGGTGTTTTTAACACCGAGGGATAGGATTTTTGGCGCATTATGCGTTTAAGGTGTCTTTGACACTGAGGTAGAATTAAAAAGGGTTCAACATTAAATATTATGTGGTCACTAAATATTCAAGAATTAAATTGGTATGTTTGAGTGATTGAATTATTATTGATGATTGAATTGTTATGCTTTGAGGGTTATCACCAAGTCTAATAATATGTAATAACGTAAAGTGAAAGAGATTACGCACCAAAACTCTTGGAACGTATATACCTTGAGTATGAACATATGGGGGGAGTTATGTGACTTTATATTTGAACATAACTTCTAATGGAGTACAGGACGCTGTATATTCCTTTTTATTATTATTATGCGCTGGAATTCCGCCACCTATGTGTGGCACAGGTTTGTTGCTGGCACGGTTAGCTCCCGTGTCAGTTAACCCCAATTTATTGGGAGAGGTATAGTTGGAAACCCGTTCGATGCGTAATCAATGCAAAATGAATTAATTAGTGTCTAGTCATTGTGTCTTGGTCATTGGTGTGTATGCTTGTGAACAGGTGCAATGAGGTAAGTGTGTGTTGATAGGTGAAAGCATGTTAGTGTGGCTAATTTACGCTTATGTACTCAGCTTTGCTGATTGTGTGTGTGTTTGTGTATTTGGCCATGACTTTATCTTGGCCCTATGATGACCCATTTTTAATGGAGAGTAGTGGAGACAAGTAGAGATAAGCTTTTCAGGTATTGAGGCATATTCATGATGGGGCACGAGTGAAGAGCGAATCATGCTAGTTTATATTAGTTACAATGTGTTTCTGCTTTAATTATTTATGCTAATATTTATATGTGGAGCTAATATCAAGTTTGGATTTGGTTTGGTTTTTAATAAGGGCCTTTAATGGTTCCAAGTTGTAGGTTGATTTTCATTTTACTTCGCTCATTTTGGTTTTAACTTTACTTTCGTTTGGTTAGCTTTTCAAGTTGGTTCGTTTTGGAAAGGTTTTTAAAGTTAGTCTTCCGCTGTGTATCTTTGATATTTGCCTTAACCGTTTTCACAGTGGCGGTAATGTCTTAGATATTCCTATTTAAAGTTTTATACAGGGCAAAACATGTATTTTAAAATAAAGGAATTTCTAGGATGTTACAAGGTGTGTGTAATTAGGCTTTTGGGGTACGTTGTTACACCTATTTAAGGTGCACAAGGGTGTACCTTAGACTAATTGAAGTGTTGTAATAGCTTGAGAATCTTATTAGAGACTTAGAGTTAGGGTTAATTGATATTGGAATTTAATTTTGCTTCTTTTAATCATCGTGTTTGGTAAAATTAGGTAAGTGGTAGCACATATGGTTCAAAACAATATTATATGTTCTTTGGATAGATTTTCTATAATCACTTTAGAAGTTTTAACATCGGGTCCCAAAACTTTCAAAATGGCCAAGGTTCTATTTCGTGTATTGTTTTGGACTTTTTTTTTTTTATTATTTTGAACCCATATAGGAAACAAATTGGGTGCTTTTCATGGACCCCATGACACCCCGAGAAGTCCAGAGTCTATTTGAGTGGTTGTTACCATCCAATTATTATTTATATAGTCAATTTGGTTGTGTATGTACACATCTCCCTTAATAATTATTAACTCTTGGGAACCACTTGCCTTTAAGTGACCAACAAGCGGTCATAAATAGCATACCAAACCACATTATATGACCTTGGGGTGCATTTCTTACCATCTCGAGAGTTTTGGATATTGGGTCTCGATAACTCTAAAATTGGCCTTAAAGCGTGTATTATAACCTTTAAATTAAATTTAAACAATTTATTTACTTTTCCAGAACCCTATAAGGAGACAAGCTTAGGTTCTTTTCATGGACCTCATAAGACTCCAAGAGGCCATTTAGGTGGTTGGAACAGTCTACTTTACCTTTAAATTGTGAATTTGACGACTCAAGGTCACCACGAGCCATTATATATGTGACCGACTACTACCCATACACGATTTCAACAATATTATATAACTCCGGTATGAATCCCCAACAATCCCGAGATTTTTTGACACAGTATCCCAAAACTAAAATTAGTCTAATTTGCATTATAGCCTTCAAATTTAGCTTTCGGAGAATACTATTAGACCTATCAAGGTTTTTCATCAAGGTGCTTCCGAGGGTTCCCAAACACCCAAAGAACATGAGAGGCCTACTTGATGCTAGAACAATCTCATTCATGCTTTGGTCCATCCTTAGCTATCTCGTCTTAAGATGCCTTGGTTTGGCCCTGAACTATTGGCAATGTAAAGAGTAAATGTTAATTTACCCCTTAAAAGCAAGTACTATATATGATAATGATTATGAACATATACTTCATTTTAATTAATTGCAAGTTTGCAATATAGAGAGTGATGGAAGAAGGATACTTTTGTCATTGAATATTCACAAAGTATATATAGTAGTACAAGAGTTAACTAAATACGGTAATACAAGATTACAACCTCTTGAATCAAGGAGGACAATATCAAAGGAATAATTACAGCTATGATAATGGAATTGAATTCCTTAAATCAAGGCATAGCTACAGCTCATGATTATGCCGCTAATATTGTGTTTGACTTTAGATTGTCAATCACAATCCTTTACACGCCCCCTCAAAAACGGTCGGGTAAGCAGAAAGACCGATTTTGCTGATCAGAGTATGGTAAGGTTGACGAGGAAGAGGTTTAGTTAATGTATCTGCGAGCTGGTCATTTGTTGAGATGTATGCAACTCTTAGTTTCCCACATTGTACGTTTTCTCTAACAAAATGATAATCCAAGGCTAAGTGCTTCATTTTAGAGTGGAACACAGGGTTTGCACTTACATAGGTTGCACCCGCATTATCATAGTAGACGACTGGTGCCATATTAACTTTGTGACCAAGCTCTTCGAACAAATTTTGTACCCACAAGATTTCAGCAGTTGCATTTGCTACTGCTCTGTACTCAGCCTCGGTAGATGATCTCGCTCTTGTGCGTTGCTTCCTGGAGGTCCAAGATATTGGATTTTTGCCTAGGTAGACAATATAAGCTGTTGTTGATATATAATCATCTTTGTCACGGGCCCAGTCTGCATCCGAGAATGCATGAAGAGTGAGAGGAGAGTTTTTGTGTATAATTAGACCCATGTTCATTGTGCCTTTAAGATATCGAAGTAGCCGATGAAGAGCTTGCATGTGTTGGTCAGTTGGCCTTTGCATGTATTGAGCTAGTTTGTTTACCGCAAATGCTACGTCTGGCCTTGTAAGATTTAGATATTGAAGACTGCCAATGAGTTGTCGGTGGTTCACCATGAAGAGACAAAGGTGGATGAGTTGCTAGAGGAGTTGCAACAAGCTTTGCCTCATCCATACTTGCTTTACAAAGAATGTCATTAATATACTTCTTCTGACTTAAGAAAAGTCCATGTGGATGTGGCACAACTTCAACACCCAAAAAATAGGAGAGGTCCCCTAAATCTTTGAGTGAGAAACGTGTAGCTAGATTGTTGACAAAATCCTCCAAAAATGAATTATTATTACTAGTCACAATGATGTCATCAACATATACTAGTAAGTAAATGATATTACCATTTTTGTGAAGCACGAACAGTGATGAATCCGAAATTGTATTTCGAAACCCTAATTTAATCAAATGTTGCCGCAATTCATAGTATCATGCCCTTGGTGCTTGCTTCAATCCGTAGAGAGCCTTGTTTAGTTTACACACATAGGTGGGATGGTTCGGATCACTATAACCGGGTGGTTGAATTGTGTAGACATTGTCAGTGAGAGTGCCTTGTAGAAATGCATTGTTTATGTCTAGTTGACGTAATGGCCAACCTTGACATACGGCTAAATAGAGAATGAGTCTGACTGTGGAAGGCTTCACTACGGGGCTGAAAGTTTCACCGTAGTCGATGCCTGGTCTTTGATTAAAACCTCTAGCTACATAGCGAGCTTTATATTGAACAATGTTACCATCCTTATCCCTTTTGATTCGATAAATCCACTTGCAACCTATCACATTTTGTGATGTGTCTGGCGGAACAAGATCCCATGTGTGATTTTTCACAAGAGCATTTATTTCCTCATCCATAACTTTCCTCCAGACAGGGCTTTTTAGAGCTTAAGTGATGTTTTTAGGTACGTCGACAGTGACAACTTCAGCATTTAAGTTGAGCTTGTCGATTGGTTTTCGAATGCCATGTTTGAGACGGGTGGACATTTGATGTGTGGGTTTAGGAGAAGATGGTTTAGAGTAGGATGGGGTATGGTTCTGTGGATTAGAAGGTGATATGATGGGAGAAGATGGTGTGTCATTATAGTTTGGTGTAGTATGTTCAGTTTCGTCAGCGGTAGAGGAATGTGAGTGGAGTGGAGAAGGCGTAGTACGTGGAGTAAGTGGTTGGGATGGAGGAGTTAATATTGATAAAGTTAGAGGGGCCCATTCCTCTAGTAATGTAGGCAGAGAGATTGGGGTAGTAGTTTTCTCAGAGAAAGGAAATTTATTTTCAATAAAATGCACATGCCTAGATGTATATATTCGGTGGGAATCTAACTCCAAGCAATAGTAGGCACTTTGAGTGGGGGAGTAGCCTATAAAGACACAAGGTTTTGATTTTGGGTCTAATTTGTGGGAAGTATATGGCTTTAACCATGGATAACAAAGACAGCCGAAACTCCTAAGTTTTGTGTAATTCGGTTGAGTGTCGAATAACTTGTAGTATGGAGATTCATTGTTAAGAGTGGGTGTAGGCAAACGATTTATGAGATAAGCAGCGGTTGAACAAGCATGAGACCAATATTCAAGTGGCATATTGGCATGAGATAAGAGAGATAGAAATGTCTCAACAATGTGACGATGACAGCGTTCGGAGTAGCCATTATGTTGGGGTGTATGAGGAGGAGTTGTAAGATGAGAAATCCCGTCGATAGATAAATATTTTTGTAAAGACTCATATTCCCCCCCATTATCAGAGTAAAGTGTTTTGAGAGGTAGTTGAAAAAATTTCTCAACTAGAGCTTTATACCGAATGAACACATTTTTCGTGTCAGATTTTTTCTTGAGATTGTAGAGCCAAATATATTTAGTATAATGATCAACAAATATGACATAATATTTGAATCCATCGTGGGAATAGACGGGGGAGGTCCATAAGTCAGTATACACATATTCAAGGGGAGCAGTAGACTTTATAGAAGATTTAGAAAAAGGAAGACGATGACTTTTATTGCAAGCACATGAATTACAATCTAAGGTAGAAATACTAGCAACATTGAGTTTATTTTTAGATATAAGTTGCCTAAAAGCATTTTTGGACGGATGTCCTAGACGATGATGCCAATCAAGAGGAGTGGTTTTTATGCTTGTATAGACCTTAGGAGAATGTGCTTGAACTTCATAAACATTTGACTTAGTTGGCCCCCGGAAGAGAGATTCCCCCGTTTTGAGATCCTTCACAAGGAAAGAATTGGATGAGAATATAACAGAGACATTATTATCTTGACATAATTGAGATATAGAAATGATATTTTTAGATATGGCAGGAACAACTAGAACATTATGGAGTTTAAGAGAGGAAGAGAGATCTATAGAACCATAGTGAGTTATTTTAAGACCCGTACCGTCACCAATGACTAGTTCCTCAGTACCATCATAAGGAGCATGGAGAGAGAGATTATTGAGGTCTGAAGTAACGTGATGAGAGGCTCCACTATCAAGCAACCAAGGGGACGTGGAGGTGGAGGCAACAAGTTCACTAGTGTGTGCTTGCGGTTTGGAGTAAGGACGATTTTGTTGCATTGGTGGTTGAGGAGGAGGTGTGGCAGTAGGGAATTGTTGTTTAAACAAGGAGCAATGGGAAACAACATGCCCTTGTTCTCGACACCACTGACATTTGCCGAGAAAGGGACGAGGTTGTTTGTTATAAGTGGTAGGTGTAGGGAGGATACCTGATGCATTGTTGCGGCTATAGTTGCGATTCTGGTTCCTTGTGGTCGTAGCAAAGGCGGTGGCAGGGAGGGATGTGTCTGCACGAGCTTGTTGAATT
Organism: Chenopodium album; assembly: GCF_948465745.1. Taxonomy (NCBI): domain Eukaryota; kingdom Viridiplantae; phylum Streptophyta; class Magnoliopsida; order Caryophyllales; family Amaranthaceae; genus Chenopodium; species Chenopodium album. The sequence goes on from NC_137838.1 coordinate 76,796,516, forward strand.
GCTAGCTCCTTGTTGATTAGCTTTTCATGTAGCTCTTCAAAGGAGATGGGGATGTCCCTAGCATTCACTGATTCAATGACAGAGGTGTATGAGTCATCTAAACCAAGGAGTACTCGATCAATTATATCTTCACGCTCCATCTTCTTTCCAAGGGCAGCAAGTTGATCTACACAAGCCTTGACAGATTGCATGAACTCGGTGATGGTTCGGTTGAATTTAGTGATGCGGTTGAACTGATCTTTGAGTTGCATAATGTGACCACGGCTAGGTGTGGCGTATGTCTTGGCAAGAATGTCCCAAAGTTGCTTAGAGCTTCGAGCTTCGGAGACAAGAGGGTATTGGTTTTGTGAGAGGGTACCAATTAAAGCACCTATTAGAAGCTTATCCTGACGAGTCCAAAAGGAAAAGTCGGGATTGAGTTTTTCCACACCATCAGTGGTGATAGTAGGAGGAGGGCAAGGGAGAGTGCCGTCAACATACTGGTAGAGATCATGACCAACTAGAATGGCCTCAATTTGCATTTTCCATGAAAGATAGTTTGTAGCGGTAAGCCTGATGGCATTGTTAATGTTGAGAAAGGTGAATGGTTTTGTGGGATCATTGCCATTGGGAATTTGATAGGAGGTGTTGGGGTTTGACAGAGCCATTGAAGTAGGAAAAAAATTGAATTAATTTGAGTTTTAATTTGGATCAAGCGACTGATACCATATAGAGAGTGATGGAAAAAGGATACTTTTGTCATTGAATATTCACAAAGTATATATTTAGTAGTATAAGAGTTAACTAAATACGGTAATACAAGATTACAACCTCTTGAATCAAGGAGGATAATATCAAAGGAATAATTACAGCTATGATAATGGAATTGAATTCCTTAAATCAAGGCATAGCTACAGCTCATGATTATGCCTCTAATATTGTGTTTGACTTTAGATTGTCAATCACAATCCTTTACATGCAACATATGTACAGTTTTTCACCTTAACTCCTATGAGTCTAAGACAAATTTTGATATGAATAGTTTTAGTTATGCATAGCTAAAATATAAAATATTGATATTTGATTCAAACAAAATTTCATATGATGATATCAAATTAAAGGATAGTAAAACCAAATTGTGGCCCAACCTTAAGACTTTCATATCAAAGGGTCAGGCCCAAATCCATACCTAAGCCCAAGACCAAAACCAATTTGTGGCCCAAACCTTAAGATGATTTTACAAGATAGTAAAATTTGGAACGGTGTCGTTTAATGAATACATAGATTTATTGCTTTTATTTCAATCTTTCTTGAAACAAAAAATCCAAAGGAGGGAAACAAACGGCTTATCTCCTTGTCCTTCTCAGTTTCAACAAACATGGAGGACTCCCTCCCAACCATTTCCAACCCACAAACTCATGAGCAACAACCTCTAACTTCACCGTTAGCCGAGAAAGAAATCGGAAACCATGGACTTACCAAGAGGATTCTACGTCATGGAAACTCTTGGCAAACACCATTTCCCGGTGATGAAGTTGAAGGTAATCCTCAATAATCTATCTTAGCTTGTAATTTTTATTATTATTGGTTACATAAAGTTTTGTCTGTTTCTTTATTGTACGATTCTTTATGACTATTCATGTTAGCTTACCCAAATCATTTTGGGACTAACGCTCTGTTGTTGTTGTTGTTACGTAGAGTTTTGATTATTTCACCTTGAAGTTGATTTTCTAATGTAATACACTTATATTATGCACTTTACACTAACTAGCCATGTTATATTACATTTATTGTGTTATTTTGTTCTTACATGTAGAGTTCATTATTTATTCTTCATCAACTTCCTAAATTAATCACATAATAAGGTAAATGAAAACTAGAAATATATTTATCGACTTTAATGTGATTATATGTTTGTTAGTTAGTCATCACCCCAATTTTATGTTATTCGTAGATGTCTAGGATGAAGAAAAAAATGTATTGTCGTCATAATTAATTCTTTGTAAGAAAAAGTAGTTTACGGTTAGATATCTATATACATATATATGTATTTAGCTAAATTATATGAATGAAGTGATTTTACCATTATTAATTGTCTTTTTGTAAAATCATTTTATATTCTTAACTTAAGAGAGCGATAAGTTATACTTCCTCTTTTTTTTTTTCATAGTTGTACCACTTTACGGTTATATATATATATGTATATATATATATATGTAATTAGCTAAATTATATTAATGAAGTGATTTTACCATTACTAATGGTCTTTTTGTAAAATCATTTCATATTCTTAACTTAAGAGAGCAATAAGTTATACTTCCTCTTTTTTTTTTCATAGTTGTACCACTTCTCTAATCTTTTCACGTTTGTTGATACTTGATTTTAATCTTTAATTATCGATGCGTAAAAATTACAAACATTTGATATTAAAACAGTATAAATCGAGACAAATATAACAAGATTCCACATGAGTATATTTCTGTATTAGCCATAAATCATCAAAACTAGTCAAAGTGAAACAAAAGAATAGTGTAAAAGTCAAACTGCTAAATAAAAAAGAAGTAATTACATATGTATGTTATTACATTGTTAAGTGTGTTAAACAGTTCATTACAGTGGGCACGTTGAGGATGGTTCTTCATTGGGATCAAGTCATGAAAACGGAACTCCTTTCAAGTTCAAATTGGGACAAGGTTAGAACTATAATTTAGTTTTCGAATGTAAAATCATTCATTTTGCTCATCAAATGACAAGATTTATAGAAGAATATAAATAATACAGGTGAAGTTATAAAGGGTCTGGATGAAGGGGTTGTCACAATGAAGAAAGGGGAGAAGGCCGTTTTCAAGGTACCGCCTCATTTAGCCTATGGAGAGGCCGGTTTTTCGCCCCTCATTCCGCCTCATTCAACCGTCATCTTTGATGTTGAGATGATATCTTGGAGCACCATTAGGGATATTACAGGAGATGGAGGTGTACTAAAGAAGATCATAACCGAAGGTGATGGTTGGGCGACTCCTAAAGATGGCGACGAGGTTTCAGGTGATCATACATACGCGATAGGATTGTTTTTTGTGCACAAGTTTTGTGAACGTGTCTACAATAAATAGTTAGATGTGTTCAAAATAATAGGTCACTTTCTAAACTAAGTCAAAGTTTATTTGACGTGTGCCTAAAAAATGTTCTTGTTAAAATTACATTGATTTATTACTCAAATTAAGTTGTTCTTTCCTTGTATTGCTAGTCAAGTATGAAGCAAAGCTTGAAAATGGCACGGTACATTCTACCTCCGAGAGTGTGCAACTTCATGTAGGCGATGGTAAGTTCGTTCAATCAAACACATACAGTTCACTCGAAATTTCTCTGAATCATATTGTCAATAGGAGAAATTCCCTGTTTCTCATGGGGACATTTTCGTGAATAAATCAATAACTTTTTCATTATTGTGGGCTCCACAGTTGAATAAAGTTGTTGATTTATTTACGAAAATGCCATGTGAGAAACAAAATTTGTTTCTCACCGTGAGAAACTGGGGCACCCTCTTGTCAATAGACGTCGTTAATTACCAGGATTATGTATGTTCACAGGAAAGCTATGTCCTGCCATCCATAAAGCAGTGAAAACAATGAGAAGGAACGAAAAAGCAGAGCTCTCTGTTAGGTTCTCTTGTAAGTTATCTTCAAACAATATATTTTCTTAAGGTAATGTAATTATGTAATGCTTAATTCTTTGACAAGATCATACACCAACTATAAGATAGATTTACAGATGGATTTGAAGTAGAATTTGGACGCGAAGAAGCCCGAAGTTCCAACATAACTATCCTTCTTGAGCTGTTATCTTGGAGAAGTGTTGTGGATGTCCTAGGTGACAAAAAGATCCTAAAGAAGGTTATTTCTGCTGGTGAAGGTTTTGTGTATCCGAATGAGGGTTCTTTGGTAAAAGGTGCTGAACTATTCGAGCATTTTTCATCCTTTGATTACTATGATTAGGATTTACATTCTCAATTCTTAAGCATAATTGGCAATTTCATAGTGATATATGTTGGCAAACGAGAAGATGGAGTAATTTTCGAGCAAAAGGGGTCTAACGATGAGCCATTCGAGTATATGTGCTTAGAAGGTACATTATAAATACATGTATACATCAAAACATGTGTTCAAAATCATCAAAATATATGTTCAAAATCTTATGCTTGTCATATTTTGTAACAGATCAAGTAGAGGAGAGCTTAGACAAAGCAATAATGACAATGAAGAAGGGAGAAAAGTCCCAAGTGTTCGTGTTTTCTGATCATGTGCAAGAAAGTCCTGAAGCATCAGATACCGTTTTTGCTAATCCAAAAGTTATATATGAGGTTGAGCTGCTTGATTTCACCAAGGTAAAAACGCGCTCTTGCAACTTTTAAGTCCCAGGTAACTTCAAGTAGTGGGGTGACCTCTGTTACTCGGACTCTTCATTTGACCACAAGGATCCATGACACTCGAATATCTTAGGGATTCGATGGGTAAGATCACTAATGTGATCTCACATTTATCTTCAAAATAGCCGAGTCTACCACATTCTCCTGTCTAGCACAAACAAGGAAAAAAAAAATCTGAAAATTTATCTACACCACTTCAAATTAAAATGAAATGTCCAAATAAAATGCATTATACCATTGTTTAAGGCAAGGAAGTTCTGCAGGATAAACCCGTCTGGAAGATGGACAAGCAGGAGAAGATCGAAGCGTGTGAGAAGAAGAAGCAGGAAGGAAATGAATTGTTCAAAGCAGGGAAGTTCTGGCTTGCTTCCAAGAAATATGAAAAGGCAAGAAATCTGACTTAACTAGTGACTAATACAAGTATTAATTAATTAACAATAGTTTTCTGATAGGAAATTTACTCATAATCTGGTGTACACTTTGTATATGCAGGCTGTAAAATGTATTGAATTCAACCACAATTTCTCAGATGAGGAAAAGCAACAAACAAAGGCGCTACTATCATCTTGCAATCTAAACAATGCAGCCTGTAAACTTAAATTGGAGGACTATGTTGGAGCTGCAACACTATGCACTAAGGTCTGTTCTAACCCTTTTTTTACTAATCAATCTTGTGTGGAGCTGATCATGGCTCGGATCACACCCAAAAAACTCGGCCTAAACCCGGTAAAATCAAGCCATGTCACACTGGTGTAAGGCTAAAACTAGTCTTACAACATCAAAAGTTTGTATTTGGGCTAGGAATTGGCAGCCTAAATGCCCATATTTTGCTCCAGTTTTATGTCAAAACAAACCCCGGGAAATAAAGTTATATACAAAGTACAATATTTTAACAAACCACGTATACTCTTTAACTTTAGTATTACTTTTGCATAAAAGGTAAAGAAAGTGACAGTATAAGACCCTTTTTACGAGGAAAACTCTTAGCGTATCAACAACAAGAATAATGCGATGTGATACAAGTTGTTTCCCGCTTCCCTACTCTTAGTCTTATATATCCTATACACCTATTTTAAGGCGAATTTCATTAACAGAAATCATTCAACTTTCCACAACTTATACTCGTTTTAGACACATAGGTTTGACATATTTAGATTAATGCTAATTGAAGTAATTCTAACTACTAAACATTTGGATATAATTTAATGTGGTAGGTTTTGGAGATTGATCAAGTTAACACAAAGGCCTTATTTAGAAGAGCTCAAGCATATTTGCAAACTTCTGATTTAGACAAAGCTGAAGCTGATAGCAGAAGAGCTTTGACAATTGATCCAAATAATAGGTACTTTAATTTTTTAATTAATTATCTCGAAACCTCATTATTACACACTAATAATCATGTTTTCATGTAACAAAAATTGACATTTTCTTTCTTAATTACTTTGGATTAACAGGGAAATCAAGCTTGTGTATCAGATGATTAAGACTAAACAAAAGGAGCATGCTTTGTACCAAGCTCAATTGTTTGGTACAATGATTTCAAAAATGGTTTAAATTTGTTTATTTGTAACTAAATTATTGTCGTTACATCTAAATGATCTTATCAAAGAATGTCATACGTACATTTATTATATAAATGGTGTTATCGATGAAAGTTATTAAAGACATGCACTTCTCTGATTGATTAATCATTTCGTACTTTTAATAATTTAAAATTCGTAAAATTTGAGTGAACCAATACAAAACTTGAATATGATATGTTACGAATGCATCTATATAGTGTTATTTTTAACATTAAATTAAAATTTAGATACTATAAGTTTAAATTAATGAACAATCCAAAAGTTAGTCTCAATATATTATCCGGATGTAGTATATATACTTCTTATAATAAGATCTCCAAGCTTTATACTTCAGATTTTCATGCTTTTTCAAGTAGAATTTAATAACGTTAGTCATGTAGTATATGTGCCATGTTAACATGTTACAAATGTGTAAAATTAGGTATAGTATTATAATTCGTCCCCGAAGTAAAAACGAGTATTGTGTTTGCTAACTACTAATAAGTAGTGATTGATCAGAAATATAATTAGAGAGGGAAATCTATCAAACCCACTAAATCATCGATGATAAGTTACGGTTGTTAGTGTGTTACTCCACCTATTACCAATTGATTTTAGGAAAGAACCATACTGGCTTTACATGGGTCTTTTTCCCTCTAATGTGGGCTTTTATTCGGCTTGGCCCAATGGTGTTCATTGGAGCCAACATAGCCTTTAGTCTCTTGGAGAAAATAGTGCTCATTATAATGGAACGGTGGGCGAGTACAAAAGAAGAATAAAAATGTCAAATTTGCAGCATCACTCCACACTATTAGACCAAGGTTAAGTGAACAACCCAAAAACACTAATAAGATTAAGAAAATTGACACTTAAAAAGTATCGTTGAATAATCCAAAAGTGGAATTAATTTTTTATAAATTAATCATGCTTTGAATAATACAAGATGCTGATATAATATGATGTCATAAAAATTCTAGATGTCAATTTCGAAAAGGATTGGGAACAAAAATCTGGAATATGTTATATACACACAGGTGCACCGTATACCCAAGGTTAATTGTTGCTCTCATTTGATGATGATTAAATTAAATGAAAAACAATCATCAAAATGAGAACAAAATACTCATGGAGTCATGGGTGTACAGTGCACCCGAATGCATATAACAATCTCTCAAAGAAGTCAACAATATAATAGTCAATATAATGGTATTTTTCTAATTCCTCCGCTTTTAAATGAAACGATTTCTTTTTACGTGTGCAAATACATACCTTTGTAACTTACATTGTTCATAACTTAAATTATAAAAAAAATTATTAAAAAAATATTTTATAAATATATATGAAACTAGAATATAATTTTATAATAATTTTAAATAATACTCCGTATAATCATCAAGTAAAAAAAATATTAAATAAATAAATAAAATAAAGGATAATGCTATATGTAGCTCTTAGGGGTATGAATATAGACATTTAAGATCTTTCATTCCTTATTTGGTATACAATTAATTTAGAAATGCATGATGAAATCACGCGCACCATAGTATAATTAACTAGTGTTTAATAACCCGGGTGATGCCCCGGGTCTATACATTAAATATTATTTATTTCGTATTATAGTTTTCATGAATTTTATTAATCTAAAATACTTTTATTATATATTTAGTTGAAGAAAATAATTTGTAAAAATAAAAATAAAAATAAAAATAAACTTGAGCCCTACATTCACTATATTTAAGAAGAATAAATAAGCAAAAGTATTAGATAGCAAAGATGGTCTAGCTTCTTATCTATATTCTCATGGATTCGAGTCTAATTCTTGACATAAATATTTTTTATTTGATATATATCAATTCTTCTTGTTGACGTGACATCTTCTTGGTTGATGAGAGGGGTGACACATGGCGTATGTCCTTGATTAGGAACACATTTTAATATATATTATAGATAGATGTTATATTTTCATTAATTTTTTCATTAGCTCATTACATATAGCCCTGAGGTTTATGTATAGTATTTTTTCCACTTCCCCATTTTCTTCTTGTAACCAAACAATCCCAAGTGAATCAAATAAGACCTTATCATTTTACTTCTTATATATAAACCACCAAATATAGTGTAAGAACAATATGTAATAGTGTAACAAAAGTGTTTGTTCTAAAAAAAACAAAAGTAACTTATCTATAAAAACGGAAGAATTATTTATTCAAATATTTTGCAGTAAGAAGATATTCTACATCCAACAATAGTAAGAGACTTCATACTTTCATAGGAGTATTGTGGAGTCTATGGTTAACCAGGAATGGGAGGGTCTTTAGAAACGAGCGGGGTTACTTAGCAGACTACTACAGACATTATGACCAAACAATGAATAGTCTTGACACTTTCCTAAATCCTACAGGAAGATATAGGATGGTCCCCCGTAATCTGGAAAGTACAGGAGATCATCCACCGGGTTTTTGCAGAATCAACATTGGAAGACAAAATTTTCTCCCAGGTACCCCTCTAGAAGGGAATATGGAGATAATTATCATGGTGGATGGTTCTTGGCAGAAACATACTGGAAATGCGGGTTTTGGCTGGGCTTATTCTTTGGATGCAGTTAATTACGAGGATGGGAGAGGAGGTTATGGTAAAGCCATTTCAGCTTTACATGCTGAACTCTTAGCTTGTATAGAAGCCATCAAATGGGCTCGCCTAAAAAGTTTCCGACGCATCACAATCTTCACTGATTCGATGGCTCTCATTCAGCTTTTACGTTGTCCCAACAGACGGGAGGTGAGACTTCTTTGGACTACTGGTGTCTTAGTGAAGGAGGGTGGACTTTTGGATATGTGTACTATCTGGAAAGTGAGTAGGGATCAGCTTACAAAAGCGCATAATATTGCGGGTTGGTGTAGATGTAATTTAGTTAATTTCTCGTTGTAAGTTTTCTTTGAGTTGCTTTTGTCAAAAAAAAAAAAAAATTGTTTTACACCACCCATAAAAGATTATTGAATGAGACATATGTAGTAGTAGGTGAATATCAATTGACTAACATCAAATTGATTAATTCTTTAAGATAATAAATTGTGTTAGGTTCTTACTAATTAGGTACTCTAAACATATTTATACATGCAAGTAAGACTAGTTTGGCAGAGTGCAAGTTAACTTTTCTTAATTTATAGTGTTTTAAAATTATTGGTTAGTCAAAAAAAGAGAATAACACGACTATGATTGATTACTTGTTTGGAGCATGTAAAATTAAGTCAATTTCACTTAATTGTCTTAGATTGAAAATACTTGGCAAGTTATTCTAGCATTATATTACCCACTTTATTCCGCTACCTAATTATAGTGATAATGTGTTATACAATTTAAAGAAAACGATATGTACACGATGAGCCAAACGTTGTAATATTAAGTTAAAATCAAATATTAATTATACATTAATTGATATACAATGTTGTTATACATTCTTGTTTAATATTAATTTAAAATACACGTATAATATTAAATGACTACTTTAGACTCTCTTCTTTTCAAATCGTTTGATATACTTTGATGATATAACGAACCCATGTCTCATTCAAATTTATATATGTAACTTTGTCACACATTCATAGCACAATATCATGTACTACGTATGACTTAGAATCTCTACTATACACCTCTAATATCAAGCTTGACTCAACAACCATATATGAAGTATGTACTTTTTCAATTTGGAAAAACATGCACCACATATAAAGTACTTTTTAATAAATTGGTAAAACATGTACGGCTTCATTATATTCGCTCCAAATTTTGTAATGTAATACTTTAGTTCATCTTTTACCTTAATTAATAAGAAATTTAGTTATTAATATTTTTAAATCTCTATCAATAAAAAATTATAATAAGGAAAAGAATAATTAAAAATTAATCCAACAACCTTTAACCTAATAACATCTAAAAAAAACATCTACTATTCATATTTTTATATAATATGAAAAAAAAAATGATTAGAGTTAATTTATGAGTAGCAAAATAGCTCAACCAATTTTCTCATATACAGTACTTCTTATCATGTATGAGAAAGAACACCAATAATATCATTATGGCTTGAATAGTTATTTTGTGAGTCCGGACTCACAATAAGACGGACATAAGGTATTTGACAATTCCATTTAAGTTTTTTGTTTTCTCAACTTTTGAAATTTATGTATAAGTTATGGGCATTTATATTCATATTAATTTTTTAAAGTTTTATACATTTTATTGGATCTATATATTAGTTTTTGGTGAGAAGAATTATATATGGTGAAACGGACTCACCCAATACTTTGTGTTATGACATTTTTCAGAATCTTACTTTCCATGTTGAAAGCATGAAAAAGAAAAGATAAGATCTAAAACAATTAAACTAAGCATAACCTCTACAACAACCTTATTGAATAATTGAGAATTCTTAAGTTCATCAATTCTATAATTAATAAACCTCAACTAGTTGCAAGCAAAGGCAAGCTAGCCGATTTTGTGCCGTTCCAATAAAGATAGCTCGAACATTTAATTTGATTGCAACTAGAGTTGTCTAAGGTTCACACAATCACACATTAATAATTTAGTGAACAATTAGCCAAAATGTCAAGATTGTCAACAACAAGCATAAATTTTTCAATGTTAGGAAATTAAAAGGATAAAATAACTAAATGACCCAAATCAAATATCAACAACAATATTAAATTAAACCATATAATTATATAGCTCAACTGTCAAGAAACAGCCCCTATTTAATAGATAATGTGTCATCATTTTATCAAGTTTTGACTTGCACTCGTTCAATATGTCTTATAATGCAATTTCTTCTACAAAAAAACGTATTACTTGATAAGATAAATAGACCGTCGTTTTTAGAATAAGATGACTTGTATTGTTATGGAATATTACTTGTCAATTGAAAAATAAAAAACATGCAATGACACCTCCCTCTTTAAGGGGAAAAAAAAAAATCTCTACTTTATTTCAGATTTTGACAATCAGTTTAGTTTATCTCAAAGTTTATAGATGATAAGCTTATTTAACAAATTAATTTCTTAAATTGTTTCTACATACGCATGTATCATATTAATTTGGCTTTTACAATTGTCAAATTGTAGCACAATTCGGCTATTAATAACCTTCATTATATACAAATCATAGATTAGGAAAAAAAATTATAAAAATTGATACTATACATTAGATTAAATCAATATTACAAGACTAGTAGTTAATTAAGATTATAAAAATCCTAAATCATCTTGACATGGCAAGATTCAAACCCCACATGTCGCACATCTGAGATAATGAACAATTTTATTAAATGAATCAATCCAATATTATCCCATTTTGGACAAAAATGATTTATGACGCTATATAGTTATTTACGAAGTACATATTATACCGGTGTGTTCCTCGTCGCATGCTCAAAGTCAAGTGGCAGATATTCAAATCGGCAAGATCAAACATGAAAGTACCGTAGTTTGATATTTTCTCTTTTGTAATAGAAGAGCTAGCAAGACTCGTAGTTTGTAATGTTTTTATATTTGCTTAAACCATTGTAAGAAAATAATAATAATAATAATAATAATAATAATAATAATAAATGATGATTAATAAAGTGACAAAAGCCCAACACCACATGTACATATCAATTTTAGACTTTTTAGTACATTGTAAAAAGTTTGTACTAACTACGGAGTATATTAAAAACGCCGAAAGATAAAAATGATTTATGACGTACATATGTAACACCAAACATACAAATTTGTTGGTACTATAAATCTATAATGTGATAAAATTGAGGTCAACTTTTGGCTTTTGACAAGAGGAGAAACAAGCTAATTGAACTAGGCAACCATATTTGACTTGGACAAAAATCTAGAGAGCTTCATTTCCACAAACTTGAGGAATTTTTGGATATTTGAGATCAACTCATTCATACTCTCTCCATTCTACTGAAATTATTCTATATATTATCTTATATTGTACTATCAAAAAGTAATAATTCTCAAATGGAGCAACTTAATTGATATATGATACATAAACTGATCTTGAAGTCCGGCCTTCAGTTTTAAAAAATCTATAAATTAATCGTAAAAAACATGGTTGAAACCGAAGCTCGTTTTATATACTCTATCATCACTAATTAAGCTGAAAGAACGGTTAATTTTGTAATTTTATAATATAATGATAAGTAAATCAAAAGCAAAATCCACCAACCACTGCCAACCCAAAACACTAGTCTTTTTGTCCCACTTTTGAAGCTTTTATCACTTTCTTCCACTTCAAAACTCACCTACCCCCATCCACTCTATATTATCCATCATTTTCCTCATCATATTCCTACTTTTTATTTATTTTCTAATATATATATGTAAATCTACCACCTTTACCAACACCGAAAATAATTAATTCCCCACCCCCATGCTACATTGTTACGTGCCCCACGTACCCATTGGCCATTACTATAATATTTCAGGATTCTATAACATTGTAATTAACAAAACTAACAATGGTTGAAAATATTACGGAGTATGTAGATAAATCTAAGAAAAAAATGGTTGAAAATAGCCAATTTCTTCACACTAGGGATGGCAACGGGTTGGACTTAGAGTGGATTATGCTAAATCCGACTTCGACCCGACCGGAAGTCGGAGACTCCGACATCCGACTTCAAGACTCCGACTCCGACTTTGATTTCAATATCCGACTCCAACTCCAATCCAACTATGAGTTTTTTTTTCATTATTCAATATACTTTGAGAAATTGGGTTATTTGGGCCTTTACAACCCACACCCAATGCCACCATGACCCACACAAAAATCCACTATCTATTGGAGTTAGAGTCAGATAATTCGTCAGAGTCGGACATTTGTGGAAGTCGGATTTTTTTTCTCGAATTTTTTGTAGGATCCGACTCTGACCTTCCTCCGACTCGGAGTTGGATTATTTTAACGGAGTCGAACTCGGATTACTTTTTTCTCGAACTCGGAGCGGATTTTTTTACCTCGGATCGGGGCGAAGTAGGGTCGAAATTGGATTGGATTGTTGTCCCTACTTCTCACCTAGCTAGGGTGATTTTCGAACACCCAATAGAGAATTTAAATTGAGACCATGCATGTACTGTTGTACTAATAATAATCCAACATGATCCCACATAATTGATTATGATAATTATCAAGTATAAATAACAGAAAAAACTCACAATTTATTCTGAATTTATATGTATTCAAAGTTAAAACATATCATCTAATAAAAACATACATATATACGAGCTGAGATTTTTTTTTTTTTTTTTTTTTTTTTTTTTTTTTTAAGGTAATATAAATATCTTACTCAAACAGTGATTTACTATAAATCTCAAGTCTCAACTAAATTATTTTAATGTTCTATATAAACTATAACATATTTAACTTATATAAATACATACCTTAGGGTATTAAACTAGTGTCTAGTCCAGGCACCGTTGCACCGAGTTGTTACGTTAATTATTCTTTGTGATTAATTATATGTATTTGATATTTATGGTGTCTTTTTTTATTTAGCTTGTTATTTGCAATTATATTAATATATTTTTATGTTTATAACATGATTGCTGATTGGCTTAGATGGTTGAATAACCAACATTATGATTATAAGAGGTTAGGTGTTCAAACCTGAGATATAATGAGATCAAAGGTTGGATAGGTGACGTGACGTAATGAAAAAAGGTCAGGGTTTATATGACACATACATTAACATTCTTAATAACGTCTTTTAATATATTGGTATAGATTTTTTATATATATTTTCACAAACAACAAAGTTGTAAATATAAATAATGTAATCATTTATGTGCACAATCACCAACATAAACTTGTGAATGGAGAAAATTTTAAAATATTGGTTGTGTCATAATTTTTCCATGCACAGAATTACAAATTCTTTTTTGTTTATTTTTTATGGAACCAAATTAAATTCTTATCACTTAACGATTGACGACTTAGAATATGTTTAGTTTAACTTATTTCAAAACCTTTTTACTTATATTAAATTAGATCTACAAAAATAAGTTGTTATTAGATCATAAAAATGAATTAAAAATACTTTAAGTATGTGATTTTTAATTTTATTGCTAAAATATCTTTACTGTCGTGATGAAAAAAAAATGATAATTACATATTAATTAATAAAATACACATTAATAAAAAATCTAATATTAAGACTTTGTATGATGTATTTTTTCCTTAGCTCATACAAAGTCACGAGATTGAAAATTTAGTCAAATCAAATAAAAGCATATATGTCGTACAAAAAAAATTAAATCGGAACAGATAAGAAAAAATAAGGTAAATTAAACATACTAACATAACCTTATAAACACTTAGATAGACCGAGCCACCTCACTGTTTTTGTTATCGTCATCAAATTGTTTCTGCCTTTTTAGGAATTATTATTACTTTTTTTTTTAAATTTTTGTTGGTTGTTTCTTAGTTACGATTTGTAGTGTGGTGCCATACCTTGGAAGATTAAGATTTTGTCTTCCTGACTTTGTTTGGATCAAATCGATGGTCTACCCTACACATGGTAGGTGACATTGCTTCTTGTCCATATAATATAATCGATTAAATTACTTGCTTTATATTGCGGTTTAATTTATGCAGTTTTTAATGCACACTTTAATCATAATAAGCATACTATTTTGTTTGTTCTTTAATGTTCGACTCAACTATGACCAAATTGGTTCACTAGTATGAAGTATTCATGCATGAGCACTCCACTTTAGGAGAAAGATCGAGATATAGAAAAAGTGTGACTAAGTTTGATAGTTTAATCTAGCGTGAACATGAATCACGCAAATCAGTTTTACATATTTTATAACTAATTAGGTCCTTTTCTTTTGACCTGTTGTGATCTGCTTTGCTTACTATAAATAAGTTGCTCTACTTTACCGAAATTTACTCTGCTCTGTCGTGCTCTCCTTTAAAGTTAAAATAAACAGGGTCTAATCAAACAATGAATCAAGTAGAAAATTTGTATCGGACTAGTATAAGATATTAAGAGCAAAGCCTACATACATATTAAGGGATCCATACTATAAATAATACTTGTAGTTTATAATAATAAATACATATAGATAATACTATAAATTAAATTAAACTCCTAGATCCCATCTACATTACACCAAATTATAGTCATTCAAAACAAGGTGCTTAACTTAATTAGCTTAGTTTAACTTTCTTCCTTCACCTCTTCTTCTCCCCTCTCTCTCTCCTCCACCTGTCCTTTTCCATCACCAACCCCCTCTCCACCCACTTCACCTTAAAACCCTTATTTCTCCCCCTCCCACTTTTCCAAACACACCCTTTTATTTCTCTCTCCTTTAAAAATAAACACCAATTTACACAACCAAAAAAAAAAAAAAAAAAAAAAAAAAAAACAAATTAGTAGTACATAAAATCATATATCATGACTCTTCTTGTTATTATCCCTGCTTCACTGCTCTTGCTTTTCTTGGCCTATAACTTATTCGAACGATTTAGATACAAGTTACCGCCCGGCCCGAAACCGTGGCCGGTAGTCGGTAACATATACGACATCGGGCCGGTTCGGTGCCAGTGTTTCCACGAATGGGCCCAAAAGTACGGCCCAATACTCTCGTTTCGACTAGGGACGAAGCTGAACGTCGTCGTTTCGAATGCGGAACTTGCAAAACAAGTATTGAAAGAAAATGATCAAACATTGGCTGATAGACATAGAAGTAGATCATCTGCTAGATTTAGTAAAGATGGTAAAGATCTTATTTGGGCCGATTATGGGCCTCATTATGTTAAGGTTAGGAAGGCCTGTACTTTGGAGCTTTTTACCCAGAAAAGACTTGAGGCTCTTCGGCCCATTAGAGAAGATGAAGTTACTGCTATGATTGAATCTCTCTTCAACGATTGCACTAAACCTGGTATGTCTTTTTTTTTTTTTTTTTTTTTTTTATAATTATATTTTGAATATTTTATCTGTTTTTTTAGTTGCGATGTTTCTATTCTAGGACGTCTGTTAAAACATAACTTTAACCATTAATATATATAATCGGGTCATTATCTGAAATATTTGTGGTGATTTAAATGATTTTAGGGAAATTTTATGTAGGTTGAAGTATAAATGCATTTTTTTAATGGATGTAAAATACTTTTATTTGCTTTAGGAAATAAAAAGAATAATTTGATGAACTATTAAATATTTTTATCCGAATTTATGGGGGATAAATAATTTGTGTGAAAGAAGTGAGCATTTGGAAGAAATGGGGACCATGGCTTAATATAATTAAGTTTTATCCTACAATTAGCATTTTTTTTTTCTTTTTTAAGTGCAAGCATTTTGGAAGGATGCTTTTAATTAATCTATAGTGCATATCTTAAATTTGATATGACAAAGACACACAAAAGAAGTTGTATTTGTACGCAACCACTATGGAAATAATCATGCATCCAATTACACGGGTTGCAAATCTGATGTTGGCGTGATATCGGAATAGAAAAAGGTAGATAAAGTAAGAGCGAGGGTATTACCAATCAAGAGTCATGTAATAGCCAGAGAAAAAGGAGTTGCAAGTTTTAATGTTGCTTAAAATGGTTGTGAATCCTTGTGAAATTGTTTGAATGTGCGGCACCAACAATTTGTTAAATTAAGCTAACCGGCAAAATTGAAGGGCCCATTAAAAAGTCAGGTTTCAAGTGTTTGATCATTTAATGTTATTTCATTCACAACATCAAAATTGGCGGGCGACTGACCTGGCTTCTTTTCTTGTCAGATTTTCTTTTCACTTTTAATTCTAATAATAAAAACATAGGAGTGTGAAATATGATCAATATTAGCATGCTTGACTACAAATTAATACGGAGTATTAATCTAGAGGGTGAACCGGGTAAAACATAAAAAAATATACAGTTAATGATAATATTAGCGTGCTTGACTACAAACTAATATTAGTAATATCTACATAATCTTTTGAGTACGAGAGTCTTATGATGTAATTTTTTTTTTCTATTTTTTCACTTGCATAGAATTTTTAGAATTAACCATAAGGCGACATAATATTGTGGTGGGGAAGGAGCTTTTAGACAATTTATTTATTATTTAATAATTGATTGTTTGTAAAATATAAACTATTGGAAATAAATATGAAATTTTTTTTGGAACCATATAAATAACATGCCACCACAAACATGTGACACCACATCCTTTATGGAGTTATATCATTTTCTAGGTGGAGCAAAGGAATTATTGGCTGAAAATGTACCAAAATTTTCCACTTTGATAATGAACTTTCATGTAAGAGGAGCTACAAAATAATTAAATGATATTAAAAAATAACTCATTGATTGTCATTTATAAGAATATGAGGTTATAGTATTAAAATTAAATTATACTTTAAACTTGACAAATTCTTTTATGTAATTATTGACTTATATTTATGTCTTATTACGTTTTTTGTAAGTCCGTCTGATCTAAGACTAAGATGCGCTGAGCTACGAGTATTTGGCTTATACTAGTCCTAGCATGACCCGCCGACAAACCCGACACTTGCAAATATACCAACTAAATACAAGTATTCCATATGCCAGCTACGTACTTTGCGGGTCAGCTAATTTGTTGATTAGTAAATAATTAAATATTTAATTAATTAGCATGATCTTTGTTTAGTTTTAAATTTTTTTTAATAATTTTTGTACTGCGTATGGATATGTGGTAGGAATATTATATAGAGCTCAATAATTCTTCGATAATAATGGTATACACTGTTTCACATGTCAAACACATCATCACCTTATTACGGAGTACCTACATTGAGAAATTTGATATACGGAGTCGTATAACTTTATCTAAGATAA
This sequence comes from Chenopodium album, assembly GCF_948465745.1. NCBI lineage: Eukaryota > Viridiplantae > Streptophyta > Magnoliopsida > Caryophyllales > Amaranthaceae > Chenopodium > Chenopodium album. The sequence goes on from NC_137838.1 coordinate 76,814,345, forward strand.
CATAACTCAAAATTGACCTAGACTTAAATTGACCGTACAACTTTACTCGAGATATATAACATACTAATTTGACTTTAACCTAGATCAAATCGATTTTAATTAAGTTGCGAGTAGTTGATCACAGAGACTATAATTGAAAATATTATATATGTGCTGAAATATGCAATGTATAGGGTCAAACTTGATTGAACTACGTACTTATACAATTAATATAGGATGGTATAGCACGTTAAGCGTACATATTTTCAATAATTATATTGATAATTATGAGCCATGTGCAATGTACAAATTATTAATCTCATCTTACCTGTTTAATTTTGTGGTACAAACTTAATATTTTGTCACAAATCTCACAAGTCACAATGATGAATTTGGGCATGTGAAAGTTAGTGGGCAAACACCTTTTCAAGTGTCATCTTCTTGATTAGAAAATTGAATACTTAACGTCTTCTTTAATTTATCTATATACCAATAGCCATTCGACAACGTTAAGAGTACTGTTTTCGCTTTAATAATTGTTATGCTAGCTAGTTTCTGCTTCCTCCGTTTCACAATATAATGTACAAAGTATTCTTTAACTATGTGATTGTCAAGTGTGGTTTGAACCACATAGTTTGATACGTACGCATATCTAAACTTTGGTTCGCTTGACTCGGCCCATTTTTTACTAGGCTAGACACACTGGCTAAAGTCAAGCATATTGAGCCATATAAGCCGACTTTTGGGTTGGAGTAGATCAAAGATTAGTATACCTTGCTTTATTTTTCCTTGGAAGGAATAATTAAGTTAGGTGAACTATCTTTTTTAGTCTCATTTGATTTTGATTTTAGCTAATTGAACAAAACCATTCAATTTGACTATAAAACAATTGCTTGATTACCAACATATCACCTAAACCTCATGACTATTCCCTAGCTAAAAGACATACATATACTCCATTTGAAAATAATCGTCGAATATTAAAGAAAAATTTGACACGATTTTCATATTTGTGCACGAGTTTACCAATCAACACCCGGTGTTGGCCTTGTTTGGTTTACTACCACTAAAACGTCGTGAATGTTAACTTACACACCATATCAATTGCAACTTTCACGTACGTTCATTACATGAAGTTTGATTATAGTTGAACAAAATTTGATCTAGAAATTATGGTAAACTTTGATACTAAAAACATGTTTTTTATTTTTTGTTCGTGCAGAAAACAAAGGAAAGCCCCTTAAAGTAAGGCGATACATAGGGACAGTGTCATTTAACAACATCACAAGGCTAACTTTTGGGAAGAGGTTTATAAATGATAAGGGAGAATTGGATCCCTTAGGAAAGGAATTCAAGGGTATATTATCTAGTGGGTTTAAAAGTAGCAAGACAAGCTTCTTGGCCGAGCACCTACCGTGGCTAAGATGGTTGTTGGTGCCTCTCGACAAAGAAAAGGGTGAGGCTGCTGTGCACAATGCTCGGTTGGATCGATTCACTCGAGAAATCATGGAGGAGCATGCTAAAGCCAAGTCTCAAAACATTGGTGGTGTAAAGCAACATTTTGTTGATGCCTTGCTTGGCCTAAAGGATGAGTATGATCTTAGTGAAGACACCGTGATTGGGCTTCTTTGGGTACGTATGCATTCTTTGATAACATTTATAAAATTCAATTTCTAAGTTTATATGTTATAGTAGCTAAGATGTCCATTCTTTTGATTTGGTGCAGGACATGGTCATTGCTGGAATGGACACAGTTTCCATCTCGGTTGAGTGGGCTTTAGCCGAGCTAATAAAGAACCCAAGAGTACAAAAGAAGGCTCAAGAAGAGCTAGACCGGGTTATTGGGCAGGATCGAATCATGACTGAAGAAGATTTCTCGAACCTTCCCTACTTACAAGCTCTAGCCAAGGAGTCCCTAAGGCTTCATCCTCCAACCCCTCTTATGTTGCCCCACAAGGCCAAAGCTCATGTCAAGATTGGTGGATATGACGTTCCTAAGGGCTCGATTGTCTACGTAAATGTTTGGGGTTTGGGCCGTGACCCCAATGCTTGGCGCGATCCTCAAGAGTTCAGGCCAGAACGGTTCTTTGAAGAGGATATCGACATGAAGGGTCATGATTTCCGGTTACTTCCCTTTGGTGCAGGTAGACGTATCTGCCCGGGAACACAACTAGGCATAAATTTGGTCACATCAATGTTGGGTCATCTTTTGCATCATTTCGATTGGAAACCACCAAATGATGAGGAAATTGAAATGAAGGAAGCCCCCGGAATTGTCACCTACATGAGCACCCCTCTACAAGCTATATTTTCGCCAAGGTTACCAGCAGAGCACTTGTATAAACGTGTACCAGTCGATGTGTAATTTTCGTAGCATTTGTAGTTTGCATACCTGAGTTGATCAAAAGAAGGAAGGAAAAGAAATAATGCAAGGCCACTATATATTTTTTGTATTTTTACCATGTGTAATTTCTGTGTACAAGAGAAACAGGAGTTTCACCTTGTTATGATTTACTTCCAAATGGTTTAGTGCATCACTTTAGCTGAAAATTTTTTATACAACGGTTGCACCACAATTCAATCTTACTGAACAAATACTCTTTTTGGTACATTTCTAATCACCATCATACTTCTTGCAAAAGCTATAAACAATTTCTGCTGCTCGGGCTTGAGTAATTAGCGCGTAAAACAGTAACCTGTCATAAGGAAGGACACGGTACACAAAAGTCGGATTATAGTTAATTACAGGCAACTTAAACTTGAAAGAACCAAAGTTTCCAAATCCATGTTCCAAAAAAGCTAGAAGTTTACAATTGTTTCTCCTTAAGCTTAACTAGAGTGTAAACATAGTGTTAGCATTTCGAAAATGACAGCCAAAGAACAAATTTGCAGCTGCAGATTGAAGGCTTGAATCTGAGGAGCTTCAGCCATGACCTGCATAATATTGGAATCACACATGAAAAGATTAATGAACAACATAGCATGTATTGAAACATGCATTGATGTTTAAATTCACGAATGAAAATTATTATCAAATACATGTCAAAAAAATTCATGGAATGGTTTTCTGAGTTTGGCATGTCTAATAGAGCAGATATCGTTCCTGGTTCTAGGAAAGGAGTATACCGGTACCTGAGAAGGCCAGTGAGTGAATATCGCTTGACACATGATTACATCTAAAGGATCCTCATGAACTTAGTATAAAAGGGGTATAGTACACCCCTCCCACATAACATCACGCAAACAAAATAAAGATCAAGTTCATATAACTGTTAACCATCACAGATGAGGATATGAAACTATACCGATGGACATAGACCAAGCCACGGACTCAGCCATTGACATGAACTCAGAAAATTCAAAACCAGCCATAGACATATACTCCGAGGGATCTCTTGTAATGCTAGTTCCATCAAATTTACTCAGCTGCTCCAGTAATACGAACTTTCCCTGATGATAACTGCAAAAGTGACGAAAATGATCATAGTTTCTCAACAGCATCATTACAAATCACGATTAATTCAGATACTTCTCACTATTATTGAAGCTACAAGAAGCAGACATACAGATAGGAGGTTTTGCATGTAATTTGACTAAACTACTGGCACTAAAAACCTGATATTATCATTGTTAAAATTGATCAGTATGATGTTGTTTAACCTTATTTCGCTGGAGCAAATACTCTTTGTGAGATCTGAAGATGCAGCACAGAAAGCCTTATTGTGTATTACAAATGAGTACTATGTGTCACTATGTAAAGCCAATAAGACTTGGGTCTATGAGTTCACAAGTCACTGGACCAACCAGAAAACCTTTTAACTCTCAGATTGAACATGTAAGAATGCATATACATATGAATGATATGATTATTATACATTAACTGATGATGTATAGATGAATGAATGATGATGTATAGATGAATGATATGATTATTATACATATGAATGATATGATTATTATACATTAACTTAATTTATGTATTTAAGTATTTCATTGTATCTGTTTGATGCTATCAAGCAGAGACAGTATTCGGTTTGGGATTGGTAGCCAGAAAAATTAGTTGAATCCAATCAAGACACTCCATTTCACTGTCAACTACAAATTGAATCTGGGTAGCCTTAAAATTTATATAACCTTTACAGCCATTTAAACATAGTTGGAAAGTTAAACCAACCCCTAAGAGATAATCAGATCTTCAGTCTCACTTGAAGGTGGTGACATTGTGGACCCAAAAAAGACATTTTGAAATAAAAAAGATAAGCTTAGTCATAAATTGGACAATGATAAATATTATGCAGAACAAAAGCAAAATGATTGTGTTACAAGATTGTTTTAGGGGTCAAATAGAAGCAATAGAGCTATAAGTTTGCTCAGTAATCATATAATATAAACACACTGAGACAGTGAGACATAAGGACATTGTAGAGATATAAGGTATAAGCAAACTGTATGAAACAAATCAGAGTCTGAGTGAAAATCCCCAGTGATTTTGCTAACAGCAAGGAATTAAGGACTTACACAGAGTTACATTGTCCTGAAGACTGGTCTTTTTCACCTACACTGCTTCCGTCAACCTCTATTTCTTCCATGTCTAGCATGCCATTGGAGAAAACCGTTTTAAATCTATAGACAAAACAATATTGCAACAGATATGTCATAAATTTTTCCAAACTTGAGGCTAAAAGCAACCAGACAACAATGACCTATGATTCTGTGAATTAAGAATCAATGATCGTATTATGCACTGCCACTCATTAGACCCAACAAAATTATATAGTAAACATGTCACAGAAAAAAATACACTAGGAAAAGCATAGCAATCTGTCTAAAAAATATATTTTTAAACTTACTTCTTCTTCTTCCCTCCAGTCTTGTCATAAGTACCTACACCTTTCTTTCTGTCCAGCAAAATGAGACTCTCCGTAAATGAACAGGTGAACCAGGAGCGCCAACACCCACGAACACCAAGGCCCTTAGTCCTTTCCATCAGTGGATCATAGGACACTAGCTCTCCTTTCTTGGAAAACCCCAAAACATCCCCATTTTTCCTCAAGCACTGGACCCAGCCTAAACCAGCACTTGAATTGATGTCAATACTAACCACTTTGCTCCATGAGCTCCCCACAGTATATTCTCCCTTGACCCAGATCTCACAACGTTCCATTTCATTCCCTACTGCGCCTCCTTTGAGTACAGAGTGAAGGACCGACAACTTAGAGCAATAATCTGCAACACTCAGATCTAATGTGCATACTTTGGCAAGAGCATTAGGCAATTTCATCTTCTTGAACTTCTCTTCTTCCACATCAAAAATCAGAAACCAGTTTCTGCTGAAAGCAAGGGTACTAGCATCCCTCTCCCAAGCAACCCAGTGAACAGCGCCATTGAGAAAACATTGAGACCACCAGTAGTCACATATGCAAATATTAACCAGACTGTCAGCAGGCACGTACCTCCATCTACCTTCCTTAACCGAATACAGCTCAACAGTAGGAGGAGTCACATCATACATGGCATTTTTTTCGCGCATGTAGCTTATTCTCACCACCTTGTGAGAAGCCTTCCTAGTATCATACCCAAAGCCAAAAGAAGATATGTGGGCACCTTTAACAACATAATTCACTCTTGGCACAGGAAGTCTGATGTATTTGCGAAGCAAGGGATTCCAAAGGATTGTAAGGTAGGTGTACCCAAACAGATCATCAGAGAGACATATCAGACCATTAACAGAACCAACCACACGGAAATAATTCCCAACTTCTCCAATTACAAAGGGGCAAGTTAAGGTGTAGCAAGGCTCAAGGTCTGATTCTTTTTGGGATGAATCGAGCATAAACATGTACTCTTCATTTTTCTTGGGAGCATTTGTGAATTGCCTATACAAGAGAAGAGAATTACCCTCCACTTGAGAGGAATTCTCGGTGTGGGCAGCCACAAACGAAGAGGAAGTAATGAGAGTGTTCCAGGGTTTGCACACACACAGACATTGGCCTATAGTTTTCACTGGCAGTTTTTGCCAGATTGTCAACCAGATTTCTGGAGGGATTTTAAGGGTTTTTTCATCAGACATTTTTGACAAAGAACAATATATTGACCAACAATTGTTTCAGACTTCCTCCAAAATCAGGTAATACTGTTATCCTGAAATCAATGGTTTTGAAACATGTATTTAATGTTACTAATACAAAGATTATACCATACATAATTTAAACTACTTTAATACAGCACACAATCACACATAAACATGAATTGCAAGGGTATTTGTTTAGATTTTTTACCTTAAAAAAATGGACAACCAGATCAAAATCACAAAATTTAATAGTAAGAACACAATGTACAAGAAATCTGTTATAAATTTTTAAAAAATACTTTTAAATAAAGATCTGGGTATGGTTGAAAAGGAATACTTAAATGTATACATTCAGCAATATGAAAAAGAAAAAAAAATTAAAAATACACAGATCTTTTAAACCAAAAATTTTCACAGGAAATTATCAACAACAACAAGAGCATAGTAAAAAATAATAAACAAAACAAAATATCAAAAAAAAAAAAAAGGGAAGAAAATTCTGGGAAGCTGATTTTTTTTTTTTAAAAAAAAAACCTTAAATTTGAGCTATAACCTTCAAATACACAGAATCTGGAAAAATGTGGGTTAAGTCACTTAGAATATAATTTGAGTCCGTCAAGAACAACAATCAAGCAGGTTTAACACAAGCAAGTTCATATTTTAGCCAAAAACAGAGCATCAATACAAAATCCAAACTATAAGAAAATTTTAACAATTCCAAACTCAAGTATTTTGCACAAAAATATTTTAAGCTTAACATTATAGAAGGAGCAAAAACACAAATCAAACAGCTGGAAAATTCTATGAAACATAATTTTTTTTTATATAAAAGTAAAATTTCTGCAACATTTCAAAATCTGGGTTGGAGAGAGAAAAGTGGTTAAGAGAGATACCTTCAGCTTGATTTTATGGAATGATTTTGAAGCTCTTCATTGATGAGTGAGAAAAACTGCAGATTTTTTTAGCATTAGAAAAATGAAAATACAACAAAGAAAAAATGGATTTCTTATATATTAAAAGAGTAATTTTTTTTTTTCTTTTTTCTTACAGTAGTTTTGGTTGCCTTGGAGCCCAATTAAGTGGGTGTACAGTGTAGTGCAGTACTGTATAACAAGGAGAAAGATGGAAATGGCGAGGAGTGTGAGTCTTACTAAAAGACAAAAACAAATAACGATTCTTTTTTTTGGCTTCGTTTGAGAAGAGGTATTTTAGTAGGGGTGGTAAAGATATCGATAGCGCATACGTTTGTGAATAACTTGCGAATAAGATCGGTTTAATGGGATTTTTTCTATTTAATTTGGTCTGATCTGATTTGATTTGATGTTATGATTTATAAAACTACTTCGTATTATAATTGAATTATAATCGGATTTATACTACTCCCTATACTTCTATAGTTTACACTACATAAGACTAAGTGGTGAGGTGCAATAGTTGCTAATGAGCAATCTCGGTAACCTAAAAAAAAAAAAAAACTTGCAAAAGAATTGGAGCCAATTACAGGTATGTTGAATTGTTGAGGCTTTAAAATCAGAAATAAATTCAGCTGTTTTAATTCCGCATAATAAAAGCAAGAATCCGCAGGTTCCAATCTGCATTTTTTTGAACCGCAACAGAAACTGATTGGGTATCCGATTATCCAACAAATTTTGATATAAAGAACTATTTATTTTTTAAATAAAAAAACGAAAAAACTTGTATGGAATTAGTTCACTAACTGCTGAAAACTTAGTTTTATCACCAAAAGAAAAAAAAATAATAAAATGAAACTGAACGGAAAAGCCACATAAAGCAGTGAACGAATTATCGTGATACTAGAGTACAGAGGGCTATTACAAAAATGCCCTGTTGTTTTACTTACAGGTAGAAAACAAGAGCAAAATTTATCTATTTTTCCTAGAATACCATTCTCTAAAGGCTACAAAGCACAAGTTGCCTCTAACTGGTACTGTCCTTCTCCATCTGAAGATGGTGTAATGGAAGCAAACGATTAACGAGTAGGAAGCAGTTCTGAAACTCACCGCTTCAGTGTTCAAGGAAATACTCCCAAATAAATCTGGATGGAAAATGTAAAACTGGTAGTATTTGTAGAGATATATCTAGTCTTCAGATGTTTTGCGTGCTCTCTTGCTTAGTTTATCTTGTTGACGGTATCTTTCTCGCCGTTCCTCTCTCTGCCGTTTTCTTGACACCACCTCTTCTTTTGCCTTTTGAGCCTCCAACTTTTTTCTCTTTTCTTCATCCTTTTGTTTTCTCTTCTTTTCCTGCACACCAACAAACATCACAAATCAAGACTGTTTCAGCATCATAGATTAATATTGCCAAACCTTTTCTTGCTAGCTCAGTAACTTCAAGTCCACAAGTCATCGTACTAAAAATAATAAAATCAGTTTATCATTGACAACTTTAGTATGCTAAAAATACTCGAACATCTGAAGTTTATCATTGACCAACTATGTCACAAATACAGACCTTGTGCCCATTCAAAAAGATTACTTTGGCCAGCAATGCAAGCACAAACACGGGAACAGTCTTATTTTCCTATGTAAATTTAGGTCAATAGATCAATCCTTTGGCAACATCTACACAATGCTTGGAGCTAGGCGAAGAAATACCAAACTGTGATCATTTTTATAAATGACAAAAATTACTGCTGCTGACAGTCCGAGAAGAGTAAATCAAAAGGATATAACATTTATAGTTCATATTAGCACAAAACGATGCAAAACTCTACAAGCATGTGTACTACTGTCATGGCCATCAATGTAAAGCATACCTTGCTGTGACGAATCAGCTGATAGTGTTGAACCAGCTTTAGGGTTTTCTTCTCATCAGGTTCTGCGATAACAGGTCTCCTATCTTTAAGAAGTCCATTAACTCTTTTAGGAATATCTTTGGGCTTTGTTTTGAACGGGAGTGCTTGTTGCAGAGACTTGGGAATGATCAGTGGATTGAATTTCTTCGGTTGTCTCTCAATTGGCTGTGAAAAATATACATAAAGACGTGAAAATTCTAATTAGATACACGCATACAACCAAATATAAAAAGATTGTACAAGAATTTCTTGAAGCTAGAAGAAAAAGAAACTGTGTGTTTACCCTACCTTGTACAGAGAATCCTTATTGACAGGAACTGGAAGAGCCAGTTCTCTCCTCAATTCTGCAACAGTTTTCATTCCTTTCCAAGCTCGATCACGAGGTTGCAAAGCTGTTGTCAATGGATTAAAAAATTTTGGAACGTCCACATTAACCCATGTTGTGAAGAATACTACATCACTCATAAGGATCTTGTCCTCAAATGTGCACCTTGCAATCCCTCCCTTTGACAGGATGTCATCGTTCTTTGATTTATTGCCAATCACTTCTTTTGCAGCCTGCCAAATCATACAGCCTCTCATATCAGAAGAACTGCCCGTGCACAAATCTAAGTCAAATATAACCTTAATTAAGAGGCACCAACTATCACAAAACAGTATTCCATTAATATTATGTCTGCCTTTGCTTGTTCCAGGAGTTTATTCTCCTGCCACCATCCCAGTTCCTGACCCCACCCAGCTTTGTTAAGAATCAAAAAGAATATCGAGGGGGTGGAAATAGGAATAAAACAACCAATGAGAAATATAAAGTAGAAGATGAGAAGTTCAATTTCATTTTATGCCTGACTAGTTATAAGTCTTATAACATGGCAGGCAGCTCCACAATAAATATAAAAGAAATAGCTAAAGCCCAAATAAACAAGAAAAGAAACTCAATTGTTAACTACTACAAAGACTAATACCAACCGCAATTTACTTAAGTTTATTCCTCATTCCCTTACCTTTTTTACTTGTCCACGAATTCCACTGACAGTTCGAATTGCTACACCTTCATATTTGGCTATTTCAAGATCTGAAGTAAACATATTTTTGATATATGCTGTTTTCTTGTAGATCTTGCAAGGTTCACCAGTAAACTTTATTTTCTTCTTTATCTGGGCAGCATGGTTGAACTCTAATACAACAGCAGTTGCTGTGATTCTAAATGATGACTGAGAAATTTCATAGAACAAGGAGAAGAAATTAGAGCACGAAATAAATAATAAACATCATCAAGCATGATAGAAGAAATTTTGAAGGCAATTTCTGATGCTGCTACACTTAATTTTGAAGGCAATTTTCTGATGAGCACCAACTATCAAATTTGGAATAGCACCAACCATCATTTGGAATAGCACTAACAGGGTTAGGATGTTTAGAATGAGCTGGGGATAGGGATAGAGGACTCAATATTTATATCTTTTTTGGCATGATAGAAGAAATAAATTGAGGATTAAACAAAATATTTACTATACTGACCTTTTAAAATTGTATAATCTAAAGCTAATTATATATAAAACTCATCCTCTCTAACAACTATTGTCCAAAACCTCCATCATTTTCATGTGTAAAGCGTAAAGCTAGATTATATGCTCGTATTTGTAACATTCATTCTTCAAATAGTTAGTTTTTCAATACAGATTATTTTTTAAAAAAAAACAAAAAAAAAAAACAAAAAAAAAAAACAAAAAAAAACAAAAACAAAAAAAAACAAAAACAAAAACAACTTTGCGCTTAAGTGTAGAGGCACTAATCGAGCGAGTCAATCACGAGCTGAGGGGCTTGACTGGAATCAAAAACTTTTTACATGTGATCGCTACTCACTAAGCTCAAAAAGGCCTTGCTTGACTCAAGCCCATAAAAGTTTGGAGTCGAGGCTAGTCTATTAGCTCACGATTTGCTCATTAAAGTTTTGGTCCTTTCGGAATTCTTTTTAATTTTCTTCACTTCACATTTTAAAAAAAAAATGTAAGCATCAATTCCTTTTTCTTTAAATTGTATATTAATAAAATATATTGAGTTGCTCACAAGCTTATAGCAACTCATGTTCATACACATTTCAAGTGGTATCAAACAACTATTCCTTATGTCTTAGATACTTAGACATAAACAATGGGTCAATTTGCACCATAAAATATGTATTAAAAAAAAAAAGAGTAACATCTAAACCATACCAATTTACTTCTTTTTCTTAATAAAAAAAAATGAAATTCGGTGGCCAAACAAATTTATTAACTAATCAGGAAAGCTACTTTTAAAAAGTAGAACAGTTTTCTAAAAGTTTGGCCAAACAGAACCATAGACTCTGATTTGTTCGACTTATTTCAAGGATAAGATTGAACAAAATAAGTTCATACAAAATAAATTTATAGTAGACAACTTAATACAAACTAAATTTCTTAAGACAATTTGATTCACGAACAATATAAGTTCAAAAAAAATGAGTTCAAGTAAAATAAGTCAGATAGAATAATATAAAGAGAAATAGAAATGTCTCACCAACAGCAAGTGTTACAAGAAATATGATCAACAAACCAAACTGCAAAAATTAATATATTCGAAAACAAAACTATATATACTTCAAAGGTAAGAACTTAACAAGTTGTCATAGAGTGGTGACTAGTGAGGTTCACATGACGGCCAATAAATAATTTTTAAAAATATAGGCAGCCTGATGTATAGGATATGCAAATTTCAACACACAGTAGGGACACATGATATAGCGTATACAGTGCATTATCTAATACACTGAGGTAGCTAGGCACTCGGGGTGTTGGTTCATACAAATCAGGTACAAATTATGTGTTTAGAAGAAGCTAATCCCATGCAAACATGCATTGTTCATAATTATCTCCCACTGGCCCCACAAAAGTGGGCATATATTACCCTCCCCGACCCCCTGACCCCCAACCCCACACCTCTTGCCAAATACAAATTTGATACCCAACCATTAATCAAATTTGCCAAAATGAATCTAACCTGATTGTTCGTTAGATTCTGTACAGCAACAACTCCAGTGTTCGGGGGAGCAAGAGGACCATAAAACATTGCAAGGCAGTGCATGTGCTCAGGGGTGTACTTGAGCATACGGACCCGACCATCACGATCCTCAATTGCATAAACAGGTATTGTCTGGTAGCGCCTCCATCCCATAGATACAATTATAGGATCCCTAGTCTTAAGAACTTTCTTATGCCATCTATGTCGTTTTAACCTGACCTGCAAGAGACAGTAATAAGAAAGTGTAATCATCTGCATCCACTGTTAAGATCAAAGATTTCGAGAAACTGCATCTAGATTCAATAAGAAAGGCCATGCTCATGATAAAAAAAAAAAAAACAAAAAAAAAAAACAAAAAAAAACAAAAAAAAACAAAAAAAAAACATTATATCACAGAGATATAGAATAAATATGTAGTGCAACAAAGGTGCAGCCGTGCAGACATACATTAATTATGTACGTAGTACTTTAAATACATATTTACAAATAATTCAAGGATGGAACCAAAACAAAGCACAGAAATGGAATACATACCTGCATGTATCCAACATTCTCTTCCGCAAGGCTAATTCCTCCAACTAGGATAGGGTGTGAGGGGTCAAAAAACTCAACCATCTCACAAGGAACGGCTTGAATTTCCAATCTCACATATGTCCCTGTTCTAAAGCCCTCTATTTCTATCCTAGTGGCTTCATCCAGATCATTGAGCTCAGCTAAATTTATTTGCTTTTGAAGTTCAATTTCATCTCTTAACTGCATACACAAACATGAAGTAACAGTTTTTTTTATAAAAAAATAAAATAAAAAAAATAAAAATAAGTGCTCAAATTCAAAATCAAATTCAATAGAAGGCCATCATTTCCACCTTCTCAATAAACCCACTATCATTGGCCTTGCTGCGATCAGATTTTGCCTCAGCTTCTTCACCAGTTTCTCCATCAGGTAACTCAGATTTATTAAATGTAATACTTGATTAAGGTAAACAAACAAAAAAAAAATACTTAGAATATATATTTTTCAATCGCTAATCTAATTCAAAGTAGAGAATAGAAGAAAGATATTGATGCTGGGATGATATAGAAAAAATTAGGATTGAAATCTAACTAGCTACAGAAGCCACAAATTATGACAGACATAAAACTAATAATGCATATTAGATGCCACACAGCTACACAGAAATACAGACTACTAATCTTCAGCATCTGCTTCCTTCTTTCCTCTACCCTATCTCAGTTCTAGAACAAGTAAAGACTGGAGAGACAAGCCTCATTTTGTCAACTCATTTGGCAGAAAAGATCAGTACAAACCGTTGTTTTTCCACAAGGGAGGATGTTTGTGTGTGAATGTGTGGAAAGTTAAATGAAGTAAATGTAGGTGATTAAGACATAAACATTTTGAAAAGGATATTGGGAATTAAACTTTGCACGAAGAGCAAGCTTTTTCAGCTTGCGTTCTGCAATTATTGCATCATCTTCTTTCTGTGCCTCACCAGCTTTTACAGCTACACCACCCTCTTCACCTGTTTCTAAATCTTCAAAATCACCATAGACATCATCATCACCATCACCACTGCCGCCAGTCTCAGACACCGTAGCTCTTTGGGCTGCTTTTGACCAATCACCGGTAACAAAACGGTCTCGGATGCTTTGAACAACATCATCATCATTCCAATTCTTGGCATCCATATTACTCGTGGATTTTGAACAATCATCAACATTCACATCACCAGCACCCAGACCATCTGTCAACTTCTATTGCTCAAAAAGTGAACAGATACATCAGATTCAGGCATTTGATATTAATCAGGTAAGATAGAAGTAAATCACCAATTCACTAAAGTACTCTTTCTAATTGACTCATAGTTCAATACTAATTTAGTTACAATTATAAGTATGAGATGTCTACTTGAAAATCTAAATTTGAAAGATGTCAGCCACAAACCTTGGCTCCCTCTCCCTTCGGTTTGAAGAAGTCATCATCTTCACTTTCATCATCACTGCTTCCTTGTGATTCACCTATATCAGATGCAAGATTTGGTATGGGTTTTCCATATACAATTTGCATGAGATTCATATTCTGTCGGGACACTGTTCGTTCCAACAAAGAATCTTTCCATTTGGAGGCATTTCCAATATCTTCGTCCACTAGCACATAGAAGGAGAAGAGTTAGAAGAGAGATCACAGCATAAGATTGGGAATTTGGGTATTAATGAAACATATGAATGGGGGACTCCTTTCTCATGACTAGATGGACTCAAAATCAGTTCTATCTGAAGACAATTTTCATAAATGTAGAACAATAAATCACTTCCCTTTGCCCCACCTCACCCCACTTCTCAAATAAATATATATGAGGTGATGTTCTTAGATGGCAACTGTAGTAGATGTTCACGTACCAACAGCGCCCCACCCACACCCAGTCCCCACCTCCAAATCAAACAAATAAACAAAATCCTAAGAAATAACATGGACAAGCCACAAGAATACCCAAACATGTATTGATATATCTATATACATGCACAAGACACAAGCATGGCAATGTAGTAGATGCACACGTACTAATACACCACCACTCCCACCCCCACGGCCCCACCCCCCAAATAAATAAATACTAGAATCAAAGAAATAGATGCACTAGCCAAAAGCATACTGGAACAATTTTTTGTAAAAAAAGGACTAATATGACTACACTTTGTTCTCTTCACCTCAATCTAAAATAACTAATACTTATCCTTGTTTAAATCAGACTAGATCATGAAATTTCATACCAGACTAGATCAGATCTTCTTAATTTTGTCTGGTTACTGTCATATATCAATAATATCTTATTTGTAAAAATTATGAAAATTATATATTTGAAAAATAAATGTTAAAAAAAATCTAACAAGATCTCACTTGATAATGTTTTTTCATTTACATTAAGGTCAAAGTTTAGTCAAATTAGACAATCCGATCAGACCCAGATTTTAGAAAATACAGACCAGAACATCTTATTTCAGGCAAAGAGAACAAAGCCTAAATCAGAAACAAGCACGGAGCTGGCTCGGAGAAGTCAGTATCATCTTGCATACTGCAATAGTCAGGCAGAAGCTTCTAGGTATGTAAGAAATAGACGGGTTAGTCCAGCTAACAGCTTTAGAACACAAAGGCAAAAGAAGTCTACCAGAATTTTATGCAGACTTATAGATGATCAGGTTAACGCAATACTCAATACCCTTCTTTAGAGATTTTTATTTATTGTACTACCTCCGTTAATAGTTATGTGCAACTTTGGGGCTTGACACGGTCGCCAGTGCAAAATTTGATAAAGGTGATTGATGTATTCTAAGGGTATGTAATTAAGGTAGAGAGAGAATGTTTGGATAATTAATCAACCACCCACTGCCACCACCAAGACCAGCCAACACCATCCATACCGCCTTCATCAACACCACCGCCGGCTTCACCGCCAACACTACCACCCCCACGAAACCACCACCACTCCCCACAAAACCCACCACAACTTCCCACAAAACCCACCACCAACACTCCCAAGAAACCCACACCACTACTTCCCACGAAACCACCACCACCCCCAATTAAACCCACCTATACAAAACCCACCCCCACGAAAAACCAAACCCACAAAATCATCCCCACCAATTCGACAAACGCATTACAAATTGAATTTTTTGAAAGTTGAAGAAAGAGAAAGATCTCAAACCCATGAAACCCACTACAAAGTTCTTGAAAGTTGAAGAGAGAAAGAAGATCTAAAAAAGATGTAAAAGATAATGAGATTGAAAGAGGGGAGAGAAAATATGGGGGAAGATGATGGAGAAGATGAACCCCCACGAAACCACCACCACTACCAACCCCATGAAACCGCCATTCTCACGAAATACCACCACGAAATCCAGATGAAATCCCACCGCGAAAGCCCTACGAAATCCCAAACAAAAACCACCCTAGAATCCCAGAAATCCTACGAAATTATTGAAGTTGAAGAGAGAGAAAAAAGATCTATAAAAAATTCAAAGAGATAATTTGATTGAAAGAGGAGAGAGAAAATATGAGGAAAGAAGATGATGAAGATGGCTTTGGGTTTCTTAAATTGAAGATGAAGAGTTGATGAATTAGATTGGGTTGGTTGGGGTGAAAATTGGGTGAGAATTAGTGATTAATTAAATTTGATTATAGTTAGTAATTGTGTTTTAATTTTTTAAATGAGGGTAAAATATCTATATATATATAAATAAATAAATAAATAAATATATATATATATATATATATATATATATATATATATATATATATAAAATAAAAAAAACAATTCTTTGGTAAATTTTATTAAGATCTAGTTATTTAGGTCATGTAGGATTTGTCCTAAATTTAACTAATAATATGCAACACCTCTTGACATAATCTTGTCTCTTTGGGCACCATCTTTCTCTCTTTTCAAGATACTCCCTCCATCCCACTAAATGACAGAGATTGCCCCATATCCCCTACATCACTTTTTTAAAAAGTTTGTTCACTTGAAAGCATGAAGAGTTGTTGATTGCCTGATTCTACTTGCAATAATTTTTATACCTTACTTTTTGAGCTTTATCCGTCACCCTCTGTTTTTTTAAATTCTTTGTGTTCTATCTGATCTATCTTGCCCTACTTTCACTTTTGCACTCTACACATTACTCTAATTTCTTAGCTAAAATTCTTTGCTACACTTTTCACAGACGGTTTGGAATGATGGTTCATGTTAACTGACCCTAAATCCTTTTGGAACAAACGCTTTAAAGCTGTTGCTGTGGGGTTGTTGACTGAGGAAATACACTGTAAGGGGAATGGAAAAAACTCAATGGGACATCTAAAATAGGAATATGGGACATTATTAGTGGTACAGAGGGTGTACATGTAGGACCAAGGGCTTGGTGGAAAGAATATTCCAGCAAACTCACACTCTAGCATTTGACTTGACAATGGGCTCTATTTCTCAGGCATTCAACTCTGATCACTCTAGGGGTTGGGCATAAAATTCCCCTGCTCTGAGAATGAAAACGATTAATGATGCAAAGTATACTTTCAGTAGAAACGAATGCCCTTTTATGTCCATGTCCATGGAGGTATTCTTTCCAGGCCTTTTACTCATTTTATCACTGGAGAAAGAAAGTCTTTTTCAAAACCTAAAAGGGCATTTCCAAATTTCAGTAACTACTATTAGTACCAAAGATCAAACCAATTTCAAACACAAGCTTCCACTATATAACATTATGTAACAACTCCTATTTATTAATCAAAACCAACGACATGCATGAAAATTTCTTTATCTATGTATCCAAGCAAAGATGACACTTATTACAACTCTAGAGGCCCCAACCTAACATCTTCCTCTGCAAAAATAATTATTGAACCTTGTATGTAATTGCATTATTTTTCCTTTTATAGAAGTTGGTAATTTGGTATTCTTGGCAAATTGCATTGATCTGAACTCATGAAAGAACAATAAAAAACAATTCTACGTTTGGCCCAGAAAAAAGGGATAGAAGTAGGCAACAGATCGAAAGATCTACAGCTCTTATAAAGAATAGTAAAAATATCAAAGTTATCACAGATTCAATGGCCCATGCTTGATAACCATCTAGAAAGTATCACCATAAGATTCTAAATCTTTCTATTCTAAGATCAATGAAGGTTACCTTCCATATCTTCATCAGGCCCATCATCTTCAGAAGGATCTGTACCGGAACTTCCTACTTCATCCTCCTCCTTCCCGTCACTGTCATCATCTTCTTCTTCTTCATCATCGTCATCTGAATACTGCAGTCAAATTTTCTAAAGATGAAACTCTAAACTTCTGTGCTAAACTGCTAACTTGTTCACCAAAAACAAAATTTATTTACTAAGACTTCTTAACTATCAACTATATGGAACATCTTAAAGAGTAAAAAAAAGGTATGATAAAGTAATAAATATGATAAGAACAAATTAAACGCAAACATGGAATCCTGAATTTGGAATACATCAAAATCCAAAGTTGGCATTTCATTATGCAGTAAACAAAATGATAGAAATAATTTAAAATTTCTGCATGAGTGTCAAAATTGTCATTATAATGCCACTGTACCGAATATAGGGAAAAAAAATGATATAATAGAAAAAACACATTTTTTTATGGCTGATTGGGGATAACTGCAGGCTTTCCTAACATACCAAAGTTCATGGTCTAGATAAATAGATGAAACGAATTTAGGAGTAACGGATATTAGTGACCATTAATCATATATTTCACCATTGGATATCCCAAAGTCTAGTGGAGGCTTCTCTAAGTGATAAAGAAATGAGAAACCTTTCACTACGTATATGACAAGACAAAAAAGGTAAGACAATAAGCACTTGTGAAATTTACTGACACCAAATAATAATAATTTCAAATGAGGAAGAAAATTCTTCCAAGAGAGATTAATCAAGATTTCTAAATCTTTCATTATAGAGGAGCTTATGCCTGACAGACACAAGAGTGCAGGTATAGTATCAGAAGTCCAGAAGAACAGTAAGCTAAAACCAATAATCAAACTTCTGATTCAAAACCTTACAATAACATGGACCCTGACCAGCTCCCTACCCCTTAAAAATCAGCATAGAAACAAACAACGTGAAAAACATACTAAGTAACAATATTAAGTAATAGCGAAAGCTGCTTTAAATTATTAAAGCCTACTTAAGGAGAACAGTTTGCAAATTTACTAGCTCCTTAAATCTTTAATTTTATAAGGTTACTAGAACTACAAATGTCAACTGTAGTGTAATCTAATTTATAATTTTACTCTCTTATGAAAGGCCGTCAAGGAAGAGAATCCAGAGGGAGAGATAGGGGAGAACATATATAAGGAGGACAACTTGGAAATAGAAGACCATGACATGAACCCATATTTTATCACCTTAATCACAATACAACGTGCTAAGAACAAAATACCTTTTCATCAGCATCATTATCGCTATTTCCGAATATCGCTTTCCTTCTGATCCTACCATCAGAAAACTCAACATGTTCCTTGAAGTTTTTCCCCAATTCCTTTTTAGCATCACTAGACCCATCTCCCAGATTCATCATATTGTTATTTTCTTCAGCATCTGTATCGTCATCTGAAGAATCTGAACTTTCTTTGTCAGATCCAGCAGCATCATCATGTTCATGAATCCGACCTCCGGCAACAGGAACATCAGCATCACTTTTATCTTGTTTCTGGCTAAAAAGATTGATGAAGCGTTCTTGTAACTGCTCATCAATAGAATACTTCACATTCTGAAGCTGTTTTACCAACTCCTCACCAACATCATGGCGTTTTCCTAGTTACACAGGGTATGGTTGAAGATATCAGAAGACACAGAAGTTTGGCAAAGCAACAACAAAATAATAAACATTGATAGCAATGAGAAGGGAAAAAACAGCAACTAAAGAGCAGACCTTTACGTGCAGTGCTCTCATTTTCATCAGCTCCTTTAGAATATTGTACAAAGTGGTCGTTTATGTTTATATAGACAGCATCTTTATCATAAAGGAGGTCGCCAACACCAGACATAGGAGCATAAAATAATTTTTCCTTGTCACGCAATCCTTTCTTTTTAGCAGCTGATGGTAAAGGACATGGATCAGCCAAGCTTGTAATGCTGGCCAGGTTATAATCACCAACACCAGCAATGTGAACCTAAAGAGAAAAATCATTTGATTTAGATTTATATAAATTGATGATAACGAATAAAACCCAGATGTGTTTTGGCATGTCATATTCAAGAAAAAAAATTCAAAGTCACCTACTTTAGTTCCCTTCTTCAAATTACAACCCCGCAAATAACCATAAACTGTGACATTCCTGTCACATTTCTTGTCTAGCTGCACTCTCTCCGGTGGAGTGACATCTTCAAAACGGTCTGCTAGCACATAAGGATGAGCAGTTCGCCAAGACAATGGATGAAATTTCATAACAGAGATGAATCTTGCAAGATTATGGATTTCACGCTTATTGTACCTGCATTTGGTAGATACAATTTAGAAAAGACCCAACGCAATTAAACAAATAAGATCTAAGAAAGGCAATAACAAATAAATGGTACTCACTTCTCATGAATAAGACCAGATAAGTAAAATAATTTGGCTCCATCGTATATTTCAGTCCAAAAACGATGTTTGAGACGCTGCTTTGTCTTTCTTAATCTCTTTACATCCTTGAACTTATCAAGGTGTGTAAGGACTCCCATAACTTTCGGAAATCCATGAACTTGCATGACATTGAGAAATTCAAATGTTTCCTAAGAGCAATAAAAAATCAGATACTTACAATTGACTAGTTTGGATAAAAATAACGAAAAACTAAGCTAAATCAAACAAATAAATACTTGCATGGCAAAGAAGTAGATATGATTCACTTGGAATTCTTAGCTTTGCCATTAGATAGTTTTCTAAAGACAACACCCCTGTAATTTCAATTGAGAATAACATCTGAAGGAAAGCCTATTTTGTAGAAAAAGGAACAAAAACTCACCATTTCAAAGCCATAACTCCCGTCAATTAGAAGCAGAGCCAAATCAGCAAATTTCGCACAGTCAATCATGGCATTTATTTCATTAGGGCACTCCACAAACTGAAGACGTCTTTGTTTACCTATAATAAGAAGGCACCATATTTTAATCCATTTCAAGAAATCCATAGTCTTCAATATTTCATTTTTGAAGCTAAATCCTATCAAAAACATCACCATTCAAACAAACACCTAAATGAAGACAAACAAACTTGAAACATATTGCCTCATAAATTAGACATGGAATTTAAGCAACTGTGAATCGAGCAAACCTGATACGATGGTAATTGGACCCCGAACATCAGGCAAATTGTGCCTGGTGTAATGTTTCACAAGACACTTAATCAGCAAAGATTTCCCTACCTACAACAAAATTACAACACAAAAAAGTCAGCAACAATATCAACCCCCAATTATCAAACACATTAACACAAATTAAAATTCATCTAGTCAAATATATCAAAACCCCACCTGAGGAGGGCCATGAACTACAACAACAAAAGGCGGGGGATCGCCGATATTGCGGTCTATCGTCGGAATGTGAAGCTTCCGCTGCTCTTTCTCCGTGGAGCGCGACTGTAAACGCTTTGCTTTCACATTTGAACGGAAAGCAAATGCCTAATAATCCCAATTAAACAAATTTTACAGTAAGAACCAATATCAATATCAAAATGCAACATCTTAACAAGAACAAAATTTACAATTTCAAACCTATATCAGTATCAATTTACACCCCCAAAAAACAAAATTTCACGAAAATTAAAAAGGAATTCAAATGCAATAATCAATAAACCTTAGGGTTTCGAGTTGGGTTTTTCTTGGTATCATCAAAACCATCATCTCCCGCTGCCTTCTTGTTTTTTTTAGCCAATTTTTTGGGACCAGCTTGCCGAAACCTGTGAGATTTGTGAGACTGTTCTTCGTTCCCCATTGAAGCTAAAACCCTAGATAAACCCTAATAAGCTTTCTCAGTGGGAAAAGAATGGAGTTTTTGGGAGTTGAATATGGTGAGAATGGAAGAGAGAGAGAGAGAGTTGCAGAAATCGAAGATGGTGTAATAGCAGAGTGTTGTAAAAAAGGAGGCGGGTTTACGTTTGAGGTTGCCTTCAACTCTCTTCTGCAGGGAGACGAGGGTAAACTCGGTAAGCACATCACTTTACGAGAGACGAGAGTTACAACTAGTAGGGGTGTTAATCGGTCCAGACCGACCCCGGACCGGTCTTCGGGTCTAGAAATTTATTTTTCTGGCCTTCGGTTCGTTCCATTTGAAAATCCTATAAAAATCGGTCTAATTTTATTAAAAAAATATGTGAAACTTTAAATAATGGTTAAGATTATCTTAATGAGTTTAAAAAACTTTAAATTTATGAACTTTTTGTCCTAAATATACAATAACTACAAAAAAAAAGATTAAAGGGTAGATTTTCCATTACTTTTTCAAGTTTTCCAAAAAATTAATAAAAAATTAGAATTTTTTATATAAAAATAAAACTTAAATCGGTCCAAAGCGATCTGATCCAGGTTTTGGACCGATTCTTTCGGTCTGGTCCGGAGTTAGTCCTTGATTAATCGATCCGATATTTTGTTCTTAAAATTCTAATTTTCGGTCTTTGGTCAAGTCCTAGTCTGGTCTGGTTCGGTCTTTGACTGATGAACAGCCGTACTTACAAGTACTCGTACCAAAACTTTTTACGAAAAAAAACTAGGGCGGCTAGCTCACCACAGCCAACCATATTCGAAACCTTTTTTGGTTTGTATTATGATTCAAAAATTAGTTGGCATCTTAAAGTTGGAAATTTTGCCAAATACAATTTTTTAAAGTACCAAACTATTAACTATGTCAATTGCATTCTTCTAAAATAAAAAATTGTAAATTGCAATCAAAATAGTTTTATAAACTTGTCAATTAACCCCCTATTCAATTTTTTGCCCAAAATCGCCTGAATGCATTCTCTTTTTCCTTTTCACTCTTCTTTCTCTTTGTTGCACTTTACACTACACACTCCGTCTACCACCTCCAATCCATTTTCTCACAAATTTGACAAAATTTCACCATTTGAGACCAATTTTCTCAAGCTTTGTTTAGAGGAGAACAGATTTAGTGAATTGTTATTTGCCACAATGAAATTACTCAAGCTATGGTATTAAAAGATTTCTATGCCCCTTATAATTTTGAATATTACATAACAATCCAACCATTATTAACTACTAATTTAACTTTGTCCTACCTTGACCATAGTCAAGCCTTAGCTCCACCTTGAACATTAGCTCCACCACCCATACCACCCACTCACCTTAACTGGTCCACCACCACGACTCCACCTTGACTGGTCCACCATGACTCTACCTTGATCATCATACAACACGACTCCACCTTGACAAAATTAAATTCACATTGGAATTTAAAAAAAAAATAACCATAATTCAAATTACATTACTAATTTAATCACAGATTCGAAATTAATTTATTGATGCTAATTCGAAATTTTTTTTAAAAAAAAACAAATTACAACCATAATTCGAAATTTAAATTCAATTTCAAAATTCAAAAACCAAAAACCATAGTCGCATGCTATATAGGATTCCACCACGGCATAGTTGCATGTCAAATGCGACTACACCGTGGTAGAGTCACGTGTTGTATGCGACTGTACAGTGGCATAATCGCACGCTATATACGATTGTGCCGTGGTGGAGTCGCATATAGCACGCGACTATACGAATCTATGCGAAAATAAAAAAAAAATAAAAAAACTTACCGACGAATTGGCCAGCGTTTTCCCCACGTTTCCCGGCAAACGAACCCCCTTTCACACGTCGCGATGCCATTGTCGTCAACCTCTTCCTTTTTCCGGTTTATTTGGTATGATCAGTGGTTGATTTGGTGTGATAGATAGTGACAAATTGGATGATTCTGGCGACCTTAGGGTGGTGGTGATGTTTAGGGTGATGGTGATTCTGGCGACCTTAGGGTGGTGGTGGTGATGGTGTTTAGGGTGATGGTGGTGGAAGGAGTATGGTTGGTGAGAAAAATTGAATGATGTCAAACATGAAATTTATAAGGGTAGATGAGTCATTTAATACCGCACCCTAAGTAATTCTATTGTGCCATTTAGTAACCCCCTAGATTTATAGTGGAAGTATTACATTGAATCTCTCCAACATTCACAAATTCAACATTTTGGAAACAAATTAGGTGAAAAAAAAATACCCAAACATATCCTTCTTACCACATTTTGTGTTTTTTAGCGACAAAACCCTTTGCAGTTTTTAAGATAAATTTTTTACCCTTTTATTCCGTATTAGTTGTAACCCGTCCCTTTTATTCCGTATTAGTTATAACCCGTGCATTAGCACATACACGTACACCATAAATTGTCTAGGCAGCTTTCATAAAAATAAGTAGAAGCATAATTTTAACCTCCTCGAAACACAATTTTTTACAAAACCAAATCCGAGTCTATATTAATCGCAAGTTGTGAACCGGGTCTATACAGCTATACTAGATTAATTCTCAAATGCACAAATGGATATCGTGTATCGTGTTACTCCCTTCCACCCCAAAAATATGCATTTGCACACACTAATTCATCAACATAAACACAGAGAGAAACAAAGAGAGCGCCAAAGAGAAGAACAGCAAACAACCCCAGAAAAATGGGGTTAGAAATCATCGAGCCAAACACTTGCATTAGAGGGTGTTGTCACAGCAATTCCATCCCTCTTCATCTCCCACCTTCTTCATTTTCTCTCTCCTCCCCAATTGCTCGAGGTGTGTGTAATTTCCATTAACTTTCCAGCAATTTTTTTAATTTTTTTTCCAATTCTGGGTGTTTTTATGGAATTCTGATTCTGGGTATTTTTTCTGAATTGCAGGGAGTGAGAGTGTTGTATATGAAGGAAGTTTGGATGGTCAGAAAGTTGCAATTAAGAAGCCCATTTTGTCAACTTCTGATGATATTGATAGATTTCATAAACAATTGCAGTTGTTATGGTTAGTCTCTGATGATTTTTTATTTATATAATTTTATTGATTGATTTTTTAATTGGCTTTGTTAACATAAAATGATGTAACTATGAATTATGATTTAATTTAGAAAACTAGAATCAACCATCACAAAAATTGCAATTTAGTTTTGAAAAGGTTGTAATTTGCAAAGTCACTTATACAATTGTTCGAACTAATTCTGCTGTATTCATTTGTTGTAACATTTTGACTTGATGTATTTTCCAAAGCACAATTTTGACTACTATATCTTTATAAAAAGTTGGTATTTTCGATTCTAGTAATTTTTTTATATTGCTGTTCCATGTATTATCTTCATGAAGCAAACTGGATCATCCAGGACTCGGGAGGTTGATTGCAGCTCACGCGAAGCCACCCAATTACATGTTCTTTTTTGAATTCTATGAGTTGGGTAGTCTTGCTCATAAGCTACATGTAGAGGAGTGGGTCCCAAGTGTTGATCAGGCTCTTGCTATCACTCTTGAGCTAGGTACTTCTTCTTGGGTTCCAATGTAATCTGACAAATAACAATAAAATCTGAATTGTCATCTTATTCTAATCTATTCCATCTCATAATAGTTAATGAGGTAGTATATGTTTGACATACAGTACTAGTTGCTTTAAACTCGTGCAGTAGAACTTATCATGTGATTTTTTCCCCCAAGTGAATAAATTATCCATAGCTTGAGATTTGGATTAACCGACTGATTATCTGTTATCCTAAATTTAATGCGTATTTGTAATTTATGATTATTGATATGCTTGGTGTGAGAACGAATGATTCAAATGGTGATGTTTTATCTAGAAATTTGTTGTGCATCAATCCAATAGTTATCCAAAATAGAATGTGTAAATGGCAGTGCAGCTCTGAAGTTAGAAATTATGCGAGAACTCAAGGTTGTAGTTTGTCTTGTTAAATTGTAAGCTTCAGATCATTGTCATGAAGGAAATGTTGCGATCATTACCCAAAACTGTTTTAGGCAATATCAATATCAGGGCATCAGAAATTTAGAATGATTAGTTTTCTCCTTGAGGATAGAAATGCATGAACTTCTCGTGGTTAGAAAGATTCAAACCTCTGCCTGTATTACTACTGCCATTCTTAGGATTGGAAATTTTGTTTTCTTTCATTTTTCATTCAGGTTAAGTTGTTAACCTTTTCCTTCGGATGGTAGTAGTCATAAGTTTACAATGTTTTTTATAGCTTAAATTAAAATCATACAGGTAGCATATTTAGGTTGGCTATTTGTGAATCCCTGTTGCACTTGTGATAAATTTTCAAGGCCCACCTCACAGAATTGAAGTTGTAGAGATAAATTGATCTAGAATAGCAGGTATGTTGAATTCAAAATCGGAGTTATCAATGTCTTCTTGACAGACCTGATCTTAATTAAGCTGATGAAAACCTGAATTCCTCTTATTTGCATTGCTGGAATTAAAGGGCTGTATATATACGACTAATACAAGGCACATGCAAAGAAATGGTAGCCAGGGTTTGTATTTTTCAGAGAGTTGGGGGGTTCATCTCATCATGCATGACAACTTAATGTGATTTTTTCACCATAAGAAAGGGTTGTATATATACTTTTTTTTCCCCTCTCTTTTTTTCTTTTTCTGTATGATCTATGTTGGGACTTCGGAGTAAGTCTAGTTATTCTTTTTCTGGTCTTGTTATTCTATTAGTCATAGTCAATTTTGTAATACATTGATTTGCTATAGTTTTGAATTTTTATTTGAATTTTTATGAGAGAGAGCACACATTAATCTGATGAATAATATGTTTATAATGCTCGTTTTTTCCTGTACAGCGGAGGCTTTGCAGTATCTACACAACCTTGGGATTGTACATAGGGATGTCAAACCTGACAATATTCTTGTAATCATCAACTATTTCAAAACTGTTCCACTGATTGGTATCATTTTATATTTACGTGAAGTCGTGAACCGAGTTATTTATTCCTACAACATACTAATCATCTGACTAATTTTATTTCCACTGCTATGAATTTGTTTTGTAAATGAAGCTAGGAGAAAATCTTTCTCCACACCTAGCAGATTTTGGCTTGGCAGAGTATGGCAAAGATCTTAAAAAATCTTCTTTACTGAACTGGAAATCATCTGGAAAGCCGACTGGAGGATTTCACAAGAAAAATATGGTTGGGACTCTTATTTATATGGCTCCTGAAATCCTGAAGAAGGAAATACACACTGAAAAATCAGATGTCTACAGTTTTGCAGTATCTGTCAAGTGAGAATTTGGTATTTAGTTGCATATTGGTGGTCATATAGTCATATTGGCTTGCTTCAATTTCTCTTCTAATCTTAAATTAGAAACAGTTTGATTTAATGTGTTACTCAATTGCTTGCTTGGTTGCATGGATGGGCTATATAAGTATTAAGTTTTATTTTGTTAGAAGTTGAAAGCAATAGTCATATTGAAACTTGAATAGGTTGAATTTTGTTTTCCTCATGATTTTTTCTCTCCCTCATTTGTAAATCCTCATTATCTGCAGTGAGCTTCTTACGGGGGTCGTTCCGTACACTGATGTTCGTGCTGAAGCTGAGGTTAGCCTTGATGACTTACTCCTATATATGTTACATGGACTCGTTCTTTTTGTACTTTTATAAGAGATTTTTATGCTCAATACTTGGATACTAGATGTAAACTTGAATATTATATAGTACTTATATTAATTGATTATTCTAATGAGACTGTTTTATATAGACTTTATGTATTCATCTTTTAAGTTTTTATCTTACTTAACAGTTAGTACTTTACAAATGCATTATTTTGCCTTTTCTTTTCTCCTGAATAATAGTGTCTATCATGCTAGCATGTCTATTGATCCGGTCATAGTTGCCGCAGCTTCTTAATTCTTATTGTATATGCTTAACATCTCTTGCCGGAAGGCAATTCTGTCGCTTGTACATCGAGGGCTCATGACTAAATATGGATGAATATCGTGCGTTTTGCACCAGATAACATTTTTTGTATCCTACTTCATTTTGTAACTCTAGTTTCCTATTCTAGATCCTTCCTTTGAGATTATGTTCCCTTTATTGCACATGCAATATTTTTGTACTATTCCTTAAAAAGTTGGCTATTATTTTGTAACTTAAGGAGTGCTTCTATGAAGATGAGAATTTCACAAGGTTTAATCCATAGTATCTATTAATGGGCATATGAGCTTTATTTTTTCAGAGCATGGAAGTGGTTTGGGAAAACTTCAATCTAGTGCCATCTAATTATTTGTTGCTTTCTTTGTCTTTTTGGAGATTAAAGTCAAGCTTGTGGTGAAATTCTTAAAAGTTTTGTTGCCTACTTATATTGATCACTCTTTAGCCTCTGGCATACATCTACTATTAATATGATTGATTCTTTATGAAATGGTATCAAACAGGTTCCTGATTGGTGCATAATGCATGTGATTCTTGTAGGCCCATACCGTGTTAGAAATGAACTATACAGAGCAGAAACTCATCGCAGCAGTGGTGTCTGATGGGCTGCGTCCTGTTTTGGCTGATTTTGAATCAGGTGCACCTTTGAGTTTATTGTCATTGATTCAGCGATGTTGGGATGCTGATCCCAACACTAGGCCCTCTTTCACAGATGTAGTTTCTGAGCTTAAATCAATTTGTGATGAGGTGAAAAACATGGTGGAAAAAAATACATCTGTTGAACGTACAGCTTCTAAACAATTCATGGGGCAGACCTCCAACTCTCAACTTTATGGAGAGAGTATTAACTGGTCTAATCAGGGGGCAGAAATCTCCAAAAAGATTTATCTTGGTGTGACTTCTAGAACTCCAGCTTCAGTTGATAATCCAAATGATATATCCTCTTACAATCCAGTGCTGTCTTATGGCTCCTTTGCTGCATGTGGACAAAGGGAGACAATGGAAGATACTCATTTCCTAAATCCATGGCTTTGTGATCAGAAGAATATCTACTTTTTCGGTGTCTTTGATGGTCATCGAGGTGAGAAAATTGTGAATTAACACTGTACTACCTGTCCACTTATGATTAATGAAGGTTTGCCAGTCTCCTATTTCAAAATTGAAGATCACAAATTTGAATCTTCTTTTCAAGGACTTCGCATATTATATTTATGCAAAGTAGGAGCAAAAAGTTTCACTTTTCGAATCTTTAATGTTCGGGATTTTTTTTACTCAACTAATATAGAAGCTGTTGACCAGTGGCTAGGAACTTGTACAGTGCTTTACAGTTACTCTGCTGCCTTCTCATATGAAAGTTTCACAGAGAGATCTCACTCTGATGTGATATAAGTATGTGTCCACTTTTACTAGCCCCAGTCTCTCCTTGTTGTACAAAGTTCCAGTGTCAACTTACATAAAATGCTAAATGATTTTGTGTTGAAAAGGTCTGAGGGGCTAGTCAAAGCCTCAAAGGCGACAATTTGAAGCTAGGAGTAATATCATAATAATAGGAGCTAGCCTTGCAATATGCAGGTTTGCGCTGACATTAAGGTGACTTTTTATGAGATATCTAGGATATGTGATGACATTTGGCTTTCATTTTACGTGTCTTGTTTGTGAGCTTTCCCACTAGTAGATAGGGATTTTGTTTGATATTTATTATGTCTTACATTAAGACAATCAAATGTCATGTGTAGGATTTGTAGTGTTAATATAGTCCACTGAGTGTATGTTGTGATACTACATGCTACTGTGAATTGTGCTGTCTTCTATGCCGTGTGCATGACTTGAAAGCTTGTACAGGTGCTGCTGCTGCTGAATTTTCTGCTCAAGCTTTACCAAAATTACTTCAGAGTTCCCATTACAGTGGCGGCAGGTCATTTTGTCTCTTGCTATTTATTCTTTCTATCTGCTCAAGGTTCTGAAATTATGAATTTTAAATTGCAGCCCTGCTGAGTCTCTTGTAAGAGCATTTGTTGAAACTGATATTGAATTTAGAAGTGCACTGGATTCCCATCGTAAATCAAAGGGTTCAATAAAGAAAGATTATCATCCTGGCTGTACAGCAATAGCTGCTTTTCTTGTCAAAAATAAGCTTTACATTGCAAATGCTGGGGACTGTAGAGCTATTTTGTGTAGGGCTGGCCATGCTGTTGCTCTAAGCAGGGTGAGTAGAATTTATGTGTGGATTAGAAATTAACTCGAGAAAAGTAACTGCTTATAATTGGAGTTAATATGACAGGATCATGTTGCTAGCTGTCTGGAGGAGAGAGATCGCATAATTAAGGCAGGGGGAGTTGTGAAATGGCAACTGGATACATGGAGGGTCGGTGCAGCAGCTCTTCAGGTTGTATGACATATTATATATTTTGATTACATGGAATTTTATTGGAATTGGATTATATGTTATATATTTTGATTACATCTGTTAGTTACTAGGACTTGGATTAGGCTTGCATTTGTAGTTTTGTAGTTTCAGATGCTGGCATGCTTCAACTGCTCCCTTCCACCAATCACTTTCTTTCTATCTTAACGGATCCCTACCTGCTGAGTATAAGTGACAATGAACATTACCAATTGTAACTATTGCAGCTAACGATGACAACCCCCCTCCCCCCTCTCTTAAAAAGACGCCCTCTGTGGTGAGTATTATTTTGGGATCTTCTCTTCTTAATAGCTAGGTTAATTTGCTCCTTATAGAGAACTTATCTGCGGAATACTAGTGTTACATATGTAGTATGGTGTAAGCCATATTCTTATGTATATATGTCGGGGCTCCTGTACAGGGTGAGCCGTCATTGTTTATTCACATAACTTATTGGACCTGTGTAATAGATTAACCTATGGGAATATTGGTAGTCTAGTATTATTAGGTTTATAGTCCTTAGCTTTAGTATAAATAGATAGAGAGGGCAAAAGCAGAAGGCAGTCAGAATTTTGGAGTGATTCCTTGGGAGAGTTGTGACCTTAAGTCACTATTAGGAGAGTTGCGACCTCAAGTCACTAAAATATGAGATTTGTAGGCTAAACCTACTACCTTTTGTAAGAAATCATTAATCTCTGTAATCAAATTTCCAAGCTTTCCCTTGAAATTTTCTCTTAATCAGTAAAGTATACAAGTCAGATTTCAACCTGCTTATGATAGCCAGCTGGCTACTCACAGGAAAAAAGTAAAGGGAAACATACAGTGACCATGAAATATGATGATCTTCATTACCTGGGTGATATAGAATAACTCAGTTTCTGTTTTGCTGTTGACATCTAATCAGAAGCAATGAATTTGGCTGTTTCTGACGTGTTTCTGCTGTGCTTGTTTGCTCTCTTTATAGTTTTTTCTTTTGGAATGAGATAATCTTGATAGGAATAGGGTACACATAGAAGTTGAGAATAGCTAATTTTCCCCTGTTTTGTGAAGGTTACACGCTCCATTGGTGATGATGATCTTAAACCTGCCGTGACTGCAGAACCTGAGATTACAGAGACAGGTTTATCTTTAGAAGATGAATACCTGGTAAGGTCCATTATCTTTAAAAGCTTTGACCTTCACAATTCTTGCTCATTATTATTTCTGTCGTTTTCAGTATTTAGATGTATTTTGGTGTTTTATCACTAGCTATAATCTCTGCAGCTATGCAAATTCTTATTTTGAATAGAGATTATTCTATTTTATGCCAGAGGCTTTTCTGCATTTAAGATATCTTGAAATAAAGTTTTGAACCTTTTCTCTCTTTTTTTTTTTTACTTTATCCATCTTTGTTCTAACACAATTGTCTCAACAATTGTTCGAAATTTATGAAATTGGAATCGATCTGCTTAATGTCAAGTGTTTATAGTTGTTAAAAAGATTTCTTTCAAAGTTGATGACTGATGAGTGTTATTCAACCTTGCTATGGGTTAAAACAGTAAATAAGCAGTGGTGTCTCTCATGTCTCTTTGCAAGCTATGGAATGCGTATTGCTCAATGTCTTTTTAGTCATCCTAGGCTTTCATGCCTTGACTAATTTGTAATGGTTCATTGTGGATGTTATAAAAGAACAATTACAAAAAATTACAGTATATAAATTGTTTGGCTTGTTCATACAATAAAATATGAATACAATATTTACAAATGGACTATAACATAAGCATTCTGTGACTTCTGTCTCATTTCTCATAATCTCTTTGTTTTGTTGGTCAAATGTTAATGTGTTATAGATGTCAAAAATGAAATTTCTAGACTCTAGACCATCAAAATGGATACAGTTTGAAGTGTTCAACTGTTCATTTAGGTTGGTACTATCATCTGGAATTGCCTTGTCAGACATAAAATGCTTCATGGTCATAATTAATGTTATTTTTGTCACACCCACATCTGCATCAACTGGTCTTAGATGCAATTGATCTCAGGCATGGAAAGGAACACTAGCAAAGAAGCATCTCAAGAATATAATTAGTCACCCCCTCAAAAAAAGGTCTCTAAACATAATACGGATCATATAAAGTTGCTGCACAATACTCTGTAGTTTAACTAGTTACCCCTTAACTAGTTAACAATATGATAAGTCTAAACTAGCTAAGATAATTATTTAATAAGAAAATAAGAAAAAAAAATTCTTGGCGGATGTGCAGATGATGAGTATATACTCCAAATAACTTACTTGGCCTACATTTTTTTTTTTGTTTGCTGAATCATTAGGTCATGGCTAGTGACGGATTATGGGATGTGATAAGCAATCAAGAAGTTGTGAGCATAATTAGGGACACAGTTAAAGAACCTAGTATGTGCTCCAAAAGATTAGCAACAGAAGCTGTACAACGCGGAAGCAAGGACAACATCACGGTGATCGTGGTGTTTCTGCGTCCAGTCACTACTGCTGAGAGGATTTATTAGCACAATGCTCATTTTATCAGCTGCTCCCTTGTTGATGGACTATGCAGTGTTTCCTGGCAAATTATACTTTTCGCCTTTTCGGTAACATCTTTGACATCCTGTTCTTTGCATTTATGCATCGGGCTTGTTTGTTGGAACAGTGAAGATTTGCTGATGGCTGAGGACTGTGGCTATGAGGTGATGATGAAGCGAAAACATTTGATATTCAATTTGTTGTTTTATAGAGACGAGCTGTTTAGGAGCTAGGCATTCTGAAGACAATGCAAAGAGAACCATATCTTCAGTTTACTAGCATTTTGCTAAAGTGGTATAAGAGGTAGTTGATTTATCTTTTCTATGAAAGTAAATTTGTCCGCATATTGTACTCCATAAAATGGAGAAAGCTTTGGTTGTATACTTGTACTATGCAATTGGTTGTACATAAAAAAATATTTCACCAAGTATCCTTTAAAATTAAACTTTCTTTATTTGAATTTAGCAATATTTTTGAAGTATAATTATAATTAGGGTAAAAGTTTTATATCCAATGTGTTGAACAATCCTTTAATTGGTCCAGAGTTGTGTTTATGTCAATCTACTCCGTAATAATCTTTAAAAGGCAAAATTGGCTTTAACATTCTGAACTATGGGTTTGGGTGCGTTCAACACCCTATACTTTACATAATAGTCAAAACACTACAAACTAATGACTTGGGTGCAAAGTGTGCCTTTAGCAAACTTTTTGGCCACTATTCTCGTTAGAGCTAGTGAACCTTTTTTTTTTTTTTTTTTTATATATAATTAAATTTTTATTATTTGATTTGCATGCCGAAAATGTCCCGTTAAGTTTTTGGGGGGTTATTTTAGTCTTTAAGGGTTCAAATTGAGCTCAAAATAAGAAAAATAAAAATAAAAATAAAATAAATGACTCCTTTTGCGTGTCATTAAATATCTCAATTTCCATGTCATTTTCTATGTTGCGAACATTAGTCAAGTAAGATTTTAGGAGTCATTTGAGTTTAAAAGAGTCCAAACTGAACCCAAAATCAGCCAAAAAAAATAAATCATATTTGCCTCATTTTACGTCTTAATTATGTTATATCTTGACATACAAATAAAGGCATTTAGATTATATTTTTTGCCGTGCCTTAATAAATACTCCCTCCGTCCCAAAAAGAACGACTCATTTGGGTTGATTACGCGGGTATTAAAGAAGTTAAGTAAAAAGAAGTAAAAGTATATTGGAAAGATAAATTTACATGGGGTTTATTAAAAAATAGAGAGAGAAAGTAATAAAATAACATGGAAAATCAAATTTTTATATGGGGAAGCTAATTTTGCACAAATATTGTTGCAAATTGGTGGTGTTTTAATGCAAATGAGTCATTCTTGTAGGGACAAAGTTTTGACCAAATGAGTCGTTCTTTTTGGAACAGAGTATTATAAATACAAGTACGATGTAATAAATTTAATTAAATTTATTATAACGTACTTGAATTTAATAAATTAACCATTTTATTTAATCACGTCAAAAATGAATTTATTACTCTGTAGAACATTTTATTTTCACTTAAATGCCGAAATTATTCGTTTCACTTGATTAATTGTGTTGTACGGATTATACACCTTATGCTCTGCCAAATAAAATGACTACAGTAATTAATATTCCGTACGTAGTACGGGAATATCATTTTAAAAACCGATTTATTTAATGATCTTCGTCATTATCTATCATTGGATTCATTGATATACTCGCATCGTAAAATCGTACTCTTATGTACGGAGTATAGATTTATATTTCCAATTTTTCATAGGTCATAATTTACACACATGATTACCCTGGTATAGTGTTACATACTTCGTACTATGAAGATGAAAAGGTATAATATCAAACTAGTAACATTATCCAAGTGGGTTTCATACAATCTGATTTTGAAAAGCAATACTCCCCAAAATATAAATCAAATGTAGTATTTGATAATATTGTACTATTTTTTTTAGTACCGTTTAGAGCCACAAGAGCAAGTGATGACCACTCTCACGTACTTCAAATAAATGAATTTGTTTTTGACAAGGACATATTTTATTATAATTAAGTGGTGAGTGTACGAGCAATTTATTATTATTTTTTTTTAAAGGTAAGAAGTATTCTACTGAACCGACATCTCTCACAGGTTTAACCAACCCAGGTCCACAGGTCGTCACTTGAGAGTGGAGGGGGAGGTAAGAGAATCCCCCTACTCCGAAGCATTTTGTAGTTAGTGGGGCTTGAACTCGTGACCTCACAGTCACAATGTGAGTTCCCCACCAACTCCACCAAACTTTGCTTGGTAATGTCTTAAGGAATTGGAGTAATGGAAAATGACTATAATGCTCTCTTGTTACAAAAATTTTAAAAAGTTAATTAATGTTTACATCTTTGTCCTTTTAAATTTTGCCTCACTTTTTAGTTTATAAATATGTACTAGTTACTACGGAGTAGTTTTTATAATTTCTTATAATACGTAATTTGAGATATTTTAATTAAAATAGTGTAAAAGGCAAATAAGACAAATAAATAGTATAGGTAGTAATCTCTAAATAAGGAAATAAATCAACATAATAAGGAAATAAATCAACAAAAAAAAGAAAGAATCTGCAAATATGGAATGAAATAATGGAAAACCTTAAAAAATTAAAAACACATCTCAATTTCATTTATTTCCTCCAACATAGAAAAGCTAAGATAAGATAATAATAAAAGATTACATAGATAAAATCATGATTTTGTATTTAATTGATTTCACACCTTTACAAATTCATCAGGATACATACCATATATGGGTGTAGGGCAATAATTTTTTCTTGTCAATAAATACTTGATTTTGACCCCCTCTTCCTCACAAGTCACAACACAATACAATCCACCAGAGAGAGTTCAGAGTAAAAATTTTGAAAGCCATCATGGAAGCAAACAATGGTCAAGCCTCCTTCCGAGCCAAATTCTCGAGGTCAGCAGTACAACCCCCGAAGAAACGCACATTGGACAAGGGGAAGACAATTGCTTATGAGGCATTCGAGAGAAATGGCTTTAAGCCAGACCTGAACTCCTCTGAAATACCAACCCTTTCCCAGGCCATAAAATTTGAAATTCATCGTCAGGTGAAAGCCATGATTAAGCAATATTTATCCCCAGAAGGTGATGCCAAACCAGAGATACCACAGAAAAAGCCCAACAAGGGTGAAACAGGAGAATCATCCAAACACCTCTCTGGTTATGTTTTGCCTGCCTCTCCACCTCCAAGTCAATATCCCATAGTCTGCAAAATCTGTTACCTGAGACTCCCGACTATAGAGGCGCTTCGCGCCCACTCAAGAGTACACAAGCAAGAGAGGAAGACGGAGCAAGCAATGAAAGAAGCACAGGGAAATGCCGAAAATCCAATCTCTTATCGTGCAAGGGTACCTCTGCTTCAGGATCCCGACTATGGAAAACAATTCCCGCATCCTCCTTACCATGGAAATGGCCACAGTGGATGGCAGCCAAGGCTAGTTAACTGTAACCCTAAAATGGATCTTAACCAGGCTCCATCCGATTTTTCTCAATCCCTAGATGGGTTCATGAGGCCATCCTCTATGATGCAGGCCGTTGATCCTGCATACATACCGGGGTGGCCAAGCCCTTGTGTCAATGCTCCAAATCCCATATTAAGCCCCAGAGTGACCACAACCTTTGATCCTTCTGCTGCTCCAAACATCACAACTTTTTTGCAAGCAAGGCAGAATGATGAAGGCCTTGCAAAGAAACAGTGTGTTGAGCCAACTTGGCTCACTATGTCCTTTGAGAACAAGCAAAAAAAAACACCAGAACTTGATCTCACCCTAAAACTTTGGACATGAATTTCAGCCATATACTCTAGCTAAATGTTTAGGCATACCAATTTTCCTACCGGTGATGTTGTGTCAATTAAACTTTAGTTCGCTAAGATTTATGCCAAATTATCTTAAAATTAATACATGTAGCCATGCGGCCATGTGGCCCATTAGTTTGCTAAGATGTATGCCAAATTATCTTAAAATAAATTAATACATGTAGCCATGCGGCCCATTAGTATGCTAAGATGTATGCCAAATTATCATAAAATCAATACATGTAGCGGCCCATTACTTTGCTAAGATGTATGCCAAATTATCATACTTTGTAGCCATGCGGCCATGCGGCCCATTTTGAGCCCTCTTAGAATTTCAGTTTCCATTTCTTGGCTAAAGATTGATATCAAACTTATCCTTCTACATGTTAGCGGATCAAAAATGATATACATGCGATATATAACACCGAAAATCATATATTAACTTACAAGAAAAGATTATATTGATACTTCCTCCTTCCTTCGTTCTTTTTTACTTGAACTATTTCATTTATCATGTTTACCAATGCATAAATTTATCCTTCAATAATTTTATTTATCAATAAGTAAAAAACAGAAATTGTGATAGTAATTTTTTTTAGACGATTTTAACAACATAATATGCTTTTCCTAGCATATAATTCATGAAAGACGGTCAAATGAGCGTGTATGAACAATGTAAGAGTCAAAGTAAGTCGAGTAAAAAAAAAATAAAAAAAATCAGAGAAGGTACTTTTTTTTTACAAGAGAGGAGGTACTTAATAGTCCCCTAATAATCCCCATTCACCAAATCAAGATATGTGATAGAGATAGATAATAAGGAAATAAAAATAAAGGTGCCACGTCACAAGTAACAGTTTGAGAAAATGTATTGGACACAATTATGACAATAATGCATCTTAAAGTGAAGTCAAAGGACATGCTATGCTAAGGAAGAGATATGTAATTAAAGACTGAGTCTTAGACGAAATCAAATTCATTATTAAATCATTTATTTTGATCGTAATTACCAAAGGAAACAATAACCCCCAACTTAATAGACTCGTGAATACTACACACACTAGCAAAAATGAGTACCAAACATCTCACACGATGACGTCGAATTGCTCGACACTAGTATAGTAATATTTGAATTTCTTTTAACTTAATCACCACAACTTTCCCTCAAAAATAAAAATAGATAATTAGATAAATAAAATAAAAATCACCTGAACTTCAAAGACATGTGAATATCACACATACCAGCAAATGGTTCTAACTAGTCATGATCCTATAATATCAAATAAAGACTACAGTAGAATTGTTCCAAACTAAGTGTTCTTTTGACTTTTTTCTAACATATTAGCCTTGAAATAAATACTAAGATCCTGATTTTATATGAGCAATGCTGTGTAATTCCTGTTAAGATAGGGTTCAAGGAGGTCTAGATGTACATCGTCTCCCTCTAAGCACTTTTAACTATTTGAGAGGTTAAATCTAAGCAACCTACACAAAAATCTCCATTCATAACCGGCCTGAACAAGAGATCCTTCTTTTCAATTCAATGTTCAAGCTATTTCTATGCTGCATGAGAAGATAAATTAATTTTTACCTAGGGGGTTTCAAAGTCTACTGTTTTGAAAGTAAGAAAAAATTCAAGACCTAGATCTTTAATATAGCTTAGTCTCAATGAATGATAAAAAAAACAATATGGGCATGATTAATAAGATGGGTTCATTTATTACAAGAAAGTAGTAATATTTGTCAACGTTTCTTGAGACATATAACAGTAAAAGGCCAAGTTAGGAAAAATAATTGTCACAATTAGAATGTGAAGAAAACATTCCTTTTCCTAACAAAAATTACTTTTCATGTTTCCAAATTTGTCACATTCTATATATACTTTACATTAATCTATTTTGAGTTTTGA
This sequence comes from Chenopodium album, assembly GCF_948465745.1. Classification (NCBI taxonomy): domain Eukaryota; kingdom Viridiplantae; phylum Streptophyta; class Magnoliopsida; order Caryophyllales; family Amaranthaceae; genus Chenopodium; species Chenopodium album. The sequence goes on from NC_137838.1 coordinate 76,852,391, forward strand.
CACTGGTTTTAATGAATCAACGAGGAAGGAAATCAAAAGGAATCGAGCCCTGAGAATATCAAATGTCTTTTATATTTTTGAAAAATTGTAATCCTCTAATTATTGTTAGATTGCACTAATTTTAACACTTTCTCACATTCATTGGTTCTATATAATTATGTTCTTGTGATTTTTCAAGATTTCACAAGTAAAATTAAACTTAAATTGGGATAAAAAATAATAAATCAACACAAATCTTACTCAAAAATTACCCAAAAAAAAAATCATACCTAGAAAATAATTTGATCTGTTTTGCCCAGGCTCGTCCCTGAGCCAGGGCAGGAGAGAGAAGAGGTCTAATTTCATAACTCAATCTTAACATTTAAGGGTTCTGCAATACATTAGCAACCACATTTGATTCAATTATAAAAAAAGCTCATAATTTTAGGGAAATTTGATTCTATTATCAAATTAAGCTGATAATTTTAGGGATATATGATTCAATTATCAAAAAAGCTCATACTTTTAGGGAAATTTGATTCAATTATCAAATTAGGCTCAAAATTTTAGAGATATTTGATTCAATTATCAAATTAAGCTCATAATTTTCTTTTCTAACAACATATATAATCGCAGGTCATGATCATAGTAATTAGAATCAATAGTTGAGATTTTTGAACAAAGATAAACCCTAGATTGCGAAATTGATATGATAATTACAAAAAGAAACAACAAATTACCTCAGAAGCTGCTTCAATGGAGGATACAAGAACTAGAAGGCGCATCAATGGAGAACGTCAAGTGCGATTCAATGGAGAACTCTGAAAGTGAGAGAGGAGAGCAAGAGGAAGATACGTTCATTTGTACTAATACCGTATTGAATTATGAGACGTGAGACATTTACTCCGTATTAGATTCGGGAAGTATAACACGATATAAGGATATAAATTTTACCGCGTAAATTAGGCCCTATTTTGGTTTGATGTAAAAGGTTTTCATGAAAAATGAATTTTCCATTTTTTCTCATTTTCCTTTGTTTGGTTTGTTAAGGGGTGGAAATACAATTTTTTCAAGGGTGGAAAATTCCATCCTTAATGACGGAAAATATTTTCCTTCCCAAAACAACATTTTCCTCTCTCCTCCTTACCTCTTTTTTTTACTTCCCTCTCATTCATCTTTACATTTCCACTCTTATTTTTATTTTTATTTTTTTTTTCTTGTATGCAACCAAACAAAGGAAAACTAATTTGCAATTGTGTTTTTCCTTGAAAATATGTTTTCCATGAAAACCAATTTTCAATTGAAAATGTTTTACATTAAACCAAACGGGACCTTTTTATACGCGAAAACGCGATTGGATTGGAAATGATCGATATTGTGAGTTGTGTCGTGTTGTTGATCGACCCATTAAATTTAGGGTAATGCTATATATGCAATAAATATTTATTTATTATCAGTTCTTTTTCACTGGGTTTTATAATAGTAGTATAGATGTGAATTCTTGGTTGGAAATTGGAATTGTATTATGTTTATGTGGGCTATCTTGGTTATGCTATGTTTATGAGTCGGCCCAAAAAGGGTTGATTGGATTCGTTTAGTTGCATGTTGCTTAGTGAAATTGAATCACGATTTAAGGTTGTTTTAATTAAAGAGAAGGGGGGTGGGGGTTGAAATAGATAACTTCGGCATTTATGAATCAAGAATTACAAAGACGTTTAAAATGAGATGTTCTAATAAATTCATTTTTGACGTGATTAAATTTAACTGCAATTTACTAAATGCAAGTACGTTATAATAAATTTAAATTAAATTTATTATAGCGTACTTGTATTTAGTAAATTTACTACAACATACTTGTATTTAGTAAATTTACAATTAAATGGTTTAAATTAATTACAACGTGCTTGTATTAAGTAAATTACACTTAAATTCAATCATGTCAAATTTAAATTTACTACCGTGTACTTATTTCTACTAAATTTATCACGTCAAATTTGAATTTATTAGAACATCTTATTTAATTTAATTTTATCTATTTTTTTTTAAACATCATTTTGATTGTACTCCCTCCATTCCATATTGATAGTCTCATATGGCCAATTTTAAATCCCAAAATGATAATCCCATTTGCTTTTTTCAAGTAACATTAATATCAATTTTTTTTACCAAAATTCTCTACAATTTGCAACAATTGATCTTTCTACTTTTGTCTAATTTTTCTTATGCCGATATTTATCTTTATAAGTGTTTACCCTATAATGGAATCAATCTTTCTACTATGGCGTTTGGATTGTGGGAATGGGAGTTTGGGGATTAAAAGGTGGGAATAGGATTGAGAATTTATTGATGGGAATACATGAAAATATGTCAATACCTTGTTTGGATAGTGGGTGAGAATATATAGGGAATAAATAACAATTTTACAAAAATACCCTTACTAAGATTATTATTTCATTCTTTTCATTAATGGCAAAAATGTCATTTTTCCCCTATTCCCATTCCCATCCCCATCCATTTATTACCTACCCTCCCTAGGTAATAAAATGGTGGGAATTCACCCATAAATATTCCCATTCCCAAACCCTTTTTTATTCTCATTCCCACCAAACAAACAAGGCTTATTTTTTCAATTGGGATTAAAATTTCCAATCCCACCCTCAATTCCCACTTGCCAAAAGCGTGTTTAATTTTTCATTAATTAAGCGTTCACCCACTAAAATTTAGCCAAAAGGTGACCGCTTAGAGTCAAATATCTATACTAATTTATTAAAAGACGTTCCTAAAAATGTCTCTACGCCACGTCTCCCACTCAACTCCTTATTATGCCACGTCATCCACTCAATTCCTCAATATGCCACATCATCCGCATCGCCAACAATACTTGATGTTGCCTCAACTATATTGAAAAAAACATATGAATGAAAAGGTTTGAACCCTTGACCTCTTTGAAGAAAAATTATTGTTTAACCATCTAGGCAAATAGTCGATTTAGCTTTAATGTTGCACACTAACTAATATATAAAGCTAAACTTTTAGCCAGGTGAGGAGGTAGCGATACTTGTATAAACCAACTTTTCGCCAAGTTGGCGACACATTGGATAGATTTAAATAGATTTAATAAGATAAAAAAGTTAATTTAGAATTTTATTTGGATAAGATTTTAGGATAAAATTGTTATAGTTTTATTTTCGATAAAATACCAATATTTCAAAGGTACAAATTTAATTATAATTTTATTCAAAAAAGCGTAAAATGTCCATTTATAATATATACTAATCGGTTAGAAAAATATACTTCACAATCTAATAGAATTTTATTACTATGGAGAGCAATCAGAGTCGGGTCATGACTCATGAGTCATCTCGGATATGATCACTTTAGGTTACGAGTCAAGAAATGTTCAACCCTTGCCCAAAGTTTTGGGTTTGGGTCAACCCAATGGGTTTTGAACATTTATTTTATTTTGCTATTTTTTTTAATTTTTTTAATGTATTAAATTAAATATTTCCACCAACATTATTATTAATCATTACATGCCAACTAGATAACAAATTATTATAAAAGAACATCAATTCCTTACTAATTTTGTATCAATAATATATTTTGATCTTAAAATTCAATAAACAACTCGGACATCGTACGGGGCACAAAACTAGTTATACTATAAAAGTATTGAATAAACATACTATATGCACTATACTATTAAATACTATTAAAAAGGGTAATGAGGGCTGCATATAATAATTTAATATACTTCATTTTGTAGTATTAATTTGGGAATTTATCGACAATTCACGAGTAAATCTGTGTAATAAATACTCCGTATTTATTAATTGTCAATTCTTTCCATTTTTAGTTTTTTTATATAACATATATCCTTTTCCTTTAATTTACCTAAAAAAAAAAAAAACCTTTAACTAAAATAGTGCAAAAAGGCAAATAAGACAAATAAATAGTATTAGTAGTTCTTTCAAAAAAAAAAAAATAGTATAAGTAGTAATCCCTAAAAAAGGAAAAAATCACCATAAAAAAGGAAATGATCGGCAAATATGGAATGAAATCATGGAAAACCTTTAAAATGTGAAATAATATCATAGAAAAGTAAAGATAGGATCATGATCACAACTCAGAAGGATAACTTGGATAATACAGTATCATGCAAAATGTGAAATAATCAAGTCAAGGCTTTAAAAATCTGTAGTAGTATAATGAAGAGGATTCTTGTATTTAATTGATTACACACCTTTACAGATTCATTAGGATAGATACCAAATAATTTCTTCTTGTCAATAAATACTTGATTTTCAACCCTCTTCCTCACCCCACAATACAATCCACCAAACAGAGTTCAGAGTAAAAAAATTTGAAAGCCACCATGGAAGCAAAATTATGTCAAGCCTCATTCCGAGCCAATTTGGGTTTCTTGGGGTCAGCAGTACTACCCCCGAAGAAACGCACATTGGACAAGGGGAAGACAATTGCTTATGAGGCAATCGAGAGAAATGGCTTTAAGCCAGACCTGAACTACTCAGAAATACCAACCCTTTCCTGGTCCTCAGAAATTTATCCTCAGGAAAAAGCTATGTTTGAGCAATTATCCCCAGAAGGTGATGCCAAACCAGAGATACCACAGAAAAAGCAAGAGTCAGGGCTACCTTCCAAGTTATTTTTATACCCCAATAAGGGTGAAAAAGGAGAATCATCCAAACACCTCTCTGGTTTTGTTTTGCCTGCCTCTCCACCTTCAAGTCAATATCCCATAGTCTGCAAATACTGTTACCTGAAATTCCCGACTTCAAAGGCGCTTGGTGGCCACTTAAGAGTACACAGGAAAGAGAGGGAGATGGAGCAAGCAATGAAAGAAGCACAGGAAAATGCCGAAAATCCACTCCCTTATCAAGCAAGGGTACCTCTGCTTCAGGATCGTGACTACGGAAAACAATTCCCACATCCTCCTTACCATGGAAATGACCACAGTGGATGGCAGCCAAAGCCAGTGTACTGTAATCCTGCAATGGATCTTAATCAGGATCCATCCGAATTTTCTCAAGACCTAAATGGGTTCATAAGGCCATCCTCTATGATGCAGGCAGTTGATCCTGCATACAAACCGGGGTGGCCAAGCCCTTATGTCAATGCTCCAAATCCCATATTAAGCCCCAGAGTGACCACAACCTTTGATCCTTCTGCTGCTCCAAACATGACAACTTTTTCGCAGCCAAGGCAGAATGAAGAAGGTCTTGCAAAGAAACAGTGTGTTGAGTCAACTTGGCTCACCTTGTCCTTTGAGAACAAGCAAACCAAAAATTCAGAACTTGATCTCACCCTAAAACTCTGGACATGAATTTCAGCCATATACTCTAGTTGAATGTTTAGGCATACCAATTTTCCTACCGGCGATGTTGTGTCAGTTAAACTTTAGTTTGCTAAGATGTATGCCAAATTATCTTAAATTTAAATACATGTAGCCATGCGGCCCATTTATTGTTATTGCTTTGAGCCTATGGACATTAATTCAAACCATTTTCCCCTTTTTTTATTGAACAAACATGTACTCAGTTGTATGTTCAGGCATACCAAATCATCCACAGGCAATGTCTCAATTAAACTTTAGTTTGCTAGGATGTGCCAAATTATCTTAAAATTAATACATGTAGCCATGCGGCCATGCGGCCCATTAGTTTGCTAAGATGTATGCCAAATTATCTTAAAATCAATGCATGTAGCCATGCGGCCATGCGGCCCATTAGTTTGCTAAGATGTATGCCAAATTATCTTAAAATTAATACATGTAGACATGCGGCCCATTTTGAGTCCTCTTAGAATTTCAGTTTCCATTTCTTAGCTAAAGATTGATATCAAACTTATTCTTCTACACGTCAGCGGATCAAAAATGATATACATGTGAATATGTGATATATAACACCCAAAATCATATATTAACTTACCAGAAAAGATTATATTAATACTTCCTCCTTCCTTCGTTCTTTTTTACTTGACCTTTTTCATTTATCATGTTTACCAATGCATAAATTTATCCTTCAATAATTTTATTTATTGATAAGTAAAAAATAGAAATTGTGATAGTATTTTTCGAGACAATTTTAACAAGATAATATGCTTTTCCTTATATAACTCATGTAAGACGGTCAAATGAGCATATATGAACAATGTAAAAGTCAAAGTAGGTCAAGTAAAAAAAAAAAAAACCGAGGAAGTACTTAATAGTCCCCAATAATCCCCATTCACCAAATCAAGATAAGAGATAGAGATAAATAATAAGGATACAAGAATAAAGGCGCCACGTCACAAGTGACAGTTTGAGAAAATGTATTAGACAGAATTATAACAATAATGCATCTTAAAGTCAAGTCAAAGGACATGCTATCCTAAGGAAGAGATATGTAATTAAAGATTGAGTCTTAGGTGAAATCAACTTCATTATTAAATCATTTATTTTGACTGTAATTACCAAAGTAAACAATCTCCTCGAACTTAATAGACTTATGAATATTACACACACTAGCAAAAAGGTTGTAACACTTCATGGTCCTATTGTATAATTAAATGAGTACCAAACATCTCACAAGATGATGTCGAATTGCTTGACACTAGTATAGTAATATTTGAATCTTCTTTTAACTTAATCACCAGAACTTTCCTCAAAAATACAAAATAGATAATTAGATAAATAAAATAAATAACACCTTAACTTCAAAGACATGTGAATAACACACATACCAGCAAATGGTTCTAAGTTCTAACTAGTCATCCTATAATATCAAATAAAGACTAGGGCAGAATTGTTCCAAACTAAATATTCTTTTGACTTTGTTTTTAACATATTAGCCTTGAAATAAATACTAAGATCCTGATCTTATATGAGCAATGCTGTTTGAATCCTGTTAAGATAGGGTTCAAGGAGGTCTAGACGTACCTCGCCCTCCCTCTAAGCACTTTAAACTATTTGAGAGGTTAATCTAAGCAACCTACATAAAAACCTCCATTCATAACCAGCCTGAACAAGAGATCAATTAGAAAATAATATCTATCACTTCTTTTCAATTGAATGTTCAGGCTATTTCTATGCTGCATGAGAACATAAAATACATTATACCTAGGGGGTTTCAAAGTCTACAATTTTGAAAGTAAGAAAACGTTCAAGACCTAGATGTTTAATATAGCTTAGTCTCATAAAAACAATATGGGCATGATTAATAAGATGGGTTCATTTATTACAAGAAAGTAGTACTATTTGTTAACATTTCTTGAGAAAATGAGAGTAAAAAGCCAAGTTAGGAAAAATACTTGTCACATTTAGAATGTGAAGAAAACATTCCTATTCCTAGCAAAAAAATACTTGTCATGTTTCCAAATTTTTCACATTCTATATATATTTTACATTCATCCATATTGAGTTTTTACACTTGTTTCAAAGAACTAATGAGGAAGGAAATAAAAAAAAATCGAGCCATGAGAATATCAAATGTCTTTATATTTTTGAAAAATTGTAATCCTCTTATTATTGCTAGATTACACTAATTTAACACTTTCTCACAATCATTTGTTCTATAAATATATATTCTTGTGATTTTTACAGATTTCACAAGTGACCTTTGTAATTTAACCAATGGATACTCTCTTAAATTAGAAAATCTATAATTTAGAATAAATTAAACTTAATTTGGGATAAAAATAATTAAGCAACACAAATCTAACTTGAAAATTACCCAATTTTTTTAAAAAAAATAAAAATAAAATCATGAAAATATTATGATCCGTTTTACACAGGCTCGGCACTGAGCCAGGGCAAGAGAGAGAAGAGGTCTAATTTTATGGTTCAATCCTAACATTTAAGGGTTCTGCAATACATTAGTAACCAAATTTGATTCAATTATATATATATATATATATATATATATATATATATATATATATATATATATATATATATATATATATATATATATATATATATATATATATATATATATATATATAAAACTCATAATTTTAGGATATTTGATTCAATTATCAAATTAGTCTCATAATTTTAGAGAAATTTGATTCAATTATCAAATTAGGCATAATTTTCTTTTCTAGCAACATATATAATCGCAGTTATGATCTTAGTAATTAGAACCAATAGTTGAGATTCTCGAACTCTAAACTTACTGCAATGACAATTAAATTAAATCGAAGATAAACCCTAGATTACGAAATTGACATGATGGTTACAAAAAGAAACAACAAATTACCTCAGAAGCTGCTTCAATGGAGGATACAAGCACTAGAAGGCGCATCAATGGAGAACGTCAAGTGCGATTCAATGGAGAACGTCAAGTGCGATTCATTGGAGAACTCTGAGAGTGAGAGAGGGGAGCAGGAGGAAGTTGATCTGAGGTTGGTCTACGAAATTTGTTCTTAACTTCTTATACGTATTGATTATTGAGAATTTGAGACATGAGACATATATTAGGTTCGGGAAGTGTAACACGAATACACGATGTCACGTATATCAATTTTACCGCGAAATCAAAATAAGCACGAAACGCGATTGGATAGAAAATGATCTACGTAGTATACGTGAGTGTTGTGTTGTTTATCGACCCATTGAACTTAAAGGGAATTGTATTAGTGTCGATTCCGAAAATTTATGGTATTCATGCGAGATATTAGATATGAGCCTCTTATTAGTAAAAAAATATATCTCTATGGGATAAGTTGATAACCATGATATAAGGAGCATAATGTAATATCGTCGCTATTATTCACACTACAAGTTAAAACATTTTTTTTTTAATGGAATATCTTTCTAACCACCAAAAAACAATCGCAATCAAATATTGTACTTTATTGAAATTAATATAAACACATACATATAATAAAAATTTTGGTACATAAAAAGTATAATGTGACAAAAAAAAAAAGAAGTATATTGAGTAGTATAATTGTATAAAGTTATATTGCAGTTTTATAATATACACATATACCACAAGAGAATTGAGTAGAATTTGTTTTTCATTCCCTTAAAATAAACAAGAGAATATGTCATGTTGATAAATTTTCATTCCCGCCTCCTTAGTCTTACGTATCAAACGACCAATAATTAAAAAATAAGATGAACAACATCATATTCAAGTAATTAAATTTTTTTAAAAAAATATTACGAATGTATCCCGTAAAATTAGTAATTACGAACGTAATCAATTATCGTAACTTGATGTTAAAAACGTCCATATATTCCATCCTCTTAAGAATATTGCAAATTTTAGCTTTAGGTAGCTGATCGATTAATACAATTACACTTCATCATCAAGTAATAGTGTAATACCCTTTTATTTTTTATTCAACCTTTATACTTCTATTAATTTCATAATTTCCATTTAGTTTCTAAAATATATTTTGTCACTTTTATCAATTCATTTTTTTTTTGCAGTGTAATTAGCCAATTCAATGGAAACCCTTAATCAGAAGAATGGATTAGATGCCACCTTTCGCCAGAATGTGCTCAATAATGTGTAAATTTCCCATCAACTTTTCTAAATTTCGATTATTTTTTTAGTTACTACATTTTTATTTCATTTTTTTTTTGAGGATGAATGATATTGTCAATTTTAAATTTTAATTGATTATTTGCTGATTCTGTATTTGGGTTTTCCCCAAAATTTGTTCTTTTTTATATTTTTATTGAATTTTAATTTAATATAATGTTTTCCTTATTAAAAATAGGATCATGAAGAAATTTAAGGAATTTGCCCAGAATTCAGAAAACCCAGTACTTCTGAGCACAATTAACGACATAGCAGTGAGATTAGAGGAAAAGTTGTTCAATAAAGCAACAAGCAAGGTAATATTACCTTCATCAAATTATTACAGTATTCAATGATCCTTTTGAACTTATGATTTAAATCTTTATTACTGAGCTTAATTACCCCTAAAATAATCCTACGTTGTAGTCAAATATGACCATTTTCGTGTATCCGACGACATTCATAGAACTGGTCGAGATTGATCAAGAGTACAAGTTAATTGCCCCTTTATACTCCTTCCGTTCGGATTTAGTTGTCATATGGGTAGTTCAAATTATAATGACAATTAACTTGATGGAGTTAATGATGGTTTGGACTATTCTTTATCTTATAAGATTTGCATGAACCAATCTAAAGTAATTATTGGCCTTGGTAAAAGGATGCATAAGATGATTGATGAACATATAGTTCTAAAGATAAGCATCTAGAACTCTAGAAGTTACTCTATTTTCCAAGCCTTAGAGGAGTTTCGTTCTTTGACCGAGTTTGTGTACAACGATTATGCTGTTTTATTGTTTAGTTGTAGGTGTATGATGGTTCGATCTCTAAAATGCGTGAGGTTTTTTTTACTCATTTAGGTGTACTGAACCTTGGCTCCTACTAATTCATCAACACTCTGAGTTTTGAATTTTGGTAAACAAAAAAGGTTTTGATGGTGTAAAAAGATTGATTATGTAGAACTAAGTTTTGTTTCTCATCTTTTGCTGTTTGCAGGATGATTATTTAGCTAAAGTGCTACAAAAGTTGAACTTGGTGGTAAAAAACAAAGTTTTTGATGCTGTGGCAGCACCAACAACAGGTAAGAGGTTTAGTTTATTCACATAATGGTAGTTTGTTGTCATGTGTTTTTATTGCTTTGTGCTTGATTACGTGTAGAACATGTACACAAAGATTAAATCTAAAGTTGGATTAAATTTAAATGACCACAGTAAATTATCAAGTTACTGATTAATTGCTATGGAATTGATCCAAGCGTTCTTCATACTCATCTATGGAGCCAACATGACTCAGATAGAGCCAAAAACATGAGTTTTAGAACCCAAAAGTTGTTATGTTGCATGATGAAGGGTTATAAATCACCATTAACTCATGCAATAAGTCCATCATAAATTCCTCAATAACTTTTCATAAAACTAATAATTAAAATTGAAGTAACTGTTCACTATTGACTTTCGTAACTGATGAATGAGAAATGGTCCGAACATGTCATAATTGTGCATTGAGGAAGGGGTTCAAAACACAAACTTCCTTGATCTCTGAGAAAGCTTCTTTAGAAGGTTGGCACGGTTGTGCTGTACACCAGAAGTCAACAAATGTTCATTTGGACTTGGCATGATGGATTGCACAAATTATCTTAAATCTTCAAACCAAAAATGGATTCTAGTTTGTAATATTGTTGTATCTTACTCTCCTATTTATTAAATTCTCACATAGAGCTTAGTATTTGGCTTTTAACAACTTATTGGCAGCCTTTGCTCTAATTTGGACTTTTGACAGAAACTTGTCTTTTGCTATAGGATGTGATCTTGTGTATCTCCATCTATTTCATACGAAGTATTATATATATTATGTGATTATGTCAGCCAGTTTTACCTGATCATGTTATATATTACACAGTAAAATTTATTGTTAACTCTATGCTAGATATTTGATAAGTAAAGCAATGTTGCAATTTACATTGAAAAGTGCTGTTTCAAATTCATGTTAGTGGATTTTTAAAGTAATGTTGGCTTCGCTCATTGTCATTATCACCTAGGGAATCAGCTGTTGAATACGCCAATGCAGAGGCAAGCTGTTGACTCCAATGATTCTCAAAATAACCTCAGTGGCAGCTGTCCACTTCAACAAAGCCACCAATTGCTTCAAAACGAACCACAGGTGTTGCAAACACCTATGCCAGCATCATCAGTTATGCAACAAAACAATCTAATTATACAACTGGATCAGATACACCAAGATCATCGATTTGGGCATCATAATGTTCTTCCATCTTCTCAACAGTATTGCTCAGTGAAAGAACAAAACCGTGTAGAAAGCTGCCTACAACCATCACAAATCTTAAGTCTGCCGGTCAGCTCACATGAGCAGAGTATTGAGTTTCCTGATGCTAGGCTACAGGAATCTCACATGCCAAGTACTTCTCCTCATTCGCAAACCTTAGTTGGTAAGAATAAGCATAGTTCTCAGTCACAGATGACAAGTGAAAAAGCTGCCTCAGGTAAGAATATTACGAATCACATCATATATCTCTTTGTATTGTTTAGTTGTGGAGGAATTTGTGCAGTGAGAGTTGTCTATTATACTGATCATATTTCTGAGTGTTATGCTGCCTTCTCTGTTAACTTCTGTTTGCATCAAGAACAATGTTAGTTTATCGGTCAAATATTATGCTTAACAACTCACAAAAAGGTGTGAAATTTTTACTGTGTCTGTTTCATGTGAAAAGGTTACTACCTTAGAACTTATTAAGAGTTGATAAACAGAAGACTAAATTCTGTTTTTTTTGTCATCATGGTACTGCTTAAGCTATTCTGTACTCATGTTCATCAATATGCATCTTGTTAAAAAAGCGAGTAATAAATAGTCAACTTTTTTGCACAAATCCCTTCAAGGTTCGAAGTCTGCTTGTATTGTGTGTGTGTGTGCGCGCGTGTGTGTGCGTGCGTGCGTGTGTGTACGATCTTTATCATTTTAATTATTTGTCAGTTAATTAAAGAAGTGTTTTGTTTATTTCTTAAGATTTTAGCATAATTAACATTTGTACTTTCTTTTACATGCTCAACTGTCAATTTTGTATATTTGTTTATAGTCTATAATTTGTTGTCCCCTCAATTGTCCCAATATCTTAAGCTGTAACTTTTTTCATTTTGAAATCACAAATGTTTAAAAAAAACCCGGTGTACACTATTTATTGTATGGTACTATGAAAGAAAAAAGTTTTCCCTTCACATTCCAGCACAAAAAAATTTCACCCACAATTATAACATTACTTTTCTCTCTCCTCTCTTCCTTACCGTTTTCTAGATATTCAAGCTAAGCTTTCTCACTCTTAATTTGCTTTCTTCCTTCTTTATCCTAGAATGCTAGTGCATAATATCCTTTATTTGCAAGCCTCGAATGGTTATTACCTCTAAAGCTAAGTTTTTTAAATCTTTCAAGAACATTTTCATCATCAAACGGCGTTTGTTTACTCAATTGCCCATAATGCTAATCACATCAGCAGAAAATGCTTATCAATCATCTCAATTCAATTACTACGAGCTCCCGATCTTCACTAATCCAATTTCTGATGAAGTTGATCTAAATGCATGTACATTTTTTTTTATTATTGATTTTGTTGTTATGTGATGTTGATCTTTATTATTTCGATTTGTTTAAGTGATTGTACTATTTTTTTTCATGACTATTGTTAATTTTGTGTTAATTTTTGTTGATTTTGATACTCTGTTTTGCATTTGTAGCTAAATTTTTTTTGTGAAAAAGGGTCACTTTTGTGAATAAAAAAGGTCACTTTTGTGAATAAAAAGGGTAACTTTTGTGAAAAATGGTCATTTTTGTGAAAAAGGGTCATTTTTGTGAAAAAAAGGTCACTTTTGTGAAAAAAAAAGGGTCACTTTTGTGAAAAAAAAGGGTCACTTTTACAAGTAAAAAGGGTCACTTTTGTAAGAAAAAAGGGGTCACTTTTCGTAAAATGTTCGATGTACAATAAAATTATTGTAAACCGGGGGCATGCAAAAGTTTTTGTTTTGAAATTATTGCCTCTTCAGCAATTGTGTCCTTTCCTGATGCTGGCAATATCAATGCAGCTGATTGGAAGCTTCTCATTGAACAGGTCTGAATTTTTTTTAATCATTATGGGTTTATTTCTATCATGGATCAGGATAACCCCTGAGTTGCTGCATATTTCATTGTTTTTTCATTAACTTCATTTATCAATGACTTCGGATCTTCCTAAGTAATATGCTTTAAATTTTCTTACAGTTTTTTACGGAATGATTTCCCCTCATTTCAAACAAATTTCAATTAAATATATTTTTTTAAAAATCAAACAATTTTGTAATTTGAAGGATTACTCCTGTTATGTAATTCGTGAAAGGGAATAATTTGGAAAAAAAATCTTGTGAAATTGGAAAAAAGTTTTCCCAGTCATCTGCTGAAGGCAGTAGATTGTTAAATTGCCATGAGGGCTAGATAAACTTTTTATATTATACAATATACATACCTCTCATTCTATAGTGGGTAGATCATCATTTATCAAACATTATCAATGAGTTTTGCTGGACACATTGCAGTATCAACGTGCTAGGTCGACGTACTTACCTGAGCTAAATAAATTACTAAAGAGAGCTGAGGAACAGTGTTTTCAGGTATCTGGTAGTAGTTTATATTCTCTATGTATTATTTATTTTTTTATAATTTTTAAATTTTAAATTGGCTTACACTATCCCTGCTCAAACAATTGCTGAAGAACCTTAATGATTATCTATTGCTTGAATGTGTATTCTGTGATGCAGGGACAGAATGCAAAGCAACTTGAAACAGTTAAACGTGCCAGGGATGTGATTAAACAGATGATCAAGTTTTTACACATTCCAGAAAGTGAATTGTTACACATCTCCAAAGAAATAGTGTATCAGTATTTGAACCAAATTATACAGTACTTCAATTCATTAAGTAAGAAGAGTACTACTTCTTCCAGTAATCAAGCACCACAATCCTCTTATGGACAGATTCTTGTGAACAATGTGCAAATGACGCCATTAGTGAATACCACCCTGATAAGAAAACCCATGTCACAGAGGCCAGAGGATGGGTCTTCACATTCACAACCAGGTGTTCTGAATTCACCTCTTTATGATTCTGCACATGCAACAAAGCAGGTGGATATGAAGACCCTGCAGCTCCAGGGTCCTGAGGACAGTGCAGACAAAAATGTTGTGAGTCTATAATGCTTGAATGCATAATGTTTTATTGTTCTCAATTTTTTGGGTGTGTGTGTGTGTTTTTTTTTTGGTCATGATATCTCCTGTTCTTTTGACACAAGCCACTCACAAGGTAACACATTTAGAAGCATTATTGAAATTTGTGCTGTGGACCTGGGGTGATTACATAAAATATCTCATACGATTCTGTATGGAAATGCTTTAAGTGTGTGTATCTCCCATCCAATTTCATTCACAGAAAATTTAGTGCAATATACTAAATGAGCCATAAGTATACTAAGTTATCGAGTCTACTTTTGTAGATTGATCTTGCTTGTACTATACCTTTTCTCCAATCTTTGTTATGACGTTGATTTTAGATGTGTTAGAAGTGTTTACTCATAAGCTATGCTGAATTCTGATACAAGCTTCCATGCTAATTCCAGTATCTTAATGTGAAAAAAAATCCTCAACAAAATCAGATAACAAGTGTGAACCAGACTACAGAAGTTCTACAAACAAAGAAGCCACAAAAGCTGCCAGAAAAGAAAAGTGATTACATGAATTCAATGTTCCCACCAATGACAAAAGTTACTTCCAGGACTTTTTGTCAGCAATCATCTGGTACCTGCCTTATGTCTGCTAAACCACCCCAAAGTTATTCTGCACAACCTGAGAAGAAAAGAAATGCATCATTTGTTTCGGATCATAGAGAAATGTCACATCCTAAGCCCATAGTCATTACAGCTGATTCACCTTCAACTCCTATTACACCAACTTCTGCACCAAAGGAAATTGTGAAGCCTGCTATGTCTGTTTCTCCTACGAAGTTTCAAGCAAGCAAAGCTCAATGTGAGACTGAGGTACAAGACAAGGATCTTGACTTTGAAGCACCTGGGATATTAGCTTCTCCCTTGCCTTCTGATTCCATTGGTCCAGAAAATAACCAACTTCCACATTGTGCAAAGCGGCCTTTTGTGCGCTTAATTCAAGCAGTATGTCTTTCAATTCTTGTTCTGTTTCATCATGTACCTGTAAGGCACCTTGTGATTAATGCTTTACTTAATCACTTCTTAACAACATTCTGTTTAATAAGATAGGGAAGAGCCAAGTATAATCAGAGATGCTTATCTTCATTGAGTGCTAAATCATTGTTGACTTGCTTGCAAAGCTGCAAGGTTAAGAAAGTGTTCATCTGATGATGTAGTATTAATAAGTGTGCAGGTTTTAGTAGTATCACTATAAAGGTTCCTAGATCGCTAGTAACCCCTGCCTACAATCTGCCTGCCAATGCCTGGAAAGCTAGACATATTGTTTGATTAATTAGCTGTATTTTTACGGTTTGTGTCTGCCCAAAAAAAAAAAAAAAAAAAAAAAAAAAAAAAAAAAAAAACTTTGATCTTGGAATGTGTAGTCAAGTGTAACATCTAAAATTTAAAATTAAGGAGTGATCAAGTAAAAAAAATGTTATACTTATTAGGGGTTTGGATGACTATGTAGAATATGCCTTGTGCAGTGGTATTTAGTGAAAAACCTGGTGGATATATTTTTTTAAAATATTTCTTTCTTTGCCTATCAGGTGAAGCGTATTTCTAAGGAAGCTCTGAGGAGTTCCATGGATGACATTGCCTCAGCCATGAGTGCTGTGAATAACTTGCCCGCATATGCAAATGATGTTGATTCACCAGCAGTATATTGTAGTACTGGCGATGGATACACATCCTGTAAAAAAATGAAACGTGACATAAATTCAGTGAGAGGGGTTGTGTCGGCCTTGGATAATTATGGTTCGTGCAGAAAAAAGTCGAGAAAAGAGGTATAATACACTTTCCTGCAGCATAATTTAGCATGAGCAAATAGTATTGTTTTTAGTCATAGACAAGATGTATGTTCTTTACAGCAAAATCATCTTTGAACTAGAGTTTTGAGGCTTTATAAATGTCTGTATGTTTTATATTTTACTGATTGGAAGAGTGAAATTTTGATATACATTCTTAGAAAGCATGGTAAATTAAATCTGTAAGAACGGCATGCTTATGCTCTTTCATAATATCTCGACTTTGTGCAGGTCAATAACGATTTAATGGATGGAATTAGACAAACCAAACAGAGACTTATTGAGACAGTGCTAAAAGTAGATTGTGATTTTGATTCTAGTCACGATGAGACCATCATCAAATGTACCTATAAACCTGTGTCCTGTAGTGGAAGTTTTAAGAGACATTTTGGATTTATGGAATCAGTATGCTTTTTCATTCTCCGCTCACAGCTGTGCTTTGCTCTTGTATTTAAAACCATACTCATTCGATCATTGTTTTCATATTTAACTTGCAGATGTTGACTCTTTCAATCGAGATTCTTGTTCCTTCGTACTACCCTAATACCGCTCTTAAGATCTTGGACAGGCAACCTGATGGATGCTGGTGAGTGAATATTTCAGTTTCTATTTCTTATCTACTTTTTACAAGTCATGCTTGAAATGTATATACTGACTAATGAGGTTGGGTTTCGAAAAATGAAACTCAAATTTGTCATTTTGTTTCAGTAAAGAGACTAAAGATTTGACGGAGAAGGCAAGAGCTAGATTTGACAGGTGCATTAGAGGCCTTGTGTCGCTAGGACTAGGAGACATGGCTCGAGCTTGGGATGATAGCGCTCGATCTGTTATTTCCGACTTTACCCTTGGTCTTGGAGGAGAATCTTTCAGCTCTAAGTATGGCACCTGGGAGTGTGTTTCAGCAGTTTGATGAAAATCTAAGTGATATATATAGTAGGAAAACAGAAGTGAGGAACTCTCATTCTGAATTTCGGGGAAATACTAGTACATCAGCCTGAGTGGCAAATAATGTCAATCAGGGGGTAGTATTGTCAATTTGCTATTAAAGTTAAGGGTAAACAAGTAAAATTAGCGAGTCGTTAATGTTTGTTGATAAATGTTGACTAACGTCTTCCATAGTCAAAGCGTTAACATCGTTAACATCACTTTCCCAATTTTGAAGAACCCTTATTTTTCTACTGGGAGAAACATCTTCCCCGAGACCAAGAACACCCTGAATTACCATCTTCTACCCCAAGCCATTATATTCTACAAAATGCCAAAATTGGATAATTGTATTGAAAATAAGGTAGCCAATCATGGGTAGTAGCTAAACAAATCAATCTGCTCGAAATTACAAATCATATACTTTTGAATTAAACAAATCAATCTGCTCGAAACACACCACACCCAAAAACAGATCTAACCAGTACATTCAAACCGGAATCAAAAAACCGAATTGAAAAAACCTGGAATCACGGGTAAGCACTTTAATTGAGAAGATCGACGACCTTTCCACTATGTCATACTCCGAACCCACGACTGATCTTCCAACGGATCTGAAAGATAGCAATTTGGATGACAATGGCGATCCAAGATAGAGGGTCGAACTTTTAAAATTAATTCTTTCCTGTTTGAGTTTGATGGTAACGACGTTACTTGCTACGTTAAAGGACCACAGTAACGGCATAAATTCGTCCTTAACGACAAAAACTACAGAAGAATATAAAAATATTATGAAGTACGCTGTGGGGCCCACGAAAAGCGCTGATTTACAAAATTTTGTAAATCAGGCTGATTGCCTGGGTGTGGCTCACGTTTCTACATTGATTTCGAACAGTATCAGTGTGTCAATAATATTGAGTATAGAGAGAATAGAGTAGTGTATGTTGTATTAGCATATGCACAAGTATATATACAACCTAGAAAGAGATTAGGGCTCGTAAACTATCGTCGGCCCAATAGCTATATATACAATATGGCCTAATACCCCCCCTCAAGTTGGAGCATGCAAATCACAAATGCCCAACTTGCCAAGTAAGTACAAGAATTGACCTTTACTCAAAGCCTTTGTGAATATATCCGCTAATTGGTCTGTGGTCTTCACATAAGACGGACTAATTATACCATCCTGAATTGCATCACGAAGATAATAACAATCCATCTCAATATGCTTGGTACGCTCATGGAAAACCGGATTCTGCGCAATATACAAAGCAGATTGATTATCACAAAACAAACTCATTGCGCGGGGATGTGAGACACCCAAACTTAGAAGAAAAGCCTTTAACCATTTCAGCTCATCTGTAATTTTAGACATTGAGCGGAATTCGGCCTCTGAAGAAGACTTGGCCACAGTGTCCTGTTTCTTAGTCTTCCAAGATACAGGGGAAGCACCAAGAAACACCAACCAGCCAGAAATAGATCGACGCGACAAGGGACAACCTGCCCAGTCCGAATCACACCAGCCAGTAATATGCAAATCACAATCTGAACTCAAAAGGATTCCTTGACCCGGACATCCCTTCAAGTATCGCACTGTACGAAGAGCGGCCTCCCAATGGTCCTGTCGCGGTTGTTGCATAAATTGAGATAAAATATGCACCGCATAAGCTAGATCAGGTCTAGTAAAAGACAAATAAATCAAACGACCCACAAGTCGCCGATACATCTCAGGATCAGAAATAAAAGGAGATTCTGATTTAGCCAAAGTATGATTCTGCTCAATGGGTGTACCTGCCGGGCGTGCCCCAAGTAAACCAGACTCTGCAATAATATCAAGAGTATATTTCCGTTGGCATAAGAATATGCCCTCCGGACTTCGGGCAACCTCAACACCAAGAAAATACTTCAAAACACCCAGATCTTTCATGTGAAAACAGTCACTCAAATATGACTTGAAAGAAGAGATCGCAGAAGAATTATTTCCAGAAATTATCAAATCATCAACATACACCAGAATAGTAAGTTGAATAGACCCAGATTGCAGAGTAAAGTGAGAGTAATCAGAGTACGATTGGGCAAAACCGTACCTTTTCAGAGAAGTAGCTAATTTAGAGAACCAACAACGAGGTGCCTGCCGAAGACCATACAAAGACTTGCGAAGACGACACACCAAACCTGGTTGAGAACCATGAAAACCAGGCGGAGGTGTCATATAAACCTCCTCATCAAGGTCACCGTGGAGAAAAGCATTGTGAACGTCCATTTGGTGCAATTCCCAATTTTTCGCAGCAGCAACAACAAGAACAACCCGAACATTGGTCATTTTAGCAACAGGAGCAAATGTCTCATTATAATCAATACCCTCGACCTGATGATTACCAAAAATAACAAGACGAGCTTTCAATCTCTCAATAGAGCCATCAGAATTGAGCTTGACCTTGTAAACCCATCGGCACCCAAGAGCTTTCTTCCCTGGAGGTAATTTCTCCATTACCCATGTATGATTATTTTCTAGAGCAGATATTTCTTTTTGCATTGCCTCTCTCCACCCTGCATCTTTCATAGCCTCCTTGAAATTTCGTGGCTCTACCACAGAATCCACAGCTGCAATAAAAGCACGATGTCGCATAGAAAATTTATCACAATTCACAAAATGTGCTAAAGGATAGGGAGTACCTGAGGAGCATGGAGTAGACGATGAACGGGAGGAGATAGATGGACTAGAAATAGCATGTGCGACATAATCCTTGTGCCACTTCGGAGGATGCCTAGGACGGTCACCACGTCCTAAATCATGAGGAGAAGAATCCGCAGTAGGAGAACCCGGACTGCCCCCCCTGGCAGAATTGTCCGCGGCATGGCTGCGGTGTGCAGTGGCAGCCGCGGGGGGGGGGGGGGGTCCACACTGCCAGCACACCCCGAGGCAGCAGCAAAGCTGTCACTGTCGCTGGCAGCAGCCGTACCAGAGGCAGCAGTCCCCAAAGCAGCTGTAACAGTGGCAGAGAGCTGTTCGGGGCTGCTGTCATTAGTGCTATGCCGATTAGAGGTCTCACCAAGTGCAAGAACATGCTCAAGATCGTCCAAAAAATCAAAGTCGATCCCACCATCAACACTAGACACTCGTTCATTACCAACATTAGAATCATTTGAAGCATCATTAAGGATAAATGGGAATTCATTTTCGTGAAACTTAACATCGCGTGACACAAAAATTTCACCCGTCTCCAAATCATACACCTTCCAACCCTTCTTCCCATGCGGATATCCCAAGAAAACACAACGTCTACTCCTAGGTAAAAATTTGTCACCCTTGGCTTTCTGATTGTGTGCAAAGCATAGACACCCAAACACCCTTAAGACATCAAAGTTAGGTGGTTTACCAAAAAGAAGTTCATATGGGGTTTTATTATCTAACAAACGAGATGGAGTACGGTTAATTAGATAGACCGCCCCAAGAACACACTCTCCCCAAAAAGATATTGGCAAATTACCTTGAAACATCAAGGCCCGACTAACATTTAGGATATGTTGGTGTTTGCGCTCTACCCTCCCATTTTGTTGTGGGGTACCAACACAAGAGGTTTGAAAGAGTATGCCATGTTCATCAAAATAAGGGAGCAAGGGTTTGAATTCTGTACCTTTATCACTCCGCACACATTTCACAGAAACATCAAATTGATTTTTAATCATAGCAAAAAAGGAGCAAAAAGAGGAATAAACTTCAGTTTTGTCATTTAACAAATAAACCCAAACACCTCTCGAAAAATCATCCACAATAGTCAAAAAATAGTGTGCACCACAGGTAGAAGGTGTCTTATACGACCCCCATAAATCACAATGTATCAATTCAAAAATACGACTAGCTCTACTATCACTAATAGGAAAACTATCCCGTGATTGTTTAGCTTGCGGGCAAACAGTACATGCTTTATTCAAAGAATTACTACTAGAACTACCACTAATAGCAGGCACTAACTTGACAATGTTGTCCGACGGATTCCCCATACGACGATGCCACAAATCAAAGGTAGAGACTCCTGTATTGGTCACCGCACATGCTTTAGGAATTTGCCGGAAGTAATAAAGTCCATCTTTCCGTTCACCGGCTCCAATCAGGCTCCCCGAAAGTTGGTCCTGTATAGCACATAAAGAGTCAGTGAATTGGACAAAACATTTAGAATCATCAATCATTTTAGACACCGATATTAAATTGCAATGTAATTTGGGAACAAATAAAACATTCTCAAGTATGATGCCATCTGCTAAACACACTCGGCCCTCCTTAGTAGCCATAGCATGAGCACCATCCGGGAGACCGACGGGACAAGGAGAAATATAATGCACATTCAACAAACAAGAATCATTCCCGGTAACATGATGAGAAGCGCCGGTATCGATTATCCAAGGCAAGAAAATAGGCTCACCAGTCATCTTATCCTGTTGGTGACTATTAACCATATTCAAAAGCATACGAACATGTTCGGGTTGGAGGTCGGATAGAGCAGCAAGAGTGTCTTGGGAGGGCCCGGAAGAAGCCCCAAGAGGGCTGCTAACAGCATGGGCACGAGCAGCAGCAGCCCGTGTCTTAGGGGAATCAGCAGCAGAGGAGACAAGGGCAGAAGCAGGGGCAGCAGCCATAGCAGGGGGCCTGCTGCCAGATGCCGTATGCTGCTGACCAGAAGTGGCGTTCCCCCCTTTTTGGCGTACTTCTCTAGCCACCAATCAGGGAAACCGTGTAGAAGAAAGCAGCCAGAGTTTTCATGACCCGAGCGTTTGCAATGAGAACAATGTAGCTTTGATTTTTCAGTGCGAGGAGGTGGAAAAGAGCGACGACCATCACCTTGAAGAGCAAATACATGAGCCTCGGCCTTCTCCATTGATGCCTTCCCTTGAGCAATCCCGCGAGAACGTTCCTCTTGAAGGAACGCTTGATAGGCACGGTCTAAGGTCGGTGGGGGCTGCTGAGAAAGAAGGTTCGTACGCACAAGGGCATACTTATCATCATCAATACCAATCAAGAATTGGTGTAATTTTTCTTCCTCCCTGTCCAATTCATATTTCACGGCAACATTACACGTACACTTGCCGCATTCACATCCATGAGGGGGTTTGAGACGCAATAAATCATCAAAGTAACCCATCAATGTGGTATAATAATCCTCAACCGACATAGCCTTCGATTGCTTACAAGTAGCAATAGCTGCCCGCAACTGTTGGAGACGAGGGCCACTAGCCTCGCAATACCGCTTTTCCAAATAAACCCACAACTTCCGTGCCTCCTCAAAGTAAGGAATAGAAGCAGCAATTTTGGGATCGATAGTCCGCAGAATCCAAGAAATAAGCATAGAATTAACAGTGTCCCAATCAAGCAACTTAGTGGAATCAGAAGGTTTAGCGATAGTACCGTCAATGAACCCATACTTGCGCCTTGATTTCAATGACAGGGAGATAGCACGAGACCAAGCGAGAAAGTTTTCACCCTTGAGAACGACATTAGTAATCTGATTCCCCGGCTGATCGCCAGCACCGAGGTAATAGGGAGAAGAAGGGTCGAGTTTCGTTTCATCCACCATTGTTGATTAGAAAAAAAAAAAAAAAAATTCAGAGAAAAACAGAGAAGCTTATAGAAGAAATTAGAACAGAGTATTGAAAAGAAATAGAGAAGAATCGGTGAAGAAATTAAGAATTTTAGAATGTAGAAATTAGAATTTTAGGTTTTTAGCGTTGTTTCGGCTCCGATACCATGTCAATAATATTGAGTATAGAGAGAATAGAGTAGTGTATGTTGTATTAGCATATGCACAAGTATATATACAACCTAGAAAGAGATTAGGGCTCGTAAACTATCGTCGGCTCAATAGCTATATATACAATATGGCCTAATACAATGGCTAACTACAATAGGTCTTAGCAGCCGAGTTTGATCAAAAGAACCAATTTTCTGCTGTATGTTATTTAACCTCACATACATGTCTGATGTATGAGTAATATAGATAAGTGTTGGACTCGACCATTCTTTAGTTATTTTTTTTTCTCTTTTATGTTTTTCGAATAAAATGAAGTATTTAGTCTATAGCATGTCCGAGTGGTCAAGTAATTGTATAAGATAGTATCTAATATTGCCCTACTGCCCAAATCACTATCCTTCACTGTAGATGAAGAGCTAAATCCTCACTTTCTTGAATCCTGAACGTGTGCGTAGTTTTAAGTTTTAACCTTATCAAATTCATCCTGTTAATTGTATTTCAAAAATCTCATTTCTTATCGCTACTGTCCCTTGTTAGGTTAAGTAATTTGTATCTATGAGTGAGCTTAGTGAAGTTTACTACGAGTATAATTTACGTGTTTTGGTTTTTACACATTTTGCCCGAGCTTAATGGTCGTTGATGACTTAGCTGTAACCTTAAGCATGTGTATCAGAGTTATCATTCTTGTTCTCCTTTACTTTAGAAAGGTGCAAGAGATATTACCTCCTTCATCTAAGAAACATTACAGAAAAAATTGAAACATTACAGAAATAATTGAAACATTACAAAAAAATAAGAAATAAAAATAAAATAAAAATAAAAATAAAATTTGATAGTTTAACCAATGAACTGCAGTTGTGTGTACTACTATACTGATGTCTAAGCGACTAAGCATAATATGTAGCTAACGCCAGTCATCAATGTCCAAACCAATTCATACTGTAAAGTTAGTCAGGAGAAAATGAACATCATAGCATCGTTTAACTGCCTTTTTGTTTTACTGGAATCAATGCAATTCAATAAGAGTATCACACTTTTTGACTACTGTTGGACTTGCTAACAGGCCGTTGATTAACTATACCTCTGAGCCTGTGACTGCTATATGTTGAGAGCTCATATTATCGACCCTGTATAATTGTTGTGGAATAAGTGTTGGTAGAACTGCCGAGGAGAGAACTACTTTGCTGGTCCTCCGAAGAAATCTCCCATTCTGTGAATGGAGGTTTTTTGGGATGTGGTAGGTGTTCTGCATCAGTTTCAAGCATGGATATAACTGTTGAGATGTTTGGCCTATCTTTAGAAAGTTCTTGGACACACAATAGTCCAATCTGTATGCACTTAAGAATGCTTTTCTCAGAACATGGCTCAAGAATCGCAGGATCAATGAATGTAATCATATTCCCCTCATTCCACAATTTCCATGCCTGAAAACATTAAACCAAGATTAGACAATGACTGCAAAAAAAAAAAAAAAAAAAAAAAAAAAAAAAAAAAAAAAAAAAAAAAAAAAAAGGTTTTAAGATGTCTAAAGTTTGATCACTTACGGATCCCATCAGCGTCAGAGACTGCTCCTCGCGGTGGAAGGTGGAGTTTTTTCTTCCACTGACAATTTCTAATAGTATAACTCCTAAGCTGTAGATATCTGATTTTTCCGAGAAGTGCCCCATTGTGTATTCAGGAGACATGTAACCGCTGCCATAAGAAAAATGTCAGGCAAGCTCTGAGATTTATTGGTCTTCAGTTTCTCAATAAAAAAAATAAATGCTTACTTACTAAGTTCCAACCACTCTTTTGGTGTTTGCTTGATCTTGGTTACCCCCAAATATCCGTGCCATGCCAAAATCAGAAATTTTAGGGTTGAGATCTTCATCCAACAAAATATTACTTGGTTTTAGATCCCTATGAACAATTCTTAATCTTGAATCCCTGTGAAGGTAGAGGAGACCACGACATATGCCCTCCATAATATTGAAGCGTTTCTCCCATGATAGATGTTCTTGATGCAGGGAATCTATTTACAAGAAAAACCAGCCAGGTTCGTTATTTTTAACTCTCTTTTTATTCTTTAGGGGTTGGAAGATAGGATGCAATGTAAACCCTTCAAAGAGAGAAAAAGAGATTAAAGAGAAAATGTAATGATATGTATAAACATTGCAAGAAATGAAGCAACATAACATAATACTTACGAAAGAGAAAACTATCCAAGCTTTTATTAGGCATGTATTCATAAACTAACATTTTCTCCTCTCCTTCTATGCAACATCCTAGAAGTCTGACTAGATTTCTGTGCTGAAGTTTTGAGATCACCTTCACCTCTGTCATGAACTCTTCGAGGCCTTGTCCAGAAGATTTTGAAAGTCTTTTCACTGCTATTTCCTGTCCATTTTCCAATGTTCCCTGGAACATATAGAACATAAAGATATATACAATTCTTTGTTGGTGTCACATAACTCACATTTCAGATTGATCAAACATACCTTGTACACTGGACCAAAGCCACCTTCTCCTAGTTTGTTACTTCCATCAAAATTGTTTGTAGCATTTCTCAGCAAATCGTATGTATAAAGTGGTGGCTCATGTAGTTCAAGTTGCCCGACTTCAAAATTGTATCTGTTTGATTGCTGTCTCTTTCCTAATTTATTTGAGTCAATATGAGAAATTTTGGAATGCTTATAACCAATATTAGTATAGTATTAACAGCATATATATTATTACCTTTCTGCTTCATCCGCTTTCTCAGAAAGTACATGAATATTGCAGCTACTATTGCACTTATGATTGTTACTGATGTAATAATTGCAGTCTTTTTGTGACTTTTACTTCTATCTGAAAGTAAAGCATGCATCAATTATCATCATTTCATGTTTATGTACTATATACTAAGGAGAAATGAGTGTTGTTTTACCTAGCTCTGATGCTGCTAGACGGATGTAAAGATCCACCCCACCAGCAGAAAAACTCTGAGTGTCGATTAAGGCTTCATTCCATATCATGCATCCAATATTCAAATGATATGCATAAGCTAAACACGAACAGTTGGTCACACACTGACTTCTACAACCATCCTGACTAAATGCTGATATTGGCACTGCTTTGTCTGGCACTTTCATTGTCTGTAGCCTTAAAAATTTATCTTCAGTGCCTCCTTGGATGCCACACTGAAGTTTTTCCCGTCTTACACACCCATTGCTTGTATTTCCCCTTTTCCATTCCTGATCAGATTTCGGTTTAAAACCTTGCAAGCATTTGCAAGTCGCAGAGTCGTGAATGCAGGAGCCAAAAACCCCACACGTTCCATACACTTCACACACGGCTGATGGAGCTACCCACCCTGCTACCCAGCTTGCATCATTCCAATATTGTTTTATAATAGTACCATTAGGCTTTACCTGATAGTTGAACAATAGAGACGTATCCTCAGGCTCAAACGAGATGTCATATGTTCCATTCCCATCATTCTCCTCAAGAACAAATCCATCCTTCACAGTAGTATCAATGTTTGGGAGTCCAATTAAATTGTTACCATCAAATGGACCACTTCGCCAGAAGTTAGCACCATCTTTCCACATAAAGATTTGGGCAAGGCCGTTTGGGGTGCCAATACCAACTGAGATACTCCCCACAGAGGGATCCGAGGAGCTTTTCCATGATCGGAAAATGATATTTTTCTTGTTAGAAGTACTTAACATTGTGGGTCTCATACCAGGTAAAAAGGTATCTGTAGGATGATCAAAGCTTTTCCATACTGTTGCTGGTGTATCAGTAGTGTTAGGCTTCTGTAAAACCAGGTTCCCTGAATCCAGAAGCTCTGCAGTAGAATTCTTAATGACTAAACCTGTTACATTAGTTGACCAAATGATCTTTTTCTGACCATCGATCAACTGAAGATTTCCGTCGTCAGAAATCTGCAGTACACCGGATGAATCACTGATGGGGTTGTCGCGATTCGCCACCCAAACAACAGTCGTATCAGGAACTTGGTTAAACCATATACCAACATAACGATTGGCCGAATTTAGAGGGCTGAAAAAACCAAGCTTGAAAGTACCATTTCTTGATACTAAAGTTTGAGAATCCTGTAGAAACTGAGTGGTGGTGATGCTGTGATTGTCAATGGCAGAGCAAAGTTGGCAGCAAAAATAGAGTACACCAAAGAAAAAAAGCCAACTAAGAGGAGCCATTGAAGATGCTTTTGGTGGCTCAGTTTTCTTACCTAATTTATGGATTTGTATGTTTTATATGATCATTCATAAATTTTTATTCCTTTAATTAGTTTCAGTGATTAAGTCTGATGTTGACAATAGGTACATTATTTATTATTATTCGAGTCAATAAGGAGTCTTCAAAAAAAAAAAAAAAAAAAAAAAAATCGAGTCAATAATGAAATTGATGGGCAGCCCTACTTCCTAGATTTCGCCCCAGTTTCTTTCTTTGATGGAAAAGAATAAGGTCCTGTTTATTTCACTTATTTTTGCTGAATTGAAATTATTTTTATTGAAACAAAATTATATTTGCTGAACTGAAATTATTTTTGCTGAACTGAAATTATTTTTTTACTGATTTTCTATTATAATTCTTCTATAATATAACTGAATTTTATTAAACTGAACTTATTTTTACTAATAAATTAAAATTATTTTTACTGAATTGAAATTATTTTAATGAACTGAAACTACTTTTATTAAACTGAAATTATTTTTACTTAATATTATATTTTTAAGGTGAATTGAACCGGGCGTAAATATTGCTCTTAAGGTTTAGGTTATGGTTAGCCTTTCTTGGATATGAAATCAAAACTAAAATGAAAATCTGAATGCATGCAATAAGCCAATAAGTCATTACTACCAAAAAAAAAAAATGTTAGGATAATTTTTGAGCCCTTTCCCTAAATAATGTTGGAAAATTATTTAATTTCCAAATTACAGCTAATCTTTTTTTAATTTCCACCGTACCGTCCACGTCACCGGTTCAGTGGGAATTTTTTTTAAAACGGATTCATTAGAAAACCGCTACTTCAAGTAGCGGTGTGCTACTAAAAACCGCTACTTCAAATAGTGGTGTGCTACTAAAAACCGCTACTTCAAATAGTGGTTTACTTATTAGAAACCGCTATTATTTACTAAGTATTTTTTTAACAAAATCAGTTTCCCCTTTTCCCTTATAAAATAGTTCAACAAAATTATGGTGTTTTGAGGAAAACTGCCACTTCAAGTAGCGGTGTATGAAATTAAAACCGCTACTTCAAGTAGCGGTTTATTCTCTCAACGCAGCTACTTGAAGTAGCGGTTTGTTGCTGGATCGAGAAAAAAAAAACCGGTTTGCTTTCCTAAGCTGATGTGGACGGTACGGTGGGAATTAAAAAAAATCGGCTGTATTTTGGAAATTGCGTGTTTTCCCAACATTATTTAGGAAAGGGCTCATAATTTTTGTTATAGGAAAGAAATTTACGACAATTGACTACCACAAAAACAATCAGTAATCCCATTAACTTGTCAAAAAAAAAATGTTAATAAAAAAAAAAAATTCTATCTTCATTATTTTTTTGTTGCAACAAAGGGTATTATTTGTGAGACATCTTATATTTCTTGTCCAAATTTAAAATTAACGAAGTTAGTAGCAGTCCAATTCTAGAAAGTACAAACATATAAGTACTAAAAAAACCCCCCAAAAACTTGTAAAAAGTCATAATCATCCTAAATTATGATTTAAGACTAAATTCTCGTTGTTGAATAGTTCCTAGTGTTCCCACCTCCCACCCAATGAAAAATAAGTTAATTATATTCCGTAGTTAGACACAATTCTTTTGTTCTCACATAATTTTCATTATTTCATGACTAACTGTGGACCCTACAAAGCATTCAATTCATGACTGCAACTCCAACGGCAAGCTAATTACCAAATTAGCTTGCCATGCCACCTAGAATTGCAAAGCTATTCTTCCTTCTACCTAATTTATGTCACAATGGTTAAGCTGATTAGCCTTTAGATTTTTCAGCTTTATTTTTTAAATAATTAGTATTTTATTAGAGATAATTAATTTCTAAGCTAATTTGCTTGGCATTAGCTTGGCCAAGCTAATTATTAAACTATCCTTCAATGGTTTGGCTATTAGCTTGAAAATTATTAAAATTACAAGCTAGTCCCTAAAAGTAACCATTAGAGTTGCTCAAGAAAGTTGATTGAAATTTGTTATGGATTTCCTAGTACAATGGGTTGTTATATTGGCTTAGCCCAAGTAGCAAGCTCAGCAACCTTGTTTGAATGCAATTTTAGCATGTAATTGCCTCATAAGTCCGACTGAGAGCCACCTTTTTCTCAATAAAATATCTAGTGACATTAGAGGGGGACTGGGGGTTGTTAGTTTGTTACTAGAGAGTTTATTTTTGTATTTTATTTTATTTTATATAATTGTATTTTGTCATATACTTAAAATTATGTTTTGGTAGGGTGAAGCACATGCCCACCTAGCCTTCAATTCAACTTTTATCAAGTACATAATAATTTGCCTTTAAAAAAAAAGTACTTTATCATTGTGACTGGTTTGGTGATAATGATTTTTCTGTAACATGATATTTATCGTAATTTGTAGAATTCAACTTCTAAAATTACCTCCAGCTATTTCCTCTGAAGTTCTTATAATTTTTGTAATTTTGTCCAAACTTGAAAAAAAAATCATTCTTATATAAAATAGTTCATCACATTGAGAATAAATGTTGTTTTCTTCCAACCTATTGTTTGAAATATTGTTCTTTTGATTTTTGATTTTTTTGTATTTATTTTTATTTTTTAAAAACAGTTGTTTTACTTTGTATTATTTTAGGATTGTAATATGTAATGTAATTTACCCTTATTGTCCTCTGTCTCTAAAAATCAATGTTAGAAAATAGATGAGGATCGATTGATTTAGGTTATGTGTTTGATATGCGTGGAACATAGACAACAATATATAAAACATAAATTTGAGAAATAAAGTAAAAAATAGATGAGATCGATAAACACACATATATACGTGGTTCGGTCAACAAAACCTACGTCCATGGAGTAAGGGATAGTATATTCTTATTAGCTTTCATGAAGGATATACAAGAGGGATAATAAAAGGAGATACAATACTCTCCATCTCACAAAATCTCTCAAAAGTGGAGTATACGTACATAACGGCTTGAATTGGCTAGCCTAATTAATCAATATTTAGCACTTGCTATTGTCTGCCCAACGACTTCTTCTATAACATAAGAAAACCTAAATTATTCCCCCAGGAATATCATTAGTAGCCGTCATAAACAAACCCGAAAATAGGAAGCAAAAACGTCTCATTTGACTAGGCATGGGCGTGCTACGCACGGCACGTCCGTGTCCCTTCCCAACTTCGACAGTCTTTCGTAAAACGGCCATAACTTTCTCTTTATTTTTTTTAGCAGAATTGGGCATATGGTCTATCGTTGGAAAGCTCTTAAAACAAACTATCATCTCCAACTTGAATCACCTCTAGATTACATCTTGATTGAGAGATATGTGCGTTTGAAGTTGACCCTTTGCCATTATACTAGATTTCAAGTCATATTTAACAGTCAAAATGGTCGATCGAAAAAAGTCAAAACAGTAAAAACTTTTGGAGATGAAAGACGTATTTATTTTATAATGTATACAATTAAATAGAATTTTTGTAGAGAGATTTAATGAGCTTGATATGGCATTAAAGTTAAAACACTAGGTGCTAATTTCCACTATTGATGATGACGCATGTAAACTTTGAGATCTCTTTCAAGATAACAACGTACAAGACATCTTTAAAGTCTAATCCTAACTATCTTATTGGAGGATATTCCTATTCCAATTGGATATTGCCAAGCATTGAAGGCCATCTCTTAGACCATAAGAGGAGCATATGGTATGAATCTCATTCACCTCTGCTTTTACTTTACGGTTACATGGCCTCTAGTATTTTCAGCAAGCTAAGGCTGGTCTCATTCTTCACTAACTTATCTGTATTCATGTTAAATGAAACTTGCCACACCAATTAATTTAGAAATAGTTTTTAGGTCCATGCATTTCCATGGGTCAACATGTTTTTGTTTTCACTTATTAATATGAAGTACTATACAATACAAGTACAACAATAGGATAATTTGCCAATTAGTACCGCAAGTTAATACCACTTTGTAAATTACTACCGCAAATTTAAAAAGTTATGAACTACTACCGCAAAAAATTTTAAGATGTTGCGATTACTACCAAACCCCCATTAAACCCAACTATGACGTCATTATATCCCTTTAACCCGTGTTTGACCATGGTTAAGGGTTTTAACCAGCCCCCCCCCCAAAAAAAAAAGAAAATGATTTAGGGATATAATGACGTCATGGTTAAGCGCTTTAACCATGGGTTAAAGTGATATAATGACGTTATAGTTGGGTTTAATGGGGGTTTGGTAGTAATCGCAACATCTTAAAATTTTTTGCGGTAGTAATTCACAACTTTTTTAAGTTGCGGTAGTAATTTACAAAGTAGTATTAACTTGCGATAGTAATTGGCAAATTTTCCACAACAATATGTATGAATAACATGAAATATTGAAAATTTGAAAAGCTTAATAATTACGAATTTGATGCACTTCGTGTATTCTTGAGGTCATGATGAGATCAAAAGGATGTGGATGGCATGGAGGGATAGTGACACATCACACATGGCACCTTGATTTAAACGATAATAGAGAATAACATTGACCTAACCTTAATTCTTAATGGGAATAGCTTATAACTCATGATTAAAAGAACAAAACCATATTCAAAAGAACAAGTAGGAACATACAATTCAAACCCAAAGAGCGCATAGATTGTTATTTTAAATAAGTGCACTATCAGCATTGTGCACTCGAATGCACCATCTATTTTGTGATTTAAGAACATTTTAAAATCTATTGTGTGCGTGATCACCTCTAGGTATAATGATACCTAAATACGGAGTAATACATACTAATAAATCAACCCTTGCTTGAGTAGTATTTAGGTATGGTTATGTTCAGGGGTGGTTCCGAGCATGTGCAAGGTGGTCAACCGTACAGGGCCCCTAAGTGAAACTACTATAAAAGAGCCCTGACTTTTTAATTTCGTAACATACTTTTCCTTACAAAATTGATTTTAGGTCCCAATTCAACAAAATTGCACCAGCCACTTTAAGTGTTAGTATTTGTAGCCCCGCCTCTGGTTATGTTAGTCAAAGTATGATGTTGGCTAATATTCTAGTCAAATTGGGACTTTATTTTACAAAAAATGGAGTATATTAATCATCAATATTATATACTAAAAGACACACCAGCAATGACACGTGTCATTCAGTGGTGTGTCCTTAATTATTAACTAGGTTAACACCCGTGCTGATGCACGGATTTCACAGTAATTTATTATTGGATTTTTGTAAATTTGTTTTCATATTTTTTTGAGTTCAAAATGTTCATAAGTTCACTTTAATTGACCTAAACTATGCTAACAACTCCTATAAAGACTCCAACAACCTAATATCAATATAAATTACCAAAATAATAGATACTTGTTTTAAATTAATTATCTAAATAATAGCTATAACCTATTTAAAATTAATTAGCATTTTGTTTTTTATTAAAAAAAAAAAAAACATTTGAGCGGGAAATATTTTCATGAGATAACGCCACGTGTACAACTTTGAAAAAAAAAATGACATCAGCGGTTGCTACTTTAGTATTAGTTATAGATTATTTTTTTATATAAAACATCTATTAATTAAGGAAACAAATCAATTTCAAAAATAATATTTTTGTTGTACATATTCCATTTTTTTTAACGGTACATATTCCATATTAATGTAGTATATTTAAAATAAAAAGATTTCACAAATAATTTTTCTAAAACAGAAAATTGGACAACTATAAACCAAAAATTATATTCTTAAAAAAATTTTGTTATTTGTTTTACAACAAAAAAAATATTGCTCGGATTTTTTGCCTACTTTATTTTTAATTGTATATTAGAAGCTACAATTAAAATTTAACATATCACGTACTTTTATTGTTTCTCGACTAATTTATAATTATAATATTTATCTATTAATAATCTATAACGATCACCGTGCATGATACGGGATCTAACCTAGTTGTCTATCTAAAGGTTAGACGTGAAGAACCTAGTGGAATACATAAATCTATAGCGTATATTTAGTTCTGCCTTATAAGCTACAACCAATTGTCCATTTAGCTTATTACTTATTAGCACGAATGAGCCAATTAGCTAATTTGCATGAATGATTTAGTTTTGCATTTATTACCTATATACTTGACCAATTTTGCTCAGTTCGAGCAATTGAGAAAATCAAGCGAATGAATTTTCTCATTTTACATTAAGACTTACTACAGAGTATTTGATAACATTGTGCATGGAGTACTCCCTCCGTCTCTAAATTACGTTCTTATTTCTAGCATTTATTCCTTACATAATAGAGGAAAATAGGAATGTAACTTAAGGACGGAGGGAGTAATAA
This sequence comes from Chenopodium album, assembly GCF_948465745.1. NCBI lineage: Eukaryota > Viridiplantae > Streptophyta > Magnoliopsida > Caryophyllales > Amaranthaceae > Chenopodium > Chenopodium album. The sequence goes on from NC_137838.1 coordinate 76,886,124, forward strand.
TTATTTGGGTTTTTCTATATAATAACCCTGTTTTTTTTTTTTTTTTTTCACTTTTCTATGTCTCAAAATATATCACTTTCTAAATTCCGTTAGTGGGGCTCACTCTCCATTATTAATATTTTTTTATCGATTTTCGCGTTGAAAAATATTCCATCAAAGGTTTTGGGGCTATTTTTTTCCTTAGGGATCCAAATTGAGCTCTGATTTGGCAAAAAAATAACGTAAATATTCCGCTGTTTTTCTTATTTTTTTTGTGAAATTTAAGTTCAATTTCGATCCCTAAGGACCAAAATAGCCCCCGAAACCTTTGACGGAATATTTTTCAACGCGCAAATCGATAAAAAATATTAATAATGGAGAGTGAGCCCCAACTCGACCCCTTGTACCTTGCTGAATAGTGGCTGAGAACTATAGAAACTTGCTCAGAAACTTCTTATTGTACTACGTATTAGAATTGACTTCCATAGAAGTCAACAAGACGAGGATGCCCCAGTTTCTTATAGAAAAACATGGTATTTTCGTAAATAAACCAACAATTGTATTCAACTTTATTCAAATGTGGAGCTCACAATCATGAAAAAGTTGTTGATTTATTCGTAAAATTGCCCCATTTCAATATGAGAAATTGGAAATTTCCCCAACAGGACCACATACGGAGAGTACCACATTTTATCTTTCTGGGAACTTTATGGGTTGCTGCATAGTGAGAGCCTCCCTGTCATAATTGTTGTCTTCGGTGAAATTTGTGTTTAATTTCCTTTTGGTTACCTTGGCTTATTTGACTCGCATCGCACGACTGAATCAAGTTTACGAATTTGAGTTGAACATTGAAAGCTACACTATTTGATTCAGACATCATTGAAACTTGAAAGGCTCACGGCACAAACCAATTAACCACATCTTCTGTGCCATTGACTCACAAGTCTTCCTTCATAATGTACCTATGTATGTCTTTCACCGATTACTATACAACAGCTCAGTTGACATGTCCTGGAGACGACCCGTGAAAGTCTGCTGGAAACTTTGTCAGAAACTTCGCAGTATAATTGGCCCGATGCACGATTCTAGTAATAATTTTATTTAATTTAAAATTGTGTGTATTTATGAAGATCATTCATTAAATATATAGATAAAATTCCTAATATCATAAGATAATTTTTTTAATTTTAACACTAAAGTTATTTTTTGTTATTTTATTTATTTTATGTGACGCTTGAATTTAAAATCACAAACTTTATTCACTAATTTTGCTGATGTGACAATTTTAATTTTTAATTCGGAAAAGAAAGACAAATCTCATTTTTTATTGATCAAAATAAGTCTTTTGCCTATGCGTTTATTTAATATACTCGTTTTGTTTAAAAATATTAGTCTCATTTATAATCGTTTAACTATAAACTATAATGGGAAATTAGAGCATCTCCAATGGCAAGCTACAACATATTGTAGCTTGTCTTGCCACATCATATTTTTAAGCTACAAAGGTTTCAAGCTACAAAGTTCCACATTGGTTGGCTACAACATCTTGTAGCTTGCCTCATCAAACAATTATTTAATTTTTTTTATTTATTTATGTTTGATATTTTATTGAAATTATTAGATAATATAATGTTTTTTTTATTTACTACTATATCATAGACTATTGTAGATGTTTTTTTATATAATATGTTTACCTTTTTAGTTTACAAATATATAATACTACCAAAAAAAAAATTGATTCAGAGAAAGTAAAATATTAAAAAGAGTGTGATTAAGATAATATCAAAAAAAAAAAAAATGAAACATATCATAAGCTCTGTATATTTTATCTAACACACATAGTATCCAACTGCATTATTTTTTAAATAAAAAAAAAAGTATTTTCTCTAAATTTCAGGCAGTGTTGCTTAAGTGAGCAGTGTTGCTCATTGAAGCAGGTCTTCCAATGTTGTTCCAATGGTCAAGCTACATCTTTCATACTTTTTAAGTTTTGCAAGCAAGTTCCCTATAATAAACCACTGGAGATGCTCTTAGTCATATGAGATTTAATTTTATTCGTATCGATGAGTACATTATTAAAATCAAACTTTTACAATATTTTTCTAAAGAGAGATTAAAGATATTTGCAATTAAAAATTTGCATTCACATATGTAAAAAGATAATTATTACTTTTTTTTTAGAGAAAGATAATTATTGGTTTTTAAAAGATAATTTTAATTATTCTATATTCGTTGTTTTTACCTACAAAATTCTTAAATTTTATTCGTCACTTTTGCTTAGGTGACGAGTAAATTTTTTAATTCTAAAATAAATTATTAATCTAATTTTTCATTGGATAAAATAATACATTTTCTTATGTGGCGCGCCAAATGCTCCCAAAATATGTCTACTTTTATCATAACAAAGTTTTTTAATACACAATTTATTAAACTATGGCTGTCTTGGGCTTATAGCTGTATTGAATAGGGATTAATGGGCTTGGCAATTTCCAACATTAGCAATTCAGTGATACGTGTAATTTGCAGTAGTCGAAGGCTGGTCTCGAGACCAAGTAAATATTTATGATCCCTCATTCATAAATGAATATTTACTATAATAAAAAATGAACATTTTCTAACTGAATATATTTTACAATTATTTTGTATTTCTCAATAATTACATATTCATTTTCATGCAGTATGATGTTCTTTTTTAATAAATAAATGTTCATTTATATAATATTAGATGTATATTTTTTTTTCAGTGTCATAGTCTCTTTATTTTATCTTATATTATAAATGTTTATTTTTATATGTTGCAATGTTCAATTACTTAATATACATTTACTTACACGAAAGTGTACAAAATAACATGTGCACTTTTTATTGCATAGATGTTAAACAATAACATTAAAGAGCTATGAAATGATATGTTTATTTTTCACAATTGAAATTTTCAGTTATATAACATTAAATGTACAATACTTTTTTCAGTCTCATAGTCTCTTTATTTTATTCTTATATTATAAATATTCATTTTATATATTGTAATGTTCAATTACTAAATGTTCATTTTTTTCTAATAAATAAACTTAAATAAGGAATATACTCACAATCAACCTTAAAGAAGGGATAAAAAAACACACAAAATTATTCAATAAAAAAAAAAAAAAAAAAAAAAAAAAAAAAAAAAAAAAACTACATTGAATCAACAAAGCAATAAATAAACTTATGTTCATCCAATAATGAAGGAAGAATTGCAGATGAACAATCTGTAGCAAGCTCCTTAGTTATTCTTGAATACCTTGAATATGTAGAACAACTCAACACCAGAAATCCAAAAAAATAAAAAAAAAAATCGAAAATGAACAATGAGAGAGAAAATATTGTAAAATCCAAAAGAGAGAGAAAGTTTAAAATAAATGAAAACGGATACTTTATATACTCAACAAAGGAAACAAATATAGCTAGTAAATAAAATTGGAGATATTAACTGAAAAAGAAAGCAACATCGTTTAGAGGAAGGATAAGCTTAATAAGAATGGGCTCCATATTATGAATGCTCATTTTTATATATTACAATGTTCAATTACTAAATGTTCATTTTTTTTTTCTAGTAAATGTTCATTTTGTTACTAACAAATGTCATTTTTATAGTGCGGACCAACTTTCTATGGCTTGTCTCGCAACCAGGGAAAAATTTGTGATGTAATGTGTGTGCTCAATGCATGGTCTTGTATAGGTGTTTATGATTGAAAATAACTTACTACTTTCTCCGTTTTCTTTTTAATAGTTGCAGGTTTGCAACATACACTTTATCTCAATCTTTAAAAACAATGCACTTCACATGATATAATACACTTAAAATTGAGGTTAAGCGGTTAATAGAAGTATAATTAAGTGTGCCATGAATTAAATTTTAAATAATGGTAATAATACAATTTCATCATAAAAACCTTCTTTTATAATGTATTGCAACTATTATAACATTTTCATTTATGAGAAGTGTTGCAACCATAAAAAAAAAACGAAGAAAGTAGTAAATTATCTTGCTAACATTTAGGGTATTTAATCATTGTTGTCAATATCAGCCCATTTAAAACCGACAGGGCCCATCCCTGTATTTCTTTTTACTATGGTTAGTGGTCTAAGCTTGCTTCTCTAACAGGCAATGTCCAATAGATTGTACAAAAATATATGCTATAACGTAAAATGTTTTTGATTAATGTATATTTTTTAAATATCAACTATTTATATAAAATAAATATTGTAATATATACTCCTTTTGTACTTATGTGTATTTTCTATAAAGAGTTATACGCCTTGTACTTCAACGAAATAGAATATTGAAAAACTTTAATATTTGAAAAGATGTATTGATTAATTCAACAATTACTTTATGTTTTTTTTAGTTGTAACATTTTGATTTTCGCACTATTTACCTATGTTACTTTAACTACCATTGATGACTTATACTTAAAAAAATCTAATCATGAAGAATATCTTTAGATTCATCTTGATTGATACTTTTATAATATCAATTTTTTCAAATTATACTTCCTCTGTTTCTATTTATTTGACTAATATTCTTTAAATGGAAATGTTATATTACTTGACCCTTACTATATGAAGTAAGCTTTTGGTGGATAAATTCTCTAAATTGCCCTCAAAAAATGCATATGAGGGCAACTTTTAGGAGTATTAAGGTAAGCCATATGCAACAAGGGCTACAAAACTATAAGTTCTCTCTCCTCTCCTTAAATATTGTGTCTAAGACTATGAGTCAAGTAAATAGAAATATAGGAAGTATTTGTTAAAAATAAAAAATACTTCATATAATCAATTAAAAAAAAAAAAAAAATTAAACTTTGACACGCATACAACTTGCTTGGTTGCAAGCCAAAAAAAAAAAACCCCGAATATCCGGGTACACTTCTAATTCTTATATTTGATGGAGAAATCTTATTTATCTGAAGTAGTCAATTACACTGCTTATTTCGGTAAAAAAAACACTGATTATTTATCAGCCCTTAAATGAAATTTGGGAACATGAATAAAATCGTTTTATAGAAAAATAATTTGGTGAGAAATTCCATTTTAAAGGAGTACGAAGTATATTTTAGTAATCACATGGGTTGCTTAGAATTTAGGAAAATTTGTAATTATTAATCCCAACTTTCACCCATTTTCTTTCATTAATCCCAACTTTAGTACCCTTTTTTTTTTATCCGGTCCAACAGGTTACCAAACCTATTATACCCGGTTTAATCTTACGTGGCAGTAGCTGTTGCAAATTTAATTTCTTTTTTCCTTTTTTTTTAAAAAAACGGTAAACAAAACACTCCCCTTTGCTATTTATTTCCCTCGAATTTAGCCGTTGCAACCCCTGTTTCATCACTCTTCTTCTTCAAATTTCCCCTTTCAAAATTAGGCCCTTTTGTAATTGGAATTGTAATTTGTCCTTCAAATAAAATCGAAATACTATTTCCTCACTCTTTTTCTTCAATGGCTGGCGGTTCTTCTGGCTCTTCTTCAAACACAAGGGGAAGGACATATCCAAGAACTAGATGTTCATGCGGAATGGTTGCGGTGGTTCGAACAGTCAAAAGGGGGCATAATAATATTGGGGCTAAGTTTTATGGATGTCCGAAATGGCCAGTATGTGTAGTTGGGTTGTTTAATTTCATTGTTGTGTACTCGAATTTCAGTTTTTTTTGAATTAGGGTTAAACTTGTAATTTAGACTAAATTGTTGTGTTTGGATGTGCAGGAAACCAATTGTAATTTTATGAAGTGGGTTGATTGCAATCCTGTGGAGGAAGATCTACGCTTTCAAATATTTGAGAAGGATACAACTATTGCAGAAATGGAGCTCCATATGAGTTCATTTGAAGATAGAGTGAAGAAATTGGAGGGAAAGAAACTGAAATTGGAAGATTTGGTGAAAGAGTTGAAAAAAGAACTCTCTCAACTTAGGATGCAACTTGTAAGGGCATCAAGGACTGAGACTCAGTTGTTAATGGCTCTATTTTTCTCATGGTTGTTGTTTGCCATAGTTGTTGTGTACTTGAAGTAGGGGTAATGAAATGTTAAGAGGTTATGGTGGATCTTGTAACAATGACATTGATCAATAAAATGCAGCTCTTAGTTTTTCTATACATTTTGCAATCATGTCACCATAATAGTCATATAAACATGCATCTAATTATATAAGTCACCGCAACATAACATCCAAATCCAAATATCAAAGTTATACAGCACTGTTGCTGTCAAAATTAGGCAAAGTTAGGCAACTAAACTAAAGCAAAATGCTGCCACTCCCAACATACACTACTTAAGCATCCAGTTTGTACACACATGTACCAATAGATTACTGCAACTACCTCAAACTGTAATCTTAAAACATTAAGGCTGTGTTCCTTGGTGAAGGGTGGATTGCTGGCTTGACTGACCTAGCTGGTTGACTGACCTGGTCATTGGTCTTCCAATTGACCTTGCATTCCTTGACTGAGACATGAATTAGAATGTAGTTAGTAACAAATAATTATGCATTAAAAGAACAATAATTCACCAAAGTTCAGTTGTTCCTAACCTCAGTGATTAAAAACCCATCATTTCCAATTAAAAAACCAATTCCTCTAGGCAATTGATGTCTTCCCCTACCTCTGGCTCTGCCACTTCTTCCCTGTCCCCTCTCTGAGCCACCAGTTGGTGCAGGTGCACTAGAAGATGGTCTTATTCCCTGTCCCAGGGAGCCTCTTCCTACTCTGATAGCTCTGCCCCCTCTTCCTAACTGTGTAGGCTATGCTGTGACAGTATGGTGCTGTGCTGCAGCAGTTGTGTTCAGTTAAGGCTCACATGGTGCAGATACAGTGGAATGGGGTTGCTCTCCATTTTTCTTTGGTCTTCCCCTTGCTCTTTTAGCAGGTGGCTCAGATTGGATTGTTGTGTCCTTATTTGGACACCTCCTCTTATTATGCCCCTTAACTTTGCAAATTGTGCAAGTCATTTCAACACCAGTTTTTGTCAAGGAACCAGGTTTCTTTGGATTCTCAAAAGGATCTCTGATCCTATTCTTCTTAGGCCTTCCTGGACCTATTTTGATGGGGGGTGGGTCCAATGCAAGGGCTACTTTAGGCCAGTATCTCTCTCGAGCAAGGGGTGGAATTGAACCTGTACCACAACATCATCAGTTCGCAGCAACACCATGCAATTCTTATCAACTAGCTAAAGAAACCATGTTAACTGCATATGATGTTAGGTAAACCTCTCTCCTGTAATAGGGATGAACAAATTACTCAGCTTCCTTGTTGGCAAAGAAAACACATGCTACAGCATGACAACAGGGAATGCCAAGCATGTCCCATTTCCTGCAAGTGCAGGTCTTTGCCTCAAGGTTTACAACCACCTGATCAAGGTTGTAAGACACATTGAATAGAGTGTCACTTGAGGGGAGAACTTCACAGTAGGCTGCTTTATTTTTCTCTTTGTCAAGCTTTGATTGTATTCTAGGACAAAGATAGGTAGTTGTCTTTTCCATGTCTTGCCTTTTTTTCACCATTCTCTGCATCAGTTGACTTCTAATCTCCTCAAGCATGAATAACAGATGCTTTGTCCTTGCATTTATGATGAATCCATTGAAAGTTTCTGCAATATAATGTTGCTTGTTATTGCATCAGTCTTCACATTAGTGCTTAAGAATGCTCTGCAGAATAGATGAGGATTGTATTTTTGGAATGCTAGAGCTGCTTCAGGGTTCATCACCTCAAGCTGAGTTAATGCATACTTATAATCTGCCTCATTGTATAACTTTGCAATTTTCCAAAATTGCAATTTTAACTCATCACCTCTATAAGTCTTGTGCCACAAGGCAAAAATGTGTCTTGCACAATGCCTATGTTCTGCTTTGGGCAGAACTGAAGCAACAACATTCAAGATTGCCTATGTAATTGCATTATAAACAAGCAAACAAAACCAGAAAATGAGCAAATTTTCTCTTTGTCATTGAAATTAAATAAAAATGATTCAATATCAGAGAGAGGCTAACCTGATGCTCATCAGAGATAACATATAATCCTTCACCTTCACCAAGGTCCAAGCATTCTTGCAGATGTATGAAAAACCACTCCCAACTCAGATTGTTTTCCCCCTCTGTCACAGCCCAAGCTATGGGATACATTTGGTCATTTGCATCCCTACCAACTGCACATAACAGTTGTCCACCAAGGAAAGTCTTCAAAAAGCATGCATCTACAGCTATCACCTTCCTGAATCCTTCCCTCCATCCTTTCATTAACCCTTCAAAACACATAAAAAGCCTCTGAAACACTGGTGGCGGTTTCTTGGGCATGACTGTCACCAACTCTGAAACAAAACCAGGGCTACATTTCTCCAATTCAGCTAAGTATCCACCCACTTTCTGGTAGTGTTCATGCATAGAACCATGTAGCAATCTGTGAGCTGCATAATTGACTCTGTAAGCAAACTCCCTTTTAACTACCACCTTGTATGCGCTCCTTATGCACTCAATTATTTCTTTTGCAGGCTAGTGAGGCCTAGTTTTGAACACCTCAATAAATAGCTTGGCCACCCATGAACACTTCATTTGCCTATTCATCTGCATTTTTTCTTGTAGGATTTTATAGGTACTACGCAGCGGAAAAACATGAATCATATTCATATAGTACCTAATCCCAAGATCTAATGCATAACACATAAAAAACATATAATCGTACCTTTGAAGCGTGATTCCACGTGCGATCGAGCAAGAACAATGGGAGATAAAGAACCCCAAGCGTGATTCCTCTACTTAGTCCACGGGCACAGATTAAGACCTCCACTAATGCTAGTTAGTTGTGACTGAACACTTCAATCAACCTTCAACGGAGATTTGAGCGAGCAGCAAACCACCATGAACCACCACGAACCACCACACGCGCCACCAAGGGTGGCCGGACGTGAGTCCAAAGGGGAAGGAGAGGGAGCCGTGAAATATAGAGGGAATTAGGGTTTTGGGATTGGTTGCCTTGATGTCAAAATTCACTGTGTGTGAATTATGACTGCTTTCCTACAACCCTGGGCATGGATCTTATTTATAGATCCTATCTCTAAATAAGAGCCCATGTCAAAATTCCAAAACCTAATTCTCATCTAACTATGCTAACCCAATCCATTTCATGATTAGTTAATTGCTCATGAGGCCCATTAATGGGCCTCTAACTTGCTTAACCCAATACCCTTGTGTGTGACCTCATAGGATCCATTCTATTGGGCTTTGGACTATTTAACTAGCCCAAAGATCATTTGTTATATCTAGCAACAAACAATGACGATCCAAAAGAACGAACTTATTATCTCCATAATAGTGATCCTTGATATATCTAGTAATTGCACTTATGGAAGACAAATCTCCTTCAATCTCCCACTTGTCTGAGACAAGTGCGCAATATTCAAATTCCTTAATTCAATGTGTGTCGATTTGATAATATGATTGCATCTCATGTCGTGATCATATTAGTCTACAAATCTTTTCTTGAAATACTGAGTTAGATTCACAGAACAAATGATTACTATGTAATGCATTTGAGCACGGCCATGCATTTTCTGAATTCTCCCTCTTCAAGGGGCCAAGACACATTCCTATTTAATAGGTAGACTTAATCCAATCTTGTGGCAACCAAGGCTCCCACTCAAATTATGAGGTAACTAGGAAACACCCTTTATAATCTCCAGTTACGAGAAGACGTTTGAATGTACACAGTTACATCAATCATTGAATGAAATCAATGTTCCACTCATGTCAAAGGAATCCACTAATATATCCGGAATTTCTATACTTGAACTTCAAAGTAGGTCTATAGTTCGATCATGCATCATTCATGCATACCCATGTGATTGACCAAGCTTCACTACGCTCCTATAGCCTATGAAACTGCGCTATCCAATCAATCTTACATGCTAGTCCAATTTATGAAATCATTTATGTCCACTTTAATGATTCTAAGTTAGGAGCTTAAATAATGTATGAATTTAGTTTACCTGTGGGGTTTCATTCACCAGATTATTTAAATAAATTAACCTGATGAGCCCATCAATCCATAATTATTTTGGACATTTTATTTAATCTTGAAGCCGCGATTAAATAAGATTGAAACATTGTTTCAATTGATAAACATAATTCTGCAAATGAATGTATTACACATGTAACTTGTTTTTCTCCAAAAACAAATACAACTTCTAATTACATCATTTGCCTCAATCCAGTTTCATTAGCATGTTTCTCATGCTTTGGAAATGGAAGGGGTTTACTAAGTAGAGTTCATGAGACATTCTCATAAACATGAATTTTGCAATTTCTAAATCTTATAATCATTTTCATCTCCATACGCTAAGAATTTTTCTTCGCCCTTTCTCAAGGAACTCTGGAATTTCTAATTTGTATTCCAAAGTTATATTGGATTTCGATTGAAATCTATCATCACTTGTTCTAAAAACACGTGAATCAAATAGACGAGTATATCCCATGGCATGCATGATGCATCCTTTGAGAATTGCATAAGGATCATCACTCAAAACCTTAATTTCATCAACCTTTCTCAAAGTATTGAATCATTAAGCAATGTGCCATGTTACATGGGATTGAAACTCCTTTCAATATAATGTTGAACCTTATAAGAATCTTATCAATATAAGCTTCTTAACCAAACTCAAACATCCATCAAAACCTATTTCTATAGATTTTGAATCTCAAATTAAATGTACTTATCATTCTCTTCAAGGTTTTTCATACAAAATGCATTAGCCATTACTTGACCCTTCAAGCAATGAATAATTTCTCTTTATACTAGACCAAGAAGACTTCATAGCTTCCACTAAACATCTTGTACACACAAGACCATTTCTTCATTTTACGAGAACATCAAACAATTTGATTAACTCACAAAATTAAGAACACTAACTCCATGATGCTATGCATCCCTAGGATTATTGGATCTTCAAACTTTTGATTGTATCATATACAAATCTTCTTTCATGAAAAATTTCAAGAAAGTGTTTTGAAATCCATCAACCAAATCTTATAAGGTAGAAATCACTAAAACATCTTTAATAGATCTTTGCAACGTGACTAATGTAAAGGTTTCATCGTAATCATAGTCATACTATGAATTTGTTGAATCCATTAACAAGTCTTTGCTTAGTTAGAAAGCATTTTTCTTTCTTGTCTGTTTTGCTTAATGGGTCTCACCCAATTAGGCAAATTATTCAAGTGTCATACACTTGCTTACAGACTTAGAATCTATTTCAGATTTCCTGGTTTTTAAACCATTTGAAGCTATAACTTGTCAAACCATCTTCATTACTTGCATAATCATCATGTTCCAAAATAAATATTTTAGAACTCTTAGTCAATATGAAATCATATTTCCTTGACTAAGTTTTACATATGCTAGTCATCATTGTGGGTTTGATGCAACAATTGAAACTCATACAACAACTTTGTTTAGTTTTCAATGAGAAACGACAATTTGAGGATGTGCACTTGGAATGTACTACCTTCGACACATGGTTATTATTCCCATTACACTTAATGAGACCACGCGTTGTCATTTGTAACATGAGGTGAATCATGCTCATATTGTTGCTTTTATTCAAATACTTCTCGAATTTCTTCAAGATTTTCGAATTAGCTTTTCTTGAACTCTTTCAAGGCTCTCGAACTTTTCGAGATTCTTATACTCCCACTTGCCTTTTTGAAGAGGCACTTTTAGCATAGGGTGAACCAATCATGGTTTGAACCACGTTTGTTTGTTGCTTTTCTCAAACTCTTTCAAGATTTACACTACTCCCACTTGACCTTTTGGAACAATTTCCATAAGGGCACCTACTTGAGCAAAAAACATTTTGTGCTAAGTATGGTTTGTATAGTAGTACCCCTTGCTCTATATAGGAATCAAACATGCATCAAATGATTTAATACATCTCTTATTCCTTGCTTTGTAGAAAGACTTAATAAGAACTTTTCTTATCCATATCATATATGAAACCTTTGCTACATTTTGATTTGAATTATGTTTCTTTGTTTAGTTTTGTAGCTTATCTTAAAAGTATATCCCTTGAACAATGGTTGGAAGATAGGTAATTTTCATCCATTATCAAAATATATCTTATGTAGATTGATAGCTCCCGTCATAAACACTTCACAAGGTTTTCTTTCGGAGTTTGTCGTAAAACGATTTCACAACTCTTGGATGTTCATCAAGGTCTTGGCTTAAATTCTCATTATTACGATCATATCGCAATACTTTGAATGTGTTGCCAATTATATGTCTTGACTTAAATTTTCACAATTACGATCATATTTTAATGTAATCATTATCTTGTCAAGTATCACTGAACTTCATACCGAACCTTTTGAACTTTTCAGTATTTTCATTTCCATGCTTCAACTAAGCATAAATAGTGATCATATCACAAATGAAGTTTCATTGTCAGTCTCTAGCCTTTGAACCTTTGGTTTTCTTACATCGATATGTATTCGACCTCGAGTTCACATCATCATTTCTCTAAATGGTGACTTAGTAAAAATTTCAAATTAGAATGATAATTACATATATCAATGGATTCATAATCCAATGATATTGAAAGTCCATCCCTTTGGATCCTCCGCATGCAATTTTCAATTTTTTTTATTCGAATTAATTGACATTTTAGAGACAATTTATATATTTAGCAATCTCAAAACACATTATGACTCAATGAAGCATAGAATAACATTTATTCCACGTTTTTGAATCATCTTACTAACATTGAATGGTGTTTTGATAATGGCAAGAATGAATAACATTTACTTAATTCTAGCCAATAACAAGGTAAGGTGAAATATAGATTCTACTTGTAAAGTTGCAACTTTTGCTTCCAGACTCGTAGACTCTACTTGTGAAGTAGCAACATTATACTTCTTCATTTAGTTAAACCTCATTCTCAATGAGAGAGAACTAAACAAGACATCATATGTCCAAGAAGTAGCAATGTGCTAAATCAATTTCTATAATATACTTCTTAAATTGGAACATTTCCGTTCTTTTACCTTCTAACTATATGAGGTAGTTTGTAATTAATTGGAACTGGTCCATTTAATTGCAAACATTTGTTGTTCATAACAACTTTTAGCATGTAAGTAGTTCTAGGTTTGAGAAGTAGCAACTTGTTTGCTTTTCTTGGCCTATAACTTCTTAATGCAATCCTCATATATTCCTAAACATTTTCCATTTGAGCCACTTAGAGCACTTCTCTTAGGTTCAAGATGATGATTTGCTTAACTACTTTAAGCACTTTTCATGATTTTTCTAAGTCTATTCAATCATTATTTATAATATAGTTTAATCAACTATTTAACTCTTATATAAAGCGGATGGAGAATAGCGTCATTTGATCAACTTTTGATCATAGAGATTTCCAATCACTTTCTTATATTCAATCATATTTAAGATAAAAGATTTTATTGGACTTTTATACTTGTCTTTTAGAGGGTTTGTACCTCCCATCTCATTATATCCCTTGAAACACTTTTCAAAATGAAGATGTGTTGGCATTTTACTCAAACATTTTGAATAAAACCAACCTTAGACATGTGACATGGACTTCTAAAACTTGCCTTTTAGAACCATCTTAGCAAAATTGGAATATAGGTTTATGGATTATCTTTTAACCTTTTGAGAGCATTTCTCAACTTTATTTTCAATCGAGGAGATAATATTTAATAATAAATTTAGAACGACATGTTACTTATAAGTAAACGCAAAATTCAATTATGTTTAATAAAAAAATTTAAAGTGCCATAAGCGAATTAAATTGGCAACTTTAAAACATTTATTCAATTTTAATTGATCCCTATTGAATAAAATGATTCCAAGATCCTTTATTTGTGCAATAATTGACCGGACTTTGGCCCTACCATCAACCATTACATTTTCAAGGTGAGTAAACTCTTTACTGATTACAACTCTTTGTAATTCTTGGTTGAATAATTACCCATCACATGTTTAATTATTACCCTTAGCTTCAAAGTTCTAAACTCTTTAGGTAACCTTGTTGAGTATAACCAATCAAAAGTGTAAAATTTGTTTTACCCCCACTCCCCTAAGATATAATATGACACCCAGCTTTAGCATGACCCATCATAAATATCGAAGGTTTCATCGGGTTTTTGATTGGAAAAGCTACCTCAATATTACTAGGACCTAGATTTATTATGTTGTGATTATTTAGTGAACTTTAACGCATCATCACAAAACATCAATAAAATCTAACATGCATAATAAACTGAATGCATAAACAAGACATAGCATGGCCCCTAATCCTAAGAAAACTAATAAAGCAAAAGCTCCCACTTGAACCTTCATGGATCTTATCCACCTTGCTCCTTTGGGCCTTCACGAGCTTCTTGGATTAACTGCAACCTGTAATAATATTCTATTCTATCTACTACTTAAATAAAATAAAATAAATTACAAAAATACTTTACCGGTACGTAGACCGTACTAAGATTATAAAAATACATCACGATGCGCAGATCGTATTTAGTAATCTACTGGGCCATACTAGTCATTATATAGTAGTAAATAATATCATATATTATAAAGTGCCACATAATAAATCACTCATCATGTTTTCCTAAATTACAACATCGAATGATCATAATTAAGGAAACATGGCATCTAAATATCTCATATTTTAATTAATGCAATTAAATAATATCATATATTATTCATGACCATCAATAAAACATCGTATATTTTAAATTAGTCATGAGATAGAATCAAATCTTATTTTAATCTTAAAAGATAAATCATATTTATCCTCAAATATTATCCTAACAAAGTTAGGAAATTCTATCCTAATTACTAGCCAATCACAAAATTTTAAATCAATTATATCCAAAAATAATTATGGGATAATCACATTATTTAAATCAATTATTATCCTTTTGGAATATGCTCAGAATATCCTAACAAATCTTATCCAAAATTAACCACTTTAATTATGGATAATTACCAATTTAACAACTTTAAAATGGATAATATCAAATATAACAACTTTTGAAAGATTTGACTTTATCCTAAAATAAAAGATTTTATCCAAATAAAACCGAATTTATCTTTCAAAATAAAAGATCATATTTTCAAAATATTTTATCTCATCCAAAATAAATCATATTTATCTTGAAATATTTTTAAAATATTTTTTTTTGAAAAACGTGCACCAGCCACCGTGGTGTGGCCAGCCAAAGCCGGCCACGGTGGCCGTACACCGTGAGGTGTACGCTGCTCTGCAGCAGCAGTAGTTCCGTGCAACTGTTGCACGATGCTGCTGTTGCTGCACCCCTGACCCGACCTGCTGCCCTGCCCCGCCCCTCCCTCTGGACCACCTACCGCGGCAGCCGCCGTGGCTGCGCCACCCAGCCGCGGTTGCCGCCGCTAAAAAACCCTTTCTTTAAAAAAAAAAAAAAACAAAACATCTTTTGTAAAATTAAATTAATGTTAATGTGGTCCAATTAATTTCAAGATTAAATCACATTCAATCTTGAAATAAGGGTTCTTCATGAAATTAATCTCCAATTTAATTTAACTCTTAAATTAAATGATTTGATCATGAAAATTTCATAATTTATCATGAAATAAAATAGATTAAAATCATTAGTTACATAGTAAACGAATTAAATCAAAACCAAAACACAAAATTCATAATTTAGGGTTAGGGTTTCGAAATTTTCGAAAAAATAAGGTGGGGGTTCAAAATTTTCGAGTAATCTAAGGCAAAATTCAGATCTCTTCATGGCTATTTTGAGCATTATTAAATCACATTTAATCAATTCCAAGAGTTAAATCACATTTAATATAATAATTGACCCATAGTTAAATTATTCCCCCTCCTAATTGAATTAAAATTGTGGACTATCAAAGAATTATAGTCAGTATGCGTAAATGCAATAGGCTAACTGATACCACTGTAGGAGTTTATAGGTACTACGCAGCGGAAAAACATGAATCATATTCATATAGTACCTAATCCCAAGATCTAATGCATAACAAATAAAGAACATATAACCGTACCTTTGAAGCGTGATTCCACATGCGATCGAGCAAGAACAATGGGAGATAAAGAACCCCAAGCGTGATTCCTCTACTTAGTCCACGGGCACAGATTAAGACCTCCACTAATGCTAGTTAGTTGTGACTGAACACTTCAATCAACCTTCAACGGAGATTTGAGCGAGCAACAAACCACCACGAACCACCACACGCGCCACTAAGGGTGGCCGGCCGTGAGTCCAAAGGGGAAGGAGAGGGAGCCGTGAAATATAGAGGGAATTAGGGTTTTGGGATTGGTTGCCTTGATGTCAAAATTCACTATGTGTGAATTATGACTGCTTTCCTACAACCCTGGGCATGGATCTTATTTATAGATCCTATCTCTAAATAAGAGCCCATGTCAAAATCCCAAAACCTAATTCTCATCTAACTATGCTAGCCCAATCCATTTCATGATTAGTTAATTTCTCATGAGGCCCATTAATGGGCCTCTAACTTGCTTAACCCAATACCCTTGTGTGTGACCTCATAAGATCCATTCTATTGGGCTTTGGACTATTTAACTAGCCCAAAGATCATTTGTCATATCTAGCAACAAACAATGATGACCCAAAAGAACGAACTTATTATCTCCATAATAATGATCCTTGATATATGTAGTAATTGCACTTATCGAAGACATAACTCCTTCATCTCTGGCAAGTGTGCTGACTGTAATACCCCGTATTTTTATGTATTTTTATGAAGTATTTAAGTATTAATAAAATGTATTTTCAAGGGCTCAAATATTTTAATTAAATATTTTAAAGGGTTAAAGTATTTTAAATATAAAGTTTTATAAAAGTAAAATATGTTTTGGGCCAAACGTTTATTAATTATTGGGCAATGTAAATTATTTATTAGAATAACCCATTTCAAAACCCATAACTTAAGCCCTATCCCATAACTCAAGCCCACATTTTTATAAGTCCAAATTTAACCCTACACTCTCTACTCTATAAATACCCCATGAATCCCCAAAAATTTCCCACACAAAAAGGTTAGTCTTATTTTCTCTCTCCTTTGTTTTATTATTTTGTGTAATTATAATTATTGATTTATGGATTTTGATTTTATTGTTTGAAATTAATTTAATTAGTATCAAATTGTATTTTGATGATTAAACTTTATAATTTTAGATTTTATAAATGTCATAATTTTCAGATTTTGTAAATTTTATAACCTAGGGTTTTTAATTATTGAAAATCATGATTTTAGGGTTTTTATGAACAATTGATTTAGAGCTTTTATAGTAATGATGTTTTGAAATTTTGGTGATTAGTTTAACTTAATTCCAGATTATTTTGAACACGTAAATTCATGTTTTAATAATTAGATTTTCGTTCGTTAATATTAATCCCGTCTTAATCCCGATCAGGTTCTGAACTCGTCCGATTTTGATAAAAAAAAAAAAAGAAGTAGTGTTTTCCATGTGAAAACAACGTTTTAAGAAAGACTCACTACCTATGGTAGTGAGCACCATCCTCTCGTGGCCAAATTCAGCCTCTAAATATGATTTTCGGTCAGTTTTTGATTTTAACAAAGTTTTTTTTTTATGCTTTAAATTTTATCCTTGAGTTTAAAGAGTAAGAGATAATTTAATGTCTCTATGGATAATTTAAGTATATAGATGTATTTTGATGAACTTTTAAAGGATTTTTTACTAGTTTAAAATGTTGGAATTTTATTTAAAGTAGTATAATTGTGATTTTTAATAAAAGGGTGTGATTATCCATTAAAAAGGAGTTTAATTAGGGGTTTTTAAATAATTTTCAGATTATTATAAGATATTTAAAATGAGTTTAAGTTGCTGAAAATTGTGTATACAAGGGTAATTAATATAGTATTATTGTCCCTTTATGTAGGAGACTTGGTTCGGGAATTGTTGTAGTGTAATCGGCTACTTTAAGGGCTTATTTGAGGTACGTTCGCGTACTTAGCATATTTTGATGATGTAGAATCATGCTAGGCTTGATTTCAATCAATTACAAGTAGTATCATGCTAAGGTTTATGTATGGAATTGTGAATTAATGGTGTTGGTGATTGAATTGTGAAGCATGAATTATTTTTGATGGTTTATGGATTGGAAAATTATATTTTGGGCATGTTGTGTTTGAACCACACTTTTATTTATGGCATGTTAGAGTGCATGATTAATTAAACTACATGTTTAATTATGTTTGGAATATTGAAAAAGAATTTTATTATGGTTCAAATAATTTTTATTGATGCTTTAAGGATGAGGAAGGAGCTATATAAATGTCTATGTACACGAGGAATAAATTGTATGTTGGTGCCTTTGTGCACTTAAGGTGTTTTTAACACCGAGGGATAGGATTTTTGGCGCTTTATGCGTTTAAGGTGTCTTTGACACTGAGTTAGAATTAAAAGGGGTTCAACATTAAATAATATGTGGTCACTAATTATTCAAGAATTAAATTGGTATGTTTGTTTGATTGAATAATTATTGTTGATTGATTTATTATGCTTTGAGAGTCATCACCAAGTCCAATAACGCGTAAATAACGTAAAGTGAAAGAGATTACGCACCAAAACTCTTGGAACGTATATACCTTGAGTATGAACAATGGGGGGAGTTATGGGGTTTTATATGTAACCATAACTTCTAATGGAGTACAGGACGCTTTACATTCCTTTTTATTTATTATTATGCGCAGGAATTCCGCCACCTTTGAGTGGTTTTGTCGCTGGCACGGTTAGCTCCCGTGTCAGTTAACCTCAATTTATTTGGGGGAGGTATAGTTGGAAACCCGTTCGATGCGTAATCACGCTAAATGAATTATTTAGTGTCTAGTTAATGTGTCTTGTTGATTGTTGTGTGTGCTTGTAAACAGGTGCAATGAAGTAAGTGTGTGTTGATAGGTGAAAGCATGTTAGTGTGTTTAATTACGCTTATGTACTCAGCTTTGCTGATTGTGTGTGTTTGTGTGTTTGGCCATGTCTTTACTTTGACCCTACGACGACCCATTTTCTAATGGCGAGTAGTGGGGACAAGTAGAGAGGAGGTTTTCAGGTGATGAAGCATATTCATGAATGGGCATGAGTGAAGAGCGAATCATGCTAGTTTCTATAAGTATATGATCTGTTTAATGTTTTAATTATTTAAGATATTATTATCATGCATGACTAACGCAAAAGTTTTAAAGTTGGTTTGGTTTTAATAAGGGCCTACAAGGGTTCCAAGTTGTAGGATGGTTTTATTTACTTCGTTTGACTTTGGTTTTGACTTTATTTTTGTTGGTTGACATGTTTTGAATGGTTTTGAAATTAGTCTTCCGCTGCGTGTCATTGATGGTTGCCTTAGTCGTTTTCACGGTGGCGGTAATATCTTAGATATTCCTATTTAAATTTTTAAACATGGCAAAACAGGTATTTTAAAAGAAAGGAATTTCTAGGGTGTTACACTAACTAACAACCCTCTTCACCATCAATGCAGCTTTTCTAGAATGCCATGAAGCATAGACATAAAAAGGGCAGCCCTCACTGTACTTCACCCCTACCCTTTGCCCTCTTTTTTTGTTACTATCAGCTATAAACAAATTCTTCCCCTGCAGAATGACATATTTTGCTATTGCCTCCTTAAAATCCTCCCTGCTAGCAAATCTCAACCCCACTTTCCACTTAAATTGACTAAAATCAGTGTTAGGGCCTACTAAAAGACCAGATCTCCTTCTTCTACCTACACCATCATCCTCAACTTCAGAAGATGGTGGGGTATCTTTATCTTCCTCACTGTCTTCATCACTCAAATTTGCATGAGCACCAGTGACAGTACCTTCTCCTTCTGTTGGCTCATATATCCTGTGAACTAAGCCTCCCTGCAGCTGCTTCCCTTTGCAAATTCTGGGCTAGCTCTACTATCCCCTTGTTCCAATCATTCACTCTCTCTCTAGCAGTGTTGTATTCATCATCACTGACATCTGAATCAAATTGTTGTTGTTCCTCTAAGATTTCTTCCTCAAACTCATCCTCAACCTCTGGATCTAAATGCTCTAAAAAACATCTCCCTCATCTTCAAACCCCGAATCATCATCAGTATCCACATCACTGTACACTTCAGCAACAGCTTTTCCCTTCCCCTTACTATTGTCTCCCAAAACTACTCCTTTCCCCTTACTACTGTCTCCCAAAACTACTCCCTTCCCTTTACTACCTGTCTCCCAAACCAACTCCCTTCCCCTTATCTGTAGTACACTCAGGCACAAATTTTGGATCTCCACTATCACTCTTTTCACTGTAATCTCCAATCAACTCATTCAAAGTGAGTGGACTGTCAGGCCTATTATCATACCACTCAAAGTCATCAATAGCTGCACTTGGTTCTCTTTGATGTTCAACTGGTGGTTCAACTGGTGAAGGGGTTTTCTTATTTGTTTTGGTGGAAGGGGTTTTGATGGATGCGGTTGGTTGTTTAAAACCTGAAGGAAAAACTAGATCTGCTTTTTGTTTAGGTGCATTATGAATGAGTGAGCTAGGGGTTTGCTTTTCAGTAGGTGAGGAGGCATCAGTATCCAATGGGGTTTTTTTTATGATAAATGTGGGGCAGTGGGCTGTTTTCTTCTACCACTAAACCTAACTCCTAGAGTCAAAGCATCTTTACTTTGTGGTGGGGCCTTTTTTAGGGTATGTTTTTTTGGCTTTTGTAGTAGCTGCATAAGATTGAGAAGCTTGGGTTAGGGGTTGGAAGTGTGTTTCAACACGTGGGGTTTCAATTGTTTCAAATACAGATGCCTCTTGAACAGGCTGTACATATACCTCCACACATCTATGTTTGTCTCCAAAATATGAAACCTCCCAAACATCATCTTCATCCATCAACTTCCTCAACCCAGTGGTTAAACTCACTTTAGGGACTAAATAACACAGACCCCCATAATTCTTTCCACAAATCCCCTCAACCAGTTTAATTAGCTCAGAATACGATAAAACATCAGGTTCTAATTGCTTTGTCCAAGAAGACCCTCCCCGATACACTAATTCACCGTTACTAACAAGCTTAAACACTCCCCCATACCATATCTTCAGAGTAAAGGTACCAACCATGTTAACCTTACAATTTGCATCAACATTAAACAACAAAGCAATCAATTCTACCAAAGCCTAGACAAATAAGCAACAATTACACCCAGAATTCCAAAAATTCGCAAACAATAACAATTACCTACCATTCAATCACCCATAAACTTTTAATCATTCCACAAAACAAAAACAGCATACATTCATCAAATTAAACTACAAATGACCTAAATTTATCACATTTTCCATATAAAGATGCAAACAAACACCATTCAAGCATCATAACAAGTACGGATTTAGGGTTTTACCTCAAATGGAAGATCAGCAGAGTCTTGCTCCAAATTCAGCGCTTTTACCCAAAAAGGAAACTCGATCACTTGCAAATATGGATGAACAGTCGCTTTCGCCTTTAGTGTGGGCTGTTGAGAAATTTTTTTCCTGTTTATGGCAAAGAAGAGAAGCTTAAAGGGGAGGAGTAATGGCGGGGAATTAATTAGAACAGAGGGGTGGTTGAAGGAGGTGACTCGACATTTAATTAGGGAGGGAAATCACCTTCCTAAGTCAACAAAGGAATATGTTGACTTCTTAAACCGGTCACCAGTCAAAATGGCCGGATAAAAAAAAAAGGGTACTAAAGTTGGGGTTAATCAGTAATAACTGAAAGTTGGGATTAATCTGTAATAACTGAAAGTTGGGATTAATGAAAGAAAATGGGTGAAAGTTGGGATTAATAATTACAAATTTTCCTATAATCTATCATATCTCCTCACAAGAGAGTTCCTTTTTGGAGTGGTTGGACTATGGATGCTGCATGAGCCTTCCATAAATGATGAAGTCCATAAATGGCTTCCTCTTCTAGGCTATAGCTGAAGACTTTGACTTCATTTGATCCTCCATTCTGCTCAACTTTCATATAACATGCATTTTACTTGGAAAAAGTCAACCAAATAATTGGCTGAAGGTGCCCATGGACCTAACACACATACAATTGTCATTGTTTTATACTTTAATTCCTAAGTTTAATTACCCCCATAAAAATTATTTAAAAAAAAAAAAAAAAAAAACCCCTTAAATTTTATTACAAACTCGTAATAAATTAATTATAATTGGTTGAAAACTTGAAATGATAATTGATAAGTGAATGTTATTTAATACCCTCTAAGGATCAAACCAAGAGAGTCGGTCTAGAAATTTTCATTAAGCTTTCTACTAACGACTAATGAGTCTTACCCTTAATATATAATATATTAAGTTTAATGATATGTTGACTTGTTTTAATTATGTGCCTTCTAACTGAAATAATGTTAGTGGGAAAGCTTGTTTTTACATAAAGTGTAGGTTGCTTAAGATCTGGTATACTTACGACTCTTTAATTAATTTAGCCCTTATTCACGATTTATTGCACCACAATTCTTATTCGACTTCTTTTACGGAGCAATCTATCCATGACTTTATTAACATATTACATAAATGTTCAGATCTCATCACAACAATATCTATCATTTCTCTATAATTTATACATATATGTAATTACTTCCGTTTCGATTTATTCACTCATATTATGGTTGTTTAATTACTTGTATTATGCAACTTGGGAATTAATAAAAATGGGAAATCATCAACAACAACAACATCAAAAAACAAGTTCAGTGTCTAAATTTGTCTTTTTTGTAGTTGGTTTGTCTGTTGGAATTACATCCTGTTTTTACATCCTCAGTTTTTACTATGTTACAAATCAGAGTCAGTTGTTAGCAATAGCATGCACAACATCAACATCCTCACAACATGTAACTCAGGCATTAGCATCTACACCATCGCCGCCTCCACCACCACCATCACTGCCTCCCCCTCCCCCTCCATCCCCGCCTCCACCACGCGAAGAGGAGGACGAGTCTGCAGGGGAGAAACTGCTGCATTATATTGAGGACGATGCAGAGTTGTTATGGAGGGGGTCATTGGTGTCTCAGATACCGGAGTACCCTTTTCGACGTGTTCCAAAGCTTGCCTTCTTGTTCTTGACAAGAGGTCCCCTGCCTTTAGCTCCTCTATGGGAGATGTTCTTTAAAGGACATGAAGATAGATTTTCTATTTACATCCATACTCATCCTAATTACACTGATCCTATGCCTAAGGATTCTGTCTTCCATGGTAGAAGGATTCCTAGGAAGGTACGTTAATTCTTTTACATCAATCGATACAAATGTTACACTAATTTAATTTGGTGTATGCAATGCATCTATCATCTGTTTCTTGTTTTTTTTTTAAAACTAAAAACTAAAAACTAAAAACAAGAAACAAAAAAGAAGTGCGTTCACTTTTCTATTGACAGTTTTAATATTATTATGATTTTAATAAGTTTAAATAATTTTTTATTCATTATGTGACATATATTATATACTTTTAATAAACAAAAAACTAAAAAACAGAAAATCACAGCAACGTCAAATGAGTCCTTAATGATTGGTTATTGATTAACATTACACTACGTACTTTTACCTTCTTCTTATATGGATCCTAATATTATAAGTGTGTGTGCAGAGTGTAGAGTGGGCAAACATATCAATGATCAATGCTGAAAGACGATTACTAGCATCAGCACTCCTAGACTACTCAAACGAAAAATTGGGGAAATACAAGTACATCAGCCTGATTGGCAAATAATGTCAATCAGGGGGTAGTATTGTCAATTTGCTATTAAAGGTAAGGGTAAACAAGTAAAATTAGCGAGTCGTTAATGTTTGTTGATAAATGTTGACTAACGTCTTCCATAGTCAAAGCGTTAACATCGTTAACATCACTTTCCCAATTTTGAAGAACCCTTATTTTTCTACTGGGAGAAACATCTTCCCCGAGACCAAGAACACCCTGAATTACCATCTTCTACCCCAAGCCATTATATTCTACAAAATGCCAAAATTGGATAATTGTATTGAAAATAAGGTAGCCAATCATGGGTAGTAGCTAAACAAATCAATCTGCTCGAAATTACAAATCATATACTTTTGAATTAAACAAATCAATCTGCTCGAAACACACCACACCCAAAAACAGATCTAACCAGTACATTCAAACCGGAATCAAAAAACCGAATTGAAAAAACCTGGAATCACGGGTAAGCACTTTAATTGAGAAGATCGACGACCTTTCCACTATGTCATACTCCGAACCCACGACTGATCTTCCAACGGATCTAATCGACCACAGTAACGGCATAAATCCGTCCTTAACGACAAAAACTACAGAAGAATATAAAAATATTATGAAGTACGCTGTGGGGCCCACGAAAAGCGCTGATTTACAAAATTTTGTAAATCAGGTTGATTGCCTGGGTGTGGCTCCTGAATTTCTGATGCTCAGTTGAGGCAATTAGTAAATTACTGCCTTGTCTATCTTGTGAATATGCCAATATAAATATAAAGTACTTTATGGTAAATACGTTAAGAGGCTGTTATATACACCCGGTTGTACCGTATACCCATGAATATTTGTTCTCATTTCGATAATTATTTTTCATTTTTTCATTAAATGAAGAGCAAAAACTAACTTTAGGTTTGTTGGGTGTACTATATACCCGGGTGTATATAAAAAATAAAAATAAACAGTTACTCCCTTCGTGTTTTTTTAATTGTTACAGTTTGACCAACACATAATTTTAGGCAATTTAATTGACTTAAATAAAATAACAGGTAAGTGGAGTAGTTGGAGTATTAAAAAATTGTAAAAAAAAAAAATAGTGGGGTTAATAATTTATTGAAAAGTAATGAATGTGAGAGGAGAGATATAATAAAGAAAGTAATAGAGGGTTTGGGTGGGGACCATGAGAGGAGAGAGATATAATATTTTAATGTAGCTTTTTGCAAAAACAGGAAGTGTAACACTTATTAAAACGCTATTGGTTTTTATATAATTATTGTTGGTCATAGAGTCTATATGGTTAATCATAATTGCTTGGAATCCTTGGATGACCGATGCTGAAACTATACATTGATCTGTTCCCGTAATTTACTGCATTTTTAGAAAAGTTGAAGTATGCTGATGTATACAAGGTGGTTCCTCAGATATTTTTTCTTCATTTAATAGTGATTTATGTCCTTGTTTGTAGTATGGGATGCTTGTTACCTATGTAGCTGTTTGTCTACCTGCATATCTGTTTGTCGTGATAAATCTTTCAAAAAAAGGAGCTGTGCTGTGTGTTTGCAATGCCTATTCAATATTTCTTGATGATTAGGAATGATGACATCGACAATGTGTTTAGTATTGAAATTACTGGTATGCATATGGCGTTATCTAATGCATTGCTCTGTAGGCTGTGACAACTCTTCTCAACAATGAAAATGTCTCCGACATTAATCGTTGAAGGCTGGTAATGTTGTATGCTTTGCACTTTGAAAAGGAAAGTCATGTCCAGCTGATGCAACTTTTCAACAAGCTTGCTTCCAAATCTGCAAAAGTACAAGCCTGGGGTAATGCAGCTAAATTGACATTGACTCTGAATTTTCTGTGCTACAACTTACTTGATTGTGTACATCTGCTTAGTTTGTCTGGTTTGCTCTTTGAAATCTAGTTTTAGTATTGTCAATTAATTGAAGAACTCGAACTTCATTTGACTGTCCTCACTGCATGAAGAATGTATTTACTAATGTATTTGCATATCATCAGAGGATGCTTTTCTCATCACTCTGTACATTAGATTTTTCTTATTCTGAGGTATGTCAATCTAACTGGTACTTGTTTCCCTATTCTTCGAGGTGACAGCTGGTACAGTTTCTTTTGAAGCAAACTGGTGTTGTGACATTGTTTGGGAATCAAGATCTATTGAATATTGCTGGTAACATGGCCTGTGGACTGAAGGTTGTGACATTTGTTAGAAACTATGTTAGTTTCCAATAGCTTGAGATTAACCTATAAATTACTAGTTCATGACAGCACGAAGCCATCAAGCCATGTTGGGTAAAAAATGCTTTTAGGCCAATTTTTTTATGGAAGCTTAGCTCGGTGTAACCCATTTCTTCAGCCATGTCTTCTGTAATTTCCGAACTCTTGGTGAAGTGTGTGTATGAGGCTGAGCAAGAGCCCATCAATTATCGTGCAAGGTTACAAACTGTTGGACTATCATATTTCGATGGTGCTAGGCTGCTAGCTAACACTAGTCTCTTTGGTGGACAATGTAGAGGGTGTTTGTTGATTGAAATTTTGTATACTTCTTTGATACGAAAGAGGAGCTGTATCTATAAAGGATAGGAGAGGCCAAACCGTCAAATGTAGAAATCAGATAAGTAGAAATAGAATGAATTTATGTACTACTTCCATGTTTAAAGTGTTACTCTTTGACTTTTTCCATTACATTCACGTAATGGTTTTGACTTGGTTATTTTTACTACAAGAGTAATATATTAAAGCAAATATTATTGTATATAATACATTGTTGTATTTGTCTGTTATAGTGTATACTTTTATAATATTAATATTTTTTATAATTTTATTTTCATATATTTAGATAAATTAATGGGCAAAATTGTGTTTTGTCATGCGTGTTTAGTTTAAGTGTAGTATAGAGTGTTAAATAGTTACCAAGAGTTGTCAAAACTTCCCCGATTAATCTGATCTGATCTAACTCGAAAAAATCCATTTCAGATTTTGACTCGTATAAACACAATAATTTAACATTACTTAACTTTGAAATAAGCCCGACCCCACCTTCACCGAAATGATTAGAGTATCTTAATTGACACCTATACGACTCGTAACATCAATTAAAATACTTTTTCCGTTTTTACTAGTTATTATAACAATTGAAATTTCACGTATCCAAGCGCGGGCCTAATCGTACGTACGTAAACTCACATAGTCACGGTCATACACTCATACATTCAGAAGTCTCATAGTCGTCAAATTAGTTCGTTCCAAACTCCAACAATTTAATTTCAAGTCAAGCTTATAAAAGAGAAACAAATTTAACTAAAGCTTCATTACCTAATAATAATAGCAATTAACAAACTGTAATTTCTCATTTATATTCTACTCTTTATATCTTCATTTCCCTCTTATTCTCACTTCTCTTACTACAATTTCTTCATATTTTCTTGAATATTCATAATTTTCTTGCAGAACAAACTTGCTCTTCTTCATCATATTCTTCTGGGTTTTAGCTTTTTCTGGAGAATTTCTCGCTGGAAAGGTATAATTCTGCTCTATTTTACTTTGAGTTCTTAGCTTAGAGTTTGATCGATTAATTGATTTTTTTTGGTGGGTTTTTGTTCTCGTGCAAATTTATGCATGGGTTCTTTCATTTAATTGTTTTCGTTTTTTCTTTACTAATTATTTCATATTCTTAGTAATTTTGTCAATTTTTTTTATGTTATTTGATGATTTGATGAATAATGATGATCTTACGTAAAATGGCTACTTAGATTTTTTACTTTGTAAGTTGAAAAAGTTACCCACAATTCAGGAATGATAATAAGAAGAAGACTACATTTATCGTTTGTAATTAAATTATAGGCACTTTAATTTTCATCATATTTTTGTAAAAGATTGATTGAGTTTTCTTGATGTTTTTTATTATGGCAACTTCATTAATTCAAGGAACAAAACGTGTTTTTCTTTCTATTTTGATAAAAGGGTAATATTATAGGTATATTTAATTGTTTGTTGTTAAATTATAGGCAATTTTAATTTTCATCATATTTTTTTGTAAAAGATTGATAGAATTTTCTTTACATTTTTTAAAATGGCAACTTAGAGGAACAAAACATGTTTTCTTACTATTTTGATAAAAAAAAATAAATCTGAATTACAATCTGAACCAATTTCAGTCATTTAAACTCTAAAAATGACGAAACCAACAATGCCAAATCACCTGCCAGAAGATGCAGATTACTTGATCGACCTCAACTTTTAGTTCTTGACTGTGTGTGTGTGTCTGTGCTCGCGCCTGCGTGGCTGAGTGTACTGATATTTGTGCTGTGCTGAACTGCTGATCCTATATGGAATATGTATTTCCCATCCATTTTTCATTTACAAAATTTTTAGTTCAATATACCAAATTAGCCATGAATACACTTAACACAATCTACATTTGTAGATTGATCTTGCTTGTATTATGCTTTTTTCTAATTTTGTTTTGACCTTGAGTTTAGATAAGTTCAAAGTATAAACTCATAAGCTATGCTAAGTTCTGATGTGAGCTTCCTACTGCTTATTACAGCATCTCAATTTGAAACAAAATCCACAATAAAATCAGATTACAAGTATGAACCAAAATACAGAAATTCCGCAAACAAGGAAGCCACAGAAGCTGCCAGAAATGGAAACAGAAATGCAACATCCTAAGCCCATAATCATTACAGTTGATTCACCTTCATCTCCTATTACACCAACTTCTGCACCAAAGGAAATTGGGACACCTGCTATGTCTGTTTCGCCAACAAACTTTCAAGCAAGCACTGCTCAATGTGAGACGACTGAGGTCCAAGACAAGGATCTTGACTTTGAAGCACCAGCGGTATTAGCTTCTCCCTTGCCTTCTGATTCCAGTGGCCAAGTAAATAACCAACTTCCGCATTCTGCAAAGCCGCCTCTTGAGCGCTTAATTCAAGCAGTATGTCTTTCAATTCTTGTTCTGTTTATGCTTTACTTAATCACTTCTTAACAACATTCTGTTTAATAAGATAGGGAAGAGCCAAGTATAATCAGAGATGTTTATCTTTATCTATCAGGTGCAGCGTATTTCTAAGGAAGCTCTGAGGAGTTCCATGGATGACATTGCCTCGGCCATGAGTGCTGTGAATAACTTGCCCGCGTATGCAATTGATGTTGATTCACCAGCAGTATATTGTAGTACTGGTGATGGATACACATCCTGTAAAAAAATGAAACGTGACATAAATTCAGTGAGAGGGGTTGTGTCAGCCTTGGATAATTATGGTTCCTGCAGAAAAAAGTTGAGAAAGGAGGTATAATACACTTTCCTGCAGCATAATTTAGCATGAGCAAAATGTATTGTTTTTAGTCATAGACAAGATGTATGTTTACTACAGCAAAATCATCTTTGAACTAGAGTTTTGAGGCCTTATAAATGTCTGTAAGGTTCTTGGAAAGCGCGTGCTTATGCTGTTTCGTAATCTCTCAACTTTGTGCAGGTCAACAACGACTTAATGGATGAAATCAGACAGATAAACCAGAGACTTATTGAGACAGTGCTAAAAGTAGATTGTGATTCTGATTCTAGTAACGATGAGACCATCATCAAATGTACCTATAAACCTGTGTACTACAGTGAAAGTTTTAAGAGACATTTTGGATTTATGGAATCAGTATGTTTTTTCATTCTCTGCTCACAGCTGTGCTTTGTTCTTGTATTTATTATATACATACTCATTAGATCATCGTTTTTGCTATATGGAATAATCACTTTTGGTTCATGTAGCCGACCCTACTTATGATTGACGACTTTTCACATTTAACTTGCAGATCTTGACTCTTTCAATCAAGATTCTTGTTCCTTCTAACTACCCTAACACTCCACTTAAGATCTTAGACAGGGTACCTGACGAATGCTGGTGAGTGAATACTTCCTCCGTTTTTATTTTAATGTCATGCTTGAAATGTGTATCATGACTAATAAATTAAAGTTGGGTTTCGATGAATTTAACTCAAATTGGCTATTCTGTTTCAGTAAAGAGACTAAAGACTTGTTGGAGAAGGCAAGAGCTATATTTGACAGGCGCCTTAAAGGTCTTGTGTCACTAGGACTAGGAGACATGGCTCGAGCTTGGAATGATTGTGCTCGATCGGTTATTTCCGACTATATCGTTAGTCATGGAGGAGAAACTTTCAGCTCTAAGTATGGCACCTGGGAGTTTGTTTCACCAGATTAATGAAATTCTATGTAGGAAAACAAAAGTGAGGAAATTCTGCTGCTGGTTGAGGGCCTTGAGGCTATCATAGGATATTACTGCCTTGTTTCTATCTTGTGAATAATATGCCAACATAAAAAGTAAATACTTGATGTAAATATACACATAATAAGGTAGGTCTATCACTTTGCTTCTAAATAAAACTAGGACATGCATCATGTATTCATGTATACTCCTTACTTGACTTGTGACTATATGGTTGTTAAAATTTGTCAATGTGATATAACAGTTTTAACAAAAGTATATGTTCCTTACTGTTATTGTTTTGTTTGTAGTTTTATACTCGTGACTCTTTTGTTTGTTTTCTTTGAAATTGAAATCTTTGAAGAGTGGAAAACTTCAATCATCAGCATTTATCATAACAATAATTCATATATGTGAATAAAAAATATAATCATGTGAAATTTGTTAAATTTCAACACAAAATTAAATGTAGGGTCAAATTTTTATAGTAATAAATAATAATTGTATATTTCATAAATTTAGTAGTTAACACAGTTTCATAAAGGATGTTTTTCAAAAATTCATGTCATATATTCTTATTGATTATGAGAAATCGAGGTAACGTGACAACTAATTTCAGACAAAAGCGACACTATAGCAAGTATTTGGATTAGCAGGGTACTCTGGTTTACATGATTGGGCAACTTGTAAAAGATATAGAACTGACTCAAAAGCTAAGTCAATAAAGTCGGCCAGTCAACTCCAATATTGACCACCTTTAAATGCCAAATCACACACATCAATCTTCTTTGAAACTTCCTCATCTAATAATTGTGTGTGTATATATAGTAAAGAAATGTTGTAGTATATGATGCAATTATCAAATTTACTCAATATCAAACTATCAAAATTAGAAGAAAATTATGGCTAAGCAAGATGATCAACTCAACCAATCCAACCTTTCAATTCGACTCTTTGATCCCACAACTGATGTAGATGATCTGATGGTATGGGTATCAGATGATCAAGTGACACAATTTTGTAGCTGGGACACCTACACTTCAAAGGACCAAGCTATTGAGTACATAAACAACTTTGTCATAAACCATCCTTATTATAGGGTAATATGCCTTAACAATAGGGCAATTGGTGCTATTTCTGTTACATGTAACACAGGAAATGATAAGTGTAGGGGGGAGTTGGGTTATGTCTTGGCATCCAAGTATTGGGGCCGAGGGATCGCTACGTGGGCGGTGAAGGCGGTGAGGTGTACGATATTCGAGGAGCGGCCGGAGTTGGAGAGGCTAGAGGCTCTTGTGGATGTAGAGAATAAGGGGTCACAAAAGGTGCTAGAGAAGGCTGGGTTTTTGAAAGAGGGTGTTTTGAGAAAGTTTTGTATTCAGAAAGGGAAGACTCGTGATATGGTCATGTTTAGTTTTCTTTCTACTGATGTTCCTCAAATGTAATTGTCATTAATTCAACATCAATTATTGTAATTTTGTACCAACTTTAATACTAAGTCTTCATATTTATGAATACAACAATTATTACATTTTGATTGCCATTTATTTATTTATTTATTTTGAGATAGAGAGTCGCAAGGACAATAATGTAGACGGAATTCAATTCTATGTCTTGAATATCACCCTTAATACTTTAACCAATTAATCTAGCTGGCATCCACAATTCCTTCTTTTTAAGAATATAAGTTGTTATCACTTCATATTTTCCTTATTTTGTCAAAAGTCAACATCACATTAGAATTTTTCCAACTAAATTAATTCTAATAAATGTTCATGCCTAAAGTGGTTTTTCATATAATAAATTTTTTGTTTCATAATTTTTGTGAAAAATAATAAGGATCACTCGTATTTACTTTGAAAACTAAATAAAATTTTAGATACGGAGTACATATCAACTACTTCTTCACTAAGCCTTTGTAAAAAGTAAATTTTTTTGGGCAACTATTGAATTGAGTGATGTGGTGTGTATTCCATAGCCATTTATCCACTTTGAGTAGCTTATTTATATAGATCAATACATTACTACATACTATGTGACATTCGACAAAGTTTTTTTTAAAGGGTAATAATTAGAGACTAACACACTAATTTTCTTATTCGGATCACCATAAAAGCAAAAATATGGACGATAATTTATGTCATATCTTAGATACCAACCTCAAAACTTTAAACAAAACTCGTATCGTCCATGAATAAACATACGGAGTACGCAGTAAAAGAGATTGAGGTATAAAGTTTAAATACGACCCTACTGTTTAATCCTCTTCCCTTCAATTTCTTGCTACAGTTCTCGGCATTTCATCTTCTCCCTTCTTCTAGTGAGAGACCAACCTTCTCCTTTGTTAGCTGGTAATGTATTCCTTTTCTTTCGAATCTTCGCGTATACACTAAACTCCATTGCTGCCCTGTATACAAGCTAATTCTTCAAGAACTGGTGAATTTTTGGATGAAATCCTCTGTTTTTTTTCTTTTCTTTTCGATTTCATGTGTAAATCATCAATCAATAATCTGGATGAAACCCATTAAATTTCTTTTTTTTTTTTTTTTTTGAATTAAAACGCCTGGTTTTTCTCTACCAATAATATTTCCCTTTTAAAACCCTTTAATTTCGTCATCATCATCATTTTACTTCACCATTAATACTCTGTTTTCTTGGATTTTTTAAATGTATTTTTATTCCAGTACATGAATAATTATTATAAATTTTGTGGGTATCATTGTTAATCTTATTTCTTGATTCAAGTTCTTCAATTAGTAGATAACAAAGACGTTCAATTATCAATTTTGAAATCTTGGGAGGTTTTTGTCATGGAATATTGTTGCTTGATTAATGACAAGTTTATAATTTTGGCTAATAATTTGACAATCTCTATGTTTTCCGTAGACTATATGAAATAATTGGAAAATAAAACTCATACAAATATGTATGTAGAAATCTTTCCCTTCGTTTAATTTCATTTTAATTAGCAAAAATCGGCATTTTGTATCAAATTTTATAGATGGAACACTGATCTTGCATAGTTTTCTTTGCCAATTTCATAATAGAAGTAAATCCTTATTGTTTGTTGATAGCAAATCACAATTCTTGCTTTGTTTTTGATGCAATATTTTTGAAATGCATAATAAGTACTCTGTAGAATACTTTTTTTTTTATATATAAAATAATGGTACACAGAATTTAGAATTTCTGACTGAGTTTGCTCCCTTAATTACAGCATCTTAATCTGAATTACAATCTGAAACCAATTAGTCATTCATACTCTAAAATGACACCACCAACAATGCCACATCAGCTGCCAAAAGATGAAGATGACTTCATCGACTTGCTGTTCTCGTGCCCATTCATTGTTGAAGAAACCTTGCTGCAGACCTCGAGTCACAATTGTAACTCTACTGAAGTTACTCCGCTTTCTGCAGTCATCACCGAGCCTCCAGCGACAGCTCTCACACCGTATGTTTTGGATTGTGAGGTCACTTGGCCAGCCTCAGTTCCGGAGTCTACTGAACCTGGTGTTCTTGAAGTTACAGTTTCGGTGCAATACGATTACACAAGTCCAGAAGCCAACTTGTTTTCAGAACCTACAGAGAGTGCTACTGAAAGCGCCTCACAACAAGAGGTACACTTTATTACACTTAACCTGCCTTTGAAGTTTTCACAAACCATCCTAAAATACAATTATCAACATGCCATGGTAAAATGACAAAAAGCCTCTACAATTGAATATCTGCAAATAACATTTAATAGCGCATTTTGTGATTCTACATCATTTACTACAATTGGTTGTTAAGTAAGAAAAGCTATAAAAGAGGGTTATTTTAGGGAAAACTCTCATTAGAAAAGCATAATTGTTCACCCTGTGATTACTGCCTCATCTACATGATGTCATGATCTATGCAGTCCTGTTGAATGTTTAACAAAATTTTCGCCTTCCATGTACAGTTGAGTTCTAAGGAAGCTCATACCTGTTCAACGGATAACAATACCTCAGCCAAAAATGATACAGATGATTTAGCTGAGTCACCAATACTACAAGAGGTACACTTTATTACACTTATCCTGCCTTTGAAGTTTTCACAAACCATCCTAAATTACAATTATCAGCATGCCATGGTCAAATGACAAAAAGCCTCTACAATTGAATATCTGCAAATAACATTTAATAGCGCATTTTGTTATTCTACGTCATTTCAATTGACTTACAATTGGTGGTTTAAGTAAGAAAAGCTATAAAAAGAGGGTTATGCATAATTGTTCACCCTGTGATTGCTGCATCATCTGCATGATGCCATGATCTATGCAGTCCTGCTGAATGTTTAACAAATCTTTTGCCTTCCATGTACAGTTGAGTTCTACTGAAGCTCATAACTGTTCAACGGATAACAATACCTCAGCCACAAATGATACAGATGATTTAGCTGAGTCTCCAATACTAATTCAACTAGAGGACTCTGGTACTCCTAGCACAGACATGTCAATGAGTTCGGATAGTCATGATTCCTACACAGAAGAGACTAAAAATGAGGTAAGGCATACAATATTTCCAGCGACTATACATTGTATGTTCTAATAAGATGCTTTTAGCCAAACCAAATATGTATGTACTACAAGGATATACATTTAGAAAGACTTAAATGATGAGGCTCTACAGATATTTGAAAAACTTAAATCAATGATGGTATGGAGTTCAGATGATGAATTAAGATTTTCCATTCTTGTAAGTGATGAACCTATATGTATGCGCCAAAATTTTTACTAATGACATGATCATTTCTTGATTGCATGAGTTTTGCTGCAGCCAAACCAAAAATTACTTGATGATATCAGAAAGATAAACAATAACCTGGGCAATATTGTACTTGAAGTGGATTCTGTCTCATCTTCTGCTTTTGGGGCCATGAACAAGACTGTTGTGAGGTGTTCCTATAATCCGATAGCTTTCTCCAGTGCAATCATGGAGCAATTTGCATCCTCGATACCAGTATGTCCTTTCCTCTTCTTCTTGAAGATGTCTGATGAAATTGTCATCACATTCATACACCTACTCACTAAATCATGGCTTTATTTATATATATTGCAGCCAGGAGCTATTGCAATAGAGTTTCTTGTTCCCTCAGATTATCCCGATTCTCCTCCTCAGATCTTAGACAGGCAGCCAGTTGGATATAGGTGAGTAAAAGCTTCAGCTCCTTTTGTAAAGCCGTGCTT
This sequence comes from Chenopodium album, assembly GCF_948465745.1. NCBI lineage: Eukaryota > Viridiplantae > Streptophyta > Magnoliopsida > Caryophyllales > Amaranthaceae > Chenopodium > Chenopodium album. The sequence continues at coordinate 76,921,339 of NC_137838.1, forward strand.
GATTGGAATGATGACAACGGGAATTTATTAACAAATTTAACATATTGGTTGTTCTGTTGCAGTAAAGAGGTTAAAGAAATGCTGAAGGAAGCAAAGTATAGATTTTACAGCTTTGCTGAAGGCCTGGAGAAACTGAAAGAGTTGGCTGGTGCTTGGGATCACTGCGCTTGGTCAACTTTCTATGATTTTTCCCATAAGCAAGCAGAGAAAGGACTAACAATCAACGAACAGATCAGCACACTTGCAACTAAGGAGCATTTTGCAGAGCAAACCATTGTTTGATCAATCATGCATGTAACAACAGGATGGCAGATCAATCACTCAGTTACTCGATTATTACAAGTTCGGTTGGATACAATCTAGAATAACCTTGTTACAATCTTACAAACTCCCAATTTAGAATTATTTTTGTGAGATTTGGATTTAGAAACCAATACTCGTACTTTGTTTTACCAGCCGAGCCTTTTTAACTTCTAATAATGGCTCTAAGTATCGTGCTTTCAACCATCAAATACATTTAAGTTCTCGTATTAACATTGCAACACAACTCTATCACATACATTTCAATTCGCATATTAATATTGCTACACAACACTGCCACATACATTTCAAATTTCTTACTAATATTGCTACACAACTCTACCACATACATTTCATATCACTTATTAATATTGCTACACAACTTAACCACATACATTCCAATTCTCTTAGTAACATTGCTACACAACTCTACCACATAAATTCTCTTAGTAACATTGCTACACAACTCTACCACATACATACTCAAATCTCTTATGATCTCGCCCACTCATAGGATACATATCAACACTCTAATATCACGAGTTCGCAATCATTAGTTAACAAATAAATTATCCCCTTTTCATTGTAAGTCCTCTAACCATACTAAACTTGCAATATTTTACATGGGGCTAATTTTTCCCTTAAATTGCACCTTTTTTTTGGTGTATTCATCACCTATTACATTTATATTCACCATTTGACACAGCCAATATATTGAATTATTTGTCTTGTAATCTGATAATCTCATCATAAAACCTTAATTATTACTTAACAATTCAATCACCCAAAAACCCTAGTCCGCTAAATAAGTTCTCTAACATTCTAATCTAGCCATTTCAACAAAATTTGCAATTTTTTTCTCTTAAAAGTATCCAATTTTCCATTTTTATTGAATTCTTGTTCATGTTAAAATTAACATTCATACAAAAACATCAGATTTCTTTATTCTCAAGATGAAATGTGCATGAATTGGGATCAAATAATTAACAAATTTGACATGAATCCAACAATATATGAATTGGGAAATGGAGTGAGTAAGAGATACCTTAGATCTCCATAATATTTGCTTCGAATTCGTGGCAATATAACCCTCATCGCTGATGTTGAAGCGCGCCCGCCAATTCCCGTTGCGCTTCCTCACATAGTGCATTCTAAAAAAAAGAGTACTTAAAAAGAGAGCGTGGACTACGAAAGTACATAAAATTGACTCATATTCGATTACACAGAATACGGTAAAATATTAACTCATACAGAGTGCCCGATCACACGAACTTTAATGAAGTAGTAGTACAGACTACAATTCTACAAAGTCCTTGACCCGATCTAAATGACACCCAAAATAACTTTAAATAAGACTGTTTATGAAGTTGATACGGGGTAGGATATTTGATTTTTTTTCCCCCTTAATATTCAAAATTTTTAATAAGTTGATGAAGTGTTACTTAATAGTTTAGTGTTAATAATATATTTATACAAAAAATGAATATTTCGAATGTCTTGAAAATTTTAAAAGGCGGTTCAGATTCAATCAAAAATATAAAAACACGAACCGGATAACCAATATCTCGACCAGGATCAAGGCCAAGATTAGCTCAATTATTTGTTCGCACCTACGGACTAGAGGTAATAAAGATGGGTCCAACTTTGGATAGGTCATGGCCGGCAAAAATTAAACTTTTTTTTGGGCGAGCCATGGAGAACCATCAATTACATTTTTAGTTGTTTTTTACGGTCCGAAATAACCCGAAAAATCCAATAGTTAAATTAATATGTAGGGGCCGTTTGATTGGGGGTATTCATCAAAGGGAATGGGAATTAACTGCTATCATTCCCTTTGTATTTTTCCCATTCCGTTTACCTTCTTCATTCCCCCAAATTCTTCCAAGTTGATTCCCCACCTCCCCCTAGGTATTTCTATTCCCGTCCCCTAATTAACCACCCCAACAACACCATACCACCATCCTACTACCCACCTAAACCATCGTAAAACCCAGCCACTGCACCGCCGCTCGTCCCCCACCCGTCGCCGCACCTCCCCGCGCCCTTACAGATCTCCCCTCTCGCCTAGGGTTTTGAGGGTGGTGGCTGGAAATTGTGGGAAGTGAAGCAATGTGGTGGTGTGGTGGTGGATTGGTGGCAGTGTTTTCTTTGTTATTCAAAACAAACAACACGGCAAAATTGGGGTTTTTTTCATTCCATTCCGATTGTTTCCCTTTGTTCATTCCATTCCGATTACCCCGTGCGAACCAAACAACCCCTTAGAAGTTTAGAAAAAACAATTTCGGCCAAACTTTGGCCTAACCCTATTGGGCTGATTTTTTGCCTTCAGCCCATCACAGCCCATAATCACCTCTACTATGGGCCTATCCAAATTACCCCTTAGTGGAAAATAATTGGAAAATTAAATAAATATCCTTAATTATGCACAAATATTACCTCAGCCCGAAAAGTATCCTTAAATATCGTGTATATATATAGTTGAAACTCCTCAGTCTCCTCACTTCTACCTATTTCCCCTAGACAAAACCAGAGAAACTCACAAATCTCTCATAATTTTTTTTCGCCGCAAATCAAAAACCAATGTTGTTGTAACCTACAATTATAATCTAGGTGAAACCCTCGTTAAAGTAATCATTTTTATATTAATATACTTGAATTTGTTAATACTTGAATTTGTTAATACTTCATCAATAAAAATTGTATCTTTTTAAATTAATAATGTTAAAGTATTAATTTTTTTGCAGTGTAAAATATGGTTGAAGATAAATCAATGGAGGCCAATAATGATCAACCCAATGGATTGACTTTTGATTTCCGTCGGAAAGTGTTTAACATGTAAATACATTAATTATTTTATTTTTCTTTAGAAAATACTTTAATTAAATTATTTAATTAATAGTTTTTAATTATTTTGATTAATTATAAATTTCTTGATTATTTTCTTAGGAAATTGTTTATATGAATGCTTGATTTTCAATTACTTCATTCTTTTCTACATTGTATTTTTTTAATTTTGGGGTTTTGCCCTACGATTTTATTTTTGTTTAAGTTTTATGAATTTAGTTTAATTAAATTTTTAAAATATTATGTAAAATTCAGGTTCGTCAAGAAAGTGATAGAGTTGGGAAACAACCCTACTGACCCCAGTTACAATGTTCGACTTAGAAACCAATCTCTCAATATCGAGGCGGGAATATTTAAGAAAGCAACAAATAGGGTACGCGTGTTTTTACTAATTGATGGTATTCCTTTAGTTCGAAATTAATAGTCTTAAAGTTCGTATATAGTAGTATTTAATTATCTCCGATACATGTATATTAATAATTTAATATTCATAAATTGTCCAAACAAGGGATAAAAGTGACTGATTAACCAGATTTTTATGTATAAGGTTACATACTTACATTAGTATGTGCACTCGTTAGTTAGTGAAAATTTAAGATAAAATTGAGTAATTTGTGCGTTTGTGTTGACTCAATGAGTGTTGACTTTTTAGTATTACTCAAATTTACTTCCTGCTTCCATTTTTTATTTATTTATTTTATTATGCAGGATGAATATCTGGATATGATCAGGAATAAGCTGGACACCTTAGAAAAAAAAAGTAAAACACCCACATCAGGTAAGAGTATAAAATTAACGAAATTAATCTTAATGTGATTTGGAGTGACTAAGATTATTCTTGTATAGAATACATCCATACACCCGTTGAATACAAGTTTTAACGTGTTATATATATTATGATATGTGGTTGTTAATTATGGTCATATCCCATTTAACAAATAAAGTAGTCTTGTAATTGATACAGGTTTAATATCATACTAGATTTGATATAACAATTGAATTTTATCATCCAGGAAATCCATTGAGGAGTAATGTGATTCAGACACCAGTAGTTCATGCCAATCAGTCTGCACAACCAATCTACAATGCCAGTTCTTCTCTGCTTTCGTTTCCAAGTACTTCACATCCGATCCAAGCATCACAGATGATGTCCATGCCTGCTGCAGTGCCAACAATGCCTCAAAGGAACACACCTATGCAATCGACAGGTTTACACCAGTTCCAGCAGGGTGGAGCATTTGAGAGGCAGAATGTTCCTCAGAGAGACGCGCTCCAACATCCATTAGTGCAACATAGTAGGCCAATAATAAACGAAAGGAGGCTGAATATAGGAGGCTATCAACAACAACAACAACAACAACAATCACAGCCTCTTATAAGTTCGATGGTGATGCCATTGGAGCAGGGGACTAGATTTCATAATACTACTGGTGTACAAAAGTCCTACATGCCAAGTAGTCCTGCTGGTGTTCAAAATTTTGATGTTTTTCAGTCACAAACATCGCCTGCACAAACTCCATCATGTAAGATATCAATCAATATGTTATCTTTCTTAGTATATATTTCGCAAATTTATTATTTATAGTTGTAACTTTGTAGCTATCTATCTCACAGTTGTTATCGAAACCTCATTTTCTTTCATTCTTGATTCTACAGCATCCTTTCTTGATGCTGGAGCAGTTAATGCAGCTGATTGGAAGCTTCTCCTGATGGAGGTAAAGCTGTTTAAAATCTTAATATACTTATGAAGTTGTGAATCATTTCAGATTCCCTTTTATCATGGATCAGTGTGTATCATATTTGTTCGATAAGTTTCCTTGACAAGTAGATATACATAAATCAGTTTCAAAGGAAACTTGATTCTGTTGACAAAGAAATAACAAGTTTTTTTGTTGAATTGAATAAACTTTTCAAAAGTTTCTATAACATTGTAGCAGCATGAATTTTCATTGAACACAAACCTTTAAATTTTTTTGTGGGTGTATTGCAGTATCGCCAAGCAAAGATGGAGTACTTACCTGAACTAATTAGTATGCTTAAAAAAGCAAAGGAAGATTGTGCAAAGGTATATTCAGCTATTAGTCAGTGTTCTTGTTTTGCTATACATTGTTGTTTCTTTTATCTTTTCTCCGAAGTTGCTTAATCTCTGTGCCCTAAAGCAATGTTAACAACTGGACATAAGGTGTACTTTGTATGGTTTTTGTTTTTGTTGTTTCGATTAGTAGAGGCACTATCGATTTTCTAATGCTTGTATCTGTAAATCGATCTTTAATTTGTTGCAGGTGCAAGGTGTGATTCAACATGAAAAGGCCAAATACCTCAAGAATTGTGAACTAATGATCAGATTTCTGCAGTATTCTGAAAGTGATCTTACTTGCTTTCCTAAAGACAGAATTTGTAAAAATTTGAGTACAATTACACATTTCTTCAACTGTATGAAGAACCAAGCACCAAAAGCAGTCTCAAATGAACGGATTTCTGTAAACCAACTGCAAAATACTCCATTGGTACAGCATGGAGCCCTTGCTAGCAAAAATGTGTTTCCGCAATCACCATTTGATGCTCCGATTTCTTATGGTCTTATTGCACCAAAGCAGATAGACATGCAAGCTGTGCTGAATAATGGCTCTCGGGGTACTGCGGAACAAAATTCTGTGAGTATATCATGCTTAGCAGTATAAGTATTATCGATCACAAGTTGAGCTGAGCTTGATTTATCTTGAGCTCAACTGAACTTGAAAATCATTGAGCTCATAACTTTCTGCCTGCCATAGAAATATCTTACCTGTAAATTTTCTTATCGCGATTTCCTTAGAATGGCATCTGAAAAAACAACAGTTTAGAAGTGTTTTATCAAAGGACAAACTGAATTCTGACAAAGATTTCTTGGCTTATTTCAGCCTCTTAATTTGAAGCGAAATTCAGAGCCAATGCAGCCATCAGATATGGATCGACCTCTGAAAAAACAGCAATTAAGGAAGCCAAAAGAGAAAGACATTATGGATTCGATGTTTATGCCCTCAACCAAACCTAAAAGAGGCCGCCCAAAATCTACCAAACAGCCTCCGTTGCAGAAAAAGAATACATCATGTGTTTCAGATCCTAGAGCAATGTCACAGAATGTGGCCTCGATGGCTGCAGCTGATTCAGCTCCAACTCCAGTAACACCGTCTTCTGTACCTAAGGAGACTGAGGTGCAAGTTAAGTTTGCTTCCATTGTAACATCATCCGGAACAATAACTTCCTTGCCAGTTTATTCAGCTACAACTCCAATAACACCATCTTCTGCACCTAAAGAAATAAGAGAGATTGCTCGGTCTGTTTCACCTAATGAGATTGGAGCAATAGCAGCTGCACGCGATGCTGAGGTGCAAGATAAGTCAGCTTCCCTTGTAACATATGGAACAATAACTACACATTTACCATCAGATGGTGCTGCAGAAAGCAGCCAGACTCCACAATCTGCAATGCTGCCTATTGATCGCTTAGTTCGTGCTGTATGTCTGTTTAAATATTACTCTATAATTTATACTTTGTCATTCAGAAATCTGGTCCTCCATTAACTGATGTTTAACACATTTGTATTACCTTTCAGGTTCAGAGAGTATCTAAAGATACTCTGAAGAGAGCCGTAAATGATATGTATTCAGCCATCAACGATATGGACAGGTTACCCAAGTATGCAAGTTTTGGTGCTGATGAATCTAATCCATTTATGGATGATTATGAAGAATATGATCCTATAATGGGTTATCTTATTGAAAAATGAAACGTGACATCGATGCATCAGGCAGGGGTAATCGTCGGCCTAATAAAGTGGTGTGCTATCAACTGTAGATTGTATGGTCGCTTGGAGATGGCGTTTACTCATAGTCGTCCATACTCCACCCCATCATAAGCTATATACAAAACTGTGTTTGGAATTTGTATGCTACATTATTTTAACCTCCCACAATTGAGGTTATGACATGATTTAACTAGCTGTACTGTGTTATTTCTATCAATTTATCAGTACAGATTCAATATCAACTGAATTAAAGGATGTATTGAAATTCTTCAATCCTAAACATTTTAGGAAATTATTAGTTCAGTTCAAATTACATTCTCGTGAAGCATATTAATACCGCGTTTCTATGCATAAATATCTGTTTATGTTGCTTGCTGGTTTCTTGATTCGATGCATATCCATAGCATCCTAACCATGGCCTTGTAGGGACTGAAGTTAAAGAGATAAACAAGAAATTGATCGAGGGTCGGGTAGAAATAACTTCTACAGTTCTACTGATCTTGATTCTGAATCTAGTAAAGGGACTGCTGTTACTCGTTAGGTGTCTTATATGACCCTCAGTGAGAGTTTAAAGAAACGACTTGCAATCATGTCGCCTGTAAGTCCTTTCTCATTCAACTCAGAAATGTTCTCGAGTTTCTAATATATTTCTCGAACACAAGAAACAGGGAAATTTTGTGCATATAGACAATTCTGAGAGCTCTAATATTACAATAGCCTCCTTTTGGACCATTATCTTCGATAACCAAAAACATGTGCTTTAATTTTAATCTTCGATAACTTACCCAAATTATCTTTCATTCAACTCATGGATTCCGAGTTCTGACCTCTCTTGCAACGCGATTATGGTTGCAATGGATCGACAGATTGATTTCCCCCCTACATACTTGAGATTATCTTGCACACGCGTTATGAATAAGTAATTAATTTTATTGTTTTTCCCCCTGTAGTTTAGATTGCAGAGGTCAGACTTGAGCTAATGTGCAATAGTTCAATGAAGAAGATCGAACTTGTTTTTTCCTCGACAGTCGAGTAACAACAATATAATCTTCCATTGCTGCAACGATTCCAAATTCAAATTCAATTCATTTCATTATCTTTCCCCCCTTTTTCCACATTTATTTCATCATACCCAAAAATAATTTGTACTTCTCAACTGAAATCCACTTAGAGCTTTAAGCACGAAAGAGTAACAATTCATAGCAAAGCTTTGATTTGATTCAAATGCTCATCATTTCTGAATCAAGATCTTGTTTGGAATTGAATATACAAGGATTTACTTTCGAGGACTCAAACCCAAATTATAAGCAAACCCTGTTTTCTGTTCACACATCCTCAAAGCTTTCCCAGAAGTCAGCCAAATAGGGTTAAAGCAGCCAAATGAAGAAACAAAAAGAGAATAAGATTTGAATAAATTTCTATTGAATCTTCCAATCCTAGTATCCTAATAAACAAAATTTTCTTTTAACATTATCTAATGACTTGTCATACTACTGTCAATAACTGAATACTAGTATACAAGAGAACTGTGGCCGGGAGAATCACATTGCCCATATAACTCTTCAAATCGTGACAGTGACCTCAGCTCAGCATCAGCATACATCTGTGGAGAAGACTATATCAGGGTGAAAGGACTCAAAATCTGATGAAAGATCCAAACAATATATAATCCTGAAGGCTTACAAAAATGTGTTTATCCGGTGTTAGAGGCAGTGGCTGCAGAGGCAACAGATGCAACTAAACCAATTGACTACAGTCAGCTCCACCAGCAATAAAGAATAAAACCTCACCATTTGTCATAGGGAGAGAGAGAAAGTACAGGTCTTTCATTATACACCAGCATTGACTGGAGTGGAATGTCTTAAACTCTCACAGCCCGGGCAATTATGCAAACTTTCATGAATATAAATGTCACAATCAATGCAGAAATACTTTTTGCATTTTGGGCATTTAACACAGTAAATGGATCCAGTCCCTGCATGAACCAAATTAATTTGTAAGAAAATCAATAAATAAAAATCATCTCACTAATAAAAAATGCTTTTTTCTGAAGAACAGAGCAACAAACAGCTAAAGCACGACTACAAGCTTACTGACTACAAAAGGATTTCCGGCCTTTTTAATTCCATTGTCATATCTACTGACAAGTGAAATGTACCACTACTATCATTAAAGATCAGCACAAGTACTCATCAGGTACTGTCAGATACCTCTATTTAGTAGGCTAACTCCACCACAGGCCCCCCATCTTACATAGATTTCTTACTAGATATGGTGATTTTAAGTGTTTTTCCTGCCTACTGAAAGATAGTGCTTACTCCCTCCGTATTTTATTACTTGCCCCACTTTCCTTTTGCGACCGTACTTTATTACTTGCTCCTTTTTTTTTTTTTTTTTTTGAAACTTTTAATAATATTTTACTATTTTCATTCCCACTAGTAATAATATTATACTAATTTTTTTGGAAACTTTTAATAATATTTTACTATTTACTCCCCACTAGCTTACTTTCTACTATTCCTGGATTTCCTCCTAAAACTTCGCACAAGGAGAAATGGAGCAAGTAATAAAATACGGAGGAAGTAATAAGCAAGACTAGAAAACAACTTAGTAACTTACAGTCAACTTTATTATTTAGATAAATCAGAGGAAAGATCAGGTGGACAGCTTGACAAGACTTTAAGCTGCCAGAGCACTTGCTATCAATCAGCTGAAGATCCCAGATCAAAAGTACTTTACACACTTTTAGACATTCAATTTTGCATCTAGCCAATAAGATTCCTCTCGAACGGAAAATATTGTCAGATTATTTCACTCAGATCAACACCATTTACTCCTGACTCAAATCACAAATCATCTCTTATTTCCCAGAAACACAGCTTCAGTTGATCACATTGATGCATTCAATTTTCAACCCCTGGAAGAAGTCATGCACTGCATCTGGCAACCAAATCCGATGACATAACTCTATCAACGACATACCTTCCCCACCCCTCCCCCCAAGTCCCACAGCAGTAGGGTCTTAATGCTCCTACTCTATATCAATCCCCAAATGGTTGAAAAAGTCTCAGTTAATGTTCCTTTATCTTTCACTTAGTTCAGTTAACAAGACAATTATCAAAATACTCCCTCCATGGTTACATATTCTATTTTGGGTGTCACCTTTCTTTTTTTGGTGTTCCACCCGGTTCACCCTTTGGGCTAATCCGGATTCAAGAATCAGTTCTGGGTGGTTAGGTTCCAGTCCTCTCCCAATTGCCGTTGTGGGGGATCGAACATTACGGTCCTCCCTACAAGTGTAGTCTCACACACCACTACACCAATAGCTAATTGGTGGGTGTCACCTTTCTAAGGTTACATTTCTTAAATTTCCTAAAATAGAATACTAACTTTACACTTATATCCCCACATATTCACACTCCCAATACATTTACCATAATAAAACCTACTTTCAATGTAATTATTCCCATCTACCAAAACATTTGCATATTTCCAAATCAACTATTTCCATTTATCAAAACATTTATCCACTCCCAAAGCAAATATTTCCATTTATCAAAATATTTACCTACTCCCTAAACAAATAGTCTAATTATACATACTCCCAAAGTCTTTTTCTTATTACCCATTTAAAAAACCAAACGTAACCATAGAAAAGTGACGGAAGGAATACATGTTTCTAGACTTTGAGGCTTTCAAATCTGTTTATAATACACAAGCAATACTCTATATTTTGGCAGTTTACAATTCATAGAATTTAGATTAAGCAAAAAGAAGGGATTGAGAAAATTTTGAATCAGGATCCAGCCTCACCACTTATCGGGGCTAATATAAGAAACAAGTAATGTGTGACAGAAAGGGAAGGGATAAATTGCCAAAATAATTCGTAAATTTCATACTGATTAATATAAACTAGAATAACTAATTTAGAATAACAAGCCTAATAAGTAGCCATCTACAATATTCCAGGAAATTTTAACAATTAGATGCTAGACCAGTTTGCAATGACTCCTTTTCTGAAAAGATAGACTCAACTTGTTTCCAAAATTCACCTCACAATGATCTGATGGTCCACCAGATCCTAGTCCACAGGACATGAGGACATATAATATGGCTTTTCCCTCCACTTCTAATTGTTACTCATTTTCTCCATCTGCTCAGTGTGGGAGCAGTTTGTGTACAATAATAAGATCTTTATATTACAAAATACAAACTTTATAGAGATTCCCACCTAACACACTAGATTTAGAGACTTTACTGAACTAAGTATTTACAGTGGAAGGTGGCTACTTGCTGAAAGGGATACATTAAATTAAATAATTTAATTTGTTTACTAACTTCATAGTGGCCCTATGCTTTTAAAACCATGGTATAGCATAGTCAGTTGAGAGTCTGTTATTGTGAGCTCGACCTCTCAAGCTATTGAAGTTGTAGATGTTATGCAGGACTGGACCTAGAAAATAACCCCAAATGTCCTAACAGTTTGCTTTCAAAGAAAATTCTTGCTCATTAAGATTAGAGTGTCCTAACCATTAAGATCATTAACTTACTGCCATTCACAAGGCAACTAAATTGTTCTGGAACTTTGTTAAACATTCTCTATGCAGTACTTCAAGGCTCTTTTCTCGCCCTTTTTCTATGCATATTTAAATATACTGGATCTTAGAAAGTCATACATGCAATGAGCCAGATTGTGGGTACTGAAGAGACTGTGAACTCCACACTGCTTCAGCAATAGCACTTATGTATTGGACAAACGATAGACATCACATAAGGCATAACACCATCAATACACTAGCTGACTAGCACCATACTCTCGCAGAAAGAATATTCAGATAAAAAGATTAGGCCAATACATTCCAAGCCAAATATTGACTAGTGTTTTGCTGTTCTATAATGAACGCAACAGTAGAAGCAAATGAATAAATTATTACCCAACCCTACCTCTTAAATCTTGATGCAGTAAGCATTCTAGGAGAAACTGTGCTAGGAAACATTTTATAGAACAGCAAAACACTAGTCAATATTTAGCTTGGAATGTATTGGCCTAATCTTTTTATCTGAATATTCTTTTTATCTGAAAATAATAATAATAAAAAGATAAATACTTTGTAAAATAAAGTAATCATTGTCTCATTACCAGACTAAATATCCAAGTGTGCTTCTTCCAACAGACCAATAAGACGTAGGGCTCATGGAGACAGATTCTAAGTAGCTTTTAAAGTTTTGACTTTAAAAAAAGGTATAAAAGAAGAGTTTGGTAAGTCAGTGTTTTACTGTGTCTTTTAGAGGTAAAGGTAATGTTTTGGGAAGCTACAAATATAATTTTTGGGGTGTAGGTAAAAATTTGATCCCTTCTTTTTCTATTAATCCAAAAGCTGATTGTATGGATTGAAAAACTACAAAGACAAATTAATTATACTACATACACAACACTTTTCTGACAACTGATATCTTATTGTACACTATAGCAATGTCTATGGCAGGAAAATCAATATAAGTCTAGCTCCCGAATCCTACCACATGCATAACCTAGCAAGATCTTGTTGTACACTATAGCAGGTCATGTCACAAATCACAAAGCCACTAAGACAAGTAATCGCCCTTTTGCTCTCTGAAATACAATGTAAAAATATCAACTAGACAGGTGATCACATTGAGTCACTAAGCAGACAGATTATATGATCATATTACACCAGCCAATCAAACCAAAGGTTGCATTTAAGAAAGAGGGGGAAATCTCAGTCAGGCAACATGATAGCTACATATAATAAACCAACTGAAATCCTAACTTCTTTTGTATGATGCTTACCAGGATTTGTCAAACTCTGCATGCATCCAAAACATGTTTCGAGTGATTTCTGTCCCGCAATATTCCCATTTGAAAAAGACACCTCATCGAAGGGTGTTATTGGAAAGAGATGATGATATGACCTTGCTAAATGGGGAGAAGAAACAAGTGTTAGCCCACATATGCGACATTCTGTGGGCAGCTCACAAACACGAGCCTTGCATCTAGGACAGGTGTATCCAGCACCAACCTTAGCCTCTTTATGACACACACATATTGAGACCACACCTTCCGCCGCTCTTTGTGGAAATCCCATCTTGATCAAGTTAGCAGTTGCATATTCAGCAATAGCTGGAGGTGGTGGTGCATGCTCCAGCAACAACTCTTTCAGATGGAACTACAAGGAGGGAAAACTAATTCAGAGAATAGTACATACATTTTAGAAGAGTATATTATACAATCATCAGCACAAATATCTCCACCATTTCGGCACACAGATAGGATCAATTTCATATCATACAATCTTTCAGTAGTACAACTCACCTCATCCAAAGCAATAGCATATGATCCACCTGTTTCCTGGCATATATGTTTGCAAATAAACATCTCTGCAGAAAGACCTACTATTGAACACCTAATCTTCGACTTTTTGCATTTCTGAATAGTCTCCATTATGTCACCTGGATCACAGGTACTAAGAGCCGAATACAAAATAAGGACTTCGCGATGACCATATGATGGAATTTGATTTAAGCATTCATGAACAAGTTCTAGGGCGTTCTGTAAAGACGCATCCCCTGAACACTCCAACTTCTTCATCAAAGCCATAATATGAGACTCCGGGCTACCACCCATATCCGTTAAGCAATGAGCAATGCCATCTTTAATCCCCACAAGACCAATTTGACTAAGTGGATTCTGGTCAAAAAACTCTCTTACGAAAGCCTCCACATGTTTGGCAACAACGGCCATTCTGCTTGGCTTGAAATCCATCTCTGCAGCTGCCTACAGAGAAGGATTCAAGGTTATAGACTGAGAATAGAAATATCAGAATAATACAACAATAATGACTGAATGAGTAGCTGCTCAAAAAACAATCTTTTCAATATTTCAATCCCTCACTACACTCAATTACAATCCAAGCGTTATCATAATTTTCCCAGTCATATACTTATCCAACTTAACACTAGTACAAAACTACAAATCAAATCTTTCAACTCATGATCAGCAACTCAATGCTTAAAGCATAAGCTATGGACTTATGGCTAGCAATAATGATTGAATTTTAGTTATAAAGAGAAGACTACATGGTAGGAAACTCATTACCCTGGAGAAATCCATGACAACATAGATATATCGAATAAGACCTTTTTGAATTCGAGCAGAGGTTGAGGTAGACGAGATGGAACGAATACGTCTACGATACTGGGCGTGGTACATCGACTTATTATCAATCGGACGAAGTAGCCCAGACTCATCTTCTTGCAAAGACTCCCATGATCTCTCATCAGTATAGGCTCTCTCCCAAGCAGACATATCATTGTCCTCATCTTCATCATCCTCGTCTTCGTCTCGGCCAAGCCGTTTTCCTCTAGTATTGCTAACCTCCCTATGTTCAATGCTGCTCATTATCTAAAACTTAAAACTGAAAATTATTCAAAATCAGTTACTTTCATACAAATCATAGTTACCTGACTCCCTAAATCCCTTCGAATCAATAAGAAAGGGGGAATTACAGGGAGAAAAATTCCATTTTCATAGTTCCAACCTAACATTATCAACCAAATTAGAATCAATTATCAAATTACAATATTGTGGCTTGAGAATTTGAAAAACAAAATCCTAGCAATGAAATTTTTGGTTATAATTTTTCAGTAATTACATACAATAGTTCAATAATCAACCTTAGAAGAACCCTAAATTGATTATAATCTAGCAATGAAATTCTCATTATAATCCTTCAGCGATTATAACCAATGTTTCAAAAATCCCCCAACAGAAGAACCCTAAATTGAGTAAATTGAAAAATTGATATTCGATGATTGAATATAAAGACAGGTTTACCTCAGAAGCAGCGTCAATGGAGGAGAGAAAGCTCACAAGTAGGCTTCAATGGAGGAGAGAGAAGGAGAGTGCAGTGACCGCAGTGTACACATGAAAAAGTTCCAAAGCGGGGAAAATTATTCTGTTTCACGAACACATCTAGAGGTGGCAAACTGGCAACGGGTCGCATCTGGATCGGATCCTGCTAAATTCGGATCCAAATCCGTCTTAAGAACATCCGGATTCGCAGGTAATTTATGGTTGTGTTTGGTGAATAGTTTAAACTGAAAACTGATTATGTTAGCTGATTTTGACTAGCTGATTGTATTACTCTTAACTAATTTGACTAACTTATTTTATTAGCAGGTTGAATAAAAGTGTTTGGTAAATAGTGTTTGGTAAATAGCTGATAGCTTAAAGTTGATTAAGTATGTAAAATGACCAATAAGCTAATTGTGGCTTGTGGGGGTAAGTAGTTTAGGTATGATTTTAAATTAAATGGGGGTATAGGTGTCATTTCACCATAAATTAATGAATAAGCTAATTGAAAAAGCTCTTAAAAGGAGCATTTTCAAAAAGAGCTTATAGTAGAATAAGCTCTTCAAATAAGCTTCTCATAAAACACCTTAAATTAGCTTATTTAATAGTCAATAAGCTAATTTTGCTCAAATAAGTTGTTTAGCAAACACGGCCTATTTTCCAAGTATCTTTTAGAAACTTACTACCCCTGTTTATTTAGTTAACACATTTGACTTTGTCGCTATTCACCTAATCTACTGTAATTTCGGTTTGTGATTTCTTGCTAAATTTTGACTTTGTTATTCACATAATCTGGTTTATATAGTAATGTAAGATTTTGTTAGGTTCATCTCAATGTCTATTTTCCATGTATCAAAATTTCATTTTTTTTTGTTAATAGGTAACTAAGCACAATTACATTTAAAAATTGCGTTGACAAACGTGCCTAAATGAATTGTGTTAACTAATAAAAAAACATAAGAATTATTATTTTAATTTTTTTTTTGTTAATATTATTTTTTTTAAGTTCTCCTAATATATCTACATGCTTAAAAGTAAACATTATTTTTCAAAAGTAACAATCAAATACTACATACTTTTTCCGTTTCTTTTTAGTTGCATCACTTTTCTTAAACGAAAGTTTTAAATCAGTTACAATACTTTCCTTTTTAATTGATAATATCTCTCCACTCTCCTATCACATGTGTCCATTTATTTTATTCTCTCTATTTCTCTCATCTCCAAATATTTCCTAAGAGTTCGCAATTTGCAAAGTGAAGCAAATAAAAAATATGAGATAAACAAAGTATATAATACTAGAAATACTTATCCATATGTTTATATACGGAGGAAGTCAAATTAATTTATAAATAAATCTTAAATAATACGAGTATCGTAATCAAATAAGAAAAACGAATCCACGGGTTGAGTTCGAATCTTAAACACAAGATCCAACTCCAGTTCCGATACATAAAACGAATTTGGATTTGAATTTGAATATGTGGGATTCAGAAATTAGGGATCCAAATCCTTTTTTTTTTACAGGATCAAAGATCCATTGCCACCTCTAAATTTTTATAACTCATTATATAGTCTTCTAACAATGTGTTGGAGCAATCCCACATAGAAATATTATAGAACACTATATTGATATATAATGTTAATGTAATTTTGATGATATTAACACTATACTAATTTGTTTGTTTCCTACCTTGACAAACTAGAATGAGGTTATAATTTTTTATGTTTAAATCAAACGAATCATGTTATAACTATTATTTAGCACTTATAAGTCGTAAGTTCATAACTCTATTAGACTAGTAGCTAGACGGATAAAGTTCTCCAACCATTTACCGACTTGAGTTTCACTCAAAATAGTGTGACGAAATTGAAGGACACGAACATAACCCGATCCGAGTTTGACCCAATATTATGACCCATATATTAACTCGACTTGAATTGACCTAGCCCCAACTAACCCGAACCAAAACAACCTACCCCCGACTCAATTATCTATTGACTTGAAACTTGCAATGACCCGACTTGATTTTTTATTGACCTAAACTTGACTCGGCCAGAAATGACTCAACATGTACCCAATCCGAACTACCCGTTTACCACCTCTTAATACTTAGTATTGCAGCTATAGGCTGTCAAATTGTAGACTACATAAACATTAAACTTGATGTAGACGCTAAATTTTCTTATTAACAAGTAATTTCTTAAGATAAGGGCTTGTTTTCATTTACTAATCAATTGAAATGAATTATCTATGAGAGAAGAAAATTAGGAACTCGTTCGTATTCGGAGTTAATGAGATTAAAGAACAAGTAAAGTTAATTAAAGAGACAAGCGAAGAAAAAATGGTTCCGTTTTAAGGAGAATGAGGAAATCGAGCACAAAGTAAATCAAACGATTTTGGAGCTATTTCACGGTGCACCCCTTTTTCCTCCATTGAAGCTTAATTGTGAGCTTTCTTTCCTCCATTGATGAAGCTTCCGAGGTAAGATCTGTTTTTCTTAATAATCGGATATTTTTTAACTGTCATTATAGTCAATTTAGGGTTATTCTTAGGTGGATTATTGAGCTATTAGTTCTTATCACTGAATTATTTTTAGCGAGAAATTTCCATGCTAGAAATTTGCTCTTCATATTCCTATAGGAGAAGAATTTATTTTGATAATTGAGTCAAATTTTGTTGTTAATGTGTTGCAGAACCCTTTAATGTTAGGATGAAACTATGAAAATGATTTATTTTTTTCGAAAAATGTGAAAATAAATTTGATTATTGAGTATAATTAGGTAGCTAATGTGTTGTAAAACACTTTAGTGTTAGGATGAAACTATGAAAAATGGAATTTTGATAATTGAGTCAATTTTGTTGCTAATGTGTTGAAGAACGCTTTAATGTTAAGATGGAACTATGATAGTGGAATTTTTTATCAAATACTTTAATGTTAGTATGAAACTAAGAAAATGGAATTTAATTTAATAATTGAGACAATTTGGGTTGCTAATGTGTTGGCTGAAAAAGGATTGTAAAGGCGGATGATTTGGTGGTTATTTTAGTGATTGAATCTTAGCTCCAAGCTGCAAAGGTTAAATCCTCTAGATGCTCAATTATTGATGCAAGAAAATTCAATTCAATGGGTATATAAAATGTATGATAAGAGTAGCACATAGTAGTAATGGTGGGATATTGGGATGATTTGAAACGATATGGAAAAACAAAAGAAATTATCATCCATAAATGCTACCAGAATAGGCGAAGGTTATTTTGGAGGGCGAGTTTGTGATGAGAAGTCTCTTTAGGTATGGTAATTGGGTTGTTTGTGGTCTAATATATCTTCTTAAGGTGCTTTGGTGACAACCCCTGTGAAAGTAATAGTTATTTACCCTGAAATTCACCTATCTGATATACCGCATTTGTTTTAGTTAATTAGTTCATTTATTTGTGTAACTAAATGCTCTCGGGGACATGTATTTTTCCCCTTAATACAATTATGCTCCCAGGGAAATATATTTTTCCCTTTAATACAATTGCGATATGAACAAGTATGACTTCGTCTGATGTGCTTACTATCTTTCTGAAAACATTGCTACTTTTTTTTAATATAATATAAAGGATAATTTGATTTTTACCACCTTCCAATAACGACTTTGTCGAATTTACCACCTCCAAAAAAAAAAGATTTACTTTACCACCTCATAAAAAAATTAAACATCAGTTTTCCCACCTCGTCTGAGCTCAGGTGACGGAAAACGCATGGGGACCCACCATAACGACTACTTTTTGAATTTATCCCCAATTTCTCTCGATTTCTCTTCTATTTAAACCTAGGTCTTCATTTCTACACCAAATTCTTCAAATTTGGGGTATTTTTTTTGCGATTTTCTTCACAAATCAGTATTTTTGGGCAACCTTAACAATCCTAAACCATCAAATTGTGAAGCAATCAGTTGAACTCTTCGACATCAAACATCAATCAGGTAAGCAATTTGTGTTAATTCTGTTGTAATTTTTTGCAAATATTTGTGCGATTTTGATGCATTTGCTTAGAGTAATTGAAATAAAACGCTTTGTTATATCAATTCAACCCCAATTTTCAACCCCAATTTGATTTAAAAAATTAGGGTTCATGCAACATTAAATTAATTAGGGGTTTTTTTATTTCATAATTGGTTACTGAAATTAGGGTTAGATAATGGTGATTGGTGTTGAAATACAATTAATTTCCCTCCACCTGATGAAGATGACAAGCAAAGATGATGTGTAGCAATTTTGTGGCTCCAGCGCGATTTCAACCACCCAAACTAGTTTAGGGTTTCAATTTTTACAGAGAGAAAGAGAAAAATCAAAGGAGAGAGAAGGTGTTACAGTGAGAAACAGCAAAAATCAAAGAAGAGAGAGACGAAATTGATGAGGAGGTGAGAAATTCGGTGAGAAATTGATTATGGAAGGTGAGAAAAGGAGGAGAGAGAGGTAAATCGTGTTTAAATGAAATAAATTGGAGGGAAGTGGCAGTTAGTGGGCCCCACTGGCAGTTTCCGTCACCGGAGTCAGGGTGGAGGTGGGAAAACTGATGTTTAATTTTTTTATGAGGTGGTAAAGTAAATCTTTTTTTTATGGAGGTGGTAAATTCAATAAAGTCATTATTTTAAGGTGGTAAAAATCAAAATTTCCTAATATAAATTTAAAAATTTAAAATTAAAATAGAAATTTTTGAGCATATCTCTATTTCCTGTCTGCTTGAAGTGTATATTTTTGCTGTTGTATGTCATACTTCTAAATCTATATCAAAGCTCCAAAGTCCATCCATATCGAGTTGCACTTGCTTATTTCGACTAGACCAGTCAGCTCCTGGGTAAAATATAGTATAGCCCTCATGCACAATCATAGTCTTTTAAACTCGATTTATATGATTTAAGTAGATGGCAGAAGAGGGAGCTCCTTATGGTTCTTCAACTTCCTAATCTTGTGTCACAGCTCATAATGTAAAATTTTGTAAATGCATATAATTCTGATGCATTTTTCATGACTAATCAGTATAATGCTTAGGAACAGCAGACTAACCATTTTGTTTTTTTTTTTTTTTTTTTTTTATCTATTTTGTTTCTTTTTGGACTATGTCCGGTTCAGGCAAATACATTTTCTTGATTCAACCACACCAATTAGCTCCTTTTATTTGCGTTTGCTTAACCCTAAGCATATTTAATTCCATAAATATATAATTGTGGAAATTAAAAGTTTCAAAAGTACACATTAATACAAATCTAATATCTTCTTTGTTCCCCCCCCCCCCTAAAGGATTAGTGTACAAAAGGTTAGAGTTTAATCAAATCGGAAAATTAGATCATTTCAGATTGCATCAGTCATGGTGGACTAAACATAGCCTAGAAAGAAAACTAGATGGAGCATACTAAAGAAGCATCAGCAACCTAAATCTTCATTTTCAGATGAATAAGATTTGCAAATCTTTAAAATGCATAATTCATGCCACTTCTATTGAATGCCCCCAAAACAAAATGAAAACGGTGCCTTTCTTATGGGGAACTTATGCCCAAATGGCAGGGCCTTAATGATGGGGAAGAGCCTGGCCTATTGAAAACAAAGTTTCAGGTTGTATCACAATCTTTGATGAGTTTGTCAAGTGATAAGCATTGTGATTGCTTTCACCTAAGAAGCAAGGTTTTTTTTTGTCCCACATCGATAGTGAAGGCTCATTATCGGTATCTTGCTACGATTGCCTAACAAAATTAACTCTTATTGGAGTCCCACCTCGGTGGAGTAGATGAGAAAACTTGGTTGTTGTTCTATTTAATGCTCTTGCTATTTTGCTATCAAAGTAACTGATTTATGAATTAATATTTGTATTCATTGTTCAGTTTTAAGTATGGAATTAGCTGTTCCTTCCATGTCAGATGGTGAAGAAGATGCTGATGATGAAACTGATGAAGAGCGTCTTCAAACTATAAGCATTCTTAGCAATTGCATCTGCAATTCACCAAGTAAGCTCCCTTGTTTCTTTTCAAATTTAGGCTAATTTTCTCTAATTTGCTGTTAGTTTAAGAATTAGGGGTTAATTTTATCTATTTCTCCTTGCTTGCTGCTGTCATATACTTTTCTTGTCTAGCTATATTTTGTGTTGTCATACACTTGTATATTTGATGTCATTTGCAAAGATGTAATCTTTATCTCTGGCATGGATTGTAGGGATTTGTTACTAAAATAACAATTTTGGTTCCATGATAACTAAACTATATCTCATTTTATTTCAAATTGAGAAAATTAAGACAAACTACTTCCCAATCGGCCATCTCCAATGGATAGAAACTCCACCCTCACCTCACGCTCCCTCCTTAGATGGCCAAAGAAATACCTAGCAACTTAATTAAAAGAGTAGAGAGCGAGGAAAATGAGAAAGGCTGATTGTGTCTACCTTAACATTTACAAAGGGAGATATATATTTTTTTTTCAATCATAACAACATATTTCTGAAAAAGCTAAATCATACTCCCTCCATCCCTTAATACAAAGCCTCTTTCGAGCATTTATACTCACATAATAAAGAGAAAGAGACTTTGTATTAAGGGACAGAGGAAAAATATATATGTATATCACTATGAAATCCTTAAATAGCTCTCGTATATACATAATCCAGTAAATACAAAAAAAAAAAAAAAAAAAAAAATTAAGATTCAAAAATAAGAAATTTAATAAAAATTAGCCAAAAAAGTGTGAATTTAAGATTACAATCAATGCTTAAGTGAGAAACCACTACTTCGCCATGTATTCTATCTAAGATAGTGAAGCGATGGGGTCGTTGGTAAATTGTGAAGTGTGGTGGTTTATGGGAATTTTTGGTGGTGAATGGAAAAAGGCCAGTGATTGTGAAGTGGTGAGGCGTTGCCGCGTTGGAGATGACTGAGATGGTGGGATGAGGACTTGAGGAGAGAGAAAGTTAGAGAGAGAGAGAGAAAAGAGGCTACAAGAGGAAATATTAGGGAATCTAAATGACATTTTTTTCTTCTTTCGGATATCGGATATCCAAAATCTAAAATTTTGATATCTAGATAGGTATCCGATATCCGTATTTTCCGATTCGAAATCAACTTCGGATCGGATGCGGATCGGATTTTCAGATACTTTTGTTCATCCCTACCTTCTCATCGTCTTTTGAAATGCCAGATTGAGCTACTATGGTTTAAGATATGTTTTTCCTTATCCTAAGCATTTGTTTTTGCTGTCTGACATAGTTCCCTTTAGTTGTGTTTGCACTAGCTGGCATTCCATTGCTAAACACAAATTCAAAACACTCAACATTAGTCCAAGTATGGCATGTGGTGAGTATTAACATATTTGGACTTATGGTAAGTGTTTTGAATTTGTGTTTTGGCCAGGGAATGCCAGCTGTTGCATACACAACCAAAGGAAACTATGTTAGACAGCATAAACAGATGGCTTAGGATAAGAAAAACACATCTTTAGCCATTGAAGCCCAATCTGGCATTTTAGAAAACGATGAGAAGGGCGAAGTTGGGAAGGAGCCATTGCAAAAAAGGTTTTTGAGAATAATAATTAGGGTGTGAAAGATGATTAAATGAGTGCTGCACATATAGAAAGTACACATATATATACATGAAAAAAGAAAAAAATGCTTAGTAAAGTATTGTGAGAAAAATAGGATGTGAAATGACTCCCACTTTTAGTTCCTAATACATAATTTATAATTACTTTTTAATCTATGTATTTTAAAGTACATCTTTATTATTAGAGTATAATTCTACGCCACATGTATGGCAAAGTTATCTCTCGCATAAACTTCCGTTTAAAAAGGTCCACAAATTACCACAAAGTTCTTTGATCTAATCATGCATCTCCTGAATTTGAAACTTTGTTTGACACAATTACTACTTCCCTGGTTCTTTGCAAATTAAAACTGCATTTGAAACTTTGTTTGACACATACCTAGGACATCATTACCAATTCAACTAGGAGTGTAATATAGTAAAATCTGCCATTAAGGGATAAGAACATACTTTCTATACAATCAACATGATTTTACAAGTCAACAGTATAAAGCTGCCATGTCATCTGCCCAGATGCAGCAGCCAAACATGCATAATGTGGCCATCCTGTAGTTCCAATAGAAGGTAAAAAAAAAAGTAGCTTTAAAATTTCAAATTTCCATAAACTAGAACCTCAAATATATTTAAATTGACAATAAGAATACATGAGCCGCATGAAGATATACTACAAACATTGAGTTCTAATTATTTTATTATAATCACTACCAACTTTATCTTGTTTAATTATTCGGAGTGTATTCCAAGAACAAAAAAGTTCATTCTTCTGAATTTTAGCAAGAATGTTTTACACTACCCCAGAAAATGAAAGTAAAACAAACTTTTTAGTCATATCCCTGTAATACTACAACCAAAACTAAGCACCAAATTTAATTGAAACATTTATTTTGCACATACCTACTTCATACGAAGTATATGTTAGCAAGCTTTTATAGTACATAGTAACCAAATTCCATTGATTAAATAGGGTTAAAAAATTATCCAAACTGGCCATTTCTATAATGCTCATGAAATGTATCAGTAAATTATGTAATATTGACAACTCCTTTTCATAGCAAGTAATTTTGGAGCAGAGAGAGCTCAGTCATTTAATCGTAATTCATGATAGAAATGATACAGCGCTCACCTGTAATTGATCAGCTATTCAGCTGAAGGGGAATTCCGAGACCCAATAGTTGAGTCTATCATTCCTCCATCTCAAAACCATAATCATCCTTTGCTCAAATTATCAAAAGAGCAACACTAAATGTACATCATTAGATCAATCAGAACATGACATTTAATAAAAGCAAATACCTCAGATCTACCAAATTAAGCAAATACCTCATATCTATATAAATTTTACAAACACCAAACATCAAAAATCTATTTTCAAATATAAAACATAAAATATTAGTTAGGTAAATGCTCTTGTCATACTCTTTGCACTTTGCCTTTTGCCTAACTTCACCAAAATGCAATCAGAATTCCCACATTAAAGCAAATTGCAGTTCGTCATTTCCACAATAACAACAACAACAACAAAGCCTTAGTCCCAAAGTGATTTGGGGTCGGCTAACATGAATCGTCGTAAGGAATCGTATGATATAAAGAAAATGACATAACAAAATAATCATTTAAAAGAGTTTGAAGGAAGGTGAGTAAAGTGAGTAAATGAAAGAACATTTAAGAAAAAATTAAGGGAGCTTTAAAGAAAATCAAACATAAAATTCAAGAAAGTTTTAAATGAGTGGCTCAAACGTCGAAGTAAAAAAATATAAGGGTTTGGAAACAATTTAGCAAAGGAAAACAATACAGTTCGTAAAAAACATTGGTGGGCTAAAAATAAAATTAAACACGAAAAAAAGTTTGAAAGTATATATAATCACGACATGTCTTTGACGTGAATTTTCTCCTTCCATACCACCTTATCCAACGCCATATTTTGCTCAATCTCCAAAGCACTCATGTCACTCTCAATCACCTTCTTCCAAGTTTTCTTAGGTCTTCCCCATCTCAAGCGATTCTCCCTCATCTTGTACTCCATCGATGTAATACTTACTTTCTTCCTTGTTATCTCATTCCTCAACCGATCCTTTATTGTATGACCTCACATCCGTCGTAACATACGCATCTCTGCCACATTCATCTTATACACGTGGCAATGCTTAACGGCCAACATTCGGTACCATATAACAAAGCAAGCCTTATTGCCGTTTGGTAGAATTTCCCCTTTAATCTATTGAGTATGCCCGGAGCACATAAAAAGCCCGTCACACTCTTTCACTTCAACCAACCCGCTTTGATCCTATGAGCTACATCTCTATCCAATTCTCTATCCTTTCCTACAACTAATAAAATAATGATAAAATTCATTCTCAAGTCGCTCATATAATAACAAAAATAAACAGTATTATAATATTAAAACAATAAATAAGTGAAAAATAAAATAAAAATAGATCTGGCATAAAATAGCTTAGGCCTACAAATTAGACGAAATAAGACATCAAATTACCACCTTATCAATGCCAATCTCTCTCCTCCATCTTAATTTACTTTCCTCTGTCCTCTCCATCACATCCTCCTCCTCTAATGCCTTCCTGTGCTCTGACCACTGGTAATGATGATGATTCAGCGCTGACACCACCATCTCTCTTCTGTTGCTGCATGATCAACCTTTGTGCCACTCTCCCAATTTAATCTATACATAGTCTTCCAATTGTTAATCCTATGAGCCACCCTTAAACTTTGCAATATTGTTGACGCCAAACGTTTTTGGTTCCTTATCTCACCCTCTCTTGATAGACTTCACTCCGATGTACACCCTCTTCATCGGACTTCTCAAGCAGATCATATGCCATCACCACCCTTTCCACAATCCTGTCATGGGTCACCCTCCCTGTTAACACTTTAAGGTCTAATGGTGGAGAAGGTGATTAGGTGGCTGATGGTCGGAGAACCAGGAAGTGATTTGCTGCCTATCCTCCATTAGAGGAAGAGGAGGTGTTGGAGATGACTAGATGAGGGAGGAAAAGAATCAAGATGGAGAAGAGAGTTTTTTTTTTTTTTTTCCCTCCAGATTATAGGAAAAATTGAGGGTTACCTATAAGAGTTTCCTAAAACGTTTGTATGGTAAAATATCCTTGGCTGTTACAATTGCTTTTTCATTTGTTGGAGAACTTGAGAAGAAGAAGATTTGTGCGGGAAGGGCTTATCATGCATATGTGGCCTTGACTAGTGCCCAATTCATATATACTTGTATTGTATGTATTATGATTTTTCGCATTAAACAAACATCGTGATCTACTTTTTTTTACATTTTGCATATTATAATAGTATAGACGTATAGTGGTTATTGGTTAGTGTATGCAGGAAGAGAGTGATTACTTTGATGTGGAATCTTGATCCTTTTTTTTTTTTGGTAGTTAGAAAAACTCATTTTTATAATAGAATCAAATGCTTTTCAAGTGAACATTCTTTGGGGTTGTGATGCAAAATATGGATGCAATCTGGGGCAAGCCTAATTTTCTGCTCTTCGAAGATAGAGGCAGTAGCTAAACTCTATTCTCTTTTTGAATATCAATTTCTATGTTTGGTCTTCACTTTATTATAGTTAAAACATTTCAAGGGGCTTTAATCTAGAAGGAACTTAAAACTGATAATCATATGCAGAACACAATATGGTGGAAATGAATAAGTGACCGCTGTGAAAATAGCCATAGCAGCATTATATTATTGGTTTTCCTCACCGAAACAAATCGATTTGATTAATGTTAATATATAAATATACACACAACTTTGCTTTTGATGGGTGATAATTATCAGTTCTTTTTTGGGGGATGTTTTGCAGAACATTAAGCTTTAAGGATTTCCTTCTGTGCTACTGAAGAGGATTCTGTTGTTTACGGCTGATTTCTTGGGTTACAAACTAAATCATGGAATGCAATAGTTTGTCACCTAAGATGCAGCACTTTTCAGCATCTTTCAGTTCAGCTCAAAAGGATATTTTCACGGGGTTGCGAAGATTTTGGCAAAGGCATTGACGATGGTGAAAAGATAGGACTATTTTCATATCAAATGCGAGGAATGTGGCTCAGGTGAAGAAAAGCAGTTGCAACCGTGTGATAAGTGCAATAAAGGTTATTTTTATGTCAAATGCGAGTAATGTGGTTCAGGCGAAGAAAGGGAGTTGTAACCTTATTTTTATGTCAAATGTGAGAATGCGGGTCAGGTGAAGAAAGGGAGTTGTAACCTTATTATTATGTCAAAATGTCAAATGCAAGAAATGCAGGTTAGGCGAAGAAAGAGAGTTGTAACCTTATATTTATTTCAAATGTGAAGAATGCTGGTCAGGCGAAGAAAGGGAGCCGTAATCCTGTGATAAGTGCAATAAAGGGTTTCGAGCTGTGTTAAAGATTTATTTTCTGTCAAGTGTGAAGAATGCGGGTCGGGTGAAGTAAGGAAGTTGTAACCGTGTGATAAGTGCAATCAAGGGTTTCATATAAGTTGTGTTTGACCCATCGTTGTTTTAATTCGTGTTAGCAAACGCAAGTGCAAGTGCAAACGCCATTATGAGTTTTAATTCGGCGAATAAGTATTTGTAAATTGTACACACCTAGATGCTATCCTCTAGTTACAAATCTAACATCTACCTATGCCCATATCGCCATCAAAGACATAAGACCGGTACCTAGCAAAGCGGCCACATAACAAAATAATTGAAGCTTAAGATTTCCTTGAAGTTTTGGCCCTTTGAAATCAGAAGCCAACAAGTCTACCAAAGCCATGTAAATCAGCAGCCCTGCAGACACCGCGTTGAGAATCCCAACAACGATCAAAGCTATTGGACTATTCTCCTTGTACACATTCTGTAATAGGATCCCTAGGACGATCCCTAATGGGGTTGTCACCGAGAAGAAGAACACCATTATCGATTTAACCTTCAAGTTGTACTTGGCCTGTTATATACATTTAACAAATGATCAACAAATTAATTAATATATGTAAGTCTATATATAGCTCTTTAATACAAGGTTAAGTGAGAAAATTCGACCATCACCTGTAAAATGCAACCACCAAGTCCCATCCCTTCAAAGAGTTGATGGAAGCAAATCGCGGCTATAAGTGGCCTTATTGTGCAGGGATTATCTGAAGATCCCATTGAAAGACCAATTACAACTGAGTGAACTACAATTCCTAATTCCAAAACCTGCACCATAAACCTCTCTAAATAAGTAGCTATAAAATTTATCAATCTCAACGAAATTATAAAGCTTATTATAAAGAGATGCAAAATATGAAACAATGTACCTGAGCTACAACGCGGTCTTTTAACAATTTCGAGCTCTCACAATCCATCATCACTTGTACAATCTGACCATGGTGATGACCATGAACAACATTAGTATTGTCACCCAACCCCAATTCAACCTTATCATCAACATCGTCGCCATTTTTATTACCATCAACATTGTCATTTTGTCGCCTAGATAAGGCCTTTTTTTCATAATACGCTATGGAAAATGAGTCCATCATCATAGTTCCATACGCGGAGATCAATGTAATAAACGGCGTGAAAGGGAAAACCTTCCAAGGCTTTTCAGGCAAACACGGCGAGGTTAAGTCATTCCACGAGTCAGGCATCACATGCATGAACCCCGTGGCAACGATAACCCCCGAGGCAAAGGCTCGAACAAGGAGGAACAAGTCCTTATCGGGGTGTAACGCAGGCACGGACCTCGAAAATAATGGTAAGGATACACCAACCATACTAGCCGCTAGTATGGCTAGTATGGCAATGTTATTAAGACTTTGTGCCTTAGCCCTATCGTGGCATCGACTCTCTACCTCGGTCAAACAATTCGAGGCTTCCTCCTCGGATTTTGCTATGACCGTCGAGAGGGAGCCAACAAGTAAAAACATAATGAGAAATAAAGATACATGATTATTGAGTTGATAATAAAACACGGCCATGACTTAATTAGTTATAAATTAAAATGTGAGTTTTTTTTCGGGGTTTCATTGTAACAATATATATAGGGAAGGAACAAAGGAGTGTCATATGCAAGAATGTGTCGTAGTGTGGGAGCATGATGAAGAGTGTGTCGAGAGTGTGGTGAATTAAGGCAATGTTGTTAAAGACATGCTTTATCGACACATTCAACATAAATGGTGTACAAAAGCGTCAAATTCGCAACAAATTAAATGTGTCGCATGTTTTACATGTTATGCTTTACGCATTTGTGTTATGAACATATTCCTAGTTACTTACAACTAACTCATCACCTTCGTGCCTCAAAAAAAAAAAAAAAAAAAAAAAAAACTCATCACCTTCGAAATATTAGGAACAATAAACAAAATCATAGTCAAAAGTCCATCTAGAAATCTTCTAATCACTTGTGCATCTAACAACCTGTTTTTATACGTGGAGATAAAATGATGGTTATGCTAGTTTATCATCTTTATAATCATTATTTCCTTAAAAAAAAATTTCATCACATTTGTAAAAATACAAGTTTGAGGTTGATATTCAACATGTAAATTTGGAATTTCATAAATTCATTGTCATTAACGCTATAAATATACTATTACCAAATTTGCATCAAAATAATACTATTACCAAATTTTGCATCAAAAAATAAAAAACTTTCTATTATCAATTGGGTTTGGGCTATAGGCCTACACCTCATGAGAGAATGTTGGACCACATACAAGCCCAAAAAATGATAGTAACTATTTGAGATGTAGATCCTTTCTTAGGATTATAAAGTGATTCAATTGTTTTTCATTTTTCAATGTGGGACAATACTTTCATTTACATATGGATGTTTATGAAATCTAAAAACTATATAATATATTACTCCGTATTCTACCAAACAAAAAGACCTTGGTAGGAATTTTTTGTTAAAATGGATAAAGCTTTGAATTTTCTCTATGTGGGACAATATGTTTGGTTTTTTGTGTTTAAAGAGCCAAAAGGACAAGTGATGAGAATCGATCCCAAGATCTCTTGAATCGATAGGGCAGCTCTGTTAACAACTTGAGTTATCCTTCACTCTTTCGTTATCTGAATCAAAATAAACTTCGGAGTTTAAGCAATGAAAATAAATAAAATAGGGACTAACTACAAGTCTACAACACTAATACCCCTTAAAGCAACCAATTCAAACTAGTAGGACTTGAACCCGTTGCCACACCAAATGAGTACTCCCTCCACACCTTCCATGATTGAAGGCCTTAACAAAGATTAATTGATGCCTTTTATATGCTGTGTGCATTGTCACCTAATTTCATAGACCATTGGTTTCTTTCTTTGTACTAGTTAAAGTTTGTTCTTGTTGGTCTTTCACATTAGTTAATTAAATACGAGTTTTCATTAGTATTGCTCACATTATACACATTCTTTATGTTCATAAGGTTGTGATTTAAATAATGTGACATAATTTCATGTAGGTTGTTCATGATATCTCAAAACTACACAGTATGTTACTCTGCCAAACAAGAACCTTAGTTCATGTTCCTAGATTATTATGGGTACGTAATACTCCGTACATGGAGTGTGGCAAGGCGAAAAGTGTGTACAAATCAAGGATTTATAAATCCAACCTAGGTTAGACACTTGAGAGTAATGAAGAAAGAATAGGAGACCCTACTCTTAAAGTACCCGCGTCAGAGATCAAACCACCCATTCCAAAATTAAATCTTCTTACCACTAGACCAACACATAATTATTGTATCTTTTCTTACCAAATGTAACACAATTTTGTGCACAATTTACATAACCATATCCTCTAATATATCAATCGCGAAACAACATACATATAGTGTCCAAAGTCTCCATACTACATATGGTTAACGCAATGAAAACATAAAGTTTCTCAATATAAAAAATAAAGCATATCAACTAGTACTCTAAATTGGTCTGATTGAGTTATAATTACTCATTTATTTCTTAAATTTGTTCATCAATTAAACACTATGATACCTAGAAATGTTCTTCATCTACTATAATCCCAAATCTGTGAAGTGTGATCGACATGATCCAAGCCATAGAAACACACGTACGCACCTAAAAGTGTGCAGCGTCGAGTTGTTTGCCAATCTCGAAAGAAAGGAAGGCATCGATAGCAGCATATTGCACCTGTGCAATACTCAAATTTGGCTGACTCCAATCACTCAAAGTAATGTTTCGTTGCTTTACATACACCAAGTCTAGAACATTATATGCCAACGACACCAACCCTGCGTTGCGAAAACCGGGCTCATTCCACCTACATCGACAAACATATTGGAGCAATTAGTCACATTGATATCTATCGTTACATAGCTTGAATGCAAACTATTTGATGCAAATAATGCCTAGCTCTTTAATAGATGAAATATCATACGTGACACACACAATTAATTATTTTAATTCACAATACGCTAATTCAAGTTTTACTTTCAATCATCCAATACAATAATGATTCATGATTACCCCTAATTTGTACTCGTACAGATTATGAGAAAGTTGTACTGCGGTATTAAAAATTAAAACATAATTATTTAATAACCCTAAGACCCCTTTGAACAATTAGGCCGACTTTTTATATCTCGGATGTAAATCAGTGGTCATAGTTCCATACCATTTTTTTTTTACTTGCACATTATTATTCCTATTTTTATTTTAAGATATTTTCTGTTTATTTTTGAAAATTCTGTCTTAAGATTGAAAACTTCTTGAAGAATTGATATTATACAACAAATAAATAAATAAACATTAAACAACGTGCGTATACAAAGTAATAAAACATAACATCACATAAATTACGTACCCTATACTCGTAATATTCAAAATTGCTCAATTTTGACCTAATTTCTTCCAAAACATATCATTTCAGACAAATTAATTAAAAAATTAAAAAAAAAAAAAACAAATTCAATGATATAATTTCTTATTTTCTTGAATAGCAAGAATATTTTATCAAAGTTCGTTATTGTATACCAACTACCAAGTATAAGACCCCCAAAACACTACTGTAATAATATTCGTTAAAGATTGAAAAAAGATTCATATTATAAAACAAAAACAAAGAACAAAGAAAAATCAAGAAGATAAATAATGTAGAAAAATTGAAAGAAAGGAAGAAAAAATTAACCTGGTAGAAACCAAAGTACGAAGATCAACAGTGTAACCAACGTATAACCCATAATCTTGATTAAGTTTTTGTACATCTTCATCAATACCAACACCAACAAACGTGTAATCTTCATTAGTAAGGAAATCGACGAGGGCTCGAGGAATCATAGTAGCGTACTGAAGTTGAAACACAAGGCAGTGATGGCCTACGCATAGTTGGAGTACAGCCACGGGGTTACGAAAGTACCTAGACGTGTTAGGGCGCCACTCGATGTCGAGGCCAACTACGAGTTTGTAGAGACGACGACGATGGATGTTTTTGACACGATTGATCCATGTTTCGACGGATGCTGCTGAGGATGTTACTGTTGTTGCGATTGAATGGTCGCCGAAGTTAACGTTCATGTACATGTTTTGTGTTTATTATGGTTTTTTGAGAGAGAAAAAAAATGAAGAGAGAACAAAGGTTTTTTGGAGGAGGGATTTTTGTTTTATGTTGTTATTTGATGTTAGGAATGTTGTTGTAATTATGTAAAGTATATGTATTGTGTTTCTTAAAAACAAATGGAAAAAAAAATATAAAGTATTTATATTGAGTAATAGGAAGTTTCTTAGTTTAGGAATGTTTTAATACGGAGTAGATTTAGGAAGATAGCCGTGGCCCGTTGTAGGTTGTGATACTATTATCCGTAAATAATTACAAACTTTGTAGATTGAGTTGTCAACTTGAATCATTATTTGACTTTAAGTCGGAATTAATTAGGTCGGGTCATTTTGGATCATATTAACTCGAGTAATGTCAATTTGTTTTGGGTTGAATAACAACTCATAATTTCTAAAGAACGGACTAAGATAGAGAAATTTTTATAAGATGTCATCTTTAGAACTTAAATTAAAGTTCAAATTGATTGCTCTATCATGTGTCCGTGTGACTAGGTCTTAATTTTTCTGTAAAAAACGAAAATAATAATCTTGATTTTTTTTTTTTTTTTTTAAATTTGGTACAATTAGAAATCCCGTTTGATTAGGGTGATTATCGAACTCCTCTGACATGGGTAGTGAAAGAAGACCTTCAATCAGTAAACCAACCTTGATTCTCTTGGCAACTCTCACGAAGGTGTAATACTAACATTTTTGTTGCAAAAATCTTCACCAAAACCTTCAAATTTCATAAACATATTTAATTCCATGGATCTTTTTTCTACATTTTTCCCAGAAATTGTAAGTTTAGTTTTATATTCAGCATTGTGTTTTTGTTATTTTTTATGATGATATGCTTGTGAATTGGGAAATCAATGGTTACAATTTGTGTTAACCTAACAAAAAAAATTAAATTACAGCAAGTATAAATACCTAAAATTAATACAAGTATAATGTTATGTTCTTTTTTTTTAAAAAAGAAAGAAATCTGGGTACCCTATGTCCCGACTCGAATAATTCGGGTACCTGAAACCTGGGTACACGAGATATTGGGGTCGGGACATGGGACAAATTCACAACTTCCCGAAATTCCGGGTACCCGAGTTTTCGGGTGGGTTTTCGGATACCCGAATTTGAACACTCCTACGAGTACCTATACTATTAAAATAAAAAAAAAAATTATTAAAAAAAAATTCCTCATTATTTTTACGTGGTTTTCCTTTAAACTTCTTCACACTCACACCCTCCTCTCGCTGGAAGCCTACTCCGAATCCTCCATTTAAGCGGCGTCGAGGTAATTAACATGTTTTTTTTAATAATCGAATATCAATTTAACAATTTAGTAGTGTTTGTCTTTTATTTGAAAATCAGGATAGCCAATTCATTAGGGTTCTACTAAGATTGATTATCGAATTATTGGTTACTATTATTCAAGTAATTAGATATTATAGCGAGCTTTTTTTGCTATGTACACTTTACCCGTTGGCGTTAATACTCTTAAGCAAGAAAATTGTATGTGAATTTTCTACCCTAATATGGTTAATTGGTTATTCAGTCAAATTTCGTGTCTGATTGACTCCATTAGTCTTTATAATTTATATGCATTGCCGAATTGGGGTTTTGAGGTTCGTCAAGTTGAGTGATTTTCCATGAAATTATTTTCGTCAAATCAAACAAAGCCTTAATGTTAGAATGGAAATGAATATTATGACTTTTTAGTATTTCGTGAATGAGGATGCCCCTTTTTCTCATGGTGGCATTTTCATAAATAAATCAACAACTTTATTCAACTGTAGAGCTCACAATAATAAAAAAGTTGTTGATTTATTCACGAAAATGCCCCATGAGAAACAGGGAATTTCCCTTTCGTGAATTGAGGTTACACTATATTAAGGAAGGTTATTTGAGCTAGAAGCCATTGACTGCAAATTGGCAATCCTGTTTTGAATCAATGTTGTTGTGTTGTTATTAGGATGGGTGAGACAAAGCGAAAGGCGGAATCTTTGCTGCCCTGCTCTACAAAGAAGAAGTTAAATAGGGATGGGGTAGTTGCTATAGGAGACGAGGAAGAACGTGTCGAAAAAGAGTCAAATTCCATACAACAGCTTAGTCAACCAACGACAATGGATGAAGTGAGTGATGAGGATGAGGTAAATATATGTGGCATTCCTTTGATTATTCCTACTTGTAAGGATGCAGGAGGAGCAAGCGTAACGTTTGTTCTTGAAAGAGCTTCTTTGACCCTTGCTAATGTTGGCAAAGTAAGTGCATTTAATTTTCAAACTCATGTTATGTTTGATGTTGTTAGAGGACGAACTCAACCAAAAGCTTAAGCTGATGGTTGAGTTCCAGGAATATGTTTTATACTCTATCAGATCTTGTATTGCGAAATTTCTGTTTTTAACTTAAAGAGCTAATCATTTTATATCTTCTTATAGAGATACCAAATACTGTCTTCAAATGATCATGCTGATTATTTACGAAAGAAGAAAATGAATCCTTACATTTACAGGCCTGATATAGTCCATCAGGTTGGTAGCTAGGATTCTTCATTTGATGATTTCATCCTTGATAATATAGCTTAGTGTACATGTACTTTCCATTTGTTGTGTATGTACATCTGCTCGTCTTTGTAGTCTTTTCACTAGAGCAGATTCCGCTTTCATATTTATTCTTAACTTCAATTTTGTTCCATAATTGATATTTTAAGGCACTCTGTAGTATCATGGATAGTCGAATTCGTAAGGTTGGTAGGCTGAAAGCAGTGTACATCCAGACAGAAGATGGAGTTCTGATAAAAGTAGAACCAAATGTTCAGATACCAAGGCAATTAGAAAGTTTCTGTGATATGATGGGTTTGTTCTTTCCCTCTGACTGATATTGATGATTTCAGGGTTCATTGTGCAAATTGTGTTCTCATATAAAAGTTTATTCTCTGATGAACATTTAACTGCTACAGCTGAATTATTGCAAACACTCCGCATCAAAGCCAAGGGTAGCCGTAAACAGGTTCTGCGTGTGGTGGCCAATCCTGTAACAAAGTATTTATCTCCCACGTCACATAAGATAGGTATGTATTGACAATGGAAAATTCCCTGTTTCTCATGGTGAGAAACGAAATTTGTTTCTCATGGGGGCATTTTCGTAAATAAATCAACAACTTTTTCATTATTGTGGGCTCCACAGTTGAGTAAAGTTGAATAAAGTTGTTGGTTTATTTACGAAAATGCCTTGTGAGAAACAAGATTTGTTTCTCACCATGAGAAACTGGGGTATCCTCATTGACAATATAATGCTGGTGAAATTTTGTTTACTTTGGCAATTTGTTTATGCAATATGTTCTGCTGCTTTAGGCCTTTCATTCAGCTCAGAGAAGGCTGTTGAACTACGAGAGTATGTTAGTGGAATCAATAGCAATGAAGACGTTGTGTTTGTGGTAGGTTCAATTATTTGATTTGATATACTCATTAGTCAGTATGTGCTTTATCTTTGCTTCTGATCACCCCCCTTGAAACTTCCAGGTTGGTGTGATGGCGCGTGGTAAAATTGAATGTGATTACATTGAGGACCTTGTATCAGGTATTGCTTATTTCAGTTTCCTGCCTATTGAGTATTGACTATTAAGTTTCTGATTCCTAAATGTATGTTTTCGGGGTGTCCATTGTTCCGGAGTGATCATAGCAGTATGTCTGTCTCCATGAGCCCTGAGCACTCACATCTTCTCTGTTGCGCTCTTGCTTTGCTGATCATTGAGTGTGCTAGCTGCAGAGTGAATGTATTGATTAGGAGTGAAAACCACAAATAATAAGTGGTAGAGTTGGATTAATTATCCTATTTATCTTCCTTTTGCTTTATAGTTTGATTACAAATTCCGAAATGAATCTCATTATCAACACTAAGATCATGTGCCATATATAATGATTATCATTGCGCCTGAAGTTCCAGCTTGTTTCTACCAAGGCTAATGCAAAGAAGCCTACTGCTGAATTAGCGAAAACTCTTACTTTGTGTTCAACATTTTGATTTATTCTGAACTTTAAGGAACCAGGAACTTGGCCTGTGTAAATAATTTCCTTGATGCAAAGTGCTAGTTGATGCATCCTTTTGCTTCATTTCTGTGGTTTAAGGATCTGATTGATATCAAGTGACACTTTAGCTAATGCTATATATCTAAAGCTTTACATAATACTAATTGCGCTTTGTTGCTGGCAGTTTCGCCTGAACACTTATCTTCTGGGACCTGTTTGCATAAAATATGTAATGCAATGGAGAGGAGATGGAGCATACTTTGAAGTTGAAGGTGCAATCCTAACTGTTTTTTAGACGGCGTATATAAGTGGTCAGAATAATAACTCATCTCTAACATGCATTCAATCTTATTCTGTGCTATACTACTTGTAAGAAGTACTCCAATTCATTACATACAGCACTGGTTTCTGCATGATTAATTAAAATTGCAGTTTGATGAATAAGTGATATTATAGTTTCTAGTTTTAGTACTAATGAAATTCCATTATATATTTCAAAACTCAACATTATTTACAGTTTTCTCATACCATTTAACACAGCAGAGTAATTACATTATGGTCTTTGGGTTCTTCCATCAAATTATTGAACAATTCATCATCTCCCCACCTCCGAACACACAAAAGCTTGTCAAATGTCAATGTGTCGCTTTGATTAAACTACATAGCTCTACAAAGTTGTGTAATTACACAAAAACTAATGCATGCGTTGTCCAGCATGATGGAATATATTGCATACATATGAAGTGTGGCATTATCTATTTATATTTTGTGAAATGCAAATGACAAAAGATTGTTGCTTGTCCTTGTAGAAGTTATAGCTTGTATATTGTATCGATGTTATTAGGAAATAATATTATGGCAAGCTAAACCTACAATGGATGTAGCTAGCCATTGTGGTTGCATTAAGTTATCTAGTTGAACATTTTATCAAAAAACAAACCGCTGGAAAGAAGCTTTGAAGAAGATATATAATCGTACAAAATGAGTTTTTTATGCTTCATATATAAAGTAACGCTTCAATTGTGTAATTACTATTTTATTTTTTTTTATTTTCAATTCTAATGTTGCCTAGTTTACCCCTCATGAATTATTATATGGAGTAAGGCCCTGTTCACTTCACCTTAAAAAAAATAATATTAAGTAAAAATAATTTCAGTTCAGTAAAAATAAGTTCAGTTCAGTAAAATTAATTTCAGTTCAGTAAAAATGATTTCACTTTAATAAAAATAAGTTCAGTTCAGTTAAACTCAGTTTTTTTTAAAGAAGAATTATAATAGAAATCAGTAAAAATAATTTCAACTCAGCAATAATAATTTAAGTTCAGTAAAATTAATTAAAGTTCAGTAAAAATAATTTAAGTTCAGCAAATATAATTTTGTTTCAGTAAAAATAATTTCAGTTCAGCAAATAAGGTGAAGAGAACGGGGCCTAATTATTACTACCTCCGTTACATATTATTTGCAACGTTTTGACATAAAGTAAAGAGGAAAAATGTCTAAAGCAAGATTAGCTCTGTCTGATCTAAAGATTTTAACACATTGCCACATCAGCTTTTATATTAAAATTAATTGTTTTTTTGATTTTCAATTATGTTAAAGACTCCTTAAGACTCAATCAGATTTATCTCTTCAATCCTCAGACTTATTTTAGATTTCCTTAAAATATTTATTATTATTATTTTATATATATGTAAAATATATATATATATATATATATGTTTTTTTTAAAATACATTTATAATTTTAATATGATATGGATATTCATATTGGGGTAACAAATTTCTAACCCAATTTAGATGTCATAGTTGAAAAATAATAGCAAAATAGATCAAGCAAAAAAAAATCAATGGGATATTTAGCTTTTACAATACATATATAGAGTAATTGTATTATGAC
This sequence comes from Chenopodium album, assembly GCF_948465745.1. Lineage (NCBI taxonomy): Eukaryota > Viridiplantae > Streptophyta > Magnoliopsida > Caryophyllales > Amaranthaceae > Chenopodium > Chenopodium album. The sequence continues at coordinate 76,959,149 of NC_137838.1, forward strand.
TAGGTAATAAATATTAAAAACCAACAAACAATAACAAATAAATAGGATAATGTTATATAATATATGTATTTAGTGGATGCCCATTTTACCCTTATGATAATTCTAGGATATTCTAGATATACCAGGTTTATTATTATTCGAACCCTAATTGTATCACAAGTATATATATGTACTCCCACATCATTCAGTAAGATGAAGATAGATTTATTCTCTCCTCTATTTTTCCCTTTTTCTCTTTAATTTCATAACACGTTATCAGCACCAAAGCTCTACCCAACTGATTAAAATCAAGACTTGCCGATTCAAAAAGGTAGTTTTCTTCTTTACGTTGATTTGCAATTTAAATTTTTATTCTTTAATAACATGACATTGAACTTTCATTATAAATTTCTTTTCAAAACAATAAACTTTTAATTCGAAAGTTATTAGGATCAGATCCATATATTCTGAAATAATTAGGTAAAAAAATGTACTCTGTATTTCATTATTGGATCTTATTTTTAAGGATAGCCTTGTAATTCTATTTGAACTCTGACAATTTGTTGTGCAAGGGCTATGAGATAGTTTGTATGATTATATTATGTGAGCAATAATAATAATCAAGTTCCGTGCGTTCCTTAGCAAAGTTTTGGTTTTGCTAAAATTAAGAAGATTTTTAATGGGCTAAAGGATAGCAAAAGGCATTAATTATTTAATGTAGTATGTTACATATACTAATGTAACTCATAGTTTATATTAATTTGTTATTCGAGGGTTTCGAGTATAAAGTTCAATCAAGTGGACTAGAGTACATATTTCTTGATCAATTATTATTTCTTTTTTTTGAATTATTTTTAATTGGGTATTTAACTTCTTGTGCGAAAAAGTCCATTTGTATGGAGTGCCATTGATACATATATACTATATAGACATAAAGTAAATGATTACTTTGGTTATATGTTTTCATAATTGCCTTATGTGAATAAGTAATGGTACTATATTGCACTGTGACACAAACACTAAGTATTACGAATGATTTAAATTTATGCTTTTTGATCTTGTTTATTTAAGGAATGAATTATGATTATTATTGCTACCTTATTATAATAAACCATGGAATAAGAATTACTGTGTGATGTTTGATTATATTCTTTTGATTGCATATGGAGTATTTATATTTGGTCATTGCCTCATATTATATCTAATCTTAATTATAATTCTAAGATATTTTATTTATCAAGATATCTATGTATATGGAGATTTTTTTTTTTTTAATTAGTATTTTACAAGTTCTAACAAACTAATTAAAGATAAGATTGACTTTATCTATTTGTAGCTCTATTAACCAAGAGACCAATTTTATTCGTATATCAAGTCTATTTTGCACCCTTAATATTAAGTTATTAACCAAAAGTCTATATTTATTATGTGTTCATCTATAGTTTTAATTTATCTTTATGCGTTTTGTCGAGGGATTGCTCGATACTTGATATTTGATACTAGTCAAATACATGTCTGGACAATTGTATTTTAAACTATAAAAACAATGATTAGTCAGATGGTGACTTTATAACTGCATACTCCTTTTCAATTTTGGACTTGAAGTTCCAAATTTTGTTCTTTTAATCTATAATTTAAAGTATCTCATGTACGTGCATTAAAATTGACATTAACTTAGTAACCTTATAAGTGGGTACTATATTGTGAAACATACTAACACGATGGTATAAGTATTGTTTGATGTGTGATTGAATTTGATTATATATCTATATACATGAAGTTGAATTATAGAATGATGAATAAATTGAACGTGAAGTATTCATACGTAACGTCTTGAATTCCTTAAATTAATGAATTGAAGGGTCAGATATACCGTATACGTGACCTAAATATGTCCACCAGTCACAGGACTAAAGTGATTTTATAAACACCATGCTAAGAGAAAAATGTACAAAGTATTTTGATTAGTTCTAATATTGTCCATTGGGTACACATTTAAGACATATATATATGTTGATAAATAATTGAATTTACTCATTCCCAGAAGTGAATGAGAATTCTTATGATTAAAAGGTATATGTTTGCATGGTGATTATCATTCATGTAAAGTTCATAATAATTACAAACATGAGTACATAATATACATTTGAAATCTAAGCATGACATTGTGAAAGGATTAATTAATTAGTTGAACAATGTATTCATTATGCCCATACCTTTGAAAATTTTCAATATAAAAATTTATATAATTGGGCAAGAGGAAATGAATAACTTTCATTTGTTTGATACATGTATTGCTAAAAGAATTTATGGCTTAAAAGGAGCAAGAGATTTAAAAAATGTTGGACTACTTTTATACTCCCATATGCAAGGATTAGGGGGAGATAGTGTTCATTCCATTGTTTTTAATTAATCATGAATAATTGAATATGGTGATGGTCAGTTTGGTACATACACTAGCATAAATATCAATGATTTATTTCTTAATAGAGGTGGCCACATGATAATCAAATATTTAGAATGTTACCATCCTGAAGATGGATAATGAATAAATGTCATTACCTATATACCACCTATAAATGTACATATAAGTTTATGTCCTAGAAGGACATGATCAATTGCTATTGAAACTAGCACACCTAAAGAGTGGTAATCCAAAGGGTACAATGATAAGAATTCTTGGAAGAAGAAAAGAGATAATTAACAATGACAAATTTGAGAAAGTGATACATTTTGATAGATCTCCTTAAAAAATAATTTCTAGTACATTAAAATGTGTTATGATTATATAAAGTACTCCAGAAGAGTATAAAATGTTGTCCAACAAGATTAACATGTATCAATATTACAATCAATGCACCAGCAAAGTATGAGTATTAGTTAATTGTCTTGCCAGTTGTAGAAAGAAACACATTGGTTTACTTATATCACATCATACTCATGGCCATGCATAAAGTATCTCTAACAAGGTGATCACCAGTATTATAAAACTGACCATAATTTAAATACTAAAGGAAAAGTGATTGGATGTGATAATTAAATAAAAAAAATAAAAAAAAATTAGGCCATCCGGGTTTAATATATAAATCCCGTTATGGAAACTTGAAGTTTCATGTGATAATGAAAGAAATAATGTGTTGACGCTCTCTCATGTTAAATACATAAAATAAATTAAATGGCAAGACATAACATTGAGATTGAGCCATATTTGGATTGTGATTTTTAATAGTTTGTGTTAAAAGAAAAGTTCAAGAGATAATGTATTGATTTTTTGAAAAATTGGTGACTAGTAGTTCACTTGAATAATTTATACGATGACGAATAGTAGGTGACCAGAAGCTCATCACGTACAAGTTATATGTGGAAAAAAAAAATTAAGTAACTAGTATCATACTATCTATGTTTCCAGTGACCCGAAGATCACCACCTAGTGGAATTACAGGAAAGTTTTGATTAGGGCTATTGTATGTCAGCACATAATATAAGAAATATTATAAGAAAATAGATAAGATAACTGCACAATTCATAACCCCCCTATTGATATTGATATCTAGAAGAGAACAAAATTTCATTATTCTCCAGAAGAGCTATAAATTTGTTAAATATATATAATTATCCTACGAGATGAAATTTGTTGCACATAAAATTATATTCTAAGTTGGTGAAAAATTGCCCCAATATATGAGATATTTTACCAACTTAGGGGGAGAAGAACTAAAGTAAGTTGGCAAAATTATAGAGTTATAATTAATTGATCCCTCTAATGATACTTTGTAAAGTTACATGCCAACTTTTGTATCAAGTTATGTTGCACATTTATGATTTGATTTATATACCGTTATGCCCCATCTGGAGGCATAGAGAGATATATTTTGATCATAATGATAATGATATTATGCCTAAAGATTAAGATAGATCTTGCCAATTTTCTTTTAATCACTACACCTGAAGTGTAGATTGTATGATCGGTTCCAATATAAATATGTGATATATGGCAAGATGGTGCAGTTGATACTTTTAAAGTATAATAATAGTATATTATACCATAGTGTGAGATATACCCTTGATATGTGGGATAGATATCTGAATTACTAAAATAGATGGCCTATTATGTAAGAAAAATTATGATGGTACCAATGAGAAATGTATTCAGATATCATTGTTCAAATAGCATGCAAATTAAAATTGTATCTTGAGGAATTATATGATATCGGTATATGATGGAACCGGATATATAATATGCTTATGCAGAAGGAATGGACTTGTGAATAAGGGATCAGAAATATATGTTCATTTTGATGTCGACATGAAATTAAAATAATGAATCAAATGCTTATCATGGACAAGATGTCCAATAAAATATAAATGCTAAAAATTAGATGTTTATCATGGACCAGAAGTCCAAAGAAATATGAATTTTCACATTGTACAGTGTTTTATATTATTTCGAGTCCTATGTATGTTCATATGCATGTGTAAATCATAGGTTGATGATTATTCATTGCATATATTAGAAGTTGTTAGATGCACTATCCATTGTATATTTTTGTTTAATATGTTATCATGAATTCTACATCTCATATTGCATGCATTAGTACTAGTTCTATACAACAACAATTATGTTATATGTGAATGTTTGTGGTATGACGAGTTTATAATTATGATGAAGACTTACAAGAAGAAACTTATACTCTGATGGGCTTATAATTGTGATGAGAGTTTATGTGTTGACGGTCCAATAGCATGTTATGTATCATGCATGAAAAGTTCCCAAAGAACTTACATACAATGTATTCAAATATCTAGCCCTTTAAATTCTACATTTAGAAAAATGACAATGTTGATGTTAAACTCATGGAGAGTATTGGTGACTAAGTTATTGAGATATCAACCTGAAGTTCAACCATGTGAGAATTAATTGATTTTGTATTCATTGGAAAACTCTTGTATAAAATTCAAATTGCCTAAAGAAGAATAGTAATGAGATATATTATTGTAAGAATAATCTCTTTATAGTCCAGAAGAACCATGAGTAAAAGTATATAATAATTACTTGTGTTATATTAAAACTGATTCATAAAAGCTTAGATAATGATATCAAAATATTACGAGTTCAATGTCATTAATTATTATCAATATTTGATTATCAATAGCTACTTTTATGACCTTCAGAAGCAGACATAGTTTTGATGGTAAGGCAACTTGAAACAAAAATGTCATTTAAGGTAGTGGTAAACGTAACGTAGATATTGTTCTTACAAGTATGAAGAATGAAGATGCCTCCCATTGAAGAACTGAAGATTCAAGTTTGGTCAGGGATGATCAACATTCAAAAAATATTATTCAGCTACAAGTGTGAAGTTACTAAGGCATTGGATCATTACATTGGAATATATCAAATTATGCATTCATCAGGGGGAGAAAATACACGCTGCACTCTTTTTCCCTTAATCATGGTTTTGTCCCACATTGGGTTTTCCCGATAAGGTTTTTAACGAGGCAGTGTCAATGCGTATTGCGAAAGTGTTATACTTTTTTTCCTTCACTAGGTTTTTATCCCATCGGGTTTTTACTAGTAAGGTTTTAACGAGGCACACTATTCGATAATGGTCATCCAAGGGGGAGTGTTATATAATATATGTATTTAGTGGATGCCCATTTTACCCTTATGATAATTCTAGGATATTCTAGATATACCAGGTTTATTATTATTCTACAATGGAACCCTAATTGTATCACAAGTATATATATGTACTCCTACATCATTCACTAAGATGAAGATAGATTTATTCTCTCCTCTATTTTTCCCTTTTTCTCTTTAATTTCATAACAGATAATTAGTTTTCCAAAAAAAAAGGATAATTAAAATACAAGACAAATTAAATTGATAATTATTATTAAATCATGATTGTTACGTTTTTTTTTTTTTTTTTTTTTTTTTTTTTTTTTTTTTTTTTTTTTTTTTTTTTGCAATAAGATAGGTACATAATTAAGATAAAATAAAACAAACAATATGATTTTTGTATATAAAAAATTAAAAACAACGTACATTTTTTTTTGGAAGAAATGTACATAGATATTTTAATGTATTTGAGAAATAAAGTTTTTTTTATTTTTTATTATCAAAACACTGTGTTTTGATGTATATATAAGTAAAACACGGTGTACAATGTGTAGAGTTGAGTCTTAAGTTTTCAAGACTCCACTTCAGATTTTGTTTAGATTCAGCTTCTAAAATGCATTAAAAAAACAAAGTCATGTCTTAAAACTTAAAACTTTAAAAATGATGATGTCATTCTGAGTTTTAAGACTCAGGGCTAATCTAGGGAATGAATATTGCTCTAACGTTGCAAATAATGTGTAACGGGAATGAATAGTCAGTCATGAGCCATGATGTAACAAAGAGTATTAAATTAAAACAAGGGTCCACGTCTCAAAAACAGAAGTGGCTACAAAATTCTAACCTCTTAGTATTATATTTGGATTTTGGCCATGTTTGGTAATTGACTTTTTAATGGCTTTTTGGTTAGCTTTTGGCTTTTGGCTTTTTTAGGTGGTCAAACAGCCAAAAAATGTGTTTGGTAATTGGCTTTTTAGTCAGCGAAAAAGCTGGCTTTTAAGCCAAAATGAAAAAGCTGCTTTGAGTAGTTTTTTTGTTGGCTTTTGGCTTGTTGGCCCACAAATTATCTAATAAACAGCCAACAACCAACAATTAATTTACCAAATACTTTTATAAACAGCCAGCTTAAACAGTCAATTTTAAAGGCCATTATAAAAAGCCAAACATTCCAGCTAGTCAAACAAGCCAAGTGAACCAGCCAACCGCTAAAAACAAGGCCTTTACCTGTTTGTGTATAATAAAATTTCTTTCCATTGAATTTCTTGTGTGAATGTACATCAATAACAATTGACAAACGTTGGCACTCGTGCTTATATGCTTATATTAATACCAAAGTTCAGAAAACTTCACTGTTATCAGTAATTGACAAACTACACTCTATAGACGTACTTAATAAACAATAATTTTAGTAATGAATTATAAATACAAGTGCTATAAAATTAACAATGCATTTTAATTTCATGTCATAGCACAAACTTGACACGTACTATTAATCAATAATGTAGCATTTGCACACGTATGATAAACTAACGTGACACACTGCCGCCTACCACTATTTATCAAGTAATCAACTAATCACTCATCAGTCATCACTCTAGCAAACAACCTAAAGTTAGTAAAGTACCAAAACTTGTAAACAAAAAAATGGAAGCACAAAAGGAAAGAAAAGAGGAGATGAAGGTTGAAGATGGTGTCAAAGGTAGCCATGGAGTCGTTGATCCAACGATTAAGGTGCTTATTCGCGACACGATTGTTAGTGATAACAAGGTCAAGAATATGACTCAAGATCCCGCTAATGTTCTTGCCTTTTCTCGTTCTGTTAACAAGATTGATTCCTCTCTTGAATAACCGTTTTTTTTTTCAATTCGATATTTATTCGACTTGAGCTTGGGTTGTAATAAATTTATAATGATGCGTGTTGAATGTTGATAAATATGTACTCCGGAGTATTCTAGCTACAAAGCCAATTCAATCAAATAAATTTGTTCCTTAACTTCCCCCTTTTTCCATGTTTTTAACCTCTACTTCTTGTAAAGGTCGGTGTGAGATTTTACTTGGATAGTCATGTATATATTTCCTTCGTCTTTTTAAGTTTGCCTATTTTCTAATTCAATGTGTCTCTTTACGTTTTGTCCTTAGTCATTAAAGGTTAGTGGAGTAGTGGTGACATTTTTGTTATACTCATAATCATATGATGAATAATTGGAAAATTTTCATGAATATATAGTGAATAAACGAATTACTAAAACAACCAAGTATTTATATGTATTCTTAAGCCAAAGTCTTAAGAGCAAGTTTGTTGTTTATATGTATTCTTAACCCAAAGTCTTAGAAAAAGAAGTTTTACTTTGTTTCTTGCATAAAAATACAAATTCTAGCGGAAAGTTGATTAGGTCTTTTGAATCAAAGACTAATATAGGCTAAATCCACAAGGGTAATAACTAATAAGTTTACAAACTTTTTAGTCATAAGGTGAAATCGTCACCAACTATATCAAATACTTCTTGAGCTCTTGATAAGATGCAATACTAATAGATACCTATGGAGTAATTTCCAACGCATATAAAAAGCCATGAGCTATTTACGTAACTTAATTTTCAATACCTAAACTCTTTAATTAGTTTACTAGTCAACTTTACCAAAAATAATATAAATATAAAATACTGTAATAAAAATGAGCTCACTAGTCTATATCACTGAGTCGTTATCAAAGACTCGTAGAGTCATAGTACAATGATGGGAGCCAAGTGCACGTGCAACCATTGAACGTAGGTAGAATTACACGACTTTAGTTGATAAAATCAATGAAAAAAAAGGTGATAAAATCAATGAAAAATCCGAATATTTATTGACAAATACTTTTAGGGGTTAGTTTGTTTGACATAAAAAAAACATGGAAAGTGAGACTTCCTAGGAATTGCAATTTTAGTGTGTTGTTTAGTTGACAATAATTTGGTGAAATGGGGGAAGTAGAACTTCCTAGGAATTTTGAGTTCCCACAAAATGTAGGAACTTACTTACCTAGGGGTTACCTAACCCCCCTAGGTAAGTGGAAATTCCCATGGAAGTTACTTCCCTCATTGTTAACCAAATAATTTTACAAAATTTCCATGAATTTGATTGTAGGAATTTAATTCTCATAAATTTACAATTCATGGGAAGTTCTAATTTCCAAGTGAACCAAACAACACCTTAGTTCTTTAAAAAAAAAAAAAAAAAAAAAAAAAAAAACACCACCTTAGTTTTTTTTTTTAAATAATTATTTACTTATTTACTCGTATTTATTTATTTCAAGGAGTTTGTATTTATTACTTGTAGCTACAAACATATTTTTTAAAATATGGAATTGTCTTAATATGAATTACAAAAATTACACTACTTTTATATTTTTTTAAAAAAGGCTATTTGATTTACATTTGTTATACTACAATCAATTATTCAACTCTCATCTAGATGGTTGGGAGCAGTAAAGATTTAATTAAATAATTATAACGCCCCTAATTCCTATGGAGTATATAAATTTTCATAATAAATTGAAAACAAGTGAACATTATTGATTTTTATATAATATGAAATCACATTATTTCCTCTCCAACAAAATAAAAAATAAAAAATAAAATTTATATCTTATATTAATAATATATAGGATAAACATAATCTCAATGGAATTAAAAACTCTCTTATCCTATTAATTTGTAACAATCAACCATTCAACCTAATGAATAAAGTGTTTAGTTGATAAGTTAAGCTTAGAGAGTATATTTATTATTTTACGAGTATTTTTTTGGATGTAAAGAGAGTCTTATCAAGAGTAATACAGTAATGTAATTGAGATTCGATGTCATGTCATATACGTCAAAACTTTAACCAATTAAGCTAGTTTGTGTTATATGCTCGCACACATATACAAGCTAAGTGCTTAGTTACGTAAAGTATCACAATAATAAAACCCTAAAGCTAATATCGATTCTCATTATCTCATCTAATTAAACAAACTTAGCTCCAATTGCTAAATAAAACACTTTTTTTTTTTGAACTAAAATAAACACATCTTAAATTAAAGAAGATAGCAAATAAAATCCAAAAAAAATTCAAGTGTATTACTTTGTGGCTTATGCTTATTCCATTACAAAAGACCTTGATTTCCTAACCAAGATTAGGTGACATGACTAATATTCTATAAATATTAAAATACAAAAAAAAAAAAAAAAAAAAAAAAAAAAAAAAAAATCATTCTAAATAATAACAATATTTTTTTCTTAAAAAAATGTAAACATCAAATCTTGTCAGTTTCTTCAACCTCTGTAATTCCCTCCTTGTTCTTCCCCGGAACTTGACAAGAATGACCATTTTCCGACGACCCATGACCCGATTCTTTACCCGAATTAAAGGATCCGAATTTGGGAGTTACTTCTGGAGTTGTAGTACTAAGTTCATCAATGGGAAAACTGAAGTTGAAGCTTGAATTTGATTGGTTTTTGTTTAATTGGAGGAGAGAGAAAGTTGGGCAGTTTTTTCTTCGTTTTGATTGGCGGATTTCCACGGTGGTTTCTTCGGATGATCCGCCGTCTACGGTTGCCGGAATTGATGTGGATTTGCCGGAATTTGATGGGTTTTTATGCTCTGCCATTTATAAAAAAAAAAATATATATATTTAGTAATAATTATTGTGTTTTGTTGATGAAATTTATTAAATTTTTTGACAAGAAGAAGTTGATGAAATTAATTAAGAGTGAGAGTGAGTAAAATGAATGGTGGAAAGAGATTAGGCAACTCATTTTTAGCTAGACCATTATACTTGTACAAGTAGTCAAGTAGTACTATTTATGTGCCAATAATTCTACTTTTATGAAGTGTCATGTTATTTTTATATATATGTGATTAATTAATTAATTATAGATTGTGTAAACACATGTGTTTATACTTTTTAGGGGTTATTGAACACATTGCTTAATTGGTTTATTTGGATGTCATTCTCATTATTCTTGCTTTGATAGTGTTGATTGAGTTACAAGTCATTAAACTTGTTTTGGACGTGTCTGCATAATTATAGAGAAATAATTAAGATGATATTAAAAATAATAAAATAATCTACTTCATATATTGGTTTATTAAATTTAAGAAGGGATTGAAATTGATGAAAATAGAGAGTGTCATAGAGAGAGATGAACTCGTATAAGTTGTTACATAATACTGTAAATTAAAATAAAAAATTACAAAATGTTAGCAAAATAATCTCTCATTACTTGATTTTCTCATTGATCCCTTAGCTTTGGTCCTTTTATTTTATCTCCTTGATGGGAGTGTCAATTTGGATTTAGCCACGAAGTACTAATAATGTTAATACTACAGTTTAAAGTGCTTAATTGATTAATTTATGACCCTATAAAAGTAGTTTGGATTATGTTAAAATGAGATCAAGTTCTTTAAGTAACTTGGATAATTAATTGATTAGTATACTAGGAAAACAAAGTAGCTTTTATGATTTCTTTTGGAAGTTCCTCAAGGTGGGTCCTTAACTCCTTATTCAATTGTTGATTTTAGGCCAAAATTCACATGATGATTATTGATAGGCTAGGTAAGCCATTGGGCCTTAGCTCCTATCAATTGGTCATGTCCAAATGGGTCATTCGAGCTATGGTTCAGGCCAGCTATCCAAATCTGTCAAATTAAGGTCACAACTCCAAGTCCATTCTATTATGGGTCATATTTTTGGTGAAATATTATAATTATACAAAGTATAATTATATTGAGGGAGCCCAAATAATCTTCAAGATAAGCAAAAAGCCAAAAATCATTTATTTAATGACATTTTTGTAAATAAATCAACAAATATTTAGTGGAATCAATAGTTATGGGACCTCCATTTAATAAAAGTTGTTGATTAATTTACAGAAATGTTATTAGATAAATACTTTTTAGTTTATCATGAAGATAAACTTATATTTTCCAGGGTCATATCTGGTTGTAAATAAATCAATAATTAGGGATTTTCTCTTCATATACTCAATTGGGTATTTGAGTCAAGTTCATTGAATATTAGCTTTACTTTGAGAAGCAAATCAATTTTAGCTACTTGTATATTTGATTTCACCTGAGAGCAAAGATCGTTGCACCGTGTACAAGACTGAGTAGATAGAAAGAGTGTGAAATTGTGAATCTAACATTCTAACCTGGTTACCTGGTATCTCATCTCATACAATACGATCTAATTCATAACTTGCTCAATTTCGAATTTTTAGTTTATAAATCGTATGTTTCATAAATTATAATTAAACATAGGAAAATTTGCAAATTGCAGCCATTTAAAGTTCGTATTTTGCAAATTGCAGCCATTTAAATTTTTTTTTGCAAATTGCAGCCCAAAAGTTCGTATAAATTGTAAATTGCAGCCCGATTCAATTTTTTCATCGGTTTACATGTTGAAAAATCTTCGGTAAAGGTTTTAGGAGTCATTTTTCAACTTGTAAACCGATGAAAAAGTTGAATCGGGCTGCAATTTACAATTTATATGAACTTTTGGGCTGCAATTTGCAAAAAAAAAAAATTTAAATGGCTGCAATTTGCAAAATACGAACTTTAAATGGTTGCAATTTGCAAATTTTCCTTAAACATTTACTGATAATACCAGTAAGTGTTAAATTTTTTTATACAAGTAACTAACATACAATTGTTACAAGGACCCAATAATATAAACTTAGGCCTTATTCGTTCACCTTAACAACAAAAAAAAAAAAAAAAGTATAAATAATTTCAGGTCAGTAAAAATTAATATCAGGCCAGCAAAAATAAATTCAGTTAAGTAAAATTAATTTTAGTTCAGTAAAATAATTTTAATATAGCAAAGATTAGTAACTCTAAAGAAGAAATATAATAGAGAATCAGTTAAAAAAAAAAAAAAACAAGTCAATTCGGTAAAAATAATTCGTGTTCAGCAATAATAATTTAAGTTCAACAAATATAATTTGATAAACTAAATTAAATTATTCGACAAAAACAAGTTGAAGTGAACGAGTTCTTAGATTTTACAATCAAAATTCTACACAGCTTATGTCCATTGAGGCGGCTTATATTCGATTCTTTAAAGTAATGGTAGTACTTCATTCCATATTCTTGTACGAGTCACCAGTGTACATCATTAGCATGTATCGAAACCATTATATGGCATCATCATCTACGTAGTAATTTTTTAATGTGGATTCTGTAGCACGGGTTAATGGTGCTTATTACTCTTATAATGTTCGTTTAATGGTGCTTATTATTCTTATAATGTTCGTTCTGTCTCGACTCACCTTCTCATCAATTTCTTCTTAAAATCAAGTTGGCAAAATCATGAGCAATATAATATCGCGTATTTAAAGTATTGTGGAATGTCAACTAAGTACTTGTCTAAATGTCCATTTCCTCCATTATAGATATTGTAGAATTTCTCGCTTTTTATACATAGATATAAACATTAGTTAGTTTTTAGGTTTATGTGATGCTCCGAGTTAATGTATTATTTCTATATTTCTATAAAAAGAAAGTTAAAAACCCTTATTAGTAATACTAGTACTTAATTTTAATAGAATGACAAGTAGTATGGTAATAGTTTAGTGGCTAACATGTATAGTAATATCTAATAGAGTTTTAACGAGTTTTTGATGACCCTCTTAGTTAGATATTACTCTGTTTCTTTGTTAAAAATAAAAGAAATTGCAACCAGTTGTGCTCCTTTTTAGAAACAATCTATTTATTATTTCTATACGTATCTCAATAATTGCAAAATATTTGGCATATGATTATTTGCGGGATCATTAAGACGTTATAATATATAGTTGCCTTAGATTATCCCATGTTTTACTTCCATATTTGAGTTGATTTCTACCCTTAATACTTTTCCGTTGTTTATGATCCTTAGTGCTAGCTTATTTATCTTCTTAGTCCTCTATACATAAAACAACATACAAACACATTCGTTTTTCTCTCAAAATAGTTTTAGACAAGAATTATGATCTCCATTTGTTGATTGTACGTGAGTGCAAGAGTCGTGCTAATTGCCTAATTGTAGAAGGAAATTACGATGATATTACTATATCGGATGGTGTGAAATCATTTTTACAATATTGTTCCCCTTTTCACTAAACGATATTCTTCAATCTCTTATTTGTCACATCATCCCGATACACTTATTATAATTGCTTAATAGAATAGTAGAACACGCAACACCGACTAGAATTTCATCGTAGGGCCACCTTGCCGGAGCTTTATTCCCGATTTGCTTCTATCTTCAATTTGATTCCTTGCTTAAAAGTTAAAACTCAAAATTATGCAAAGGAAGAGTAAAGCTACGCGGTAATACCAACATCAATTTCAAGCCCTTACTTTTTCACTTTCACTCTTGGCCCATCGTCTTATTCCGCGTTCACTTTCACTCTCACAAATGACCCCTTCACCCGTTGAGTATATATAGCCACATTGCCCATATAACCTTCATTCCCAACTTCCCATCCCCTCTTATATTTTACTCGTACTCGTGTCAGTACCCGTTCTTTTGCAACCTCGCTTATATTTAAGCTTATTAGTCGTCCCCCACCAAAACCCCGTGATTCGCGGCACCCCCAACTATATAAAACTCCCTTCATTCAGTCGTTCCCTCACTTTCTCTCTCCTCCAAACCCCCCCCCCACAACCTAACCATGGCGGCAGCAACAGCAGCACCACCAGCAACAATCACCATCGCTGATGCGAACCCGAACCCAAACAACGACCGCTACGACGTCAATTTCAACGGCAACCACCTCATCAAAACCACCGTCACCTCCGACCCTTCCGTGGTGACCTCCTGGCTCGCCGCCCTCCCCACCGCCACCTCCGCCGCCGCACCTCTCATCGTCGGTCTCGACATCGAATGGCGCCCCAACTTCGGCCGCGGCTACGACAACCCCGTCTCCACCATCCAACTCTGCACCACCACCACCACAACAACCACCGCACACGGCGGCGCCGGCAACCAATCAAACACCTACACGTGTCTGATCTTCCAAATTCTCCACTGCCCAAAACCAATCCCAAAAACCCTCTACGATTTCCTCGCAAACGAGCACAATCTCTTTGCTGGGGTCGGGATTCGATCCGATGTTGAGCAGCTTCTGATAGACTACGATCTAGTAGTGAAGAACACCGTCGATCTGGGGCATCTAGCGGTGGAGAGGGTGCCAGGTGTCAGAAAAGGAATGGGGTTGAAAGAACTAGCAAGGATTTTAATGGAGGTTGATGTTCAGAAACCAAAGAGGGTGACTCTGAGTAGGTGGGATACTGAATGGTTGAGTTATCCTCAGATTCAATATGCTTGTATTGATGCTTTCTTGTCTTTTGAAATTGCTAGGAAATTGTTGGCTATTCAACATCACCACCAACACTAATTATATTTCTAATTAGTGAAATTTTCTAACTAATTTGTGGTGTTTATTGTTTAATAAGTAATTCTTAGGTTATTAAGATGGGTTTCAGTTGGTTTATTGGAATTCTAATGTAATGTAACTTGAGTAATGTTTAATTTATGGTTTAATTTTTTGCGTTTTTAGTATGATTGGATTGGATAAATTGGGATTTTTTTTTTTTTTTTTTTGTTATTTTGATGATTTTATTTATGGAATTGATTGGTTTATGATTATGGTGATAATCTTACTTAATGTTGTGAACTTTCGGGGTTTGGATTAAAGATGTTAATCCAATTGGAATTGTGGTGTACTGGTGTTCGATTAAGTAATTGTTAGGTTAATATGATGATGATTTGAGTTTTTTTTTTTTTTTTTTTTTTTTTTTTTTTTTTTTTTTTTTGTGGTATCTTAATGTAACACGAGTAATGTTTAGTTTGCTGATGTAATTTATGGTTTGATTGGATATTTTTGTGTGTTTTTTTTAAAAAAAAAATATGATTGGTTAAATTATTTGGAATTGATTTACAATCATGGTGATAATCTTGTGGAGTTTGGATTAAAATATTCTCATTTGGAATTATTGTAACCAACTAAAGCAAAATTTGGAATTTTTTGTTCTTGTTTAATGGATGGAAGAAATGTAAAAAACACAATGTCATACAAGTATTTGTTGGTTTAGATCATATTTTGCTATTCAAATAAGATAAATTAGGGATAATTCAAATCTAATTCTACTTAATATTTTATTTTATGATGGCACGGTGTGGAAAGAAAAAGATCTTTACTCCGTATTATTTTCAAGCTAATCAAGTAGTGGATGGACTTGCTAATTATAGGGTGTTTTGAGTCAACCTTGGTAGATCTTTAGGCCATATTATTGGGGCCTTGGAGGATTTAAGTGGTGTGATTATCCTCCAACCATTATGACCTTGTTTAGCTGTTTAGCTTTTAGCCTTTAGCTTTTTCTTTCTTTGTTTTCCTTTGCATTGGTTGTTTTCTTTCTAGTTGGCAACAATAGTTGCTTATTTGTATTGCAAATGGTCTCCTAAATCAAGATAAATTTTCAATTTTGAGGCAAACTCCCATCTTGCTACATGGCTACCGAATATATCCTCTAAAAAAAAAAGGGAGTTTTTTTTTTTTTTTTTTTTTTTTTTTTTTTTTTTTTTTTTTTTTCTTCCTCTAATGCCTACATTATAATTATCAAGCAGGCCCAATACTGGCTCCAAAATCAAACCCAGAGTTCTTGCCCGAACTTGATACTTTTTTGGGCCAATTTTTTTTATTTTTTTTTATTCATTTTTATAAGCTCTACTACTATTGAATGATACAATAGGAATATAGTTCAGTTACACTTTCAAACTTGCATAATTTGTAAAAATCTTAACACAATAAGATTTCTTGTTCTGTTTTGTGGGTATTGTTGTCTTTGTTACGTCTGTTTTCGTTCTTTATGATTTATCAACTTCTTGTTGGATAATGTTGTAATACACGACTAATCCTAATTATGATTTTAGAATATTTGATTACCTGTACTAATAAATTGGTTATAACTAAGAATAGCATTGTTATCCCATTAAATTAAAAACCCCATTCTAATTTTTTTTGTTAAGTGGGAAAGAATAATTGAAATCACCATTTGAAAACTCTTAGATTAATTAGTTTATTTCGACTAATTACTTATATCTATAGCTATGGCTAATAATGCAAAAACTTATGTTAATCTTGTATTTCTTTTAGCTATTGCCTTATCGCTCCATGTTATCCAAGGTCAAGTTCAACCTCCAATCGATGCTATCTATCAATTTGGAGACTCGATTTCAGATACTGGTAATTTAATACGCGATAATTTCATTGGTGAACATTCACCCTTTGCCTCACTTCCATATGGACAAGACTTCTTCCATGAAGCAACTGGACGTTGCTCCAATGGTCGTCTTATGATTGATTTCTTTGGTATGTACGTGCTTTTGTTTCCTAAGCTTTCTTAGGCAAATTCTCATGCATCACATCATCATATTTTAATAATACTTCCGTGTAATCGATATTATCCAAGATTAACTATATGATTGTAATACTTATCTATTAGATAACTTGTAATTAGTTAAAAAAGAATAACCTAAATTTACCTCAAAATAAACATTTCTAACTTTAAATAAATGGCTAAAAACAACCTAAGTGTACATATATAATCATTAAGGTCCTCATTTAAACTTTAAAATTTTAAACAATGCACACTTCATCACCTTTTTGTAACGGTAGACTTTGAAGCCCAAAAATAATTTACTTTGTTTCTTAATAAGTTTTTTGAGGAAAGTTTCTTAATATTTTTTTGCACCATCTTCATGCTTACTATGCATTTGATGTTGTATATGTAGTAAATCTGTACATATATAGAGTGGGTTTATAATACATACGTATCTTCCGAATAATTAATAGAACAGAGGAAGTATTTATGAAGTAGCGAAGTCTTATAACAAAGTTTCTAATACAAATATGTTTATTCTTTTGCAATGATGCAGCCGAATACTTCAAGTTCCCATACCTTGATGCATACCTAAACAAGGCTGGTAACTTTAGTCATGGAGTCAACTTCGCGGTTGCTGGGTCAACGGCTCTTACCACTGGTACCTTAGCACTTAAAGGAATTATTTCACCTCTCACCTGGAGTTCTTTATCAGTACAGCTTAACTGGTTCCAGTCTTATCTTACTTCCATTTGTCCCGATCTAAATGGTAATATACTTTTTTTTTTTATTATTATTTTTTTTTATAACTAAATCAATTCATTAATAAAAAATCATATGACATATACAGATGAAATTTAAAATTAATAACGATTAATTGTATTTGTATGTACGTAGATTGCAAAAATAAGCTTGCCAACGCGCTTTTTATTATTGAATCCGGTGGCAATGACATCAACTATGCTGTAATGGAAAGGAAAAATATTCAAGGCATATATGGTATGGTACCCGAGGTTATTGGGGCTGTTAAAGCCGCCATTGAGGTAAGTTAGTTGTACTAGTATTTGTTGTTTATGCTAATATCATACTTGATCTGGGCTTCAACCATTAGCTTAAGTTGTTAATCTGATGGTTAAGTTGGTCTGGTATTAAGAGACACAAAGGTCACGGGTTCAAATCTCATCCACCCCTTCTTTTAAATTGAAATATTAAACGGTGAGTATGGTAGGGCTCATGCTATATCCACACTTCAAGCCCAATAATAGGCTCTCATTTGGAGGGGCATGATAGGATATATAAACCTATCACCGACTTCAACAACAGCTTAAGCTTTTGATTGTGTTGGTCGTTTAACAATACTTATTCCGTTTTTTTAATATTGCAACGATTTCCTTTACATGAACTTCTTAACAAAATATCGGATGAAGTATATTCTAATTAAACTATTGTATATCGCTCATGTAGGAAGTAATTAACTTTGGTGCAACTCGTGTTGTCGTTCCTGGAAATTTTTTATTCGGTTGTATGCCAATTTATCTCTATATGTTTCCACCTAACAACGCAACATTGTATGATGAGCTACACTGTGTTGAACAATTGATTGAGTTAAGCACGTTCCAAAACAATTTCCTACAAAAAACTCTTAAAGAACTTCAAGCGGAACACCCGTCGGTTAAAATCGTCTATGCTGACTACTTTAATGCCATGAAAGGACTCCTTCAAAACGCAACTGCTCTTGGTTAGTTTAACTTTTCACAGTAACATACACCTTTTCACTTTTGCGCATGTCAATGCAAAATTTTAAATTAACTATTAATATTTTCACTTTTGATACGTTAAGCAAATAACATGTTACTTAATTAGTTAATTCGAAAAAAGTCAAAGGGTTACAACTATTAAGTAATCGTTAATATATGCAGGATTCGACGAAACACTAAGGACGTGTTGTGGAATGGGTGATAATAGTGCCAATTTCGGTATAACAAAAATTTGTGGCTTTAAAGGGGTTCCGGTGTGTCCAAATCCTGACAAGAGTGTAAGTTGGGATGGAATTCATATGACTGAACGTGCTTACAAAATCATGGCAGACTGGTTATTGCAACATAACATTCTTCCTGCCATCTCCAAAGCAGCTTGATTTGTTTCATAGAGGAATTGTTTTCAACAAAACAAAAAAACGGAGTTGTGAATATACAAGATAGAATACTTCGTATTTTCCTTGATTTTATTACTCCATATTTGTGTTACTCGTCGTATAATTTTTGTTTATGCTAGAATATAAAGTTTTATACGTGGCTAGTCACATGGTGTGGGCCCGTGTGACCACTTTACCTAATAATCACATAGAAGACAATTAATTAAGTAATATGAGATTACGGTGATTAGCAAGAGTTACTTTAATGTGAATTATTATGATTTCGCATAACATTATTATTGATGTGATTAGATTTAATCAAAACTATCAACGTTATAACAATTGAAATTAAAAGTCATTAATAAAGCAATCGATGACAATATACGTAGTATTACGTACGTAAAAAAAAAATAAAAATAAATAAAAAAAAAACCTCAAACCATGGTGTAATACAACATTATTAAACTTAAGAAAATGTCACACACAATAATTTTATTTGATGACATGTTAAATAAAAAAATGGCATATACTACATATAAGCAAGCATATATAGGCATGCATCACACTTACGCACGCAAATTAATGATACTACACAAACAAGAATTAAGCAAAGTTATCAACTAATTAACCGAAAATACTAGAGAAAATTGACAACCATAATTTTGAAAATTGAACGGCTGTGATTTAATAATTTTAAAATTATTTTATAATGTTAAAATTAATTAAAAATCAACTTACTAATAGGAAAGCATGCCTTGCGTTCTTCTTCCAACCCTATAAACCTCGTAGCGGCAGCAATTTTGACAGTTTCCGGTGAATTCTCGGACAAGTCCTTGTTGAGCTTCTCCTCCACAGCGTCGACGCGACGAAGGCATTCCTGCACCTCTGCTTCGATCTCCAAAGAAAAGTCTGCGATCGTTTGATGTTGTTCCACGGCGTGTGCTACGTGCACAAGAACCACCACCATAAACATCACCAATGCCTGCTTATCATAACTATTGCTCATCTTTTTATTCAAAAGATAACGTGATAATTTACTTCATAAAAATGTAATGTTAGGAGAAAATGTAGTGTGATTTATGTAGTGCAATTAGGGAACTAGAACTCGTAACATATTTATGGTTGAAGATGTTGGTAAAAATACCTGTCGATTCCAATAACAAAAAATAGAGAAGATGAAAGGGAAAATACTTGATTGAAGATCTCAAACTCACAGTCGCGCCATGGAACAATAATCCACTGCCTTAGAAACAAAATACGCCACTACCGGTACAGGTTTCCTGATGACGCACGCCCCGAAAGTTTAACGCAACTCTCCCCGTAATTCGTGCACCCGAACCCGAAGAGTGGAATTGCTCAAGAACTGTTCAGATCTCAAAGGTAGGTTTGTGTTTTCAGCTAGAAAGTGAAAAATGAAAATCATGAAAAGGCAAGACTCGTATTTATATAAGTCCCGGAAAAGGAAACACGCAAAGAAAACCGACCTAGGAAAAAAAGCGGGCCCGATCGGGCGAGCTGCCGCCCGATCGGGCGCGAGATTAAGTTTCTCCAGACCTGGTGTCGCGCCCGATCGGGCGAACACCGCCCGGTCGGGCAAACACCGCCCGGTCGGGCGATCTAGAAACCCCATCCCGGGCGAGCCATCGGGCGAAGCCGCCCAATCGGGCTCGTCAAAAACTTGAGTCCGCCGCCCGGTCGGGCAAGGGCCGCCCGATCGGGCGCGAGAGTTCTCCTATTTTCCTTGGTCACCTCCGCCCGATCGGGCGCGAGCATCCGTTTGCATTACCTATTTCCAACAATCCCCCACTAATGCAAGCGGATCTTCAACATGAAATCTGAACAGTAAATGAAAGTCTTAGTACTTAAATGCTAGTATCCAAAGGTTTGAACTAACACATTAGTGCACAAGGTTTTCAACACTTCCCTAGTGAGTATCCTAAGATTTGAACTCCTAGGAGCGAGGAAGGGACCTTGAATACACATACCTTGACTTTAGAGCTTAAGCAACTCCGCCAATCTTGGCTTACACCTTGGGCTCTCATGAGTACTTCAGGAAAACTACACCACAATTTTCCCTTGAAGGATGCCACCCCTCGTACTCATGTAGGTGTTCCGTCTGTGTATAAAATACACATTCCCAGCACATCTAGGGTCTTTCCTTGTAGGCTTAAAACACATTCAAGCACCTTGCAAACCCAAGATTTTTCTGTACAATAGAATAAGAACATTAAGAACGAAACGTTCAACCCTATCAACTCGACGGTGCATCTATCAATCCACTGCTCAATGAGCTCTTAGGCTAGATGCATTAAGGGATACTCCCAACCTCAGTCATTCGGTACCACTATCGTTTCATACTCGAGTAGTAACTGGGCTAGTGATTCTAATTCATTTAAGGATCACTATCATTCCCTACTCTCAAGCAACTGGTCTAGTAGTATAAAGAGCAAGCAATGCTCAACCTTCCACCTTCGGTGTCATTATCAATCCTACTCTAAGAGCCACTGGGCTTACGGTCTTAAATCCACTGAACCATTATCAATCCCTTCTCAAAGAATAACTGGACAAATAACATTAAGAGCCACGCTCAACCTTACTGAATCCACCTGATCAACAAACCACTGAAAAAGGTTATAGATTCAATAAACATAAATGGTGTAAATCCAACAATGAGTCAACCAAAACAAGGCTCTAGACCCATTCAGAACAAAAGTTCAACAAATTAAAACACTTCGGTGTGTCCATGTAAGCTGTCTCAATTGACCACCCAATCTGGGTTAAGGACATATTAAGAGCACTTAAAGCTCAACCTGCAAACATCAAGCAACAAGTCTACCAAAGCATCTCATAACCATATAGATTAGAGGGTTATCAAGCCAGATCACTTCAGGACGTAGACTCAATTTTTAAACTTCGTCACTAGAATAATTTAAAATACCCCACAGGATCTTAAATATATTCTCTTAGACAATCAAGCACTTACCTGTGCTACATCCTAGTATAAGGACCTGCTTGATTTTTCTTTGCTTTCACGTACTCTAACATGAGTATCATCTCCACAAGATCTGTCTAACTTTGTCACTACATCTGTAGTTCCTGACAACATACATAGACACTTGTGAAAAATAATGTAGAGAACATGAGGATCAACTTACCCCCACAATGGACAAACTTCCAGAGATTAATTTTTGCAACAATCATCTTCTTGACCACGTCATCCAATCTAATGAACCTTTTCTTCATAATGGATAGTGTACAACAATTTGTTTTGCAGCGCACTCGAAATAGAGCATCACCCTTCATCATGTAAAAACCATACACTGAATAGGTTCAACTAATCATCGTTGTTCATTCAATCATTGTCTCTTAGAATTTACTGGATAGGTACTTGAGAAACTTTCTCACTTTAACCTCCATCCCTGTAATATCTAAAACTCAAACAATAATTGAGTAATATTCTCTTGACAAACAGAATGAACAATATAGTTCACAACAAAACCACTACACGTCAAGAATAGTTTGTTAGTTTGTTCATCATTTAGATTGCAAAACATTAGCACATTTGAATCAAACATCAAGGCCAAATCATGAAAAATAACTCTGGCTTAGACATGATAAATATAATTTACCAAACCACTTTCTCTACATCACAATAATGAGATTGATGCGTACCTTTATTAGTTCATTGGCATACTGCCTAGAACCATTCTGCTTATCACATTATCTTGTACTTGTTTCTTGGCTTAGAGACACATATACATCTTTATCTCAATTAACAACATGCATGTGAAGTTAACAACTTAGGATCATTATAGCAAATGAACTCCATCAATGCGAACCATAGTAACATCACACATGCATCAAGAAGTTCAACTCACATGCCAAGAAAAATTTAACATAACAAGTTAGAGTACTCAAATCTAACCCCCACTCACCATACATATCACAAAGGATATAAGATCATGAGAAAAAAATACCTCATCTTCTAAGTTGTCACCTGTGCATGCGTTTTAAAATACACACCCTTGATTTACAATCAATCATGCTAGGAAGCTTAAGCAACCTTACTGCAAATCAGACAAGCTTAGAACAAACCAGGTGAGTCATAAGAGATGGTCAGCACCAAACTTACAGAATAAATCCTAACAACATAGTATCTTACCTTTAGCCCATTTCCAATAAACCACCTTTCAACTCACCTTGAAAGATACTTACAACAGATGGATTTCTAATAGAAAGGCAAGATATACTATTCTCAAGCATATAAGACTCAAAGGAGCGAACACTAGTATTAACATGCTTCTTTCAACAACTAGTTAATCAAGGTGTATTCATATGGTTCAGGAAGTTTCATCTACCACTACATGAATATATATACCACACAACAAACCATCTACATACAACTTTCGATCAAGAAAGTAAAACCCAAGATGATACATAACTAGTTTAAGCTTTAATCTAATACACCTTAGATGATGAACTCATCAACTTTACTGGCAGGATAAAGCTTAGGAAGCAAGAACAAATCCTATGTACGAGAAAAACTAACACGTCATGTCATAGGAAAACATAAACTTGAGAAAATTCAAGGATTTAACATATCAAGCTCGTACATGATAAACGTAGCAGATATTCAGCATATATATCACCCACATTCCCACAAGCCCTCATGCTTTATGTGAAACATATCTAGAAGTCAATTCTTTATTATTGGAAACCCCCACATCACAGATACCACATGAAAATAATCATGAATCAGGTAACAAATTAGGGAGTATAAACCAAATTCTTAGGTGAAATACTTACTAAACAAATAAACAACTGATACATATCTGCAACCGTACCCCCACAATACTAATATTCACAGAATATTAATAGTGTTTAAAGACATATAGAATGTTAATTCTCATCCTTACCTCATGTGGGGCACTTACACTTCAAACTTGCACGACCATTCTAGCTTTGTTAAGTCAAGCCTTTTTATTCTGCTAATAAGCACGGAAATCAACCCGGTCTCATCTAGACCATCAACAAGAAAAATAATTGCTACACCTCTAGCCAATTAAATACATTTCAAGTTCGTGAACAAAGCTGATTAAGATCACAAGAATTAAAAGAAACAATAATTCTAAATCCCTTTTTTATCTCAAAAACGAGACACTTACAAGCTTATCACATACTCCGTGCTCAACAAAACATTGTCCATGATTAGGAAAAATAACGATAAAAACACTATCATAAGATAGAACACATGTCATCCCTAATCTACTAGGACAAAACACATTAAAGTCCATGAACATAAATAAATTACCATTGGATGAAACATACATTAGCAGAAATAAATTACTTGCAAACAACAAGCCAAAAGCTATAGATAAACGTCACTTTCGGAGACTTTCCTCCTCAATACCACTCATCAACAAGAGTACAAACTAACTTACTAGTTAGTCACAAAAATCTATCTCAAAACACCCCCACATTGCTAAACAATAACTCATAATAATTAAATTATGCATATATAACAGGGGCACATAATAATAGACACAAATATTATGTAGAGTTAGAAATTACTTAAATAAATTGAGAAGGATAACTTATCTGATTACGAGCAATGGTCTGACCAACTATTATTGCATATCTCGGCTCACTAGCTAGACAGATTTTATTGAGTTATAACTCGACAGTTGACACCATTGCTGCCCATCGATCCTCGCACTCCATAACCGATTGCATTACTTGCAAATCCTGTTGGAGTCTTCACTAGAGAAGGAGCAACCTTTTGATAATCTACCACTTTAATTAATATTTCAAATTAAAGACTTCTGAATTGCACTGCTTCCACCGACATTCTTCAATGGAAATTTCAGATTTTCTTTTCTCTAAATTCTTTAAATAACATGGTTCAATATGAAACCATATTTGACAAACAAAAAGGTTAGGAATTAACTTTCCTTAACCTTGCTGACATGATGTCCACTAGGAGCCACAAATTAAATAAAGAAGGCTGCAGTTAAGTAATGATCAAACACACTTTACTCAGTTCATCCTTCCAACAATGTACACAGATATTGCACACTGACGGATAAAAAATTCCCCCAAAAATTAGGGTTCTTGAACCGCAAATAATAGGATGAATTTCATACGACGATCCTGAACCAAATTTTAATTTCCATCCCGATCAAACGATTTATATAATTGAATAATCCAGGAATCAACAGTATAATAAATTAATATTATTTTGCTTCTAAATTGTTGGTAAAAATACCTGTCGATTCCAATAACAAAAAATAGAGAAGATGAAAGGAAAATACTTGATTGAAGATCTCAAACTCACAGTCGCGCCGTGGAACAATAATCCACTACCTTAGAAGCAAAATACGCCACCACCGGTACAGGTTTCCTGATGACGCACGCCCCCCAAGTTTAACGCAACTCTCCCCGTAATTCGTGCACCCGAACCCGAAGAGTGGAATTGCTCAAGAACTGTTCAGATCTCAAAGGTAGGTTTGTGTTTTCGGCTAGAAAGTGAAAAATGAAAATCATGAAAAGGCAAGACTCGTATTTATATGAGTCCCGGAAAAGGAATTGAAACACGCAAAGCAAACCGACCTACGAAAAAAAGCGGGCCCGATCGGGCGCGAGATTAAGTTTCTCCAGACCTGGTGTCGCGCCCGATCGGGCGAACACCGCCCGGTCGGGCGCCCGGTCGGGCGCCCGGTCGGGAAAACACCGCCCGGTCGGGCGATCTAGAAACCCCATCCCGGGCAAGCCATCAGGCGAAGCCACCCGATCGGGCTCGTCAAAAACTTGAGTCCGCCGCCCGGTCGGGCGAGGGCCGCCCGATCGGGCGCGAGAGTTCTCCTATTTTCCTTGGTCACCTCCGCCCGATCGGGCGAGGGCCCGATCGGGCGCGAGCATCCGTTTGCATTACCTATTTCCAACAGAAGATGTCCATAATTAATTATAATTGTTCATATTGTTATGTAACGTGCTTCCCAAATTATATAGATTAGTGGGAGAGAACTACTTCATTAAAGCATTGATACTCCTACGGTCCTACCAACATACTACCTCCGTTACAGGTTATGTGCAACGATTTGACATAAAGCAAAGAGGGAAAATGTCTAATCGTTGCACATAACTTGTAACGGAGGTAGTATATTATTATCTGAGAGTGAGGGATAGCTCAAATGGTTAGAGCTTCCTTCCTTATTCTAGTAGGTTAGAATCGATTCTCACTCCATCCTTGTGGCTCTCTAAACACCAAAAAAATTATCATCTAATAAGAATTATAACATCATTATTTAAAATTTGATTTTAAAATTACACAAGATTAAATTAATGTAATTGAACATATTGATTTATTAAAAATGTGACGGCTGTGGGATTTGAACCCACGCCCTTTCGGACCAGAGCCTAAATCTGGCGCCTTAGACCACTCGGCCAAACCGTCTTCATGTTAATAGTTTAGTAATGATAATTATGATTTCTTACTTAAATAATGCAAAAGTGACCTAATTTCCTTTTTTAGACAAAGACCTAATTTCCTTAGATGCAAATAAAAATAAAAAATTACGTGCATGATCGAATACGTGATGATTGTAACGATTTAAATAATTAAATCTTTTTATTGGACCACCTTTTTGAACATTTTCTATTACTTGTTCAGTTGTTCTGTTTTTCTTTCAAATAATTATTCATTTATTCACTCATGGAATTCATATAGAATGGCATTCATTTAATTATATTTATAAATGATTTGATTTATGTTTTATATACCTGCTCAATTTTTAATCAACTGTTAGGACCTGTACTCTTCAGCTTAAGTTCAGTTCAGTTTATTTTCTAATTTTCTTCTTTCATAAACAGTTCAGTTTAATTCAGCTTAGTTATTCTATCTTAATATTATTTTATTTTTTGATATAAAGTCCTACTTTACTTATGTATTACTGTATTTTATAATATGTATATTCTTTTCAATCTCCTTGTACTATATTAAGGTATATATGTATATTCTTATTTTAACTACTTTTTTCCTAAACTTAGTGTATGTTCTATTCACATAAACTTACCTTATTAGGTTATTATAGGTAATTGATTATATGATTAATAATAATCATGGAACAGGGCCTAACTATAACATTTTATTTATTTATTTTTTATTTTTTTTTTATTTGGGTATCATTATCTTGCAATCATGGACTCAGGACTAGGGCTGTACACCGGTCCAAAACCGGACCGGACCTGTTGGGACCGGGACCTGAATCAGGGAATTTTGAGGACCGGAGACCGGACCTGATTCAACAGGTCCGGTTCCGGGTTAGACCTGAAAAATCAGGTCCGGTCCGGGTTCGGACATGAATAGACCTGTTTTTTTATTTATTTTTTGAGTTTTTATTTAAAAAATAAAATAAATAATAACATAAAATCTGATATTATCAATCATGAATACTACATAAATTGTATAAATTGACTAAAGTCCCAATTCCCAAACACCAAAAATACTAGACAACAGCAACCACCAGATCTACCACCTTCAAAGTAGATGGTCGCAAAGGAAGGTCGGGGTAGATCGTGAAGCGAGTAAGAGGGCGATTGGTGTATGATTGGGTGGCTGCAGTCGCTGGAGTCGCGCGATCTGGTGGATGCGGTCGCCGAAGTCGCGCGTTCTGGTGGCTGCGTTCGCTGGAATCGCGCGATCTGGTGTTGCGGCCTCTAGTGTCGCGCGTTCTGGTGGCTGCAGTCGCTGGAGTCGCGCGATTTGGTGGCTGCGGTCGCTAGAGTCGCGTGTTTTGGTGGCTGTGGTTGCTGGAGTCGCGCAATGTGGTGGTTGCGGTTGCTAGAGTCGCACGTTCTAGTGGTTGGGGTTGCTAGAGTCGCGCGATCCAGTGGTCGCTAGAGGAGTGTGCAGCGTGAGGGAGTGGGTTTGTAAGTGTGTTGTGTGACTTGTGTCGGCTGAGTGGGTTAGGGAGTGAGTGATTAAGTTAGGGTTAGAAATGAACTGACTTCTTGTTTTGATATTTGGGAAAAAAAAGTTTTTTTTAAAAAAATACATTTTTACCGGGTTTCAGGTCCAGACCTGAAAACCCCGGGTTTGGACCTGATCCGGACCGGGACCGGGAACCTTGAATTTTAAGGACCGGGACCGGACCTGAATCTACAGGTCCGGGTCAGGTCCGGTCCCAACAGGTCCGGATCAGGTCGGTTTTCAGGTCCGGTCCTGTTTATGTACACCCCTACTCAGGACTCATCACTCATGGTAACATATACAGATATTAAGATAATACAAGGTCAAATTTAAAAATAAATTACTTTAGTTAGTTTTCAATTTTAAACTTTTTAACAACATAAAATTTAATGTAATCACATCTATTTATCCTGCTAAACAAACATTAGAGAACATTACAATAAGACTAACAACTCCATTGTCCTAGACATTCACTATTTATACTAATATTAAGGTAGAGAATATATCAACTGACAAACCAGTGATGTTTATTTGTGAATTGTTTTAATTCAGTGCACCGAAAGAATAAGATATTTGTTATTTAAACACATAAGAAAAGACAAAGATTAATGCAAACTTTTAGCTACACCTAGTCATGCTCCATTTTTAACATTTTAAGAACCTTGTTTTTTTATAATGAGTGGGTTAGCATTGTTATTGCTCATTCGTGGGTTTGATGTACCTAAAGCAAAATAGACGGTAGATACACTCGAATGTATAATAATACTCTTACATAATAAATCAATTGTGTGATTAAGTTATCGAATCAACTATAATCAACATAATGAAGAAAGATAATATCCGATATTTGTTAAGATAATATCGTAATTAATATGATATATTTTTTTATTCTATATTTCAAGTGATTATATTTTAGAAAAAAAGTCATTGTATTTGATTAGGAAACTATTCCACGTGCCCAAATATGCTAAGAATTAATATAAATTTAACATAATACATACTTTCTGTGTTATTTAAAGTTCTTCCTATTTAAATGGTATTTATTATCATCGAAATCGATAGCTCCCAAACTTTAGTCATGCTATGCTGAGTCCTCCACAAAATAAAATGCCATTATTCTATCATTCTCTAGCTTGGCAGGATACATGCCATCAAACACCTAGCAAAACATGCATTGATCTCTTAATATAAACCTACTATATATATTCTCTTTTTTCTCCCCTTTAAAAAAAAAAAAAAAAAAAAAATTCTAAAAAAAAAATTCAAAAAAAAAAAAACCTTAATCTATGGCAGCCTCACCAACAATAGTTAGCCACCATCAAACAAACACCTACACAGCCTACGACGTGACGTGTTTCAACCATCGGGTTCGAACCATCGTGACACGTTGTCCAGACGTAGTAACGTCATGGATCAGCCACATCCGATCCAACCATCATCCAACCATAATCGGCCTAGACACCGAGTGGCTAAACCCAATAGCAACCCTACAACTATGTGTAGGTCCAAACTGCCTCATCTACCAGCTCCTCCACTCGCCTTCGATCCCTTCGTCCCTCGAGGATTTCCTAGGAGATCCACAATGCAGGTTCTCAGGTGTCGGAATCTCAGGTGACTCTCAAAGTCTGTTAAAGGATTATGATCTGCGGTTGTCGAGTACGGTGGATGTTAGCAAGGTTGCGGCCGAGGCGGGGAAGGTGAGAGTGAATGCGGGGCTTAAAGAGGTGGCGAACGCGGTGTTGGGGTGGGAGATGGTCAAGGTTAAGGAGATTACAATGAGTAAGTGGAATAAAGAAGTGCTTGATCAAAGTCAAGTTATGTATGCTTGTATTGATGCCTTTGTTAGTTATCATATTGGTAAAGAACTTGTTGGCAAAAGTAAAAATAATTGCGTTGATGATTTGTATACTCGAGCTCGAAAATAGGTTAAAGATTTAATGTCAAAAATTTAATTTTTGATATGTTTGATGTATACACAAGTTTTAATTTGAAGGGTTATCAAATTGATTAGGGTTTTATTTTTCAAAAGTTCGCATGATTCCTGAAATTAAAGAGTTAATTTTGTTAATACTACCTCCATCAATCCATCATAATTCATAAATAATCCGTAAAAGTTGTACATAATATGATAATATGTAACGGAGGTAGTATAAAAAGTATATATATAATGTGATTCGATATCATATCATATCTTTTGTGTGTTTGATTAGTCTTGATATTAGATCGTGTTTGATTAGTCTTGATATCATATCGTGTTTGATTAGTCTATTTTAATGTGTTTGATTTTGTATTTGATCTCTCTTTTATTATATTGGAAATTGATGGTCAAAGAATAAAAATAAAAATTTACAATTGAATAGAGCCATGGACGGCGGCTTTTTTTCAATGAGTAAACTTATTTTGAGCATGTGCTTCCAAATAAGTGTAATTATGCTTTTTAGTTGAGATTTTAAAACTTCTGTATATAATAAGTGTAATTTTTAGCATGTGTAAGTTTTAAGGAATTTTTATGCAAATGAAACATACAACTACAACATCATACTACTGTAATTGTTTTTATTTGTAATTGTTTTTCAGTTTATTAAAGGATATCATACTAATTATTTTGTGGAATGTGTTCAATTCGTGGAAATGATGTAAACTTATTAGAACATTAAAAATTGAATTAAGATATTACTCGGTGTAGTTATTGTTTGACCTCGTAGTGCTTCGACAATAGAACGTCAAATATACTTCGTCGGCCATAAAACAAATAAAATTCAAAAATAACTTGTTCTTCAGAAGTCATGTTCAACTAGTATAGAGAATAATAGAGATCATAGCGTCAATTATTACCAAAATTTATTAATTCAACAATAACCACTTTTTAGCTGTGCTTTTTCGTGGTGAATCAAAAATTGGTTAGTTCAAAGTATAAAAGTTTCTATACAATTAAATTGATGAATTATGATGTAATGAACATAATAATTCCATAAAGAAAAAAGTATTCTTGGCTTGCTCATCAAAAGAACAAATCCTCACAATGACTGGGACAATAAACTGTCATCTTCCTTTTGGATTGTAGCCTCCAGTTCCTCTGTTGTTAGAATCTTGGAAGACGGACTAAACTTTGTATTATCAAGCGATTCAATTTGATCCAATGGAATGGATGTCAACGAAAAATGGGTTTCAGCTGCCTTGATTGTACGATGGATAAATTCTGATCTCGGTAAAACATCCTTCATGCGGCATATAAATTCTGAATGGTCCCTTGCCTGAACATGAGAGAGATGTTATTATAGAGCGCAAGCAGCTGCCTGATACTTTATACTTGTATAGTATCTATAACTCTATGGTGGTTCTATTCTATAGGTACTAAAAACTGTGAAGGTTCATCAAGCTCCAAGGCCCTTATTGCATAAAAATTTAATTAGAAAATAAGCAACACAAGTTACAAACCTGCCTATACTTTGGTGCTCGCTGAGGTATTTTCAAGTACGTCATATTTGCATCTTCATAGTCCCACAAAAATGATGTGTGATGGATCCACCTATTTTTAGTGATGGATTGAGCATTGCCTCCAAATTTTCGGCTTCCAAACACGTAATCTGTGGAAGAAGCAAAACTAATTGATGTCATAAAATCAGCTCAGCATGCAGCAAAAGTCCTAAAATCCATTCATCACGGAACAGAAGCCAAGGTGAAGAAAAGACTCATGTAAAAGTCATGCACCAAAAAAACAAGAGAATGTATATTTAAACATACATAAAGCTCGTTGTGTTTCTAAATACACATCATCAGACTTTTAAATATAATCCTTCTACTGCAAATTTTGCTAAATGTATTAATAAAATTTATGCCCTTGGAATGATGTCTAAAAAAACTTTCATAGTAAAAACATTTTACAAATTTGAGGGGAAAAAAAACTACAAAAAAGTGGGTGTCTTACATCAGAAACCAGAGGGAGAACTCCATAATTGAATCATTTGAAGGATTCAGAAATGTTAGTCACCAAGAAAACATTTAGGGAGGCATCTTATGCAAAACAATAGAAGATCTAAAAAATATGTAATCAATTACCATTTTCACGTAGCTTATAGTCCTCAGCTCCCTGAAAAACTTCATCATACAATAGACTACTCCACGCCATTATTGGCTGAGGATATGCTTGCAAACCAGGAACAGCCTCTTTATTGCATATGAATGAAACAAAGATTGTCCCATGATCAACAATAACAGTACCTCCCCCAGTGAATCGCTTGATGACAGAAATCTTATCTCGCAGCACGGATTTAACATCAAGAAGTTCCGCAGGCTTGCTGATAGCATGACAAAAACAAAGACCTCATCAAATTACGATGTCAGGTAGGATAACTCCAGAAATCATGCTAATTTTTGAAGCACATGCAGATCACATCTTCCAGGAACCTTGCAAACCTAGAGTAAATTACTTGCCAAAGTTTATTAGGTATTACAGTATATGTGAAGTTCCCTGCCATCAAACTCAACTACGGCGCTACAGATATAGCAGCAGAGTATATATAACACCTAGATGATTCATTTGTAAATTCAGGAAGCAATAACTAAAGCTCAGAGCTACTCCAATGCCAAAGCTGGTCAATATTTTCTTGGTCAATCTTGGAATGGTATTAAAATCAAACAGGCTCATTTCTCTTGCGTCTCATTGCCAAACAAAGTAGAGAGGTACAAGTATGTAGATTGACATAATTTATGAACTAAAATGCATGCCACTTATTAAGACAAGAGAATGCAATAATATTCAGCTTACCATGCCTTGGGTAATCCTAATGCACTCACATGAACTGTAATAAAGCTAAAATGCAAAGCTACTTCTTATGCTTAGAGAATTCTGGCACCAGGGAAAAGAACTACTTACCCCGATATTCCCATGACAACTGTAGGATCAGGTGTTCCATCATTAATGACACACCAATTGTCTGATGAAGTACGAAGCAGCTTTTCTTCAAGATGTAGCTGCTGTAGTATAGGTACTCTATTCATTCTTACTAGATTCATCAATGGAAGACTAGAGTTTCTCAGTTGGGATATAACCATTACAGATGTAACCTACAATTACCTTGGTTCCAACTTTTTGGACACTAGGTCATAAAATGCTTTCATAAATTATGATGCCGTGCTGCTACTCTGATTTTGAGATGCTCCAACAAAAAAAAGAATGACCCTACAAAGGACATAAGAGATTCAAGACAAGCTAAATACAGATATCCTAATCTGCCTGGAGCCAGAATTTACATCTATCCTTGAACTAATCTATGATATTCTAACTGACCAACCTCATTACTACAGCTTATTAGTTATCAGTCAAGGCATACAAAGTAATTACAACTATGAGGAAGCAAAATGCAATCATTCCCTAATGAGCACAAATAAAACATTGGCAGAAACACAACAATATTGACTACTTAACTAGAAAGTAATAGAACAGACCCTTCTCAACATTTGGTAGATCGCAAATTACCCTATCATCTCAACATTGTTCAAATTTTAGATTCAAATCCCTCCATCAAACTCTCCTTCACAGTTACCAAAACTCTCTTAAAATCAACAACTACTACTTTATCCATCGAATCGCCCCATCAATTCATAAATCACAACCTCTCACTATACAGCTTGCCTCATATCTTTGTAATGGTTACCTGCTCCTTCCCAGCAACATTTTAAAATGATAATCTTTTTTGGACCAAGAACAACATTCAGTGAAGCTGATTTTTAAAAACACAAAAATTTGAATAAAAGCCTATGATAATCAAACAAAGTTATTTTCAAAAGACTGGAACTTCCAACAAAAATAAATAATTCCCAGATTACAATCTTCAATTTGTAATGCACTACTCAAATTTCATTTATTTTTTTTATTTTTTTTTCTAATTACATCTTTCTAATAAGTAATTTAATTATTTTGCACCAGAATTTCAAAACCCTTAATCACGCTCTCCACATTAATTACTGTTCTAGTGATAGTATATTAGTATATAGAAGTTTTTCTCTTAGGCATTTCATCGAACACCTTACGTGCACCAACAGTTCCTCTCTCCCAACAACCATACATTTAAGTATCCTTCAAACCCTATTTTTAACATCGACCCATGAATCTATGTCCCAAATCTCAAATCCCCAATTACAGCACAGGCGTGAAGAACAAAAGGGTATGATGAAGCCAGCTTGAACCACATATTTGACATAAAATTGTAAAATTAAATTAATTTACCTTCAAAGCTCTGCCGCCGAAAGCTAGAATCCAAAGAAATTTGACGGCCACCTCGCCGGAAGATCGTCGGATGCGGTGGTTTCCGACAAGTCGCAGCGCACAACAGTAAGAAAAATTTTGCTAGAAAAAGGAGGAGAAAGAAAAGAAAAAATAGAGCTTGATTTTCAATAAACGATCACAAATGATTGACTACTCCGTAAAACATTTTTCCAACATTTCACGCAATTTTAAATTACATGTCATTATGAATATTATGAATTATATAGCCTAAGGGCTATGCATAAAAACTAGCAAATTCCTCCAATTAATGGTATATATCTTATTTCAATGGAATCTATGACAAATTTAATACTAATAATTAGACCATCATTCAATTCTCATTAAATTGTATTTAAAATAGGAAAAAGATATATGCAGCCCAAAGTGCAAAGAATAAACATAAAATTAATATTTATTACACCGATTTACTCGTGAATTGTTGATAAATTCCCAACTTAATACTAAAAAAGGAAGTATATTAAATGCTTATATGCAGCCCTTGCATTACCCTTTAAAATATTATTTCCTACCCACTTATTAGTTATACACATTATTTTAGGAAATAAAATATGTTCATTGTACTGCAATTCTGTAAATCATCTTGAAAGCAATTTTTTTTTTTTATAAAGGGAAAAATAAAAAAAAGAGCACACAATTATTTTAACGACTTTGATTTCACTGGAATTGGTCTAAGTATGGCAGTCATAATATTACAAATTCGTCCTTGAACAATTTCTTGTACAGCAATATCAATCTAAAATTTTCAAAAGTAAAAAGATTAACTACATGATTTAAGAAATTTTACAATTAAAACAGTAAAATATATTTCAAGAAGTTAGTAGACAATATCAGCAAGTCAATTAGGATTTGTATCCTTCTTTTTTACTCCAAATATAAGAGTGGGTTATAATGTTAGGGTAGAATCACAAGTATTAAAACAACTAGCATGATCGTAATTTACTTTATTAAAAAAAAAATAGACAACTCATCAAACTGGTATACATTACTTCATTAACAGGGAAAAAAAAAAAAAGACAATTTATCAAACAGGTTGTGGGCAATAAGATTATCACAATGCAAAATATTTTCACAATACTGATGGTGATGAATTGATGATCAATTACTCATTAAAACAAAATATTCATCTCATAAAAGACAAAAAGACATACCTTTTAGCATAAAAAATAATTCATAAGACTCTTGCTAACCTTTTTTTTTTTTTTTTTTTTTAATTTTCCCCACTAGTGTAGATAGAAAAGATGTAAAATGACGAAGAGGAAATGTTGTAAGTTGATTTGATGGAGACTTCAGGGTTTTTTTTTCATATATTTTTATGATATAAGTAAGATGAAAAATCTGATTCCAATTTAGGCGCCAAGTATTAGTTTCATGGGGAATTAACATATTTGTGTGGGTATGTGCTATTTATTGACTTGTTGTTTTTTTATTATTCCCCATAAATATTAAACATGTACACTATTATTTTTATTGAAAATATAAGAGAATCTAGACATGTATTAATAGTTATACATAGCCCTAAGGGCTATGTTTAACATTTGCCTAATTATAATGATCTTAAAAAATGAATAAAAATAAGATTCTTTAAAAGTGGTTAGAGTTTTTCTCTGATTCCAAGAGATCCTCGATCGATTCTCACCCCCCATGGTCTCGACCTTGTGGCTCTATAAAACAAATTAATTAATATATTGATGAGTTACTTTTGGTACCTTGAAAAAAGCTTCTGGTGATTTTTATACCCATCTAATACTTTATTTTATTTTGGAACCTATTAAATTCTAAAAGTATAGTTTTTATACCTCCGTCTAACTTCTATTACAGTTTCCGTTAGTGGCGCCCAACCATCGTCCAGCCACCCCTTCCTTCTCAGCCACCTACACGGTCACTGCTGGTCTTCCGTTATAGCAACCAAGCGCGCAACCAAGTCACCATAGTAGCCTGCCACAGAAGCCCAGTCGCTGCGGCCAAGCACGCAACCCAGTCACCACAGCCAGCGAAACTACCTTAATTCACCTCCCCCACTCCCGAAAAACTAGGCCAACAATTCTTGCACACTCCAACCGCCGCCACCACCACCACTCAAAACTCCCTTAATTCACCTCCCCCACTCTCGAAAAAGCCCAAACACTCATCCCCAACATCAAAAACCCTAGCCACTAGGGTTTCGGGGTAGGGGAAGGATCGATTCGAAATTATGGGAGTGCATGAGGGCCTGAGGGGTTTCTGTGGTGGTTGCGGGGGAGTGTGAAAGGGGTTTTGGGGAAGTGGAAAAACGGCGATGTCGAGCTGAGGAGGTGCGGAGGGTTGGGGAGGAAAGAACGGCAGTCCGCTATTAACGCTGGTGGTGAAGCTGCGTGAGGGAGCAGCAATTTAAAAGGGGAGATTGCTGCAATTTTGCTGCTGTTGAGGCTAAGAGGAAGGAAATAGAGGGGTAGGATCACGGGGGGAACTTTTGGGCATTGTCACCGGCACGGGGAAGGTGAAAGGTTGCTGACGGGGAGAGGGGAAGAGTAGCAGTGGCTGGGTTTTGTTTAAAAGTTTTTCTTTAATAAATTGAATTATTAATTAATTACATAATGGACCCCACTTAACAACCTCTTAACTAACGGATTATGTTAAGTGATACTAAAATCTATATTTTGTAACTTTTGATAGGTATCAAAATAAAATAAAATTTTGGATTGGTAACAAAAGTCAGCAGATGCCATTTTCGAGGTACCAAGAGTCAAAATTTTTAATTTTTTTTATATAACTTATGGCTAAGAAATGTAAAAGTTTAATCAAA
The DNA here is from genome assembly GCF_948465745.1 of Chenopodium album. Taxonomy (NCBI): domain Eukaryota; kingdom Viridiplantae; phylum Streptophyta; class Magnoliopsida; order Caryophyllales; family Amaranthaceae; genus Chenopodium; species Chenopodium album. The sequence continues at coordinate 76,996,309 of NC_137838.1, forward strand.
TTTAGACAGATGAGTTAATAAAACAATTTAATTCAAATTTAGGGAGATGGGTTGATAAAAACAATTTACCATATAAATTATAGATCTTTCTTTAAAAGATTCATAAATTCAAAATTTTGTTGTTATTTTATTTTATTTTATTTCTTATAAAATTGTGTAAAATAAAAATCCGAGTAACAAATAATTGATACGTGGTACCTATAGAAGAAACTTTAGCATGAGGGCTTAAAATAAAAATGTGTCATAAATACATAAAACTCACATAAATACTTCTTCTGTATTATTTGTGAGACATAAAATATTCCTTTGTTGCGAGTAATATGTAATGGAGGGAGTATTATTTTACTTTTAAAAACTTAAACATTTAAATATTTGATAAGGAGCTAATGATATCTTTCTAAAAAAAAAAAAAAAAAAAAGGAGCCCATGATATGGGATAAAGATTATTATAAGTTGAGATAAAATTAGGAATGAATGGCAAAGTGTATTAAATTACTCTTATTAATGGTCTCTCCTTTCATTTCATTGATATCAAAATAAATTGTACTATTACAGTATTTCTAATGCATGTTTATTTTATTTTATTTTTTAAAAAAGAAATTCTTATTTTACCGATACATCTCACGAGTCTTGGTTCTCCCCTTCTGCTAGCGCCCTAGTTATCAATTCACTATGATGAGGAAGACTTTGGCCTTGTTTGCCAAATAGTTGTTAGCGGTACGGTTTGCTGGTTCACTTGGCTTGTTTGTCTAGGTGGAATATTTGGTTGTTTATACTGGCTTTTGAAATTAGTTGTTTAAGTTGGCTATTAATAAAACTATTTGGTAAATTTAGTTGTTGGCAGTTGGTTGTTTATTAGATAATTTTTGGGTCAACAAGCTAAAAGCCAACAATAAAAAGCTTCTCATAGCATCTTTTTCATTTTGGCTTAAAACTCAGCTTTTTCGCTAAATGAAAAGCCAATTACCAAATACTTTTTTTTTTTTTGCCGTTTGATGGCCACATAAAAAAGTCAAAAGCCAAAAGCTAACCAAAAAGTCATTTACCAAATATGGTCTGTATCCTTATCCTTATCCTTGTCTTCCATATTGTTCTTTTACTTCATAGTATATTCTTGAACATGGATAGATTGTCAACTTGCTTTGTTTTCTTTCTAAACTAGAAGCTTGCAATTATGTATGTAATAAGATGGCTAACGCACACGATGTTATGTGCGTGCCATTTCTAGTTATTTTCAAATAGCTCTTTTAGTAGTTGGCAACATAAAAATATGTAAACAATTTTTTTTTTAAATTATAAATATTCGTACATTATTCTTGAAAGTTAAATAAAAAGTTAAGACAAATAATAGTAACGGACATTTTAGAGGGTATATAATTGTCCAAACACTATTCATAAGGCTTAAATCAATAAATCACACAAGAAAATGCTTAAAGACAATTAACATCATATTAATATGGGCATGTAGGTAAACAAACATTTTTAAAGATATAATTGTCCTCACACTATTAATAATTGTTTCTCATACTTTTGAAAAGGTAGTGATATAATTAAACACCAAGCTGCTTTTCCATTATATTACAAGATGTATACCTGTACAATTTCACATCTTTTGTTTTTTTTTATCTCTTGACATTGTATACAAGATTGTCAAGGAATCATAAAAAAATAGTTAACAAAAAAATAGATGGGGAAGAAGGCATCATAGGGGAAAGGATCTCAACTTGTGGCCGATCTCTTTTCCCCCTCAAAACCTAATTAACTATATCTACATTATTCTAGTAATAGCTAGTATACAACTAATCATACAAACAAGTAATTAGGGCAACATTGCTAATCATACTTTTGGCGTTGATAATATGGAATACTTACTAGCTTTCTCTAGAATAAAATTAAAAAACTTTGTAGCAAGGGAGCTTATTATCTGTTGAAGAATAGACCTTTCACGTATCACCATATGTAAGTGTTCCACGTTGGTTGAAGAAGAGAGAGTTTATCGCTTTATAAGACTAGAGGGCTACTCTTCCTATTGCCATATGGCTTAGCTTTGGAATGAAACCTCCTTTGGACTTGTGAAGTGGACACTCTCTCTTAGTTCGCGGGTGTGGTCCAGACCTATATTTAAAATTTATCGAAACTTTTTTCAAGCTGAACCCACTCTTTGGGTTATACCAGTACTCTTCCGTTCCTCAAACACCTCAGGTAAAAGCCTTTCAAAAATTTCGAGAAATAATTCCCATTCTTCTTGGTCTAATTTTTTAAAAGAGATGCCCTCAATTTCACTCTTTCTGCTTGGTACCGCGAAACTGATGCTCTTAACCAAGTGTCCCGCCTTGCGAGTTTCATTAACATCCATGCCAACACTTTGACAATGTCCATGCTCTATTAGTGAGCATAACTTCTTATCATTATCAGATGAAAATTCCTTTACAAAATGAGGTTGTAGTGGTGCAAGTGGTGGCTTTCCTATTGTAGAAAATTGTGTTTGTAATGCCTTGTTATAATGTTTAGGCATACTTTTTGGGATTTCTTCTTCACATTCCTCATCAAACAAAAACATAGAAGACTCATTTTCTACTATCTTTTCAACATCTTTTGTAAGCAAAGAAACAGCATCCTTTGCTCTACCACAAATTCTTTCCAACACGCTCATTGTTTCCTGGCCGCCATGGCAATCTCGAGTCATCATCTCACCTATGTCACCAAGGCATAAACCCGCCGCAGTTGCTCTCTTTAAGAAGATGGTGCAAACAACAAGAACACGGATGGAAGACTCGTTGAGGCGAGGGAGTTGAGTACGTAAAAGCCTAGCATCTTCAAATGGATTAAGATTTGATATATAATCTATCTCGACATCTGAAAAGGGTATCGATGCTTGAGGCCAATGGAGCCACTCGAAATAAGGGTCATCTAACCACTCGGGTAAACAAAGGCCATGATCAATAGGAATGAGCTCGGCGGCACCTAGAGAGTGCTTGTCTAGTTCATACTTCTTAACTAGTATATTTCCAGAGTGTCGATCGATATTTAGAAGCCTTATATCAAGGATCCCAATACGATGAACCGAAGAGACTGAAAACCCAGAAGGACTAACATCCCCTGCATCTGAATCATGCTCTACAAAGCGTTGAAGAGACGCGATTTTGTACCGTGATGATGATATAGGAGCTAGGTCGTTTACATGAAAATTGACATGAGAGAATTTGACAAGTGCTGTAGGAGGAACTCCAGCAAAACCATCATGATCAAGGAGATAAGCAGCCAACTCTCTTATGCCAGTTTCGCCAACTCGAATTGAGCGTTTTATTCCAGGTTGCCCAAGCATTCTCCCTGTAAACCCCTTTGGGTTGTTGAATGCTAAAGGCTCCTCGTCCATTGGCTTTGTGACCGCGACAATTTCTGTGTTCCTATTATTTATAAAGTAAGCCCCTCCTAAACCATTTGAAACCGGCACCGGTTCCACACCAGAGGCTAAAGCTATAGCAACCTCAACAACAAGTGCTCGAGCTTTAGAGGCACCCTTACCACCAATGAGTTCAACCTTTCGAGTTTCACCATAAACCGAAGCATCCACCTTGTTATTTAAAGTCAAGCAAGGAGTAGAGAAACTTCGCCGTTGGAAGCTCCTACTAAGATCCGCTTGCCCTAAGGAATGAGCCACATCAGTTGGGCTCGGCTCGACCGCGACAAAATCAAGATTAGTGAAAGACAGAAGCCTACATCTTTGTGATCGAGAAGGAGGTGTTATTCCATGATGTTGATCGACAACTACAGCCATTTCGGAATCGAGTTTAAACGAGGGTGATTGAAGAACAAGCACTTCACAATTCTGTTTAGTAGACTTTTGAAATTGAGGTTGATTATCAAAGAGGAAGAAATTAAAAATTCCTTTCAACATTTAGCTATCCCAAGAATGAATTGTAGCCATTGGATATATATATTTTCCTACATACAATCAAGTATTACAAAAAATAATTAAGACGAATAATTAAACTAGGCAAAAATCATAACTAATTTTTTTTTTTTTTTTTTTTGACAAAATCATAACCAATTTTATTTATATAAAAAAAAAATTAAAAAAAAAAAAAAAAAAAATCGACACTATAAATATTTTATATTTAATTAACTTACCTATGTATTTGTCCCTCGCTCCTCTGTACATATCTCGTCAGAATTCTGCAAGATTTATCATTCAAATAATGAAAAAATGATCAAAGAATAAAAACTCAATAGTCCAATTTCAACATGATAAAAAAAAAACACAAAAGGGAATGAATATCTCATCATTTAATTATCAGTCTCTTGCTACATGAAAAAGGTGAAAACATGACTTTTTTTTTTTTTTTTTTTTTTGATACATACATGAAGTAAAGTTCATGAAAAAGTAATATTTACAACACTAAATTTTATGCTTTTTTATACATTCATATATTATCAATTTGTAAAGAACATAACAATTTCATTATCAATAATATTATTTACTCAAAAAACATCAAACATTATAACAAGAACATTAATTTCATCCTTACACTAAAATTTACTTAAATAAAAATATATATATATATATGACTTTGTTAAGAGCATAACAATTATTGCATTATCTTTAAAAAAAAATCATCAATTATATTTCATACTTACACTAAAATTTATTAAATGTAAAGTTTTTATCAATAAAGGAAAGACAGAGATTAAAACGAACCCTGAACACTGAGAAAGGCATTCAGGCACGACGAAAACAAGCCAAAGAGAGCGTGAGACAATCAAAATGATGAAGAAGAATAGATATAGAGTAGTCTTCTCAGAGGAATAATACTCCTCCTTGAAAACATACACAATTAAGGTGCTCCTTTCTTTCCTTTCTCCTTCCCCTTTCTCAAATAATAAATTCAAAAAACTACCTTTCATTTATTTTCCACTTCTCTTTTTTTTTTTGAAAGAAAAGTTTACTTTTTTAAGAACAAATTCTCTCTTCTTCATTTTTCACCCCAAGTGTTTGTCCTCAACCCAATTTCCAAGCGTTGTCATCGCTAACTGTCTTTCTATTTTAAGGGATTATTTTTTCTTTTTTGGTAAGCATTGTTTTTCCATTTCACTCTCACACAGCAAAGATTTGTTAACATTAGTTTTTGTAATAAGTAAATTGTGTTTTGCATATTTAGCAATAAGAGTTGTCTTTTTAGAAAGAAAAGGAAATGGAATTTTGTTACAAGAAAAGTGTTTGTTTACCCATCTTGTGCAAATCCTTAATTTAGCTCCTAGTCTTTATCATTAATCACAATTCATAAGTTAAAAAAGTAATAACTATTTGTCCAAAAAAAAAAAATGAAGTAATAATCAAATATATAGAATAATAAACTTTTATAGGTAACAAGTTTAAATAATGTGACATTGTCTCAAAGTAGATGCTTGTATTGTACTCCATATATACTTTGTAATTAACATTTTCCTATCTTACATGTTTCATTTTCATAAGTTAATTCCAAACCATCCAAAAACATTATAATTATCTTTATATATATATATTTAATTCATAAAACTAATACTCTATTATACGGAGTATATGATTACGAGTATATGATACAACATACAATGGCGGATCTTGGGCCAAAAAGTTTGGGAGGCCAAGGTTTGATCCTCCAACCTTTTGCTCAAAAATAACAATACTTAACCACTATGTCATAACTTTTTAAGTATAATTATTAGACATTATATTACTTAAAACCAATAGCTTAGAAAAATTAAGGGGGGCCGGACCCCGACCCATCTCAACAAAGGTCCGCCACTGACAACATACAAGTAACAAATAAAGAAAAAGTTTTTTTTTTTATATATATATTTTTTTTTTACAAAATAATTACTTTTTTTGTTGAAGGAAAAAGGAATAATTACTAATATAAGATAATGTACTCAATTACATCATACACCATATTATTATTTTTTTAGGTAACTCAAAATTCTCTTCATCCATTTCTTAACTTTTATTAATATTATTTTTACGTTTTTAACCCTTTGCTTGGATTATTTATTGTCAAGCTCCTAGAATTCTATAGAATTCAAATACAAAACAGCAAAAAGGCCATCAAAACTTCCACAAATCACAAGCATTCACACAACTCTTACTTGAATATATACACTATTATCACTAATATTATCTTGCTATTAGTGATTTAGTTCACTATTATCACTATATTCTGTTTGAAAACTCGTTTGTGAGTTTGTTGTACTCTCTTATGCTTCGTATAGTGAATTTTCGAGGGTTTTTCCTCTATATATGAAGTTTTTTTTTCAGGATAAAATTGCGTGTTTTTATTTTTTTTAAACCAAAATTGCGTGTTTATTATATTTAACCCTTTCTTACATTAAGATGTCACCCAAAAAAAAAAAATATAACATCAATGCCTTCCTGAATTCCTGATAAATCAATCTCATAACTCGATCAAGACAGTGAAATCTGGTAAATATTAGACTAATATCAAAGAATTTTATTCAATTTCATCCAAAAGAAAGATTGGGTGTACCAGATTGTCTACAGAATTACAAATTATTACTACATGATGATTGTTGATTTTTCAGTTTGTTTTTGGGCAAACTGCCCTAGTTGTTCTTACAAGAAAATCTTTACAGAACTGCCACTGCCTCCTTTTGTGAGACACCATTCGGCTGGACTATGTTCGATGCTAATGCATTCGGCTGGTTTCCTTTGCTTGAAGCAGCTAGTGTTTCGTCATCATCATGAGGATATGATCTCCCACTGCTACGTACAAGGTCTTTAATTGCAGTCTTCAGTTCCTGGTCCTTCAGCAATGTTTCTAAGGTAACATGGGAACCTACAAGTTGAAATTTGGAATCAAGATTATTCGACACATAATTAACAGATAAAAAATGCAGCTTATAGCAGTCTTTCCAAAGCACGAAACAAAGTAGTCTGCTAAATTACAAATAGGAGCTTAAAAACAGAGGAAATCAACAAATAGGAGCTTAAACATACGGAATCTCCAGTAATGTTTCGGATTAGTGGGATCATTGATTGTCTCCTCAGTTGCAGGGCGTGTTGTGTAATCTGTTTTCAAGGCCAGTAGATCCTGAAAACAAAAGGTTGACAAGTTCTTGACGTGAATTGATAATCCATCGCCTGGCTATAATGACAAGCATGAAAAGAGGTCTATTTGTACCTGGAGAGGGAAAATAGCCCACATTGAAGGGGCTTCAACATGCTGGCGTATGATAAAATAAGAGATTTCTGGTGTGCATTTGCTGGGTGGTAGCTTATTTGATCCCACTACAGTCTTGAAAAACCGACGTCTTCTCTCTTCATCTTCTTCCCACCAAGCACGCATAGTAGAGCAGTCGTGACATGATGGAGCACATACCTGAAACAAGCAAAGCATGTTTCAGTTACAAGTTTACAACACAGTAACAAACCTTTCAAAAGTGTTACTTCCGTTTCTTTAGGTTGGATCACATAAATATAACAGTGAATGGTAAATAAATTTAAATCGTTTGCTTAAATAAACAAACAAAAAAAGGATGGTAAGGGATTGAAGAAAAGATAAATGTGGCTAGATTGTTATATAAAGGGTATTTCCCATATCGGTAATAAAAATTCTCCAACGACATTTACTTGCATAAAATTAGTGATGGCGACAAATGAGTGATATACCCTAAATGTTATACAGAGTAAACATGCGTATTGTATTTGGTAATTATCCCAATTTTCAACTTTGTTTGGTTCCTTTATTGTAATATATACTCCCAAGATCACAAAACTGTTTCTTCAACTACCTTAATCTTATAGTAAGTCAATTCCATACCAGCTATAATGGTGTGCACAACTTTTCATAGAAGAGGAGGTCATAGACGACTTACTGTCATATACCCATATTGGGAAGGAATGCCGAACTCCAAATCAGGCTCATTTGGCATACGCTGAATCCTTAAGCCAATTAATCCGAGCTCTTGCATGACCTGCATGAATTATAATTAGTAACAAAGGTGACTACTCTAGTACACAGAGATGAAATTAGCCAAGAAATTTAGGAGTCCACTTACAGGATGAACACAAGAAGGAATCATCCCCAAATCTTCACCACAAGCCAACATATCTGATGAATTCAAGAGGGCTGGCAGGGTTTTCAGAGCATTTTGGCGCCAAAGGTTTTCTTGCCGTTGGAAATAATAATCATAATACAATCTTCTCATAACATTTTTACTGTGTCAACAAGACTTGAGTCAGAATATTTAAAAGCAATCCTCATCATGTCACATGTATTAATTTTGGGTAAAGAAGATGTACTCTTTGCTGAATTATGTATCAGGCTGAATACAATTGAAAGGTACCCACTATTTTAAACAAGATAGAAATCAAGAAAGGAACAAAGGTCATCTATCCTAATTTTATCTTCTTTCAAGCATTCAATTTTTAGTTCAGAAGTCCCTTCCTATAAGGCCATCTCTTCTTACATTATCTCCTCAACTGGTCTTGTTTAGCTCTCTAAATAGTACACCTTTGTCCCCATATAATATGCCACAATTACCATTGCCTTTTTTAAGGAATGGAACACAAAAGGTATATTTCCTCTCAAAATCCTCAAAAACCATGCCACCCATCTATAAAGAATTGCTCCGACTATGATGAGTGAATGTGTGATGTATCAGGTTGTGGGGGCAATACTTTTTCACTGAACCAATATATTATAACAAAGTGCTTGTATTGGAGCTTTTCAACTTTCAAATAAGTTGGACATTGGACCATTAAAAATAATAATGATAAAGGTGAACCACACTGGGTTGTGTCTTATAACAATTTCAACAAATTTCAGCTGCATAGAAAAACTGCAAGTTACAGGCTTAGTAAAGAACAATATATCTGAAGGCAGGGATTAGATACCTGTGATCATCTAGATCTTTAAAACTTGTAGTGTCCTCAAGATTGAAACGAGGATAGAATTTGCTAGCATCTTCTGGATCTCTGATCAGAACTATATTCTGTAAGATTAAATTTAAATATGAGAAATTACTCCGAAGCAAAGCACACAGAAAAAAATATTTAGTTTGCCATCATGCTTTACCCGTAAAAGATCAAACAGATTGTGCCTTAGCTCGGCTTCAGTTCCAAGCAACAACGATTTTCCTGCGCATTCCTTGAGCTTGGAAGCTATCTTCTTCTCAGTGTTGCAATCTTCCTTAAACTAGAAAATAATTACTGTCAGGCACAGAAAGCATTGAACCGTTTATACTTGGACTAGAGTTGAGACAGTACAACAACAGAAAGGGGAAATACTAGCATCACCACAGATAATAAAAACTGTTCATTAGATAATTTTTCTGCTTATGCTTCTCTATCATAACATACTCCAGATCCTCCCCTAAAGTATCCTCTTCACTAAACCTCCAAAATTAATCTATGTGATATAGTAAGTCAACACCATTCTATGTTTGGAATTTTGAAGAATGATAATTCTTGTAAATAAAAACTATTAATCTCCTACTTTGCAGTTCACACTTTAATCAGGTCATCAGTAGTCTTGAAATGCATTAGAATGGATGACAAAAGAGAGACAGAAGAAAGAATGGCGGAAATGAAATTCTGTATTACTGGAATAATGTCAGAGCTACTGTACTTGGAAGCAATAAGCCAATAGAAGATGGGTGCCTTGAATTAGAGAAGGCAACATCAGGAAAGTGGACAGTATCTGCAATTAGGGTCATCAAAATTTTGCTGAACAAAATTGATAACTTTTTTTCCAGGTTCTGCTATATCAAACTACAAGCCACAACAGATTTGAAATAACATCCTATTCAGCTTGCCAGTAAGCAATTTGCTACCCAGCCAATTGAATATAGCTCTTAGTCACCCAGTGCCACCTCCAAAAGCATATATGGAAGACAAGAGAAACTACGTAATAACTTCAGCTACTGCAGGAAGACAAACTTTTTCAATGATACGGGTGTCTCTTTTTAATCAGCACGACAAGTCTTTTGATGCTTTGTCCAATTTTTTATTTACTATTGTGTTTACTCAATTGCAAATTTGCAACAGAGCATGCCCAAGTAATTTTGAAATGTTTGATCAATTACAACTGTCACCTGGACGGCCAGAGGGATAAGGAAAGCTAGAACTGAAAAGATTCTAACTATGGAATACCTCAAAATGCCCCTTATGACATTCGTTTAGGAAAAGAGCTGCAACAACTGACCAAGAAGAACCAAATTTCTCCTGAAAGAAGAAATTGATAATAATATTAGGAACTACATATATAATAATGCATGGATAAGAACTACATGAAGAAGGCAAGAGATAAGTAACCAGAAATTCTAACCTCCAAAAACTCTTGTCGAATGTATGGACGACTCAACCGGTCAAAGTCCCATATCCCCTCTTTTTCAAGCTCTTCCTGTAAACAGACAATATTCACTCATTGGACAGCCACAAGAATGCTGCAATATGCTAAATAAGGCATGTTGATGGTATATTAGAAGATATCTATGGAGAAAGTTTTCTGTTACCTGGCTCAAGGGAATTGATGGTCTGAACTTTCCAACTAGTCCAGTCATAGCATGGTCTGGCATTTCCCAAATTCTAAAGAAACCCAATATATGATCAATTCTATAAGCTGTAAAGTACTTCGCCATCTAAGATAAAGGACAGAAAAAAGAGAAAGTTAACATCATTAAAAACCCACGCGGAGTTGGAAAGTGCTAGTCAGTAAAGTAGTACACTTAAGCCTTAAAACCTGAGTCAAACGAGCACGCCACCATCCATAGTTGTCTTTTGACATCTCTTCCCAATTATAAGTTGGAAAACCCCAATTCTGCCCATTTTTATCAAAATAATCAGGTGGTGCACCAGTTGATGTGTTCATCCTAAACAAATTTGGGTAGACCCAGGTGTCGACACTATTTCTGTCCACACCAATTGGAAGATCTCCTTTCAGCACTACTCCTTTTTTCCTTGCATATTGAGCAGATTCTGACAGCTGCAATAACATTATCTCATGAGAAAGCCAGATTCAGATTTCTTGTTAATATAGCATAATTTGGGAACAAAAATTTATTACTCGCCTGTAAGTGCAAATGAAATTGTATGTAATAGTGAAAACAAATAATGTTGTAGTGGGGACTGTCTTCTGAGACAAGTTTCTCAAGCTGCAGAATCAGAAAACCTCTGTTAATTTTTTGGTAACAATCAGATAGTAGCTTTTATGGACAAAATACATCAACTAAGCCTCTCAAATTTCCATCACACTTCATACTAGCCCGAAAAAGCACCTTCTAATTTATAAGCAAATGGAAACAACCAATTACTAAGCAAAAGTAGGGTTACCTTCTCTTTCGAAAATTCGGAAAAACGGCCCCACTGACTATGATCTGAGGTTTCAAAGAAATCCCGCAAAAAACAGAAGGCTGCATAAGGTTTCAGCCACTCCTGTTCATCAAAAATAAGGGGTTAGGCCGTTGATAGCAGGAAATGAAATAAACAACGGATAAGAAATTCTCAGATTGATAAATATAAACCTCGTTCTCAGAAAAGAACTTCTGAAAAGAACTAGACTTGAGTATCAGGTCCTTTTCCAGGGTGAAAATCTTCTTAGCAATGGAAAGCTTGGTAGCCATTGTAGCATCATAATCAACTTGCTGCAGTCATTGAAGAGACCAACCATTATGCACTCATTTTCTTTGAGATTAGTAACTGACAATATTACCGCACAAATGTATCCAGTTGCAACATGTGAAAAGTTCACACCAATCTAACACCATATACTCAAATATCATAGGGAACATATGAGAGAAAAAGAGCATACATAATGTCCCAACAAGATACTACATTGCACAGCTTTGGGTTTTAGGGATAAAAGCCTGACCCAAATTAATTGAAATTTAGGACATTTGTTTCTTAATTAAGCATAACTTTGTGTGCATTGCAAAAGCCAATTGGGACAAACAAAAAGGAGCGGATGGATTAACTTCAGAAAGCATATGCCACAGCATAAACAGGGTTATTATCAAGAAAAAAACACTAATTATGTGCCAAAGAGTTGTGAAACATGGTTGCCAGGCCAGTCCAAATATTAAGTTTGACAGATAAATCCAGCAAGTGAAGCTAACATTGAAATGTAGTTTCAGGGCTTTTGACGAATCCACTAAAATAAAGTCTAAAAAATTATAATCATATACTATGTACTTCTGAAGTTCTAATCAGGGAACACTTAAATTTTTCAGCTACTTCCCATCAGTCTAATTAAGAGAGTACCTTTAAATCCAGTCTTTCTTTTTCCTTCTCAATCTCAAGCTGCAAGAATAAGAACAATCGCTTTTTGTTAACAGAACAGAATGACAAAATAATCGCTGGATGCCTGGATTCAAGGTAGAAGTTGTAGTGAATTATATAGTTTACAGATTTGAAGCACCTTAATTTCTTCAGGAATTTTCTTAGAAAGTTCTTGAACTCTCAGATACAAGGGATGCAATGCAAATACAGACAGAGAGCTGCAAAACATAGAGAGAAAAGAAACATTTTTATATTACTAAGAAAACCAGGTGCTTCCTTAAAACTAATGAATGCAGGTAAAAAAGAAACAAAGAAACCAGTCCCAGGAAGCTTATTGGCCAGCATGGCTAATACACAGAATAGCAGAAATATCATAATGCCAAACGAAAACATGATGTTGCAAAATCAAACATTTCACGCGCAGGCACAAAAATAAAGACCTGGATAAGTAGTTGAACCATCAAGAATCAAGCCTAACCTGTAAGGATATGAATCCCACCACATTCCATGTACAGAGGTGTCATTGATCGGCAAAAGTTGAACTAAATGGAAGCCTGAGGCAACAGCCCAGTCAACAAGTAACTTCAGGTCAAGAAACTCCCCAACTCCAAGATCATCTTCTGATCGAATTGAGAACATAGGGATTGCCATGCCAGATCCTCGCCATGGCATCTCCTGACATTACAAGCCACAAATGCTGTATAAATTCTCTAGACTGATATGACATCTAAAAGATTCCAGTGTACTAATTAAGAGCTTACCCTTATCATCCCATCTGAGAGGAAGATATATCTTGCTTTATTACTCAATGCTTCCACTGAAAGCTCTCTATTTGACCCTATCTCAATCGCAAACTTTCCAGCCTTATCATATTTTCCATATCTGTATGTGAGATAATAGCTAAGGAATTGAAGAGGATAGAAAATTGGGTTAGTAGCAACCAATCTTTATAACAGAAAACACTATGTAAGAATGCGGTAGCCAGACCCTTATTGACAAAACCCTAAGGAGGCCGTTCTAAAAACCTTCAAAAGGATATTTTATAGGAAAATCCTCTTTTCCCATCAAACAGTCTGCCTGCCAAATAGATTCACCAGCATAACTGAGCTTAAGAGCACCCTCGGTCTTCCACTGCCCCAGCTTTTGAGGACTGCCTATCACATAAACCTGCAAATATAACCAAAAGACAATCAAGTTTTGATACATCTTGCGACTCAAACAGAAAGAAAAAAAAAAGTCTAGATTACAATGTGCAGACAAAAAGCAATAACCAACTGCAAAAGGGGGGAAATAGGACTTACAGATGTCCCTTCATCTATGTTAGGACAGCAAATTTTGAAATGTACGAGGACTGAATCTGTTCAAGACAATCGAACAACCAATTGATCAGAAACGGGGGCAAAATTAATGCAGACAATAGACAGAGAAAAAGTTCAGAAGCAAGAAAAATACCTTCAAGACTTAATTCATTCTGTAGGACACCAAGGGGCCTCTCAATGGTCAAGCTTAAGCTATTATGAAAGATGACATCCTTGAATGCACTACTGAAAGGTAGAGTATCTGAACCAGTCTGGATGTCCAATACCAAATATAATTAGCAAACACTTTAGGGGGGATAAAAAATATTTAAGAAAATGCCAAATCACCTTCTAGATACAGCATTAGTCAGCTGACAAGATTGACCAAATAGCAAGGCAGGTGAACTCAGAGCTGATGGTAAGAATAGTTACTAAAGTTACGGTATATGAATGAAATTACCAGTAATTATATTTTTAAGTAATGAACCAAGAAACTTTTTTTAGATATATCTGTGAATTTCCCTCGATTACTTTAGTGAAAGAATCCTTCATGTCCTAGAGTCCAAATTCTCTAGTATACTCTTTTCTTTTCTTTTCTTTTTTTTTCCTTTTTGATATGAAAGACTTCAACCTTGAAAAGGGGCCAAATAGCATTATCATGAAGATTAATTAACCGTCATTCAATAATGATATTGACAGTAAAATAATCTATAAGTACATAAGAGGGTTATTGCTCGGTATATCAGTTTTGAACTCCAGTAATATACTTATATTCCTTTATTATAATAAACTAAGCATAATATTAATCAGTAAAGCACAACTACTTAGGATAACATATTAACATCTTGCACTAGGGAAAAAAAACAATAAGACATATATATTCACAAAAACAATAATGATTAAAAAAAATAAAAATAAATCTTTTGGCCTTTAAAAGTTTAAAGGCCAAGCTCATATAATAATATTAAGTGGTATTTGCATACAAGTAAATATTGAGAGGGTAGAACCAAGTATATAGAAACTATATATACCTGCCAAAGATCATGAAACTCAACAATTTCTCCATCCTGTATGCTTGATGGCAACAAAAGCTTCCTCTTCTTCCCCATTTCCCACCTCAGAACATTCTTATCATCATCCACTACATAGTAAGAGTATTCGCACTCGAACCCACTCGGAACTTCAATGCTCCCACCCCATATGAGCTCACTACCTTGACTTATAGGACTCAACAACAGACCCCTTCTCACATTCCATGAACCAAGTGATGGAACTGACCCACAAACAAGTAAGCTCTGACCCCAGTGAGTAAAATATGGTATTCTGAAACTGACACTCACTGATTTGATTGCATTTTCACTGGATAATATTCCTAAATTCACCATTTCTCCTAAAACCAGAAATCTTCAGCTTTACCACCAATAATCTAGCATGAACCAAATGAAGATTGTCAATAAATAATTTTTGAACTAACTCCGAATTCAGATTTCAAAGTGGCATTCAGAAAAGAAAAAACTGGTGTATTATATACAACGCACACTTAATCACCTGAAATCACACAAAAGATGACATGGGAAAAGTCTAAAAGAAGCCCAAATTGAATATAAATAGCAATAATTTCACAATTTTTGGCAATAATTGGAAATTGGAACATATACATTAGAAAAATGTTGGAACATATACATTGGAGAAATGAATAAAGAATTGATCATTTCCCACCAAAATCACCAGTAAAATAAAATTTAAAAAAAATATTAAAATTCCATTATACAAGTAATTGACAAACTACATTATGAGAAAAATGAATTGATTTTTACCCATATTGTAGTAGCCTAGACAAAACCCAATAAAACCCAGAAAAAGAGGATCAGATTCTCATAATGATTGCTGAATATTCACTAAAATTGAGCACAAAAAAGTGATGAACAAGATTAAAATCTAATCTAATAAAATAAAAACCAAATAATGCAGGAAAAAATTATACATATAAAAAATAAAAATAAAAAAAAAAGAAAAAAAAGTGATGCTTACTTAATCACCTTTCTTTAGAACTGAACCCAGTAAAGTTCTCAACTTTTGAGGGTGTGAAAAAATGCAGGATTCATAACAAATTATCATATAATTATAAATAAAATGCAAAATAAAGAAAATCTGGGAATTCAACAAGATGTTACCTTTATTGTGGTACAATGACTGAAGTTATTATATCTTTTCTGAGCTAAAATTCCAATATTTTGAGGGTATCATAAATTAAAATTGTGTTCTTGCAAATTAAAAATAAAATAAAAAGTTATGAAAATTATTGAAATATCTCGTACGTTGGGGCTATCAATAATTAGCGAATGGGGAGGAGAGAGAAAGAGAGAATGACTCCAAAATTTCAGAATCTCGAATTCAGAAAAATTAATTAATTAATTAATTAATTAAAATAATTGAATAAATGAACGGTTGAAAGCAAAAACAAACGAAAAATAAAAAGAAAGTGATTTTTTTGATGAAAAAAACGTGAAATGAAGGTGACAGGTGTAGTGTAGTGGGAGTGTGAGAGTGAGTGAGATAATTCTTTGTTCCTCTGATTATGGAGTCTTAATCTTGAATTCGTCACTTTAGTCAACTATTAAACTGTAATTAGCTGATGTATTAATATGGCATTAATTTAATTAGGGGGAAGATCTACACGAAAGCTATTAAACCATGATGTATTAATATGATATGGCTTTAAATTAATTAAGAAATAGGCCAAATAGCTCTTCATTAGAAGCTACTCAGTACTCAATACCGAGTACTACGTATTAAACAAGATTGTTCCTGATAAACTATTAAATTATAAGTTCGTGGCAAACTTTATACAAGGGTCCATAAAAATAAGTTTTAAATATTGTAAAAGTGATTTGAGTTTAGCAACATTCAGGTGAAGAGAAAATAGTGTTCAAGTAGAGATTTATTAATAGACACCGTAAAAAAAAAAATTAAAATAAAACACTAAACTAGAAAGAAAAAATTAAATATTTTTTGAAATTATTAAAATGTTCTACCAATTAATAATAATTTCACCCACAAAACAAGTTAATCAAGTCAAGAAGGCAAAGAAAAAACATACAATAGCATTATTTGTATGTTTACTTCTAAATATAATAGCAGGACATTAAGTTTTGAGCCCCTTCCTCTAGAGATCTTAAGCGGTTGCTTCTTACAACATTTTGACTTTCAGTACACTTTGTAAACTCCATAATTACATTGGGCTTTATAACATTCATAGACTTATAGACTTATAACATTCATAGACTTATAAGGGTACATGGTACAATGCTATGTTTTGGTGCAAAGACTAGATCCAAAGAGTAGCATTTAGCTCATCAATATGACTAATCAATCAACCATAGATACAAGAAATTGGATCATCTATCATACTTGGCCTCAATCACCACATTTATTCAACCTACGGACACATTGCATATGACCTTTTGTGATTATTATATTATACGTAGAGAGTATTACTATATTTACTATCGTAAAGGTTATAAAATTTACAATGTCCATGACATTTTATAGTCTAACAACTAGAAAATGTCATTATTTGTTAAATTAATCGTAAGAAATTTCTCATTAGTTGAAGAGACAAGGTAATCAACTTACTTCAATCTATAAGAACTATCTTCCTTAGACCCCTCATGCCTTAGCCCAAATGCCTAACCCTCGCCGCATCCACCACCTCCATGACCACCACGGCATATCGGCACCTCCACCGCCACAGTGCCACCCCTCCACAAGCCTATTTCTATGACTTTTTTCCTTTTAGAGGGGTGTTAGGCCCATATTACTATATTAGGTCAAGCATTTCATGTGATGAAGAAGAAGCCAATTTGCAAAATAAGGCCAAGGCCCGTGATATAACAGATTGACGTATACTTTTAGTCCAATTGTATGATCCAAATTTCACTAAATTACGGTCAACCCACAAGATATTATGATTAATGTGTGATCTTAATCAAATCCAAATTACACGTGAACAATATTATTTTTTTTTTAATTTTTTACAATAATCTATTTTTTCATTAGCTGGTCTCAAATATTTGAGGCATACGACATAGACTTTTTTTCTCTTAGATATTTATAATTTCTCGATACATTGCATGTAACAAGTTGACTTTTAATGTATTATTAAATTCAACTTGTTGCATGTATTAAAAAATAAGAAACTATGAAAAGTAATCCTAATTACCTAGATGCAATACTTTATAAATTTGTAACATGAATTATATTGAAATTATCAATATTCTTGTGCTAGTTATTTAATTGAGTATGATCTATTTGAGAACATATAGCTGAAATTGCTACCCTAGTTTTAATATGCTGAAGTAATTTTTTTTCTTCTAATATTTGATTCCCTTAATACAATCGCCATCTCATAAATACTATTAACATAACAAACCAATGTCTCAAAAGCTATATCAACCAAACTATTCATTTCACCTCAAGTACTCATGTCATATTCTCGGTATGAGTATGGACATAAGAATGCGTTCTCTTCACCTAAATTTTATTCAACTTAATACATTTGGCCCGATTAGACCTAAATAGACATGATTTCTATGATATATGTACACCTTAAGTCCTTAACCTTATTAGACCTGAAGCTTATTATTACACGGTTAACATACACTTCTTACACTTTATTTTGGACCAAAATCACCCAAATTATTTACAAAATAGTCAAGTTGAATACTTAAACATGATGATATGTGTCTAATACAAGTAGTCAAGTCTAAGTACAATAAATTTATCTAAAAAATGGTTGATTAAGACACGTGGAATAAATTTTTACAAAGTTACTAAAAACAAAACATATTTTGACTAACTAATATTGGCAATTACAATTAAGGAAACAAACTCTCTCCAAATGTTCAAAAGCGCTTCTAAAAATAATCTATCCTCATTTCACATTGAAAGATAAAAAGCATTGTTTTACCGTTAGAAAAAGATGGAAACTTGTAAATATAGAAATCTTTATAATACTATTATTATTATTATTATTGTTTGCAAAAATAGAATATATATATATATATAAATATATTTTTTTGATAAATTGTAAAAAATATAATATTGGTAGTGTCAGATTGTCAGAACAACCAATTTATTTATTTAAGGTTTCCAAGTATACGCAAAGCCAGTTGGTCACCAACATGTGAAAGCTGAAAGATGCTCAAATTGGACGAGTCATTCCTGCTCAACCTAAAACTCAATCAACAAGCAAACAGCTACTTCCCATCAACACGGCGAAACTATTACAAACATACATCATAATCCAGAGCAAATCTAGATTTTCAATACATAATATACAATAATAAGGCAATTATATCGTGTCGCTTTCGGGAAATGTACTAATCAACTTCACATACCAAATCTAGACAGTAGACAGCCTACCATTAAGGGTCCAGTAGAATTCTGGAAGATCAAAGTTGTTGAGATGTCGAATATGGTAATAACATAGTAACGCGTAATGTATTGCTTCCTATTTCCTAATGCAACGGATATAATAAAAAAGACTCATGGCATGCCTTTGATGCCTGAGACTTTAAGGGCAAAAATGTATTGGATGATAAATTCTTGACTTTGGCCTTACACTTCTGCAGAAGAGAGTTCATTACACAAACAAGTGGCTATGGCATTCTCATTAAGGTGGCCTGCCACTTTTGTGGACTTTGACCTGAGAATGCATCCCGCCACTCGAATTTTGTTTCAATTGTATATTTACATGTACAAAAACAACACCGTATATTCACTCAAGCAACCGTGGAGAATGCCATCTTTTGCATTGCTCCCACTTTACAAGTTTCCGCCAGCTTAGGATGTTTTCTTTCTTCAATTTTGGATGATACAAACAAGTCCATTAGATGCCATGGAGTGGAACTCACCTAGACGAGAGGATAGCACATTCTACCAACAGTTATGCAGTAAAAGAGCTACTAACAGTGAGATTACCCAAGAAATAGCTGTAATATGATCTCCAGAAGCTGCAAATACACCAGGATCACCAAAATCAACCAGTTAATCGGACAGGAAAACTTTACATGTGAAATAGATAGAGACAATAACAAAAAATAGACTCCGCTTGTATGCAAAAGATATCAAATAGGTCTCTGTTGCCTGTTCACAGAAGATGAAACTAATGGGCAATGCCCAACTCTAAATTGGAGCACGCAACAAGTTATCACTAATCCCAATTGGGTGTCACATAATTAGTAAACAGCTTAGGCTCTGCTCAGAGTGCTCACCCCAGCCTATATAAATAAGTTGTACTCTGTAGTAAAACAGTCAGGTTCAGCAAAAATAAGCTAAAAGTCAGTTGAAAAATAAGTATAAGTCAATTGTAAAACAAGCAAAGTTCGGTTGAGCAAAGTTTCAGCAAAAATAAGCTAAGTCAGAACAGAGCCCTGGACAGTTCTTGAAGAATAACCCTAAAACAATGGAATTCCAGGTGACTTCTTTCCATGAAATTGATGATTTTTTCATATATATAAATTTAGACATCCTGCCTATATTGAAAAGTTCCACTGATAGTTAAAATTTGCATCAAGATCATAGTAAGCAGAACAGAAGCCAAATTACTTTTCAGTACTGAAGCATTATATCAAAATTTATCTTCACTGCACCATGAAGGTGAAATTGTAAAGATGAAGCAAAGAACAAAACTTCAAATTGTATTACTTACATGGAGAAGGTGCGACTGATGGCATCTTGTCTGGAGGCCCTGGGTCCATTTCACTTGCTGATGGGGGATGAACACGAGCATATATAACATTTGGCAAAGGACTAGATGGTGAAATCTGATGCGCAACGGGAGTTGGTGGCTTAGCTTGTGGATGAGGTGTGGAAGCAACATAACTGCGAGGAGGCATTCTAGGTGCCCTAGGAGATTGTTGAGGGCTTTTTGGGAAATGCCTACTCCTGAATCTAAACCTGCAGCCTGGGGGGTCTGCTGGATAGCTTCTGAAAGGTGGATGGGCACCTGGAGGGCTTGCCTGATAGCTTCTAGCAGGTGCAGGGGCAAAAGATGGAAAAGCACGGCGATGTCTCACGGGTGAGGGAGCACTTCTATGTGGTGGAGGAGCACTCTTTACAGGTTGAGGAGCTTCCACAGGTGAATAGGAGGGCGCACTAGTAGGAGGTAAATAATCATGGTCATTATGATGGTGGTGGTGATAGTGATGGTGGTGGTGATGGTGGTGGTGATGGTGAGGAAGAGGAGCAGGAGTAGGAGCAGGTGTTGGGCTAGGAGCATCACCGCTTAAAGAATGTTGAAGTACTGAAGAAAGGCTAACTTGTTTGACTTTACCAAAGACAGTGTTATTAAGACCGAGATTTCTAGCAGGAGAATCTCTTATGGTTTGAGCCAGCTGCTTCAGCCTTGGCTGAGAGGGAACTCCGACCTTCAGCACAACAGATGTCTGAACAGTAGCAGGAGGCGCCACAGTGGAACCTCTAGAATTTGTCAAGCGAATGTACAAGTTCTGCACCAAATAAAATATAATAGAATAAGTAGCCTCAAATTAAGCATCTTCTTTTGGTGAAAGTAAAAATTGACACACTTACCTCATTATTAGTCAAATGTAACCCATATTTAAGTTGGTTCCTCAGCACCTCAAAATTTTCTTGTATTTGGAGAATAGAGTTGTTTAAAGTGAAGTTAAAAAGAATCTGAACTTTCTGCAGTGGATATGCGATTTGGGGAGGACTAATTGTAATCCCACCAGGAAATTTCAGCACCTCAAAGAAAGATGACTCTCCAGACAAAGATGGAATCAACACAAAGTCAAATTGTCGTGTCACCAAAGATACAAAACTTGCTCGAATTAAACTCAGTTGGGCTGAAGATATAGAATTTTTGAACACTGGATCAATCGCAAACACGATGTCTGTAGAATTTAATCCAGAACTTTCCTTTGATAAGATGGCCACCTAATCATCGGTCAATAAAACAAATATAAGTAAGACTGAAATATGACAAAACTAAGGATGCATAAGAATGGGAATGGGTGTAGATTATACTTTTGCATTAGCAGCTCCAAAATCCTCGTAGATCCCTCCTTCGAGCTCTTCAATATTGTCTTCCACAAATGAAACTGGCCTTTTTAATCTAAAACTTGCAACAATTGTATGACCTAGACATAAATTTTTTTTTTTTTTAGTAATTAGTAATTATGTTATAGGAAATTCCATAAGATAAAACAAATTATAAAATCGAAGAGTTGAGCCAGAAGATTCATAACTAAATATAATTGCTCACATCTCATAATGATTTCTTTCAGGTGTGGCTTTCCATGAAACAAATAACCATTTGAGCACATAAGTAGAACAATAGTCGAGAACAAGTAAAGACAACTAATTATGCATATCATAATCATGCTATATGGCCTATACTAGCATCATATTTGCGAGGATATAACAACATTCACAAATAATTATATCATTCTTAGCCTTATCAGCATTAGCAGATAAACTAAAAATAAGTTCAAAAGTAAATAGCATAAAATTTGGCGGATATTTAATCCACACAACAGTAACTTGTATAGATATATTTTAACTGGAGATCATAATTCAGCATGAGCCAAAACTAAATTCAGGATGAGATTCTTGAACATGCATAATCAGCTATCCCAAAAAGGCCCAACTTTCACTTCAAGAAAAGATGCTCAACCATGCTTTCCCCCCTCCCGATGTCTAGTACCACTGCATTTTTATAGAGTAATTATCCCAGAAATCCATGAAAAGGATCACTGGCTCTGACCTAGACCATAGGCTGAGACTAGAACTGACGCTCTAGGCTGAGACTACAACTGACACTCTAAAGCACTGTTACATTTTAATACGCCTTTAAATTGATAATAATGTAATGGATGCTTTTGACATTCCATAAAATAAATAAATAAACTATGGTGCAGAAATTGGAGGTACAGCATGTAAATATTGGTTGGACAATTTCACAATGAAGTTATGCATGTAGGAGGAGCTAAAAAGGATGCCAATACTAGTGCAAATACCTAGAAAAGCATAGATTTGAGAAGCAGGCTAAACTAGTTCGATTGTAACAGAGAAAATACACCACTTTTGCTCACTTAGGTTATATACTACATTTTCTCCAAAGATTCAGCATCTTAATCCTAAAAGCTTAAAAAAAACATCAATGAAACCTTATATTCCTACTAAGCTTAGTATTGGCCAATTGCCTTTCTCTGAAAAAGCAACCATTGCCCATCGAGTTATTGTTGATATTTTGATAAATAAATCGGTACATTAACACACTCTCAAGCAAAGAGTAAATACACTAATACTCCACCCTCCAACATATCATTCAAATATCATGACATCTTTGGGAATCCATTCTGGACTTCAGCAGATTAAGTAATTTCTCTAGCAGACCAGTAGAGCACCCCCCCCCCCCAACAAAGAGAAAATGCTCAGACTTCTGTGTTAGTTAATCGAGATCCTCTCACTATCTTACACGACATGCTTATGTATCAAAGAATTTGTACTCTACAGTACAACATGGACCAGCTCACCAAGCCAAGAATTGTAACTCTATATGGTAAAAAAACAATTAATAAAATCAGAGTTTAACATGCCCACTTTTCAAGCTGTACAAGTTCTCATGCTCCTTTCTCTATTTGTATTCTGATAGAGATCTTGTGCCATAGAGTGCATAACATATGTAGCATGAGAAGTATCGGAAAAAAGAGCATGTCCACTAGGATGATACTGTGGCAGTGACTAGTCACCGGCTTAGCAAATCTCAAACACTCAAGTATAAGTGCTGAGACAGACTAAAGGGGCATTGTACAATGCACACTGTCATTCTTCATGATTCACTAGCTTCAGTCCACCAAAACTAACCCAATGTGGCAATCCTTCTTTTGCAGTAGACAATTAGATATACAGGCCCCCTCCCATTGTAATCCTCGTACATACATACATACATATGTTGTTCTTATACAATTTCTTCACCAAATTCTTCAAGAATATATCCAAACAACACGAATTCCATACATCACGACTCGCGAGCAACAATTTGCAGCTATATG
Source organism: Chenopodium album (assembly GCF_948465745.1). Taxonomy (NCBI): domain Eukaryota; kingdom Viridiplantae; phylum Streptophyta; class Magnoliopsida; order Caryophyllales; family Amaranthaceae; genus Chenopodium; species Chenopodium album. The sequence continues at coordinate 77,019,954 of NC_137838.1, forward strand.
ACCATCCTCCACACTCACGCGGCACAACCAAAAAAACCCCAATTATCAGTCAATCAGTGTGATTGCTTGCATCCAATCATCATGAGATATAAAAATCCTCAATTATATCCAAAACAAGATTACAATAACCAATCCAGGTAAAATTAATTCATTAACCTACTCTAACATCAAAGCTACTCCCAAGGAAACAAAAATCTCATGATCCAACCTAAAAGGCAACATAATTAATGCAAATTACACGGCCACCGACAATTTTAAGGGAAACACAAACTATCAACATATGATCAAGCAAAAGGGTCCCATTAATTAACACTAAAACCTAATAAACAGCATACCTCAATTACCCAAATTACAATCAATTCATCAAAATATCAAGTATAGTCTACTACTAACTAACTTAATCTGTAATACTACTTCAATCAAAATCAACAAAAAATGCAAAAAACCCAGAAATTATAAATCAAAAAATGAGCAAAAACTAACCTCGATACCGTGGATCTAGATCTAAATCACTTCGATCTGCGAAATTTAAGAAGGGGGGCAACCAAAAAACAGCAGAAAGAAAAACTGAAATCCCAAGCAAAAGTGCTAAAAAACACCTGAGCTTAAAAACCCTACAAATTAAACTACACTCTCCTCTTTCTGCATTAGACCCAGAAATTCCTTCACCATTAACAGCAGCTGAGGAGAGAGAAAATTCATCATTTTCTTCAGACTTCCCCATTTGCAGAACAACAACAAAAATGTGGGTTTTTTCTTCTTCACTTCCATACCCAGTTGGGTGGTTTGAATTCTGAGCTCAAAAACCCCATTTCAATTTACCCTTTTTAGAGAGAGAATTTTGGATGAAATTCAATTCAAAGATTTGAGGAGAGAGAAAATTAAATAAATACAGAAGATGATGAGAGAATAGAAAGAGTAAGTTTTAGGGTTATGGTGGATGGATAGTTGTGCCAAGAAAAAAATAAAATTAAAATTAAAATTGAGTAAACTTGCTGCGAAATTTTTTAGCTTTTTTGGATGTACTAATAATAAATAATCAACACAAAATTGGGAAGAAATTGGTTGGTTTATCGATCTGCTTTTAACTGTTTTGTGGGGTTTTTTTTTTCTTCAAAATTTTTAATTTTTTCAGAAAAATTGTTGAAGAAAGTACAGGGTCACAGTCATGAAGGGTAGTGGTGGTGATGAGGTGCTTAATTATTTAATTAATAATTTTAATTAAAAATTAAAGCACTAATTTAGGACACTTGATCATGTTAATTAGAGAGAGAAAATGATTAATTAAAAGAAAGGGATAATGGAAAAAGGAAGCTAAAGAGAAGTGAGTAGAGTAGAAAATGGGTAAGTGAGTGGAAGTGGCCTATAAGATTTGTAGTTTCCTAATTAAAATGGGCCACCCCCTAGTCTTAGTGGAGTCCTTTTTATTAATTTTTAGTTAATTTATTTGACTAATTTTGGGCAAATTTAAATTTGTACTCCATAACATTTATTATTATTATTATTTTTTTTTTTTTTTTTTTGGTGAAGCAAAGTTTTGAAGTTTGGCAAATGTCTAATCGGAAGACTTTTAGATTTATTGATCATACTTGCTTTCCGAGTTAAGTTAAAGTGAGAGATGACTGGATTTCGGGATATACAGTTACGTTTGTCGGTTTAATTAATGAGTCGAGAGGATGACATCAAGATTGCTATGGTCATGGATATATCTTTTTATGAAAGATTTTATTTTAAGGGATGTTTTGACTTGGTTTATTTTAAAAGATGACAAGTTCTCAATGAAATCACAAACTTAATAAAAGACTTAAAATCTTATAATTTTTACCAAACGTAGGGTGAAAAGTTTGGAGTCGGCCAATTTTTGATGATAAATATGTACCCAGACAACCTAGTGTGCTATTTATCGGGAAGTTTATATGTATAGTGGGTCATCTTACGTGTTTGTAGGTTGCGCTTGTCAAATTTTAACAAAATACATAATTTGTGAAGACACGTGTCCAATATGGTATAATGGAGTTGCTTTTATCTCTAAGCCCACAATTTGTTCAATTTTCAACACGTTTTTGATGTACCGAAGGATGACAAACGTGAAGCAACTAATTTTAAGCTCATGTGTGAAACTCATGCAAAGCACGGATTTTCATTTGGGCCTGTTCATATTTACTTATTTTCAGTTCAGTTTAGTTCAGTTCAGGTCCAATCAGTTCAGTTCAGTTCAGTTCAGTTTTATGCATTTTAATTTTTCAGTTCAGTTCAGTTCAGTTCAGTTTAGCTCCAATTAGTTTAGTTCAGTTCAGTTCAGTAAATATGAATAGTCCCTTAGTTTTTTAAAATTTGATCTGTTTATGTAATAAAAGGGAGTAAGGATGAGAAAATGGAAACTTTGAATACTGGTACAAGATGAGTTCGAAATTTGATGAAAATTGTTGAATTGAATTTAAGAGGTGAAACTAATGAGAAATAATAATTGTTTAGGAAATGTCAAAAGTTAATGAAGGATGGCGTTAATGGGAGGAGGGAAAATATATGGGGGGAAATAGATAATGAGAAAAGAACACTTGATATTATAAATAATCTATAATGGAGATAAAATGAGAGTGACATATAATAGCAAACTTTTTTGGTATAAAATATTAATATAGAATTATAGACATATTGCCCACTCAACTTAATGCTTCATTTGTCAAGTCTAAGGGCCCGTTCTGTTCCGTTGAAATTCAGTTCAGTTCAATTCAGTTCAGCTCAGCTCTTAATTTATGTCTAATGATATTGCTAATGATATAAAGCCAAATTTCATTCTTTTTAGCTCTTATTACAACGACAACAACAACAAAAACAATAATAATAATAATAATAATAATAATAATAATAATAATAATAATAATAATAATAATAATAGCAATAATAATTGAAATAATAATACTAATAATAATAATCAATAAATAATAATAATAATCATCAATAAATAATAATAAATAGTATATGTGTTTAAAATGTTTAGAGGTTTCAAGTTTTTAATATATTTTCCATACATTTTATAATATATTTTCCATACATTTTATAATTATAATTATATAGTATATTTTTCGTAAATATTTTAATATGTACATTTGTATATACACATATGTATATTAATAAATAATCAATAAATAATCAAAGATCACTAATCCGTAGTTAAAAATCACTAATTAATAAGTTTTGTTCAGTTCAGTTCAGCTGAGTTCAGTCAATCGGAACAGGCTCTAAATGGACTTAAATTTCAAGAGGAGGATGCAAAAGTCAGATTAAAGAGTACGCTTTAATTTGGTGCTTTTGAATGAGAGAACTATTATGAGTAATTGTTGTTAACTTGCTCGAAACTCCACCAATGTCCACCACCTCACCACTAGGCACTAGCTACTCAATGCTCCTTCATTCTCCTCATTCCCTCGGCAATGCATGACACTTCTATATGGACACATCATCAAGCATCTTTTAATCTCCATTTATTTGACTCTTTAAGATAGCTGAGTTTTAGCCTTTTAAATTCTTTTATCATATTGAAATTGGTAAAAATTATTCATTTAGATAAAATAGACTTCAACACCAATTTACAATAAATTTAATATAATTGATTGATATTAAAGACCAAAATATCTCAAACAATTGATAAATGAATGAAGGCATGTGAAAGCACAAAAACTCCATTTGGTGTCCACTTTTTTTTTTTTTTTAATGTAATAAAGCTATTCTTTTAATAATATTAACACAATTTAAGCACCTTTAAAAAAATTAATAATAATAAACATATGTAGTTATATCAAAGGCAATGGAACAATTGAAGCCTTGGCCTAGAGGTTAAGATTAATAAGGGGTTGTGTACTTTAAATTGGAGGGCTCAAATTTCCCCAACGTTGACATTTGAACTTGAATTGTATTGCCCTTGAAATTTATTCATACTGATAAAAATGCAACGGATGTACTTTTAAGTCCTTTGAATACAAATTTTAATGAGTGAATCCTCAAAAGACATTTATTTAATACAGACATACAGTAATACAAAATAAGGTTTAAGAACATGTTCTAATTTGGAGCTTTTTGGATGGGAGGAGTATGATTAGTACTTATTGACTTTTCCAACAAACTCCACCAATGTCCACCTTGTTCATGGATCTTTCACTCCCTCTCCCTCGTCGATGCTCGACACTTCAATCAACACACCATCAAGCACCTTCTATTTTTCATTTACTTGCCTTATTAAGATATTTAAGTCATTGCCCCTTGAATAATTATTTTACTTGTAATATGGAAATTATAATTTTATACCAATTACAATAAAATTAATAAATATGAACGATAAAAGTGCTAAAATATCTCAAACAAACTTATGAAGGAAGATGTGTAAAACCAACAAAACTTTTATACAACTTTGAATATTATTATTATTATTATACGGTTATACCCTAGGTATATATAGATTTATCAAAATGAGACCTTGAGAGACACATAGTCTAGGAGTTTTTTATTTTAATAAAACATAAACAAATACTACTTCCGTTTTTTTATTAATTGACACGTTTTGACTTTACCACTATTCACACACTTGCCTTTGACCGTGTTTTGTGCTTTATACGTGATAAAAAAAAAAAGATAGTCATGTAAGATTTTGTTAGATTTGTCACAATATATATTTTCAAAATATCAAATTTCCATGAATTTGTTTTTCGGTAAGTAAAGATATTAGTGGTTGAATTTGTGCGTTGGCGAATGTGACTAAAGAACCATGTTAACTAAAAAGAAATGAAGGAAGTATGTATTAATACATGGGATTGTAGTTAAGTACATCATCCAAATGCTCGGATGTGGGCAAGCCCTACATCTAACACTATTACTCTCATATATGGATGATGTATTATTAAGCAAAAAGGGCTAAATTTGTTAAGATATAGCAACATAAAGTCATGAAGACATATTTTCGTGTTGGAATGCATTTTGTTGCACCAATTAGTGAGTACTTAAACTCAAATGAATGTGTGTACGGGGAAAGAAAATAGCTAGTTATTGTCCTCAACACCTTGCAAGGTAACTTGTGACTTGTAGCAACTTAACAATGATGATTGATTGATAGTTTATTTTCAAATTTGTTCGGATAAAATTAAATATTTACTTATAGAAAAATTTCTATATAAAGACCAAACTGCTTTGGCTAAAACTTTAACAATGCCTAAATTACGTCCCCGCCAAACATGCTAACAACATTTGAGAGGGAAAGACTTTACAAAACTAACTATACATAGTCATATCAAAAATTGGTCAAATGTTTTGATTAATACTATTGTGTCTCATATGTTTACAATGCCTATTCGAAAACCTTGTTGTGAACTTTAACACACACTTCGTCATACTTAATTCATATGTTTCCCTGCCTAATACCTACAAAAACTCTCATTAATTTCCATTATATGAATTAATCCATATTTATACTTAGTATTTAAAAACTCTAACCAAGAAAGACACATGTTCACATCATATTACACTCTTCTATCTTCTTCTCTAACCAAAGTGTCACATGTCTTTTTACATTATTATTTTTTTTTTATTACACTTTCTTTAATTCTCTATTCCATTATACTTATACTTCATCCCTTCATCTTCATTTCCCCTCTTCAACTCAACCTTTTCCTATTATCTCTTTAATTTTAGAGAAATTTGTGAAAAAGACCTCTTAAGTGCTCGACTTTTTGTAAAAGGACCTTTTAAGTGAAAAATTGTTAAAAAGGACTTTTTAAGTTGTATTATATTTATAGGGGTACTTGGGTGAGTTTTCTTGGTGGTCAATGTCGGAGCTCCGACATTGACTTTCACGTGTTAGTCGGGTGAGTTAAAAAAAATTAAATAGTAGTAAAATATTTTTTTCCCCAAAATTTCAGAAAGTGAAAAGGGGAAAAATGAAAGGGGTAGTTCGAGAAAGGAGGGAAATTTGGGGGAAAAAATCTATACATATATTTTTTTAATTTTTAATGCACGTGATTAACATGTGAAAGTCAACACCAGAGCTCCGACATTGATGACCAAGAAAACTCACCCAAGTACCCCCTAAAAACATAATACAAGTTAAAAGGTCCTTTTTTTCACAACTTTTCACTTAAAAGGACCTTTTACAAAAGTCGACTACCTAAAAGGTCCTTTTTCACAAATTTCTCTTAATTTTACCCCCCATCTTCTTTCCGATTACACATTATACCCCATAATAATGGCTTATTGATATTTCCTAACTCATCTCTCAATGCAATTTTTTTATGAATAACTTAAGTATTGGATAGGCCAAAGGGCTAGTTACTATAATATATGTTTCTACTTGATATTTGGGCATCAAGTTATGCTAGGCTCTTTCCTCGTATCTTGTCTCCTGACTCTATAGCCTTCTATATAGCCTAATCCATTGAAAAAAAAAATTAAATTTGATTTCTTTTGTGTTCTTTTCCATTCCTCTTTTTTTTTTTTTAAGAGCATTCTTAGTTTGATTTGTATGCTACTTAATATGGAGTAATTGCTTTACCATATGACAATCATAATCGAAGTTTTGTTTCTTGAAATATTTCACCCAATATAAATCGGTTACACCCACTTTTAAGTTTTTTCGCATAACTAGCACTAAAACAATTTTATAGCGCTTATTTGATGCATTTAATAGGTAGGTTATCTAGAGTCCTTTTCACTTACATCATTTTACGAAAAAGGTTAAGAAAACAAAGTTCAAGATAAGGAATGCAAAAAAAAAAAAAAAAAAAAAAAAAAAAAAAAAAAAAAACCTAGATTTAAGAAAAATGACTAATTAGATCAGTTCTAATTCTCCAATTTACTACAACCCATATTCATTACTCATAAATCATATTAACTACCATATGGCCCATTGTTCATTAATCACCTTTCTCAAATCGAGTCATTTATAGGTCCATTTAATTTTCAATTCTAACAACTTGGCATATAGGTTGACTAATTAGAAAATTACTCACTTTACCCGATTCAACACATATAAGAACAATGATTTACAAGCTATACTGTGTTTATTGGAAAATTTTGTGCACATTACAAAGTTGCTCACTATTCATACCAAAATTAATAAAAATTACATATATTTACTATGTATCGAGCCATACACGTCTTTTATTTAATTTGTGTTTGACTGATTATTTGATTTGCAAGGACTATGCCCACCATTGCTAACTTTGTCTATGACAAGGCTACGCCCTCCATTGTTAACTTCGATTTATACAATATCTATACTAAAATATTAAAAGACATCTTTAAAAATGTCTATGTGTCACATATACCTCTTTTCAATTCGTTGCGCCGCGTCACCTACGTACGCAACCTTTCATTATGCATTCCACAATCCACACCACCACTCAATCAACCTTAATCACTATGTCATATCATCCAATCAACTAACATTACTCCATGTTTCCATGTAAAAACATGAGGATCGGATAAGGAGATGTGAACATCTAATCTCTTATATGAAAGGTGGTTATTTAACCATCTAAACCAATTATCAACCATGAAAATAAATGTATATAATTGCAAATCACAAGATCTAATTAAAATAATTAAAAATAAAAAGAAAAAACGACACCATAAATATCAAATACAAATAATTACAAATTTTAATAAAAGTAGCAAACTGGTACAACACACGGTTTAAACATTAGTTCACAAATTAAATTTGATCATATTTTTTTACTAAAATATTACATAAGAAATGTGTAATATCAAAGTATTATGTTATCAAATTGATCTCAATGTACTACCTCCGTTTTATATTAAAATATTACATAAGAAATGTGTAATATCAAAGTATATACATCACTGTGAGTAATCAATTACTTGCGCGTTTCAAGTTTTAACTAACTTTACTAATCTCTTCATTTCTTTTCTATGGTTACACTTTGACAATAGTTAATTGTTTCTAATGCACATACAAGTATTTGTTCACGTACCTCTACTCAATATAATACTTTGAGTAAAAATTATATTGTTAAAAAAATTCATCTCAAGACGAATCCATACAACTTCTAATTCATTCCCACATTGACATAAATATGTCTTGAATACGCCATATTAAATATAGAATTCACATAATTGCTAAATTTTGTACTACACATTTTTTTCATTAGCACACTTTGTGTGCGGCTGACGTTTGTAAAAGAACAAAGTAATTTCTACAACACTGACCAAGTAAAACATGTAACACTAACTAGGGTTGTTCATCGGTCCAAGACCGGACCGGACCGAAAACCGAAAATTAGAATTTTAAGAACTGAAGACCGGGCCGATTAAGTTAGGACCGAACCCGGACCGGACCGAAAGAATCGGTTCAAAACCCAGACCGTACCGCTTTGGACCAATTTAAGAATTTTTGTAAAAAGAATACTAAATTTATATAAAGTTTAGGAAAACACAAAAAATGTATCCGAAAAACTATGTTGTGACGTCATTTTTACGTCTTTTTTTGTATGTTTAGTGCGAAAACGCTTATAAATTTAAAGTTTTCTAAACTATTAAGGATAATTTTAACCATTATTTAAGGTTTCACACATATTTTTAATAAAAAAAGGTCCTGTCCAAAACCGATTTTTATAGGGTTTTAATTTGAACTGGACCGGACCGAAGACCGGAAAAATGAATTTCAAGACCCGAAGACCGGACCGATTAATTCGGTCCGGTCCGGTCCGGGGTGGTTCGGTCCGGACCGATTTATGAACACCCCTAATACTAACCATGCAAGTAACTCCAATAACATAAACCTCTATCACATTGACCCTATTTATTTCTCCTTAGCTTATTTTTACTGAAATGAAATTATATTTACTGAACTGAAATTAGTTTTTTAGAACTCGAATTATTTTTACTTATTTTTATTAATTCTCTATTAAATTTGTTTTTTTTAAGGTTATTTTTACATAATTTTTTTGTTTAATTGAAATCTATATATTATACTAAAAGACAAGCGCCTCAATGTGAGGATGACAAATGTCATTCTCTCATTGGCTTATCTTAAACATAAAATATATCTATATAATTACTGTTTACATGTTCAAGCATAGTTATTTTTGTTAAACTTCAAACAATAAAAGCAAGTTTCTATACATGTATAAGATTTTCATAATTTCCTAACATAAATATTGATTAAATTTTTTTTTATAATAAACATATACTTTCCAATACTACAAATAATCCATAAAGTCTTTCCAATCTTTATTTATAGTCAAGTTAAAGAATAATAACTAATTTGAAGCAATATGATTAAAGTGGCATAATTAAGGAACCAAATATTTCGTATTTTGAAAGATTAATATTGTTTTTTTTTTATGAAAATTAAATTTATAGTCAAATTAAAGAATAATAACTAATTTGAAGCAATATGATTAAAGTGGCATAATTCAGGAAACAGATATTTCGTATTTTGAAAGGCTAATATTTTTTTTTTATGAAAATTAAATAAAATCGATATTATGAAATCAATACAAACATTTAAAAAAAATCAGATGTACAATAAAATATTGTGCACCTATTATAAAAGCTACCCTGTAGTGAATGAAAGTTACTTATGCTTTATTGATAAAAGTTACCCAAAATAGTCTACAAGTTATCCTAAATTGAATTCAAGTAATCGGTTGAATACAAAAGTTTTTGATAAAGATACAAAATAGTGTAAAAATTACTTTTATCGTTTGTTGTACACCTTGACAAATACTGAATGCTGAGCCGAAATGTTGTCTTGGAATAAAGTACATAATCTTGAACAAAAATTTAATTTTAATCGGCCTTTCATTTTCTATACAATGTCTTTTACAATGACCTTTTGTTTTTCTTGCATTAAAAAAAAAAAAAAAAAAAAAAAAAAAACTGAACCAATAACCAATCTAAACAAGAAGAATAAAAGTTAAATTGAATTAGACATTTGACGGAAAAAGGATAGATATAAAATGTATTATAACTATTACTCGTGTTTTAAATTGTAATATTCGTATTAACAATGCTATTACTTATGAATTTTTTTTAGAAAAACTAACATTTTGATTTAAAAATAGTGCATTGCTCATGTACTATACCAGATATACAACAATCATGTGCAATAATTTATGTTGTTTTATACATAATAATACTTTTAACTATAATAGTATGTGTATATAATATAATATTTTTTATAATATAAAAAAGTAATATTTTATAACACGTGTCCTCCATACCAAGTGTTTGTTTGTTGGTGTAGTGGTGATTGTGACTACACTTGGTAGGGAGGACCTGCGTTTGCTCCCCTGCAACAACAATCGGAAGGGGATTGGAACCTAATAGCCTAGAACAGATCCTCAAATCTGGATTAGCCCAAAGGGTGAAGCGGATAGAACACCCAAAACTCAATGCATATATGACGGGAATTAACTTATCCAAAATCTATCTTATACAAAACTCCAAAGTCTAAATTTTTTTTTCAAAATATAATAATAACATTTGTAAATTTTTGTTAATATGAAAGATATAAACCTATCAAAATGTATCTATAGTTAAATTGTTTAATAACTTATATCGAATGCGTAGTTTTATTAAAATTATTTGCATGTAATCATTAAATGTGTTGGATGTTGTGTAGCTATGCAATGTCCAAAACTTTAGTTGAGTGACTTTGATTTAGTGATTGTACGGTAAAAAGATATTGACTTCGATCTTGAAACCTAATAGTCTAATAAATTCTAAATAGAAAAATTAAAACAAAAGGAAATGAAAATAGTAAATGGCTATAAATATTGAAATAAACATAACCTTTTAAATCAATTTAGCAAATTCAAGAGACAATTTTAAGGCTTTTAAAATTAAATGGGGGAAAATATATGTAAAAAGAACATTTTTAGATATATAAATGTCCATGCACTATTATAAGAGTTTTGTTAACCATTTTATAATTAAGGTAGGGATAAATCTTAGTAATATATACTCTGTATATTTTATTTATATAAAATTATCAGTATCCATACCTATATACGAAGTATTTGTGTTGTATACTATATTTAATCAGCTGTTGGTTATATATATGACTATTATATAATATATAGTTTTTGGCACAATGCTTAACTTAGGAAAATATATGTTCTGGTAGGTCAAATATAAGGTTATTATTGTGTCTATAGATTGAATGAGTGCGACGGGTAAATAAAACATGTATATATTAGATTGATTGTAGTTACTGATGCGAATGGTATGATAAGAAAATTTTAGTTTTTTCTGAACGGGAGATATAAATAAATTAGTCCACTTCTTATATAGCTATGTGGAGTATTACTCAATTATTTTTCAATTAATAAAATAACATTATAAAAAATTAAAAGAAATTCAAATAACATAAAATACTATTCAAATAACGTTACTTTAACTTTTTTTTTTATTGACAATTAGTAACCAAGTCCTTTAATAGTAAATGAATTACCTTTGTTTTTATTTTTATTTTTCCTACGGGTTTAATAATTTGATTTATAAATCGTGCATCGCACGGGCACTATGCTAGTTATTTTTACTAAATAATACTACGTATTTTTTTAAAGGTGAACTAAAACGCGCCTAATGAAATACTCCCTCCATATCTTCTTACTTGCTCTACTTTTCTTTTACGACCGTATTTTATTATTTGCTTAATTTGAAAATATTTCGTAATATTTTACTGATTTTTCTCTCGTAGTGACCCCAAATTATTACTAATTAAATACTCCGTATTTTCATATACTCTCTTCTTCCAACTATTATACTTTATTTTTCCACTAACTCCACTTTCTTCTTATTTATTAAACCTAATACTCTATAATAACTAGCCACACGATATGACCAGGTATAAAAGTTAGTGTTTTTTCATACCGAGTAAACACAAATGTTTAAAAACATCTGATGTACATGTATAACGCTATTGTAAATCAATGAACCAAACAAAGCCAAAATATTGGAGAAGGCTAAGGAGGCACTAATCACTCAAGGAGGAAGCTGTGCACAAAGATGAGGAAACGCGATTTAGCCATTCCCATGCATGCTCGCTGCTTTTGCCATTTTTTTCCCCTATCTCCAGGTTTCTTCTTAAACCTTCTAAACCCTAGTCTTTCTCAATTCTAATTACTTTTTTCAATTTGAATTCGAACTACAATTACAATTGAATTCTTTTACTGTTGATTCTTCTTCTCTATAATAGCATGGGGGAGACTTGTCATTTAGGGAGGCTTGGTTTCATCTGTTGGATGATTAACCCATTAAATACAAAGCAGATCGCCTTCCTCCGCCTATTGTCGCCGATCTCAATGGCGATGGCACCATTGAGGTCCTCGTTGATCTCAATGGCGTTCCCTCCTTTCCCTTCTCTTATTTTCCTTTACTAATAATGAACCAAATAAAGCCAAAATATTGGAGAAGGCTATGGATAAAAAAGGGTCACTTTTGTAAGAAATAAGATCACTTTTCGCAACATGTTCGATATACAATGAAATTATTATAAAGCGGGGGCATGCAAAAAGAGTTTTTGCCAAAGTAAAAATAATCTTGAAAAAAAAAAAAAAACCCAACCTTTTTAGTATAAATCATTTCCATCTGCTCACATACACACTCTCTCCTGCCTGCTCACAACTTCTGCTTCATTTCTCTTGAGCAAAGAAAAAAAAGAAATCCAAAACTCTCAAATTTCTCTGCAAATTTTCCCCAATTCTTCGATTTCCCTCAAATTTCTAGGGTTTTTGCCCTAATTCTCTCTCGGTGACACAATGGCTGGAAGAGCTGTAATATCAGACGATGAAGGTAAAACCCTTGACATTGCTTAGCAATTTTGTCTTCGTGTTTTCAATACTCGCCATTTTTACTCCCACTCGAAACCCTAATTTTGGGATTGTTCTAATTCTTGAATTGGTTGAAATCGATTTTTGTTTCGCAGAAGAGCTCGAGGTTCAGGATGATGAGAGAGAACAGGAGGAAGAAGGTGAAGAACTCGATGATGGCGAAGGTGGCGGCGGTGTAGAAGATGACGAAGATGAAGATGACGGTTTGTTTCTTTCTATTTTTTGATTTAATTTTTTGTGTGCCGAATGATCTTCAAGTTCGTCGTTTTTGCATCTGATTACGCCTTAATTTGCAATTTCTTGGTTTTTTCTTTTGGTATGAAACTAGGGTTTCCATTTTCCGGGGGTTACTTTCTATTAGTAAGGTTATTAGAGATTGGGTGTCATTTTTTTTTGAGCTTTTCGCTGGAATTTGGAACACCAATTTGTAATATTTTTTTTTTTAAAGTTTCTGCCCTTCTTTGATTTGAGTGAAAGGTAAAGACACTGATGAACATTTTTTGATGTCATGCAAACAACTGAAACAACAATGGGTTTTCTTTGAATAATTGGAATTCCGTAATATTTATCATTTGAGTGTCATATTTGGTTGCAAAATGAAATTTTAAAGTGTAAACGGTGATCTGTTTTTGTAATGGTTATGATTGGATTCGATGCTTGTTGCTACACATTAATGTAGATGTAAATGAGCTGATTTTTCTTACAGAAGAAGGACAAGATGAGTTTGAGGATGATGGTTTTATTGTCGAGGGTGATGATGAAGAAGAGGAACCTGAAGAAGATGAAGAGGAGAGACATAAAAAGAAGAGAAAAAAGAAGAGGTAGGTCATCTTCCCCAAAAGGAAAAAAAAAACATTTAAAGGAAAAATGTAATTTTTCTTTGACATTGTTTTGATTAATTGTAGGGAGTCCTTTGAACTTGATGACGACGACTATGAGCTTCTCTTGGACAACAATGTTAAAGTTGCTCGTAAAGCTGTGAGTGTTATTTGCTGTTAATGGCTTATGGTTTTATAGCTGGTAGATTAATGCATTTGATTTAGGGTTGGTTTCCCTGTTTAAAATTCTGGCATTTGCTTGCTTTTTACAGGATAGCAAAAAGTTTAAGAGGCTGAAGAAGGCTCGGCGTGATACTGATGCTGGGCATTCTGGACTTTCCGATGAGGATGATTTCTATGGATCTGGGAGAGGTGGAAGGATGGCCGAGGACCATGTCAAGCACACTTTATTTGGCGATGATGAAGGTGAATAATCTTTGCTCCTTTACAGGTTCAACATGCATTTTGATTTATTAATATAATTTTTTTTTTTCTCATTTTGTGTTTTTGTGTTGTCACAGGAGGGCCGGCTGAGGATATTCCAGAAGAGGATGATCAGCTAGAAGCAGATGATGTAGATTTGGCTGATGAGGATGACATGGCTGATTTTATTGTGTCTGAAGATGATATGGATGCTGATGGGGTGCCTGTTAGGTATGGAATATGGATATAATGTCTTCCTTTAGGTTCTGTTCAACACTCATAATATTCCCTTGATGGTTTTTCTATTGGCTTATACTGAATGTAGACGGGTTAATAAGAACAAAAAAAAGAAGCATAGGCAAACTGGAGGAGTTCCGTCATCCTCCCTGCAGGAAGCCCAAGATATTTTTGGTGACGTTGAAGAACTTCTGGATATGCGTCGAAAAACACTTGAAAGAGATAGATATGATGAAAGTGGTGAATGGAATGAGAGAAGGCTGGAGCATGAATTTGAACCTATCATTCTTGCTGAACGGTATATGACTGACAAGGATGATCGTATCCGGGAGATTGACATACCGGAAAGAATGCAGGTAATTTTCTATACCCAAATGCTCATTTTCTTAACAATAATTTGCTGCATCTCTAGTCAAATTTACTAGAAGTTATGGTCTCGTTTGATTTTATTGTTAACTACTGGTAATAAAGGGTAAACGTGATGTTAATTTTGACTATTTTGCTGACAGATATCTGAGGAGAGCACTGGTCCACCTTCCACTGATGCTGAGTCCATTGTAGAAGAGGCCAAGTGGATAAAAAAGCATCTAGGGTCTGGTCAATTTCCTAGCCTTGTGAACATATCATTTGGAGAAGAAACAGAGTATCATATTCAAAATTTTTTGAACTTCACACATATTCAGAAACTGGATGTGAGTTTTGGCTTTCTCTGCCTGCTGCTGTCAGATCTTGTCTTATTTTGGCTCATCAGTTTTCTTCTGTCATTTCCAGCTCCCTTATATTGCAATGTACCGGAAAGAGGACATTGTCAGTTTGTTGAAAGATCCAGAGACGGGTGAAGATGTTAATCATGATAAGCCAGCTTTAAAATGGCACAAGGTAACCATACTTGAAAATTATAATCATACTTGAAATTTAATTAGCTAGTAGATGCTTAAAGTTATAGTTTACAGGGTGGTCTCAATCATTTATATGGAGTTTTATAAAACTCTACCAATCCCACAGAACAAGTAGGATCTCTGAATAAGATTCAAATTTTTTTTAAAAAAATTTATCTGTGGCAAGTGAGGCTGTTGATTTTCTAAGAAGCTGGAATGAAGTCTTTCGGCAGGGTAATCTTAGAATCAGTATTCAGTACCATGGAATTAAAAAGCGGCCGTTCCGTTATATAACGGCCGCTTTGTAATGGGTTTGAGACTTACCGTTCCGCAAAAAGCCGTTATATAACGGCGCATTGGAAATCACACCCAACTCGCCGCGACGGCCGTTACGTAACGGTTGAACGGCGTTATATAACCGTTCTATAATTGTAGCGGCCATTAAATATAGAAAAGCAATCTTTACACTGTTTGCGAAGAACAGAAAGCCATATATGCCCCCAAAATCGATCCATATTCAACCTAATTTCTAGATCTAAGGTTCGAAAATAAAACCCTAGATCTGTTAATTAACAACTAGACTAGCCATAAAAGGAAGAAAGAGAATAGGGCTTTTAAGTCGTGGGAATTAGGTGAGCTGAAAGAAGTTTTCACTCCGCCCAGATTTCTTTCCCGATGGTGGCTATTTGCAGGTTCTATTTTCTCTCTCCATTCTGGTGTGGCTGGTCCTTGTTTGTATTCTCTTTTCTACCTTTTTACCTTTGTTATCACGTGGCCTTCTCTCAATTCTTTCTTTCTTTTTATTTAATTTTTTTTTTAGCTTTTTCTTTCAATAAAATTAGTTTGGACTTTGGAGTACTATATTATGCTCACTGTTGCTCTTATTCTATTTGAGTGTAGCAAAAAATAAAGCCCAAATAATATTCAAATAATTTATAAATGCCATATTTCATATATTGGGCTGTATTTAAAGTACTTATGGAAAAATAGTGAATTATAAAAAAAAATGAATTTAAAAGCTCAAAAAATGGCTTATGTGAAGTTTTTGAATAAAATCACGCTGCGAAATCCGCGATCCGTTTTATTTGACCGTTACAAGCCGCTTCCGTGACAACGTGTCCGTTACCGCAAACGCGACTGCGATTTTTTTCCATGTTCAGTACTGCAGACATGTGAGGAGGTTAAATTGTTAAAAAACTCCCACTTTTTTAAAAAAATTAGGTCAGCAATCAATTATTAACCTTTTTATGAAGTAACATACTTGAATTATATAAATTTATGAGGTCTCAAGTTTTTTTTTATGGTGACTTCATGGTTTAGACTGCATAAGTTGCTTACCTGCTAGGTTTAGTTTTGAGATTAGATATGATGTGTCTATGCAGGTGCTTTGGGCTGTCCAGGACTTGGATAGAAAATGGTTGCTTCTTCAAAAGCGAAAGAGTGCTCTCCTGGGATACTATAATAAAAGGTTTGAGGAAGAATCACGTAGAATATACGATGAGACCAGATTACGTTTGAACCAACAACTTTTTGAATCAATTATTGGGGCGCTGAGAGTTGCAGAATCCGAAAGGGAAGTTGATGATGTTGATTCAAAATTCAACTTGCATTTTCCTCCTGGTGAGGCTGGGGTGGATGAAGGGCAATATAGAAGGCCCAAGCGGAAGTCACTTTATAGTATATGCAACAAAGCTGGTTTATGGGAGGTTGCTAGCAAATTTGGCCATAGTTCTGAGCAGTTTGGTGCACAGATCTCTTTGGATGTAAGGAAGAATTTTTTTTACTCATTTGACTTTTCAGTGTGTGTTTTTCTAATTTAACCTGCTTTCTTGAACTTGCTGTAGGGAGTGGATGAACCAGAGGATCCGAAGGAGACACCGGAGGAAGTTGCATCTAATTTTACCTGTGCAATGTTTAGTTCACCTCAAGAAGTGCTTAAAGGTGCTAGGCACATGGTATGTGTATGAATCTTTTGGATTATATTATGCCTGGATTATAGTTGTACGTTGTTTTTAAATGCATTGTGGCTATATGCAGGCTGCTATTGAGATAAGTTGTGAGCCTTCTGTGAAAAAGCATTTTCGTAGTAATTATTTCGACAATGCGGTGGTTTCAACAACTCCTACACCTGATGGGAATGTTGTCATAGATGCTTTCCATCAGTTTGCGGGCATTAAGTGGTTACGCAACAAGCCATTGAACAAATTTGAAGATGCGCAGTGGCTCCTTATCCAGAAGGCTGAAGAGGAAAAACTCCTTCAGGTAACAATCAAATGGCCAGAGGAGAAGCTTAAGAAACTGATTGCTGATTTGGAGCTTCTGTATACTAGTTTGGCTGTGAGCAAGCTAGCACAGCTTTGGAATGAGCAGAGAAGACTGATCTTACAAGATGCTATACATAATTTCATCTTACCAGCCTTAGAGAAGGAAGCTAGATTGTTGTTGACTAGCAGGGCTAAGAGTTGGTTGCTTATGGATTATGGAAAGTGTCTTTGGGATAAAGTATCTGTGGCTCCATACCAGCGTAAGGAAAGTGATATTAACTCAGATGAGGAGGCAGCGCCGAGGGTTATGGCTTGCTGTTGGGGTATTGGAAATTCACCAACCACTTTCGTTATGTTGGATTCACTTGGAGAGATTGTTGATGTTCTAAAGGCCGGGTCAATCAGCTTGAGGTCACAAAATGTTAATGACCAGCAGCGTAAAAAGCACGACCAGCAGAGTCTTTTAAGATTCATGACTGAACATCAACCTCAGGTTGTAGTCCTGGGGGCTGTGAGTTTATCTTGTACCCGGCTAAAGGATGATATTTATGAGGTATTTGTTCTGATTTACTGATCATTTTTTGTCTGAGCTGTAGTCCCTAGATATGAATCTTGCAGTTGCTTTAGTTAGTGTAATTGTTTCCACTTTGTGTTATGTTGGTGCAATATTGATCCCACCTTGTAATTGTTCTCTGACTGTAAATTGGGTTGGTACTATGGGGTTGCTGGAGCTTGAAGCTTTGTGAATTGATAGTCTTCAATTCTTCATGCATCTGTTATACTGTTTCCACTTTGTTTTTACTTGTGATTTTAGTAATTTGCATATGGGCTAGGGTAAAGAAGATCATCAATGTAGTAAATGAAGGATAAACTTGGAAATTGTATCCGGAGTTTATTTTGGAACTTAAAAAGAGAGAGAAAGAATACTCTCTTCGTCTTCAAATAAAATTATCATTTCACGCAAAAATCTTGTCCCTAAATTGAAGTTCCATTTCACCTTTATCTATTGTTTATTCACTTTTAATCAGCCAAAGCCCACTATTTTTTTTACTCTCTTTTATTGAACCAAACTCCACTATCTTCTTTTTTAATTCACATTTATTGGATCAAACCCCACTATCTTCTTTTTCTATTCACTTTTATTGAATCAGAACCCCACCCTCATGTTTATTTATTTACCACCCTAAACATGTGTGCAGAAGGCAAATTTTAGACTTTTATTTGGTACGGAAGGAGTATTTGCTAGAATTTGTTTAAAATAGAGGGAGAGTATATTATGTTCTTCGTACTTTTGTTTTATTCTTGGAGGAGGAACAATGTTAATGCTGGTATACACAGATACATTATAAGCTTTCATTTTACTACCTCAATTATTTTTATTTACTCACTGTTCTTCTTGACACTTATTCCACACACCCCTTCGTCTGTCTTTTGTGATTAGCAAGGAAATATTTAGATACACAATCATGTGAGATCTTGTTAGATTTGTTTTCGATATACGAATAATGGTCAAAGCTCAAATGTGAGTCAAACATTCAGAGGGAGTATTGTGAATGTTAGTTGGTCAGTCTGTCAACCACCTTGGCTTCCTCCCATATGAACAGATAAGTTCAAATCGTTAATCATTGCAACTGATATTTGTATGGAAATCCCCAATTTATATTCCAGAGATTGCAATGTATCACTTGCAGGTCAAATTTTAAGATTTCAAAAGTTGTCAGCTAATAGCAGTATAATGAGCTTATTTTAAAATTCAGAGCAAGTAGTTCCAGTTTATAGAATAGAAAATTTTCACTAAATTACTATCAATCATGGTGGGCCTTCCCATATAATCCTAACAGTATATTACTCCAGAATAAACTAAATTACAAGGGATATTTCCCCTAATGATCCTGTGAACAGAAGCATGTTAATAGGCAAATTTTTTCCTTACCTTCTCTCCTTCCGAACCTGCTCAGCTACCCTCTCTGCCCTGCAGGTCCTGACAGACCACTCCAATCACCACCCAACAGACCACTCCAATCATCACCCCTCATTACTCATTGTCATTATTTTCCAATTTTAGAGTGCTAGAGTTGAGCTATTCCTTCCCCCCCTTCCTTTTACTAATTCACCATTGTAATCCAGCTATTCATTGAATATAATTATCAAATTTGACCTTTGCATTCACTTACTAATTCACCATTGTAATTCAGCTATGCAGTGAACAATATCACCAAATTCAACCTTTGCATCCACTTCCTTACCACCATCGTAATCCAGCTATTCATTGAACATCATCATCAAATTCAATCCATGAATCCACTTTATATTCCATCATTTCATCTACTTCACATTCTTAAATGTTCCCTCTATTACATTTAATCAAGGTTTAAACTTCCATAATTTCTCAGATTTCCATTGAAATTGTGTCAAAATTAAGTCCTTATCTGTTGGAATCCCACCAATGAGGGGTTGTGTATGTCTATAAATAATTTTTTTTTATTAGCTTTGCATGCTCTGAACAAAAACTGGAGAAGGAAAGTTACGAGGGATTAGCTATGAATTTTCTTCACAATTTAATAATATTCCGCTGTACTGATGTTGATACATACGAATGCCAATCTGGGCTAGGAAGATAGGCTCAAAACGGCTGTTCTTTTTTGGCCGCCTTTACTAGCCGGAAGTTAGGGAAGAGAGTTTTGGATGATAATTGGTCTAAAATAGGATATGAAAATGTAGATTTGGAGGAAATTCCATACTTCTATCAAATGCAGATACATCTAAAATAAGAAGTGAGGATTTTGAGGCTAATGTATGATGGGGTGAATTGCTCCTGATGCATGTCCTCGTGGCTCTCTCTTTTGTTTGTGTGGTTGGTGGTGCATGATCTCTCTCCTCCCTTTGCTTTTGACTCTTTTTTGCACTTGACTACAAAGCTATGACTTGTATGTGACAGTCATACGTGCTTTAAATTTGAGCTTTGTGTTTAGCCTAACATAATACTCTATGAAGCGGTAAATCTTATTTTGTGGTCGGGAATAGAAGCTGGGCATTGCAGCTGATTGATGCACCACATGTTCATAAACGAAAACACAAAAACAAAATACTGTTGCTATCAAAATAATCAATCAATCAAAGCCTTAATCCCATGCACTTATATATTTTTGTAAGTCATTTACCCACATTTGTGTCCATAATCAGTATGGTCTTATCATCTCAAAATTTGAGAAATTGCATATTAAATAATGCTCCAATTCTCATTCATATCCTCCACTCGTGAAGAGACCATTTTTCTTTTGTTATCCTTGTTAGGAAAAAAATAATGAAACTGAGCAACTACACTTGCAAACAAAGAATAAAGTTTTTGTGAATTCTTTTCCATGATTTTTCTCTTGTTATAGCATAAGTAGTTTTTTTTGTTCAAATTGCTGTTGTCAATAAAATGTGGATTGTTTTTAGGCTTTCTATTGTTTGTAGGAAGTTGTATTGTCTTCATATATTATTCTATATTCCTTTCAGATTGTGTTCAAGATGGTTGAAGAAAATCCTAGAGATGTGGGTCATGAAATGGATGGGCTGAGTGTTTTCTATGGGGATGAATCTTTGCCTCGTCTATATGAAAACTCTCGCATATCATCTGATCAGATCCCTGGACATCCAGGTAAATTAGACCAGGTTTCTGCTACCTTATTCTAATTCTTGTTATTCTTAATTAGTTTGATATTTATATGGTTGCTTATTTTCAGGCATTGTGAGACGTGGTGTTGCGCTCGGGCGGTACCTTCAAAATCCATTAGCCATGGTTGCTAATCTTTGTGGGCCAGGCAGGGAAATTTTGTCTTGGAAAATCAGCGCTTTAGAGAGCTTTCTTAATGATGATGAGAAGTATGGAATGGTGGAACAGGTTATGGTTGATGTCACTAATCAGGTGGGGCTTGATCTCAATCTGGCTGCAAATCATGATTGGTTAATTGCTCCGTTGCAGTTTATTTCTGGTCTTGGTCCCAGGAAAGCAGCATCCTTGCAAAGATCACTTGGCAGAGCTGGGGCAATAGTTACAAGGAAAGATTTGTTGACTGCACATGGACTTGGCAAAAAAGTATTTATCAGTGCTTCTGGTTTTCTGCGTATTAGGCGTAGTGGTTTAGCTGTTAGCACCAGCCAGTTTGTAGACGTCCTGGATGATACAAGAATACATCCAGAGTCCTATGCTCTAGCACAGGAAATGGCAAAAGATATTTATAGAGAAATTGTTGGGGATGATAATTTGGATGATGATGATATTGAGATGGCAATTGAAAATCTAAGAGATAGGCCAAGTGCATTAAAATCTTTTAATGTTGAAGCTTATGCAAAGGATACAGACCGTTTATCTAAGGTAGAGACCTTGCATGCTATAAAATTGGAGTTAATTCAAGGCTTTCAAGATTGGCGTAAACCGTATGAAGAACCTAGTCAAGATGAAGAGTTTAATATGATCTCTGGGGAGACTGATTCTACCTTGGGTGAAGGACGAATTGTTCAAGCTACTGTTCGCAGGGTTCAACCTCAACGAGCAATGTGTGTCTTGGATTCTGGATTATCTGGTATGCTTACAAGGGAAGATTTTTCAGATGATTGGAGAGATTGTGATTTGACTGAGAAGTTGCATGAAGGTGAAATTCTCACATGTAAGATCAAATCTATCCTGAAAAATAGATACCAGGTGGTCCTGACTTGTAAAGATAATGACATGAGGAATACCGGGCCTCAGAATGTTGAGAGCTTGGACCCTTACTATCATGAAGACCGTAGCAGTTTACCGACTGAGAAAGACAAGGCTCGCAGGGATAAGGAACTTGCGAAGAAGCATTTCAAGTCGAGGATGATTGTTCATCCTCGATTTCAGAATATAACAGCTGATGATGCAATGGAGGTATGTGTTCAAATGCTCGCTGTCTAATTTTTCCTAAGAATCTATTGGACGTTGGAGTTTATTTAATTTCTTTTTAAGTAGTGGACAATTTTCAACATTCTCTAAGCCTATAAAGGCTTCTGAAGCTTAATATTTTCAATGTTATTTAAGCCTTTAAAGGCTTCTGAAGCTTAATATTTTCAATGTTATCTAAGCCTTTAAAGGCTCCTGAAGCTTAATATTACACACTAAATATTTTCCCATGGCAGGCCCCCTTAAAAGGCTTTTTTGAAGTTGATGTCTGCATCTTATTGTTTCTTATGTTTTGCATCATCTGGTTGTGGAGTTGATTCTATTCCCTATTCTCTATTCCTTTTGCTCATCCACCTTCCCTTATTTGTGTTGTATAGCTTTTAGCAGACAAGGATCCTGGTGAAAGTGTCATTCGTCCAAGTTCTCGTGGTCCATCTTATTTGACCTTGACCTTAAAGGTTTATGATGGTGTTTTTGCCCACAAGGATATAATTGAAGGCGGAAAGGACCACAAAGGTATATCAAGCTTGCTTCGTATTGGTAAAACACTTAAAATTGGAGAGGACACTTTTGAGGACCTGGATGAGGCAAGTATTCCATTCACTTTTCATTCATTTGTTTTCTATGCATTATGATTCTGTGCATATCATGCATGCACTTGCTTTTAGTTGACATTTGGTAGATAGCTAGAGTTTCTGCCAATTTTCACTGGTATTAATTTACAGCAATATTATTGATAGCTTAATGTGGTTCTGAGTCCAGACAATTAATTTTTTTTTTTTAAAAAAAAAAAATTATTCTGGTATATGTTATAATGCCCAATATCCATACATGTCTATTCTCTGGGCTACGCTTATTCACACAATAGGCTTTTTGGTGCTTTAATCAGCTTACATTGCTGGTGATCCTGTGGGTTCTGAATTGTAACTTACCCAAATTGGCTTTTACATTTCTCAAAGGCCTCAAACTAATGTATAAAAAGGTATTAGGCTTACTAAGGTGATAGGGGTCATGTTTGGTGCCTTAATCAAATGAGGTACACCTAATAAATATCAGAAAAAACTTAAAAACAGAAGGATGTGTTTCTCTTTGAAAGCACCTCACCCAGGATTAAAGCACTTGACTTCACCTAATATCAAGCGTGCCCATTTCCCGTTTGCTTTCTGTATTGCAGGTCATGGACCGTTATGTTGATCCACTGGTTACTCATCTGAAAGCGATGCTGAACTATCGAAAGTTCCGGAAGGGGACAAAAGCAGAAGTTGACGAGCTCCTTCGAATTGAAAAATCAGAGTTCCCATCAAGAATTGTTTATAGTTTTGGCATTTCACATGAGCATCCTGGCACATTTATTCTCACATACATTCGCAGTTCAAATCCCCATCACGAGTATATTGGTCTATATCCAAAAGGGTTCAAATTCCGCAAAAGGATGTTTGATAATATCGACAGACTCGTAGCTTATTTCCAGAGGCACATTGATGATCCCATTCATGAGTCTCCATCGATTCGATCAGTTGCTGCTATGGTACCAATGCGCAGTCCGGCAAATGGTGGTTCTTCTGGAGGTGGTGGATGGGGTGGTTCAGGTAGCAATGATGGTGGGTGGCGGGGTTCTTCTGACAGAGAACATTCTAGGACAGGTAACTTTGCTCACTATGATCGACTCACTTTGACTTTGTCTTTGACTTGGGTCCTGTCTCTCTTCTCTTGTCTGGGTTAAGGATAGCAAAAGGCCTGTATATATCTCAAGCGTCTAGTGTTATTCATATATTAGTTTGTGTTCTTCCACAATTTTTTCGACCCAAATGGATATGTATATTTTGAACAGTCTTGACTGTATGAATTGTCTATAAAGTTCATGCCATTAAGTAATGACATATTTTTGTTTGTTTAAGCTGTACAACTTCAAGTAGCGGTTTCACCACCCTAAACTGCTATTTCAAGAAGCGGTTTCCCCGTTTCCCCCTATTTTAGAAGGCTGATACACAAAGTTTGTATATCAGCCTTATAAACATGAATTTTCCCTGATCTTCCTTTTTCCTAATGACCCATATCAATAAACATTGGGGTCTTGGGGATCTGCTCTTTGATAATAGAGAGCAATAAAGTAGAGAGGAAATAGTGTGTGGTTACGGGGCCCAATGTTGGAGAAAAAAATAGGAAGGGAAATATTACTAAAAAGAGTGCATTGATTGAGTTCCTTTTTTTTTTTCCTTGCAAATTTGGGATATTTAGAAAATGAATTGTATAGATTAATCTGGGATCATGTCATAGATGTTCATATAGGAAGGCTAACTGGCTAGTCTTGTTAGCCAGTCATTTTTTCTCTCACACGTTTCAAGGTTTTATTTATTTATTTTGATTTTTTTAAATTACTATTCCTTACTCTGCTTTTGTACTAGACTTCATACAATGTTCTGCAGTATTCTTGCTGGTTAGCTTCATTGTCTGAGGCCTACATCCTTGCTTTGATGATTATTGAAACATGAAACTATGAAATTGAGATTTTGGAAGTTTAGATTGATCTGTTGTATTTACTTCATGTTGAGAGTGAATGTCTCACCTCATGCTTGATACTTACACATTTTATTTTGTAGGACGGAATGATAGAAATGGAGGCCGTGATGGGCATCCCAGCGGAGCTCCAAGGCCATATGAAGGAGGGGGCCGTGGACGTGGACGAGGGCGTGGTGGTCGAGGCTCATATCATGGCAACAGAGATGGGGGCGGAAGAGATGGTGGCGGCAGAGATGGCGGCGGCAGAGATGGCGGTGATTCCAGCTATGGCAAGTGGAGTTCAGACAACAAGGACAGTGGGCATGGTTCCAAGTGGGGTTCTGACAATAAAGAAGGGAACAATGGTAGTTGGGGAAGCTTTCCTGGTGCTAAAGTCCAAAATGCTCCGGGTGAGGAAGCATTTCCTGGTGGCTGGGGCTCAAGTGGCGGTGCTGGTAGCAGCGGTGGGGGTTGGGGTGACAATGGCAGTGGAGGTGGAGGTGGTGGTGGTGGAAGTAGTGGCTGGGGCGGAACTGGTGGCGATGCTGGTAACGACTCTGGATGGGGTTCAGGTTCCAAGAGCAACACTAAGGGGCGGTCTGATGGTGGAGCAGGTGGTTGGTAGGTAATTAGTGGCTGTCTCAGTGGCGAAATATTTTAACATTTTGATGAAAACTGTACTGACTAGGACTCCTTTGTAGTGTTTTGGTACAAATACGATCCTTTTCCAGGTAAATGTAAACATTTAGTGCAAGTAAATCTATGTAGTCTCTATAATACAGTCTGAATCTTCTCTCATGCTCCGGTCCTTCTGATCACTGAGGATTTGTGATGTATTTTGTATATAAATTAGGTGGTGGAGGGATACATGAGAGTTGGATCTGAAGAAATTTCTAGTTTTGACTCCATATGTTTGGTTTTTGTCGTATATTGGGGTTGGATTATTAACAGATTGCCATCTGATGAAACTAGTCTTACATATATGGGCTGTTAGGGGTTGCTACGTATTGTGTTTGCTCCAACTTTGAGGATGTTGAATAATTGCAGGAGGAGGTTAGCAATCTGGTAGTTTCATTTTCTTCTTTTAGCTAATCGTGTAAGACTGCTATCCAAGGAGCACTGCTAGTCTGATGTAGGTGGGCACTGTGTTATGTGGTTACTCTGATAAGGTGCAATTTAGGCATAGAGATGTCTCCTTCATTCCATTCATGATCCCTAATGCTTCCAATTATCAGTTTCTGCTACGTTTTTGCAGTCTTGAAGATCACCCGTCCTCTAGAGGTGTCAATACTTCAATGTTGTTCAATCTTCAATCTCTCTTTAATGGTTTGTATTCTTAATACGGTTTTCCCCTTTGTGTTTCTTGACCAGTCCTCACTAGCCAAAGTCTGCGTCTTGGTCACTTAGAGGCTCTTAGTCATGTAGATTCATGAAAACCGATAACTGATAATTGCTCCACTTTAGTTGAAACTTTGTACAAAAAAATTCACAACTGAATACTGCATTCTTTGACATATATAATGGGAAAATTATATGTTCTGAGAAAATCAAAATTTTCTGTGTTCATCAATCAGAAAAGTAAATTATTCCAATCCGAATGCTACTAAATATTTTCATTAGTACATTCTGGAACACTTTTGCAGAGGAAAAATTTGCAGATGAAATGTAAATTAGTGGTCCTCTGAGCACAACATTTGTAAATTCAAGTTGAGTAAAATGCACTGAACATGATTAAATGACCCAAGTTTTTTACGTTAAATGCTCACACATCGTGACTACATTGTCTACATATACTTGTTCATTTGACCTGTTATGAACATCCAGAACAGGCGATGCAGCTAAGACTCCAAGTCCCAGAACTCCAGAAGAATTTGACAGACAGTAGCACAAAAAACTGGTTCTGTTGCCGACTGTGATGCTGATATAACCCGATACTGCTCTGATTCAGATGGTGTTCCTTTGGCAGATTATATCTTGAATACGTGCTAGAATTATCATTAATTACAGGGTGATTTCTAATATTCCATAATACAGCCTACTGGATGAGTAACATCAAAGAAAGTATTTCAATAATCTTTGCTATTATGTCAATTTTCTTACAAATTACAATTCAAACTATAATTTTCCTATTATTCATGTTTAATACCTTTCAAGACAATATTACTCCATAATTTATTTATGAGCAGAATGATGAGGGGGGAAGGGTTGTTGACTTGTTGTATCTACTTTTCTCCTACAGTAGTCCTAACACTAATCATTTTAACCTTAAATCTGTAAAGAACAAAGTAATCCAATTTGTTCATTCTGGTAGACAACGAAAATTTCATGTACTTAGCTTGAATATGCAAGTATATAAGACAGCTGACATCTATGGTTTTCTTAACAATTCACATCAAAATCTTTTGACAACAATGTACAAACAAACTCAGCTAACAACAAAGACAATACTTGTCATTGTATCTTCTGTTTTTGCACTGACTTCATCTCAACCATCACAAGGAAGCATTCACTTAAGCCTCATTCACCGTGACTCCTCCCTCTCGCCTCTATACAATCCCCAAGAGAGCCCTTATGATCGCGTTAGATCTTCCTTTGTGAGGTCAAAAGCCCGCCTTTCTTTCTTGATTGATAGAGTTGTTGATGGAGGTGATTTCCAAGGAAAGATGCAAGCAGATGATGGTGAGTACTTTGTTAAGCTCTCGGTTGGAACCCCTCCGTCTCAGATGTTTGCTTCTATGGACACTGCAAGCGCGCTAGTTTTAACTCAGTGCCTGCAGCCTTGCATTAGCTGCGATACCAATCAAATAATCTCCACAACTTATCATAACATCACTTGTACTTCTTCAAATTGTGCTCTTGTACCAAATAATGCTTGTGATTCTTCTAACTCGTGTACATTTAGTTATCGCTCCAATAGTCTTCTTGGAAGTGATGTCTTTGCATTCGAGACTTCAAATGGTGACGCCTTTTCCCTAAATGTCATCTACGGCTGTGAGTATGACCAAGAAAGCACGACGAATCAATACAATGGAATTCTTGGTCTTGGATATCATAACTTATCCTTAATAAAGCAAATAAGTTCAATAACCGAGCCTAAGTTCACCTATTGCTTAGGTAACAATAGTGATCCTGAAGCATACCGCCTTTTAGTATTAGGAAACGGCTTCTTCCTAGAAGGGCAAACAACCACTTTAAAGGTGATTGATGGGAAGTACAATCTAGTGCTCGAGAGTCTAAGTATAGGCAAAAGGAAGCTATTGATTCCACCAGAGGTTTTTCAGCCAAGTCCTTTAGGTGGTGGAGTGATCATCGACGCTGAGACTACATTGACATTCCTAGCACCATATGCATACTACGAGCTGGTTGGGGAATTAGAGAAAGAACTTGGATTAGTCATGGTAGTATGGCCTGATCCTCCTTATGAACGATGTTATAATGGAAAAATAAACGACATAAGAAATTTTCGTGGGCTGATTTTTCATTTCGAAAGAGAGGTGAATGTGCTCTTGGACGTTGACAGTTTGTTCTTGCAGGTGGAAGACGGTATGTTTTGCTTGGCAGTGTTACCTAGTCCTGTAGGAGGAACTTCAATTTTAGGGAGCTTATTTCAGCAATATTACAGTGTTGGATATCACCTAGGCGAAATGCTAGTTTCGTTTCAAAAAATCGAGTGTGAGGTACTTGAAAAACATATGTCTTAGTGGTTGAGGCGAATTACTCTATAACTGAATTCATCTTCCATTGGTATATGCTTGCTGAGCTACAAACTCTTTACTAAGGATGAATTGAAGTTTTGCCTCAAAACCTCGCTTTTAAGAGTGCAGGCTTTAAATTGCAGTTGGATTTTAGACCTTGCTTCAAAGTGGATCATGCATTATGGTTCTTCATGTTTGTTATTAGCAATTTCACATATATAATCTCACCATTATACCTAAAAATTCAGTTAAGTAACAATATAGACAGGTGAACCAGATTTTAGAAACTTTTTTTTAAAAATAAAATTGAGGCATTGGCTTGAAGCTTTGCGGATAGGAGGCCTAATTTTATAAGGCAAAGACTGTCCACAATGTTAAAAATTGTGTCATATTTATAAGAGAAACTTCATGAACTTCTTGTGAATAGATTTCTAGTAATTGTATGTTTTATACTACTTATCATGTCATACGGATTATGTTTGCATTAATATTCACCGGTTCATTCTGGAAAAAAAAAAAAAAAAAAAATCAAATTCATTATTGTACAATTTTCTATTAAGACCCTCATATTAAGAGTTGCATAGGAAGGAGAACCTCAGCTGTGTACACAATCTTAACTCTTAACATTGTATAATAGAGTGGTTTGTTTTCGACAAGAACTACATGCAATTCATCTTACATAAGGTAACATATATACTAAAAATACAACTAATTAAATTTCAATAATGAAATTGTGTAATCAAGTTACAAATCAATGTAAATTTTTACTGGTTTGCTTTTTTGAATTGAATCCCCCCCCCCCCCCCCCACCCCCTTCATTCTGACCAACTTGATTTCTAGTTAGTGAAACACTGAAACCCTTTTGTACCCCAAAGAACGTAAAGATGACACGCGCAAATTAGAACATGAAAACTGTGATTCCGAAAAATAAAATAGAATTAAAATTGACTCAAGTAATGTTTCCATGAATAAAAATAATCTTACACTATGAATGAAGTCTACAAGTCAAAAATATTACACTAGGAGGATTGCATATCGCCTTCTCTTGCAAATGCAAAAGTTTATTTTGATCCTTATGTTGAATGAGATTAATTTTAACCTAAGTATCTAGCTATATAGCACAGATATATGACATTGATACTAATGCATTTGAACTCAAAAAGCACAAAATAAAGTTACAAATGCAGTGACTAGGCACTTCAGATTTTGGACACTAATTTTTGGACACAACCCTGCAGGGAAAAACCATTTACCACCACATAATTGCCAAGAACACTCTTGAGATTTAGTCAGCATCACCCAGTCCGTCACTTCCATCGCCTCTCTTAGATATCGGTGTGTAATTAGATCCCGGTTTCTTCTTTATTGAAGCAACTTCAGCATTTTTACGCAACACTGCTCCTGGAGAAGGGTATGGACGCTGCTGGAAAAGAGGGCCCTGGAAACATACAACACCAATGATTTATATGATGAACATGAAATCTTTGGAAAAATGCAATAACAGAAGTTCATTGTCCCAATCCATCTACTTATTTTTTTTCCCCTCTTTTCGATCTTATGCCACTTCAAAACAATCCAGGGAGATGAGAAAAAAGGGAGGTGGTGTTCGCGGGGGGGGGGGGGGGGGGGGGGGGAGTGGGGTGGGGGGGGGGGGGAGACAATCATAGATACAGAATATTTCCGTTGGGTGTTTCCTTAGTAATGTAGCCTTTAATGCAATGACTATCCTGGTATACAGAACAGTGAGATTTTTATTTTGTTTTTGTTTTTGAAACAACAGAACAGTTAAAACTTAGTAGAATGGTATGCAGTTATGCCCTCTTACATATTTGTCCAGCTCAAGACAGCTTCGCCCATTATTATACGAATTAGTACACAATACACTAGTTACAAGGAAATAGAATAAAAGATTTTCCACTATCAACTCTTTTAGCACAATCCTCATTCCTCAGTTCTCATCCCAATTTATAAAAGCTTAACCAGATTAATTTCTTTGAGAAATGTGATAGTCCACAATTAAAAGGTACAAAAGATTACATGCTTTCTAGTTTAGTAAACAAATCTGAAGTATGAATCAATCAGAGAGTAGAGACAACTTGACAAAGGCTAGAAAGTAAACTCAACAAAAGTAGGTAGTGCATTTCAAGTTATAACAAAAGGCCCAAAAGCAATGTTAACTTTCAAGGGTGCTTTCTGACTACTTGAAAATCCATATTTGATAAACAATAGGCACATTATATTTCAGCAGAAAACTAAAGGAGAAAGGTAAACATGATTGAGTATAAATTCACACCATTACAAAAAAAGGTTAAGTGACCATACCGTCGCTGTAGTATCTGCTGCCCGTGGTTGTACCCCCTTGAGGCCTACAACCCTGTAAACATGCAAAGGACAATTACTCCACTTTACATGGTACCACAGTCCCCTAAGGCCCTAACTTATGCACAAGCATGCCAAATCATGTGCATAATCCGTTGAAATTAGATAAAAGATGGCCAAATGCCTGTTTCTTCTTCATTGTTAACCACACAGCCACAAAAAGGAAAAGGGAAAAAATCATCTAAGTAATAGTAGTACATACCAGCCACCGCGTGGAGCATCAGAATAAGAGCTTGGGTCCATAGGATCCAACTCATCATCCTCAGTGTAGGTCCTTTTTTTACTGTATCTTCCGCCTCCTTTATTGATTGGAGGTCGTGAACCAGATCTGTAACAAAGATGCAAAGATTACAAAAATAATAGAAGTTTCCCTCCCAAATCCTTCCAGGTAAAGTTTGAATCAGACCATCCTTATCTAAAAAGAAAAATTAATAAGTGCTAAGGAAAAGACACCACCAACACCTCCCCCACCCCCCTTAAAAAAAAAAAAAAAAAAAAAAAAAAAAAAGCACTTAGCAGCAATTCTAGTTCAGCTGCTAAAATTTTCACACCATATGTTCTACAGGTATTGTATTTAAATGAAAAAATTTTATATGAAGAGAAGCATGCGAATGAGATTTCAATTAAGGTGGGCCTCTGGAAAATGGCATCAAAACTTTGCAGCCTTAATCCAATTTCTTTGTAGAGGTATCACAAGAATTGACCTAGTAAAATCTTATATGACACATTGACACTTGTGAAAAACTGCTTACTGAAAACATTTAAATTCTTCAGAGTGATAGAAGTTTAATGTTGTCAAGACATTAGCATAAATATTAAGGGTTTGAAAAAAAATATAAATCTTTGATACTTCTGCTCCTCCATCATTTACATTCCTCAGAATCTTCACAGTAATAGAAGTCTAACAGGGAGTCGATGTAGTAGCATAACAATAATGGGGGCTGAAAAAAGCAATTTTATTCCTTGATAGTACTTCTACTTCTTGAAGTAATGAATTGTCCTAGGAGATAGACATCACAGTCATTTGAGGCTGATTTTCAAGTACATACTTCAAGAAGCTCGAGTATCTTCTTTGTCGGGAAAATAAAAGCGAACCTTTAACTTTAAATCCAATTGTTCTCGTTTCTCCCTGCCCCTTACTAGTCTTTGAAAGCAAGAACATTCTATTTGCAAGCACTAAGGAAGTAAATTGCCTTGCTAGTCTAGGTTATATAGATATATAAAAGCAAATCAAACAAAAAATAAAGCATAAGAATAACTGCCACCAATTACACAAATTCATAGAGATCATTTAATATATTAAAAAGACGTTCCATACCTTTGATTGGAAGCACTTTTGTCTAAATCTTGTCTGCCATCCATGTTGCTCAAACTCTGCTGCCTAAATCCACTGTGCCCTAAGTTTTTGCATTGAGGAAGGTTGAGAGTCCTAGATTCAAGCAATACAAACTACGAAATTAGAATTAAATGTTGTAGGTTCAACAAAAAAGAGGCACAATAACCTCTCACGCACAATGAAGTCAGGTCATATAACCATGGAACATGGTAGTTCATCTGATGCCTTACATCGTCACCCTGTGACCTCATTGTCAAAAACAAAAGCAAATTCTAAAGGATAACAAATTTGGAAAGGTTGTTTACTTCGTGAACATCATGTCATACTTGTTTACCAGGAAGACAGGAAAAAGCACCTGCATGCCATATATACAGCACTATCAATCTAAACAAGGAGCATTGCTCATAAGGAAGACCAACATACCTTGTGCAGTGGTTACAGTAACCCCAGGCCTGTACAAGTCCTACCCCCCAACCACCACAATTCAAGCATTTCTCTGGCATGGAAGACTGCTCCATCCAAATACTTTCATTAAGCCTGCTTGAAGTACCACCTGACACGTGCACTGTGGCAACTTGCTGCACCATCTGAGGATGTTCCCATTGCGAAACTTGGGTTTTCTTATTATAGTAGTACTTTTGACCTACACATATAGTACAATATATCTAATCATCGACCCCAACAAAAGTCAAAAGGTAGCATTGAGCTTCAAAGTTATGGTTCACAAGAGTAGATTCACTATCCTATAATCCAAGGGAATTCGAAGTAGCAGTAGACATGGAATATTTAAATGCTTTCAGCAACCGAAGGGAAGGAGTTAGAAAAAGAAAGATACCAGTTAAGCCATTATTATGAATTCTAATCTTTGGATCATTTCAGACTTTTTAGAGAGCATTAATATTGCATTGTTATTGAATTACGATTCATGAGTAAATCTTATCATCAACTTAAAAGGGACACGTTCCCAGACATTACACTACAACAAATCAGTCAATCAAACTGTAGTGAATCAACAACTTGTTTGACTAAGAGAAATACAGGCATCTCACATCAATAACATTAGGATAAGCAATGCTGTTCAAACTTGACTAAAGGTGTCAGACAGGGTTATGTGTCCAAGGGTTGAGAAGGCCATCTCATGTATATTTTGGTAAAAAAAAGTGTCCAAGTGTCATACTCATGTCTGAATGTTGAGTATCCAACAAGGTTACACAAGGTGAAATGAAGAATCAAAAGTAGGATGGGCACTGTGTAAATTGTTTGGTACATAAAGAGAGTAAGAGACATGGCATTTAGTTGGTAGATTATTCAGTTAGCCACACTTGTTAACTTGTATGAGAAACATGCTAACCCTAAACTAGAAAATAATATCCTAAAATACATATATCTCTTCCATACAGAGCCTGCATTTGGTAAAAAGTTGCATAGTATACCAGATGTTTCGTCAAGTGCTTCTTCCCAGTCTTCTGACAAAGTTGTGGTTGAAGTTGAAGGGCTTTGAGTAGTCGTTTTTGTTTCCACTGGCCTTTCCCATTGACTCTTTCCAGTACTTTGGTTGTAATAAAATGAAGCACCAGTTTCAGGGTCCTTGGCTTCAATCTATACATAGATGTTTACTACACCAGATAAGTTTTTAAACAGAGCTTTTTTTAATACAAAGCAGTGATACACATAGCTCCAAATTTAGAAGGCCCATAAACAACACGAAATCAGAAAACATACATAATCCTTCTATTACCAAAAGTTCGACTCACCTTATTGTAGCTTCTTGTTTCTAGGAAATTTCGAAAAAAGTGGGTGTAAGTAAAAGGCAGATCAAGCAAGAGAGATGGAGAAGAAAGTGGGTAGGTAAAAGAAAAAGGTGGATAAAGTAAGAGAGAGAGTGGGCAGAAAGGTTTAAACAGTGTGGGGTAAGAGGAGTAAGGTAGTAAAAAGAGTGCCAAAAATGAAATAAAGAGTGACTCAAACTTTCCAAAACACCTTAAAACAAAAAATGAACCAAAATTTTGGGAACGGAGGGAGTATATTACTTGTGGAACAATTATTGCGTAAAATGAAATGTGATGTGAACTACTCATGTTTTCTTCTTTAGAAACTGAAAATAACTGCAACAGAAGAAGCAATCACAACTCACCCATCCAGGAAGCAGGCTGATATCACCTGACGATTGAGTTGATTGTGCTTCTAGCTTCTGGAATTCAGGGTAAATGGAGAAAGTAACTTTGTTAGTGGCCTGACTGGCCTCAATGGGATGAATGCAAATATAACATTTAAATCACACATTTTTTTTTTCAAAAAAAAAAAACACATATTATTTCCAGACCATATATTGCATCATCTTATCATACTAAATTAAGGGTTCTTTCAAAATTCTTCTTGCTCTCAAATATTTCTTTAGGTATAAGTGTAAAGAAGAGAAGTCCATCTACATTTCATTTGTATTAATGCTTTTAAAGAAGAGGAAACCTAATATCCTATTTTAAGGTTGGCATTGACCATGTAATTGGCTTGGTAACTATTTACAAGTGCTGATCATACTATTACTAATCATTTGCAGCTAAAATCTTCTTTGGCAGGCTTATCTCTCATTTCTTCTTGCTTACAACCTCTGATTGAGGTACACTAAACACATACAGAATATAACAATTTTTAGTATATAACTATATACTATTCTAGCGGGAAAATCGAATCCTATTATACTACTTTAAGAGTCAGCAATTAACTATTGTGTGACTGTCTGCAAATGTTGAACACACAGAACAATTTCCAGTAACCTAGTATGAGATTCGGTACAGGTTTGCAACTTGCTACTTCCTCCGTTTCTTTTTATATGCATCACTTTCTAAATAGGGAAGTTTCAAATTAGATGCATCACTTTCCTTTAGGCCCCATTTGGTTTGATGGAAAATGTTTTCATAGAAAATGATTTTCCCATTTTCCTTTGTTTGGTTAGTGAAGTGGTGGAAAACAATTTTCCCAATGATGGAAAATTGCATCCTTTATGATGGAAAACATTTTCCTTTACAAAACAAGGGAAGCCACATTTTCCCTCCCTCCTCCTTACTTCATTTTTATTTCCATCTCATCCATCCTCACATTCCCACTCCTATTTCTGATTTTTCTAGAACTTTTCTTGTATGCAACCAACAACAATGGAAAGCAACTTTTCTTGTAATCGGGGCCTGATGCATCTAAAAAAAGAAGGAAATATTTAATTTGTTGAACTGAGCCAAAAATTACTATATGACAGTATCATTTGCCTTTTTCCCATTCGCAGTTTGCAGGGGGCAGAGGCAAATCAGGTTATGCTACTCTCAACCTCTGCTTGAGGTAAAGGGAACAACACCTTAGTATTTACTTTTTGCAGGACAAATGAATCCAATTATCCTACCTAGGTCTAAGTTTTAACCAACTTTGAACTCTACTCAGCTAGTAACTACCAGCAAGAAACATACAGAATCATTTGCAGCAAAATCATCTTTAGCACACTCATTTTTCAAAATTCCTCTTGCTCTCAGCTTCTGCTTAAGGTACTCCGGTAACTCTTTTGCCCCATGCCTCTGTTGTGATTCTCCTGCTAAATCAGCATTTTTATTGCTTACTTCATCACCACCAAAACCTGATGTTTCTAATCATTAAGAGCAGATCATCAATGATATGAATAACTTTAATAGACTAAATACATAGAAATAACAAAAATTTGAGACTAGTCTTACTTGGCAGTAAAGCATTCGAATAAGCACCCCCACCTGGCACACCATAACCATTACCAATCTCCAGATTATCTGGCAACCAAACCAGCAGCAAATTAAGAAAGAGTGAAATAAAAAGGTAAATAAAGGATTATTAATGTATAACTAACTCAATATAACATGCCAAAATAGGTTCAGAGATGCCAACATCTATGAAAACATCACCACCACCACCACAACCCAGTGAGAAGCAATATGTACACAACTGCCAAATTACTAATTTACAAAAGTATATGCCTAAAGTCAACAGAAATTTTGGCCACAAATAAATTCTATCACGTCTTGTGTATAATACTATTGACCATTTCTAACCTTTTGTCATTCTGACTTTGGTTTGTGTTTCAAACTTCTGAAAGTGAGATCACAGAATAGGCGAGTAAAAATATAACATTTAAGAGGTTCCTAACAGCCATAACTCATTTTACTTGAGATGGATACAATATTCAAGCAAGAAAACATGATTTTTTTTTCCCCCTCATTAAATCAACCAATACGAATTAAGTATAGATTATAAGAAGTGCAAGAACACCTAGTATAAATCTTGTCAAATAATGTCTAGGGAGGTCTAGACATACGAATCCTACCACAAAGTAGTAGATCACATTAGAGGGATTGTTTAAAAGAGACATACATAATATCATCTTAAAGTTTAAATCACGGCATTCAAAAATTAATCTAAAAGCAGAGTACTTTTAACCAAGTGTCCCTTTGCTCTAAAGATGCTATTAAGATACCTAAATTCTCTCTCCATCCTCAATTGGATTGGAAGGTGATCCACATTTCCCTCTAATACAGACTGAATAATTGTAAGGTTGCTTACATATGAACCTTTGCAGACTTGTAATGGCTGTGATTTATTGTAGCAAAAAGGGCAAAAATATGATCACAGCATGGGTCATGAGTTGAAGTAGTAATTCTCTTCAGCCTTAAGTACAACTAGAGGAATAAAGAAAGTGGAATTGAGCTTCAATGACATCATTAGAAACACAGCTACATCAATTTACATATAAAGATCATCTAAGACTGATTAATGTTTACAACCATGTCATAAATAAAGTTTATGTGCACGATGATTTGAAAATGTTGAGTAAAACAAATGAAGTGCAACTATTAAATGAGAGGAATACAGAAAATGGAATTGAACTGTAATGGTATCATTAGAAACACAGCTACATTAATTGCATATAAAATCATCTAAGACTGGTGAACGTATACAGACACGTCATTTATAAAGAAAATGGAATTGAACTGTAATGGTATCATTGGAAACACAGGTAATCTAATACTGATTAGTGTATACAACCACGTCATTTATAAAGCTTGTTGTCTTATTCTTTTACAGTTCAAGGTTGTAAAGTAGATGGGAAGTTTTAACAATAATTAGAAGTCATATATAAACCTTTCCCAGAAGCTGAGGGCTTTCCTCGCTTTTCAGCCATTTCAGCTCGATGATCTGCAGTAAACTTCAGTAAATGTTCCTGTATATATCCAACGGATAAACAATTAACATACATATAGATGGCTCAATAACTAAAAGAATAAAAATTCACAATTGAATATCAACAGGAAGCAGCCCTGGCAAGCCAAGGCTTATGGTGATCCATGAAGTAAACATATTTAAATACCTTAATAGCATTTGGATCACACTGTCCAGATAAAAAGTCTTTCTTATCTTCAGGCAGTGTGCTAGTTCCTCTGGCCTGTCTGAAGTAACAAAGCTAAATTATGTGAGAGCCATCTTTTAGCTGTACACTCTTCCATTGTTTATTCTACAGAAGAACTGAAAAGAATATATGCAAACCTCTGGCTTTCAATGATTCTTTGAGTAGCAATTTCCTGATCAATTAAGGAAAAAGAAAAATCAATCACATTCCTATTAGCACTAAGTTAGCTTAAAAGTAGACAAAAAACCAGATCTCCGACAAGCATACTTGCTCACGTAACACAGCAGCCTGAGCAGCAGTCTCAATCTCATCATTGGGTTGTTGAGGATAGTGCAAAGCAGCTTGGTGATACAGTCCTTTGTCTTCTCCAGAAGCAAATCTATCTGTATCTACATGTTTCTGCCCATCATCCACTAAGGGAGTTCCTTGCAAAGCTTCAACTGCAGAATTCGATAAGCCACTTGGATGGACATTAGATGGATCAGACATGACTGCTCCCGATTGAACACAATCGGTTCTATCATCCTGCACCTTCTCTTTATGGTCATTGGCTGGATCTCCCTGTGCGACATTATCTAAACTTCCGACATTTACAGGCAATGGTTCACCACTAGCACCAGCATCAAAACCAGTTCCTGTTCCAGGTTGAGGTGGCTGAATCATGCTGTGTGGTGCTCCATTGAAGTAATTGGGGATTGATTGTTGCGGAGGTTGATAGGCTGGCATCGGATGGTGTAACCCATTACCATACTGATAGTTATTAGGCATTTGGGCAGGAAACTGAGCAAACGGAGCGACACTAAATTGAGGTGGTGGACCAACATGTGGCGGAAAGGCTTGGCCATGTGGAGGTTGAGCTGCATATGGAGGTACAGGAAATGAATGGTTCGCATGATGTTGAAAGAATTGGTCATGAGGCCTTGGAAAATTGCCAAAATGCTGTGATGGTGGTACAGATGAAGTTGGAGAAATAAAATTTGGTATGGATTGCACACCAGGTGGGGGAGGATTTCCGCGAAAGTTATCCATTTAGTATATGTTTTCAACTCTTAAACTTATTATTAACCATGAGAATCAGGTTGGGTGATCGATTAAATGTAATTCCAAATGTCAAAACGATATATCATCACCAAGCTAAAGCCACAAGTCACCTGCATGCACGAACACCACACATTTTGAGTAAGAAGCCATATGCAACCTCGTGATATATAACTTTGAGCAAACAACAATATGTTTCTAGGTTCACACCAACTTCTCACAGACCATTACTAAATAGGATAAGTGACAACTTTTTCTGGACATCTTAATTTCGACTTTCAAATGGAGGGAGTAAATTCTAGCCTATAATAGCAAAGGAGAGAAGAGAATGAACGTAAGGCAGAATCGAAAACTTTTATTTGATAGCAAGATTTATTATCCTCTCTAACTATTATACAAATTATTAATTCCTTGAATTTCCTCAATCCAAGCATAACCGAAATTGCGAAACAACACCATTTTCAGCAATTAAGCACCAAAAAATAGTAATAAGGCCCGTCCCTGAGCCAGGGCGGCCGAAGAGGTCTAATTTCATAGTTCAATTCTAACATTAAAGGGTTCTGCAACACATTAGCTAGCAACCAAATTTGATTCAATTAATTATCACATAAATAATTTTAGGGAGGAAAGGCATATTTGATTCAATTATCAAATTTCTAGCAACATAATCTCTGGTTATGATCATTCAAATAATGTTAGTAACTAGAACAAATAGTTCAAATTTTGGAACCCTAAACTTACTACACTGACAATTCAAATTAAATTAGATTAACGATAAACTAAAGATTGTGAAATTGACATAATGATTACAAATGGAAACAACAAGTTACCTCAGAAGCTGCTTCAATGGTGGATACAAGTATCAAGGCGCTTCAATGGAGAACAATGAGTGCGTTTCAATGGAGAAGCTGTTTTATCAAAGTGCCATTCCACCTTAAAAAAAAAATATAAAATAAATAAAAAATACTTGTTTGGTAAAAAGCTTTTAGCTTTTTTCAAGAAGACGGAAAGCTTTTAGCTTATTGTGTCCTATTTAGAGATTTTGACCATTTAAAAAAGCTAATTTAAGTGTTTAACAAATAGGTTACTAAAAAAACTAGCTTATTAAACAAGTTTTTTTTTTACTATTAAATACACTAAAACAACTATTTACCGAACACTTTTAAACAATCAGCTATTTACAACCAGCTAGTCAAACCATCTAATATAACCATCTAGTTAAATCAGCTATTACAACCATCTATATCAAGCAGCTACCAGCTAATTACCAAACAGGGCTACAACCAAAGAAATTGAGGGAAATATAAGAGGGATGACAGTTAGTAGGGCTTATCATGACGTCATACTTAAGATTTTAAGCAAAGTGGTCGTATTGTTGGTGGTAAGATGTGAAACATATAAGCTCTTTCTAGAAGCTTTTTCATTAGCTGTATTGAAAGAGATGCCAGAGGAGACATATAGTGTGGGTCAGAATGATGAAGCAAGTGCAACTAGGCGCATAGCTCCTATATGTTTAGGATGCATATAGGAGGGTTAATTGGTAAATTCACTTAATTTTGAGATTTTTTTTATTACTACAGTGGTATTTTTAATGTATCATTATACTTACAGTGGAATTTTTAATATACTACTAGAGCATAAGCTATTTTAGTAAAACTATTTATAGCTATTATAGGTGACAGTGGTACAAATATTGTAACACTAAAAGAAAAAAAAAATCGCCACTCTTTAGTCGTATAGTTGCTATTTACTTGGCATGTAAGTAGCAGCTATGCGTCAATACTTAACCGAAGACTTGAAGTTCCATGATCTTAGCATAACATGATGGACTACTACAAAAAAATGATTAATGGTGGCACTGTACCATGTATACTAAGACCTTATTCATTTCACCTTAAAAAGATAATATTCAGTAACAATAATATAAGTTCGGTGAAAATGATTTCAATTCAGTAAAAATAAGTTCAATTCAGTAAGAATAATTTCAATTCACTTAAAATCTGTAAGGCCCTGTTCACTTCACCCTATTTTTGCTGAACTAAAATTAATATTTCTGAACTGAAATTATTTTTGCTTAACTTAAATTATTTTTACTGAACGGAAGTTATTTTTACTGAGCTGAAATTAATTTTTCTAAACTGAAATTAATTTTACTGATTATTTATAATATTTCTTCTTCAGAGTTATTGATTTTTACTGAACTAAAATTAATTTTACTAAATTGAAATTAACTTTACTGAACTGAACTTATTTTTACTAAATTGAAATAATTTTTACTTGAATATTAGTTTTGTAAGGTGAACTGAACATGGCCTAATTTTAAAAAAATATAATAGAAAATATATAAAAATAATTTCTGTTTAGTAAAATTAATTTCAGTTCAAAAAATAATTTAAGTTCAGCAAAAATAATTTCTGTTCAGCAAAAAAAAGTGAAGTGAACGGGGCCTAACAGCTTTAACTTGAATACCACTACTCGTACTTGATTTATTGTGAGCTTTTAAAAAGAAACTTATAAACATAATGATTAAGCTGCCGTGGAAATTTGGTTGCACTATGTGGGTTGACAACACAGAGCTCTATAATACTTGAATAAAACTAAGGAAAATTTGACTTTTACCACCATGAAAAAACCACTTATTGGCTTTTACCACCTCCATTAAAAAAAAGCTTTATTTACCACCAACAAATTTCCAAAAAATAGATTTCACCGCCAACCAACAGATTATTCCGTCCATGAATCAGTTAGTAAGGCCCACCCTTTTGACAATTCCTCTTCGTCTCCCCCGATCTTCCATGCCAACCAGTCGAGAATGAAATCAACTCCACCTCGGTTGGTCGAAATTTGGTGTAGGTCTAGGGAGGGGTCGGAATTTTGTGTAGGCTGGGGAGGGGGTCGGAATTAGGTGGTGGTTAGGGAGGAGGTCTAAATTTGGTGGTGGCTAGGGTTTTAGGAGTAGTCAGAATTCGGTAGGAGGGGGCTTTATGGGTGGTTGGAATTCGATGGCTAGGGTTTTGGGGTCAGAATTCGGTCGCTAGGGTTTTGAGGTTGGAAATTGGTGGAAAGGGGGTCAAATTTGGTGTTGGGGCAAAGGAAAGCTGGGGTCGAAATCCGGTGGGGCTAGAGAAGAGACTCGGAAAATGATAAGGGAGGGGTGTCGGGGCTAGGGCTGGGGTTGGCTGGCCTAGGCCTTCGGGCGGGGAGCCGATACCGGTGGCAGGGTTGGGAGCCGATTGGTGGCTGTGTTTTTATTTTATTTTTCATTTTTATATTTTTTCATTTATTAATTTATTTTCTTAAAAAAATTACTCAATAAATATAGTGAAAAATGTACATGGTAGGCCTCACTAACGGATTTATGGGCGGAATCCGTTAGTTGGGGGTGATTGATGATAAAAGCCAACTTTTTTTATTTTTTTTTCTGTGGTGGTAAAATAAAACTTTTTTATGGAGGTGATAAAAGTCAATAAGTGATTATTAATAGGTGGTAAAAGTCAAAATTTTCTAAAACCAATGCACCAAGCTCTCATCATTATTTCCAAATGGAGGACTTCCTGCTTCACTTGAAACATTAGTGATTAAAAATTTCCCCTTGCTTAGCTTCAATTGTTGAATGGAGGAAAAACAAGATATAGGTTAAGAGTCAGCGTAGTCCCAATTCATGAATACAACACGAAGCATAAAAGGGAAGGATCTTGACCCTCCTTATGGGTTACTACTCCAATAACTGTTGATACATGGTAATTTAGAAAAAATCGGTGTAGATTATTTAGAATAAAATAGAAAAATCTAGAGTGTATAGTATAGGGAAAAATCTTGTAAATAATTCATCTTGTTACTATAGGAAAAATCTAGAACTAGTGTAAGGAGTAATGGTGAAACAAGTTAAGAACTTACATACTCCACTATAAATACATGTTTTGTGATGTAGTGTGGAGATAATAATATTACTAAAGCTTGGGTAAAATAAGAACTCTCACAAAATGGATGTATTGATGAATAAATCACCCACCAAAATATTGTTGCAGTATATGAAACATTACCATTTAATTTGCTTATTGTTGCATTGTACAAAATATTACCATTTGTAATTTATGAAAATGTAAAATTAGTTGTATTATGTTTGGTCCATTAAACTTCTACATCTGTCCAATTTTTATGAAATATCCTCTCTAATTCGCTAAACCCTATCAACATTATATTAAAAGAAAAAAAAAAACTTTATACAAATTGGATTTTAGATATATTTACCCAACTTATTATGTTAGCCAAAATATAAGATTCTAAAATTTTCAAAATATTGGAACTGAATAATATGAGCAATCTGAGAATGATTAAAAGATCAAAATAATTCAATTTTAATCTTTACACCTCGATAGGTCAAATATAGTCATCTTCTAAATATAGTTGTCTCCCAATGATAACTTGTCATGCTTTGTATGATAAAAGCACAAGTATATATTTGGGTTGCGTGTGGTAGTTAGAATGTCAAACACACAAGACGGATCTAGGAGTGGAGATTGAAAGTCAAATATTTTATTTTAATTTTATGTGTCATATAAGCTAAAAAAAATCCTATAAATAGTGATTAAAATTCACATTTTATTTTAGAA
Organism: Chenopodium album; assembly: GCF_948465745.1. Classification (NCBI taxonomy): domain Eukaryota; kingdom Viridiplantae; phylum Streptophyta; class Magnoliopsida; order Caryophyllales; family Amaranthaceae; genus Chenopodium; species Chenopodium album. The sequence continues at coordinate 77,063,304 of NC_137838.1, forward strand.
TTAAAATTATATTTCTTCCGTTTCCATTTACTTGACCTATAGCTCTTTGACACGCAATTTAAGGAATAGATTAAATAAGATAAACATGAGCTAAATAAAAAAAAAATAATGTCATGAAACCCAATTTATCCTACATGTTGCAATTTCATTGGTCAAAAAAATTAAATAAACCAAACCCAGCCACCTTCAACCCATCGCAGCCCCACCACCTCCATCCTTAGGACCCACCGAAAACCACCGAATTTCCCCGAAACCACTCGCAACCCTAGCCCTCTTCGTCGAAAATGTAACACATCCGATTTACTAACCAATAAAAAACAAGAATTAAAGGAAAAATAAATAACCTTTAAATAAAATTGCGGAAGCATACACCTAAATCGGAGGTATCACTGCCATATCAACAACCCTTTCAAGTGTTAAGGCTTACAAAATCCCAATAATTACAACCCAATAAATCTAAATGAGCTATTTGTACAACTTTACAAACTTGTTATAGCAAACTAATCGAAACACTTGAGCTCCTTTTGCTACAACCACTTGATCAACCTGTTTAGACAAACTTGATTGCTCACCATTAAGGACAAATTCCAAAATAGATCGTCGTAGGGCCACCATAAGAAAAAGACATGGCTGCAAACACAAATAGCACAACAAAACAATACACACGTCAGCAAAAAACTGAGTAATCACCACTAATTAGAATATAGAGTATAATTGAATAATAGACAATACTAACTCAATTAAACAATGTAGTTCAAAACTACATTACACATTGTACTTTCAAAAATAACCTTTATCAACTCAACCTCGAATAATAATTTGAACTTTTACTCAATTAACTCATATAACCAATAAATGTGCCATGCTCTTTGTTTTATACCTAGCCTTGGACATGGGTAATTCGAATAAAACCAACAAGTATAAAATCTTGAATACTCCCAATAACTAGAAAACACCTTGAATCAGACCACATACGGGCCAATTCCCACTGTAGGGGACCATAGAAAAATAAATAATAAAGATTGTACCTCATTCTTAACTCATAAATAATAATTCTCAACCTTTTGATCTCATTCTTGATCAAATAATCATTCACAAACTAATAATAATAACTCAACAATGGCACATGTTCCCAAATAATGTAACAAGATCAACTCAATTCATAAAATTAATATCTCAACTCTTATAGGGCAATAAAACTAATACCCAAATATAATCAACTCACAACCCAAAAATAATACTCTACATTAACAACTCTAAAACCTCGATAACACAATACTCCCTATAACAACAACATTAAAACCCTAGAAATAATTGTACAATCAATTATATACAACAAAAGTAATATGATATTCAAATCAAATCAAATCATATAATATCATAATAATTAATCATATATACAAGGGTACCATTAATAAATCATATCACACATAATAATAATACGAAATATAATACAAACATCTCTAAAATTTAGTGTGATTACCTTATGATCGATACTTAAACATTGAACACGATCAAAGATCCATGAAACAACGAACTATGCTAACAATAGTTGCGATTAACGATGGAGCAAACCATAAATATGATTATACATGTAGGATAATTACGCATGACATCACCATAGAAAAAATAAGGTTAAACAAAGTTTGGTCAAAAGATTTATGTATTAAATCCAAACTTACGGTTGAACACCTCTTAGGGAATATTATTAGGGTGCGGGGGTATATATATCCTCTCATAAAAGAGATTAAATAAAATACTTAATAAAACATATTATTAAAATTCTATCAAAATAATATATTTGTATATATAAAAACTCTAATTTTATATTTTATCAAATCGTAAAATATACGAGTATTACAGATAACAATCCGCAAGCCACCATTTTCACACCTATCTTCTCTCGAAAGTCTGAAACCACCACAACTCTATTCCCCTTCGCCAAAAACACCAGATCTCCATACCCAGGCCAGTCCCTTGAAACAACCTCACCCGTTCGTTTTCAAGATGGTTTCGGGTGCCAAAACCACCACATCCTTGATTTTTGGGTGGGTTCCAGATTTCAAGCGGCTGAGGTTGGGTTCTTGGTGGTGTTAGGGAGGATTTCGGTTTCTGGCAAGGGTAGGGAGGAGGTGGTTTTAGGTGAGGGGCTAGTGAGGTTGGCGTTGGTGCTGGGGATGGCTGGCTAGTTTAATTTTTTTTTTTCATTTTTTATTTAATTTAAAAAAAATTTTTTTTTAGACAAATCACATGTTGACTCTTGTCCAATAATCTGGTATAACGGGTCATTGACTTTCGTTGAACGGTTTCGACCTGATGAAAGAAAATGCCCCCCCCCCAAAGTTGGGATTATTAAAAAATATCGATAGTTGAGATTATTAAAAAATAATTGATAGTTGGGATTAATGAAAGTAAATGGCCAAAAGTTGGGATTAATAATAACAAATTATATCCTTTTAAACCGTAAAAAACAACAGACAATAATTTTTTTTGGGATTTTCTACACAGTGCCCCTGTGGTATTATTGACTTTTTCAAGGTGTGCCCACCCAATTTCAAAATTCTACATTGTACCCTCAAGGTACATTTAGTGTCTACACTGTAGCCTTCCGTTAAGTCGCCGTTTGCCAATTCCGTTAGTTTTATTTATCCACACCTAGCAACCACCACACCCAGCAACCACCGCACCTAGCAACCACCGCACCCAGCGTAGCAACCGCCACACCTAGCAACCGCCACACACCAACAACCACCATACACCAACAACCCCATCATCGTATATCGCCTCACCTACACCAAAGAAAGTGTTCGCAAGAATGGAGGAATTTTATTCGAAAATTTGCAGAAAATTTTAACAAATTAGTTTAAGGCTTTAGTTTCATTGGATTCGGATTGCAAAATTAAGTTGTTAATTGTTGTTTTCGTTTTGAAATCAAAGATTTGGTTCGAAAACAATAGAAAACCCTAATTTTTTTTCCCCAATTTGATTTTCATTGTTAAATTCATCAATTTTGGTTTAATTAGTTTGAGATTAAATGCACAAAACTTGTTTTAATTGTTTTTTTCAATTAAAATCTGCACGACTATGCATTTAATTTTGGTCGAAAATTTTCCAAGCTAAGGAACGGCGGTGGTGTGTGGCACATTTAGTGGCTAGGTGCGGTGGTTTGCTAGGCGCGATGGTTGCTGGGTGCGATTCGCAGGATGGGTGCGGTTCGTAGGGTGGGTGCGGTGGCTTGGGTGAAGTCCAGTGGCTGGGGTGGGGTTTGCTGGGTTTGGAGGAGAAAGGGGTTGGTGGTGGGTGGGTTTGGAGGAGTAAGGGGTTTATTTTTAATTTTTAACAGATTTTTTAGCAAAAGTTAACGATGTTAACTTTAGGATTAGTGGAGGGGTTATATCGTACACACTATAGGTAATTTGGGGTTACAGCGTGGAATTTTAAAAATAGGTGGGCACAGCTTGGAAAAGTGAATACCTCAGGGGTACTGTGTAGAAAAACCTTTTTTTTTCCCAATCTTTAGGCTTCTTAAAATTGAACAAGTCCAATACAATGAGAAGATTGAGAACCCATCTTTCCTTGCATAATCCTTGAAACAATCATGCAAATTGTTGTTCTGGAGGAAAGAGACTTGACTTGACTTGACTTGGTACAACAATACTTGTTACGAGTACAACAACATAAATAAATACGTGTGAAGTATTCAATTGCCGCAAAGTTTTCCCCAAAGCAAAGATTTGCACATATTTAGCCAATGTCAAATGTATGACTCTTCTTTCCCATGCCTTAGGAGCTTCACCTATTTTTGAAAAAGGGATGCTCAGCTACAAATAAAGGCATAAGCTATATGCCTTGAGACTCTTCAATCAAGAGAAATAATCGTCATCAGTTCCGAGTTAGGACAATGAAGGATGCCAAGCAAGCTAGCTGCTACAAACCACTGCACATCTCTTGGACACGTACAGAAAATGGGAAATTGATCAGTTAGCACAAATTGTTTTCTTAATATTTGAGAACAAGAAATAAAAAAAAAAAAAAGCAATATTGAAAGTAATCAAACTAAAGGCAACTTCCAGATTGCAACTCAACTAATCTCAAATTTCATTACATATACAGTAGATCACAAAAACTCTCTAAAGTAAAGCACAATCCACTTTATAAATAGATCAGTGCCACACCTTTTTATATCCTTACAGAGTTACAAGGCAACATATACCTGAACCAAAATCATTCAACTATCTAATCAGGACTTCAGGAGTACTAAAAAGGAATCATCTTGGGAGGGTCAACCCCCCATCGGCCTGAACCAAGATCCATCCCTTAGCCCAACCAACAGACAACTCAGGTGATAATCCAGGGTCGAACTACTTAATTAGGCACACGAACAATGTATTTAGAAATATCTAAGTCTGACCTCGGCAAATATAAAAATGAGCTAGCCATGAATGATGTTTAATCATTAATCAATTTCAATATCAATACAACTAGTCTATGCATGCACGAACGAGAAATGAATTAAATTAGATGCACTCAATGCCTTACTTCTCTCTAAAACATTTCATAGACTATTATGTAGAAAATAAAAAAGGCATCAATATACCTGCTCTTAGTTTATTTACTCTGCTTCTCCTGCAAAATTAGGGAGAAGTAAAAAGTTAAGGACCGACATTATCTTATCGTTTTAACTAATAAGAATCAAATTTGAAAAAAATTACCTGCGTGCTAATTCCTCAAAATGAGTCGGCTAAATGCTCCAATGTTGTCCTTGACAACTTGATATCCCTGAACCAATTTGATTTATTAAGCCTCAACTTAAGTTTGGTAAATTAGTTCAACAAAAGCGTAAGGGTTGAAGGCAGCAACATTTATACAATTATACACGAGTAGTAGTGCAATTAGAATAATACCAACCTGGTAAACAATGTTTTGATGTGGCCGAGTAGGCAGTGTTGGGACATTATTGGCACCCGATGTTGGGATCCTTGTGTCATCAATCTCTACATATGGAATACAATCTACCTTCTTCCAATCTTCACATTCAATAGCACATCGATCTTTGAGTAAATTACTCTCTCTTATCTTGAGTGACTCGAGAGAAGGAGGTAGCTCTGGCAATGATATCATTGTTGGACAACGTTCAATCTTTAATTCAACTAATGAAGTAAGATTCTTGAGTGAAGGCAAGTTGATGAACTCAGGACAATTCTCAATTTTGAGAATTCGAAGGCGATTCATGTCATTTGCTTCCAATCCTGTCCAATTCTGGAGTTTTACCAACTTCTTGAATGTCAGTGATTCCAATGATGGAAAATAGACGTCCCTAGTAACACTGGATGTTCCACAAAAGCGGCGATCCACAGCTGTTACACTGGAAAATTCTTCAATGACAAGAGTCTTAAGAGTTTGAAGCTCACCAAGTGCTGGCAAGATCTCACATGATGGACATTTCATCAAGTGTATCTTTTGAAGGCTTCGCGATGGATCACAAATCCATTCCGGAAACAACTTGCCACTGTAGTTTATTATATGCAACTCTCTCAAACAAACATGAGGTTCTAGGCCTGCGAGTACATCATCGGCAATAGTTGCATCCACCAATCTCATCCATTGCAATACTATCTTTTCTAGCAAAAACTTGTTGCAAAGCATTGCCTCCTCTGCCATAGCTCGGTTTTGGACATATTCAAGATATCGGATGCAAATTGACCCTTTAAGGCAATTCATATTCTTCAACTCTGAAATATAGTATCCTTCAAGACTATCACCCACAATGAACAGAGGGAGGGTTTGAAGGCTACGAAGGTTTCCAATGTGGGATGGTAGATGAAGCCGATTTATGTCACTTAATTCCCAATCAAGACACAACAGATTAGTCAATTTTTGAAATTGTTGTGGCAAATGGGAAAGTTGATTTGTGTTTGTGAGATTGAGGAATTGCAAGTTGGAAAGTTTACAGAGTGTTTCAGGTAATTTGGTTATGGGAGTAAAGGAAATATCAAGTTTTCGTAGACGCTTTAACTTATGTACGGTGTCAGGAAGCTCTGTAATATCGGTTTTTTTCAGTTTCAGTACACGAAGGCGCACTAGTGCCTTGAAAAGCTGGCGAGGCACAGGACCAATCCTTCTATCATTGAGAGAAAGAAAAGTCCTCAAACGTTTGAATTTCTCAAGTTGAGTCCATTTATCAAGTTGAATATCGCCACACAACAAAGACAAGTGACGAACATCTTCAATGTTTGAGGAATCACTTATAGATGACACCCCTTGTTCAAGCCGCAAACATGTCTTTGAAGCATCAAATTGAGAGAATATGTGGCTGAATTTGTGCAACTCATACTTTGGCTTTTCGGTGTGGTTTACATGTTCCGAATGTTGAAGTATTGACATGCCTTGCAAATCATTAAAATATTCTCTGCCTTCACCCTGCTGAAGTATCCCTTCTGCTACCAAAAGGTGAATCAAATCATCCATATTGAAGGGGTATTTATGAGGAAAGACTGAGAGAAAGGCGAGACACACCACCAATCGAGGTTGCATAGTATGATAGCTCAACCTCAAGATAGAAATAATCTCCCTTTTAACATCAGACATATCTTGCAAGTCCTTATTCAATCTGTTTACCGCCCAATCATCCATGTTATCTTGAGCTAACACCATCCCAAGAATTCTTGCAAGCACTGGCAAGCCTTCACACTTTGTTGCTAGGATGCCGGCAATATGTGACAAATGCGAATCAGGCAAATTTTCATTGAGCAAGAGCGCCTTTTTCACAATGACCTGTTTGCAATTTTCGTCTGACAAACACTTCAAGTAGTATGCAGTTGTGCGAGTTATTCTTGAAACTTCCGGATTGAAAGTGGTGATGAGGAACTTAATCTCTTTGTAAGCCAATTGAGCTTTGATGAGAGCCCAAAACTTGGTCCACGCAGAGACTTCTAAACTGAGCAAATTGTCAAAAAAGATCAATAGCCTTTGATTTTGTTGTTGGAGGACCCCGTTGTTGCCAATAATTGACCTTAGTTGGCGAGTTGCTTCTTTGAAATTGAAGCACCCCTCCATCGAAGCAACTCGAATGCAGCAAAATCGCTCCAACATTCTTCTGTCAAGCAAGATGGCTTCAGCGAGCATTGTCTTTCCAAGTCCACCCATACCTAGTATGCATACTCCATGATCAGAATCATCATTTGTAATCAACCTTTGGATGACATCCGCGATATCTTTTTCCCTTCCAATCAAGGGCACTAACAGCTCCGTATCAATATTATCATGATCACCATTATTAGCTTCAGCAGGATCTGTAAGTTCAACGATGGACTTCACTTCCTCAATAGTTTTTTTAAGTTTTCTTTGTAGCTCCTCAATGTCATTTGCCCAAGTACTAACCATGGATTTAAGCCTTGATGAAAGAGATGATTTCCGAGTGAAATCTGGTACATCTTCAATCAAATCCTCTGCATCTAAGAATAGAATCGCCATGGTGTCAAGGCGATCCTGCAACCTAAGTCGAAGAGTGTCATCATCCAACTGGAATGCGTTTACGCTGTTCAACAGGTCATGTGCCAATATGGCAGTAGTATCTAGCGATTTCATTGCTTCCTCACCCCTTTGGAACTTTTTGTATTCATCTTTGATGACACCAATCAATTTGATTAAGTTCGTAAGTAAACTTGAAGCAAAGGCAGATTGAAATGCAGCTTCCATAGCAGCTGAAATTGAAGATATGATGTGAAATTGAAGTTCAGTTTGTTGAGGCCATGAACAAACCCACGTGTGAGTGAAAGTATTCACATTGACAGAGCATAAAAGTATAAGCTTAACATACAAAATACTCCTATTTATGTTAAAATTAAATTAATTATACTAAATTTAAATTAATTATGATGATCAATTGAACTTAGGTATGACAGGGTAATGCTTAAATTTGGGAGAATAACTAGCATATCTCTAAAAACAATAACTAATGCGAGCAATGGTGGTAATTAATTAAGCTAATGGTTAAAGCTCAGGATTGATTTATTTATGCTACTGTATCAGATTTTTATTGTTAACTCTATTTTGTTCGCTTGTTTTGGGAAGATTAAGCTATTAAAATCAAAGAATATGCGAATTAATTGACACAATAGTAAATTTATAGGGAAAATAGTATCGAAAATGTAGATGTACCTGGAATGATCGAACTTTGGTGGGAGGCTAGGAGAGTAGGAGGTGTGAAGATATTAGATAATGGAAAGTCGGATCTGGAGGAAAGAGCTTGAACCCAACGATCTTACTTGTAGTCTCGTACCTTGTCGTTTATTTTCAACTCCAAGGGATTTTTTTCATTTCTGTTACTCTCCTCAATCTCTCAAAAGTCTCAACTATTTACTCGTACCTCATTTCTCACTTTTTACTTCCTCCACTTTGAATGTTCTTCTCCATCAATATATTAATATGGATGTAAAATTAATTATTAAATGAGCTAAAGTACTCCAAAAGTCCTAAGAGAATTTAAAGGAAAAGGTGACTTGTGACTTTGTGAGAATGTGAGGTGTAACATACTTATCTCCGTTTATTTTGGTTAACACGTACTCCCCCGTCCCTAATTGTTTGTTCCATTTTTTTTAAAAGTGTTTTCAAAAGATTGCTCCATACTACGTTTGACATGTTTTCCCACTTGCACTCTCTCTATCTCTCTTCTCATTGATATTTGTGTCAACCCATGTGCACTATTTTTTAATATTATTTAAGTTAACACGTATTCCTTTTTTAAAAGTTTTTTTTTTAGTTAGACATGTTTCCTTTTAGTATAAGTTTTTTACCTTACATTTATTAACTACCCCACTTGATTTATCATTCTCTCTCACTCTTTCTCCTCTCCTTAATATATGTGCCAAAATTTAACGCGTCAACTAAATAGAAACGGAGGAAATATAAAGTATTTTATCTGTTTCATCAAAAACTTTTGCATGCCCCCGGTTTACAATAATTTTATTGTACATCGAATATTTTTGCGAAAAGGGACCCTTTTTTCTTTACAAAAGTGACTTTTTCACAAAAGTAACCTTTTTTTTTTTTTTATACAAAACAAAACAGAGAAGTAACATAGGAATTTCATCAATAACCACTATCATTTGCTTTAAATTCGAGAAGCAAAAAATCCCAGATTCACCAGAACAATCATCATAAATGTTTGTGGGAAACACCATAATGAAGACTAACACTGTAGCGAAAAGAAACGAAGATTAATTTGCCATACCAAATAGCCATTTTTGTGCCGCTTCGATAATGATTTGAGATGAAGCCAATCATCTATTTTTGTGTCTGGAGGTTCTTAAATGTTGATAGAAACAATCGATTGAATTTCAATTATATAAATCAAAAACTCAATTCAAACAAAATTTTGAGAAAAAATCGTCATTTGAGAAATTGGTTTTATGATCGAAATTTTTTGATCAACAAAAGATTAATTGTAGGTTGAAAATTTCATAATAGAGGAAGTGATTTCTTAGGCACGGAAGATGAAGAGAAAATGAAAGAGTAAAGAAGTAGAGAGAGGAAAGTAAGAGTAGAGAGAGAAACTGAAAGAAGAAAGAAAGATCCAGAAAATGAAAAATAAGGAAGAAGGTGCAAACACTTAGATGATAACTTACTTTATTTGAACCGATTTACAATAATGCTATTGTACACCGGGTGTTTTTTAATATTTGTACTGTTTCATATTGACCATCACATTACCTTAACTTTTTATTAGGGGTGAGCAAAACTACCCGAAAAACCGAAAACCCGATCCGTAACCGTTCCGAAAATTAGGGTACCCGATCCGATAATCATAACGGTTCGGGTACCCGTTCCGATAATTTGTTATCGGGTATGGTTATTGAATATCATTTTAAAATTAACGGTTACCCGATCTGTTCCGATAAGCATTTTTTTGCCTTTTTCCCCTATTTAAATCTATTTTTTTTTTAAAAATCTAAACTCTTACTTTACTATATGATTATTTTATAATATAAATTATTCGTAATATTATTAATAATTTGGTCAAAATTATATGATATTGTTGTTAATTAGTGGTAAATTATATTATAATAACTACATAATTAAGTTTAATTATCATTATTGGATATCTTATTGGGTACCCAATAACCGATTCGAAGTATGGGTACCCGAACTTATCGGTTCGGGATATGGATATCACTTTTAGGGATTTTGGGTATCGGGTACCCGAACCGTTAGTACTAACAGTACGGGTACCCGTCCCATGCTCACCCCTACTTTTTATGACATCAAATTTGTTAAAATATTGTGTAAATAAGGTTTGTTGGGAAGCTAATATTGATTGTAGATCAGTAGATATCGTATGACTATATATTAATGATAATATTCTTCTTCCTGTCAAAAATAAATAAATAAAAAGATTTTACAAATCTTTCTACTAAAATTTTGGATAGTTATAAATAAAAAATTATATTATTAAAATAATTTAATTGGGACCAGTTTTACAATAAGAACAAAGATTGTCCATATATTTTGCCTACTTTTGTTTTAGTTATGTATCGAAAGCTACAATTAAAAAAGACAAATGTCAAATCAACCTATCACATACTTTTATTATTCCTCGACTAATATGTGGTTAATTGATTATAATACTTATCAACCAAAAATTTATAATTATATATAATTATAGATCAAATAATGAACTAATCATTAACTTGAACTAAACTTAAGTGAAATAACTTAAAGAGCATCCACATTTATTAGGCTCCCCATAGTTTCTCTCTCCTCACCTCATTAGTCTATATCACTTTCCACTAACTTCTTCACATACCCTTCCCATTTTACATTTTCATGCCTACATTCATTAACCTCTCCATTTAATTTCCATCTCCTATTTTTCCATACCCCACCACCTTTTCTATTTTTTTTTTATAAAAAAAAGAAAATGACATTGTTACATTGCTTGATGATATATAGTGGGAGACAAAAACAAAAAAGGACCTCACTCTTTGATATTAGAAAATAATAGAGTATAAAACATATTCTTGAGCCTTAATCATCAGCTTCAATTTTTAGTTGATTGGTCCTCTAACATGGTATTAGAGCCAGTGTGATACAAATGTCACAGTGTTGACCCTTATGAGGTTTTGATGATGATGTTAAGAATTGAGCAAACTTCCTTTTAATAAGGATTTTCTAGTGTTGTGATGTTTGCATGTTCAGTAGGCGTAGAGGGCTGAAGTAGGAACTAGGACAAAGGAACTTTAGAAGATCCATGAGAATAAGTAAAAGACAGAAGAAGAGTTCCAGCAATGGAACTTCTCGAAGTTTCTCAACAGGAACTTCCCGAAGTTTCTCAACAGGAACTTCAAAACGGGTTGTAACGACCTGTTTCCGGTGTAATGCTGGGGCAAGCCTCAATAACCAAGGATTAGTGCAAAGATCGAGATATCAACCGAAAAAGATGGACTTCGTAACTTATAGTTGTATAAAAGATAAGTTTGTTTTTGTAGGTTGATTAAGCATATTAATGGTTGCTATGCATGGAACTTATTAGAAATCAGATAAAGCTTGACAAGCTGATTAATTCGTAAAAGATAATTTTAGTTTTATGAAAAAGTACTTAATTGATTTTATCTTATAAAATCTGATTTAACTTGGTTTTATCTTTTTCATAAAATTCTATCTTTTAGTTAAAACGAATTTGATAAAATTGGTTTTCAGATAAAGCGAAATTAAATCTGTTTTGATTTCGATTTTAAAGAAGATAAGATCAAATTTCTGTTTGATTTATCTTGTTTGCGAAAATCCTATTTTGTGTAACTGAGAAACTCCTATAAATATAGAAGTACTTCAGCTTAGCAAAATGAGAGTTTTTAAGCGTGAAAACCACTTAGTGCTTAAGAGTAAGTTCGCCAAAGGTTTAAGCTTTATCATTTTGATTTGGAGTTCCATGTGTAGCTTTCCATTTATGTGTTAGAGTGTGTCTTTGCGTTGTAATTGGTTTTGGGGTGAGATTGTGAATTCTCTTAAATTCACGTTTGAGTGTATGAGTTTGAATTCTCTAAAATTCGAGTGGTAGTCAGTTACCCCGAGTGTGTCTTGGGTTGCACAGTGGGAAAAAGGAACCTGAGTGTGTCTTAGGTCGAGAAAGGAACCTGAGTGTGTCTTAGGTCGAAAAAGGTGCCTAAGTTTGTCTTAGGTATGATAGGATAGGTTCTTATCAGTTAGCAAGTGTCTTAGGAGGAACTTGCGAAGCAAAGGTCTGTGTAATAGGTTGTACTAGGAGAGTTGCCTATTATAGTGGAATTTGTTTATAAGTCCCAATAGGGCCGAGGTTTTACTTCCAGTTAGGCACTGGATGGTTTCCTCGTAAAACTTGTTGTGTGCTTTAAGTTTCTTTATGTTTTTATTGTTTATTTCCGCATAAGTTCCACGATTGGAACCTACTACCATTCACCCCCCTCTCGTAGTAGTTCATCTAAACTAACATGCAGGATCGAATCTCATTCACCCCTCCTCCAAAGTGGATGTGTTGCATCTACATTTCAAACCCAAATGACCTTTCATGTGAGGGGGAGTGATAGAGTATAAAACATATTCCTAGACTTAACTATCGCCTTAAGCTTTCTACTTTTACTTTTTGTCAAATGAGAAGCTAAATTTCCAACCAATGTAAATGCTCTTAGAGCACTCTCACTCATGGGCATATTTTTGCCCATGAGGAGAATTATGTGAAAAAAATGAGTATTTTAGTACCACATTCATGGGTATTAAAAAAATGACCATGAGGAATTGGGCATTTGCCCACAGGAGAGAGAAATAGTAGAGAGAGAGTGGTGTGGGGTTTTATTTTAGCCTATGAGTGTGTGAGAAGTTCTAAAAATAAAATGCCCATGAGAAAAAATGGAAAAGAAGAGTGAGAAAATGGGTAGAGAGATAATGACATTTTTTATTTTCCCTCGTGAATGAGAGTGGTCTTAAGACAAGCTGTAATAAACTGAAAATATGCAGAAAAGTCTAAAAGAACAATCTCTAAATTTCTGGTGTCGATTTAAATTTTGTCAGTGTCAACATGACCCACATCCGGCATCCACATCCCTTGACTCCAGCTCGCTATTTGATTTTGCCTCTCAACTTATCATAAACCTTATCTTTTTTTTTTTTTTTTTTTTTTTTTTGAGAAAATCATAAACCTTATCTTAATTGACGACTGGTCGTCATTCTTTTAGAGTGAATATCTAATTGATGAGTTTTTTTTTGAGGTAATAAGATGAAAAGAGTAAGAAACTGTATTAGTTCATTTGGTTTTAATAACATTAACGTACAAGTGCTACAACTTTTGGCATAATTTAAGGAAGTCGAAACATTTTACTCCGTAATGAACAACATGAATCATTTGCAGTTTCAATTTGCCAAATTTATTTTTTTTTTTTTAAAAAAATTTAAACCTTAGTGCTTGTTCACATTTATTAAGTTGAACTGAATAGAGATGAAATGAAAATTTTATGATAAAAGAAAAATTAGGAGCTGGACTGAACTGATTGAAGTTGAACTGAACTGATTGAAGCTAAGCTGAACTGAACTGAAATTAAGCCGAAGTGAACATGCCCTTATTTATTAAGAAATAATGTTTAAATAAAGTGAAACATAGAGTGATATAAAACTAAAACCCTTTTTTTTTAAAATAAAATAAAATAAAGTGTCTTAGTTTGACTTTTAAAATAATTCACATAATTCATATTGATTAATATTAATGTTTTTAGAAAGAAATACATACTTCATAGTAATGTAAATATCTATTAGAAGCATTTCAATGTGTAATTGTGCATTTTATAAATATCAACTTTTTATATCCTTCTATCCAGCTTAACTAAAATAGTCGAACTTTGCATACATGCTAATGTAATAGTTTGACCTAATTTTTATATAATTAAATACTAATTAAAATTAATTTTTTTTAAAAAAATATTATTGTAAACACAAACTTTCATATATAGGCAATGTAGCTGGCCACATCGTATGACCAGCCACATATTCTTTTTTAAAAAATGATTGAGGTTACTTGGTTAGGGGATACTCACTCGATCATGGATTATTCGGTCAGTCAGGAGCTCAAGGGGTTACCCCGTGTGTTACCTAGCCACACGGTGTAGTCATCACACACCAAAGTGACTTGTAAAACCTTATATTAATATCTGTAAAATCATACTTCGTATATTTACTACGTTTATAAAAGAACTATAGTTAAAGTAGCTATATAAATAGTGAATTATTCTAGTCCAAAGAGAGTAATTTATTAAAAAAAAAAAAAAGTATGTCATATGGAGAGAGTAATTTATTTGGAGTAATAATCACCGATAAAATCTTAAAATGTAATTATTTAACTTAATACGTTGACATACTTATCCAATGATCCAATCCCTATGGACATGGATTTGTATTGAAGAAAGAATATAAGCATATACCTCTGCCAATACAATTTCATTTGTGTTTTTTCATGGTCTTGTTTGTGAGATGATGGACAACCCTCCACTCTCTGATGTTGTTGCATCTCTCCTCCATAAACTGGAACCCTCTAATCTTTCAAAATACAAATTCCCACCAGATCTGGAAAATGATCTTACAAAACTGAAAGATGCACTGCCCCTTCTGCTTGACTCTGGCCGTACCAAAGATCTATCTTTATCCAGTGATGATCTCGAGCACTCTGTTTGCAGATCAAATGATTTACTGGATCTTCATTTTGGTGTGACTTCTTTAATTGTTGAAGACGATGAAGAAGAAGAAGAAGAAGAGAAGAGGTTTGAGGAGCTGAGGTTGGTTATCTCACGCTTGGCGCCACTGTTTAAAAGTTGTTCTGATCTTAGTGAAATTACAGAGTTTGAGTTGCCTGAAAATGTTGTACAACTTCAGCCCCATCTTTTTAGATTAGTCGTGTATTGCTCAATTTATCCTAAAGGTCATAGATTTGTCAGAGAAACTCTGGTCAATATGTGGATTGCTCAGGGTCTCTTGATAGATACACATGTAGTAATAACTACTGTAATATCTACAAGTCCTGATGAACGTCTAGTAGATACTGGAAAGCGGTATTTTGAAGAGCTGCTTTCCAGAGGGATATTTGAAAAGCCCGTGTCTGTTTTTGGTAATGGAAACAGCAGAAGCGTATACAGCTGCGAGATGAGCCCTGTCGTCCATGACGCAGCACGCCGCCTTGCAGCTGAAGAGGTAGCCGTGTTCAATACACGTACTACTGATGGTTCCTCTTCTGCAGTTGTTAGACAACGGACTAAGCATGTAGCATTCCGCAAGAACGGGTTTTCACGGGTTAACCTGGAAAAGGTGATCCAGAATTTTAAAAACACTACTTCATTATTGATGTTCTCTAGTCACTGGGATGCATTTTTTGGCGGATCTGCAGGTCAAATTGTAAGATTGGATAATTTAAAGAAGCTTTGTGTATTAGACTTATCTGGATCCCAATTTAAGAAGTTTCCACCTTTGCATCTATCTTCCTTGAAATATCTAAGCCTGTCAGGGAATGTTCTTCTCGAAAGCTTTTCTTGTGAGTTCTTTCCGCTCTTGCGGACATTAGACATTCATGGATGTGTTCGATTGGAAAATGCTGTGGGTTTAGAAGTACTAACCGATTTGAGTAATTTATACTTGACATCCCGGCAATCATCTTTGCCTTTTCTTCCCCCCCAAATAATGTTAGTAGAACTCTCTCACTGTGTGCATTTGATCGAAATTGGATATTATGTGAGAAAATTGCGCATATTTGACTGCCCAAGCCTTAAAACACTTCATATCAATTACCTTGAGGAATTGGTTCTGCATAATTGTGCTAGTCTAGTTCTAGGCTTTGGAAAGGAACACATAGCAGGACCGAAACCTATAGCAAGTATAAAAAATTGGAACAGGGAAGAATATTTTTCCTTTCTCAAAAGATTGGAACTAGTAGGTCTTCCAATGGTTCGGTTGCCTGACTGGGTTCAATTCGCCAAGGTTCTTGAGTATTTCATGATTGCAGATTGTCCACAGCTACAACAGCTAGAAAGTTTGAAATACCTTAGATCTCTTCAGGAATTATACATCTATAATTGTCCGAATTTGCGATCTATACCTTATAACGCACTCTACTCACTTCCTAAGCTCAGCTTACTCGATGTCAGAAATTGCCCAAACTTCAATGGAAGACCCACATGGTTCTCCAATATTCAGGTACAAAAAATTCACAATTTTTTTTTTTTTTTCATTATTTACATATAATTATTAATTTTTTTAGTTTTTCAAAAGAATTCTGATGCACCAAATAAAAAATAAAAAAGGTATTACTTCGACTAATAACATATTACTCCGTATATTTATACTTTATTTCAGAATTAATAATTATAATTGTCATTAAAATAAATTCACAAATAACGGAGTACCACAAATTATTATATAAAAAAAGTATAATAAGACGTTTCTTTTAATAAGGATGAAATGTGATTTTTTATAAAACTAAATGTGCATTTTTTTTGAACTGCAAAAATGTGTAAATTTGATCAAACTTGGTCTTATCTATCTATAGGGATGTCAATGGGGCGGGACAGGTGTTGGCATTCTCATCCCCATCTGCACCTAACATTTTCATCCTCATCCTCGTCCCCGCGGCGGGTCTAAAATTCATCCCCATCCCTGCCCCGGCGAGTACAATTCCAAAACCATCCCCGCCCCACCCCCCACTTGGATATCCATCCCTACCTAAACCCCGCCTAATCCCCACCCAAGACCCACCTAACCTCCACCTTTCAAATACACAATCTTATATAATTAATATAGATTACATTAAAAAAAAAAAAATCTAAATATTACACATTTTTTGTTTATAATACAAGTGTATTACAAAGTATTATAATTAATATTTTATTTTACACAAATATTTTATAAAATAGTATAAAAGTATAGAATTTTGTTTTGAAATATATATAGATGTGGGTATAAGATGGGGATAGGGCGGGTACGAAGTGGGACGGGTACAACCTAAAATCCACCCCCACCCCATCACCCATGACGGGTATGGTTTTCATCCCCATCCCCGCCCCACCACCCACCAAACCGAGACCTATCCTGGGGCGGGGATGGGGCGAGTCTCCTACTTGACCAGACTAATTTCCTTCAAAATGCTCTACTTTTTTTTTTAAAAAAAAAAACGGTTAAAAAAATTTAAAGGATAGACATTAATAAATTTAAATTTTAAAAAAAAATTGTTACATAAGTCATTTAATTTCAATTGACTATTATTGCATCATATTTTATAAATCCGTGCATTGCACGAGGCCAAAACTAGTATATGTGTTATACTCCCTCCGTCCCCGAATGATAGTCACTTTTGGGTGAAAATCACGGGAATTAAGGAGAAATAAATAAAGTGCGTGGAAACTAAAATCCAATCATGTGCAAAACAAAAAGAAGAGAGAGAAACTAATTGTCATTCAAAAGGGAGACAACTCATTCAATTAAGGCACAAGTACAAAAGCAAATATGAGGGTATTTTGGAAAGCACAGATAATGTAGCAAAAAAAATGAGGGTATATAGGTCATTTTGTGTTATTGTATGGGACCTAAAATTGTGAAATGTGACTAACATTTTGGGTGTCCAAAAATGAAAATAGTGACTATCATTCGGGGACGGAGGGAGTATTTGACTGTGAGTTTGTGACAATTATTATTGGACAAAATAAGTATTACCTTATTAGTTTGACAATAAACTAAGTATGCGACTCTTTTTCAACAGGAGAAGTTTAGTGCTATTCCATCTTTCTTCAAGAAAAGCATTTCTAATGGTCGTGCTAAAACAAACAAATCCTCGTCTAAATCTAGTTCAGAATCAAAAGGTAAATAAACATCTTTTACTTCCATTTTTTTTAGTGCATCATTTTGGTTTTCGTAGATTCTTAGACAACTTTTGAAGTAGAGATATGTAGAGAGAAAATAGGGCCCATGTGATAAGAAAAGGATAGAGATAATTAATTAATTACAAAAGAAAGTGATGCACGTAATAAATTGAAACTTCTTTATTTAAAAAGTGATGTATCTAAATTGAACTTTCCTTATTTAGAAAGTGATGCATCTAAAAAGAATTGTAGAAAATATATGGTTATATGCTTGTGGCATTACATTATTCAAGTTCCATTTTCTTTGTCTAAACTTATTAAATCTATGGTTATAGGCTTGTGGCGTCGTCGCCTCTTCCCCTTCCATCTGAACCACCATCCCCCTTTCCATTCCCCACGCAACCACCAAGAAAACCCCTCCCCCATGTGTTGGGGTCTGGTGGATGTTGGTTGGGGTTAGGCACCAACGTAGGGTAAGGGGAGGTGGTCAGCCGGTGAACTCATGGGGTGGGTGTTGGTTTTTATTGATTTTTTTTTTTTTTATCAAACACAAGTCATTTTAAAAAAAAAATTACTTTCAACAGGTCATTGATCATTTGACATGTTAAAAGAAAATGCCTTTCAAAGTTGGGATTATTTATAGTGAATGACGAAAAGTTGGGATTAATAAAACTAATGTTTTCTTTTATTTATTCTAGCAGTTGTTTGTTATGATTAGATGATTGTGATATTTGGAGGTTGAGGTGATCAAACTCAACATAGCCCAAGGGCCCAAATCGAATTTGGGTGGGCTTTAAGAATAAGTTTTTAGCTTGAAAATTTTCAATTTTTCTCGCTGGCTTAGGCATACATTTTTTAAGTTTTTTTGTTAATTTTTTTGGACTGGCTCGAAAAAGCCTAATCCGGCTTATTTTACGAGTTTAGACAAGCAATTTTCGGCCTAAAATTTGGCTCGACCTAGCCCGAGCATGCGGGCTAATTTTTCCAATAAGTCTATTGTAGACCTTGATCCATCTGGACCACTGGCTCCTACAAACCTCAAATCTTGCGGTCCAAACACTCTCAAAATTTCTTCATTTTATTTCTTTTTGTTATTTTGCTCCAACAAACATATCTCTCCCCTCTGCAATTACTTTCATTTCATTTTTCAATTGCTCAATACTTATCTCTCTCCTCTGCAATTGACAAATTTCCATGGAAGAAAACAGGAAAAAGGTCCATAAGGTAATTAAATATTTGAATAACTTAAAATTTCTTTATATTTCTGTAAATTCGTTAATTGATTTCCTTCGAACTTGTTGTAATTTGTTTAAATTATTTAAATTTTGGTAATTTGTGTATAATTTCTAAACATTTTTCACATTTTTTTTGACAAATTATTCTACAAGTAGTGATGAAGATGAATTGTTGAAGCTAATCCGATCGATTTCAAAGCGTGCAGTGGTACATTGCGATTGTTCTGATATTTTTACTAAATATTCAAAATTTGCGATGTTCAGATTTTTTTACTAAAACTTCAAATTAAAATTTGAAATTGTTCAGATTTTTTAACTAAATGTTCAAAAGTAAAGGCGTAATATATTACGATTGTTCATATATTTTTAATAAATGTTCAAAATTTTCGATGTTCAGTTCGGATTTATACTACTAAATATTCAAAATTTGCAATCGTTCAGTTTTTTGTACCAAATGTACAGAAGTATAGGCGTAGTACATTGCAATTTTTTTAAATATATTTACTAAATGTTCAAAACTTTCGATGTTCAGTTCGGATTATTTTTTTTTACCAAATGTTCAAAATTTGCAATCGTTCATATTTTTTACTAAATGTTCAACAGTATAGGTGTGGTACAATGCGATTATTCAGGTACTTTTACTAAATGTTCAAAAATTTTGATATTCAGTTCAGATTTTTTTTACTAAATGTTCAAAATTTGCAATCATTCAGATTTTTTTTTACTAAATATTCAAAAGTATAGGCGTGGTACATTGTGATTGTTCAGATACTTTTACTAAATGTTCAAAAATTTTAATGTTCAGTTCGGATTTTTTTACTAAATGTTCAAAATTTGTAATCGTTCAAATTTTTTTAATAAATGTTCAAAAGTATAGGCGTAGTACATCGCGATTGTTTAGATATTTTTACTAAATGTTCAAAATTTTCAATGTTCAGTTCAGATTTTTTTTTTTTTACTAAATGTTCATATTAGCAATTGCTCAGTTTTTTTTTTTATTTTTTTTTTTTTACTAAATGTTCAAAAGTATAAACGTGGTACATTGCGATTGTTTAGATATTTTTACTAACTGTTCAAAATTTTCGATGTTCAGTTCGGATATTTTTTAC
The DNA here is from genome assembly GCF_948465745.1 of Chenopodium album. Classification (NCBI taxonomy): domain Eukaryota; kingdom Viridiplantae; phylum Streptophyta; class Magnoliopsida; order Caryophyllales; family Amaranthaceae; genus Chenopodium; species Chenopodium album. Next base: position 77,083,506 of record NC_137838.1, read on the forward strand.
TAAATGTTTAAAATTTGCAATGTCCAATTTTTTTTTAACTAAATTAATCGTTCAAATTAATGACAACAATAAAAAAAAAAATCAATTAATCGATCATAATGGATTACGATTGAAATCGATCAGATTAGTTGCAACAAATTCAATTGATATTAAGCAATAATTTCATCCACAAATTCATTGATGATTAAAAAAATTAATTAATATTGATCACAATGAATTCATAATAACTAACCTAGATTGATCTATTCAGGAATATCGACAATTTCCATCACGTTAAATGTAGAAATTTAATGTAAAAAATTAATGGAAAAAAAATCAAAGAATAGAGGAGAGAGAAAATATGAATTTGAAAAAAAAAAAAGAATGAATTAAAATCGAGAAAGAAATAAAAAGAGATCAGATTTTGTTTTTTTTTAAGAAAAGATAGAGAGAGAGAGATTTTGTATATAAGGAACAAAAAATTAACAAAAAAAATGAAGAATAAGATGTAAAGATGCAGGAAGAAGAATGATTTGAGTAGAATAGAGTTGTATTTTATTTGTATAGAGGTGTCTTTTAGGAGATGGTCCATCTATTTTTAGATGGACCAGGGTTCACACAAGAATTCGTACTTGCCTTGAATTGACTTTGCCCAAACCTACCTGCCTTACTCTTTGATTTGATCACCTCTAAGATCAACCAAAGGTCGTATATTATTTTTGAAAATTTTTCCTTTTTATTCATCTATTGGAGTTTTTGTTTGTTATAGATGATCATGATTACATGGAAGGACTCTCTCCATCACTTTTCTATAGTTACATTTTGACTAATATAATGTTTAAAATTATAGATCGAGGAAGTGCTAATACATCACTGTTAGACATAAACATATATATTACAATAGCAATTTTGTATATAATGACATTTGAGAGTACTATTAAGAGGCAATATAGTACTACTTGATAGTACGTACTACTGAACATTCTCAGTAGTATTATATATGCTCCCAGACAGTTCCAATAGTATAAAAGATACTCTTAGTAGTACTTAAAAAAAACATCTCAGTAATACTATTAGGACTTCCAATAGTATAAAAGGCTATTACTACATATGCAATTTAATCGTGTCTAACGGTGATGTATTAGGACTTTCTCAAAATTGTGACTGTAATAAAAATATAATATTATAGGATTTTTTTTACTTTTACCTAAAAAAAAAAAAGTTTTTTACCATCAAAACTTATAAACTTTTTTTACCACCAAAAAAAATTCTTAAAACTATTATACTATCAAAACCTATAAACCTTCTATTTTACCACAAAAAATTCTAAAAACTTATAAACCTTTTATTTTAACACCGTCAAAAAATTCAAACAGGTTTTTAAAAAAATTCTTATAGGGGGGCATTTTGGCCCTTTGAATCCTATTTGAGGTTAGAATTGTCAAAAAAAAATGCCTTGTTCTATGTTAGAGGACCATCTCAACCAAAAACTTAAGCTGATGGTTGAGACCCAGGAATATGTGTTATACTCTATCACGCCCCCTTACACGAGAGCCCGTTTGGGCTAGAATTATGGATGCAGCATGGGCCCTCCTCATACCCAGCGCTCCATATTCCACTTGAAAGTGGGGGTAGATGAGATTTGAACCCATAACCTTTATTTCACGCTGATGGTTGAGTCTCAGGAATATGTATTATACTCTATCATTCTACGTGTATTATGCAAATTGAGGTATTTTTTAAGTTGAAAAAAACTAGCCATTTATGCTTATTTTTCCCAATTTTGACCTTAAATTGATTTCAAAGGACTAAAACGCCCCCACAAACCCTCTAAAGTGCATGTTTTGGCACGAAAATTGAAAATTTAAAAAAAGAATTGTTAAATTTACCTTTTTTTTATAATAGGTGGTAAAAACATTTTTTTTTGTGTGGTAAAATAAAAGTTTAGAACTTTTGACAGTAAAAAAACAATGTTGTTTGTTTTTTTTTTATTTTTTTATTTTTTATTTATTTATGCTGGTAAGAGTAAAAAAAGCTAAAGAGCACTTTTAAAAAAACAGCAAGGGCCTAATATTCTTGAATTACACAGGGACAAGAGCACTCTTAAAAGTTTATCTTGATGGACAAATCTACAAGTTTTCACCAAGTCAGGCAAGTTCATTTTAGTTTTTTTCTCAATTCAATTGCTCATGCTGACATGGTTATTGAGAGAATGTAGTACGAAGTATTATTTTAATTTTTTTTTTGGTGAACTAATTATTATTGATAACAGACCACATATGTTGATTAGGACACAAATTAAGGAAAAATCATAGAAAAATTTTAAAAACACCATTTTGTGAAAATTGAAGGGAGGAGATTCAGGAGAGAGAAGAGTGGTGGGAGGAGTGGACAATGGAGGCGATGATGGAGAAGAAAGATAAATATCAAGTCAATGCCGAAAAACGTGAAAAACTAAGAGCAAACACAATGGTTAACCACAATCTTTTGGTTATTATTTATTTTATGGAAAATGCTATACATAGCCCTTAGGGCTACATATAAGCATTAAATTTACACTTAAAAATCGTAAAAAGTTAAGAAATCATCAAAATATAAACATTATTTACGCTGATTTACGAGTGTTTTTGTCATGAATTCCTAATTTTATACAATTTCCAATAGTATATTTAATGCTTATATATAGCCCTTAGGACTACGTATAGCATTACCCTTATTTTATTAATTTCTCCATCTTCCACCTCACCTATAACCACTTTTATACCCATTTAATAACCAATATATCCCAATAGTTAACCATAACTTTTTGATTTTTTATTCTCTCTCCTACTTTTACCCAATCTCAACCCCACAATTTCTCTCTTTCTCTCTCCTAATTTAAATCAACCCCACCAAGGACAAATATTAAAAGCAAAAAGTAGATTATTTTAATCTATAACCCAATGTTGATAACCAGTTATTGTTGTAACCTGGTTACTACAATTTTTCCACAAAATTTTCTCTCTCCTCATTTTTTTAATTATTTTTCCACTTTCTCTCTCATGATAACCAAATAATGTGGTTATCCACTGGGTGTGCTCTAAGTTGAAGTTTTAACTTTTAAAAAAAAATCCTGATAAAATATCCTATTTTTTACTCCATATTTGCCAAAAATGGTTAACAATTTTTTTTCTGATAAAATTTCCTTTTTTTTTTATGAGAAAAAAATTTCCTATTTTTTATTTACCAAAAATTGTTTAAAAGGTTTTTTTTTTTCAAATGTTCCAAAATTAACTATTCTACATTTAAAGCTAAGAATTCAACATTTTAAATTGGTTATGTTTTTTTTTTTTTTTTTTTTTTTTTTTTTTTTTTTTTTTTTTGGACAGGAATTGTTATTTAAGATATAATTGAAATGATAAAAAATTTAGAGTACAAACCACTAAGGATTTTTTTTTTTTTTGGAACGACAATCATTCATACTTTGAAATAACTTTTATAGTTTTATCAATATTATTTGGACAATTATATTCTCTAAAATGTTTATTTACTTTTTTGTTATCCTTAATTAAAATGTTATTGTCTATATACTGCTAAAATATTTGTTTGCATAATTTTCCTCATCCAGCTACCAACAATTATAGTTGTAACATGCCAAACTAAAAGAGATCTGGTGACATGACTATGTATGGCGTGCACATTACTCATCTAATAGCCACCCTAGTATCATAAAATGTGTAGATAAGAAAGTGCTTACATTTTTTATATATATGTGCTTGCCTTTGACATATCTGCAATGTCAACCAGGAGCCTAATGCTTCAATAGCCTCGCACTTGCATCAGAGTGATCCATATTTCGTAGTGAAATCACGAATGAATAGAACAACAGGTACAATTACCCAAGTGTTGACATCTTTTATGTTCATTTCAAGTTTATTCTTGTAGATTAACAAATGTAGTATGTAAGTTGCGGTTTGCCTAACACTTTGTAAACAACCTTGTTCATAATTGGTAATAAACTAGCTAAACTATGTAAACTTGGACAAATAATGACTATCTATTGTTGTAGGACTGCTGATTAATCATAATCATTGGCGCACCCTAGCATTGGTTTTCAAAGCAATAATGAGGATGAAAACTATTGTTAGCCCTGGACGAGAGATGACAAAGCTCCATTGTTGTCTCTTCCCCGATGACTATGAATTTGAGAGAGAGACATTAGTCCAGTTATGGATGGCTGTGGGGTTTTTAGGAGATAAGCACACGGAAGATGCTGGAAACTTAAAATTTGATGCTCTTTTAGAGGGACAATACATCTTACCAGCAAGAGTTGATATTTTGACTTCAAAAAGTAAGTACAAAGTTAATTATGACAAGGTCACCACTCTTCTAAATGGGATGCTAACAATCCAAAATAAGGATCTGCGTGCCATGTTAGAAGATGAAAATGCATATGTTATTGGATCTAAGTTTTGGCATGTCTCAATAGTGTCTAATCACATTGATCAAGGAACGTTTGAGACATTAAAGACTTTCAATGAATTGAGGACACTTTTATTGGTTCGCGATTATGGCTCTTCTCTCAAACAAATACCATCAGATTTGTTTTTAGCTCTAAAGTCCATACAGGCACTTGATTTGAGTGGAAGTCATATAACTGAGCTGCCAAGTTCTATAGGTAATCTAATACAATTAAGTTACCTTGATCTTTCATTTACACTAATTGAGAGTTTACCTGAGTCCATTGATCGACTTCATCAACTGCAAACCTTGAAACTCGAAGGGTGTAGGCATTTATACATCCTTCCGGATGGAATGAAAGAGCTTGTTGGCCTTCGCTATTTATATTTTGATGTTTTGGGCCAACTAACAATCATGCCCAAAGGTATAGGAGCTCTTACTGAGCTTCGCACACTATCAGCATTCATTGTAGACTCAGGAGAGGGTTGTAGCATTAGAGAACTCCAGCACATGAATAACCTTAAAGGAAGTTTTTGTATCTCTGGGTTGGAAAATGTGACTCAGCGCGAGGCCCAGGAAGCAACTTTATCTGATAAAAAATATCTTACTCAGTTACAACTAAGATGGAATGACTTCAAATCATACAGTGTACAAGATCTACGCTGCATGTATTGGACTACTCATTATCTTAAGCCAAACTTATGTTTGGAAGAGTTGCAGGTGTTATATTATCCCGGCTTAAATTTACCAGCTTGGATGGGCTCTCCAGAGTATGAGAGGCTTGTTAGTATAACCCTCCTCAAGTGTGCAATAAAAGAGCTTCAAATTAGATTAGGGGAGTTACCAAATCTCAAGTATTTGAAGATTTCTTTAATGTACAAATTGACAGACATCAATCGTTTGGTTCATGCTAAGGATGGTATTGTCAGCTTTCCTAAATTGGAGACGCTACTAATTGATGGCATGCCTCAATTAGACTCTTGGATAAGAGTAACTTATGATGATTTTCCACTTCTTTCGAAGCTTATTGTAAAGCAATGCCCCAAGCTGAGTGTGCTTCTGTTTCTTCCACATCTCCGCTCCTTGAAGCATCTAGAAATAAGCCACTGCAAAGTGCTAAAATCTCTGTCAGATGGACCAGCATTGTCAAAGTCGCTAGAAACTCTTGAAATAGATGCTTGTCCTTTGTTGAAAAAGAAATGCATGAAGGGAGGTGAAGGCTGGTTTGAGATTGAACATATTCCAGAGATAACAATTGATTTGAAAGACGTTCGTTCTATTCAAGAAGATGGAGCTGATGATGATACTTCGTCTGCAGGTAACTGTAAACTTTATTTGACTACGGAGTATATTCTAATTTTTCAGTCAATAATTTCCTGCCTATGGAGTATTTCTTTGGAATTCTTAGTACCCTATACTTCTGTAAAGTTTTATTGTCATCTTTCAATTTTGGGTGAACTATTCACTGCATTGTCAAAACTATTGTATTATAAATTAAACATAAAAATTGCGATATTGTGTTACAGGTTCAAATTCAGATAGTGATAATGATTATGAGGGTTCAGAGAATAATGTCCATCCATATGACTCCTGCAGTCCTGCTAGAGGTAAGCTTATACAGTATATGATTTTTTGTTACTTGATTTCAGCTGACATGGTCATATATTTATGAATTCCCCATAACAAATTAAATTTCCCTGTTTATCCCAACCTATGGTGTATTTTACTCAAATTCCTATTCCCACGCACCAAATACCCTGTAAAGGGAATGAGGTTGATGCTTATCACTTGTGTCTTAGATTCAGGTAGGTAATCAACAATTATGAGGAACTATCCCAAGATGCAATATGTGTGGTGAACACTTTGTGTGAGACCTTCTCCAAATTGAAGTTGTAAGATGAGTAACGAATCTTGCAAAAACTCACAACAGTTGAAGTAATGGTGCTACAAGCCTACAAATATATGGGCCCTATTTGGTAATTACCTGATAGCTGAATGTATTAGCTGATTTGACTAGTTGGTTGTATAAAGGCTATAAACTGGTTTGACTAGCCGATTGTTTTAAAGTATATAGTAATTAGGTGTTACTTGTTAGCTATTTTAATGTATTTAATAGCCAAAAAGCTAATTGTTCAATAAACCAAATGTAAAAAGCTCTTAATAATCTAGTTATCAAACACCTAAATTAGCTTTTTTAATTGGTCAAATCTCTAATAGGACCAAATAAGCTAAAAACTCTCTAAAAGGTTCTTCACCAAACAAGGCCTTTACAATTAACCGAAAAAAAAAACAAGTAGAGTATGATAATGGTTTCAATTAACCCTATGTATAATGAATGTGTCCATGGTGTAGCTTAATTGATTCCAGTAGAGTATGATAATGGTTTCAATTAACCCTATGTATAATGAATGTGTCCATGGTGTAGCTTAATTGATTCCCAAGTTCACTTACAATATACATTAACAGCTTTTTAGTACAAACATTATAAAAGAATAATAATAACCTAATTCTGTCCCGAACAGATACAGAACAATACATCATATACATGATACATCAGAGCAACCCTCCCTCTTTCTGTCAAAAAAAAAAAAAAAAAAAAAAAAAAAAAGAGCAACCCTTCCCAAAACCCCGCCAAAACAAAAAGGGTAACAATAATTACAAACGAAGACCTGCCAGGCTGCCAGTTAGAAAGTGTGCCAGCTAGTCAGCTTAAGTAAACTACGCTGTGCTTTCATCAGCAAAGCAACTAACTATAACAATGTTATGTGATCTTCTTCATCATCATCACTATCCGTGAAACCTTCATAACATGTATCAATGTCATCAGCATCAGATTCTGATGCACAAGCATCTGGTTGAGATGTGACTGGGGCATTACTAAATGCATTCCAATCAGGAGAAAATGTCTTCTGTAGGGCTTCTGTAAGCTCACCGCCTGTCCTTTCAATCTTACGCAAGCACCTAGACCAGTGAACTGCAGTACCCATATCAACAGTTATGCCAGATTCTATCATTTCTCTAGATATATTCAGAATTCCGGAACATATGTACTCTTCTGCTACAGTTGCTCGTGACAATAATGATGTCATTAGGCAATGATACACAGCTTTATCTGGCTTTAAGCCAGCAGATTTCATCTCTTCAAAACATTTTAGTGCCTTCTCTGGGAGAGATGCACGAGCCCAACCATGTATCAATGTTGTGTAAGTCTTAACATTAGGCTTCACTCCAACAGCTTTCATTTCTTGAATTGTCCTTGCTGCTCTCTGAGCAAAAAAGAAGAAAGCAACAGAATGTCACAATCAAGTAAAATACAGAAAGAGGTTTTGCTAAGAAATGACACTAGCAAAATATGTGTTTAAGAGGTTTTTACCGCAAGGTTTTCCTCAGAGAATAGCACAACAGAAAGGATGACCAAAGAGGCAGAAGTAGTTTCATGAAGGAAGAGCAGGTTTGGACTTTGGACATACATAATATTTAAGACCACACACACACACACACACCCAAAAAACAAAAAACAAAAAAACGCGGTCGTCTCCAAAGGAGAACACAATAGAAATTGAGAGAGATATACAGGCAGGACATAAAAACTCTAATGCTAAGAATGACAAACAGAGGTTAGCATAAATTGTATCAACATACAGTCATATCTCCAGCCTTGCAGCATGCATTTATGAAGGATGTGTAAGTATGAATATCAGGTTGCACCCCATCTTCTCTCATTTGTTGCAACAAGTCAGCAGCCTCCCAAACATCGCCTCTTCGAGCCCATCTACACGATTAAATATGAGGTATGAAACTATAGCATTCTATAAGCAAAAGCTGGGGAAGCATCAAAGAGAAATTGGGGACTATCCCTGCCCTTAGGGGTAACAAACACTAGCACATAGCAGACATAGCAAAAGTGAAAGTTGCCCAATTGGTGGTAATGGCTCGTTGATATAATATTAAAAAAAAAAAACTGAGCATTACCCGTCAACTAATATGTTATATACAAATGTATTCCTTGGGATATTCTGAGCACTCATCTCTCTTGTAACTGCCAGAGCACTTTGCATCCTCCCAGCTTTGCAGCATGCCTTGAGCAATGCTTCATATGCAAACACATCAAGCTGAAGTCCCTCCTCTTTCACTTTAGTAAAATATTCAAAAGCTTTTCCTGTGTCACCTTGAGCTGCGTAGCCTTGCATAATTGTCGTGTACGTGTGCTCATTTGGGCCCACCCCTGCCAACGACATCTCATCTAATATTTCAACAGCTTTCTCCATCTGAAATGATGAACACTAGAATAAAAAATCTAACCATATGCATAAAAGAGGGCCAAGAGATGATAATTAGAGCTTAAAAAATCACTCCGCACATGAAAGTTTCAGCAGATGGTAAAAAATAAAATAAAAATAAAAATAAAAAAATAAAAAATAAATAAAAACCAAAACAGCATTCACAGTGGCCTCAAAACTCAAAAGCATTGCTAAAATGCTAAGTGTTTATCATATGCGCCAACATGGATACTAGGCTAGCAACCTATGAGTCCTCAAAGAATATTTGAAATCAGTTTTACACTATTTATACAGAATCCACTTGGACATGTAGGGAATTGCTTACGTAAGAAATGAGTTGGCTGACACAAGTTGGGGGGTTTCTGAGCACCAAAAATGTCTAATAATGATGCCCCATTCACCTTTTCTCTTTGTTCCACTTCTGGGAAGGGGAAGGATTACCTCAGAACTGACTGACACACAACAAGGTGCCCAGGCTTGGTTGCCTTTATTGGTCTGGGCAAAGCAACTTTATTGAGATGCACTAAGGCAGTGGATGCACAGCTGCACATATACAAGAAGCCTAACTAACAAGCTACTATCTCTTTCAAGATTTTCAAGGTCTATCATTAAAGGGGAAAAATTAGTTAATGCTATATTTCTTACATTTATATGATGAGGTACTGCACTGCATTACTATAAAAAAAATTAGTCATTTCGGCTAATTTTAAAATGTGATGATATGCATAAATATTCTATATGATTACAATTTAATTAGTGAAAATATGTATCATGTTTCACCAAGATGCAAGCCTGACTCTCATGTCAACAGTGAACAGCCCACTATTGTGTCATGCACCTCACATCTTTAAATGCTAGATAATAAAGATCCTAAAAGCAAAATATTTCAGATTACAAAATAATAATCTCATTCAACTTGAACAAGGGTGCACTTCTTTGGGGCATAAATTTCAAAGTCACGGGATAAGATCTTTATTATTAAGCACTAAAGAATCTCCATTGCGTATTGCCCAACTTTTGGTTATTTAGAGAGCTTGAAATGAGCATTAAATACCGAGCTAGGTGTCCTCACTACCCACTACCCCTGTGTACCTGAAAATTCGCACAACACTAGTATATGGATACATGCTAGGAGTTACCGAAAAAAAAAAAAAAAAATCCCTCTGTTTTTTTTTCAAGTGCACCATTTCTCATGGGCACACATGCCAATGCAAATCTTAGACCAAGAATATCTTTAATTATCAAGGGGGGTTACTAAATGTCACAATAAGTAAAAATAATAACAATTGTTAATAAACTATAATTAATAAACTATTCATTGAGAAGATTCCAACAAATACCCACAAGACTACTAAGTTTCCTGATGTAATCACTATCACTTTTTAAAGTGGATTAGATGAATGGTGCAAAAAGACAAAATGCTGCACTTAAAACAAAACAGGGGGAGTAAAAAGTGAGACACTACAAGAAGTTTAAGCTAACTTATGAGTAAAAATGAACTGTCCTAGAGACCTTGTGATCAAACACATACATGCAGGCCGCTTAAAGATTAGTATAGTATAGCGCAAATGTTACTCAAGGGATATGACTGGTTAAGATGAGACTCTTTCTTAATACAAATACATACCCTCTTACTATTTTAGGGTGTTTCAAATTGATTTATTGTATTGCTATTCATGCAAAACTCAAATAAAATCTGTGACTTAGACATGTTGTGTAATGGAACACTTAGTCAGACTGGACTAAGGGATGTCATAGCATCATCCCAGACAAACCTTCAACTGGTACATACTAGAAGGCTTAGGAGGACCGATGTTAGACAGTAAAGACAGAACCTGGAAGAATGGGAAAACAGCAATCTTCAATCATTAAATTCATATTATCAACAACTATGTTTACCTGTCGCTTCTCTACAAGGCCCAGGATTAATGCATTGAACGTGTGAACAGTTGGGATACATCCATTCCTTCGCATCATATTGAAAACCTCAAGGGCTCTTCTCATTTCTCCAGCTCTTGCAAAGCCATGAATTATGGGCATGAATGACCTTGTTGTGGGTTTATGCCGTTCTTTCTTCATTTGCTCAAGTAAGCGAATGGCACGGTCCATGTTACCCATTCCAGAAAAAGCTCGAATTATATTATTGTAGAGTACTACATCAGGTTTCAGACCATCTCTCATAACATCTTCAAAAATAGCAAATGCATTGGCCCAATCTTTTAACCTCACGAATCCATTGATCAACATGGAATAAGTCTTCATGTTATGTTTGATCCCAGCAGATTTCATCATTTCACTTACTTCAAGGGCCTTGGAAACTTTTCCAGACTGAAGAAAAAGTGAATAATTCAGTAATGAGTTCTCAAGCTTTGAAACTTGAAAACTTTCCATGACATTTGCACAATTGAAAAGATTTATATTGGAGAGAGAGAAACAGAGGAATGATTCAATGAGGAAGTTAAAAAGATTAGAGGTACCTTTGTGTATATATTCAATAGACATCCATAGGTGACAACTGAGGGCACAAAGCCACATTCCTGGAAAGGCAAGACATCCATAGCAAATCAGAGGGGAAAAAAATAAACACGATGCAGTGAACAATTAGACATGAAACAAAAGAAGATGCAATTTACACAGTTTTAAAAGTTGCAAGAGTATCGGGAAACAGCATATGTATGTTCAAAAGGACCATTATTGTCAAAGGTTACACTTGAATATCTAATAGATGAGATGCACAGATTTGCATGTCCATCAGATTGACAGTTATATTCCATGTTCCACAGAATAGCAAATCCAACTCCAAATCAGAGGAAGCCCTGTTCTTATTGTATCAGTGAGAAGATTGCGTTAGCTAAACAATAAATTCCAAATATCATTAATTTATAATTTCCATTATCATCATTTTCTCCAGTGACAAAGGACACCTCATTAGGCCAGTACAGATATTCGAGTTACGAGGGACATCTCTACACATCTGCAGCCAATACAGCAAAGCATAGCAATCGAATCTAGCAAGCTCACTCTACTCATAGCCTCATACCTATATTCACACTCATGAAAGTAGCAAGAACCACATCTACAATAAAGGCTGACTGCCTGACCGGAAATCGACCATATGCACTATGACACATTGACACCCAACAACTTCCTGGGAAAACATTGAAGATAACAAGTTTTATTTGTTTCCAAATCATTATTTCTTTACCTGAACCAAATTAGTGAAATATTCATCAATTAAAAAAAAAAAAATTAAAAAAAAAGTGCTAGTTGTTCCTTTAACTTACAGAGGACCCACACTTCGATATGAAATGAAAAGGTAGTGATCAGAACTTATCACTGAAATATACCAGGTGAATATACTTAAAGGGATCAACATCCAAAATCTCCTACTATCATCAAAGGAAATATTGGGAAAACAGAAACCTGAGGGACTATCCCATTAATTAAGACTGAAGCTAGACTAGCAGTCTCGCCCATCCACACCGCTGATTGCTTTAATTCGCTGGTCTAGAACAATATACAAGAAGGGTGTTCCCACTGATCTTAATCATGAGAATTCCACGTTATGCCACAGTTTCTGGAACAAGATCTCTCCATAAATACATAAAGCAGAAATAGGGTCATCCTGTATGGTGGAAAGTCAGAGGCAATAAGAAGCTTGGTAAAATTATGAAACTTCCCCTCCCTCAATCCTCTCAACCTAGAATTCTCCCAAGATCAATCAATCAATCAAAGCCTTAATCCCATAAGTGGGGTCGGCTACATAAACCACAATGATTATTCCGTGTAGTCATCAACAAAAATCTTCCTCCTCCAAGTCTCCAACCCTTATGATCCAATGCCTCATCCTCATGCAAATCCATATACTTCATATCCTTCCTAACTCCTTCCAACCAAGTCATTTTCGATCTCCTTCTCCCTTGTTTAACCCCTCCATGGCCCCACTCTTCCATTCTTCGTACCGGTGCACCCTCGGGTCTCCGTCTTACATGCCCAAACTAACGCAGGCGATTTTTCCTTAGTTTGTTTCCAATGCCTGCCACACCTACTTTCTTGCGAATAATCTCATCTCTGATTCTGTTCCCGCACATCCACCTTAACATGCGCATTTCCGTAACCTTCATCTTTTTAATGTGCTTCTTCTTAGAAGCCCAACATTCTCCGAAGATAATTATTAAAATACTCCCTTTTTTTTATCCAAGTGTATACGAACGCTGCAAGACAATCATGACTAGTGATCAAAACAGCATGGAGGTCATGACAATGGTGACTTTAAGCATAACGCACAAGAGGTATTCCAAGAAACCAAGTGATTGAAACCTAAACCTGGAATCTTTCCAAATTACTCATTCTGAGAAGGATGTATAATACCAAAAACATGATATTGTCACCATACTCATCATCATCTTCATAGGTTTATAATTTCAGAACCAAAATATGACTTACAACTCAGCATGATAATTTGGAAAAATTATATGAACTTTATTTGACAGAGTTCCTCATCCATTAAGCAGACATATTGGATTAAATATTCCAAATTTGTCAGAAGATGAGAACCAAAAGTTCATCTAAGTTGGAAAGGTAAGTGTCTCATTTTTTTTTTAATCGTCACTAGTTTGATCTTGTTTGCAACATTGAGGCTTCACTACTTTGATCTTGTTTGTAACTTTGAGGCTTCACTAGTTTGATCTTCTTTGCTTGCAACTTTAAGGCTTCGCTAGTTTGACCTTATTTGTAAAATTGAGGCTGTGAACCTCATTATTAAGGACTTAATGAGTTTTTTACTTTTATTTTTGGGCTATGGGGTTGGGGGTATTATAGATGGGAAAGGAATTACATAGGGAATTGAACAGGCATCCTTTAACTGTTCAGCAATGAGGGAGGCATTGGAGTCCATAAATTAATTTTATAATACTAGCAAATTCCCTTTTAGAGATTAAATTCCATAAATTTCATTTTTAAATAAACAGTAGGGTATGTGGAGAAATACCTATTACAAAAATAAGAGTGATGCCATTTTCCTAGGATGCAATGCTATGAATAAAGATAGCATAGGACAGACTCGAGTGATAAAATGTAAAGATTAAGGGCCTGTTTTGATTGACTGGACTGAGCTGAACTGAACTTATTGGAGCTGAACTGAACTGAATATTTTATGAGAGAAGGAAATTAAGATAAGAACTGAACTTAACTTATTGGAGCTGAGCTGAATTGAACTGAACTGAAAATAAGCTGAAGAGAACAGGCCCTAAGAAAACAATTAAGCTTGATATATATAATTTGGAAAACAACAATAGCAATGGATAGGTACAATCATTTGAGGGGCTTTTCCTCTCCCAATATGTAATCAAACTCTCGGTAATATTCAACATGATAACCTCTCCCTAAACTTTTCTTATTTGTAGCATTACTCTTCTAACTCACTTATCCCTCCTCCTTGAACAAAACAAAATTATGTTATGGCAATAGCAAAGTGTAAGGGAACGCGGAACACCCCCCCCCCCCCCCACACACACACAAACAGCAGCTTACGTAAGTTGATCGTTATTAAATCCAACTAAACTATGCTAAAGTAAAGGGTTCAAAGACTTCAAACTAAGGCAGGATACATGTCTAAAATCGAATGGAAAAACAGAATCATGAAATTCTCTTCACAGCATAACCAAATAATTGAAGGATCTCAACTGAACCAATATTGAAGCCCTCCATCACAATACACTCAGTACTTCTTCAGAGAAAGCAATTCAAATATATCTCTTACCAAGGTAACAACAAAAGGTAGAAACTAGTCCTCTTATTCCAACCTACGGAGAAACAGAACCATTAATTAAAAACAACTGCAAAATGTTTACAACCATGCTCCATGACCTTCATAATCACCAAAATTTTCCTCGGTTCACCTTTATTTCTTAGAGTTCAACACATCTAACAAAAGATTTCTAAAAACCAAAGTTGAAGACCATGACATGAGAGTCTATCTCCAATATCATCCATCACTAAATTGCATCCCAAATTTTCTACAAGTTTCTTCCCTTATTATTAGTAGATAGTGTAATGCAACAGCTCCAATAACGTTCAAAGACAGACCTTCAGTCACCAACTCACCATCTGGTGAATTTTTTCCTTACTTTTCTACTTATAATAAATCTTCTATTTAGTATATCTAGCCTCCTGTATCAATTTTTAAAATCAATAATTTGAGAAGTCTACAAGTCCAAGGATCTGAGAGGTTTTCATACCTATCTCAAAGAGCATAATAAACCCACTAATGATAGGATTTATCCCCCACATCAAATGTTCGTTTCATCTTTTCTCCAAAAAGCTTCTGCACTAGTTTCCTCAGCCATCAATAAAATAGGAGCCAACCAAGCCTTAAAATCATAGATCTAACTTTCTCCTCAACAAAAATAAAATAAAAAATAAATAAAGTAGATGTAGCTACCTCCTCGACAAAAAAGACTGAAAGAGGGTATCAAGATAATAATATATAAGATCAAAACCATTACTCTCAAAAATAAACATTGCTCCAACTATGATCTCAATACGACTCTTGATGATTTGATGAGACTTTTTCCATTCATGATCTCAAAGACAAATTTGGAGCCATCACTCTTCTCAGTTACCCATAACGACAACTAAATTATCTCTCTTTCACTAATCCAGCATATAGCCACATTTTTATTGGATTTTGGTACCCAGGATCAGTACAAGGAAACTTTGTAAAATGAGCTATCTTTACATCATTTATTTCTCTATGATCTATTAAAAAAAAAAAAAAAAAAAAAGATGAAGAATTTATATGCAGTTAAAATTTGTGGTCTGAAAGTCTACCGCTAATAGCTCAGATTGACAATAGTAAAAAGTGTCTCCAGTATCTGAGTGCATATAAGGAAAATCTGAAAAATTATGCATCAAATAAAAACAACCCACCTTTCAAACCAAAGACTAAAGTCTATTCCATGTGAGATATCCTTCACTTCATTCCACATCAAAGGGCAAAAATAACAAGAAGCAATAATTACAATTAAACATATAAAATAAGTATTTAACAGATTATACTCACAATATGAATTTATATTAACAATACATCAGCATATTCCATTAATCATATGGGATATATGAATAATTTAGCACTTAATTAAAATGGCAATACCTTCAGTCTCTCAAAGACAATCAAACATTTTTCTTCATCACCAATCATGGTGTAACCATCCATCATCGTGTGATATATGTCAATTGGGGCATCAATACCCTGTTCTTCCATCTCCCTAACAAGCGCTTCTGCGCGATCCATATTACAAGTTTGACTGCATACATAAAGCAAAATGAAAATAATGTAATGAAAATTTTCTTTTAGGGGCAAATAAATATTTCAATAAAGATAAAATTTAATAAAGAATGGTATAGGGTTATATGAACGCTGACCAATAGGCATAGATTATATTGCCATAGACTATTGCATTAAGTGTTGTATGCTTCTCTTTTGCCTCTTTGAACCATTGATCTGCAGCCCTTCCAAGAGAACATCAGCAAGCATTAGATGGAAACACACACAACAACTACTACTTATATACAGAGTTAAATACAAAAAGGAGAAAGTGAGGCCAAAAGACAACCTTGCTAAGAAAAGGTTATCTATAGAGTATAGACCATTAGACCAGCAGAGCTACAGTTTTTTTATATTTTTTATTTTCATAAATCAAACCTAAACCCCTGTGAGGTAGACTGCATACCTATACATCTGCAATATAATAGATTAGGTAAAGCAGGGAATCCTATTTATTCATTTTCCTACTTCGAAGATATGCACAAGATCTACCCAAAAAAAGGAATAGAAATGAAATTTGACACCTTCAATATATCAACCAACTAATCAATCAAAGCCTCAATCCCATAAGTGGGGTCGGCTACATGAACCAAAAGTGATTATTCCGTGTAGTCATCGACAAAAATCTTTCTCTTCCGTCCCTTACGATCCAATGCCTCATCCTCATGCAAATCCATATACTTCATATCCTTCCTAACCCCTTCCAACCAAGTCATTTTCGGTCTCCCCCTCCCTCGTTTAACCCCTGTGTGGTCCCACTCTTCGTACAAGTGCACCCTCGAGTCTCCGTCTTACATGTCCAAACCAATGAAGATGATTTTCCCTTAGTTTGTCTACAACCTTTAATAGAGATGGAAAAAAAGGAATAGAGATGAAATTTGACAGCTCTAAATCACCTCCCATCTTTAGCCTACCTTTTCAAATCGTACCCATAACTCACTTACCCTATCCCCCTCCCTAACCACTCAAATCCTAACATATCTCCCCTCTCTTCAATTACAACCTTACCTTCCTAAATCAATAACATGTATACTAACTGACTTCTAAACAACCCCCCCCCCCCCCAAAAGATATTACCCCGGCTTGTATACATATACACAAACTTTAATGTGTATGTTGTGATTAGAGCTGTAAATTCGGGTATTCAAGTCGGGTTTGGGTCAGGTCAAAACGGGACAATCTAGCCTTAGATCAGGTTCGAGTTCAGGTCAATTTCAGTTTAAGTTATAACAGGTCGTTCACCTTTTCGGATATAGGTCGGGTTCAATTCGACTTAAAATCAGGTTGGGTTCAATTTCTGGTTCAGGTTGTGTTGAGTTGGATTTGGATGGTTTAACAAGATGGTACATTCGGGTTCGGGTTAGTGTTGAGTCGGGCTTTGATTCAAGTTCAATTCTAATAAATATCAATGTGACCCAGTTGAACTATATAATTACGCCTTCCATAATTTGATCAAGCATCATCAAGATCTTATTAAAACCTATGTACGAGTAATAGAGAACAAAAAGTATATAAGCTAAACAAAAGATTTTATTAAATCGGATTATACCAGTACATAGCTGAATAAAAGGTATATAAAATTTCATTAAACCTTACATGACTAAGGTTCGGGTTTAATTGGGTTGGGTACTAGTTCGGGTTTAGATTGTTTTAGGGTCGAATTAAATCGGTCGACGGTTACTATCAGGTCGGGTGCAGATTCGGATTCAGGTCATAAAGTATTGAATTGGATCAAATCGTTTTTTGGTTAAGATTATGTCAGCCGGGTTACAGGTCACTAGTTTCACCCCATTGTTCGAGTACATGCAGGGTTCAGATTATTGTCGGTTAAGGCGAGTTCTCGACGGCTCTAGCTATATTCCTCACTTTTTGAGGAAATATTAAGGTTTCGGGCCCGGTGGCAAAAAGTGTTGAGACCATTGGGGATATATCTCAGGGTCATATAATGACATTTGAAACCATATATGATCATTATAAGTTGTCATAAACGTACGTGGTAGGCTTGAGTTTATGAAATCACTTCAAGTTGTGAACGGGTAAAATTAACGTTTAAGGGCATATTTGGATGGTTCCACCGACCCAATTGACTCCCAGAGGGTATTAGGAACCATGATAAACATCTCGCCAATTTTAATTTGCGGACGGAAAAAGGTCAAAAAATTACAAAATTGAAGACTATATAATCCACGCTTTTTGAGGAAATTTTGAGGTTAAGGGGCCCTGTGTCGAAAAGCCTTGAGACCTTAGGAGATACATCTTGGGGTCATATAATGTTGTTCAAAACCATATATGATCATTATATGTTATCATAAACGTCCGTGGTAGGCTTGAGTTTACGAAAAACAGTGTAAGTACGGGTAAAATGACTGTTTAAGGGCATATAGGATAATTCCACCGACTCAATTGGACTCCCGGAGGGTTTTAGGGTCCATGGTTAACATCTCGGCAATTTTTAATTTCGGGCAAAAAAAGGTCAAAAAAATTACAAAATTTAAGTATATAATCCACGCTTTTAGAGGAAATTTTGAGGTTTCGGGGTCTGGTGGTGAAAAGTGTTCAGACCCTAAGGGATATATCTCGAGGTCATATAATGTCGTTTGAGACCATATATGATTATTATATGTTGTCATAAACATCCGTGGTAGGCTTGAGTTTACGAAATCAATGCAAGTTGTGATGAACGGGTAAAATGACCATTTAAGAGCATATTGGATGGTTCCATTGACCAATTAGACACCCGGAGGGTATTAGGAACCGTGGTAAACATATTGGCAATTTTTATTTCAAACAAACGCTGTTAAAAAATTACAAAATTGAAGGCTAATCCACGCTTTTTGAGGAAATTTTGAGATTTAGGGCCTGATGGCGAAAAGTGTTGAGACCCCAGGGGACATATCACGGAGTCATATATTGCCGTTTGAAACCATATATGATCATTATATGTTGTCATAAACGTACGTGGTAGGCTTGAGTTTACAAAATCACTTCAAGTTGTGAACGGATAAAATTAACCGTTTAAGGGCATATTTGGATAGTTCCACCAACCCAATTGGACTCCTGAAATGAATTACGGACCATGGTAAACATCAAAATGGTCACAAAATTACAAAATTGAAGGCTATAATCCACGCGTTTTGAGGAAATTTTGAGGTTAAGGGGCCCGGTGTCGAAAAGCCTTGAGACCTTAGGGGATACATCTCGGGGTCATATAATGTTGTTTAAAACCATATATGATCATTATATGTTGTCATAAACGTACGTGGTAGGCATGGGTTTACGAAATCTTTGCAAGTTGTGAATGGGTAAGATGATCGTTCAAGGGCATATTAGATTGTTCCATTGACCCTTGACTCCCACAGGGTATTAGGAACCGTGGTAAACATATCGGCAATTTTTATTTCCGGGCGAAATAAGGTCAAAAAATTACAAAATTAAATGCTATAATCAACGCCGAAATTTTTAGGTTTCAGGCACGGTGGTGAAAAGTGTTGAGACCCAACGGGATACATCTCGCGGTCATATAATGCCGTTTGAAACCTTATACTATCATTATATGTTGTCATAAACGTCCATGGTAGGATTTAGTTTACGAAACAGTGCAAGTTGCGAACGGGTAAAATGACCGTTTAAGGGCATATTGGATGGTTCCACCGTCCCAATTAGACTCCTGGAGCATCTAGGGACTGTGGTAAAAATTACGGCAATTTTCATTTCCGGGCGAAAAGTGCTCATAAAATTAAAAAATTGAAGGCATAATAATCCACACTTTTTAAGGAAATTTTGAGGTTTCGGGCCCAGTGGCGAAAAGTGTTGAAACCCTAGGGGATATTTCTCGGGGTCATATATTGCCGTTTAAAACCATATATGATCATTATATGTTGTCATAAACGTACGTGTTAGGCTTGAGTTTACGAAATCACTACAAGTTGTGAACGGGTAGAATGACCGTTTAAGGGCATATTGGATGGTACCGCTGACCCAATTGGACTCCCGGAGGGTATTAGGAACCATGGTAAACATCTCGCCAATTTTAATTTCCAGATGAAAAAAAGTCAAAAAAATAACAAAATTGAAGGCTATAATCCACGCTTTTTAAGGAAATTTTGAGTTTTCGGGGACCGGTGGCGAAAAGGCTTGAGACCCTAAGGGATACATCTCGGGGGTCATATAATGCCGTTTGAAACCATATATGATCATTATATGTCATAAATGTACGTGGTAGCTTAAGTTTACGAAATTACCACAAGTTGTGAACGGGTAAGATGACCTTTTAAGAGCATATTCGATGGTTCCACTGACCCAATTGGACTCCCGGAGGATAATAGGAACCATGGTAAACATCTTGGCAATTTTCATTTCTGGGCGAAAACAGGTCAAAAAATTACAAAATTAACGGCTATAATCCACGCTTTTTGAGGAAATTTTGAGGTTTTGGGGCTTGGTGGTGAATAGAGCCTTCAATTTTTTAATTTTTTTTGACCTTTTTCCCCTGGAAATAAAAATTGCCGAGATGTTTACCATGGTCCCTAATACCCTCCGGTTGGTGGACCTATCCAATTTGCCTTTAAATGGTCATGTTACCCGTTTCCTTACATGCCTCTTGTATTGGCTATAGGCTCTCACGGGGGCTTTACGTTGACCTATAACAAAATAAGGAATGTTATTATGTCTATTAATAGCCCTAACTTGAGATATCAAGAATGGAAAAGTTTTTGTAGGCAACAAAGGATAAAGAGTATTATAATAGCACCGGATTGTGCAACTAGGTGGAACTCCACCTATGAAATGTTGAGTCGGGCAACCGAGTACAAGGTTCATTTAACACTTTTTTATAATATGAAATTTTCACAATGTGCTTTACTAGAAAATGATTGGGTTAATTGTGAAAAATATATGAAGTTTTTACAATTACTATATAGTATGACACATTGTTTTTCTTCTGTATAAAATCCTTGTTCCCATTCTTTTATTAGCAATGCATGTTTACCCGAACACCGATCACAACATGATTATCGTGGATATCTTCCATCTATGGAGGAAAAATGGCGTAAATATTACACTAATATTCCTATGATTTATATTATTTTAGATCCAAGGCAAAAGTATGATGACACTTTTCTATTAATTGATATTTATTATAGTAACATGGAGTTTAAAGATAATGTTGAAACTTTTAAAACTAAGGTCACTAAAGATTTTTTCTCTTTATATAGCGTTTATGAATCCAAATATGGAATCATGTCTCGATTTGCCCCTTCTCAAACATCCCAAAAACGTAAGTAAAAGGGCCAAAGGTTTATTTTCACAAGCTGCTAACATGATGTCTAAGTTTTCAGGTACGGAATCATCATCATCTAGGAGAACACAAAGCGATGTTTCGGAGTTGCAAATGTACTTAAGTTACGACTTCATAAAAGGCATGGATGATGAAGAGAAGTTCGGCCTCGACATCCTTGAGTGGTGGAAATCACAAACCACAAAACATCCAATTTTGGCGGCAATGGCTCGTGATATTTTTGCTATCCAAATCTCCTCCGTTGCCTCCGAAAGAGCTTTTAATGATCGGGACGGGTTTTAGACGATAGAAGAACAAGACTAAAACCCGAAACACTTGAAGGATTGGTTGGATGCCGAAACTCGTTCCAAGATCGTACTTATGTAGAAAACGACGACGATGAAGGAACATCGGGTTCTATTAGTTCTCAATCAACTCAATTGGCCAAGAGAAGACGAAGACGAAAACGAAAACAAAAACGAAGGCGAAGAATAATAATTCCATATTTACATTAGATACTATTGTACAATTTTTGTATTATCGAACCTCGTATTGCGTATAATAAAATGAAGTTATTCACCAATTATTGTACGATTTTTAATTACCATTAATTTTTGTATTATCGATTTATCGTACCGACTACCGGCATATAATAAAATAAGTTATTCATCAATTTTTTGTGTTTTCGGCTTATCGCACTTGCAATTTTTTTTATTATTATATGCATTGTTGTTTTTCGCTAAATTAATAAATTTTTTTATGTAAACTTAAACATAAATTATTTATGTAAACTTAAACATAAATTATTTACATAAACATAAGTTAATATCATTAAATATATAAACTTCAGTTGTACAAAAAAAATATATACCGATTTTTTTTTAATATACATTTAATATTTAAAAAAAAATACAAGGCACGTGGGTCGTGCCGGGCTGGGGTGTGCCAAAAGTTGGCACGGCACGGTACAGCCCGCCGCGAAGCCGGCACGGCACGAGCCCACCTCTGGCACGGCCAGGCATGCCTCGCGACGGCACGGCACGATGCCCACCTTTAATTGTTGGAAAGATCAATTACTTACGATTTTAACTCTCCATTTCTCTCCCCTCCAATTCCCTTCCTTCCTCATTTGTTATCCAAACGAAAGATACTCCACCCCTCCATTTCCCTTCCCCTCTTTTCCCTTTATCTCCTTCAATCCATACACGTTGTAAATTAGGGATCTTGAATCGGCTTTCTCAATTTTCTTCAGCAAGCACATCCAGTGCAAGAATTCCCCCTTCCTCGAAGTGTAATTGGTGAATCAACAAGAAAATTCATTTCATTGATTCATTCATTTGCAAAATCCTATACTAGACCAAATTTTGTATTCTTAAACTCTAAACAATAGCCCAATACGAGTCCCAAAAAAGGCAATGTTTACTAGTGGTTAATTGACAACAACTTTGGCACTCAAGCTTCGTATCCCAAAAAGAGAAAACACTATCTCAGGGTTGTGAAAAGTTTATAGTTAAAAATGGACACGATAGAACCATTGTTTCTTATCAGAAGAAAAAAAAACATGGTGGTCTATACCAAAAATCCAAAGCTTAGAGGAAAAGAAAACTTAGAAATTGCAAGCAAGCACAGAAGAATACAGAAGGATTATAAATTAATTCTAGAAGAGAAGCTACTAACTCAACATATCCAACTCTAGCAAAGCCTCCAACAAGAATGCTATAGGTCACCAAAGTCAATTCAATCCCTTCTTCTTTCATCTTCCTCACACATGACAGTGCTTCTTCCATGTCTCTGCCAACTGCATAGGCATGAATAAGGCTGCACAGAGAAAAATTTTACATTACATATCAAAAGTAGTAGACCCAAATTTGAAGAATACTAGTTGACAGAATAAGTAACAGAAATTAGGAGGATTCAATTTCAATTTTTATTGAATCCAAAATACCATTCAAGTTAATAATTGTTCACAGTAGACTTATGCATTTAGACTAGATCTGCAGCAAATCATACATTCAAATCATGTGTAACACTTTTTCAATTTATAGGAAATCCATAAAATTCAAGACAAAGACATAGTCCAAATAAATGGT
The DNA here is from genome assembly GCF_948465745.1 of Chenopodium album. NCBI lineage: Eukaryota > Viridiplantae > Streptophyta > Magnoliopsida > Caryophyllales > Amaranthaceae > Chenopodium > Chenopodium album. The sequence goes on from NC_137838.1 coordinate 77,106,897, forward strand.
TTCCAGGATTATGTTACCTTGTAAATACATGTGAATTTGGCTCAATCCCTCTTGCTCGCATGCTTTCAAAAGTTTCACGTGCACGATGCATGTCCCCACGTCTTGCATAAAATTTTACCATCTGCCCAAACTCTTTCCTAGATGGCTAATTTCATACAAATTAAAAATGAGAAAAAAATATAAACCCATTTGAACATCAGCAGTACAATGATATAAGCAAGACCTAGATTAGGAAAATTTTGATACTAAAAATCTCATATGATGTGCACGTCTAGGGTAACTCCACTAGAACATTTGATTATATTTACTACTTTTCAGTATCAACCATTCCATCTTCCCATCTTAAGATATGGATGTGAATAGTGATAAAAAAAAATAATAATAATAAATAAATAAATAAAATAAATTTAAAAAAAAAAAAAGAAAAGAAAGAAAGAAAAAGGAAACAAATTGCTTCAAAAAAAAGAAGAAAAAGGAAACAAATGTTAGTTTATATGATGCATTGCCTAGGGCATCCACAAGGGGCATTGCACAAATGCAAGCAATGTTTTTCACCAAATTCCATCAATTAATAGCTAAAATCCCGCAAGCCTCTAAGGATACAACTTAACAAGTGAAGGAACATTTGTCTAATTATATTATATGTGTTCAAAGTGCATCTTAGGAAAATACTAGATAACCACCAAACTTCAGAAAGGACTCTTATCTCATTCAGAGCAATGATGCTTCCAAAATGTAAGCAAAAGGTAGAATCTTGTCTATAACAATCTAACCTCTCAAGAATCTAAGCTGAACACAAGCTTTTTTTGCGAATGTAGGATCCATGGAACATAGGGCACACAACCATTGGTCTCTCTCTAGTCTATGATATAAAAGCTACACAAATTACAGCTCATGTCAAGCTGGTAACGTGGCTAAATTAGAAACTATAAGCACACCTCACACTTCACAGAAAAGGATGATTGAACAATTGAAATAAACTTCAGAGTAGCAAAGACACAGAAATCCTAACACAGGGGGTCAGTGACCCAATTAGTACTGAACAAATTTGTCAATGATCAAATAAACCCTAATTCTGTAATTTTGGAAGAATAGCCTTTTTCACCTAATGCAATTAACATTGCATCATCAAAGTTTCAATAATATAAACCACAATCATTCAATTAATCACATCCTACAAACATTATGTTGCAGCAAACCAGCAAGTATAAAAGCATCAGAATAAGTTATACCTTCTTAATCCTCTCGAATGCACGAACAACGGCCTGCCAATTCTCCGGCTGTGACTCGACAACCTTCCGAAACACCTTCCTAGAATCATCCCTCTCCTCGTGCCATTTCGACCGGAACTCCCTCCCTTCCCCTCTCTGAACCCACCTCTCTCTCTCCTGTGCAATCGTCTTCAACCTCCTACCATCATCCAACTTCACAGTCAAAACCCTTCCATGAAACTCCACCCCATCAAACTCCACAGCCTTCAATGCCGATTTCTCCGCCATTTCTCCACCAAATATAACAAACCCAAATCCCATATTCCTCTCCAAATCCTCATGCCCTTTGATCAAAATCACACTCTTAATCGGCCCGAATTGTCGAAAAAACTCGGTAACCTCGGGTTTCTTAATCCACAATGGTAAATTCCCCACAAAAATCTTACCCTCTTGCCGAAATTCCACTTTCTCAGAAACCCCAGAACCCCTCTTATATCCTTCCTTCTCCTCTTCATCTTCCTCATCAAATACACCCCCAAAAACGACATCGTTCGGGACCGGGGGAGGCGGCGGAGGCGGGGAAATCTTGCTAGTAAGGCGGAGCTTAGCAGTGAGATTATGGGGAGATGGGGTAGGGGTAGATTGGGGAAAACGGAGAGATTTGAGGGGATTTGAAGGGGGTTTAGGAGGAGGTGGTGGGGGGGGTTTGGAAGTGGTGGTTTTGAGGGTTTTGGGGCGGCGAATATTGCCCGGAAAATGCGGAGAAGAGGAGGGGGTTGAAGGAGGCTCGCCGGAATAGTTGGAGGAGAGAGAAAATCGAGGGTGAGAGAGGAGAGAGAAAGTGGGAGTGGGTGAAGTTGAGTGGTAGTGTGTGGTGGTGGAGGAGAGTGAAGGAAAATCCATTTTCGCGGGGATTTCTTCAACTGCTGGTTTTAGTCATGATTAAAGGACAAGGTCATACAATGATACAAGTATACCATAAGGGATTAAGGGCTATGTGCACATTACCCCGGGTAAAAAGTGTCACTCAGAAGGTGTCACTCAGAAGAGTTAAGACTCTTAGAAGGGATTGAACTTTCAAAAATATAAAAAGAGGGGACTGTAGTTTCGAAAGTTAAAAGTAAGGGACTATGCCTATAGCTTCGGCGAAGGTTACCTTCTACCACCGGTTACCATATATTAATTGATTTAAATTTATTTACTTTTGGTCACTGACGGGCTTTTAATTGCATTGGGAAAAAATTGAAAAAAAAATAAAATTGTTGGAGTTTTTGACTTAAAACGTTTCAAAGATCCATCATACTCCGTATTTCTTTGAAAAGAATTTTTTCAGTTTTAGAAAGAATAATCTTCTTCTTTATATTTACTTCCTTTGAATTTTCTTCCTACATTTTCATGTCAGCGCCTTTTTGGTGCAGCAGGCCACACCGTGTGGCCTGCTTCCAAGTCAGCAAAATAACGGAGAACGACGCGCGCATAACGGAATTAGGAAACAAGTGCTGAACAAAATGGCTCTACAAAATACGCGCAAATTTCTAAACCTTAAAACCCATAACAACTCATTTACGAGGAACGAATGCGAAAATTGAGCGAAACCTCACACAATTTTTCTTCCAGAAATTAAAGAATAACAATGGCAGAAGAATTCAAAAAATTACCTGATTCACAAGAATCATTAGAGATCGAACAAATTGAAGATTCTTTGATGAATCTTGAAATCCAAACCAGTAATCAGGTATTGGATCTGGAAGATGAAAACAAATACAATGAAATTGAAGAAATTAGCAAGTAACCCCTGTAAAATTAACATGTAACCCCTGTAAAACTAATAACTAACCCCTGTAAAGTTAACAAGTAACTCATGTTAAACTAACAAGTAACCCCTAAAATAAACAAGTAACCCTAACAACAATTAACAAGTAACCCCTGTTAAACTAACAAGTAACCCCTAAAGTAAACAAGTAACCATAACAAAAATTAACAAGTAACCCCTAAAATAAACAAGTAACCCTAACAAAAATTAACAAGTAACCCCTATAAAATTAACAAGTAACTCCTGTTAAACTAACAAGTAACCGCTAAAATAAACAAGTAACCTTAACAAAAATTAACAAGTAACCCCTAAAATAAACAAGTAACCCTAACAAAAATTAACAAGTAACCCCTATAAAATTAACAAGTAACCCCTGTTAAACTAACAAGTAACCTTAACAAAAATTAACAAGTAACCCCTAAAATAAACAAGTAACCCTAACAAAAATTAACAAGTAACCACTAAAATAAACAAGTAACCCTTATAAAATTAACAAGTAACCCTTGTTAAACTAACAAGTAACCCCTAAAATAAACAAGTAACCCCTATAAAATTAACAAGTAACCCCTGTTAAACTAACAAGTAACCCCTAAAATAAACAAGTAACTAATCCTAACAATAATTAACAAGTAACCCCTAAAATAAACAAGTAACCCTAACAAAAATTAACAAGTAACCCTTATTAAATTAACAAGTAACCCCTAAAATAATTAACAAGTAACCCTAACAAAAATAAACAAGTAACCCTAACAAAAATTAACAAGTAACCCCTAAAATAAAATAGTAACCCTAACAAAAATTAACAAGTAGCCCCTATAAAATTAACAAGTAACCCCTGTATAATTAACAAGTAACCCCTAAAATAAACAAGTAACCCTAACAAAAATTAACAAGTAACCCCGAAAATAAACAAGTAACCCTAACAAAAATTAACAAGTAACCCCTGTTAAACTAACAAGTAACCCCTGTTAAACTAACAAGTAACCACTAAAATAAACAAGTAAACCTAACAAAAATTAACAAGTAACTCATAAAAATAACAAGTAACCCCTATAAAACTAACAAGTAACACCTGAAACTTAACAAAAATTAACAAGTAACCCCTCTAATTTAACAACAAATTCTGTAAAACTAACAAGTAACTCCTAATAAACTACGAGTAACAAGTAATAACCCCCTAAAACTTTACAAATAACCCTTGTAAAATCAACAAGTAACCCCTCCCTATAAAACCAATTCAATGAGTAACCCCTAAAACAAGTACACTGTAATTTTTAAATTAAAAGTAATCCCTACATAATGAAAAAAGTAACTATTGTTGTATCTTCTACATTACCAAGCTCCTCCAGCATCTTCTTAGCAGCGTCCATTTCATCTGCCTTTTTTTTCTTTTCATTCTCTAGTAATTCTTCATAAATTGCTTGATTTCTACTCACGAAAATTCTTTCACACCACCAAAAACAATCTCACGATGCTTGTTCAAATTGCAGAGCATAAATGACAAGAAAATCGAAAAATTACTAAAATTAGGGATTGATTTATATCAGAAGTATGAGAGTTCAGCGTATATGTCGATCCTTTCTTTATCTTGGGGAAGATTATCTTGATTTTTGTCATTATCAAAGAAAAGAACAATTTAGAGGAGAGAGAATTTGAGGAGAGAGAAAATGGAAGAAGAATAGTTTGAGGAGAGAGAAAATGGAAACAGAGAAAATGAGAAAACTTTGGGAAAGAAGAACCTTTTGATGTAATAAAATGAAAAAAAAAAGAAAGACACGTTTTTTTTTTTAATTTAAAATAACAAACCTGTTTGGTATAACGGAGTCCGTTATATAAAACGGACTGGTCACACCATGTGGCCAGCCACATATAAAAATTTGCCCATCAAAATACATTCAACATATAACCTCTCATAAAATATGCAATTATTGTGTTCTTCGTATTTTTGTTAATTTTTGTTAATTTGCCCAATTTAAAAAGCTAATTTGGGTATTTGGTCCCTTTATTATGATCTATATTACTTTTTTGTAAAATCCGAGCTTAATTTGGTCCCTTTAGAATTAAAATGACCCCTATAACCTTTAATGAGACATTTTTTGTACGAAAATCGAGAAAAAATAAATAAATAAGTGTAAAGTAGGCCCCACTAACAGTAACATGTAATTGAGAAATAACGTTAGGGATACAGCTTAATCACTTTTGGGATCTTGAGGTTACAGCGTGAAACTTTTCAAAGGGATAGGTACAACGTGGAATAGTCAATACCTCAGGGGTATGATGTAGAATTTCCCAAAAAATTTCTATGTCCAACACCTTTGAATGTCCCTTTACAAAAAAGAAGTTATCTACTACCTCCGTTACATATTATTTGCAACGATTAGACATTTTTCCTCTCTATTTTATGTCAAATCGTTGCAAATAATGTGTAACAGAGGTAGTATATAGACCCTGGCATTTAAATTGACTTCCAAAAATGGACATCTGAAAAAGGAAAATATACAGATTTAAAATGACAATAATCATTCTGCTAGTACTTGTGAAATATTATACTAAATTACAATGAAGTCATTACAATGCTATTACTAAGTGTTCAATTTACCGAAATGACTTCATTGTAAACTAGCAAAATAAAGTCATTACAATCCTCTGCATGTAAATTTTCATTGTAAAATTACAATGATTTCATACAATAATTACAATGAAATCATACTGATTTCTATTACAAATATTACAATCCTCTGCATGTCTTTTGACTCATTGCATGAAATTACAATGATCCGAAATTCATTTTAAATTACAATGAAGTCATTACAATCCTTTTTTGCATATCTTTTGACTCAAACAAACTAGCAAACACAACGCACATGCTTCTTAGAATAGATTATGACACTGCTTTAATCCAATGCAACAAAGAGATCTTGACAAATGAGTACTTCTAAACTTCAGTACAAACTATGAAAGACAGAGGGTAGCCTACATTTCTGAAGCACCATTACTTCAACTGTTGTGAGTTTTTGCAAGATTCGCCACTGATCTTACAACTTCAATTTGGAGAAGGCCGCACGCAAAGTCTTCACTACACAACTATTACATCTTGGGATAATTCCTCATAATTGCTGATTACCTGAATTTAAGACAAAAGTGATAAGCATCAACCTCATTGCCTTTATAGGATGTTTGGTGCATACTGCATGGGAATAGAAATGGGAGAATACAGTTTAGATAAAGAGGGGGAATCTTTTATTGGGAATCCATAAAACATGACCATTTTATAGCTAAAAGAAAATATCAGCAGGAAATCAAGTAACTAAAATTTGACACTTTTATAAGTTTACCTCTAGCAGGAGTCACAAGGGTGGATATTATCGTTGTCTGAACCCTCACTATCTGAATCTGAACCTGTAAAATATGTGTAATAGTTTAAACAATACAGTGTACTGAGTGTAGTGTATATAGTTCTATAGAAGAATTGAAGAGTCAATCAAAACTGAAAGATGATTGAGAAAAGAATACATAGAGTACTAATAATATGAAATAGGAAGGAAATTAATGATAGAAAATTAAAAAAAGTCTTAAAAAGCTAATAGTTACCTGCAGACGAAGTATCATCAGCAGCACCATGTTCTTGAGTAGAACGAAGGTCTTTCAAATCAATTGTTATCTCTGAAATATTTTCAATCTCAAACCAGCCTTCACCTCCCCTCATATATCTCTTTTTCAACAAAGGACAAGTATATATTACAAGAGTTTCTAGCGAAGGTGGAAATGTTGGCAAATCTGATAGAGGTTTGAGCACTTTGCAGTGACTTATTTCTAGATGCTTCAAGGATTGGAGATGTGGAAGAAATGGAAGCGTACTCAACTTGGGACAATGTCCTATAATAAGCTTAGAAAGGAATGGGTAATCACTATAACTTACTCCTTCCCAAGCTTCTAATATAGGCATGCCATCAATTAGTAGAGTCTCCAATCTAGGAAAACTAACGGCATGATCTAGAGAAATCATGCGAGAGATGCGTGTCAATTTGTACATCAAAGTAATATTCAGATACCTGAGATTCGGTAATCTTCCTAATTGGATATGGATTTTGTCTATAGCACACTTGAGGAGGGTTATACTAACAAGCTTCGTAAACATTGGATCGTCCATCCAAAATGGCAATTTTAAGCCAGGATAATATAATATCTGCAACTCTTCCAAACGTGAGTTTGGCACAAGATCAAAAGTATCATCATCCAGCTCTCGTGTATTGTAAGATATGTAGTCATTCCATCTTAGTTGCAACTGAGTAATATACTTTTTATTAAATAAAGCAGCATCCTTGCCCTCTTGCTGGGTCGAATTTTCCAACCCAGAGATGCAAAAACTTCCTCTAAGGCTATTCATGTTCCTAAGTTCTCCAATGCTACAACCCTTTCTAGAGTCTACAATGAATGCTGATAGTGAGCGAAGTTTAGTAAGAGCGCCTATACCTTTGGGCATACATGTTAGTTGGCCCAAAACATCAAAATCAAGATAACGAAGGTCAATAAGCTCTTTCATTCCATCAGGAAGGATGAGTAAATGCCTACACCCTTCAAGTTTTAAGGTTTGCAGTTGATGAAGTCGATCAATGGAATCGGGCAAACTCTCAATCAATGTAAATGAAAGATCAAGATAACGTAATTGTGTCACGCTCCCTATAGAACTTGGCAGCTCAGTTATATGGCTTCCGCTCAAATCAAGTGCTTGTATAGACTTAAGAGCTAAAAACAAATCTGATGGTATCTGTTTGAGAAAAGAGCCATAATCACGAACAAATAAAAGTGTCCTCAACTCATTGAAAGTCTTTAGTGTCTCGAACATTCCTTGATCAATGTGATTTGACACGATTGAGACATGCCAACACTTAGATCCCACCATAGGCGCATTGTCATCTTCTAACATAACACGAAGATCCTTATTTTGGATTGTTTGCATCTCATTTAGAAGAGTTGTAACCTTGTCAAAATTAACCTTGTACTTACTTCTTCCGGTCAAAATATCAACTCTTGCTGGTAAGATGTATTGTTCCTCTAAAAGAGTATCAAATCTTCTATTTCCAACATTTTCCATGCTTTTTGCTCCTTTCTCTCCTAAATAACCCACAGCCATCCATAACTGGACTAATGTCTCTCTTTCGAATTCATAGTCATTGGGGAAAAGGCAACAGTGAAGCTTTGTCAGCTCTCTTCCTCGGTTAACTCTAGCAATAGTTTTCATCCTCATTATTGCTTTAAAAACCAATGCTAGAGTGCGCCAATGATTATTATCAATCAGCATTCCTACATATATTGACGCAATTGATCATAGTCATTTATGTGTCCAAATAATAATTACTGTAAAAAAAAAAGGAAGTTTATTATCAATAATGAACAGGATTTGTACCATAAACTATAAAGCTACTCCATTTGTTAATCTGCAATGATCTTGAATTGAATAGGATATAAAGATAATAAGATTGGAATAAATAAAGTACCTATTCTATTCATTTGTGATTTCACAAAATATGGATCACTCTGATTAACGGGCGAGGCTGTTTGAGCTTCAGGCTCCTGGTCAACACCACAGATATGTCAAAGTCAAGCATATGCAAAAGTAAGAGAATTGGTGTACAAAACTTGTGAGAAACCACCATTTAAAAAATGACTTGCCTGACTTATCGAATACTTCTGATTTTGGATTTGTCCATCAATATCAGACAGGTCGGATAAAGAGGGCAAAGATTTTTGTAATCCTGTGAGGCAAAGGGAGTATTATTCAAACAATGAAAATAGAGTAAATTTTTTAGATAGAATGAAATGAGCCTAAGCAACCCCAAATGAGGAGGAGACTTTGATCCACAAACAAAGCCAAAGGAAGTTTCATACTACGAGTACAAACTAAAACCAATAGGTAAATCTAAGATTAACTTCTTTACTTTATAAAGTGGAATTATCGTCTCTCCTCTTTCTCTAATGTGGGACACTTAGATTTACAATGGATTTTAACATATAGCAATATAATATCAATAATAGATCTAACAACCTAACAAAATACTTCCTCCGTTTCATACATAATACTTCTTCCGTTTCATAGTAATAAAATACTTTGACACACGTTTTAAATAAAGAGATTTTAGGGGAAAAATGGTCGAATTAATCAAATTAACTTAACACCGTTAACATATAATTTTTATATTGCTTGTGAGTCAATATAGTTTTCATCCTCATTATAATATGTTATTATTATTATTATTATTATTATTATTATTATTATTATTATTATTATTATTATTATTATTATTATTATTATTATTATTATTATTATTATTATCATTATTATTATTATTATTATTATTATTATATTTTACTTTTATTTTTTGATAGCTAGCCATCTACTTTATTTTACTTTAATCTTGAAATGAACAAAAAGGGTTTGTTCACATTTACAGAATTGAACTGAATTGAATTGATTGAAGCTAAACTGAACTGAACTGATTGGAGCTCAGATGAGGGTCTGTTCACATTTACTTAATTTCAGTTCAGTTCAGTTCAGTTCAGCTCTTAATTTTCCTCTCTCATAAACTATTCATTTCAGCTCAATTTAGTTCAGTTCAGTTCAGTTCAGCTCCAATCAGTTCAGTTCAGTTTAGCTTATTTCAGTAAATGTGAAATGAATATTTTATGAGAGAGGGAAATTAAGAGCTGAACTGAACTGATTAGAGTTGAACTGAACTGAATTTAAGTAAATGTGAACATGCCCAAAAATATCAACATTTGGATATTAGTACCTGTTCTCTTCATTTTTGATTTCACAATGAAATATGGATCACACTGACGCAAATGCAAGGCTGTTGAGGCATTAGGCTCCTGGTTAACATTTGCAGATATGTCAAAGGCAAGCATTAAATAAAAATAAATGTAAGCACTTTTTTATTTATACAATAATACTGAGTACATTTTAGGATGTCTGTCCGTATCAAAATAAAATAAAATAAAATAAAAATAAAAATATCATCTTCCTTGAATGGTTTATTCATAAAAATCTTATCACTTCCGCTCTATGGTACTCCGTAATAAAATTCATTCACCATACAATTAACAACATTTACAACATTTGGTCCCTTACATTGATTGTATAGTATATCATCTTTCATCATTTTAAAATGGAAAATTTATAAATTGTAGTCATTTAAAGTTCATATTTTGCAAATTGCAACCATTTAAATTCTTTTTTGCAAATTGCATCCCAAAAGTTCGTATAAATTGTAAATTACAGCCTAATTCAACTTTTACATCGATTTACATGTTGAAAAATCTTTGGTTAAAGTTTTAGGGGTCATTTTAGGCCATAAGAGTCCAAATTGAGTTCGAAATCAGCAAAAAAAAATAACATAAGCGCCTCATTTTGTGTAACAAAAACATATCGATTTGTGGGAAACTATAAAATGAGACACTTACATTATTTTTTTGCTAATTCCGAACTCAATTAGGATCTTTAAGGACTAAAATGGCCCCTAAAACCTTTAACGAAGATTTTTTGACATGTTAACCGATGAAAAAATTGAATTGAGTTGCAATTTACAATTATACAAACATTTGGCTGCAATTTGCAAAAAAAAAAAAAATTAAACAGCTGTAATTTGCAAAATACGAACTTTAAATGGCTGCAATTTGCAAATTTTTCTTTTAAAATTTGTAAAAAAAAAAAAAAAAAAAACTTTTAAAAATACCATTTTGTGAAAAAAAATACTACGGAGTAATTTTTATTTTTTTTTTATTTTTTTTTTGTAAGATGAAACCTCGACGTTTCCAAAATTGACTCACGTTATTCGACAATGACTTAGGGGCCGTTTGGTTCGCACGAGGAATCGGAATGGAATGAACAAAGGGAAAGGAGAAGAATGGAATGAAAATACCCTTTTTTTGCTTTGTTGTTTGTTTTTAAAACAAGGGAATCAATCCCACCACCACAGCCACCGCCACCACAACCACCACACCACCACACAATTCATATGGTTTTCATCATTCCCAGCCACGAAACCCCTCGCCAGCCCTCCCCCTCCCCTCGCTGGCTCTCCCCCTCCCCTCGCCGCCCTTCGCAAACTCTCCCCCACTCGTTGGGCCCAAAACGATGAATCTCACCCTCGAAAAACCTCCCTTAGGGTTTTCGGAGGTTTTTCGAGGTAGGGGAGGGGTTTTTGAGCAGCGCGCGTTTATCGGTGGGCGGCGAGGGGAGGGGTAGGGGTGGCTAGGGTTTTGCGGGTGGTGGGAGAGAGATCGGGGCTAGGGGTTTTGCGGGGCTAGGGGTGGTTTTTGCGTAGGAGGGGAGGGCGGCGAGGCTTGGGGGAGGGGTGGCGGTGGTCGGGGTAGTGGCGGCGGTGGTCGGGCTGGTTTTCCGATGGTGTTGGTAGGTGTGAAGGTGGTGATGGGGTGGTGTGAAGGTGGGTAGGGAAAGGGAATGGGAAAGTCTAGGGGGGGTGGGGAATGAAGTTGGAAGGATTTGGGGTAATGGGAATGATTAAAAGTGCTAAACAAACATCAACAAAGGGAAATGGGCCAGTTGATTCCCATTCCCTTTCCTGATTACCCCCAATCAAACGGCCCCTTAATATTTTTGGCCCGCACTGATCCTAGCTAATACGAATAACCATGTCATGAGCAAAAGTATTGAGAATAAATACTCGTAAAGTGGACTTGCCTGAGTTGGAGAGAACATTTGTCCATTAAAATAAACTTTTAAGAAGTTGGATCTGGAAGGCGACTTGGAAAGGCTCTCTGGCCCTTTGTAATTCAAGAAACATGAGAAATTGAATGTTAGAAAAAACTAAAAACGGTGATACATTTTTTTCAGAAGATTAAATCAACAGCACATAAGAAGTCAAATACCATTACAAATTGCATCAATTTTGTAACAGAATTCAAACAAATAAATAAATAAATAAATAAATAAAAATCAATAATCAATAAGTTCATCAAAATTAAAATTGATTGCGCAATTGACATATGGATATACATTAAAAAATCATTACAAATTAAATTAGAGTGAAGTGTAATACAAGGACCTCACTTTTCTATTTTTTACCTCCCACTTTTATTTTCACCTTTTAAGTACCTATTGTTAATTTTCAGGCCACTTAAACTTAAGTCTTTCAATCAACAAACGTCATGTCATTTTACCATTTATTAAAAAAAACTCAGTCCCTAAGTTGTTAGAGTTGTAACATTTTTTCTAAAATAAATTTAAAAGGATAACTACTTCTCCATAGTCCGTACCATGTTTCATCCCTAACCACTCGTCTGTTGCCGGTGGACCTTGCCGCTGCCGTTATCCACCAAGTAAAAGTCTAAAACACCTTTTTAACTCCACCTAACTTCATCCATGAAAGAAACCCACCAACTCTAATTTATTTTGGCCTAATATTCACTATCCTCTTGTCTAATACAATTTACAAGTACTTCGTATATTTTTAGCCGGAAAATACCCAATGTCAGTCTGCCACCCAAAACATCACCCCAACTCCCACCTAGGGATGGCAGTGGGTCGGGTTAAATGGGAGACCCGCCCCATCTCCGCCCAAGTGGGGCGGGGATGGAGGGAGGTTTGGCGGGTTATGGGGCGAGGATGGGTATAACATGTGTACCCGCCATGGGTGATGGGGAGGGTATGGATTTTAGAGTAGACCCGCCCCATATTCGCCCCGCCCCGTATCCATCTTATACCCACACCATATTTCTTTTAAAACATTTTATAATTTATGAAACTTCATACCCTCTAAGACCCAATAAGCTTGAATAATGAAAGTTCCAATTTTCTTAACCTAATTTGATATAATTGTCATTAATGTGATACAATAGAGAATCATGACAATGGGTTTGGGATGACATTGGGCAGGTATGAGCTGGGCATGAATATCCAAGTGGGTGATGAGGCGGGGATGGATCCTATCTTGTACCCGGTGGGGCGAGTATGGATGTGGATATTGTACCCGCCACGGGTGGTAGGGCGGGGATGGATATAAGATTTTTTGACGAGTACGGGTATGGAGGTACCATCATCCGCATCCGACCCGCCCCATTGTCATCCCTACTCCCACCAATAAACATGCAAGTGAAAATATCAAAAAAAACGTTAAACATCCCCAATTCTCTCTCACCTAATATCCCCACTCTACCATCTTCCATTTCCTCCATGAGCTGATGGAGCCAACAGTCCCAACACCACCTTAATATCTTCTCTTTCATAAATGAAATAATTGATTTTATTTTTATTTATTTTTTGTATAAATTCCAAAACAAGCAAAAATAATTGGACTAATTGTTTTTTTTTTTTTACAAAAAAAAAAATTATATCAATGAAATATCTATATACCACTACTTCTGCTTCAGCCATAACTAACTCCTAATGTTTCTGTCGGAAAGTCGCAGCAAATAAAACAAAGTACGGGAATTTCCGACCTTATTTTCTCTTTTGATTTCTCAGATTATGGCTAATAAGACCATCATCAATCATGGTATAAAAATTTATACTATCCCTCTCTCTACCACATTCTCACTCCACCACATCATCTATACCACAATACAATATATATTTTTCAAAAATCATTCTACCCATAATATTAAAAAAGTTTACCACCACACTTTTCTTTCCTATTTGTATTAATAATACACTTAATTTAATTAGAGCATCAACACTCGTGATATAATTTTATACCACGGTGTAAATATTCATCCAAAAATTGCAAATTTTTACTACTTTGGTGGCATAAAACTATATCATCAAATGGTATATACCATCTCATGGTAAACTTTTGCTTCGTTCCACGTGAAACATGAACCAACCAGGTCACGTCATGTGGCCTGGTTTTCATACATCTTTTATTTATCTTTTTTCAATTGCATTTTAAGAAAAAATTATAAAGTCAAAAATTATAAAAAAATTACCATTGTTCATAATTTTTCAAGACATACACATAGACACCCATATTGATATAGTTTTATATATTTTTGAAATTCACTTTTTTCTACCTAAATTGCTTATTTTTATTTAATTAACTTTATAAATAGTAATTAGTTATTTTCAACATAAAACAAAATATAATTATAATTTAATTAAGTGTATAATTTATACATATAGGAGAGAGAGAAAGTGTATTGGTAAACTTTTTTTATACCATGGGTGGGGTGATTATTTAATTGTGAATACAACATGTGTATTTTTGGAATAACTCTAGACCCCAATTTATATACTACCTCCGTTATAGGTTATGTGCAACAATTTGATATAAAGCAGAGAGGGAAAATGTCTAATCGTTGCACATAACCTGTAACGGAGGTAGTAATTTAAGTTTGTATTATGCTAAAGGAATCACTAGAGGTCTAGACTTATTCCAAAAGTACACATGTTGTATTCAGAATTAAATTTTTCAATCAAAATTTTTTTGCCTTTTCTTTTATCTTTTCCTTGAAATTAACACATGATTAAAAAAAAAATAAAATGTTAATGAATACAAACTTACAATAATTTATAAAAATTTGTAAATTATATATCATTATTTAAATTCAAATTTCAAAAGAAAAATGTTACTTCCTCCGTTCTGTTAATATTGCAACAAGGAGGAAATTACGCATCCCAAAACACATTTTATATGCTAAATATCTATAACTGTGTAAGAATAAAAATTATAAAAAGTTGATATTGTGAAAGTATTATATGAGACGAATCCAACAAGATCCCACTTGATTATATTTTGCTTAACGTATAACTCATATTATATGGTCAAACAAGAGTGATGAATAGTGCAAAAAGTCCATTGTTGCAATATTAATAGAACGGAGGAAGTATTATTTTATACCAGTCTTATTAAAAACTAGTTTTAGTATCTTAAGAAAAAAAAAAAAATAGTTTTAGTACTAAACTTAAGGTATGTATAGGTCATACAATGCGTTGATATTGTATACTTTTTTCTAATCTATCCATAATCTATATCTATACTAAGTATATGAAAACACAAACCACAACCATGTGTCATTACAAATTACTGCTACCTCCGTCACGTATCTACAAGCCTATTTCTCCAATTTATGTGAGTATTAAAAAATTAAAATAGGCATGTAGATATGTGACGGAGGGAGTAATATGCCACATGTCACCTCCCTTTCTATATAAAGTTTCACCTCCCTTTCTAAATAAAGTTAAGCTAATTAAGTAATTAGTACACATTACATAAACATATGAAATACAATTAATTAGTCTTTTTAACTCGATAAATATAACCTAATTAACAGCCCGTGCATGGCACGGGCCAAAAGACTAGTTATAACTAAAGTAACTACCACTAGCATCATTACTTTCCACATGTCAACCTCTCGTGAAAAACTTTCTCGCCAAAACTAATAATGGCATCATTTTTTTTTTTTTTTAAATTTCCTAACAACTAATTAAAAATTTAAATTGACTAATTACACAATTTTTAATGGAGTAAAAATAAGGTGTAGTGGTTAGGCTATTCACTTTCCTATAAACATTATCTTTCCTCCGTATAATTTATACAGATTATATAAATTGGAGTTTCACTCTTTATTAATTTAACAATTTATTAGATTTTGCTTAAATTATTTATACTAAGCATTACACACAATTAGGCCAAAAAAAATTGCACTAGCCTAACCTAGCTAGTTCATTATTACTTGAATGGCCATTATATAAAAACATCTTCGGGTAGCTGAGTTGATAATTTTGCTTGGTTTAGAGTTCCGGGGGGTTTTAGGGTTTCAGGGGTGGCTAGCTAGGTTTCACGGTTTTGGAGTCTCGAAGGTGGATGGGTTAGGTGGTTGGGGTTTTCATGAGTCAGGTTGGGTGGTTGAAGATGGCTAGGTTCCAAAAGTTGGGTGGCTCGGGTAAGAGGGAAGGAGGAGGAGAGAGAAAAGTTTTTTTTAAAAAAAACCCCTAAAAAAAAAAAACCTGAACAACAAGTAGCATGGCAACGTGACCAGATAAAATTGAAGATTCCCAAAGCTTGGATTATTTCAAAGGTTGAATTAATAAATTTGAACAAGTTATATATTAGATTATTTAAACCAACTTTTTCTAAAACTAATTATCACACATTGTAAGTCAGTTTACAATTAAAAAAGATAATGAAACGACCAATAGAAAGAGAAATTTCAAGTTTTTCAACATGAGAAACATAGTACTCAAATGGTAAAGAAATAAATAAAAGTACTTATTTTTACTATTCATCGGCAAAACCGCTACTTGAAGTAGAAATGCTTGTAACCATATAATAAGATGTTTACCTTTTGATTCTGATAGAGAAGAGGACTTGTTTATTTTAGCCCAATCAGTAGAAATGCTTTTCTCGAAGAAAGATGGAATGGCGTTGATCATCTGTTGATATAGAATTACACTAGGTTAGAACCCGTGCGATGCACGGTTTATATAAAACTTATTTTTAATTTATACATTTTAATAATAAATCGCTATTATACCTGAGTATAAATAAGAATAACGTACATTTTGTAATTTAAAATCTTTTATTTTCATCAAAACTTTGATATAGTATCTGTTCGACGTCGTCTAATTCATAGTTTAATATAGGAGATTGTTTATTAGTGTGTTATTAAAAATTGTTTCAATTTCCTACAATAAATTGATAGGTTTTAGTTTTAAAATGGAAGCTTCTAATCTTTAAATTTCAAAATTGTTAAATAGGATAACTCTACAAAAGAAAAAAGGGGGGGGGGGGTTTCTAAGCTATGCCCTCAAGGTTGTTGAGTTTCTAAGGTGTGTCATGCTTTTTCAAAATTACAAGTTGTGCCCTCCAACTTAAGTTGTTTAATCAATCGTACCCTCTGACGTAAACTGGATGTTAGAATTGTAAATAAATAGGAAGTAATAAAAAGCAGATGAGAAAAAAGAATAAGAAATACACCGAGAGCTTGACATATCAATGATTGCTTTTAAAAGAAAGAACGAAAAACAAATGAGAAAATTTGGAAAAAAATGTTAAATGTTAACCTACTTATATAACTCTAACCGAATATGGGCGTGAAATTTCTCTCCAAAGTGTGGTAATGAACTGCCAACACAACTACTAACATTGGATTAACGTTATAGGGTACAGTTGAATAAACACTTTAAGTTGAAGGGTATATCTTGTAATTTTAAAAAAGCATGGGCACACCTTATTAGAAACTCAATAACCTTGGGGGCCAAAAAAAAAAAAAAAAAAAAAAAAGATGACATCATCATTGCATTTAGGCGGAAAATTTTTTATTAAGAAAATGACATGTGGGCAGTGATGATGTTTTCATCTTCTGTTTTAGTAGTAGTTAATAGATGGATACTCATTATATCGTCAAACTAATATTCGTTTCATCTTATAATAATTTTTTGTCCCATAATAATTGACATAATTAAATATAGCACACATATAATTGCTCTAATTTGACCTTATATGATAATAATTTGTATAAATCAATTTTCTTTTTTCTTTTTTTTTTTTTTTTTTTTTTTTGTAAGATGTAAAAATTTAATCTGTGATATTAATCTTTATGATATTTTAAACTCTAACTTCTACACGACATTCCTCTAGTAAAAAAAAAATAAATTTCTTTGTTTGTTACTTATAATATTATACTAAGGGCTCGTTCTCTTACGTTGAAATTCAGGTTCAGTTCAGTTCAGCTCATTTCATCTCATCTTCTAAATTCCTTCTCTTTATAATATTCATTTCATTTCATTTCAGTTCAGTTGAATTCGGCTCCTAATTTCCTTCTCTTATAAAATATTCATTTTAGTTCAGTTCAGTTCAGTTCAGCTGAGTTCAGTCAATGAGAACAGGCCCTCACTTAGTGCCTAGATGGTTGATAAAATTTTAATATAACATTTTTACTTTTATGTTAATACGGACAAATAATTTGTTCTGATAATGTAGGATATTTAGACATATGATATCATATGATCATATAACTTTGATCATATAACTTATATTTATATAATAATATTTTCGGATTTTTCACCAAATACCACTGAGTTAAAGCTTAATTCACCATATACCATATAAAACTTTCTAATACACCGTATAACCTTCAGTTTAACTAAAATGTCACAACATGCCATTAATGACTAACGGACGTTAACACCATTAGTCATTAAGGCTAATAAGGCCACATGGCAACATATGATTGGTTCCCTTTTAAATTAATTAATTTTAAAATAATTATATAATTTTAATTAAAAAAAATAAAAAAAAAAGAAAAAGAAAAAAACCCAGCCACCCACGTCCCTCCAGCCAGCCACCATCGTCCCTCCACCCAGCCAGCCACCACCGGTCGGCGAAAAACTCGACCATAACCCTTGCGCTGGCGCCGAATTCCGACCACAACCCCTGCACTGACCTGAAATTCGACGAGAATACCCCCGTCGGGCCGCCGTACTCCCTTTATCTTGAACCACCGGCGAAATCCTAGAAGAACAATCGAACCACCGGTCGCGAAACAGCCCATCTCCCTCGAAGAACCCTTCGCTAACCATCGGTCAGCGCCCAAACCCCCCTCCCTCGCGCCGACGAATCAATTTCGCCCCTATTGGTGCCATTTTCACCCCAAACTAAACCACCACGTATGTCGAAATCCTAAAACCAAAATCTAGGGTTTCGATTTTGGTGTTTTAGGGTTTCGGGGTGGTGGTTTTCGGCAAGTTGGGCGGCGGCGACGTGTGGGAGTGGATTTAGGCTGCTGCGCGAAAGTGGTGGCTGGAGATTTCGGGAGGGAAAGGGGAATTCGTAGGTGGTGCTTGGTAATTCGAGAGGGATAGGGATACTCGCAGGTGGTGGCTGGGAATTCCGGAGGGAAAGGTGGCTAGGGTCGGGAATTTCACCGGCGGGGAGGGGGGACGATCGCCGGCCAGCTGGGGTAGGGTCAGGGCTAGGCTGGTGGCGGCGGTGGCTAAGGTGGTGGTTTTTTTAAAAAAATTTTTTTTTAATAATTTCTCTAAAGTTAGTTAATTAAATAAAGAATATTAATAAGAACCAATTATAAGCTGCCATGTGGCACAATTAACGTTAATGACTAACTGAGTTAACGGAAAGGGCAAGTTGTGAAATTTTCGTAAAACTGAAGGTTATATGGTGTATTAGAAAGTTTTCTATGGTATATGGTGAATTAAGCTTTAACTCAGTGGTATATGGTGAAAAATTCGTAATATTTTTTGTAGTTTTGTTTGTGAATAGTTATTTATGTTATTATTAACTTGAAATCATTTTTAATGAACTTGAATTATTTTTACTAAATTGGAAGTATTTTTATTAAATTAATTTTAGTGATTAAAACTTATTTATATTGATTCTCTAATATATTTTTTTCAGATAAATTAAATAACAATGCATTTTGTATGCATCTAACCACACCATCTAGTTGGACAAGGTAACCCTTATAAAATTGACCGAGTAATCCCTGTAATACTAATTGAGTAACCCCTAACACTAAATAATTAAGTAACTCTTATCTATAACACCGATTGAGTAACCAGTATAACACTGACCAATTAACCCCTGTAGCACTAACGAAGAAATTCTTGTAATAGTTGGTGACATAGTTTGGCCAGCTACATGTATATATAGCAGTTTGTGATTAAATATATTATCAATGGATTTTATTTACAGAACTTTTAAACCGAATTTAATGATGGAAATAGAATTGAGTTCTAGGATATTTATTAAAAGTTATGATTAATTGTGTATATATGAAATATTAGAATTCTATCGATAATAAAATTTTATACAACAATTTTATTTTAAAAATTCTATTCAAAAATAACTTACTTAGCATCTATGTGTCACAGTAATACCTATTTATTTCCTACGTGGTGCGACATTTGGCAAAAAACTGAAATGCCAAATGTTGTTATCTTGTGGTCTAGCTGCAAGACCGGCTTTATATATTAGTGATAAGATATGATATGATAATTCTTAAATGGACCTGGTTCACACTAATTTATTGTGGACCGCTAACATTAGAGAAAGTATGGTTGTTTTATTAATAAAAAAAAAAGGGTCACTATAATTAAAAAAAAGTTCACTATGTTGAAATAAAAATCATTTTGGTAATATATATAGGCCTAAGTGGTTATTTTTGTAATGAAATACTTTATATATTGATCAAAATGAATAATAAAGGCCACTATGTTAAAATTAGGGTAATAGCGTCATATTTCAAGTTCACAATATTATTAAACGTTGTAATAGTTTTAATAAAAGTTACTATGTTAAAAAAAAAGGTTACTATGTTAAAAATAATGGTCACTATGTTCAATATAATGTCAATTGCATGTGTATAGACCTCAGGTCCACGCAAGTCTTTTTGTATTTTGTAAACTAAATTGTAAATCTCTTTTCTCATTATTTTATTTTTTGTAAGAGCAGTAAATGTTTCACAAAAGATAAGTTTATTTATTCAATAATGAATTATACGAGTACTTTATATGAAGTAACTTAATGTTTAAAATTATAAGATAATTTTAATTTTTTATTTCACTTAGCGACTTAATTTTATTTAGTTATAGTTTTTAATAAGCTTACGTTTTAATTGAATTAAATCTTATTCGTGACGTTAATTAAGTGGTGGTTGAATATTATAATTGTAAAATAATGTACTCCCTTCATTCTTGAAAATTCGACTCGCTCTTTATTTGTGCGGTCTCCAATAAACATCTTTTGACTATGAATATTTTTAGCAATGGATAAATGAAACTTATAAAAAGTTAATATTTGAAAAAATTATAATAAAGGAAATCTAATAAGATCCCTCCTGCTAAGTTATTTCTATTTTATAAATCATTACATGTGGTCAAAGTTATTTTACTTTGATCACATAAATAGTAAGTGAGTCAAACTTTAAAAAACGGAGACAATAGTAGTATAATATTTATTGGTTGAAGTAATAATGTAATTTAATACCATTATTTATGTAGTGGTGCATCGAATACTTTTCAAAAGTACTTTAGTTTGTTAACATAAAACAGAGAATTATATTACTACATCTGCTACAAGTTATGTGCAACGATTAGACATTTTTCCTCTCTGCTTTATGTCAAATCGTTGCACATAACTTGTAACAGAAATAGTATTAAGAGGCTAAAGCCTTAAGTTTAATTACATCCATCAGTATATCTACATATATTTTAAACAATTTATATTGTATTATAGAACAACATATTTCATAATAAAAAGATAATTTTGAATTTTGGTACCTTGAAAATGGACCTAATTGAATTTTTGCACCCGTTTAAAACTTTTTTTTATTATTATTATTTAATTACCCATCAAAGTGTAAAAATATAGGTTTTGGTACCTCCGTCCATGTTCTGTTAAGTTTTTCACTAATGGGGTCCTGCCACTTTCTAGCCATCCCTTAGTCACCTTCCAGCTACCCCTTAACCACGTAGCAACTAGGCACACGGGCACCTCGTCTTGCCACCACACCACCACCACCAAAACTACCCCCTGCACACACAATTCGCAGCGGCGTCGCTCCATCACACCACCATCACCAAAACTACTCCCTTTCACAGACGCACCGACCATCCTCCGCAAAACAACCATCTCCTCCACCACCGCACACAATAGTTGGCCCTCGAAACCCTAAAACCCACATGAAACAACCCAAATAACCACCCGTTGGGTTGTTTAAAAACCCTAAACAAGTTTGGTTTTACGGGTTGTTTCAGGTGGGTTTTAGGGTTTCGAGGGCTACGCGAAAAAAGGAGGATGGTTGTTTCAGGGAGGGAAGAGGCCGGCGAACAAGGGAAGGGGTTGCTTCGGCGAGCAGTGGTTGTTTGGAGGGTTGTTGCGGCTGAGATCGAAGGAGGGAAAGGGAGGACAAGGGTTGTTGCAGCTAAAATCGAAGGAGGGAAAGGGATGAGGTGGGCTGTTGTGCCTGAGATCGGTGGAGGTGGACTCGTCGATGCTGGGGGAATGTTTGGGCACCAGCAGCCGACACAAGGAAGGGGAAGGGTGGATGACGACGGGGAGGGGTGGCAGTGGCTGGTTGGGTTTTTTTTTTTATATGTTTTTTTGAAGTTTTTTTTATTAAATTATTAAATAATTAGATTATGGGCCCCACTAACGGAAAGTTGACTGGAAATGGATGGAAGTACCAAAACCTATAATTTTACACTTTAATGGGTACCAAATTAAAAAAAGAGTTTTAAACGGGTACAAAAATTCAATTAGACCTACTTTTAAAGTACCAAAATTCAAAAATTCCTACTAAATATGTGTTATAAAAAAATTTGGTGAATTTTTAAAGATAATAGGTGAATAATTGATGAGAGCAGTGATAAGTCAAGTAGTTAGAGCTAGGGGTGGGCAACTTGGGTACCCGATCAAAATTTTAGGATCCAGACACGAAATTGGTTGAAACTTGGTCCTAAAATTTGAAATTTAAACCGCACCGATTACCCACTTATATACATAAGTGTTAAAATATAATACTCCCTCCGTTACATATTACTCGCAAGTCGCAACAAAGGGGTATTATTTGTGAGACATAAAATATTTCTTTGTTGCGAGTAATATGTTTGTGTTTTTATAAAGTGTTACAGTTTGATCGGCATATATTTTAAGACAATTTTATTAACTTAAATAAAATAAGAAGTAAGTGGGGTAGTTAGAGTATTAAAAAACAAAGCTTTTTTGGTACAGCAGGCCACACGGTGTGGCCTGCTGCCAAGTCAGTAGAAATAACGGATTTTGACGCGCGCATAACGGGGTTACTGGTTTTGTCAGGGTTACTTGTATTTTTCAGGGGTTACTTGTATTTTTTTTTCAAGAGTTACTTGTAATTTTTTTTTTCCGAGGTTACTTGTATTTTTTTTTTTTTTCAGGGGTTACTTGTATTTTTTTTTTTTCAGGAGTTACTAGTATTTTTTTTTTCAGGGGTTACTTGTATTTTTTTTTTCAGGAGTTACTTGTATTTTTTTTTTCAGGGGTTAATTGTATGGATTAGTTATTCAAGGATTACTTGTATTTTCAGGGATTACTTGTATTTTTTTTTTTTCAGGAGTTACTTATATTTTTTTTCAAGGGTATTTTTTTTTAGGAGTTACTTGTATGGGTTAATTCAAGGGTTACTTATATGAGTTACTTTAAAGGTTACTTGTATGAATTACTTATTCAATGGTTACTTGTTACTTATTCAAGGGTTGCTTGTAGGTTGGTTTCAAAAAAAAAAAAAAAAAAAAAGGGTTGCTTGTAGGCCCCATACCAAACCAGTAACACCCTAAAAGTAACCCCCGAACAAAACCAGTAACACCCTACAAGTAACCTAACCCCTGACCAAAACCAATAACACCCAACATGTAACCCTTGCCCAAAATTAGTAAAACCCTACAAGGCTACAAGTAACCCCTGACCAAACCAGTAACACCCTACATTTTCACCTCTAGCGTTTAACATTTTTATAAGCATTAAGCTATTTTATTTATGTTAAATATTAACATATATATATATATATATATATATATATATATATATATATATCAACATATTTTTTGTTAAAAATTAATACTAATTAGCTAAAGTCCGTGCGATGCACAGTTTGTTAGTATTTTTGTAAAAAATATATTTTTATATTATGTGATTAAATTTTTTATTATATTAGTTTTAAAATATTAGATAAAATTCCTAATCTCAAAAGATAATATTTTGTTTTTGATTATTTTAAACTTTAAAATCTATTAGTCAATATATATATATATGTTAAAATTTATTATATATTTAGATAAAATTTCTAATATCAAAAGATAATGTTTTATACTTCCTCAGGTTTGTATTAATTGACCTATTGTAAATAGACACAAGTTTTAAGGTAGAGTAGGAAAAAAAATGAAAGACCAAATTACCCCTCTACCCCTACCCTTCCCCTCTTTCCCCTCCACCCACATATACAGACATACATACAGTACATCTCACAGCACAGTTGTGGAGCCATCACTTTACCGCAGCCGCCCCACACCATCAATTTGTAAGAGGGTGTAGTGTCATATTATGTTGAATTGGTCATGAGGGTAAATAAATAAAAGGCTTGTTTGACATTGTTTTTTGTTTTCAATTTTCAGTTTTTTTGAAAATATAAAACCAAAAACAGGAAACAAGAAAAAGGTGTTTTCATTTTTTCTGTTGTCAGTTTTCAAAATTAGCATGATTTTAATAAGTTTGACTAATTTTTTATTCATTATATGATATATATCATACACTTTTAAAATACAAAAAACCAAAACACTGAAAACCGCAACAATGTCAAACGAACCCGTAGTATTATATTTGCCATAAAAGAAAACAGGTCAAGTAAAAAGAAACTTTCTAAAAATGAATACAGGTCAAGTAATAAAGAACGGAGGAAGTATTTAATTAATTTAGGGCCTGTTCCGATTGACTGAAGTGAGCTGAACGGAACTGAACTTATTAATTAGTGATTTTTAACTACGGATTAATGATCTTTGATTATTTATTACTATACATATGTGTATATACAAATGTACATATTATTATTAATATTATCATTATTATTATTATTCCTCAAAAAAAATTATTATTATTATTATTAATTATTGATGATTATTATTATTATTATTATTATTATTATTATTATTATTATTATTATTATTATTATTATTATTTATTGATTATTATTATTATTATTATTTATTGATGATTATTATTATTATTATTATTATTATTATTATTTATTACTTATTGATTATTATTATTGTTGTTGTTGTTGTCGTCGTCGTCGTTGATATGTCTATTTTATATAGTATTTTACCCCGTCCCTTGGTCATAATTAGTAGTGTTTTTGGCCCTTTAGGGCCACTTTTATTACTAATATGTGTTTTCTAGTGTTTTCGTAGTTTTGGTTAAGTTTTGCAGGGAATTGCACCTTTGGAGCATTTTCCCGGGATTTTTATGAAGCGACTACGAGCATTGGAGGAGCACGACCATTTTCGGAGCCTGAGGCAATTGGACCATGTATTCGAGACCCGAGAGGAAATATGGATTGGGCCGAGAAATCTAGCCCAAATCGAAGTCCAAACCTCCAAGATGAAGCCGGGCCCGATCGGGCAAGCTTACGCCCGATCGGGCGAGCTGCGCGCATGCCAGCTGCCAAGGAGATGCGCGCCCGATCGGGTGAGCGTAGGCTCGATCGGACGCAGCACTGAAAGATAGGCATAGAAAAAAAGGCGGGCCCGATCGGGCGCGTGTTTTGTTAGAGCCTGATTAAGCTTTGTTTAATTCGTGTTTTAGGGGAGATATTTATATTCGTTTTGTACGGATAATTAATCACTTCTTTCTCTCAGACTTTCTCTCTCTACTTAGTATTTTTCTCTCTCTAGAATTCTCTCTAAACTCTTGTTCTTAATTTCTTCATTAATTCCAGATTCGTTTTGGTACAATTTCTTCCCTCTTTAATTTCAGTTATTTTAATTATTTTCTTGTTTATATTTTTAATTGTTTATTTGATTGAATTAGTTATGATGATTAGTGAGTAGTTTAATTCTAGGGTTTATGGGGATCCATAATTAATATGAAGGGATAGTTTGTTATTATTGAACGTTGATATTGCATGATAATTTCCTATTGAATTGTTTTAATTCTTTGCAATTATATTATGAATCGAGCAGATGTAATTTGATTGTGAATGTTTAGCAATATTGAATTGATGAATCGAGCAGATGTTGATTTAATATTAAAGGCTATTTTTAATAGAAACTTAGGTCTAATAAATTGCGAGACCCTGTTAGATCCATGTTGGTTAATAAATTGCGAGAGCCTGTTAATCATGTTATTGATGCATTGTTAATTATTAATTGCTTTGTTCTATCCCGGAATATTAATTATTGGTGAACCTGCGACCCTAGATTTCCTTATTATTGATTCTTTTCTCCCTAAACTCATCCTTCGTAGTATAGAATTCATATTTAAAATATTGGTTACTTAGATAATTTAGATTATAACAATTAATTAGAATTAAAAAGACTTGTTTCCCTATCTATTGTAGTTAGTGATTTAGGTAATTATTTTTTATTAGGGGATACGACTTTACCCTGTCAGTCGTCGTCGTTGTTGTAATAATAGCTTAAAAGAATGAAATTTGGCTTTATATCATTAGCAATATCATTAGACGTAAATTAAGAGCTGAACTGAACTGAGCTGAGCTAAACTGAACTGAATTGAATTGAATTTCAACGGAAGAGAACATACCCTTAAACTGGAAAATCTCATTTTTCAATTTTGCTTACGTGACATTTGAATTATTTAATTCTAAAAGAAATTAATAATATCGTATTTAATTAGCTACCACTAAAATTTATTATCCTACATGACGCGGTGAAAAAATTAAATCCTACGTGGATTTGTAAAAAAACTCGGGAAAAAACTCCCCTTTATATATATATACTAGATTTGTGCCCCGTGCGATGCCCGAATTGTTTATGGACTTTTATGACAAAATTATAATTCAATTTATATACTACCTTCGTTAATTATTATGTGCAACAAAGGGGTATTATTTGTGAGGCATAAAATATTCCTTTGTTGCACATAATAATTAACGGAAGTATATAAAATGTTGGTATTTTATTGAAATAAAATTTCAAATAACAATAAATCAATATGCAAACTTGATTGAAAATAGAATTCTAAATTAACTTTTTATAAAGTCTATTTATATCTATCCAACGTGGTACGAAACTTGATAAAAAGTTGAAACGCTAAAAGTTGTCTTGTGGCCTAATTACAAGTTTATTATTTGGTATTTTATTGAAAATGAAAGTCTAAACTAACAATCTTATTCTAAAATTCTATCCTAATTTGATTGAAAATGGAATTCTTAACTAACTTTTTTTTTTTTTTTTTTTTTTTTTTTTTTTTTTATCTTATGAAGTTAATCTAAATATGTCTAAGGTGGCGTTATACTTTGGCGAAAAGTTAAAACGCCAAATGTCGTTGTCTCGTGACCTAACTAAAAGTTTAGCTTTTTATAATCCAGTTATATGATACGATATATTAGAATTGTGAATAATGAGGAAAAAAAATAAAGTGTGAATTTTTTGTACCTGAGTATTGGAGAACCATGTGGGTGTTCCAGGGAAGTTTGGGCAATTTCTGACATCGAGTAAGCTGAGGTTAGGAAGTGAGTAGAGTGCGTTATAAGGTATAGATCGCAAATTTGGACAATCATAGATGCATAATTCCTGAAGAGATGTAAGATGTTGTAAATTCTCCAGCTGTTGTAACTGTGGACAATCTGCAATCATGAAATACTCTAGAACCTTGGCGAATTGGAGCCAGTTGGGCAACCGAACCATCTGAAGGCCTACAAGTTCCAATCTTTTAAGAACGCGCGGTACCTCTCTTCCCATTCGACAGTCTAAAACTACACTTGCACAATTGTGCAGAACCAATTCCTCAAGGAAAGCCAAAATTGAAGCTTGTAAATGAAATCTTGGGCATTCAAAGATTCGCAGTGAGAGATTTCTAATGCCTACCCTGACTTCCCTGCCTATGCTGGTCAAGTGCACACAGTGAGAGATTTCTAATACTCGTAGATTTCGAAGAGGGAAACTCAATTCTGTTTGCCTGGTTGTCAAGTACAAATTTCTCAATTTGAGAGAACGATTCAGTGGATCCACCCAATGAATATAATCCAATTGAACGCATCCATCAATATCCAATGTCTCCAAAATTGGAAAGTACTCAATATTTAATAATTTGAGATGAACATTCCCTGACAGGTTAAGATATCTTAAGGAATATAGACTGATACATGGAAACTCCTTAAATTGGCATCCAGATAAGTCTAATACACGAAGCTTCCGTAAATTAGAACCCAATCTTATAATTTGACCTTCAGATCCATTCAAGTGAGGACTAGAACACATTAATGAAGTAGCTTTTACACAATTCTGGATAACCTTTTCCAGGTTAAAATGTGATATCCCCTTGTTGTTGAATGCTAAATGTTTATACAGTCGTCCAACAACTTCAGAATAACGTGTGTCGAACACAACTAGCTCTTGAGCTGCAAGGCGGCGTGTTTCATCATGGACAAGAGGGCTCATCTCACAGCTGTATACTCTTCTGCTGCTGCCATTACCAAAACCATACTCAAGTTTTAGAAATATCCCTCTGGATAGAAGCTCTTCAAACCGCTCTTCAAACCGCCTAAGCTCTTTAAACCGCTTAAACTCTTCCGCAATCTCTTCATACCCGAAGAAATTCTGACTTTCCTGAACCATCCACATATTGACCAGAGTTTCTCTGACAAATCTATGACCTTTAGGATAAATTGAGCAATACACAACTAATCCAAAAAGATGGGCCGGAAGTGGTTCAACAAGGCCAATCATTCTGGGTCTATGAGTTTCCCTATTTTCAAGCAACTCAAACTGTGTAATTTCACTAAGATCAGAACAAATTTCAAACAGTGGCGCTTGTGAGATAACCAACCTCAGCTCCTCAAACCCCTTCTCTTCTTCTTCATCGTCTTTAACAGTTAAAAAACTCTTAGCAAAATGAAGATCCAGTAAATGATTTGCCCTCCAAACTAAGGCTCGAGATAATCAGTGGATAAAGATAAATAATGGGTACGGCTAGGGTCAAGCAGAAGGGGCAGTGTATCTTTCAGTTTTGTAAGATCATTTTTCAGATCTGGTGGAATTTTTACTTTCGAAAGACAAAAGGATTCCAATTTGTGGAGAAGAGATGCAACATCATCAGAAAGTCGAGGGTTGTCCATCGTCTCACAAAGAAGACGATGAAAAAACACAAATTAAATTGGATTGGCAGAGGTATATGCTTGTTTTCTTTCTTCAACACAAATCCATGTCCATAGGGATTGGATAACTATGTCAACGTATTAAGTTGAATAATTACATTTTTAGATTTTTTCTGTGATTATTACTCCGAATAAATTACTCTCTCCCTACTAGAACAAATGACATGTTTTTTTTTTTTTTTTGGTTTTTCTAAGCTATACCCTAAGTTAGTTAAGTTTCTAAAGTGTACCCATGTTTTTTCAAGTTTCTAAGTCGTGCCCTTCAACTTCTTATCAATACTAAAATGTACCCTTATTAGTTATTTAAAAGTTAATTGAGAGTGTGATTTTGTGGCTTTAGTTTTCGTTATTCAGGTTGTTGTGATTAAGATTTCTTTCTCGTATCATTTCCTTACCTCGACTACCTTAGGGGCATAGCTTAAAAAATCCTTTTTTTTAAAAAATGAATTACTCTCTTCGTACTAGAATAAATCACTATTTATATAGCTACTTTAACTATAGTTTTTTTTATAAACGTAGTAAATATACGAAGTATAATTTATTATGAAATATACTACCTTCATTTCTTATTTATGTGCCACAAAGAGGTAATATTTGTGAGATATAAAATATTCCTTTGTTACACATAATAAGAAACGGAGGTAGTATGATTTTAAAGATATCAAGCCACTTTTGTGTGTGATGACTACACCGTGTGGCTAGGTAACACATGGGGTAACCCCTTGAGGTCCTGACTGACCGAATAACCCATGATCGAGTGAATAACCCCTGACCAAGTAACCCCAATCATTTTTTACAAAATAATATATGGCTGGTCATACGATGTGGCCGGCTATATATGAATGTTTGTGTTTACAATAATATTTTTTTTTTAAAAAAATAATTTTAATTAGTATTTAATTATATAAAAATTAGGTCAAACTATTACATTAGCATGTATGTAAAGTTTGACTATTTTAGTTAAGCCGAATAGAATGACATAAAAAGTTGATATTTATAAAATGCACAATTGCACATTGAAACGATTTTAATCTATCAATATATAATCATCAATAACTTAATACTAAAACAGACACCGGGAGTGACACGTGTCACATCCTAGTGCTGTTTTTTCCCTCCAAAACTCCCCTTCTTTTTTAACATTTTTTTTGTTAACATTTGATTCTATAATAAGAGCAACTCCAATGGTTGGAAAAAGGGACTAGCTTGCAAATATTAAAAATCTTAAGCTCGTAGCTACACCATTGTTGCAAATCTTGTTGATTAGCTTTGGAAAGCAAATTAGCTTTGTAGAGCTAATTAGCTTGGCAATTATTTATCAGATAAAAAATATTATTAATTTGAAAATAAATTAATTTACAACTAGCTTAACCATTGGAGCAACAAATAGCTTGAATTGTTGTAGCTTAAGAAGTTGATGTGGCATGCCAAGCTATTAATAATTCCAAATATTTTGTGTTATCTTTATGACAACTTTTTTTTTTTTTTTTTTTTTTTTTTTTTTTTTTTTTGTAAATATTCGATTTTGATTCTATAATAATACCATTCCAAATAATTTATATTTTCATTATGACAAATATATTATTTTATTTTACTCGGTGTTCATAATTTTTCTATACACAGTTACCTAAATAATTATTCCAAATCCTTTTTAATTGTCTTTCAAAAGGAGTATTATTAAATTTTGCTTAAATAATAATAATAATAATAATAATAATAATAATAAATTTATTCATATAATAGATGTTACAGAAATTATTTTTAAAAAATACTTTTTTTTTTCAATTTCTATATGACTATATATTCAAATTAATTATAATTTTGTTTTTGAAATTTTACTACTACGTATATATTATTACAAATTAAGGACTTGTAGAAGTATAGTATAACTAAAAAATAAATGTTGTGTTTGACAATTATATCCTACATCTAATTCTCGGATAAGGTAAATATCAATTAATTTTAGTCTAATGTTTGATTAATTTTTGATGGTTATTAAAAATTTATTTATAAATAAGTATTCACTAATATGGCCACTAGACCTGATCAAACCAAGCCCCATCCAAAAAAAATTCTTAGGTTTAATCAGCCCAAAAAAATCCATTTTTGTTTAATTTTTTGTTTGCCTATTAATATAGATTATGACATTATAATTTCTATATTTGATGTGTATGTTTTATCAAATTTTATTTGTTGGAGATTCTTACAAAAATTAGACTTATCGTGCAGCCGTGTATGGCACGAGCCTTAAGCTAGTAGATATTTTCATTACTACGAAGTATATATTTCTTTTTATAAACATTAATATTAATCAATATGAATTATGTAAATTATTTTAAAAGTCAAACTAAGACACTTTATTAAAAAAAAAAAGGGGGGGGGTTGTAGTTTTATATCACTATATGTTTCACTTTATTTAAACGCTAGTTTTGTGCCCGTGCGATGCCCGGGTTGTTTATTGAATTTTAAGTTAAATTTTAATATATATGTCAAATTTTAAAACATATCATTGATACAAAATTAGTTAGGAATTGATGTGTTTTTGTGATGATTTAAACTATATAGTAGGCATGTAATGACTAATAATAATAACATTGGTGAAAAACATTTCTTAACCCGTAACCTGAAATAGTGACCCTGTCTGAAATGACTCGTGGCCCGACCTGATTGACAGGTCTACACGTAGTAATAAAATTATATTAGATTGTAAAGTATATTGTTTTAATTGATTAGAGTATATTATAAATAATGGATGTGGTGCATTTTGAGCTAATTCCTTCGCTCCAAAAAAATAC
This sequence comes from Chenopodium album, assembly GCF_948465745.1. Taxonomy (NCBI): domain Eukaryota; kingdom Viridiplantae; phylum Streptophyta; class Magnoliopsida; order Caryophyllales; family Amaranthaceae; genus Chenopodium; species Chenopodium album. Next base: position 77,138,555 of record NC_137838.1, read on the forward strand.
TATGATACAAAAAATAAATTTATATGATAATTTATGATAATTTATGAGTGTTATAATTTTTTTTTTAATAAAATTATAATTTAATTTGTACATATGAAATATTGATACTTTATCGAAAATAAAACTCTAAATTAACAATTTTATCCTAAAATTCTATCCAAATTTGATTGAAAATAGAATTCTAAATTAACTTTTTTAATCCTACAAATTGAATTCTAAATTAACTTTTTTAATCCTACAAATTGAATTCAATAAAACTCTATCCTATGTGGCGCGACACTTGACAAAAAGTTGGAACGCCAAGTGTCGCTATCTCGTCGCCTAGCTAAAAGTTTAGCTTTATATATTAGTTATAGGATTATTCCGTAGTAAATAAGGGTATGTTCACTTCAGCTTAATTTTAGTTCAGCTCAGCTCCAATCAGTTCAGTTCCGCTCCTAATTTTCCTTCTCTCATAAAATATTCATTTCATCTATATTCAGTTCAGCTCAATAAATGTGAATAAGCTCTGAGATTTAAATTTTCTTTTGAAAAAAATATGGCAAATTGAAACTGCAAATGATTCATGTTGTTCATTATGGAGTAAAATGTTTCGACTTCCTTAAATTATGCCAAAAGTTGTAGCACTTGTACGTTAATGTTATTAAAACCAAATGAACTAATACAGCTTCTTACTCTTTTCATCTTATTACCCCAAAAAACAACTCATCAATCAGACAATCACTCTAAAAGAATGACGACCAGTCGTCAATTAAGATAAGGTTTATGATTTTCTCAAAAAAAAAAAAAAGATAAGGTTTATGATTTTCTCAAAAAAAAATAAAAAAGATAAGGTTTATGACTAGTTGAGAGGCAAAATCAAATAGCGAGCTGGAGTCAAGGGATGTGGATGCCGGGTGTGGGTCATGTGACACTGACAAAATTTAAATCGACACCAGAAATAGAGATTGTTCTCTTAGACTTTTCTGCATATTTTCAATTTATTACAGCTTCATTGGTTGGAAATTTAGCTTTTCATTTGACAAAAAGTAAAAGTAGGGACTTCTCATCACTGTACTAGTTTTTCATTCATCACTTTAATTTGAAGAGGTTATTAACCCCTTTTGTTAGAGGATCAATCAACCAAAAGCTTAAGGTGATGGTTAGGTCCAATATTATGTTTTATAGTTTATCACTCCCCTTCACATGTCCGGCCCTCCCATACCTAGCGCGAAGTAATTCCACTTTGAAGGAAGAGTGGATGAGATTCAAACCCGTGACATTTGTATCACACTGGCTCTGGTACCATGTTAGAAAATCAATCAATTAAAAGCTTAAGGTGATGGTTGAGGCATAAAAATATGTTTTATATTATATTACCTTCTAATATCAAAGAGTGGGGTCCTTTTTTGTTTTTGTGCCACTGTCATCAAGTAATATCATTTTTCTTTTTGAAAAAAAAACAAAATTAGAATAGGTGGTGGGGTATGGAAAAATAGGAGACATAAAGTAAATAGAGAGGTTAATGAATGTAGGTATGAAAATGTAAAATAGAAAGGGTATGTGAAGAAGTTAGTGAAAAGTGATATTGACTAATGAGGTGAGGAGAGAGAAACTATGGGGAGCCTAATAAATGTGAATGCTTTTTAAGTTGTTTCAGTTAAGTTTTGTTCAAGTTAATCGGTTCATTATTCGATCTACAATTATATATAACTAGCCTTTGAGCTCGTGCAATGCACGAGTTATTCATATAAAATTGTATTGAGGGATAAGTGAGGAAATATCAATAAGTCATTATAGGGTATAATATGTAATCGAAACATGATTGAAGAAATTAAAATTTTGGAACTTTAATTGAAAAAGAAGCTTAAATAGAAGGTGGAAATGGAAGTGCTAAAATTAAATAGAGAATAGGAAAAGTGAAAGTAATTTGATTGTTGCTTTTCTCATTGATTTGCTAGAGTATAAATATACAAAGTGTGCGAGATATACTCGGAACTGATTAGCTACGAGATAGGCTATGATTAGCTACAAGTTAGGCTAAGATCATGCTAGGATAAATACAATAGTTAAACTACTATATACAAAGTCAAAGAATATATTTCCATATATTCTAACACTCCCCCGCAGTCGTAGCGGGAGCATCACGGATGCTAAGACTGGCACGAAAGTCATCAAACAAAACCCGAGGAAGGCTCTTCGTAAAGATATCTGCAATTTGATAACGAGAAGGAACATGTAATACTCGTACCTCGCCTTTAGCGACTTTTTCACGAACAAAATGAATGTCCATCTCAATGTGTTTCGTTCGTTGATGTTGCACCGGATTTCCAGAGACGTAGATGGCACTCACATTGTCACAATAAACAATAGTTGTTTTTTGAATAGGAAAATAAAGCTCAAGCAACAAATTTCTGATCCAACAAGAATCAGATACCACATTAGCAACCCCACGATATTCGGCCTCTGCACTAGACTTAGATAATGTAGGCTTCCGTTTAGAAGACCAGGAAATCAAATTATCCCCTAAAAATACACAATAACCTGAAGTAGATCGCCTGGTGTCGGGGCATCCCCCCCAATTCGCATCAGTATAAGCAACAAGTTTGTTAATAGAGGACTTATATAGATGCAAACCAAAGGACAAAGTACCCTGTAAGTAGCGTATGATACGCTTCAAAGCTCCCATGTGCGCATTGCGCGGATCATGCATATGGAGACAGACCTGCTGAACTGCATAAGAAATGTCTGGTCTAGTAAAAGTCGGATACTGAAGAGCACTTGCAAGACTCCTGTACTTAGTAGGATCCTCATATGGAGCATCATGAGAGGCACTAAGTTTGGATTTCGTGTCAACAGGTGTTGGACAAGGACTACAGTTGGACATGCCGGCCTTGTCAATGATAGAAGTAGCATACTGTTTCTGAGACAAGAACATACCATTAGCATCACGAGTCACAACAATGCCTAAAAAGAAACTTAAAGGACCTAAATCCTTCATTGCAAATTCAGAGCTCAAAAGATCCATATTATGTGTTCGGAGACGGTCAGAAGATGCTGTAAGAATGATATCATCAACATATAACATAATATAAGCAGTATCAGTTCCCTGTCTGTAAATAAACAGAGAATTATCAGATTTACTATTAGCAAATCCAATAGAGGTAACAAAATCTGCAGACCGCTGATACTAGGCTCGAGGGGCCTGTTTGAGACCATAGAGAGATTTCCGCAATAGACACACATGATCAGGGCGACTTTTGTCGCGGAAACCCATGGGCTGATGCATATAAACTGTTTCATTGAGATAACCATGCAGAAAAGCATTCTTGACATCCAACTGATGGATCGGCCAAGAGTGAGAAATAGCAATGCTAAGAACAGTATGAATAGTAGCCGGTTTGACAACCGGACTGAAAATCTCATCACAGTCAATACCCTGCTGCTGAGTCTTGCCATCACCTACAAGACGAGCCTTATACCTCTCAAAAGAACCATCAGAATTTCGTTTATGACGAAATATCCACATAGATCGAATGACATTCACATTAGGGGGCCGAGGAACCAAATCCCATGTATGATTATCAATAAGAGCATTATATTCTTCTAACATTGCATTTTTCCAATTAGGGTCACGAATAGCACTAACTGGGTTTTTAGGGAGAGGAGATATAGTGGTAGTGGTCATCGTGTTTAGGTTGGAAAAATATTTTGGGTTAGGTTTTACAATGCCATCTTTGGCTCGGGTAGTCATACGATGGGTTTGGGTAGGTGGCTGGCCGGAGGCGTGAGTGACGGAGGTGGGGCTGTTGGTGGCAGTGGGTTCGGAGTGACTGCTGGCAGTGAGGGGGGAGGTGGGTTCGTCATTGGTGGTATGGGGTGGGCTGTCAAATAGGGAAGGTTGGAGAACCGGGGTATGTTGGGGGGTCTGCTGGGAGCCCACATACGTAGGGGTGACAGTCCGCAAAGGGGTTGGGCTAGAGATGAGACTCGGCTCAGAAGAGGGGGAGGGATGGTGCTGCCCAAGAGAAGGCACAGGCTGGGCAGGAGAAGGCCCAGTTAAGGGCACGGACTGGGCCTTAGCAGGAGGCGGTTGAGCGGTGCCCAAATGGGGTGAGTGATTTAGTGGATTGGAGTCCAAAAAATCATAATCATCAAATTTCGGTGTGTGATATTTTGAGAACGGAAACTCGTTTTCAATAAATTTCACATGCCGACAAATGATGATTTTTTCTTTTGATAAATTATAGCACTTCGAACCACGATGGTTTGGCGCGGGGCCAAGATAGACACAAGGGGTGGACCTTTCTTGCAATTTGTGAATAGTGGTGGATGGGAAAAGAGGAAAACATAAGCAACCAAAGACACGTAATGCCAAATAAATAGGATCACGTTGGTATAAAATTTGAGTTGGAGATTTATAACCCAAGACTTTGGTTGGAAGAATGTTGAGGAGGTAAGTTGCCATGGCTAGAGCATGATGCCAAAAGGAATGTGGCAATGAAGCATGAGCAAGAAGAGTCCGAATAATATTATTAATAGATTTTATGTGGCGTTCAGCTTTTCCATTTTGAGGTGAGGTGTGAGGACAAGAGAGACGATAGAGCATGCCATGATTTTCAAAAAAAATTTGAAGAGTACCATTAACATATTCTGTGCCATTATCACATTGAAAGGTCTTAATGTTACGTTCAAATTGAGTTTGGACTATCTTATGAAAAGATTGAAAAAGATGTTTTACTTGAGATTTCTTAGCAATAGGATAAGTCCACAAAAATTTACTGTAATCATCAAGAAATAATAAATAATAGCCATGTCCAGAATAACTAAGAATAGGGGAAGTCCACAGATCACTGTGAATAATATCAAATGGAAAAACAGTATGCGACATAGAATCAGAAAAAGGAAGTTTAATATGTTTGCCTAAAGGGAATGATGAACAAAAAGAATTACAAGCCTTATTACATTTGATAGGCCGTTGTCGAGCCTACCAAAGATAAAAACCTAACTTGGTCTCTCTAATGGGTAGAAAGGGCAAGTAAGGGTCGATCCCACAAGGACTAAGGGGAGCACTAACAAGTATCGATTTGTGATAAGCTAAGTCAAGTATTTTTGGGTTTTGAGTTATAAAGAAAAACTACAAAAAATAATAAAAAAGGATCTTGGGAAGGTATCCACCAATTAAGTCATTCACAAGCTACAATTATATTTAACATACAAAACATAGCAATTTGGAGGTAAATTAGGGGAAGTCATCTAAGGCACCTAACTACTCTCTCAAGCTAGAGGGATTACTTGAGTTATGAATACAACCTACTCTCGTGGTTACAAAGCATAAAACAAGTGTTAAAACATAATCACGATGACATAAACATTCCCTTGACTGGAAATTCCTATTCTCATGGCATTTCAAGTCAATTAAGCATAAGGGAGCTAACTCAAGTTCATCTCTCGATCCTTCGTTGAGAAAGCTTAGATAAATAGTTCTTGCAATGGCCACTTACAAGAACTAACAATGAAACCACTTAAGCTCAACTAATTAACATCCCACATTAACTAAATCAACACATGCAAACAAGTATTTGTGAATTCATCAATGGTTTCAACCATCCCAAGTAAATAAACTACTCACAAATCATTATAAATTGCAAAACTAAAGTAGTAAACTACTAAGAACATGAATCCAAACACTAATTTAACATAAACAAGTAATAAAACTAGAAAAGATACAAAAATAAGTAATTAAAGCAATAAAATAAGAGAGAGAGTAAGAAATTCTCATTGATAATGCAAGAAATAATCAAATCTTCAAGTCTCCTTCCTTCAATTCTTCATATTCCAAGCTTTCAACAAGTTTTTCACACTTTCTCTCTCTAGAAATTGAGAGTTTCTCTCTTTAAAAACCTAACCTAAGCTAAAACTACACTAAGAAGATCCTCCCTTACAAATGAAGCTAAAGGGGTATTATATAACCCCCAAGTAAAAGGACGGAGAACACGAGGAAACGACCCGTCTACAGGTCGGCACGGACGAGCCAAAGGTTGCACGGACGTGCAGACCTGTTAAAATGCGACCAGTAGCTACTGCCTGACCTTGCACAGACGTGCTTCATTTGGCACGGACGTGCAGTGACTTGCACGGACGTGCCACTTATTGGCACGGACGTGCAGCTCTTTTCTGGAAAAATAACTTATTTTTGGAAGGTCATAACTTCTTCGTTACTCATCGGAATAAGGCATGTGACCAGTCGTTGGAAAGATCTTGAGATGAAATTTAATCTCCAATTTGAATCACTTCAAAATGTTGAGTGGAACAAAAGTTATGGTCAGTTGAAGTTGACATTAGTGCAAAAATCCTTCCAAAACTTTCCAAAAGCTTTTCATTTCTCTTTAAGGCACTCATCTTTCTTCCTTAATTGCTCTATCAACCAAGCTTTCCCTTATCCTTGTTCGCTCATGCTTGATCACGTCCATATATATTGCTAAAAATAGCTACATTACATCAAAAACACAAACAACCCGTGAAGCATGGATGGTACAAAATTTGTATAAAAATAGGATAAATAATGAACTTTGATGTCGAATAATCACGAAAACAAGGTTCAAAAGTACCCTAAAATCATACCAAATAACAAGTTATCAACATTCAATTAATTTCTAATTACTTAAAGATCTAAGAACAACATCGCCGGGGTGTCCTAATCGATTATGCCAAAGATCAGAAGAAAAAACAGTAAAATTTGAATGAGTGACGGAAGAGTTGGATTGACTAGTTGGAAAGATAGGATATAGGTCACCGGAACTGTCACATCTCATTAGTTGGGCCCCCGTCTGTAAATCATTCACAGAAAACCCATAAGGATCAAAGGAAATAGATACCATATTGTCAGTTGTGAATTTACGGACGGATATCAAGTTCTTTATTAATTTGGGAGCATGCAAAACATTGTTAAGGGCAAATGGAGGGTATGGGAAAGGTAAAGTAGCACTACCATGACCATTAATTGGAATTAAATCACCACTACCAACAACAATGTTATGATTTTTAATGCTTGAATTGACATAAGAAGAAAGAATACCTTGATCGGCCGTCATGTGAGATGTGGCGCCAGTGTCCATATAGTAATTGCTATCCGGACGGTTGAGATTAGCAAGCATCTGTAAAGCAGCTTCAATATGAGTAGGGGTAGGACCATTTTCTTGAGCATTGTACGCTTGAGGAGCCATACCCAAGATCCCGGGCCCATTCGGCCTTGACCCAGTAGATGAGGAAGCAGCCAGTGGAGCCCAAGATTGAGCTGGGTACGGACATGGAGGACTGGGCCACTGAAACTGCCAAGGCTGCCATGAAAGCGGGCCCTGCTGAAATGGCCATGGCTTCCCAGTAGGTGGGCCCAATTGTTGTTGGGCTGAACCCGAATTGCGGCCTTTGGTAGAAGTCTTATTATTAGACTTCTTTTGCTTGCCATTTCTGTTGGTTGCCCGAGTTGAGCTTCCAATAGACTCGGACAGCTGCGTGCCGCCGGTGGAGGAGACGAGAGCGGTCTGCTGGCGGCTGGTGGTGCCTCCCTCCTTGGCGAGGCGGTTCTTGATGGTGCGCTTGGCGAGCTTGAGGCAGGAGCGACAACTCTCGAAGGAAGGGAGAGGTTCTTGATTTTGTATAAAATCAACCATTCTGGCATAAGCTTCTGGTAGGCCGGCTGTCATCTTTAGAATTATACGAGTATCGGGAATCGGAGCATCAACATCCGCAAGACGATCGGGGAGGGATTTGATGTGATTGCAATAGTCGTCAATGGAGGTAAAATTCTCGAAATCAAGGTCAACAAGTTCTTGTTCAAGATGGGAGGCTCGGGCGGCTTTGTTGTCTTGGAACATGGACTCGAGACAAGCCCAAGCGCCTTCAGCAGTGTCATCCTTGAGAAGGATGGTGGTGAGAAGGTTAGGAGAGTAGACCTGTAAATCCAATTGAGAACAGCGACATCTAAACGCTTCCAAAAAGGGAGGTCTGCGGCCTTAGCCGCTTGATACGCAGCAAGTTCTTTCTTCTCCGTAGGAGGAATAATATGAGAAGTAAGGTCATGAACCCTACAAAGCACTTTAAAAAGTGCAGCCTATGAATGATACATACCATGACTATCCAAAGTAATCGAGATAAGGGATTTAACATTGTTGATTGTTAAAGCAGGATGATAGTTTTTGGATTCTGACATGGTGATTAGCAGCGGAAGGAAGAAAAGAAGAGGGGTGGGCTAGCTGTTTGTGAGGGAAGAGAGAAGGCTAGGATCGAAAACTAAACTGATACCATGAAAGTAATTTGATCGTTGCTTTTCTCATTGATTTGCTAGAGTATAAAAAAAGTGTGCGAGATATACTCGGAACTGATTAGCTATGAGATAGGCTATGATTAGCTACAAGTTAGGCTAAGATCATGCTAGGATAAATACAATAGTTAAACTAATATATACAAAGTCAAAGAATATATTTCCATATATTCTAACAAAAAGGTTGAATTAAAGGGGAGAGAAGAAGATGAAGAGATGAAGTGTGTATGAAAGATGAAGTATAAGTTTAATGAAATAATTAAAAAAAATGGTGTAATAAAAACTTAATAATGTAAGATGACATGTGGAACTATGGTTAGAGAAGTGTATAAAATGGATGGGGACATGTGTCTTTCTTAGTTTCTTGGTTATAGTTTTTAAATACTAAGTATAGATTATAAATTTTTGGTTGATAATCAATTAACCATATATTAGTCAAGGAATAATAAAAGTATGTGATAGGTAAATTTGACATTTGTCTTTTTTAATTGTAGCTTTCGAAACATAACTAAAACAAAAGTAGGCAAAATATATGGACAATCTTTGTTCTTGTTGTAAAACTGGTCCCAATTAAATTATTTTAATAATACAATTTTTTATTTATAGCTGTCCGAATTTTTTTTTAGAAAGATTTGTAAAACCTTTTTATTTATTTTTGACAGGAAGAAGAATATTATCATTAATAAATAGTCATACGACATCTACTGATGTACAATCAATATTAGCTTCCTAACAAACCTTATTTACACAATATTTTAACAAATTTGATGTCATACAAAGTGTAACAATTTTTTTTTTGAATAAAATTGTTGCAATTGAACATAAGGGAGTAATATTTACGGAGTAATTAAATTAAAGTTCAACTAGATTCATCTCGTGCGATGCACGACATTAAAAATTTCTTTGATAAGTAGAGAAGTAATATGAATACATAAAATATATATACCTCATATAAGAAACATAGAGTATATGCTATTAAAAAAAATAAAAAAATATAGAGTATATATTTTATGAAGTATATATTTTATGAAGCATAAGGGGAAGATGCATTAGATATAGAGAGTTGGTGATAGACTGAAAATAAATAAATTAAAGTGTATAGATAATTGAAAGGAGATGAAATTAAATTTGAAGTTTGAAACCAAAGAAAATTATAATGAGATCATATTTTATTTAGCCGGGAAATTTTTTCTTATAAAGCTGCCACGTGGACAATATGATGTCAGCGATTGCTACTTTAGTTATATTTATAGATATAGTGTTGCAATTTTCAACATTTTGTGATACTCCATCTGTTCATAATAATAATCGCTACACTTTGACCGACACATGTTGTCAATGCACAACTTTAATTATTTAGTAATTTTAATTATATATTATTAAGAAGTATAAAACCTTGATGACCTAATGAAAATATACCTACGACTATTAGACTAATCCAAAAATGTATTACATGATAGTCTATGTTTATTTACATATTGATAAAAAAAATATAATTCTTTCGTTATTTATTAGATGCATCACTTTCGAAAAATGAATCAATTTAGATACTACCTCTGATTTTTTTTTTAGTTACAACTTTAAAATATTTTATATCTCTCAAATAATACCCCAAATTTGCAACTAAAAGAAAAATCGGAGGTAGTACATCATTTTCCCTTTTAGTTAATAAATTCTCTATATCTCTCTCATATTACGTAAATCCTTTTTTTTTTTTTTTTTTCACTCTCTCTACTCCAGAACTTGTATAGCAACCTGCAATCACAAAAGTGATGTAACTAAAAAATATTGAAAAAGAAGTCAATGTAAGCATATAAATACTTTGAAGTGCAAAAGTTAAGGTAATGTGATGGTCATTATGAAACCAAGAAAATACTTTATATTTCCTCTGTTTCTATTTAGTTAACGCGTTTGATTTAGGCACATATATTAAGGAGAGGAGAGAGAATAAGAGAGAATGACAAAACAAGTGAATAGTTAATACATGTAAGGTTAAAAATTTACCCTAAAAGGAAATGTGTCAATTAAAAAAGAATACGTATTATTATCTAAAATAAACGGGGAAAACTACAAAGGCAATTAATCATATAACAAGGGATTATATTCTCTCTCTCGATAATGGTAGAAATAGAAAAAACTCGAGAAGAAAGTGATCAATTGGATCGATCAAATAAGAAGCCTAAAAGAAAAATTACACAAATAATCCCTAATCAAGTTTGTTCTAATGATGAGGAGATGATGGATACTGGTGGGAACCATCATATTCAATCTCCCATCGTGGGAATGAATAACCCTAATGAACCGTCTGAAGTTCAAAATTTCCAACAATCCCAGACCTCATTTCGAGATCTTCTGAGGGGTGAAAAGAGTGGTGACTCAAATGAAGTGAAAATTCCCACTCCTTTTTGGGAAGAGACTGAGGTTGAAGAAGTTTCGGATGATGAATCACCACCGGATGAGATCTTGAATGATGAAAGATGTCCAGTCATTAGCCTGACCAAAGAGGAGAAACAAAGACTGAGAAAACCATGGCAAACATCACTAATCATTAAGATGTTTAGTGGTAAACTGGGTTACATGGGATTGATGCGAAGGTTAAAGAAAAAATGGAATATTCGAGGTGATCTAACCTTGACGGACATTGGGTGTAACTACTATATTGCTCGATTCTCCAATCAAGCGGACTATAACTATGTCCTTACTCAAGGGCCTTGGCTCCTCGATGATAACTACCTTACGATTAGGAAATGGGTTCCTAATTTTGTGCCAGATGATGATCCGATCAAGGTCCTAACTGTATGGGTGCGTATTCCAAACCTGCCGGTGGAGTACTTTGACATCAATTTTCTCAACAAAGTGGGTTCAAGAATTGGTTAAGTGTTAAGGGTTGACAAGACAACAGCCCAAGCTGAACGAGGCCAATTCACACGAATTAGTGTTGAAATTGATCTCTCCAAACCCTTGTTGTCAAAATTCTGGCTTAAAGGTAAGATATGGAGAGTGCAATACGAAGGTATCAAGATGATGTGCTTTAAGTGTGGAAAACTTAGGCACGTTGAGGATGATTGCACACCCCCTGAGTCTAGCTCCAATGATCCAAATGTGCGAGTAGAAAATAATCCCCTGTTTAAAAAACAGGACAAACCAGAGGAGTCTGAGAACTTTGGATCATGGATGTTGGTGAAAAAGCCTAGCAAAAAATATGCTCCAAGACAAGCCAAAACAGTTGCTCCAGTGGAGAAACCTATCCCACCTGACTGAATGGTGGTGCGTGCTCCAAAACAAGTGAATGAGGCAAGCAAAGTGGCTTCCGAAAATCAAGGAGGAGGATCAAGATTTGCTATTCTTGATAGTCATGATGATATGGAAATTGAGGATTTATCGGAAAAAATAAGGAAGTGATTGACTTAGGAGATCCCTCACAAGATATACAAGGAAATAAAGAGATGAATTTTGAAATTGGACAGAATATTCAAAAAGATTTGAGAAAGATGGATTTGTATGGAAAGAATAAGATAAAGCCAAAAAAAATTTATCAAACGAAATCCACTCCCCCAAATTTAGCTCCAAAAAGATCTCAAGATAATTTCAAATCTCTTGACCAAGCTACAATTACTCCCCTTACCGAAATTAATCCCAATATTCCTAAAATCGGTTCAAAACCACGTGACTCAAGTTTGCAAGAGAAAAGAAACAAAGCTCATGATCATCAAGCCAATCACAAGCTAGTCCCCAAAGATAATTCAGTGCCCTTCGAAGCTATTGATCGGACCACTAAAGCAGTCACAAGTCAATCAAGTGATTCCTCCCATGTCTCTTCAACTTTCCCCGATCAAACTCATGATCCCCCCGGAAAAAACCTTGTGTGTGGGTCAAAGGTTGGAGCAACCGTACATGGTAATAGTGAACCCCCTGATTCACTCTTTGGAAATCAGATTAGAATCATGGATGCCATCGGTGTCAAACCCACCGGAGTTAGTGATGATGATGGGAATTCCCATTGAGGTTCAACGCCTTCTGCGTTTGATATGTCAAGCTTATTCAACAACTCTTCCTTTTACTCCTGTATCGATGGAAGACAATATACCTAACTTAGCTCTAGATACTTCACCAATTACTTGCTTGGTGTGGAATGTTCAAGGTGCAGGAAACCGTAATTTCTTGTGCGCACAAATCAGCCTGATGTCTTGGTTCTTGTGGAAACCCATATGGGTGGGGAACAAGCTGAAAAAATTGCTAAGATTATTGGTTACTCGGGTCATTCAAGAGTTGATGTTGTTGGGTTTAGCGGTGGCATTTGGGTTTATTGGAGACTTGAGAATGTTACGGTTGATCCAGTAAATAAACATAAGCAATATATTACCATGGATGTTGTTCGATCGGGGGATGTTCATTAGTATTTTACCGCGGTGTACGCTAGCCCAGACCCTGCTCAAAGGCATGATTTATGGAGGGATCTAAAGGACTTTGCACTTACTCACAATAAACCATGGCTCATAGCTGGGGATTTCAACGACACAAGATTCCCTTCGGAAAGGAATTCTTCATGTCGTGAGACAACAAGAAGGTCAAAATTATTTAATGATTGGGTGGAGGAGATGGACTTGATTGAGGTGGAGTTTATGGGGGCTGCTCACACTTGGAGCAGAGGAAATAGTGAAGAGACAAGAAGAAGTGGAAGGCTTGATAGAGCGCTTTGCAACGATGAATGGGCCATAAGGCTCGATCAAGCTAAAGTCAAACACCTTCCAGCAGTGCACTCGGACCACTGTCCGATCTTTATTTCTCCAAATGGTTTTATCCCATTACAATCCTTACATCGCCCCTTTCGCTTTCAAGCAACGTGGATGACACATGAGAATTTCAAGGATTTTATTGCGGAAAAATGGGATAACAATGGTACACTTATGACCTCTCTGTCGAAGCTGTCCAATGAACTCCGATGCTGGAACCGTGATGTTTTTGGCAACGTTTTTAAGCAAAAAAGAACCTTGCTCGCCAGAATTGCAGGAGTTCAAAAAAAGTTGGCGGAAAAATCTGATCGAGGGCTTATCAAGTTAAAGGCTAGATTGAGGAAAGAACTTGACGAAGTCCTTGATCGTGAGGAGATAATCTGGTATCAAAAGTCCCGGATTGATTGGCTGAAAAATGGAGATCGAAACACCACTTTTTTCCACGTGAGCACTATTGTACGAAGATGGAAGAATAAAATTGGCTCGATTAAGAATGATAATGACCAATGGATCAAGGACAAACTAGAGATTCAAGAGCATATTGTCAAGTTTTTTTCGAACCTTTTTACTGAAGAAGAGGGACCAGCTAGGCTCGATGTTCCCCAAGATATATTTCTCGAGCTTTCCCCGCAAGACTGGAGTTCATTGGTGAAGCCATACGCCACTGTCGAGATTGAATCTGTGATTAAAGAGATGGGTGCTCTCAAAGCCTCAGGTCCTGATGGATTCCAAGCCCTCTTCTACCAAAAAAATTGGGACATAGTTGCAAGCTCAGTATACAAAACAATTATGCCTATTTTATAAGGGAAAGGAATTCCGGAGCATCTTAATGATACACTCATTACCTTAATCCCGAAGGTCAAAAATCCAGAGCTTGCCTCACAATTTCGACGTATAGGGCTTTGTAATGTTGCTTATAAAGTGGTCACAAAGGTGATAGTTAATCGTCTCAAACCTGTCCTACCACACTTAATTTCAAACACTCAAGCAAGTTTTGTTCCAGGGCGTCAAATCACAGATAACATTGCGATTGTGCAAGAAGTGTTACATACGATGAGAAGAAAGCAAGGGAAAAAGGGTTACATGGCTGTCAAAATCGATTTTGAGAAGGCTTATGATAGATTGCGATGGTCGTTCATTAGAGACACGTTGGTACAAATGAACATCCCTATTTTGATGATTGAGGTTATTATGGAGTGCATCAAGTCTGCTTCACTGCAAGTTCTTTGGAATGGTGAACCCTCTAGAAGCTTCAAACCTAGTTGAGGAGTCCGCCAAGGTGATCCCCTCTCACCTTACTTGTTTGTAATGTGTATGGAGAGATTTTATCAAGTGATCGAGGAATCCATTATTACCAATAAATGGAAACCTATTTATGCTAGTCGTGATGGTCCTGCCCTTTCGAATTTATTTTTTTCGACGACATCATTTTGTCTGCTGAAGCCTCAGTCGATCAAGCAGACAATATGCGCAGTTGTTTGGAACGCTTTTGCCGAGCCTCAGGCCAAAAAGTTAGCCTTGCGAAATCCAGGGTTTATTTTTCGGCTAATGTTGATGACCAATCCCAAAGCCAGATTAGTGAAGCGCTTCAAATGCAGGCAACCTCGGATCTTGGCACTTATCTTGGCATGCCGACCCTTACAAGTCGGGTGACAAAGGAGACCTTTAATCATCTATGTGAGAAAATTGACAAAAGACTTTCGGGTTGGAAGTCTAAATATATTTCACTAGCCGGAAGATTAACCCTTGCAAAATCTACTCTTTCGACAATATATGGCTCTTTATTCAATGCAGTTGGCTAAGATTCCTAGATCGATTTGTGAGGAATTGGATAGGAAAACTCAAAGATTTATTTGGGGTGGAGATGAGGATAAAAGAAAAATCCATTTACTCTCTTGGGAGGTCCTGCAATGACCAACAGAAAAAGGGGGAGTTGGTATTTTTTCAGCCAAGCAGGCAAATGCGGCTTTCCTTACTAAGCTAGGATGGAGAATGCTCTCGGAACCAAATGCACTGTGGTCAAGGGTGTTGAGAGCTAAATATTGCAAGGGGCGTTGCGATGTGGATATGTTCGAACCTAAAGTAGGTATGTCGAATGTCTGGAGTGGGATAACAGAAAACGCAAAGATACTAAATGCAAGATTAAAGGTTGCAGTGGGGAATGGTGAGAAAACGCTGTTCTGGGATCATATTTGGGCCACTGATGAACCACTGAGCAATCTAGCTACTCAACCTGTACCAATGGAGCTATTGGGCTCGACTGTAGGAGAGATGTGGGAAGAAGATAGTGTTTGGAGATGGAACATCTTTGCGCCATTTTTTGATCAAAATTTGCTGAAGAAAATTCAGAGTTATGAAGTCCGACCAGACCCCTCAATTGGTGATCTTGTATATTGGAAAGATGGCGAAAAAGGTAAATTCACAATTAAGTCTGCTATCCGAATCATGCAACATCACACTGATGTTTTGGATGATGACTGTTGGGAGAGTGTTTGGAATGCGCCTGTGCAGCAACGTATAAGAGCTTTTCTGTGGTTAGCTTGCCATGACCGAGTTTTAGGCAATCTCAATATTTTCAAGAGAAAAATGACAGACAGCCCCCAATGTTACATATGTGGAGCTGCCGAGGAAAGCACTCTACACATTCTGCGAGAATGTGCAGCAGCTCGTATGATATGGAGAAAAGTAGTAGATGAATCGATAGCTCACAAGTTTTTTCGAGGAAATATCAAGGAGTGGATTACAGAGAATGTAAAAGAGGATGGGGTAGAGGGTAAATAATCGTGGCGTACTTTCTTTGGAGTGGAAATATGGTGGATATGGAGGTGGAGAAATTTCTTTGTCCACAATAGAAGAGATGAATTCCCGATTGACTTTGGTGCTTTCCTCCAAGTCAGATATGACGAGGCAAGACGAGCAATTTGGGATGCTTTGGATAATCTGAGTAACGAGAAGAAATACAAGGTGCCAGCAAATATTACATGGCACGCACCCCCTTACGGATGGTATGTTCTCAACTGTTATGGGGCTTCCAAGGGTTGTCCTGGTCCAGCTGGTGGGGGTGGGATTATAAGGGACTATGCAGGTAACTTGGTGTCTTCTTTTGCTGCTAAATTTGGATATAGTACAGCCTTCAGAGCAGAGGTCCTTGCGTTGGTCAGAGGACTAGAGATTACTAAAAGTTTGCAGATTGATAAAATTGAAATTCAGCTCGACAATTTGGCCTGTGTTCAAGCTATTCACAAGGGAAAAGTAGCTTATGGTAGAATATTCACGATTTGCAGCAATGCTTGAAGCTAATTAATGGTGATTGTTGGCAAGTAACAGTAGCACATATATTCCGAGAAGGCAATAGAGCGGCAGATTGGTTGGCCAACCGCGGAGTCGTGCTAGACTCTCAATTAGAATATTTCAACGACAATGTTTCGATAGAGCTTAGTCGTATTTTAGAGGAGGACATTAGGGGTGTTGCCATGCCTCGCCTCATTCCTCTGTAGTAGTGTTTTAGCTTTTTTTTTTTTTTCCTTGGAGTTTGGTTGGCTGTGTGCTTGTGTTTTTTTTTTTTTTTTTTAATTTCGTTGTTTTTTCTTTTTCTTGGATGTAAGCATCTTCATTTGAATCAAAAAAAAAAAAAAAAAAAAAAAAAAAAAAAATCTAAAATAAACGGAGATAAGTATGTTACACCTCACATTCTCACTAAGTCACTAGTCAACCTTTTCCTTTAAAATTCTCTTAGGACTTTAGGACTACTTTTACTACTTTAGCTCGTTTAATAACTAATTAATTTTACATCCATGTGAATATATTGATGGAGGAGAACATTGAAAGTGGAGGAAGTAAAAAGTCAGAAATGAAAAAATCCCTTAGAGTTGAAAACGATAAGGTATGAGACTACGAGTTGGGTTCAAGCTCTTTCCTCCAGATCCGACTTTCCATTATCTAATATCTTCACACCTCCTACTCTCCTAGCCTCCCACCAAAGTTCGATCATTCCAGGTACATCTACATTTTCGATACTATTTTCCATATAAATTTACTATTGTGTCAATTAATTCGCATATTCTTTGATTTTAAAGAATGAACTAATAGCTTAATCTTGTATCATAGATATGCTAGTTATTCTCCCAAATTTAAGCATTACCCTGTCATACCTAAGTTCAATTGATCATCATAATTAATTTAAATTTAGTAAAATTAATTTAATTTTAACATAAATAGGAGTATTTTGTATGTTAAGTTTATACTTTTATACTCTTTCAATGTGAATACTTTCACTCACACCTGGGTTTGTTCATGGCCTCAACAAACTGAACTTCAATTTCACTCCAGGAAACAGAGAAAGGATTGTGGACCATCATATCTTCAATATCAGCTACTATGGAAGCTGCATTTCAATCTGCCTTTGCTTCAAGTTTACTTACGAACTTAATCAAATTGATTGGTATCATTAAAGATGAATACAAAAAGTTCCAAAAGGGTGAGGAAGCAGTGAAATCGCTAGATACTACGGCCATATTGGCACAGGACCTGTTGAACAGCGTAAACACATTCCAGTTGGATAATGACACTTTTCGACTTAGGTTGCAGGATCGCCTTGACACCATGGCGATTCTATTCTTAGATGCAGAGGATTTGATTGAAGATGTACCAGATTTCACTCGGAAATCATCTCTTTCATCAAGGCTTAAATCCATGGTTAGTACTTGGGCAAATGACATTGAGGAGCTACAAAGAAAACTTAAAAAAACTATTGAGGAAGTGAAGTCCATCGTTGAACTTACAGATCCTGCTGAAGCTAATAATGGTGATCATGATAATATTGATACGGAGCTGTTAGTGCCTTTGATTGGAAGGGAAAAAGATATCGCGGATGTCATCCAAAGGTTGATTACAGATGATGATTCTGATCATGGAGTATGCATACTAGGTATGGATGGACTTGGAAAGACAATGCTCGCTGAAGCCATCTTGCTTGACAGAAGAATGTCGGAGCGATTTTGCTGCATTCGAGTTGCTTCGATGGAGGGATGCTGTGATTTCAAAGAAGCAACTCACCAACTAAAGTCAATTATTGGCAACAACGGGGTCCTCCAACAACAAAATCAAAGGCTGTTGATCTTTTTTGACAATTTGCGAAGTTTAGAAGTCCCTAAGTGGAACGACTTTTGGGCTCTCATCAAAGGTCAATTGGCTTACAAAGAGATTAAGTTCCTCATCACCACTTTCAATCCGGAAGTTTCAAGAATAACTCGCACAACTGCATACTACTTGAAGTGTTTGTCAGACGAAAATTGCAAACAGATCATTGTGAAAAAGGCGCTCTTGCTCAATGAAAATTTGCCTGATTCGCATTTGTCACATATTGCCGGCATCCTAGCAATAAAGTGTGAAGGCTTGCCAGTGCTTGCTAGAATTCTTGGGATGGTGTTAGCTCAAGATAACATGAATGATTGGGCGGTAAACAGATTGAATAAGGACTTGCAAGATATGTCTGATGTTAAAAGGGAGATTATTTCTATCTTGAGGTTGAGCTATCATACTATGAAACCTCGATTGATGGTGTGTCTCGCCTTTCTCTCAATCTTTCCTCATAAATACCCCTTCAATATGGATGATTTGATTCACCTTTTGGTAGCAGAAGGGATACTTCAGCAGGGCGAAGGCAAAGAGTATTTCAGTGATTTACAAGGCATGTCAATACTTCGACATTTGGAGAATGTAAACCACACCGAAAAGCCAAAATATGAGTTGCACAAATTCAGCCACATATTCTCTCAATTTGATGCTTCAAAGACATGTTTGCGGCTTGAACAAGGGGTGTCATCTATAAGTGATTCC
Source organism: Chenopodium album (assembly GCF_948465745.1). NCBI lineage: Eukaryota > Viridiplantae > Streptophyta > Magnoliopsida > Caryophyllales > Amaranthaceae > Chenopodium > Chenopodium album. The sequence goes on from NC_137838.1 coordinate 77,157,428, forward strand.
TCAAACATTGAAGATGTTCGTCACTTGTCTTTGTTGTGTGGCGATATTCGACTTGATAAATGGACTCAACTTGAGAAATTCAAACGTTTGAGGACTTTTCTTTCTCTCAATGATAGAAGGATTGGTCCTGTGCCTCGCCAGCTTTTTAAGGCACTAGTGCGCCTTCGTGTACTGAAATTGAAAAAAACCGACATTACAGAGCTTCCAGACTCCATAAAAAAGTTGAAGCGTCTAAGAAACCTTGATATTTCTTTTACTCCCATAAACAAATTACCTAAAACACTCTGTGAACTTACCAACTTACAATTCCTCAATCTCACAAACACTGTACAACTTTTCCATTTGCCACAACAATTTCAAAATCTGACTAACATGTTGTGTCTTGATTGGGAATTAAGTGACATAATTCGGCTTCATTTACCATCCCACATTGGAAACCTACGTAGCCTTCAGACCCTCCCTCTGTTCATTGTGGGTGACAGTCTTGAAGGATACTATATTTCAGAGTTGAAGAATATGAATTGCCTTAAAGGGTCAATTTGCATCCGATATCTTGAATATGTCCAAAATCGAGCTATGGCAAAGGAGGCAATGCTTTGCAACAAGTCGTTGCTAGAAAAGATAGTATTGCAATGGATGAGATTGGTGGATGCAACTATTGCCCATGATGTACTCGCAGGCCTAGAACCTCATGTTTGTCTGAGAGAGTTGCATATAATAAACTACAGTGGCGAGTTGTTTCCGGAATGGATTTGTGATCCATCGCGAAGCCTTCAAAAGATACACTTGATGAAATGTCCATCATGTAAGATCTTGCCAGCACTTGGTGAGCTTCAAACTCTTAAGACTCTTGTCATTGAAGAATTTGCCAGTGTAACAGCTGTGGATCGCCGCTTTTGTGGAACATCCAGTGTTACTAGGGACATCTATTTTCCATCATTGGAATCACTGACATTCAAGAAGTTGGTACAACTCGGGGAATGGACAGGATTGGAAGTAAATGACATGCCTCGCCTTCGAATTCTCAAAATTGAGAATTGTCCTAAGTTCCCCAACTTGCCTTCACTCAAGAATCTTACTTCATTAGTTGAATTAAAGATTGAACGTTGCCCAAAAATGAGATCATTGCCAGAGCTACCTCCTTCTCTCGAGTCACTCAAGATAAGAGAGAGTAATTTACTCAAAGATCGATGTGCTATCGAATGTGAAGATTGGGAGAAGGTAGATTGTATTCCATATGTAGAGATTGATTACGCAAGGATCCCAACATCGGGTGCCAATAATGTCCCAACACCGCCTACTCGGCCACATCAAAACATTGTTTACCAGGTTGGTATTATTCTAGTTGCAATATTACTTGTGTAAAAAATATAAATGTTGCTACATATCATCAACCTTTACTTTTTTTGTTGAACTAAATGACCAAACTTCAGCCTAGTCTTACTAAAGCAAATTGTTTCAGGGATATCAACTTGTCAAGGACAACATTGGAGCATTTAGCCGACTCATTTTGAGGGATTAGCACACAGGTTATTATTTTTAATTTCAAAATTGATTCTTATTAGTTAAAATGTACTTTAGGATAATGTTGGTCTTAACTTCATGTTTCTCTTACTTTGCAGGAGAAGCAGAGTAATTACACAAAAAGCAGGTATATTGCTTTCTTTCTTATTTTCTATATAATCGTCTATGAAATGTTTTACAGAAAAGTAAGACAATGTTACATTGAGTGCATCTTATTTTATTTATCGTTCATGTGTATATTGTGTTGATGATTGAAATTGATTAATGATTCGATATTAGTCATGGTCAGCTCATTTTTTTTTTTTTGTCCGAGTTTGGACTTAAATAATATTAAATACATTAATTGCCTAATTAAGTTGATCGATCCTGGATTATCACCTGAGTTTGTCTGTTGAGCTGTTAGCTGGGCTTAGGGGTGGATCTTGGTTTGAGCTGGCGGGGGTCTGACCCTGCCAAGATTGTTTTTGAATACTTCATATTAAAAACTTAGTATAAGGTATATGCTGCCCTGTAAGTATATAAAAAGTTGTGGCACGATTGTTAAATGATTTATATTTAAACAAGAAGCTATTAGTCCCCCAATTTAGTAGTTGTGTGCCTAATGAAGTAAGAAGATAGTATTTACATATCAATTTAGTTTGTTGGTTTGCTTGGCTTAGACTGTTCTATGATTTTTCTTAGGAGCAGCCAGCATTAACGGCTTTATCAGTTCTTCAGTTGCGTGCCTACTGCCAAGTTAAGGTTGCTAAAATGGATTTTAAACTCTAAAAATACTGTGAGGCATATCCTTGTGTTTTGTGTTATTCAGTTATTTTTTGATGTGTGATTGATCATCGTCTTGGCAGTGTAGTATAAATATGTTGAGTTGAATTTAGACAACCTTCAGTTTCATACATATAAAGCATGAGGAGGTTTAGATGTTTTATACATACTCAAGCTATCAAAGTGTGAGTAAAGTGCTTTACTTTTGAGAATTTTTTGTCATCATTGAATATGTAATGAAATTTGAGAATATAATTAGTTGAGTTGCAATCTGAATGTCCATAAATATTCAGTAAACAATTTGTGCTAACTAGTCAATTTCCTGTTTTCTTTGTGTCCCAAGAAATAAATGTGCAATGGTATGTAGTAGCTAGCTTGATTTGCGTCCTTCATTGTACTAGCTCGCAACTGATGAAAATTATTATTTCTGTTGATTGAAAAGTCTCAGGCCATATAGCATGTCTTTGTTCGTTGTCAAAACTTTCCAAGTCAACCGAGCCTCCCTTTTACAAATATATAGCTGAAGCTCCTAAGGCATTGGACAGAAGAGCCATACATTGGACATTGGCTAAATATGTGCATTATTTCTTTGATTTAGGGAAACTTTGCAGCAATTGAATAAGTATTCTGGTGGACATACTATATAAATTTATCTTATGTTGGAGTTTCACTGCGTATTTAGTTATGTTGTAACAAATATTGTTAGGGTGCATGATATTGTCCTTCCTAGAAGGTAATCCTCATGACATTCTTTTGCTAGAGTAAGACATACACTCGTATTATTTCCTAAAATTTCTGCTCATTGTTACTAGAGCGCCTAAACAAGTTCACTGGAGTTGTTGCAATTAAATAATACTTTATCTAATTAAGACCAATTATTCACTTGTTTGGGATGAACATCTATCTAGTACATGTTTGGAGGAATTCAGTAATTCACTCAGGAGATGCAGCTAATGTGGATTGATTATGAGGTTGATATGAAATTTATAAATCTGGAAAAGTATCTCCATCGCAAAGCAGAAGATTAAATAAAATAGAAGTGACTTAATTATTTTATCCAAAAAAAAAAAAAAAAAAAAGGAAAAAAGAAGTGACATAATTGCTTTTGTATTAGGAAAGTCAATATAAATGTGAAGCCCATAGCCTAAGCTAAATACTCCCTCCGTTTCAAATTTTTACACTATTTATTTGTGCTACTTTGACTAATGTCTGTGATTTATACATAAGAAAAAAAATATACTCCCTTCGTTTTTAAATACTTGTTCCATTTCTCCATGCGCGCCATTTCTCAATGTGTGGAGTTTTAGGAGAAATTAGAAAAAGTAATAAAATATGGAGGTAGTGGAATAAGTGGAAGAATAAAAAGTTGTAAAAAGCAAAAGTAGTGGAGAGAATTGGAAAAGAGAAAACATGAAATTACGGAGTACTCCGTCATAAAATATGATTAATGGTGGGTCCAATAGGTGAGAGAAATAAATTAAATATTGTAAAAGTTTTCCAAATAAGGAAATAAAACAAGTATTTAAAAACGGACAAAAAAGGAAAGTGGAGCAGGTATTTAAAAAACGGAGGGAGTAGTTTTGTAGATATTTGTTGGAATTGTTTCAATGAATAAATTAATAGTTTTCAATTGTTAGTTTATAGTTATTGATAATTAAAGATACAAAGATTAGTATCGGCATACTTGTCCAAAAAAAATAAAGCAAATATTTAAAAACAGATGGAGTATTTGTTAAGCATTTTGTTAAAAAGGAAGAGAGACGTCATAATTTCATTCACGTGGAACGAGAGAAAAAATATAGTAAAAACCACATTTTGGTACACTGTAATAGGTACTACTACTTGTAGAGTACCATTACATTTATTTTTTACTGCGTAAATATTACAGAAAGTGTATTTGATACTATATTTACACTTCTTTTAATACAATAATTTTTTATTTTAATTAAAAGTTGTACTAATCTATTATATACTAAAATATCAACTGCTGATGTCATTACTGTCTACGTGTCACTTTTTTATTTAATTTTTTCCCTCTAAAATGCAAGGATGATGTCATATTTTTTTTTTTCCCTTTTTAAGCTATCCTATTTAACCTTGCTTTGCAAATTATATTCTATTTGAATTTTTAAATTTTTAAATTTGTGTTTTCTACCCATATTATGCTATTTATTTACGAGATATTAACAATAGTTAATAATTAAATTTAATTGAAATTTCCTAATTAAAAATAAAATTATGCACTTTTGAAATTTGTGTGTTCATATTTAATTAGAAATTAGTTAGGAAAACTAAGGGCTTGTTTGGCATCATTTTTGGTTTTCAGTTTTCTGTTTTTTTGAAAACCAAAAACCAAAAACAGGAAACAAGAAAAAGGTGTTTCCACTTTTCTGTTGTCAGTTTTCAAAATAATCATGTTTTTAATTAATTTAAATAATTTTTGATTCATTTTGGAACATATATCATATACTTTTAAAAAACAAAAAACCAAAAAACAGAAAACCGTAGCAATGCCAAACGAACTCTAAAGTAGTTATTTTTTTTCAATATGTGTCAAATGTGTATAATTTAATTCTTATTTTAAACTTGCACGGGGTTAACCTAGTATTCTATTGAATCTATTTCTTTTTTTTTTTAAAATAGAGCCGTTTTGTTATCTTAACTCCGTTGCTAAAAAAGCTTCGTTGTACTAACTAGTAACTACTACGGAGTAAAAGGTAAAGTTTTGACCGGTTGCTTTACATGTATGTATTCTCAGTGGATACTCTTGCTTGCCTTAGATTTAGCTTTTGGTAGAAAGAAAAAGGCTCAAGCATGGCATTTTCCAATTCCAGCATATTAAGCTCTCAAATTTCAATACAGGCCCGGTGGTCAGCCCGATTGCATGCATAATCCGAGGCCCGGAAAATATGCCGATCCTCTTTGTTTCATCCATCTTCATCTGGGTTTGGGTTCGGGTTTAGTAACAAAGAACAATGGTAGAACCAAAATTGAAGTTTGTATTAGAGGGTGAGGGTCAATTATACCCGGAGAGGCCCGGTGAGCCCGATTGCAACCATTACTTGAGGACCGGCTACTGCAGTTATGGCGGTCGTTGTCGTTTTAATCATCCGGCGGGTTCTGTTTACCCGGAGAGGCCCGGTGAGCCCGATTGCTTGTACTATTTGAGGAATGGGAGTTGTGGGTTTGGCGATCGTTGTCGTTTCAATCATCCTCATCTTCCTTCTACTTCACTGGTAAATTGCTACTGCATTCAACAATTATTTGTTTATTTTAGTATATAATTGTATTAAGTTTTGGTTTAGATGTTATTTTGAATTTTGCAATGTGTTTTGATTACCTTAATTCATAACAAAGTTTATGTTGTACCCGATGTATGTAGAGGTTGATTGTTTGATTATCTTTACTCATTTGAATTTGAATCTTCCATAGTTCCATATGAGCAATGGGTAAAGATGCTTTCTTTTAATGTAAGTTCAGATAAATTTGCAAAATAAATTATGTACTGTAAGTTCACACTCTCATAAATAGAGTTGAGCAAAGTTGACCCAGATAGGAGAGTGAGGGATAGCTCTTTTGGATCGATTCTCATCATATGCCCTTGTGGCTGAGAAACACCAAAAAATTGACCCAGATAGGAATTATTAATTTTGAGAATAGCGGGTGAGGGATGAGATTTTTCAACTGATTGTAATATATGGGTTGACACAAGTACATGACTAACACCTTTAGCTTGTTTGCTTTTTAATGTCCAAAAAAATTATATTAGCAATTGTGAAAATAATTAAAATTTAAGAAATATCGAGGTTATAATGCATTTATGCATACTTTTAAGTGAATTTGTTTGTTTAGTTTGTTAATGAATGGATTTGATAATCAATAGAAGAGAGGAGAAGATGAATGAAATCATTGAATAGCTTACTCAATAAATAGGTTTGTTTCAGGTTGAGATTTCCAACCTGTTTGATAATTTGGTTAGGTTTGGGTTTCGCAGTTAAGTTAGTTTTTACTAGATGAGTTAAAATGATAAATGACCAGACAAAGTTAGTCAAATTAGGTAAACCTAGCTTTAGGTGTACCTAGGTACATGATGGATGTTCTCCTTAAATTTTTAGTAATGTAATTTCGGTTAAAGATTGGTCAACTACTTTCACTTTATTTTCAATTTTTCATTGTTATAAAATATATGATAATTGAAATTTAGTAGTATCAATGACCCGGAACTTGTTGATTGCTCAGGGAAATAAGCATGTCAATGGAGAAGATTTACCAGTCAGATCTGATCAGCCAATATGTGAGGTACTACATTATTCAAGTTTTATAATTAAGTGGCAGTGAATGGTTATATTGTACCTGCAAATTACTTTCTAATTTTTCCTTGCACTGTTTTCTTTGAAGCGCTTATTACTCTGTATTTTATATTTATATTCTTCTGTGGGCTGTGAAACATTTGCAGTATTATATGAAGACTGGGATTTGCAAATATGGCACATCCTGTAAATACCATCATCCCAAGCCATTTGCACCCTACAAACAAGGGTACCCCTTACGTCCGGTGTGTGTGCCCTTTTCTTTTTGTAGCAAAAAACTTAATCTGTATTATTTTTCTGGAAGTTGTTGAGTCAAGCAAAGGTTTTTGTGGAGCCCTCATGTTTGTTAACTTCTCAGGGGGAGCAAGAGTGTAAGTACTACATTGCAACAGGGAAGTGCAAGTTTGGGATGTCCTGCAAATTTCATCATCCGCCTCTTTCCTATGAACCGGTAACTATGGTAAAACCTGTAACACCTCATCGTCATGCCCCTACTCGTTTTCGGCTTTCTGTGGTGCCGAGCTATGTCCAAAGACCTTATGGATCAACGTCCTCGGATACATCTTATCTAGTAAGCTGCCTTCAATTTGTTATATATATTTTACTTATTTGACACCATATGTGTGACCTTAGAAAGCAGAGACATATAATGGCCCTCTGTGGCAATGAGAGGTTAGGTGTCAGCTATTTGTATGAGCTAATTTGACTAGCTGCTTCTTAAAAAAAAAGTGTTTGGTAAATAACTCGGTTGTTAGCTACTTTATTGTGTAGAATGACTAATTAGGAGATATGCATGTTTTATTATTATGCATAAGCTTGAGCTAACTTAATTGCAGTTGATTTGACTAACTTTAGGATTAAAGAGTCATTTCCCAACTACCACAAACTTCTCACTAAAAAACCTTCTATTACTAGCTTTTTCTAAATTAGCTTTTGGATTCAAAACTCTTTCAATCCTCTCTCAAGTCTCAACTAAGCACTCACATTAGAAGTTTGAGATAGTCAAACCTCTTTTTTTGGATCAAATCCAAACACCCCTAATTTTTTTTTGCCCCAAAATCCTCCTAACCAAACACCCTTAATGACTTTTAAACTAGAGAAGAAATCCAATGTGTTTAAACATTAGAGCAAAATGAAATAAAAAAGGTACTCATTTGTAGATTTTGTTAGCTACTACTTCCTGTTCCTCTTAACATCATATCATTAATTATACCTATTACTGGTTCATATCATTATTGAATAAAGGCAAAGGTTGTCATATTTATCATAATTAAGGCAAAGGTTCTTTACTTTGCAATCCGTCTTCTTCAGATCTCGCAAAACAAAGATTTGTGTTTTCTCCTAGATAGTTTCCCCAAGCTCAGAATGTGGCACAAGTGCCAATATGGCTAGTAATTGGGTCGGGATAGGCCAATATCAAGTTTGAGTTGAAGTGTTTTAACGCATGCACTTTGCTGAAATGTGTTTAAAACCTAAACCCTATGTTGATTTGCTCCTATTCCCCTGTGTTGATTTGCTCCTATTCCAATCAACCAAACCTCGTTTATTTAACCTGATGTACTTGTGTTTGGAACTCTGGATATTATTATTCACGGGTTCAACCTGGAACATATTTCTCTTCCCTACTTTAGATTGTCCTAAGCCCATATATTCTACCTATCTAGTTTCTTTGATTATTTGTTCTTTGCCCTTCCTTTTTATAGAGGCGTTTTTTGGATTGAGGTTGAATTTTAAGACACTCTTGTTTATTTATTGATTTTTTGTTAATTTGTGTGTGTCAGTGTGTGTGTGTGCGCGCGTGTGTGTGTGCGCGTGCGTGTGTGTGCTCGCGCGTGTGTGTGTTTGTGTTTGTATTTACCCTACATATTTTGACCATTGCCATCATCATACATCATTTTCACCTGACTTGAATTCTCATTTGCTGGCTTTAACATGTTCTTTTCCCCTTGTATTTACCAGAAAGATCATTTGTCTACAGAACTTAGTTCAATTTTTGGACCTCAATCATCGTCATCCGGTGTTCAAAAGGAATTTTTCTTGCCAAAGGACAATGCAAATTTCGTAGCTGAATGTTCTAAAGGTAAGCTTCTAATTTAATCCAAATCTTGATTTCAATGCTTCTTGATTCACAAATCACATATTTTACAATTATTGTAGTATCCTAAAATTATTTTGAAGAATCAAGTTGATTGGCATGTATAACCTATCATTCAGTGAATGTTGTTGAATACGAGCACGAACTTTCACATTTGCTGAACAAGATTACAAGAAATGTGTACTAGATAAGCCCACATGAGGAAATATTAAAAGAGTCAAACACCTAAAACAATTATCGCTCTTGTTTTGCAATTTCACAAACCACAATCTGGGAAATGACTTGTTGCTCTTGACTTTTGCTAGTTTAAGGTGTATCTTTAATAAAATACTCTTTTAGGGGTGATTTTTGACGTTGCTCAATCTAGTAGGTTGTTAGATTTTTGTCTAGGCTCCAATCACACCAAAATATGCTCTTTTTTCATTGACTTCTATATATAACATATAATTGAATTAATTTTTCTCTTCTTTCTAAAAATCAAATGTGTTGTACTTTGTTTTACTCACTATGTTGTATGTCTTCAATTATTATTGTTTGAATATTGACAAATAATTTTTTGTGATTTCTTATTTTTTATAATTGTTAAATGCATGTAAGTCTTAGTAAAATTGTCAATAGTTAGATTAATTGACATAGGAGTAGCATCAAGTGTTAGATTGTAGAAGAACCAAATTTGATAACATTGATTAGAATTTCGAGCTTTGTTAGAATGTGTTTGGAACATCATGCTTCAAATTTGGTGGAATCAATTAAGATAAAATCGCTTTAGTTCATGACGAGATAGCTACAATATTTAGTGTTTGTTTTGTGACAAAAATCATGCTATAAATATAGTGTTATTTAAACTTATAATAAATCTGCTTGTTGGACTAAAGTAAGACAAGGATTTTTTTTATTTTTTGTTTTTATTTTATTTTCTTAAATAATAATATTATTTGATTAATAAGTGATGATCCAATAGGTTTTACACAAGAAATCTTTGTCCTTTGCTTTAGGGTTTTGAGTAAGGGGACCTTTTTCATAGTTGCGTCGTTAATGAGGTTAATTTTTTTGGTATTTGTATGCTCATATTGCACTTAACAAAGACAAAAGAAATGGTGGTCAAGACATCTCCATAGCTAAGCAAAATAATTTGGAATTAAAAATTATTATATAAATATATGGGCAACTTTTTTGTAGGCACATTAGACACTGTATTTCAGCCAAAGATGTATAGCAAATTGGACATTCTGGCTTTGGTTCTAATAGCAAAAATCAAGATTCGAGCCAAAGTTAGAGAAGCACGCAGAATTCTTCATGAACCCATGCTTACATGTTGTCTCTTTCCACACAATCACGAAATTGAGAGAGAGACACTTATTCAATTATGGATGGCAGGAGGGTTCTTAGAGGATGCACGGTTGAAAGATGTTGTGTTTCAGCATATGGGAAGGCGCAAAGGACAAACAACACAGATGGAAGATGTTGGAAATTGTTGTATTGACCTTTTTGAAAAAAGAAAATTAATATCGGCCTCAAGAACTCACAATTTGACTGGGAAGATGACATACATTATCAATGTTGGAACTATTAAGAACATGTTAAATAAAGTGTCGACTTCCACTAAGGATCTTTATACTATGATCAAGGACAGCAATTCTTTTGATGGATCTATGCAGTCTTGGCATGTTTCTTTGGCGTATGATGAATTTGATCAAACAACTTTTAAGGCATTGAGGAAATTTCATGACTTAAGGACACTTCTATTCATCCCCAATTATGGCTCTTCTCTCAAACAAATACCATCAACCTTTTTTCTTGTCATCAAATTGCTAAGAGCACTGGATTTAAGCAGAAGTTATATCACCGAGTTGCCAATTTCTATAGGTAATCTGACTAAACTGCGTTACCTTGATTGTTCACTTACACCAATTGAAGGGTTGCCTGAATCTATAGGTCATCTTCGTGAGCTACAAACTTTGAAACTTAAGGAATGCAATCACCTTTTTGAGCTTCCGAAAGGTATGAAAGACCTGGTCAGCCTTCGCCATTTAGATTTCGATGTTCTTGGCCAATTAACCTCTATGCCTCAGGGAATAGGAGCCCTTACTGAGCTTCGCACCCTATCTGCCTTCATCATCGATAATAACCGTGGTCATAACATTAGAGACCTTATGTATTTGAATAATCTCTCTGGAAGTATTTGCATCTCTGGTTTGGAAAATCTATGTCATGAAGATGATGTCAAGGTTGCTGCTTTGCACAGAAAAAAGTGCATATCTAAACTGCAGCTAAGATGGAATATATTTCAAGATAAGAAGATGGAGATTCAACAGGATTCGTTAACATGTATCGATGAGTTTATCCCAAATGTATGCTTAGAAGAGTTGCAGTTATTATGCTACCCTCTCTCTCGATTACCCCATTGGATGGCTGACGAGGATTTAAAGAACCTTGTTAGTATAACCCTCATTAAATGTGAAAATATTGAACTCAATACATCACTTGGGGAGTTGCCCAACCTGAAGTATCTTGAAATCACCCAAATGAATGGAGTGAGAAAAATTGATTGCTGTTTTCGTGGACAGATAAGTTATCCTGCATTTTGGTCATTAGAGACATTGGTAATTGATGGCATGTCAACTCTGGAAGCGTGGGAAGACGTAAAAACATACGACTTTCCACGTCTTTTGAAGCTCATCATCAAGCATTGCCCAAAGTTAGCTGAACTTCCTTTTCTTCCATTAATTGATTCTTTAAAACATTTGGAGATAAGTCGCTGCAAATCACTGCAATATCTGACTAAACAAAAACTACCGGGTTTGATAGAGGATTTAATTATAAACGAATGTCCGTTGTTAAAACTGAAGTGCTCAAAGGATGGTAAAGACTGGGACAAGATAGAACATGTGCCAAATATATGGATTGATTTAAAAGACATTCACTCGCATCAAGATGATTGCTCTGAAGATGATGGCAGGACAACAGGTACGTTTTGTACCATTTTACTCATTTATTAAGTACTTGGATTATTGATTTTCTTAACTGTAGTTTTGATCAATTGTCAAATTTCAATTTAATCTTATTGACTTAGGAGAGTTTTAACAAAAAGTAAATAATTTTTAATTTGTATACATATATACACTGATACACATATGAGTTGTCCAACATAAATATACCCAATTAAAGGCTATATGTATATGTATCAACTAAGTAGAGATAAATGCATTCTCATCTAAAGGATGGCATGGCACTATAGCAAGGCTGGGTCAACATCCAAATATAAATTGCTTCATACATTTATTTTATGAAAGTAATTCTCATAAAGCTATAACGTAAAATTTAATGAGAATTTATAGTCAAAGTTTAAAAATTTTGACCATTAAAAGTCAAATTAGAAACATTACTTTGGGACGGATAGTCGGTCGGACGGAGTAGAATAGATAATAAGTGTTAAGGTGAAAGATTGATTTTCTTCTTTAGTTTTCCAACGCTATTTTGGGCCAAGGATAAGTAAGCTTCCACATAGAAAACTAGATTTTTAATATCTAGCATGATTTCTTAGTAAGAGATTCCACCTCCAATTTGATTCAATAAATTGTCACTCACTGGATAGTTGGATATAATGTCTTTGTTGTGCATATTTTTGTTGAACCTTCAATAGTTAGGTTACTTAGGCTAGGTATATCTATGCTGAATGCATATTTATTTTGATCCCTTTGAGATTTTTGTTGGACCTGCAATAGTAGGTTTCTTAGGTTTATCTAGGGGTGTTAGCGAACCGAGCCGAGCCGAGACCGAGCTCGTTAGCTCAAGCTAGCTAAAAATTAGGGCTCGGCTCGAGCTCGATACTCCTTAAGGGTCGGGACTCCTAAGAGCCCGACTTGGCTTGGCTCAAGACTCAAGGGTTAGGGACTTTAGTATTTGGCCCATTTAAAAAGGGCTTAAATGGTGCTCATAGTCATTGTTTCTTTTTATTTTTTTTTGAAAACATAGTCATAGTCATAGTCATAGTCATAGTCATTGTTTCTCAGACAATTAGAGTTTGTTTTTATAGCTTTCATATTCTATCTCTTGCTTCTATCTCTCAACGTGGGACTATTTCTTTCCTCTATTATTGTTATTGTTATTAATTTATTATTATTAATATTATAACAAAAATGATCAACAAAAGCTCTAAAACTTGGTGAGAGCACTAGAGTTATGAAGTTTAATTTTACTCCTTGAGCCTTAAATATGAAGAAAAGTTGATGCTAATAATTTATTTATTACCAAAAAAAAAAGCTTGAGCTTGGTCACGAGCTTCAGAGCCGAGCCAAGGTTGGCTCAGGCGTGGCTCGTTAAGATCTCGATCCGAGCTCGTATCGAGCTCACTCAAACCATTTATACTAACCATGTCAAACCGAGTCTCGAGTAGTTTACGAGCAAGCTTGGCTCGTTAACACCCCTAGGTATATTAATGTTGAATGTACATATATTTCACTAATCATTATTATGAACATTTTTCTTATTGAATATAATTAATGGAGATGTTTTTTCACAGATTCACTTTCAGACGACTTTGATTACTCTGAAGATTCAGATATTGCTGATCTCGTATTTAGAGAGGTATAGTTTTATCTAGTTACTTATATCAGAGTTGTATAGCTGTTTTCCAAGTATCCCAACCAATTACAACTTATTTATTTATTTTTTTAAAAAAAATGTTTTAACCAACTAATTTATTGAAAGCAAGCGCTATGAATAAACTTAATTGTATGTTTTTATAATATCAATTTTTTTATTACATGTTGTTTTATTAATAGATATTTTTGGTCAGTTGTGTATTGACAAGTGTGCTAGTCAAAGTGTTGCAATTGTCTGTGAAACTAAGGTAGGTGGTAATGAATAGCAATAAGAAAATTAATTACCAGTAAAGTTGGTAAAGAAGATGCCAATGCCTGGAGAAACTTTTGTTCCACCCCATATAAGTTTTGGCCTTTTGGGGTACAGTTTCATGTCAGTGTTCCTTTCCCTACCATCATTATGTACTGAATTGGCATTAAATTTAATGATATTGTTAGTTTTTTAGACAAGCATTGCTCCCCATAGTATTTTTATCTTGTGGAAGGATAATGGTCCTTAACGGGCTCAAACCCGGGTACTGGGCAAGGGAGCTAAACAGTATCTCCATCTTTGCCATCCTTGAAGTAGTTTATATATCTTATTTACTTTAAGGAAGATAACAAATAACAGATGGGGGTGTGTAAATGTGTAATGTTTTAACTTATCATGAGGGAAATACAAATGAAACAGTTGTTAGTGCAAACTGTATAGTGTATGTAGAAAAGAAAAAAGATTTCTTATATTATTTTGATATGTACATGAGTACTTTATATAGGGGTGAGGGATGCCTTCTACATTATTGTGATGCAATGAAGAGTCATAACTTCTGGCATTTCAACTACTCCTAATAACTCAAGTACATTCAAGTTAATTGACTGATTGCTGGACACTAAAAGTCTCAGTTACTAACCACACTTATAAATGATCAGCAATATCTTTCTAAGAGGCACCCACAGAGCCAAACTTCAGGCATGTCATGCAGAGTATATTTTAGTTCTTGAGCTCTGGTCTCTTGTCTTATAGGAAAATGTGAAAACTAATACATAGCTATTAATTTTTGTAAATTTTTTGTGTAATGTAGCCTATCATGCACATACCCTCCCAGTTTGCGGGTGAAATTTCTTAAAATTAGGCTTGATCTGTTTGTTGGATTTAATGTACTTCTGTAGTTACTATGTTTCTGCAGTATGAAACTAATGATTCACTATTTCTATGAAATTTTCAGTTTTGACTCTCTTGTCTAGAATCTTTCCAAACTGACTACTCGAAAGCTCCTGGATGTGATCTGCTAGCTGTTAGAGAAGCTATCAAACTCAAGTCTGTCCTTACAGAGAGCCCTATTCCTTTTTCCTTGCCTTGATTTCCAGCAATGGTGACTCAACAAGTGCATGCAATTTCACGTCTAGCGGTCTGCATTCTCATGTCTGTTTCTTGCTGTACTAGGTGTCAGTTGAGTAGTTTTTTTTTTTTTTTTTGAAACAAACCAAGCTAGGCATTCATTAAGAAGAAATCAAAGAGTCCATCAACACGTAAGGAGCAACCTCTTGGGGACAATGATTTTCCCAAATTTGTTCAACTCCATACGGAACAAGCCTAGCAAGAGCATGAGTGACAAAATTGCCTTCAAGCTTAACATGAGACCACTTAACAAAATGAAAATTAGAACAATTAAAGAGAATGTCATCTAGCACTTTGTCAATGTCAGCAGAAAATGTGGCTCCTCGTGACAAACGATCCATCACAACCTTGCAATCTGACTCAAGAATGTTTCCTTTCAATGTGTCAGTTGAGTAGTTGACTAAGAATGTTTCCTTTCAATATCTGATGTTTGAGGACTTTTATTGTTTTGATAATATGGTGGTGGCAGTGATTAAATCACCAAAATAAAAATCTCATCTGGGTGTTCTGGATAAGCAAATAGTTGATGTATGTGTTTGTTTCGGTGTGTTGGGGGGGGGGGGGGGGGGGGGGGGGGGGATGTGATTAAGAATTTGGTTTCAGACCAACGGGAATTAGTCAAGTCTTGGAAGCAGGAAGCCATTTTAGAAAGGCCGAGTCAAGTAGAATCTGAATGTCATGTCTTGGAAGCAGGAAAGGTGTTTTAGAGGTCCAGTCTATGCAAGTCAATGGAGAAATAGATATCAAATCTTGGAAGCAGGAAGATGCTTTAGAAAGGTTGAGTCTTGAGTCAATGCTAGTCAAGGGGAATTTACATATTGATGTCAAGTCTCAAAAGCAGGGAGATGTTATAGAAAGGCTAAGTCAATGCAAGTCAAGGATCATGTCAAGTCTTGGGAGCAAGAAGATGTTTTAGAAAAGGTCGAGTCAATGCAAGTCAAGGGGAATATACATGTCAATGTTGCACTCGAATCAGAGAAGTGGGAACCATTAATCAAACAAGAAGCAATTAATTTCTTACTACTCTTGTGCGTTCATAGGGGTTGTTCCTATTGCAATCTGGGCCAAGTATCCCAGATTCAGAATGTACTGATCTTAAGAGTAGTTTCGCCTCTCCAATTGTACTCAACTCTTTCTTCCTTGTTCAATGATATTGTCAGCCTGACTTTACCTTATTTTTATTAGTAGCTGTGACTGGAAATGTTGTAGGATTATTAATAATTGAAATTAAAGTGGGTGTGAGACTCTTAACTTTTGATATTATGAAGAGAGATGTGGTAAAATATACGAGTATTTGTTGTTTCATATCATGAAAGAAAGAGTGACAGTTAGATTAAGATGGACGTAAAATATAAATTGTAATAGTTAAATTTTATTTCATTTTTATTTGAAAACATTTTACGCATGACAATTTTCTAAAGTTACTAAATAATTTGGTCATGTAGTGTCAAAATTACCGGTCACTCTTACCTTAGATCTTAGAGAGGTTCAAGGTTTCGAATCCTACAAAGGTACTTAGTGGTAGGGATTCCCTTACCATACCCTTGTATAGTTGTACTTCCAAGTATGTGGCTCGTAGAAGACCGGAGCAAACAAATCGTGAGGATTGAGGTGATTAGGATCCTCCTTATCTTTTAAAAAATGTACTTATATATGTAGTGTCAATAAATTAAACGTTTCAAATATGAAAGTAACTTTTTTTTTTTCAAAAGGAAAAAATGCAAGTAACTTTAAATTCCTTTTAGTTGTCAATATTCTCTTACTTTCAATTGTCTTTTGACTCCTTTCCTTTTACTTTTACTTTTTTGACTCCAATACTTTTCCTTTTACTTTATACAAATATTCTAATTCTAAAAAATCTAACCGACATTCATCTTACATCAATTATCATTCTACGGTGTCTACTTCCTGGTAAGTTAATGGATATTGATGGTTTTTCATACCATTTGAATGCATCAATTCATTGAATTTTCTCCTTTATTTTCTGTTCTTTGTATAATTTAGCTCCACATTCTAGTATTTTTCAGCTTTCTATTCTTATAACATTATATCTTCCTCATGCCGCTTCAATGTCATGTACAGGGTCACTGACATTCCTGCAGTTTTTTCTGGTATTTGACATTATATCTTCCTCATACCTCTTCAAGTAAATATCTCTTTCCTTGCTAGTACATTTTCATTAGTATGAATGTGTGTTTTTCTCATAATATATATCTATATCTATATATATATATATATGTGTGTGTGTGTGTGTGTGTGTGTTTTTTTTTGGATTATTTAGATGAGTTCAATCTATGTTATTAAATTGACTTTAAAACATTTAAGGATACTATATGCCTATATAATGGTGTGGTATTTTGTCTTAGAATATTGAGATTAAAATACGTAAATATAAAAAATGAGTCCAACCAAAAACAGGACTTGTGATATTTAGAAATAGGGCTGGTTGAACTGAATATCCGATCCAAATGTTGAAAATCTAATACAGTATTTTTTTTATTAGCCTAAAATTTGATCCAAAAAACTGGTATATGATCTGAAGTATCCAAAAGTAGAAAAAGAAGGCTAGATATCCATTTAGATCCATTTTTTTACAGATTTTTTGGATATCTGAAATTTTAAAAGGCAATTGTTTATGATTAAATGTAGAAAAAGAAAAATGAGTCATGTAATTTGTATCAAATGGAGTAATAAAGCCCCAACTTTATGACTCAATTATTGGTTGCTCACTGTGCACCCCAATAACTTAAAAGGCTAAATTCCAAGAATGAATAATAATCAACTAACATAAGGATTAATATAAAAGTACAGGGAAATAAAGCAAAGAAACTTATTATTTCATTTTAGTAAACAGGTCTATCTTCTATGTAACAAATTAAAACATGGTCCGTATTAGAAAAAATATTAAGCAAAAAGAACATACAATTTAAACTCAAAGAATGTATTAGGTCTTACACTTGCCTTATTTGCACGTTAATGATCAATAAAAGAAGTTGTACAAATATATTCCGAAGTTCATGTGTAATAAAAAAGTTTGCAGCTATGTATACCATTGAGATGATTTCATATTTTCATGAAGTGTTAGTATCAATCAATAATGACCTATACCTGAACAGACTGAACTTGAATACAACTCAAACACCCTGTTTGACATGCCTTATTACTTCGTGTGTAACGTATGTCTGTATTTGTGTTGATAAATTTCTGTCTATGGTTTATTATTCACATTTATATTTGTTTTGTTTCATCTTATGAAGGAGCCATCCAAGAAGGGATTTATGCATCATCATCCATCTGCTATGGAAGCTGCATTTCAATCTGGTTTTGCATCAGCTTTGCTTTCTATTGCATTTGAAGGAATGGCACATATCATTCTTGTTGAGCTCAAGAAGATTGCTAGTGCTGATGAGGCGATGATTAAGCTCGAAGCTACTGTCACTGAAGCACAAGAAATACTTAGTAATTTGGACGCTTCCATGTTGGATATCCATGTTAACACCAAAATTGTCCTACAAAATTTGGTTGACACTTTAGCCAGACTCTGCTACAAGGCAGGGGATCTTACAGAAGACTTGGCGCTCAAGATCATGCACAAGAACATAGGTTCCAACAAGAAACCAGTGCTTAATGTCATCCGAACATCTCCAACAAGCTGGGGAAAGCCATATCGTATTAGCAACCTTCAGAAAGAGATTGATGATATACTAGAGCAATTGAAGCGCCTTATAAAACTCTTACCCGAAGGCAGCAACAAGGAATCTAATGGTAACTGCAGTCTGAATGAGGTCGTACCAAACTTGATTGGAAGGGAATGTGACAAGAAGGAAATAATTGAGGAGTTAATTTCATGCTCTTCAAACTATAAGGGAGTTTGTATTGTGGGTATGGATGGACTTGGAAAGACTGCACTTGCTCTGACTATTCTTGAGCAGACAGAAATTTCTGAACAGTTTGATCTTATAAGATTATCAATGGACACATGCGGTGACTTCAAATTTAACAGAGTTGTCATTGAACTCGAGAATAACTTGGTTGCTGGCAGCAGTCATAGAAGCTTGTTGATCCTCTTTGACAACTTGTTGGATGTTAAATCATATGACTGGGATAAGTTTTGGTCATACATTACATCCAAAGAGATTGGTGGCAGGCAATACACATATATCAAAATCCTTGTCACCACTGTCAACGCAGGAGTTCCAGAGGCTACTAAGACAAAGGCACATCACCTCAGTTTCTTATCTGATGAGGAGTGTAAGAAGGTCCTTATAGAAAGAGCGCAATTCCACATCAAACCATTACCTGAGCTTGAGCCATCCTTGATACATTCTGCCGATGGCCTAGCAAAACAATGTGAAGGATTACCTTATGTTGCTAGAATTCTCGGGGTTAAGCTTGCTCATTGCGATTTTGATGAACTCGTGACTATGATCAATCAACCATTGTGGGTTTCAACGGTGTTTAAAGCTGAGATTTTACCAGCTTTGAGGTCAGGATATCTTAGCTTGGGGCCACATTTGAAGCAGTGCTTTGCTTACTTTTCTCTCTTCCCTCAGAATTATTGCTATGATGTTGATGAATTGGTCCAACTCTGGGTGGCAGAAGGCTTTATTGAGCAGGATCGTTGCATATCAATCGCCTTACAAAATAGCAACATGTACTTGAATGAGTTACGAAACAAGTCTATTCTTCAAATTACACATGAAGCTACTGACAATGGGAAACCAGTGTATAAGCTGCATGAGTTCAACCATAAATTTGCTCATATAGCTGCTTCATGGACGTGCCAACGGATTGATGAAGGTTTGTCTACTTTACGCTCTTTGGATTCTGATACTCGTCATTTGTCCGTGTATGTGACAACATTGATTCTATGACCATATGGGCAAAACTTAAGAAACTAAAGCACCTAAGGACTTTTTTGTCGTTACGTAATAGAAAATTGATTGGTGCTATCCCACCCGAGCTTTTCAAATCTCTAACTCGTCTTCGAGTATTGGTCTTAAGTAAAACTGATATTGTTGAGCTACCTGATTCCATAAAAAAATTGAAACGCCTTCGGTACTTGGATGTTTCCTATACCTCTCTTAAAAAGCTACCTGAAACACTCGTTGAACTTCCCACCCTACAATACCTTAAGCTCAAAGATACAAAATCTCTCTCCTACTTGCCGAGTGGTTTTCATGAATTGACAAACTTGTTGTCTCTAGATTGGGAAAGACGCGATTTGATGCGTGTAGGTGTACCATCTAACATTGGAAGTCTTTCTGCCCTTCAGACCTGCCTTTATTTTCTGTACATGACATAGAAGGTTATACAGTTAAAGAACTGAACAATATGAACAATCTTCAAGGGTCGATCTGCATTCAAAATTTGGAAAACATCAAAGATATGGAGGAAGCTAAAACAGCTATGTTATGTAACAAGTCATTCCTCAAGAGCATAGAACTAAAGTGGACGCAATCAAGGAGTGACTCGGCTGCTAAAGATGTTCTTACAGGCCTTAAACCTCATGATTACTTAACCGAGTTGAAAATCACAAAGTATGGATCTAGCAAGTTTCCACAATGGATATGTCATTCCTCTTTAATGGTTGAGAAGATACATTTGAAAAAATGCAATGTTCAAGTCATGCCATCATTTGGTGAACTCTTGAACCTCAAAACCCTTATCATTCAAGCATTTGCAAATCTAAAATTCCTTGATTACCATTTTTGTGGAATAGGAGTTGGCCACTTTCAGTCATTGATATCTCTAGAGTTAGAGGAATTGGCTCAACTTCAACAATGGACAAGACTAGATGCAAATGATATGCCTCGACTTCGTGTTCTTAAGATTAAGTTGTGTCCAAAGCTCGAGAACTTGCCTTCTCTCAAATATCTTACTTCTTTGACTGATATGCAAATTGAATACTGTCCGATATTAAAATCATTACCAGAGCTCCCAGACACACTCAAATCACTTGTTGTAATCGAATGCAATTTGCTCAAAGAGCGATGTCAAATTGGAGGTGCGGATTGGCACAAGGTAGACTGCATTTCTAAAGTAGAAATTGATGATATGGAGATTTGTACATCAGGTGCCTCTCATAAATAAGGTACTCCGTGCCTATCTGTCAATATCAAATTACATTATTGTTTATTATGTACTCCATATGAGAACAATTCTACGGAGTTTTTTTTTTTTTTTTTTCTCGGGTGTTGCACCGGATTTTTTACTTTAATTAAACCTTGTTTTATTATTTATGGGGTGTTTTTTTTTTTTTTAATTAGACCTTATGATTTGTAATTATATACATTTATTATCCTGTTTATAACATGGTTGATTTGCTGTACAGATTAACAGAAGCTTTTACCCAGTGTTATTTACATAGCTATAATACATAATACCCCTATATTATATTTTGTTTTAACATAGTTGTAACTGTTATGATTTGTTATTTATTTTTTTAGTTCTTCCCAGTATTCAACTGATAATGTTGACATGATTAAAGACCTGTGGGCTAAGTATGTTCTCGAGCTTAAGCAAGATAATGCTATTGAAGGAAATGAAGATGGTTGGACATCGCCTAATGAGTTTGATTTGTCCATTATTTTTTGGGTAATGTAAGACATTTTAGAAGTTTATGTCTTGTAGGTTAAATTAGATGGCATGAAATTTGCTTAATGAGTTTGGTGTATAATTTTGGGGAAAATTGTAGGGTTATTTATTTATTTAGTGTTTATGTAAAATATTTTGGGAGATCAAACTAGATTTAATGATTGTGTTGTAAAAGAGCTTATTAACTTTTGTTTATCAATAATATGATCTATGAACATTACTCTCCGTTATAAAATACTTGCTCCATTTCTACTTTTTTGCATTATTCATCTATTCTAATGTTAGTGATTTATACATAAGAAAATATAGATTTGTGGGTATTTTTTGGAATCGTCTCAATAAACAGATTATTAATTCAACAACATACGTGCATAGGAGAAATGGAGCAACCATTTAAACAAAGATATTATTGACAAAGAGACTTGTTGATGAATGCCACTATTTTACCCCTCTTTAGGATGGATTTACCCTCATTTGTCACTTGTTTGTGCCCTCTCTAGTCGATTTTATCCTTTATTTTCTTCTTCTTCTTCTTCTTCTTTAATCTCTTCTTGTGTTTTTTAATGTTTTTGTCTTTGTTTTGTAAGGTTATACTGCTTTTGGAGGAAGAAAGAGAAGCTATGTTAGTCAAGGAGGAGAGATGGCAGTTTGGAGAGGGCGTGCAGCAGTCCCAGAAGCTGTGGGCGCAGAAGAGTAGGCCGCGGGCGTGGAGAGCTGTTTTGGCAGATTTCCCATGAACCTGAAGATGGCAGGCCACGCCCTAAGAGAAGGCTCTCTACTGTTCACCGCGGGCACGGCATGTGAGAACGGGGGAGATTTTCTCCTCTCTAACTTAATGATTAGCGTAGTGAGTGATAATGATTGATTGGATATTGCTTTGAATTGATGATTTGTGCTTAAATTGCTTGGAATTATTGTTGTGCACCTTTAATTTCATCATTTGATTTCTAATTAAATTGGATGCATGGGAATGATCTAGTTTAGACCTTGCTCTATTTCATCAATTTGCTTGAACAATTGCATGGAAATGAGTTGTTTGGGTAGGATTAATGTTCCCTGACATTTATTCATGGTAATCATCATTGTTTCCCTAGTTTGATCATGATTTGAACCCCCTCTTCCTAGTGATTTGATCATATTACCTTAATCTAGATTTTCTTGTTCCTTTTAGTTTATTTAGTTGATTTTAATTCAATTAGTTGCTTTCTGTTATAAAATAGAGAGAAATATAAGAGAGATTGATAGAGAATATATCTGTTCATATTATTCCATATGATAGGGGTATATATATACATAGAATGTTATAAGTAGAGTTTGCTTAGATAAGAATAAACCATAGTTCTAGAATATTCTGGAAACATACAAAGAGGATAATGGATATCCACACATTATTTTCATAACACTCCCCCTTGTCCATTATCGAAGATTGTGCCTTGTTAAAACCTTATTAGGAAAAACCCTGTGGGATAAAAACCTAATGAAGGAAAAAGAGTACAACATTATTCGTAATACGCTCGAAATGCTGCCTCGTTAAAAACCTTACCAGGAAAATCCAATACGGGACAAAAATCATGGTTAAGGGAAAAAGAGTGCAGCGCGTAATTTCTCCCCCTGATGAATGTATAGCTTGAGGTCTTCTAATGCAATGAATCCAATATAGTTGAGTGTCTTCACACATGATGCAGAATAATATCATTCCTTGATTTTAATTTCGAGTCTTCCAAATCTTCAAATTTTTACTCAAACAAGTGAGTCTTCATATCACCAAACCTATAACAATAATACATGTTTTTGTCCACATTTCATTCAAAATCTCTGTTCAAAGTTGCCTTAACTATTATACTTATGCCTTCTTCTGGAGGTCATGAATAATCGAAATTGATGATCATTATAATTTGATTAAACATTCCTTAATAATAATATGGCAACCCATGATATTATTAATGTTGATTTTTCAATCTTGTATGAAATAATAATATAGCAGTATAGCACATGTAATTATATACATTGATCATGGTTCTTCTGGACCATGATAAAACAGTCTCACGCATAAGTATCTTGTTGATTCTTTAGAATATTTATAATTAACACGATAGTTCTCTTTCATATACAAATAGTAATTCTCATTACTAACACTTATATGCTCAAACTTCAAGTTGAGATGTCAATGATTTAGTCACATAGACTTTTCAAGAATTTGATAGTAATTGTATTATTCAGGAGATAAACTTTGTAGGGTTGGATATTTAAATACGTCGTATATAAGTTCTTCAGGAACTTTTTTTACATGATTCATAATGTGCAATTAAATTAGTGTCATCAATAATTTCATTACAATTATAAGCCCATTGGAATATAAATATTTATCTCTAATTTTTCATCAAAGTTGTAAATATGTCTTATTATACTTTGAATGAACATTCACATACACCACAATCATTGTAAGAAATTAATCCATGCAATATGAGATACATAAAACATGATAACATATTAAACAAATTATACAATGAGTAATGCATCTAACTTCCTACATATGCAATAAACCATTAACCTATGACTCACATGCACATGAATATAAGACTCAAAATGATGCAAGACACTGTACAGTGTGGATTTAAAAATCCATATTTCATTGGACTTCGGGTCCATGATAAACTTATGATCATTATCATTATGTCGACATCAAAATGAACATATATTCCAGATCCCTTACTCATTAGTCCATTCCATTATGCATATGCATTTTATTCATCGGTTCCATTATGTACCGGTATCATAAAATTCCTTTAACTTACATTCCGCATGCTATTTTACTATGATATCTGAATACATTTCTCATTGGTACCATCATAACTTTTCTTACATCATAGGCCATCTATTATAATAATTCAGATATCTATATCACTTTTAGGGTATTTCATACACTATGGTATTTATATACCATTACACTATTAGTGTCAACTGCACTATCTTGCCAAATATCATATCTATTAAACATATCTTTCTTTTGGAACCGATCATATACAACCTACACTTCAGGTGTAGTAATTCAAGTACAATTGGCAAGATTCTATCTCAATGTATACGCATTATTAATATGACCAAAATGTATCTTCAACGCTATGCAACATGAGTCATAACTGAATTCAAATCAAATGATAAATGTGCAATATATCTTGATAATATATATACAAAAGTTGGCATATATATAACTTTTCAAACTACCATTGTAGGGATCACATATATTCTTTATTTATTTATTTCGATTTTTCCAACTTTTGCTATTTCTTCTTCCCCTAAGTTGGTAATATATCTCTTTTATAGGGGCGTCTAATTCTATACCAACTTAGTATATAAATTTGCATTAAAATTCATTTCATTGGGAGGATCACAATCAAAATTTATCTCTTCTGGAGAACAATTTCGATGAAGAATCATTTATTCACTTACTTTATATTTCATGTGTATTTATTATTAAAATTTCATTAATATTTTCTCTTCTGGAGATCAATGTCAATGGGGAGACATATGTTGTGCAGTTGTACGTTTTTCTTTCTTCTCCAATTTAATATGTGCTGACATGTAATAGCCCCAATCAAAAGAATTGTTATACAAGCATAAATCACTTGCTCCTAATTCTAATAGGTGATGATCTTCTGGATCGTTAAAGACTTAATTAGTGTATTTGGTGAGCTTCTGATCACTTGATAGTTGACAACAATATATAATTTATTTTGGTGAACTTCTGGTCAACCATTACTCCTTTATCAGCCAATACTCCTTTATATAAAAAAAAAAAAAAAAATCAAAACATATTAAATCTTGAAAATTTCATCAATACAAATTATTATAACTCACAATCCAAATATAACTCAATCTCAATATTACGTCTTACCATTCAATTCATTTTATATATTTAACATTGAGAAAGCGTAGCACATTATCAAATGAAACTTCAGGTTTCCATTACGGGTAATTATTATTAAACCCGGATGACCTAATTTAATTATCACATCCAATCACTTCTCTAAATTTAAACTCTGGTCAGTTTTCAACACTAGTGATCACTTTATTAAACTTACTATATGCATGGCCATAAATGTGATGTGATTTTAGAACACCAACATGTGTTTCTTTATATAATTGGCAAGACAATCAATTAATATTTTATCCAATAATTACTCATACTCTACTGGAGTTTAAACTATAAACTTGATACATGTTAATCTTGTTGGATATTTCATACACTTATGGAGTCTTTTATATAATCATGAAACATATGAACTTTACTAAAAGTGATTTCTTCTAGAAATGTAATGAGATTTACCATTTCCTCAAATTTGTCATTGTCAATAGTGACTCCTTTCCTTTTCAAAGATACTTAATTATCTTTAGAACCTATTGATTTATCACGCTTCAGGCATGCTATAGGTTCATCAACAATTGATGTTGTACTTTTAGGACATCAATTTTAAATTAGAGCATTTACAACTAGTATATGATGAATGTCATTTGTTTATATCCATCTTCAGGATGGTATCATTTCAAAATATTTAATTAATTTGTCACCACTTCTATTAAATAAATCGTTGATATTTAAGTTATTGTATGTATCAAACTGACCATCAATATATTTTATTATTTATATGCAAGGGTTATATACAATCACTCCCTAATCCTTGCATATGGGGGTATGGAATGAATCAATCCAACAACCTTTAAAATCCTTGCAACTTTTAAGCCATAAATTCTTTTGGCAATGTCATGTATCAAGTAACATGTTCCTTTTAACAAAAACATGCTTATATAAAATTATACTTATAGAACACTTATCATGTTCCTCTGTCCAATTACATTCATCTTAAAAAAAAAACAAAACCTCTTATATTTATGGGCATAACAAAACGTTGATTATGTATAGTTTCTCACAATGTCATGTTTAATTACTTGAACTCATAACACACTTTTTGCTATATATTTAATTAATTAAGGAACTTCAAGTCCATATGTACGAGAATATATACCAATCCATCTACATTTTTTAGAAAGAGAAGGTAAAAATAAGACATGACATAATCAGTTCGATTTTTAATCAAAACATACCTTATTTGATCCACTCAAATATACTAGCCAAATTAAAATTAATCTTTGGAAACATAAGTAAACATAAGTAAACATGACATTGTGTTTATAGAATCACGTTAGTATGTAGTGGATATCTAAGCAATATGCTTTAGCTTTGTAGATCATGCACATTTCTTTGTATTATCCTTAAGGGTTTTGAGCCATTTATATGTTCAAGCTAGTGTGAATACTCTTTATAAATATAAGGAAGTTCAGGTCCGCACATCATATTCAATTTACATTCATTCCAATAATCTAACTCCAAGTAGGTACATAATACTATAATTGAATGAGAAGGTAAAAATATGAAAACCTACTTCTTCACGCTTTAATAAAAAAACATACCTGAATCGATTGAATCGGCTATACTGTCGGATCAATTATATCAATATATTGCCTGATAAAGCTTAATTAGAAAATAGAAACAAGCACATAAGCAACCAAAATTAACACGTTCACGTTAGTGGAAAACCACATGTTTCATATCATACTTGAAATATAAAAACATAATTCAATACATAAATTATAAATAGTTTCACATGTACCTTAGGCTTACTTCGTACAATTAACAAACATTCAAGGCATTAGACATAAGATTTCACAAACAAATTATATGGGTAAATAATTGTTAAATCAAACCATTCATATTTGCTATCAAGCTAAGCATAGAGAAATAACCAAACTCATTTACGGATAGGAAAAGTAATACAAAAATCTAGCAAATATATGTAATACAATTTCATGAAAACCATACGTTAATAAAATTAACCTCAACTATTCCCAAATTGCTGGGAAACAATATAAACATATTATGTAAAGGTTTAAAATTAACAATAACAGGATAGTTTAGAATGAACTTTCCTGATATCAAAACCTTTTCCACTATAAAAACCAGCCTTATCGTCAACTTCATATTGTCAACGTCATCTACTAGCCTGTAACTCATGAAAACGTTAATGAAAAGAAAATAAAGTATAGCAATGATTCAAGATAAACAAACCAATGCAACCGAAAAATAATACGAGAGTTCTTTGTAATTAAATAAAACGGAACTACCATTAACATTCCAAAATATTAATACCGTGCGACTCCTTGTACTAGTCCCAAATTAATTAATGAGGATTGGGAATGATATGACATTCTTGAAACGTGTGATTTCATTATTAAAAGATCAAAATCCATGATCAAAATTAATCTCCTTCTAATTTCTTCCCAAGATGCGACACAACAAGATAATAATGAGCATAATTTAGCACATTCAGTATACAACGAATTAATCATTAACCTAAGAAATCAACAATAAAATTTACATATTGATTAGAGCTTTGGTCTGATAACGTGTTATAAAATAGAGAGAAATATAAGAGAGATTAATAGAGAATATATCAGTTCATATTTGTAATACCCCATATTTTAAACCCGTTTAATTATATTAATCAAATTTATTAATTTAATAATGTTCGATTTCCTTCCAAATTATTTTAAAAATATAAATATGTATTTAGATAATACAATAGCATTATTTAACTTATCAATATATAATTTTACGGAAATAATAATTACATTTATAAAATATTTTATACGTATGAGTTAAGCCGAAAATGTAATACTCGAAAATCATATTTTTACTTTGAGTATTTCTTTGCTCCAAGTCAAAGGACCCAAGTCCATTTCTTACTCCTAAAGCATGACCAAAGTCACAAACTTCTCTTACAAACTTGAATACTTGGCCTCCAATTTGTTGACATCATACATGATGTCAATAACATGACCTCATAAACTTCCTTGACCCCCAAGTTGTTGACATCATACATGATGTCAATAGGGCTCTCAAACTCTATAAATAGGATCCAAAGTTCAGCCATTTTAAGCCAAAAGTCTCTTGCCCTCAAAGCTCCATCCTTCTTTCTTCTCTCTTCCTCCCATTTTCGTACTTCTTCATCCCGTATATGTTCCAGGCCATTTTTCAGCCACTTATGTTCATTTTTTAGCATTTTGATATTTGAGACAAAGTTGTTCTTCTCGAAAAATCCTTGAGGTTAGGCTCAAGAATTACCCAATTCGGAGTTATATACTATGAGATATGGCCTCTGCAAGATCTGACTCCTCCTTTTCAACGTGAACCTTTCTACTTTAGGTTGTTTTGCGGTTAGTATTCTAAAACTAATATTTATTTTCAAGGTTTTATATCTGATTTTATTACTCCATATAATGTTTATTTAGGAGATAATTCATGGTAGTAAATCTAGGTGAATAGTTGTAAAGAGTCAATATAATTGTTCATGCACGACTAGTCTAGGGTCGTTATTTAATGGTTTAATGTTCATGGGTTGAAGACTTTTTTAGGATTATTGGTTCCTTGTAGGGGGAATTGCAAGTTTGAGATTAAGAAATTTGTGTTTGTTGCAAAAGATCAAGGTACGTATTCGTGGCTAGATCTTTAACTATGTGATTTTATTCATAAATGTGTTTTATGTTTTGAATGATGAACTATGTTTGAATGTTTACCAATGATTTATGAATGTTTATAAAATAAACCGTGTAAGCTTGTTTCAATTAAAATGATTGTTTGATCTTAAATATTTAAATGCTTTATAAGATTGGTTGTAATTAAACTTGGTTTACTAAATTGTTTGAAAAGGAAATGTTATTATTTTAATCATCCCATACATGGGAATTGGAAGATTGATTTATCAAAGGTGTTTATTGGATTTTCTTGACTCCCACTATGCGGAGATAAATGATAAGACTATGAGCTTTGTATGATCTAGTCTTTCCTCGAGTATAGACTATGTAAATGAGTTACTAGCTTGAGGGGTGTGCACACTTAGGTTGGGAAAATTGTTTATGAAATGGTTGATTATCCAACCTTTATTGGAAAATACTTTAGAGAATTATAAATTTTGGATGTTTTCCAAAATATGAAATCTTGTCTATGGAAAGTTTGAATAACCATGTTTTCATGAGAATTATATATTTCGAAAAAAAAATGTTAATCAACTAAATTAATTTACGTATTTAGCACTTATATGTACTTAGCATTTTGCTAATACGTATTTCTCTTTTGTTTTGGCTTGTCCCTACTTATCATTAATGATGAGTAGATAGGTAATGACGACGAGTCAACGTGAGCTAAATGTTGCATCGGGGACGAAGGGCAAAATCACTTAGTCTAGATTCACTGTTATGAATTAGTATGAGTATCATGAAGATTTATGTTTCAAAAACTATTTCTATTTTCAATTAATTAATGAAAGCTAAGATGTATTTCTTCCGTTGCAAGTCTCTGTTTTTAAAAGCCTTACGTTATCACGTGGCGGTAATGCTCCTAAACTACTCTCTTAATTATATTAATAACATTATTATTGGAGAGTAATTTGGGGGTGTTACAAAGTGGTATCAGTTTTCGGGTCTTAAAAAGATTAAAATGGGAAAATAAAATTGATGGGTAGACCTAAGAAGGGCATATAGGATAGAGTTTTGCATTGTTTTTTGTAAATACATACTAAGTATTTGAGTAAAAACTATTTTTTTTATTTTAATTTGAATAAAGATTAATAGTAGGGATTGTTGGATTGACAATGAGCTCTGTCTAGGCAGGATTTGGGCTCTGGGCGACGTTGACTCTAACCTCTCCCACCTGGGATCTCATTGGTCCAACTAACCCACATTATGAATCAATTATTCAACTTATAATTATATTATATTTTCAAAATTAAAAAGTTTGAAACGTATTCGAAAATGATTTCAATCCTTACGTGAATTATGTGCATATGGAGTCCAAACTATATAGATATATATATTTTAGACTAAAAGGATCAAAAAAAAAAATTCAAAATATAGCAAGATTGATGGTTATTTGGGAATTTTTATATTCCAAGGTATATCGAAAGTTCATGAATTATACAATAATTATTCCTAAATTGGAATAGATTGAAAGGTGAATTATGTGGTCAAGTATTTGTCGATTTGTGTCTCATAATTGTATGAAAATTATGATGAAACTTGTGATAAATTTATTTCGAGATGTTACCTATATATTGATGCTTTTAATGACAAATTTAGGCTTGAATAACGTTTAGTACTCAAGATATTTTGTGAACAGTAAAGTTATCACAACTTTGAGTCTTTGTTGAACGGATGAATAATTTATTGTAAATTCATTGTTCTTAATTACCACGTTATTCAGGACAATGTCGCTAAGGCAAGGAAACAAGAGAGGAAGTAGATCCAAAGTGAACTCGGTCATCAAAAGGCTAACTAAAATAACTGAAAACATATCCAATGTCGTTTCAAACCAAAGAAAAACCCACAACGATCTAGATAGTTTTGGGGAAGTTTTCAAAAGAGTTGCTGCAGCCAAACCACCCACCTACCTTGGCCAAGTAGACCCGGCTAGCCTAGAAAACTGGGTAAGAGAATTCGACAAACTTTTTGATGCTATCAATTGCCCCGAGGAATTAAGAGTTAACAATGCTGTCTATTACCTTAGAGAAGAAGCTGATTTATGGTGGAGTCAAAGGAAAAATGACTTGATGAGTAAACCCGACTTTGGGTGGATTGAACTTAAGGAAGCCTTGAGAGCAAAATTTTATCCTTCCTATTTAAGGAAACAAAAGTGTATGGAGTTTACTAACCTTAGAATGGGGAATATGACCATAAGTGAGTACTATAGTAAATTCATTGAATTAATGAGGTTTGCACCCGAAGTAGTACCAACTGAAGCCCTTAAAGCCCAAAGATTTGAACAGGGTCTGACTTTAACCCTTCAAGGGAAATTGGGGGGAGTAACCTTTGAAACCTTAGATGAAGTTTATGGGAGATCAGCCCACCTTTATGGGATTAAGGGAAGAGAGTTGGAGGGGAACTATTCTGGTGAGAAAAGGAAGGTTGGTGGGAGCTTCCATGGGAATGAGAAAAAGCCTAAGACCAATGGGAATTTCAGTGGGGGTTTTAATGGAAGGAGGGATAATAGGGGTGACTTTGAAAGAGGAAATGGGAATCAAGGGATTGGAGACAAACCCAAAAGGTCCTATTTTTGTAAAAGGTGTAGGAAAGACCATCCCGGGAAAGATTGTGAAGGGAATCCAGTGAGTTGTCGTTATTGTCAAAAACTGGGTCACCGTGAGTATGAATGTTTCAAGAAAGCCTCTGATGTGCAGTCCGGTAAGACCCCTGATGTGAGGAACCAACCTAAGCCAACTCAAAATGCCGGTTTCACTCCTAAGCCTGGACCGAGTAACATTGGTGGATCTGCTTCTAAAGGTCGCGTGTTCGTGATGAATAGTCGTGAGGCCACAAACACTTCTGATGTGGTAATTGGCACTTTCTTTATCTATTCTATATCTACTAAAGTCTTATTTGATTCGGGGGCGTCCCACTCTTTTATTTCTAGAACTTTAGTAGATAAACTCAAGTTAGAAAATCCGGTGTCTGTTTCCTTAGATATTGCTATCCCATCAGGGGAAGTAATGGGTTGCACTAAGATGCATCGGGGTGTACCACTTATCATTTCAAAGGTGGAATTCCCGTCAGACTTAATCGAGCTTGACTTACAAGATCTCGATGTCATTTTGGGGATGGACTGGTTGGGAAAATACAAGGCCCAAATCGATTGCGAGGCCCAAAAGGTCACGTTGTTTGGCCCAAACAGAGTTAGGGTAACTTACCAAAGGGAAGGGAAGAAATCAGGGTTGAATATCATATCTGCTTTGCAACTTAAGAAGTGTGTGGCAAAAGGGTATCCACTATATATGTGTAGTGTTCAGGAGATAGAAGATGGGGATAGAGGGGATGGAAAGAATATTCCAATAGTAAATGAATTTCTTGATATTTTTCCTGAGGAAATTCCAGGAATGCCACCTGTGAGGGATGTTGAATTTACCATAGATTTAGTACCAGGGACAGGACCCATTTCAAAGGCTCCATATAGAATGGCCCCGGTAGAGATGAAAGAGTTGAAGACTCAATTAGATGAATTGTTGGAAAAGGGATACATTCGGCCCAGCTCATCACCATGGGGTGCACCTGTTTTGTTTGTAAAGAAGAAGGATGGAAGTTTGAGGTTATGTATAGATTATCGAGAATTAAACAACGTGACAGTCAAGAATAAGTATCCGCTGCCTAGGATCGATGACTTGTTCGACCAGTTGAAGGGAGCGGGAATATTTTCGAAGATTGATTTGAGGTCAGGGTATCACCAGTTGAGGATAGCAGAGTCGGACATTGCAAAAAGTGCTTTTAGGACTCGTTATGGTCACTATGAATTCACTGTAATGCCATTTGGGTTAACCAATGCACCCGCAGTTTTCATGGATTTAATGCACCGAATTTTTAGGCCATACTTGGACAAGTTTGTAGTGGTGTTTATCGATGATATTTTGGTGTATTCGAAGGATCGAGATGAGCATGAGGATCATTTGAGGGCGGTATTGTCAACCTTGAGAGAGCATCAATTGTATGCTAAACTCTCAAAATGTGAGTTTTGGTTGGAGAAGGTAGCCTTCCTAGGTCATGTGATTTCCACGGAAGGGGTATCAGTTGACCCGGCAAAGGTAAAGGCGGTAAGCGAATGGCCAACCCCGAGGAGTGTGTCGGATGTTCGGAGTTTTCTTGGGTTAGCAGGTTATTATAGAAGATTTGTTAAAGATTTTTCAAGAATTGCAAGGCCTATGACGAGTTTGATGAAGAAGGAATGTAAGTATGAGTGGACTCCGGAATGTGAGAAAGCCTTTCAGTTATTAAAAGAAAAGTTGACTACGGCTCCCGTGTTAGCCCTACCAGATGGAAGTGAACAATATGAAGTATATAGTGATGCATCAAAGTTTGGGCTAGGTTGTGTGTTGATGCAAAATCGGAAAGTAATTGCTTATGCCTCGAGACAATTAAAGCCCCATGAAGTGAATTACCCCACCCATGACTTAGAGTTAGCCGCAATTGTGTTTGCCTTGAAAATTTGGAGACACTATTTATATGGGGTGACATGTAAGATTTTCACCGACCATAAGAGTTTGAAGTACATATTCACTCAAAAGGAGCTGAACATGAGACAAAGACGATGGTTGGAGTTTATTAAGGATTATGACTTAGATATCCAGTATCATGAAGGAAAGGCTAACGTGGTGGCCGATGCTTTGAGTAGGAAGTCAAGTCATGGAGTCAATGCAATGATTCTTCCGGATCAATTGTGTGTGGAGTTTCAAAAGATGAATTTGGAGGTAATGGAGCTAGGAGAAGTAAATAAATTGCTATGTGCTTTAACTGTCAAGCCATCAATTTATGATGA
The DNA here is from genome assembly GCF_948465745.1 of Chenopodium album. NCBI lineage: Eukaryota > Viridiplantae > Streptophyta > Magnoliopsida > Caryophyllales > Amaranthaceae > Chenopodium > Chenopodium album. Next base: position 77,191,107 of record NC_137838.1, read on the forward strand.
GATTCGAGATAGCCAACTAGGGGATGAGAAGTTGAAAAGGATTAGAGAAAAGATCGAGGAAGGGCAAATAATGGATTTTTCAATATCTGACGATGGGAGTATGAGATTTAAAGGAAGATGGTGTGTACCACATATTCCAAGTGATTTGAAGCAAAGGTTAATGGAAGAGGCACATAATTCTCCTTATTCAATGCATCCCCGAGGGGATAAGTTGTATAAGGGCATGAAGAAAACATTTTGGTGGCCGAATATGAAGAGAGAAGTAGCTGAATTTGTGGCTAGATGTTTGACTTGTCAAAAGGTCAAAATTGAGCATAAGAGACCGCAAGGGACGGTCCAATCCTTAGAAGTGCCTAGCTGGAAGTGGGATTCGATCTCTATGGATTTTGTGGGAGCGTTACCTAGGACAAGAGCAGGAAACGATACGATTTGGGTTATAGTAGATCGATTAACTAAGTCTGCAACATTCATCCCAATGAAGAGTACATGGACGATGGATCAATTGGGGAGAGCGTATGTGAAGTTTGTGGTTCGGTACCACGGGGTGCCAAAGGACATTATTTCAGACAGGGATTCGAGGTTTCTGTCTAACTTCTGGCAAGGTTTGCAAAAGGCGATGGGGACTAATTTGTTGATGAGCACCGCATTTCACCCTGCAACTGATGGTCAGACGGAGAGGACGATACAAACCTTGGAGGACATGTTGAGATCATGTGTAATGGAGTACCAAGGCTCTTGGGAAGATCATTTGGACTTAATAGAGTTCTCTTATAACAACAGTCATCATGCGAGTATTGGGATGGCACCATTTGAAGCATTGTATGGGCGAAAATGTAGGAGCCCCATATGTTGGAATGATATAAGTGAAACTGTTGTGCTTGGGCCAGAATTGATCGAGGAAACAGTAAAACAAGTAAAAATGATCCGAGAGAAAATCAAGGCTGCACAAGATCGCCAGAAGAGTTATGCAGACTTGAAAAGGAGAGATGTGGAATATGAAGTAGGTGAGAAAGTCTTGTTAAAGATATCTCCAATGAAGGGCGTAATGAGGTTTGGGAAAAAAGGGAAATTAAGCCCTAAATACATTGGCCCATACAAAATCATCCAAAAGATAGGAAGGGTAGCTTACAAGTTGGAATTGCCTAATGAGTTAGAAAGAGTCCACAATGTATTCCACGTAAGCCAAATCCGGAAGTACATACCAGATATTTCACACGTTTTACAACCCGAAACCATTGAAATGGATGAAAACTTGACCTACGAGGAAAGGCCTGTAAAGATTTTAGATAGCAAGGTGAGGAGCACAAGAAACAAAGATGTTAAGATAGTCAAGGTATTATGGTCAAACCATAAGACAGAAGAAGCTACTTGGGAAGCCGAAGCAGATATGAGAAAAAGATACCCAGAGTTGTTTTCTGAGGTCAGTAGTCGAGTTACGGGGGCGTAACTCCTTTTAAGGGGGGTAGAATGCGATAGAGTTTCGCGCTTTGGCTTATTTTAGTTAATTTTAAGTCTATCTAAGTTGTGCATGAGTCAATTTAAACTAACTTCTAGGTTGTGCATGATTCAATTTGAGCTAAATCAGATTATTTTACCAATAATTGTTTTAAGTTTCGAGGTCGAAACTTCTTTTAAGGGGGGTAGACTGTAATACCCCATATTTTAAACCCGTTTAATTATATTAATCAAATTTATTAATTTAATAATGTTCGATTTCCTTCCAAATTATTTTAAAAATATAAATATGTATTTAGATAATACAATAGCATTATTTAACTTATCAATATATAATTTTACGGAAATAATAATTACATTTATAAAATATTTTATACGTATGAGTTAAGCCGAAAATGTAATACTCGAAAATCATATTTTTACTTTGAGTATTTCTTTGCTCCAAGTCAAAGGACCCAAGTCCATTTCTTACTCCTAAAGCATGACCAAAGTCACAAACTTCTCTTACAAACTTGAATACTTGGCCTCCAATTTGTTGACATCATACATGATGTCAATAACATGACCTCATAAACTTCCTTGACCCCCAAGTTGTTGACATCATACATGATGTCAATAGGGCTCTCAAACTCTATAAATAGGATCCAAAGTTCAGCCATTTTAAGCCAAAAGTCTCTTGCCCTCAAAGCTCCATCCTTCTTTCTTCTCTCTTCCTCCCATTTTCGTACTTCTTCATCCCGTATATGTTCCAGGCCATTTTTCAGCCACTTATGTTCATTTTTTAGCATTTTGATATTTGAGACAAAGTTGTTCTTCTCGAAAAATCCTTGAGGTTAGGCTCAAGAATTACCCAATTCGGAGTTATATACTATGAGATATGGCCTCTGCAAGATCTGACTCCTCCTTTTCAACGTGAACCTTTCTACTTTAGGTTGTTTTGCGGTTAGTATTCTAAAACTAATATTTATTTTCAAGGTTTTATATCTGATTTTATTACTCCATATAATGTTTATTTAGGAGATAATTCATGGTAGTAAATCTAGGTGAATAGTTGTAAAGAGTCAATATAATTGTTCATGCACGACTAGTCTAGGGTCGTTATTTAATGGTTTAATGTTCATGGGTTGAAGACTTTTTTAGGATTATTGGTTCCTTGTAGGGGGAATTGCAAGTTTGAGATTAAGAAATTTGTGTTTGTTGCAAAAGATCAAGGTACGTATTCGTGGCTAGATCTTTAACTATGTGATTTTATTCATAAATGTGTTTTATGTTTTGAATGATGAACTATGTTTGAATGTTTACCAATGATTTATGAATGTTTATAAAATAAACCGTGTAAGCTTGTTTCAATTAAAATGATTGTTTGATCTTAAATATTTAAATGCTTTATAAGATTGGTTGTAATTAAACTTGGTTTACTAAATTGTTTGAAAAGGAAATGTTATTATTTTAATCATCCCATACATGGGAATTGGAAGATTGATTTATCAAAGGTGTTTATTGGATTTTCTTGACTCCCACTATGCGGAGATAAATGATAAGACTATGAGCTTTGTATGATCTAGTCTTTCCTCGAGTATAGACTATGTAAATGAGTTACTAGCTTGAGGGGTGTGCACACTTAGGTTGGGAAAATTGTTTATGAAATGGTTGATTATCCAACCTTTATTGGAAAATACTTTAGAGAATTATAAATTTTGGATGTTTTCCAAAATATGAAATCTTGTCTATGGAAAGTTTGAATAACCATGTTTTCATGAGAATTATATATTTCGAAAAAAAAATGTTAATCAACTAAATTAATTTACGTATTTAGCACTTATATGTACTTAGCATTTTGCTAATACGTATTTCTCTTTTGTTTTGGCTTGTCCCTACTTATCATTAATGATGAGTAGATAGGTAATGACGACGAGTCAACGTGAGCTAAATGTTGCATCGGGGACGAAGGGCAAAATCACTTAGTCTAGATTCACTGTTATGAATTAGTATGAGTATCATGAAGATTTATGTTTCAAAAACTATTTCTATTTTCAATTAATTAATGAAAGCTAAGATGTATTTCTTCCGTTGCAAGTCTCTGTTTTTAAAAGCCTTACGTTATCACGTGGCGGTAATGCTCCTAAACTACTCTCTTAATTATATTAATAACATTATTATTGGAGAGTAATTTGGGGGTGTTACAATATTATTCCATATGATAGGGGTATATATATACATAGAATATTATAAGTAGAGTTTGCTTAGATAAGAATAAACCATAAATCTAGAATATTCTGGAAACATACAAAGAGGATAATGGATATCCACACAATATTTTCATAACACTTTCATAATTGTAGCAGTTTTAATCTCTTATTAAAAACAACAAAAACACAAAAACTCCCCTTTCCTCGCAATAGATTCATGGTCGCACTATAATTATTGTGCAAATATCTCGTTTCCTTAGTGGTTCGACCCTTTGCTTATCACTATCTCGGTCTGGGGTGGTTCTGAGCATGTGCAGGGTGGTCGACCGCACAGGGCCCCTAAGTGAAACTACTATAAAAGGGCCCGACTTTTTAATTTAGTAACATACGTTTCCTTAAAAAATTGATTTTAGGTCATAATTCAACAAAATTGCACCGGGCCACTTTCAGTGTTAGCATTTAGGGTAGTGGATAACAACCTATCACCCGACCATCAGTTGTCTTACGTATGAGGTCTTTTATTTATTACAAAGAAACCTGCTCTATATAGAGGAGGTCTCTTTGCTTATTACAACCGATTTTGGCCAATTTTGTAGTAGTGATGAAAAAAATGAATTTTTTTTCTTACTATTTAAATTTGATTCTTTAAATCATACAAATTGATAAATATTAGTACTCCGTAGTAGTACTCCGTATAAGGGTGTGACCAAAGCTCACAAGAAAAACACGTTAGAAATAGGATTTTTTGTGAACCACTACCATTTACTTTACATTTTTGTGAACAACTACTATTTAAGTTTTTTTTTTTTTTTATTTAAAACAACTACCATTGTTTGTAAATTTGTTTGACTACCACTACTAGTTAACGGAAGATGTTAAAATTTCCGTCAAGTGGGACCCACATTAAGAGTTTCTTTCCAGTTAGTGTTGTAAATGACCAAATTAACCCTCTCAATATTTAGTCGCAGCAATTATTTAGCTTTGCATTGTTATGAATGTCTTTGAACTAACAATTTTGTGTTTTGCACAATATCTTTGAACAATGAGAAAGTTAACAGTAATATTTTGCACAACATTATTATGAATTTCTATTGATCTTCATGCCGTTTTCTGCGGGTATCAATGTGTGCAGAAAGTATAAATTTCTAACGAAAGTTTTATTTTATTTATTTATTTATTTATTTTTTTCATTGGTTCCTTACTAAATAGCTACTCCTACTAATTTAGTAATTCAATTAACAATAACCTTACTACATACAAGAGCAATATACATATTATTAAAACTGGAGCAACACCTTGAAATACATCACACAAATTCCTTGCCCTCCAAACTTGCTTCTTCTTAATAGTAGCAATTGTGTTGAATTTCTAGTTCAACTTCTCAATTTCAGCAACAAGTTCTTTAATGTGTAAGAAAGAGACGGAGTAGGAATTGAAAAAGATGGAAATAAAGTTATGAGTAAATGTAAGAAAGAAAATAGTTATATATATGGGAAGACTCTCGTGAGAATTTATTATTTTATGTGAGAACACTCTTTATGTTCTAAATTTTTACTTGTATGTTTTAATTTTTAAATCTGATGTTCTAAACTTTTCCTTAGGTGTTCTAAATTAAATCAAATGTTCTAATTTAGTATTCACATGTTCTAAACCATAAATTAGTTAAGTTTGATGTCATAAATTTTAAATAATTTATTCCAAAATTTTAAGGAAATATTGATATTTACTACCAGTAAAAACACCAATCTTCACATTTGCTACATGTTTAAATTTTTTTTATACTTTGCTACCACCTAAATCACAGTTTGTTAGAAATTGCTACCACTTAACAGAATCCGTTAAGATTCCGTTAAGTAGGGCCCAATATTTAATTAAATAATAATATAATTTTTTTTTTAAAAAAAAAAAAATTTAAATCCCCCAAAACAGTCCGTCAGCCACCACTCCCACCTCCGTCGCCGACTGCTTGTAGCCCGTCAGCCACTGCTACCTCTCCCACCTCCGTGTCGGCTGTTCCCTCGGTGGCGACGAATCCATGGTCCTCCCTCCCACCTAAACACCACCCTTAAAACCGCCCTAAATGAGTTTTAGGGTGGTGTTGGTTGCGATTGGCCGCAATTGCTACCCTTAAAACCGCCCTAAACGACCCCACAACCCTCTCTTTCCTCTGATTTCCCACCGTTTTAGAGTGATTGTTGCGATTGGTCGCAATTTGGTGACCGTGATTGGCACGTTTGGCCGCTGCTGCTGCCGCAATTTGCTGTCGTGGTGGTGAGATAAGGGAGGTGCGGTGCTGCGGCTAATGGAGGAGCTGCGGTGCTGCGGCTAATGGAGGAGGTATGGTGCGTGGTATTTTGTGGTGTTGCTGCTGATGGAGGGATGTGCGTGGTGGTATTTTGCGGTGCTGCTGCTAATGGAGGGATATGCGCGGTGGTGCCACAATGATGAAGGTGGGTGCTACAGTGCTGCTGCTAACGGTATTGTTGGCCGCCGCGATTTACTGTGCTGCAAGATTTTGCGGAGGTGATGGAAGGGTGGTGACGGTGGAGGGAGATGTTGTGCGCGGTGGTGAGACAAGGGAGGTCGTTGGTGGTTGATTGTTGGTGGTAGCAGGGAGCAGGGGTGGCTGGAAGGTGGGTGGGGTGGCAAGAAGGTGGCTGGACGGTGGTTGAGCCCCACTAACGGCAACAGTAACAGAATAAGACATGTGGTAGCAATTTTTAACAAAATGTGATTTAGGTGGTAGCAAAGTAAAAAAAAAAAATTTAAATAGGTAGCAAATGTAAAGAGTGGTGTTTTTCCTGGTAGCAAATGTCAAAATTTCCTTTTTTAAATGCATTAGTTTTATCAACACGACTAAATTTTGACAATTAATTTTTAATTCCTTTATTTTATTTTCTATTAATCTAATGATATACGAAGTATTATTATTATTATTATTTTTTTTTTTTTTTTGTGTTTAGAGAGCCACAAGGGCAATGGTGAGAATCGATCCCAGGATTACCTGAAATCGAGAGGGAAGCTTTAACCACTTGAGCTATCCCTCACTCTCAAATATTAAATTTATAATGGTAAACAAATTAGTTAGTTATGTGAATAGTGCAAAACTCTGTATAATAAAATTGTTAATTGTGACTTGAAATCTAGTACGATAGTGGCAAAGGGCCGACTTCAAACACACATATCTCTCAATAAAAAAGTGATATTGAGGTGATTCAAGTTAAAGATGATAGCTTGTTTCTAGAGCTTTCTAACGGTAAGTCATATGCCCAATTTCGATAAGAAATGAGTAAGTTATGGTCATTCTACGAAGGACTATCGAAGTTGGGGAAAAGACACGGACGTGCTATTCTTTATATATAGCACGTCCGTGCCTTGTCGAGTGAAGGGAGATTTTGCTTCTTTACGGGTAAGCTTATGACAGATACTAGTGGCAAAGGAACCATTGACTGGACAATTATTAAGTGTTTATATTGATTAGCCTAGCCAATCCAAGCCAATATGTAACCCCAAAACAACTATATGTTCTTTACTGAACAACTATATACTCATTCTGCCTTTCTTTTTTTTTTTTTTTTTTTTTTTTTAAGGAAACCGGATGCACAGAGCATAGGCATCCGCCTCCAGGGAAAGAATTACATACGGCAAAGGGTACCTAGATAGAGATGTTGAAGGCATGTAAACGGTAAGCCTCTTGTAATTTTTGGTAATATTTGGTAAAGAAACAAGGCGAGGATAGTTTTGCAAATTTTGAAGGAGCTAAATGTTGGATTTAGGGTCTGTTCTCTTACGTTGAAATTCAATTCAGTTCAGTTCAGCTCAGCTCAGCTCAGTTCAGTTCAGTTCAGCTCCTAATTTCCTTCTCTTATAAAATATTCAGTTCAGTTCAGTTCAGTTCAGCTTAGTTCAGTTCAGCTTAGTTCAGTTCAGTTCAGTTTAGTTCAATTCAGTTCAGTTCAATTCAGCTCAGTTCAATTCAGTTCAGTTCAGCTGAGTTCAGTCAATGAGAACATAGCCTTGCTGAGTTACTGTGGTTCAAATTCTATAAGCCTAAGCAACTACTTCTAGCACTACAAGAATTTCTATTTGGATAGTTATTAGTTCAGGAAAATTAAAATATCCCTATGCAGTACAAGAAATGACTTCCTAGCTTAGTATAATTCTTAAAATAGGAAAGCTGAAATTTAACTCAGTGATAATGTCAATGAACATGATTTTAGGAAGAGACACAATAACTACCTAGTAATTGAAATAAGATCCATAAAAACAATAAAGAAAAAACTGGGCTTGGTAAATTAATTTTTTAGGCCCTCTTATTGTTTGAGGCCATGTGCTAGCAAGCTCACACTTTGCACACCCCTATCTAATATTTGTCCAATTATTTGATCAAAGTGTCCACTCACATATATATAGTGAAACTTGATTCTGTAACCTTAAAACCATTTAAGTTCTAATGACAAGACCAAATAATGCTTAGTGCCTTAGTCCCTAACTCCTACAAACTAATGCATTCATAGTTCACAACTTCACACATAGGCAAAGTACATGACAAAGTTACTACCAATTTACGACGGAAGGTGCCATAATAGTAATTTGGCTTATTGTTAGACTGAGCAGCCGAGGTAATACGTACTATTTATTAACTTTGCCTTACATTTAGCCAGTGATCCTAGGCATAATGGTATGCAATTCATTATTCTTTATGCCAATCTCTTTTATACTTGACAGTATTAGTACTAATTTATCGAATATGACCAAGCCATAAGTAGCTAGTATTCATAGAAGTATTATAAAATTCTGTCCAACCCAGTCAGTTAACAGCAGCAGTTGATCGTAAGTTGTAAGCTCAAGTTTTCTTAGAAAGCCATTGTTCTTCAATCTAAGATTCCTTATAAGCTCTATCTGGTATACCCGGCGAATAAACAAATGATGAAATTGTCAAAGAACATACAAGCAATAATCCCGTTCAATAACTTTGACATTAATTTGATGTGGACTTTATTAGTTTGATTTGTCAACTTGTTACTTATTACGTGGTTCGTGCTTCCTTATCAGTCTAGTACCAGATAATAAAATGCGTTATATATAAATCTGTCTAAATTTATTTGATCGTGATTGATTTTGTTTGAATGGAAGTAGATTAGACTTATTAAACCCTTGTTGAAATTTCAAAGCTGAATTAGTTAAACAAGAATAGTAAGTAGTAATTATAATAATAATCATTAGACAAGACTAGTAATTATAATCACAATACATTTGGCTTTTCGAAGCATCTATAGGTAGAAAAGACTTGTTAAACCTTTATGGTCCGTTTGTCGTCGAAATCATGGTGATTCTAATAAGTAGACTACTAGTAAATGATAGATACAAAATGGAACAGTCAAAACCAAAAATTAAATATATTTTAGTAGATTTAAAAGAGCTTGATCCAACATAATATTGTTGCTGCACAAACAATAATATCAGATTTCTTCTATTTCATCTATTTTTCAATCTTGTAAGAAATCATGAAAACAGAACCATATCTTGCTAGTTCTGCTTCAGCCCTCTTGAAGAAACTCGAGCCTTATAACCCTGACAAGCCAAATATCCAAAGAAGCTCTATCAAAAAACAGATTCCAACTTCTGTTAAAAAATTAATTACTTCACTTGCCCTCATCCGTTGCATTGATAAGATACAAGATAAGAACCCGGAGTATTATGATCAAGCTGAGCTGCCAGAGGACCTCCTCGATGATGTCAAGGACATTGTTTATGATTACAACAATTTGTCAGATGAGATTGGGATAGAATGTTTTGTGAAGAAGTTGCAGCAGTGGGAGTATTTCTCCAACTTTACTTATGATGTGCTCGATGAATTTGAATGGAGGGCTCAAGATGTCAAGAAGGGGCGAGGAACCTGCATTGTAACAGAAACAATGAGCTTATTTCCGGGACTAAAACTCCATTATCTTGATCTCCCATATCGTATTAGGCCTTGTTTAGTCCATTGCTCTATGTATCCGAAGGGTCACAAGATAGTGCGTGAAAATCTTATAAATCTGTGGATGGCTGAGGGGTTATTATGGCCCCCTTCATCATCTAAGGAAGATCCTGAAGATGTTGGAAACCGCTATTTTGATGAGTTGCGGTGGAGAGGGTTCTTTGAAGAGCCGGTTTTTGCATTTGGTAGTACGCGTGAGGAGGAAGAGGAGGAACGAGTTATTTATAGTTGTGAGGTGCCTGACAATACACATTACTTTGTGAAGAAAATCGCGGGAACAGAGGTTTTTAATGTGTTTGGCAAGCAGAGATATAGCTCCTTGGAAGGACTAAAATCGACCAGGAGGCTCGTGTTGGACAAAGATGGTTTGTCTGAAGAAGACTTTCTTAAGGGCCATTGGAATGATCATAGGGTGAAAGCATGTGTATTGTTTGGGTCAAAGCCTCAAATAAAGGACAATTTCCTTGAGGAGATCACTTGGAGGTTTGAGAGGTTACTCGTATTAGATTTATCTGGAACTGAGTTCAAGGAGCTCCCACGATCAACTAGAAGACTCAAGCACTTGCGGTATCTAAGCTTATCGAGGAATGGAATCATTGAAGCTCTTCCTTACAGGTTGTACGAGTTAAAGTATCTTCAAACATTGGCTCTTGACAGCTGCCATCAGCTGCAAGAGTTGCCTTCATATGCAAGTGACTTGACACGGCTAAGAAACTTGTATTTGACCACAAAAGATGCCATTCTTTCGGAGGCCATCCTATCAAGGTGGAGCTCTCTTAGAATCCTCGAGCTTACTCATTGCAAGCGGTTAGCCTCCTTATCATCGGAGGGTTTCAAGAGCCTTATCACATTGAGGAAGTTGCGCATCTTTGATTGTCCAAGGTTAGTTTCTCTTCCTGACACTATGAAGTACTTGACTCACTTAAAGGAGTTAATTCTTCATAATTGTCCTGAGTTAGATCTAACTGAGGGCGAAGCCATGGAGGAATTACTAAACCTTCGGTCTTTAGAGATCATAGGCCTTCCAAAGTTGGTTCGGCTGCCTGTGGGGCTTAAGTCTGCCAGTACACTTCACTACTTCTTCATCGCAAGATGCAGAAATTTATCAGATTATTCGAGAGTGCTTACATATCTAACATCACTTCGAAGATTCTACATTTATGATTGTACAAATTTGACTGAGTTACCTGAAGGCATAGCAGTTGACTTGCAAATGCTGGATATCAGGGGATGCCCTGAATTGAGTAAAAAGTTAATGTTCGAGGGTGTGGAGGAATGGAATGTGATATCTCACGCGCGTGAAGTTATCATTGATGGACAACGACTCCATGTAAGTTCTATAATTATAATGTCTTGCATCATTAGTATACTTGGAGACAATTTAATTATATCAAATTATCAATACCTTGATTATATACATACTAGTAAGAGATATAGCATGGATTTTACCCATCATATAATTCTAAATTGTTCTTCCATTTGTTTATTATGTATTGCAGAAGAAGTCAAAACATGCTTCATCATCTTCAAGAGACAACACTACAAAAGCATTGAATTTACCTAAGTGTATCCCCTTCTTCAGCTTGAAATTACAAACTCTTGGAATTGTAGAAGACTACTGTGAAGGTTCAAATCTTTTTCTTTCTTTTTTTTTCTTACTTAAAAGGCATGTTTGGTATGTAATTATCTAAGATATACTAATAAAAATTGGAGAAACTTGAAAAGTAACTTTTGTTGGTAGGTAACTAGTTTGAGAAAATACAAGTTTATCAATATGATAAACAAAATTATCATGTATTACGGCTTCTATGTAACTTGAAATCCGTATTTTTGTTTTAAGGAATGAAATCCATAACTGGCACAAATATTTTGTTTTAAGGAATGCAATTTCTATGTACTTTATGCTAAGAAAATTTGTCATGTATTACGGCTTCTATGTAACTTGAAATCTGTATTTTTGTTTAGTGAATTGTAGTCTTTTTAATCATGAAATGAAAAGAACTTCAATTGTTCAATATCCAATTTTCATTCTTTTTTTTTTTTTTTTTTTTTTTTTGTGTGTGTGGGAATTTTCAATTTTACTTGGTAGTTTGCTAATGTACTAACTTTCTAGCAATTTTTCGTTGTACAGACAACAACATTCAAGAGGAAACGACATTGCTAGATCAACAACAAGAGCCTCGGTTGGAAAAATGCAGTGAATCATCCATCAAAACACGAGCTCAAGATCTATTTGCAAGACTGAGAGATTCAATATTCACACAAAATTACAAGAAAAGAATGTTAAAATTATCTGAGATAGAGAGTCCTACAAATGTACCTCCAGCATCTCATTCCAGTAGCCTAGATCAAGTAGAAGCAAAGCTCTTTTGCTCTCTTTTTCCTAAGGATCACGAATTCGAGAAAGACACAATGGTTCAGTTATGGATGGCAGAAGGTTTTTTAAAGAATGAACCTTTGGAAGTTCAAGGTGATCAATTCTTTAACACTCTCTTATCAGAAGGATGCATCCTAGAATCAAGAGTTGACAATCTAACGGGAAAGACAAAGTACAAGTCCAATGTTGGTGATGAATCTACAACAAAGATCGTCGACAAAATGACTATGTTAGATCATATACCTAAGGAATCCATGCATATGGCTTTGGTGTGTGACGACATTAGTGAAAAAGCTTTCGAAAAGCTTAAGGAATTTAACAACTTGAAGACACTCTTATTCCTTCAAGACTATGGCTCTCGTATCAAGCAAATCCCTTTCGAGTTATTCTTAGCTTTAAAAAGTCTACAAGCTTTAGACTTGAGTGGAAGTCATATCACTGAGTTGCCAAGTTCAATTGGGAATGCAACAAAATTACAATTCCTCGATCTGTCAAAAACCCTCATTAGATCATTGCCTGATACCATTGATCGCCTTGAAAACTTACAAACTTTGAAGCTCATAGAGTGTGTGCATCTTTTTGAGCTACCTAGAGGTATAACAAAGTTAACCAACCTTCGACACTTGGAATTTGATGTCCTTGGTCAGTTAACTGTAATGCCTAAAGGAGTCGGGGCACTTTCTGCTTTGAGAACTTTATCGGGCTTCATTGTTGATGGCAAAGAAGGTTGTTCTAATATTGGAGAGCTCGAACTTATGAACAACCTTAGTGGAAGCCTTTGCATATCGGGGTTAGAACATGTAGAAGATCCAGAGGATGCCAAGAAATCTTCTTTGGGTGATAAAATTAACCTTAAGAAATTAGAGTTGAGGTGGAGTGACATTGACCAAGATTGGACACATAAAGAAACAGAGGTGTTAGCACATCTTGAGCCAAGTACAAGCTTAGAAGAGCTACAAATACTTTGTTTTCCCGGTGTTTCATTTCCATCTTGGGTAGGCCATCCGTCGTTTCACAAACTTGTTAGCATAACCCTCCTAAAATGTAAGAACCTCTCCCTTCCTCCTCTAGGAAAGCTACCACAACTCAAGCATCTCGAAATTATTGAAGTAGATAACGTGGCAAAGATTGATCGACAATTTTGTAGAGGTAGTAGTACTAAGGATGATGTCGCGTTTCCTAGGTTGGAGAAGCTAGTTGTTGATGGCATGTTTATACTAGAGACATGGGAGGGAGTTAATGATGGAGATTTTCCTAACCTTTCCGAGCTTAGCATTAAGTTTTGTCCTAACTTGAGTACGCTCCCAATGCTTCCTCATCTTCCTCCTCTCAAATATTTAGAATTAAGCAATTGTACTTCACTTGAATCAGTGCCTGATGGGAGATGTCTTATTTCGTTGGAGACATTGTTGATCGAGGATTGCCCTTTGATCGAAAAGAAGTGTACAAAGGGAGATGAGTTTCGAAACAAGATACAACATGTGTTAGATGTGTGGATTGATGGTTTGGAAGAGGACATGGGATTAACCTCTGAAGAGGTTGAGATGAGACCAGCAGCTATAGAAGTTGTTCATGAAAAGAAGTTGGAAAGGGTATTATATCAAAATACTTCTACTCCTAACCTTGTTTTTTGACTTGATCATCGTCAAATATAAACTTCCTCCGTTCCACAAATATTGCAACATTTCCCTATTCACGTGCTTTTTCTCTTTCTCACATCTCATTACATGAGTCCCTATCTTTATTTCTCTCTATCCCTCTCCTCTTCTTAAATTCCGTATCCACTCCCCATGTTGTAATATTAGGGGAACAAAGGAAGTATATGTTTGGCCCTCATTATCGACCATAAATTTTGAAAGTGAGCATTATATATGTTGTTGGAGTGAGCTTGGAGAATGTTAAGTACAGTCAAATGTATAATAGACGTATTATTGAGGGAATCACGGATAAGTATTTTTTGCTCAATTTTTCCATTTCTCAAAAAAGAGATTTGAAGACTTTTTACACCCTTAATTTGTCAAGCTCATTAATACTTGATTGAGGTTAAGGGTGCACTACATTATCTTTTGATCTGCAAATCAGCTTGTTTTTGAATGAGTATATGGGCGCTGGCAGCGGCCAATGGTGCTATCTTCGTGACTTAGCCACGGGGCTTGGCTTGCTATTAACCTTTAACAAAGCCAATGCTCCACTTTTTTTCCTGGCTCGCCGTTCATATGCATCACCGTACCAAGCTTTGGAATTCAACACTGCTTTGAGTTAGTGAAATGTTTTGTTGGTTGCCTTGTATTTTCTTTGGTGAGAGTTTGTATCTAAGGTTAAACCCTTTGTAAAAAGTTGTATATAACTGCTCATATATATTATGGTCCAAAATTGATGGTAAAGCATCTGTTATCCTTGATTAAAGATAAATAACTTTTTTTCCATACAATTTAAATATGATACAAATTTCAAATGAAGGTGAGGGATTTCAGCCTATGACATGTCAATGATGTCATACATATGCTCTTGTTTAGGGAACCCAACTACTCATATGTTGATTAATCAGAGACAAATTATGTAAATCGGATCTCAACTCAGCTCTGATACCATGATAAATCAGAGACAAATTATGTAAATATATTCTTTGTATTCTCCTCCATTCATGATCACAATATACACAAATATATATAGCTAAGTTAACAACCTAAACTTTCCATAATATTCTACCATATCTTTTCATAAGATATGCTACCTAAATATATCACAATAATATCCTAGAGTATCTAGAATATCTCCGATATATGTATTCAAATTGGATTTCATCAAACTGTAATGTGTACAAGTGTCTCTTGTTTCTAAAATTTCTAATGCTATGAAATTAGTCTTCCGATCCCAAATATAATTTTTTAATTTTAATCACAAAATATCATCGACAATATTTAAGAATCAACCAAAAAAAGGATTGTAGTATTTCAAAGGAACTACAAGTTCTACACAGAACTATCCTTTGATCTATTCAGCTGTTCAAAATTTCTCATTCCTAGCAATATTAGTTTACTACTTAAATATTGTCCTTGCTCTTTAAATACAATATGGCAAATTAGAGTTTGAAAAGTAATATATTGACTTTGTACTTGCACAATACTTTATTAGCCAACTATTTCAAAGGGACTTGCACAATAATTTGTACAATTCACAGTACACCATTTTTCCTTGTAAGAAATACATGTACGTGGTATGGATCGGAGTAGTTTTTTCAATTCTAGACTAATTGACTAGGATTATCCAGGCGCATATTCGATCTTCTCCTATTCTAAAATTTTCAAGTTTGATTGTGGTTTCCATCAAGGGATATCTATCTATAACTTAACTATAACTAAAATAAAAATTGCTTTCATTACCACTGTACACATGTCAATTTCTCATGAAAAATTTTCCCTCCAAAATTGTTTATGACTTCATTTTTATCATAATATTTTTCTTCCAAATTCATTATTGGTAAAATAATTTTTACAGTGTGAACATCATTTAACCAAAAGCGTATTATTGATATTTCTCTTTCCAAAAACCCATATTTTGTGAATTAATTATTTTATATTGTATTGAATTTTTTATTCTAATTCGTGAGGAGTGCTAATCTAGTACTTATACAAATTGATTCCTTCAAAGCTTGCCATTTCTTTGTTGTGCCATTTCTTCGTTAATTTAGTACATGTACGCATTAACTTATACTCCAAAAAAAAAAAGGCCAAGATCATTAAAATAGACTTCAAAGTGTACGCTACTTTTCTCAAACAAATGTTGTGGGACTATTATTTTTACTTTCTTCGTTTAAGGCGTTTCTTAGATCCCCATTACGCCACGTCACATACTCAAGAGTTAGTATTATATACTATTGGATCACGATACTCCATACCCAATATGCTTGAGTTATTTTGCCTAAACTTTATGTTATTTTGCTTGAATCTTGTGTTAAATAGAAATTGCGCTTAAACTCTAATCTTGCACACAAATAAATTAATAGGACATTTTGTGAGAAACTATCTTTTAAAGCATTTTTTTGCGAGAAACTACCTTATAAAAAAAATATTGTAAAAAACTACCTTATAAAAGCTAAATGTTGTAAGATACTACCCTTGGTCGAAAAGTGAGAGTTGACTTCCGGCGTTAACCTAGTCATGTGCCGGTCACGTGACGTTGAATTCATCTTTCCCCATTTTCCCCTAAGTTTCCCCGAGTCTATCCATATAATACCCAATATGAATTAAATGTCATGTGACCGGCACATGACTTGGTCAACACTAGAAAAATTTAGTCAACTCTCACTTTCCGACCAAGGGGTAGTATCTTACAACATTTAGCTTTTATAAGGTAGTTTATTACAACATTTTTTTTATAAGGTAGTTTCTCGCAAAAAAATTACTTTAAAAGGTAGTTTCTCACAAAATGTCCAAATTAATACTATACTACAAAAGTATTGAAAACGCATTTAAATTAAACACCTTTTAAAAAAATTTGCACTTGCAATTTAGAGTAACGTCCAGATTATTTACTAATTTATTAACTAAAAAGGAAAGTGATTGCATTTAAATTGAAAGATCTATAATGGAGAAAGTAAATGGAATAATCAGATTAGTAGGACTTTTTCTTGAATGACAATTAAAAAAATAAAAATTTGAAAAAAGTGTACATAATAGACATGCTTAAACGTATGTTTTCAATTTAGCTCCTGGGTCGTCTCATCCATATATTCAAGGCAGTCACACAAGAATTCGGAAACTTTGCAAGCCTCTGAGTCGTCAATTTGCTGTCTTATAATCTCCAGGTAATCAATCACTGCCTAATATTACCTCCAATAATGCTTTGAATTGTATGTATTTTCTTTCACTTTCAAGTATTTTCTGTCATTGATCTATTCACTAATTAATCAGTTGATTGAGCTACATTACATACTATGAAAAATTATTTGGGATATCATCTATAAATTGGGTTTGATTTCAATCACAATGCCTTTAAAAAAAATATATATAGAAATGGATTTTTGACGAGTGGTTTAAAATTACTCTATGATCTATTGATTGCTTGGTTAAGAGAAATTTGATCATACCATGATATTGTGACGATTGTATTGATATATACATTGGGAATTATTGCAGTCTTACTTTGGTATTGACTTTAGCATTACATAAATTTAAATGTAGTGAATTCTATTTAGAAACTTTTCTTCTTTATTAGATTTTGAACTTAGGTTCACTAGCATATAAATTCATATCCTTACAAAAAATAATACTCCCTCCATCCCCAAAACTTTGACCCTTTTAGTCTAATTTTAGTCCCAAAATAGTCGACTCATTTGTATTAAAATACCCACAAATTTACAACAATATTTGTGCAAAATTAGCTTCTCCATATAAAATTTTGTTTTTTCCATGTATTTTTAATACTTTCTCTTTATTTTTTTATACAAACCTCATGTAAATTTATCTTTCCAATATGTTTTTATTTCTTTTTATTTAAATTTCTTAATAACCGGAAATCAACCAAAAAGGGTCAAAGTTTTGGGGACGGAGGGAGTAATAATAATAATAAATGTTATACAAGGTATACAAAAGCATAAATAAAATTTGTACACCTAAAGATAAAGTTGTTGATGGATGCACGCTCAACCTTCACCTTTCCTTAGTAGGCATCACATACACAAACCCCTTTCAATATTGTTTTTTTTCCCTCGCAATAAGATTTAATCTAATTATTGGCTCTGTTACATGTTTTGATGTTCATAAATGTGTTTTAACAAATATGTTAGTGATTAAAATTGTGTTATGACAATTGTAAAAGTCAAAATGTTGCATATGAATTCCGCATTTACCAATCATATATGTTCATAGTTTGAGTACAGTCTAAAAATATACGTAGTATATAGATATTGCTAATTGTTGATTGTTAGCATCCTATGTAGTCATATGTAGAATGAAATGGATACCCATTTACTATTCCCTGATTTTTGCAACCTCCGTGTTCATATGCAGAAATCGTCTCATTATGGAGTATGCTGCAATTATATCTCCCTTGTTGAAGGCACTGATTGACATAACTCGAAAACGGCTTAGTAATCTGAGTAAAAACTTGGATTACATTAAACATTCTGCTGAGGAAGTGCCCGTGCTAAGAGCCCTTGTTAGTAAAGCAGTTGCCCTGCTTTATAACAGGGATCACATCTTGCAGTTACAAGTTGACAACTTTGATGTGCAAGAGCAGGTGTATATCATCACCAGCATCTGCTATGATGCAGAAGATGCAGTCCATGAGATGGAATTCGAGAGCATGATGAGCGCATTGGAACCCGTTACTTGCAGAAGTGGTGCGGGGATATCTGTAAGACGCAATCATAACAGGATCAGGGATCTTACAAAGAAACTAGAAGATGCAGTGCAGAACTTGCAGAGCCACCTTCAGTCAGTCCAACCTCAATTACCGGGGCATGAGAATAATATTCCTATCGATTGGTTTCTGCCTCCTAGTCCTGATTTGCTTGTTGGAAGGAACGAGGAAATTGAGGGCCTTGTTACGGAACTGACATCCCCTGAGAGGCAATCTCTTGGTGTTACAATAACCGGAATGAATGGGATTGGAAAGACGGCACTTGCACATAAGATTCAGAATCATGCTATAATCATGGCTAGATATCCTCTTAGACTTTGGGTTTCTCTTTCAGGCCCTTTTAACCCACAAGAAGTGCTCGAGGAATTGGTAAAAGATTACATAATAAAATATAAACGTCAGCTAGATCATGACCTTGTGCGTCACAAAATCACTAAAATCCTCCAGAATAACAAGTGGTTGATAGTTTTGGATAACTTGTTAAATGTGACGTCTAAGGAAGTTTGGTCTCATTTCTGGTCTATGATTCATAATTTTCCTCAACATGGAAAACTTATCATTACCACTGTCAATCGTGATGTTGCTCTTGCTACTAAGACTACTAGTCATCGGATGAAGTCTGTGCCAAACCTCGTTTGTGAACTACTGATCACAAGGATGCTCAATAAATCACGTGATGTTGAGTATGTTAGCACACTCGCTCAAATGTGCCATGGCTTCCCAAGGGTTGCCATCATCCTCGCCAATCACTTCAATAATGATATAATAGACAACCAAGAAGATCAAGGGGGTACGTTGTTGAATAGGGACCTGTGGGAAATCCAAGATTTCAAGAGATTTTTTGTAATAGCTCTTGCGACAAGTTACTCTATGTTGGAACCACACTATGTAAAGATGTGCTTCTCCTACTTCTCCCTCTTCCCTCCCGGCTATCATTTCAAAAGGGAGGACTTAATCCACTTATGGATTGGAGAAAGGCTCCTACGATGTCAAAGCAGATCAAGCTTGGAGAACATTGGGATGGACTATTTTCACACCCTTTGGAAATGGTCTGTCATTCAACTGTCAGAAGACTCCAATGAGCAGAAAACATATGAAATTCACAAATTTACTCACATGTTTTCTGAACTTATTGCTTCAAAAACATGCCTCCGCTTGGATGAAGATGTGGAAACACGTCCTTGGGACATTAGTATTCGTCATTTATCCTTGGTGTGTCGAAAGCTACAACGTAGCACTTGGAACAACATTCTAACTCTCAAGGGGCTGAGAACATTTCTCCCACTATGTCCTATAAACATCGGTAAAAGCAATCTACAGCATATATTGAAGAATTTAGTTTACATTCGAGTTCTTTCCCTTAGTGAAAGTGATGTTGCTATTCTTCCAGAGTGCATAAAGATGTTAAAGCTCCTTCGATACCTTGACATATCAAAAACTCAAATAGTAAGTTTGCCAAATTCAGCAAGCCAACTTTACAACCTACAAATTCTGAAGTTGAAAGGCTGTCCAAAGTTGAAATCATTACCCAAGGATTTCAACAAATTGCTTAGCTTACGACACATAGATTGGGAGATAGCTGATTTGAGACGTTTGACGTCAATGCCATCAGGCATTGGCAAGCTCACTTGTCTTCAAACACTTCCTTTATTTACCATTGGTAAGACAGAAGGACATACAATCAGAGAGCTCAAGGATATGAATCGTCTAAAAGGCTCGATTTACATCAAAAATCTTGAAAATATCAAGGATGAGAAAGAGGCTGCAGCAGCAGAGTTATCTTGTAAGACTTCTATTGAAAGGTTGGAGCTCGAGGTAAGTAAGGACAGGATTGTTGGTCGAGATGTTTTCAGGTCCCTCGAACCTCCCAAATCTGTCAAAAAGTTGCACATAACAAATTATAGTGACCCTATGTTTCCAGAATGGCTAAGCCATTTACATAAGCTGGAAGATCTTTACATACAAGGGTGGCATTGCAGCCGACTGTCATCTAGTAGCATTCGATTCCCTCAGTCGCTACAAACACTGACATTGAAAGACACAACATTACCAAGGTTTTTTTGTTGCTGGGCACTGGATGGAGTTGATGCCACTGATACACCCCACCTTCACCGTCTTGTCATCAAGGAATGTCCGAATCAGACCAGCTTGCCTTCTCTTGAGCACCTTACATCATTGACAGATTTGCAAATCAGTGAATGTGACACACTTGGAGTGTTACCAGAGCTACCACCATCACTCAACAAACTTACCATCACTAATTGTGCTTTGCTGAAGGAACGTTGTCAGCGAGGCGCAAGTGAGTGGCCAAAGATAAGGCGTATTCCAACTTTGGTGATTGATGGTAACTGCATCATAACATCTTATGACACTTTCCTGGTATGCATTATTTCACCCATCTTTTATACTTCCTCCGTTCTTTTTTTATTGCACCATGAGAGATTTCACGCTTGTCAATGCATTACTTAAGCTATTAATATCTTCAATTATAATAAAAATTATAAAAAGTTGATATTTAAAAAGTAAATTTTTGATACGAATCTAACTAGATCAGTAGATCCCACACGATTATGTTTTTCCTAATAGATAAATAACAAATAATGGTCAACGAAGATTAAGTGAACAGTGTAAAAGTCCTTATGGTGCAATAAAAGAAAAACGTAGGAAGTATACAATATACTTTTAAAGTGGATTAAATATAACTCTATTAAAAACAATAATTTTGTTATAAAAAGATATTTGTATGTTTTTTTCAAAAGGGAATTACTGAAGAGAGTCTTGGATACAGATCACTTTGGACAAGGGTCAACCAACTTTTCAGGGCAGCTTAATCATGTTTATCAGGTTCATTTTGCAAGCTCACAATGATCAAGTACTCAAGTAAAACCTGCTAGCTAGTATGTTATGGTGCCACTATTAATCTCGTTTAATTTGGTTGTAGTTTGTCATGATCACGGAACTTCAACCATTATGACCACGCGACACGTGCTACATACCTCCTCCGGTATCTCTTCAATTCATAATTTTATGCACAAGTTGGAGCAAGTAGATCTCCAATCACTAGTCTCATATTCCCAGATCATTGTATGGCTACACCTATTACCAATTGGTAGACAATGTGACCAATTTCAAATTATTTCTAGCTTGTTTTCATTCAATTTGTAAGTAATTTTGGTGTCCAATACACTTCATAAGCGTGCTACATGTTCTATTATAATTATTTTCCAAAACTTTAAAATAAGAGTGAAATATGGCTTGCTGTTATTTAATTTTCAATCATAAAAAGCCTAGTTAATTCTTTGGCCACTAATTAACAAATGATAATTTATAAGAATATCTTTTTTTTTTACAAGAGCTTAAACAACAAGAAAAAACTAACTATATGACAAAATTAAAGGAGGATAGACTACAGTTTGCCGTCGTTGCAAGAACGTGTGCTCTGTCCACCAGTGTCCGATCTACCTTTAGGATGCTACACCCATCAAAACTGTTGCTATTTTCCCGAATGCAAGCGACTGTTTATTGAACTGAAACATCAAGACACCTAACAACTTCAGTAGGATCCATATAAATAGTAATTTCAGAAATCGACCTTACGATAGCCCATTGTAACCCTGCCAAACAGGCATTCATTTATGCATGTAGAGCTGATTGAGCAAGGCCACATGAAGCCCACTCTAGACACCCCTGTTCCCCGTACTGCCGAACCTCCGGACACCAACCCATACCTAATCTACTAATGCGACTGTTCCACGAGCCATCAACCAGAATAACTGTTAGCCCCAGCAAGTTACCACTTCCCGAATCCTGCAACACAATGCAATAAAAACTCGGCGGGTAGTCGTTCACCCATTCAGGTGGGTGCAAGGAGCGAAGGTTCCAATCTTTCTTCACAGTAAAGAGACCGTGTTGGCGAAGACCTTCTGAAATAATTGCCGGTGTCGATAAAGTAACAGCATCATGCGTGCTGAAGACCCTGTGATTACGCGCTATCCATAACCCCCAAAGAGTCGCAATAATAAAGGTCGCCATGTGACCCTCAAAACCATCCTGGCTTAGAAACAGCCGGATATAGTACAAAATCTAATTGCCGAAGGATTGGTCTGCGTTGGCTTGTGAGAAGATATGTAATATTCCCCCCCCCCCTCCATGCGTCCTGCGCAGTCATGCAAAACCTGAACAAGTGTTGTAAATCTTCTACCTGTGTCCCGCAGAGGTCACAACATATGCCTACCGCCAGACCGCATCTTCCCAAATTAGACTTCGTAGCAATTCCATTCTGTAGTAGTTTCCACATAAACAATTTCCACTTGGGCATGATGTTCAGTGACCAGAGGATTTTATAGAGACCTGAGACGGGGTCAGTGAAACATGTTGAATCCGAATGTTTAAGGAATGCATACCCCGTTTTGACCGTGTAATGACCCGATTTATGGAATTGCCAGTACAAGTAATCCTCCGAGTCACTACCATTACCCGATAACTCCATACTCTCCATTAAGGAAGCATCTGTGTGGACAAACGCCGAACTTATGCGAGCGAGGTTCCACTCACTTCCTGTAACACCCCCAAATTACTCTCCAATAATAATGATTACAAAACCTGATTAAGAGACTAACTTGAGAGCATTACCACCACGTGATTACGTAAGGCTTTTCAAAACAGAGACTTGCAGCGGAGAAAATACATACTTAACTTTTATATTTTGATAATAATAGTAATAATAGCTTTCAAAATTGAACCATATGAGAACTGTCCATACATAACGTCAACCATGAAACCTAGACTACATGATTATCGCCTTTCATCCCCATTTGCCACATTTAGATCACATCGAGTCATCATCACCTATCTACTTATCATAATGATAAGTAGGGCCAAGCCAAAACAAAAGAGAAATACGTATTAGCAAAACGCTAAGTACATACCAATGCTAGATACGTAAAATCAAGTTATTTAATTAAACATGCTTTCGTAAGATTTAGCATTTATTCAAACCTTCCATAAATAGAAACTTCACAGTAAGAAACGTTTAGAAACATTCCAAAAACTATCACATTTCAAAACCAACGACTTTCCCAAAATAGATTCCAATAGAAATGGAAGATCAATATTTTCGTAAACCATTTTTCCACCTAAGTGTGCACACCCCCCAAGCTAGTAACTCCTTACATAGTGCTATCAAGGGGAAAGACTAGGTCATACATAGTCCATAGTCTTCAATTTTATCTCCACATAATGGGAGTCATAAAAATCCAATATATATCTTTGATAAATCAACCTTCCAATTTCCGTGTATGGGTTTCAACAACATTTGCTCTTTAAAATGAATTTGAATTCAAGTATGTGTATAAACAACTTTTAGAACATTAAAATTATTTCCAAAGATCAAACAGTAAAACATTTCACAATATTCATTTCATAAACATTCATAAATCCTTGTTCAATATTCAAACATATTTCATCATTCAAAACACAATACACATTTGTATAAAATCACATATTTAAAGATCTAGCCACGAGTACGTACCTTGATCTTTACAACTATTCCACCTAGATTTACAACCACGAACTATCTCCTAAATAAACATTATATGGAGTATTTTAAATAAGAATCAAATACGAAACCTTACAAAAATCATAAATTGAAAATAGATATTAGTTTTGAAAGACTAACCGCAAAACAATATAAAGTAGCAAAGCTTACGTGAAGGTTCACGTTGAAAAGGAAGAGTCAGATATTGCAGAGACCATATCTCATAGTATATAACTCCTAATTGGGTGATTCTTAAGCCTAACCTCAAGTATTTTTTGAGAAAAACAACTTTGTCTCAAACAAAAAAAGGCTAAAAATGAACAGAAGTGGCTGAAAAATGGCCTGGAGCATATACGGGATGAAGAAGTACAAAAATGGGAGGAAGAGAGAAGAAAGAAGGATGGAACTTTAAGGACAAGAGACTTTTGGCTTAAAATGGCTGAACTTTGGGTCCTATTTATAAAGTTTGAGAGTCCTATTGACATCATGTATGATGTCAACAACTTGGGGGTCAAGGAACTTTATGAGGTCATGTTATTGACATCATGTATGATGTCAACAACTTGGGGGCCAAGTATTCAAGTTTGTAAGAGAAGTTTGTGACTTTGGTCATGCTTTAGGAGTAAGAAATGGACTTAGGTCCTTTGGCAAAGAAATACTCAAGGTAGAAATTCGGCTATTAAATTCCCGGCTTGCATACTAAAATCTTTTGTAAAACATAATTTTAACCAAATGATTTTCGTAAATAAAACTAAATAAAATTCTTTTGTGTCACTTTAAAACATAATCATATGTATTATTAATAAACTATGACGTATTCAAGTCAAAACATAATTAATATTTCACAAAACGGGTTTAAAAATACGGGGTATTACACTTCCCGACGGGCAAATGAAGTGACTCGCTTTCCAATCCTTAGCCTGGCGTAAAGTGACCGAAGATTTAAATTCTGGTACTCTTCCATTCAACCACCTATCCTTCCCTGCCACTATAGACTTACCATTTCCCACCTTCCAACCACAACCCTCGAGTAGCGTATTCCCTGCTCTTATCAAACCCCTCAATCCCCAAGAGAAATTCTTATTCCAATACTGGACCTGATGACCTTTAGCTAGTGGACTCTGAAACCGGGCAGTCAAACTTGCGCGAGTAAGAGCTGAGGGTTGTGAAATTGTAGACACCTAAAAATGTCTCCCCAAAACCAAACCCGATGATGTCAACCTTTCACCGTCACTATTGGTCGGGTTCAGTATTTAATCCCGAGAGTGCTTAAAAAATATCGCATTTAATTAAATTCAATTTTTGAATAGTCCATGGATCAGTCTTGATGTTTGGTCAAAGCATAGATTTTTTTAGTTTCAGCCCAAACCTTTTTTATTTTATTGTTTTATTATTTATTTTGGCCCAAACCTTTTATTTATTTTATTTACTTATTTTTTTTATTTTAGCCCAAATAATAATAAAATCAGAAAATGGCCCGAAATTATCAATCGGCACTTAAAATGCTGAACGAAATTAGGGTTAAAAATGAATTTAGACGGAAAAGCGGACTGAAAATTCCCGCGTCACGGCAACAGTACACCGTGTCACGGGAAACTTTCCCGTCTAACGGTGGGGTTCCCCGTGACACGGGAAACCTGCCGTGACACGAGAATTTCCGTGTCCTTTCCGCGTAAACCCTTAACGCGTTTTCTCCCCCGTTCACTAAATATTTCCCGCGTCACACAAAATGTGCACCGTGTCACGGGAATGTTTCCCGTCTGACGGTGGAATTTCTCGTGTCACGGTACACTTTGCCGTGTTGCGGGATACTTTTTTAGGGTTTTTATCATTTTAGGGTTCCGTGTGTTCCCTCGGCACATTTTTTCTATAAATACCCCCTCATTTCTAATGTACGGGACATCAATTAATTCTCTATTTTTCTCTCTTCTATGCTCTAGCCTAAACACTAGCCTACCCTTCTTTTTTCAAAATTCCTTCTTCAAGTATTCCAAGAAGTCCATACTTTACTCGTGGTTCTGTGCTTAAGCCAAGGCGTGAAAGGTAGAACTGTTTGAAGGTTTGGCCCCAAATTAATTCT
Organism: Chenopodium album; assembly: GCF_948465745.1. Classification (NCBI taxonomy): domain Eukaryota; kingdom Viridiplantae; phylum Streptophyta; class Magnoliopsida; order Caryophyllales; family Amaranthaceae; genus Chenopodium; species Chenopodium album. The sequence continues at coordinate 77,217,090 of NC_137838.1, forward strand.
ATTTAATTTAATTTAATTTAATTATTGTGTTATTATTATTTCCTTGAAGTTACTAACTCGTTTATTATTTTGTAGTTGCAAGCAAACAGAATCTAAGTAAGAATTATGTTCCTTTTATTTCTATTATTTTTCTAACGATTTTGTATTGTTAGAATTATTGTTAAATTGCTTCCAATATTGATGTTATTCTATTGTTATTATTGATCACCATATTGCATGTTTAAAGAGAATATGTAATTGAAAATCACGCCTAATAAGATAATTTGGACAACCGGTTTAGGTTCCTTTTTAATCTTGTTGTTTAATCAAGTGATCACTAATATTTTAGAATTATGTGTTGCATTAATATTCAACCAATTTAGCTTAATAATAGATTGGAGCAAATTGAATATTATTTTGTTTGTATGCCTTTGAGATCGCAGGAATCACTTTTCACTATAAGAAACGAGTAGAGGCCAATACGGGCGAATGTGACTCCATGACTCACTTCGTACCATCATCCCCGATCCTCCTTTCGTGGTTCCGAATCATATGGAGTTAGTAATCTCATGGATTATGAATGGGGTGTAACCTTCACGGGTCAATCGTTGTTGCCTATCGTTGTCCCTTTATTCGTGGTTGCCTTTTTATGATCCGTGAACGGTTTACAAGTTCCTTAAAAAAACTTGTTGGCAGCTCCCTACTTTCCTTATCCCTAATCGTATACGTCAATTCCCACTTCCTAAGAGTGCCAAGCATATTCACACATGCTTAACGTAGGCGCACTTCGAACGACGCCTACAATTTGGCGACTCCACTAGGGAGGATTCTTGGTTATTTATCGATTTGAGTGAACGGTATTTAATTAAGATGAGTGGATGAGACTTGAAAGATTCTTGAAAAATATTCCTATGATTAATTTGGCATTTTTGCATAAGCATAGACGTTTTAACGTCGCGTTTAGGTCTGTCCCGTAGGAAAAATTGAATAACTTGATTGCGTACGAAGGAAAACAGGGCACCAGTCAGATTTTCTGACTGCCGTGCCACGACAGAATCTGCCGTGTCACGGTGCAGTACACCGTCTGACGGTGTGCAGTACCATGGCACGGGAATCACTGCCGTGTCACAGCAGTCCTAAAATCAGTCCGGTGGCTTGTTTTATCTTCTCACAATCAACTTCCTTCGATTTTTCTGAAAAAACGTGTGTGTTCTACATGCATCTTAGCCCCGGGGGATTTAAGCTCTATCAACCCAAAAACGCTCATGGCAATAAGGGTTCATCCGAGTTATTAAATCCACCCAAACCATGGAGTTGAGTTCGATTTCATCACGAACTCGCGGAGCCGCCCGTTGGCATACACCCTCAAGGGAGGCTGCCTTGCTAACGCGTCCAAACTCTTAACCATGGTACCCTATTGACACCAAATAAACCTAACCATAGTCGAACTTAGAACTTGACCATAGGTTGCGAACTATTCTTTGCATAATTGTGCCTACGTGTTTTATATTTGGTCGTTCTGATCCTAACTTTAACGATCTTTCTTTGTCTATAGTGAATTATTTTATGACTAACGATTATCAATGGACCGTACTCACTTAGTAATTAGCAAAAAAAAAAGGAAGGGTTGCCGCGACACGGGACTGTCCACCGTGTCACGGCACAGTCCACCGTGGCACGGTGGAATTGCCAAAAAAAAAAAAAAAACTCGTTCCACGTCAGCATCCACCGTGGCACGGGAAAGTTTGTCGCGCCACGGGAAACTCTACCGTGTCACGGCAAATTTCCACCGTGGTGCTGGACCTGCAGCAAAAAAAAAAGTGCCACGTCAGCATCCACCGTGGCACGGGAAATTTCACCGTGTCACGGCAATTTCCACCGTGGCATGGTGGATTTCCCCAAAAAAAATAGAAAAAAACATTTTGTGCCACATCAGCATGCACCGTGTCACGGGAGAGTTTACCGTGGCACGGGAAAGTTCACCGTGTCACGGCAATTTCCACCGTGGCACGGTGGATTTCCAAAAAAAAAAACCAACGCGTCACGGCAGCTTGTACCGTGACACGTACAGTTTTCCGTGTCACGGTGCCCTTGAAATAAGTCCAGTCAGCTTTTTTTAAGTCTTCCGTGTTAATTTGGTGCTCGTGTCAGTCATTTTTGTTATTGTTCACATGTCTAGCCATATGATCATACCACGAGTCTTATAACATCACTTAGTCACTCACGAGTCAAGTATAGTCCACACACTTTCTTTATGTTCCGACTCGAGCCGTGCACCAGGTCGTTTATGATCGTATATTAGGTTCATGCACCCTTTTTCGTCATAATAAAAAAATGAGTGGAGTTTTCTCACATGTTTTCAAATGTCTATTTTTTCCTTCCTTTCCTATCTTGAGCAATGAGTCAAACAATTAAGTGAATTATTTTATTTCACAGTACTTGGTCAAGGAACAGGGATAGATCAATACGGTTCGAGTCATTACCGCAACAATCTCTCAGATCTAATAGGCATTCAAAGAGAACTTTGCCATCTCCATTACTCATCACCTTTCAATGGCCGCTAAAGAAGATATTGAGAACATCAACAAATCCATCGAGGCAATGTCTTCCATGATGCAAACCCTTACCACTAGGGTCACTACAATGGAACAAAACAAGGTCACTGTTTCCACCCTTGACAAACTGAAGGAACAAATGAGTAAGATTTCTGAGGATTTCACATATGTGGAACGGCCTCCCACTCCTTTGGATGTGAAGGACAGACTCCCTAAAAAGTTCTCCACTGTTGATATTCCAAAGTTCAAGCCTACTGACAATCCAATATTCCATTTGAAGGCGTTCTCTGAAACCATGGCTCTTAAGGGATTGGACGTAATACTCTTCCCTACGGTGTTCCCTCTCTCCTTAGAACATGCTTGCCAACAATGGTTTTATTCCTTAGATGCCAAGCATACTGCGACTTGGCAAGATGTCACCGACATTTTCATGAATCGTTACAAGTGTAACATTCAAACTAAAACTTCTGAACGTGAACTCTCCATTCTCAAACAGAAAGAGAATGAAGGCTTCACCGCTTACCTGAACAGGTTGAGGGAAATGGCTTCACTCTTGGTAGATCCTCCCAAAGAAAGAGAGATGGTTCGCCTCTTTATTCAAAATCTGACTCATAAATATAGGGAACATCTCAAATTTCTACCATTGAACACTTTCGAAGCTGTATACGACATCGACATCAATATCGAGGATGAGCTAATAAAGACTGCTGGTAGTGACAATAATAACACTTGGAAAAACAAGAAGAACGACCATCCTTCTTCTTCGTCTTCTAAGCACGAAAATACTACCAACAATATAAGCCAAGTTGATCTCAATGAAGTGTTAGCTCTTGATACTCCATTGCCCAAGAAGAAAAGAACTTACACTTCTTTAGGAATGACTTATGATGCGGCCTTTGATCGCCTTTACAGTCAAGGCTTGATCACACCTATTGGGCCATTTCCAAAGCCAAAACCTGAAGAAAGGAGCGCCAAATGGAATCCCAATGCCCATTGCAAGTACCATCAAGGAAGGGGCCACACTACGGAGCAATGTTGAAATTTAAAGGACGTCATTCAAGACTTGGTGGATGCAAACAAACTTCCTGTCCCTCCAGGCGGCAAGAAGTAATGAACACAAGGCGCACAGCAAATCCTTCGTGCAAGATTTCATGATTTCTTTCTTTATCATTCATCTCCATTCCCCCATTCATGTCTAGCATAGGTTTTCCATTTTGAATTTTTATACGTTTCATGTGTTTCGTTCACCATTTCCATTAATAAAATGAGCAAATTTCCTTTACATCTCGATCATAGAATTTTTCATTCATTCATTAATTCTCAAAAAAAAAAAAATCAATTACCGAACTACACCCAAGGTACACCAATGACTTGAGGCACCTTTGCAACCCTGTCATTCCCTGTTAACCGTTCAATCACATTCCATTTCTTCATCAACCATTTTGAGCCTCGTCTAACGTTTGACCTTCATTTCTTCAACCCACATTTACTTAACCCTGGGATCGGAAGATGTGTAATTGTATAACATTCAAAAAGCAAGTAAAAAAAAACAGCAAAGCAACAATAAAACAATGTCTAAAGGCAAGTGTTCCAATGTCTTTGATATGAACACGTCTCAAATTGCGTCTCTCATCGAGTGCTCGGCACCATGCCTGAGAAACATGAATGCTAAGTGAGTGATGGACCGCATGATCTGAGATTGCCTACATTGATTCAAAAGAATGAAAAAAAAAAATCAAAGCAAAAAAAAATGTGTTGAAAATAAACTTGCAAAATTCAAAATTTTCAAATTCACAATTACACATCTTGAGGGCTTCTCTCGGGTCTTGAGCCTTTTACCTCTTTCTTCCTTAAACCATCAACTTAACCACATTACAACCCTTGAAAGACCTCTTTGAGGTGTACATACCCTTGTGCAAAGTTCGGTTAGAGCTACGTTCGGCCTGGTTCCCAACGGATACGTAGGCAACTGTAGAGAATAATTTCAAGCATTAAACCCCTAGCTTGAACCCCACTATGATCATACACTAAAGTACGGTGGCGTCTAAAAGGGAAGAAGATAGAGCAAAAGAGTCGCCAACAAGTTTTAGGAACTTGTAAACCGTTCACGAGGTGAAGGTTACACCCCTTAACGATCCAAGAGATCGTCAACTCCATAAGGTCTAGAACCAAATAAGGGTTCGGGGATGAAGGTACAAATCCAACCTAAAAGAGATTGAACCTGCCCTAATAATAGGCCTCTACTTTATTCTGATCGTATTCATGTGCGCTTTCTAATTAACATGCAATCAATAGGATTACCCTAAACATGTTTATCTATGTTGGTTGAATATTAATGCACAAATAAATCTATTATTGGCGATCACTTGAATTATAATCACAATTAACCCTAAGCAAGATTATTAATTATCTTATTAAGTGTGATTACAAGTACCAATTCCCTTTAAGCATGTATAAAAGTTGTGATCAAGCAATAAAAATAAATATATATCAAGCAACATGATAAATAATCAATCATTAGAATAAACATGAATAATAATAATCATCATAAAAATAATAATAATAATATTCACAATCATCATAAATTATAACAATTATAATCATAATCATGTTCATGTTAATATTAAAGCATAATAATAATAGCAAGATCCTATACATGATACTAACAAGATTAATAACAAACCCTAGCATGTCACTAAGCAATAAAAATCAAATCTTTAACCCTAACATGATACTAGCAATCATAAATATTAGGAAGAACATAGGAAGCATCGTAACAATCATATTAAATATTAAAATTACCCTAGACATGATACTAGGAATATGATAATAACAATTTAAACATGATTTCTACATCATAACATCAATAAAACCATTAAAGTACTTACTTTGATGCTTCGTACCTCTTTCTAATAACAAAATACACACGTTAGTAACTTCAAGGAAAATAATAAACAAACAATTAAATTAAATAATTGAAAGAGAGATTTGGGACCAACCCCTCAGAAATTAAACCTTTCACGTCTAGGGCTAAGACAACTTCGAATATGGCTAGGCGTATCTAAGTCTTGCGAATGCGGAATTTTGTATGTGAAAAACAAGTTTAGAAAAAGAGAGAGAGAGAGAGAGAATAATCAAGATAATCTTGATGAGAGTTGGTGAATAAAATTGAAAACTGATTGTTGATGAGAATTGGTGAATGAAAACGGAGTTTTTAATACGTTATTTATAGAGAAAAATCAGCCAAAAAGATAAAATAAACAAAACAGAGTCTGACGCACGAAAAACAGAGTTGGCGCAAACCCTGGCTAATTGGCGCCAGGCACCAACACTAGCGCCAGGCTCCAATGGCTAGCGCCAGGCGCCAGGCCTAGTTCCAGGCGCCAATGCCTGGAGTCAGGCGCCAAGCCTGGTTTTAACGCGTTTTCGAAAATCAGATAAGTTTGCCGTACTGGAGGATAAAATCGTATATTTTCCTCAAAATGCTATTTGATTTTGATTAAAACTCTGAAAAGTCAACAAAAGTCAACTTATCAATGCTAATTGAATTAGGAATGAAAAGAACCTTCTAGAAGAATCTAGAAGACTAAAACCATTCCTAATTGCATTAGGAATGATAAATCTAAATTAGGTCCTCCTCTAGATCATTGGGCCGCATATAAGGCTCAAACCGGGTCCAGTTTAGTAAATTGGCCATAACTTCCTCAATATTCATCGGAATTGGGCTTATAATATATCGTTGGAAAGCTCTTGTCAAGCCCCATCCAATTACACTACTATTGGACCCATATCATGGACCAACCAAAATGGATTGGCTATTTTCTTAAAATAAGTTTTCAAAAACAGAGAGAAGAGAAAAGAAATTAAAACTATCTGCAACACTAAACTTTCCACACTTTCGCTTCATTCGATTATGATTCGACGTGAAAGGTACTCATCACCGGGTTTGGTTTTGGGGAGACACAAATGGGTGTCTACAGCAACCTCACATTGAGGTGCGGCCACATTCATATTCATATCTATGCATGATCGATTCAAAGAATATCCAATGCTTATCTCTATACCCCTACCCATTTAGAGCTAGACTTGGGGGCTTGAACCCACATCACATTAGCTTACCTAGCCTAAAGAGTCATCATCTTTGATTCTTCTGACATATATTTCCATCACCATAACCTTTGCAGCCAGCCTTAGTATCACATTCACACACTTCACTCACACATCCATATCCATATGAATCATCCTTCCCTTTAAGAGCCCTTTATCATGAAATCTTGTTTCAACACTGTGCATGTTTCAAGACAACATTCATTAGAAGAAACATTGTATACTTGCTTAACTTCCTGACCTGAGCAATATTCATTGTTTCATGCATCGCATAATGTGCTGAGAAACATTTATATATCAATAATTTTTAATCATACAAAGCATATCGTGCTTAGCTCCTTGACCTAAGCAACGTTCATTATGCAATAATCACTTCATCTGTATACGTGCTTAGCTTCCAGACCTAAGTAACGTTCAAGATAGTTTCTTTACACCATATATGATGCTTAGCTCCATGACTTAAGTTCATTCATCTACCGTGTCACATGATGTAATTGTCCTTAGCCTCCTGGCCTAAGAACATGCATCATGCATACATTATTTCCAGGACAAGCAATTCAATCCATACGATTCATTTCATCTTGCTCAAGGAGGAACTTCAAAACTTCTTTCCTTTTTCATTATTTTATTTTGGGGAAGTTCAAAAAAAAAAATTCAAAATTTTTATCGAGGGAAGTTCGAAAATAAAATTTCATTTATCACGTCTTTCTTTTTCGGGAGAAAGTCGGTACCCTCCACTCGTCTCATGACAAAAATGATGGAAAATTTTTGCTTTTGCTTTTGCATTTTCGGTTGCTTGTGTCTGTACACACACACTCAAAATATACACACACAATCACAAGTCATACTCATCTCATGTCGTGTCGTGTCAAGTCAAACTTGGTCAAGTCAGTTGGTCAAGTCAATCATAGTCTATACGAGTCCCTTGGTAAATTTTATTTTGCAGGTCTCAATTACAGCCCACGTCAAGGGACAAGCGGACCATTTAAAGCCCACGTCTGGGGACAAGCGGACCATCTACAGCCCACGTCCGGGGACAAGCGAACCATTTACAACCAACCCACATCCGGGGACAAGCGGACCATCTACAGCCCACGTCCGGGGACAAGCGGACCATTTACAGCCCACGTTCGGGGACAAGCGGACCATTTACAACAAGCCCACATCCGGGGACAAGCGAACCATCTACAACCCACATCCGGGGACAAGCGGACCATCTACAGCCCACGTCCGGGGACAAGCGGACCATTTACAGCCCACGTCCGGGGACAAGCGGACCATCTACATCCCACGTTCGGGGACAAGCGAACGAACTACAACCCACGTTCGGGGACAATCGAACCACCATCATTTCACGGCGCAAGGTTCTCGATACACAGAGACTTGCAATCTCATCATCTGTCGACTTTCCTCAAGCATGGAAAGTATCATCTGGTAGATTTCTTCAGGCTTAGAAAGTTACCAAATTCATTAGTCGGCTTTCCTCAGGCATGGAAAGCGTTTCAACAAACGTCATCCGGTGGATTCCTTCAAGCATAGGAAGCTGCCAAACTCATTTGTCACCGATACACTGGTGCCAGATACGTATTCTATCCTTTTACTCTTTTCTCTGTGTAATTAACATTTTCTGCAGGTATCGGCGTATACAGAGTGATCTAGGATCGCAGAACGTCTTAAATCATTCTCCATCCCTATCGACTACTTTGACTATCGTTTTCGAAACTGACGTTTCTACAAACTCAGTCAAAGTGGGGGCTTCTGTAGACACCTAAAAATGTCTCCCCAAAACCAAACCCGATGATGAACAACCTTTCACCGCCACTATTGGTCGGGTTCAGTATTTAATCCCGAGAGTGCTTAAAAAATATCGTATTTAATTAAATTCAATTTTTGAATAGTCCATGGATCAATCTTGATGTTTGGTCAAAGCATAGATTTTTTTAGTTTCAGCCCAAACCTTTTTTATTTTATTGTTTTATTATTTATTTTGGCCCAAACCTTTTATTTATTTTATTTACTTATTTTTTTATTTTAGCCCAAATAATAATAAAATCAGAAAATGGCCCGAAATTATCAATCGACACTTAAAATGCTGAACGAAGTTAGGGTTAAAAATGAATTTAGACAGAAAAGCGGACTGAAAATTCCCGCGTCACGGCAACAGTCCACCGTGTCACGGGAAACTTTCCCGTCTGACGGTGGGGTTCCCCGTGACACGGGAATTTCCGTGTCCTTTCCGCGTAAACCCTTAACGCGTTTTCTCCCCCGTTCACTAAATATTTCCCGCGTCACACAAAATGTGCACCGTGTCACGGGAATGTTTCCCGTCTGACGGTGGGATTTCTTGTGTCACGGTACACTTTGCCGTGTCGCGGGATACTTTTTTAGGGTTTTTATCATTTTAGGGTTCCGTATGTTCCCTCAGCACATTTTTTCTATAAATACCCCCTCATTTCTGATGTACGGGGCATCAATTAATTCTCTATTTTTCTCTCTTCTATGCTCTAGCCTAAACACTAGCCTACCCTTCTTTTTTCAAAATTCCTTCTTCAAGTACTCCAAGGAGTCCATACTTTACTCGTGGTTCTGTCCTTAAGCCAAGGCGTGAAAGGTAGAACTGTTTGAGGGTTTGGCCCCAAATCAATTCTATTTAATTTAATTTAATTATTGTGTTATTATTATTTCCTTGAAGTTACTAACTCGTTTATTATTTTGTAGTTGCAAGCAAACATAATCAAAGTAAGAATTATGAATTTGGACAACCGGTTTAGGTTCCTTTTTAATCTTGTTGTTTAATCAAGTGATCACTAATATTTTAGAATTATGTGTTGCATTAATATTCAACCAATTTAGCTTAATAATAGATTGGAGCAAATTGAATATTTTGTTTGTATGCCTTTGAGATCGCAGGAATCACTTTTCACTATAAGAATCGAGTAGAGGCCAATACGGGCGAATGTGACTCCATGACTCACTTTGTACCATCATCCCCGATCCTCCTTTCGTGGTTCCGAACCATATGGAGTTAGTAATCTCATGGATTATGAATGGGGTGTAACCTTCACGGGTCAATCGTTGTTGCCTATCGTTGTCCCTTTATTCGTGGTTGCCTTTTTATTATCCGTGAACGGTTTACAAGTTCCTTAAAAAAACTTGTTGGCGACTCCCTACTTTCCTTGTCCCTAATCGTATACGTCAATTCTCACTTCCTAAGAGTGTCAAGCACATTCACACATGCTTAACGTAGGCGCACTTCGAACGACACCTACAGAAATAAACGCCAAGCCTGCTCCATAAGCAAGGCCGAGTTAAAAGATCCTAGACTCCGGATGCCCAAGCCTCCCATATATCATAATAGTAGCAAAATCATTAGAAATCAAAATGCAAATATTTGCTTTTGTATTCGATCTCTTGCCTTACTATTTTTATTGCATGGCAACATTTGTAGAAATTTTATTAACTTGCTAAAAGGCTAGAAAAATGTTACTATTAAGATATAGTACTCCCTCTGTTTCATAATATGGTACCTATGATTCTAGTCCTCATAATAGATATTCTCTTCTAAAAGATCTCAATTATCGATTAATTTATCATGGTCCCAATTTAGGGGGCCGGGTTCCCTAACTTATAATCCCTCCGTTTTTTTTCTTCTTATTTGCACCACTTGGTGATGCGCAGAGTTTTAGAAAAGTAATATAATATTGTGAGTGGATGAATAATTTATATAATAGAAGTTAGACGGGGACCATGAAAAAGAAAGAATGTGAGGGAGAGTAAATATTTTTATTATATAACAGAGGGTGGGGTAGATGAGGAGAGTGAAAATGTGGAAAATACTATTTTATTAGTGGTCTCATTCCATTTTAATAACGTGTCAATTATTATGGGATGGACGAAAATGGGAACTGTGTCAAGTATTATGGGACGCTAGAAGTAATATAGTACGGAGTAATAGAAACTTAGAAGCTATAAGGTTTTATATAAGAAAATGAAAATATTAGCTTTGGTTAGTAGTTGGTACCTGTTAGGGTTGTACACAGTTTGGTTTAAACCAGACCAAGCCGTATTTTATCGGTTTGGTTTGGTTTAAGGTTTGGTTTCGAATTTTTTTATAAATACGGTTTACGGTTTGGTTTGGTTTTTCAAAAATTATAAACCAAACCAAATCGTAAACCAATAAACCGTATTTTAATATTTATATAATTTTTAAATAAAAAAATTAATTATTATATATTATAAAAAAAGAAAAAGAAAAAATATATATTAACAGTCAGTGTTCAATACTTCAATAGGTCATATTTTGCTGCCAATTTGTTGTTGCATGTATTATGAAGTATTATTTTTATTATGTGTTAGCACTTGATTAGTTGATTGTTATATTTATTGTAACTTTGTAGTACAATTTAATACCTTTGGGCTAATTATTTAAATTGTATTAATATATGAAGTATTATTTGACAATTTTTAGAAAAATATGTCATCCCATCATTAACCGCAAACCAAACCTCACCAAACCGTATTATTACGATTTGGTTGGTTTGGTAATGCTAATATAATTTGGTTTGGTTTGAAAAATTGACCAAATTGTATATTGCGGTTTGATTTGGTTTGGACTCAAACCGCACCAAACCAGACCATGTTAACCCCTAGTACATGTATACGAACTGATATACATTCGTCCTTATATTTTGTTGACACACTTTGACTGACATAATATGAAAATTTTAGTTGATTTTATATTACTTTAGAATAATTAGTATTCTGTAATCAACTTTTTTTAAATATATTTTTAGTTGGTAGTAGGTTTTTTATTTTAATTTTAATAATCACATAGCATAATTGCGTAGAGTAGATTGAATTTTTCAATGTATGTTATGTACTCTCTCTTCTTTTTTTTTTTATATAATTTACGCAAAAGTTGGAATTTTACACTATTCACATGTCATCATTGATTTATTTTTTTACCAATATATATATATATATATATATATATATATATATATATATATATATATATATATATATATATATATATATATATATATATGTATGTATGTATGTATGTATGTATGTATGTATGTATTCTAAAAAATGCACAAATCTTAGATAATTTAATACTACCTCCGATTCATATTATATGCAACTTTGGTGTATTATTTGTGAGATATAAAAAATTCCAAAGTTGCATATAATACGAACCGGAGGTAGTATTCATTATTGGTCAATATAAGCTGAGTACAAGCAACAGATTTTTCAAACAAAATATATTCTTAATTACTCATATAATTTACAATGACCTATATTGCTTTTGTCTTCTTTTTTACTCTGCTTCTCTTACTCTTCTCTTATGGTATTTTTTTTTTATTTTTTTATTTTGCAGAGGAGTGTTTGGTTCACACACATAAGTTTAGGTTGAATAAAATGTATAACAATGTTGTTAGTTTAAGAGTAGTTTTAACATATAAGAATGTGTAAATCAAACGTCCCTCCTATTCATTTCTTACTAAAATAAATAATGTACTTACATATGAAGTACTTCATAATGTGTATATATTTACATAATTTTGGCTTAAGATAATGAGTAGTCCAATACATGCAGCGTAGGTCTTGTACAGTATGTACACTGTATGATTTGAAGTCATTCCATCTTAGTAGCAACTGATTAAGATATTTTTTATCAAATAAAGTAGCTTTCCGGGCCTCGCGCTGAGTCACATTTTCCAACCTAGAGATAAAAAAAAATTCCTTTAAGGTTATTTATGTACTGGAGTTCTCTAATGCTACAACCCTTTCTTGAGTTTACAAAGAATGTTGATAGTGTGCGAAACTCAGTAAGAGCTCCTATACCTTTGGGCATGATTGTTAGTTGGCCCAAAACATCAAAATATAAATAGCGAAGGTCAACAAGCTCTTTCATTCCATCAGGAAGGATGTATAAATGCCTACACCCTTCAAGTTTCAAGGTTTACAGTTGATGAAGTCGGTCAATGGAATCAGGTAAACTCTCAATTAGTGTAAATGAAAGATCAAGGTAACTTAATTATATTAGATTACCTATAGAACTTGGCAGCTCAGTTATATGGCTTTCACTCAAATTAAGTGTCTGCATAAACTTTAGAGCCAAAAACAAATCTGATGGTATTCGTTTGAGAGAAGAGCCATAATCGCGAACCAATAAAAGTGTCCTCAATTCATTGAAAGTTTTTAGTGTCTCAGAATGTTCCTTAATCAATGTGATTAGACACTATTGAGACATGTTTAAACTTAGATACAACAACATATGCATTTTCATCTTCTAACATGGCACGAATATCCTTATTTTGGATTGTTAGCATCTCATTTAGAAGAGTGGTGACCTTGTCATAATTAACTTTGTACTTACTTTTTCCAGTCAAATTATCAACTCTTGATTGTAAGATGTACTGTCCCTCTAAAAGAGCATCAAATCTTAAGTTTTCAACATTTTTCATGTGTTTATCTCCTAAAAACCCCCACAGCCATCCATAACTGAATTAATATATATCTTTCGAATTTATAGTCAAATAATGTATCTCTCTCGAATTCATGGTCATCAGAGAAGAGACAACAATGAAGTTTTGTCCGCACCAATGATTATACCCCTGTATACATTAATAAGTAATCCCATTAAAATCCTTCATAAAGCTAATAAAGTAACCTCATATTTAATAAATAATCCTTATATATTTTAATAATCATTTATAAAACTAATAAATTAAAGTAACCCCACATTATTTAATAAGTAATCAAACTTAATTTTTTTAATAAACTGTAATATATATATATATATATATATATATATATATATATATATATATATATATATATATATATATATATATATATATATATATATATATATATATATATATATATATATATATATATATATATATAGTTTCACTTAATTTGTTAATATATAAATAATTTTAATATATTTTATCTCTTTTATATTTGCTTTTGGAAATTGCTACAATCTACATCTTTTATGTGTTGTCAGACCATTTGAACTTATCTTTCTTGACCTATATTCAGATTGCTCTGAGTATTCTGCCTTAAAAAAACTTGAGAATTATTATTCGATATAGAAATTATCGACATCTATAATTCAATTATTCACATGCAATTACGGAAGGATATAGAAAGATATTTAGAGGGTCTCAGGACAATTTTTTCTCTAGATGAGCACATAAGTATTGACCAACTAAGTTACACCCTTTTCTTCAAAATACGTTCTTTACGTGTATTCAACTTGAGTGGTATTGATATTAGTGAGCTCCCAGAGGCAATGGGAAAATTGAAACATCTACGACTTCTTGATGTCTCTATGACAAATATCAAAGAGTTTCCAGCATGTACAACTAACTTATATATAATGCAATTCATCAAAGTTGATCAATGTATTTGCTTCAAAGTTTTTTTTTTTAGAATTTACCACTGAAAAAATTAAAAAGTACGAGTTTACCAAAGAGAATTTCCCTTTTAAGGACACATCAGGACATGTCGCGTGTCATTACTGGATTATTTTAAAGATGGAAAAATATATACCGACTAATTATTTTAAACATATATTTAACTCAAAATGTTAATTGAGACGAACACTATAAGAGGGGGTGAATTGTAGTGAGTTCCTAGTTACTACTTTTGCGGAATATATAAAACAAAATATAAAAGGAACTTGCACAATGCATATTCTTAGGTGCACACTCATGCACCTAGAAATAGGTGTAACAACGACACAATATGATTAATAGCTTTTCAGAAAGTGAACATTAGCTTTCATCTTCTCCTCTATTTTTCTCCTTCGTTTTTTATTTTCTCTCTCCACTGTTTTTTTTTTTTAATTTTCCCCTTTATTACACTTTTTTGATTGAAAGTAGTTATTAAGTATGAATTTTTGTGTGAATTTCGATTTTATGCTTTAATTTCGATTGATTAAGGTTTATATGAATCTTTGAATTCACAAATTATACTCTGTTTTTTCTCCTTCCTTCTTTAATTCCTTTTTCATTTTTTTTTTCTTTCTATTTTTCTCATTTTTTTTCGATTTAACAATTGAATTTGTTCCTTACAATATGGAATTGGTTGTTTATCTGATTTTTTGAATTCACATGAATTGAATTTTTTAGCTTCGGTAAATTTCATTTGTGTATGAATTTCATTTGATTTTCTGCATTTTTTTTTTTATCAATGAACATAATCATGCAAAATATGAACATATGCATAGGTTCCCTTAAATGTGAACATTAGCTTTTCAGAAAGTGAACATAGGCATAAAACATATGAGCATATGCATTTCAGAAAGTAAACATAACAATTCAAAATATGAATGTAAGCATTGGTTCCTTAAAGTGAATATAACCATTTAAAAGATGAACATATGGGTAAAAAATATGAACATATGCATTTAAGAAAGAGAATATATGCATAAACAGACGTAATGAGAATATTTATGAACAACAAATATTTACTATGAATATTTACATTATGAACATATAAAATATTATTATGAATATAAGGCATGTAATTATGAACATAAAAAATTGAAGAAATAAAAAATAATATGATTATGAAGCATATGCATCATAAGTATTAAAAATATGAACATATGCATTCAATATATGAACATATGCCGTCAAAATATGAACATATGCATTGGTTCATTTTTGAATGCATATGAACATAATTAAGCATTTCAGAAGGTGAACATATACATAAAAAAATATGAACATTTAGATTTAGAAAGTGAATATAAACATTTCAGAAAGTTTACAAAAAGATTCAAAATATGAACATAAGAAATCAAAATATGAACATATGAATTTCGAAATGTGAACATAAGGTATCCGTTTGATTTCACTAATTTTTTTGACATTTCCAATAAAAAAATTTCAAACAATAGAGTATCGAACAATATTCAAACAAATTAAGTGATAATCATATAAATTCAAACAAAATTAAGTGAAAATTACATAAAATTGCCTTTTTTTAGGGAGGATCCTTTTGATTTTGCATCTTTTTTCTAATGTCCATTGATGCTTTTGCAATTTTTTAGTGAGAGAAAATGAAATAGAGGAGAGAGAAAGTGAAATAGAGGAGAGACAAAATCATAAGAAGAAGAAGAGCAATTTCTGAGTTTGGAAGTGACGTTACGCTGGGTGTGGGTGGGTGTATTGTAGTTACCGTGATTTTTAGTTTATTTTAGGGGCTTTTTGGCTTCTAGGTCGCTGTTACACCTATCTAAGGTGCACAAGGGTGCACCTTAGACTAATTGCTTGCACATCACATAGTATTTTACGAGGAAACCTTCTAGGGCCCAACTGAAAGTAAAACCTCGATCCTTCTAAGGGATTTCAAAATACCAAAACACTTCACTGTAATAGGGAAAACACTCCTGTTACAACCTATTATAATTAGACCTAAAATCACAAGTTCCAGAATGAACTTGCTACACAGTAGAACCCTAATCTACCCAACCTAAGTCCTTGACTTAGATTCACTCCATACTCCCTGAGTACTTTCTCACTCAGCCTCAACCTAGAAGCCTACAAAACTGTATGCAATAAACAAATCACTCACCCAAACCAAAACAATACAAACACTTGACGTCTAATATGTGATAAGGAAGCTACACATGGAAAATATGACAAAGCTAGACTTGGCAAACTTACACAATTGAGCTCTCTTCTGATTCTTCACGCATAAACTCACCAGTTGTATAAAATGTGAATACTATTTTATATACAAGATGCACTCGTAAGTCGTAAGTAAAGTAGGGTTTTCAAAAGATAGCAATTCTAAAATTGCCGATTTTCACAAAACATATTTTATGAAGAAAATCTTTTTAGAAAATCTTTTTAGAAAACTTATCAAAGTTAAACTTATGAAAAGAATATTATATGTTTAAAACCGGATTTCATTCTATGAAATCTCTTAGAAAATCTTTTCATAAATCAAAACTTATCTTTTATAAACTTTACTTTTATAAGCTTGTCAAGCTTTGCCACGCTTTTAATACATTCCATACATAAATTAACCTAAAATATTTACAACAATCCTTAAAAATATAAACTTAACATAACTTAGATTGTTTCGTCAATTGTTGTAGGTTAAGGATACTTGGGCTTCACGCATTCCAAGATTAAGATCCTGCTGTCTTCATTTCTCCGGCTCCTTACTGGAACTTCGCATGCCAAGTTCTTGTGGAACTTGCTGACTTCAATGCAGACCAAGTTAAGCTTCTCAATTTGCTGTCTTCATGATCCTGCTAGGGAACGAACTCAGTTAGTTCCACTGAGGAACTCTTCTTCTACTTTTTTTTTTTTTAACTTTCCCTGGAGTCTTCATAGGCAGGTTACTCTTCCACTTCCAAAGTCTACTTCACCTGTTCAATTTACAACACTTAGAGAAATCTCATTAGCTGAAGTTTGTCTTTTGTGTTCATCATCATTTGAACTCTTAAGCTTTAACAAAAAAACATGGAACATTATATTATTAAATACACACATAGAAACTTAAAAAAAAAAACTTATTTTAAAGGCAAATTAATTAAGATTCATATATCCCAACTAAGTTGAATTAAAGCTTGTTCAAGCTCAAACACAAACTTGAAATGCAAAGTAAACAAGCACGATTGTTGACAAATCAAAAACAAGACAAACTCTGATCTTAATAACAAGCCAAGTGTGAGCAAAATTATAAAGGCTCGTTCAATCTTGACTTCTTGAGATACCTCAAACAAAAATATTGTAATTCTTAACAAGCTAAGCTTAGTTCGAATAGGTCAAAATTCAGATCGGATTGGATAGTTTGTAAGCCTCAGCGGGAATGGAATTTTTTTTTAATTTTTTTTTTAATTTTTTTTGCTTAATGAATCACAAAAGATTACATAAATCTATTTATTAGATAATACATCTTAGATATGTATATTTATTTTGTTGAATGGATCAAAGTAAATGAATCACATTGGATTACATAAATCTCATTATATATATATATATATATATATATATATATATATATATATATATATATATATATATATATATATATATATATATATATATATATATATATATATATATATATATATATATATATATATATATATATATATATATATATAAGATGATTTAATATTCATTATTGGTCGATATAAGCTGAGTACAAGCAATATATTTTTCAAACAAGCCTTTAATAAAATAAAAAAAAAAAAAAATTCAAACAAAATTTATTCTTAATTTCTCATATAATTTACAATGACCAAGATTTCTTTTGCCTTCTTTTTTACTCTGCTACTCTTACTCTTCTCTTATGGTAATTTTTTTTTTAATTTTTATTTTGCAGAGTGGTGCTTGGTTCACACACATAAGATTTAGGTTGAATAAAACCAATAACTATTGTTTGTTTAAAAGTATTGATTACATAACTCTTAAACAAAGTCCTTTATTAAGAACCAATCCCTTTATTAAGATTCAATTCTTTGTCTCCTAGAATAGGGAATCTAACAAATTTTTGCACTCTTCCAACATTCATTGTGGGAAGAAAGAATAAGTATAAAGTTACAGAGTTGAAGGATATGAAATACCTCTAAGGATTAATTTGTATCACGAATTTCGAAAATACTAGTGAGGTTGATGCTAAAACAAACCATTTCTTAAAAGGGTGGAGCTTAAAACATTCATGGTATAGAATACATTTTTATAAAACTAATAAAGTAACCCCTCATTATTTATAAGTAACCCTTATATATTATAAAAAGTAATCAAACTTAACATTTTTAATAAACTGTAACCACTGATATATATAATGTATACATATAGTTTCACGTAATTTATTAATATATAAATAATTTTAATATAATTTGTTTCTTTCTGCTTTTGAGAATTGCTACAATCTACATCTTTTATGAGTTGTCACTAGACATCACTCTCCTTATTGACTTGAGAATTATTACTTCAAAAATGTGTTGTCCCAATCCATCCTTTAAATATATCACCCTTTTGATCAAAATACTAATATTCAGATGAGTTAACCTAATTATTTCTCTACGTGAGCACACAAGTATTGGCCAAGTGAGTTACACCCTTTTTCTCAAACTACATTCCTTACGTGTATTCAAATTGAGTGGAACAGATACTATTAAGCTCATATAAACAATAAAAAATTGAAACATCCTCGTCTACTTGATGTCTCCAAGACAAATATACAAGAGTTTTTTATTAATGTCCTTTGCATCATCATTAATCTTACCATTAAATTAGTAAAGATAAGTCAAGTGTAAACAAAATTATAAAGGCTCGTTCGATCAATATTGACTTCTTGAGATACCTCAAACAAAAATACTATAATTCTTAACAAGCTAAGCTTAGTTCGAATAGGCCAAAATTCAGGTCGGATTGGATAGTTTGTAAGCCTTGGCGGGAATGGAAGGATTGTTATTTTTTTTGCTTAATGAATCACAGTAGATTACATAAATCTATTTAGATATACATCTTAGATATGTATAATAAATCACATTGGATTACATAAATCTCATTAAATATACATATATATCTATACTAGTTTGGTGCCCCGTGCGATGCCCGGATTGTTTGATAAATTTATCACATAAACTTTTATCTATATACCAAGTTTTATAATTTATCATTGATACAAAATTAGTTAAGAATTGATGTGATTTTGTGACGATTTAAATTATGCAATAGACATATAATGACTAATAATAATATTGGTGAAAATGCTTGATTTTTTTTAGAAAATAGCAAAGTAAGTTTGAAACATTAGAAAATTTTAAAAATTAGCCAAAAATAAAGCAAAATAATAATAAATAAATAAATAAATTCTAAGCATGTTCAGTTGACCCGAACATGAAATTTTTTGCTAGTGTGAACATTGTTTGACCCGTGGTCTAAAGTGACTCGACCCTAAATGACCCGTGATCCAACCCGATTGATAGTTACAATAATAAAATCATATTAGATTGTGAAGTTTTGTATTTAAATCGATTAAGATATATTATAAATAAATGTTGTGCTTTTTGAACTACATTATTTGTTCCCAAATAAAATTATGATAAAAATATAAATTTATATGATAATTTTTTAGAATTATAATCTAATAATCTTTTTGAATTAAATTATAATTCAATTTGTACATCTGAAATATTGGTATTTTATCAAAAATAAAACTCTAAACTAACAATTTTATCCTAAAATTCTATCCAAATAGATTTCTAAACTAACTTTTTTTTATCTTATGAAGCCTATTTAAATCTATTCATCGTGGCGCGACACTTGGCTAAAAGTTGGAACGCCAAGTGTCGCTGTCTCGTGACCTGGCTAAAAGTTTAACAAGGAATCACATTGGATATTCTAAAAAATGCAAAAAATCTTAGATGATTTAATATTCATTATTAGCCTATATAAGCTTAGTACAACCAATAGATTTTTCAAATAAGCCCTTCAAAAAAAAAAAAATTAATTTTTATTTTGCAGAGTGATGTTTGATTCACACACATAAGATTTAGCCATTTAGGTTGAATAAAACCTATAACTATTGTTTGTTTGAGAGTATTGTTAACATAACCAATGTGTGATTCAAACGTCCCTCTTATTCATTTCTTACTAAAATAACGTATTTACAATCATATGCACTTCATACTACACTTTTTATCATTGGCCATTATTATTTATTTATTTTTTTATATTTAGGTGATGTATCTGCAAAGGTAATGCCGAAGAGGACAACATGCGCAAAACCTATGATTACAATAGAACCTCAATGCACAACACGACTTTGTCAGACGAATTGTGAACATGAATATGGTAAATTTGAGCTTGGAGGTTGCCATAATGCCAAAAAGTGTTGCTGTGAATACAAAGATGTAATAATAAATCAATAAGAGAGTTTTGAATCAAGAGAGATTTGTATGGTTCTATACTTCTATTGGCAAATAATATACTGTATAATTTTTTTTTTTTTTTTTTTTTTTGAAAGAATATACTGTATAATTTAATGGAGAAGAATAAATGCTTTATTAATTAAAATAAACTGTTGATGCTTGATTTCTATTTTAACTCAAATTTCTTTTAGGTCGAATAGCCTACTATAATTTTTTTTTTTTTTTTTTTTTTTTTTTTTTTTTTTTTTGAGTTTCTCATGAAGTAATCCTTCTATCCATATTTTAACATAATAAGAGCATACAGTAAGTACAAACTCCTCCTAATTATATTAAATAATAAGTACAAAGTCAAATATATAGCAAATTAGCAAATACTCATCTCTATTATATAAGTCAGGGGTAATTCTAATCTTCTTTTTTATCTAGTCTTTTAAAATATCCAATGTCTATACAATGTTCATATAAGTCTTGTCCTTGCATATAGCAAGTTCTAAAGAATCAAATGCCAGATCAAATTTGATTCTAGTTACCAATAAGTGTAAATTTTGGAATACAATCGATATTGGATAATTGGGTACGGAGTGTGAGTTAGTAATTTACTATTACCAACTATTCAACTATTAGGTTTTTTTTTTAAGACTATTAAATAATTTAGTATTACCTATTCAACTATTAGATTTTTTTTTTCTTGAAAAAAACTACTACCTCCGGTTTTTTTTAGTTGACATGTATTTCTTTTTAGAATTTTTTTTTTAGTTGACACGTTTTCTTTTAGGGTAACTTTTTTACCTTACATTGACAAGCTACCTCACTTGTTTTTTTATTCTCTCTCACTTTCTCTCTCTCTCTCTTTCTCTCTCCTCTCCTCTCCTTAATATATGTGCCTAAATAAAATGTATCAACTAAATAGAAACGGAAAAGTATTAGATAATTTAGTATTACCAAGTATTGGATAATTTAGTATAAGTGTATTACTAACTATTAAACTATTGGATAATTTAGTGTTACCACCTATTCAACTGGGTAGTAAACATCAATTTAATACGGACGTAGCATCTTTGAATGCCACAAAACGCATGTTGGCCCAATCTGCTGCCTTATTTTGACTTACTTTTTGTCAACACTACTGAAAATTGCAGCCAATTAACATTGATTGAGGAAAGTTCTCGGAAGTAAAAGTAACAAACAAAAGATGCAGCTTAATCAATTCTTACTACTACATAATCATTTCAACTTTTTTTTTTTGACTGAAACAAAAAAAAAAAAAAAAAAAAAAAAAAAAAAAAAAAGGTTCTGAGCACTGTGATTTCTCTTTTGTGATTTCTGAGTGTGTGCGACATGGCATTAGAATTTGTATGTGGTGTGTTTGCATCTGTTGTTGTACAAGAACTCGTAGACACGATCAAGAGTTTTGGTTATGATCAATTTCAACATGTGATAGCCGATGTGGAGAAGAAGTTGCAAGCTCTAGAGATGAGTTATGTCAAAGCTCAGTTGATGCTTGACAAGGTAGATGGGTGGGAGCTTGTAAGCAGCAAGCCTCACCAAGATTGGGTGGGGGAAGTGAGGAGAGCTTGCTACGATATTGAAGACTTGATCACAGATGTCATGAGTGAGATGAGGAAGGCGCAGAATTCTCTGTCATTCTTGAAAAATTGGGTTCTGTCTCGTGAAATCGATGAGCAGCAACACAACTTGGATGTTTTATTAACAAAAGCACTCAACTTGGTTGATGTTGTAAGTATGGAACAGCCAAGGAACATGCTTGAAAAAGAGCCACTGCTGGATTCTAGGCCTTTCCTGAGGGAGGCGGTTAAGGAAGAGATCATCAAAACACTGCTGCTTTCGACAAACTTCAGGAGGAATGGTGCTGCAGCTGCTGCTAGCAGCAGTAACAAGGGTGGAAGTGGGACTGCTGGTGTCATTGTTTTGATAGAGGGTATGTTTGGACTTGGTAAAACTACACTGGCTCGTGTAATCGATGATGATAACAAAATCGAGACTAGCTTCAACCAAAAGTTCTGGGTTAAGTTGTCAGGGAATTTCAACTTGAGTAAAGTTTTAAGCTCAATGGTGATCCAAGCGGATTCTGAACAGAATCAGAGGCAGCAATCAGGGCTATTACATAGAGATGTTAGTGATAGATGTAGGGGAAGAAGAGTTTTCATTGTTTTAGATGACTTGTGCAACTTTCCAAATCTGCAAGACTGGGAAGAATTTGAAGCTCTTCTCCTCAACTCCACCCAAATGTTTGGGATCCTCATTACTACTCGAAATCCTAAAGTCACCCATTATGTATCATCTATTAGCATGGTTCCTGTCAGCAACCACCACTTGAAAGGGCTATCGGAGGAAGACTGCCAATCGATCATCTTAGGCAAGAAACTCTTGTCAGCATCAGTGGTCGACATCCATTCCAAAAGAAAGCGTTGTACTCTGGAAGAGTCTGCACTTGAGATAGCTGAGAAATTCTGCAAAGGCCTACCTTTGGTGGCCAATGTCATAAGACCCCACCTTTTCAATGAACCAGAGGAACAATGGTCTAACATGTTGTCTAAAGACCTATGGGAGATGCCATTATTTAGAGAACAGATCTTTCCAGCATTCAGATTGAATTTTTCAGATCTCTCCCGAGGTTTGAAAAATTGTTTCTGTTATCTCTCACTTTTCCCAAATGGCTTCAATTTTAAGAAGAAAGATCTTTTGCAGTACTGGATGGCAGAGGGTTTCATTATACAAGGGCACCCAGAGGAGCCATACCACACTGCAGGCTGGGAAGAAACGGGCAATCATTTGTTTGATGAATTGTTATCAAGATCTATTATTGTCTATGATCATGAGTCACAAGTCTACAAGATGCATGAATTCATCCACCGTTATGCTCAATATGTCAGCTCTGACATTTACCTGCGCCTTGACAAACAATTTCTCAATGCGTACTCCTCTTTAAGTAAAGGTATGCCCTTTATTTCTCCAACTTGGTACAGTAAAGCACGGCATGTATCTTTTGTTTTCCGGAAATTTCCGCCTTCAGTGCTGAAGGAATTGGAAAAATGTAAGGGTGTGCGCACAATTGTTACCCTCCTTGAGCGCACTGAGATCAAAGAGCTTGGCTATGGACTTTTCAGTAAACTACAATCTCTTAGGGTACTCAACTTGAGTGCAACTTATATCAGTGAGCTGCCAGGATCAATTGGCAATTTGAAACACCTTCGGCTCTTAGATGTGTCTAGAACAGATATAGAGTCCTTGCCTGTATCGATTTCTAAGCTCACTGAATTACAAGTTCTCAGACTCACTAAATGTTATATACTTGAACTGCCTAAAGATACTAAGAACTTGACTAACCTGGTCCATCTTGAGGTTGACATAAAACGTTTGTCTTGCATGCCCGCTCACATTGGAAAGCTAACAAAACTCCAAACGCTTCCAGCATATATTGTGGGTACCAAGGATGGGTGTCAGATCACAGAGTTGAATAAGTTGAAGCGGATTCAAGGATCCCTTTGCCTTACAAATTTAGAGAATGTAACAGGAGAAGATGATGCTAAGAAAGCCATGTTGAGCAATAAACGATTCATCAAAAGACTAGAACTTGAATGGAGCAATAACATGAAAAATCCATTACAAGCAAAAGGAGTCCTCAAAGGACTTGAACCTCACCAGGATTTAGAAGAGTTAAATATAATTGGATATGGTGGTGATAAGTTTCCGAACTGGTTGAGCGAACCAGAATGCAGGCTCACTACCATTCATCTAGAAAGATGCCACAGATGCAAAAGCTTGCCACCACTGGGACAACTTCCATATCTCAAAGCCCTTCATTTACAGGAAATGTGCAGTATAAAATGTATCAATGATCAATTTTTGGGAGCAGGAGCTGCTTCTAGTTTCCCAGCATTGGATTTGCTAATACTCGAAGACATGACAAGCCTTGAAAAGTGGGAAGGAAGACTGCTAATGCCTCGCTTACATGATCTCAGGATCTTGAGTTGTCCAGTGTTGCATGCTCTGCCTTCCCTAAATCAACTTGCTGCACTGGTAAATTTGGAAATAAGAGAATGTGCAGCATTACAGTCGCTGCCAGGAGGAATAATGCCCTTGTCACTAAAACAGCTGATCATTGAAGACAGTGATTTGCTAGCACAGAGATGCCTTCCAGAAGCTGGTGATGACTGGTGCAAGATCAACTTAGTTCCAAGCGTAGTTATTGACTTTCTGCCCATTGAAACCTTGACTAGTTACACAATTCAGTAAGTCACCAACTATCGATATTCCTCAAATCTGTAAAAACTTATATTGCATAAGTTTACTATTGTAATATTTACAAGTAATATAAGGACCCTTTTTCTTTTTTGTTTTTCTTTTTTTCAAACTCATCACTGTACAATAAAATTAATGGGAAAACATTCAATCATTGGTACACCATATTAGATTTTCATGGGGAGTTTATGTTAAAATTTTGAATCAGATGACCCACTATTTACACAATACTTTGATGTAATAAACATCTAACAAAATACCATTATGTACTTCGGGTTTTTTTTTTCATTACAATTCATGAAACAAACTTCAAACGAATTGTAAAATTTTCAATGCAGGTTCCAAAATTAATGCAGGTATATTAAGTCGTATTTTACAAACAAAAATCATGTCCTAGGATTTCATGTCTGCAAATAAACATGGTACTACCCATCATATATTACACAATACGTACAGATAATCCACTCAAATTAACTGAATAATTACCCCCCCCCCCTCTCCAAAAAAAAAGAAAGAAAAAAGAAAAATGAGTAACTTCAGTAAAATCCCCTGTATCTACCTGTTGGATGTCGCATAAACAGCAGTGGCCTCGTAGTGTGGCTGTTGCTGCCGATCTCATTAAAATGACACTTCTTAAGTTTTATTGATGATCCTGAAATACAAAAAATAGGCAGCATATAAACTGGCACTGACCGACTCTAGGATGGTCCCAATTCATGCACACTACAATAATGCTGCTAATATACTCCGGATGACAGAGTAATTCCAATAATCCATAGGCACAAGGTCTTGAGTCATATGATACATAAAGTGTATTATATGATTCAAGACCTAGTATTCAGCTCAGTGGGAGGATATTTCTTCATAGTCAATCCACACGCTGGGAATATGCTCCATCTTATGCCAATCTTGGCCATGCAGCTTTGAGCAGCTTGATTTAAGTAACGGGCAATCTTCAATCACTAATTGTTCAACAGAAGCAGGTAACCGTCCCCTAGGTAAAGACGAAAGTAAAGGACAATAACTCATCTCCAAAACTTGAAGAGAAAGGATGTTTGTAAGGCTGCACAAATCAGCAAGTTTAGGACAGTCCTTTATGGTAAGTTTACGAAGGGAAGGAAAGCATAATTCTCCCATGTCTCTCCATGATTCCAAATTGAGCATGGATGTGAGGGTCAGATTTTGCAAATTCGGGAATGCCCCATCAGCACTCCCTGCAACAGTGGATGCACTATTTCCACAGAAATTAAGATCAATGATTCTCACTCCAAGAAGTCCATTTAAGGTAATTGATTCAAGAGAGCATAGCTGACCTAGAGCTGGTAGGTACTGACACTGTTCACATTTGGAAAGGGTTATGCTCATCAGATTCTTGAAAGATGGATTAGCAATCCAACTAGGAAATTTAGAACCCCCATAATAAAGTAACCGTAAGTTAGTCAGCATTGCATGTGGCTCCAGATATTCAATGACCTGATCATCAATTTTGATGTCTTTTTCTGCTCTGGGACACCATCGAAGCTCCAGTCTCGAAAGGCTGGGCTTAGCTCTTAGGTTTGCCTCTTTAACTTCCTCCAAGTTGGAAACATTTTGAAGCCTTGAGAGGCAAAAACTTCCTTGAAGGTATTTAAGGTTCTTAAGTTCTGCTAGGCTGCATTCACTCTCTGTGCCAACAGGGAACTCAGACAAAGTGCGAAGTCGAGTTAATGCTCCAATCCTAGGGCAAATGGAATTTAAGTAGCAAAGTGTACCAAGATCAAGATGCACAAGACTTTCTAGCTTTGTTGTAGTTTTGGGTAATGTAACTAGGTGGGGACAATTTTGAAGCTTCAATGTTTGCAATTTTTGGAGGCGGCCAATGGTTTCTGGTAAATGTTTGATTAGGGTCTCTGAGAGGTCCAAATAACGAAGATCCTTCAAAATGGCAATAGAACTTGGGAGTTCTGACAGCTTAGTCCCATTCAAAGACAAAACCTCCAGGACCCTCAATGAGATAAAGAAATCATAAGGTACATGCTCTATGCAAGATTCATGACCACGCAAGAACCAAAGAGTCCTCGTCCCTGCCAGTCGTTTAAGCACCCTGAGATTTGAAGGCACATTTTGCACTGTCACATGACGAGGTTCAGCCACAGACAGATCTTTGACAGTATCATCCAATTGGTCCACCCTAAGGTGGCTGAATCTAGTTGACAACTCGCCAGAAATGGTAAATTCATTTACCTTGTACCACACCAACCCAGTTCTGATCTCTTTTTTTGAACAGACAATGTACCCACTAGACTGAAGGGCTTCAAGATAGCCAGCAGATATGTAATTGGCAGACACTTCTTGGAGATGACCTGCTACCATCCATAACTGCACCAGCGTATCTCTATCAATTTCATATTCCATGGGGAAGATACTTAAAAGTAGGAAGCAATCTACACATTGAGCAGAAACTTGAGGAGAACTGATCAGTGAGTCCAACGGGCTGTAACGTGTAAGTCGTGAATATCTA
The DNA here is from genome assembly GCF_948465745.1 of Chenopodium album. Classification (NCBI taxonomy): domain Eukaryota; kingdom Viridiplantae; phylum Streptophyta; class Magnoliopsida; order Caryophyllales; family Amaranthaceae; genus Chenopodium; species Chenopodium album. The sequence goes on from NC_137838.1 coordinate 77,244,415, forward strand.
GATCTGGAAAAACCAACATGCAGCTGCAAGCGCCTAGATTTCCCATTCACAGCAAGATGCTCTTTCTCTTCCAGAGCTCGAAGAGTCTGCAACATATCATTAAAAGGTTGAATGTTTCTAGTATTTTTCTGGCCTAAACTAACAATAGATGATGACTCAGGCTTCCTTATTATAGAGGGTTTCTGACTCGGATCAATGCATTCTATATAGAGCTGATTTTGCAATTTCTCACTTTTCAGTCCAACAGTACGGTGAAATATCACAGAATGACCAGCAGCCAACTCCTTGGCCTTAACAAATTGATGCCAACCATTGTGGAAGGTGCAACTTTCACTAAAGAACCTCAAATGAAAACGCCACTCTTCCCCGCTTTGAAGTTCAATAATGCCAACTTCACCTTTCTCATCTTGTGCCTGAATAAACACATGCTGGTGGCCTTTTGGTACAGAAAGGTGTAAAACATCGCTTTCAGTCAATTCCTTGCAGAACAAACGTTCTGTCTTCTGAATGCCTCCTTGTTGGCCATCACTGCCTTCCATCAGTCAAAGAGTAAGTTGTAGTGATAATCTCCAATAACCTGCACAATTCAACAGAACTTGCATTGATTCAATGAGCTTTGGCATCATAGATCGTAGAATCAAAGAATAATTTATCAAACATCATTGGAATTATTTTTTTTTTTTTCAATTCTAATGTAGTCAACATAGAATTTATAGCTGAAAGTCACAGGACTTAATAGTCAACACTACAGAGAGCCATAGAGGAGCATCAAATATGATTAAAAGCAAAACATTACAACGCGCTTATCTTGTCACAGCTTACAGTATGTTGTTGGCTCGATCAACACGAATGTGGTGGCAAACTGAATCTTAATCATTCAAAAACATTTAGATTTATGAGGCTATGTCAGCTATGATTATGTGCCTAATCTAGGCTTTGTCCACCTTCGATTTCTGGTTATTATTACAGTAAGATAATGACATAATGTCACACTAGATCTTTAATTTCATATCAATTAAAAATAAGGGAATTTTTGTAAAAAAACCAAATGTTGTGAAAAAAAATATTCTAAATTCATACTACCTCCTTCCTATAAATGGCATCTGCCAACACATCTTTGATTTTATATACAGTATCTTCAATTAATCGTTAACAACACTTATAAAAATTGATAATTTTATACTACAAACTGAAATTCATCCAACAACATTATTAAATAGCTTTTTTCTCTTATCAAATTACTAAATAAACATAGTAAACCTAAATACAAACCATTTTCACAATCACTCAAATAAGGAAGAGAGCTTCTGTTTCAAGCTTGTTCTTAAACAAACATTAATTAAGCAGACTCAACTAAATAGATCAAAAATCTGAATACACAATTTGTATAATCAATAATAATAGCTATATTAATTAAAAAAAAAAAAAAAAAGAAAAATCACTGCCTAATTATTGATCAATCGATTGAGATATTTATATTGCTGAACACGATCTATGAATTGATAAAGCATAATTAGTTTAATTTAAATTTGTATAAAGAAGAGACACTTACCAGTAATCTTTCTGGCAGCAGGGAAGCGGTGGTGGAGTGGCGATAATGGTGGTGGACGACGTAAGTGAGCTATGAGCTGAGGGGAGAGAGAGAGAGTGGTGTGAAACAAAAAGTGGTATATTGGAGTTGGTAGGAAAAGTAAACTTTGAAATATAGACTACAGTACTCTGTAACTCTCGGGGGTGTTTGGTAAGTGGGAATAGAGTGTGAGATCGGGAGTTTTAATCCCAGTATAAAAATAAGCCTTGTTTGGTCGGTGAGAATGAGAATAAAAAGGTGTTTGGGAATGGGATTATTTATGGGTGAATTCCCATCATTTTATTACCTAGGGAGGGTGATAATAAATGAATGGGAATGGGAATAGGGTGAAAATGACATTTTTGCCATTAATGAAAAGAATGAAATAATAATCTTAGTAAGGGTATTGTTGTCAAATTGTTATTTATTCCCTATATATTCCCACCCGCTATCGAAACAAGGTATTGACATATTTTCATGTATTCCCATCAATTAATTCTCAATCTCATTCCTACCTTTTTAATCCCCAAACTCTCATTCCCACAATCCAAACGCCTCGTTGCTAAGGGTGCGTGTAGAGGTGATCATTAGACGAGCGGGGCGAGTTTAGGTTGGGTCTAAGCCTTAAAAAACCAGCACATCAAGTCGGGTCAGGCTAAAAATGCTTGTCCAAATCAGAAATATTTTACCGGCCCTAGCGAGCTTTTCTGGCCAGTTTGAGTCAAGCCAAAAAAATGTATGAAATGCTTGTACACGATCCGTTTAAAAAAAATATGTTCGGATCAAGCCAGACCCAACGACATTATGGCCCGCCTATTAACAGGCCGGCTTATGTTGATCAAGTCTACTCCTAGGCTATGAAGGACTGAAAGTTACCTTCAAGAGCTCAGAGTATTGTGAGTACTTTTTTAAAAAAATCAATTATTTAATCTCTTCGTTATTTATTTTAAGTGTTATACTTTGACCAATAATATGTCAATAAAATTTATAACTACCGTTATTTTAGTTAGCACGTTTTCACTTTAGTTGGCGGAGTAGAAATTTCGAAGTATGTGAATTGCGTAAGTTTAGTATCCAACTTAATGTTTTACTCACTTTAGGATAGTAAACAACATATATATTTGACACAAGTAAACAATATAAATAAATGTGCATGTTATACATAAATAATTGAAATTCACAAAAAGAAAAAAAAAATAAAAAAGGATTTTTTTAAGTAAAGAAAATGACATAGTGTAAACATGTAGTATTTTAAGGTGTCGTTTGGTTGCTATGGGAAATTACTTCCCATAGGAATTTGTATTTCATGGGAATTAAATTCCTACATCAAAATCATAGGAATTGTATAAAATTGTTTGATTGGCATGAGGGAAGTTGCAAATCATGGGAAGTTTGACTTACTTAGGGGGGGTTAGGTAATTAACTTCTCATATTTTGTGGGAAGTCACAATTCCCATGAATTTGCAATTCCCTCATTTACACTTTTTATTGTCAACCAAACAAGTCATGTATTTTCAAATTCACATGATTTTCCACTTCCCCCATTTTCTTTGTGTAACCAAACAACCCCTAATATTTCCATTTACTACTCATTTAAAATAAACAGTAATTCAAAAGTGATTTCTTTTTTACTTTTTAGGTAAGAGAGAGAGTTGTTTGCATTGGAAGCATTGATATTATTATGGTATATTTTTATGTGTACAAATTTTCGTATGTGGCTGGTCACATGGTGTGACAAGGGTTACTTGTAGGATGTTACTGGTTTTGTCAGGAGTTACTTGTAGGTGTTATTTGTATTTTGGGGTTACTTGTATGGGTGTTACTGGTTTTGGTCGAGGTTACTTATAAGGTGTTACTGGTTTTGTCAGGGGTTACTTGTAGGCGTTACTTGTATTCCGGAGTTACTTGTATGGGTGTTATTGGTTTTGGTCGGGGTTACTTGTAGGGTATTACTGGTTTTGTCAGGTGTTACTTGTATTCTAGGGTTACTTGTATGGTTGTTATTGGTTTTGATCAGGGGTTACTTGTAGGGCGTTACTGGTTTGGTATGGGATTTTGGTCTAGAGTTACTTAGAATACAAGTAACCCCACGATACAAGTAACCTCATAATACAAGTAACCCCATAATACAAGTAACCCTAAAATACAAGTAACCGTGCCGCACCATGTGGCTTGTCGCACTGAAAAACCTCTGTGTTTATGTGAATCATGTGATGGGTATAAACTAAAAAGTGTAAAAAATAGAAATTTTCTTTACCATTACAGTAATAAAGCAAAAGTGGAAAGCTGAAAAAAAAATATATACTAGTATCAAAACGGAAACCGAGAAGATTAGAAAATGAAAAATGATTTTTGCACACCAAAAAGTGATTTAAGCACACCCATTGAGCACGTTTTTAATGTTTTTTTTTTCATATGGAGGTGTGTCAATATCAGTAAAAGGTGTTTTAAAATCAGTTTTCCAAAAGCTTGAGGGTGTAATAAAATTATCATTCTTATATATTGTGATTAGATTATATACAAGTATTACATTTTTTTAAAAAGAAATTATTTTCCTCAGCTCAATGCTAAATAAAAATTGGACAGTTGGATACTTCATAGTTCATACTTCCTAGTTCCTACTTTCCGTTTAGATATGCTCTTTTTTATATTATTCTACTTTTACTTTTTTCCTTTTACGATGAAAAACATTTTCACTTTTATCACTTTTCCCCACACGATTACATTATCCACGCGAGATTATAAATTAATACCAATGTTTTCTAAACAACATTTTCTCCTACCTAAAAAGTAAAAAATGACCAATATTTTACTTAATATTTAATTATATATGAGCAGTAAATGAGAAGAAGAAAAAAAAACAGAGTGAGAACATGATATTCTCTTCAAAAAGGAAAAAAAAAATCTTGATAAACTTCAATTGTTTATTAAGAGACATACTTGTAATTAAATGATGTAATTTTGCAAAACTAATAGCACCATTAGCAAATTTAGGGTAAAACCACTTCCAGATATAGTGATTTTCACCATTTTTATCTTAAAATGTTACGGAATACAATTTTGAGAAAACACAAGTTGATAATATCCAAAGTAAACAAATATTGTTTATCTTGGGGCAAAATTGGATAAACTGCTAATTAGGTTAGCAATTTACCCTAAAATTGTTAACTCAATAGCGGCCTGCCCTAAAGTTATTAGCGGTTTTACAATATCACATTTGAAAATCGTTTGTGTTGGTTTGGGCATGTAAGACGGAAACCCAAGGGGGCACCAGTACAAAGAGTGGAAGAGTGAGACCATGGAGGGATTAAACGAGGGAGACCGAAAATGACTTGCGTTGGAAGGAGTTTGGAAAGATATGAAGTATATGGATGTAAATGCGGATGAAATATTGGATCATAAGGGATGGTGGAGGAGAAGGATCTTTGTTGATGAATACACGGAATAATCAAATTTGGTTCATGTAGCCGACCCCCACTTGGGATTTAGGCTTTGATTAATTGTTTGATATCATAAGAATGCCTTTAAATAAATTGTTTAGTTAACTGCGAGGATTAAAATGGATGTGCTCTACAATTTTGCCCTCTTTATAAACAATGAACCCATGTTAGATTAATTGAGGCTCCCTCGTCCTAAATAAAGCTCACATTTATCGAGGAGGCTGCCAAGGTTACTCAATTTGATAAACAAAACTTTGTTAGTTTATCGAATATTTTAGGAGAAAATGGATAAAACCGCTAAACGCTAAAAGCATCCACAATGGTTGTGCACAAAGACTTGCTAGCAATTTCTAAATAATTGCTAACCATTGTGGAGCTACACCCTCTTGTAGCTAAGCCAAACTACATAGCTCTAGAAAGCTATGTAGTATCACTCCACCTACCACACATATATTGATTTGTTTAATTTTTTTTTTATAATTTAATTATAATGTAGCTTAGCAGTATAGAGGTTGTAGCTTAAATCTTATAGCTTTGGAGATTAATGATGTGGCAAATAATTGGCAATTTAAAGCTATATGTATATGTAGCTAGCCATTGTGGATGACTGAATGCTCTAACATCAATATATTTTTTTAAAAACACGTAAAATCAACTAAACCGCTAATTACCTATGAATATTTATGAGCAGTGAAATTTTAGCTCATTTTTTTACAAGTTTGCCATTTGATAAACTTGGACTTTCACTTTAAACAAGCTTTTAAAGAAAATCGGATGTACAATAAAATATTGTACATTCGTTATAAAGTTACCCTAAAATGAGCAAAAGTTACTCTAAACTGAGCAAAAATTACCCTTATATGAATAAAAATTACCTTAATATAAAAGTTACGAAGTGTTTATGCTTTTATGATAAAAGTTACTCCATACTCAAAAAATTGTAAAAGTGACCCTAAATTTGATAAAAGTATCCCCAATATATAATAAATTACTGTATATCGGATATTATATACAAAAGTTACTGCTTCAATACACTCTTACACTATCATTTTCTAATTTGGACTATCATTTTTCATTCTCTCTCAGTGCTTCAATACTCTCTCACACAATCTGTTTCACTGATCGACATTACAGTGGAGTTAGACCAAAACTGGAAAAAGAAATGGAGTTTGACGGAAAACTTACCAATGGCAGCCTTAATTTCAAACAAGGTAGATTACATTACTATGAATATTCTTCTTATTAACTTTTAGATTTTTGTATTTATTTATTTAAAATTGCATTTAGCCCCTATTCGAAAACCCTAACATTCAATGTTCAATTTCCCCCAAATTATAAACCTTAATTTACCGATACCATGGAATGAGCAAAGATTTGGGGTTAACTACTTGTATATTGGCTATAATCTGTAAAACCCCATGTAATTTGTATCTTCAATTGTGTTGATTTTGCGTTAATTTCTTGATTTTGGCTGTTTATTATTGGGTATTTGTAAGCAAGATAATTGATAGTTTCCCACAAACTTTTCTAGTTGAATAAATGGGAGTAATATTATGGACTATGGTGCGTGGAAATTTGATTTCTTGATCATAATTATATTTACAAGCAAACATAAATCAATGAAAATGGAAAAATATGGCCTATATTTATTACACTCAACAGTATGATAATGAATTTAAATGGTCTAAACATTTAACATTTGAAGTTTCTGTAATTCTTTATCTGCAGATCATGCTCACCAAAAAGTGATCATATAAAATTATATAATGAGACTGATAGTGGAAGTTCTGGATCTTCAAGTCTCGGACAACGTATGATTTCTAAATGTTCAAGCATATTGAAGAATCGCAATGTAGACACGCCAGACAATGTAGGACAATTGATGAGTTTAAGAAGACAGAGACGAGGCATGTCGTTGGGTCTCAATTCATCCCACCTTGCAAGACTTTCCATGTTCTGAAGCTCTAGTGACTTCAGTTTTGGGAACCTGGTACTCCTATGATCGCCAAAGAATTGGCGGTCTAGTTCCACCAAACTGCTTGCTGTATCAATGGTAAGGGTTATTAGTTGTGGAAGCTTCCAAAATGATGGAAGTTTTTTGATATATGGACAATTGAAGAGATGAATGGACTTAATGTAACACGAAGGACTGCCAAGCCAACTTGGAAACATGTCTCCACTGTAATTTGCCAGCCGAAGTTCTGTCAAGTGATCGTGAGGCTTGAGCTTATCAAGGATGCTGCTTATGAGTGGTTCTGGTATATAGCTCCCTGGTGTCCAATGCAATTCCAATCTGTTGAGGTGGGATTTTTGACATAGCCTGGCATTCTCAGCTTGTAATGCAGTGGTAACATTTTCGAGCTTCATTATCTTGATTGATTCTCGAAGAGCATTCATGTTCTTTAGCTCTGTGATACGGTATCCTTCTGCATCATGGACAGAGAAAATGTTTAAGGCTTGGAGGTTGGTGAGCGATCCTATACATATTGGAGGGGTGTGCAAATGTGCCATATTCATATCAAGATGGAATAGATTGACTAGGTTTGCAATTTTGCTTGGTAAACTAAGAAGTTTACAATTTTGTAGCTTTATAACTCGCAACCCAAGAATTTCACAGATTGGATCAGGTAAACTCTTGATTAGGGTATTTGATGCATCTAGGTAACGAAGGTGTTTGAGGTTGCTAATTGATCTAGGAAGAGTGGTGATATGGGAACGATTAAGGCTCACTACCCGTAAATATTTCAAATTATGAAAGAAATACTGTAGGACATCAGTAATGTTGGCTCTCTTTCCAGATAACAAAAGAAATGTCCTTAAATGGCTGTAGAACTTTTCAATGTGCGTGTGATACAGATCTAGTTTTTGACTGCTTAGTGATAAATGGCGGATATGTTTGACAGGTAAGAATGGCGTGTCACTATCCTTCATTTGATAGCACATACTGGAAGCTAATTTTTGAGCGAATTTATGAGTGAACTCATGAATCTGGTAGGTAGCCATCTCATCTTCTTTAGGGTAATGTGAGAGGTAAAGTATAGACCTTGACAACAGTTCGTCGAAATATTTGACTGCATTCTTCAGGCATGAGGCATTCCACTGCTCTGGTGTTACAAAACCTTCTGCCATCCAGAGTTGGGAGAGCTCGTCTTTCTCGAAGTAATAGCCATCAGGAAAGAGATACAAATAAGCAATGAACTTACCCAAATCTGGTGGCATACTGGGATCATCAAATCTTAAAGCTGGAAAAATTTCAGCTTCAAATTCCCTCAACTCCCACAAGTTGCTTTCTTCTAAGTGTGCAAAAGCTGCTTCTGGTCCCTCTTCGCGACATTTTGCTGGTATCATTAAACCATACAAGTTCGCCACCAAAGGCAAGCCTGCACATTTTTTAGCTATTTGTGATATACTGCGATCATATTGGTGAGATAGATTTTCAGACAGCATCTTTATAATCAAATCCATGCAGTCTTTGTCAGACAGCCTCTTGATGTGATGAGGAGTTGTGGCAGTTATGGAAGCAACCTTAGGATCACGAGTCGTAATAAGAAAAGTAGTTTCAGGTCCAAGAGTAGAAATATATCTACTCCAGGCTGTGTGGTGTACATTCCACAAGTCATCCAACACAACCAGGATTCTTCTTCCACGGTGAACAGGATAGCCATTGGCTACACGACCTTGGAGAGATGGAGCAAAGATGTGATTATTGGCCACGGAATTGAAGTCACCAGGCATTGGAACCCAAATGGGGGAGCCATAATATTTCCTGATCCTGGAATCGTTTGTTATGTGTTGAGCAAGGGTGGATTTTCCTAGCCCTGACATTCCAACAATGCAAATTCCGCCCCTCCCTCTAAGAGAAGGATGCAGCAAATACTCTATGATTATTCTCTTGTCTTCTTCTCTTTCTCGAGCAAGCAGCACCTGATGTAAATGGCCTGAAGAACTCGGAATGGATACTGATTCTCTTCCCATCGGAGAAGAATGAGCTGCACTCATACCTCCGTTGAGTCTGCTACTGCCAACACCTTGAAGCAGACCATCTACCTGCTTATCAATCAGCTGCAACCTCTCTAAGAGGTTATTTATCTTATGAGGCAAACCCCATTTTTTCAATGATGAAACGATGTAGCTTCTCACTTGGTTCTCATTTTGTGGCACCGGAAGATGGTCATCACTCTGCCTCGCCCTCCTCCCTGAACGACTTCTAAAAAGAGTAAAGACTCTGCTGGTGCACACCTGATCTTGTACATGAGCCTGATGCTGTGAGTTGATCTGTCGTTGTGGATTCTGGTTGATGTGATTTTGTTTCATTATACCAAGCATAATGCCATCAATTTTATCGTCCACATCATAAAATAGGCTGGTCACTTCTCGCACCCAAGGTATCCATTCCACGGGCAGCTTGTCGTGGCCTAGCCGCTTAAGCTTATCCTGGACAATCTGAGAACTCGTGCCCAGAGATCTGAGATTCTCATCCACATTCCAGACATGGTCAATCTCGGTGCAGGTTAGTTCTATGATTTTACCTGTCAAGAGTGAAATGAAAGATGATGCTAAGGCGTTGTGAAATGATGATTCCCAACCCATGGCACAACCCGATGTTACAATCACTACCACCCTTGCACAAATTAATCTATACGATCGTGAAACTCCTGAAAGAGTTATTCATAAGAGTTCAGATGAAATTGAGGTTTTTTTTTTTTTTGTTTTTATTTTACTGGGTGGCAAGAAATTCACTGTCAACGTTGCTGAGTTATCTAAGAAAGCACAGCCACGAAGAAATAATGGATACGAGGAATCAAAACCAGGTATGTTTTTATTTTCTAAGTCTAGCTGATAATAAATTATAGTACTCAATTACTCATTGATCATTTTATTTTTTATTTTTTTATTTTACTACAATATTCACCAACTACGAGTACTTGTTAGAGCAAATTATTGAGCCATAAATAATAAATTTCTAACTTAAAACAAGTACTTATGATCCCAACTGATACATTATTACGTTAATAAACTATACTCATTATTTTTCTGTTGTAAATTTATTCATAATATTCACCAACTATTACGTCTACGTACTAGTTAGATACATTAATTAATTGTATTCATTGATCATTTTGTATTTTTTAAATTCAGTTCACCAACTATTGTTTTATTTAATTTGTTTATATAATATTGATGGTGCCAAAAAATAACTAATGACCAAAGACTAGTACTTATCTCTAACTTTTTTTTTTTTTTTTTTTTTGAAAGGTACTTATCTCTTAACTTTAGATACATAAGAATGATACTTTTTATCACCTAAGGTCGACATGATTTTTTTGGGTAGGGATAAAATTGATCTTATCAAACCAAAACCTTGCAAAACTCAATCCGACACAAGTTAACATGCGACCTGTGAAATGTGCATTTTTCCGATCTAGTAGGATAAAACCATACTTGGTAGTTGGTACTTGGTACTTGGTACTCCGTAGTAGACATGATATAAAATCTACCTCGTTTATTTTACGAGTATATGATGTTGTAAGAATCTACCCTTTTTTTTTTTTTTTTTTTTCGGTAAGAATTTACCTCGTTTTCTTCTATTTCTTCAAATCTAGTCTATGGTTAAATTTAGGGATTGTCATTGATATATTTATTCAAGTCTAGTCTATGGTTAAATTTAGGGATTGTCATTGATATATTTATTCAAGTCTTACCATTTACCTATGTACAATCAGGAAATATTTTTTTATGAATAATAATACGATCCTTAGCTTGTACAACTACAAGAAGATATAGTTACACAACATGCTCAATTGCTCAAAATCTCCTAGGCGAGCAATATCTTTGACTTTCCACGACAATAGGAGAGATGACTACCTCTACTTCTAGATATGTTCATAGAAATATAGTCACGTGGATTGTTGTATCAATCCTTAGTCCCTTTTTGTTTGCTCCATGGTCCACTTGCTTGTGAGAGCTTTACAAGTCATATGAGTTCATTTTCATGATAAACAAAAAAATGTTTATCTAATGACAATTTCGTAAATAAATCAATATAAAATTCCAATCAACATGACAACTATGTAAATAAATAAACATTAATGGAGTTACATTTGACAAAAGTTTTTGATTTATTTACAAAATACCACTAAATAAATATTTTTTTGTTTATCATAAACATGAACTTGTATTTTGGAGTATATATTCACTGTTAATTTTTAATACTGTTTTTTACTTATCTAAAATTAGAGATATAATTAGTTGAAATCTTTATCTTAGTATTTAAAAACTATAACCAAGAAACTAAGAAAGACATATGTCCTCATCCATTCTATTACACTTCTTTAACCATAGTGTCACATATCATTTTACACTATTAATTTTTTATTACACTATTTTTTTTTTTAATTCTTTACTTATATTTCATCTTTCATACACACTTCATCTCTTCATCTTCATCTTCATCTCTCCCCTTTAATTAAACCTTCTCCTATTCTCTCTTTAATTGTAGCCCTTCCATCTTCTTTTTAAGCCCTTTTTGGATTAAAGTTCCAAAATTTTAATTTCTTTAAGGAAAATTTGGATTTTGGTACCTCGAAAATGGGGGTAATTGAATTTTAGTACCAGCTAAAATTTTATTTTAAATTGGTACCTCAAAAATGACTAAACTATAGATATCAGTACCTCCGTTAGCATTCTGTCAACTTTGCCGTTAGTGGGTCCCATTATCTAATTATTTAATAATTTAATTTATTAAAAAAAAAAAGAAAAAACATTTAATAAAAAAAAAACTTAAAAAATAATTAAAAAAAAAATCAGAAAAAAAAACCCCTAATACCACCAGCCATCCACCTTCCCCGCGCCGACGCCACCCCCCCCCCCCCCACCAGCCCTGCCTCCCAGCCATGACGCCACCCCCCCTCCCACCAGCCCTGCCGCCCCGCAATTCTCTCTCCCCTCCTTCACCACCTCTCTCTCCCCACCTACGCCTCTCCTCCTCCTCCCCAATTCGAAGGTTCCGGCGATGATCTAGACGACGTTGATGACCCACTTGACTCGCAAATCCATCTCACTGATCTCCCGCCTTCGCTGATTTTGACCCAATCAGATTCGCAGACTCACCGCGGTCCTCCTCCCCCTTCTCCGCCTTCAGATCCTAAAACCAAAGAATTTCGTTCTTATCCCAAATATGAGGGATGAAGACGAGGTGGTGAAGGAGGAGAGAGAGAATTGCGGGGAGGTGGGGGGGGGGGAAGCGTCGTCGCGGGGAGGCAGGGCTGGTGGGGGGGGGGGGGGTGGCGTCGGCGCAGGGAGGCAGGGTTGGGTGGCGGGGTTGGTCTACCGTCGGCGGAAGGTGGGTGGCTGGTGGTATTAGGGGGTTTTTTCTAATTTTTTTTTTTATTAAATATTTTTTTTTTAATAAATTAAATTATTAAATAATTGAATAATGGGACCCACTAACGGCAAAGTTGACAGAATGCTAACGGAGGTACTGATATCTATAGTTTAGTCATTTTTGAGGTACCAATTTAAAATAAAATTTTAGATGGGTACTAAAATTCAATTACCCCCATTTTTGAGGTACCAAAATCCAAATTTTCCTTTCTTTAATCATGTTTTCGATTACATATTATACCCTATAATGACTTATTGATATTTCCACACTTATCTCTCAATACAATTTTATATGAATAACCCGTGCATTGCACGGACCAGAAGGCTAGTTATGAATCAATACAGAGTAATTGTGAAAGTCAAAATGTTACAACTAAGTAACGAGAGCCCAGAGAAGTCACCTTCCAACAACCTTATTTAATCAACAGATAAATAATGTGAATGCTTTTTTATTAAGTGTTACATCGTATGTTCGTATGTGAGAATGAAGTCGCACCTACAACCGTGTGGCTTATTACTTCTTTCTTAGCACATAATGAAACGGTCATTGTGAGTTGCGTTGTTTAATACGTAGTATATATAAGTATATATATTTTTTTGTAGTCTAACTATAGTGTTTGATTAAGGACTTTAAATAATATTAAAAATTTTAATTTATTTCAAAAAAATTATATCTGGAACTTTGATGATCAAGAAAGGCCAAAGTTTTTTATTTCTATATATATGTATTTTTTTATCCTACAAAAAAGGCCGAATTTAAGCTCTATAATTTCAATGGCGTAGTGTGAACTCAAATGATCTAATTTGACCCCAAATGTCCTTTTTAAGATATTATTGAATAGGAATATACACTTGAAGAAGTAATTTTAATTAATAATTCTGAAATATTAAATTTTAGAAGGTTAGATTGATGAGTTAAGTTGTTGCTAACATGTAGCTTTCTTGCAAAGTTTATGATTGTTACTCAAAAGATTGTAAATAAATGATTATGCCATCTTTTAAAAGCGTCTTCCAAGAAATATACGTTAAGGTGTAATTTAATTGCAACGTACACAATTATTGGTCTTTAACCGTCATTAAAAAAATACTGTATAATTTATGATTTAGATTAGAGAGATGTTCAACGCCGCCTCTCCCTCTCAGGGGCTGCTCCTACTTACGCCATTCACATACTTTTATTCATCCTTCACAAAGGGTTGTAAAAACGAAGTAATTTATTTTATTTTTTTGAATGACAAGTAATATTGATTATAATACTAATTCACGCGTATTTAGTACTCGTAACTAACATCAATAATATGTATATGTAAATGTATATTATTTTTATTTTTTGTGGTACAGCAACAATAAGTCAATAAGTTTACTTGTTCTAGGTTTTTTTAGGTTGAGGAAAAGCCTCTTACAACAATCAGAGATTCTACTACTTGTTTGGAGTGTAAATCAAAAGGGTAGAAAGGAGAGCTTCTAACCAGGTAGCCAACCTTAATTAGCTTGATTTTCACTTCATAATGTGTATGATAATTGATCACTAATGATTGAGAATTATAATGATAATTATTCTTTTAGTGAACACATACATAGTAGTAGAAAATAACTACTTCATGCTCCTTAATATTATTAATTTACTCATTTTAAAATCATTCTAACAAATCAGACACTATATCATTACAAACACATGATTGGTGACTTGATGGGGATGTATGTCCAAGAGTCAAATCTGATCTTCAATTAACCATGACTTTGCTCACTTGTTTTAAGGTACATGATTTCTGGCATGATACTTGTTGCTTTAGTAAACATATATATATATATATATATATATATATATATATATATATATATATATATATATATATATATATATATATATATATATATATATTTTAAGAAAAATTTAGTTTTCAAATGCATGTTTGGTAGTTGAAAATGAAATTTTTGAGTTTAAATTATTAAATTTATAATATTTGGTTGTAAACGGAAATGAAATGTCAACTCCCAAATAAAAACAATGCGCCTTGTGTGCGGCTGGCCACATCGTGTGGCCGCTTTCCACTTGTGAAAGAACAAAGTTACTCTAAAATACTGATTGAGTAACCCCTATAAAACTGATGAAGTAACCTTTATAACAATGATCAGGTAAGCCGTATAACACTAACAAAGTAACCACAATGATGGCTTGTCACATAATGTGGCTAGCCATATATAAGAATTTGTGAAATAGAAATGAGTCAGGACCTCTATCCCCAAAACAAAAATATTGATTTTTATAAATTTTTTTTTTTTAATGATTATTAAAAACTAATTTTTATAAATTATATCTTATGTTTATCATTAAATTAATATCAACTTCAATAGGTATAAATGATTTTTTTTTTTTTTTAATACATTAATGCTTTTGATCCCAACTAAGAACCTTCTTCTTTAAAAGTTTCCAACTATCAATTAAGTCATGACAGTTCCTACTTTAAAAGAGGTTCTTAAAATAGTCCCTACCTTATTTTGACCGGTTAAACTAATAAAATTACCACGTGTTGAATATTTAGTGGTCTGTTTTATTGAATATAATTTTTTTAAGGTGAAGAAAACATGAGCTAGATGGATGGGGTGAGTGCTTTTTTAGAGTGGCGGATAATTATTTTTATTTTACCAAGCCTAATGAAAACAAGACACATGGCACTGGTAACTAGTCAAACTAGTTAAAACTATCTATGGACCATTTTTAGAAGGATCCCCTAAAATTAAGATCCCTTTATATTAATCAATAGTTGGGACATGAGACCTTTTAAAGATGACCTATCATAGTTAGAACAATTTGCATCAAATTTACCATTTTTGAAACATGTAGAAAACATGCCTTTACCAACACATCATTAGTTGATGGTATGGTTTAATCAAAAAGGTTACCGACAATGCATGAATTAGTTGATGGTATGGCATAATCGATCAAAAGAGGTTATCGACAACGCATCATTAATTAAATGTGTGAATATTAACTAATTTAATTGATTAAAGTCTTAAAGATGGTACTCTAAATTTAGATCTAATTCTATTTACAACATTGTCCAAGTCTCTCCAGTCTCCACTATACATCCATATAAGATGTAAAAAAAAAAATAATAATAAATAGATCAATTAGACATGCAACATGTCACATAGAAAACATATTATATACAAGTATCATTGAAATCGAGTAAGGAATTAAATCATCGTACATATTTTTGAAATATAAAGCACCAATCGTTGGGATATCGATGTAACTCAACTCACATCCTAGAATTTTCCGCAATCTTTTAGTTCCCGTGTTGAACTGGACTAACAAATAACAATATGCTGAGTATATAATACTGGAATGTACTATGTAATTTATGTAATTACTAAGTCTAATCTGCTTCAATTTCTTTTATAATTTTCTTGTCTAGCTTAGTCTTCTTTTGAACAAGTGTAGTTTTTTAAAAAATTCCTTGTTTCCCTCCCTTTGTTTTAAGGAGTATTGTTTATTACAAGTACTATCTTTATATCAATGTGCGTTGTCAATATCTATCTATAATATATTGATCATATCATATATATAAATATAGTTGTTATACGTATCATTATATTACAGTGCCATGATCTTGCACGACAACTCTAAAGCCTCTCCTTTATCCTTCACAAATTCCGAATAAAGCTTTAAATGGCGGGAAACATAAAGCTATTGGAAATGAAAAAACATAGCTCAACAAATTCACTTGCTTCTCATATCCGGAAAGACCGGAATCATCTTGGATTATTACATGGATGCCAACCGACATCAAGACGCAGAAAGGAGAAACTACTGAAGGTAATTGCATGTTTTTCATCAGCTTAAACTTTTGGTGTAGTTGTTTAGGTTAAATAATGGTATTCGAGTATTCTAGCAATAATGGCCTACAGGTTTTGAATATGAGCCTTGCAAGGCCCTATCTTCGTACAACAATCTCTTTGTAAAGAGAGAATCACGAGACAAATGATATAAACAGAATTTGATCGTTGGGACCACTCTCCAGACAACAACCAACAAAGCTAATTGGTATACATATAGACAAACCCATTATATTAGTTAGGCCTAATCATATACTCCGTATATGCTATTGCGTGGACATGTATTCTTTCCGCCAATGGAGGAGGAAAGTGAGTCTTGAATCTCTTGACATTCTAATTATAATGACAATGATAGTATAATACCTCATTTGATGATACAAGTGGTAATGAAGTTACTTATAATTTAGTTTAATAAAATCTTCAGGCCAATGTCTATATATAGTGCTAAAATTCCATTCTCTAACATAATTTCTTATTACTTTTCATTACAATTCAATTACACATCAAAATTTTAATTGTTGATGATAATGAAATTTACATAATAAGCGACAACAATGAGATTAAAAGCATTATTGTGAAAGTATGAAGTTTCATTTGAAAAGTTACAAATTATAGAACATAAATTTATTTTGTCACTACTAAAACAAGTATTGATTATTGCCGGCCAATCAAACAAGATGAAAAAGTATCTATGGAAAATATTATTATCAAGAATAATGCTAATCCAAAATCTACTTTGTACTAATTCTTAAGAAAAAGAAAATCAAAACAATATCTTTTACTTTGTATTATACTTCTTTTGTTATCATGACCTTCAAATTTTAAAATATGACCCTGTTTCATATTATTTGCAACTTTTAAAAAAATTTATCTCACAAATAACTCAAAAGTTGCAAATAGAATGAAACAGAGACAGTAGAACTTTGCAATAATATTAAACAAAAACCATGATATAAAAAGTATCAATATTGAATAGCTTAGGATGTTTAGTCTTTAAAAGTTAAGTACTTTTAAATATAAAGACAAGTAGTTAAATTGTAAGGAAACTAAACTCGTTTGCAAAGACGTGGAAGCTTATAGAGTTATAGTCTTTATATCCAAGAAAATAACAGCAGGAAAAAAAAAATAGAAAGAAGAAAAAGGAAGTATGATAGTTACAAGTTAATTAAAAATTAGATATGTCAAATGTATGGCCCGTTGGAGATGAGATAAGGGTACAGAATTTTGGTTTAACTATTACGTTTCTCTTAAACAATGTTTGCCTGTATATGCATGGTACAAATAAAGGTCTAGGTTAACCCTACGTCTTAATTAAGAGATTTTAAAACGTTCTTCAATTTCATTTTCCCTTCATATAACCCGTATTATTCATCATATGCCTAATAAGCCACGTTGAACTTAACTGTTAAAGAACGTTCTCATAATCTCATTTCGAATTTATTAACGTATGATTCTATTTTGAGTGGGCCAGTTCAAAACAATAATTCAAGTAGGATTTGACATTCAATTCGATAATAAAGTTGAATTTTAGATTAGAAAATTAAAGGCTAGTTATTGTTCAAAATTCATCGTTGTTTTTATAGGTCGGGTCAATTTTTGGAAGGACTCAAGTGAAGAGGAGGTGGTCAAGGGGCATGTTTTAGAAAACGAGTCCAAATACCCAAGAGTTGTGCATGCATGCTATTGTACAATTGCACATGCTAGGAGTTGAGAACTAATGATGTCTTATGTTGGAATCAAATGCAGGAAGTAGCTAAACCATCCTCAAGCATATCCATATCAGATTTGATGAGAACTCCTGAAACTTTGGCCTCTGAAAAATATGCCTCTAAAAAAGATGTTTATCAAACAGTTGTGGAAGCTGTTAACAGACTAGGCGGCATTAAAAGTACGTGTGTTGTTCTTCTTATAATTACTATCGTTTGAAAATAGATCGAAATTTGTCCATGATTATTCATTGATATATTAAAAAAAAAAAAATATATATATATATATATACAGACGTTAGATTTTTTGAATTCGTCTCTATAGTTTCATACTGTCAGTATTTTATTATTAATTAATGTTTTTTTTACTTGTATGTAAATAATGATTTTGTTATCAAAGACATGCATGTATCAAAAACTGTAAAATAATAAAAAAAAAAAATTAAAATAATTCAATAGAAACAGAATCATATACGTAGTATTATGAAATGAAGGGAGCATAGGCCATAATTATATGCAGATATATCAGTATATGATAAACTTAATTGTTTTTAGTGTTTATATTGAATTGATTTGCTTTCGAGTTTACTTGCAGACGCTACCCCAGAAGCTATGGTTGATGAGCTGATGGACTATGAAAATTTAAACCTCTTGGATGTGTACAAGCACATGCAGGTATGTATCTTTTACGTTTATTGATTCTAGTTTTATCTTTAATTTATTTATACAACTACCTATTTTAGTATATTGTACAATTTTTTTTTTTATTTATAATACTTCCTCCGTTCTATTAATATTGCAACAATGGACTTTTTGCACTATTTATCACTCTTGTTTGACCATATAATATGATTTCTACGTTAAACAAAATATAATCAAGTGGGATCTTGTTAGATTCGTCTCATAAAATACTTTCACAATATCAACTTTTTTTTTTTTTTTTTTTTTTTTTTTTTTATAATTTTTACTTTTACAGAATTATAGATATTTAGCATATAAAATGTGCTTTGGGATGCGTAATTTTCTCCTTGTTGCAATATTAATAGAACAGAGGAAGTAATTGATTAATCATCAAATATAATAAATATACAAAGTAGTCCAAAATTTACCTATGTATTTTAGTGAGATCATGACAATATTTTTGTTACAAAGATTAAAGACTTTAGATAATTGTTTATTACTTGTATTTTATATAAATAAATAAAAAAATCTCATCACTAGAAGAAAAAAAAGTTGGCAATAATATTATTAAATTAATTAATTATTTGATCTTTCCAAACAATTTGAATATTAAGACAGTTTTTTTTTTTCCTTCTTATTCTTAATGGTTCTTCACTTCTTTTACAGTTGCTCGAGCGGCCTACAAATTCAGAAGGTATCTTTAATCTTTGTATTAGCATCAATTTCTATTTTATCTTAATCCTCCCACTAATAACACATTAATTTGGTTTTGGTCCATAATAAAGCGTCCATCATAACCATTGTAATATACACTTTCTTTCACTTTTCCCGCTTAATTCTAGGCTAAAGGTTAATATTACGGAGTAATAACATTATGAGACAGATTCAGTAAAAAAAGACCCTCACTAAAATAACTTCTATAATACGAGTAATGTTCTTAACATATTTCAACTTTTTTTTTTTTTTTTTTTTTGACCATTTTATAATTTACTTTATTTCATTTTTGTTAAATTTCTTTTACTACCTTACCATTTTTTAATCTAACAACATCTACACATTTTCACTTGTTACACTTTTATTCAAATTTACAAACTCTTCTTTGTCTAAGTTCTTGTACAGTCCGATTTCGGGGATTCGATTGCTCATGCCAACCCCCATCACTCATATTTAACAAAGCTTTTTTTTTTTTTTTGGTTATGAACATAGGGAATGATATATGGACGCGTACGAAGAATACATCTGTAAAAAAACCTGAAAGAAAGATGTCGTCAAGTGTAATGACTAAAAAAGAATCAAGCGAGACAACTAGAAACAAAGCTACAGTTAGCAAAAAATTTAGGGCTAAAGTGAAAGAAATGGGATTTACAAGTGATGAAATCAAGTCTCTTTTAGAAGGTGAGGAAAGAATGTGGCAATTTTGCACACTTTTTCCGGAACGCTGTGAATTCGAAAAGGATACGCTTATTCAATTGTGGATAGCAGGAGGCTTTCTAAAGGGTAAGCAAAAGGATCATCTTGGTGACTTCTATTTCAGTACTCTTTTGTCCTATGACTATATTGCGAGTACAAGCACACGGTCTCCTATCGAGAAGGAAAGATATGTCGTAAATATAGATAAAATGATGAATGATAACGCGAACACAATGTCACATGATAAGGAGCTCTTTCATAAATTGAAGAGCTTGTATTATCATAAAGCATCTAAACATGTACAATATGTGTCTTTGGTGGGGGAAGAAATCGATGAAGAAAGTCTTAGAAGATTGACAGATTTCAAGGAGTTAAAGGCGCTAATGCTGCTTAGTGAGGATGCTTCGAGTATTAGCAAGATACCGAGTAATGTATTTTCAGCTCTCAAGCATTTGGAGGTGTTGGATTTGAGTAAATCTAACCTTGTCGAGTTACCAAATTCGGTGGGAGATTTGGTTGAACTAAAGTATCTAGACCTTTCGCGAACTCTAATTGAGTTATTGCCCGAAACCATTGATTGTCTTTCTAAATTGCAAACCTTGAAACTCAAAGATTGTACACACTTGTATAGGTTACCTGAAGGGATGAGAAAGCTAACCTCTCTCAAACATCTCGAGCTTGATGTTCTCGGGCAATTAGACCTTATGCCGAGAGGAATGGGAGCACTTACCGAGCTTGAGACCTTATCAGCATTTCTTGTTCATAAGGATGATGGTCGAAGCATTAAAGAGTTAAAGAATATGAACAACCTTAAGGAAAGTTTTTGCATTGCAAGATTGGAGAATGTTTTGGATACATTTGATGTTGTGAAAGCCGCATTGTCTAAAAAGAAGTATGTAAAGGAGTTAGAGTTAAGGTGGAGTGACTTGCATAAACATCGGACTAAGTCACTAGATCAAGATGAAATTCTTCAAGGACTTCGACCTCACTCTAACTTGGAAAAGCTACAAATATCGTGCTATGGAGGCACGAGCTTTCCTAGTTGGATCGGTGATCCTTCATTCATGGTGCTCACTACTGTTACACTCTACAAATGTGATGATTCCGAGATACTTCCTTCACTGGGAAAACTTCCATCTTTGAAGTTTTTAAGCCTGGTGGAAATGAATAGCGTAAAAGAGATTGGGACTAAGTTTAGAGGATTCGATACTTCCATTGCATTTCCAAAACTAGAGAGACTTGCAATTGTTGGCTTCTCTAAGCTAGAAAGCTGGGGAAAAGCAGAGAATGGAGACTACCCGCGTCTTTGCAAGCTCACCATAGAGCGATGTCCTAAGTTGGTTGGTGTTCCATCTTCACCTCTTAAACTCGCCACTCTCAAGCATTTGGAAATAATCAACTGTGAAAATCTCAGCAGTTTATTCCTTGAGAAAAATTTGTCGAAATCACTGGAGACATTGATTATCGAGGATTGCACTAAAATCACAGAGTGGTTTAGAAGACGCAAGGGCGCGAAACTTCACAAGATTGAACATGTGCAAAATATATGGATTGATCATGAATTGATCAGCAGAGTCTAATTTTGCTAAAGGTTTATATCATTCTTTATATACCTATATGTAAATATATAGATTAGCTGTATTATACATATATAAGCAAAGAAATTTAATCATTATATGTTGATATGTATATATGTAATATATGTAAATAATGTATACCTTCTATGTGTGCTTGTAAAAGGTCTCATGTGTACAAATGAATAAGAATGTACAAATATCATATGGGTCTCTTGTATTATAGAGTCGATTTGGTTTTACTCGGGCTTTGGCCGATTTGAATCAAATGAGGTCTAGTGAAACATAAGTTGAAATGCTCCACGTTCCATCATATTCCACCAAATTTGAAATGCTCTTTTTTTATGCAAATTTAAAATGCTCTTGTGTGTAAGTGTAACATAACTTGGGCAGTTTAATTTACAAATCTTGTCGAAATACTCTTGTGTCTCAAGTAAATAAACAAATCTATATGTGTGCTATATACTCCCTCAGTTTTTAAATACTTGCTCCATTTTCTTATTTGGAAAACTTTTATAATATTTAATTTATTTCTCTCAACTAGTAGACCCAATTTTATTACTTTTACATTCTCTCTCCTCCAATATACCTTCCACCAACCCTACTATCTCCATATTTTAATACTTTATCCAATTTCTCTTAAAAATTCCGCGCATAGAGAAATGGAGCAAGTATTTAAAAACGGAGAGAGTATATATCATAACATTATCTTTTCCAGAAGATTCCAGCTGATAATTTTACATAAAATTCCACTATAGATAAAAAAAATGTTTGGGTTAAATCTCTATAAATACAAAAGAGACTATTTCACTAACGGTCATAATTAAGAGGGTAAGGTGCCACTCTTGGGAAGTGAAATGATTCAACAGACAACGGAAGTTCAGGATCATCTAGTAGCCGGTCACAATATGAAATGTCTAAAAACTTTAGCGAAGTTAGAGGTTGTAAGGTAGGCATGACAGCCAATCTTGGGCAGTTGATGAACTTCAAGTCTAGAAGATTCGGCATATCTCCTTCTATCAATCCGTTCCACGAGGCAAGTTCTGTCATGTTACGAAATTCTAAAAATTCCAGTTTAGCAAACCTCTGCTCATTCTGATCATCCCCAAAAAATTGACGGTCTACAAATTTTAATTTATGTATTGAGTCAAGGCGGAGGGTCCTTAGAACCGGAAGCCTCCAGAATGGTGGGAGTTCTGTGCAAAGTGGCCAATGATTCAAGTGAATATATTGAAGATTAATGTGATAAGCTGCTGAACAATGTAACCACCCCGGATAGTTTTCACCGCTGTAATTTGTCACTCGTAATTCCTCCAACTTTATTGTAGGACGAAGCTCGTTTAAGATTGCCTCGGAAATTGATGATCCTGGCATGGAGCTCTCTGTCCACTGTAGTTCTAAACTTGTAAGGCTGGACTTTTCAGACAATGAGGCACTCGCGGCCTCTTCAGCATTCATCACTTTTTCAAGGTCCGTAATTTTGAGTGATCGAAGTGCATTTAGATGTTTGAGCTCCGAGATCTGATACCCCTTTTCTTTCATCACAGTAAACTTATGCAAGATCTGAAGTTTTGTTAGCTTCCCTATGTTCGCCACAGCAAAAGACAAGCTTGTCTCGGCTAAATCAAGGATAATGAGGTTGATTAGGTTCCCAATCTTTTTCGGCAGGTGTGTCAGATGAGGACAATTTATAAGCTTGATCACTCTTATTCCAATAAGTTTACAGGTTGATTCTGGCAACATTATGATAGGGGTATAAGAAAAATCAAGGTATCGAAGGTGTTTAAGGTTTTCTATAGAATGCGGAACTATTGTTATATAAGAATGGCTCAAGTCCAATACTCGTAGCAGTAAAAGCGTTTTAAATACACTGCTAGGAACATAACTAATCCTAGTGTTACCAGCTAGCAAAAGAAATGTCCTTAAGCGAAGACACTTAGTAATTTCATCAAAAGATTCATGGCTTATATTTTGGTCATCATTTTGGCAGTACAGTGACAAGTGGCGAGTATCAATGGTGGGGCGAAAGGAATGACAATCACTTGTATTTATCTGATGACACATATTAGATGCAATAGACTGCGCAAACATACCATGGATTTCGAGCATTTGGTAGGTTTTCGGACCATTCTGACATTCGCCGGGACTTGCAACTGGTTCAAACATTGATGATGGTAACATCTCATCGAAACACCGCTGGGCTTGTTCCCAGTCAGTCCATCTCTCCGGCTGAATGAATCCTTCTGCCATCCATAGCTGGAGTAAAGTACTCTTGCTAAACCTGTGGTCGCAAGGAAACAAAGTGAAATATGCAAGCAACTTATTCAAATAAGATGGACGGCTGGGATCTCCTAATTTCAGTGCACTCAGTATTTTTTGTGTGTATGTGGTTGACTCTCGATCTCGAAGGTCATGTGTTGCAAACAAGGAGATGACATATCTGGGATTATTTTCTGGCCTACAACATTGAGCGAGTAATGTAATTGCAATGACGTTTGCTAATAATGGCAAACCCATGCTTTTTCTAGCAATGTTGGCCACATTCTGGTTAAAGAAGTCGCGGTCACCAGGAGACTGTAGTACATTATTGGATCTGTACACTCTCATTCGAATCAACTCCTTACAATCGTCATCTGACATTCTCTTTAGATAATGTGGTGTGGTTAGAGTACTATATGCGACCCTTGGATCACGAGTTGTAATGAGAATTTTGACATTGGAGACTTTGCGTTTAAAGATTTTTGACACATAACCCTCAAAACCCATCAGGTTGGTAGGCGAAACTTCCCCAACTACCTCATCCAATACCAATAAGGCTCTACTTATAGGGATACCGCCCTTGACATTGAGTTCTCGATTCTGCAAGGAGAAGAATGTGATATTTTCTAGACCAACAACCGCCGAACCCCAACAAATGATTTCGAAGTGGTTCTTAACACTTTGATCATCCACTATGGACCGGGCTAGGGCTGTTTTACCAAGTCCCACCATCCCGACTATCGAGACTCCAACACCCCCTTGCAAGAGCTTATCTACAATGTTTGTTCTGTCTATTTGCCTTCCTGTTGTAAGTGGCACTGCATTTTCCGGGGGCAAAACTTGGTTATTATTGTGTTGGTGCTGATGATGATTGTTTGAAAATTCCAGTGTCTGATTAATTTCCTCCTCGAAGTCTCTGAATTTCTGTAACATATTGCTTATGTTATGAGGCAATCCCCACCTCCTCAATTTCGACAACATATGCAATCGCGCTTTTCTTGTTATATTATCTGTCGAGACTTCATCATTTGGCTGCCTTAAAATGCGGCCTCGAGGATGAAAAATCCGCCTTATGAAGCTGCGACGACGACGACTTATTTCTGCTACCTTTACACTATCGATTATGTCATCCACATCGTAATACATTGTCGTCAGCTCTCTGACTAGTGGCTTCCATCTTTCAATCACTGAAGGCTCAAGTCGATTGAGCTTTTCTTGGATTCTCTGCGCCCGGATTTCTAACAATTGGAGGTTGTGATTTACGTTTACGAATTCGGCTATCTCGCTGATGACAAAAGATAGTAATCTCGTTAGTAAAACTGCGGTTGATGAAGCAATGAATGGATCTACAGGGATAACCATGTCGAAAGATTTTAGTGGTAAACAGGATGATGCACAAAGAGTGATTAATAATGCAGTCAAAACTGAGTTGCACTACAAGATTTCGTTTTTTTATGGCCAGCAAAGATGAATGTTCTTGAATATAATGAGCAAGAAAAGGAAAATTATGATCAATTTTGAGGAATGAAAGAGTAGAAAAGGTATTAGCCAAGTAAAGATGCGTTACTAAAAAGAATGTTATGAGGCGAGGAATATGGATGATAGAGGGAATAATTGTATGATTGGTATCTAGCCTTTGGTATTTTGTGTTTATATAGCCTAAAAGATACTTCGTACAACATTTTTAATAAGTTACATACCTTATCAAAACGCCTATATTACCGAGTACTTTATATTCTCGTTGTTCCTTTTTAAGTGTCCTGTCCCAATTTAACTGATATATTTGTAGACACAAAATTATGACTAATAATATTTTACTCATCAACAAAAATGAATTGTAACAAGTTGATATTTGGAAACTATATAAATTGAGATTGTGTTAATTAATACCAAAAAGTGAATAGTGCAAAAAACAAAATAAAAGGTTTTTTCTTTAATGTATATATGTAACCTGTGTCAATTAGCCAAACTTATAAACTGACCCCTTTATCCCTTCAACAGTAGGATGCGAATCATAAAAGTAGCAATAAGAGGAGTAGACTCTTAACTTTATAAGGTGTTTAGCTCTCTCAACTTTTATTAATGTGGGATACTTACACATATGCTATTTGGAAAGGATCTAGTTCAACAAGGGACTATATGAAAGATAATCTAATTTACCGACGTTATTATTGAGTTTTTTTTTTCAATTAAAATTTACAAATATTAATTACCATGTTGGGTAATCCTTGGCGTTTGGCGCCTTAACTAAAATAGATCGACCACAAAGAATCGATGTACTTACAGGAATAGGATGTCACAAAGTCTCACAATCCCATCAAGGTTTTTTTTTTTTTCTTTTTTTCATTTTTCATTTTTATTTTTTTTTTTATTATTATCAACTATTCCTCACCTTGGAATCAAATTTCAAATGGGTCCCCCTTCTTCAATTCTTACCAAAAAAAAAAATAAAAAAATAAAAAATAAATAAAAAATAAATTACATGTTGATCAAGCGGTCACTTATTAATGTATCGATCAACTGGGGGTTTTATAATACTTACAATATAAAATTAAAGTTAATAATTAAGTTTACCATTCAAAGTCTACATTAGATTGAAGGTGAAACATTATTTTAAATATTTAATTTGTCACAGAACACGTCAAAGTCTACTAAAATGTGGTTGTATGAATTTAATTTGTTGATCGGAATAAATATCATGTAATGCCTGAGAAGAGGGTTGCAACTATTGTTACCTATAGGCCTATGGCTAATGGCTGTTGCGTATCTGGAGAATGAAGCACGTAAATTTAATTCATGTCAACTTAATATTCTAACTAGCAGCTAGAATGCTACACCACTTCTTCGTTAATCATATGAAGATACCCCGTAATCCCGTATATTTAGTTCATTGTTAACAACTAATGATCGATAACTCTACTTTAACAATAACACAATTAAGAATCTTAATTATTACAATACGAATGATTGAGGCACTAATTAATACGGAGTACACCCTAGCACAAACGTGCTTAGATGATTGACAACTAGCTTAGAGCAATAAATCAATAATGGCTGAAAGGGGTGTTCATAATATAAAAACCGGGTACCCGGTTTCTCAGAATCCTAGAAAAATGGGTACCCGAAGTTTTGGGTTGGGACTTGTGAATCAGTCAGCCAATGATATGACATTCTGACCCAATAACATTGAGTACCTACTTTTCCCAGGTCGGGTCATAAGGTACCCGAAAGTACTCATGATTTTTGTAAGGGGTTTTTTAACCAATTATTTTGCAACAAATGATCAACAAAATTAAAATTGCAGTATGTTTTTTAAGTTATTGTTGCAAAAACAAAATTATAAGTACCCACTTTGTGATATCATAATTACCGATATTAATGGTTAAATAGTGCAATGGCAAATGTCTTGTAGTTATGAATATGACGCATCTACTTAAAAACAGAAGATAAAATCGTCATGTATGATACTCCGATCCATTCCTTTCATCTATCACTTCATTCATTTAAAATTTTCAGTATGATGTTAACTTGTTAAGTGAGATGGTGATAGGAAGGTGATTGAACGGCATGCTAATGCAATGGTGGTGGCATAGGGAGTTAGGGCCTGTTTTATTTCCTTATTTTCACTTATTTCAAGTATAATAAATTCAGATAAGTTCAGTTTAGAAAAAATAAGTTTAGTTCAGTTCTAGCTACTACAGAGTAGTTAGAATATTAAGTTGTCATAAGTGAAGCTGACATGATTATTACAATGCATGTTCACTTCAACTTAATTTCAGTTCAGCTCCATTCAGTTCGGTTTAGCTCCTAATTTCCTTCTCTCATAAAATATTCATTTCAGCTCTATTCAGTTCAGTGCAGTTCATTTTAGCTTCAATCAGTTCAGTTCAATAAATGTAGACTCTTACATTTTTATTTTTAATATTATTAGGCCCTAAAAATTTGTAATGTATATCAATTTAAATTTTAGACTGTACCAATTAATTGAATAATTTGAATGGGATTTTGTGAGAAATTTGGATCAAATTGAATTGAAAAATTGAAAGACATATTTTATTTTGGGTCAAATTTGATTAGGCCTAAATCCAAGGCGAAAACCGATTATTCAGATCACCCCTAGTTTCTGAGTTCTTTAGTCGACACCCCTAGTTTTGGGTCTTAAACCGGTGTTCTACTTCGAATTTCTGAGTTCATCTTTTGTCGACACCCTTAGTTTTGGGTCTTAAACCGGTGTTCTACTTCCAATTTCTAAGTTCGTTCTTTAGTCGAATCAAATCAAAAATTATATTTGTCATTGAATTGGAATGTTTGAATAAGTGGTAATATCGATATGTTCTTGACTTGTTCAAGATACGTGACTTTTAATTTTTTTTTTTTTTTTTTTTTAGGGGACGTGACTTTTAATTTAAAATCATCAACATAACTATTTCCATGATCCTTCCCCTTTCTTACGGGTCAAGGGTGAAGTTCTGAGTAAATTATTACACTAGCTCCTTGTCCGTGTCGCCAGCATTTTTATTATTAGATTGCTATATTATATGTACATGGTATATAATATAAAATCTGAACCATTTTTGAATTAAACATATAAAGTCTGAACTTCAACGAATACATCTTTGTTCATTCAATCAACGGCTATCTTCTATCCAATAACTCAGCTAAATCTATACAATAAAACAGCAAAGACTTAAATTTCTTATTCGTTCGATCGAAACATGAAGTTTTTCTCAATTTTAGGGTGCCTTCCATCATCGACAAGGAATTATCTTGCAGAGAGAGATCCAGTTTTTCAATGCATCGAACCTATCCCCAAGGTAACAACAAAGCTATCAAACATAATGAACAATAACAGGATATGGTTACTTTGGTTTATTTTCATTGTTACCTCCTTTTAATCAAGTATAATTCAATAATCTCTTTAGTTGATTTGAGATAATCCACATAGAATTCATATTCAATTAAAAAATTCATGTCTAATTAACTTTTTTTTTTTTTTTTGACAGAATGTCTAATTAACTAATTATGAACACTTACTTATACATGTTTTTTTTGTTTTTTTTTTTTTTTTTTTTTTTTTTTTTTTTTTTTTTTTACTGCCCCTGTTATTCTAATTTTTACAAATTTTACCATGAAATATATTGTTAAATAAATAAACAGTTTCATAATATCAACTCTTTTTTTTTTATTAATATTAAATCATATATCTAAGCTCAAACTAGTGCATTGACATGAGTGTCAAGTTTAACTGTTCAATTATTCAAGAATGGAAAGAGTATTAATTTATTAAATACATACTTCAATTCCTCTATTTTTATACTTGCAAGTTGCAACATACCTTTTAGGCACGCTATTTAAGAACACAATTTTTTGTATGCGGCCTGCTGTATCATGCGGCAAGGATTACTCGAGTTACTCGGTCAGGGGTTACTCGAGTTGCCGGGGTTACTCGAGTTGCCGGGATTACTCGAGTTTCTCGGTCAGGGGTTACTCGAGTTGCCGAGGTTACTCAAATTATTCGGTCAGGGGTTACTTGAGTTACTCTTGACCAAGTAACTCCTAAAGTAACCCCTGACCGAGTAACCATGCACTCGAGTAATCCATGACTGAACCTCTCAAGTAACCCCTCAAGTAACCCCTAACTGAACCCTCAAGTAACCCTTAACCGAGTAACCCTTAACCGAACTCCTTAAATAACCCCTGACCGATGAGTAACTCGAGTAACCCTAACCGAGTAACTCGACACCTGACCTACTAACTCGAGTTACCCATGACCGGGTAACCCCTAACCGAGAAACTCGAGTAACCCTTGACCAAGTAACTCGAGTAACCCCTCAAGTAACCCTTGACCGAGTGAACCCCTCGAGTAACCCTGTCTGAACCCCACAAGTAACCCCAGAACGAGTACCTCGAGTAACCCCTAACTGAATAACTCGGGTAAGCCCTAACAAAATAATTCGGATAACCCCTGCCACACGGTGTGGCCCGTTGCACCAAAAAGTTGCTAATTTGAGAAAGTGATTAAACTAAGTAATCAGACGAAGAAAACTATAAAATTTAAAGCGTTTTTATTCATCACTTTCTTCTTACTTGTGTTAAAAAATATTCAATTAATTTGTTTGTTTGTCTAGTCTAATATCTCCCTTAAGGTGTGCGTACTAATTCTTATATTTTTGTTTTACGTCTTTCAATTAATAAAAAGTATAACTCATCTTATGTATAGATAAAGTAAATAACTCATCTTATGTATAGATAAAGTAACCCTATTTTCTTATTATCATTATTTGTTCATCATAGGAACTCCTATTACTCATTTAACTACCTTATACATAAAGTGACCACACCATGTCATTAGCCACACTATTGATGGTTTTGACACCGCCTTTAATTTTGTGCCTCCTTAGTACTGTGGGTGACAAATCTTTGTTATATTGGAGATGACCAAACTCCGGGTCTGGCTAGACTAGACTGGGCTTTAGTAAAAAATCTTGTGCCTAAATCTACAAAATTTAACCGAGTCAAAGTGGGTTTTATGGGTCGGATTTAGGTTTTAAACCGAAGATATAATTTTAGGGTTGCCCAAAATCCGCACTTTTTTCGGACCAGCCTGATGGGACCATTGGGCCGAGCCATTGTTGGTGACTGGCAGTTGTATTGGTTGGGACAAGTACTTATGTATGATGCTAATAATGTACTAATTTAAACTAGTTTCACTTAAACAAAATATATGGTTGTTTTTTAAAATTAAAATATATGGTTGTTTTTTAAAATTATATAAAAAAAAATGATTCATTAAATAAAAAATTATAAATCTAACAAATACACGACAATTGAATAATATATAACGGTCGTTTAGCAAAGCTATGTTTGTTAGTTGCTAATTATACATCCTTCAAACCCTATTTATAGTCTTCCTCGGCGATGGGTCTATTAAATTGTTGTAGTTGTACTACTGTGAAGCGATATTTGTCTAGATGATCTTATTGAAATGAAAGGATTAATAACTTATTTTTCGATCTCGTATAAATTTATGTTCATATACTAATAAACTCATAAAACTGAATCTGAATAAAGCCTACTATGGAGAAGGCACTAATATACTCAAAGAATGTACTTTTATTGAAATTAATAGCAAACAGCATGAAGAAAATAAAGAGAATAGGTTTTAAATAGCCAAATTTCCGAAGCAACTTGTCAATTACTAGCCTAAAAAACACTTTTGAAGAATCCTAGAGAGAGGAAAAAAGTGATTGGAGATCAAAGAGGCAGATAGGTTTTTTTTTTTTTTTTTTTTTTTTGTTCTTTTTTTTTTCTAAACCCTTGTATAAAGTAGACCACGTAGTGGTGGGACTAAAGAGATCAAAGTGAGAATTTTTTTTACCATAATGGTATAAAATAAAGATAAGAAGATTAAAAATAAATAAATAAATAAATAAAAATGTATATAAACACAAAAAGTATTAATAAATAATGGTGGTTGTAATGCAAAGATTGAAGAGGGGGAGCTAGGAAAAATTTGGTAACAAAGGAGGATGATGTCATTATTAGTTGTGTTGATAATTTGACAATAAGTTGATTAAAATTAAAATCACACATGATAAACTAGCTAGTTTGCTACAATAACTGTTAAATAATTAATTGCATGCAGCTTATGCCCCAAAAAAAGGATCCATCTTCAAGCTATGTAAAACATGTTAGCCCTCGATCATTTTCGAAAGGCCAACAATGGCCTCCCTCGGCAGCAGGACATTCCGTAAGTACAACTCCCAGTGTTCATCAACCATACGGCTTACAAGAAGATATCGAATGGGCAATTCATGTGGCACTTAACGAGCTTGGAGGTTTTCAAAGTGTGTTACTTAACATTGTTTCCTTATAATCATTCCAAACACTTCCTATGTTATTTGTATTGAAACTAATGATATTTTGAATTGTGAAATACAGGGAATTGTGAATATTTAACAAGCCAATCGGGTAAAGAAGACTCAAAATTGTTACTAGACGTTAATCACCATCTCGAGGCATGTTTTTAACTATTACTTTAATTTTAATTCCTTTATTTCATGTACTCCCTCGGTTCTTATTGTTTGTTACATTTGAAATCTTTATGTAAAAGAAAATTAATCAATGTGTAACAAACAAAATTAAACAATGAATAAAACGTATTACATATTACATTTAACATATATTGTATCTTTAATTGCAGATGCTGAAAAAGTCTAAACGTTCAGATGTAGAAGGTAATATGTCTTAATAGTTACGTTTTTTATATATGTCATTTTTACTATTTTATTAAGATGCACAACATTGACATAATTGCATAAAAATTCTCTAAACAAACGATCGATGAGAAAATGTACCTTCTATCTTCAAATAAATTTGACAATTTTCTAAAAAGTACACAACATTAACATCTTTGTTACAGTGATAGAGTATAAAAGCCCCATTGAGAAAGAAATACTTGATCCTAAGCCTAAAGCACGAAAAAACGTGAGGGAAAAGCTCGAAGCCATATTAATAAAGAAGTTGGGTTTCACAGAAGAGGCAAAGAGTAATCAAATGAAAAGAGAAGAAGGCATGTGGTTAGTTTGCACTCTATTCCCTGAAACATACGAGTTCGATAAGGAAACACTTGTTCAATTATGGATGGCAAGAGGTTTCCTAAACAATAATAATGATGATTACAAGAAGCAAATAGGAGATGCCTATTTTGATGCTTTGGTGGAAGAGGGATGCATTGAATGCTCGCGAACATGCTTTTCGTCAACAGGGGAAAGCAAATACAAAGTTAATGTTGTACATATGAAGAGTTCGACAACAATTGACACGCCGCTGTATCTTAGATTGAGTACATCAGAACTTCAGAAAAACGACGTCCCTAAAAAAGTCGAGAATCTATCTTTATGGTGTAATGAACCTAATCAATCCATGTTCAACCAGATAGAAAAACTTGAGAATTTGAGAGCACTTTTGCTACTTCAGCCAGCAATTCAGGAGTTCCAACAAACCTATAAATCCACTAGCATGATCTACAAAATTCCACCAGGTATATTCTCGAAATTGAAGCATTTGCAAGTCTTGAACTTGAGTGGATTTCCTATAATAGACCTGCCAAGTTCCATAGGAGAAGCAAAGGAATTGCGGTACCTTGATCTTTCATATACACTGATTGAACTATTACCTGAGACAATTTGCCTTCTTTCGAACTTGGAAACCTTGAAACTCCGGGGTTGTGTTCGCTTGGTTAGGCTACCAGAAGGGATCATAAAGTTGACCTCCCTTCTTCATTTGGATCTCAACATTCTAAGCCAGCTATCATTATTGCCGAAAGGGATAGGAAAGCTTACCGCCCTTGAAACTTTATCAGCATTCCTCGTTGACAAGGAATATGGCCGTAGAATCAATGAGCTAGGTTATATGAATAACCTCGAGGGTAGCTTATGCATCTCACAACTGGAGAGGGTTTCAAATAGTAGTGAGGCCAAGGAAGCCGCTTTAAGTCACAAGAAGCACCTTAAGAGGTTGAAGCTAAGATGGAGCGCGCCTAGATTGAGCAGGAAAAAAAACCAAGAGCTAGAATATGAAGTTCTTGATAACCTTTGCCCACCCTCAAGCATCGAGGATCTAGAAATATCAGGCTATGGTGGCTTGACATTTCCTAATTGGATCGGCGATTCCAAAGTCCTCCATATGATTATTAGCATAACCCTCATCAAATGCGAGCACCCTAAGCTTCTTCCATCACTTGGTGAGCTACCTTTGCTCCAAACTATTCATTTAATCGACATCAAGAGGATTAAAAAGATGGGTTCTGAATTCCGAGGAAACCTTGCAATTGCATTCCCTGAATTAAGGAAGCTCACTATTGTTGGCTTGTCATACTTCGAAACATGGAGTGGAGTTAAGGAAGGAGATTTTCCGCTCCTTAACCAGCTTATAATAGAGAATTGTCCTAAACTGACCGCGCTTCCATCACTCGAATCTTTTCATTCACTGAAGCAATTGGAAATAAGTCAATGTACTAAGCTCTCTTCTTGGTCACAAGTAGAGTTTCCATCCTCATTGAACATGTTGGTTGTAGAAAATTGTCCTTCCTTCAAAAAGAGGTATGGTAAACCCAATAATAAGGATCGCACGAAGCTTATGCAAGTGAATAATGTGTGGATTGATCATGAAGAGATCACAAAAGCCGGTAATGTTGCAATTCAAGCTATGTGACAACAATGGCTCCATTTGGTAGAGGAAGAGGATGTAAGAATATCTTCCACTTTTTCTTTTTTCTTTTTTTTTTTTTCAGGTGTAGACGATCTTTTTTACAAGATAATTTTAGTAATTTCTAATCTACTTGCGATTTTTTTTAAACTCATAATTATATCGTAAGACAACCATTTCTGTAAATTCATTTAGTCTTTGTCATTTCAAAATTATTGAATTGAACCATTAAAAAAAACTTCGTTTTCAAACTTCAAAACTTCAACTATGTCACTTTCAAAATTAAGTAAATTAAATTTTATACTTTTCTATATTTCCTCAATGATACTCTCAAAATAATTATTCATTAATTATATAAATGGTAGATTCTAAAAGAACTTCAATTTCAAATTGATTTAGATAATAAATGCATAATTTTGCTTCTTAATTAACTTGATTTTAAACATTTATATGTTGCTTATTGTCATGGAACAAACAAAGTAAAATTATCTCTCTATCTTGCCATCTGAAAAATACATGAAATTTGTTGAACTTAAAAATTGTAAATAACTTTCAATCTTTAAATACAAATCTACTAAAAAAAATTGAATTTTATTTCACTGTTTATTACTGGGGATCTGAGAATGGAAGTATACTCTTACAACCATTCAATGATTAGCTTGCATTGTGTTTCAACTCTGTATTAGTTGCTAAAAAGAGAAACAGCAGTGAAAGCCTTGTTTATTTCTTTCCCAAGAAAAAAATTTATTTATAAGAAAACTAATTTAAAGTGGAAATATTCTTATCTTCATCCAAATCACCAAATGGAGCCTAGCTAATGTATCCTCAGCTGCCAAAGGTAACTTTAGAAACTAAACATGCTAGTAAATTTTATTTGTGTTAAAATATTTACAACAATTTGATTGATTCACTCGCTAATCTATTAACCTATACTAAAAGCAATACACTTAAAAGCAAATCCTTCCATAACACTTGTCATTACCTTGTGAAAAATTTTCTCACTTTTTTCGCTTTTTTTTACAAAATCTTTTACTAACTATTTATACCTTATGTATTTCTTTCCAATTTGAAAATCATATTCCATATATACGCAAATGATATATTTCTATATTTTTTTATATAATTAATATTTTGTATTATTATTGTCAAAAATATTTAACAATCGTACATTACAAGGAATTTTAACCTAGTATATATATATATGTGTGTGTTTTCTAAAATTATATGCATAAAAAAAAGTAAATAATTTGAATTTTTTTTTATTAAACATATTTTAAAATAAAATATTATTTTTGTACATTGAAACTTTTCCAACATATACAATACAACATTTGCTTTTGATATATAATTCAACAAGAGTAATTTAAAAATGAAAAGTGCAAAGTCAAACTGTTGCAAGTATTTTAAAACCCTATTATATTTTTCTCCATGATGTTGTTGTTGTTCATCCTCATAATTATTTTCCTTTCTGTATTCAACAAACAGCTTTGAAGCTCGGCACTTGGTATCAATCCATTCTGCGATGCATAACTAAGAAAGCTTCGCATCCAAGCCGATCACTCAATCAACAAAGTAAAGTATATCATACCAATGGTATCAAAGTGCTTTATTATGAGATTAGAGTTAAACTTTCTACAAGAAGAACCAACACTAAAGTTAAATTTCCTACATCATAGTGGTCTTATGATGGTAAAGCGACCGTATTTATAGGGAAATTCCCTGTTTCTCATATTGAGAAACAAAATTGTTTCTCATGAGGGCATTTTCGTGAATAAATCAACAACTTTTTCATTATTATGGGTTCCACAATTGAATAAAGTTGTTGGTTTAATTACGTAAATGACATGTGAGAAATAAATTTTGTTTAATTTCTCTGAGAAACTGGGCATCCCCTTATTTATATATGTGATCTATGATATATTGGCGTGCAAGGAGCCTATTGGACTTGTGCCAGTTGACCACACAGAAATGACCAGGTCCCTGTCAGGTGCGTGCCTGCCTTCTATGCATAAACTACATCCGCATGCTTTTTTTAATTTTACACAAAAGTCAAATGTGATCTATAAATTAAAAAATAAATGGAAGAATATTTAAGTACTAATAATAGACGTGCAAGTATAAAAAATGTTTAGGCTTTGTAAACATTTCAATATGTCATCTATAAATTTATAATAATGCAATGAAAGCATGACCTATTCAATGATCATATGTCAATAATGTCATATAGAAATTTCAATATCTTAATGCATTTATTAAAGACGAATCTCTTTTGTAGATATCGTATGACTTTATATTAATGAATTATTTTACTATTCAAAAAAAATATATATATAAAATTATAAGGTGTCTTACTCCAAGTTCTTGATCAATGACAGAAAGAAAACGTCATTTGTGCTTGCAACAATTCAGTCATATTCCTTTTTAAAAACAAACAATATAAGAATACAAGCAATGCACTCCATGAAAAGAATAAGAAGCCGAGAATGGTGCTTGCATAGTGATTGCTTTTGGGATGCAAAATTCAAAATTGGATCTACCCCAAAATCAACGTAATCATGGTTCGGGCTGCACCTAAAAACATCTGCCGGGATCAAGCTAGCGAGCCAGGCTCGTATTATTCAGCTCTAAACTGAAAGGATCTAGACAAACTTAGATCTTAATATATCAAGTTTGGGTTTTATTAATCTATTTGCTTGTGATATATATAAGAGAATAAAGAAATGTTAAATTTGATACTTTTTTTTTTTTGGATCCAATTACATTATTTCTTTAAGGTATAATTAAGAAATAAGTATTGAATTATGTTGTGTATATATATATGTATATACTATGTACAAGTATTTAATAATTACAGTACATTGGATTCTTCTGAAAGGTGCATATCAAAATTTTATCATCCAATTCTAGTTGGAGGAAGTACAAATTTCTCATGACACACAAGATACTTTAAATATGAACTGCCATAAAGATGATTAGAATAATTGTGGTTCATTGATATTCAATATATGGAGTAAATCTCCATTAAATTAAATATTTTCGGTGTCATACATTCTTCCATCAATGAATACCTTGGGAACATATTGGATCTTCTTCCAGTCACCACCAACGATTCGATAACATCTACTTGCTAGCTCTGCATTTCCTTCGATGATCAACTGTTTCAGAGACGAGGGCATTTTCTCGTCAGGCAATGACTGCAAAGCAGTGTCATTCGTTATCACCAGATTAGTTAAGGAAGTAAACTCATCTAGTGGAGGTAGTTCTCTCAACTTGCGACAATCCACGATCTTGAGATTGCAAAGGCGAGGCATTTTCATTGCAGGATCCCATTGTTCAAGCCTTGCCATGTCTTCAACTATTAGCGATTCTAATGATGGGAAACACACTTCTTCCTGTACTGCCTTGTTAGAAGAATGAAAGCTCATGTATGTTACGCGGTGCAGTTCCTGGACATGAAGGGTTTTAAGGCACGGAAGATTGTGTAGTGGAGGTAATATGTTACATTCATAACACCGTTGGAGGTGGATGGCCGTCAGCTTACTTATCGAGCTGATCCAATTTGGAAAGACAGGACCTCCATATCCAATTATTTGCAATTCTTCCAAATCTTCATGTGGTTCAAGTCCGGCTAGGACTTCATTGTCTTGGAGTTGATCATTTCGATAGTTATTCCATTCGAGTTCCAACCTTTTAACGAATTTCTTTTCGTTCATCTTAGCTTCCTTAGCTTCATCTTCACCTTCAACCCTTTCTAGATTTGTAAGGCAAAGTGAACCTCGAAGTTGTCTCGTACCCTTTAATTCTGTTATTCGACACCCATCTTCATCACCCACAACAAACGCAGGAAGCGTTTGGAGATTAGATAGCCTTCCAATGTTAGGAGGCATACGCCACAAAGTTTTTATATCTGCCTCGAGATGCAACAGGTTGGCCAACCTTGTTGTATCTTTAGGCAATTCGAGTATGTAACAACCAGTCAATTTGAGGACTTCTAGTCTATTGAGCTTGGTGATAGACACAGGAAGCTTATCAATTTCTGTCGACGACACATCCAGGAGGCGTAGAAGTTTCAAATTCCCAATCGATCCAGGTAGCTCTTTGATGTCAGTGTTACTCAAACTGAGTACTCTTAGAGTTTGTAATTTACAGAACAGACCATAACTTAGTTTAGCGAGTTTTGTTCCCTCATATAATGAGGCTAGTGTTCGGAGACCCTTGCAAGATTTTTCCATTTCCTTCAATATTGAAGGTGCAATCTTTTTTAAATTAAAAGATACATGTCGTGCTCTACGAAAGCAAACATACAGCATCGAAGAGTGCCTGTTCTGGCTCAAAGAGGACCAATACGCATCAGCTTTTTTGTTAAGCTGAACGTATATGTAAGAACTGACTTCTTGAGCATATCGATGGACAAATTCATGCATTTTGTAAACCTCTAGCTCACGGTCGTAGATGATTGTAGACCGTGATAGCAGCTCATGAAACCAATCGTTTCCAATCTCTTCTAATCTTGCATGATCATAAGAGTTCCTAGGAATCTCTTGCTCAATGAAACCTTCTAACATCCAGTATCGAACCAAATCTTCCTTCTGAAAGTGGAAATCTATAGGGAACAGAGAGAGATAACAGAAACAATTCCTTAGACTTCGACACAGATTTGTATAATTCAGCTCAATTGATGGGAAGATTTGTTCCCTAAGTTTGGGGATATCCCATAAATCACTTTGCTGAATAGACGACCATCTGTCTTCGGACACAGAGGAGATATGAAGTCTGATGGTGTTGGCAACCAACGGTATGCCTTTGCAGAGATTCTCGGCTACCTTAAGTGATATTGTGTCCCAAGAATAATGTTCGCGTTTGGAAGAATTGTGTAGGATGATAGATTGGCAGTCCTCTGTTGATAGTCCTCTGTTGATATCAAGAATTTAAGTAGGGTTGCCACACATAGATACACTTGAGTTTTGTGAAGGTTGTGCTCTGGGCAAGCATAGTAAGAAGCCTTTTCCTGTTAGAAAGTCTTGGAGAGCATCTGAATGTCTTGAGTTGGTGCATGCTGACTTGTGTGGACCAATGAAAACAGAGTCTTTGAATGGAAGTCGCTATTTCTTGTTGTTCACTGATAATTATACTAGAATGAGTTGGATTTATTTTCTAACTCTCAAGTCTGAAGCTCTTGATATGTTCAAAAAGTTCAAAGCCTTTGCTGAGAAACAATCAGGATGCTCTATAAAGAAGTTGCGTACAGATAATGGAGGGGAATTTTGTTCAAATGACTTTGATTCCTTTTGTGAGGAACTCGGAATCTCCAAGCAGCTTACAGCTCCGTATACTCCTGAGCAAAATGGAGTAGCTGAGCGGAAGAACCGAACAGTGGTAGAAATGGCTAGAAGCATGTTAAAGGCTCGAGGACTTCCAAATCAGTTCTGGGCAGAAGCAGTCGCAACCGCTGTGTATCTTCGCAACATTTCTCCCACAAAGGCTGTAATGAACAATACTCCATATGAAGCATGGCATGGTGTGAAGCCTAAGGTAAGCCACTTACGAGTTTTTGGTTGTATAGCCTTTGCTTTGGTAAAGTCTTCTCGTCATAAACTTGAAGATAAATCCACAAAATGTATTTTTCTTGGTTATAGTTTGAAATCCAAAGCTTATAGGTTGTATAATCCAGTAAGTGGCAAGATTATCATAAGTAGAGATGTGTTGTTTAATGAGTCTGCTAGTTGGTATTGGAATTCTGATCACACAGGAAACATAGTTCCTTTCATTGATGACGGTGGTGTCTCTAATGACGTCCCTACTGCAGTCCCTGATACTGAAACTCCCTCACCACAACATGGTAGCAGCTCACCACACTACTCCACTACTCCACATGACAGCCCACACTGTGGTGGTTCCATTACCTCATCACCTGCAAGCACACCAGAATCTCGGCAGCGATTCCGTGCACTCAAAGAGATCTATGAAACTTGTGACTTTGCTCTCTCCGTATCGGATCCTATATACTATGATGATGC
Source organism: Chenopodium album (assembly GCF_948465745.1). NCBI lineage: Eukaryota > Viridiplantae > Streptophyta > Magnoliopsida > Caryophyllales > Amaranthaceae > Chenopodium > Chenopodium album. The sequence goes on from NC_137838.1 coordinate 77,284,504, forward strand.
AGCCCGGGAACAAGTATGGACAGATGCAATGGCAGAAGAAATGAGGTGCATTCACAAGAACAAAACATGGGAGTTAGTTGAACTTCCAGAAGGAAAAAAGGCAATCGGGTTGAAGTGGGTGTTCCGTACCAAGTATGATGCTGATGGAAATGTACAAAAGCACAAGGCACGATTGGTGGCTAAGGGGTATGCACAAGAACAAGGTGTTGACTACGATGAGACATTCTCTCCCGTGGCTCGTTTTGAAACGGTACGAACATTTCTTGCCTTAGCTGCTCAACTTGGTTGGCCTGTTTTTCAATTTGATGTAAAATCAGCTTTCCTAAATGGAGAGTTGAAGGAGGAAGTTTTTGTTGCTCAACCTGAAGGCTTTGTTGTTCAAAATGAGGAGAACAAAGTTTATAGGTTACGCAAGGCATTGTATGGTCTTAAACAAGCCCCACGTGCGTGATATAAGAAAATTAATTCTTATTTTTTAGAGAATGGTTTTGAAAGAAGTGAAAATGAGCCTACACTCTATTTGAAGAAGCAAGGCAAGGCTGATTTTCTGGTTGTTTGTCTGTACGTTGATGATATGATATACATGGGGTCTTGTGAATCAATTGTTGCTGAGTTCAAGAGTAGCATGATGAAGAAGTTTGAAATGTCAGACATGGGGTTATTGCATTACTTCCTTGGGTTAGAGGTGAAACAAGGTGTCGATGGTATTTTTCTGTCCCAAAAAAAGTTTGCAGCAGACCTTCTTAAAAAATTCCAGATGACGGAATGCACTTCAGCTTGTACTCCTATGAATATTAATGAGAAGTTGTCTGCAAATGATGATACAAGTACAGCAAATGAAAAGCTGTATAGAAGCATGGTTGGTGGTCTGAACTACTTATCTCACACTAGGCCTGATATAGCACATTCAGTTGGTCTAGTTTCCAGATTTATGCATAAGCCATCAAAGCATCACCTTGGAGCTGTGAAGAGGATACTACATTACATAGCAGGTACGTCCGACTATGGAATTTGGTACAAGAAAGTTGATGATATGAAGTTAGTTGGATATTGTGATAGTGATTGGGCAGGTTCGGTTGACGATAGAAAGAGCACTTCCGAATACGTATTCACTCTTGGGTCCGGTGTTATCTCTTGGTCATCAAAAAAACAAAGTACAGTGGCTTTATCTTCATCGGAGGCAGAGTATGCAGCCATCACTTCAGCAGCTTGTCAAGCAATTTGGCTTAGGAGGTTATTGGCTGACTTCCTTCAAGAGCAACAAGGTCCTACAGAATTATACAGTGACAACATGTCAGCTATTAATCTGACCAAAAATGCTGTTTTTCACAGTCGTACAAAGCACATCGACATTCGGCACCATTTCATTCGTGACTTAGTAGCAAAGGGAGATATTGCAGTAAGGTTTTGTCCTACAAATCATCAAGTGGCTGACATCCTCACTAAGTCACTTGCATCAAGGAAACAAGAGTACTTCAGGTTGCAGATGGGAGTATGCAACTTTGAATCAAGGGGGTATGTTGGCTAAATTAGTGGAAATTATGCTTCAAAGTTGTTGTTTGACTTTTCTATTTTTAAGCATGAATAAGTTAGTGGGTAGTCATATGCTTAGGATTTCCAGTTTATTTTCCTAAGACTTAGGAGTAAGTATCGTAACGTGGGTAGTTTAACATTCCCACTTTCTTTGCTTTCTTTTAGCTTTAGTCAGTTGTAATGGCCTTATATAAGGCTTCTTTATCTTCATTAATATAAGCAAGCAATATCTTATTATTCTATTAATTTACTCTAATACTTTTATGTTAGGAATATAGGAAAATATATTATTCTGATATATTTTCCATATAGATCTCATAATATTATATTTAGGAAAATAATATATCTTAGTGATATTCTAAGATAGATTTATGGAAGTTTATATGATAGAGTTTATATTGTGTAGGTTATCTTTTGTAGGCTATAAATAATAGCCAAGATCATCAATACAATTCAAGCCATTCTCTCATAAATAATTTGTCATGATATCAAGAGCAGGTTAAATCTTGGGACCGTTCACACAAATACTCCCCCTGCCGGTGGGTTAGAATATTAAACCCACCGGTGGGATTCATAAATTTGCTTCCGCTATGCAATAGTATTGCTCTTTGAAATTTCTATTTTTTTTTATTTAATCTTTTTTTTTTTGGAATAACCATGTGATACGTGGGTTATTATTGGTGTATATGATCAATATGAATGATCATATGTGATTTGGTTAGGTTGTAGTGTTTGAGTGTGCTTCCTCCATTATTGCATCTCCATGGAGATGAAGAAAAGCCACGTTTGGCGTATTATTTATTATTTAAAAAAAAAATGCAAAAGACCACGGACACCAGCGAAGGGCCTGGCAAAGAAGATCACGGACACCAGCGAAGGGCCTGGCAAAGAAGATCACGGACACCAGCAAAGGGCCGTGGCAAAGAAGATTACGGACACCAGCAAAGGGTCGTGGCAAAGAAGACCACAGACACCAGCAAAGGGTCGTGACAAAAGACCACGGACACCAGCAAAGGGTCGTGAATGAAGACCATGGACACCAGCAAAGGGCCGTGGTAGCAAAAGTTCGTTTTTTTTTTAAATAAAAAAAATTGAAGGCGACATCAACATAGTAGTGCAACTCAATCGACTTCAACAAAGTGCGACTTTCCAATCGTAACGTTCGTGTTACTGCCGTTACGATTGCGGGAGGGTGTTAGGAATATAGGAAAATATATTATTCTGATATATTTTCCATATAGATCTCATAATATTATATTTAGGAAAATAATATATCTTAGTGATATTCTAAGATAGATTTATGGAAGTTTATATGATAGAGTTTATATTGTGTAGGTTATCTTTTGTAGGCTATAAATAATAGCCAAGATCATCAATACAATTCAAGCCATTCTCTCATAAATAATTTGTCATTTTATCTTAGGCAATCGCAGGAATAGTACTCAGAGAAGTAACTAACCGCGTTACTTCAGGATTACGAGTAGTGATGATGACACTGAACATTAAGGTGGAATTGAAGAGGAAAGATTCGAAGAACTCCCATTCTTGTGGATTTGGAAAATTGTACAAGTCGTCTAAAATGATTAACACCTTTGCTCGCTTACACATGTCTCCGAACACTCTCTGCTGCTGCGACTGCCCCTGCTTTTGAATGATCTTTTCGATTTCTGGGGAAGCTTGGACTATCACCGAACTCAGGACCTTTTCCAAATCAAAAACCCCTGATACAGAAACCCAAAATCTGTGGTCAAAACCTTGCTGAATGCTTAAATCGCTCTTGATAACATGAGCAAGGTACGTTTTTCCTATCCCAAATATGCCCTTTATCGACAAAATGATGTTGTTGCGTTGATTGCTATCGTTGCTACTGCTGAAGCTTCTATTATTAGTTGCATCCAGCAACAATTTAACAATCTCTTCCTTGTCGCGCATTCTTTTGAAGTCCACATCATTGTCTGCAAGCTCCAGCTTCTTAGCTAGAGTCTTAGAGGGCCTATTAGTCTTGACACGAACCAAGTTTTCCGCTTCTATTGACAATGTATCCAGGTTATACTGCAGGTTCACCATCTCTCGAGACATACACCAATTTTGCAAGAACGACAAGGAACCTTCCCTCTCCCTAGTCTTAAGCGCAAAATCTACTGTCAAGTCTTCAAAGTCATAACAATTTGTCATTGCATCACCAATCCAAGCCTGGTGACTATGGCTGTTCACCAACTCCCACCCATCTATGTGATCTCGCGCTAACTGAACTTTTGTGTAGCTCATCTCTAGATTTTTCAGCTTGATCTCCAGGTCTGATATTACATGGCGATATTGATCATGAGCAAAAGACTTGATGGTGTCAATTAACTCTTGGACAACGATAGTTGCAAATACGCCGCCAACCAACTCTAAGGCCATACCGATATCTAGCTAGCTATCTAGCTGTGATGTGCAGCTTAATAAGACAAAGAATGGAGGTGAATGCTTCAGATATCAATTAGAAATCATTTGCTATGGTTGTAAAAGGTTTATTATTTAGTTTACAGAAGTTCAATGGACATTGAGACAAATAAAAAAAAGAAGAAAAATGAAAATTTAAGGCCATTGTTAACTTTACATCATCAAAACTAAGTCAGTAGTTAGCACGGAGTATGAAGTAACTCTTTTTTTAAACTAATGATAATCCATTTTTATTTGAAGTTGTATATACATCACTGTATTATATATAAATCAAATTTTAACAAATACATATCGAATCGATTTGAATAAATCTCTAATCTAAATAAATAATCATAATCTACTTTTCATATCCAAAGTCGCCTTAAAGGTCCTTTTCCCAATATATTTTAACGGTCATTTCTATCTATAAATAAATAAATAATTAAAGGAAAATGTTATACATAGCCCTTCGGGCTACATATAAATTATATGCATTAAAAATACTCTAGAAAACGGTTTAAATTTAAAAAATCATGACAAATTCACACTAATTACACTAATTTACGTGTGTTTTTGTCATGAATTCCTAAATTTATACAATTTCCAAGAGTGTTATTAATGCTTATATATAGCCTAAGGGCAATGTATAACATTACCCATAATTAAAAATAAAAAGAGGTCCATCTAAAGAACTTTTCGAATTTATATTCACAATGATATTTAGCTTGGCTTTTTCAATGACTTCATGGCTGCCACCTTGAGGAATAGTTTGACTACAACGATGAACCAGAACATATGAAGTTGCCTAGCTTGTTCTTCCTGGAATCTTACTTATTAATAGCTATCATCGCTTTCAAGATGTACTATGTATATATTTTTTCAGTGACATTAGAAAATTTTTTAGTTAGGGATGATAATGATATCTGATTATTAAGTATTTAAGTCATGTATTGAATACTTCCTTGATCACGTACCTTTTTCTGTATTTATGTATGATTAAGAACCTTAGTGTTGACAAGTCTAGGCAGTTATGTTCAAGGCCATAATTCCTAAGTATATGCAACTAAATATCACCCTCAAGGCCTCAATACATTAGACATTACCTGACTAATCTATATGGATTATTTGAAAGGAAAAAAAAATATGTAACAAATTACCATTATATTTGACAGAATACATAGGACTAACAGGAGAATTTTTTTCTCATCTCAAGTTAGCCTTTCATTTTTCAACTCTACACAAAAGAAGCACCAGAACAACTGTCCAATCATCGATATATCAACTTCGATCCAGATGGACTCCACTGCACATAGAAGACCCCGAATAACGGCCCTGTCTAGCAGGGATAGTGCGAGTAGCAGTCAACAAGAAAGCATCAAGAAACCTGCACAACTTGAACTTTTGTTCTGTAAGGAGCTTCAGAAACAGGATACTATAGGTGTTTGTTCATTAGCAGAAGAGTATGGCAGTATCTTCCTCGCCGAGCAAGATAAGTCTGGCCATGTGTTGTTCAATGACATTCAAAGTAAAAAAAATTGGGGATTTTATTTGGAGTTCTCTGAAGATCAGTCTGATTACACATACAAATTTGGCAAAGGTTGGCTCCAATTTGCACAGGAAAACGGTCTAACTGTTGGTGATTCAGTGACATTTTATCGCCAACGCGCCACAGATCTGTTCTTTATAGACTGCTTGCCTAAGGAGCCCTCTGTACTTGACCAAATTTCATCATTAAACCAAACAACTTTACCTCCGTTGTTTGATTCTCCGTTCTTGCATTATTTGAGCCTCTTCCCCGAGGATCATGAAATCGAGAGGGATACATTAATCCAGCTTGGTCAGGCAACAGGTCTTTTTGCAGATGCATCTCTCGCTTCCATTGTTTCCTCATTCAAAGCATACCAAAGCGAGGGATATCTCTATCCTTCAAGGTATGATGAAACAACTGGAAAGCTGTGGTACAAGGTAACTGATTTGATATCTAAACATGTCACAAATTCGGAAAAGACCCATCTCAAAATCGATCTTGATGACCCCCTTGATTCACTCAGTTGCGAAAATTCAGCATTTGAGCATGTAACAATGTGGCGTTTTCCATCCAATGTTATTCCAATGTTGGAAAAATTTATAAATATGAGGACACTTTGGTTCCTTAAGGGTCATCGGTCTCGCATAAACCATGTACCTTATGATTTTTTCACCTCATTGAAGCACCTGCAGATTCTGAATTTGAGCTGTACTAAAATTACAGAGCTGCCAAGTTCGATAGGCCATGTAAGGGGCTTGCGCTATCTTGATCTCTCTGAGACCCTCGTTAAAAACTTGCCTGGAACCGTAGGCCACCTTAAGGAACTGCAAACTCTAAAAATCAAAAATTGTCGCGGCCTAATTACATTGCCTAAAGATACAACTAGATTAGAAAATCTTCAACATCTTGATCTTGGTGTCCATACCTACTTGCACTGTATGCCCCCTGGCCTTGGTGCACTTACTCGCCTTTGTACATTGTCGCCATTTGTTATTGGCTGTGAGTTAGGTTGCGGAATAGCTGAGCTCAAGAACCTTGATGGTTTAAACGAGCTCCGCCTTACAAAGCTTCAGAATGTTGCAAGCTCGATGGAAGCCAGGGAAGCAGACCTGATCAACAAGGTGCATCTGAGGAGCCTGGAGCTTCAATGGAGCTCAATTGGACAGAAAGCCAGCAGAGTTTACGACGAGGTTATTGAGTGCCTGCGGCCACACACAGACCTCAAATACTTCAAGGTACTCTGTTATGGAGGTTCAAAATTCCCAAGTTGGTTTAGTGATCCTTCTTTTTCCAACATCATGAGCATTACCCTCTTAAAGTGTGAAAATTGCCGGGTTTTACCTCCTCTAGGGCGCCTACCCTCGCTAAAATTTCTCACCATAGATGAATTAACCGGAACAAGAGTCATTGATAATCAGTTCTGCAGAGTAATTGAGCACAATGATGGAATTGATGATAAAGTTGCATTCCCAAAATTGAAAAACTTGGCATTAATCTCATTGCTTTCGTTGAAAGAATGGAAAGATGTACATAAAAGCGATTTTCCATCCCTTCTTAAACTGGAATTGAAGGATTGCCCGAAATTGGTTACAATTTGCAGCCTTTCAGACATGCATTTGCTCCGACATTTGGAGATAAGTAATTGCCCCTTGCTCCGGTCCCTGCCAGAGGGACGCTTGCCTGCTTCAGTGGAAGAGTTGTTGATTGAAGATTGTCCCTTGCTCAAGTACAGCTGCTCAAAACCTGATGGTGTAGATTGGCACCAGATAGAGCATGTTGGAAGCATATGGATAGACTACGTAGACATATCCTCTCGCTAATCAGAAAGATACAGAGTTTTTAATCAATGAGTGATCCACTGTACAACTATAATGCAGAGTGTATCGTTGTATAACTAATCGAATTTTTACCTTTCATGGATTAATTGAAATTTACATTCAATGGATGTTGGATTTGTTTTTTAAGCTATGATTCTGAGGTATATGATAAACAAAACTAGATCAAGCAGCCAAAACACAACTGAAACCTACCATGGATCTATGCTTGTGGAGAGGGAAGTCCAAAATCGCCAAAGATTTATTCTATGAAAGGTAACATTTGACTAGTTAAACCAATAAAAACTAGAAAGATAAATACAAAGCCAAAATAGAACAATGCCAAATCCCGTCACATTAAATTTCACTCAAATAATTCTGATTGGAAAATCTACAGATGAAGTATATGGCTTCAAAAAAAAAACCCTAGCTGAACTTATATCTACGGAATATGATGATACAAAGAATATTAATACTAGAAATCAGTTGGGAAATTGCCAAAAAAAATGTAACGGAACTTGGGAATCCCAATAAGATGGCAAGAAAAATATTCGAGGCAAGCCTATATCATACATAATATACCAAAATGTAGAATCAGAAAAATGGAGGAAAAAAGTTACAAAGAATAAAAAGGAAAGAAAAAATTATACATCTCTCTTCACTTACAGGTTACATAAGCAGTTGTTCTAGATCTGCAAATGCAGACCTTGAGTTGCTTGGTTTGGCGACCTCTGGACCTATACTGTCAAGTAGTTGTTGCTCAGAAGCCTTGAGGTCCAAGGCAGATTGAGTTGAGTCAACTGTAGGTGGTGAAGCTTCAGTCTGATTTGAGTCAGCTGGTGGTAGAGCTCCTGGCTGACTAAATTCCACTGAATTAGAAACTGCCAACTGGCTAGAATCAGCTTGATTTGAAGATCCTAGTTCACTCAAATTTTCTGAAGAAGGTGCTCCTTCAGGTTTTGGTTGATGAGAAACTTCTGCCGAAGAAGCTCCAACTTCGCCGGATTCCTCTCCAGCTTGGGTAGACTCTAGTGGAGCAGCTCCAGGTTGGCTGGACTCTGCTGGAGGAGTAGCTCCAGATTCGCTGGGTTCTGCTGGAGGAGTAGCTCCAGATTCGCTAGATTCTGCTGGAGGAGTAGCTCCAGGTTCGCTGGATTCTACTGTGGATGGAGCTCCGGGTTGACTGGACTCTGCTGGAGGTGTCACACTCGAATCTCCAGAATCTTTTGGTGGTGGTATAACACCATTAATCGGAGCTGCGGTAGGAGGTGCTCCTAATAACAACTGTTTACCAGGCTCCTGTTGAGAACCCTTTGTGGCGGGCAATGATTTCTTTGGAGCGGAAATTGAAAGCGAGAGAGAGCTCATCCCTGGAGGAAGAATTTCAATAGGAGGTTTTTTATTAGTGTCCCCTAAACTAGGAAGCTTGGGGTCCTCCAGAGAAGCCAGGAATGCAGAAGTTGCATCAGTCTTGGTTGTTCGAGTATGCTCAATCTCCTTCTGCAACATTTTATTCCATGACTCAACCAAGTTCTTAAGAGTTGGTCGTCCATGGGCCTGATAAATATGAACTAGTCAGACAAGGCAGTAATACCAACATATATAAATAAATAAATAAATAAATAAATAAATAAGAAGAGGCTTCATGTAACTTGAAATAGCATACATGAGAATGAAGTACAGCCTCTGCAAGCATCCCTGTTTCATGCCACGCCTTCTCCATGAGAGCATTGTCACCCAAAACTGCAGCCGCAAATGCGGCTTCACGTCCCAATCCAAGTGACACTAAATTATTCACCAGAGTCTGCATTCAATCATCAAATACATTTTGAGTAGCACAAATAAGAGATAGGTAATGCAGCCATGTAATCACAAGGAAGAGCAAAAAGAAGTATTTGATGCTGAAAGGGATTGCAGTTGATATAAATCTCATTGGAAAATCTACAAATGATGTATGCAGCCAGAGTCCAATGTCCTGGTCTTAACAGCAGGATGGCAAAATATTACCAAGTTTAAAATGGATTTTTCAGGGACACACCGTATCTATGTTAATGTTTAGTCATGAAGAGTAAATATACTCAAGAAGTTGCTTGATGCAACAGATTATGTAAGAGCCATTTATATCTACAGCTTTAATAGATTTGACAGCACCACATGCACATTTAACAAGATTAGTCACATTGGAATGATAGGTGATTATCATATTTATAAATGAAAACTTCTAAAAGATATCCCACTACATCCAGATCATCATAAAGAGGTGAAAATTAAGTTTGATCATGCAGATGTCTAAATAATTTTTATGAGTGAAAATAAAAAATAAACTTATCAATCTTCAACAACAGTATCTTAGTACACCAGAGTGGAAGAGAACAAAAAGAACATACACTTAAGCGAGTTAACTCCCCATGGTTTGCAAGTCGCAAGGCCAGACCCCTTAATTCATGACTCTGCAAAGATCCCTTCACAGAACCAGCTGCAGCTAATCGCTTAAGAGCTTCACGGGCAATTTCAGATTGTGCTGTTGCATCTGCTGCATCAATAAGATCCAAAAACTGCTTTGCAAATTTTGCTATCCCTTGCACTGCATCTACAATATTTTCTTTCTTAGCAGCTACATTTAACAGGTTTGTCAAATCCAACCCTGAAGTTTCTTGTCCTATATCCCTGCTATTGCTCATTGTCAAAAGGCACTGAAGAGCTCTTTTCAAATCATTTCCCTGCATGGCCAGATCAAACTCCAACCTGCGAAAGAAAAGATGAAATCACACCTTAAAATCATAGAGATCATTACACAATCAAGTTGGAGCATCGACTGCTAGTCAAGTTGTAGCGCGTATTTTTTATGCATTGAAAAAGGCATCATTTAAACATCATATAGTCATTGTCAGGTATTACAAAAGCACAAGTTATAAAGAGCAATCAGAAGCACAAGCAACACTATGATAGAGTTGAATGACCAACTTGTACATAGCATGTAACATGAGTTTACCTCTTCGATATTCCAGGCAAATGAAGAGCTTCAGCAGCATAACCCATTCCGAGCATAAATTCAGCTAAGTCATCATGATGCTCTCTGCCAAGTCTAGTAGCCCTGTAGATGCAAAAGTAATTAATGTACCACCTCAATAAGCACATGCATCCAGCAAACATGGGAAATTTGAAGGATAATTACCATTTTACTGCACTGACAGCATCCCCATAGGCAGCAAGACAGCGGCAACGAATACCAGGATGGGTAAGAGATAAAGCATGGGCCCGCATATACCTGGAGGTGAATTCAGCAGTGCATGAATATTAAATACTCAAATATACAGGAGAAACACAAAACAGAAGTACAAAAGCATCTAAAGATGGAAAATGGTTTCAAAAAAGTGAGGATTGATTTCGGGTTTTCCTTTTCTGACAAAGCATCAACTTCATATAACCTTAAACTTCCATAGGACAGAAGTAGAAAGGACCCACTGGTAACTGGTTTAGCTTCTTGAAACCAAGCATAATTTCACAGCTCTGCTACATTTAAGAACTAGAGATGGGTTACCTATCAATCAGCCAGAGTACTCCATCTCTAACTCCCACAACCACAAGTGGGCCAATTGGTCGTTTTTGCTCCGCAGGGAAGCGGGTTACTGCAACAGCAACACCACCACCACCAACAGCAATATCATTTGCTCTTCTATCTTCGGGCATACCAGAATCATCCCCGTCAACTTTGGACTGTTTTGGCAATGTTAAGTAAGGTGGCACAGAAGGAGCTTGCTGAAATGAAGCTAATCTCACAACCTGCCAATAATAACTCCATCCATCATTCATTTGATAATCATACAAGTGACAGCAGAGTCACTACAACATGCTCAGATCTTTGTAAAAGAAATCAATTAATGATAAACGATCTTGTAACATATACTCTTTCAAAAAGGGCAGCATAAACCCACAATATAGCTGCCAATACTCTGTAATATGTACAACAAACCTACAAGATAATCTGACTAGAAGAACAGTTGAACTGAAAACAGTAGTTAAAAATTGCATAGCTCAATCAATGACACTATATGACACATATGCTTATTTTATTACCTGGTCCATTTTCGTCACATCCAGCTCTTAATCAGTTCTGACACAAGATTTCAGAGCAATTGGAGGTCTACTAGATAGTCTAAATAGAAATAAGCTGTTTGACTAGCCAGTACTGAGTTTGTGACAAGCTAGTGATGAAATTACAGCTCTTTAAAAGCTCTACTTCACATAGCACAGATAATTGAATAACCAGATATTTGTCCTGGTCAAAACATATAAGACTTATTAATCTAATCTAATGATAGGTAAGCAAGAAAAAGGACGATAATATATTTTTTAAAAATTAAAAAAAGTTTTTATGAGATATATTTATAACAAAAGGAACTAAGGAATTCAAGATATTGTAGCAATAATAAATAAGTGAATATTTGTAATACCAATTTAAATATTTTTATTTATGTTGCAACCCAGAAACAAGATAAGGCTGTTTTACACTAGACCTTTGATTAGAAATGCAACAACCATGTGCTAGTTCATAATAATAAAGAAGAGAATCTAATGAACCAATATTATTCAAGTCCATTCTGAAAGAAAGCTAAACAAGTCAATCAGTCAACTCCATTGCAAAGAGCTATAGTTCAATCTAAAAGATTATACTCCCTCTACCATAAGGGAAAGAGCATAAATAGTTTGATAGTTACCAAAAAAAAAAAAAAAAAAAAAAAAAAAAAAACACGAAAACAAAAACAAAAAACAAGTCAACAATACCTGTAGCATTGGCGGTCTCAAAGATATTCTTTCGTTTGTATCAGCTTTAGGACCATCAACTGAAATCAGAGCTAATTCACCATGCTCAGCAACAGCTCTAGCTTGTACCTCTTTCAGTCTCAGTTCTTCATTCATCCTCTTTGTCTCTAGATCGATTGCAGCAATTCCAGCATCCACAAAAACCACCCTAGAAAAGTTATCAAAGATGAAACCGAATGTAAGAGAGATTCAAAATTCATAAAACCTGCACCATGTACATAATTAATAAAGATATAACAAAATTCATAAGAATTCAAGCCTAAAATCTGCACCACAATCCAAATATAAAAAATTAAAAATTAATAACAAATAAAACAAAAGATCATTTTATCTTCCTAATTTAAAAGGCTACTTATCTCTTGAAAGAAAGATAACTAAATGTTTGTCTAGTATTACTCTATCCCTCCCTATTCATAGTTCCGGATACTAAAGCAAGTAGAACAGAGAGAATGATGATAAATATTTTGTGGTGAGGGTCAGCTGATATGAGGAAAGCTCATCTCGTAAGCAATAGGTCTAGGCTTTGGGAAAGTGCTGTAAAAAAAAAATTGCACTTGTGGGAAAATGGTACAACCCCCTCGTTGCTGGTTTTAAGGCGATGATACAAAGGCCACTTCATGATAGCGAGTTAAAGGAGTTCACTTATACTAGAACATATGGTTTTCAATTAGGGGCTCTAAATGATTCAATGGAGTGGACAAGAATTCATTGGGGACTTTTTCTTGTAATTAGTTAAATACAAATCACTTCAAAGCATTATAGCACAGCTAATAACTTGTCTCCCAATTGTGCCGAACATTCAGATTCCAACGACTGTCCTTTTAATAAGTTTTTTCAACATGCAATCAAATACTTCTGTTTTTTTAGAGGAAAAGAAAAAAAATAAAATTCTAGGCCTTAATTATGGGGTGGGATAAAAATAGCATCAGTTAGAAGCACCAAGCTTTGATAATTCACCCAAATTAGGTCTTAATGTGAATGGCCAAGTCAATGGTAAGCTTAAAATGTGAAATAGTTCATAATATGCAACGACATGGTTAGCTATTCTATCAAAACAACAGCAAAATGAAAAAAAAGGAGGAATTGATTATTCAACAACACTAATATCCGAAAATATGTAGCGATATAATGTGGCCATGTTAAAATAGTTAACCTTTAAAAGGCACTCATCTAAGTATTTCAATGATGTTTTTATAAAAAAAATATTCTCAAATGCAAGCCAGAGATAATAACGAAAAAATGATTTTAAGACATTGAACATAATGAAAGGTGTAGAACAGCAGAGCTGGAGCTTAAGTAACTTACTCGATGGTAGTTGGAGTAGCAACAAATAGCTGTCTGCGATGCCAAACAGCACTAGTTGCATAAGGAATTGCAACATCTCCCAAATATCGATACTGAGGACGCAAGGAGGATATGACAATATATTTCTGATAGGCAAAAGCACAATATTCAACAGTTTGGTCCCAAGCTGTCCACTCTGGCTGAGGGAGAAGACTGCCTACAGGTTGAAAGGTTTCCCAGCTGCAGCAGAACTTGATTAGATAAACAATGAAAAGATAATGCAAGCTAACATTGTAAGAAATAAGAAACAAAAAGGAAAAATAATAGAGGAAAGGACACTGAACGTGCGGGTAAGGGTAAAAACTTATGAGTCGTGAAATCTTATTGGGTCAAAAGAGATAAAGCATTTTATTGGGTAATTTCACGTAAATTTGATAACGGGTCGGGTCAAAAGAGACATTTTATTGGGTCAATGCAGGTCGCAGGTCAATAACAAGTTGATAATAGATGGGCCAATTAACAATCAAGGGAAAAGAGTAGAGGAGAAAGCCAAAAATTAAGTATATGTGAATACGAAAATACATTAATATTTTTTTTACGCTATCTGTTTTCTTTTTCAATCAAATTGGGCAAGCATTTTTACTCTATATTGACCCTGTACAATAAGGGTCCTCTAATCTTGACCCATACGCTATACCCATTGGGTTACCCTGCCAATAGCCAGGCCTAACACACACACACACCAAAAAAAAAAAAAAGGGGGGGGGGGGGGGGGGGGGGGGGGGCTGCGTATTCAATCCAGAGCTTCTCTTGACGTATGTCAAGGATCAGATCCCAAACAAAGAAGATGCCTCCGAAATGAACTTTTATGGACATAGAAGAGAAAAATCCAATGATAAACAAGAGAAGCATGCAAGGCCTAGTATAGGGAGAAATAGAAAAGAAGCTATAGGCCACTTTATCTATTTATTTTGGTTTACAAGGACTAATGCTAAACAAGAAACACACTAGGTTTTAGAGATTGTAACAAGAAACATTATACGTTGTAGTACCAACTCTTGCTATGCAATAAGATAAAATCAATAGAATTTTAAGTATAGCAATTAACATTTAATATAAAACAGGATATAAATATCCATACTCCAAAATTTAGCACATAGTTCATGAATTTGAACAAGACTGGATTCACTGAGCCAAACAAAACCAGAATGGGGCTCACCTATAAAGTTGAAAATTTTGAGTAGATGAAGGACCAGAACCGACACCCTCATCAAATGTGTTAAATGAGGAAGCACCAGAACCAAAGCCCGACAAAGGCATTGACTGTATTGTTGAAATTGCAGTAGTGGCAACAGCACTAACACGGCGGGAAATTCGATATGCAATACCAAGGAGTGAACCTCCATGCAAACCTATTACCTAGTAGAAAAAGAAACTGAAATTACATCATGCTAAGTGGAATAAGCTAAATAAATCTAATATCAAGTTACAAAACATACAAACTAGTGAGTTGAAGAATGCATCACCAAAGCCCATAAACGGGAAGAAAAAAAAATGTAAATCACAACCACAATCAGATAGAAGATATTAGTTATAACCATGTCATAACAAGCAAATGTGAAAAGGCTTGTTTTATGAATCCTCTATTCCTCCATAAATCAAGGAGCATCCAACAGGTTCCATGAAATCAAATTCAATCAATCAAAGCCTTAATCCCAAAAGTGGGGTCGGCTAACATGAACCAAATTTGATTATTCCGTGTAGTCATCAACATAAATCTTTCTCCTCCATCCCTTACGATCCAAAACTTCATCCTCACGTAAATCCATGCACTTCATATCCTTCCTCACTCCTTCCAACCAAGTCATCTTTGGTCTCCCTCTTCCTCGTTTAATCCCTCCATGGTCCCACTCTTCCACTCTTCGCACCGGTGCACCCTCGGGTCTCCGTCTTACATGTCCAAACCAACGCAGACGATTTTCCCTTAATTTATCTACAATGCCCGCCACACCTACTTTCTTGCGAATAACCTCATTTCTGATTCTATCTCTTAAAGTGTTTCCACACATCCACCTTAACATGCGCATTTCCGTAACCTCCATCTTTTTAATATGCTCTTTCTTAGAAGCCCAACATTCTGTACCATAGAGCAACACTGGTCTTATGGCAGTCCTGTAGAATTTTCCCTTCAACTTTAAGGGAATGCTGCGGTCGCATAACACTCCCGTGGCCGCTCTCCATTTAAGCCACCCTGACTTAATCCTGTGGGTCACGTCTTGATCAATGTCACCATTCTTCTGGATGATCGACCCTAGGTACTTAAAACATTCACTCATGGTCAAATCCTTTCCATCCAAACTCACCACTTCATTGCTTGTCCCCCTCTGAGTGCCAAAACGACATACCAAATATTCAGTCTTACTCCGACTTAGCTTAAACCCTCTAGATTCCAACCTTTGCCTCCATTGCTCCAACTTGACATTAGCCCCATCCTTAGTCTCATCCACCAAAACGATATCATCTGCGAACAGCATACACCATGGAACCTCATCTTGAATTGGTCTAGTTAATTCATCTAGAACCGTTGCAAAAAGAAAAGGGCTTAATGCAGACCCTTGATGCAATCCGATTGTAATAGGGAAATCTTTTGTCAACCCTCCGCATGTCCTCACATTTGTTGACACATCCCGATACATATCCTTAACTAGGTCTACATACCTTCGTGGGATACCTTTCTTCAACATTGCCCACCAAAGTATCTCTCTTGGCACCTTGTCATATGCCTTCTCTAAATCAATAAAGACCATATGAAGATCTTTCTTCTTTACCCTATAAAACTCCATCATTTGTCTTATCAAATGGATTGCCTCCATAGTAGATCTCCCAGGCATAAAACCAAATTGGTTATCTGAAATGCTTGTGCATGCCCTCAACCTTTGTTCAATCACCCTTTCCCACAACTTCATAGTATGGCTCATAAGCTTAATTCCTCGATAGTTAGAACAATCTTGAGCGTCTCCTTTGTTTTTATAAACCGGGACCAAGGTGCTCTTCCTCCAATCTTGTGGGATCCTTGTAGCCGTCCATATCTTGTTGAAAAGGTTTGTTAACCAATCAATACCAATCTTACCCAAACACCTCCACACCTCTATCGGTACCCCATCAGGGCCAACCGCCTTCTTAGGTTTCATCTTCCTCAGTGCAATCTCCACCTCTACTCTCCTAATCCTTCGCACATACTCCATGTTGATTTCTTCATCACTCATAGAGGTATCTCCTATCACAACTCCATTACTTCCATTAAATAATTCATCGAAGTACCCCTTCCACCTGTCCTTGATGCCCTCCTCTTGCACTAGGACCATTTGGTTCTTATCTTTGACACACTTCACCATGCCAATATCCTTCCTTGCCTCTTGTCTTCTCTTTGCCATCTTATAAATGATCCTTTCTCCCTCCTTGGAATCAAGCTTTTCATAAACCTCCTGATATGCCTTTTCTTTTGCTTGGCGAACAGCTGCCTTTGCCTTACTCTTAGCCTCCTTATACGCTGCAAAGGTTTCATCACTCCTACATTTTCCTAAGGCTTGATAGCATTCCCTTTTTTGCTTAATTACTGCTTTCACCTCTTCATTCCACCATGAAATCAAATTACAAAAATAAAAAAAATAAAAAATAAAAAAAAGTATGATTCATAAATCAAGGAGCATCCAACAGCTTCCCTGACATTCACACCTCCAAAACTCAGTACCCCACCACTGCTCCCAAAATCCCCTGATCTATGCTTTATAATCTAAACTTTGGACATTAGCCAGCAAAGATTCAAGAAGTCCAATAAGAAACACATGGACGTCACTCTCCCAAGGCTCAAAGAAGAGTCCACATAACATGATCCCCTATTTATACATCAGTATATTACTCTTCTCCAAAGGAGGAACAAACCTCAATTGAATAAGTCTCCCACCAGCAATTACACCCACGCAGAATAAGATCCCCACTCAAAACATACACATCGATTGTCCCATTCATAAACTGCTTCTGTGCATGAAAATATTCACATCCCAAACAGGTGGGCAACTTCTCCACTTCAATTCAATATTATAATTCAACAAGTAACTGCATCGATGAGAGCAGGTTACCTTAGAATCACAAAAAAAGTTCTGAAGTCTGAACATGGTAAATATTCAATATCAGAAGCTTTTAGTAAAGAAAAAGGAGAAGATGATGAAAGAGGTGACAGAACTCCATAAACACCAAGCTCAGCACGGTGCCTTTTGCTACATATTTTTTGCAAAACCAGTACCAAATTTCCACTTTCAAAAGGACCATTGATATCACTGCTGAAACCAGGGTGTGTGATCCAACAGTTACAAATGAAAACTCTAATCTGATTCACTAACACATACACGCATCCCAGAGCAAGACCAAGAGTTCAAATCCCATTAGGTTTACAAGCTCTGCCCCTTCCATATATATGTAACATTTTTTATTTAACCTTGGTGAATAAATACGGCAAGGGTAGGGGATAAAATTCTAATAGGCAATCATACCACAGCTTCCTTAGGAAAAATACATTTTAGCATTTAAGTGGTACAGCATAAGAGCTTTGATTAAAAGATTGCTTACGCAAAACATACCGGTTCACTTCTTCCACCAATTGATCTCATCAATATGTTAGATGTTCCATCATCCAGCACAATACGAACTTGGACAGAGGCAGAAGCTGCACTAGCAGCAGCTGCTGCAGCTGCTGCCGCTGCAGCAGCTTCCTTGGCTTTTCTAGAAGAACCCCCCTTTGGAACTACAGGAACTCGTGGAACAACAGCAGATTCTAATATCGCAAATCTATCACGACAATTATCCCACGCCAAGAGTCTAGCACTCCCTGAATCAACAATGGACCAGTCGCTGACCTTGTATATTGAAAAGTAAGGGATATCAGGCCACACCACAGCTAGATACCTGCATAAAGCCATAAGTTTGATAAGGTACAGAATATTAATATCTTGTTGACAACAAATAAAGATGGAACATTTAAGATGATAAAGAGATCCCTCTGTAGCAATTTGATAGCTTAGGAGTCACCAAAAATTTAAAGGAATATTTAGTCACGTGCTAGCAAATATAATAAACAGGATCTGTACATGTAAAATACCAAATAAATACCAATATATTTTATCAGAAATGACCTGGGTCAGTAATATGATACAAAAGATCAAGACCTAATAGACTAGCTAACTTATTACCAAATCAATACCCTCCAAAACTTTATCATGTAAACCAACATCAAATTCTAATTTTGAAATACATATATAGAAAGTAGATAACCAAACATTTTACTTCAAACATCTTTACAAACGTCAACTAAAACAATGGACAGCTTCTTTTGACTTCGAATGTCCGATGAGATTGTTCAAAAGCCCGACCAAAGTATGTTTTTGGAGTTGAACAATATAAGCGATATATACTACATGCATGGAAATAAACTAGCTGCAAACGAGATGCGTGCATGGACACTTACTTTCCTGAACTGCTAAGAGAAAGAACAGAATACGAATCGTGTGGAACAGGAGTACTAATGTGCTTTTTGATCTGTTTGACCTGCGATGCCTCTGGATCCACCTTAGACCTAGCTGATTCGGTCAATGAACCATTGCTACCCAAAGATGTGTTTGCTGCGTTAGACAACTGAAAGGTCAATAGTTTAAGTTCCCTTTCAACTATATATACAGCAGAATGCTCTCGGCTTCCCGGTGGTGAGGGTAGAGCAACCACAGGCGGAAGAGCTCGAAAATCAAACTCGCTAATAATTACACCAATATTAGTTCCAGTAGCAACCAGATGAGGCTGTAATGGATGTGCAACCATACAATAAACCTGCAGTAGCAAGTAATTATTAAAAAATTTAATCTAGGATCTTTCAGTCACCTTACACAATATATAATATATTTCAAACAAATCATATGAACAATAGACCAGTACAACAGATGCCACTTAAAGTTCAGAGAAGATACAACATAACGAAGCTTCATCTGTCTCAGAAGCAGTGTGATTAAAAGTGTCTCTGAAGTAAAATACATAACTGCAACATGTAGAAAATCATGTAAGAGGGTTGTTATCACTTCTAACAATACCATACCCTGCATACCAAGATTTAATTAGGAATCGTTTAGGAACTGCACTAATACACAGACAGTACAGCACCTGCTACTAACCACTGACACACTACAGCAATATAACCATACGATCTCCATCCTTGAACCTTGTCAAAAAAATCCACGACCTGAGCATTTCAGGCTGAAAACAAAACCCACAATGAGCCATTTGGTTCGGAGTTTTACAAGAGCAAAAAATAATTCTCTTTATCTCCAATTAGCATATGGTTAGCTTTAATTTGATCTTTTTCCCTCTTCGATGATTTGAGTGCATCCCAAAATGCTCTATCAGGCTTTCAAAGATTCCCCCACTCCCCTTGGAACTTCGATTTCCATAATTTGGTTTTGCTTTTAAACTCTTAACTAATCAAAACCAATAACCATTACTAGCACCTGAATTACTTCCACTAGATTAGCAACACAACCAGTCTCTTATGCCAGTCTACAGTTGGCTTCCATTAGTAGCCGGCTCTATAATTTTTAAGGGCTTCACAGCTTACCACTTCTTTGACATAACTCACTAAAGACACCCCAAAACATCTCCTACAACTAATACAATTAACAAATCTTAGGGGCGTTTGGTTGGGGTATTCAACAAAGGGAAAGGCAATCAAACTACCATCAATGCCTTTTATGATGATTGTTAGACAAATTCAATCATTCCATATACCCCTTCCATTACCCCACTTACCTCTAGTCCTCTACTCTCATTCCCCATCCAAATACCCCCCACAGGGAATCACTCAGTCCCTCAAACTCTACTTCATCCAACTACCTTGACCACCCTCAGAAACACCAACTGGCCACCCAAAACCACCACCCAGCCACTGAAACCACTTCCTAGCCACCTGAAACACTACCACGACAGAACCTCCACCTAGCCGCCGCGAGAACCTCCGCCCAGTCGCCCACACCCAAAACCACCTTTTCCTACCGAAAAACACACACACACACACAAACAAACAAACAAACAAACAAAATACAATAAAAAGGTCTGGTTCAGCAGAATCATCAAAGCCTTCCACAATTTTGACATCAGGCTTACTTTACTAAACCATAAACATTTGCAAGATACATACCCGGAGCTTTTTGCTTGGTGCAAGAGCTTGTGGAGGTACAAGGGAGGAAAGTTCACATAATGGCCTTGTCAGCACTGAATAAGTTGGATGCTCAATAGCCCTGTCAAAAGGCCAAAAAAATCCCGTGTAATTATAGAGTCCTAGTCTTCTAATCATGGAAAAAAAAAATTGCAAGCCGCTAACTAGTAACTAGAGCGTTTTCAAACATAACATAGTGCTGGATGTCAGTGAAAATCTTGATAGTGGTGCAAATGTAATACCAAATATGTGAATCCTTCACACAGGTCAATATATCAAGGTTGGGAGCACGTGGATGGCACCAAGATGCCACACTGTGGCAAGACATCCTAGGAACTGGCTTTATCCGCCGCATCTCCTGAAAAAGAAAAATGATCATGTAAGAATGAAAATCTAGGAACATCATTCATTAATAAAAGGCTTTCTCCCGTCTATGCAAGCGGATGTGTCCATTAAAATTGTAAACTATAACACCAGATCAACTATCATGAGATCACTAATCAACAATTGCCGATCCTATACTGAATAAGAAAACTGGGTAAAAGCAACTGAGCTTTGCTGCTCACAGACCACCCAAAACCAGACATTTATACAGCAGAATGCATAAAGCTACCAAGAAGACAAGCCTGCAGCATTCACAACTTACCTTAAATGAGATTGTATCCCATATAGTCAGTGTTTTATCAGCACCAATCGTAATAAGCTGTGGTGCGCCACCAGACACTCTTGATAATTCTACAGCCACAACCCCGCCATCATGTGCCTTCGATGTAATATGAAACCCAAAAAAATTAGAACGTTCACAAAAAGATTAAAAAAATATAGGCATTTGCAAGGTTTCAAAAATAACTCCACAAGAAAGTAGCCAATCAGATGCATACATCATCGTAAAATTACCATATTGAATAAACTCATAAGAAAAATAACAGGATCACTACCTTTAGGCTAAGTTTGGGTACGAGCTCTCGTGAATCATGGCCGTGATCAGCACTCCAAAGTATCAGTAATCCGTCACTTCCACCAGAGACCAACAATGCCTACAATTACAGAGAATATTAATGAAATCAATCAATCAACTATATAGGCAAGGAAACCCCCAGCCACACAAGGTCCACCTATATGAAGAGATTATCCATATCATGTCACAGGAGTCCAAAAAGTTTCCCCATTTTCCAAACATAGTGTCCTAAACTAGTAAACTACTGTGTTCAAAAACATCTGAGTCATAGCCAACTTGTCCCTACCTATCCCCCCAACAGCAAGGCAATTTAAAATAATCAGCATAAAAGTTTCCACATGTCTTTCAACTAAATCTTCTCTCACTATTTCTCTCCATCCACAATTCAAAACTATTGTGCTAAACTTGAGGGTAGAATTGTTATGGGGAAAAGGGACTAAAGATTTTACAGACTACTTTGTAGCTCATGATTGAATGAGAAACCATAGCTAGAGTATGCAGATGTTTCACATGGAAGATGTGTCAAGTATCCAAAAAAAATTATTTGTAGAAAATGATGCTCCAGACCACGGCAAAAATAAAGTGTACAAAAGTCCACCAATATAGCAATATAAGCAAAACTCCAGCCAGAGGGAAAATAACAAATGCTAAAAAGAAATTGATTAAGAATATTGGATCCTCCCATGATATAAACCAACCGGATTCATGCTGATTAATTCAATCAAACAGCAGAAAAGATTACCAGATAACACTTAAAAATAAATAAATAAAAATAGCTTGACAAATTCACCAGACATCAGTGTTAATTATGAAAGGTTTACCTCGCCTGAAGATGCCATGAATGTCATCAGACAATTTATAGCTCCTTTGTGGCCTCCAGTGTACCTTCGAGCAAGCTGTAACGAAGCATCAGAAACAACTCTGAGAAACAATATATCACAAGTCAACAGGAACCAAAAAAGTTTCTGACAGTCTGACCTTCCATGTTATCATTGAAAGAACTCTTATTACACCATCTGATCCACCAAAAGCAACTAGTGGACCTTCACCTGCAGTGGATCTATATAGGAACTCCATACTGCAATCCCAAATAAACACAATTAAGCAATTGCATATGCAACAGCCACACGAGTATGCAATCTCATATTGGAGTATTAAACGACAAAACCCTTAAACTCTTTTTATTGTATTCTCCTGGCAGGTAAAGAAAGGAAAGCAATGACCAATACAAATCATATACTCCCTCAGTTTCTATTTAGTTGACGCGTTTGATTTAGGCACATATATTAAGGAGAGGAGAGAGAGTGAAAGAGAATGAAAAAGCAAGTGGGGTAGCTTGTAAATGCAAGGTAAAAAATTTACCCCAAAAGGAAATGTGTCAACTAAAAAAAACTTCCTAAAAAGGAATACGTGTCAACTAAAAAGAAACGGAGGTAGTATAACTTGTCAAGCAACACATTAAGCACAATTACGCAAATGCAATTAAGCAAGATGCAAAGAGCAGAGTCCAATTTTCCAACTTATTTAGGGCTCAAGGACAAGACATCTCAAAGATACAGTCCAGGCTTCCTAATGCATTGCAGTGCTAGAGGCAAAAGAGATGCACCAGAGTAATTAGTTAAATCACTGCCTCTAAATATTTCAGATAAAAAGAGACATAAACCCTACTGTTTTTCATACAGCAGGTACCATCATGGTGCATTGATATCAATACTAATTAATACAGTGACTTCTGTATATATAATATCAAATCCAGTATCAAAAACTCTTTTATATAAATACTTTTATTTATGCAGTTATAACCCTTATTTTACCAAAAGGCACACCTCCAGGATTTACTACTAGTTTCCCCTCATGCCTTCAAGGCTTCAAAACACGGGTATATACAAAAACGTGTATACAATTAAGAGATTTTAGTAGCATTACCACATTAGGGATCTGTTATCAAGTTCTTGCTTGGGAACATCACGACCACGCATTGTTACCAAGTCCAAAAATATAGCTTTATTCTCACAGCAGATGACCAGAAAATGTCTTCCTTTAGTTGCTGGAGGGAGAGGACTTAAAGTAGAGGTGACATTACTGACTGCCGATGGAGCCTCAGCAGCTGCTGCTCGATTGCGCCAAAGTTGCCAAAAACGTACATCATCATCATAAAAGTTGACTTGCTTAACACTGAAATAACACACACACACACAAAACAAAACAAAAAAAATAACAAAAAAAACAAATTTAGTAGCAGAACGGCAAAAAATATAATTCAACAATCACAAGGAAAGCAAGTGCTCCTCACCTTCCTCCACGTATAGCTTCGGTAGGCTTTCCTCTAGACTCTAATAGCATGAAGTTGTCAACAACAGTAAAAAAAAGTCAGCAACACCACTCAAAAGTTCTGAGCACGATAAGCGCAAGAACAATCAAGATTGCTTATAACTAAAATATGCTGTACATTAAACGGTAAAATTCAATTTCTAACTTGTTGATAATTTATAAACAACTAAATAACGATTCTGTAATCTTTGTGAGGGGGAAAAGACAAGAAAATGACACGCGGTATATTACGACATAAGTTGAACTACCACTACCACCACAAACTACACCAGACATACGCAGCCATACCTCCTACAGATGTGACTGTAGGAGATCAAATATAAGCTCCAACTAAATTGAGTCACCTTGGCCAGCATTAAGGGTTGACAAAGTCAAATTTCAATATGACCTGGCTAACACACACACATATACAAAGCTAGGACTGATGAGCACAAGTCCTGGACTTAAATTTTATACTTCCTTCAGTAGTTAAATCTACAACATTTCTTATGATACTATCTTCCAAACAATTTCATTCTAACACTCCGTAAATAGAGTGGATCAACCTAAGTATGAGCATGTATTTTTGTGTCTAATCCCAAGCTTGATCGTAAACTAACATGATTACTAAGTCAAGCAAATTCTCAAGAAAAGCTATCAATTATTATTCTAGCTAAATTACTCAATTCCTGCTAGCTGAATTACTCAATTCTCACGTTACGGTTGCATAAGAGTAAAGTATCTCCAGATGAGGCCAAATCTCCCACAGCCCCATACAGTGCCTAAATCCCCAAGGCTAGATCACCTGCCCTTAAAGCACAACAATCATAAAACAGAGCTAAACACAAGGAATACAACACACATTAAATTACCTGCAACAATATATGTATATTAGTACAGAGGGAGTTGCCTGGTATGGAATTTGATACCTCTAACACTGGAACAAGTGAAGAACTGACAATGCATGACAAAAGGCTCTTATTACACTATTAAATTATGAAAGAACCAGTTCATACAAGTCATACAAGTTCCTTCCCATTGCCCTTTGGAATTCTGATGCTCCGACAAAAGCTTATCATTTCTTAGTGGTTATCAAGTATTCAGAAGGAAGCTCTTAGATATGATTTGATTTCCCAAATATATTGATCTAGTATGTGTAGCTAGGCAAGTGGATTCATATTTGCGAATTCTGCACCGCACCCACAATAAGAGCTGGTATAGTATAATTTCGGAGGGTAGTGAGAAGGTATAAATATCAGAAGTTATACTTGCCATGGGTAGTAAAAGACTTGGAGCAATATTTTGAGAGGAAATGTCATGTTCAAATTCAAATCTTCTTAGTACTATTTGTTAAATAATTGCAATATAAAGACCTCGATAAACTGATAGAATTGGTAAATGAAGGGAAGAAGGGAATATGTGAAAATTTCTTTTGAAAATTCGGTGTAAGAGGATTAAAATATACCAAACTAGGGCCCTATTCTCTTCGTACTACAAAAATAACTAGATGGATAACCAAAACTAACAACCAGATATGTTTGTTGTAGTATTTATAAAATAGAAGAAAACTGAAGGAAAAATTATCACTAATGCTTTATAAAATAATTAGTTTCACTGAAAAAACTATCCATTGAACATGGAGGCGAGTACAATCTAATAGCATGGGTGGAGAAGTTGTCATTACCATCTTCACATTTTGTTGAAAGGATGAATCCTAGAAAGATATTATTCAATTTTCACCAAAAAATGGATACCCCAGTTTAACATCAAACTATATCAAACTATTATAATCCCTTGCAAGTTGAGGCAGCTTTGGCATGTTAAAATCAATATTGCATTGAGAATAAGATAAGAAAAAGGTTTGCATATTATATGGTTGATGGCAAAAAGGCAATTTATACTTTACTGCACGTTCAAACTACAATTACAAAAAAGTATGAGCCCCATTAAGTGAGAGGACAGCTTATACAAACTAACAAGCTTCATTACAAAGGTTCAATGCTAGCAATTGCATAATAGTCTAACATTTCAATCCTACAGTGGAGGGAACATCAACAGTGTTTGGGTGTAATTCAATGCTCGCTATTGCATAATAGTCCAACATTTTATTACATCAGTGAAGTAAACATCGAGAGTGTTATGGTGTAATTTCAATACACATGAAAATCATCAAGTTTCAAGTTCACAAAAAAGTTCCCTAAGTTCATCCCATGATTATTCACCGTGATAACATTTCATGCTAACTCAGTACAAAGACTATAAAAATTAATGGTCCAACACTCCAACTCAATTATATACGGCAAACTTATAAACATGAGAAAGTTTGACATTACCTGACTCGCCCTCAGCAAGCTTCTCCAATTTGGCACCAACAAGCCGCCTTTCATCAACTCCACCAGCTTTTAGCTCATAAATAACCTAAAATCAAACCCAACCAAATTTATAATCATAGCTCATTTCATAATTTCGATTCACGCCATATAAAGTAAAAACGAGTATAGACCTGACGATGTTCCCAATTCCAAACTGAGACATGATCTGAGGCATCAGAAGTAACAAGCCATGGATGAGTGGGATGAACTTGTATTTTAACAATCTTCTCATTCGTCGGCCGAAACGCCCGTAACCTCAGCATTTCTCCCGCTCCCTCTTTCTCTCCCCCTCAAATCAGAGGTTAGATCTAGCTAATGCTGCACATTACCATCAAAATTCAGCTGCAAATGGTGTAAATACTTAAGATTCTATCAATGCGCACTAACAATGCAAAAATTGAAAACCCTAACCCTCAAATTCAATCCATTTCGGCAAAATTAACCTACATTTCTCACAAAATTACCAAAAAAAAAATCCGAAACTAATGCATCAAACATCTAATCATCATGTTGAACAAATGAATTATGAATAATAGCATAAAACTGCTTCATAAAATCTATCAATTGATCCATATAATACACGTCGCAAAAAATTCAATAAAATATTAAAAAAAAAATACTGACCTTGAGGAGAGAGAAAGAGAAGAAATGGTGGAGATTGCAGTAGAAAGGAGATCAGGAAGAATTGGAGAATGAAGATGGATCTGCAGCAAAAGGTTGAAGATGATGAAGTTTTTGGGAGAGTTGTTTGAAGATGCAGGTGAATTATATGATCATCGAATATTAGATTTGTGTGTGTAAGAAATCAGACACTCCTTTTGAATTTTTGATGTTTCATTTCATTGCCTATTTTACTTTGTTTCTCTTTCGTGGTGATTAGTCTGATTACTAATGAGTAATGACCTTGTTTAGCAATTAATTTGATGAAGGTACCAACGTAATTTTTGGGTGTATAAGACAATTCCATATAGGGCTGTTCATCGGTCCAAGACCGGACCGGACCTGACCAACCCGGATAAGACCAAAGACCGAAAATTAGAATTTTAAGAACCGAAGACCGGGCCGATTAAGTTAGGACCGAACCCGGACCGGACCGAAAGAATCGGTCCAAAACCCGAACCGGACCATTTTGGACCGATTTAAGAATTTTTTTAAAAAGAATATTAATTTTTAATAAAGTCAAGGAAAACACAAAAAAATATTGGAAAAACGATATTGTAACGTCATTTTTGCGTCTTTTTTTGTATGTTTAGTGCAAAAAAACTTATAAAATTAAAGTATTCTAAGCTTATTAAGGATAATTTTAAACGTTATTTAAGGTTTCACACATATTTTTTATAAAAAAATTGGTCCGATCCAAAACCGATTTTATAGGGTTTTGGACCGGACCGGACCGAAGACCGGAAAAATGAATTTCAAGACCCGAAGACCGGACCGATTAATTCGGTTTGGTCCGGTCCGGGTTCGGTCCGGGGTGGTCCGGTCCATTTTTTCGGTCCGGACCGATTTATGAACACCCCTAATTCCATTACTTTCTTTAAACAAAATGATTATATTAGACAAAGTATAGACAAAGTGACAAACTACATGAATGCAATTTGATTTCAAGTTTTAGTTTCGTCAAAAAAAAAAAATCAAGTTTTAGCTGTTCCCTAATACGGAGTATCAAATAAGGGGATGGCAACATACACTATTATTTTCAAAATTCTACACACAACATGACTACATGAGTTGTGTTAGAGAGATTACTAAAACTACAAGAGGACTTGACTTAGTAGCAGAAATTAAGGACATATACGGTAGATCACATGATCAAATTATCGCTCTCTTATATGTAATTTGTAATACTCTTGTGAATCATTAAAACGACAACCATGGGCGGATCCAGGGGGGTTCAAAGGGGTTCATTGAACCCCTAGATTTTTTGAAAAAAAATTATAAGTTTTGGTTTTTTTTTTTTTTTTAAAAAAAAGAAAAAAAAATAAGGTTAAAACAAATTTTTGTGAAGTAAATAAACAAATATGTAACTCTGGCACATTGGTAAGGGAGTGACTAATAGAGTAGTGAGGCTCCTCTTGATCATGGGTTCGAGAGCCACCCTCATTTTTTTTTTCCCTTTCGATTTCTTCCGTTGTTCTTCATGAGTTAGTTCATAGTTGGGTCAATAATTTTAGGAGTAGTATGTTGGTCATTTTGTTAAGTTAGAGAGTCAAATGAATTTAGAAGTTAATGAGTTTATTTAGTGGGTTTAATCATGGCATTATACTTTCAGTTTTTTAGCTTATTATTTGTTGTTTGTTAGCCTACCTATATGGCTCTTGTATTTGGTGAATTAAGCATGAAGAAATATTATTGAGTTCTTTATTTTACTTGCTTCATACTTATCTAATATTATTATTGTTTTTATCCTTTAGTACGTATTAGTTTCAACAGTCCTCTTATTCCTCTACTCCTCTTAATTCTTAAATCTTTATTTGTTTGTAAATTAGTGATAATTAGATTAATTATTGATTTGTTTAATTAGTTTTTATATATTGTTGACGTACAAATTGAATTTAGAAACTTAGAATTTAAAATTTTTACTTGGTCTTTTAATTGATAATTAGAAAAATTTTACATTGTCAAATTTGTGTTTATTGGGGACTTGGGATTTTTGTTATTCCGTGTAATATTGATTTTTTGCAATATAATTATAGATTTATCATTTATAGAAGTAGTAATGTTTTAGCACGCTTTCAAAGTATAAAACTCGAAGAATGCTTTTGTAGGGTTTTTTTTTATTTATTATTTTGTAACTGTTTAATCCATCCATTTGTAATAAAAAATTTGAACATATATAAAATATTTAATTAATATATTAGCATCTTTTGTTTTTTAAGATTCCGAACCCACAGTTCGGAATTCCTGGATACGCCACTGACGACAACAACAAACAGACAAAAAATAATAGAGAAGGGTAGTACTAAAATCAAGCAAAAAAAGGATTTTACAAGAATTTAAAGTAACAAATAACAATCTTTAGACTTGTTCAATTAAGGAGCTTGGCATATATCATGGCAAATTGACCACATTGTTACAGTCATTTGTTTTGGTCTTAACTCTATTGACCATGTAAATCTACCAAATAGCAAATCAAACAGTTGATTTGGTAGCAAATGAACGAAGTTTACTATCCTCACATGTTAGATGTTGTACATCGTTAAATTCTCAATTATCTTATATTATTGTATCTAACGCATTAAGAGCTCCATGAGAAAAGGGGCTCTTATTGATTTATTTTACCTTGTATTTACCAAAAAAAAATTAAAAAAAAAATAAAGTAAATGTAGTGGACGAGTGGTGGGTTGTGTTGAATATATTATATATACTTAGGTTGTAGGTGAGTATTGAACTATGAAATAATCTTAAATTGTACCTGATATATTAAGAGTTTTCTCGTGAAAAGGTCATATATATATAATTGTTTTGATGATGTCCCCAAGTTATTCTATCTTCACTTTATTATTTACAAGCTTCTTCTTATGACCAAAAGAATTGGACAAGGTCCAATAACTATAGTGGACCAAATATGGCATTAACTACGCAAATTGTTGGCTGAGGTCGCGCTCAACCAGACCTGGTTGAGGTCGCTCCCCAGCAAATGAACAGTAGAAAAAAATTGAACATTTACTAGAAAAAAATGAACATTTATGTTATTGCTTATTCATCAACACATACCTTGATTTGTTCAATTCTCTTGAATGGATATCATGCAATTGAGCTATATAATTTAATCCCGGTTAAATAGAGCAACAATATGTTTTTTTAATAATGAACAAAATGCTAATACCTAATATTATTAATACTAATGTTCATTGAACATCCTTTGTTATAAAAATGAACATATAATTACTTGAATGTGGTTAATACAGTAAGTTTCACAAGTGATATTTGAGACTGATGTTGTAGTAAGTTAGTGCATGCTTAGTGCTAAAATTCTATTAAAATAGGTTTTACAATATACAAAGTATATATATTTTTTTTTTGTCAGGAAGCTATAGGGTATATGCATATATTTTTTTAATTACTTTAATATAAATTGTTACACGGTAAATGTTACCGTATGCAATTGATTTAACATTGAATTTCTGTGTATTTGAAATAAATTTCAGGTAGTTTATTTGCTTTCATTATTGCGAAAGATGAAACTCCTAAGCTTGGTACAATTATTTGGAATTAAACTTTGTACCACCTACTCGTGTGTTCATGTGTACAATGGTAAAGTTGAAATTATAGTAAATGATCAAGTTGAAATTATGTGTACAACAATGGTAAAGTTGAAATTATAGTAACTTTCACGTGTACTCCATCATGAGTGAACATTTATTTTTATAAAAATGAACATCATTATACGTCATGAAAATAAACATTTATTTTATAAGAATTAACATCATACTACATGATAATGAACATTTGATTATTGAAAAATTACAAAATTATTATAAAATATGTTCAATTAGAAAATGTTCACTTTTATTATACTAAATGTTAGAAAGAGAAAAATTAGGGCTTTCTAATGAAGATTATGGCCTTCTCCAAAGGTCAAATAAAAAATTCGAAAGACAATTTGAGTTCATGAAATTGCTGACACTGAAATAAATGCTAAGTGCAGAGGAGGTTCCTAGAGGGCCTAGGCACAACCAAGGTTCATGTTTGTTTGATGCTCCATATATATGAGGACGATGAAGATTCTTCTAATCCTAGAGGGCCTAGGCACAAGATGCCTTTGGTACTTGGATGCTTGTTCAAAGATCCTACAAGAAGACACGGAATAAAACTCCTACGGTACGACAGAATAAATCCAAAGGGCAAGAGAATAAAAATCAGGCTAATTTAAGTAATTTTGTGAAAGGAAATCAACAAGTTGTTCCTACTTCCTAAAAGTGAGATTATTAGTTTCAATTTTTCCTAAATCAAATTGTATTACTCTTTGTTTTTTTAAAATAAAGATAATACAAGTTTTTTTTTTTTTTTTTTTTTTTTTTTTTTTTTTTTTACAAGAAAGATAATACAAGTTAAATGTTTGAAAAGGATAAAATTGTGAGAAAAGGATATACTTTAGAAAAGGAACTTAATATTGAGTTTAACTTGGCAGTTGGCAGACTATAAAACAGACTCCAAACATAAAACAAATAACCTTGTATTCTTCTGCTCCTCGTCTCTAGCGTCTCCTTCAACCTCCGAATCTTGGCTTCATCGTCTCAAACAAAAAAACGTTTGTCCGATTCTTGGTAAGATTTTTATTGCTTTTCCTTTCAATTTGCTTGTGTATAAAATTCGTCCCATTCTTGATTCCTGAACTGGCATAGGTCATCCAGTACTATTAAAATCTTTCGATCTTTGCACAGTTCTCGAAATAATCTCACATATTGCTGGTCAGTGTATGGGGAAAGCCTTGAGTTGCCTTCATGGGATTTCTCAAACTGCAGGTCTACGATAGATGAACCCAAAGCCTTCCACAAATGAAAATCTCCCGATACAGAGACACAGAGTTTGTAGTCTAATTTTGGACCCTCGCATCATTCTTAATGACACTAGCCAGAGTGGTTTTTCCAACCCCAAAAATACCACATATGACAATCGCAGTGCCTCTGCCAGGATGAAGAAGTTGTGAAATGATAGGTTCTTTGTCTCTACTGAAGCAGTCATTACCAGGTAGAATAATTGGTTCTCTCTGCACAACAACATTTCCATTATCACTAACTCCTCGTGTAAACTGATTTGAGGCACTTGTCACAGAATCCAACATCTTTTTCAATCTACGAATTTCAGAAGATGTATTCCATTTTTTTTCCAGTAAAAACCGATTAATCCAGCTTCCCCCTTCTTCTCAAAGATCTCAATCTTGAGATATTCGATGAAATCCTCTATTTTGTAACATACCCTCTTAATCTCTGCTAACCAGTCTCGGTGTCGCTCGCTGGACACAATGTCCCATCCATCTACTTTGTTAAACAAAGAATGGGCATTTACGTAACTTAGTTCAAGATTCTTGAGCTCTTGTTCTGCATCACAAGAAAACGCAATAATAACTAACGTTAGCGTGTGGCGCTAACCTGGTTTTTCGCGTCAGAACTCTGTTTTGGATTTTTTTTATCTTTTTGGCTGATTTTCTCTATAAATAGGTTCCTAAAAACTTCGTTTTGATTCACCAACTCTCATTAAGATTCTCTTGATTACTCTCTCTCTCTCTCTTTTCTAAACTAGCCTTTTCTCAAATACAAAATTCCGCATTCGCAAGACTTAGATACACCTAGCCATATTCAAAGTTGCCTTCGCCCTAGACGTGAAAGGTTTAATTTCTGAGGGTTTGGTCCCAAATCTCTCTTTCAATTATTTAATTTAATTTTTGTTTATTATTTTTCTTTAAGTTACTAACGTGTGTATTTTGTTATTAGAAAGAGGTACGAGACATTCAAGTAAGTTCTTTAATTGTTTAATTGATATTTTGATATAGAAATCATGTTTAAGTTATTATTTTGATTCCTAGTATCATGTTTAGGGTAATTTCTAATATCAATTACGATTAAAAGAATGATTCCTAGTATCATGTTTAGAATAAAGAATAAGTTCCCTAAATCAATTATGATTGTTATGATGCTTCCTATTTTCTTTCCTAATATTCATGTTAGTATCATGTTAGGGCTATATATTTGATCTTTATTGCTTAGTGACATGCTAGGGTTTGTTATTAATCTTGTTAGTATCATGCCTAGGATCTTGCTATTATTATGCTTTAACATAAACATGATTATGATAATTATGATTATGATTATGATTATTGTTGTGTCGAATTATATAATTTAACGTGATTTGTTAATTTACGAATTGTTTTACGTAATTTGTTAATTTACGAATTATTTCATGTTATTTGTTAATTGACGAATAACTTATATGTAATTTAATTATTATTATGTTGCTTGATATTTATTGTTATTGCTTGATCACACCTTTTATGCATGTTTAAAGGGAATTTGGTACTTGTAATCACGCTTAATAAGATAATTAATAATCTTGTTTAGGGTTAATATGATTATAATTCAAGAGATCGCCAATAATAGATTTATTTGTGCATTTAATATTCAACTAACATAGATAAACAGATTTAGGGTTAATCTATTGATTGCATGTTAGTCAGAAAGTGCACATGAATACCATCATAATAATGTAGAGGCCTATTATAAGGGCAGGTTCAATCTCTTTTAGGTTGGATTTGTACCTTCATCCCCGAACCCTATTTGGTTCAAGACCTATTGGAGTTGACGATTTCTTGGATCGGTAAGGGGTGTAACCTTCACCTCGTGAACGGTTTACAAGTTCCTAAAAACTTGTTGGCGACACTTTTGCTCTATCTTCTTTCTCTTTGGACGCCACCGTTCTTTAGTGTATGATCACAGTGGGGTTCGAGCTAGGGATTAACGCTTGAAATATTCCATACACCATAAAACCAGAGATAAATTCTAATGCCATGTAAATTGATTGAAAATGACAGAGAGGGAATGTAGAGCAAGTGGGAGAAGGTAAGAACTCAGAAGTTTCAGCACGAAAAGTTTAAAAATATGGGAGAACGAAAATGAAAACAGTAAAGATTAAGAAAATTTGGAGTAAGACATTTGGATATTTATAGTCTATCAAGAGTAAGACATTTGGATATTTATAATATGTCTAGTCAATCTCAAGAAGTCAAAGTATGTCACGTGGGGCCCAATTTTCACTCAGCAACAGAAAAGTTGAGTCAGTTATCTTTATGTTACTTCAAGATTTTGTCAAGGGGTTCTTGACCTTATCTCTTTTTTTTCTTTGTTTTTTTTTTTTAAAGAACTAAAAGACCTACCAAGAAACTTATTCCAACTTTTGTTAGGAAACTGATTACTTCACTCGTTCTCATCCGTTGCAATTATAAGAAACAAGATAAGAACCTGGAATATAATGATCAAGCTGAATTGTTAGAGGATCTTCTAGACGATTTTTGATGAGATTGGGACAGAATGTTTTGTGAAGAAGTTGCAGTAGTGGAATTATTTCTCCAACTTTACTTATGATGTGCTCAATGTATTTGAATGGAGGGCTCTAGAGATCAACAAGGGTCGAGGAACCTGCATCATAACAGAACCAATGAGCTTCTTTCCGGGACTAAATTTTGAGTTATATAGTTGTGAGATGCTTGATGATACACTCTTTTTGTGAAGAAAATCGCAGGAAAACACATATCATCAAAAGACACTAACAATAGAAAGTACTTCCAAGCCTGAATTTTGGCTTAGATATCCAGTTATAGGCTTTCATTCATGAGGGCAACTAGAAAGAAAATTGTAATGCTCTAATTGTACTCAAAATCCAGTCATATGGAAGTGCTTAAGAATTAACAACATTTTTTTGAAAAACAGCAGTGACCGGGTAAGTCTTGTTGAGTCATTTTTTTAGCTGTGATTCTGCTAAGTATATGACAAATAAAATCAGATCAAGCAGCCAACACCACTAAAAATTATACCATAGATGTATACTTGTGGAAAGAATAGTCCAAACTCGCCTAAGGTTTATATTATGAAGGTAACATTCGACTGGTTAATCTACGATACAAACTGCATAGTAAGAAATTCTATAAGAAGCCAAAACAAAACCAAAAAATGAAAAACACACATAACATTTCACTAGGGCAAGTCTGATTAAAAAAATCTACAAATGAAGTATTCGGCTTCCTTCCAATAGCCCCCTGAACCTATACCTACTGAATATGATGATACGAAGAATATTAATACTTTGTACTAGAAATCAATTGTGAAATTGGAAAAAAAAAAAAAAAGGCGCAACATACTATCCCAATAAGACTATAAGAGGGAGGATCTAGGAGATGGAAGGATGGTAAGTCCCTCCATCTTAGGCCCTAAGTGATTGGGGGTTCAATTCTTCATCCCCCCATTACTGTGATTAGGATGGGGGACCTCCCATGTATCTTACCTTTTTTTTTTATATATATAAGGGACTCGAAAAGGGCAAGAAATATATTTGAGGCAAGCTGATATCATACAGTATATACCAAAATGTTAAATTTTAAATGGGAGGAAAAAAGGTCAAAAACTGGAGAGAAAAAAATTATACACATCTCTTCACTTACAGGTTACATAAACAACAATTGTTCCAGATCTGCGAATGCAGACCTTGAGTTTCTTGGTTTGGTGACCTCTGGACCTATACTGTCAAGTAGTTGTTGCTCGGAAGCCTTGAGGTCCAAGGCGGATTGAGTTGAGTCAACTGTAGGTGGTGAAGCTTCAGGTTGATTTGAGTCAACTGGTGGTAGAGCTCCTGACTGACTAAATTCCACTGAATTCAATAGAAACTGCCAAGTGGCTAGAATCAGCTTGATTTGAAGATCCTAGTTCACTCAAATCTTCTGAAGCAGGTGCTCCTTCAGGTTTTGGTTGATGAGAAACTTCTTCTGAAGAAGCTCCAACTTTGCCGGATTCCTCTCCACCTTGGGTAGAGTCTAATGGAGCAGCTCAAGGTTGGCTGGACTCTGCTGGAGGTGTAGGTCCAGGTTGGCTGGGTTCTGTTGTGGACG
Source organism: Chenopodium album (assembly GCF_948465745.1). Taxonomy (NCBI): domain Eukaryota; kingdom Viridiplantae; phylum Streptophyta; class Magnoliopsida; order Caryophyllales; family Amaranthaceae; genus Chenopodium; species Chenopodium album. Next base: position 77,320,401 of record NC_137838.1, read on the forward strand.
GAGCTCTGGGTTGACTGGACTCTCCTAGAGGTGTTACACTCGATTATCCAGAATCTTTTGGTGGTGGTGTAACAATATTAATCGGAGTTGTGGTGGGAGGTGCTCCTTATAACAACTGTTTACCATGCTCCTATTGCGAACCTTTTGTGACAGGCAATGACTTCTTTGGGGCGGAAATTGAAAACGAGAGAGAACTCATCCCTGGAGGAAGAATTTTAATAGGAGGTTTTTTTATTAGTGTCCCCTAAACTAGGAAGCTTGGGGTCCTCCACAGAGGCCAGGAAAGAAGAAGTTGCATCAGTCTTGGTTGTTCGAGTATGCTCAATCTCTTTCTGCAGCATTTTATTCCAAGACTCAACCAAGTTTTTAAGAGTTGGTCGTCCATGGGCCTGATAAATATGAACTGGTCAGACAAGGCAGTAATACCAGTATAAAATGAAGAAAAAAAAAGGGAGGCTTCATGTAACTTGAATAGCTTACATGAGAATAAAGTACAGCCTCCACAAGCATCCCTGTTTCATGCCATGGGCCTCCTCCTTGAGAGCTTTGTCACCCAAAACTGCAGCTGAGAATGCGGCTTCACATCCCAATTCAAGTGAGACTAAATTAGTCACTAGAGTTTGCAAGTAATCCAATTAGCAGATACATTTTAAGTCCCACAAAGAAGAGATGGCAATGAATTTATAAGGAAAATATATATAAAAAAGAAACACATTGTATATATATGATGTTTATTGGGTTGGATTGCGAGTGTTTGTAAGACAATAAGGGAAACCTGCTCAATGATTCTAAAACAAAAGTTCAAAATAAGCCAGAAAATGCAATATCTAATATTTAAGAGTTACATTAATCAAACCAAAGCAATATGGTTGCTTAGAAGTTGAAGCTTTATGTCGAGAAGCATCAAATAAGTTGCATTCAAAGCGACTCCTCAAACTCTTAGCTTCACCAAAATCTTAATACGAAAATATCTAAACTCTTTCAACAGAACGGGGAGGACTTAGAATGACATACAGAAAAGGATATTGCTGCTAGTCCATCCTATACACATTCCTTCAACATTGTATTAACAAAAGGAAAGAACACTGTAATAACACATTAGGTATAGCCTTGACAATTTCCCAATCTGCTGGCCCATGGTCCTTGAGCATATTACTTTCAACAATTATCACCATATCCATCGAGGAGACAAATCCTTGTTCAATTCACAACACACAACTAAGAAAAGAACATAACATTAAGATCTTCTTCATAAACTAAACGACTTGACTATTGCTCATTGTCGATTTCAAACATATCCACAATATTTTCTTTCTTAACAACTACTATTGCTCATTGTCAAAAGGCAACGAAGAGCTCTTCTCAGATAAAACTAGAAAACATGAAATCACGGCTTAAAATCATAACACAACCCAGAAATGTTAGAGCATCGAATGCTAATCAAATAGTTATAAAGGGCAATCAGAAGCACAAGTTATAAAGGGCAATCAGAAGCAGAAGCAACACTATGATTACCTTTTTGAAGAATTTCATTACCATTTTACTGCACTGATAGCATCACAGTAGGCAGCAAGACAGCGGCAACGAATACCAGGATGAATTAGGGTTTGATTAAGGAATTACAGACGATTTGAAATCGATAAGTGATTTAATTGGGATTTTCCGGGGAAGGAGGGGTGGAGCCGTCACGGGGACGAGGATTGCGCTGGTGGAGGAGATGATGGTGGACCAATGGGGTAGTGGACTGGTGGGCGGGTTGATTTTTTTTTTTTTTTAAATAATTATTTAAAAATTAAAAACTAATTATGGTTAATGTTTTCATTTAAAAATAATTATTACATTTGGTACTGGTAACTAATACAACAAGGTTACCAATGATGTTAATAATCACCATGATTTCATTTGTATTAAACTTTTTAAAAAGTTTGATGTTAATAATCAGAATTTTCTAAATTTTTATGCAATTTAAAAAGCATCATTAAAACATCATGTAGTCATTCTCAGGCATAACAAAAGCACAAGTTGTTAACACTATGATTACATAGCATGTTATATAGCATGAGCTAAAGAGACATGCAATGGGAGAGGTAGTAGCCTAGTAGGACTTCTGTCAAATGCAAAAATGGAAACAAGCCTAAAGGCTAAAGCCATAGCTCAATTATTGCAAAATAATATTCTGAAGTCATCTCATACACGCGAAAATGAATTACGGAATATAAGACTAATTAGTTAATCAAAATGGATCAACCCACCCCATGACTCGTAATTTAATTAAGTTAAATGACTTGTAATTAATAAATGAACATTTTAACACAGGACATAACACATAATATGCAGAATTATGAAGTCACAAGAAAGAATAAAAAGGTTTAATAGTTAAGACTAATCCAGATGATTACCAAGTCAATTCACAGCACAAAAACATCACATATAATCAGCTTGATAGTGAAACATATAATTAGCTAAAGAGTATTTCAAGTTTTCATCGCAAAACAAGTGATGAAATGTTAGTTATACAACATTAATAAAGGAATAATTACTGGTTGATAGAGTATAAAACATAATCCTTAACCTTAACCATCAACTTAAGCTTTTGGTTGAGATGCAAAGACGGATCATGAGGGTGGCTAGCCTAGGCCATGGCCCATCCCATGATCCAGAAAACGTATAAAACAATTTAGTTGCATGGATATTTTTTGGTTGAGATAACATTAATTATCTCCTTTCTTTTTATAGCTTCAAATACAAGTTAATCTTACTAAGCACTCTAAAATACACTTTTTGATCAATTGTAGATAAATCGAATGATACACTTTATTCAATTATCATTAGAGAAGGTGAGAGTCCAAGGATGTAGTGATCAACTGAGAAAGTTGGTTATCATAAATTCTGTTCTGATAGCCTCCTTTAATCATGTGCTTTCGGTGTTTAAGGTGCCTTCTACTATATGTGACAGAGTGGATTCTCTTCTTTTGCGCTTCTGGTGGAAGTCGGGAGAGAATTCCAAAGGAATGGCCATGGCTTCTGCGGCGAATGTTCATCTACCTAAGGGGCTGGGGGGTTTGGGTGTCCGTCACCTTAGATCCTTCAACGTGGCTTTGCTTGCTAGGCAATCTTGGCTTCTGAGGCAAAGTCCCCAACTCCTAGCTTCTCGAGTTCTTTCGGCTAAGTATCCAGGCCTTTTTACTCACAGTCCTGTCATTTCTGTTCCTCGGCCTTCTTGGGGTAGTCGTGTTTTGTTAGAAGGTAGTTTATTGTTATCCAAGGGTGCTGCCTGGAAAGTTGGTTCAGGGAATTGTATTAATATTTTAAATGACTGTTGGCTTCCTAGTGTTAATGTGAAATTTAAGGAGTCGATTCCAGAAGAGACTCGTCCTGTTTACGTTTCAGAGCTTTTTCTTCCCAATTCGTCTCTGTGGAACCCTTCCTTGGTTAGATATCTATTTCCTTCGGCTGTTGCTGATTCTATTTTTGGGTTAGAAAGGCCAACAACGAGGATTGATGATTTTATTTACTGGAAATATACTCGGGATGGCTCCTTTTCTACCAAGTCGGCTTACTCTTACATTCTATCGCAACACTTTGCTTCTGATACTGGTTCAATCCCTCACAGCTGGTGGAAATCCTTGTGGGGCTTACCTATTCTTCCAAAATGGAAGATGTTTGTTTGGAAAATCCAGCATAATGCCCTTCCTACTGTGTTTGTTCTTGCTCTTAAGGGTGTTCCGGTTGATTCTGTTTGTGTTTATTGTCATGATTATGTTGAATCAGTGGAGCATTTGTTTCGTGATTGTTCGTTTGCTCGTCAATTGTGGAACAGGATCTCTTGGGGTACTTTTCCCTCTCCTTTTCTACTCCTTTACCTTTTGATAATTGGTTTCAAGGTGTTATCTCTGGCTATAGTTTGTCCAAGAATTGGTCTGGTCTGGATTATTTTATGGGGGTCTATTGGGCTATTTGGCTAACCAGGAATAATATGAGATTCCGTTCTGCGGTTTATTCCCCGAGTCATACTTTGGAATTGGCTTCTGTTTGGTGTACGCGAAGTAGAGATGCTCGTCAGGTTTCTACATTCGAGATCGATAAGCCTCCTGGTTTCCCGAGCCCTTCTACTGTCTCTGTCTATGCTCTTTGTGGTGATTTGAATGTCGATTGTGACATTTATATGATTTTTGATGGTGCTTGGGAGAAGGAGAATCATTATGCTGGTACAGGTTGGTGTTTTCATTCCAAGACTTCCCCTCAATGTGTCGGGGGAGGGACTAGAGCTTGTATGGCTACTTCTGCTCTCCATGCTGAATTGCAAGCATGTCTGTTTGGTCTCTAGCAGGCTCGATTGCGGGGGTTTTCGCAGATTTTGGTTCTTACTGATTATCTAGTGATTCCAGAGTTAATTATGCACCGGAGGAAAGAGGACATATCGGTTGTTTGGATTCTGCAGGAAATTCGTGATATTTTACCATCGTTTGCTACTTGTCTTATTCGTAAGGTTTGCAGGTCTTCGGTTACGGAGGCTCATTCTCTAGCGACTGCAACTCGTTGCAGAGATTTACTTTGTTTTTCCTTTTAGGTTTTTTTTATTTTTTATTTTTTTTTTGTCTTTTGTTGTTGGCTCCTTTGTCAAAAAAAAAAAAAAAAAAAAAAAAAAAAAAAAAAAAAAAAAACTGAGAATCAATTTGTTACTTTTTATACATTTTTTTTGGTTTCTTTAATTATCCTTTACTTGGATTAAAGCATTAAATGACAATGAGGTACAACATATTACTCTCAACACATAACATGAGTAGTGTTAGAGAGATTACTAAAACTACAATTAGGTCTCGACTTAGTAATAAAAATTAAGAACGTGTAATATAGGTTAAATGTTCATATTCTCACTCTCTTAATTATAATTTGTAATTCTTGTGACTCATTGACACAACAAGAAACAAACAAATAAGCAAAAAGAGAAAGATTTAGTTTTACATTTAATAAAAAATAAAGCATGGCAATACTTCATTCGGGGTATTTTTTTATATCATAGAAAGACAATTAATTTATGTTATATCGCAATAAAGAACAAAAGTAATCAACATCAATAAGTTAATTTGAAATTTGAAACATCCTTAATTATATTTGACTAATTAATAATAATCTTTTTTTTTTGGTGAAATTAATAATAATCTATATATAAACATCTCAATAGTAAAAATTATGACCTACTAAAGGGAAGCAAAAGAGCACCAACCAACCAACTATGGGAAGGAAGAAAAAAAATGGGATAAAATAAACAAATTAGCTCTTTATATTGATGTCGACTTAACAAAGGCATCTTAGAAACAATTTGATGAAAAAAACAATATTTCATTGAAAACAACCCATAAAGCCATATAAATCACTCGTTCAACCTTTTTATTGGATGGATTCCACTAATTTGACAAGTACACTTCTCAAATGAAACTTCATCACCAATTGATATTTGCTTGAGTGATGTCTAAATTTGAAATTATTGGACAACATCTCTTTACAAATTATGCTTCACAATCGTATATATGAGTTTAGCTCCCATCCAAAAGACTTGGTGATAAGATCCCGATATATAAAATTTAGAAAAAAAAAAAAAAAAAAAAAAAAAAAAAAAAAAAAAAAAAAAACACTTACAATATAACTTAATGAATGAAGGAATCCATCTACAAATGAGCTAGAAAATATATTGTCAATATAAATATAACCCCACACACATATCAACATATGTAATACATAGTAATACATCGATAAAGCTAGTATTGAAAACAATTCTCATTCCATTGTCAAAAAAAAAAAAAAAAAAAAAAAAAAGAAAACAATTCTCATTGACGTGTCAATCTTGATTCTTGACAACTACTCAGCTAGCTCGATCATACAAGTATACTCTATTAAAACGGTGACAAAAAGTTATATGTGTTGTTGTATATACTTTAATCACATGGTAAATAATAAAAGGACATTCAACTGATTATAACACAAAGTATTAAATTTAGATTATTATGTGTACACTCATTCATTAATCATTCTTAATTATATAGTAGTGACACACGCCTAATCTCTACATCTATCACTTATGTATACATCTACGAAGTTGATTCTAATCAAGTAAAACGACTATTTTAAACTTACAAGAATATGAAATCATAATTGCAAAATAGAAGGAATATACTTGCAAGATCTCATCATTAGGATCGGAATATGAATAAATGAACAAATGTACGTAAGAGATGCATAAACAATAAATGGGTGAGCTTTAATTTTGTTGCTGGTTTAATGGCATGGTAGGTGCTGACTTTGGTGTTTACTTAAATAGTAAGGGTTTTATACAACAAAACTATATAGTATGTCATATAAATACGAGTATTAGCCAAATCTAACCATATATTATAAATAAATCAATAACATAGCAATTTAGCAAACTAAGTAAGACTCGTTGAGTCAGAATTAACGCGTTACACGAGCAACGACGCGGCGTGACCGTCAAATTGCTGTATCTTTTAATCTGTTGCCCTCAAACCTTGCTTAATTTCTTTCTATTTTGGGTGATGGTAGGATTGGTAGCTAGCTATTTTGAGTATTATCTTTTTGCTATTTGAATTATCATTACTATTAATGATCAACATTGAAGTACTAGTAATAATAATAATAATAATAATAATAATAATAATAATAATAGTCAATTGATCGCCTCAAAAACAATAGAATATTATCCAATGCGTTCATATATACAACTATCAAAATGGTACTTGATCAAATAAACATCATTTCAATATTTTAAAGGTAAAAGTTCATCAATAATAATAGTAATAATGTTACGAGTATTTTAGACCATTTATATTATACGAGAAAAGTTATATATATATTATTAGCAACCCATTTGAAAAATCTTTGTTTTAAATTGAACGACTAACAAATTTACAAATATATATACATCATAATTTATATATTACGTACATCACTATAATTTGCAATATAAACTTTAAAAAAGCATTGTGTGCGTTTATTTAATTTTGTTTTTCGGATTTAATTCCTCATTAAATTAACATCAAAGAAAAAAAATCGTCATTTTTAAATACGGATTACAATCTTTGCAAATCATTACACCGTAGTGTAGAATTGAGAATTCCATTTAAAATACTCCAATAGATTACACAATTCTTCATTTATAAAGTCGGATACAACATTACTCCATATCATTCGTTGTACCTTGATTAACATAACACTAATAAAATATAATACGAAACATTAAACACTGTTATAATGTCTCACTCGCAACATAAGTTATTGTAAATCCATCTCCTTAAAAAAAAAATTGATGATGCATGAATATACACATGCATACGTACACCCCTCGTCATACAATACATCAAGTTACCCTAAATTAGCAATAAACATACACCACCCTAATTAATTACTACACTTAATTACCACTTCCAAAGCAAAAAATTAAAAATAAAAAATAACCAAAGGTTAAATTAAAATTATAAAGATCGATCTAATTAGTTGTACGGACCACGAAAGCAGACTACGTGTCCCGAGGAACGCGGTTACATGAGCCCCACACCCTCAATCACCGTCCTATTTATTCCCCTCTTCCGTAACTTCTCTCTCCCCTCTTCATTTCTTCTTTCAAACAAAAACTATCTCACTTTCTCTCTCTTCTTTCTCTCACTTCACTATTTGACTCTTTTTTTAATCTCTCTAAAATAAGCCAACTTAAGTCTTCATCCATATCCATCCATCCATTATTCGCGGATTATGGCTGCTTCGGATAGTATGATCGCGGCCTCAAGGGACGAGTCGTGGGCGTTTCGAACGTCTTTCGACAGCGCTTGGATCTCCGAGGCGTTTGCGAGGGACGCTGAGGTTCTCACCAAAGCATTCCACAAATCTATCTGTAATAATAATAATATTAATAACAACACTTACTTCGACAATGGTGGTGCTGATGACGTTTCGTTCGCGGACCTTCTCAAGTCCGAAACGCCGTCTTCTCATCAACAAACACAGACACAAACACAAACACAAAGCGCTTCGAGCTCGGGAGGAGGGTCCGAGCCTGAAACCGTTTCGAAACGGAGCACGTTTCGAAACGCTGCGGCTCCGACTGGGAAGATTACGAAACGGAAGTCGCGTGCATCGAAACGTTCTCCGACGACGTTTATTACAGCTGATCCGGAGAATTTCCGACAAATGGTTCAGCAAGTGACAGGTGTCCGGTTTTCTACCGGTTCAGCTGTGCTTAAACCGGAACCTCAGAGACCGGTTGGGGTGGTTAACCGGTTACAAACCGGTTGTCTTTTGCCTACGCTTGATACGTCAGCGTTTTTGTTGGATCATCAGCAACAGGTTGGAGGCCCAACAAGTATGGAGTTTGGGCCGCCTGCTGTGGTGGGCCAAGCTGGTGGGCCTGGGTTTGATTTTGATGGGTTTTCTGGGTTCCCAACTTTGGAATCTCAAGCATGGATTGATTGATTAATTGATGAAAAGAAAAGAGAAAAAAAAAAAAATGATGTAGTTAGGTATTTCAGTTTTATGAAGTTTTTTTTTTTTTTTTTTTTTTTTTTTTTGGGATCTCTTTTTTTAAAAATGCACCCTTTTAATGGGAGTTTTTTAGAGGGGTATTTTAGAGAAGAATGGTGGGGTTTTGTTAATATTTTTGGAGTTAATGGTGTTTTTTTAGTTTATGAAGCTAAAGTGTAATGTAGTTTTAATCTATGGATCTTCTCAAATCTTTTAATTCAAGTAGTTATTAACTTATTATATTGATACTTGCTACTGTTATTTTTTTTTTTTTTATAAATTTTAAGGTATCTGCATGCCTATATTCAGTATACATATGGCATAGTTGATTCATATAGAGGTTTAGAGCTAGTTATTTATACCAATAATAATTCTATAATATTATATTTGAAATTCAAATGGTTTTAATGAGATATTTTAACGAGTTACGGACAAATATTGAACTGACCAATCAATATGATTTGAAATTGAACTAAGCCTTAATAGTTGGTATAATGCGAGTTTAACGGACAAGTCCAACAATTTGATTGCTACTCAAATTGACCACTAAAATCAAGCGAGTAGGATGGGATGTATCAATCTATCTAATGAAAACGAAATGTGTATTGAATGTACGATTAAACTTTACAGTATCACATTTGAATGTTCATTACTGAAGGGGAAAACAAATCTTAACTTGAGATGCGTTTCTTTTACCTATTTATGGTAACTAAAAAGGCGAATTATTATTTTAACCTATCAGACCCGCTAATTCTACTGTTGTGGTAATAATGATAGGGTATCGATCAAGGCATCAATTACGTCATTACTCATGTAAGTCATAGTCTTAAGTAGTTATTATCAGTCTAATTAAATTTACCATGCTTTCGAATTGAATATATTTTATCGAAAGTTATACAAGGTTTTTTAAGGTAGGACAGATTATCAATTAAGATCCGGCAGCTAACATAATATATTGTATTAAGTAAATAATAAATATACATGTTAATTTTCTCATTGAATATTTATTTTCTATGGTAGTTATAAAAAAAATTAGATGAAATCATCTAAGGTAGCAAAAAGAGTTAATCAAAATTCAGGGTCTGTTCTCTTACATTGAAATTCAGTTCAGTTCAGCTGAGTTCAGTCAATGAGAACAGACCCATTTTATTTTCCAAAATTGTTACTCTATGTTTCTTTTTCCCCTTGCATAATGATTGGCACACACGTAACACCAATCAAGGTGTGCATTCGAGCTAAATAAGCTAATTATGATACTTTTTTTATGATAAGATAGTGCAAAATAAATATATTTTTTTTTTGTCAAATTAAAGTTTTAAGCTAAGATTGCCTAGGGTTAAATCAATGGATAATATATGCCAATAATGCCATATGTAGTGATTTAATAGGTAAATGGTACTGTATTTTTTGGCGCCAAAAATCAGAAAAAAAATGACATTCATGAACTTCTTTTCATTTGGCATCTTCTTTATTTATTCCTTTTCACTCTTTATCTTTCTACACTCCTAATAATCCAACATCTTGGATTTTTTTAACCTTATTTTTTTTTTTTTTTATTTATTTATAATGCATGTCAATTTTCTCCTGTTTTTGTCCTTAAAGAATTAATAATCAATTAGGAGTACTTGGTATTTGGGTGTGAAATAACATAAGACAATCGAGGTTTATTGTATTCTTATTTTCAAAAGACATAATTGTTAAGAAGAAAGATTCTAAAAGGCAAAAATCGTATTGGTTAATTTAGCGAAACTTTAATTGGAAAATCTTTGATGTTGTTCATTATTAGCTAGGTGAAGCTTCCCATTTAAAGACAGCTAGATTGTCCTTGCACAACATTAATCATCCTAAGATTTTTATTTATTTTTTTAGATTTCCCTATTACCATCATGTAAATCATGACTTTATCATTCAAGCATGTAATCATGCAATCATAAGATTCACAAAGTCACACAAAACGTTACCAAACAATAGAACAAAAACTTTAATATGTTAAAACTGAAAATAACGTTGTTATTTTTATTGTAAAGATTTGTTCTAATTTACTGAACTGAACTGAACTTATTAAAGTTGAGCTGAGCTGAGCTTAATAGAGCTGCACATAACAGAACTGAATTAAAAATAATTGTATCATAACAGACCCTAAGTTTGTGATACCATATTTGTAACACCATAATCCAAATTTTTAATTACATATTATTCGTAAATCATAGTAATAGTTTTATTCTATTGTAATGAGGCATACCCATATTAAAAATTCAATTTATGTGAACCGTATACCAAAATTAGTATTAATCCTACAAAGAGTTGACTTGACTATTATAAATTAATTAGTTGATTGTAATTAACTCATAACATGAAAGCATAGGATGACGTGGCTTGGTCAGCACCGTGGTGGCCTGGTGGGTAGCTCGTGATCAACTACAAGATATTCTCCTCTCACACCAAGTATACAAAATATTTATTGAAAAGAAAAAAAAAATGCTTCAAAGTCTTAATTCAAGTCAAAAAAGAGAATTTAATATAAATTGATAAATACTCCATAATAAATATGAATATAATCTGATAATGTTAGGTATTGACAGGGTCAGTTGACTTGAGTCTCGATCTAGATTTCCTTAACCTTTGACATGTTCTATTATATACAAAGTAAGTATGCAATAAGTATTTTATTATGATTAACCCTAGGATTTTTTTTTTTTCTTAACTAAATTAAATTAAAACTCTATTCCATTTATCAAGAATACGCATGAGATCGAATTGCACATATCGAAACATGGTAAGTATTTCATGAGCTAACAATAATATACATGTTTAAGAATTTAAACTAGCTTGAATATTCGGCTAATTCATATATTTTTAATTTATACAATAATATACGGAGTACATATTTAAGAATTTACACTAGCTCGAGTATTCGACTAATCCATATATTTTTAATTTATTTTGAGTATAAAGAAATAATATATATTGCGTATAAAACAAACTAAACAAATTAAAACATTAATATTTTAATTCTTCAAAAAAAAAAAAAAGGTACTCAATATTTAGAATTACTTCACACATGTAAATGGAGCTTTTGCAAGCTTGTTGACAAGCACATATACATTATTGTGTACTTCATTTATGTGCAGAGTCATTTATAAGTTGACACGTATAAAGCACATGCGATATTTATGTAGATAATGAGATGAAATTAAGAGAATATGAGATAAGCAAAATTTGCTTTGATTAATTTGACATATTTTGTTTATTGACTAGTCTTTTTCTTTTCTTTTTTTTTTTTTTTTGAAGGGAATTGTTTATTGACTAGTTGAATACTTGAATAGCTTAACGTACACAATTCCAATATTGCTTAGCTATTTTACAAGATATAGATTACTAAGATTAGGCTACTACATCCAATTGATTATTCCTATTTCCAAATTTCCATATACTACTTGTAGTATTTTAGTGCAAGTCAATAAAAATGGATGGTCAGTTATAATTATCTGATAAAGAATAATTTTGCAAGAATTAGACTGTCGTTGTTCATTGATCTTGACTTTATTTGCTTTAATTTCATACATCAAGTAGCTAGCTTAATTAGTAGTGTTTGGTTTTTTTTTTTTTTTTTTTTTTTTTTTAAGGGGATGGTACAATAATGGTACAAAATAATTGTACCAATTCAAACATAGAATGGCGTGTTAGAAGAAAAAGGTTGGATCATTTATGAATCATACCTCTCTTCTGCATGTTATACCCTTGTGGCTTATATGTATGGCAACAATTTTGCTTGAGAATTATATTATTGTTTTATATTGAAATACTACCTTGGTTTCATATTTTTTTGCAACTTTGGGTATTATTCGTGACTCCTGAGATACTACGTATAAAATATTTTAAAGTTGTAAAAAATATATAACGGAGGTGATATAACAATTCAAAGATGAAAGTCTTGTGAGAAAATTCGAACTTCCAATGCCTAGCTACTGATTTAATTTGGTTAGTTCAAGAAAGGTGATTTTAATTAGAAATTCCCATACTAGACTTTTTTAACATCACCAACTCCATTGCCTGCCTGCCTTGAGCAGAAGGAAAGTGTTTAATGCTTTAATTTATTATAATGTTGTGATAAGAATAGTTTGTATTGATGAGATGAGTTGAGACTGACTTGACCCAAATTCAATATTAAAGGCTTGATTCTATCAACCTTAGGCTTAATTATTATTTTCAGTTTTGTTTTAATACTCCTTAATATTCAATAGGAACATAAAATTAATATTCAGCTTTAATTTCTAAAAAAAAATGGAGTACGAGTAATATTTTAGTCTTGTGAATTTATTATTCACTGAAAAAATATAATCTGATATGTAACAATAATAATAATAATAATAATAATAATAATAATAAATAAATAAAAAAAAAAAACACCTTAATTAAACCGATTTCAATCACCATAAACAAAAAGCTTTAGGCAGTAAAAATTGTATTTTATCAATGTTGAATATTCTCATTATTCAAAATAATTTAATTAAATTCAAAGAAAGTCAAATGAATTAAACCGGACATAAAACTAGACTCCATTTCTTGATTTAAAAAAGAATAAGTAAAAGACGGGTAATGCTATATGTAGCCCTAAAAGGATATATATAAGCATCAAATACATTCTTGAAAATTGTATAAAATTAGAAATCATGATTAAAAACACGCGTTAATCAGTGTAATTAGTGATTATATTTTTATGATTTCTTAATTTTTTATGATTTTCAAGTGTAAATTTAATGATTATATGTAGCTCTAAGGAATATATATACTAGCATTTTCCTTAAAAAACAAAGTACCTTACGTCCTTACAGAGTACTCCCTCCGTCACTTAATATAATGTCTCTTTCTCTTTATTATGTGAGGAATAAATGTTCAAAAGAGGCATTGTATTAAGGAACGGATGGAATATTATTTTTGCCCCATGCCCCCATAGTCAGTATTTAGGCTAATTTGACAAAATTCGGCTATTAATTTAGGGAAAAGCTAATGAGTGCCCCCGGGGCGTTAGATAAGGGAATTAAAAGTGGGAATATTAAAGTAAAATTAACATTAATTACACCGAACGACGCGTGATTTTGTCATGCATTCCTAACTTAATACCATTTCAACTAATATAATTATTCCTTATCTAACGCCCCGGGGCGCTCGTTAGCAAGATCGATTAATTTATTCTGTAAGAGTCAATATAATTATGTAAGATCTTATTATTTTAGAATTTCTCAATTTAAAATTACGGAGTAGAATAAAAATACACTAAAATTTAGAGTAAGAAATAATAAAGGCCTACATCCTTAGAATGATCAATGGTTTGATTGATACCAAACTTTCATAAAAATAAGGTTGACAAGCACTTCACTAAGTCAAACCCCAATTATCAACCCCATTGCTGTCTTATTAATAGGGGTGGATCGTCGAGCCTTTAGCTTATTTTCAAAGTGTCAGTTTTTTGGAGGCAAACAATAATGCCAAATTTTAGTTTATTTTTCCAAATTTATTTTATTGTTACATTATTTTAAAATTTAACTTTGTAATAATTTTCCTACTTTATTGCTGACGAGAGTGCTTCGCTAATCATAGTCGTAGTTAGTCTAGAACATCGATCATCAACTATTTGTGATAAGATACTTAAACCACAAATATTAAAGCAATATATATAATTGAAAATAATTTTTAATTAAGGTCAAAATATAGCTTCTAATTGTCGTACTTTATGAGTAATTAGCCTTGCAATTTGCAAAAATTTGAAACCGATAAGTCTACCCACTTTGAAATTTGGTTAAGTAGTCCTACTTTAGTATCATTATTGTTGAATATTAAGCCAAAAAAATTAAAGGAATAAACTCAATTAGACAATTATACTAGAGAGAAGTTTTGAGGTGGATTCATTATTAATAATGTTCAATTATTAAATTATAATATAAGTGTGTGTATATATATATATATATATATATATATATATATATATATATATATATATATATATATATATATATATATATATATATATATATATATATATATATATATATTTATATATATATATTGTTTGATCACATGAAATTAATAATTAGTATATCTTTGATTGATAATTCAATATCCTCTTGATTAAATAATTTTTTTTTTAAAAAAAATTACATTTTTTGATATTTTAATTGCAAAAGTTAACATCAAATAAGCCTTAGTGGTAATTCAAAACAAACATTAGTAATTCAGTATGTTAATTCGTTAAAAGAGATTTATACAACTTTAGGATATGTGCCAAATATATATATCTAAATCAATTAGAATTAAACTAAAATGATCTTGAAAACTATGAGTACTATACATTAATAAAATCTACCGTTCATGCGTAAGAGAGCAATGAGATAGGATATGAGTAATTATCAAATTAGATATACAAGTAATACAAGGAACAATCAAAGTTTTATTTGATTAAGAGTCAGTTGTTTTCAGCTTAATTCCAGTTCAGTTTAGTTCGGTTCAATTCCAATCAGTTCAGTTTAGTTTCTAATTTTCTACTGATAAACAATTCAGTTCAACTCAGCTCAGTTCAATTCAATCAAATTCAACTCCAATTAGTTTCAATTTAGCTTAATTCAGTAAATTAGATTCGGGCCTAAATATGAAGTAGTACCTAGGAAGTATATGATTACCTTATTTACTAAATTCTAATTTCAATATTCTTTTAGAAATTATTAGTACAATAATTAAGGAAAATGCAAGTATCTAGTTGGAGATTGAAGCAAAAGAGTCGAGTATAGAATGAAGTTGTTTAAGAAGTCAACAAAAGTGTGCGAATGCCACGTTGAGATGTTGTATATGTGACAGTTGCGTACCAATGTGCTTGCCTTGAGATCATAAGATGGGGTCCACTCCTGTACATACGCGCTGTTCTGTTTGTTGATTCTCCTGAACAGTGAACACTTGACACGTGTCTAATCATACTATCTTTTTTGCAACTGTATTCGTGGACCAAGTCATGTCATAGTACCGTTGATGCTACCTTAACAACCAAGTTCAACACATTTTTAGAGTAAGAGTAACGATTTTAATTACAGTTTACGAGTACAAATTACAGTGTCTTTAGTAGGATAATTTAGGAGTGTATAATTTTAAAATTTTGCAAAGTTAATCATATGGGATCAGGTGTCATCACTATCATCAGAGTTCAAAGCGAGCTTTCATCGTAAAATCAAATTGTCAATAGAAAGAGTAGCTCGTTTGATTGATATAGTGAAAATTCTTGGTTCTTTTTTCAATGCAACGTGGGACTTACAATACTCACATTTGACACTTGCACAACCGAACAAAAGTTGTTTTCTATATGTAGTTTTATTGGGATATATTTTAGGATAATTTGCCAATTACTACCGCAAGTTAATATCACTTTGTAAATTACTACCGCAAAAAATTTTAAGATGTTGCGATTACTACCAAACCCAACTATGACGTCATTATATCCCTTTAACCCATTAATGGGGGTTTGGTAGTAATCGCAACATCTGATCTTAAAATTTTTTGCGGTAGTAATTCACAACTTTTTTAATTTGCGGTAGTAATTTACAAAGTAGTATTAACTTGCGGTAGTAATTGACAAATTTTCCTATATTTTAAGAAACAAGATAATTGTGAATATTGTGAAGATATATCCTAGAGAATATTGTGAGCTATTTTAGGTTATTTGGTCTTGTCCTCCAAGTATACCTAATATATAAATATTGTATGTGGCCATTGTGATTAATGAGAATTACACAGATCTGTATAATACGATCATAATTTGTCATGGTATCAAGAGCCTGAGTGAGATCCGAAATCAAATTAATTTTTTTTTGGTGCGTAACATTCTTTGTTCACGTACAATTAGAGTGTGAGTGAGAGTTCATTGCTTTGAGATTTATACATACACAAATTTCTGAGTTACTAGAAATCAAATTACTTTGAGATTTATACATACACAAATTTCTTGTGAATTTGTCAAGTTTCCATATTTTTTTCTAGTAGTTGTAAAATTTTGTAAAACCTTGTATACGAGTAACAAAAAGGTTAAACGTGGCCTAATAATGCATACATGTACCAATATTTATGTAAACCAACCATAGGCACCTTGTACAAATGAGCATTATTATCTTCAATGTATCATTTCATGTATTTACTATTAAGATGTTCATATGATTTTATATTTAGGTAAAAATCATGACTATAAATCATGATACAACATAATTCATGTATTGTAAGTAACAGCAATTACCTCTATTTTATATTATTTACAATCACTTGACATAAAATATAACTGAAAAATATTATTTGCAAATAGTATGAAACAAAGATAACATATACACTACGTAATAGATTTGTGTGTAAATATTCTTCATTAGTTCACACCTACTAGAGGTGTGTAGTGTGGACTATGGAGTATCCAATCCTGTATATATGCATCCGAAATCATTTAATTCGAAGTAGCGTTGCATGAAATTATACATACAAAGGCCGGCAAAGTCTAATTAAAAAAAGGTGTTGGTATTGTAACAGTGAAACACGATTGCATGCCATATTAAATACGGAGCATATGAAAAAAGTTCATCAAATTATTAATCTGACAGTAGTAGTGCCAGATGATTGAACCAAAAAGTTGAAATCAATTCAATTGTACGTCGATATATAAACACAGTATACACGAATAATAGCAATATCATGCTAATTGGCTAACTGAGTAATTGCTAATAATATGTACTCGTACTAGCTAGCTAAGCTAGCTAAAGGCTGTTCCATGAGTCCGTGGTGGTGGCCTATTAAGCAATTGTAGTGTGCATAAAGTGAATTTATTTGATAAGGAACAATCTATACTATACCGTGATGTGCGCCAACAATTATATTGGCGGACTTGTCCACTACTTCGGATAAGATTTACCTATTTAAGATTTTAAATCGATCGATATAATGTCTAGTTTTAATCTAATAATTTTGATTGTTTTGAGATTTTTAGATTGACATAAATGTATATTTATCGTTAGAGATTGTATGTAGCGAGTATGTGCATGCACACTGTAGTTGTTTGAGTTTTCATTAGTAACTTTTTATTTAAGTAATGATATTATAGTATTATTATGTCCTTTTTTTGAATATGAGCGCTAATAATAATTAAGTTAACAATTATCAATTTCATCTTCATCATTTTGACACTCGCATGATATCCTAGCCTCTCGTAGCGTTTAATTTTACCAAGACTATAGCCATGAGTGTCCTTGGTAAATTTTACTAAATCTAGAGAGAGTTTCGTAAAAGCTG
The DNA here is from genome assembly GCF_948465745.1 of Chenopodium album. Taxonomy (NCBI): domain Eukaryota; kingdom Viridiplantae; phylum Streptophyta; class Magnoliopsida; order Caryophyllales; family Amaranthaceae; genus Chenopodium; species Chenopodium album. The sequence continues at coordinate 77,338,239 of NC_137838.1, forward strand.
CTTATACAATGTAATTACCTAATTAACAGTACACTTAGTTAAAGCATAATTCAAGTGACTTCTCAACACCCATCATAAAAACTTATGCTTTGTGTTTCGATACAAAAGGAATCTAAATTATAAGTCAAAATTAATAAAAACAACGATAGTACACATTTATTAATAAACCCCATCATTTTCATAGTAATAATTCTATCTAGTCTAGCAAAAAAATATCAAAAATAATACAAGTAATAATAAATGTGAAAGAGAAGTACTACTGCCACAATTTTGTTATAACATGAAGAATTGATAAGGTAAATTAAAAAAATAAAAATAAAGAGGGGGCCATAATAATAATAAATGAAAAAAGCAAAGTGGGGATAGATAAGCCTTGATTTATTATTGTTTGCGCGTAAAGAAGTTCAAAATAGATTCTCTTATCAGTCATCAGAAAGAGATGTAGTGGGAGAAGTTGTTGACCAAAATACTCTACTTTTAGTTTTGAGAGAGAAATTTTTATTTTTATTTTTGTTGTCAGAGAAAATGTATGTATTTGTCGTTGCTTTTGAGGACGAAGATGTCATCAGCTGATCGATCGGGTCAGATAAAGCCCAACTCTATTTTTGGATTATTTTACTTTTTTTTATAAAGAATTTGGTTTAATTATGAAGGGTACCTTTTTTGATCCATTAATTATTAATTCATCTTTTGTATAGTGTGATGAGATTTAATTTGTGAGTTAGTATTGTGGAGTGAGTTGTGATCTTGTTCATACGTCTCCAACTTCATAGCATAGAAATTATATATCATTCACTGTACAAGCTTACAACTAAAAAACAAAGGAAATGACGAATTACATTATAACAACAGTAGTGATAGTGAATAAACGTGGGTGTTCTTAAGAACTTGCCTTGTATTTTCAGCACCACTGGGATGTGTCATTAACTCCAACTGTTTGTAATAACTCTATTTTTGCTCCTTTGGAGCAATCTTAATCTAGTTCTTGAACCTTTTGATCATTCAATAACACTATTTTACGGAGTAAAATTTTACTTATTCATGTATACGGTATACGTGTAATAACATAGATGTTCCTTGTTTTATTTTTTTGAGTTTACCCCATCCGATTTACCAGAGCTTAGCTCCGACTACATTCGGATCCGACTCGGATTGCATACCTGGCTTATGATAGATGAATCTCTCAACAAGAGTTTTTCTGCATTTGGTGAGGCTCGAACTCGAAAACTCCTTAAGGGCCTGTTCTCTTCCGTTGAAATTCAGTTCAGTTCAGTTCAGCTCTTAATTTACGTCTAATGATATTGCTAATGATATAAAGCCAAATTTCATTCTTTTAAGCTCTTATTACGACGACGACGACGACGACAACAACAACAACAATAATAATAATAATAATAATAATAATAATAATAATAATAATAATAATAATAATAACAATAACAACAACAACAACAATAATAATAATAATAATAATAATAATAATAATAATAATAATAATAATAATAATAATAATAATAATAATAATAATAATAATCATCATCATCAATAAGTAATAAATAATAATAATAATAATCATCAATAAATAATAATAATAATAATAAAAACAATAATAATTGAAATAATAATACTAATAATAATAATCAATAAATAATAATAATAATAATCAATATTAATAATAATAATAATCAAAATTAATAATAATAATAATAATAATAATAATAATAATAATAATATTATTATTATTAATAATAATATGTACATTTGTATATACACATATGTATAGTAATAAATAATCAATAAATAATCAAAGATCACTAATCCGTAGTTAGAAATCACTAATTAATAAGTTCAGTTCAGTTCAGTTCAACTCAGCTCAGTTCAGTTCAGTTCAGTTCAGTTCAGTTCAGTCAATCGGAACAGGCCCTAAATAGCATCAAGCTGCTTAACACTTCAGCCAACTATTATTAGTATAAATGGTCCATGTTATGCAATAGCAAATATAGTCCTATACTCCCTTGAATATGCCTCTTAGATCCATGCAAAAATGGTTGTTAAATTTTTATTTTTTTCGATTTTTTTTTTTTTTTAAAAAAAAGTGGGGTCAAAGATAAGATAAAAGTGGGGCCAGTCTGACTTACAGTAGTCGTAATCAAGTAGGAGGGGGACTTGGACTTGGAAGACGGGGCTGCTCTTAAACAATCAGATGTTGACATCTTCTCTTTTTTTTTTTTTTTGTGTTGTGTGCATTCCCTTTTTGTCTTTTTTTTTTTTAAATAAAAAAAATTCTGACTATTTTGCGGTGGATTTGTCTTTCTTTGGGTCCCACATTTTGATTACGTCATGCTTACGCTTTCATTGCATCACTTCTTCTAGTTGTTTTTTTTTTTTTTTTTTAAAAAAAATTAAAAGGAAAATTCGGTCCCTTCCCCGAAGAGGAAGTTGATGAGTGTGTAAAGTGATGATTTTGAGAAAGGATATTAATTAATTTCGTATTCTTAATTTCATAAATCATTTATTACTCCGTACTGTGATTAATTTTACTTATGTGATTTTACTCTTTCAGTTCGAAATAAATGGCTTAATTTGACCAATATATTTATCAACGCAAAACTTTGACAAATACTGTAATATCTCTGATTATCTATATGTATAAATGTATAATTAATCTCTTTGTTTTTCTTTTTCAAATGCAAGTGTTAGCACATTTGTCATTGCAAAATTTTGACTGTTTAATAATAATTTTAAATAAATAAAAAAAATAAAATTGATACTCTATATTATTAATTATATCTCTTGATTAATCCAATAATATATTACATGTTGTCATTTTTTTAATGTAAAATTAGTGAAAATAAACCAGTCAAACTTTGTAGTAAACCATACAAAAGTCACACCATTGTATACTCTATTTTTTATTTTTATTTTTTGTAAAAAAAAGGGGAGAGTGTAATGGATTTTTAGAAACCATACATCACAACGATTTTAACAAGAATCTACATGACTATATTTAATACCTTAATCTTTAACAGTTATACTCTGAACGTATTAGATTGTATCAATCAATAAAATCTGTCAGGAATGTGTTAGATTTGAACTATCTGAGTTCATTTTGTCACAATATATTAGGATGTTTGAACTTGTGCAAACTAATTGTTACTCATTAAAATTTGTATGAATTATTTTGCATAAACATATTAGTATACACATACCTTAGCTTGATAGAAGATTACATTATTATTGGTAATTAAAAATCTTGAAGCTAATACAGTATGACAAACAGGCCGACATTTGGTTGGATCCATATCTTTACTTTTCTATGATTTATATTTAATTCCCCGTCAAACAAGGATTATTGTACACAAACTATAGATGAGGTGACTTAAAATTAATGAATTAATCTACTTTAGTGGGTAGAAAGTCATTCTTTTTTTAGAACTAATTAAGATACTGTGGTACTAAACTACTAACCAAAAAGTAGTGCTAGCAATTTACTGTTTAGATTTATTGCAACACTAAATTATGAACTTAAATTACTTTTATCCAAATTAAATTACAATAACTCTTGTATCATTTAATCCATCAAAGGCTTATTAACTATTCAAATTTTGATAATTATATACCATTCATTCCAAGAAGATAAATTTTGTTTAACTAGTTCAAATTTGAGAGTATAATATTTAAATTTTGTATATATTTATAAATATAACGAGTTTTATAGTTAGATTAGTGTTTGAAAAGCCGAACCACTAAAAATCAAATTCTTTCAAGCAAAATATGACGTTGTGTACTTGTTAAATGTCTAGATCAGAGATAATAATTAGAAAATCGGCTTAATTACATTGACCACCCGCTCCGTCGTTGGCAAGGCTAAGCACTTTGAAAAGTGATCTATAGACAATGCAAATCTCATTATCGAAATAAAAGATTAATCATGTAGAAAACTTATATTATTTTGCCTAATCTCTAGAAAAAAAAATGATGTTGTATTCATCATATATATCATTAAATAAGACAAATAGACAATTAGTAGTCCAACAATTTAGGTCTTGACCCCTTCAGTAAAATTTTATAAATGTACAAAGAATGTCGCTTTTTATCATAATTATTGAGACTAAAAATTTCGTTGAACAATTTCAACAAGTCTACGTATGATAGTGAAGTGAAAACTCAATTTAATATTTGCATTTTTTTTAATTTTTGTTTTCAATTTTATAAAAAACTTGTTCAACTTTAAGCAAACAGGAAATTCAATTTTAATTTAATTCTTTTCTAGGGGACTCCCTAAAATTGACTAGTAAATTAATGGGCCATGTAGAAAGTTAGAAATGTAGACTTTGGGCCCACTTATTTATAAGAAGGGCCAAGTTAACTATGCTTAATTCGTTACACGTGTCTTTTAGGCCCACAAAGGCCCAATGGTCTACATCTTGCTGACTTATCATCGTTGACATCATTAATTACACAAATATTAGCCTAACTAAATTCATATTTTAGACGTGGAAAAGATAAGCCGATAAATAAAACAAAGTTAAGCTATCAATGGACATCTAGATAAACTAGATCAATGTGAAAAGACATGTAACAATAATATTTGAATACATAATATTGATTGATGATCGCAAATTCGCAATAAGTTTAATGTTAATCAACTTTGTTGAGGTCCTACGAATTGTATCTGAGACATGTGATCGAATTTTGTCTACACTATCATATTATCTCTCTATTATTAGAATCCATAATAAATTCACATCACAATAATTTGATTACATAGACTCCTATTTAAATTTGGTTAAACATTTCTTCATAGTCTACAACGCTTAATTAGCGTGATATAATCACATCGTTAATGTCTATTTCATTTCAATCCTTTTTAGCTATAGATGTGACATAATTTGATGATTTCATTTCAATTTCAAGTACAAATCACGTCTAAAGTCTCTCCTACAAGCTATTCTTTGGGCATGTACTTCGTTTCGCAATCAAATCCTTGCCCGATTTCATAGTCCCCATAACAATTAAAGAAATTTAGAGCAATTGTATTTTAGAGAGTATTTAAGTCAAATATGATGTCTGTATTCTACATAAATTCATCATATGCCTACTAATTACTTTATCTTTAAAGATAATTGGCAGTAGATTAGCTTGCTAATAGCGTTTGGGTAAAAACGACGCCTTCACTTTGACTGCCTACATGAGCTTAACGAGAAGTTTTTTATGCTCAAGCAATTAAATCTATTGGGTTACCGTTGTGCTTACCTACAACTCTACAAGGACCCAAGAATAGTTCCACCAATGAAGCAGAGCATCTATTAGACATCATCTAGTGTGTGCCTGCGTTGGGGGGTGCATGACGTGCACACACAGTCGAAAAAAGCCCTGTGTACCTTCTTTTCGGAACACCTAGGACCCCCAGGTGTAATGGTGTATCACCATGTAACAATATTTGCGTGTTATAGAAGGCATGTGAATACTAGGAAATGAGATTAAGAGAATCCTCATAGGCTATTTAAACCAACTAATTAGATATACAATGAAGGGCGAACCAACAAAGTTGAAAGATACAACACGCTTCTGTTTAATCAAGATCCATGAAGAAAATTTCGGCACCATGAGAATAGTATGCATGGCAAGACACTCGGACTTTCTGTGTTCCACAACAGCTCAGAGAGACGAGGGGAACTACAAGGGCAAATTGAAAACAGCTTCCTTAACAGCACGATGCCCACTCATGTGATGCATGTTCTATTGTCCAGTTTAGATTAAAGGATCATAAAGCACCACATTTTTGAGATTTTTTGTCAGTGATCTAGACCAGCTTTGTAATAGCACCGTGTAGATTCCAGTGCCCCAGGCAAGTGAAGTTTCATATTCATAATTTAGAGTGCATTATCACCTAACCCGAGAGCAGATTTTCTGAAACTGAATGCATGCTGTACTTAGTTAATGAAAGAAAAAAAAAAATCACAGTAGAAAGTATGATGCTACAATAATCAAAGATTAGAAAGATTCAGATGCGTACTTATTTTGTGACCACCTCTTTGTGAGCTTTATATGATAGGATCACGTTCCATATTACAGCAACAAAATTGGAAGCGAGAACCTGAAAATCAGACCCACAAATTAAAGAAATTAAGATCATGATGAGACAAGGACAACAAAGCATATCAAGCTCATGATGAGACAAGGACAACAGAGCATAGCTTGAACCTGGCGCGATGTCTAAATAAGTTTATGCCCGATAACTCAAAATTAGTTAGTGACTATCATGAGTTTAAAGGACTTAATAAAAATAAAATATGACAGTTAATTCCCTCTCCACGACCAACGTCGGGGTAATAGTCACCTCCCCAATCAACCATGTGTATTAAAGAATCAGTTGAGCACAACATTACTCCATATGGGACCTTATTTGATGCCTGATTTTGATGGGAAGTTTAAAATACAAAGTATATTGAATGGTTTGCTAATACCTAATAAGTTCTATATCCTCTCATCTCTCCACCCACCCCACTTTCTGCTGATACTTGACAAAGTATGCCCATTGCACGTATTACTTGAATGATTTTAAGGTCTTCAAGAAGAGCTAAAAGCACTAGAACACAGTGATGCTCATGTAGTCATGTCCATAGCCAGTTTCTCCCTAAACCAACTACAATTTGCCAGTGACACACTGAGGGGTCATAGCTTATTCCATCCAGTTGGGGCAAAATTGTACTTTTTACCGTTAATAGAGTACGCACTAAAAGTGCCATTGTAACTTCAATTGGTACCATACTACCATTTCCCTTTCAAATGATACTCATATAGTATTAAAAAGTTCAAATGGTACTAGATATTGTTCAAGTGGTACTATAATTACCTCCCTTTTTTCTCTCTCCTTGCTGTCCCCACCCTCTATCCAGATTCCGGAAGTCCCAACCCCTGTGAACATTACAGCTTATTCTCCACACACGATCCCACCTTCTCTTGCTCTCTGTCTCTTCTCATTACCTCTCTGTATTTACAAGTATCTATTCCTTTATTTGTTGTTTGTGTCCAATATGGACTGAAGATACTAGTGCTTAGCACTTCCCCAGATATGGAGTATCAGGTGACTCTGGAGGATCAAACATCACACACTAATTGAGGGTAAAATTGCTAGTATACAAAAGGAAAATTTGTTAAAAAAGACCTTTCTAATGAGACCTTTTGTGCGAAAGGTCCTTTTATAAAAACAAGTGGCCAATCAGGACCTTAAATAGAGATCTTGTGAAAAAATGACCTTTTGCCGGATTCCAACTTTTGACTTTTATTTCCGGCATTGACCATCGTGTGATATTTTACCTCCATTCTTTGCGTCTCTCCTCTTCAATCATTATGCCCACCATCCTACTACCACCCCGCCACCATCCCTCCAAATCTTTCCCCTCTCTTCATCATCATCTCTTCCAATCAACTTCTTACCCTCTGCCATTAAACTCACCACTAGCCAAATAAAACCGATTACAAGTATACTATGAAGAAAGCGTAAAATTACATCCAAATGGGGATAATAAGGAGGGTATGAAATGAGAGAGTTGTGTGAGTGGCGGCTTGGTAGTGGTGGGTCGCCAATAGGTGGTAGGTTTGCATAACGTGGCCACAAATGAGAAAAGAAAGAGTTAATAAAGAGAGAGGGGAAAATGGGAGGGGTGTTTGTGGGTGGTGCTTGAAGATGTGCGAGGGTCATGTGTTATGTTACGGAAGTGACAATTTGTATTCGGTAGTGTGACCAGGTGGCTGGTGATGGGTTCAGGGAGGAAGAGGGAGTAAAAGCAAGATAAAAGGAATAGGTAAGGGATATGGTGGGTTTGGGTTTTTGTGTGGTGGTGGAGGTCGGACGGTGTCGGACTAATGGTGGGATGATGCCATGACGATGGACATGGTGGTTGGGGAGGTGAGGAACAAAAAGAAAGACAACATTTAAGGTCCCAATTTGCCCTTTTTTATTTTAAACAAAAAGGTCCTTTCTCACAAAAGGTCTACTTATATGGGTCCTTTCTAACAAATTTTCCTATACAAAATGCCACCAGTGTAAAACAGAGACAATTGGCTTAAAACTTATTTATTTTGTTGAATAAGAGCATATGTAGATAAATGATTGGTCATTCATTCATCTGCACATTTAAACAAACAAGAGGAACTTCCTGCTAATTCCAGGCAAACCAAAAAGATATGTAAACTGCAAAAATAAGCTCTTAGATAACACATCAAAATTAATTCAATTCCCTCGTTTCTTTTTTTCATTAATAAATAGCATCAACTCCCAAAGAGGATAAGATTCACTTGGTCAAATCTACGTTCGATGCCCAGCAAGACCCTCAGGCAAACTGAGCATTGGGTAGGATAGGATGGTAACTTCTTAGCATCCTCAAAGGTGAAAAAAGATCAAGGCAAACTATGCACAAATAAGATAAATGAACTTCCACAATATCATATTTACATACCTGAAATTGTTGGGGAACAAAACGGAAGTTCAGAAACTGGAATGGTATCCACAATTTCCAATTAGCAATCACGGATGAAACCCATTCCTGAAAGAATTTAACTTCTATTAATATGACTGTATTTCTGAAGGTTGCAAAGTAATAATAACCCCAGGCCCTATCAATGATTATTCAAGCAATGGAAGGACAGAGGACAAAGAAAAACGAATAAAAAATAACTACACAAACCTGCTTAAGCTTAGGAACAACTTCTGAAGGCCTTCCTTCCAACGTGATCAATGTAGAGAGAAAAGTTCCGATAAAGATAGGTGCAAAGATGAACTGCAAAACATATTATTCATCCTTGAGTAACATTTGCAAAGTAGAAAAGGAACATTAAAAGGCCATGACAATTTTCCGACAGGATAGACCAAAACAAATAGAGAAAAGTTAAAATACAAAAGACAAAGTATAGAAATAACCTGATCGAGTATAAGACGCAGGAAAGCACCAGAAGCTCCAGGTAAAGTGACCAACTTACTAAGGTATAAGTACCTAATTACATGAAATTGCAACATTTAGAAGGTCATATACACCATAAACAGCATATGAAAAAATCAACATTGTCAAAAGTAAAGTAAATGGATTTGCACTGAATTGACTGAAAACATTAAGTGTATGCTGCACTAATAAGTGCAAGCCACAAAAGAACTGTAAAATCATATATACAGGATGTTTAAATGCAGAAGCCAATACCAATAATGCAGTGTTGGACCCACCAAAACCAGCCCTAAAAAGGTGAACATGGAGGTCCTTTTGTAATCCGGCGTCGGGACTTTATCTATAGCAAGCTGTATGCGCAAGATGCCTCTGTCAGTTTAACTGAAACAATTACGTCTCACATACTAAAGCAAGCCATTAAAACCGAACACCATTTTTTAAGTGTAGCACAATTTGACAGCTTACCAACAATTAGGGCTGCAGAACCACAAATTGAGGCATATGGAAGATGCACTTAAAGAATCTCTAAGTCATACTAAAAATTCTCATAGTAGGTTTACCAAGATAATTAATAATCTTGTTTAGAGAAGAGAAGCAATTTAACACGAGTCTTTTATGAGACTAGTCCACCAAACCAACAACTCCAAATCAAAAATAGGCAACGATTGTGAAAAAATACACAGTGAACTGGATGAAAAGAACAAAATGGTTCAACCTTCCCTGTGAAAATGGTAACAGAGAAGCGATAAGTCATACCTGACAAATCAAGTCTCCAACAAAGTTTAACAATGCAGAAGTAACAGCTTTCGTCAAGACAGGAGACTTCACTAGAAGATCCATGTACCTGTAACAGTGTAACTCAATGAATTAGCATATGTGAATATTGTTCAAAAACAAATTGTCAAACACTAATTCAGCAATTTCCTAGTTAACACAAACTTTAGCTGCTAAAGGCATACATAATTATGCAAAAGCCTGTGTACAGCCTTTACAAAAACCTCAAGTAAAGACTGATGCAAATTTCTCGTGGTTGAAGCTTCTAGGTTTATACTTGACTACAATTTAACAATGAAAACACTCAGCATCAATTTAACAAACAAAGGGTACGTGAGTCTTGGACTACCAAGTTCATAACCATTAAATGGCATACCAGCGTTTTTATGAATAATTTCTTCTTTAAAAGATTTAACACAGATAGACTTAACATATCAAGTAAAAATCTAATGAAACAATCTTATTTGGTACATCATATACAAAGCCATATAATTGTAACAACGTCATCAAACTTTATTGACCAAGCACCTTATATTTCCATTGCTGCCAACAAGACAAAAAAATTCGTGTAGAACTCGCTGATGCAACTAAGAGTAAGTCTGCTGTGTAAAGATAGCACCACAAACCAAATACCTCATATAGACAAGTTACCCGAGAGGAAATCAGGGGATGCAACACCTGCTAATAAAAGTAGATGGCTCATACAGAGTACTGCATTATATTTACGCAGCCCAACAGCATTAAGTTTTGAACCTTCCAATTCCCTTCTTTAGTCCTCACTTCCAAATCGACAAAGTCAAGATTCTCAAAACCAATGAATCTTATAGGCAGTAGCCACAACACAACTAAACGAAAAGGCTATACAGTCAGCTAAGAAGAATTACCAGCTCATTTCCCTGAGATGATAAACTCTAAAATAATTAAGTCTTGATGTAACTCATATTAAGTCTTTCATCCAGTTCAATCACCAATCACAATCTTACCCACCTCCCTCATATTATTATCATCATAAAACATCATTTCCTTCTTCCTTGTTCTTTTTGGATAATCATAAATTCATATAGCAGCCATTAATCATTGTCAATGATCTATAAAGCAGACATAATTCTCTAAGAGAAGGAGTTCTATTGTCTTAATACTCCTCAACCACAAACATAACAATATCTTTCTAACACTTCAATCGAGCTCATACCCATCTCCTACATATCAGAACCATCACAATGCAATAACTTTCTTTTTCACTTCATTACTCTGAATTGTCACAATGCAACATTTTTCATTGTCATATTCTACTAAGCTCAAATAATTTTCCAATCACATCCCTTATTCCCTGTACATAAACATGCTACTTTCTTCATTCACTTCGATTTCGACTTACACTCACCTCTCTTCATACACAATATTTCACAATTAAACCAATTATATCATCAGTGTCTAACCATAATAACACAATTAAGCACAATTATCCACTTAAAATCCAATACTTTAAAAACATTCAAAAAAGAAATTAAAGATAAAGCTTGAAACTTTACCAAGAAAGCAAACTCCATTTAGACTGATCCCCACCATCACCACCAACGCCATCATCACCGGACCCACCAAACCCTCCTCCGCCATTGCCACCAGTAGAGCCGCCGGACCCCCCACCGGAAACCGCGGAAATTCGGGAATAACGTTGCCCCATAAATTTAAAACCCAACCCAGTAAAACCCAACTCCTTATTACTGAAATTTGAGTTGAATTTTTGAAGTGGGTTTGGTGAAATTGGGTTGAATTTAGGGGGAGGAGAGAGAATTGAAGAATGAGGGAAGAATAAAGGGGTTTTCTGGAGAATTGCTGTGGAGGTGAGAATCATTTTCTGGCGTTTGTTTAAGGTGATAATATGGTGGTTTTTGAGGGAAAAGAATTGGTAACTGCTGCTACAATGTCTACAACTTTAAAAGGGTTTTTGTTGGGGTTATGGAGGGAGCCAAACTATGTACAATTCTATAAATTCAAGCAACTTAATTGGCATGAAATTGGCCTTAAGTTGTATTCCTTTGGGATGTCACAAGGTCAAATAGACATTGGCATGTTACATGGGGAGTTCTAGGGTGGTGATCGAATAAACTTTGGTTACCTTGGTTAAAAGGTGGGTCTATTGAGGTGGCAGTTTCATGACCACAAAAAAATATATGGTCCCCTCTACTGGGACAGGTGGGTCTTTAGGGTTTAGGATGGGTTGCTGATGATGTCAGGGTAAGGGGAAAGACGATCTTTGTCGACGCTGGGAGAAGGTGGAGCGGGTTATGCTTTTAAAGATGGCAGAGATTGTTGATAATGGATCGCCGGAGATGGCGGGAAGCGAAAAGGAGGGGAGTAATGGAATGGGTCGACACCAGCAGGGGAAGGTGTGGCCCGACTTGGCACTTGGGGAAGAGAATAGGTCGCCGGCGGTGGGTGGAGAAAGCTAGTTGGTGGTTGTCGGCATCGGTAGTGGGATAGGATTTCATTGATTTTTTTTCTAGAAAATTATTTCTATTTTTTTTAATTTTATGATATTAAAAAATAATTAATATTTATTTTTAAAAAGATTTAAAAATATTTTCTAAAATTATTTAAATGAATTTGGTAAAAGGAAATAGATGACCCACATTTTATTTATTGTGGTGTATATTGTGCCACCTAGGATAGCTTAAGGTGATCAAAGGTCACCTTAGAATTTTCACATGTTACATACCTCTTTAGTCCTTACTCACTAAGTTATAGACAATTTTGATTCTACATTATTTACTTGTAAGTTTCATTATACACTTGACTGTATCATATATTCATATGTGTACTTGTGTTTGTTAGAAAATATTTTTTTTTTCTAAAAAAGAATCAAAAGGGTAAATGATTAAGTTAGTAACATCATGTATGTGATATAGTGACACACTCGAGTATATGATAGACACTCTCAACATGATAATTTTGTGAATAACTGAGTTTGAATATTATAAGCTCAATCAATTAATCCAATTTTAAAATAGCTTAATTTGAAAGAGTAATTTGATTTAAATAAATTAGAATAAAAATAATTTATTCGTCCATGCATAATTGAGTTAACACATGTTAAATCTTGAAAGTATGTCATAATGGCGGTCATTTTTCATAATCGAGTTAAAAAAGGTCAAAATCAATTTTATGCAGAATTAGTGGTTTCCTCTACACTGCAACTCGCACCACATGACAACCATCTAACTGCTAAGCAGGCGAAGCCGCAACCATTTCACACACCACCAATTGTATAGCCTGCAATCGCCTATATCTGATAATTGAATTTTAGCATTGCTCGAAGGCGTTGCTATGCCCTTCATCGCTGTTGTGTCGATAACTAAAAGTTTTGATGGATTGTCAGTGGTTTTATTAATGTCGATGTCGAGGTGTCAGGTTTAGGATTAACAGACACCGTGGATGTACTAAGGTTGTTTTTTCAATTTTTGGGGACAGACTCACCGTGAGCCCAATCTACACAATAATTTACCTAACTTTTTTAAAAAATTTAAAATAAAAAAAAGCTATTTTTAAATATTCAAAATTAATTAATTAATCTTAAACTTTAACTATGTAGTCCTAATCCAAAACCTAATCAAATTTAAATTCAAAATCCATGTACGACTAGAGATGGCAATGGATCGGATTTGGATCGGGTGGAGCTTCATCCGCATCCATCCATTACTCTAATCGCTCCATCCATATCCATCCGTCATCCGCTTCACCCATCATCCATATCCGTCCGTCCATCATCTGTGGATGAAACGGGTGGAGCGGATAACTAATGGATGAGTATTAAAGTGGGAAAAAACTCACATAAACTCTAATTTTTGATTATTTGTACAATAAATTTTTTTTTATTTTTATTAATAAAAAATGAAACAATAATCATATATTGTTTGAAAAATTAATTTGCAACAAAAAAAATAAGTAATTTTCATCACATTTCATATTTTATAATTAAAAATCCTAGATTAAAAATGTAATTATGTTAAACGGGTGGGTGGATTGTTAACGGGTGAAAAAAGTATCATCCACATCCGATCCGATCCATCATCCGCTTCATCCATCACCCGCTTCTCATCCATTTAGTTCGGGTTTTCGTCCATTTATTTATTGCGGGTGGAGCGGGTTAGTGGATATCCACTTAATATTGCCATCCCTATGTACGACCCTGAATTAATTATACAAGAACATAACTGTGTTAGGAATAAAAATGATGCATTAAATTGAGATGAGGACAATTTAGAACCAACAACAAACTGCTTCTCCTCCTTACGAAATTTCGTAAATTCCACCACTATACCTTTTCTCACACGCCCTCGTTTTCTCTCTCCTACTTTCTGTTCTTTTGATCCCAATCTTTTCCAGCACTTATTCAATCTTTAATTTCAGGTAATGTAATTGGGTTTTTGCTTCAGTTTCATGATTTCTCTTGCGTAATTTTATTTTGATTGGGAAAATTCGTGTAAGATTATTCGTATTGCGTTTGATTTTTAATAATATTCTAGGGTTGCTAATTTTTTGACTTTCACTGCTGAAATTTGTGAGATTTTATGTGAATTTTGTACCAATTGTTGAACAAATTGATGAAATTGTTGCTATTTTTCCTTTATTTGGAATGTTATGAGAAACCCCTTTTTTGTTTAGAGATTGGGGGTGGTCAAAATTTAGGGTTTAAGAAGAATTGGTTGATCAATTGTTGCTGATTTCTTGTAGCAGGCAGGGTTTAGTTATTTGAAATTTTTGAAATTTCTCCTTGATCAATTGTATTTTTGGTCTTCTGGGTTTTGATTTTTTAATTTGATGATTGAGCTGTAATAATTGCAGTTTGAAAGTTCGAAGCTCGAATCTTGAATACCGATGTTTTAGTTGTTACTGTCTTGTTGTGATCATTTTGAAATTTGATTTTTGTTCATATGTCCTTTTGTTTGTTCAGGGTTTGGTTTTGTTCATCTTTCTTAGGAGTTAGTTTATTGCTGTTAGCTGAAATGGCATCACTTTCCGAGTCATGGATGCGAGAATATAACGAAGCATCAAAGCTTGCGGATGAAATAAACAGTATGGTCTCTGAGGCAAGCACTCTACCGCCAACTGGAACACAGACACAGCGTCATTTTTCTGGTACTCGCCGTAAGATTACCATATTGAACACTAAACTAGAGAATCTGGAGTCACTTTTAGCAAAGCTCCCAAGCATGCAGCCTATGTAAGTATATAAAGTTGACAACTGCTTTAATGATTATTGTTGGATATGTCGTACACTGCTAAGCTGCAACATGCTTCCCCGACCAGAATTTATAAAGTTGCCACACTTTGTCTCCATGTTTACCGTAATTGTTTTTAAATTAAATTCTTTCAGCGGCTCATTGTCATTGATTTCCTATAATATGATTAGGCTCAATGTGTTGTCTTGAAGATGAATTGCTTTTCCATCCATTTCATATCAATATCCCTTTTGACCTGTTCTTTGGTGTCATGATTATCTTTTACCTTTTTTAATCATAAGCATAATATATTAGTGACACTTGTAGAATTTAGTTATAGCCTGGATTTTGTATGTTCTCCGTATCAAAGCAGCTGGTGAAGTTTATTTATTCTGAAGTGTAAAGTTACTTCGCATGTCTTGGACGTGAATATGTGAAGCTTTTGTGACTTGATGTAGATCCATTGTTATGCTTTTGTATAAGTATGTATAGTGTGTTCTAGTCTGGCTTATGTTATATTTGTCCTACTGTAAGGATATTTTTCATTTGTTTCGTTGTGGAATAATAGTGGACAGTTAAATTTGTGCATAGGCTTGAAAATTTTCTTAGGTGTGTTTACAAATGAAATAAGATTTTTCATGCAGAGTGTTGTGCACGGGACACATTGGAAAGCTCTTGGTATACTTTTTTTTGGTACATATGGTTCCCTAAAGAATTCACAGGTTTCCTGGATTGTTGAATTTAGTTGCACCTGAATACCTGGTTATATGAAACGAAAAGAAACTAATGATGATTGTCAAAATCATAGGCATGACAGCTGAAAAATCATGGAAGCTGATGTTGACTTGATTTTATCAATATGTTAATATATTAAGCACTATCTATTTATCATTACATTTAAGCACTATCTTTGTTAAATCATTATCACTTAATCACTTATGGGTTTAAATGTATTTACAATTCCTGTTTGTCAGTGTCCTTACTTATTATCCTATTTTTTGGTAGTGTATTGCATAGTACTTTTTTTTTGTTGATCTTTTTACTTGTCTGATATATACCATGTAGTATTATTGTGCCTAGAACTCTCGTTTAAACTTAAAAAGAATAGGAATGATATATTTGTATGTTGGTAGTTTTTCATCTTTCTGTTGTTAATGACAAAGTCAGAACCTCTATATGATAATTTCTGCTCTGTTTTACCTTTTACCCTCCTTGATCTCCTCCCCCCTACTGTGTCATGTTGATTATAAAAAAAAGTACACTGATAATATCTTGCTTATGCTCTCACATTTATGCAGAACAGCAAAAGAGATGAATAAGCGCAATGACTTGTTGTCTAATTTGAAATCTAAAGTCAGTCAGATGGCAAATACTCTCAATTCATACAGTGCTGCTTACAGGGACCGTTTACTAGGTCCGGATGTGAAGTCAGATGATGTAATGAAGAGAGCATCTAACATGGACAACCATGGAATTGTAGGCTTCCAACGTCAGATTATGCGAGGTATGGAAAAAGAAGTTTGCATTTTTATATATATATATATATATTTGTTGTACACTCCTTATCTTAGCTAGATTGTTTATGCAACAACACCTCATTCCCTCTTGATCCCTAAGCAGAGCAAGATGAAGGCCTTGAAAAATTGGAGGAGACTGTAGTAAGCACAAAACATATAGCACTAGCAGTCAATGAAGAGCTTACCCTTCACACTAGACTCCTGGTAATGTTTTAGTATGGTTCAGTTTTTGTGGCATAAGTTCTCCATTGTACTTTCTCTGTAGGCATAATCTGCTACATATAATAATAACAATACTTTACCTTTACCGAATCATTGGGGTAATAACTATTATTCAAACTTCTGAACCTAAATTTTTTATTTGTAGGATACTTTGGATGATCATGTGGAGTCTACAAATTCTCGCTTGCAGGTAATTTTGTCTTTGTACTTGCATACTTGTTTATTTATGTTTGCTTTCGGTAAAGTAAGCTGCTTATAATTTTCTTACCTTTTTGTTGCTTATAATTAAGAAGTGATTTGTCTGAACATCTTAAAACAGTAATTGCAATGTAGATTTTAAAAAATAAGTGAGTTTGTTTCACTTATGATGATATAATGTTTGCTATGATCTGTATTCACAACATTTGCCTGTTAAAAGCTTTTTTTTAAGTGTTATTGTGGACTCTGTTTTGCTTCCAAGTTAAGTTAGATCTACTTGTCAAAAAAAAAAAAAAAAAAAAAGAAGTTAAGTTAGATCTAAAAGAACTTTTGGATATTAAATGTATTATATTCAAAATGAGAACAGCAGTGTCGCGTAAATGACATACTTAAGAGAAGTTCAAATTATTTTGTTTTGGAGCTACTGTCAAATTATATCCTTAAATGTATTAACCTGCCTGCAAATCTAGATGTCTGGGCCTTTGTCCCTTGTAGTTTTAAACAAACTTTTTCATAGCTTTTTTTTACTCCTATGTAACATGTTACAAATATTGATAAAATCTCCCAAGTCCTACCTTAAGAGTGGCAACTCATGTGTGAGTGAGTGTACTGATATGATTGTTATGGCAACCACAAATATCATACTTGTATTGTTCCTTTTGCAGGCATATCTTTTTGATATTAACTAGCCATTTAGACTGAAAATCTTTTATGTTACGGGTCTAACATCTTTTTTTTTTTGAAAGAGGGTCTAACATCTTAATTGAAGCTGATTTTTTGTACTGCTAAACAATTTTTATTCCTCCTTTATTGGAGTGATGTATTGGGTGCCAAATCAATTCAATCATTGCTTATAAAATTATGTCCTAAGGTAGCTTGTGATATTACTGGGCTGCTATTTGTTGATGATCTGAGAACAGAGCAAGATGTTAACTGATGGCAACCATGTTATATATTATGATGTCCAGTGACTAGTTACCAACTGCATGCACAAGTAAAAGTTTTGTTGGATGAACATCAGTTTCAAATTCTTAACCTTTTTATGTGCCCCCCAGTATTCTAGATCCTCTATTTGTGACCCTTGGGACATTCTTTATAATTGGTTTTCTTCTTAATGAATTTTTTTTGACCTGTTGGTGCTCAGCAAGAAAATGTGAGACCTTCTTTGTCTTTGGGGCTTTCTAAATCTCTCCACTTCAAGATCATTCTTTTGCATATTGATTAGTGGATGGTGATTTTTATCTTTTGGGTTTTAATTTGTATTTCGTGACATTTGGAGCAGCGCATTCAAAGGAGATTGGCCATATTTAATAAACGCACCAAGGGAGGTTGCGCCTGCTTGTGTCTATTGGTTGTCTTGATCGTGGCTCTCATCCTTGTTGTATTGGCACTGATCAAATATCTATAGAATCATGTTCGGTAAGCTCAATTAATCTTACTCATTTTAGAGACTCTAATATGAAGTACACCGAATAGTGAAGTTTCTCTTTCTTTGTTTTGGGCTTCTACTGCGCCTTGTTTTTGGTTTTCTCTGGTAGAGATTGCTCTTTTACAGTAACGTAGTTTCATTTTTAATCTCGTATCTTTCTATTGTAGGTCCTGGGTAGCATATTGATCATGAAACTTCATTGGAAGCGTAGATCTTGGGATCTGCGAATGAAATTATTGCTCAAAGCACCTATCTGACCTATTTTTGCAATGATTGTGGATTGATCGCTGATTGGACAGTCTCCATGAATAGTGTGTAAAGTATGCATCCTTCACAGTCAGCAAATTCCAACCTTCTGTATTATTTTTCTTAGTGGCCGCAATCTTTTGTCAAGTTAAATTTCAGCATCTGCTGAAGTTGTATGTGATGACCATCACTATTATTATTGGCTTCTTCTGCCCGGAAATTGTGCTGTTTCAGGAATTCTGAAATGGTGTATTAACTCATCTATCGTTTAAAGTAAATATGTTTATCTTTTATCGCCTTACAATGTGTATAATGTAGGCATTGTCATTCCTCACCCATATGATGTCAAAACGCAAGAGATGCATAAGGGACAGTGAGAACACAAAAATAGTGTACACCAAACCCTAAATTGAAATTTTACAAGGGGAGGTGGGGGTTATATCTTTCCTGTACATCGTTCAAACAATATTTTGGCTTTGAATCGTTCCACTAATGATGGAAAACCTACCCAAGGATGGGAATGATACATTTTGGATTTTTTATTCCATTCCCTTGGTATAAAAGGCGGTCAAATTTAGCGTACTTTTCTTTTTAAAAAAATGTTATCCACTCTCATTACTTCAACCATTAATCAGCAAAATGAAAAGAAGTCCAATTCTTCCATGTTAACTATTAAACAAATAATTAATTATTTTGTAAATTTGTACCTAATCATATCTATCTTAAGAAAATGAATTTTAATTGTTACTTTGTCACAAAATATGGTGATAAAAATGTAAAATACTCCGTACATTAGCATTATAAAACTACTGTACATTTTTATGCTAATGTATTATACATACTACTACAAAATTATCCAAATAATTTTTTTTTCTATAAAATATATTTAATACGGAGTAATACTACAAATCTATCTAAATTTTTTTTTTATCTTAATTAATTTTAAAGAAACTTATTAGGAAAAATTCACCCTCAATAAACAAAGAGACACGTGTAAGGGATTGTAAGGAAAACTAATTCGAAATGGTTTATAATTACTTTACTTAAATATAGCTCAACTACTATTCAAAAAAAAAAAAAAAAAAAAAAGCTCGACCACTTGAATTAAATTTAAAAAATCATCATATAATTTTGATTATACCAACTTTATCGAACTTTAATACTCGTAGTGTTTTCCTGATTAGCGTTTATTTCTTATTGAATTTTATGTGCTTTTAGAATTCTGCAATATACTTGTAAGTTGTATCACATATGACATAATTATCCAACTTTATAGTACATACATAGTATTTCGTGTTTTTAATAAGTAAGTACAAATTCGACAGTAACCAAGATCAGCCTTGATTTGATGATGTTTGTAATCTTGCAAAAAAATTTCATGCTTTTAAGATTTCTCACGTGTAGAGTAGGAAATACGCTATACGCTTGCCCATCTTGTGGCGAGATGGGACACGTGTAATTGTGCGGAACTTATGTCTTAACTTTTTCCCGCAAGGTCTATTAGACTTGACGTAGGTTAATTTGAAATGAAATTCCTGCTAACTTTCCCAAAAAAAAAAAATAAAATAAAAAAATACGAATCCGACACGATCCAATGCAATCTTTAGCGTTATTGGTGGGGTCACATGTTCTTTCAACTTCTCTATGAGATTTACAACATCGCCGATTGTGTCGCTGTCGATTTTGTCACCCAATCTTCTCTATATAAACTCCAACAATTACTCTACTCTTCTAGGTTTCTTCATTTTCTTCTTCCTTTCTTTCTCCTTAACTCTGTAATTCTGAATAATCTCAAGCGTTGCTCATTCAATTTGATTGGTTCCCTTCATTTGTAAGATGATTTCTTCCTTTAATTCTTTATCAAAAATGATAAAAATCCGATGATTAAACAATCTGGAAAATGGATTTATGCATGTATTTTTAATTTTTTTTTAATTACAATGTGAATTAACTTGAAGTGAAAACAATGAAGTATGAAATGAATGATGATTGATTGAAAATTTCTCATTTGATTAAACCCTTTTCTTTGTTACTGGGGTTTCTGGAATCCAACACGATTATGGTTGCTCAATTTGTTTCAATTTCTTTGAATCTTGAATTTTTTTATTTGAATTTTGCTAGTAATTTGTTGTTGTTGTTGAATTTGTCTACGTTTGTTTTTTTATTTTCACATGATACTGGATTGTTTATAAAGCTTTGAATGGTTTGAGTATATGGATTTTGACATGAATTCGGTTTCATTGAAATCAATGCTAATATTAATTAAATTCGTTGTTCTTTTTGATGTCATTAGATGGAACTATTTTGAGGACTGTAATCGAGATTTTAATGGCAAAGATTGACAAAAGATAATTTTGATTAATTTGTTAAAATTGAAATGTTGGCTTGATTTGTCAGAATTTTAGAGATATGGCAGTTTGATTTAGAGCCTTAGTTGATCTTGCTTCAATCGACTGATGAGTGAGAGACTAGTATTTTTGCTCATCTATCTAATTTCACTTCTTGAAATCGATTAAGTCGTCAACCTTGTGATATATTTCTATCCCTTGGCAGTGATAGATTATTCGGCTATTGGTTACTGTCAATGAAATAAAAGATTTAAATTGACGAGCCTGTAAAATGTAATTGATTAATTACATTCGGTAGTTCCTTGAATTTTTTTGGAACTCACCAATTTTTATTTAATATTAGTGGCCTGCTTGATTGATTAGTGGAACTTATGGGATTAAGGCTTTGATTGATTGATTAGTGGCCTGCTTGAGGTCGGTGTGTGTAATTTGGATTGCCCTCATATTGCTCATATTGTTGGGCATATTTAAGCTGTTAGCATTCATGTGGGTGATCATGTTTTTATATATTTAAAACGAGTCATGTTTAAAGTATCTACATTTCTACACAGGAGTAAGGGACTCGTATTCTTTGAATAATGTGGCTTTTAGTCGACACAGCCCATGATAAAGATTTGATTTGCTCCCCAATTCTACTGCTGATATTTAGTGGATGATATGCAGTGAAATTGAAATTTATTCTATCTATGATACAACTATGCTTAGTTTTTTTTTTTTTTTCCTTGTTTTTTCTTTCTGTGTAATTAGTTCAGAGGGATTTCTCAGTACCCTATTTCCTTCTAGTGGCCAAATACTTGATTCTTTTGGCATACATTGAGGGATCTGTTTCAAGCGCTTTTTTAGTTTTCAATTTTAATTGCCACAGTTATGTTGTTGTATCTCATACTATATTTGTATTGATGTCGGGTTTAATATTTTTTTATTTATTTGTATAATACAGTTATGTTGCTACTGGCTATTGTTGGTTGTTCTCTTTTTTGGAATAATTTTATTATTCTTTTTCTTTTTTCTTCTTGTACATCTTTAAAGTCCTTGAACATTAAAATTGGAATGATGTTTAATTGAATTTTATTAAATATTTGCTTTCAGGTCTGCTGCTGGCCTGCTGCCCTTCTATCGACCATAAATTGGTTGTGATTTCGTTTTCAGAGCAGTAGAATGGCATTTTAACTTTGAGTTGTAATTAATTTTCAACACATCCTGTAACTTCAAAATTTGTCATTGACTAATACTCTGCCATTTCCATGTATCTATATCTGTAAAACAAGCAGAAGCAATTCCTTATGTATGCATTTTTTGTAAATGATCAAGCTTTATGATTTTACTTTTAACATTCAAGCTCATCTTTTGATATTATTGATGTGCATCGTAGCATTATCATAATTAAGACTTCATTTTATAATGTACATCTAGACTCTTCTTTTGGATTTCGTGAAAACTTTGCAGATGCCATTTGGCCATATTCAGCAAAGAAGAGAAAGCATTTGAAAATACACTTGCTCTTTGCTTGCATATTTTCATTTGGGGGAATTTTGCTACATCATCTACATGGATAACTTGGAACAATTGGAAGCCTTGTGCGAGATGCTTTACAACTCACTAGACTCTGCTGAGCGAGCGTATGCTGAGAACACCTTGAAATGCTTCTCCCAGGATACCAGTTGCATCCCACAGTTGGAATACATACTTGAGAATGCAAGAAATCCATATGCAGTTTTATTTGCTAGCTCAAGCTTGCTGAAGCACGTCACTCAAAATATGCTTCCTTTGCAGCTACAGCTTCAAATTCGTAATTCCCCCCTCAAATTCTGTACCTTTTAAGTGATTTTTGATGTACTTCGTGTCCACAAGTTTAATTGCCTTTGCTCCTGCTTCATATCTATGTATAAAGTATCTGAATCCTTTATGATGATTTATACTATTGTAAATAGTGAAAACTAAAAAGTAAAATTTGGTATTTGAATCCTTTAGTAAAATTGTAAATAGTGAAAAGTAAAATTAGGTATCTGAATCCTCTGTGATGATCCAGACTATTGTATTTTGACAATGTGTATACTTGGAACTTTGCCCTCTTGTTTTTTCTAATTTGTCCTGTGTGACTTTAATCTGAAGGCAACCATGTTGTAAACTATCTGGCTTCTAGAAGTGCCAACTTGGAGCATTTTGTAGCGACTTCGTTGATTCAACTTGTTTGTCGAGTTTCAAAACTTGGTTGGTTTGTTGATGATAAATTCCAGGAGCTCATTAGTGATTCTCTGAACTTTTTGAATCAGGTTAGTGAATATATCCCTTTGCATATTTTCTAGGAAATTGTAAACGTTGGAAATTAATGTTTATGTGAATCAATGTAAGTATATGTTTCTTTTAAGGTATCTGATTATTTTGAACTGTCAATCATTGGTGCCCTTTTCTGCTGCAATTGCTGTTTTTGGTCTTGATATTTTTATTTGAGCCTGTGCTTAATTTTGCAGCAAGAAGCCGCTCATTATGCTATGGGTTTGAAGGTATTGAATCAGCTTGTGAGTGAGATGAATCGGGTAAGTTTTATCAGATACGATATCAAATTGGCTTGTTATTTATTGCTGGAATAAATTTAGGGAGAGTTAAATCTTGAATGTTTTCCTTCATAGGTTTTGTTTTTTTTGATGTTATCATTTGGATTGATTATTATTGATTTCTACTGAAGCTGCATCAATTTCTATCTACTAATTGGTGTGTCAAACTCATTTTAACTACAGCCAACTCCAGGGTTACCTTTGCTGCTACATCGGAGGGTGGTAAGCAAGTTCAAAGATAAGGCGCTTCGGCAAATTTACGGAATCTCCCTTACATCATTGCATGGACTTAAAAGTGATGGTAATTATTTAGGCATTCTGTAGCCATTTTCTTTTATAGAGTAGCTATTTTTCTTCCGTCTTAAGAGTTTTTGGGTATGTAGCTCAACAGAAATTGCAGGAGCTGGCTCTTTCACTTTCTCTACAATGTCTATCTTTTGATTTTATGGGATCATCAATTGATGAAAGCTCAGATGAAAGTTCTATAATTGAGGTATATTGTGGAAAATGGTTTTTATATTTTAATCTGACTGAAATTTTCTATTACAAGTCTTTTCTCCTCAGTAACTATTTTTTAATGGGGTGACAGGCTCCGGTTTCCTGGAGATCAGTCCTTGAGGAACCCTCAACAGTACAAATATATTTTGACTATTATGCAGTCACCAGTCCTCCTCTTTCAAAATTAGTGAGTTCTCTAACTTGTGTCATTTTCTTCTCTGAGTTTGTTCTGAAGGGATAAAAAATGGGCTAGCCTGAGTTGGAATATGTATAATTGGTAGACAATGTGTAGATTGACTATGTGGAAATGATTTGGTCAAAAAGCCTGAATACAGGATCTGACAGTAGATAATTAAGTGAAATGCTAAGTGAAATGTTTGTGGATTCCTGTTACCCTTTATCCTCTACAAAGGGACTGCGATGGCGATTTTATCAAACTCTAAAACACCATTGCATAACATCACACCTTAAACTACAAGAGCTAAGTATTCAAATTAAGTAATCAAAATAATCACCAACTCAGACTTAAAAATTATTACTGTAAAATGAGAACATGAGGTAGAACTGCTCAGTTGGTTAGTCAATTGTGGTTCTTTGTCAGTTGTTACTCTGTTCTCCCTCCGTCAAATGTTGCTCTTTGGGGCTCTTAAATATCTTTCGTTGTAATCTCATATGATGTGCTGTAAAATCATTAAAAGTCTAATAGTAAATCTAGGAGTATCATAACAATTTCAGAAGTGAAATGCTAACCAAATAAAACATATAGAACCTAACATTCTAATATCTAGCAAAACAATAAGAATGCAAGTATTACTACTTTTTTTTTTTTTGACAAGATGCAAGTATAACTACTTATTGATACTATTTAGGGGCTTAAAAGTAAATACGTAGTATAAAGGTAGTGAAATATATAATACTTGTATACATACATATTATTTATCTCCTGTCTAAAAAATGCCTGGTTAATTTATTTAATGGGAATTATTATATCTTATCATTGTAGACTAGCCTCTTTCATCTCTCTGCTTTTGACCTTCATGGTGTCTTTAACTACCATCACTCTTTTCTTTTGGTGAAAAAAGTAGATAAGATGGCATTAATTAATATACGATCCAAATAACTAGAGCTAGGTGGTTCTTCTATCTCGCTGTAGTGAAAGGATTTTGCTCTTTGGAAATATGATTTCTCTCCTTGCATTCATTCAAATGTAAGTAAAAGTTATGTTCAAGATTATTCTGGTTGAGCATGTCTATGGTGACTTTGCTAGCAGATATGATGATAAACGTTTTCACAGCCTTTATCACTCGCAATTTAAAGTCCTTTCTTGATTCCCATAAGATCTGCAAAGGTTCGGTAAGGGGTTTAATTCTTTTTTGGGAAGCCCTTCAACCAATGACCAGTTGACAAAAGACATGTACATGCAATGCCTGTGGTACTAGTCCTCAATATGGGATGGCCCATCAAGTGTGTGTGGGGATGGGGGAACTATAAATATATAGGCTGTTTGGATGGCAATATGCAGAAGATCATGGTTGCTTATTCAGCTTTCAAATATCTAGGACGACAAAGGGAAAGAAAGTATTTAATGGAAAGCTGCCAATCTTTGAATAGTAGTTTAGAACTTTAGATTAGTTATGATCCACTCTCTGATGTTCTTAGGTATAAGGCTGGGAAGGGGGTTTTAGCAGCTGCCAAACTAGATTCGTGTTAGGGTAGTCACAAGCTATAGGAATTTTATTTTCCATCGGCAAAGGGCAAAATAAATGCTAGGCATCAAGAAGAGGAATGCAGATGATCAAAGGCTTATAGTTGGGGGTAGGTCAAGGGATTTTTAAGGGACAAATCGTGATTGGAAATGCATTTTACGATTTGATTCTTACCTTTCACCCTAAGGGACCTCAAAATAACTATCTCAATTGACCCACCCCAAGCCATGTTCCAAGAGAGATGTGTTCCTTCCATTCCCGTACTATTTCTCACTTGTAGAAGCTAAGAGGTTCGTTATTGTAAACCTCATTTCAGTTCCACTCCTATACTTTAAAGAGTAGCCCAAAGAAAGTAGTTTGCATGGGATTTGCTGAAATAGTGTTGATGGTATAGGCATTATCGTGCACTTTGATTTGAACTTTGTTTCCCATTAGGATTTAGCATATCTTATGAACCACAAATTGCCCTGTCCTTATTCTTATTTGCATATCAGTATAACAATGTTCTTTTTACCTTTGTCACCTTCTCCAT
This sequence comes from Chenopodium album, assembly GCF_948465745.1. NCBI lineage: Eukaryota > Viridiplantae > Streptophyta > Magnoliopsida > Caryophyllales > Amaranthaceae > Chenopodium > Chenopodium album. Next base: position 77,364,431 of record NC_137838.1, read on the forward strand.
CATAAAGCACACAAAATTTTCTCATATATGAAAAATTAGTGGAGAGGAAGTTAAAGGGTGTAAATGTGAATTTTCCTGACGAGGGTTGAAAATTTTTGCTTGTTGATTTAGTCTTTGGTGTCATGTCACAGTCAGAGTCTTGAAGGCAGTTTAAGGATTGGCTCAAAAGGATAGTTGAAGGTGCAAAGAGGGGGAAACTTGTTAGATTTATGCTATTTTTGGTGGACATGACATTGAAATGATACAAAAGTTCAGATTGAATTGATGTTTGTGGACAGTTCGTACTGGAGGTTACCCTATATCAATGTTGTCGCCCCTTGTTGAAATTCACCTGGCTGGTGGGGAATGGGCAGAGAAGATAGAAAGTTGGTTAGTAGTAAAAAAACAAAGAAACTTATCTTACTATAATGGGTCGTTGATTCATTCTTTAACCTATTCTTACCAGAAATATAAATTAATTGCCTCCGAACTTATATGTACAACGCCTTTAACTTTCACCCTTGAAATGGAACATAATTCTTGAAAGATGTTATCACTATCTGATGTATAATTTTTACTATTTTTGTCCTTACAATACATAGATGTAATGGTTGTCAATGTTTGATTGCAGTATGTTTGATGAGCTTTTTGAAAGTAAGAATTTATTTTGCGCTTCAATGTGTGTGTAAAATTCTTTTGTCCTCAACACTGATTGCTCAATGTTTTCTGTTAAGGCTTTGGAGTGTCTGGGGCGATTGACTTTAGTTAAAAGATCCTTGTTTACGAGCGGTACCACACGTAAGCAGTTTTTGACTTCATTGATGATGGGCTCAAAGGATATTATTGAAACAGGGAAAGGTTAGTTTGTTGATCAATTGCTCCAAGTCTTTCGCTTGAGCATTAACTTGTATGCTTGATAAAGAGGTTAAATATAATAATGAGCATTAACTTGCATGCTTGTAAATGGGTTTAGTTCCAGTAAATAGCAATGTTTAAAAGGTGTTTATGTAAAGTGAAATAGGAAAAATAAGTCTGTTAGAATTAATTCATGTTCTTCTTCGTAATCTCTCTAGGAAAGTGTAATGAATAGACTCGTGATCTCCTTGCCTGTAGATGTAGGCTTATTTTGATTTGAACGTATCTTGTTTTAACCTTCATTTATCGTAATTTCAATTTGCACATTTAACTTTGTTGTTTTTGTAAATTATTAAGCTGAGCGCTAATTTGATAGTCAGAAAGATTTTCTAATCACTTATTTTGTGTAAGTCTTTAGTTACAATAAGCTGACAAGATTATCCTTATATTATGAAAAAATATTTTATCTACCATTCGAATAACTCAATGGTGAAGTCTATTGTTGCCTTTCTTTGAAACAGGGTTATTATTAAATCGTAGTAAGTGATATATAGCTGTAGAAATAATGTATAAAGGCAAGTTGGCACTGTAATCTTCCCATTTTGGGACATTGGGAGATACAAGGTCATGTGATACAATGTTAATTATGTTACTGATATGAAATCCTGTATCCATTAGTTCATGATACCTCAATTTCTCGGGACTGCTATATTTAGTCTTGAAGTCGAAATATGATGAAATTAACTTACAGTACCTATATTAGGAATCTAGAAATTTCAGGAATCTAGGCTTTTAAAAAAGTCATTACAGAATTTATTAAACAAAATTATTTCTTGTTAAGCAAAAATTTGTTTCATATGCTTTAGAATTGTTTATACTTAGAAATAATCCTATTACGGATATCTTTGTAATAAAGCAGGGTATCAATTTTTTTTTTTTTTTTTTTTTTTTTTGTGTGTGTGTGTGTGTGTGTGAAGAAAAGCAGGATATCAATTTACAGCAGTAGTTATCTATTTCTAACTCTACTTTGGGAACAGGTCTTAATCATCATGATAATTACCATGAGCTTTGCCGTTTCCTTGGGCGTTTTAAAGTGAATTTTCAGGTACACAGAGAGGTTTAACATTTAAATGTCAAATGGTATGCTCAATTCATGGCTTAGTACTACACGGATAGGTTAAATGCTAAAAGTGATGCTGCCTAAAATTTTGTGACAGTTATCAGAGGTCGTGAGCGTGGAGTTCTACAACTCATGGATAGGCCTAATATCAGATTTCACATTGAAGTCTCTGCAGTCTTGGAAGGTTATTGCAGTCTTAGCAACCTCTGGAAGTTTACCTGATAAAGCTAAAATTTTAAAAATTTTGTATAGCAGTAAATGTTTCAATTTGTATGAAAATGTTGAGTTTCTCCATTTCAGTGGACAAGCAGCAGTATTTATTATCTTCTAGAGCTGTGGTCCAAAATGGTGACATCTTTACCATATTTGAAGGACAAGTCTACAAACTACCGCTTAGATGAGTTTGTGCCCAAGATTTTGGAAGGATTTGTATCTTCACGTTTTGATTCAGTACAGGTTAAGATATAATTGCTTGCCCAGCTTTTCTTTTAGCTACATATATTTGTCTTTGCCTCTTTCTTAACTTAGTTATCTGACTGATTGTTAGGACAGGCTGGGTTCTCAGACGATCTTTTAGAAGATCCTCTTGATAAGGTTGAGCTAATGCAGGATCAGCTCAAATTCTTTCCATATCTTTTCAGATTTCAGGTTTGACCTGTTGGTCCTGAAGATTGTTTTGCATTGTATTGCTAGAAAAATTGTCTTGTTATGGAAACTTGACCTTTGACAATTATGCAGAGATTACTGCTGTGTGCTTCCTACTCTTCTATTCCTCTTTTTTTTTTTTTTTTTTTTTTTTTCTTTTTCTTTCTTTTATTTATTTATTTTTTTAATTATTTTTTGGTTTGTTGGGGGTGTGGAGTAGTTGCTGAGCTGATTCTGATTCTCAATTTTTGTCTTTTTTCTTATTTATTGTAGTGTGAGAGCTGCATTACCTATTTGATAAATGCTATGGACCCTCTCTTACAAGAATATATGGTATATTATATCCTTCTTGTTGTCAACGTTTAATTATTAAACTTACGCATAAATCTTAATGTATGATTTGGTTGCATGACTCAGGATGGCACGAAACTACAGGAGTATGTGACTAGTAGCACTGTTGTATTAACGGAGACCAAGCTTGCATGGATGGTGCATATAGTGGGTGCCATACTGAGTGTAAAGCAATATACCGGGTATAGATTTTTTAATTCTTACCTCTTTTTTTTTTTTTTTTTTTATTTTTTTTTATTTTTATTATTATTATTATTATTATTTTTTAATTATATATTGCATGCAAAAGCCTCTAATTTAGTAAGCAATCTCTCTTGCAGTTGTACTTCAAATGAAGTGATTGATGCAGACCTTTCAGCACGTGTTTTGCAGTTGATAAATTTCATGGACACTGGATCATATGTCCAGGTACCGCGCCTTAACTCTTTATGGGGTGTTTTGATGTCTCTTTGTAAAAATAGAGGAATTTTCTTTATTGCAGTACCAAACCTTGACAAAAATCTAAGAATGCTGGTACAATATTATGGTGTGTCATTTCTTCGTAGGCTATCCTTCTGGCCCTTCGGCCTTCACCATTTGAAGTTGCTTCTTGTCAATTGCCAGTTTTATATCTACTTTTGGCCTGGAATTTTATACGCAATAGCAGACATTTAGAAATATGAATTTCCTCGCTTCAATATACGTGCGAGTATTTTGTCTTTATGTGGTAGAATTGATCTGCAGATTGATTGTATGATGCCTTTTGTCCTCTTCTATTTTTGCTTTAATGCTTTTCTTGTTTTGCTTGTATGTGTTAGAGATATGGTGAACTCAGCAGGCAGAGGCTTGAACTTGCAGTCCTTAGTTTCTTTGAAAACTTTAGGAAGAGTTACGTAGGAGGCCAATCATTGCATGCTGCGAAGGCAAGTGCATGCTGTTGATTAAATTCATAATCTTATCATCATATAATGATACTAAGGTTAATTTCAGTGTTCTTGACTTCTTTTTCTTTTTTTCTTGCAGCAGCTGTATGTTCGGTTGTCTGAACTTCTTAGACTACATGATCATGTGTTGATTTTGGATGTCATGGTCCGGAAAATCGCCAATAATCTGAAGTTTTGTTCAGAGGTAACAATTAGATGAAGTATATTCTAAATAAAAACTTAGGGGAACACCTTAAAGGTTCGTGGCTAAGATAATCATATAAGAAATGGGGAAAGAGAATAAAGGGGAATGCTTATTACCCAATTGTTAAAATTTATGTCAGAATTAAGTTCTTTTGGGGACCTTTCTTCTCTTTGCAGAGTGAGGAGGTTTTGGATCAAACATTAGCTCTGTTCTCGGAGATGACATCTGGGTTTGTTCTATTGCTACTGGAATTCTTTTAGACTTAAAAATCTTTTTTTTTTTTAAAAACAAAATTCTTTCTTATGTATAATAAAATATCAAATCTATTCAGGTTAATGACGGGAAAACTTCTTTTAAAGCTGGAGTCTATTCATTATATAACAGAAAATCACAATGTAAGTGGTCTTCTTAAGTCCTCTTCCTTATATATTATCTGAACCCTCCCCCTCCCCCCCTCTGTCCTCCTCCCATATTTAGAGCTGGTACTAATTAAAGTGTCTGCTTGGCTCATGTTGTGTTGCTGATATCAGAGAGAGCATTTTCTTTTCTTAAAAGATTACAGTGCTCGTAGAAGAACCACTTTTTATTTCACTGTTGGTTCATTGATGTTCATGGAAGATAACATTGTCAAGTTTAAGCAAGCAATTGATCCTTTACAACAGGTATGTGTGTTAACTGTTACTATATTAAGATGACAGTGAGTTTTAAAATTCAATCGTTGCTGCATTGAAAGGACCTCTCTCTGTTAGTAGTGTACTTTTATTGGTGTTATAATGGAAGTTGCAACCATTAGACCTCTTTCTTTTTTATATGTTTTATCGTTGTTGGTGGTGATAGGTTTTTGTCAACCTTGAGTCCATTCCTGATCCGTTATTTCGGGATGAGACTGTAAAATGTGCTATAGCTGGGCTGATGCGGGATATAAGAGGAATTGCAATGGCCATACACAGGTGATGTGCGGGAACTAAGCCACATCTCTTTGCTCTATCTATAAAATCTTTAATACTATGGAGAAAAATTTTTAACCTCTTATATTTCATTAATTACTTCAGTCGCAAGGCATATGGGTTTCTTTTTGATTGGTTATATCCAGCACATATGCCTCTTCTTTTGAAAGCTATTGCTACTTGGATCGATTGTCCAGAGGTAAGCTGCCTTTTCCCTTGAGATGGTTTTACATAATAGTGTCTTGACAATAACATGACATGCTGTAGGTTTTACCTGATTATCTGCATGTTTGAGTTTGATTGTGATATGTATTGTACAAGCGATTTTTTTTTTTTTAGGAATCATATGATTGCCTTTCCAGTCGGCATGTTTTAAGAGTGGATCAAATCTGAGCCATCATTCTAATAAAAAGTATTGATCATAGGATTACTTAATCTAGTGGGAGTAGCTTATTAATGAAAGTCAAGATATCCAGGCAATTTCGGCGTTATTAAAGAAAATCAAAGTATCTTGTATCTGCATTGATTTTAATTATTTCTTTTTGAGGGATCATCCTTAATGAGTAATGGAGATTATGATGATTAATCACAAAGTCTGTTGCAGGTGACAACTCCATTGCTGAAATTCTATGCAGAGCTAGTTCTAAATAAATCCCAGCGCTTAACGTTTGCCCAATCCTCTCCTAATGGCATACTGCTTTTCTGGGAAGTTAGCAAGTTGCTTGTTGCTTATGGGTCTAGAATTCTTGCTCTTTCTGGTCCAAAAGATGTCTATAGGACCAAATACAAAGGAATTTGGGTTTCTCTTTCCATATTAACAAGTGGTATGTACTTTCAAAATTGAGCTTTCCCATAGTCTTATCCCATCATCCCAGTCCCATCCTTCTACTTCCTTTGTTTTTTTGGTTGCACATTTTTGATGTTACTCTATACCCAGAGTCTTGTTTAACTACTTTTGGTGATTTTTTACTAGAGAACAATTTTGGTCATGTGGAAGCTTATTAAATGCGGCTAAACACATACTTCCAAAATATCAACAGTAATATGTTTACTTTATAGTTTATACATTAGCATGCGTAAAAATAGAAAGGTTACAATTACCAGTTTACCCCCCCCCCCCTCCCCGACAGTGGTGTATCTGTTTTTTGTTTTTTTAAAGATAGTTTCTAGTAACTTATAAAATGAGGAGACAAAAGGTGGTCAAAATTCTACTCAAATCAAGAAAAGCTTAAAAAAACCCTGCAATCTAGAATTACATTACATCAGATAGAGACATGCTTAGGCAAGGCTTAATGTGGGGTCCCCAAAGAAAAGCTAAATACATCACCTGACCGAATAAGAAATCAATCTCATTCTTGAGATGATACCCAATCCTGAAAAGTACTACTCCCTCTATTCCATAATATAGTTCCCGTTTCCCATATTTCACGGGAATTAAGGAATAGTAGGAGAAGCTTGTAAAAGTACATCAAAGACAAAATTCAAGAAAAGTACAATAGCAATAATGAATATAGTAGAAAAATCCAAAAGCATTTAATAGGGGGAAAAAAATTAGGGAAAAGTAAGGGTAGTTTGAATGGGAATTTAAAGTCATTTTAAGTAAAATCTTAAAAAGGAAAGAACAGAAATGGGAAGAACATTTTGGTTTGCCTGAAAAGGAAAACGAAAACTATATCTTGGGACAGAGGGAATATTATTCGTCTCCTAAATATATAAAGTATAACAGAAAATGAATCGTTGTAATATGGTGCAAGCTATTTCTGTTAAAATGGTTACTGGATTTTTTGACATCTAAGCCTGATTTCTATGCAAATTCTGTTTTGTCATCTTCTTCCCATGCCTGAACCCTGAATGTGGTACTTCCTTTGGTCTCATTGCTTGTTGCCTTGTCCGCTCAATAATGCTTGGGTAGTTTAGTATTTTCCCTGTCAAAATTCGTCTTTCCGTGCCTTCCAAAGATTCAATTTTAATCTTGGATACTGCATTGCTGTTTGAGTGGTTGTAATAGCAAATGCACTCTGAATTTGTTGCCATTTAGCAACTAGAGCAATCTTAGATCTGCTAGCTATGGTTCTAAATTGTGTATAATTTTGGAATGTTTTCTATCTAACTTCAATGGAAATGTGATTTCTGCTTATGAAAAAGTCTGCTTTTGTTTGACACAATTTTTTTTTACATGTATGCGGAGGAATTTTTTTTTTTTTTTTTTTTAAATTTTTAATTTTTATTTTTTGACAAGCTCTCCATTTGCCTTTCCAATCCTGGCTTGCAATTATTCTTAGCTTGTCTTAACATATTTTGCGCTGATGTCTTTTAATGACAGCAATTGACGGCAACTATGTCAATTTTGGTGTGTTTGAGCTATATGGTGACAAGGCCCTTGATGATGCTCTTGATATCGCTTTCAAGATGATACTCTCAATCCCTGTTGTTGATTTATTAGCATACAGAAAGGTTTGTGTAGATGTTTTGCTGTCCTGTACCAAAGCCGCAGTCTCTCAGTTTGTTTTGTCGTCCCCTCTTTCCCTCTGTATAATTTTGAATAGGCTAAGGAAATTTAGTACTGTATTAGATATCTGGTGACCCTGCTTATCAATATGTTTTTAGTTTGTTGTCCTTGTTTTTTTTTATCATTCATGCTTATCAATATGTTTTTAATTTGTTGTCCTTGTTTTACTTAACAGTCATGCTATTGGTCACTATGCTTCTCCATTTAATTTGATGGTTCATTTTGCTTCTGATAATTTTCTTATTAATTTCCATATTAATGTTATTGGCAGGTCTCCAGGGCTTACTTCAGTTTTATAGATATTTTTTTCAGCAAGCTTATAAAATTTTCTTGTAACCTTGATGGAACTACTTTCAAGAACATTGTCACATCCCTCCATTCTGGCATAAAGAATATAGAATCAAACATTGTTTCGCAGGTTTGTGTTGGTTGTCATGCTCCCGAATTCCTTTTTTCACCTAGTGTTTTTTGTTTATATAGCGTGGCACATTGGCACGAAATTAAGATACTTAGATAGTGTGGCACATTGGCACGAAATTAACATGAGCTTGCAATTTGTTGACAAATGGCTGATTCAGTTGTAATTAACATTTGAATTGCAGTGTGCTTCTGCAATTAATAGTTTGGCAACCTTCTATTTTGATCATATTATGATGGGAGAATCGTCTGCTTCACCAGCTCTACTTAATTTTGCTAAGCATATTTCAGATTGTGCTGATATCTTTCTAGATGTAAGTTTAATTTTTTGTTTACGTATTTCTTATAAAGTATTCCATTTTAGTTCTACATCTCATTTGCCTTATTTAATCTTTCTTGAGCCAAGTTCCGGTGCCCTTTGTTTTTCTTATCAACATGTAACGAACTACTTAAGAAATTTTATGAATTTCACAAGTAACGTGTTTTCATTGATCAGATACTCAAGACTATGTTTGAGATAGTTTTATTCGAAGACAATACCTCCCAATGGGGTATTAGCAGAGCAATGCTGAGTTTGATTCTCATAAGTGAAGAAGTAATGAATTCATCTCATTTCTTTTCTATTCATATTTTAGATATTATGTGTCAGATCTGTCTATTGTCAATGCTTATATGATTATGCGTTTGTGTTTTTTGCAGATGTACACAAAATTCAAAACTGAAATAGTGGCATCACAGGTAAATTAAATCTTGCTTTCTTAGAATTGACCCCCCCCCCCTCCCCTCTGGTGACCCTTCATTCTGTGGCATAGAAGATCACTTATTCTTGATGTCCTGTAAACAGCCTGTGGATCAACAGCAACGCCTTTTTCGCTGCTTTGATATTCTTATGGAAGGTGTTACTCGAGATTTAGAATCGGTTAACAGGGAGAGGTTTACTCGAAATCTTGGCATGTCCCGGAAAGAATTTCGTGAAAAATGACTTCAATCTCTCAAATATGTCCAAAGCAGTTAAGGGATGAACTCGTAGTGACATGTAGATAGTTGTGCTAGCCTATAAAACTGTATATTCTTGTTTTTCTACAATTCCTTTCTGTAAATGCCTGTTAATGGCATCTATATTTGAGATATGTTACACAGCTACAAGTTCAAACATGAACTCTGAAGAGCAATTCTTACAGGAGGGAAATCCTTCCCCTTGAAAATTTTGATATAGATGGGAAGATCAGTATTACAAGCCATAATTTGCTGTCTTTCTTTTCAGATTTTACACTATGACAAAGGGGAATGTATTGCTGCCATTATTTTAACATGGATCTCGACTTCTGGAGTCATATTGTTCAACTTCCTATACTATCTTCCTTCCGTACAAGAATCATCCATTTTGCGATATACTCGTACATTGTTCCTAGTATCAACAAGTATTGGATGATTCTTTATTAAAAATCAGCACAATCTGAAATATGCTTAGCAAAACTACACAATACCATGATTTTGCTCGTCATCTTACACTTCATTATTTTCTAGTCATTTATGCCATCAAGTATACTATGTGTATATGCAATTTATATGAAAGATGACATTGTATAAATACAATAAATTCAAATAAATTTAAGAATGAATTTGGGACGATTTGTCATTAATTTTTTAAAATATTTGACACATTTGAATTCATTAACAATAAGCAAAGTATGCCCAAGTTATTTCACCATCAATTGTTTTCAGTACAACTTAAAGTTTCTAGACATCAAACATTATGATAAAACATCATTTCTCTCCACATCAACTCTCTTAGACATGACTCCCCTACATTCGCCTTAATATCAATGTCAAGAGGCCTCATAGCAGTAGGATATTGAGTTGGATCATGCATGCCTGCCATGTAAGGGTGTCGAAGCGCTTCCGTGACTGTAATCCTCTTTGTTGGATTCAAAACAAGCATCCTTCGCAGCAAGTCTAAGGCCAAAGGATCAGCCCTAGGATACATGAGCTCCAAGCGAAGCCCATATGAATAAGGCAATCCTTTGATGTATTTAACAGCATTTGGACTTTTTATGAAGGCGAGATCAGATTCACTAGGACTTCCAAGAAAATTGATGATAAGTTTAATTTGGTCGAGGGGATTTTTACCCGGGAAGAGAGGTTTGCGCCCTAGTATCTCCGCAAAGATGCATCCTACAGACCACATGTCAATTGCCGCGTCATAGTTGTCGTTGCATACTAGTAACTCGGGTGCTCTATACCACCGTGTTACTACATAATCTGTCATGGACGATTCACCTTCACCTTTGCACGTTCTTGATAGCCCAAAGTCACATATTTTCAGATCGGAATTTGCATTTATTAAAATGTTTGCTGGCTTTAAATCGCGATGAACTATGTTCGTAGAATGGAGATACCTTAGCCCTTCCAGCAACTACATACACAAAAACACAAATTAGTATATACGTAAATAAATTTAGTTCTATGAATAATTTTAAGGAATTTTTTATTTTTACCACCTTCAAAAAATAAACTTAAGTGGTTCAAAAAAAAAATATATATATATATATATCGATTTTTTTTTTTTAATATACATACATTTTTTTTAAAAAAAATAAAATAAAAAGGGTTGGCACGCAGCCCGGCACGGCACAGACCGCCAGACATGTAGGTCGTGCCGTGTCGTGGGCCAGGGTATTCCAAAACTTGGCACGGCACGCGGCTCGGCACGATACGATGCCCTTCTTTAGTAGGCCCCACTAACGGATTTATGAACGTAATCCGTTAGTTGGAGGTGATTGGTGGTAAAAGCCAAATTTTATTTTTTATTTTTATGTTGTGGTAAAATAAAACTTTTTTTTATGAAGGTAGTACCAAGTGGTAAAAATCAAAATAACCTAATTTTAAATGTTAAAATTAATTAAATCTTGAAACATAAAACATACCTGAAACATGATAAACTTGATGTGATCAGAAGAAAGCGGTTGAGGAGTTCTGAGTATTCGATCAAGATCACTATCCATAATTTCGTAAACCAAGTAAATATCTTTAAATGTGTTCTTAGGGGAAGTGATCATAACATCCCGCAATCCGATCACGTAGTCATGACGGACATTGCGCAATATTACGAGTTCTCTCAATGTTCTAAGCGCCACAACTTGATCAGCAAATACATCACTTATCTTCTTTATTGCAACTTTTTCAACGGTATTCAGATTAATCGCAGAGCATACCAAACCGTAACTCCCCTTTCCAAGAGGTTGTAATGGTACATATTTTGCATCGAGCTCGAAAACGGCTTGTCCTACCCTACAATGGCGTCTGTTGGTATTTAACCACTTCATTCTCTTATCTTCGCAAGTCATTATGAATTTGACAGTAAAGATTATGCGTGGAAAAGAAATAAAATAAAATGCTCACACTTTAGAGGAAGAAAAAGAGAGCTTAGAGCTAATGAATAATATGAGGAAATAAGAGTTACATTTGATTTTTACATTTGATTTTATAAAGGTAATTGAGGAAATTAACTCCTAGTTCTAGCTACAGTAGATTTTGTAACCAAACTTTCCATAATTTTTTTAAAAAAAAGATAATCCATGCATTATGATTTTTTTTGTTATTATTATTATAAAATAGAATAGGATAATAGGATAATGATATATTGAAACTAAGATTTAAGAGCAATAAAAAAAAAGACACGGTTTACTATTTTTGCATTTGGTTTAATTATATGATTTGTTTTGATATTATTCATACACAAATACACTTCTTATGTTCAAGTAGTACTTTTGTTAAAAAAAAAAAAAAAAAAAAAAAAAAGGTTCAAGTAGTACTTTTTTATCGAGGGCACAGAAGTACAAGTTTATAGAAAACACAAACTTTAAAAAAAAATCAGGTGTACAATAATTATTGTACATCCACTATAAAGATAGACTAGATTGATTAAAAGTTACCCCTAAAATAAATAAAAGTTACCCTAATATGCATAAAAGTAATCCAATACAAATAAAAATTAGGGAAATTCTCAATGGTAGCCTCATGTTTTTGCTTTTTCTCAATGGTAGCCAACATTTTTTTGGATTCTCAATGGTAGCCTCCAACTATTTAAAAGCTGCAACCGTAACCTTAATCATGGTTTTCCGTTAAATTTCTGTTAAAACTAACTTTATTATAAATATTTTTTTTATATTTATTTTTATTATAAATATAAACCAAGGTTAACTTTATTTTTATTATATAAAAAAAAACGAAGGTTAACTTTTTAAAAAAAATATATAATAAAAAAACCACCCCGGCCTCCTCACACCACCATCTCCCCCTCCCTTACCGTATGCTGGTGCCTGGCCAAACCTAGCCCGCTAGCGGCCGTCCAACCCTCACCGAAAATTCTGTCCCAACACCACAACAACCACCACCCCGAGACCCCACCCATCCCTTCCACGGTTCCACCCCTTTCCCCAAAACCTGAACTGTCTCTCCCATTTCTCCCAAACTTGATCAAAAACTAGGGAGAGAGCCTCAGATTCGAGAAATTGAACGTCTTAATTTGAATTTACAATCCTTTTTCAATTTCGAAATTAGTATTAAGATTTCCAAATTAATGAGTGCGCGACTTGTGGTGGGTGAAGGGGGAAGGGGGTCGGGCCGTCGAGGCTCATAGTTTGGGGAAATGAAGGGTGGCAGGCTGGCAGCCATGAAGGGAAGGAGAGAGCGAGAAACGGGTTTATTGATCTTGAAGTTGCCGGAGATTTTGTGGCGAGGTAGCGGCGGTGTATAGCTAACCTTAGAAATGGGGTTGCAGATCTCGAAGTTGAAGGGATGGAAATGGGTCTGTTGGTGAGTTTCCAATGGTAGAAAGGGGTTTGGAGGAAGAGAATTGTGTGGGTGTGGCATGTGGCTGCCATGACCATCTCCTCAAAGGAGATACAGTGAGAAGGAGGGGGAGAGAGTGGCTGGGATGGTGGGTATTTGGGGGAAAGATCGTGACAGCCATGAAGTGAAGGAGAGAGAAAAAAATTGAACATAGTTAAATGATTTTTTTTTTAATTTTTGTTTTTTATTTTAAGAAAACATGGTTAAATGCTCTAACTCTAGTTACATTTAACAGTTACTTAACCTTTTTAAGTTAATAAGGTTACGGTTGCAACTTTTAAAAAGTTGAGGGCTACCATTGAGAACCAAAAAAAAAGTTGGCTACCATTGAGAAAAAGCAAAAACATGAGGCTACCATTGAGAATTTCCCTAAAAATTATTAGTAAAGAATCACATTTTAAATGACTAAAAATCAATTATTTGTGATTAAATGTAATTAAATTACCATTATAAAACTTTTCTTATTGTCTATTTATATAAAAATTGTATTATGTTAAAAGTTACCCAAAAAAAGGCAAAAAATTACCCTAAAATTAGGTAAAAGTTACTCTTATACTGCTCGATGTACAGTAAAATTAGTGTAAACCGGGTGTATACAAAAGTTTTTGTATAAAAAAATAAATTTGACTTCATCTGAAATTTTATCTCGCAACTTTTGTTTGGTTAAATTGTTTTCAAACAAAAATTTAAATTTGACTTGGTTTCAAAAAAAAAAAAAAAAAAAAAAAAAAAAAAAATTAATAATAATAATAATAATAATAATAATAATAATAATACTACGTAATTGACTTCATGTAAGAGTGCTCTATCATACGGAGTAGCAAATACAAGTATATGAATTATTTGCATCTGATATTTTGTATAATGCTTCGTCATTTTACCTCGTAGTTCGTACGAGTATATTTTATCAATAATTAAAAAGTTATAAATATTATAAATTGAGAAAAAACCAACGAGAATTAATCATAGTATAACTCCTCATTCCAAATCTAGTTCTTAAAAAATTTGGATGAAATATATGTCAAGTCATCAGCCATCAATTCTACTCCCAATGATCTTAAACATGAACTTGTGGTTTAATGATATATTCTTCCATAAAAAAAAAAATTTGAAAAAACCGGCCGGAATATTATTAAATAACAAATCCAGACGAATAAATTCATCACAACCCCTAGAGTCCCACCTTGCCACTAAGTGAGCCTAAGGTATTACCTGCCTGTTTTACATGAGAAATAATAAACGACATAAAATTCTTAGAGAGAGCAACAATATCGTCATAGATTAAACAAGTAGGAGAGAAATCATCATTCTTCTTTGTCACCCCTGCAACCACATTCCTTGCACCAGTCTCAACGTGCACCATAGTGAAACCCAATCTCTGCGCTAATCGAATACCGAATCTGCAAGCTGCAGCCTCAGCCTTGACAGACCAACCCGCAGGCTCTCTTCTCACAGCAACAGCTATAAGAACACCATCATGGTTTTTGATCACCACACCAAGACCTGTCTTATTTCCTATGTATTCATCACAATTAATTTTTGCCACACCCAGCCCAAGACAAGTCCACGAGTAGGATTAGGCACACTGTTTCTTACTCGAGTCAAGCATAGATTTAACAATATCATGATAGTGGCTGCAGCTTCAACCTTTAAAAAAATTTATCGATTGCCCGGGGCTACTCACTAGTTCTATTTTAAAAAGTAATTCTTGGAAATGAATTAATTTTAAAAAAAAAAGTATATAAATCTTTAAATAGATGCTTATTGAAAATTTGAACAACTATAATGTTGTGCAAGAGATTATAGGAGAGGGAAGGATGAGAAACTTTTTACAAGTAATTTTTATGAACCATAATGAAGTTTGATGCAAAACATTCACCAAGATTGATGAACTGATGAAGTTCGTGAAACATTCACCAAGAGTGATAATTCAAACAAGTAGCTAATACAAAGTATATACTAAACACAAAATACTCTGTAGTATAATTAGCGAATTAAACCAAGTATCAAATATTCAAAAACTAGATAAGCAGCCCATTATACAACTTCCAGAATCTCCCTAACTATTATATATACTCCCCTTTTACTTTAATCCACCACATATAGTCTAGTCTCCCATAATTTACAAAAAACTTAAGCTACTGATTCTGCCCTGTAATAATTAACTCTCTGAACTATCATCATCAGAAAGCAACCATGACAGGAACTCCGAGCTATCATCTAGAACACCGTCACATTGATTAGGCGCACTAATTCTCTTACGCATGAGCATCTCAATATTAGGAAGCTTTCTTTTCCGTCCACCACGAGGCCTGGATCTAAATTGTTCATCGAACTCCTCAAGATCTCCCTAGAAAAAACAACAGTTTAGCGGTTAATACAAGTGTAAATGACTGTTAGCATAAGTAGAAACCTAAGAGAGAAGATGTATACATGCACATAAACATGGCGAGTAGATTTCTCATGGTTATCTCTCACGTGCTTGAAGGCAAATCTCATGCCGCAACCAGTGAAGCTACAAATGAAGGGTCTGAGTTTCAAATGTACTGCCTTTACATGCTGCTGCATATTTGATTTCTGTTGAAGTCAAAAACCATTATTATTAATTTCATTCCCTAATACCTACACTGTTCAAAGAGCAATATACGAAAGAGTAATAAGTTACTAAATCATACTGTGGTAAATGAGTGATCACACCCCTCAAAGGTGCACTTGAGTATGGTGGGCAAATGCTCTCCATGAGTTGATAGGTGCCGTTTATAATTTTTCCTTAGGTGCTTGGAACCACAAACCTCACAGTTAACATACTGGTGACACGATCTGATATGAGCTTTGAGGCAATCGACGTTGGCAAAGGGTTTCATACAGCTCGGATCAGCACAAAAAGTTTCTGAAGATTCCAAAACTGAACAAGTAATATCCTCAGTCAGTTTCACAACTAATACAACAAACATTTCAAAATAACAGAGGCAAAGCAGAAACTTGCCATGGGATTCAGCATGTTTCCGCAACTGAGACGCATATTTGAACTCCTTCCCACACCCATTTTCCTCACAAACATGTTTAATTTCTCCCTTCCCGGTGTCAGGTTCAGGCTTATCTTCATGAAATTCCTTCAAATGCCTACTAACATTCCCTTGAACAGAAAACTCCTTACAACAATTTTCTACAGGGCATTTAAACAGCTTCCCTTGATGCTGAAGAATGTGACGATTTAAGTGATCTTTCCTTCTATAACTAGCATTACAGTCATTTATCGGACAAACAAAGCTCCTCTGCAAATATACCAAGCACCGCGTTCAGGAAAAAAAGCTAACGCACAACCAGCATATTCTAATTCATACTACTAAAAATCAGCCCAATCGTCAAACCTTATAATAGTGCGTGTCCAGAGGCTAGACTTGACGGAGCTTCTCAGGCGGTCCCCCGTCCTGATACTAGTCCAGTCAAGATTTACAAGATTACAAAGCCTCTTTGCATTTTGGAGTTCATTCTTTGGGATCCAATGCTTCACACACTTCCACATAAATTCATTATCTGCAATATTAACATCAACCAGCTATGAATTCCACACAAATCATCCAAAAACATAACCTTGCTCGTGTTATCTCGATAAATTATCAAATCGAACAAGATAACCCTTACAATTGATCCAACTCTGGCTCAAAACATTACAAATTCCATCATAAATCAATTATACAACCCTAATCATAACAATAATTCTGTAAACCAACATATTTCTATTGAAATCAGCAACCAACACTAATTTACATTTAAAATCTACTGTTAATTACACAAATTACAATTCAAATCTAATTCATATCAATAAAATTCAGAAAAAGATTGTACCTCAAGTGAATGACTAAGCATGTGTTGCTTCAAGTGAGCAGGTTTCTTGAAACTAGCACCACATTCTTCACATGTGTTATTACAATTTTGCCCCTCGTTCTTATCTTCACCTTCAACTTCTCTCTTTTTCTCCAATTCCTCCTGTAATTAACACAAATACTGCGTCAAAAATCAGGAAAAATCGGAAAAATTTAACGAAAAAATTGAATTCGTTTGGGTGTGGAAATTCAATTACCTGATGATGAGAGAGAATGTGAGAATTGATGAGCGACTTTTTAGATCTGCAAATACCACAAAATTCACAGTAATATCGACGAATATCTCTGAAAATTGGACCTATTTCTCTCTCTTCAAGCTCTTCTCCCATGGCTGCCACTTTCTCTCTCTTACTGAGCAGTGAAGCTGCGGTTTCTAGGGTTTTGAATTTCGGCAAAAAACAATGAATGATTTGGGGATGGATTTGGTATTTATACTCAGTGGTCTGTAGTTCTGTACTAGGCTAGTGTATTGCTCCTGGGCAATTTGTTGGGCTTATTGCAATATGGGCTAGGAGTTCGTGTGTAATTGTGTATCGACAACACGGCAAATTAGCCCCTATGAATATACTCTCATAAGGTTGTAGTCCTTGTAGACATGTATACGATAACTCGATAAGTCATATGTTAAAATCTCTTGGCCGTCTATTTGGGTAAATTTTAGGGCGTGTTTGAAAGCTGTTTTTAGAATAGCTTTTAGTTTTTAATCAATATATTAAACGAATATTCTATACTTCCTCTCTTTTAATTTTAGTGCCTTGTTTTTTTACTGATATTTATGTCAACGCAAAATTTTAATGTATAACCACCTATAAGTTATATAAAGTTGAAAAATATACATTGAGGCAATTGTAACAACTAACAAGTGCCCATAGACTAGTTTCATCATATGTTGGGTCAAAATGATATATGTGAATAATTCAAAAGCCTGATTGAATGCTTATATTAAAACATAAGTAGTAGTAGTTTTTAAAAATATGTCGATCAATTTATGCAAGTGTATTCTTTGGGGGAAAAAAAAACGAATTTTATTACATGGGACACATAAAAATTAATTTTGGTGAACACGTCTTTACTCAAATTGAGCAATTTCGGCTAAATTAGTAAAAAAAAAAAAACTTGCAATTTTCTCATTCAAAATGTTAGATGCATCATAAAGGAGATTAAGTACAAATATTAAGTTAAGATTTTTTTTCTCATTCAAACACATTGCAAAACGATATGTATTTACTCGTTCCACTCCGATATAAACGCCCTCAGGAGTCAGGATGACATTAATTTAAAATTACCGAGTACTTTGTAATTAAAAAAAAGGTGAGAAGCCGAGAACCCTGGCGGGAAAGGCAGCAACCAGCAACCCATTCATTCGTTAATTCATTAGTGTCCTAAAACCCTACACTAGGCCACATAGCTCAGTGAAGTGAGTCTTTTAATTTCTGTCGCAGCAAACCACACACTCGCCGGAAA
The DNA here is from genome assembly GCF_948465745.1 of Chenopodium album. Classification (NCBI taxonomy): domain Eukaryota; kingdom Viridiplantae; phylum Streptophyta; class Magnoliopsida; order Caryophyllales; family Amaranthaceae; genus Chenopodium; species Chenopodium album. Next base: position 77,382,566 of record NC_137838.1, read on the forward strand.
ACGCCGAAGATGCCGTCGTTTCCGCAACCAGGCACCGTCACCGTCTGCGAAATCAACCGAGACCTCAGTATTTCTCTCTCCTCAATTTCCTTCACCATTTTCAATTTCTGCTGAATTTAATCTCAACTAAACTATGTTAATTTTCCAGTTACTGCTGATAATTTATCCGATGATCGAGCTAAGGAATGCTATGGAAAAGCTCTTGTATGTTAATTGTTTGTTGCATTTTCTCTGAATTCCTAATTTTATTATAAGTTTCTAGTTGATTGTTATTATAGGGTTTCTTTTCTATTGATTTGATTAAAAATTTGATTTTTTTTTTTTTGTTTTGAATTTGGATTGTAGGGTTTTGTATTTAGTCCTGTGCAATTTCAACCGGAAAATCTAATTTTGCCGACTCGTGATGATGGTGGTGATCAACAAGGGGGAATTCCGGAGAAGGGTTTGCCAGCTTTGATTAGTGCTGTAAAGCGGATTTTTCACCCTAATGATGTAAGTTTGATGCTTTTAATGGAGTTTATTGGATTGCTGGTTGTCGATAATTTTACATTGAATGTTTATTAGTGGGAAGAATGGGAATGACATTGGTTTATTGTTATATAATAGAAATTTGGAATTTAGGAATTAAGTGTGTTTGCCTCATAACAAGTATGCAAGCCTTTACATATGAATTGATTGATGGGGTGCAACCGTGCAAGCCTTATACGGAGTATTTCTATGAGGGGGGTGGGTTTGCTTACATTTGGTGTTCATATTATTGTATTAGGGTGAAGAATGAGATCGGCATAGGTTTATTGTGTTGATTTGGATTTTAGGAATTAGTTGTAATTATCCAGTTTGCAAACCCTTACATTAGCACTGGTTGACGGTGGTGCCAATTGATTTTGGTGCTTGTTTGGTGAACTAGCGCCTTCCTTTGAAGACTTAGATTATATGGAGTATTATGCAAATTAGTCAGTTAAAAAAGGGTCCGTTTCAAAATTTTTATGGTTAACCCATTCACGATGTATCCTAAATTAAATGATTAGATGTTTGTACATTGGCTATCTCTTTAATGTTTGAAAAGTTGCTATTTAGTTCAATTAAAATTTAGTGGTCTTTAAGGATTATGTGGGAGGGATATAATGGGGACAAACACTAGCCTTCTTTTTGTGCTTTGAAACAACTGTCTGTGGTGGTTTCAATGGCTTGCCTAAATCAATTTAATAGATTAGACTAGTGGCTTCACAGAAACACCATGCAATATGTGAAATATGATGCTGTGATATTATTAAATGCTACTCTTGTGTTTTGCTCCTATGATTGCACTGATCAATCTTCTTCAGTTCTTCACTGTTCTTTTTCCCCCTTTTAAAATAGCAAATATTATTAGAGAGTTGAGGTGTTATTCTTGTGTACTTATAGCAAAGCAATGTTAAAGACTATACCAGTTTTTACCTTCTGCTTTTACCTATTGATTTTAAATCTCCAAAGGTGTATTGTAACGGGCATTCTGGATAACAAACATATTTTTTGTGAATTGTGATGATACTCTAGTACATTGTCATCAATCTCAGCAAGGAGTTTGACATCTACAAAACTTATTGGAGGATAAACAGCTGTACTCCTTGCTTTTGTTCTGATGTGGGGAACAAAGAGTTATTCAATATAAACTGAGCCTGGCATAAGTCTTTTCAGCTATGAAATTGAATGAAGACTAGTAAAATTGTAATTAAGATGAGTAGAATATTTATGCCTGCACTTTAAGTGCTTCTTACTTTCTATGTTTTGCAGGTGCATTTGTTGCCAGAAGTAAATTTACAAGGAGTATCATGGCACCAACACAAGCATTTATTGGCATTTATATCAGGGTCGAATCAGGTCACAATTCGTGATTATGAAGATACTGGTATATCTCTTGTTTTTTTAGCTCTCCTTATTCCCAATTATCTCTCTTTGTTGATATTGTGCATTAGGTAAGCTTGAGTAAGGAAGTGGTAATACTCTATTTTCCATGACTTAATCATTTAATGAGCAAACTGTGGACAGTGATGCATACAGCAATTCGAATGTCTTGTATGTAGGTATCGAGGAGAGTGGTTGTATAAAAATAAAGTATTTATAGTTAAATTGAAAGGAGCCTGTCTGTAAATATGCCCAAATTGTGTGTTGTTTCTCTTGATTATTTTAATTGAAACTTGTTTTTAATGAAATGACTACTAATCTGAGCAGAGGGAAAGGATCCGAGCATTTTGCACGGCGATTTTCAGAGAGAAGTCAAACTTGTTGAATGGAGGCCAAACAGTGGGAGGACACTTTCTGTAGCATGCAAGTGAGCACCACAATATACCCTTCTATTTTATGCTATTTTGTACATAATTAAATTTTCCTAAGACCAGCCATTGGTTTGAACTTTTGATATTATAACAGGGGTGGAATTTGCTTATGGGCTGCTTCATATCCTGGCAATCCAGCATCTGTACGATCTGGGGCTACCCCTTTTGTTGGTTCCATTTCCAAGGGCTCTGGCACAAGATGGACGTTGGTGGATTTTCTTAAGAGTGATGAGCACATAAGTGCACTGTCTTGGAGTCCCGATGGAAGATATCCTTATTTATGCCGTTTAATTCTATTTTACACTTCTTAAAATGGCGTGTGTGTATTCAATGATTCATTGCTGATAATAAAAACTGGTTTGTTGAAAGATGGAAATTCTACTATTATTCACCTGTCGTGTGCCTTACCAATGATGGATCACATTAAAAAGTATATTTTCATGGCTGTTTAGTTTGGATTAGCTGCAAAATGTGAACCGTGCCAGACAACGTTGTGTTAGTCTTCTAGGATAAATCTTCGGTGCAATGTTTAACCACTTCATTGTCTTTTCTCACTGTTAATAACAGAGTCTATTTCATTGGTAGCTCTCGCTATATACACAATCAATCAATCAATCAATCAATCAAAGCCTTAATCCCAAAAGTGGGGTCGGCTAACATGAACCAAATTTGATTATTCCGTGTAGTCATCAACATAAATCTTTCTCCTCCATCCCTTACGATCCAAAACTTCATCCTCACGTAAATCCATGCACTTCATATCCTTCCTCACTCCTTCCAACCAAGTCATCTTTGGTCTCCCTCTTCCTCGTTTAATCCCTCCATGGTCCCACTCTTCCACTCTTCGCACCGGTGCACCCTCGGGTCTCCGTCTTACATGTCCAAACCAACGCAGACGATTTTCCCTTAATTTATCTACAATGCCCGCCACACCTACTTTCTTGCGAATAACCTCATTTCTGATTCTATCTCTTAAAGTGTTTCCACACATCCACCTTAACATGCGCATTTCCGTAACCTCCATCTTTTTAATATGCTCTTTCTTAGAAGCCCAACATTCTGTACCATAGAGCAACACTGGTCTTATGGCAGTCCTGTAGAATTTTCCCTTCAACTTTAAGGGAATGCTGCGGTCGCATAGCACTCCCGTGGCCGCTCTCCATTTAAGCCACCCTGACTTAATCCTGTGGGTCACGTCTTGATCAATGTCACCATTCTTCTGGATGATCGACCCTAGGTACTTAAAACATTCACTCATGGTCAAATCCTTTCCATCCAAACTCACCACTTCATTGCTTGTCCCCCTCTGAGTGCCAAAACGACATACCAAATATTCAGTCTTACTCCGACTTAGCTTAAACCCTCTAGATTCCAACCTTTGCCTCCATTGCTCCAACTTGACATTAACCCCATCCTTAGTCTCATCCACCAAAACGATATCATCTGCGAACAGCATACACCATGGAACCTCATCTTGAATTGGTCTAGTTAATTCGTCTAGAACCGTTGCAAAAAGAAAAGGGCTTAATGCAGACCCTTGATGCAATCCGATTGTAATAGGGAAATCTTTTGTCAACCCTCCGCATGTCCTCACATTTGTTGACACATCCCGATACATATCCTTAACTAGGTCTACATACCTTCGTGGGATACCTTTCTTCAACATTGCCCACCAAAGTATCTCTCTTGGCACCTTGTCATATGCCTTCTCTAAATCAATAAAGACCATATGAAGATCTTTCTTCTTTACCCTATAAAACTCCATCATTTGTCTTATCAAATGGATTGCCTCCATAGTAGATCTCCCAGGCATAAAACCAAATTGGTTATCTGAAATGCTTGTGCATGCCCTCAACCTTTGTTCAATCACCCTTTCCCACAACTTCATAGTATGGCTCATAAGCTTAATTCCTCGATAGTTAGAACAATCTTGAGCGTCTCCTTTGTTTTTATAAACCGGGACCAAGGTGCTCTTCCTCCAATCTTGTGGGATCCTTGTAGCCGTCCATATCTTGTTGAAAAGGTTTGTTAACCAATCAATACCAATCTTACCCAAACACCTCCACACCTCTATCGGTACCCCATCAGGGCCAACCGCCTTCTTAGGTTTCATCTTCCTCAGTGCAATCTCCACCTCTACTCTCCTAATCCTTCGCACATACTCCATGTTGATTTCTTCATCACTCATAGAGGTATCTCCTATCACAACTCCATTACTTCCATTAAATAATTCATCGAAGTACCCCTTCCACCTGTCCTTGATGCCCTCCTCTTGCACTAGGACCATTTGGTTCTTATCTTTGACACACTTCACCATGCCAATATCCTTCCTTGCCTCTTGTCTTCTCTTTGCCATCTTATAAATGATCCTTTCTCCCTCCTTGGAATCAAGCTTTTCATAAACCTCCTGATATGCCTTTTCTTTTGCTTGGCGAACAGCTGCCTTTGCCTTACTCTTAGCCTCCTTATACGCTGCAAAGGTTTCATCACTCCTACATTTTCCTAAGGCTTGATAGCATTCCCTTTTTTGCTTAATTACTGCTTTCACCTCTTCATTCCACCACGAAGTATCTCTCTGTACCGAAGTTCTTCCCCTTACTTCCCCTAAGACCTCTTTGGCCACTCTTAGGAAACAGTTCTTCATTCGTAACCAGGTCATGTCCGGATCCACCTCTCCATCCCAATCCGCTTCTTCAATTACCTTTTCTGTAAAAACCTTAGCTTTTGCATCCCTTAGGGTCCACCATCTTATCCTTGGTTCTTCTTGTCTAACTTTTTTCTTCGTCTTCTCTTTCAGACGAATAGTCATTACCAATAGCCGGTGTTGGGTGACCACACTCTCCCCTGGGATAACCTTACAGTTTATGCAACTTTGTCTATCTATGCTCCTTGTGAGCAGGAAGTCTATTTGAGTTGCATTTGCTCCATTCCGAAAAGTTATCAAGTGTGAATCCCTCTTCTTAAACCAAGTATTAGCCAAAATTAAATCATATGATTGGGCAAAATCCATAATAGCTTCACCACCGGCGTCCCTCTGCCCATACCCAAAGCCTCCATGGACACTCTCATAGCCATCTCGGCTCGCCCCAACGTGCCCATTTAGATCCCCTCCAATATATAACTTCTCTGAGTGGTGGACACCCTGCACCACCTCGTCTAGGTCCTCCCAAAATTGTCGTTTCTCTTCTGCATCTAAACCCACTTGGGGAGCATAAGCACTGATAACATTCACAATCTCTCGCTATATACACCTGGATGAGAAATGCCTTTCTCGCTATATCAGGTACTTTGCATATTGAAATGATCTATACTCTGATGGTGACAATGCTTTGTTAAAGTCAAGTTTGACAAAAGTTGTATAATATTTCCCTTTTTCAGGCCAGAAAGCTATAGATTCTTAGTCTCTAGTGAATCATCATTTACTTGACTTTGAAACACTTAGATTGATTTTTGAATTCATTCTCTCAATCTTTCTTTGCATGTATATTATTGTCACTTCTAGACATCAAAATCCTGGCAGTTCTTACTCCAGCCTTGAGTTAGCCTAAATTATAATGTTATCTGTAGCTGTGTTGTTTGGGGTTTGGAAGGATAAGGTAAAATACCTATGCATTTGTTTCTTTGCATTGGTAGGTTATGGCTAGGGTTTTCAACTATCTAAATAAAAATTCATTTGGGAGTAGCAGGTGTATTGTACTTGTCTTTTGTACAAAGTTACTGTTTTCTTCAGGATATTGATTGACTGATATGATTAGTGATTTAACAGCATTTTTTTAATTGGGGTACCCTATATATTGGTTGACGTCCTATAATTGACTGATTGTGTTTTATTGATCTTCTTTTGGCATGGTGTATGAGCTTTTCTTGACTAATTTACACATACTTAGCAACAGGATCTTTTGAGAGCTCAGCCTTTACAATTTGGGATGTTTCTCAAGGTATGGGAATAATTATGGCATCATTAATTTTTAATCTTCACTTTGGTGGCTATAAATTTGGTTGATCTTAGAAACAATTTGAAAATTAATTACCTGGAAAACAGATGAGCTGCTTTACTTCATTTTAAAATTTGTTATGTAGTTCTACTATATGTATTGTTGATAATAACAAGGCTTGTGATGAATTACTTACTATATAATTGAGCTAGATGTGGCCTTTTAATTGTTTTACTCAAGTTTTTCTTCTCGGTGTTATGATCATACTCCATGGTTGATTCACGTAGACATATTTGAAGGTGCTGGCTTTGAAATCTTGGTTGAACTTTTATGTCCGTTATTTTTTTAATGAAGGATAAAAGGTTTTAATGGATTGAGAAAGATATGAAAAAAGGTTATTGTGGTTCTTAGAAGTACTTTGATAGGGAGGAAATGAAGAATTGTAAGTTGCTTACTTTTTTAAGGGTTGTAGGCTGAAGCCAGAATAGTGGATCTAAAGCAGAAGTCGTAATAAAAATAATCAGGAATTCAGGGTCCATCATTGATATCTGAAGTTGTGAAAGTGAACTTTTAATTTTTTAAACCAATGACCAAACAAAGGTTCTTTGCCTTCTCCTTGGTAGGTAACTCAAACTTTAATCTCTAAATCAACTCTTTTGTGAAGCTAACCTATATTACCAATTATGCTGGCAACAGCCTGCTGAAATGCTATAGTATGACTTCCATAGTATGACTTCCATTAAGAAGAGGTTAACATATTCATAACAACTTAAGGCATGTGATAATACCATTATGTTTTCTTTTCGAAGTCCATTTTGATGTTATAGTGGCCATTGCTCCTGCTAATTTAGGTGATGGGACTCCTTTTCGACGAGGATGGGGAGGCATATCAATCTTGAGATGGTCGCCTACTGGAGATTACTTTTTTGCAGCTATGTTGTAAGTTCTTGGACTTAAACCATCTTAAGTTCATTATTTATGATATCCCATCAGATTATGTATTGAAAATTTATTCATTTGCAGTGATGGAACATTTTATCTATGGGAGACTGGGACTTGGACATCACAACCATGGTCTTCAAGTCGTGGTTTTGTTACGGTGAGGGAATACCTTGGTCACTTGCTCATAACTGATTTCTTTGATTTGAACTTACAGTCTACTGTTATAAGCTTCTTTGGTTGTGTTAAATCGATTTTATAACTCCTTAGCTTGCTGATTTGAATTTACTATATTTAAAATATTCACTGAGGTGCAAGTTGCAAGTAATAATGTGAAAAATTCAATTTTGTTGTTAACATGTTGAACAGATGTAATCTAATAATGCTTGTGAAAGATGAATGGTGGCCTCATTTTTGTTAAATGCTAAATGATTTTAGATTCATTACTTGTCCCTAAAATCACCCTTGTGGTCTAGTGGCTGAAGTGAATTTAATTGCTCGCCTTATTTGTGCTTTGGAATTGTATCTTTCTACTCTTATTTGTACTTTGGAATTTAGAATTGCTTGTCATCTTTACATCTGGCATTTGTCAATATTTTTCTCTAGATACATTAGCGTCAATGTCTAGACTTGTTGAATGCAGTTACATTTTTCTCTTTTTAGTATCACTTCCCGTGTTCAGCTATGAAAGCCACTGTTATAATTGTGAAATACAGGTTATTGTTGAGTTTTGCACTTGTTTTATTTAAGTTTTTATGAAATAGCGAAGAATTTTCTTGAAATTGATGCTACCTCGTTCGTGTTTCTTTTGTAGGGGGCAACATGGGATCCTGACGGGCGTATGATTTTGCTTTCCTTTTCAAATTCTTCTACTTTGGGATCTGTTCACTTTGCATCAAAACCTCCGTCTCTTGGTACTTAAAGCTGCCTATGCCCCATGCCCTTCCTAAGCTTCTAATGTATACAATTTCTATCAGTGTGACCTATTTTGTACCTTTAATTTTATTCTTAAATCATTTCTACAGTTGCACACCTACTCCCAGTTGATCTCCCAGAGATATCTACTCTAACGAACAGGTACTATCTATGTTTGCTGTCTTATCTTGCTTTCAATTGCAACCCAAGATCTCTTTTATAGACTACACGATTTAAAAGTGAATGTTACTCAAATTGATATTCTCTTCGGTGCTACTTAATGATTTAGTTGTATAAATTACGAAGTTACAAACTTGTCTCTGTAAGTGTTCAGTCTGGTGGTTGGATTGGGTGGGGATAGGCTGGAAATATGAACCTGTAATTCTGTAAACATGATTGAAAGAGGTTTCAAATGCTATGACTTGGTATTTCCTGATACACCTTACACCTTTATAAAATTCCAAATTTGTAGGCATTGTTTTCATAAATTGGAAAGCTTAATGCTAATTATACCTCAATTTGTCTGTAAGTGTATTGACAGTGAACAAGAAGCTTCTTAAATCACCTTTCTGGTTTTTTCTTATCATTTATTGCAGTCAGCAGATCGAGAAAATAGCTTGGGATGCTTCAGGAGAACGATTAGCCATATCTTTCAAAGAAGGAGATGAGTTGTACCGTGGTCTTATTGCCATATATGATATTAGGAGGACTCCTCTGATCGCGGCATCTCTAGTGTGAGTTACTTTGATTATTATTAATATCCGATACTCTTATTTTCAGTCTGTGCTCTGTGTGTTGGTCTTTTAATCTTTCATATCCAAAATAAATTAATGTTAATGATGGAAAACATACTAGCTAAAATGATTTCTATCCTTTTTTCTGGTGCATCCAGTGGATTCATCAGAGGACCTGGGGACAATCCCAAGGCTATAGCGTTTTCTTTCCATGACAAGTTCAAACAGGGACCGTTGCTATCTGTGGTAAATATTTTTCTTCTTCAGCCCTCTTATTCAACTAGTCTTGAAATGTAGCTTATTTTAGTCCATCTTTACTTTTCAGTGCTGGAGCAGTGGTTTCTGCTGCACCTATCCTCTTTTATTCCGTTCTCATATTCTTCCTTAGTTGAGGTATGCCTTTACAGTTAAACAATGCTTATGGTCTTTTGAATAATTGTGGGATTAGGGAAAGGTGACATCGCTTAATTTTCTTTTGAAATTATTGTCTGATATATGATATATTTGGAAGGTTGTATGTTGTCCGTGACTTTGGCTTGTGGAGAGTAGTTGTCTACCTGTTTGGAGTAATGTGCCAAGACCGTTTGTAAGGTACGTTGTCTTTGGAAGGTGCTGTAAAGAAACAAACTCCAATGTTGAAATTTTGCGCCTTATTTCAGCCTATTGGTACATTATAGAGTAAATGTCACTCTACCTTAAAAAAAAAAAAAAAAAAAAAAAATCTTTTCTTTTCTCATTAGTTTTATCGTATGGAGTTAAAATGCTGTTAATTTATAACTCTTTGCAGTAGGCTGTTTTTGGAAGGGGGAGGCATTGCTTCAGTTCTGCAAGCGGCTGCAACTTCTGGCAAACAAAATTTCCCTGTTGTCTGATTCGTAGACTCAGTCTCCGGCATTTCTGTTTTATAACAGTGGTAAACAGGTCTTTAAAAGACAACAGAGCCCCAAGGCAATTTTGATGCTATGATTTAACTGTATATTAAATTCAGACATTCTTTCAATGCTATAAAAAATCCTCTCTTGTGTCTACGGTATTGTTTTGCACTTCAGATACTGTCTATTCGATTGTTATTTTGCAGTCAAATTTTATATGCAAATAGTGATGTTAAATCATGTACAGAAGCCAAGCTATCTATAGCAGAGCTTAACTGTGTTTAAATCTATATCTGGTTTCGGAACTTTTGTATGTTCTTGAGTGAACGCAAGCATAAATGGTGAATCTACCCTTACAAGTTACAAAGTACGGAGTAAGAAAACAAAATCAAAAGAATGTAATTAACCAATTACGCACGAATATCTAGAGTAGTCATTCAACTTGTATGGTATTTTATTTGTAGTTGGATTTTGCTGGAAAGTTAAGCAATTACTCTTGTCTTTATTTCTACTTGTAGTAATCTTCAGGAAAACTATACATATGTTCAGGAAAACAGGTCCACTGAATATTGCTCATAATTCCATAATGGGAAGACTAAATTGTCCAGCTACTTTTTGTCTTTTTTATTCTTTTGCCATTTATTGAATAATTTTATGTTCTATCAAAAAAAAAAAAAAAAAAAAAAAACTATGTTATTTATTTTTGTGATAAATATATAAATGTTGTCTGGACTTTGTAGCATGCTTAAAAGGGGTGGTTATTTGGAAGTCTGGGGTAGTTGCAACGCCTTATCAGCATTTTGATCTAGGCAAAAATACGGGCAAATAATTTTTAATAATGGTTATTGTTGTTATTATTGTTATTGTTGTTACTCTATTATTTATTGTTGTTGTTGTTACTCTATTATTATTGAATTACTTCACTTTTTTTATTTTCTGTTTTGAAGTTTTTGTCAGAGTCAATTTGTGGTTGAGAGACGTGAGCACAATAAATTGTATAAAAAGGATTGGTGGGATAAACAAGTGCAAATCATTGAAGTTCGAAGTACAAAATTTCATTAAAATTCCGTTAATAATATAATTATAGGAGCTTGTCAAAATTATATAAAGTGATAATTATAAGAGTACTTTTTAAAGGTAAATATATCCAAATTAATCAGCTTTTAAGTAGTGTTCTCTTCTTTGGAATTTCACTTATTTGAATATTAGCCTAGAACTTATCTTACATAGTATTCAAATTTATTCAAACATATTGTATTGTCTAAATTTATAAACCATTATTCCATGTTATAGAGTACTTAATTGCGCTCATATTATCCTACTATTTAAATTTATTAAATCTTATTTCGTAACTTATCAAACTTAAAATAAGAATAAGTAAAATTGAGTTGAGTAAGCACAAATCCTTGAAATCCTACGCTTATCGTGAATCTCGATTCGTTTAGCCAGAGTATAACATCTCATTTGTACATGTGTTTTTAATCAACAGATTGACTATTTAGTACGCCGTATGAAGTATCTTAGTGGAACGAAACGACTAATACTCTTACTAATTATATACTTCGTATAACATCAGTCATCGAATCATGTACATAGCTCTAAAACAAGTAAATAATGGTCCTACAAAAACAAAAATTTCTCCAATTCTCCATAATTATTCTAGGAAATCCGTATAATTACTACTTTTCTACCATTTCAATAAACAAATTAACTGCCTTATCCAAAACATTATATTATTTGGATAATAATGTCACATATGATGACTATAATGTCGGATTCATCCTTAAAAGTAAAGATAAACTTATCTTCAACCCGTCTCTGTTCATAATTTTCCGGCGTAACTCAACACTCTTTCAAGTGGCCCCTATCTTTGTTTTGGGGTCACTTGCAATTTTTCCCTCTTTTTCTCTCTCCTCTTTCTATATAAATCATAAGCTAATCTTCCTATTTTTGTCATAATTATAACCATCTTTTTTCTTTCTAATTATTAAGAACTTTACTTTGAAGTCTGTCCATTTTCCTGGTGAACAATGTATGTTATAGTTATTATTGATTAATTTGCATATGATTTGTTTTTAATGTTTTCAAAGATTGTAGCTTTATTGGGAATTAATGAGATTATTGAGGAAAGATTGAATTTTTATGATAAAGTAATTTAATGGCGGAGCATGTGATTTGTTTGTTTAATGTAGTTCATGGTTTTTAGATTAGTTTAAATTATAAGATTCTTTTGTCTGATTTAATTTGCATTATTTGGAGGGTTAGTTGCATATTAGTTGTATTGCATGCATTAGTTGTATCTTTTGACTTTTTGTTCTTTCACCATATAATTTCTGGGTTTGTTAATTTGTTGCTAATTTTTTTTGTTGCTAATTAAGGAAATTAAGGTGCGTAATTGTGTTTATGAGCTATTTTTTACATGGGGTTTTATTTTTTTTTATTTTAAATTTAAAAATTAAAGGTTTTATTTGGAATAACTGAGATTAATAGAGTGAATGATCACAATTAGTTTCATGCTTTTGGAGTTTATCTTTGAGTATATGCAACGTAATTTATATCCACCTAAAAAAAAGGTCTTTTGTACATTTTGATAACTAATTACTCATTTTGCATTTAATGCTATTTTGGCCAATTTTGAGGGGTGATTTAATTATAGATTTGTCTAACTTAATTTGGTGACAGATTTTGGAAAATTGGCAGAAGATTAATGTGTTGAGGCATCAAAATGGGTGGATATTGTCTGTTGATATTGCTAATAGGGGCATGTACTTTGTATAGTTCATATGGTGTTGGAAAGATCAAACAGACTGAAACAGCAACACTTACAGTAGATGCTAATGCTGCTGGTCGAGCGATTCCGGATAAGTTGTTTGGGATTTTCTTTGAGGTCATTTTCTTAGAACTTCTGATTTTCATCCTGAGCTTCTTTACATAAAATGGAGTTTACTTAGTTTAAGAGTGCAAAATTGGGCTTTATTTGCAGTTGATTGTCTTGCAGTTTGTCTAATTTCGCGTGTTAATATAATGTAGTTCATGTTTATGTTTAATGTAAAATGTGATTTGCTTCTCTATGGATAAAGAATTTGCAAAATGCTGTTTTATACAGGAAATCAATCATGCTGGATCTGGTGGACTTTGGGCAGAACTAGTAGACAACAGAGGTATGTCCTTTGTCCTCATTAACTCAAAATTGGGTCATTTTTCCTCTTGGATTGAGAAGCTTGAGCGAGTTATTTTCTTTATTAGCCATTGTTGTTGGCATGCCATTTTGCTTTTATCAGTTTGCATATTTATATGATTGCAATGTGGGTTAAAAACTGGAGACTTGGCAGGATTGATGAATTATACATCATATTAGACACTATCACTTTCGTTTGTTGCGCTCTAGCATACATTGATTTCTCCCAATTATTAATTAATGAAAATAAGTTCATGCTTATGGATATAATCTGGTAATTGTGTGTTTCTAGGTTTTGAAGCCGGAGGTCATCACACCCCTTCAAACATCAAGCCTTGGTCAATTGTTGGAGATGAATCAAACATCGTCTTATCTACAGACCTTTCATCATGCTTTGAGCGTAACAAAGTTGCTCTCCGGATGGATGTTTTATGTGGCAATGATGGTGCTAAATCTTGTCCTAGTGGCGGTGTAGGAGTCTATAACCCTGGATTTTGGGGGATGGTAAGAAGTTGGAATTAATTCATCCTTAAGTGCTGCTTCACCCGTGCTTTAATCTATTTAATCATTTTTCCATGATTGATTTGGCAGAACATTGAACAAGGGAAGAGTTACAAAGTAGTCTTCTATGTTCGATCAACAGACTCAATTAATATAGATGTCTCATTGACTAGCTCAAATGGAGGCCTAGTGTTGGCTACCAGCAATGTGATGTAAGAGTTGTACTTACTCTGTGTTAGTATGCAGGATCGTATGTAAACTACAAGTAAAAGGCTGCTTCTACATGCATTCTGACTCTAGTTTCTTTCTATGGCAGTGCTGATGCAGCTAAAGTTGCTAATTGGACAAGGATGGAGGTTATGCTGGAAGCGAAAAGTTCTGATCCAAATTCAAGGCTTCAATTAACAACCACCAAAAAGGGTGTATTGTGGATTGATCAAGTGTCAGCAATGCCAACAGATACCTATAAGGTAGAATTTTAGAATACAATAGATGTTCAATCGAATAATATTTGTAAACGCAATAATATATCTACATAACATATATGACAATATGTATGTTTCCCTATGTCTCTAATATATTCTAATGTCTCTAAAATAGATATCATATATAAGTTCAGGAAATACCTCCAATTAAAATTATAGCCAAGTATTCATCTGATCTTCCATGACAACCGAATTATTTCACTTGTAAATATTTGTAATTCATTCATTGAAGGAGGAAATATTTTGGATAATAATGTGCTTACAAACAAATTACCATCAATTCTTGAAATTTTTCTGTTGTACCTTATGAAATCTAATCTATTTACATAGGGACATGGATTCCGCAAGGACCTCTTTGAAAAGCTTGTTGATTTGGAACCAAAATTTTTTAGATTCCCAGGTAAAGTTTAGTACAGTCCTGTTGTTGCTTCATAGATGTATATGATGTTGGCATATCCTTTATTTTCCAAAAAGATACTTCTTCAATCTTCATGAGCTTGTCACATATTTGTTTATTCATTCTTGTGTTATGTTCTACCAGGTGGTTGTTTTGTTGAAGGTGAATGGCTAAGAAATGCTTTTCGCTGGAAAGAAACTGTTGGTCCATGGGAGGACAGACCGGGACATTTTGGAGATGTTTGGATGTATTGGACTGATGATGGGCTTGGCTACTATGAATTCCTCCAAGTAGGAATCATAAACTTTTTTCTCTTCTTTTTCTTTAATTAACTATCGTCAAGAATGCAGGGAACTGTAGTTAAATATTGTGTTTGGAGTTTTGACAGTTGTCCGAAGATCTCGGGGCATCTCCAGTGTGGGTAATTAATAATGGTATGAAGTATGAACGTTTGTTTTGTTTGACTGATTCTCTTTTTTACTGTCTAAAGCTCCCTATTTGATGGATTTGTACTTGCTATTTGACTATCATAGGAATCAGTCACCAAGAGTCAGTTGAAACATCAATGGTAACTCCTTTTGTGCAAGTATGTTACTTCCTCTGCTTTCTTCCACTTGAAATAAACACTTTTTGCTATGCATTGCTACTTAATCGAATTGAGATACAAGTTTCATTCATACATAATTTCTGATAATCCAGTCAAATTCCTTCTCCTTCCAGAGCCTGATTTAATGTAGTAAACAGTTGATCTTATTCGACACTTTTCTATGAATCTAGGAAATGCTTGACAGTATAGAGTTTGCCAGAGGTGATAATTCTTCTCAATGGGGTTCCCTTAGAGCTGCGATGGGGCACCCAGAACCTTTTGAACTGAAATATATTGCTATTGGTAATGAAGATTGTGGGAAACCATATTATCAAGGTACATTTTTTTTCCATAAATTATTGTGCTCTACAATAACTGCTATTTATGCTCAAATCCACTGCTTTATAAATTGTACACCCGTTTTTGTTGGCAAGTTTGTGATTATATGCTTCCTGCCTTTGACATATCTGTTTTTCTTATTGAAATTCACAATAGATGAGAATTAAAGGGCAAAATTTACATTCTACTATGTAGCAAGTGTTCATCAGTCGAATATAAAGTTTTTCTTCTAAGATCAATGCTATGCCAAAAAGGGTCAATGACTATTATTCTTACATTATACCAATGGCTTTGCCTAGAGACTCATCTCTCTATCATTTCTGACCAGGAAATTACCTCAAGTTTTATGACGCCCTAAGAAAAGCCTATCCAGATATTCAAGTTATCTCTAATTGTGATGCGTCATCAACTCCATTGAGTCATCCAGCTGATCTATATGATTTTCATGTAAAAACTTCTCAACATTCTCTTTTGTATACGTCTCTGGTGTTGATGTACAGTTTTGAAATTTATAGCAACCGACTGAAGAAAGCCTTGTGTTTTTCTTTTTTTAAAAAAATATTCCAGATATACACTTCTGCAGCTGATATGTTTTCTAAGAGTAATAAGTTTGACAAGACACGGCGTAATGGGCCAAAGGTACATGAAGAGGATTATTTTGTAATTTCATCTGTAACATATATTGTACTCACTGTATAGTATATACCCTCTGTTTGACAGGCATTTGTGAGTGAATATGCTGTGACTGGAAAAGATGCTGGCACTGGAAGCCTTCTTGCTGCCTTGGGTGAAGCCGCATTCCTTATTGGAATAGAGAAAAATAGGTCAGCAATACATTTAGCCTCTATGTGAACTATGTTTTTTCTTTTAGCCATATAAATTGCTGAAATTCTGACAAAGATATCTGCAGAAATTTTGAACATATACAGAGGTTGCTTTAAAAGCTCTGGGTCGAGTTTGTTTTACTTCTTTGTGTCGATATCCACACAATCTTATGTTGTTGAAAAATTGCATTGTATTTTTGAGCGCAGTGATGCTGTTGAAATGGCAAGTTATGCTCCACTTTTTGTAAATACCCATGATAGACGATGGAATCCAGATGCTATTGTTTATGATTCTTCACGCGTCTATGGTACACCTAGCTACTGGATGCAACAATATTTCACAAAATCCAGCGGGGCAACTCTTCTCAATTCAGCACTTCAAGCCAGTTCCAAAGCTGCAGTTGTTGCCTCCGCAATCAGTTGGAAGAACACAACAGACAACAAGAACTATATAACTATTAAGGTATGGCACCTTTATATATAACTATTAAGGTATGGCACCTTAAACTATAAGTAGAGATTCCGTGATAATGACTGAGGAACACTTCCCTAGCATGCTCCTCTTGGCATATTTGATCTCACATGAGCTTAATAACATGTTAGCACCACTGCTTTATTTTCTGAAGTTCAAATTCTGCTAATGCAAACCTATAATGTCCTGTAAATGTCTCTGTTGGTTCAGTTATCTACTTGATACCTTTTTTAATGAGTTTGATACATCCAGCATTAGTGCAATTTTCTCAAAAAGTTAGATTTGTGTGGAGTAAAGTATTGAGTTTGTGGCAACTTCGTAAAATAACAATTGTCTGGTGGGATGAATAGAGATATGTGACCAATTAGTCCTTTTATTTCATTGAGGTTGCTGTAAGAAATGCTTTACCTGCTCAGGCTTCGGCTTCTTTTTATCTGAAAACCCTGAACTAAACTTATATAGTCCTTATCTTTTGACTAATCCGAACTTATTGGTCCTAATCTTATTTTAGTGGTAGATTGAACTTAGGTAGTCCTTATCTGAGTATATTATCCTCAATCTGAACTTATCAAAACTCATTGTCTCTTGTCTGTACTTATTTCCAACGGTGAAAAGAACGATACCTCAACATTTTCTATCAGATTATTCAAATACCTTTCGCATGGTTCGCGTATGACTTGTGGTTGGAAAATGCATTTTGGTATACATAATTAGTTTTCAGTCTTTTTAAAAAGGGGTTTGATTATTGGTGCAGATTGTGAATTTCGGAAATAATTATGTGAACCTCAAGCTCTCAATTGGGGCTGAAAACTCTGTACAGCTAGTCGGGTCAAAGAAGACTGTTCTTACCTCTACCAATGTAATGGATGAGAATTCATTTCAAAGTCCTAATAAGGTAATATTCGAAACACATGACTTCATTCTGCAACTCATTCCTGACGATTTCTTGTTGACTTCAGACTGCTCTTACCTCTACCAATGTAGTCAGTTTTGTGTGGTTTTACTCTTTTATACCACCAACATATATCTGTACATCCCTTTAGAAATCCTGCATGATCGTGTATATTGTAATATGCATATGCTAAGTAACAAATTTCTGTTTTTACTCCCTCCTTAGAGAATTAACTGTCACGTACTCACGTTTCCTTGACTTCTGAACTCCCATAATAAATCTAATTAAGGACATTAGAATATTGATCATAAATCATTACTGTTATAGGAAATGTGACAACTTTTTTTAAAAATGTACACCATCATAGAAAGCGTTTGTCAGATTATCTGGGACTGAAAGATTTTTTGTTATTAACAGGTGATTCCATCTTCTTCTCACTTCACATTAACTGGCAAAGACACAAATATCATGCTCCAGCCGATTTCTTTCACTTCATTTGATGTGATACAAGAACAACCAAGTCATCTGTTAATGAAGGAAGCAGATTCTGGCCTAAAATCTTCTATATGAAGAGCTTATACAGTATACAGTTTACATAGACACCAGACACATCCAAATACAGATTATGGGCTTTTGTACTCTTTGTATTCTGTAACAAGCGTGTGTCTTGGGCCGTGTACAGGAGTTTGATTCAACTCTTAACGAAGCCCACACGATTAAGACCAGCTTGTTTCATGCAAATTTATCTTTATAGTTCATTGGTTGTATAGATTCAAGGTTGGCTTATGAGCCTGATGTATATCATATAGATGTCATTTTAATCAATAAAAAGTGATTGCTTTCATTTCCCTTTATGAGGTATCCTTTCTTTATCAATTATAAAAATTATGTCCAGTAAAAAAAAAATTATTAATCAGCAAAATTAAGTTTCAACAAATGAAAACATTAATACCGAGAGACAGTGAATATATAAATTAAGTTTTTAATAAATAAAAATCATTTTAATTCTTGAAATTTGTCTAACAAACATTATAAAATAAAGTGAGTAAAAAAAATGAAAAGTGGTGGTATATATATGGATTGCATACCTAAATATTAATTTGTGTTAAAAATTTTATCAACCATTCCTCTTAACTCTCACTTGATCTACCCTTCTTCTGAAAAATGGCCCTTTGACTGGATAGTATGGTGGTCAATCACATGATAAGTAGGTAACATATACTAATATAGTGAAAATTAAACCCTCTTTATAACCTCTTCTTTTCTGAATAAGTTAGATTTTAATTAGCTCCAGTCAATGAATCTCTACTAATCTTCACAAATTACAATAGTGTTCAAAAAAAAAAAAAAAAAAAGAAGCAGAATGAAGAGAGCATCAGGTAATTTTTTCATCAAAACTAACACTCTCGATTACTTAGCTTCTTCCATTTTATATTACATGTCATGTATTGTGTAACTTGGAACTAGTAACGTAACATTCAAATCTTTATTTTCTCATGAATGCGTTGCACTTTGTTTTTACTTGTGTTGCTTTAACTATGTCCATTACGTACATAGTAAATTAAATTAAAGTATAATTGCTTAGCATTTTCTTTAGTGAATATTAAATACTTCCAAGTTTTATTCGAATGTTCACTAATGCATATATTTGTCCTTGAGTTTTCTATTCTTAATTAATAGATTTTCTATGTTGTTTTAATTTGCAGAAGTATGTACCTATGTTCTTTGTTGAGGAGGTTGATATATAATGCATAAATAGATTATGGCCTCTTTTTCATTATCTATCTTTTTTAAGTAAAAGAAAGATAATGAAAAAGAGGCCACAATATATTGTTGCACAAATAGGAGCATCGACCACGAGAGACTGAGAGAGTCAAGTTTTTACTCTTAATTGGGTGTCTTACAATACGGTAAATTGAATTGGATGTTCGTTGTCTCCTTGATGTGGTACTATTGTTGGTAAGATAAGAAAGATGGTGTATAAAAAAGGTAAATGTTACTTGATCAGTCTAATGTCTTATCAAATATTATAATTAAAAGGTTGTACTTTTTCTTTTTTTTTTCGAGGAAAATTAACCGGTCGTACTTTTCTCATAATATAGAAGTATTATTTATGTTAGTGAAATGAGTCGTGATACAAATATTCATAGATCCTCTATCCCTAGTATAGAACTAATCACACATAAAAAACAATTAGAGCTACATAAACGGGTTACTATTAATAACAAAATTTAAAACTTAAAAATAAAAATTGAAAGAAAAAAACTAAGGGTTCTAAAAATATGAATAAAACTATTCTTACATAATTCAAGAATTTTAAGTTCTCTACTCGTGCATTCTACATTTATCGTTAATGTCTCATTGTCTCATATCATGCTTTTTGGAAGCGAATCTTAATCAACTTGAACTTGATTAGGTCACAAGTTACACAAGAATTGTTATATACACCCGGGTGC
Source organism: Chenopodium album (assembly GCF_948465745.1). Lineage (NCBI taxonomy): Eukaryota > Viridiplantae > Streptophyta > Magnoliopsida > Caryophyllales > Amaranthaceae > Chenopodium > Chenopodium album. The sequence goes on from NC_137838.1 coordinate 77,402,406, forward strand.
ACCCAAGGGCATTATTTGCTCATTTCGATGATTATTGCTCATTTTATCATCCCAGGAGCAAACAAATACCTTTAGGTGCACTGTGCACCCGGTGTATATAACACTCTCTTGTTATTACTTGGTCTTATTGGGAGTTTTCGTCTTTTACTCACTCTCATTTCAAACCGTAATTAAAGTGTTAACATCAAATTTTATTACTCCTCCCAAATCAACGGACACCCTCCCAAACAACTTAAACCACGATTAGTTGGTCATAGTCACATACTCACAAACCACATTAAGTCACCCACTATATAGGATAATCCTTTTGGATTATATAATAAACTTTGACTTTAATTAATCAATATATAAATGTCCATAATCCAACCCACCAAAACAAGTAGTATTAGGATTATACTGTATACGTAGTATTTTAAGTTAAGACTTTTGTATAGAAAACTTTTTGGTATATCATTACAAAATTTTGTTTACATATTATCTCTAATTATGAATAATTGTGTTAAGATAATCGTACATAAAATCTCATTTACACAAGTCTTAATTCTAGGAGATAATCAAATTGGATGTTATAATATCTCGATAGAATCTCGTTTACATCATTGTGTCCGATTATGACCATCTATACTTTAAATTGTTATTACATGAATGTGGAAAAACCAACTCACCATACCACAGAAAAGGAAGAACACCATATTAGAAAATCTCCCACTAATTGCGACCTTCAACTTCTTCCTTTCTACCCAAAAAAACAAAGCTTCAATACCATAAACCAATAAATAAAGCTCAAATTCACCAAACATTTTCACTTTTTTAGTTAATTTTCTCAAAAATTTCAAAACCCTTTTCTCAAAAAATGGAGGAACAATCATCAACCCTCCTAAATCACACACCCACAAATTATTTAAGAAATTATCTCACTTCCACTTTCTCTCATTTTCTTCCATTAAACCATCCTTGCATCAATGGCGGCTACTCTGAGCTTCGAATTGATGATGATTCCGATGATGGGTCATCATCTGATCAACCTTACTGTAAACCCTTTGTTGTTCTTGATGTAATTTGGAATTTGGGGTTTGTTTTGGTGTCTGCTTTTGTGTTACTTTGCACAATTGCAGAGAAACCTTCTAGCCCTTTAAGGGTTTGGATTGGTGGCTATGCTCTACAATGTTTATTGCATGTGGGGTTTGTTTATTACGAGTTTCGCCGCCGTAATCATGGTGGTTTTGGCGGTGTTTCGGCGCCGGAAGGCCATTTGCAGTCTCACAATAGGTATACTTCTATGCTTTGGTACATCAACTTTGCATTTCTTGTTATTAGTCGTAAATATGATTTCTTTTGGGTTCAATTGAAAGAATTGGGTATAATTATATTTTTTTTGTTGTAATTTTCATGTTAGAGGTGATTTTGATTGGTGGGTTTTGCTTGTAATTGGGTGAAATCCTGAAATGTTTGATATTTGCTGTAGGTGAAAGAAAAAGATTAGCATTTTTGTGATTGGTTTTGGATAGTGGGTTGAGCCTGTGATCGGTTGGATTTAAACACTGGAGAAAAAAAAATTGAAACAAAAAAAAAGAAATTGACATTTTGGAATTGTCATTTAATTTTGTTAGTTTACTGACTTGATGAATATGATGATAGTGATATGACTGATATCTTTGATTAATGGATAGCCAGAATATAGGAAACAAATTTTTTTTGACATGTTTTACATTGCAATTTGGGGGTATTGTGATAATGATTGAAACTGATGTCTTTGGTTGATGGTATATGGTTGTAGTTTGCCAATATAGCCCAAAATCAGTAAATCATAATCAATACTCAGGTAGACTATTCACTATACTTTAAAGTTGTCTTCTGTCATAATTTATGGTTTGGGATTATCTATAATCTATATGTATATAAGTAGGAATTTTTTTATGGCAACATGCAAAGGTTAGGTTTGAGTTAATGGTTGTGGAAGGGCACTGCAATCTTTGTGGTCCTTATTATCTGGTTCATTGAGGGTATCACTGCTAAATCTCAATTGATCTGATTTTCAGTATTATGAAGAGATTGGAATCACTGAACACAGTAGCATCATCCTTTTGGTGGGTTTTTGGATTTTACTGGATCGTGTCCGGAGGCCAATCCCTTTTGCAGGATTCTCCCCGTCTTTATTGGTAAGTACATCTCTCTTTTTGTTTCTATTTATCTCTTCGTTCTAGGTTTTCTTGTTCCATTTTTAAAAATGCTATTGTTTCATAGGAAAGTATGAAACAGTCCTGTGTTAACTATTTAGGATAAAAAAATTACTGGATGAAGTAATGGGAAGAAATTTGATCATGAATTCTAGTTAAGAGAGCTGACAAAGTGACAAGTATGAACAGACTAAAAACTGGGTTGATAGACTATAGCCAATTACTAAGCTCAAGATTAGATATTCTTCTCCCAAGTGATTCTAACCTTGCTTCTAGCGAGTAGTAGGCTATGCTTTGGGGGCTTTTAAAAAAGTTCTTCATTTGTATCTTCTTGTGGTCTCATCTTTTAAAACCTACACTGCTGTAGTTGTATGTTGTTTAGCAAATTTACAACAGTTCACATGTTATTAGTTTCGTTCGATGAAGGTCTATTAGATTTTGGTTGTTATGTTGTTCTGGTCTTGCTGCATTTGAGTGGATTGTTAGGGTTATGTCCCTTACAAGTCAGAATCTAGGTTGGTGCCAGAGGGAGGTTCCTATTTCCTGTAGATTAGCACAGTAAGAAAAAAGATTCATCTTCATTTTAGATTTTTAGGGACAATTTGTTCAACTTTGTGGTATGGCTCTATGTACATCTTGTACAGCCTTAAAACCATGTCTAAGATTGGATCCATATTGGACAGCGGTGTTCTGTTTTCTGGTGAGTAGAAGAAGGAAGCCTTGGGAGCCGTTGGTGATTAACATTTTAGAGTCATGCTGATGCAAATGGGCCAAAATAATTGGGTGTTTGTACGTGTATCAGCAATACTGTTCAGGGGGGTTGTGGAGGAGGTTTTAAGTATCAATGATGGTCATTGGTTAATGTGTGAAATTTGTCCTCCAGCTCCTTTCATGTTGACCCAGATTTCAATTGGGAACAGGGGAAGGTGACTTTGATCTACTGCTAATACCGTGTAGTTAATTCTTTATTAAGTGCTTTAGAGAGCAATTGATAAGTTTGTTGGGCCCTTTCCTAACCCAGTTCTACTGGTCTCCTTCCTTCCTAGCTCATTGGTGGTCGGTCTCAATTCAATATAAGTCACGATGAGTAGATTTATGAAAAGACTTTGAATCCTTTTTATCGGTTGATTGCTAATTTGCTACATCTTTTTCCTTTTTCATGATCCTGGGGAGAATAGCTGTAGCTCATCTGTGTAGCTGTGTGGTGGTAATATGAATCCATTATATTTTCAAAAAATTGAGAAGAGCGCTGAATCTTAATCTGTCTTATGGCTTTGTGAAACTGTTGTATGCAATTCTTTCAATGAAACTTATGGATAGATGATGAAGGTTGTTGCTTTGTTTTATCTTTGGGGCTGTTTGGGCTGTTGGGGTATGGACATTTCCTCCTTTTTTTTTATGCAGAAGATTATTAGGGGAAGGGGGAGGGGTTGCTGCCAAGTTGAATCAATCTGTTAATAGTATGAGAGAAATCATATATGAGTAGATCTTCAGCGGTAGATCTTATTTGCAGGTTCCAGGCTTAGTACATCTTATTCTGCCTTTTAATTCAAGACCTACCATTAAGTATTCTTCTCTCCCCCCCCCCCCCCCCCCCCCCCCCCTTTTTTTCTCTTCCAAATAATGTAGGTGCACAAGGAGTCTGGGTGGAAGTATTGCTGGCTTTCTTTTTAGTTGTTCCTACGTGATTCTTGTTACTATATTTATTTTAAATGAATTGATGGTGTGGATAGCTCATAAAAATTATCTTCTCTATGAGGAGTTGGCTTAGAGATTGAGTGGTTTGATTTGACCATCAAATGTCATCATGTCAGAGCTCCTCAATTCGTTGTATTCATGATTTTAAAGTTTCTTTTTTTCATTTCGGGGGGGAGGGGGGGGGGGGGGGAATATATGATTGTCTGCTTGATATCCTTTCCATTTTCCAATGCCTCATGGAAATCTCTCTACCAATGTTACTGGCATGTTAAGATTTCTTTTATGGAGATATGCAGATGAAAGCATGAAACTAATGACTTTCTGAAAATGATTATTGTTCTCTTTTGGTGCTGAGGTGGAGAGGATGATGAAGCTATGGTTATTGTATGCTTTAGAGGATCTGTATGTTACTAGGTGGTTATAAAGGGTATATATATACACTTGGTTTTTTTTTTTTTTTTTTTTTTTTTGGGGGGTGGGGTGGGGGGGGGGGGGGATCAAAACAATGATATTTTTTCTTGGTACCTGAAGCCCTAAACAGAGTTGTGTATATTGGTGCTGTGGGTCAGCCTCCCTTGACAGCCATGATAGTTGTGGGCACGAGGAGAGATGATTATGGTTGTGGCTTCGTGGTTACGGTGATTATATCGCATGCTCTGGAGGATGTTTATGTTGGTGTTGTGGGTTAGTCACCCTTGATAGCGAAGATAGTTGTAATTTTGGCTAATGTATATTGAAATTGTGGTTACGGAGTGGAGGCAAGTGGACAAATAGATCCCTCCATGGCTTTGGTTGGATCTTAGAATTGGAGGACCTAGCCAAGTCAGTTCAGGCTAGCTTAATCATTTGACTGGCTCAATCTTTAACTCTTGTTATGAAGCTAGACTGTTGTAGTTTTGATAAGTTAAATGATTTGCCCCTAAGGTACCTTTAAGGTAAAAAAGATGAAGGCCTGCTCTGAGTTAAATCCTCTGAATTGAAGTGGGCTGATTTTTTGGGCGTTGCTGAATGAACCACTAATTTCACTTTCTGAACCCATGTCAGCTTGCAAATTATCATGGTGCTTTCTGAATAGAAGCCATTTCAGACAGGTTTCACTTTGTACGAGGACGAGTGCGCCTACTTGTTTGGGACAGGGTTAAGGAGGATCTTAAGTTGTGCTGGTGGTGAGTGCGGAGGATGTAGTAGTAATTTTGGGCAAGAAAAGGAGGACAATCTGTAGCTTTTGCATTGGCAAACACGTGGTAGATTTGGAGTTATGAATAAGTAGAATGTAGCATAGGTTGGATTTCTACCTTAGTAACCTGAAACAAGAGGAATGAGGATTGGTTGTAACCTTACCATGCCAAACCAAACACGGTGGGACTCAAGACTTGTTACTTTGTTAGTTCTTTTCTCGTCACAGTGTTACACACGTACACCGTTGTTGATTTATCCTCATCCTTCCTCGTATATAGATTTGTCCCTTGGTTCATTTGTGTATTCACCATGCTATTTCCTGCTCTTTACATATGATTACTGAACAAGATTCCAACCCTGTCCCCACCCACCCCCACCTAGAAAGAACTATGTGCAAGTCTTTGGATATTTTTTTTTCTTCTTCTTTTGGTGCTAATGAAATAATCAGTTATGAATTATGATGCTTATCTTAATACTCAGTAGGAGGCAAAAGTTCTAAACTTTTATTCAGACTCGGATACCCATAAATCTATAACTGACACAAATGTGTCCAAGTGTTTGGCTCATCTGTTTGTCGTCATGAATGCCGAAGTTTCTGTACCAATGTTGGAGTATCAAGGATGTACTTGGGGTAAAATGAAGAGTCTGGTTAAGATAGGTTCTGTTACCATTCTTGGACAATTTGTGACCATTCTCATATTCCATTAGTTTAGATTGTTTTCTTTTGATCTTTCTTTTGCCTCTGCATTTGATATCATTAAGTTTTTGGTTTTATTAAATACATTTGGGTTTTCTTATTTTCAAGTTTTGCAATAATGACATGGAGTATTTACGTTGTGGTACTGGTGCTATAGTTTTCAGATGTCATCCTCTTAGTTTCTACATATTGTCAGTATATATATATGCTACTCAGGGTTGTATTCTTATGCTCAAGGAACATGATGTTGAATTTTTTTTTGTTGAATTGCAGGTTAGCTGTAGTATTCCTGGCACTCGATGTGTTCTTTATGATATTTTGCATAGGAATGGCCTGTATAATTTGCCTTGCTCTTTTTTGTTGTATCCCAATTGTGGCAATTGCTTATGCCATGACGATTAGAGAAGGAGCATCTGAAGATGAGATCAGACTACTTCCAAAGTATAGGTTCCATCAGTCTTATGCATTAAAGATGTCTGCCTCTGTGGATTTGGGAAATATGAATGCTGCTGACGAACTAGCCTTGCAATTTGAAAATTCTGTGAGTGGCACCGCCTTTTATATTTTATAAGACCATACTGTATTTTTTATGCTTGGAAAACATTTCCCTCTTTTTTCTCATTGAAAAAAATTCTAGCCGGTAAGTTTAAGCATGCTGATATGCATGAAGGATATCTTTAGTGTTTGGCAAAGGCCTGCAGTCCATTAGTTTTTTTGGGATAATGATGGAAATATATAAATTGAAATCAAGTTCACAGTACTGTAAATACTATACAATGTGTCCCTGTGATCTGACTTGTTTGTGTCTTTTGCAGGAATGCTGTATATGCTTATCACGGTACGTGGAAGGAGCAGAATTATGCACCCTTCCATGCAACCACAATTTCCATTATGGATGCATCAGCAGATGGCTGCGGATAAATGCTACCTGTCCGCTTTGTAAATTTAATATCAAGGCTAAAGGTGATGCATTGGTCTAATAAGAATATGCTCTCTGAAGCTGTGATTATTAGCTCAGTCAGTTAACTGTTCTCCCCTCAAAATGAAGATCGATAGTGATGAAGCACTGCTGATTTCTCACCGATCTGTTGGCACTTGGTAGCTACTAATAGATCATGTAGAAAGGCAATATGTAGAGAAAACTGTTTCCCCCGGCTTCTGTAATCTTAACTGTTAAATTAGTGTAAATAATCAATTTTTAATTTTAGGTCTCTTTCTAACTCACCATAGCATCAATTTTCTTTGGTTTTCAAATCTTGAAGCAATAATTGATACAATGCTGAAAATAATGTAGTATGACTCCGTATCACAGAGTTGCTACGAGTTTTGCCTGTAAAGAAGAAGGCACGAGTCGCACGTCTTTGTAACATTGAAAGCATGCTAGCTTTGCCTAACTATACCCTTTCCACCTCTAGATAATTTTGACTAACTACTGGGACTATGCTCTCCGGCTCTCCCTTCCACCCCAGGCTTTAAACCTGAATTTGAAAAAAAAATACACACTAAACTTTAAATTAACTGAACTTCATCTAACCCACCCCAATATATATTGGAAATTAAGAAAGGCCCTCTTATAGTTCTATGAGCCTTTATTATTATCATTTTTTAAGAAATATTTTGGTTCTTTTTTACTTGGAATGAATGAATTTGAATTGAGCTAAAATGAAATAAAAACATAGAAAGCAAATTGACTGAACTAAACTAAATTGAAAACCAAATCCTAACTAACAGGGTATTACACCCCTAAACCAATTCATGCGCGTGAAAGGGCCAACATTGGGAGAATTAAGGGGTAAAATTAAAGCCAATTCTAGGAAAAATGATCTACATTGCCCTTGATAGATTGTTGCAAACAGAAAAACAAGTACAAATTGTTCAAACATATACATTCTGCTGAATTGGAAAAAGTTGTGCATATCTATGTTTCTCATCAACTTCGGCATCTACAGGACAAGATTTCTCTGCTAGAACAAAATACAAAACATGCTACAAAAGGAGTATTAAACATTTTTTTTTTCTTAAGCCAAACAGTTAGTAACCTGGCTGCTGCTTCTCTTACACATTCTTGAGCTTCTTCATCTTTGAAGGTGGCCATCGGCCCTTCTTCCTCATCTTTCTTTTTCGCATTAGACGATTCCTCCGGAGTCTAATCTTCTTTGCCAATTTCATCTTTAACTTCTGTTCAAGCTTCATTTGCAACTTTGACTCCAGTGGAAGATTCTCAACTGATTTCTTATCTTCCTCATCTGGTGACTGATCTCCACCTTCTCCAACAGGCTCCTCTGCAGCTGAGACCATTGCAACGACAATGCCTCTCTTTTGAGCAATTACGGGTCCATGAGCCTGTAAGCTGTGTCCAAAGGTTGGATGCAATGCAACACACACATTTTGCAGCCTGATTGCTGAAAGTCCACCAAAAAAAGTCAGTCATCCATTAGGACGTATAGCAAAGTAAACAGGCCAGGCAACAACATTCATGTTCGATTTCTAATTCGAATATCATTCCAACAGTACATGTACATTAATACTCCATACAATGATTTTCTAAGATTCATTTTCTTCAACAATCTGCATTTGATTATCTATACAAGACACCTCAAAACCTTGCTAAGAACCACTACTCTGATATCTTATCGAGGCGATTACCAATATGGCATAATTGGCATCTACAAGGAACATTACCAAACACCAAAAAGAAAGATGCAGAAAGACAACCTGTACATAACTCGTTTCGAGCTTACTCAAGAACATTGCTGCAAACAGCCTTACAAGAGTACTAGGGAACCAAGTGGGGTGTAGTATGTCCTAATTCTTATGAATAATAGCAAATTGTAAGCAAATTCAGGATTATAAAAGGTCCCACAAACGAAAATTTTCATCCTAATCCCATAAAACTTTAAGGTTACATAAATTAAAATTCAATCTATTAGATTATACTGGGGAAAAAGACAGTAAATTTGGGAAACCCAATTGAACCCAGAACAAGAGTACAAAGTCAAATTGGTGCAAATCTCATCGATGCAACATTAACAAGATTGAATTGAATAAATGATTAAACAGATTATTTAAAGCATAAGCTTAGCTTAAAATTTGACCCAAAATTACATCAATTAAAGAAGCACTCCAACTGCTCGACGAAATTCCCCAATAAAATACAAAAGCAAGATAACCCCAACTAACAGGGCAAAGCAGAATACAGAAAATGGGTGTTAAAGCAGTAAAACAATTAAACCAAGTAAAACACAAACAGATAAACAAAACTCAGAATTCAGCAAACATGATGATGAATGAGTTGTATAATATATGCATTAAATTCAAACCCAGAAATTGAAAATGAATAAAGTAATGAAGAAAATACTCACGGAAGGAAGAAGAAATAGCAATGGAGGTGAAAGGAGGAGCAGAGGAGAGAGAAAGGAGAGGTGAAAGGAGAGCCATCTCTCTGCTTAGCGCAGTAGAGTGGGAGCGTGGCTTTTGGATAAGCTTTTGTAAAGATGGCGGGGATAAAATAATATCACATGGGATGAAACAAGAGGTGATCAACATCGACCCGCTGTGAAAATAGGCGGGTTGGGGCAAGTCTAAAATCGTTTTTTTAGTTAAAAATTCAAATCTAATTCGAAAAAAGCCTGACAAACCTATTATTTTTTTTTTGTGGGTTTGGACATGAGATATCATGTTAACTACTGAGCTAATAATCACAGCTTCAAAGAGCATTTATTGTACAAAAGGTTGATCGATTTAAATAGCAAATGAAAATTTTAAAATATATATGAAGCAAAACGGTGATGGTGTTTTTTATGTGTGGTTGACCACACCGTATGGCCGGAGTTACTTATTTAGAGGTTACTAAGTCGGTCAATAGTTACTTATTCTGGGTTTACTCAATCTGTCAAGGGCTACTTATCCTAGGGATACTCCGCTGGTTAGCACGTTTTCTATGTGAGAGTAACCTCTGATTGATCAAGTAACCCCTGACCAAAATATCCCCGATCGACCGAGTAATTCATGATTAAGTAGCCCCGGCCCTAGCCGACCAAGTAAATGAGTAATCATTGAATAAGTTTACCCTGATTAAGTAACCCGATCACACGATGTAGCAAGCCACACAAGAAAATTAGTGAAACGGTGAAGGTGAATGTTGTAAATTATGAGTTAATTAATGTTTAATTTTATCCTCAGATTTAGCATACTATTAATTAAGATTGCAGCAATTATAGATGATTGAAAGCATCTAATTAGATTGCTACTTGATTGAAAATTATAATAATAATTAAGATTGCAGCAATTATATGGCCTTTAAAATGTTTATTTACATGTTTTGTACTAAGCTCCCTCAATCCTTAAATTACATTCCTATTACTACTCCCTCCGTTCCGAATACTTCGACCATTTTGGTCTAATTTAAGTCCGAAAATAATTGATCCAATTGCATTAAAATACCCACAAACTATTTGTGCAAAATTAGTTTCCCCCATATAAAATTTTGTTTTTTCATGTATTTTTAATACTTTATCTCTCTACTTTTTTACAAATCCCGTGTAAATTTATCTTTCTAATATGTTTTTATTTCTTTTTATTTAAGTTTCTTAATAACCGCGAAATCAACCCTAAAGGGTTGAAGTTTTGGGGACGGAGGGAGTAGCTAGTATTTATTCCTCACATAGGGTTGGTTTGGTAAATGGTTTTTCATTGGCTTTTGACTTTTGGATTTTTCATTTGGTCAAACATCCAAAATTTGTGTTTGGTAAATGGCTTTTTCAGCCAGCTTTTCAGCTGGCTTTTATGCCAAAATGAACAAGCTACTTGGAGAAGTTTTTGGCTTTTGGCTACCTAAGTTACTAATAACATCCAACAACCAATTTTACCAAATATGTTTTTAGACTAATAAAAAGTCAAACAGCCAACAAAAAAGCCAATACAACCAGCCAGTCAAACCAGCCGACAACCAGCAACCAATTGCCAAACAAGGCCATAATAGAGAAGTAGAAATGTAATTTAGGGACGGAGATAGTAGTATAGGCACATGCACGGAATGGTTCATATGTGAAACCTTAGAAGTTTTCATGTGATGTTGACCTATGACTTCAAAAAAACATCTATTCATTATGTCTAGTTTAAAAATATACAAATATACGGAGTAATGTTATCCGATTATAAAAGGGAAAAATATTTATAAAATTAAAAAGAAATGAATTATATTTAAATATATAAGGGAGATGAGAGTGAGGGATAACTCAAGTGGTTATTAGAGCTTTTCTATAATTTCAAAATTATAAAAAGTTGATAAGACCCTACATGACTATATTTTACTTTATGTATAAGCGTGATGAAATAATGTAAAAGTCCAGTTGTTGCAATAATACTAGAACGGATGAAGTATTTAACATGTTTTAGATAAAATTTGCTTTAAATAAGTTATTTTAAAAATAAGGAAATTTTGTCTAGAATTACCCTAAATATAGGATCATTTGTGAACAACTATTTTTTTTTTTGTTTTTTTTTTTGGAACTACCCACAAGTTACAAAACGTTTGAGTAGCACTACCCGCTAACGTTTTCCGTCCAATTAAGACGTTATTGAGCCCACTTTTTTCACTTTTCCCACTTAATTAACTCCCCTAATTACCTTCTCTCTCCTCCCTAATTAACTTCCCCTCCATTCTCACTCAAAAATCCAAAAGATTATACTCAATCAATTGAATACAAATTCTCAATTATTCAAGTAATGTTTCACACTTTCCTTTTAATTCATTGTTTATTGTATTTGTATACAAGTTTTAATTGAACGCAATTAACATAATTAGGGTGTAAATTAGGGATTCGGATTAGGGTTTATGGGTTCAAATAAATTTGGGGGGTTTTTGATTTCTAGGGTTTAGGGGTTCAATTGAGTTCTAGGTTTCGGTTATTTTGACTTTGAGATTGAATTCAATTGCATTTTAATTACTAATTGGTCATTGCAACTGCTAGGATGTCTACTTGACCATTGTAATTGATAGGATGTCTAAATTTGGGGGTTTTAATTTCTAGGGTTTAGGGGAAGTTAATTAGGGAAGAGAGAAAAAGTAATTAGGGGAGTTAATTAAGTGGGAAAAGTGATAAAGTGGACCCCATTAATGTTTTTTTGGACGGAAAACGTTAATGAGTAGTGTTACCCAAACTTTTCTTAACTTTTGGGTAGCTCTTAACAAATAAAAAAAAAAAAAACGGGTAGTTGTTCACAAATGACCCTATCTTTAGGGTAGTTCTAGACAAAATTTCCTAAAAATAATTATAATCAAAGCAAAATTAATACTTCATATATAAATAGTGCAAAAAAATTCAAAGCGTGTCAATAATTATTTGAGACAAAGGAAGTATTAAACTGTTCTGATTATGGGGTACGATCCACAAGCAAGTAACATAAGGATACTCCACACCCTCAATTCTTTAATTGTTGGAAAATTTAACAACAATAAACCAACTTTTGCTCCATTCTCCCAAAATGGACCAACCTTTAAATCTTCCAAAAATAGACACAAGTTTGTATTTTTTCTCCCAAATTAGACCAAGCAGGTCACTTGACTTGTTATACCAGGTTGCAATCCATGTGTCAAGTCCTTATTGGTTAATTTTTCTTTAAAAATATTTTGATAATTGATAAAAAATAATTATTTTAATTTTTAAAATCAAATAATTAAAAAATAAAAACATCCTCCCTTAGTCCCTTTCCCCACCACTGCCAGCCCTACTCCCCACTAGCCACCTCTCCCCGGCCAACCGGCGGCCGACGCTTAACTGCAAGCAGCACCTCAACACACAAAAACCAATCAACCAAGATCAAATCCGACACCAAGATAAAAATCGATCCCCTTTAATTTCTCTGATCCGATCTCCTCTAATCGGATCTCATTCTACCCAGAAAATCATCAATGGCACGCCACCGCATCACCGCCTCGCCTTCTTCTTCTTCTTATCAATTATCATGTGGAACAATCGACCCATAATACCCATCGACAAACTCAAACTATACTTTAAAAATTGAATTTTTTTTGCTCAATTTATTTATGAGAAATTTATGAGGGTGATATCGTGTGGAACTTTCACAAGAATCACAACTATGCTTAATTGATTGTGGTAGGGATATTTAGCAATTGATGTTGATGATAAAATGGGTGTGGAAATTATTTAACTATGATTAATTGTTGCCGGAATCTAAGTTTCCGATGACGATGAAATAGATTACTCCATCAAACCTGAGTTTTATAATTCTGATCTTGATGACAAGGATGAGTCATGGGTGGCTAGAAAAAGAAAGTTCCACGAAAGACGTCATGCTCAGCTCGCAGTGGGTGGGGGGAGGAGGGCTAGCAGTGGTGGGGGTGGAGGGCTGGCGGTGGTCGGAGTTTTTGGTTTGTTTTTTTTTTTTAATTAATTTATTTATTTATTTATTTTGTTTTGTTAATATTTTAAATTAAAAAGATAAATAAATGAAAAAAAAGAAGTGACCGGTTATTTAGGTCATAAGTCAACTTGGTCTAATATGGGAGAAAAAATGCAAACTTGTGTCTATTTTGGGAAGATTTAAAGGTTGGTCCATTTTGGGAGAATGGAGCAAATGTTGGTTTGTTGTTGTTAAATTTTCCTTAATTGTTTTGTAATGATAATATAAGCTTCAATTCCAATGCCCCTAAGAAAACCAAGAATTACAATATAGAAACAAAACTTATTAATTATTTAAGAAGTACATCAATTACATTTGCATTACATTTTATATTCTAAGGAGGTCACAACAACATGAATCACTATTGATGCAATCACAATTGTCTCCATATCTACCGGAGTAACCGGACTTAACTAAGCAAGCATCCAAACATGATTCATACGAGCAAGATGTTAGAGGAAATGGATACTCGGCACATACTTTTGGATCACCTGCATGAACGCTACCTGATTTTTAACATTTCAAATGAACATCTAAATCAGTGATGCACTTGTATATGAGCAAGGATTTTAAAAATTTACATATCTCTAATGAATAATAATAATAATAATAATAATAATAATAGTAATAATAATAATAATAATAATAATAATAATAATAATAATAATAATAATAATAATAATAATAATAATAATAATAATAATAATAATAATAATAATAATAATAATAATAATAATTACCATATGGGAGCAAGAGCAATGACATTATGAAGAACAAAGTAAAAAATCCCTTAGCCATGGATGATTTTGATGATAAAAATAAATAATTACAAAATTTCTTGAATGTAAAGAATTTTGTGTGCAATTTTCAGAATTTATATTCTAGTTTATATATCTCTATTATATAAGCCAAGGGAGGATGTGGTATCTATGTGATATTATTGCATCAATACCCTTACTCATCCTATCAATTGAATATCTCATAAACCACTATATGATATAATATGAAATCAAACCTTTTCTTAAAAAAAAAAATGAAATCAAACATGATTATGTCATAAATGTCAATCAAGTCGCAATCAAACTAGATGCTTTCTATCATCTACAGGTCTAATTTTAAGGGGCGTAATCTCATCACTATTTATAAAAGTATAACAAATATAACTGAAGCTAAATGTGTAAACAAAAATTTTAAAGGTCATATTTGTCTCAATACGTACTATTCATAAAATTAAGTTTGGTCATACTTTTAAAAAGGTACTCCGTATATAAGGAAATTGAAGGAACAAGATAGGGAATCATGTATGATTTCTAAGCATCAATGCATGATGCTTAGAAATCATGAATAGAAGGAACAAGATAGGGAATCATGTAAGATTTCTAAGCATTATGCAGCAAATCATGAATTGTAGCCAAATACAACTAGTACTAACTGATTTGGAATCAAGTCTTTGTGAAATTGTGAGTTTACCTATATATATATATATAAACTAGAATACAAATTATCAAAATTGCGCACAAAATTCTTTACATTCAAGAAATTCATCTGTAATTACTTGTTTTCATCATCAGAATCATCAATGGCTAAGGGATTTTTTGCTTTGTTCTTCATAATATCATTATTCTTGCTCCCATATGGTAAGTTATCGGATGATTTTTATTATTATTTTTTTTTTTTTTGGAAAAATGGACGATTTTTATTATTAGATATATGTAAAAATTTAAAATCCTTGCTCATAAACAAGAGCATCACTAATTTAGATTTTTATTTCAGATGTTCTATGTCAGGTAGTGATTCATGTTGTTGTGACCTCGTTATAATATAACAACGTTATGCAATGTAATCAATGTAATTGAACAAAAAAAATTAAATTATAGACTATTTATAAAAAAAATTAACTATTTATAGACTGTACTATAAGAAGTCATAAAGGTACGGGTGAAAATCGATCCCAGTATCTCCTAGAACCGAGAGAGAAGCTTTAACCATTTGAGTTATCCCTCATTCTCATATCTCATATCTCTAGATTAACAGTACATAATGATTGTGAATTTGCAATGTGAAATAATTATTGATTCGGAAGATCATAATCATGATTATATATATATATAAGGATCAAAGAAGGGAATTGCATATGATTTCAATCTTCAAAAAAAAAATGTAGTAGCCTTGTCCTAATTAGTAATTATGTAGTATCATATTATAATGGAAAAATTGCTCCCATAAATCCCAACTTTGCCGCGTCCGCCCAAATTAATCCCTACTTTTGATTATTATCTATTACACCCAACTTTAGGGGGTATTAATTTCTATTGCACCCAACAGGTCACCCAACCTGATGTAGCAGTTACCTATTCACGTGTCAGCATATGATTCGCTTAAAAAAAATTAAAATTAAAATTAAAAAAAAAAAAAAAAACACCTTCTCTCTCCTCCCTTCTCCCCCTTCCCTCTCTGCTTCCTCCCCACATCCCTTCCCCCACGGCCACCCGCAATCAGCCGGCGGCAGCACTACCTTCCCTTCCCACCTCCGTATCGCCGCCTCCCAGCCCACCTCCCCGCTTCCCCTTCCCCTTACGCACTTCACACACGTACTCCACCAACCTCCCTGCTTCCCTTTCCCTGCAACTCCACCAACTTCCCGTTGCAACCACGACCACCAGCAACAACCTTGCAAACCACCTCCCCTTTCCTCTTCGATCACCTTGCAAACCACTCAAAATCCCCCAAATCCTAACCCTTAACCCTAACATTCGAAATACTACAAAAACGGCAACAAAATCAGCCACCAACGGCCGAAATCGGCCGATAAAGGGTTGAAATCAACCATTCAGGCCCATTATCGACTGATTTCAGCCATTTGTGGCCAATTTAGGTGGTAGATTTTGGGGAAGGGGGTTGTTTTATGGTGGGGAAACAGTCGTGCGGTGTGCGGTGGTGGTTGGCCATTTTCGCCATTGTGGTGGTCGATTTGGTGAGGGGGCTGTGGTGGTTTTCGGTTGTGGTGGGTGTGGTCGTTTTGTTGTTGTTGCGGTGGTGGAAGAGAGCAGGGGTTAATGGCGTGGCTGTGGTGGAGATTGATGGTGGTTTCGGGTCGGTTTTTGTGGAGTAGATGGTGGCAGTGGTTGCGAGTGGTTTGGTGGTGGGAGTGTGTGACTGGTGCGTGGCTGATGGTGTTGTTGGTGTTGCGGGGTGAAGGTTGTAGGTGGAGCTGGTGGTTGATTTTGTTGGACTGGAGCAGGGGGCTGCGTGGTGGTTGATGGGAGGTGGTAAGGGAGTTGCGTGGGTCTGGATGTGGGAATGGAAGCAGGGGAGATGCGAGATGGAGTTGGGATGGTGGTGGCGCTGCTGTTTGCGGCGGCTGGTGGTTGAAATTGGCGGCTGGTGGTGGTGGTGCGGTGGTGGAGGTGGGGCAAGTGCTGTATTAGTTTTAGGAAATTAATTTTTTTACTGTTTTCATTTTTTTTTAATTTTTTTTTAATTTTTTTTTCCAACCAATTACATATTGACACGTGTGCAAAAAAAATTAATTCACAAATGTTAACCTGATTAACCGGTTTCAGGTAAATTGGGTGCAATAGAAATTAATACCCCCTAAAGTTGGGTGCAATAGATAATAATCAAAAGTAAGGATTAATTTGGGCGGACGAGGCAAAGTTGGGATTTATGGGAGCAATTTTTCCTATTATAATTGGAAAGTAGCAGGGTTTTTGTGCATTTGCCAATGTATATAAATAGAATACATGTAAATCTAAATTGCACACAAAATTGTTTGTTTTCTTTTTCATTATAATCTATGGCTAAGAAATTTCATACTTTGTTCATCATATTATTAGTGTTCTTGCTACCATATGGTAAGTTATATATCGACGATTAATTGAAGTGTATTCTTAATATTAGAGCAAATTTTATGTAATTTTTGTAAAATTCTTGCTTAATTACAAGCATATCACTAATTTAATTTTTCATTTTCATTGGTGAATATTATTGATATCAGGTACTATGTGTGGTAGTGGTGGTGGTCGACCAGTATGTTCTGAGTATCCAATTATTGTTACACCATGCAATATTAATATTTGTAAAGCTTCTTGCTTAGCTGAAGGCAGTAGATTTGATAATGGAGGTTGCATCAATTACTTTTCATGTTGTTGCGACATATCCAACATTGATGATACATCGTAGTACAATTCAATTCACTAGTAGAAAAAACGTCATTTGATTGCTTGCTTAGGGTGTATTTATATTGAAGATGCAACAATTTGTGATGTAATCTTGAATAATTAATGTTTGGCGCTTTGGTTTGAGTGTGTTCTATTAATTTGATTTTCACTTATTTTAACTAATTGAACTTGGAAAATGATATATATAGCCCTTAGGACTACATATAAGCATTAAAAATACTCTAAAAATGTTTATATTTGGAAAATCATGACAAATTCACACTAATTACACTAATTTATGCGTGTTTTTGTCTGAATTCCTAATTTTATACATTTTCCAAGAGTATTTTTAATGCTTATACATAGCCTAAGGGCTAATGGGCTATGTATAACATTACCCATTGAACTTATCTAAACCTTATTAAAACTTACTTTAGCTGTAATTTGTATTTGGGTAACCCTTATCAGAACTTATTAAACATGAACCGAACTTATCTGAACTTAGGACCTGTTCTCTTCAGCTTAATTTTAGTTCAGTTCAATTGAACTCTATTCAGTTCAGTTTAGCTCTCAGTTTGTAAATCAGAATAAGCCCTAATTGGCTTATTACACCTGAAATACCTAATTAAATTCCATATACACTTAATGCTGTATGTTGACCTAATTATCCGTAATTGCGCCCATTTAGCCCAATAAATTCTATATTGCACACCTTAATACTATAAGTCGTTAATTTAACCCCCCTTGTGAAGACCCTAATGTATGAGAAATATAATTGGGGTTATATGTATGGGTGTAATTAGGGATATATGGGGTTAAATGAATGTAATTAAGGGTTGATATCTGGTTTGTACAACCGAATGAACAAATTATAGAAATATAATGAACATATAGCAAGAGGGCTCGTGAGTCGTGGCTACTTCCCCAACCTACCACCCCTTATCTATATCGACATTTATACAATAATTTATTATTAAGTCATGTTCACTTTATCTTATTTTTGCATAATATAAATTATTTTTAATTTATTGAATTGAAATTATTTTTACAAAACTAAAATTATTTTTACGGATTAAAACTTTTTTTTATTGATAATCTAGTATATTCGCTCCTTACAATGACTAATGTTAATGAACATATTTCTATAACCTTCTAAAAAGAGAAAACATGGTTTGCATCAAAAGGGCAGTTGCACAATATATTGTTTCCTATAAATTCCATCCATGTCCCTTTTATTTATTTATTTTTTTTTATTTCCCTTTTTTTTTTCTTTTTTTTTAAAATTTGTACAGAATTTTCTACAGTTCAACCGTTTTCATGGGTTGTGGTGTTGGCAAAGTTTGTTTTTATCCCTTTTTATTTATTTATTTATTTTTATTTCCCTTTTTTTTTTCTTTTTTTTTTAAAAAAAATTTGTACAGAATTTTCTACAGTTCAATCGTTCTCATGGGTTGTGGTGTTGGCAAAGTTTGTTTTTATCCCTTTTTATTTATTTATTTATTTTTTATTTCCCTTTTTTTTCTTTTTTTTTTTTGAATTTGTACGGTTTCCCTTTTTTTTTTTTCTTTTACAAGGTGATAATTGCTAAAATGGACTAAACAGAAGGTGGTAATTGTCAAAATTTCCTAATTACATATTAGTAAAAATAATTTTAAAAAAAAATGTCAATTTAGGAGTGAATCAAATAAGATTACTCATGACTATTTTTCCAATATTCAAATGCATT
The DNA here is from genome assembly GCF_948465745.1 of Chenopodium album. Lineage (NCBI taxonomy): Eukaryota > Viridiplantae > Streptophyta > Magnoliopsida > Caryophyllales > Amaranthaceae > Chenopodium > Chenopodium album. Next base: position 77,421,468 of record NC_137838.1, read on the forward strand.
TATCACTAAAAGGTCAAATGAATGTGTATGATAAAGAATAGAAGAAGATATATGTCGTCGTAACTTTTAAAATAATTTTATATTATACTAAGTTAGGGCAGCTAACACATGCCATATACAATTAGCCATATTCAAAAAGCACTTTTGGTTTGGCTTTTGTCTAAACTAAAGTTATTGCATCATTAATAACGAGGGACAAACTATAAACAAATATTTTTAGAGGTATCAATATCCGCACACTATTATAAAGAGTTTTAAAAAAAAGGCATTTATCATTAATGAGGATAGAGAATAAGATAAATATTTTAGAGAGTACAATCTAAATTTTCTTAAACTTTTAAAAATGCAGGGATATAGATTGTAGTCAGCTTAAGTATTTGAATGAACATAGGTGACCCAAAATATAATTAAAGTATATTTATTATTTTTTGAGGATGATTATGAGAAATAAATATGATATTTATATTACGTACGTAGGCTCACTCTTTGTACCAAATATTATTGTAAGCCTTTGCATCCAAGCAATGATTTTTACTAATTAATTATTAACGTTATTATTCACAATACATCACATACACTTTCAATTTAACATGTTTTTTTTGTTTTTTTTTTAATGCAATCTAACTTAATTATTTGTAGGGTTGTTTATGTCAACGGTAATTTTTTTTTTCTTCTTTTTTTACAGCTTGGTTGTTGAATAATATGATTATATTTCTATGGAGTATTAGTTTTGGTAAAAATGATCCATAATATTATTAATAATTAATTTTTAATGCATATTAGATTTTTACATTACATTTTTTAATTTATACAATTTAAATATTTAATTTATAGGTTGAAAATTTTATAATAATTATTACAGTTGGTTGATGCGTGCGTAGCACGCAGCGACCCAACTAGTTTAATAAGGGAAATTGTTCCGTGTACCCTTAAGATTTTACAAAATGCACCGTGTACCCCTGAAAACTTTCAAATGCACCGTGTAACCCAGAGTTTTGTAAGAACTTGCACCAATACCCCTAGACTCATATAACAAATGATAATTTTGTGAAATTGAGACCCATATAGGCTATAAGCATCAAATTCTATTAAATTGTTACAGTGTAATGCTAAAGTATTTAATTATCAAGCAAACTTAATTGATAAATCAAATTCTAACACCCTAAAGTTTAGGATTTAGAATGATTGATGGAGTTCAAATTTTGATGTAATTTATGTTTTTAGGCGGTTTTACACTTTTACTCCATATACTACATATAAAGTACTAAAAATGAGTCAGTGTGTGTGGGCATAATTTTAATTTGATAAGTCAATGATATGTGCATTTGTAAGACGATATGTGGTGCAATTTTATACAAACCTCAAGGGTACATGTATTTGAAAGTTTTCAAGAGTACACAATGCATTTTTCAAAACCTTAGGGATACACGGAACAATTTCCCTTTTAATAAACTAATACTACATCCGTTTCATATTATTTGCCACAATTTGACCTAAAGTGCGAGCGTAAAATATCTAATCGTTGCAAATAATATAAAGCGGAGATAGTATTTCTTTTACTAGATTGAAATTATTTTTCTACGAAGTACTATATTACTCCGAATTATTTTAAGGTGAAGAAAACCGGACCTAGATTTTAATTAAATAACATGAAAATCCTATAGCACGAGAAAAATGAAATAAATTGCCGCATGAGAATTATTGGTCATGTTGACATACTAATACTATGCCAACCTCCTAAATTTGAGGCTAAACAAACCATTACATCACCCCCCACAATTCCTTGGATTTTGGAAGATTTGCTGTCTGAAAGATAGAGATGAAGAAATAAGGGGAAAAAAATTCATAGGATTGTGTAAAATCTGGGGCAAGATTAATTGATTGTATTGTATGATTAGCAGGGGAAGCTGGTAATAATAAGATCATACATCTTAATCTTCCCTTCTTCTGCATTGCCCACCAACTGTTTGATAAAATTCCCCTGTGAAAAAAATTCTATCAAATAAGTATGATTTTGATGATGGGTGTTAGATTATAGCCATGGATGACCAAATACAGATCCTTAGTAGGCGTAATAGCATGACTCCTGATGGGGGTTCTTCTTGGAATTATGGGTCTCAATCTATGCATTCGACGCGCTCGTCGAAACCTGAGAGGCTCTATAAAGTTTGGCCTGGGAACAATGTATGTGTTACTCTGTTTTGCTATGATCTTTTATGTTTTAAATGTTGTTATTCATTGTATTTTTGAATTTGGAAATGTGGGGTTTTCATGTTATTATTTAGTACATTTTGGTGTTAGCCATTTGATATGAATTGTGATCATTGCCTATTTTGATAGTTGACAAAACATGAAAAGTTTCCTGATTTTGAATTTGCATTGATGCTAAATTGCTGATTGATGGTAATTAGTTGAGCACTATATTAGCTTGACATGGGTATAAGTGTATGACATGCTAGGACTCGAAATTCTAGACATGGAGATTATGTGTTTACAACTTCACTGAAATCTCCGTGTACCTTTCACATAACAAATGCATATGAAAACATTTTAGGTGGACTTGTTAGCTAGTTCTTGTTGAAACTCTTATATTAGGTTCATTTGTGAGGATTGTATAGCATAGTGTTTTAAATCTCAGTTTTCTTACGTTTCTTTTCTCCACCAATATTTCTTTAGTGATGAGCAAGGAATTAATTAATATGTTGGATTGTTAAGTTTAAGACAACATTACATGAAATTAGAATAAAGAATCGAAGTAACTTAGGCTAAGCATGTGTCCACGGTCTGTTTGCTCAATTGATGTCATTTTTCCTGATTTTTATTGGCAATATGCTACTATGGGTGTGGAGCTGTTTCATGTGAATACAAGATTTGGAAGATCAAATCAAGGATTTTTTATCTAATTTCATTTTATTTGATAAAAGTTTACTGATCGGGGATAATAGTTTGATTCCTTTACAATCATGCTGGCCAAAGTGAATCAATGTTTACATGTGATGTTGTGTATCTTTAACTTGAATGAAAACTCTGTTTATCCTCCAAGCCTTTTTAGATAAAGTTGAGAATTTTGGTTGTATTTACTTTTTTACATTAAGATTGCCAAAACTATGCGAGGAGTAGCTTTGATGAACACCCCCCTGTTGTAGTGAAAGTTCCTGCTGATTAGGCAGCCTCAAAATGTTTCCTTGTTGCATGCCAGAAATTACAGGCTATTATATACGTTTGTGAGTGTTATATAGCATAATGTTTTCAACACTTTCTTATGTACTTTGTATATTTTTTACTCATTAACAATATGCCTGTTATGAGTAATCTGAGGGATTGAGGTGAAACTTGAAAGGTTAAGGAATTATTAATACGTTGGATTGTTAAATGTACAACAAAATTACATAAGACATAGTAAAGAATCAAAGCAACTTAACTTGAGCATGCTTCCATGGTCTTTTTGTTCGATTGATAATATTTTTTCTGATTTATATTATATTTCCTGATTTATATTGACAATCTGCTACTATAGGCACAGTGTTGCTGTATGTGCAATAATTGGAAGATCAAATAAAGAATATTTTGATCTAAAGTCATTTTATTTGACCAATAATTTACTGGGGTTTGAATCCTTTTCGATCGTTGCTAGACAATGCAAAGTGGATCAATGTTTATACATGATGTCATGTAGCTCTAGTTGAATGAAATGCCTAAGCTATGTAAGGAATAAAATTGATTTACTTCCACTTGTTGCATGGCAGAAATTTCTTTGTGGTGGGAGATTGGTACTAGGTCCTGATGCGGGATCCTTGTATTTATCATCATTTTTGATAGGATTTCCAGCTATTACTTTCTGTATAAGGATGCTCGTTAGGATCAAAGAACATGATCCACTATATGGATATGGGGTGCTCACCACAGGTGTCATTCTCACTTTTATGGTACGTTTTTCTTTGATTGATTTATGTTATTTTGAGCAGTATTGATATATTTGTTAGTCTTATGCAGTTTATGAACTTTGTAGGATTTGTTGTTCCTCTACATGACATCTGTTCGAGATCCAGGAATAATACCAAGAAACCATAGACCAATTGAAGATGAAGGTTCAGGTTCTTCATCAAGGGAATTGGTAGCAACTGGCAAGTCTGGTATTCTTAGGATTCCTCGCACTAAGGATGTGACGATTAATGGCTACACAGTTAAAGTCAAGTTTTGTGATACTTGTAGGCTTTACCGCCCACCCCGTGCTTCTCATTGCTCAATATGCAACAATTGTGTGCAGAGATTTGATCATCATTGTCCATGGGTGGGTCAGTGTATTGGACTAGTAAGTTAATTTCTATTATTCTTGATCATACAAATATTTGTGACGCTTTGATATGGTATTTTCTGAAGTCTCTGCATCAAAAAAAGGTTTTATCAAGAATATGTTATTTCAATTTTCAGCATATAAATTTTGAGAAATGATACTACTTATTCGTATGAAGCCAGATCTTACTGCAATCAGAATGGTAAATTTGTTCATTTGAATGCTCTATTGCATTTGCAGTTGTCTTTATGAAGTTTTTTACGATTGAACTTCCTGTAACCATTGGAAACACTGTCATCAAAATCCTTCCCTGAATGATAGGACATCTCACTACTAAGACTTGATAAGTATCTTTCACGGACTTAAAATGAATTTATTCTTAACTAAGTGTTGCCTGTAAATAACTTCGATCATTTACAATATAAGACTGCATGAGCTCTTTTGCATTGTCTTGTTTTTCCAGGACCAAGTAGAGCCCCTGTTTTAGCCTATATATATGACGGAAACAGTCTTCAACAATCTGTTAAAGAAATTATATTAATAGCAGTATGTAACATACAGACATAGACCAACCACCACTTTTTTGCCCCAGTGGGTTACATAATCTTACTAATGAACTGAATAAAAAAATCTGCTGCAGTAGCCTCTAGGTACAACCAGTGCCAAACTTGTACTATGTCAAAGAATGTTGATGATATGATTTGTTTCTTTCAGTTTCAGATTCAGGTTTCGAATGATTAATCACTTGAATATGGAAATCTGAATTTCTTTTTTTCTTTTTTTTCTTTGTTAAAAATTGATGCATGTATATGCCTGATCTGCCTTTGTAAGGTTTTCCTATGTCGTTTCTTGCTCTACCATCAGTATTATAATTTTCTCCTCTTTTTTATTTTCAAACTCTTATCCTGCTACAAGTGTTACTAACTGGAAATCTCAATTTTTCTGCAGCGTAATTACCGTTTCTTCATCTTCTTCATATCTTCATCAACATTCTTATGTATATACGTCTTTACATTTTCATTGATCAATCTTCTTCGAAGAAGGAAAAGCCTCGTGCATTCAATGTCTCGTGATGTTGTTTCAGTCATTCTAGTCGTTTATTGTTTTGTAGCTGTCTGGTTTGTTGGTGGACTTACCCTCTTTCACTTCTACTTGATGTCAACTAACCAGGTGATGATCTTTACACCAAAATTATAATAAGTTTACATTTTCTGCTATGAGAAAGTATGAATTGTACAATGTTCATGCTACAAAGCCTTGAGGCTTTAGCACATGGGGGTATAACTACTTGCGCACACCCCTTTATTTCATACTCATTGGCTGAAGACTGTTATTTAGAATTTTAGACTCTTTCATTTCATCTCAAATCTCTGTGTTAAATGTGTGACAATTAAAAGACATAGTAGTACAAAAACATTCAAAGATTTCATAAAATGGTTGATGCTTGGAGCTCTTGAAGACATACTCGTGTCCAATTGTTGTAGTTGAGTTTGTTGGTTTCAATTTGCATAGACATGTACCAGAACTTAAGCATGTGCCTGGGTCTCAACATTTTAGGTCTCAATGTCTCATAACATTTTCACTACAATCTGATATATTTTGTTTTCCAAGGCAGACAACTTATGAGAACTTCCGGTATCGGTATGACAAGGGAAAAAACCCCCATAATTTTGGTGTGGTCAAGAATATTAAACAAGTCCTATTCACCAAAACGCCACCTTCAGCTATCAATTTCAGAGAGTTGGTGATCGTAGAAGACGTAGTTTTACCTATGACTCCAAGTGACAATGAAAGCTATACTGGATTCGGGAAAATTTCAGATCAGGATATGACACAAAGGCTAACGCAAAGTGGACGTTGGGTGCTTCAAAGTAATTTTCAGAACTTTAATCATGAAGATAGTGATGAAAAGTTGAAAAAGAAAGTAGGTAACCAAGACACTTCAACTGATCAGTTTCTATTGGCCCCAGGACAAGCTTCTGCACCTCAAGGATATCAAGCCACATCTCGAGATGCTGCTGACATGGCAAAGAAATCTGAGAATGTTGATGTTAGTTAAGGCTGCCATGTGCATACCCTGATTGTGAAGGTAATCTCAACTCTAACTTTATACAAACTTATAGTATGCAAGAGGAATATTAGCAAGGTAAACACCATTGACAGTTTATATCTATTGTAGCTGTATTTTTCTCTTCCAATGGAAAGTTGGGACTTATCTTCCTGATTACTGAACGAGTTTTTCCAAAAATTTACTGATGTGTCAATGCTAGTTCTTGAAATCTCTCAAATTCTTAAATTTTCACGCTCTTTTTTTTTTTTTTTTTTTTTTAGGTTTACAGCCATTATGTGGCATAGGGGTTTTTATTTATAGCCATAATATTCTAATGTAAAATTAAGGCTCAACTAGCTTGCTTCTCAGTTAGGAATCTTAGGATGGAGAACATAACTAATTGATATCAACTATTAAGTATTAATGCATCTGGGTTCTGATTTTACTATATGTCTGCAGCATAACTGTATAATGCATCAAAGACCGAGAAAATTGATAGATGACTCTCATTAGGTACTAAATTTGCACCTCCCAACCATCACAGCCGTCCAAAATACCACCTTGTACCTTAAGATACCACCATAAGAGATTTTCATCACACCTATCTTCTCCAGTCGATATTTTTTTTTTTTTGGTTGCATTTCTCAGAGATTTGCAGAACACTTCTTAAACAACTGCCCCATGAAGTATTACTCGGATATGCAAAATTTTGAGCCATTTCTGAGACAATATATAGATGCAGAAACTTCTTACCTACAACTTCCATAGATTTGATGCATTGATCATTACAAGATCTTCCATCATACCAGTATTATTCTAATTACTGATAATTGTACAATCATGCTCTTAGTATACGTTGTGCAATTTAGGCGAGTTGGTGACTTGGTGGAGGCGAGTTGGTGGAATGTATGTTGCTGACTTGCTGCTTTATATTTTTACTGATTTATATATGGTTTTAATTTGAGTGTTCTGCTGTATTAGCTAATTAGTTGATATGTATCCGCTTGTTAGTTACAGGTTGAAGCAGGTAATCACAACCTCATGGTTAAATCAAGTGAGATTTATTCTCATACATGGACCTCTAATGGAATCAGGCTCATGAATCGTTGTATATTGATGTACATAATCGATCATGAGGGGATTTTTCGTGATTTAGACAACGAAGGAAAAGACTGAAGTATCTATCATGTACCTATAAGGAGAAAGAGTGTAAAATTCTGTGGCACCAAATGTGTATTTATGTAAAAATTTACAGTGAAATGAGGTGTATCATTTTGTAAAATTTCAGCAGTTTTACATTTACGAGTTTCTTTCTTTTTTCTTTTCGGTTTATTTTCAAATTTCCCTCTTTTTTCCTTCCCTCCGAGATAATTTTACCCAATTTGTATATTTTCATAAACTTAGAAATTTTAGTTAAGCTTTTTTGCCATGAAAAAAAAAATGTGTTTATCATTATGGGGTCATGGAGGTGTAATAACTTTCTATTATTATAAGTGTATGTCAGTATGTGCATACTAGAAGATGAAACTAAAGTAATGATATTATAATTATCATCTCATACGAGTATAAGAATATAAGATATAACCAAAGTTTTGAATGTAAGTATGTAACTATTGTAGTTGATGAGTTCAATTTTTGTAATATGATCATACTAATATGGTATGTGTGCAAATATTTTATATAGGCTAAATTTAGATAAAGATAAATAAGTTCGGGAAAAATAAGTTATGATGAGTTTAGTATTTTCCCACACATTGAATTTTTTTTTTTATTTTTTTTATTTTTTTTATTTTTTTTTTTTGACAATAGCAAAAGGACATACAACTTAAATTACAAATAATTAAACATGTTCATGCGGCAGTTCCTAGCAATGTCATTCGCCCTACTAATTGAAATTAATGTGAAAGTCTTTCACTGAAAGCTCTTCAATTCACTAAGGAAAAAAGGTCTATGATTTCGTCTCCAAATATAGTCAAATTTAACCAAAAAAAACTTGTCCTAAACCAAAATCTTACTTTGTATTATTTCACTTGTATTTTCTTTATGCACTATTAATCAACAAAATCTCATTGTCTTGTATTTTTTCCTTACTTCAATCAACCAAACTCCACTACCTTGTGTTTTATATTCATTTTAATTAAGCAAGTCATACTAAGTCATTACATCTTTCCAAAAACTTGTGCAAAAGTCAAATAATGTAATTATTAATTGAGACGAAAACGTTGAGGAGTATATTTTTAAAAAATTATAAACTCGATAAAGTTTAGATAAATGAAAATCAAATGTATAATATCCTTTAAAAAATCATTATCAGATAATAATCTACTTCCTTTGTTAAATATCAGTAATTGTAATAAAGGGATATTATTTACTGATGAAGTATTATAAAACCTATAAACTTGGTTCTTTGGCAAATCTACAAAATAACATATTTACTTTTAAATTTAAACAAGTCAAATTCTTACCGAGTGAAACTTTAACTAGATTTTATTTATTTAGCTCAAACACGAATAATTCTTATCGAGTTTATCATATTTGTAAATTTATTTATTTAGCGTTGTAGTGGATGCATGGTGAATTGGTGATGGTAGCAAAATCAACGATGAATTGAAAGGCAACCAAACCGCGTGAAGACAAATTCTAATATTGGTATACGGCAGCACGTATATTGGTCGGACCAACCAAAAACCAACTAACATGAATTCTCAAAATTTAATTATATATAATTTTATAATTTATAATTGCATAAAAATGTATTTAACGTTGATATTATTGTTTTTTTTTTTGACAAGCAATGTTGATATTATAGTCTTAAATATCATAATCAATTAATTTTATATTGATAAAAAAATCCATAATCTACCCGAAAAACCGCGAGAAAATTGAAAGTTCCGCCATTTTCCAGCGTGGACTACGGCTACGTGCCAGATACCATTATAGAGAGAGAATATAAACAAGGAAATAATAAAATAAAGAAATAAAATAAATAAAGTCAGAGAATTTGGGAATTTTTCATTTTTTTCAACATTCTGAAAAGAGAAACTATTTTGCTGTTTCACAAGTAAAAGAAAGAGAGAGAAGACTCAGAAGCTCAGAAATTCGAAAGATCTAATCTTTTTGTTGGGATAATTTTGCTGGGAAATTTTGAGGGAATTTATTGATTTGTATTAATTTCTTTCTATTTTTTGAAATTTCATTGAATAGTGATTTTTCAAGAGAATTGAGTAATTTTTGTTTCCTTTTTGGTGGATTTTATTTGATATAATTATGAGGGTGATTAAAGATTGTTGCAGATGTAAGAAAAGGTAGAATTTTTTTGAGAATTTCTTGGGATTTCTGGGTTTTTTGGGGGTCTTTTGAAGCTTTCAATTGATGATGGCCACCAACAAACCCAAGAGGCTATTTGAAGTTTGGAGGGGCAATAATGTAAATTTCGTTTCTTCTCTATTAAATTTGTATTGTTGTACTTTGTTTATTTGATCTAATATTGAATTGGTTACTTCTCATTTTAACTTAAAAGTTCTGGGTTTTAATGATTGAATTGTTTATTTGATCTAATATTGAATTTGTATCAATATGATGATATGATGATTTTATCTGTTTTTGCTTGGTTTATTTATGTTCAATTGATTATCATAAGCTGAATGATTTTATGATATTAATACTGGGTTTCATATGTTTAATTAAATGAAATCATGGTTGAATTGTCATATTACTAGATATTTACCTGTGAATTTTTTTTGAGGGAATTATGATCAGGCTCAGCTTTTTATTCATATTGTATGATCAGGGTTTAGTCTTGTGTTTCAATAATGAATTTATCAGGGTTTTTCCGAGTAGGGTTTATGGTTATTGATGCAAAGAGTAACCAGCAGTGCACCCAAATGGGATTTAAAAATCTCAGCTTTGTGCAAAAAGTTGTCTTGGATTGAATGAAGCAGTCTTTCTTTGGTAGTTAACTGCTAGATATTAGGGGCCCTTTGATAGGTATCGGAGGTCGAATCAAGGTCAAAGTGGAAGCTTAAATTCAGATAAGATCAGACTTGTGAATGTTTATAGGAAGAGAAGATCAGATGGGGGGAGAGAACAGCAGTTGACCTATATGCTCTCAGGTTTGGGTTTAGCTAAGATTTCATATAAGGTTTGCTACTATCAAGTCGGAAATTGATTTTGGCACACCCTTAATTGATTTGGCATACCCCTCTGTGAGAAGAGCATAGAAAATTGTGCTCTCACATAGGGGTGTGCCAAAATCAATTAAGGGTGTGCTAAAATCAATTAAGGGTGTGCCAAAATCATATCCCTATCAAGTCCTATATAAACTGGCATTGTACCAGTTCAAGGGGTAGAAGCGCATACATATAGACCTCCCAAACCCTGCTTAAGAATGGATTCACTTGGTGGGGGGTGTTGTGTATAAGGCTATTAGTACCCCTTAGAAATTAGATTAAGTCATGATCGATTTTGAATTGATCTTTAAAAGATAACTTTGGTTTTACTTTCTGAAAGATTAAGTAATTCTTGATAAAATTCCCATTCTTATTTTTGAAAGATCCAATGCTATTCCAAATGCTATCTAGTGCAAAAGCTGAAGTATGAACTTATTTGTCTCAAAGCCTCTTATGAGTAGAATTGGAAGCATACCTGCTGATTGATATTCTTTTTTTGTGTTCATAGAAATTTCTCTGTGGAGGAAGATTGATATTTGGACCTGATGTGGGATCAATGTTTTTGTCGAACCTCTTAATTGCCGGGCCAGCGTTGACTTTTTGTATAAAGGTGTTTGTGAAGGCGAAAGACAACAGTAAATGGTATCCTGTAGCAGCAGTTGGACTATTCCTAACCTTTTTGGTAAGTTTTGTTTAGTGCTTATCCACACCACAATTCACACTGCTTCTATGTATATGTTTTTCTGGTGAAAAGCTTCAAATTTTATGTAAAGAATATAAGCACACAAGTTCTCCTAGCCTCCTAGGATAAGGTTGTTAAGGACGAAGGTGCAGTTGTGAACTGATGAAGAACAGGAGGATGATATATCATTCCTCTAGGCTTCCTGACTCCTTGAGTCCCACTGAACGAACACCTATCTCTCAAGATCAAGAGAAATAGTTAAGGGAAACAAATTCTCCTTGCCAACCGGCCCAACCCAAAAGTTTTTAAAACTCATACAGTATTGCTAAAAGTAGAAATGATTTATGCAAGCAAAACACTCAGATAATCTAAGAACACCACTTAGTTTTTACTCATGCTGTCTTGTTGATTATAATTGTATAATCTGATCGTCAATGCACTCTCTTGCAGGACTTAATGTTTCTATACATGACATCTGGGAGAGATCCTGGAATAGTCCCAAGAAATTCGAGGCCCCCTGAACCTGAAGAATCTGATATAACAAACCCTTCAATGGAGTGGGTCAATGGAAGGCACCCTCATTTAAGAATACCTAGAGTGAAAAATGTATTAGTGAATGGCTACACTGTTAAGGTGAAGTTTTGTGAAACATGCTTGCTTTATCGCCCTCCGCGTGCTTCCCATTGCTCCATTTGCAACAACTGTGTACAGCGGTTTGACCATCACTGCCCCTGGGTTGGTCAGTGCATCGGACTTGTAAGTAACCTGTTGTCACAAGATTGAGAATTTTTAAGCTTATATTATATTTTGTGTGATGTGTTTATTGGTTTTAATATTTTGATTTGATGTTATGCTTCCCTTAATCTAACCTTCTCAGAAAAGAGAAACAATAAATAGGGTTAGTCACTAGGCATGGAATATTTTTAATGCAAATTGATTCTTGAGTTGGATAACGGAGGGTTGTGATTTGTGTGATTATGAATCAATGAGCATCTTCCATTTCGCCTTTGAAAACCATCCATATGATAATTAGCTAGATATGCTTTTGATCCATATGCATGTAGCCATGCATGTTTTTTAGTGATTAGTTTTTTCCCTGGGCATCTGATTTGTAAAACATCCATCTATTTATAATTATGTGAATTATAAGGGTTTTCTAACCCCATGCTTCTGCAAACCCCCATCTTTAAGGTTATATTTGACTTTTTTTTAACTGCAATGTCATAGCAGTCTGACCCAGGAAGGTTGATGCCTTGATGGCATTAGCCTGAATGAAGTGCCTTCTAATTTTTTATGGGGATAAGACACTGGCCTGGTTTAATGGCTATGGAAATAAACTGACTTTATGATAAGGGAAATTATGGGGCGTTGGTCTTTTACTCGTGGCCCTTAGAGTTGTTGCCCATGCAAACGTATTTGAAAGTTCATGATTCATACAGGTAAACTGTTTGTAATATTTTGCCCTAGCTAATGCACCTCAGAATCTAAAGCATGAGTTTCATAGCTTTACAAAAAGGCTTCTTTTAGCAAATTGTTGTAGCAAAGAGATGGAGCTAGAGTGATATTAAAAGATGTGCCTGACACAATTAAAATGGCTAACAAATGTGCATCTGTTCATTATCGTTTTTACACATGTGTATGTAGCTATAACATCTTTCTTGGTTTTGCAGCGGAACTATCGTTTCTTCTACATGTTCATACTTACGGCAACAATCCTGTGCTTATATGTTCACATATTTTCTTGGGTTAGCCTAGTGAACGAACCAAAGGGTCTTTTGAAGGCTATGGCACACGATATCCTCTCAGTTGTCTTGATTGTATACTGCTTCATAGCTATCTGGTTTGTTGGAGGCTTAACTGTGTTCCATTTCTACCTTATGAGCACCAACCAGGTAATTTCCAGTTTAAGTGTTTGTAACCTGATTTATTCTTATAGCTTCCAAAACCTCAATGATTGTGAAAGTAAGATGCTCAATTTAACACTTTAGATTCCAATGTACAATAAAGAGAAAATATAAATCAATCAATCAATCAATCAATCAAAGCCTTAATCCCAAACAAAATATAGAAATGGATAAAATAAAATGGGAGAAGAGATAAGAAAGGTAAACTGAGGTTTATAATAGTCTTACTCAAGAGTCGTATCAAGTAGAATCTGTATGTGAAATGAAGAATTTAGTTGTATAATGTACCTCATTATGCTGGGAATAGCCTGTATGCTTGAAACATGTTCATATTGACAGGATTAGTGCCATTATTGATTTTTGTCATGAATCTTTAACTGAAATGTTGGCTGATTCATTATTGGATCAAGTCTTATTATATACCTCTTTGTACACGTGCAGACAACTTATGAAAATTTTCGCTACCGGTATGATAAAAAGGAGAATCCTTATAATAAGGGGATTCTCCAGAACTTTAGAGAAATCTTCTTCACTCGACTAGCCCCTTCATTGAATGATTTCCGGGCAACTGTGTCTGAAGAAGACCAGGTACCGGACAAACGGATTCATGTTCACCCATCTTTTAAAACGGATTTCAGCTCAAAGGAGAAAATAGACATTGAAGCAGGTGATAAGCATCATGATGAAGAAGATTATTCACTTCCTAAAATTTTGCGCAATTTAAGTTATGATTATATGGAAGACAATGTTAAAAGCAAGAATAGTGGAGAAGGTATGATTGCAGACCCTTTTTTGGTTGATGATGAACCGAGAAAATTTTTGCATAACTCCCTCGCTGAAGATGAGTTTGGTGAAAGGATCTACCAAAGAAGTAGCTCTTATGGTGCTGCACAGCCTAGCACACAAGAACCCAGGTGCTTTGTGATTACCTTACTTTACTATGTTGTTCATAATTTCATACTGTACATTGTTCTGCTTTTTTTGTTATTTCGGGCCTCTAGATTTCCCAATTCTGGCTAATTATCTAATAATTTGACAGCGAACAAAGAGTGAATATCGGTAGTGTCTTTACTTGTTGAGTCTAACTATTGTTTGGTCATTCAAATTATTAGACATTTCAACTCTTTTTAATTTGCTAACTAATTAGGCAAGTAGACTTCACTTAATTGGATCGGATACTGTTTGATGTATTCCATTCACAACTCTTTTTAAAATATCTGACCCTTGCTGAGCTAGTTGCTTCACTTTACATAATATCTTGCTTGTCTAACCAATGTTTTATGTTTGCAACTCTGTATAACAGACGTGATCATCGCCCATCTGTATAGCGGAAGACTGATGTCAGCTAAAGTGTTGATGTTTCGGCCATGAAAGGTCTGATTCTTGTGAAGTTCAGAATAATATTGCACATAAAAACATTGAGACTCGGTGGTGCTGTGGTGGAGCAAAAGTCGAGCTCCAAGGAAATGACACAGAATTTCCCCCTTATTTTGCCTACAAGAATTTCCAAACATTCTATGTACTTGAGATTACATATTGTAACTTCTTCTTAGCTTTTTTTTCTCTCTTTTTTTCGTTGGGGTTTATAGTTTTGTAGGGTTTGAAGAGCTGACAATTGACAGTAATGCATTATTTTCATAGAGTTGCTTAAAAAATGTACCATTCTATTACACTGCTGTCTTCGCACAACTGTAAATTATTGACAAATAGTTTTGACCCTTATACAGTATTACTTGAGTTGGGTTGTTTAATCTTTTAAATAGCTAATAGTCCTTCAATTCATTGTCTGTATATTTATCAGCACATTATAATTTGTTTTTAAAAGGTTATTGGGTAAGTGACAATTTTCTATGTACAACCGGTTGTGTTATAAATTCTGGTTTTTATCTTTGTTCATCTTCTTGTACCTTTGCGAGCATTGAGCCAAAAAAATGATTGCACCATGCTTAACTTTTAATGTGTGTATAGCGTACAACAAAACTAATACATGAAGAGTATTGAGAAGGCGATAATGAAGATTAATGAGAAGTACATGGTAACACTTGTATCTCATACTCAGGTACATGTACACCCAGTATATAATATGTACATACCCTATTTAGTATTTACCTTTATTCACCGTGGCTCCATGCAATAAGAGCATATATAATTAAAAGTAGAGATTTATAGAAAAATATAAATAGTGATCGTAAATCAAAGTGTCACATTTTTTTTTTTGAGGGAGAGAATCAATCAAAGAGTCACATTTTTGTTATCCATGTATGAAATTATCAACCAAATTCAATTATAGAGGACAATACATTACAAACCATAAAACCTCCAAAAATCTCACACAATTACACAAATCAAATAGAGCAAGAAGAGCCACATATATATCAAAGCCAAGTTGGAACACCCACAACCCCTAAGTCCTTAACCCATCAAAGAAATCAAGCCAACCCATCACCACATGACACGTGGCAAACACCCACTTCAACCTCTAGATTTCATTGGATCAGATTCATTACCCTCAAAATTTCCCCAAAAAAAAAATGAAAAAATAAAAATTATAAAAATAAATAAAACACTTTTATAACAATCCCAAAACTCCCACCAATATTTTATCCTCCTTCTCTAGCACAATCCTCAACAATGGCAGCAGAAATGGCACTCCTAAAACCCATTTCAAAGTTCAGCCCGAAACTAAGCCCAAGCCCGATAACCCGACCCGGAGCAAAAAGCTTCAGAGTATCAATGTCCACAACATCAATGCCCCCAAAAACATCAAAAAAGGGGAATAAGAAGGAAATTCAAGAAACCCTTTTAACACCCAGATTTTACACCACTGATTTTGATGAAATGGAGCAGCTTTTTAACACCCAGATTAACAAGAACCTGAATGAATCTGAGTTTGAAGCACTTTTGCAGGAATTTAAGACTGATTATAATCAAACTCACTTTGTTAGAAACAGTGAGTTTAAGGAAGCTGCTGATAAGCTTGATGGGCCTTTGAGACAGATTTTTGTCGAGTTTCTGGAAAGGTCTTGTACTGCTGAATTTTCTGGGTTTCTTCTTTACAAGGAGCTTGGTAGGAGGCTCAAGGTATTTTTTTTTTTAAACTTAATACCTTCCGTTACATATTATTTGCAACTATTAGACTTTTTCCACGGAGGTAGTACTTATTTTTATGTTTTTTTGATGGATTAAGTTGGTTGTTTGTTTAATTGTAAGCAATTTTATGTTTTGTTGTGGTGGGTTGGTATCCGTGACGTTGAATCAAATTTCGTCTATATCACTTCATATGCTAACTATAGTGACTAACACTATTTGGGTTATTAGCTTACTTGTGAATTATTTAAAAGTCGTGTTATATAACCTGAGTCAAATTCCGTCTATATCACTTCAAATGCTAATTGTAGTGACTGATTATGTGGGTTATTAGTTTACTTGTGAGCAATTTTAAGTTGTGTTATATTTAGTCTACATCACTTTGCATGTTGACTATAGTGACCAATTAAGTGTGTTTACTAAAGTTTACTTGTAAAGTTGTAAGCAATTTAAAGTCGTGTCGTGGGATAGTATATGATGTTAGATCGAATTTTGTCTATATCACTTACTAGTATGATGATTCTTTATTTATAATTGTAGAGAATTTTGTTTGTGGTCATCTATATTACTAACAGGAGTAACAGCCATTGTGGCTCAATGTCACCAAAAACAAAAACATAAAAATTAGAAATTTATAGTTGTAAACTAATTGTATTCAGTTTATAATTATTTTTAGGAAATTGAAGTTAGGTGTTTGTTTGGTGGTTTTTTGAAGCTCAAGTCTGGTAATTTTGGGACTTGTGATTTGTATTTAGCTCCAAAAAGTGCAAATAGGAAACTTTTTCAGAGGAAAATCAATAAGTAAACAAAAAATTAAGAAAGGGCCCAACCGGGTTCGAACCGGTGACCTCTTGATCTGCAGTCAAATGCTCTACCACTGAGCTATGGACCCTCAGTGTTTACTTTTTGCTAATCCGTGTATATAAATTGAATTATTGCACTAATATAAATTAGTTATTCTATTGTAAGATATTGTTGTAACAATGTGACATATTGATATTTGATGTCTTTAAATTTTGCAGAAAACAAATCCAGTGGTGGCAGAGATTTTCTCTCTTATGTCTAGAGATGAAGCCAGGCATGCTGGGTATGTTTTCGCGACTTTTTACCTTAAAACTTCTCCAATGCGTTCTATTTGTACAAAACTTTGATCATATTCACGAGGTTCCAATGCATTGCGGATGGTCCTTGTGGATGTTATTGCAATGTGATTTCAGCCTCTGAATGTTAATTAGGTACCAAAAGTTTTTCACCTGAACTGTTTATTAACTTGTGCAGGTTTTTGAACAAGGGTTTGTCAGATTTCAATCTGGCCTTGGACTTGGGTTTCCTGACCAAAGCTAGGAAGTACACATTCTTCAAGCCAAAGTTCATCTTTTACGCGACATACCTATCAGAGAAGATTGGTTACTGGAGGTACATTACCATTTACAGGCACCTTAAGGAAAATCCTGAGTACCAGTGTTACCCCATCTTCAAGTACTTTGAGAACTGGTGCCAAGATGAGAACAGGCACGGAGATTTCTTCTCTGCTCTCATGAAGGCGCAGCCCCAGTTCCTCAATGACTGGAAGGCCAAACTCTGGTCCCGTTTCTTCTGCCTTTCGGTAATCATCACATTCACAAGTTATCCCTTTGCTATATCTACTTTTATGCTGTGGGATCTGAAAGCAAGCACTCAATTATAGGGGAGATTGAACTACAAGTACTGAAAGTGTGTAATGATACCATTTATTTTAAACTTCTATATCTATGTTTGTCACAGGTTTATGTGACCATGTACCTCAACGATTGCCAAAGGACAGCATTCTATGAAGGCATTGGGCTCAACACCAAAGAATTCGACATGCATGTCATTATTGAGGTGAGACGATGAAATTGTAGATTGCTTTTGTTCTCATGTACATTCTATCTTCCTCACATTTGAATCTTGGTGTTTGGTATGTCTTCAAGTGTCAAAATTGATGATTTACAAAAAATGTTCCACCTTTTTTTTTTGGTCCAAAGAAAATGTTAAAAGTTAAAGCAAACTTCAATGTAGTGTTTAATTGAAAAGCAAACTTCAATGTAGTTTGCTTATTTAAAGTACAAAAATGAAGCTTGTTACTTTGTTACCTTCTTGCTTAACTACTTCCTTTCACACTTTTCTTCTATAATTCAATCATCTAAGCCACTTAGGCGTATACCTGCGAACTTCTTATACCCTGTAGACCAGAGGATATATCCATATTAAGTGATTCTATCATGCTTGTGAAAATTAGAGATTGAATTTCTGATGCTTTGGTTTTTTGCAGACCAACCGCACAACTGCCAGAATATTCCCAGCCGTGCTGGATGTGGAGAACCCAGAGTTCAAGAGGAAGCTTGATCGAATGGTGGAGATTAATCAGAAGATCATCGCTATTGGGGAGACTGATGACATCGGCTTTGTGAAGAATTTGAAGAGGATCCCATTAGTTGCAGCACTGGTTTCAGAAATCTTGGCTGCATATCTGATGCCACCTATTGAATCTGGTTCGGTTGATTTTGCAGAATTTGAGCCACAGCTTGTATATTAGTCTTCCTATGTACTACTGTATTGTGTTCCTTCTAGTAATTAATACTCAAGGATGAATTAAATTGCTATTGCCAGAGAACAGAGAATCTGTAACAGTATGTAAACTTATAAATTGCAGATTTTGACATTTCAGCAATATCCCTGATTCCATGTTTGATAATTTCTGAAGTCATAAAAAAAACTAGGCAGTTGCGGGCTTTCATATATGAAGAATTTTACCATAATTTGAATTTTTGAATAATAACATGGTACAAAATAAGATAGAGTGATCTGCAAAGTCACATGAATTTAATTACGTTTTGGGTGCATCTACTCTAACTCACCCTTCTACTTAAACGTGCCTAAGTATCGGATAAAAGTCACCTTTCAACAATATGACTGATCAGCAGTCACTAGATCAACAGACTGTATCAAAATATACAAGTATGACCTCTTGCATAGCAAATTTGCTAGTCTTGCAACCAAAAGCCAGCCAACGACTAAATGGTTGAGATATTGAGCCATAAACTATGGCTAACAGATTCTCAGGTGTTCCACATTAGAGAAATTGAGGCATTCCTGCTACTAAAAATAAATCAATACAATATATGAGCAATATATCAGCAGAGGATGACAGGCTTCTGATAAGCAGCGAAAGCTCCTTAGTTGGATTTGAGAGGGTTAATTTGTACCGTCATTGAGTTTGAAATACACACCAGAATCTGTAGATGGAAATTGATGAGGATGCAATTGCAAGGTACTTTCTTGCATTAATAAACTCAGATAAATTTACAGCTAGTTTTAGTGGAAGTGATACAAAAGGGAAATGTTCCCATTCATGCTACTCTGTATGTATTTAACAATTTCCATAATTTTCTATCTTCATATCTAATTATGTACCAGTGCAAGGAATAAAATACACACACAAGGGAATGAAGGAAAAAAACATGTCGAGATTCAAAAATCATTCTGATTTAGGCTTTGTGTCCGGCTCTTCTATTGTTTTCGGAAACAACACCTTGAAGATCCATACAGCCAAAAAAAAATGTCGAGATTGTTCAAAATTCAATCTGATTTTGGCTTTGTGTCGGACTCTTCAATTGCTTTTGGAAACAACACCTTGAAGATCCATACTGCCAGTAAGGTTGCCTCAATTGGAGCAAGCCAATAAACAAAAATGTGCTCCTTAGTTATGTAGTCACCACGAGCATAAGCCCATCCCATCACCTACATAGGCAAGCAGCAAAATTGACAGTTAAAAAAGAGTTCAGAAACTGAGTTTATATAGCATACAAGACAGAGACCATATATATGGTAAAGATACATACAGATGCCGGGTTCATGCATCCACCAGTTAAGTCTGAACCAAGAACGTGGAGTGTAAGTTTCGAAAGGCTAGAAATCCAGGTTTTCCTCACAAAACTCCCAGGAATGCTTCTTGCTAATGATAAAGAGATGAAAACAATCATAAAGGTTAGGACTCCCTCAGTCAATGCGCCTTGATGGATGTTGACATTCAGTTTTGGTCCGTTGCCAATTTCAGGAAACATATGAGTTAAGAGCTTAACCCCATAAATGGCTCCAAGCACCTGAAACGGAGAGGAGTAGATTAATATGATAAACTATAAAATATGAAAAAGACCAACTATCCTACCCAAGTAAGGCAATCACGAAGGAAAAAAAAAAAAAAAAAAAAAACACAATTTGAGAAAAGGAAATTGCCATACACCTTATCTACCGGAGTAACTTATAAGGCATACAGTTCAAAACTTCAAATAACAGTAAATTTTGATTTCAACTCGAGTAGTAACAATGGAGCATTTCCAAACCACATAACAACCATTATAACGACCAGCAATTAAACAGTACATGTACCTCATTAAATTCGAAAATCAAGTTCTCTAAACATTGAAATTTGAAGGACTATAAAATCAATCCAGGTTCTAAACAAGGTTTGCTAAATGTCTTACTTGTATGATGAAACAACACAGTTATAAGATCAAAACATCATCTGCATCAACATTGTCCCAAATTCCCAATGATCCTAAAAAGGCTCGCACCTAAATCCAGGAAATTTGGGGGGCAGGGGGTCAGATATACATGGTCTAACCCCTTCATAAACTCCGTTAGAACCTTAACATGAAAATGCATCCAATTTCCCACTTGTTCACAAAACACGGTCTAATCCCTTTGTAATGCCATTAGAACCTTAACATAAAAGTGCATCCAATTTTCCCTACTTTCACAATCAATAAAAAGTACATAAACTGTGAATCTGTGATGCACAATCATGATATAAAGCGAAATTAAATATGAAGTGAAAGCAAACCCTCTCAACATTAAACTCTACAAGAAAAAGTAAAATACTTTTCCATAATAAGTATTCACTTAATTATTAGTCAATTTGAGGATGAGTTATGAAGGCAAAAGGACAATTTTCAAAGCCAAAGGTTTTCGGAGTGTCCTTATTACTATGCTAATTTCGCGCTTCATGCAATCAAGCACTTTCCTATTTAGTCCCGACAAATAAAGATCCCTTCATATAACAACAATGCTTCATATACAAGCACAATGATCTTGCTTCGAATACAAGCGCAAATGCAGAACGACATCATACCGAAAAGAACGTGCACACAAATAACAACATCAATTAAGTACTCAACTAAGTGTTTTTAAGGTCCTAATTCTAATAAAATCAAATCTTTCTCATCTCACAAATCTCAATCTAGGACATATTCATCAACCATTGACAAAAACATCAAATCAATATACTGCACAACAAATGAAGATAAACTACAATCTTAATGTCACATAATCACTGATTTAATAAAAAAAGACCTCAAATTAAACTCAATCAAAGTCAAAGTAAGATCAAATTAAAGCACAAAACTTTACAATTCTACCAACAATATAAAACAAACCCATCACAAATTACACAACCAAATAAACCAAAAATTAAAAAATCTCAATACTCATTAACTAATTTAATTAAATTAGCTGAAAATTTGGTTTAAAAAAAAAAATTATACCTGAGCAGGAATTCTTGCACCAATGATGAATAAAAATCGACTAAAACCCCCAGAAATAGCGCCAGCCAGAATATTAAGAGGATTATAAGAAGCACCTCTCGCAAATTTAGCCAAATAAGCGAAGAAGAACAAATTGAGGACAGAGAAACACAGCTTCACAATTTCTCCAATAAAATTATGTTGAAATCCCAGAAAATGGAAGACAAAGATTTTCACAAGAACACCAGAACATACCCACATAAATGACAGCACGAAATCCGAGATTAACAACGACCCATTTCTAGTTTCTCCCATTTTTATGTAAAAAAAAGTATTTGATCAATAGGCTTTTATGGTAGTGTATCTCTCTCTATCTTTGGACTTTCAGAACAGAAAATGTTCTGTATTTTGGCATATCTTCAAATTATATTTTGTTTGGGAGGGAGTGGTTATGGTATGCCTGGTTAAATTTTTAAAAAAAATACAAAAATACTTTATTTTTTCCATTTCAAATTAGTTATATTTTGAAAATACGATAATTACAAATTTTCAAATTACTTACAATGGTCGTGATATTTTTTACTCTCATTTTACGTCAAGAAAAATACTATACATAAGTCTGTACTCTTCAGATTATTTTCAGTAATAAGTTCAGTTCAATTTTTAATTTTTTTATGCATTTCTAAATTAATACTCTTATAAAATATATAAAGAAATCAAATTAAGAAATGTATTAAATATTTATTTTTAGCCCTAAGTAAGGGCTACAAGCCTACACATATTATTATTACCCTTATGTCAAATTGTTGCATTGTCAATAAGGGAAAAATTAGGAATTTCACTTACTTGAAATGAGAATGGAACCCTTTTACAGGGATGGAAGGAGGAACTCTAACCACTAGATTGATTTTGAAATATGTCCGTAAATTTAAAATAAGAAGTACTCCGTACATAGTATAATTGTATTTTGTATAAGTGTATAAATACATATGGTAGGACTGTATGAGCTTAATTTATTGGTCGTTATTTGGCGGCTTATGTAGCAAATTTGCAAGTAGCCAAGTTGGAAAGTGAGCATTGGGCTGACATTGACATTAATGTTACACTAGGGAAAGGAATAAAATTAAAATGGAATCTTTTCTATTTTTCAATAATGCTTACCCAGCTAATTACTATAGTTTTATCACCAACAAAGAATTCTCCTTTACTCATACTGTATAAATGTATAATGTGCATATGTAATTTATTAAATAATGAGTTGGATGTAAAATAAAGTAGGATGATGTAAAAAAACATAAAAGATACTCCCTCCAGTTTTTAAATACTTGCTTTATTTCTCTATACGAACGCAGAGTTTTAGAAGAAATTAAAGAATGTAATAAAATATAGAAGTAGTGGGGTAGATGAAAGAATTTAAAAATTCTAAATAGCAAAAGCTTCTACATTCACTACTAGAATTTCCGTGTTTTTGCAACGCTTTATAGGTTGTTTTTGGATGCAAACTTTATCAATTCTAGCAACAATATAAAACAAACTCATCACAAATTATACAACCAAATAAACCAAAAATTAAAAAAACTCAATACCCAATAACTAATTCAATCAAATTAGCTAAAAAAAAATTGGTAAAAAATTATACCTGAGTAGGAATTCATGACATAAAATTACATTGAAAAGATAAATTATACCTCTGTCCCTTATTGATAGTCTCTTATGGGCAATGTTCACGGGAATTAATATACATAAATAAGAAGTACTCCCTCCGTTTTTAAATACTTGCTCCATTTTTCCATGCGCGGAGTTTTAAGAGAAATTGGATAAAGTAATAAAATATGGAGGTAGTGGGGTTGGTGGAAGAATAAAAAATTATAAAAAATCAAAAGTAGTTAAGAGAATTGAAGGAGACAGAATATGGAATTAATATGGTTGGGTCCACTCGGTGAGAGAAATTAATAAAATATTGTAAAAGATTTTCAAATAAAGAAATGGAGCAAGTATTTAAAAACGGTCAGAAAAAAAAAAAGTGGAGCAAGTATTTAAAAACGGAGGGAGTAGTAAAAGTACATTGAACAGATAAATTTACATTAGGTATGTAAAAAAGTAGAGAGATAAAGTAATCAAAGTACATGAAAAAACAAAATTTACATAAGAAAGTTAAATTTGCACAAATATTATTGCAAATTGGAGAAATTTTGATAAAAAAATTAATTTAATGGTACTTAAAAAAAAAAAAAACAAATGTGACTATCATTTTGAGAATTAAAATAGCAATAAAGGACGGAGAGAGAGAGTATGAAAAAATTAATACCATGTGCCCATGTCCCCTTTGTACTGTATTAGATAAGGTTGCTATCAATTATTTCAATCAAAATTATAGTGAATGAAATAACATCTCAAAAATCATATTTTTGTTATGTGGACAAAATAATTTTGGATGATTATTACATCATTTGCATGGACTGGGAGTGGTATTAGTTGAAGATATAACGGCTTTAGTTGAGCTAAATGTAACATTTGAATATTGTGAGAACACCCACTTGTTATTATGCTTAATAGATAAGAATAGTTGCACACATAATTGATAGAGAAATTAGAAGTACTCATAATTCATATTTTAGTTATGATTATCTGTGAATGGCATTGTGTGATGGTGAACTTTTAGGAAAATGAAGAATGTAGTAGCAAAGTAGTAATATTTTACGAAATTGGTTGCTCATATCATACCTCTATTAGATATCTATCATATTTTCTTAAATTGGGCTAACCTCAAGTTTGTGGATAACCAGCTAGGATAAGCTTGAAAATATAAAGCCCAATAAGCTTGAATGTGAGTTTAAGCCAGTGCAAAACAAACTGAGCTAACCTTAACTCAAGCTCAGATTGTTATTACACTTCTTTATAAGATAAGGAGAAGGAACTTACAGGTCGGAACCTCTTATATGTCAATCCCATCTGAGTTAGCGAGTTAGGTCCTTTGAAAGTGGGGGGATAAGGTAAAGGAATTCTCACTCCAAAGTGCCTTAAGTGGGGTTTGAAACCCACATTCTCTTCTTGGTTGTGAGATAACAAACATTGTTACACTATTCATCAGTATTAACTAAGTGCATCAAATATTATACAAATGCTTAACATGGAGTAATTATCTTCTTAGAATATCACCGTTGGATTACTTCATAATTATAATCCCACCAAGAGAGTTGTGTTTTCATCACACTCCCAAAAAAAAAACATAGTAATTAACTATTTTTAGAAATAAAATTGATAATTGTGGATAATATGATTTTTGTAATACTAAAGTCAAGGTTTGTACACTTAATTTAAGAGCATTTTTAGCAATAACTTTTAAAGTAGCTTTTAGCGTATTGTCTCCACTAATTTCCGAATATTTGTGGTGAATAATGTATTGTAACTTCTAAAATACATTTGACAAAACTTGTAAAACCAACATCAATTTTTTTAATTTTTTGACAAAAGCGACAAGATTTAAGGCCTATTCACTTCAGCTTATTTTCAGTTCAATTCATCTCAGCTCCAATTGGTTTAGTTTTGTTCAGTTCAGCTCCTAATTTCCTTATCTCATAAAATATTCATTTAAGCTCTATCTAGTTCAGTTCTAATCAGTTCAGTTCAGTTCAGCTCGGTTCAGTAAATGTGAACAGGTCTTTAGTTTCATAACACCTTCTCTTTCCTATATATAATTGACTATCCAAAATCTCAAGATTTTAGTTTGTGTCGAATATCTAAACTAGATAACAACTTCAACAAATACTAGTCGACAATTAAGAGCAACTATATAGTAATATAACAACCAATTTTAGCGTTCAAAATCACGAGAAAAAATAAATTGCAAAATGTCAAAAAGACGTTCAAAGATAAGCAAATTCAAAATTGAATAACAGGGTTACAAAAACTTCTACTTTGTAAAATGAATTAGGCTTGAACATTTTGTTTAGAGTAAATTAAGAACTATCCTACCAATCTAAAACTTCTCATAAGTCAATTCGACCCGAATTAGCAAATACTCAAACTGAGAAGACATTTAGAATGGAGGAAAGAGTTATGTCCTGTTCTATTTTACTGAACTGAACTGAATATTTAATAAGAGAAAGAATTTAGGAACTATACTGAACTGAATTGAACTGATAGGAGCTGAACTGAACTAAAATTAAATTGAATAGAACATACCTTTATTCAATTAGGTTTGGACATGGTAAGTTGATAAACAAGTGGGAAAGAAAGAAAGAAGATGCACTTCACTTTCACATCACTTGATACTATAAATGGCGACACATAACCACATTATCCCAAGTTTGGGCGTAAACTCGTAAACGTACACTTTATTTTCTTCCTCATTTACCCCAAACTTCTCTCTCGTTTTCCCCAATTCTGTAAACCCAAACCCTAACCCTAATTCCTATCCTTCTCTCAAATTTCAATCTTCTTCATCCAATTTTATCACTGATACTCCTCCAATCAACTTGTTCTTCAATCCGATTCTCCTGTGTTGCTCTCCAAATCGCAGTATTTCGTGGATTTTCGCTGAAGATTTCTCTAGTTCGTTGCTTAATAGAAAGTTCTTCGATTTCTGGGCTCTTTGCAGCAATTTATCGTGTTTTCCTGCTGTTTAATCTGTTATCGGAGGTTCTTGCGGCGGAGATGTTACGGTTTTCGGGGTTTGTGAAGAGTCGGTGTCTTCGGTGTTGATGATTTCTCCTTTTTCATGAAGGAATTCTGGATTTCTGGCTTCGATCTGTGAGATCGTATCGTATCGGTTCAATCTATGATTGATTGGATTCAATATCATCTAATTGATCTTCTTTGAAGCTGGATTTTGCTTCTATTAATTCAGAATTCAAGAATTGAGCTATTGTAGTGGCGGCAGCGGCTTTCAAAGGACTTCGCAGCGAAGAAGTATACTAGGAGAGGAATTGAAGGCGGCAAAGAGATAAAATTTTTACTTTGTACTTTGTTAATTTTGAGTTTGAAGTTCAATTAGAGGCCTTTATTTTTGAATTTGAAGGCCTCATAATATCCGTAGTTAGGGTTTTTGATTGCATTTTTGTGCGATATAATTTTTGTTCGATTGATTGATTTCTTTTTGAAGGAAAGAAAAGTGAAAAAAAAAATTAATTATGGCAGTTTATTATAAGTTTAAAAGTGCTAAAGATTACGACTCAATTTCAATCGACGGTCATTTCATATCGGTTGCCAATTTAAAAGAAAGAATTTTTGAATCAAAGCATTTGGGAAGGGGTACTGATTTTGACCTCGTCGTTACCAACGCTCAAACCAATGAAGGTTGGTTGATTTTCTGGTGTAGCTTATAAGTTGAATTGAATTGCTTTCGACGATTTTAGTTTGAAGTTTTTGAATTGCATTCTTGCTCAATTTTGAACCTGTAGTTGTGTAAGCTGTTATTTCTTGGGGATTCGAAACCGGCTTTTAGGTTTATCTGGATTGTGTGAAATCAGAGGTTTGTGCAATTTTTTTAAGTGCTAAAATTGAAGTCTTGATGTGAGCCTCTGATTTTACGCAATTACACCGGTCCTTGTTGGACTTAGAGTCCGTAATGAGATCTTCTATCTCATTTTGCTAGTCTCATATGATGTCACAAGTAGTCGAGTACTTTTCAAGTCCAACTTGCATGAACTATATTTCCGCAAGTTAAATTAGGATTAGGATGATGAGGTGGTGAAATGTGAAGGGGTGATAACGATATACCTAAGATGCTGACGTTGAATGGGACATATGATCCAATTCCTGATGCAGGATGGTGGTCTTTAATACCCAAACCACATCAGACTGTAGTACCCCAATTGCTTAATTAGTTGCTTCTTTTGTTTACAAGCTTAAGAAGTGTTCATTTCTTGACATGTCTAACTTTGTTAACAAGAAGCAAATAGCTGATAGTTAGGTTTTCTTTGTATAGTTGAGTTTAGGTTATAACCACATTCTGGTTCAAGCTCAATTTGCCATGCAATTTCACACTTTTGTCTAGGCTGTTTGATTTTGGGGATTTGGTTTCGTTGCTACATAACTGAGATGGCCTTTTGACTTCCCACTAATAACAGCTGCCAAGTTTTGTCAGGTCAAAGTTGGGCAATGGTTCTTGGCTGTATTGTTTTATGTCTTTTTGCAGCTTTTCATGGATTGTCTCTCTGTTCTGCGATTTCAGAGTATCTAGATGAAGCGATGTTGATTCCAAAAAACACTTCTGTTCTAATACGCCGAGTACCAGGACGTCCTCGCATGCCCATTGTTACACAACCGGACGAGTATTGATCCAATCTCCTATTTTTTTAACCTTGAATCATTTTTTGTTGATAACTACTTTTCCTGATGAATATTGTATCAGTGCCATAGGGCTCATCATATTTACCTGTTATATTTTGTTATATATATGTGCTGAAATTTTCATTGAAAAGAAATTGAGTTTAAGGTGGCCAATTGTTCGCCTGTTGAGATGGAAATCTGCTTTTGTTCTGTAGGCCGAAGGTGGAGGATAAGGTTGAGGATGAGCAACATGCAAAAAATAACTACTTTGCTGCTGATTCTTCAGGGTTTGGAGATGTATATATCCAGCATTTCTTAGTTTATATTTATAGTTGTTACAAAATTCATACATGACGAACATGTTAGATCATATGTTTCAGTTTGAAGCTTCAGAACTGGATGATGAGTTTGGAAATGATCTATATGCAACAATCCCTGAGATGACACCAGGACAATCAGGCAATCCGATGCAGGATTCAGTTCCTGCTAGTAAAGCTGACGAGGACAGCAAGCTTAAGGCTTTAATTGAAAATTCTAGTTTTGACTGGCAGCGGTGAGACTTTTCTTTATTTATTTATTTTTTTTACAAAATTTAAGAAAGGGTTTTAGTTGTGACCGGATATCTTTTTTTCCCAGTACTGATGTGAAGTAATGTGTGAATATGCAGTCAACCTGGTGATGGTTTTGGCTCTGGGAGAGGATTTGGAAGAGGTGGGAGGGGGGGTGGTCGAGGTTTTGGTATGTCTAAAGCAATAAATCCTTACCTGCTTAGTGTATATAGTATATTGTTGATGCCTTGACAAATTTGTTTGCTATTGGCGATGAGTCTTAGTGATGTAAATGATTTAGTTCTAATATTACATGCTCTTGATTAGGCCGAGGTGGTATGGAGAGGAAAACACCTCCACAAGGCTATATCTGTCACAGGTGTAAGGTTCCTGGTAAGTTGTTGTTTACTCTTTCTTTAATGTTGGTGGTTCAATTTTAAACATTGTCGTGGATGCTGATTGTTTGTAAATAAATCTGTATATCAGGTCACTTTATTCAGCACTGCCCTACAAATGGTGACCCTAATTTTGACATCAGGAAAGTGAAACCTCCTACTGGCATTCCCAAGTCAATGCTTGTAGCTACACCGGATGGCTCCTATGCATTGCCAAGTGGCACATCTGCTGTCTTGAAACCAAATGAGTAAGCTCACTTAAATTACTATTAGGGCTTGTTTGGTTTGATGTAGGAAGTAGAATTTCCCATGAAATCTCAATTCCTATGAAATTGTAATTCCTAGGAATTCCCAAAACTTGTTTGGTTGGATGTAGGAATTTCTACTTCCCATGGGAAGTTCCACTTACCTAGGGGGGACTAGGTAAGTGAATTCCTCCATTTTGTGGGAAGTAGAACTTCCTACGAAGTTCCAATTCCTACATTATTGGCAACCAAACAAGTGAGCATATATTCATTTCCTAGGAATTCTAAATTCCCATGAATTTGTTTGTCAACCAAACAAGTCCTTATTATCATTTTGTCTTTGCAGCTCTTATCTTGTGCAGAATTCTTGAGCTGACAGCACTTTTACTCTTAACAGGGCTGCATTCGAGAGAGAAATTGAAGGTCTACCTTCTACTCGTTCTGTTGGAGATCTTCCACCAGAGCTCCATTGCCCGTTGTGCAAGGAAGTGATGAAGGATGCCGTGTTAACCAGCAAATGTTGTTTCAATAGTTTCTGTGATAAATGTAGGGTGATTGTATACTGTAAAGTGCCTTCATATTATCATAATAATGACGCGTGCCGTTTTTGACGATTGTTAGAGTTTTGTGTTGGTTTGATGAATGTAAATATTTTCAAAGAATAGCTCTCCCTTGGCTTCAGATTGCAAGTTTTTGTTTTTATTTATTTTTAATTTGTTTATTGATATAATCTTATTCTTTAATTATAGGATATAAGTAGCATAATGATCTTTGAGTGGGGGTCATATAGAATTTGATGTACTTATGTGCTTGGTTTATTGTATGGTATATTTTTGGAACATGAAAAAAGTTGATGGTTATTGGTTTTGCATCTCCTGTATGGTATATTTTTGGAACATGAAAATAAGTTGATGGTTATTGGTTTTGCATCTCCTAGTAATTTATATAATCTTTGGGTCTCATTGTGCTGGAGCATGGTGTATTATGTAATGGCCTGTTTATTTGCTCTCAACATTTACATTTACTGTGCAAATATTTACTATGCAAATTGTGGACCCTTTTTATAAACAGCATTAACTTATATTGCAGTTTTTTCATTGACACATTTTCAAATAAAATTAGCCTTAAAGATTTGAGTGTTGGTGCCATTTGTGATCAGTTGATGTATACTGGTTTTTCTAGGTTCTAAAATTGTTTATTTATTTATTTTCCTTGAATCATGGCCAGGTATAAGGGACTTTATTATCTCAAAGTCTATATGTGTCTGTGGGGCAAGAGATATACTTGCAGATGATCTTCTGCCAAATAAGACACTCCGGGATACCATTAACCGTATACTAGAGTCTGGTAATAGTAGTGCAGACAATGGAGGGAGTGCTCTCCATGTTCAAGGTAGTTAAATTGAGTTTTTCTCAGCTGAACAAATTCTTTCCTGTCTTTTTTCAAAGATCTCATTACCTTATTTCCTCAGATATGGAGTCTGCTCGCTGCCCGCAGCCTAGGATTCCATCACCTACTCAATCTGCTGCCTCAAAAGGGGAGCAAATGCTTCCTCCACGTACTGAAGGAACTTCAAATATGAAAGAGAGTTTAGAAGGTATTAAGCCTAGCCATACTTCACAGTCGCAACCACAGCAGCATATCTCTGAAAGAGACAAGATTACAAAAGTTCCAGACGTGTCTGAAGCTACTCATGAGTCGGCTAGTGTGAAGGAACCTGCGTCACAGGGTAGTGCTTTACCTGTTGAGGAAGAAGTTCAACAAAAGGTGGCTGTTGGTGAAGCAGGTAAATTGCACAGCTGGTTGGTTTTGTCTAAATTGTTCTCTGTTACTATATTTTGTTTTACAAAAGCTTTTTAGCTCTCTGTAATATGTTCTAGGTTTGTGCAACTTTTTTTTTTTTCTGTCCGAAGCTGTCGTTTATTTTTCTTTAATTTGTGAGGAGCTAGGGGCGGGGGCTTGCAGTGTGTTACAGAGGCTTATATTTATTTTGCCCTAGTGATTATGGTGAAAATGCTCCTGTTGCACTTCTCCAGAATTTTTTCACATTAAAATGTAGATAACACACATTTTGTATATAAATGCAGCTGGCTGTTATCCTAATCAGTTGCCTTTTCCATGTCTTCCAGTAAAGAAAAAGAAGAAGAAGAAGAAGATGCCTATGCCTGGAAATGGTACACCCTTTTCATTTTAGTTTTCATGTCTTTCTTAATGCTACAACTCTGGATGTTTCTCTTGAGTCATTGTTTATCTTTATGTATGTATTTGTGGTAATGATTTCTGATACTGGGCTTGAACTTGATAATTTGCAGCTCCAGACATGCAATGGATGGGCATGCCTCCTGGGATGGATGGATACATGGGCCCTAATGGCTTCAATCCCTGTTGGCCAGGCATGCAGCCTGCAATGGATGGATTCATGGGCCCCTTTGGTGGACATGGTGGTAACATGCCTTACAATATGGGTTATGGTCCAGGGCCTATGGATATGCCCTTTGGGAATGTTTTCCCTCCAGATCCTTTTGGGAACATGATGCCTCCAGACCATTTTGGAGCACAAGGGTTCATGATGCCTGGAATGCCCCCGATGCTTCCTCCTCCTCAAAGGTATAAATTGCAGAATGTTGATATTTTGTTCTCACACCATTTCCTTACCTTGTCTTTGGCTCTGTTATCCGTTTGCTGATATTGGACTCTGCTAATAGCAGTATTCATGCCAACAAATGTGTTTTTTGTTTTTGTTTTTTGTTGGGTGTATGTATGTATGTATACTATGGCATTGATGCTGTTTGGTGGGTGTGTGTTATAATTTTGACACTTTCTTCATTTGAGCTCACTATGTATGTATATACTCTGTATGTACATTCTGTTGCTTCTCATGCTCATCTTCCGATAGAGCTTCAAAATTCACTGTTCATCTGCTTTGCATCTGACTTAGATTTTCATCTCAAGTTCTATTTCTGAACATAGATTTTCCTGACACAAAATTTAATAAACTTCATATAACTAAAAACAATGTTTTTCCACAAAAACAGGTCACTTGTTAACCCAAAAATTAAAACAAAATTTGTCATGTATGATCAGTGAGAAATGAGAAAGAAAGCAGTCTGCCAAGTGAACAGTGAATATAAGAATGAAAAAATGTGTCATTATTTATGATGCCTATTTAATTTTATTTGAGGACTTTATTCCATCCTTCTATCAATTATTAAAAACAGCTGATATGGCTCAGTAAACTCTGGATATTTTTTTGGTTATTATTGTAAAGTACTCCAAAGCAGATGGTTTTCAACTTTTCATGTTACAGATTCAGGGTATACATGGTAACAACTCCCCTTGTTGGGTGAGGACGTGAGGTTGCATACACCCATTTATCTTACTCTGATGTAGGCATGAGCCACTTTAGAGACAAATGGGGTAATATTAATATGGAAGCTGATTTTTATTGGTTCTTGTGCAATAGAGTTTATACTTACGGTGTTGTCTCTTTTATGCACATGAATAAACTGCTTGTGTTGAGCTGGCACTTAAAATTTTATTACTCTTCATTATGTGAAAGACCAAAAAATTGAGCTGTGTTTCAATATACAGGGATCTTGCAGCAGAATTTGGAATGGGCATGAATGTCAGGCCACCTTTGATGAGTCGGGAAGAATTTGAGGCTCGGAAGGCTGAAGTAAGAAGAAAGCGAGAAATGGAGAGACGGGTTGAGAGGTGAGGACGGGTCTAAGTTATTTTGATTTAATTGTTTTTAAACCAAATAAGGAAATAGTTAGCTATTTCAATTTATAAATTTAAGGCGTGTTTCAGGGTGTAGTATTAGTTCGTATTATGTAGCCTATTTTTGCGTGTGGAGAACTCTTGGAGTCTTGGTACTTGTATGTATGAAGAGTTGATTGAGTGTGTTGGTCTGATATGAATATTCATTGCAGTAGGGAACTTCCCAGAGATCGTGATTATAGCAGAGAAGTAAGCAGCAGCGCCAACCCCCCACCTATGAAGTCAAAACCTGTATGTTATTTTGTTGTCAATCTTTGTTCTTTTTGGTTTTGGCCTTTAGTGTATCAGGAGGCTGCAATTTGGCTAGCAAACTTTTTCTATAGCTTGATAAATTGAAGTTGAAAAAAATGCGAGTATAGGCAACTGAGGTTTCTTCTAACCCTGTGGTCTATTATTCCTATATTGGATTATTCTGGTCTTTATGTTGGGGAGCTTGGTTGGGCTATTCTCGATTGTCCCGATCTTTTATGAGCTGGATGACATTTTTCAATTTGTGGTTGTATAAATGGGCTGTAGCCACAGGCCCACCTTAGTAAATTCCCACTCTTCTGGTTCATTTTTTCTGTTTGTTTTTATTGCTCCCTTGTTGCTTGCAAGGAAAAAAATTTGAATGATTAGTTTTAAGTGGTTGACTTTTTTTTTTTTTTTTTAAATTTTGGGAATGCTTCTGAATAATATTCTTTTCAGATTGAATACATTTTTATTTACTGTATTTAGTCTTTCAGTAAATTTAAAAATATGCCAGGGAATTTTAGTTACTCTAAAAATACGAAATTCTTGTGAGCTTGTTTTGAAGAATCAGTAACCCGAGTAAACTATTTTCCTGGGGATTACAAAGTTTATATGCCTGACTACTCTGAATGTTGGACAAAAATTTGTATTTGCCTAATTTGTTTCTAATTACCAGGTCTATAATGTGTTTGCTGTTTTATTAAGAAAAACTTGTTTTGGTTGACTGATTATGAAATATACGATGATGGGTGTTGTCTAAATCTGAAATAAAAAGTTGAAATGTATAATAGCTGATATTAAAATTATTTACCTATGTTAGTTGTTATATATTTGGGGTGTTGGTTAAACATAAAATGCATCTTATTAACATGTTTTATATTGTCAAAGATGCAGAGGCCTCCTCCAGCCAGCAGGTCCCCAAGTGAAGACCGCTATGATAGTCTCCGGGACCGGGAGAGGGAGAGGGAGAGGGAGAGGGAGAGGGAGAGGGAGAGAGCGAGGGCAAGGGAAAGGGCTTCTGTCGATCGTGATCGGGAACAAGACCGGGATCGTGACCATGAAAGCCACCAGCGACGGACTTCCCACAGTCACAGGTCTGAACGGGCTTCACCTGACAGAACTAAACGTGATGTGGAAGTCCCTCGTCCGACCCTGAAAAGAAAATCTGAACACCATGAGCGAGATTACAACCATGAACGACACCGTGAGCACCGTGAGCATGACCATAAATCTGAACGTCATTCCAAGCCGTCCTCTAAGCCACCATCTTCTGTAGATGTGGTTCAACAGTCATTAGACAAGAAACATAAGGCGAGTGTGTTCTCGAGGATTAGCTTCCCGGATGAGGAGGTTTCCAAGAAGCAAAAGGTTTCTGCTGAGCCCAAGTCTAAGCCCGTTAGCAAGGACCATGATGCCCACCATCATAAGGTAGTGGCGTCATCATCTACAGCAAATGGGCACCATCATGATGCAGGGAAGAAGAGTGTGGCGGCAGCAGCAGCTATGGATTATGAGTCAAGCGACGATGAGCGGCATTTTAAGAGGAAGCCTTCAAGGTATGAGCCATCACCCCCACGCCGAGAGGAGTGGATGAGTGTAGATGAGGAAGATGGTAGGCGGCATCGTAAGCACAGGTAGATTTAATACTAGGGAACTGATATTGTGAGGTTGAAAAGTGAGCAGGCCGAGGATCAATTTTCCCTGTTTGGGCAAATCACTCATCACTGAAATCTTATGTTTTTTTTTTTCTTATTTTTTTAAACTTTGATTTGATGATTTTGTAATAAAGTTTACCTTTCCCATCTTCATTCTTTCTATCAAATATCAATGAAATCCACGCAATTTACATAAGAATCTTTTGTCAAAAGTTTGTTTGTTTGTTTGTTTTTTTTTTTTTTTTTTTCTGAATGGACTTTTTTTCTTTTTTGCTTATACTCGTCTCCTCTAAAGGTTATCCACGTTCTAGATTTTGAATATGTTGTTTATTTTGGTGAGAATGCAATGATTATTACATGTAGTGTGCTAGTAAAACTATACCTTGGTAAATTTGTAGCGATAGATAAACATTTAAAAAATAGAATCACGGGTGAGCATGGTTTGGATAACTCTGCCCGTTTGATATGATCTGATTTGATATATGCCTTATTTGGTAAATAATTCTTTATCCGCTTTTGGCTTTTGCATTTGGTTGATCTAACATTCAAACATTTTGTTTGGTAAATGGTTTTTAAAGCCCTCCAATAGCCAAATCATAACAAACATCTACTCACTAAAAAAACCAGTACAAGCAGCTTGTCAAACTAACCAATAGCCAAACATTAAATAAGGCCATAATAAAATACGAATAGGGTTTTACTCCGTAAATCTTTATGAAATGCAGAGCACCTATTTTGTACAAAGTAATGGTTGTAGGCTTGTAGCTTATAATTTTGATCATAACTCGGCTATCAAATGGACAGTTTAGGGGACTTCAATTGAAAACAGATAAACATCCTTCTTTATATACGTAGTAGAATCTTTTTTGCATGGAAAATCAATAATTGATCTTACAAGTTAAAAACACGTACAAAGAAATTAAGGAAAGTAAAGATAATACAAAACAAACTCCTTTTTCCTCATATAACACTAGTAACTAATTTAATTAGTTACCAATTAAGGGAGGAGATACATACATTTTCAAAAGCATAAACAAAATCAATTACATAAAACTATTACCAAGTTTCATTTACCAAAATATCATTATACTTAAACTTTGTATAGTTTTGGTAGAAGCTAAGGTATAATAGTTAAATTATTGATTATGTTACAACAAATTGTATCAATTAACAAGGCTCAATGCGGGCACAAGAAGGGTTCCAACTCCGCTAAGGATGCTGCCCAACTGAAGCAAAGGGATGCCCTCGAGGCTGCCTGTACTAACCGCGGCATAAATGGGACAACCGAGGATGGGAAGGTTAACAAAGACCCTCAACCTAGAGATATCAAGTACACTATTTAAGATGTTACCAACGTTAAGAATTTCGATCCTAAATGAGCCATCCGAGGCAGTTTTGACTGAAGCAAGTATGTTGCCATTGAGCCTAACTCCTACCCTAATGTTGGACAAGGGTGCGCAGGTTCTACAAGCAGTTGTCACGGTGGGTGAGCACCGACATGTTCCGACTATGGCTAGCACGTTCACGGTTAGGCCGTTGATTATTAGGGCATTGGTTTCGGGTAAGGTGGTGGACATGAGTAGTAGGGTTAGTGCAAGAGAAACAAAGGTTGATTTTGTTGTGTTTGTCATTGTATGTAGCAAGGATGTATTTATTGTTGTATGGTTGAGTTTTTTGTATTTAGTTGAAGTGTGAGGAAAATGGTAGTAGTTAAGAGAGCTATTTATAGGAATATATATGCAATTTGTATAATAATTTTATGCATAATAATGTTTGAAAATTAAAAATAGAAAATAATAATCATCTTGCTAAAGAGTATACGGGATGTTAGATAACCCTTTAAAATAGTTTTTTAAAATGATATTAATTTGGGAATGCATGGTAAAATCACACGTCGACCAGTGTAATTAATGTTTATTTCAAGTTAATACTTTTACTTTATATTATCTCATCCAATGCCTCCGGGATGTTTCGTTAGTTAGCTTTACCAAATAATAATAATGTTTTAATATTAAACATTATGATTAATGAGGGAAAAGGGGAATTGAGGGATGGCTATATTTTGTGTTCTTCCCTTTATTAATTAGAGTGTAAGTGTGCAATTTGATAAGGTTGCAAATCTTGCAATCCATATCGAGAGTTTGTTATGAATGTGCGTAAATAATTGTTTATATTGTGACGTTGTGAATTGTGATCACGTACATTTTTTTTTTTTTTATAATTATTATTACATTTTGTATTCCCAAAGTCCTATACCTTTGAGAATTTGTTATGTTAGACTTTGTTAGTAGGGCTAGTGCAATAATAGAGCGTATGCATGGAAGACACCGGATCAGAACAACTGAACACGTAGAAGATATCCATATCTTAGCTTTATTCCCCAATTTCTTGATCCAGACTAAGTTAATTGCTCATCATTTTGTTTAAAGAAAATTAAATTAAACCCCATGCAACTCATGTATGGTGTATACGTAGTAGAAGATCACCGAATCAATTTCAAAAGTTGCACAACACGTACATAGTACACTTGCACAATTTTAAGGGAAGAACACAAAAACACCCATCCCTTAAATCCTCATTTTCCGGATTTATCATTCAACTATTATTATATTATTATTATCATACTCGTACTATTCAAACTTTATACGGAGTACAAAGTATATGCATATGCATGCATATTGCAATCACATATTTATCCTATAAATAGTTTCCTTCATTTCTATCATTCTTCTCACACTAACTCCAAATACAAACTCTAAATTCCTACAACTAACATTACAATGGCAAACACAACAAAATCAGCCTTTGTTTCTCTTGCACTAGCCCTACTAATCATGTCCACCACCTTACCCGAAACCAATGCCGCCCTAGTAATCAACGGCCTAACCGTGAACGTGCTTGCTATAGTAGGAACTTGCCGTTGCTCACCCACCGTGACCTCAACCTGCCCCATATGCGCGCCCTTGTCCAACATCAAGATCGCGGTTAAACTCAATGGCAATGTAATTGGTTCAGCCAATACTAGCACTGATGGCTCCTTTAAGATCACTATTAATGTGGGAAACATCATAAATAACCTAGTTGATGTCTCTAATCTTAGGGTCTTCATTGAGCTTCCTATCGCCGGTTGTCCCATTTGGGCTGCCGTGTCTACCGGCCACCTCCAAGGCATCCCTCTCTTGCAGGTTGGCAGCATCCTTAATGGAGTTGCTACCCTTCTTGTGCCCGCTTTGAGTCTTGTTAATTAATCTAATTTGATATAACATATTAATCAAATTATCTATATTGTACCTAAAGCTTCTACCAAAATTAATAATAATAATAATGTAAAATTTTTGGTGGATTAAACTTGGTACATGTTTCAAGTACTTGGAATATAATTTCTTCTTGCTTTCAATAAATTATGTATCTCTTCAATTTCTTAATAAGATAGTAACTAAATTAACTAGTTAATTAGTTACTAATTAATTAATGTATAAGGAAGAGGGAGTTTGCTTTGTAATACTATTATACTTTTCTAATTTTTGTACATGTTTTCTTATCCCTAAGATTAATTAAGGTTTTCTATGCAACCAAGATTCTATCTATCCCTTATTTTTCTATTTTTTAATTAAAAAAAACCTACACAATAATTTTCAATTCGAATCTAGTATGTATGGATTCAGCTAAATCCACTAAACCCATAATGAATCTATAAATACAACCCCTATCCACATATATGTGTCAAGCATACACCTGTCACACGTGTCACGTACAATCACATCGGTTAAGTGGTGTGCCTGCAATTTGTACCAATAGAAAATTTGCAAATAAGGGTCTTTTGATTTGTTAAATATCAATATGATTGAGCTACATGTAGAGAATATTATTACTAAAGGCCTACAAGGTAATTAATCAGTTGGAGATAAAAGGAGTAGATCGATATATAGTTGACAGTAGAGCTAGCTGTCAATTCGGGTAAATAGGTCGGGTAAGAGTGGGTCGGGTCAATTCAGATTAATTCCATAATCTACTTGGGTCGGGTTTGGGTTGGATCATGCTTGAGTCGGGTCATGTGGGGTCATACTTCTTTTGGGGTTGGGTCGAGTTTAAGTCGGGTTAATAACAGGTCTGGTTACATTCAGGTGTGATTGTGTGAACAATAGGTCGGGTGTAATTCGGGTTTTCACGCGTTAAAACGGGTTAGGGTAATTCTTGGGTTCGAGTCGGGTTCGGTTCAAGTCAATAATTTGCAGGTTAGAATAAGGTCGGGTCATTCTCGGGTTTGAGTCGGGCTCGGTTCAAGTCAATAATTTGAGGATTATAATCAGGTCGTCATTTTCAAGTCGGGTCATTCTCGGGTTCATGTCGGGTTTGGTTCAAGTCAATAATTTGCGGGTTATAATCAGGTTGGGTCATTTACAAGTCGGGTCATACTCAGATTCAAGTCGGGTTATGTTCAAGTCAATAATTTGCAGGTTAATTACAATTAGGCCGGGTCATTTCCAAGTCAGGTCATATTCGGGTTCAACTAACTATAAATAGAAAATTATCATTTTTATCAAGCTAATTATTTCCTTTGACTATAATATATATGGCAATATACTAGGGAACTATAGTCTATAATTTAGGAAAATAATTATTTCCTTTGACCATACAGCAAATATATATTATATTTAACTCTTAAATTTGAGGATGATGCTCCTTTCTTTTGCTGGCCTGGACAGACTTGGTCTCCCAAGACAAAATGCTTTGATCAACAATAATAAGGTGGTCTAAATTGCATTTACGGTGATTTGAAATCGGATCAGGTACAATTTAGGTTGAATTTAGGTCGGGTTAATAACAGGTCATGTTGATTTCGAGTCAGGTTAGTATCGGGTTGAATTTTTGGGTTGGGTAAGTAATAGATATGGTATAATTCGGGCCGGGTCAATAACAAGTCGGGTTGAATTTGGGTGTAATACCCCGTATTTTCATACGTATTTTCTAATTAATTAATTAAGAATTATTTTATAAAAAGGGTATTTTAGTAAATTCATTATTTGGAGCCAAAATAATATTTGAATTTTGGCACCAAATATAAGTATTTAATCTTTGAATAATTAATTATTTTCGGATTTCTAAATTAATAATATAAGTTTAAGTATCTTTTTTAAGGTCGGTCCATATTTTATTATACTAATTATTTCAAGAGAAATATCTAATATACATTATGTATTTAACTAATTTTATATTATCTAAAATATTTATTTATTCAATTATTTTATTATTATTTTCGTTTTTATATTAAAAAAAATGGTGAAACGTGATTTGATCATGTTTTGAAGAGTGATTGTTATCACTTTAGTTTGTTAATTATTATATTTAAATTAACCTCTAATTCTCTTATTCATTATCTCATTTTGTTCCTACCTTTCTTCTCCCAACCATATGTATATCTATTTAAATTTTCTTATCTTTTAACCCAACTATTAATCTAGACTTAATTTGATTCAAGTACCTTAACAACCCCAAAAACTTATCACATTTTCTAGTAATCATATCACACCTTAATATCTATCCTTTCTACACCCTCAACACTATAAATAGACCCTTAATTCTTCCCACTTATTCACACCAATTCTCTACTTTTCTTCTCCTCTTTTTACACAAATCATCTCGTTCATCTTTGAAGTCAATTTTCGGGCACTTTTGATCAGTTTTGGGGTATTGGCGTTTCACAGAAAATTGTTCCTCTCGAAAAATCCCTGAGGTTAGGCTCAAGAATTACCCAATTCGGAGTTATATTGATGGAGTTATGGCCTTTGCAAGTTCTGTCTATTCTTTCCAACGCAAATCCAATTCTTCTCTTTTCCTTTATTTCTTATCTTTTCTTATTCTCTTCTCTTATTCAATTATTATTATTATGGGGGATTTATAAATAATTATTATGAGTAGTTTTAATTATATAAAATCAGATTTTTAATAATGTTTATGTTGAAAGGTTCATGTACATATAGTTGGGAAGTTTTAATTTAATTATTTGTGATTATTTGTTAACCTCTTATATTGATTAAGGTTATATTTATTTGTAGGGATTGTTCAATCAAGGTTCTTGAGGTTCTTTTTGTGTGGTTTTTCTAGCAAGGATCAAGGTACGTTTAGGTGGTTAGATACCTTTGAAAGTAATTGGTTTGAGTAACATGTTTTACATGATTTGATTGGTGATTGATTAAATTGATTTTGAAATAAATTATGTTTGAAGGTATTTATTTTAATAAAAGTATTTGAATGATTGATTTTTAAATCATGTTTTAAATGGTTTGGATTACTTATCGTGTTTAAATAATATCGGGAACTATTGGATATTAAAAGGATTTATTGAACCATTGAATTATTATTATTAATGCTTTATAAGCATGTTCGTAATCCCACTATGCGGATTTGGTTTTATTGATAAGGCCTTGGACTTTGTATGACCGGGTCTTTCCTCAACAATAGCCTTGTTATATAAGGAGACTAGCTTGGGGGGTGTGCACACTTGGGTGAGGAATTGGATTAAAAGGAATTGGCTCTTAATAAAGGAATTGGTTTTATTAACTATTATTTTGAATATTGAATGATTGGAATCGGTTTTGGAATAATGAGTTTTGAATTTATTGGATTAATTATTGGAATTGGTTTTAAAAGCATGTTTGCAAATAAATTGAGTTTACGCTATCTTGCACTTATCGTACTTAGCATAATTTGCTAATCCGTATTTCTTATTTGTTTTGGTTCGCCCTATTTACCGTAATGGTAAGCAGTGTTGACTATTTTCAGGTGGAGTCATGAATGAACATATGAGAGTCCTAGGATTTGCTTCACCTAGTTTAGGAATGTTGGTCTTGTCTTTATTTTTGAGCACTCATAACAATGTTACTATTTTTATAAGTATTAATAAAAGAAAGTTGAGTTTCCGCTGCAAGTTTTGTTGTTGAGTTAAGTATTTTGAGTAGCCTTGCGTAATCACGCGGCGGTAATACGCCCAAGTCTATCTCTATGGTATAATTATACGCATTATACTAGTATTTTCATAGAGGGAGATTTGGTGTGTTACATTGGTCAGGTCCATAACATGTCGAGTTGATTTTGGGTCGGGTTTGTAACAGGTTGGGTTAAATTCGGGTCGGGTTAGGAACGGGTCGGGTTGAATTCAGGTCAGGTTAGTAACAAGTCGGGTTAAATTCGGGTTTTGACGAGTTAAAACGAGTTTGGGTGAATTTCAGTTCAAGTCGGGTTCGGTGCAAGTTAATTAAATTGGCCATTGTAAACCGGTAAATCGGTGCAAGTTGTAAACCGGTAAATTGGCCGTTTAAAAGCACATTGAATGGTTCCACACACCCAATTGGACTCCCGAAGGATATTAGGGACCATGGTAAACATTTCGGAAATTTTTATTTCCGGGCGAAAATAAGTCAAAAAATTCCAAAATTGAAGACTAATATCCACGCTTTTTGAGAAATTTTGGAGGTTTTGGGGCCTGGTGTAAAAAAGTATTAATATTTTAAGGGATACATCTTGGGGTCATATAATGCCGTTTGGAACCGTATATGATCATTATATGTTGTCATACATGTTCGTAGTAGGCTTGAGTTAATGAACTCCGTGCAAGTTGTAAACCGGTAATTAAGTTGACCGTTCAAAGACAAATTGGATGGTTCCACCAACCCAATTGGACTCCCAGGGGTATTAAGGACCATGGTAAAAATTTCAGCAATTTTATTACCGGGTAAAAAAAAGTCAAAAAATTCCAAAATTAAAGACAAATATCCACTTAAGAAATTTTGGAGGTTTCGGA
Source organism: Chenopodium album (assembly GCF_948465745.1). Taxonomy (NCBI): domain Eukaryota; kingdom Viridiplantae; phylum Streptophyta; class Magnoliopsida; order Caryophyllales; family Amaranthaceae; genus Chenopodium; species Chenopodium album. Next base: position 77,464,125 of record NC_137838.1, read on the forward strand.
GCCCAGTGTCGAAAAGTCTTGAAATTTTAGGGGATACATCTCGGGGTCATATAATGCTGTTTGGAACCATATGTGATCATTATTTTCTTTCATAAATGAACGTGGTAGGCTTGAACTAATGAAATAGGTGTATATTGTAAACCGGTAAATTGACCGTTTAAAGGCAAATTGGATGGTTCCACTTCCACCCACCCAATGGGACTCCCGGACGGTATTAGGGACCATGGTAAACATTTCGGCAATTTTTATTTCCGGGCGAAAAAAAGTAAAAAATTTCAAAATTGAAGGGTAATATCCACACTTTTGAGAAATTTTGGGAGATTCGAGGCCTGATGTCGAAAAGTCGTGAAATTTTAGGGGATACATCTCGGGGTCATTTAATGCTGTTTGGAATCATATATGATCATTATTTTTTGTCATAAATATTCGTGGTAGGCTTGAGTTAATGATAACGGTGCAAGTCATAAACCGGTAAATAGGCCGTTTAAGGGTAAATTGGATGGTTCCACCCACCCAATTGGACTCCAGAAGGGTATTAGGGACCATGGTAAACATTTCGGCAATTATTATTTCCGGGAGAAAAAAAGTCTGAAAATTCCAAAATTAAAGGCTAAAATCCACGATTTTTGAGAAATTTTGGAGGTTTTGAGGCCCGGTATCGAAAATCTTTGAGATTTTAGGGGATACATCTCGGGGTCATATAATGTCGTTTGGAACCATTTATGATCGTTATTTGTTGTCATAAATGTTCGTGGTAGGCTTGTGTTAATGAAACCAGTACAAGTTGTAAATCAGTAAAATTGGCCTTTTAGAGGCAAATTGGTGGTTCCACCCACCCAATTGGACTACCAAAGGGTATTAGGGACTATGGTAAACATTTCGGCAATTTTTATTTAATGGCAAAAAAAAGTCAAAAAATTCAAAAATTTAAGGCTAATATCCTCGGTTTTTGAGAAATTTTGGAGGTTTCGAGTCCCGGTATTGAAAATTCTTGAGATTTTAGGAGATACATCTCGGGGCCATATAATGTCGTTTGGAACCATATATGATCATTATATGTTGTCATAAATGTTCGTGGTAGGCTTGAGTTAATGAAATCGGTGTAAGTTGTAAATCAGTAAATTTGTCGTCTAAAGACAAATTGAATGGTTTCACCCACCCAATGGGACTCTCGGAGTATATTAGGGACTATGGTAAATATTTTTTCAATTTTTATTTTCGGACGAAAAAAGTAAAAATTTCCAAAATTGAAGGCTAATAACCACTATTTTTGAGAAATTTTGGAGGTTTCGGGGCCCGTTGTCGAAAAGCCTTTAGATTTTAGGGGATGCATCTCGGGGTTATATAATGCCGTTTGGAACCTTATATGATGATTATATGTTGTTATAAATGTTCGTGGTAGGTTTAAATTAATGAAATCGATGCTAGTTGTAAATCAGTAAATTGGTCATTTAAAGGCAAATTGGATGTTTCCATCTACCCAATTGGACTCTGGGAGGGTATTATGGCCCATGGTAAACATTACGACAATTTTTATTTCCGGGCGAAAAAAATAAAAAAAATTCAAAAATTGAAGGTGTATATCCACATTTTTTTTGAGAAATTTGGAGTATTCGAGGTCCGGTGTCTAAAAGTCTTGAAATTCTAGGAAATACATCTCGGGTTCATATAATGTCGTTTAGAACCATATATGATCATTATTTGTTGTCATAAATGTTTGTGGTATGCTTGAGTTAATGAAATCAGTGCAAGTTGTAAACCGGTAAATTGGTCGTTTAAAGGCAAATTGGATAGTTCCACCCATCCAATTGGACTTCCAGGGGGTATTAGGGATCATTGTAAACATTTCGGCAAATTTTATTTCCGTGCGAAAAAAGTAAAAAAAAATCCAAAATTGAAGGCTAATATCCATGATTTTGAGAAATTTTGTAGGTTTCGGGGTCAGGTGTCGAAAAGACTTGAGATTTTAGGAGATACATCTCGGAGGTCATATAATACTATTTGGAACCATATATGATCATTATATGTAGTCATAATTATTCGTGGTAGGCTTGAATTAATGAAATCGGTGCAAGTTGTAAATTGGTAAATTAGCCGTTTAAAGTCAAATTGGATGGTTCCACCCACCCAATTTGGCTCCTAGAGAGTATTTGGGACCATGGTAAACATTTCGGAAATTTTTATATCCGGACGAAAAAAAAGTAAAAAAATTCAAAAATTGAAGGCTAATAACCACGCTTTTTTGCGAAATTTCGAAAGTTTTAGGGCCCGGTGCCGAAAAGTATTTAGATTTTAGGGGTTACATCTCGGGGTCATATAATGTCGTTTGGATCCATAGATGATTATTATATGTTGTCATAAATGTTTGTGATAAATTTGAGTTAATGAAATTGGTGCAAGTTGTAAACCGGTAAATTGGTCATTTAAAGGCAAATTGGATGGTTCCACCTAGCCAATTGGACTTTCATAAGGTATAAGGAACCATGGTAAACATTTCAGCAATTTTTATTTCCGGGTGAAAAAAAATCAAAAAATTCCAAAATTGAAGGCTAATATCCACGTTTTTGAGAAGTTTTGGAGGTATCGGGCAGAGCTGTCAATTCGATCGGGTAGGTAAATGGGTCGGGTTTGGGTCGGTAAGAGTGGGTCGGGTCAACTCGGATCGGGCCAACGTTAACACCAGGCAAACTCATCAGTAACGTTGCCCCTGGGCCGTGACTTGTGCAGCAACACATCAAGGTGTGTAACACTCGTGATTAACAGTACTCCCTCCGTCCCTTAATTAGATTCCTACTTCTCTCTATCATGCGAGAGCTAAATACTAGAATTAGGAATTTAATTAAAGGACGGAAGGAGTAATAAATTCGAGTGGAGGACAACAATAATCAGGAACACTAGGAGCACTCGTGAGTTACGTGATGTCTTCCTTTTATTTTTGGTATTTAATTAATAATTTTGGGAACCCATAATTAAGGAGGGAGTCCCAACATAATTAACATAACTACATGAGCGCATGTAAATGTAGTTGAATTTGATTTATTCTTCAGGTTTGGTGTTCAGCCGAGTCATCAACAACGTGGGCGTATGAACTATGTCACATAAGTAAATTGACCATAAAATCCCCAATTTTAATGATATGATGAAAATACTATCCAGGGTATCCTACATTGACGTTTTAAAGCCATCAAAGAGATAAACACGAAATTATTGAAAAACAAATTCATCAAACATAAAAGTAATAACATCGATCCCGCACTTAGGAATGAAACAAAATAACTTCAATTGAGTCAATGCAAGGATCTCATCAAGCCAGGTACAGCCATGACATAATATCGATGATGCACGATGAATGTATGTCTGTGGCGACAATTGCATCAAGGTAAATGACACTCGTGAGTATCTTGATCAACAGTTTTACATTCCATTGGAGAACAACAATCATCAACAACATTAGGATCACATGTACTTCCGGTATTACTCTCACAACCTCCTCCTTCGGATTCGCATTGGAAAGTATTTGGTGAAACTTCTCGGCATTCAAGTCCAGTGCAACATTCAGATTCAGTAGCATTAGGATCGCATGTTTCTTCCACATTCACACATGCGTTCACAATAAAGACGTGCAACAACACTTGAAAATTAAAGTGTTAGTATAATTTGCGTAAAATAAATAATAATCATATCTAAAAACAATACGAAGATTGAAAATGTTAAAGCACCAAATCAACCAAAAGCTTAAGCTGATGGTTGAAGCCCAGGAATATGTTTTATACTCTATCAGAAAAGAATTACTTACTCGTAAAACTAAAAAATGAGGCTTATTTACCTGTTGCAAGGAATAAATATGCTACTAATTTGAATTGTTTATTGTTAGCCTTCCTCTCCATTGTTCGACAATATTTTTGTAATAATAATGTATTTTGTACAAAATTGTTTATGGATTTCTCAATATGTGTGTCTCTATTTATAGAAGTTTCTATTTTCACTTATATATATACTAGCTTATGGTCCCGTGCAATGCACGGATTTACCAAAATTTATAAATATTTTTATTTCAACAACTTTTATATGATTTTTTTTATAATAAGTATGAAAAAATTCGATATTCTACTAATTATATTAAAAATTATGCATATCTTTTTAAATAATATTATTTTGTTTAAATTTTCTATAAGTTGTTATAAAAATGTTTTATTGAATTTTCGACAGAAAGATTGCGTTTAAGTAGGAAAGAAAATATTATAGTGTATTAAAATTGCCTAAGATAATTTGACAAAAAAAGGAAAAAAAAAAAAGTGGAGGGAAATTATTTAACCAGATTTTGCCATGTGTCATTTTTTATTCGCCTTTAGTATATAGTTATTGATTTTTATTATCAATATATATTGTTATCAATATAATTAAATTGATTGAGCGCATGTATGTGTAGTTACGTTGACTATGATTCATACATTAGTATTTCGTATTTTAATACGAGTAATTAAGAATATTTCTTAAATAATTGCCAACTAATGCTGGTTCCATGCCAATAACAAGCAAATATTGTTTTCATGTGTATACGGAGTATATTTTATATATGTACGTCATATGAGAATTATAATTAAGAACATAACTAATAATTGCAATGCTATTTAGATTTTAATAATTTTGAAGAAGATTGATCTTTAATTGGGAGTAATTATACAATACGAGTACTCCTTAACCGAGAGTAATTATATTTGGAAACCAAATAGTTACTCATAGATTCATAATAATGTATATAATATAATACTTTCTCTGTTTTTTTAGTTGACACATTTTTATTATCACGCTTGTCAATGCATTTTTTAACGCTTAATAACTTTAATTATCAACATTGTACAATTATAAAAAGTGGATAATAATAAAATATACATATAACGATTCAAACAAGATCCAACATGATTATATTTTATCGTATCTATAAATCACAAAAGCGAGTCAAAGTGAAGTATGTGAATAGTGTAAAAATCAAACGGTGTCAACTAGAAAAAGGTAAAGACTAGAATAGACCCGGTCTACAATAACTTATTGTAGACTCAACCTTTTAGTATACCATACGAATGTGATTATATCATACGAAATGTGATTATATTACTACAAAAGTGATTATATCATCTGAAACTGTTATGTAAATGTACCACTCAAAAAGTGATTTTATCATTATAAAAAGTATCAAATAGTAAATTACATCATTCAAAAGATAATTTTTAAATTTTATCATCCTAAAGATAATTATATATTCTCATTAAATGGTTTAATATGAGATTATATAATTCAAAATGTGGCTCACAAAAAGATAATTATATCGTCTAAAAAAGTGATTATATCATCCATAATGTGATTATATTATTTGAAAGTGTCAAATTTTGGGTCTACAACTGTAGACCGGGTTCATACAAGACCAATTAAAAAAAAAAAAAAGGGAAGAAGTATAATATAATATAATAATTATCTTTAAAAACATTATAATATACAAGTAATAATTTAAGGTAAAAATTAGGGTGCTTAAAAAATAAATAAGGTAAAAGTAAAGATAAGAATATGTTGTCAACAATTGATTTAGGTGGGAAAATAATCTACCACAACATGTGTAACATTTGAAAAGAACATGATATCAGCGGTTGTTATTTTAGTAATATTTATAGATTTCATCGGAAAACTTGTACCGGTGGTCACGTGCAATGGATTCTGTTTGAGGCACAGCTGTATTATTAGTCAAATTGGTGGTTGTTGGTCATTGATCATTCTGGTTTGCTAAAAAATTGGGTTGAGTGGTCTTTTTTTAATGTTTTCCATTTCCAACATACAACATTATAAATTCATAATGCTGCTACGTCTAAGCTAGTATTGAAATATAAGGATCTCCATGTTATTGGAGGAACCTTTGTTAGAGATATAATGCTGACAATACATATATTGTTGGGCTGTGGCCCAAATTTTGTGGTGTAATAATTAAGGCCCAAGTCCATATATTTTCTTCATATATATATGGACTTGGGCCTTAATTATTACACCACAAAATATGAAAAAATCTAATAACAAATTATATTTCAAATACGTGAAGTTGATTTTTATAAAGTACTCCATATATACTACCTCCGGTTCGTATTATATGCAACTTTCGAATTTTTTATATCTCACAAATAATTCATTAAAGTTTCATATAATACGAAATTAGTTATTTATAAATTATATCATATTTATTTATAAATTAACAAATTACATGAAATCAATCACATAATACTAAAAGCGAATGAAAAAAAAAAAAAAAAACCACTTGTCAATACTGTATTAAAAATTTTCTCTCCAAAAGTACCTTCTTAAAATATTAAACCATACCTTATAAATGTTACTTGTAATTTATATATTTTCTCTTGTCGGTATACACCATTTAATGCATGAGTCATACTATGTATATAATTTTTATAATATTATTTTAAAAAGTATTTAACAACTGTGCATTGCACGGGATTTAAGCTAGTATATACTAAAGCAAAGAGGGAAAATGTCTAATCATTGCACATACATAACCTGTAACGGAGGTAGTAGTCGTTGAAATTGTCAGGTATCAGTTCTTTATTTCTTAATGATGATCATCAAGAATATATGCATCAAGAGATAGAAGCTATGCATCAAAAGCAATGAAGATTCGTAAGTAAGGTTTAATATACCATTTTCTTGCAAGACATTCATTATAAAATTAAAGAATTAGCTAGTGAATATGTGATGATTGATGAATGATTGAACATGTATACAAGTATATACAAGTATATAGTAAGTACAGTTTTGTTAGGATTGGCTTAATCAATGATATTGTATCAACATCCAACTATTTATTGACATTTATTGATTCTATTCATTGACATTTCTTAGGGCCTATTTATATTTACTTATTTTCAGTTCAGTTCAGTTCATTTCAGCTCTAATCAGTTCAGTTCAGTTCAGTTCAATTCAGTTTTATGCATTTTAATTTTTCAGTTCAGTTCAGTCCAGTTCAGCTCAGCTCCAATTAGTTCAGTTCAGTTCAGCTCAGTTCTGTTCAGTTCAGTTCAGCTCCAATCAATTCAGTTCATTTCAGTTCAGCTCAGTTCAGTAAATATGAACAGACCCTTAATTCTATCTTCTACCATAACAATATCAATTTTGAACCTTTTTTTTTTCTTTTCTTCTAATTTAATATTCTTCCTTTGACCAACGTAAATAAATTGCTTGCTTGGTTTATATTTTTCAAATAAAATACCTCCAAAAATAAAGATGAAAATAGATTATTTCTTTGTTTAGATCTTATGGTAAAATAAATTATTTAAAAGATCATAAACTAAATATTAACATAAAATAATAGTAGTTGAGCAATTAAAACTAGTATTTTAAGGTTTTGTTCACTTATTTTCAATCATTTATAAAAATAATTAAGTTTTGATAAGCTCGGCTTTAAAAATACACATCATAAAATTAAGGTATGATAAGGGAACGTACTCAAATTCTATTTTTAAGCTTATACTGTTGGAAATGGTAATGCAATCGGATAATTACAAGGCCTGATGATCCGCACTCGTGGGGGATTAAACTATCTGAGGAATACTCGCGGACGATCGGGTGGGCCGTTGCCCGACCGGGCCCACCTAATTTGCTTGAGTGGGTTTGTTTATTTGTCTCCTATTTTTAGGATACATATAAATATGAGTATTGTCTTCTTATTTATGAAAAAAAATTTATTGAACCCTAAACACATAAACACAAGCCTACCCTTTTGAGATCTGAACAGTTCTTGAGCAATTCCAACCTTCGAATTTGGGTACACGAATTAGGGAGGTCGTTGTGTAAAACTTGGGGGGGCGTGCGTCACTAGAATACTTGTACAAATGGTGTCGTATTTCGCTTTTAAGTCAGTGGGTTTCAAACCACGACACAACAGAAGGAGAACAGGTTTTTGATTCGAGTGTGGCGATCGAATTTGTTCTGGGGAAGTTCTTGATTTGTCTATTTACTTTCATGGAATCAACATGTACTTTTTTCCAACATAGATAAAAAAAATCAAAAGTGGGAAAATAAGGAAAGAAAAGTACTTCCTCTGTTTTTTTTATACATGCAATACAACTTTTATCACGTTTATCGATGAGGTGATTAAACTAGGTAAACGAATGAATTAAGCTATGAAATTTAAACCGTAGCAACTTATCCCTTTCTTCTTATAGGTGTTAAAATTTTGTAAATTAATCTATCCGTTTACCTAGTCTAATATCTTCCTTAACATGGGTGCCAAAGTGGTGTGTTGTAACTAAATAAAAATAGAGGAAGTATTTCGTATGAATTTAATTTTGAGAGGGGATGAGAGAGAAAGAAAGGAGAGAGAAAATGCATAACATCGAGTAAACAAATAAGCTGACATGTGTCAGCCTAAACTCGAACACCCACACTTGCTTAATATGGGTTGAGTTCAGTGAGTTTATTGTAAAGTTTGACTTTAGGGTTGTACACTTGTACCTCGTATTAATTAATTTGTTGAGATATGATAAGTTTACGGGAAGATTTGATAAGATATCATGATGAATTGGCATAAGATAAATTTATGGAATTATTTAACATTGTGTAGGATTAGGAAAGTTTACATTATGTTAGTAGTCTATGTATATTTATTTTCACCAAGAATATGGATATAAATAATTTACACGCCAATTGAAGTTTCTGTTTTTATTATTTGATTTCGTCCTCGGTATTATATTTGTTTGTAAAGCAATCATTAGGCATGGTTGGTGCCGCGCATACCATTAACCACAAATTCGAATCATTGTCATTGAACCCCGACTCTACGCCAATTTTCAATTTGAACTAGTGTCGTAGATTTTCTTGATCAATTGAATGTATTGCACAACCAATGAGTGAATTGTATATAGTAAATCAAATTTGAGACATAAAGATCCCTTCAATCCCACATGAGGCCATGAGCTTTATTTCAGACAGCTGTTGACCTTCAGCAATCATTTTTAAGCACTTGCGGTGCTCTCTTAACCTTGATGACATTTAAGAAAATCAACTTGCATTGCCTTAAAGTGTTTAGAATTGAGTACATAACTTCAAAGGGAGAAAAAAAAAAACTCAAAGCACCGAGTGTGTTGACACTTGTTATAGCAGCCTCAAAGAGACCTGTTTTTTTTTTTTTTTAAATAACAGGTCTCTTTAAACTTCTTCTTTTTTATTTTTTTCTTCATTTTTTTAGGAGTAGCATGTGCTACCCTTTGTGCTTTCGTAGATCCGCTATTATTGGTCAGTTTAACATGGTATTAAAAGCCAATGTGACATAAAGGTTGTCATAAGTTCAAATCTCATCATCTACCCCTTCTTTTAATGTGGAATATTAAGCGTTAGTATATGGTCATGGTGGGGCCCATATTGCATCCACACTTCTGAAGGCTATATAATTTGGGCTACCTTCAACCTTTAGTTTAAGCTTTTACTTGAGACAGTCCTCTAACAATTGTAACGCAAATCGAAAGAAGTTATTACCGAACTACCTAGAGAGCTATCGTTCACGAGAACAAAGCTGAGTTGTGTTAACATTGGGGGCCGTGTATTATCGGAAAACTTGTACCGGTGGTGGCGTGCAATAGATTATGTTATGAGGCATAGCTGTATTATTGAAATCTTCAATCAAATAATTTTCCCTTTCATCTTCAATTCTTTATTAATATATTCGGAATCAACATGCATTTTTTTTCCAACAATTGTTCTCCCTTTAGTATTACCCAATTTAGGGTCATCCTTATATTTTCTTGATAAAGTAAAATTTATTTAATGTATCAGTGCTTCTAATATCCAAGCATGAACCATGTTTTCTTAAGCATGCATGTACTTCATATATATTGCGTACACGAAAATCGGCTTTGATGATTTGAAGGACGAATGTACGTACACTAATTTAATATACAATCAGAACATTAAAAAAATTTCCGTGACCGATTTTTTTGCTGAAAATGATATCTTTTTTCAATTTTGAGCTTATATTGAAGTGTTAATGGAATTCTAATGTTTAAATTCGTTTGTTTTGTGCTTGGATTTTAAATTATATAATGTTTTCTGAAGTTTGAGTGCTTTAATCTATTGTGTTAGTGGACCAACTCAACCAAAAGCTTAAGCTGATGGTTGAGGCCCAGGAATATGTTTTATACTCTATCACGCCCCCTCACACGAGAGCCCGTTTGGGCTAGAAGTGTGGATGCAGCATGGGCCCTCCTCATACCCAGCGCTTAATATTCCACCTGAAAGTGGGGGGTGGATGAGATTCGAACCTGTGACCTTTATGTCACGCTGGCTCTGATACCATGTTAGTGGACCAACTCAACCAAAAGCTTAAGCTGATGGTTGAGGCCCAGGAATATGTTTTATACTCTATCATATTGATTTAGTGCTTGGATTTCAAATTAAAGATTATTGTTTAAATTTGAAGGTTTAAGTGGTCATGTTCTACAGTACTGTTTTCATTTCGAAATAGTGATTTATGTTACTATTATGATGTTTTTATGTTTCAAAACTTTAAATCCATGATTTCTGCTTCAAATTTATATGTTTCAAAATTTTATACAATTTTAGTTTTCATGTTAATAATAATGGCCCGGCCCGTTGATCAGGTTTCCTAAGAGTAATTGTCTTCTTCATAAGATTAACATAAATAAACAAAAACATTAATTGAAAAAAAAATAGATGAACAAAGTACTCCGTAATAAATATCAAATTTGGTTTTAGAAAATACACAAAAAATTGAAATAACAAATTTAAAGTTGGAAATCAAGGTGATATCAGCAATGGAGAGGAGAGAGAAAAATAAATCAGGAGAAAGAGTTTTTAATAGTGGGAAAATAAGGAAAGAAAAGTACGGAGTACGAGTATGAGTTTAATTTTGAGAGAGAAAGAAAATAAAAACAAATAACTCACACGTGTCAACCCAAACTCAGACACCCACACGACCACACTTGCTTGGTTTTTAAAGTTTGACATTATAGTTTATACTACCTTTCTTAATTAATTATAAACAAAAGAATATTTTATATGTCACAAATAATACCCACTAAATAATACCCACTAGATGTAAGCCTGTGCGATGCACGGTTTTTAAATATTTCATTTTGTATATTTTTTTGTAATTTCTTAATATTTTTTTGTTTTTATTTTCTATTCTATTATTTTAACATTAATTTAAGGTAAAATATTTTTTTAAGTTTTAAATTATTCTTATTCAAATTTTACGTACATAGAACTTGAATTTATAAATTGAAATAAATATTTTCTCATTCATCGGATAGTTTTAAATCAAAATAATTTTTTAATTTCTAATTATTTGTTAAAATAATATAAATCCTAATATAAAAGATAATATAAAAGATAATTTTTGTTTTTTTTCATAATTTAAATCTTAAATTACTATTTTTTGTTTTCAATTCTCAAATTTCATTTGTTAATTTTTTCTTAAATGACGACTGAAATTTAAAATTCTAAATTAATATATAAATCTAATTTTTCCTTGGTCGAAATATTACTTTTGCTTATGTGGCGTGCGATAGCACGAATTTTTATATACATTTTGTATATAAATATTTTTTTTGGTGATCTGTTAATTTTTTTTCTTGCATTATAAGTTTTAAAATTTTGTATGAAAATATTATATAAGATATTTACATAAAATCATTAACATCAAATGATAATTTATATTTTTTAAATATCAAAATATAATTTTTAGTTTTATAAATAATATAAATTCTAATATTTAAAGATAATTTTTAGTTTGGTAACAAATAAAAATGATAAAATTTGGTGTTATTAAATAATTAAAATCCTAATAAATTACTACTATATTCATCGTTTTTACCTACTGATTTTTTTAATTCTAAAATAAAATAGAAATCTAATTTTTGATTGGTCGAAAATATACCTTTTCTAATAATTTTTAGTTTTATAAATAATATAAATCCTAATATCTAAAGATAATTTTTAGTTTTGTAACAAATAAAAATGATAAAATTTAGTGTTCTTAAATAATTAAAATCCTAATAAATTACTATTCGTTGTTTTTACTTACGTGACAAAAATTTAAAATTTCATTCGTTACTTTTGTTTAGGTGGCGAGTGATTTTTTTAATTCTAAAATAAAATAGAAATCTAATTTTTAATTGGTCGAAAATATACCTTTTCTTATGTGACGCTCTCAATGCTCTCCAAAAATGCCTACTTTATTTATATATATTAGATTTGTTGCACAGAATAATAGTTAACGAAGGTAGTAATTAATTTGTTGAGATATGATAAGTTTATAGGAAGGTTTGATAAGATTTCATGATGAGTTGGCATAAGATTAATTAATGGAATTATTTGACATTGTGTAGGATTAGGAAAGTTTACATATATTAATCATTTGTAGTCTATATATATTTATTTTCACCAAGAATATGGATATAAATAATTTACAGCTATTCAAAAAAAAATATATATAAATAATTTACACGCCAGTTGAAGTTACAGTTTTTATTATTTAATTTCGTCTTCGGTATTATTCAAAGCAATCCTTAGGCATGGATGGTCATCAGGAGATGGTAGCTTTATCCTCTAACGGTGTCGCGCATACAATTAACTACAAATTCGAATCATTGTCATTGAACCCCGATTCTACGCCAATTTTCCTCAGTTATTATAAAAATCAGGTAACAAATTTGTTTACTACGAGTAGAATATATAGATATTAGTAATTTGCGGCTTGGTTATTGGGATTAAGGCTTTATATTGATACTATTGTTGTTGTTACTACAGATGACACAGGAAGTAATTGAGAAAATCAACAAGACAAGAGAATACTTAAAGGATTGCACGTGTGAAAAAGTCGTGGTTTATACAACCTTTGAAAAGGATGGGCCTGCAATGAGAATTGATTTGGCTCCTAACGCTACTATTGACCTACTTTACAAACGAGCCGGAGACAAACTCATCCACCATTTTACACGACCCGAAGACAAACACAAGTTGAAGAATTTTGATTTACAGTTTTTGAATATGTCTGCATCACATAGTAATTGCATTCTTTTCGAAGTTTTTTTTATTACAGAGTAATGCTTAACTAATATGGAATATTATACAATAATATATCCTTTTTAACTTTTTTTTTTTTTTATTCGAATTTCATAATATGATTTTATTTAATTTTTGTGGTATTAATTTTATTCTGGGACCAGAAAAGTGTTTGCTACTTAAATTTCAAAACTTCAAGTTGATAAGATTAAGTGTTTTACTTTTTTTAGGGATGATTGGCAATGAAAGGAGGAGGTAACAGGTTCACTAATACATATCCAACAAGATTTAGTATTAACACAGTACAATACGTAACCGCTTATCATCTAAGCATACTCTGATTATAAATTTATGTATAATAACCTCTGCCTTCTGAATATGATTAAAATAAAGTTAATAATTAAAAGGTACAAAACTGCTAAATCAGAGGAAAAAAAAAAAAAATTATAATTGTGTGGCTTGCTTTTTCATTGATCCTCATTAAAAATATATAGAGTTACAACTTCTAACCTTAAAATAATTGGTAATCCTAAGAAAATAGGAAGTTAACTAAAATATACAAGATAATATTCTACCATATCAAAATAATATCCCATAATATCTCAATAAAAACATACCAAAACTTTAAACAGCCATGCCTCCGGAAATGAAGGGCAACAAAGTCCTTCCCTTAAAAGGATTGGACAAAGAGCTGGGCAATCGGACCTCCTGGCTGCCTTTTCCACATCCGCAAAGAACACATCTCCAATTGCAATAACCCCTGAGGGATAGCTCATTAGCTCGAGTGGTTAAAGCTTCTCTCCCTATTTCAAGAGATCGATTCTCACCCCCGCTCTTGTGGCTCTCTAAACACCAAAAAAAAAAAAAAAAAAAAAAAAGGCTTTCCCGTCTTCAACTGTTCTTTTCTTAGGTTTCTTTACATCTTCCATTTTTGAGGTTACGAGGCACGATGACAAAAAGTTTTGAGACCATAGAGGATACATCTTAGGTGATATATAATGCCGTTTGGAACCATATATGACCATTATATAATATCATAAATGTCCGTGGTGATTTGAGCTCACAAAATCGATGAAAGTTGTGAACGGGTAAATTGACCGTTTTAAGGCAAATTGGATGGTTCCACCCACCCAACTGGACTCCCGGAGGGTGTTAGGGACCATGGTAAACATCTCAGCAATTTTTCTTTCCGGAGGAAAAAAATGTCAAAAAAATTCCAAAATTAAAGGCTATTATCCACGCTTTTTTAGGAATTTCGGAGGTTACGGGGCCCGATGGCGAAAAGTATTGAGGCTCGAGGGGTTATCTAACGATCATATGTATGTTTGGAACTATATATGACCATTATATAATGTCATAAAAGTTACTCTTAAAAATTAAAATCACATAAGTTACCTATAAGACAATACTATTGCAAAGGTTTACTTATAATCTTGTAAAAGTTACCCATAATCTAAGAAAAGTTTACCAATAAAAATGTAGGATATCGACAATGTAATATAAAAATAATTAATTACATCACCTTCAAAAAAAAAAAAAAAAAAAAAATTACATCACAAATTCAGAAAATACAACTTCTATTCTTTCGTTTAAAACTTTGAATAATAGGAGGCTCCACCTGTTTAATGGGTTAGGGGCCCATTTAAAGCCTTGGTCAGCCCTTTTATAAAGGGTTTTTACCCATCCAAGATTTAAATAGGGCGAGTTTTGAACTATTAAATAATGGGTTTTTAAAAGGTTGGGTCTAATTTAAAAAAGGCTGAAATTGGGTAACTTTAAGGAAGCTTTTTTTATCCATAATTTTCTGTTCTAAAACTTCCTAACGTCAAATTATTTTACAATCTTATGAACCTTGAAAAATAAAAATTCCCTATTTCCCCCAAATTATGAACCCTAAAAATTTTTCCAAATTCTAAATCTTCAATTTATCACCCTTCTTCTTGCTCGCCGCTCTCAATTGTGGATTCCTTCCTATCACCTCAACTACCAAGGTATGTTTTTCTCGCTTTATTTTACATTTTATACAATTTTAGTTTTGATTTATGGTTTTATTGTTTATTTTCGATTTATAATTGCATTTTTGGGAGATTTTGGAATTATATGATTTCGGATTTGGATTTTGGTCTGAAATGATATTTTCGTGTATTAAATTTCAATTCGACGATTTTTTTTGCTGAAAATGATATCTTTTTTCAATTTTGAGCTTACATTGAAGTGTTAATGGAATTCTAATGTTTAAATTCGTTTGTTTTGTGCTTGGATTTTAAATTATATAATGTTTTCTAAAGTTTGAGTGCTTTAATCTATTGATTTAGTGCTTGAATTTCAAATTAAAGATTATTGTTTAAATTTGAAGGTTTAAGTGGTCATGTTCTACAGTACTGTTTTCATTTCGAAATAGTGATTTATGTTACTATTATGATGTTTTTATGTTTCAAAACTTTAAATCCATGATTTCTGCTTCAAATGTATATGTTTCAAAATTTTATACAATTTTAGTTTTCATGTTAATAATAATGGCCGGGCCCGTTGATCAGGTTTCCTTAGAGCAATTGTCTTCTTCATAAGATTAACATAAATAAACAAAAACATGAGTTAAGTATAACATTGGGGTCTAAGTTTTTAATTTTTTCACCTTTTGGACCTAAGTTTTTTTTTTTCACCGTTTGGGACCTAGAGTCCACTTTCCGGCCAAAAAGTAACTAAGGTGAGTTAAAAAAACATAGTCCCTTAGTTAAAAAACATAGTCCCCTATTAAAAAACTTAGTCCCCTAAAAAGTAAAAGGTAAATTTGTATTTTCACACCTAACAACACTCCTCCAATTACTCAATTAATTCTCCAGCAATTTTAGTGATTATTTTAGGGACATTTGAGCCACATCCATATGGGAAATCTCTTATATGATGAACTGATTTCATATCCGATAAAATCACAAAGGGTAAATTAGCATTTCCACACCCCAAACCCACATACAGGTGGAAAATACGAGAAAGTGTAATCCTAGCATTGTAATTTAATTATTACTACTTTTACTTCCTTAATTCATAAAACGTGAGGGACTAAGTTTATATTTTTATTAATGCTTCCACTTTCATTATTGTCATTATTCAATTTCAATATTTAATAATGTTCATAAGAATATGAAATAACACTGATTATAAAGTTAATCATACCTATGCCAATTTGTTAATTTTAAATCTGGAACAAAAAATAAACTTTTTATTTTTTATTAATTTTAAGGAAACTTAAACTACACAAAGCAAGCTCTAATAAACTCTTTTTATATACGCAAATAAAATACACCGTAAAAAAAATTCAATTTTCTAAGTTGAACACATACAAATCAAATCTTTGTATCATATAATAAATTGAAGAGCATAAAAACATACAAAAAAAAAATTGCATAAATAATCAACACATCCAGAAAATAAAACCAATCAAATCAAAAGAAAAAAAAAAACATGAAGTTATCAAGAACATAAATCACTTTAAACCTTGAAACAAAACCTTATAGTGAAAAAATAAAATCCGAGCACCGAGAAAAAACTAAGTATTAAGTGAAGGGACTAAGTTTTTTTACAAGAAATTTAATAAAAGGTACAGAAATTCAATGAAGGGATTAAGTTTTTGCTCCGGCGAGTTAAACTTAGGTTAGTTTGCCGGATTATTAACTAGAGGTCCCAAAAGGTGAAATAAAAAAACTAAGGTCCCAAAAGGTGAAAAAACTAAAAACTTAGTCCCCATTCTTATACTTAACTCACAAAAACATTAATTGAAAAAAAAATAGTTAACAAAGGTAGTAATTTATTTGTTGAGATATGATAAGTTTATAGGAAGGTTTGATAAGATTTCATGATGAGTTGGCATAAGATTAATTAATGGAATTATTTGACATTGTGTAGGATAAGGAAAGTTTACATATATTAATCATTTGTAGTCTATATATATTTATTTTCACCAAGAATATGGATATAAATAATTTATAGCTATTCAAAAAATATATATACAAATAATTTACATGTCAGTTGAAGTTACAGTTTTTATTATTTAATTTCGTCCTCGGTATTATTCAAAGCAATCCTTAGGCATGGATGGTCATCAGGAGATGGTAGCTTTATCCTCTAACGGTGTCGCGCATACAATTAACTACAAATTCGAATCATTGTCATTGAACCCTGATTCTACGCCAATTTTCCTCAGTTATTATAAAAATCAGATAACAAATTTGTTTACTACGAGTAGAATATATAGATATTAGTAATTTGCGGCTTGGTTATTGGGATTAAGGCTTTATATTGATACTATTGTTGTTGTTACTACAGATGATACAGGAAGTAATTGAGAAAATCAACAAGACAAGAGAATACTTAAAGGATTGCACGTGTGAAAAAGTCGTGGTTTAACCTTTGAAAAGGATGGGCCTGCAATGAGAATTGATTTGGCTCCTAACGCTACTATTGACCTACTTTACAAACGAGCCGGAGACAAACTCATCCACCATTTTACACGACCCGAAGACAAACACAAGTTGAAGAATTTTGATTTACAGTTTTTGAATATGTCTGCATCACATAGTAATTGCATTCTTTTCAAAGTTTTTTTTTATTACAGAGTAATGCTTAACTAATATGGAATATTATACAATAATATATCCTTTTTAACTTTTTTTTTTTTTTTATTCGAATTTCATAATATGATTTTATTTAATTTTTGTGGTATTAATTTTATTCTGGGACCAGAAAAGTGTTTGCTACTTAAATTTCAAAACTTCAAGTTGATAAGATTTAAGTGTTTTACTTTTTTTAGGGACGATTGGCAATGAAAGGAGGAGGTAACAGATACACTAATACATATCCAACAAGATTTAGTATTAACACAGTACAATACGTAACCACTTATCATCTAAGCATACTCTGATTATAAATTTATGTATAATAACCTCTGCCTTCTGAATATGATTAAAATAAAGTTAATAAGTAAAAGGTACAGAACTGCTAAATCAGAGGAAAAATATATATATATATATATATATATATATATATATATATATATATATATATATATATATATATATATATATATATATATATATATATATATATATAATTGTGTGGCTTGCTTTCTCATTGATCCTCATTAAAAATATATAGAGTTACAACTTCTAACCTTAAAATAATTGGTAATCCTAAGAAAATAGGAAGTTAACTAAAATATACAAGATAATATTCTACCATATCAAAATAATATCCCATAATATCTCAATAAAAACATACCAAAACTTTAAACAGCCATGCCTCCGGAAATGAAGGGCAACAAAGTCCTTCCCTTAAAAGGATTGGACAAAGAGCTGGGCAATCGGACCTCCTGGCTGCCTTTTCCACATCCGCAAAGAACACATCTCCAATTGCAATAACCCCTGAGGGATAGCTCATTAGCTCGAGTGGTTAAAGCTTCTCTCCCTATTTCAAGAGATTGATTCTCACCCCCGCTCTTGTGGCTCTCTAAACACCAAAAAAAAAGAAAACGGCTTTCACGTCTTCAATTGTTCTTTTCTTAAGTTTCTTTACATCTTCCATTTTTGAGGTTACGAGGCACGATGGCAAAAAGTTTTGAGACCATAGAGGATACATTTTAGGTGATATATAATGCAGTTTGGAACCATATATGACCATTATATAATATCATAAATGTCCGTGGTAGGCTTGAGTTTACGAAATCGGTGAAAGTTGTGAGCGGGTAATTTGACCATTTAAAGGCAAATTGGATGGTTCCACCCATCCAACTGGACTCCCGGAGGGTGTTAGGGACCATGGTAAACATCTTGACAATTTTTCTTTCCAGGCGAAAAAAGGTCAAAAAATTTCAAAATTGAAGGCTATTATCCACGCTTTTTTAGGAATTTCGGAGGTTTCAAGGCCGGTGGAGAAAAGTTTTGAGGCCCTATGGGATATATCTTAGGGTCATATAATGCCATTTGGAACCTTATATGACCATTATAAAATGTCATAAATTCCGTGGTATGCTTGAGCTCACGAAATCGGTGAAAGTTGTGAACGGGTAAATTGACCGTTTTAAGAAAAATTGGATGGTTCCACCCACCCAACTGGACTTCCGAAGAGGGTTAGGGACCATAGTAAACATCTCGGCAATTTTTCTTTCCGGGCGAAAAAAGGTCAAAAAATTCCAAAATTGAAGGCTATTATCCACGTTTTTTAGGAATTTCGGAGGTTACGAGGCCCGCTGGCGAAAAGTCTTGAGGCCCTAGGGGATATATCTATCTTAGGGTCATATAATGACGTTTGGAACCATATATGACCATTATATAATGTCATAAATGTCTGTGGTAGGCTTGAGCTCACGAAATCGGTGAAAGTTGTGAACGGGTAAATTAACTGTTTTAAGACAAATTGGATGGTTCCACCCACCCAACTAGACTTCCGGAGGGTGTTAGGGACCATGGTAAACGTTTCGGCAATTTTCCTTTCCGGGCGAAAAAGGTCAAAAAATTTCAAAATTGTTAGGCACCACCCTTTTTTAGGAATTTCGGAGGTTACGGATTCGTTGGAGAAAAGTCTTGAGGCCCTAGGGGATACGTCTTGGGGTCATATAGTGGCGTTTGAAACTATATATGACCATTATATGTTGTAATACATGTCTGTGGTAGGCTTGTGTTTACGAAATTGTGCAAGTTGCGAACGAGTAAATTGACCATTTAAAGGCATATTGGATAGTTTCACCCACCCAAATAGACTCACGGGGTGTATTAGGGGGTCCATGGTAAGCATCTTGACAATTTTTGTTTCCGGGTCAAAATAAGTGGAAAATTGTCCAAAATTGAAGGCTATAATACATTATTTCGGATCAATTTTTGACATTTTTTTAAAAAATGAACTGAATGTGTTGGAGAACTCTTGAGGTTATAAAGAGCTTTGAAACCATAAGACACAGATAAAGATGTCCATAAAGTACCAAGATTGAGTTTTGACTTCCTTAGGTGACTCGAGTTTGGGAACGAATAACCCCAGAAATTTCAATTTTTTGGTTAGGGGTTACTTGACTTTTTCAGTCAGGGGTTACTTGAATTACACGGTCAGGGGTTACTTAAGGGATTCAGACAGGGTTTCACTCGGTTAAGGGTTACTCACTCAGAGGTTACTCGAGTTTCTCGATGAGGCCGCACACAAATAATTGTGACTCGAGTATTCCCTCATCGAGAAACTCGAGTAACCCCGCCAACTTGAGTAACCCTTGGCCAAAAAACTCGAGTAAACCATGACCGAGAAATTCAAGTAATCCCGAAAACTCAAGTAACCCTGACCGAGAAACTCAAGTAACTCCGGAAAATTCAAGTAACCCTGACCGGGAAACTCGGGTAATAACCCTGACCGAGAAACTCAAGTAATCCCTGCGGCACGGTACAATAGGCTGTATATAAAAATTTGTGTTATTAATTAGCCTTTAAATTTAAGAAATTCATTATGGTATATAAATTCTACTACTTCATAATTTTTTTATAACTTAAATGAGAGTCCTTCAAAAACAAATAAATTATGTACAAATATAAGTAAAACTAATTTGTTGCTTTTCAAAAAAAAAAAAAAAAAAAAAAAAGTAAAACTAATTTGTTTCAATAAAAAAATAATTTAAAATTAGAAGCTAAGAGATCTGTTTTATATATAACAGGTCTATTTTCTTTTAACATGGAAAGCGAGCTCAATAAAAAAGTTAGAACCTAAGCAAGTCTCTCTTGTTTCAATATGAAAAGCAACTTTAATTAGAAAAAGTTGGAACCTAAGAGACCTATTTTATATACAAGTGTTGGTCAGTTTAACATGGTATTAAAAGCCAATGAAACATTAAGGTTGTCACAAGTTCAAATGTCATCATCCACCCCTCTTTTTAATGTGGAATATTAAGCGTTGTATATGGTCATGGTGGGGCTCATGATGCATCACACTTCTACCGGCTATCTTGGGCTTCCTCGAACCCTTAGTTTAAGCTTTTATTAGAGATGGTCCTCTAACAATTGTACCACCTTTTTATTTAAAAGCTAGTGCAACTAATTGTTGTTTGAGTTATGACAATTGTAATGCAATTAATTAGAAAGAAGTTATTACCGAGCTACATACCTAGAGAGCTATTGTTCTCTTGGTGAGGACACATGAGAACAAGGCTGAGTTGTGTTAACATTGGGGGGCGTGTATCACCAGGAAACTTGTACTGGTGGTGGCGTGCAATAGATTTTGTTCTGCGTGCTGCGCCACATTTGTATTATTGAGATCTTCAATTAAGTAAGACCCTGTTCTCTTCACCTTAATTTTGTTGAACTGAAATTATTTTTACTGAACTGAAATTATTTTTGCTGAACTTAAATTATTTTTACTGAACTTAAATTATTTTTGCTGAACTGAAATTATTTTTACTGATTTTCTATTATAATTCTTCTTTAAGAAAACTGAATTTTACTGAACTGAACTTATTGTTACTGAACTGAAATTATTTTTACTGAACTGAAATTAATTTTGCTGAACTGAACTTATTTTTACTGAACTGAACTTATTTTTACTGAACTGAAATTATTTTTACTTAATATTATTTTTTTAAGGTGAATAGAACAGGGTCTAATTCTCCCTTTCATCTTCAATTCTTTATTAATATATTCGGAATCAACATGCATTTTTTTTCCAACAATTGTTCTCCCTTTAGTATTACCCAATTTAGGGTCATCCTTATATTTTCTTGATGAAGTAAAATTTATTTAATGTATCAGTGCTTCTAATATCCAAGCATGAACCATGTTTTCTTAAGCATGCATGTACTTCATACATATTGCGTACACGAAAATCGGCTTTGATGATTTAAAGGACAAATGTACGTACACTAATTTAATATACAATCAGAACATTAAAAAAGATTGCCGTACTACTATTTGATCATTTTCATAAACAAATAAATGCCCTAATTATACACAACAGATTACGTATGACACTAATTAATCGACTACAATTAAGCCAAAATTGTGATGATACTCATTAGGAGAAACGTAATCTGAATTGTAGAGAATGAAGTATTTGACATTTATATGATGCTCAGATCAATAAAATAATGATTGATGTTCGTTCCAAGTATTTCATTGTATGTTATAAACTCTCAAATAATAAACTTTATCACATATTCGCTAGCTCTATTTGGATCTTGGAAGAAATACAACAAAAATAACAAGCTACTACTAATCTACTATAGCAAGTTGGAAGTCTTAGTTCCTCCTATTAATCCAATTTGCATTGATTTGATCTAATGAACAAATTTAATCCCAAACAAGAAAAATGTGCCAAGTTAATCTAGATTATTGTTTATGCCAAAAATTGCCTTAATTAATAAGGCGACGCAAGGTTGATACGTCGACGACTAGAATTTATCCCGACCCTTATCTTTCTATATTTTTTTCCAAAAATGACCTACATACTCTATATTTTTCGGATCTAGCTTAGTACAGGATTAGCTAAATCTACTGAACTCATAATGGATATGCCATTGACGTGTCTATGCGGAATGCTGTAAAACCCCTATCCACATATACTTGTCAAGTATTAAAGCGTATACACATGTCACATACAATTACCTCGTTTAAGTGGTGTGCCTGTAATTTGTACCCATGCATAGAAAAATTGCAAATAGTTTTTTTTTTTTTTTTTTTTTTTTGGCTGTTTAATGAACCACAAGGACGGTGGTGAGAATCGAATATCAATCGATTCCTTTATCTCCTGGATCTAACCACTTGGACTATTCCTCACTCTCGCCTTTTGATTTGTTAAATATCAATAGATTGAGCTACATGTTGCGAATATTATTACTAAAAGCCTACCAATTAATTAATCAGAAATAACTAGAGTAGATATATAGTTGTCAATAGCTTAAAAACAAAGACTACATCACTAGCTCACTACTATTACTGCTGCTACATTTTCAATCAAAACTATTGGAACATTTTGTAAGAACAAGTTGAATTGGGAGGTCCACATAGAGTATAGTAGAAACCTAAATGAGCCGAATACAACTCAATCAAAGTCAAAAATTGAAGCCACAACTATAATTTTTATTCTATTCGTTTCTAAATAAGTGCATCACTTTGAATAAGTGCATCACTTCCTTATAACTTATATTATAGTGCATTATCATAATTCAAAACGAGTGATGTATGTGGAAGCTAAGGCAAACAAATCTAACAAGTACCAAACTTGCACAAATTAAACACCTAAAAAAAAATTGCACACATTTGCAATTATTACGAGTATCCTTATTATTATTACACTCTTCAACTAACCCTTTCACATTTGCATAATTCACACCCTATAAAAACCTCCCTTCACCCCTCAATTTCTCCACACTTCAACAAAATACAAATTACTTAAACTATATTTCCTAAAATAATTTTTTTTTTTACAAAAAAAAACTCAAAATTTCAAAATTCTTACAATGGCAAACACAAAAACACAAGCCTTTCTTTTCCTTGCATTAGCCCTAGTATTCATAGGCACAACTACCTTACCAAAAGCCAATGCCACCCTAATCATCAACGGAATACACGTGAAGGCGCTAGCACTAAATGGAACTCTTCATTGTTCGCGCACTTTACTCGATCCCTGCAACAACTGCGCGCCCTTGGCCAATCTCAATATTGACATCACCATCAACGACAAAACAATTGCTACTACCAAAACCGACCGTAACGGCTTTTGTAAGAGCATTCCCATTAGTGAGGAGAATTTTGCTCATGAGCAAAATTCATGAGCAAAATTGCATTATTTGCTTCCCCACCAATGAGCAAATCAAAATATGCTCATGAGCATATTGAAATTTGCTCATCCTATGAGCAAAACTGATAGTGAACAGTGATAGCGTGGGGCCCACAGCAAGCATTAAACGTCCTTTTTTTTTTACTTTTCACACCCTCAAAACGACGAGTTTTGGGGTTTGGTCTGAACAACTATCCCCCAAAACGCGTCGTTTTGAAGGCAGCAAAGCAAAAAAAAAATAACATTTATCGGCTGACAGGGCGCGTCAGTCCAGCCAATAGGAAGCTGACACGCGTCCCTGTCAGCCTGTTCCTCCAATCAAAAAATTCAACCGTTTAGCAACGGTAATTAAATCAAAACGGTAATTTGGCCGTTTTATAATTATTAAAAAAAAAAAAAATTCACCAACGGTTATATTTTTTTTTTCTCTACAAATAGAGATCCATTTTGACATATTTTGGTATAATTTCAAAAATCACAAAAACACCCAATATTGCACTTAATCACATTTCTAGTGATATTTATGTTATAATTTCTAATATAAAGTTGAGAAAGGTTATTTTTTTTTTTTGGTTTATTATTTTTAATTACAGTTTTTAGTACTTTAATTTTTTTCAAAACGTTATTAATGATATTTTAAGTAGCAATATTTTTTTTTGTTTAAAAAATCCAAAAAACTCTTTATTATTTTCACTCCCAAGTTTAGTTAGATTCAATTTTCATTTTCTAATATTACTGTTTATTTTTTAGTATAACTACTTTTTTTCTCAACAAAAAAAAAAATTTATTTAATTACTTTTTGTAGCACTAGAAATTATTTAAAACGTTATTAACGTTATTCCATTTTAATTTAGGTGTGCCTCTTAAGTATATATTGTTGTTTATTATACAATATAATGGATCCAAACAACCCTAATTACAATCAACTTGCTCAACATTTTTCTGATTTAGGTGATGATTTCATTAGTAGTCCAAATTTTCAATTATTCCTAGGAAGATTAGGCAACCCTTCTTCTCAAAATTCCGTTCATCAACCAACACCTCCTCAGATTCCCAACAATGAAAACACTTTTTTTGAGCAACAAACTCCTCCCGTTACCGAAGGGAGCAACTCTGAGTACGATCTCAGCCAAGAAGAAGCTGTTCCGGAGACACCACAGTACCCTCCACCACCTCCAAGGATTCCGACCAATCAACCACTTGCCAAAGCGAGTCGCATTTGGTCGGTTGCTGAGGATGAAGCTCTAATTGGGTTCTACCTAGAACTAAGTGATGATGCGCTTCGTGGTACGAGCCAAAAGGCATCCGAACTATGGCGAAAAGTTCATGCAGCTTACTGTAAACTACAAGCTGAGAAACCGCATATTCTCCCGCCAAGACCTTTGAAGAGTTTGGAGACACATTGGAGAAGAATGGCAGCTGATTTGCTACAGTGGACTAATTGCTATGAGGAGGCGGGCAAACTCCCTGAAAGCGGAAGTGGTTACAACGAAGCCGATCGAATTAAACACGCTTCCAAGTTGTTTTATATCTCCTCTAATCCACAACATAATTTTGCATTTCCACATGGAGTGGAAATGGTTAATAAAGATCCGAAGTGGAGGACTAAACTAAGATGGGGTCTGTCAAAGGAGGAAAGAAAGGGTTGCGGTGCCGATGATGAGGAAGATAGCAGTGGAAGTGGGAAAAGGTCTAGGGCGGAGAGTGAGAATGAAATCCGTACTGATGGATTTATGTCCGGAGGATTACCACGACCAGACGGTGTAAAAAAAACGAAGGCTAAGCGTAAGGGCAAAGCAGTTGCTTCCGAAAGTGCAATATTGAGCATTAGTGAGCAGATAAAAGCGTGTACTGAGGTTAGAGAAAGGGAGGCGAATTTACAACAACAACGGTTGGAACTTGATAGAGAAAAGGAAAAGAGGAAGCAAAAACAAGTTGATTTAGCAGAGAAGAAGATGAATTTTGATATGCTTCAATCACTTTTAGCAAGGACAACACCGCTCACTCCAGCTGAAGAGGCCCACAAGGACGAGTTACTTCAACTAGTCTACGATAGAAATTGACTGTATTTCCTTAAGTAGTTTATTTTTAATTAGTTGTATTATTTGGTTAGATTTGTTTAATTAGTTTATCTTTTATTAGCTTATCTTTATGTTGTTCAATTTCAATTAGTTTATTTTTAAGTAGTTGTATTCCGAATTTAGATTTGTTTAATTATTTTATCTTTAATTAGTATATCTTTATTTTGTTCAATTTTTATGAGTTGTATTCATGTCCCTTGTCTTATTAGACATTGAGTAGTCATATGTATTTCATGTCAGTTGTATAAATGTATTTTGAATAGTCAAGATTCTTTTCTGTCTTACTATCTTAAGTGTCATTGAATTGTCAATCATGTTTCATCACTCATTGAATTGTCAATCATGTTTCATCAGTCATGGAATTGTCATGAATCTTTTGGACTTGTCATTGAGTTTTCATGCTTATAAATGATAGTGATACCATCTTACGCAAATATAATCCAACTCCTCAAAAATATCCAAACACCCAAGGAACCAGCAAACACAATGTTTTCCATTAGCTCAACCTCCAGCTCGTCTGATTCTGATCAATACGTTGAATTTGATCATTTAGTTGACGAGTTTGTCACAACCCATCTACCAACTTTGTTGTATAACAACCAAACACAACCCCAACCCGTATCCAATGTTGAATGTGTTCCAGAGCGTAGAGGGGATACAGATAGAAGAGATAGGGAAAAGGGGCATGTTCAATTATTTAATGATTACTTTGCAAGTAATCCAGTTTATTGCGACAAACAATTCCGGCGTAGATTTCGAATGCAACGACCTTTGTTTTGTAGGATTATGAACAAGGTGGTCGAGGGGGATCAATTCTTCCAGCAACGTAGGAATGCAGCTGGAAGGCTTGGGTTATCACCGTTGCAGAAATGCACCGCTGCGATTAGAATGTTGGCGTATGGTACCTGTCCAGATGCGGTGGATGAGTATCTGCGCATTGGCGAAACTACCTCCAGATTGGCTTTGCAACATTTTTGTCAAGGGGTTATTACACATTTTGAAGCTGAATATCTCAGAAGTCCCACCGACGAAGATTTAAGGAGAATCTTGCATCAAAATGAAATGCGAGGTTTTCCCGGTATGATAGGTAGCATTGACTGCATGCATTGGGAGTGGAAGAATTGTCCTATGGCTTGGAAAGCGCAATACGCAGGCCATAATAAAAATGCAACCCTCATTCTAGAGGTCGTTGCAGATCAAGATTTATGGATTTGGCACGCATTCTTTGGGATCCCGGGATCTTGTAATGATCTTAATGTCCTTTACCGATCTCCGGTCTTTGATGATGTTCTTCATGGTCGGGCACCTCCAATTCATTTCACCGTGAACGACCATGAGTACAACTTGGGCTATTACTTAGCAGATGGCATTTACCCAAAATGGGCTACTTTTATTCAAGGTATAACACTTCCACAACTTCAAAAGGAAAAATTATTTGCTGATAAACAAGCTGCAGCTCGGAAGGACGTTGAACGGGCTTTTGGGGTTTTACAGGCTCGGTTTGCCGTTCTACGACAACCCTCCCTTGCGTTTAACGAAGACATATTGTGTGACATAATGAAAGCTTGTATCATTATGCACAACATGATTGTCGAAGATGAACGACACAACTATGCTCGGGCCGAAGTTTTAAGAAGGTACTATGAACAAGATCGCCCGCAAATTACAAGACCCACTACAAGTGCTACAGTTAACAATAACGAGCCTTTTGAATTCAATGTTGGCCGACCGCCAAATGTTGATTTCGACACGTACGTCCACAGAAGAATGTCACTACGTGACAGAGACACTCATGTTCAATTAAAAGCGGATTTAGTGGAACACATTTGGCAAAAATATGGCTCTATTAATGAGTAAAAAAAATAAATTTGTCGTAAGATTACAATTTAATAGAGTATTAATCGTACGTTTAAAATCTAGGTTCGTTATTGGTTTGTAGTATTAAATGTATTCGTATGCTAATTAAATTTTATGTTGTATTACATTTATAATTAATTAGCGATTAAATTTCAATATTTTGAATGAAAATTTAATAATTGTATTAAATTAAATAAAAGTATAATTGTAATTAGTACCCATAAATATTAATTTAACCAAAACATAATAAATATTAATAGGGTGATGTGTAAGAGAGAGAGAGATATTGGTGGGGTATGTGAAAAACTAGGAGAGAGATTGATGAGCATTTTTTTTTGCTCACTAGTGGGATAGATTTTGCTCACTAAAAATGCTCATGAGCAAATTTAGTTGGGAAGAGAGAGAAAGTGGGTAGAGAGAGAATGAGGAGAATTTTTTTTGCTCACTAGTGAGAATGCTCTAAGGTCAATATTGCCGTAGGTAGTATCATAAACAGCGTAAATGATATCTCTAAAATTAGGGCCGTTGCTAGCCTTCCCATTCGCGGTTGCTCCGTTGGGCTAATGTTAATACCGGCAGACTCGTCAGTAACGTTGCCCTTGGTGCTCGCAAGATCGTCAATGATGTACCTTGTCTTGTTTTTAACCCGGGTTTTTTAAGGGGTGGGCTTTAATTAAGCCAAATTGCATCAAAAAATAAACCTATGCCATAGTTTTTTTGGTAGATTAAACTTGGTATTGGTTTATTAAGTATGTACTTGATTACGTTCTTCATGGTTTAAAATAAAGTATCTTCTTCCTTGGTTAGTTGTTACTAGCTAATGATGTATAAGGAAGAGATAGTTCTATTTGCATTGTAATTTTACAACTTTGTAATTTCAGCACTTTTGTTTAAGGGTTGTTTTTAAATCTTAATGATAATGGTCTTCTAGATATATTCTAAAAGACTGCTATTGTATCATCACTGGTCGTTACTTCGTATATATTTATAAATAATAATGGTTTTTATTTTACGTTATATTTTTGTATGTAATTTGTCATGCATTGAAATAAATTACTCCAAATAAAAATGTCATTTACCTTTGCACAATAGGAAGGTAACTAAAGTATACTCCGTATTAAAAAGGTAGTGAAATATAGTTTTTTTTTTTTTTTTTTTTTTTTTTGACAATAGTGAAATATAGTTGATTATTGGTGTATAGAAAAAGCAAAATAAATCGAGTTTGGATCATATACTCGCCAACCATGAACCATTCATAAGATTCCTTAATTAATATAAGGCCTCATTCATTCTGGATACTTTCACAAATTAAAGCTTTACTATGAAGTTGTAACTTGTAAACAACTAACCAAAATCAATCATCATCAATCATCAATCAATCAATAACTTATATACTAAAAGACACACCAACAATGACACATGTTATCTCCTGGTGTGTCCTTAGTGAGTTTTTTTTTTATAAAATTCTATTAAAAAAACAAAATCTTATACAAAAATAATTCCCTTATCTTATACTCCCTCTATTTTTAAATACTTGCTTCATTTCTCTTGGACACGCATGCCGATGTTAATATTTGATCACTTATATCTTTAATTACCAATAATTATAAATTCTAACAATTGAAAATTAATAATCTATTCATTGAGATGATTCCAACAAGTACCCACAAGACTATATTTTTTCTTATGTATAAATCACAAACATTAGTCAAAGTAGGGCAAATGAATAGTGTAAAAAATAGAAATGGAGCAAGTATTTAAAAACGGAGAGAGTACAATATAATAACTTAAAAAAAAAAAAAATTGACATATCTTTAGGACAAATATTTATAGCTATAAATAAATATTCATAACATAATTTGCAATACATTCTAAAAAAAAAAAGGAAAATACTCGTATTTTTTTTTCCTAAAAATATTTGTCTCTATAGTCATTGATTAGACACCATAATTTTATTTTATTTTTTATTTCTACTACATTTAAATTTTAATATTCAAATCTATTAAAATACTAATATATTAATATGTTAATATGAAAATAGCTCCAAATTAAACATATGCGAAACTATTTAAGTAACAAACCACTATTTTGTAAAATTTAACTATAGTAAATTGTTATTATTAATATTTTCTTCCTCATTCTCAATCTTTTTCCTTCTTCCAAGGCTTCTTATAGAAAATATAAATTCTCCAAAATAATTTATTTTACAAATCTTCCTATTAACTAATAATAAAAATTATAAATTCTCAAAAATAATTTATTTTACAAATCTTCCTATTAACTAATAATAAAAATTTGTCCTACACAAACCAACAAAATTTGCTTCTCATATATTTCAATATTTAAATATTATTTCACAAATTTTGATTTTTATAACACATTATTGATCATTATATACATCATTTTATGTCTAACAAATCTTTCGAAATCCTTTATTTTGATCAAATTTTGTCAACAATGTTTTTAGATATTTTTTTGTTTATAATAAAGTAATTATAATGATACTTTAATAATGGATATTAATATTACCGTGCATGGCACGGGAACTAACCTAGTACAATGCTAATGATGGGTTTATTTAATCGATATAACCAACCCATGCACCAGTGACTAACATAGCTTGGTGGATGCCTAGTTATTGATTGGAAATGCCTTAATAGAACCTTGGGATGCCTAGTTAATGATTGAAACCACCTTTGAAAATCTTGATTAACTACAAGTATATAACTGCAATAAATATATAATCACAACAACAACAACAACATCAACAAAAAATCATTTTTTAGGGGTAAGAGATTAATTATTAATAAAATCAAGCTGCCTAACCATTGTTGTCTCTTGATTTTTATAATCAACCAAATGTAACCTATATCTTATTTTCCTATTCACTAATCTTAAAACTTGTGTTAAATTGAAGATAAATGAGAACTTTATTTGATGAAAAAGTGAGTAATTAAGGGCTTGTTTGACATTGTTTTTGGTTTTCAGTTTACTGTTTTTTTAAAACAAAAAGCCAAAAACAAGAAACAAGAAAAAGGTGTTTTCACTTTTCTGTTGTCAGTTTTCAAAATTATCATGTTTTTAATAAGTTTGAATAATTTTTGATTCATTTTATGACATGTATCATATGATTTTGAAAAACAAAAAACCAAAAAAACAGAAAACCACAACAATGCCAAACGAGCCCTAAATTAAAAATTGCGATTATAAGTGGCCCTTGATACGATTGTACCCGATCTATAATAATTGTACTTCTCAATATGACCTATGCTTATAAAATGTCAAAAGCATATTTGGATGGATTTAATTAAATAAACTCATAACAACACCTTACAGTAATGATAAGTGTAACCTATTTGGACGGCATAAAATAACACTATTTTGGATTTTTAAATAAGTTATGTATCTCTTTAATAATTTATTAAAATGAACATATGACAACATATTAGCAAAACATATACACATACAAAATAGTTTATCTAGCAGCAATCGACGGCAATCAGATAGAGAAGTCGATGTAAATATATTACTTCGTAGATGTAACATATTACTTCGTATGTGTAATAAGAGTGACTTGTACTAATAAAATAACTAAAAACAATAGTTATCGATTGATGAAAAGTCCAGTATAAATAGAACCAAAAATAATGTAACAATACACCAATAAACACATATTTTCCTATAACAAACTTAAACACAAACAAAATTTGTTCATTTTAAATTTCTAACCAAAAAAAAAAATGGAGAAGGCCAACAACAAGCAGATCAAATTAGCAGCTATTTTCTTCCTAGCAACAGGTATTATTAATTAATACTTGTATGTCTAATTTAATCATGTTACATGTATGTTATAAATATAGTTTGTTCAAATTAAGTATATGCTAATAATTAATTTGTATCTAACCTTTTTTTTTTCAAAGTGATGTTGCAACTAGTTTCTACCTCCGTTAAATGTTATATGCAACTTTGAAATATTTTATATCTCACAAATAATCCCCCAAAGTTGCACATGACATTTAACGGGAGGTAATAATTAATTTGTATCTAACCTTTTTTTTTTTTTTTTTCAAAGTGATGTTGCAAATGGTTTATGTGGACGCATGCCATGGCGCAGCATGCAGTGATACAAATCCATGCTGTGAAGAACATGGATGCGTTGAAGGCGTGTGCGTCGATTGTGAGTCGCACCAATTCCATCCGTGTACGCCCGGAGTTCGTGAATGTTGTTCTAACACACCGTATCAGTGTGTTACTACTAACACTGGTGGCTTTCATTGCGCATAGAAGTGTACGTTTACTTTAAACTATCGTTGTGCATCTTCTGGCTTCGCGATGCACGGTGATAGCACCATCGATCCAACCTACATTTTAATTATTTTCTTTTCGTATATATACATATGTTGATCAATTCTGACGATCAACTATGATTGTTAATGTTGTTACAATGTTTGAATTGGACTTGTTTGTTGTCGATTGGGTTGTTTGTTACCTGATTGAGTGTGATGTCGAGTGTTTCGTGCTTGGTTGTTTCATCCCTTCTACCGCATCTGATGCTAGCGAGTTGGGAATATCTTGTACTATATACATGTTTACATACCACCATGCATAATAATAATGGCTTTGCAACTATGATTCCTTTTTTGCAAATATTGTTCATTCTATTTATTCATGCATGAGATACCCTTACCTTACCTTGTGGTTTTACATGAGTATTTTCTTACATTGCTTGAAAATAAGATTGATTTTCTTTGGAAATAAATATCTTCCATCAAACCAAACATGAAGCCTTACTTCTATTTCACGTTAAAGTCACAATTCAATTAAAAATTAATTAATTATTATCTAATTATGCACTCGGATTGGAACTTGATTATCAATACCATATGTTTGGAATGAGTATGAAATGCATTTTTTTTCTTTTATTTGATACCTAAACTAAAAGTATGGGAATGAGTCAAATTAAACCCACCTCCCTCGGCCCCTAAATTTTTAAACCCCATACCTTGGAGATTTGAGGTATGAGTTTGAAACATTTAAAATTATTAAACAAACATAAGCAGGTATGAGTTTAAACCATTCTAAACCCATACCTTGTACCTGAATTATGCGAACTAAACACCCCCTTGACAAGGATAACAACTATTAGGAATGGCACAACAAAAATAACAAGAATAACACACATACGAAAGGATTTTGTATCCACCTCTTCTATGAATAAATTGCCAAATATAACACCTACTATCATTTTTTTCCTAAACAACTGCAATTAAAAAAAAAAAATTACATCCGATATTGCAAGCAATTGTTATTGACATTCGATATTGCAAGCAATTATTAGAAGACTCAAGATGGTCTACGAAGATAGTGCATGTATTTAGAGAAGGGAATCTAGCAGCGGATTGATTAGCCAACCGCGCAGTGTCATTTAAGACTCTCAACTAAATATCATTAATATTATTCCGATAGAGCTTAATTAGTCGTATTTAGAAGAGGATGCTAGGGGTGTGGCATTCCCACGCTTCATTGTAGTCTTTTATTTTAGCATTTTATATTTATTTTCTTTGTACTTGGACTTGCTCCTCATTTGAAATAAAAAAATAAATCTACCTACTTTTAAAATTAGGTTTTCACATACATCTTCTAAATCTACTACTAGTAACAACATTTTAGAAAGATTTACTTTCTAAAAAAGAACTTATTCCTACAATTGAAGGTTTTTACTTTTGTTTAAGAAAACTATGCCCAAATCAATCAATTTATTATATTTTACTAATTGTTTTTGTTTTGGGGTTTTTTGTACATACCCGAATGGAGGGTGTGTACGTCCCTCGGGAGACAGATCCGCAATGCAACACTCGAACGGCCCGATCACCTGCAAAACAACGGACCCCGGGGGGGCCGGAGGTCCGCCTCCAACGATCAAGTCAATGACCGAAATAATGTATTTTAGAGAGAGAAAGTAGAGAGAAGGGAGAGTAAATGTGGGGGCATTGCCCTTGGAGAGAGAATTGGATCCCCTAAAACTGATGTAATGATCAGTATTTATAGAGCATTGGGATATGTGCCTCTTAGGTTATTTAACCTAAGTAGATTGGCTTCCCACCGTTTTACGGTTTCTAGGATTGTGGACTTAGAGCCCATTTTCACCCTTCTATCATTGAGTGACACGTGTCATGCTCTAATTGGCTCATTGAGCGCTGATCTTGCGGACACGTGTCGAGGCGGCATTGGTCCACATATATAGGGGGTATTTTTACCCCCAAACATTAGCCCCTCGGAAGGGGTAATTTCTCTTTCAAGAGGAATTACTCCTTTCGAAATCAAGGCTTTATTTTCCGCTTGTTCAAAAGCTCTATGGGCGGCATATGTCTAGTTCAATAAAAGAGGGATTTGATTAACTTGGAAAATCTGATACCTTAAATGGTATGATATTTTCTAAGTTAATCAATCATAATAATGATTGCCGCCTGAACTAGACAGATGACGACTTTTATTTCTTTTAGCCCCACTATGGTGGTCATATGACCTTTGGAAGACTTAGAATATTTTTGAGACGTTTGACATCCCATAAGGCAGGAGGCGAATGGCTGCCTGGGGGCAAGAGGCAAATGGCCGCCTGGGGGCAGGAGGCAAATGGCCGCCTGACTCTTCATAGGGAAGGAAGCAAATGCCGCCTGGGGTGTTTGTAATCCAATTATACTCTCAATGTCCTTCTACCCCATTGGGAGGACTTGTATAATTTCGGAAGGTAATCTAGGTTAGAACTTGGTCGCTGATGTCTTTTGGACATCCGGTTCCCGAAGACTTGGTCGTTCTTTAGATTACCCAGGTCAGGAGGCTATGAGTTGACCAATGAGGTCGTTCAATATTTGCCGCCTGCATGCGTACGTAAAGCAAACGATAGAGTGCTTTCTACGACGATTGCACCCGGAGGGGTGTCGCCGGACGCCATTGTACATGTTGGGACAGACGATTTTATGAAAAAAGCAACCATCCGGCCATTGGCCTCTGGTCTAGGTTGAGACCGGCTGTATAGCCACTAAGCGGTTTTGTGCCTAGTTTAGTTATCTGGCCATTGGCCGCATGTCACTCGGACGTTGAATTCGCTACTAAGTTTCAAACTTAGTTTATTATCCGGCCATTGGCCTCACGTCACTTGGACGTTAGTTTAGCTACTAAGTTTCAAACTTAGTTTATTATCCGGCCATTGGCCTCACGTCACTTGGACGTTGAATTTGCTACTAAGTTTCAAACTTAGTTTATTATCCGGCCATTGGCCTCACGTCACTTGGACGTTGAATTTGCTACTAAGTTTCAAACTTAGTTTATTGAATTAATAAATCAATATTCAATAACAACAACAATAATAATAATAATAATAATAATAATAATAATAATAATAATAATAATAATAATAATAATAATAATAATAATAACAATAATAATAACAATAATAATAATAATAATAATAATAATAATAATAATAATGAAAACTCATTATAATTATTATTATTATAAAAGAATAAATCAGTAATTTATTATACTGTTACCTCAAACATTCAATGCTTGGCGCGGCTTTGATTTGCTTTAAAAGCTTTAAGAATCGGAGCCGGAGATATCACAAGCTCCTTGATGTAGTACCATGCGGCATTTGTCATTTCATGCCGCTTGCCTTGAACTTAATTTGCCGCCTGTGCTAGCTTATACATGTTTGAACACAAGTTCTCGAAGGTTGGTCGGCTTTGAGATGTCAAGCAACTGAGCTTGAAGAATGATTTTGATCACTGATTACACAGGCGGTTATTTTGCATAATAATGATGAACAAAACAGCCCCTGCTCACATAAGAGAACGCATCCAAATTGGCTTTAGAGCCGTTTGAGTGCAGCCGGGCTTAATTGGGACAAGAAGCAGCCCACAGCCGAGATGGATAGATGAGCAAAGCAGCCTCTACATTCGGTAGGTGCGGCTGCTCTCTCAAGGTGAGCTTCTTTGCATCAAATTGGAGGTCGAGCGGCTCCATGATTACCGACTGAGTGAGCTCAACCAATGAGATATGGAGTTGAAGTTCGCTGCTAGAACAATTAGAGATTGCTTGCTCACTACTTAGACGGCATGTCGTCATATGTATAGCAACAGTCACTTGACCAAGCTTGCACATTAATAACCACAGCCGTATAAATAAGAGTAATATGTAATGTCAGCCGACTCTTTCTCTTTTTATGATGAACAAAGCTGCCACGCAGCCGGACATAATTGATTGGTCAGGCTTAACGAGCCAATGCCATAGCCGGGCTAGGTTGATTACAATCTAATGGCACAGCCGCTTATATACCTCGCGTAATAGGTAGTGTCAGCCGCTTGATCCAAGCAGCCAGTACAGTCGGGCAGACTTTAACAGCCCCTAGCAGCCAATACATCCGGCCTTGGTTAATGAACAAAGCAGAACAGCTTAATTGATGAGCAATAATGCCACTGCAGCCGGACATTAATGCCATTTAACGACAGTCGGCTTCGATGATGTCTGACTTTGTTTGGCTTAGTTGCCGCTTAATTGAGGAACCGCACTTAATTGCGGCAGGCAGCAGCCCCACTGCTGGCTTGGTTGCCGCTTGACCAAGCTCAAAATCGATCTCTCTTGTTAGCTTTGACAACATTGAGTACTTTCTGCATGCCATATGCTAACTTATTCGACTCGACATTAGAGTCGCTTGTATAGAGCTGGGCTTCAATACCTTCTGACCCTTGTATATATATACTAAAGTAATATTCTACTCACATGTATAATATATACTTAAGTAGTAGTGCCGCATGCTTTCTTTTTCCACCAAAATGTATGTACATACAAAATGTTAGTGCTGCATGCTTTTTTTTTTTTTTTTTTTTTTTTAAATCATAATAATGATTTGCAATTTGCATGGTAGTCCAACTTGCTTCACGCACAAAATCTAGCTAAGGGGTGATACAGCCGCACTTAATTGACGAGCAAGGATGCCCTTTCAGCCGGCTTTTGTGACGAGCATTTGAAATGAACCAAGCATCCCACAGCCGGGCATATTTGACGACCAATTGAGCCTTGGCAAGTGGGATAAATTGGCGAGGAGAGCTGCACCTACAGTCGGCTTTTGTGACGAGCAAAGCTGTCACTACAGCCAGGGTAAATTGGTGGGACAAGCTGCTCACACACAGCCGGATTTGAGGTTGTTCAAAGCAACCCCCACAGCCGGGTTTAATTGAGGCACAAGGCACCTCTGCAGGCGGGCTTAAGTATGAACCAAGCAGCCCCGCAGCCGGCTTATTTTCCGAGCAATGATGCTCCATGCCGCCTGCATTGCAACTGTGTGGAGCTGACTATGGCTGTGCATTTTACAAAATGATGGTAGCCGGAACAAGATCCGTCTTCATTGTTGCTTTCAACATCATCATTTCCCGAGTGAGGGGAGCTTGATATTCAACCGTTTGGGTGTATGTAAGCCCACATTTTTGAAACTTCATATTGACAGACGGCCATGGAAGGCCAAGCAACTAAGCTCTAATAATCAAGTTGGTTTCGAGGTACATAGACGGCATGATAATGCCCAGCAGCCGCTAGCTCATCTTACACAAGGTAAGAAGGCTGAGGTTCCATGGTAATTTGACCAAGTTAGAGCCGCTAGAATGTAGAGCTGGTGCTTGCCACTTCTTATCCTTATATATGGTTGCCACCTCACTCACTATATTGCACAAAATATAGACGTCATTATTGCCGTTTTGCGCCCTCAAATGCAGCTTTGCCGTCTCAAGGAAACTTCAAGCAATTGAGGTTCTTCAATGATGATACAACCGGTATTGAGAGCCGACTCACTACCTTTGCTCACCCTCAAATTTTTGAGTAAAAGTATGAACATAGACAGCCCCTACATCCGGCTTTATTGACGAGGAAAGCTGTCCATACAGCCGGCTTTGATTGAGGAACAAAGATGCCCCTCAGTCGGGCTTGGTTGAGGCAAGAAGCAGATCATCACCCGGGCTTAATAAGCCAATGTCATAACCGGTTTTAATGCAGAACAAAGCAGCCGTTTGACAATCGTGTCACTGAGTCATTGCTAACATTGAGCTCACAAATTCCCTCAAATGGAGAAATGCCGCTTATGTTAGTAGGGAGAAGCCTTTTAATGAAATAATGGAGTAGCTTAATATATAGTGCCGGCTGTCCTAATACAAGCAAGGCAGCCGCTTGAGTATGTTAACATAAGAAAATTGCTCGGCCGCTTGTAGATGCGGGGTTGCAAGCTTGCATGACCGGCTGTACGCACTTGTAGCTCAATGCCAGCTTGTTGATTACATAGGCCGCCAGGCCGGTTGTAGTACTTGTGTAAAACACCTCCCGTATGTATATTATTGTTACTCATGAGAATAACTAAAGACAACCTCATTATAATAACAGCGGAGTAGCTCAATGGTGTCGCTTGATCGATCGGTCTAGGTGTCGGTAGTCAATACCGTTTGAGTCGACTATAGAACCGCTTGTGTATGCTAACACAAGAAATAAACTAGGCCGTCTAGGTAGCTCAACAGCTGGTCCTAGAGGCCGTTTGTCTCCCAGTTGCCAACTTGCCGCATGACATTCATAGGCGGCTTTGAATGATGTATGACCATGGAGCTTACTTTCAATGTGATGAATATACAAGCTGCTCATGAAAGTGTATAATAGAACGTTGCCGCCTATGCTATTTTAATGCATAATGACTCAAGTGTAGCTTATGAAATCTAATAAATCAAACTTGCTAGCTGTCAAAAACTTGGGAGTGTGGAAATGCATGAATATACTTGCCGCATGCATGTATCCCACTAATTAAAATAGTTTACTATTGAAATCAATTGTATAATATTATGTATATAATAAAACAATTGTTAATATTCATGTATATATATATATATATATATATATATATATATATATATATATATATATATATATATATATATATATATATATATATGATGTTGATAGTATCAAACTATCAATCATGAATAGCATGCGGCCATGATGTTGATAGTATCAAACTATTAATCATAAATAGCATGAGGGCCGGCTGTATGATCCGGCTGGGTGGCCTGAGCATGCGGCCGGCTCATTAAATGAGTCGGATTAAAATATTGGAGTTGGCCAATTTAGCCGTCTCTCCCCTAATAAAATTAAGATTAAACGGCATTGCCCTTTAACCTTCAAATATGCATGACTTAGTCTGACAGACCTTTTTGGCCGCCTGACTATCGACATTCAGCCTCATGACGCCTGCTAGACTTAACATCCGGCCTCATGACGCCTGCTGCCTCCCAAAGGAGGCTCCTCTCTTGAGTCGGTGATCCACAACCGTTGTGCCATTACAGATGTGTCTCCCCACAGACGGCGCCAAATATTTTGGGGTTTTTTGTACATACCCGAATGGAGGGTGTGTACGTCCCTCGGGAGACAGATCCGCAATGCAACACTCGAACGGCTCGATCACCTGCAAAACAACGGACCCCGGGGGGGGGGGGGCGGAGGTCCGCCTCCAACGATCAAGTCAGTGACCGAAATAATGTATTTTAGAGAGAGAAAGTAGAGAGAAGGGATAGTAAATGTGGGGGCATTGCCCTTGGAGAGAGAATTGGATCCCCTAAAACTGATGTAATGATCAGTATTTATAGAGCATTGGGATATGTGCCTCTTAGGTTATTTAACCTAAGTAGATTGGCTTCCCACCGTTTTACGGTTTCTAGGGTTGTGGACTTAGAGCCCATTTTCACCCTTTTATCATTGAGTGACACGTGTCATGCTCTAATTGGCTCATTGAGCGCTGATCTTGCGGACACGTGTCGAGGCGGCATTGGTCCACATATATAGGGGGTATTTTTACCCCCAAACAACCGTGTCCCGAAACCTCCAAAATTTCTCAAAAAACGTGGATATAAACCTTCAATTTTGGAATTTTTTGACTTTTTTTCGCTCAAAAATAAAAATTGCCGAAATTTTTTCCATTGTCCCTAATATCCTCCGGGAGTCCAATTGGGTGGGTTGAAGTATCCAATTTGCCTTTAAACGACCAATTTACCGGTTTACAACTTGTACCGATTTCATCAAATCAAGCAATACCACGAACATTTATAACAATACATAATGATCATAAATGACTCCAAACGACATTATATGACCCCGAGATGTATCCCCTAGAATTTCAAGACTTTTCGACATCAAGCTTCGAATCCTCCAAAATTTCTCAAAAAGCGTGGATATATTAGCCTTCAATTTTGTAATTTTTGACTTTTTTTCGCCCGGGAATAAAAATTGCTGAAATGTTTACCATGATCCCTAATACCGACCGGGAGTCCCATTGGGTGGGTGGAACCATCCAATTTGCCTTTAAACGACCAATTTACCGGTTTACAACTTGCACCGATTTCATTAACTCCAACCTACCACGAACATTTATGACAACAAATAATGATCGTCATATATGTTCTAAACGGCATTATATGACCCCGAGATGTATCCCCTAGAATTTTAAGACTTTTTGACACTAGGCCCCGAAACCTCCAAAATTTCTCAAAAAGCGTGGATATAATGTCTTCAATTTTGGAATTTTTTGACTTTTTAATAAAAATTGCCGAAATGTTTACCATGGTCCCTAATATCCTCCGGGAGTCCAATTGGGTTGGTGGAACCATCCAATTTTTTTTGTCTTTAAACGACCAATTTACATGTTTACAACTTGTACGAATTTCATCAACTCAAGCATACTACGAACATTTATGACAACATATAATGATCATATATGGTTCCAAACGGCATAATATGACCCCGAGATGTATCCCCTAAAATATCAAGACTTTTCTACACTGGGCCCGAAACCTCCAAAATTATTCATAAAACGTGGATATTAGCCTTCAATTTTGGAATTTTTTGACTTTTTTTTTCCTAAAAATAAAAATTACCGAAATGTTTACCATGGTCCCTAATACATTCCGGGAGTCCAATTGGGTGTGTGAAACCATCCAATTTGATGTTAAACGGTCAATTTATTGGTTTACAACTTGCACCGATTTCAATAATTCAAGCCTACCACGAACATATATTTATGACAACAAATAATGATCATATATGGTTCCAAACGGTATTATATGACCCCGAGATGTATCTCCTAAATTATCAAGACTTTTCGACACCGGGCTCTGAAACCTACAAAATTTCTCAAAAAGCGTGGATATTAGCCTTCAATTTTAAAATTTTTTGACTTTCTTTTGCCCGGAAATAAAAATTGCCAAAAAGGTTACCATGGTCCTTAATACCCTACGGGAATCTAATTGGGTGTGTGGAACCATCCAATTTGCTATTAAACGGCTAATTTACCAGTTTACAATGCAACTTGCACCGATTTATCGGTTTACAACGACCAATTTAATTAACTTGCACCGAACTCGACTTGAACCGAAATTGACCTGAACCCGTTTTTACTCGTCAAAACCCGAATTTAACCCGACATGTTACTAACCTAACCTGAATTCAGCTCGACCCGTTCCTAACCCGACCCAAATTTAACCTAACCTATTACAAACCCGACTTGTCTTTGACCTGACCCAAATTCAACCAGACTTGTTATTGACTCGACCCGAATTTTACCAGACCTATTACTTACCCGACCCAAAAATTCAAGCCGATCTATTACTAACCCAACTCGAAATTAACACGACTTGTTATTGACCCGACCTAAATTCAACCCAAATTGTTCCGACCCGATTTCAAATCACCTTAAATGCAATTTAGACCACCTCATTATTATTGATCAAAGCATTTTGTCTAGGGTGACCAAGTCGATCCAGGCCAGCTAAAGAAAGGAGCATCATCATCAAATTTAAGAGTTAAATATAGTATATATTTGTTGTATGGTCAAAGGAGATAATTATCTTCCTAAATTATAGACTATAGTTCCCTAGTATATTGTCATATATATAATAGTCAAAGGAAATAATTAGCTTGATAAAAATTAATTATCTATTTATGTGACTTGGAAATGACCCGACCTGATTGTAACCTGCAAATTATTGACTTGAACATAACCCAACTTGAATCCGAGAATGACCCGACTTGAAAATGACCCAACCTGATTATAGCCCGCAAATTATTGACTTGAATCGAACCCGACTTGAACCCGAGAATGACTCGACTTGAAAATGACCCGACCTGATTATAACCCGCAAATTATTGACTTGAACCGAACCTGACTCAAACCCGAGAATTACCCTAATCTGTTTTAACCCATGAAAACCCGAAACCCAACCTATTGTTCACCCGACCCGAATGTAACCCGACCTAAACCCGACGTAACCCGACTCAAGCATGACCCAACCCAAACCCGACCCGCATAGGTTATTGAATTAATCCGAATTGACCCGATCTAAGTTGACCCGACCCACTCTTACCAATCTAAACCCAACCCGTTTAACCGAATTGACAGCTCTACATTTAAGACTCTCAACTAAATATCATTAATATTATTTCGGTAGAGCTTAGTCATATTTTAGAAGAGGATGCTAGGGGTGTAGCATTCCCACGCTTCATTCCTCCATAGTAGTCTTTTGTTTTAGCTTTTTATATTTATTTTCTTTGTACTTGGACTTGCTCCTCATTTGAGAAAAAAAAAATAAATAAAAAAAAAAATAAAAAAAATCCTACCTCCTTTTAAAATTAGGTTTTCACATACATCTTCTAAATCTACTACTAGTAATAACATTTTGGATAGGTTTACCTTCTAATAAAGAATTTACTCCTACAATTCAAGGTTTTTACTTTTGTTTAAGAAAACTATGCCCAATTCAATCAATTTATTATATTTTACTAATTGTTTTGTTGAATGAAAATATAACCAACTATACTTTTCTAAAGGCAATTAGTAATATAATTTAAGTATAACTAATTATACTTTTTTGTAAGAGTAATTTAATACTCTCTCTGTCCCCAAAAGAACAAACCCTTTGGGTTGATTTCGCAGGTATATTAAGAAAGTTAAATAAAAAGAAGTAAAAGTATATTGGAAAGATAAATTTAAATAGGGTTTGTTAGAAAGTACAGAGAGAAAGTATTAAAAGTACATGAAATAACAAAATTTTACATGAAGAAACTAATTTTGCACAAACATTGTTGTAAATTAGTGGGTATTTTAATGCAAAGGAGCCGATCATTTTGGTACTAAAATTAGACCAAAGGGTTGTACTTTTAGGAACAAAGGGAGTAATAATTTAATTGAAGTTAAAAAAAAGTATAATTAATTACTTAAATTAAATTACTAACTGCCTTTAAAAAGTATATTCGGTATACTTAAGGAATCGCTTGAACCACAAACTAGTTCGGGTAACACTGGCTACTCAATCGAGAAAGAGTAGTCATTCACTCATTCGGGCTAACCACGTATACCCAAAGGCCAAATTAAACAATCCGACCAGTAACTTCACCCCACTTTCAGCTGCTACTCTCGCAATTTCATCACTCAACTCAACAAGACCTGAATTTGATAATCCCTATTTATAATCATCCAATTCAAATTCAATCGAATTCAAGTAATTTAACTTCCAAATCCAATTAATT
Organism: Chenopodium album; assembly: GCF_948465745.1. Lineage (NCBI taxonomy): Eukaryota > Viridiplantae > Streptophyta > Magnoliopsida > Caryophyllales > Amaranthaceae > Chenopodium > Chenopodium album. Next base: position 77,507,534 of record NC_137838.1, read on the forward strand.
CCGCTAATACAACAATTTCTTACTTCTTTCAAACCCAGAAAACTCAACAATGGCAGCAACACCAATGCCGGGAAACCCTAATTTGGACGGAAATCCGCCGCCATTGCCGCCGCATCCGGGAACTGACATGACCGGAATTTGCTTTAGAGATCAATTATGGCTTAACACTTATCCTCTCGATCGTAATCTTGTTTTCGATTACTTCGCTTTGTCCCCCTTTTATGATCACACTTGCAATAATGAGCAATTGAGGATGAATTCTGTTCATCCCCTTGATCTCTCTCATCTTTCGTAAGTAAACCCGTAATTTCTTCCCTCTTTTATTTCAAAATTATTCTTTTAGGGTTTTATTTTCTTAATTTTATTTGTTAATTGTCAAATTCATTGATACAAATTTAACAAATGTGGTATAGTTTGATTTGATAAACGTGTTTGATTTAGTGGGGGTGTTTGTAATTGCAATATTGTGTAGTAAAGAATGAATTTTTGTGTGTTTACTGTTTATTACATCAAGGTAGTGTTTTTGTGGCAAAATTTATGATTATTGGCTAACTGCTAATATAAAGTCATGTTCTTGCATAATTGATGTACTCTATCTGTCCGGACCGTCTCGCTTTAATAGGACACATATGTTGAGTTTATGTTTGCTGTACTGATTTAAATAGGCTGAAGTGAACAGAGGTTAAGTTGGTAGGTTTTCTATTTTTGTTGCAAGGTAGTTTCTTGTGGGTAACTTTAAACATTGAGTATGATTTTGATACAGGAAGATGACAGGGATTGAGTATATGCTGTATGAAGTTGTAGAACCTAATCTGTTTGTCATTCGTATGCAAAAGAGGGATAGTCCTGAGAAAGTTACGCCGATGTTGACGTACTATGTATTGGATGGTTCTATCTATCAAGCTCCGCAGCTTTGCAGTGTTTTCTCTGCAAGAATTGTAAGATTTCGCTTTATTAGTCCTCTTCAAGTGATAATACGTGTAATACCCAAAATCCCGCTAGCTGTTATAGTTAAATGTGCTTATTGTTCCCTTTACAGTCCTAGTGGTGAAATTAAATAATTTTGCTTAAAGTAAAGCTCATTTCGTGGGAGTTTAAAATTTTTTTGGAGATTCTTTGCTCATTTTAAGTGTACTTGGATGGGCAGGGGCGTGCTTTGTATTACATACAGAAAGGATTCTCAACTGCTGCTTCCAAGTTGGAGAAGATTGGACATGGTAATTTTAATGCCTTTGGTTTCAGCATTTTCAAGAGGTTCATAAATCATAATTTTTGACTTGCATTATTTTGTTGAACATTGTTGTGCTGGTTATGTTCTTTAGTACTCATGACTATAAGTTCTGGGATTCCTGGGAAATCATCTTCTTTCACGACCTTTGGAAATCAGCGTTGCTATATTCAAAACTGTCGTGATCTTGAGGGGTTTTCAGCTCGGTTTTAGAAGATAAGAGAAGGTGATTTCTAGGAATGAACAACTCTTGGAAACTTTGGATAGATCCTTAGTAATTGGTAATTTGTCAGACAAAGTGTGGATCAGCCTACTGAAATCTACATTAAATCTGTTATCCACTTGGAAATAGTCTTAGATGCTGAAATACTTTAGCTTTCTGGACCTCTTTTAGAGTCACTGGATGTCAAATTATTAGTCCTGCAAACCATTCTCATTGCTAGATGTCAAAATACTTACGTGATAGTAGTCTTATACTCTTATAACTTGGAAAATGTTGTAAAGCCTGGTCGTTATTTTCCACCACCTCTGTCTGTCTCTGCCTCTTGTCACTAAGAAAACAATAAAGTTGAGAAGTGTAGCAGAAGATAATAGCTTGAAAGGGTATATAAAACTATAAACTAGGAACTGAGTGTAAATCTCAGTATTTCTGTGCATATGCTGGCAAACTGCTGGCCAAAGATTAGATATAAGGAAAGCAAACAAACAAGCAACAGTTAGTGGAACTTGGAGAACCTGTACTGACTATAATAAAATGATCCAACTATGCAACATGACCTGAGAAGTTGAACTCGCTCTATGACTATATTGACTACAACAAGAATCTTCTCATCTATATTCACTTCTGGAGAAATCTTGATTTCCCTTTTACACCGTTTTGGAATTGAAAATTCAGGATGCTTCCTTGTTTGGAGCACAAGCTTCATGCATAGAGCTTGTAATAAGCCTAGAGAACTTTCTATTATGGCTTTTACCATGCTGGACCTGCGTAGAATTTTTTGAGTCTAGGATGGAAGTTTCCTGTGCATTTTGGCATTTTTGCCTCACCTATTTCGGGTTTGTTGCTAATTATTGATATGTACCACTCATAGTAATTAGTCCTGGATTTTATATCTAATTTTGTAAGATACCTTGGAAAGCTCTAAAACTTGTTAACATGATTGATTTTCTTATGCTTGTTCCAACAGACAGTGAAAGTGATGACGCAAATGATGATACAACAGCTACTAAAGAGACTATTGATCTCAGAGAACTAAAGAGAGTAGACCATATCCTTGCTTCCTTGCAGCGTAAGGTAAGCTGAACTTTTTGAGCTTTACCGTGTCTAAGCCTTCATACATGAAACATAGCTATTTAGTAAGGATGATACCAATGTCTTTCTATTCCAGGAGTACAGAGGTTTTCTCAAGATAAGATATTATTTAAATTTGAAATAAACTAAAATGGGACTCTATTTAGACAAATTCCCTTATAAGACTGTCATTACAAGTCTTATTGCCCTTGGACAGCTCTCTACCTCTCAATAATCAATTCCTCTGTTGGCTTGTTGCAATAAACCACCCTATATTTTACTTGTCCTGGATTTTTTTTGCCTTTTTTTAGCTTCTCATGGATGGAAAATATTATCTCAGATAAGGGACAGTTAATATGCTGAGTGTCTTTGACGGAATGAGGAGTATGTCGTGACTTGTGATTAGTGAAGGCTTCATCTGTGCATATCATTCCTTCCCTAGACCCCTCCAGCAGCAGGATTCATTCTGCTTGTTTTGTTTTTGGGTTGTTCATAAGCTGTTATTTGTGGATCAGATCAATAACTGTGGTTGTTTGTTATGAAAATGTTGAGTAGTCCAATTTGGGACAGCTGGTTTTGTTTTGGGCTGAGTGGAACTTTGGGAAAACAACGGCCAACATAATCTACTTTCCCCTGCCTGCCCCTGCCCTCCCCTTCCCTCCTCCTTTGCTTCGTGCCCTCCCCTCCTCCTCCTCCTTTGCTTCCTGACCTCCCCTCCTCCTGCTTCTTTGCTTCCTGCCCTCCTCTCCTCCTGCTTCTTTGCTTCCATTGCCTTCTGAGGTAATTTCCTTGGCCCGTCTGACCTCCGCAGCTCTTGTTGTGGATTGATGGCCATGCCCTAAAAAGAGGAGGCCAAAGAGAGGGGCGAATCCTCTCCTCCACCACCCTCTGCTGATAAGCTTGTGGCACTCTCCACCTTCACATCATCCTCTCCTCCTCCACCCCTCGCTGAAGGTGGAGAATGCCAAAAGCTTGTCGGCAGGGAGTTGTGGAGGAGAGGATGATGTGAAGATCGAAGATACCACAAGCTCGTCAGTGGGGGGTGTTGGATGAGAGGATTCGCCGCACATTTTGGTCTACTCTTTTGAGAGCATGACCATCAATCCGCAACAAGAGATAAGGAGGTCAATTAGGCCAAGAAATTTATCTCAGTAGTCAATGGGAGACAAAGAAGCAGGAGGAGGGCAGCGGAACAAGGGAAGTAGATTATGTTGGTCTTGTTTTGGGAAAGTAGATTATGTTGGTCATTGTTTTCCCAAATTTCACATAGCTTCTGGATTTCTTGAGCAAAAAGTTCCACTCAGTTGGAAACTCATCTTACCTTTATATAGAATCATTTTCTACTTAGAATATATTTTTTTGGGTCAAACTACTTGGGATTTGGTACTGAAGATTTTCAGTGCTTTATTAAAGAGTTGCTCTATTATTTAAGATTAGTACTATTTAAGTATGTAGTGCTGCAAAGTACTTGTATATACTAAGCAGCGTTTCTTCTGAATATGCAGCTACAACCAGCCCCTCCACCACCACCATTTCCAGAGGGCTATACTCCATCTCAGCCTACAGAAACGGAACAAGGCTCAGAAACCCAGCAAGGGACAGAACAACAGCAACCTCCGCCTGTTGATCCCATCATTGACCAAGGGCCAGCTAAAAGAACGAAATATGATTGATCTTTCCTTGCCAATTTTATGCAAATGTCATGTGAAATAGCAAAATGGTAGCTTTGACAGGGTTGATATTTCCTGTAAATTGGAATATGTATGGAATTTGAGTGAAATGTCTCCCTTCTTCGATGATTATCTATCGTGCTATTGGAAGGTTCATCTCAATATATTCACTTCCCAGCATGAGGTAATTGACAAACTAGAGATGTTCATCTTAAATATCCTGCTTATTCTCATGGTCAATTTCTTTGATGCTGAGTAATATAAACTGAAAATTGACCTTACAATACTGCATGTCTATGAATATGACTACCCGATAATTTGTGATTTAAGTATTTAAGCTTGTACAACCTCCACTTCTCTTTTCTCCATAAAATCATGCTCTTCTTTTGCAGCTTCACAGGCTTCTTCTGTCTTCTCTTGTTTCTTCTGTGCTTCCACACCATCTTTAGCCTTGCTTGTCTGGACCAACAGCTCTTTCACCCAGTTAAGCAGCTTCTCAGTCGCCGCCTCATCTGCTTGTTTCATTCATTCATCAATGATTTGGATACACAAAGGAGAGTTTTAAAGTAAATTATGCTCTCTAACATACATATATGTTCCATTTGACTTTGGTGGCCACATTTCTGATCATAAACACACTGTATTGATCTGTAATACTGGGTTATAACGTGTCTAGATTATCTTAAAGAATTTTTTTAGTTAACTGTCAATTTATAGTTTTTTAAGATGCTTTCAAGGCCATGCATTAATATTTATAGTTGACAAGATTTGACCACAAAAGTCAAATGGTAGCCTTTTTATATTTTAAAATCAACATGTTATTAGACCATTTGAAAATAAAGTGTGACAACATACCTAGTCTTGGCACAGTGTGGCCTTGAGGGTGCCTTATAATGAGAGGATCTTGAAAAGCCGCGGCGAGATCCTCAGAGGGATGTTTCAACCAATCCTTTTCCCCAATAAAATGAACTGATTTAGCCTTATTAGGCTCTCTGTAAGCAACCTCACAGATGCTTGGAATCCTAAACTTCGATCCAGAAACCGATATGAAGAACTTGAAGGGTGGATGATCCCTCAACACCTTCCCTTGTGATTGGTATCCGGTCAAAAGGGCTGATAATGTTGCTCCCTGATAACATTAATTTGATGAAAATTCATAGATATGATAAAGCATACTTCATACTAGTAGTTTTTATTTAATTTGAAGATGTTACCTGAGAGAAGCCAAGGAGACCGTCAAAGGGTCCATTGGTGGTGATGTAGTTGCATAAATATGAGATGCACTCTTCCAAGTTAGTATATTCTGTGAATTCCTTCAATGAGAAAAATGTCGATCAGTAAAACTGTTGGGTACTTGGGTCTAATAGCAAACACCCACATAGAACTGAAAGTGGTTGTGCCGAGCCTTAACACAACTGTTGCACGGCCCGATACAAGTCACGCAACACCTTGTGCCACCCTGGATCACTTGCTGTGTTTTTCCGTTCGGCAAATTGTGAGGAAATGTAAGTGAAATCATAATTGTCAATTTCTTTCTTTTTCCTACCAAATTGTATGCAATTGATGAAACACAACATTGTACTTTTTTTTTCTTTTCCTTTACCTATCTTTTACATAATCGTTGTGACTTTTAAAAATAACCTTTTTATCTCCATTAATCAAGAGAATCAAAGAAAACTATGGAGAATTCGACATACAAGAAGTAAATCATGAAGGCTTTGCTAATTGCTACTCTAAAGGCTTGTTTTTATACGTTTATTTTCAATTTAGCTCAGTTCAGTTCAGCTCTTAATTTCCTTCTCTTATAAAATATTTAGTTCAGCTCAGTTGAGTTCAGTCAATGAGAATAGGCCCTAACTCACCCGGATCATCTATCATCAATCCACTCAATTTAGCCAAAAACAAGCTATGTATTCCATTAATCGATACCAAATTACCAATAACCAAGACTTTAACATAACTAAATCAATCTAAGTCTAATAAAGACAGAATTTAAGATCAAACCCCACTAACACTAAACATATCCATCTTAATTCTTAACAATGACATCCACCGAATTCTTCCATCTATTAACTTTGATTAAATTGGAATTAATTTATTTTCAGTTGGATTATTAATTTTTTAAGGTTGGACCGCCAATATTATTTAAGTTGGTGAGAAATACGCATAATAAGAAGATACATCATAAAAGCATGTATATATAAATGTATGTACCTTATTGAATTGGAACCATTCATAATAAGGAGGTGGAAAGAATCCCTCTATTTCTGACTTGCCACCAGCAGGATATAGTCCATCTGGAAATTCCTGTCACATTTTTGTTTTTATTCATTTAATTAGTTTATTTTAAGACATCTTATGTTTGATACATCCATAATTGTATATAATAATCCATCATTTTGCCTCAATTGCTTCACACATTGGTTTTAATCTACCTATCTAAACAATAAAACACGATTTGCTTACAAGTATTAGTTATCAATACACGCGGTTAAAAGTACGTGGAAGTTTTTTGTTACAATTTTTATTTTTTAAATAATAGAGACAGAAAAAGTACGAGTACTATGTATATTTGTTTTTTTAACTTGAGTTGATGGTGTGACTATACTACCTTAATCGTCTATTTATAGTGAGTATTAAAATGCATAACACTAATCACCAAAACATGGTTTATTGAGATTTGGATAATTTCAAACTTTCATTTAAATTATGCAATCAAACCGTTATAGCAGTCTAGCAGAGTAATCAAAACTAATGGAATATTGTTTGGTGAAAAAATTAATGGAATATAAAACTACAGTGTAATTAGTTGCAGATCTGAGTTGTACTAATAAAAACAAAAATAAATGTTGATCGAGGTGAGTGAAGTGTGTGTTTTTTCCCAATTATTATGAACAAGTTGTTGAAAACTTTGATTGACAAGCAAAATAAGGTTGGATCCAGTTGATCATGACTAAATAATATAGTGAAGTCATGTCAAGGGACACCATTTTCCTTAATCACCTTTTTACATGGGCAATTAAGTTCATTAAAATTGTTGTTTGGCTACAAATTATCAATCTAATTAGGGGGTTTGATTTATTTTGTCTGAGAACTTATAACATCTGTCGAATTGAAGCTACTCATATAGTCATGTACTCATATAGTTATATATGTTTTTTCGGTGTTTTGAGAGCCACATATAGTCATATATGTGAATGCATCAAAACTTCTAATAGGTAAAAGACTTGAAACAAAAAAAGGTCTTATAATACAGGGATTGTAAATTTGTAGAAAACTTAATAAATTATCATTACAAGTAAAATTAACACCACTAAAATTTTGTAAAAAAATTTTTCTTACCAACGCAAAAACTATTGCAAGTACATGATTAAACTTCATAATATATATTATAGTTACTTTCTTTATGATTAATCTGTACTAATTTCAGATAATTAATAGAAAAAACAAAAATTTACCAAATAAAAATTAGCAAAAATTGAAGGATCCCATTTGCTGATTTGCTTCTTTAAGAAACTCCCACTTGTTCTGAATCCATGAAGACAAAGAATCTTCATCTTCTTATTATCATCACTACTAATTTCCATTTTTCTTTGAATTTTCTTACTTCACTCGAAGAAAGCACAATAAGATTAATTTAGTTTATTGGAGAAAAATTGCATAGGTTAGTTAGTTATATATATTGTGTACCTACCACCGGAATTTATAAAGGGCCAACTACCTCTTTTACAAGAGTTAGCTTATACATGGTTTTTCTCCTTCCACGTGAATTCTCCTAACTTGCTCTTTGGCCAAGCTATTAATCTACCCTCTTAGGTTATTATTTTAGCATTGCCTAATGCTATATTTATATAACCTCGGAAATTTCAAATTTATATAATCTCCGAGATAGATTTATCATTTTTTTGTCTCAATCATATGATTAGAATGCATGAGGTATAAAAAAAAATTAAACTTGTGGCATTTTGTGTATAATGTAATATGATTCATATCGTAGTTGCTTTGATTTGAATGCTTGACCTAGTAAGTCAAAATTCTTATCCATCACCTATTATTTAATTGATTGGGCTAAGAAACTAATTTAAGACCAAGTTTTTGAGCATATTAGTTTCTAAGTTTTACTCATTGATTGTTTCACTTGACTGCGTATTCTGTACTTAATAGTGTCAGTACACTACTAGAAAGATTTTATTCATTTCGGTATTCATTATGTGGCTTAAATTACGATTTATCGACCTATTCATACCTTTATCGGCCTATCCATTTATGTGGCTTAAATCACGATTTATCGGCCTATTCGTACCTTTTTCATTATTAATTAAAATGTTATGCAATAGTCGATTGTCTCTATATCATATTGCGGTAAGCTATATAATCCTAAGTTATTGGGCCATTGTTTACTAATTACCCCAATGGATAACTATAGGTCTAATCAATGAGTATAAATTTAAGAAATCTTTAGTTTGTGATTATTTAATTTTCGATAGCTTTACATCAAATGATTCAGCTAATTCTTCTCAATTTATGTAGCAAATAATATAGTAGTTATCTTCAAATCATATGTTTAGCTAATACAGCCAATTTAATTGATTAGATGCAAATTCCTACGTGTAATACACAGTATAAAGAAAGAATAAATAAATTGGAGGGCCTCCTAAAATTGCTTAAATTCTAGTTTATAAAAATAACAAAATAAACATATAAAAAAGAAGAAAAATATTGAGTAAAATTTATAGCAAAGCCACTATATAAATCGGTTGGCAATAAGGAATATACACCAAACCCGCACCATACGTACCAAAAGCTACCTAGAACCACCTAAGAATTTTTTAACACCTTTTATTATACTTGTACATAATAAATTATTTCATTTGTGTTTCAATTTTATTACGTGCTATAAGCCTATAAGTAAGGTGAAACTAGCAATTGATGAATAATCAACACATAAAAGCATTTGAACATATTCTCTAAAATGTATGAAGCATTGGATCAGGTGTAATATCGAGCAATAATGAAGTATGAAAAGGCATATTTCACCCGTTCTTTAAATATCTATCATTTTACGCCTTATGGATCAATAATATAAGAACGAAAAGTCACTACTATGCATCATTGCATAAGTTTCATTACGCTTTATGGTTCAATATAAGAAAGAAAAGTCACTATGTATGATCTCATAAGTTTCTTTTTAATGTGTGTAGTAATGTCAACATATGTGTAATATTAACTACAATATATAATATAAAAATGAGAATGTTAATGGCTAAAAATTCACACTAAAGGTCGTGTAAAATGTAAACAAGAAAATCTTTAAAGAACAGGAATAAGATGCATTGTAATTACATATGACAATTTTAATCTTAATTTTGAATTTAGTGGCTTTATAAATTATAATCGTAGAGTTAGTTTTGCAATGATTATTAAAGACTTTTCAGGTACATTTGTTTAATGTCATTGTCACCTAAAATTGTAATATTGTACAAATCACCTAAAATAGCTGTAGAATAATTTCCATGCATGTTCAAGTAACTAACTATTTGAATTCTTAATATGTTTTGTTACATAAAAAGGGTTGGCTTAAGGATTTGCAGGATTGAGTATTGATTAATAAGTAGCTTAGTGAAGGATATATAAGTGACCACATTTCTTAGTTGTACTGTTATATTGGTTTCATCGATAATGATCCAATTGAGTAGTGCAATAATGCTTTCACTAAAGTTAGGAAGTTTGCAAGTTGTTACAAAATTCACCATAATATGGTAAAGTATGATTGATTAGCTACTTGATGTGAATCTTTAACTATTTGGTCTAGTTCTAACTCCTAAATAGAGAGTTAGAGGAGGTGTACCATCCTTATAAAAAAAAGGTTCAAGTTTTATTACAAGCAAATGTGGAGATTTACTGTAGGAGGAAAAAAAAAACACTCACACACTACACACACTTATTGGCCATATGCGAATTTTTGTCGTATTATTCATTGGTTTTTATTGCGCGCATAAAGTAATAAATGCAAATATATATATATATAATAAATTGCCAATGCGAACAATAATTTTATGAGGAAACACTTGTTTTTTAAGTGGGCAAGAAATACAAGTTTATCAATATGATAAACAAAATTTGTTTGTCAAATGGCAAAATTGTAAATAAATCAACAACTTTTTAGTAAATATGGATCCCACTATTGTTGATATATTTACAAAAATGCCATGATGACTGGGCATTTATGTTGTTTTATTTACCATTTTGCCATTTGATAAATAAATTTTGTTTATCAAATTGATTAACTGGGGCTTCCTCGGCAAGGTTTACATGAAAGTCAATTATGTCGTTGAAGTACTTATAGTAACTATGTTCATATTTACTAAACTGAGCTGAACTGAACTGAATATTTTATGAGAGAGGGGAATTAGGAGCTGAACTGAACTGAACTGATTGGAGCTAAACTAAACTGAACTGATTGGAGCTAAACTGAACTGAACTGAACTGAACTGAAATAAACTGAAATGAAATGAAATTAAGTAAATGTAAATAGGCCCTTAGTCTATAAAAATAGTGTAATATCTACTTTAAATTAATTTATACATTGTGTTTATTCCAGGTAAATAAATAAAATAAAAAAAAAAATCTTTTTCATTTATCTCAATATAAGGGCTCCACATATATGATACTCCCTCCATCTTTTTATTAGAGCTCAATTTCTCATTTTTTCACAAGAAGTATGGAGTATCAAATTACATTAAGTGCATTAAATAGCAAGGGAGAGAAAAAAAAAGGGGGGGGGGGGGGTTAATAAATGCTAAAAGGAAGAAAAAGTACCTAGAAAGAAGAAGAATGAGGAAAGAGAACATATGTTGGTGGACTAATAAATGCTAAAAATATTTGGTAAAAAAAATCAATAAAAATTGAAGATAATTTGGGGATTAAATTAAAAGAATGAGGTTAAAAAAAAATTAAAAAAAAAATTAAAAAAAAAACTTATTAAAAAGGAAAAGATTCCAACAATGGAAATTTAATTTTAATTTGCGTAAAAAGGAATAGTGGATTCTAATAAAAGGATGCAGGGAGTATTAGCATTAACTTTTTTTTTTAGGGGAATCATTATACTTAACTTATAACACTATTTTTTTATTTTTCAAGAAAAGCAGTGAGCCATTGAGAAGTTCAAATTTAAGAAATCTATTAACTACGGAGTATTACTAAAACAAAACATGTTGATATCATTAAGAAACACATGTTAAATTCTTATTAAAAAAATTTCCCGCTAAAACTATTTTTGACATCATTCTTTTATTTTTCTCTCTTTTTATTCCTCTTATGTTTCAAAACTAAGGGCATGTTCTGTTCCGTTGAAATTCAGTTCAGTTCAGTTCAGTTAAGTTCAGCTCAGTTCAGTTCAGTTCAGTTCAGCTCTTAATTTATGTCTAATGATATTGCTAATGATATAAAGCCAAATTTCATTCTTTTAAGCTCTTATTACAACGACAACAACAACAAAAACAATAATAATAATAATAATAATAATAATAATAATAATAATAATAATAATAATAATAATAATAATATTAACAACAACAACAACAACAACAACAACAACAACAATAATAATAATAATAATAATATTAACAACAACAACAACAACAACAACAACAACAACAATAATAATAATAATAATAACAATAATAATTGAAATAATAATACTAATAATAATAATCATCAATAAATGATAATAATAATAATAATAACAACAACAACAACAACAACAACAACAACAACAACAACAACAACAACAACAACAACAACAACAATAATAATAATAATAATAATCAATAATTAATAATAATAATAATAATAATAACAATAATAATATTGATACAATTCATTGTTCAAATGGTTCTATTTTTTTGATACATATTTCTCTTTATTTGGGGTTAGAGCATCTTTAATTCTTTATTTGTAAGATTTGTTATTAATTAAAGGAAAAGAGAGTGGGTTAGGGTGTTGGGCCGTAGCAAATTTTAGCTTTTCTTGTTGGTTCTTTTATATATATATATATATATATATATAATATATATATATATATATATATATATATATATATATATATATATATATATATATATATATATATATATATATATATATATATATATTATTTTTAAAATTTGTTTAAATGGGTTAGATACATGTAAGTGTTTTGTGTTCTTTTGTCCTAATACTATTTTATTTTTAAATTAAATAGTATATGTGTTTAAAATGTTTAGAGGTTTCAAGTTTTTAATATATTTTCCATACATTTTATAATATATTTTCCATACATTTTATAATTATAATTATATAGTATATTTTTCGTAAATATTTTAATATGTACATTTGTATATACACATATGTATAGTAATAAATAATCAATAAATAATCAAATATCACTAATCCGTAGTTAAAAATCACTAATTAATAAGTTCAGTTCAGTTCAGTTCCGTTCAATTCAGTTCAGTTCAGCTGAGTTCAGTCAATCGGAACAGGCCCTAAGGGGCTGTTCTCATTGACTGAACTGAATATTTTATAAGAGAAGGAAATTAGGAGCTGAAATGAAATGAACTGAACTAACTAAGCCCTAAATAGATACAATACAATACTTCTTTCAAAATTAATTAGGATCTGTTCACATTTACTGAATTGAGCTGAACTGAACTGATTGGAGCTGAACTGAACTGAACTGAAATTAAGTAAATGTGAACAGGCCTTAAATGAGATTATGATTACACGTTTTTTGAGTAAAAATTGATACGTGTGTTAAACTAGTTTGTTCTAACGACGAGTTTTGAACAAGATGTTCAGAAAAGGAAATTGCCGTTGGCCCCATTTTCACTATTCACGAAATATAAAATCACTAAATTAACTTTATATTTTTATTTTTTTAAAAAAGAAGAATCTAATTCTCTAACGTCTATAAATCAGAAAACGTCTTGCACTGACATACCTATTTCAAATAATTTGTGTATTAATTAAATTATTCACATAAAAATAAATAAAATGCATTTTTTCAACGTTTATGTGGGTCCCTCATGTCTTCATCTATAAAATCATCCCCTTAATTTCTTGCAATTTCTCTGATTTCTTTTTTTTCAACAAAAAAAGGAAAAAAAATCGAGTCCGATTATTATTTTCAAGGAGCCTCACTCTATTTCTCTCAATCATTTTTTCTCTCTCTTAGACTGTGCACTTCAGATAAGGTGAATTTTCTCTCAATTTTCTACTCAAATTTTCAATCTTTAGAATTTGTTATTCTTTTGATTCATGATTTTAATCTGGGTTTTTTTGTTCTTAATTGTTATGTGATTAATTGATAAATTCTTTTGATTTCTTGTAGGTTTAAGTAGTTAGATAAATGATTAGTGATTATAAAAGTTTTGGGTTTTTGTTTCTTGTTTCTTTGATTGCATTGATAGTGTTTGTTGAATTTTGATGTTACCCGTTTTTTAATTTCATCTGAATTGGTAAATTGAGTGGAAGATTGAAACTTTTTGGCGAATTAGGGTTTGAGTTGTGAAATTAAATTCTATTTAGGGTTTTTGGTATGAATTTGAATTGGAAATTCAGGGTGTATTTGGGGGTTGTGATTTGATTTCAATTGGGTGTTATTTCATGAATTGAAATGGGGTTTCTAGGTTCTTTAGCATTTTTTTCTTTGCTGGGTGCTCTTTATGCTTTATCTTTTTTTTTTTTTTTTTTTTTCCTTTTCTTTTGTGTCTCTTTCTTTTTGTAATCCAGTAAATCCAACATCTATATAGATATAAGGGGGGGGGGGGGGAAGGGCAAAAAATTTTGTTTGTTTTTTGACTTCTTTGTTGAGATAAAGAATGTACAAACTACAAATTGTGCAAACTTGTATCATCAATATAAGGGGTAAAGGCTGTAGAAGAAGTTTTTTTATATTTGCTTCTGTGATTGATTTTACGTTATAGAGGGTATTAGTTTAATGATACCATCGATATCATTTCCTGTTGGAGTGAGTAAGCGTGAATGATTGAATGAAGTTTCGGAGTCATTCAACCTTAGGGAGAGGATTTGAGAGTAGTTGATTATAGAATTTTGCTAAAAGGGAGGCAGTCATTGGAATTACATGATTGACATCTCTAATGTAGAATGTGGCTCTTTTTTAAATTATTGTTACTAGTAAAAGGATTTGATCATTACGCGGTATGTTTTAAAATGTTGCACAATTACTGTCTCTATCATTATTATTCGAGAGGAGGGAGTTTATATTTCCTACTAGATGATACGTTACATATAGGTTAACTTTGAGGATCATTTGCAATTGGTTCAAAATTTGAATTTTGACGATTGATTTATGCGTTTGAATGTCACTTGAATATTTGAAGGCTAGAGAAGAACTTTAATGAGTTGTAACGTACTTTATGTCAAATTTATCTTCATGAAAAGATGAAAAATCACCGGGGAAAGTGGTTGTTTGGTAAGTGATAATAAGCATTATGGGGAGAGCATAAATCTTAGTAATGACTTTTATGGAAGGAGCTCATGCAGCATGCTGGTGAATAACATGTCGCTGATCATTAATGTAGGTTGAGGATTGATTGTAACTATGCTGTGAAGGGTGGAAAATCTTTTTTATGTCTCTGTGATGTTAAAGATTGGGATTTAAACTACTTTTTGGGATCATCTAGCATGGAATAAGTGGTTGTTTTGTTCAAGGGATTTTAACTCCTAGATGCTACAGAAAGCTGCACTATTCGTAATATATTTCGATATGCATATTTTCATATGGCTCCTGGTAAATTGCTTAACATATTGGTTGACATTCGCACTTACTGGGTGTCACATCTCATTTGTTTTGGGAATTATACTTTCTAGAGAATTCCCACTCTCACCCAAGTATCATAATCATGGTCAGCCAAACAACTCAATACAGCACTTTCTGTTAGTGTTAGTGTGTTTATAGTCAGCAGAGAAGGTTTCAAATTTTTTTAGTCTATTTAATTTGAACAGAGTAAAACAAGATTGTCATAGTTAATGATGTTTACAAGAAGACCTACACTATCAGGTGTTCATGCTAGCAAGGGTTGCAACTCAAAATATAATTAAGCAACAGCACAGTAGATTTCTAGAGGGTATTGTGTGCTTTGAAATAAAACATGCCTGGATTTTATTTTGTCGTTTATGTACGAAACATTATAGCTCTTGTATTTATTTGAAGATCCTAACTTGTTCTTTTTATGCAGATAATAACCCTGCTCGGAGCCCCTCACCTCTGCAATAGTGGTTGTAGGAGCTTCAAAGAGTCAGGTGAAAGCTAAAGGTCAAAGCAACTTATCAAATTAATAACTTGCCTATATGGTAATTTTGCCTACTATATTCTTCTTTTAATTCTTTTTTTTTTTTATATGACCTAAGTCTAGCAGTATTGTAATATGTTAATTTTGCCTATATGGTAATTTTGCCTACTATATTCTTCTTTTAATTCTTTTGCCTTGATATGACCTAAGTCTAGCAGTATAGTAATATGTTTGTATAAATGCACGTTATAAATAGGTTTCAGAGGAAAGGATTTGGTGTCAAGAATCTTACTTGAATTCCAATATGAATTAAATGAGATTCTTATTTTCATTGACTATATGGCTGATTAGTCAAGTACCATGTGTGCTCATTAAGAGCATGTTTGGTACAGTGTTTTTGAGTGGTCAATCAATCAATCAATCAATCAAAGCCTTAATCCCAAAAGTGGGGTCGGCTAACATGAACCAAATTTGATTATTCCGTGTAGTCATCAACATAAATCTTTCTCCTCCATCCCTTACGATCCAAAACTTCATCCTCACGTAAATCCATGCACTTCATATCCTTCCTCACTCCTTCCAACCAAGTCATCTTTGGTCTCCCTCTTCCTCGTTTAATCCCTCCATGGTCCCACTCTTCCACTCTTCGCACCGGTGCACCCTCGGGTCTCCGTCTTACATGTCCAAACCAACGCAGACGATTTTCCCTTAATTTATCTACAATGCCCGCCACACCTACTTTCTTGCGAATAACCTCATTTCTGATTCTATCTCTTAAAGTGTTTCCACACATCCACCTTAACATGCGCATTTCCGTAACCTCCATCTTTTTAATATGCTCTTTCTTAGAAGCCCAACATTCTGTACCATAGAGCAACACTGGTCTTATGGCAGTCCTGTAGAATTTTCCCTTCAACTTTAAGGGAATGCTGCGGTCGCATAGCACTATTAACATTTTTGAGTGGTGGTAATGAAATTAATTAACCATTTTCATTAACATTTTTTTTGTATGAGAGGTGTGGTAAAACACTAGGCGTAACCATTATTCTTCATCTGTTATCTGTTATCTCTCTTAACTCTATAATAACAAAAATGTTTCCCTCAACCCCCAATTTGATACCAGTGATTCCTTTCCAAGTGTTACCAAACAACATATAATAGTGTTAAACACTCTACATTACCATTTCTCCTTCTTATCTGTTTCCATTCCATTTTCTATCCAATATCCATACCAAACATGCACTAAGTGTGATACAGTTACATTAACCTGATTTCTAGGCATTCTCTTCTCTTTCCTTTTTGTAGTTTTTGGTTTTCAACTTTACCCCTCTTTTTTTTTTATATATATATTGAAAGTACTCAAAGTAGTGTCCTTTTAGGCGTTCCGCTTTTGAGTGGTTGGGTCTTCCGATTCTGCATCTGTGTTTCTGGTGTTTATACTTGGGAGACTCTCTAATCTTGTTGCATGGAGATCCTTTAGTATATATGTGGTGTTTCACATCGATGCATTAGCTTAGTCAAATTCATAGACCTTTCATTGTGTGATCAAGGCTAATTTTCTTTCTTTTTTTTACTGTAGGCTACAAATGAAAATCTTCCACCAAATGTGATTAAGCAGCTTGCAAAAGAGTTAAAAAATCTTGATGAAACTCCTCCGGAAGGAATCAAAGTGGGCGTCAATGATGATGATTTCACGACCATATTTGCTGATATAGATGGCCCAGGTCTGTTTTCCCATCTTTCTCTCTTAATCAGGCATGATGATTTTTATGCATTTATTATGTTGTTATTGACATCTGCTCCTGAATTTCGCAGCTGGAACCCCATATGAAAATGGTGTGTTCCGCATGAAATTGATATTGTCGAGTGACTTTCCCCATACTCCTCCTAAAGGTAATTATTTCTTTTTTCATTTGCTAGTACATCTTTGTCTCTTTGGTTACATTCCCTTGTATAATTTCCTATTTTCAAATTGCTGATAGACTATTGATCAAGTATATAAATGATGATGATTGAGTACATAAATGATGATTTCTACATGTTATGCTTTGATATCTCCTCTGATGCTTCTACACATGAATGTGATTTACACCCCTCCCCCCTCTCTTCCCCATGAATTGGTCACTGATATGTGGCTTTCAAGTTTGATTATGTTTGAATATGCTGTCTTTTACGTAACCAGAAACAAAATGTTAGATGTTGGGAATGTAAGAGCTCATATAGTAGGTTTTTTCCCCTCTTTAATCTATTTACTGTTTGGACTGCTTCAATGACCAATTTTTATTTTATTTTTGCTGTCAGTTGGTATCTGATGTGTATTGCAATTTTTTTCCGCCTAGAGAACGCATCCACTATGATTTAGAAATAATGATTTATCTTACTGATGACAGGTTATTTCCTTACCAAGATATTTCACCCTAACATCGCAAATAATGGTGAAATTTGTGTCAACACTTTGAAAAAGGACTGGAACCCAACGCTGGGATTGCGACATGTTCTTTTGGTTTGTGCTGCTGACTTTTCTTTTTTATTTTTAATTTTTGTGTTTTCATGTCATGTTTAGCCCTTGAGATCCTGTTTCTTTCTTAGTGGAATTCTCACACAACTTATGGTTATTGTTATCCTGAAAACAGGTTATAAGATGTTTACTTATTGAACCTTTTCCGGAATCTGCCTTAAATGAGCAAGCTGGCAAGATGCTGCTTGAAAACTACGAGGAGTATGCAAGGCTTGCTAGGTTAGCTTATATTCTTTATTATTTATATAGTTCTCACTTTTGTTAAAAAAAAAATATTTGGGATGTAATACTGTGGTTAATATATCATTACTCTCCTCATTCCTAAACTTGAGGGTTGGGAATGAGACTAAAAGTTGCAAAACTAGTATATATGGAAGCGAAAAGGAATTGAGGGGAAGTGTTGGGATAAAGAGAGAAATAGGGTTGATGGAGAGGAAACCGTAGGAAAATTATTTAAGTTGCAGTTGAAATGTCAAGATGATTTGTGGACAACCTTGGGAAAGTCAAAAAGTGTGAAGAAAGTTTAGGACGGAGGGAATGAAAACCGTTGTCACATTCATTATGTGGCTAGTAAAGAATCTAATAATCATTAAGACTATTTTTAATGGTTTGGTGAAATTGTTCAACTTGGAATAACAGGACTTTTCATCTTTTTCTTATCAATCTATATTTGTTTGTTCTGGCAGATTGTACACAGGAATCCATGCCAAGCCTAAATCCAAGCCAAAGCATGGAGCAATTTCTGAGTCAACCACAGCTTTGAATGTCGACCAGAGAAACAACGCTTCAGCACAAAATGCTGACCAGAAAAGCACATTAGCAAACACTGGGGCTCCTTCACCATCCCCTCTGGCCTCATCAACGACTAGCAGTAAGGCAACGAGCTTTCAAGATCAGCCTGCAGGTTCTGCTCTGCCATTAAGTGAGAACGGAGCAGTAGGGTCTTCAACTGTGCCGCCAGCAGCTGCGGCACCTGTAGCGCAAAAGAAGGATGTTGGTTTGAAGGCCCAGGCCGAGAAAAAGAAGATTGATGCGAGAAAGAAGAGCTTGAAGAGATTATGATTACAAATTCAGACAGTAAATTGTGACTGTCGCATACCGTTGTTTTAGGTCATTTATCTCTGACGTTACCCCTCCCCCATAGGGTGTCACTTTGTCTCCATTAGAGGGTGGCACCATTGACAAGTTGCTTTGACTCATTGTAATGAATATGTATTTGTCTATTTGGGAGTTGATTTTACTGTCATCTTGGCCCTTTTGCTCTTTGCACCTTCTAATAAGTTTCAAGAAAATTGAGTACAAATAAGTTTAAACATTCCTGATTGATCGAATGTTGACGTTTTGCATTTATTTTAATCTCTTATACAGTTATACTCGATGATTTGTATCCTTATTGTTGTTTAAAACTACGCTATTCATCTCAAGTACTACATGAAAGCCGTATCAAAAAATAATTGATCAAATATCCATGGAGTACGAAAGCATGAATTTTTTTTCAAAAATTCCTCATAGAGGAAGATATGAGTTATTTGTTGAAAAGCAAACTAGCAACAAATTGTTGAATAAGGTTGTTGATTGTCTTTCTGGTTAGGATTGTTTTTGAGCAACAAAGTGTTGAAGGTTGTTGATTGTCTTTCTGCCTAGGATCGTTTTCGAGTAGCAATTATTGTCTGAAACTATAGAAACTGTGGTTTCTTCCGATGGGACGAGCTTGGCTGTCAGGTATAGGCTCGACAATTGTTTCAGCATATACAAACCTAATCTACAGAAAAGTTCAAGTATCGTGTTTAATGAACTCCCAACTATCACAGGTATAGCACCACAGATGATGAAACCATCACCAAATGTTCCAGGAAATTCAGTTAATAATAGGGTATATTTTTAACAAATTGTTGGGTATAGCCATCCAATTATTTCATGCTACGAATACAGATGAACCGGAAAATGTACATCATAACGACGCTGAAAACTCACTGAACAATACTCAATACGCAGTACTGTCATCTAAGCTGAAGGAAAGATGAGATGACAAAAATCAGAGAAAATGAGTCAAGCCATTCATCAAAATTAGTTGGTTCTCCCAAGCGAATCGGATACAATAGAAACCAGAAGAAAACATAAAGTCACCAAGACAAGACATCATTACAGTAATGGGTAAACAAGGATCAACAGAAATCACATAACCACAACATCTCTAAAATGTCTGGTTTCCATGCATCAGAAATTACTAATGAAAAAAAAAGCTATAGGTCCCATAATAATTCACTAAGCCATTTTACAAATTTGACTTTTTCCCCCTTCTCCAACCACCAGAGAAATCCTTACTTGGCCATCATGACTTTGACGAACTCCTCGTAGTTGATTTGTCCATCACCATCGACATCAGCCTCACGGATCATCTCATCAACTTCTTCATCCGTAAGCTTCTCACCAAGGTTTGTCATCACATGGCGTAGCTCAGCAGCAGAGATGAAGCCATTCTGGTCCTTGTCGAAGACACGGAAAGCTTCTTTCAGTTCCTCCTCAGAATCGGTGTCTTTCATCTTTCTGGCCATCAAGTTGAGGAATTCTGGGAAATCAATAGTACCATTTCCATCAGCATCAACCTCATTGATCATGTCCTGAAGCTCTGCCTCAGTAGGGTTCTGACCAAGGGACCTCATCACTGTTCCGAGCTCCTTGGTGGTGATGCAGCCTGCATATTTAAAACAGGTCAGGTGACAGTAAAGAGAAAAGGTGATACATAAAGTATTCATCACCTCTAACTTAATAGTCTAAAACTAGAAAACTAAGTACAGTAGCAACTTTAGTAATTAAGGATCACAATTTGACAGATCATGTTTCTTTAAGATCGCCCAGAAGGGTAAGGCAATAGATAGTGTCACACTGAGTCATCAGTGTCATCGCGACAATCTATACAAAGTAATACATCTCTGGTATAAGCTACCAGATTGATACTTCAAATCGCACAATCTAAACCAAATCGGTAAGCAAAAGCATGCAGAATTATGCAGGGACCAATGGCAAAAGCAAATCCTAGTGAGCATGCATGGATGAGAATCATACAGCACTCTGGTCTGATAAAGTACCCAAGGGGTAGTTGGTGCCAAGTAACTATCAAAGGACACATCAAAGAGATAGTAATGAAGCCCAGAATAAAAGAACAAGTAAATGAAAACAAAAATTAAAGCATGGTTAAGATTGGCATCATTAATGTAAACCAGAAAATTGATTCACAAGTCTAAAATAAACGGCTTAATTAATCAAAAGCATACAACCTCAAAAACACAGAACACAACACAGTCAACCATTGAGATCACAATCACATACTAACAAGGTAAAACAAATACTTAAAGCGAGCAGTTGTCCATCAAGTGCAGTAAAAAACACATTCAATTTCAACAAGATTATTGATTTCGAATGTTTCAACTAACTATGATTTACATGTCAAAGAAATCGACAAAAAAAATCTACTACCAACGCAAATTCATTCATTTTTCATACAACAATATTTGCAACCGATACCATACCATAAGATTGGAAGCACAATCAACCAAAAAAACAAACCCACAATACCTAGTAAAATCTATCTTTGAACGGCGTCATCTACACAGAAGAGCTTCCCATTGACCCATTATCAATCAAAAAATCATGTATTCCATACAAACCAGGCATACCTTATACCTCCCATTTGATCAGCTCACAACCATCACCACCCAAAATCAATCCCTAAAACGATAACAACACAACAACCACCTCTATAAATGTGGTCAAGACGAGCTTTGAGGCAGTTTGGATGTACAAAACATCACTAAATAATCAACAAGTCACAATTTTTATTATCCTATTTTGCAAAAATTCCATCAAATTCCAAAACAAATCTACTCAAACATTCATTTTTTTCGATAAATCATGACGAATCTCTCCGTCGAGACAGTACGCAACCTTACGATACCGTCGATACAATAAACCCTAACATGACGAATAAATCCAACACTTTATTCACTGTTTCAAAAAAATCCAACAAATAAACCTTTTGTTTCTTTCCCTAAACGAAGTAACCTACAAAATCAACAATATTCAACGCATTTTCATCAAATTATCCAAAAAAATCATAATAATTTCATCAACTTAATCAATTTATAATAATTTCATCAACTTAATCAATTTGCACATTCCTTTATCATATTCACCATTTCAAATTGAAAAATCACCTTTATCCACAAAAATCAAATCAATTAAACACATAAAACAACAGATCTTCAACATTATTCTCATAATCAATCAACAAAATAACAAATTCTTCAAGTCAAAAACGCCGAAAATCATATCAATCCAACACAAAAACGACGAAAAGCAAACCAAAAAAAACCAAAAAATTCCAAAAACAATAGGAAAAATCAGATCTAGTAAACGAAGAAGAAGAAGAACAAACCATCGCCATCTTTGTCAAACAAGCTAAAAGCTTCCTTAAACTCGGCGATCTGTTCGTCGGTGAGTTGTTCCGCCATTTTTTTCTCTCTCTATAAAACTTCTCCTCTTTCTCTCTCTAAAAACAAAAACTTGTTTTTTCTCTTTGAATTTTCTCTCTCCAAAAAATGAATATCTATCTCAACTTTAGGAAAACCGTAAGAAACTAAAAATAAAGGTAAATATAAATATTTATATTTATATTTATTTTTAGGGTATCACAAATAAATTTTTTTATTTTTTTTAGTTTATTAATTGTCTTAATATAAGCCAGTGTTCTTCGTTTATATAGGAAGAGAGGGGATTAAGGTAGTGGGCCACCTTATTTCCTTTGATTAATTTGCTTATTATAGTATAAAAATAATTAATCTACATTTAACATATATTTATTGATATTTTTACTAAATTTGTCATTAATATTTTTTTGTTGGTGTTAATGAATAATTGAATATGAGAAAAGTGGGGCATCTTCTTGCATGTAGTCCCCCCTCCCCTTGTCTTTCGGTTTCGCGTTTGATTTTTGAGGTTTGCATGATTTGTCAAGTCAAGTCTTCCCTTTAAGGGACTGACTTGTAGATATTACCTCGGTTTCATTTTAATTGCGATAAAGTATGATTTATTTTCGCTCGAATTAAAACGAAAATCATATGAAATGAGAGTGGATTTTGCAAGGAGGGGGGGAGTGGATGAAAAATATTATTGTATCATGTAATATTGTGATTTTGTGAATAGTGAATAAAAAGTTTAACTTATTAATCATTCTTGAATGGAGAGTGTGTTATTAATTTGATGCAATCTGGATGGAATGACAAAATGTTATAATTAATTGTGGACGTAGATCATAAAAACCATTTTGACGAATAAATTTTCTCAAGTTGTCATTATTTATTTTTCGTTTATTGCATTTAATTTTATTCTGGAAACAAGAATCTAATAAAGGTATACATCAAAGAGAAAACCGACGAAGTAAAACGTACTATATGAAAAATTTGAATATTATAAACACGCACATCTTCTATTCACTCTCTAAAATATAAGACTATAAGAGCATTAGATATAAAAGAGACTTTTATTTTGAAAATATTCGAGACCAAGTAACTCATGCTAATTGAGTAATACTAGGTAACCCGTATTGACTAGCTAGGCTAGTAATTGTAGTAGACTATTCGATATGGCAAGCCACAAATAAGAATTAGTGCACTTAAGGCTTGTTCACATTTGCTAGAATTAGTGCACTTAAGGCTTGTGTCACATTTACTGAACTAAGCTGATTGGAGCTGAACTGAACTGAATAGAGCTTAAATAAATATTTTAAGAGATAAGGAAATTAGGAGCCAAAGTGATTCAAACTGATTGGAGCTGAAATGAATTGAACTGAACTAACCCTTAAATTAGATATGGCAAATGCTAACCAACGCACCGGGGCGTTCGATAAGCTAGTTAAAAGTAGAAAGATTAAATTAAAACTTACAATAATTACACCGATCGATGCGTGATTTTGTCATGGTTTCCCAAATTAATACCATTTTAGGTAAGATTTTAAATGCTTATCCAACGCTCCGGGGGCGTTTGTTAGCAAGATTCAATAAATATTTACAAAATGAGCATTTTTTTTTTTTTTTTTTTTTTTTTAGATATCATTTGATAAATCTCTCTTTTTCTCATGATCGTCGATTGGCAGACACGGTGGTTACGCGGAACTTTACGCGGTGTGGCGGGCCCCACATTTCCCTGATCAACATCTCACGTTGACTATTCTAGTATCTCTTCTTTGTCTATTTCATTTGTTGTCTCTTTCGATTAGAATGTTATTACCACTTTATCAATAAAACTTTGATTTAATTAACAACTAATCACATGCTTAGTCAATTGTTAACAATAGTAATAAAGATTATTACGCAACTTATTCAACTCCTTAACATCAAATCAAGGTTTATGTTATCATTAATTGATTTTCGAAATTACATTGGATTTGCAAGTGGTTAAATTTAATTGGTCCATAAGAATTGCTAAGTGTGTTTCTTTAACTAAGCTTTTTGGACAAAGAAATTGACATTTTGGTTGGTTGAAAAGATAATAAAGCTAAAATATTAGGTTAAAACTATTTTTCACAAAATAAGTTTTTACATGATTAAAATTACTATTACACTTAAAAATTTAACTAGATATATGATGAACACTTAATTAATCAATCACTAGTTCACTACTGCAAGAATTAAATATAGAGTACATCATCTACTTTCACGTAGATTTTTCAATTTTGGGATGTCTCAATAGTAACGTGGTTGTAATCTTTTTTCAATGAAGCATTTACAATTTTGATTGGTGTAAAAGTTTATACTACGTATTTTTGTACGAAGTATATCACTCCACCTGTCTCATATTTTAGGAATAAATTTTCATAAACAATTAAGCAAATAAATTTAGGATTGCATGTATAAAACCTTTAAAATATTGGCAAATAGGTAAAGTATTTGAATCAATTCTAAATGCTTGAGTTATCTAATTAAGAAAAAAAATATATAAACATTGTACAGGTTGTTAACAACTAAGGATATGGTTCAGACATATTAGTTGGGTCTTTATAATTTTGGATATCGACCGCCTAATATTATTATCCACGTGGAGATTGCTTTTCGACCACTCGGACACTTGCCACACACTTGGGATATTCTTTAAATACTCCAACACATTTCACCTCTAAGGTACAACTTTCTTAACCAGAATAGTCTCAAATTACTTTCTGAAGCAAATCGAACTCATATTGACTTTATTATCGAAGCAGATTCCTCAGACAAAACCTGAGGACAATTAATTTACTTTGATTGTGCACATATTTAGTTAGAAGATAATCTATTCCCGGTCAAGATACAAGTTTACATGCTATATTGGGAAAAAAACATATTGAAACTTCTACATTATATACTATTCCGATATTCTTGATTAGTAATTTAATTTACTATGTTAATACTGATGTTAATTATTAATTTTTCTTTAAAAAGAAGAAGAAGAAAGAAGCATTAACCAATATTTTGTTTTTAAATTAAATACTAGGAAGCTCTTTTCATGAGGGAAATTCCTAATGTATCAATGACCTATATGTGGAATGCTAAATTGTAATGGAACATCTCAAGAAAATACCCAATTATGATCTTGAATTGCGAAGTTGGGCTTCCATTGATACTTTGGGCTTTCTACAATCTAGTAGCATCACTTATGGGAGTAAATGGTTGGTGGATAAAAGCCCTAAAAGGTGAAACCATCACGATTTCACTAGTGCTAGATTAATGTCTAATTAGCAATACTAAATAAAAGGCTAGCTACCTTAGCCCTTAGGTGATAAGAATTTGGTGTTTATAGAGCCACAAGGGCAGGCCGGGTGATACGAATCGATCCCAAGATCTCTTGGAATCGGGAGGGGAGCTCTAACCACTTGAGCTATATCTCACTCACTCGGTAGTGGCATTTATGATTTGCGACTGAATCTTATCCGAATATCTGTAATTCCACAGGAAATTTTTTTATACCAAGAGAAGGATATACATATAAAGTGTAACTATTTTATACAGAAAAAAAAAATATCATTTCGAATATTCTATAGTTTGTTTGAGTATAGGCTAATGGAGTATTACCGTTATCGTAATTGATGCAAAAGAATTGTTGTGATGAACAAAACAAAATGCTTATAGATTTACGTGGTTCACTAACAATGCATTAATTATGTTTACTAACAATGGCGGGCATGGATACACCTACCCACTGGGTAGTTTACCCGGTTGATGTGGAATTGACGTGGCAATGATGTGGCAATGATGTGTAATTTTTTTTATAAAAAAAAACTGTTTATTTGACCCACTTTTAACACCATAAAATCATTAATAATGCAAATTTTTTTTCCCCTTTAGGTTTTTCCTTGGGAGGGCTTGTGTTCGAGCTTCCGTGGCTAGGTTTTCCTTAATCTTCAAGGTTTTTCTCGATATCGATCGAGTTTTTGCCTTTTTTTTCCTCTTTTTTCGTCAATTGGACTCTGTTTCTCTGTTAACATGGTGGAATCTGACCAATCCCTAACTGTGGTGGAGAAGGAGTTTGGTGAAAATAGCAATTATGATAATAAAAGTCTAGAGGATCCTAATGAAGCTATAGATTGGGATGACACCGGGGAGGATGATGATGATGCTCGGCTCGAACTTGCTCTGGTAGGTCAACTCTGGACTAGCCGTAATGTGAATGTTAATGCTTTTATCAATACGATTAAGGGTGTGTGGCAACCTAATCATGGAGTGGACATTACGAACATTGGAAAGAATCGTTTTTTATTTCAATTCTATCACTGGAGAGATAAACATCGCATCCTTGACGAACAACCTTGGCACTTTGACCGACATGCTCTTGTTCTTGGAGAGACGATTGATTCTGTGAAACCTTCGGATATTGACCTTTTTCATTTACCAATGTGGGTTAGGGTCTATAATCTTCCATTGAAAGGGAGACTAAACCTAGCAAATGTTGAAAAAATCGGGAATAAATTGGGGGTGTTTGTTAAATTGGACGCTGATGCTAAGGTTGGGATTGATAAGTCAGTTAGAATTCGTGTAATGGTGGATGTTCGAAAACCTTTATTCAAGCATGTGCGGTTGAAATTGCGTGGTGGAATAGAAGAAGCGTTTGATGTTAAATATGAAAAACCCCCTTTATTTTGCTTTTATTGTGGAAGGATGGGGCATGGGGTAAAGGACTGCGAAGATTATAAAGAACTGGATGAGCCAACACTGTCTTTTGGGTCATGGTTAAAGGTGTCGCCGTGGAAATACTCTTTGGGTGGAGGAGATGATCGAGATAAGGCGGGAAACAAGTGTGCAAAAGCTCTATTTGTCACTAAGCCGAAGAATTCTGGGAAGCCAAAGCCGAGTAATGGGGAGCAGATCACTGAGGTTTTAAATAAGCTGGGGGATGTGGGTTTGGGTGGAAAGAAAGGTGAGGAACCAAGGCAGCCCATAAGTGTGAGTGAGTCTTTTACTTTCACGAGTGGAGAAGATGAAAGAGTGAAGGAGGTGCAGCAGGGAAGTGACGAATCAGGTGCACAAACAAAAACCTCTCTGAGCAAAAAATGGAAGCGTACTCTAAGGGACTTTGATCACAGTATGGAGGGCATTGGCAATATAGTTGGAGAAAAGAGGAAAACTTCTGATATTGACAAGGCTGATGGCAGTAATATGTTTGCTGATGGTGGAGGGATTAATAAGAAGAGAAATGCTGTTAACTCGGACACGCAAGTGGCGAGCCCCACGAATTGGGCTCTCGGTGAACAATGAGTTACATTTTATCGTGGAGCTGTAGGGGCTTGGGGGGCAATCCTACAGTTAATGCCTTGAAACGCATTGTGTTTCTTGAGTGCCCCCAATTAGTGTTTCTTTCCGAAACACGATTAAAAGCTTTCGAGTTCGAGAAAATAAAACAAAAAACAAAATTTGACAGTGCCTTGGTTGTAGAATGCGAAGGGGAAGGTAGGAAAAGAAAAGGGGGGTTAGCTTTGATGTGGAAGAACTCTATTGATGTTGCTGTGAATTCCTACTCCCAGAATCATATTGATGTCGAAGTGAGTACTATACAACATGGAAAGTGGCGTTTCTCGGGTATTTATGGTTTTCCGGAAGAAGAAAATAAGATCAAAACAACTTTGATCCTCAAGAACTTGTGGAATGGGCAGGGAGGTCCGTGGCTGCTAGGAGGGGATTTTAACCTCTTGTTGCAGTCAAGTGAAAAACAAGGTGGGCGTGTCTTTTGTAACGAGGAGGCTGACATCTTTCGAGAGGCTATTGATCATTGTCAGCTCGAGGATATGGGCTATATTGGGCATGACTTCACGTGGTCGAATAATAGAGGAGGAGGGGAAAATATTCAAGAACGTCTTGACAGGTTCCTAGCAAATTGCGAGTGGAGAGAGCGCTTCCCAGGTTCTTTTGTCACCCACCTTACAAAAAGAAAATCGGATCATTTACCGATTTTATTGTGCATCAAAGAAGCTTTAAATACCCCAAAGAAGAGGAAAAAAGAATAAGTTATATAGATTTGAGGAAATGTGGTTGCGGGATGAGAATTGTAGCTCTATCATCTCAGAGGCGTGGGAGAGAGGAGGGGATTTATGCTCAAAAATCGCTTTCACTTCGTCAAAATTGAGCTCTTGGAGTAAGGAAAAATTTAGAGACTTTATGAAAGAGTTGCAAGATTGTAAGGGGCAAATGGAGAAGCTTATGGGAGAGTGCCAAACGGAGGAGGTATCGCTCAAATGAGAGCCATCGATGATCGTATGGATGAGTTAGAAAGGAGGGAAGAGATGTATTGGAAGCAGTGAAGTAGGCAAGATTGGCTCAAACATGGGGACAAAAATACTACCTTTTTCCACACTAAGACGAAACAGAGAGCAAGCCGAAATAATATAAAAAAAATTCATGATGCTGCTGGGAACGAGTTTGTGGATGAAGATCAGATTACCGAAGTGCTAGTGAATTATTTTGAGACCCTATTTTCTGGAAATAGTGATATCGAGCCGGACCCTGTCATTGAGAAGGTGGAACCAGTGGTTAGTGAGCGACAGCATAGTAGTCTGGAGGCTCCCTTTTGTGCCGAGGAAGTGAAGAATGCATTGTTCCAAATGCATCCGACAAAGGCCCCTGGCCCCGATGGTATGTCTGCTATTTTTTTCCAGAATTTTTGGGATATTGTGGGAGTGGATGTGACTGATAAAGTACTTGATATTTTGAACAATAATGGTGATATAGGTTCTATTAATCAGACTCATATTGTTTTGATTCCGAAAAATAAGGAATGTGAGTCTCCTGTTGATTATAGGCCTATTAGTTTGTGTAATGTGTTGTATAAAATTGTCACCAAAGTTCTAGCAAATAGATTGAAGTTAGTCCTTCCCCACATTATTCATGAGTCGCAGAGTGGTTTTGTTCCTGGAAGATTGATTTCAGATAATGTTTTGGTTGCTTATGAGTGCTTCCATTATCTCCGGAAGAAGAAAACAGGGAAAAAAGGCTTTCTGAGTCTTAAGTTGGATATGAGCAAAGCTTACGACAGAGTGGAATGGGAATTTCTGGAAAAAATGATGAAAAAACTGGGCCTGCCGGAATGTTTTGTGAGTCTGGTTATGAAATGTGTAAGCTCTGCAGAGTTTGATGTTCTGGTCAATGGGCAACCTTCGAGGAGTTTCAAGCCTACCCGGGGGCTTAGGCAAGGTGATCCTCTTTCACCTTTCCTGTTCATTATGTGTGCGGAAGGTTTGTCGACTTTGATTCGTGATGCGAAGAGGGAGAATGCCATCCATGGGGTAAAAATCGGGAGAAATGTCAATCCGATTTCTCATTTTTTTTTGCGGATGATAGTCTTCTTTTTGTGAGAGCAACGGAGGAAGAGGTGGATGCTGTGCTTGGCATTCTTTCTACGTACGAAGTGGCTTCGGGTCAGAAACTGAATATGGATAAATCAGAGGTGTCTTTTAGCCGAAACATTGAGCAAGAACGGAAGAATATGCTTCAGATGAAGTTAACTTTTAAGGCTGTCGAAGGACATGAGAAATATCTTGGACTTCCAACTTACATTGGGGGTTCTAAGAAACAGGTTTTCCAGATTATTTAGGATCGGGTTTGGAAGAAACTTAAGGGGTGGAAAGGAAATTTCTTGTCACAAGCGGGAAGGGAGGTGTTGATTAAATCTATTGCTCAAGCTATCTCGACTTATGCTATGCAGTGTTTTGCTATCCCCACTAGCATTATTACTGTTATTGAAAAATTATGCCGACAATTTTTTTGGGGCCAGAAACGGGAAGAGAGGAAGCTATGTTGGATAGCCTGGGAGAAGTTGCAAATCTCAAAAAAGGAAGGGGGGCTTGGCTTCAGAAATATGAGGAATTTTAATAATGCTCTTCTTGCTAAGCAAGCTTGGAGAATCCTAACTAAAGGGGATTCTTTAGTGGCAAAAGTTCTCAAAGGAAAATATTTCCCTCATACGTCACTGTTGGAGGCAAAGGTGGGTTCGAATGTAAGCTATACTTGGAGATCAATTCTTGGGGCTCGTGAAGTGTTAGTTAAGGGTCTTCGGAAGGCTGTTGGAAATGGTTCGACTATTCACATTTGGGATGACCCGTGGGTTCCAAACCTCCCAAGCTTCAAGGTGGTGTCGAGCCGTGGATTGGATGAAGAGACTCCTACTTATGTCCGTGATCTTTGGGTGGATAATTCTTGGGATGTTCATGCTTTTAATGCGTTATTTACTCCCATGGAAGTGAGTGAAATTCGTAAACTCCCTATTCCCCTTTACAACCGAAATGATTCGTGGTTTTGGCACTATACAAAGGATGGGATTTTCTCTGTAAAAAGTGCGTACCACCTGATCACTATGGAGCAACAAAATGCAGCAGCTACTACCTCCAATGTGGCGTGCAATTTTGAGTGGCAGGCTGTCTGGAATGCAGAGGTACCTCCGAAGATAAAAAATTTTGCTTGGCGAGCCATCAAAGGGGCGGTGGCTTCTCGCTATAATCTGGTGAAAAAAGGTATGAATGTTGACTCTATATGCCCAATGTGTGGTCTTGAAATGGAGAGTGAGCTGCATATGTTTGTTAGGTGTGCTGACGCTAAGCGAATTTGGTATCTTTCACCTCTACGCTTGGATGTTGATAATTATGAAGGAGAGTCTTTTGGGGAATGGTGTTGTTTGGTCAGACATCACCATAAGGAAGCTCCTTGGTGGAACCTATTCTGGAGTGTTTTATGGGGCATTTGGCTTCGAAGAAATGGGTGGGCCTTTGAAGGTAAGAAGAGAGAGGTGGGGGAGGTTATACACAAGACTGTTGGCATGGTGGGGGAGTATGCAATGGCTCAGGAAGGTGCAAGTACGTCGCACCCCTCACCTATTCTGGAAACGAGGTGGAAACCCCCTGAGTATGGGATGATTAAAGTCAACTCTGATGCAGTGGTTTCTGGGACTGAGTATGTAGGTTTGGGTGGTGTTGCAAGAGATTCGGTGGGCGAGGTAGTGGTATCTACTTGTCTACGGGTGATGGGTAGTTTTGAGGTTGATGTTGCCGAGGCTTTAGCCATGAGACATGCGTTGTCTATCTCTATGGAGTCAGGCTTCAATAAGATTTGCTTGGAGACAGATTGCATTAGGCTGTACTCGCATCTGTCGAAGGGATATGCTCCTCACACGGCCTTTGGTTTGGTTTTTAATGACATTCTTCATCTTGCTCGTAGTTGTATCTCTTGCTCTTTTTTCTTTGTTAAAAGAAGTGGCAATTGTGTTGCCCATAAACTTGCTAAGCTAAGCCTCTCCTTTCATGATCTTAGAGTATGGATGGAGGAGGCCCCTAGTGAAGTTGCTTCTGCTGTTCTTGATGATTTTCCACTCTCTGAGTGAGTAATAAAATGCTATGAGCAGGTTTTGTCAAAAAAAAATAAAAATAATGCAATTTAATTTTCCAATAAGCATAATACAGGGAACTAGACAACATATTTAATGCATTCCAATTTTCTAAATCTAAATCATTAAAGTGAAGTTTTAATTTACTGTACAACACTAAATAATTTTTATTTTTATTTTTTATTTTTTTAAAAAAAGACCATTTGCATTCTTCATGAGTACAACAAGAAGGTGCTAACTATTCTTCTTTATTGACAAAGTCTTGCATGATTTTCGTTATCAAAAAAATATACTCCATAATTATACAAGCTTCAATCAAAACAATTATTCTGTAATTTGGCTTCAAGTGATGATGTCCTTCCGATAACAATATTAAAGGAGTTTATCACAGGTTAGTAAACTATTTTTTATGTCATAATCTATCAATTTGTTGTGGTATGAAATAATCTTCTTGAAAGCAGATATAGTTTATATTTAATCATATACTTATGTGATAACTTAAATTATTAAGAACGATTTTTTTTATAGTCAATATTTTAATTTTAATCAAAATAATACTAGTTTAAAAAATCAGTTATTTGATAGTTATTCTATAACATTTTATTTATGATATTTGAAAACATTGTAAACGATTTTTTTTTACACGATATTTTTATGTGAAACGTTTTTTTTTTTATCAAACAATAAAAAAACATATAACTACATTTTTTTTTGAGGGAATAAACATATAGCTATATTATTGAACAAGATAATAGGAAACAAATTCTTAAAATATCTATATGATAAAAGCAAATAATAGGAGATAAGTATTGTCATGAAAACTAAATATTATAAGAATAACTTTCAATTCCCTTGTCTCATACGTCAAACCCCCTGCTTAGACTTTTAGGTTGTTCTATTTTGTTTTCTTTTATTTTTGGATGTATCCCTCATTTGCCAAAAAAAAAAAAAAAAATTATAAGAATAATAACGTGTAGCTTAGAATTTTTTACCAAAAAGAAAAGTCTTTGACTGTTGAAATATTATTCAAGTAAACAGATTCATTATTTTTTTAAAAAAAATATGATTTTTTTTTTCAATTTCTCCCTTTAATAATGATTGACTAATTATAATATATATTGTATGCAGAAATTTGAAAATGGATGAGAGTGGTATTAAAGTAGTACCATCCACAATAGATCTTAATATGGAGTATCAAGGTGAAGACAGTGAATAGGATAGTTCCGATATGGACTTTGATATTAATTCGGAACCGGATTTTATTTGTGACGAAGTGAATGAAAATATTGATGTGTTGAGAGATGATGATGATACAAATGGAACTAATGAAAGTCATCCTATGCTAGAAAAACTTGCTCCTCCAAATGTAGGGATGATTTTTGTGTCTTATGAAGATGTCATTGGGTATTATCATGAATTTGGAAAACAAAATGGGTTCCAAATGAAAATTAGAAGTAGAGAAAATGTCAAAGGTACTGAATGTGGTAATAAGTATGATTGCACAAGGTTGAGGCTAGTATGTAAGAAAGAAGGAAAGTTTGTTCCTAGGGGGAAGGATTCATCAAAGCCTACACGAAGTGAAGTTACCGGTTGTAAAACTAAAATTACAGCTACATTTGACAAAAGTAGCGGGGAATGGAAACTCACCACGATAGTGTTAGAGCATAACCATCCCATAGACCCTTCAAATTCTAAATTTATGCGGAATTATAGATTCATTAGTCCACATAACAAGGATATTATACTAACTAATGAAAAGGCAGGAGTACCTATTGGAAGAAATTTTGCTACATTTGCGGTACGATATGGAGGATTTGGTGCAGTTCCCTTCTCTGAAAAAGATTGTAGAAATTTGGTTTCTAAGCATAGACGTTTGTGCCTTAAAGAAGGAGACTTTTCTGCTATGGAGAAGCATTTCATGGATGTGTCTACTAAAGACAAAATTTTTTTCTACAAGTATGACACAAGCGTTGGTACACTTAAAAATGTATTTTGGGCGGATGGGAGATGTAGAGCTGCATATCGTGATTTTGGAGATGTGGTATCATTTGATACGACATACTTAAGAAATAGGTATAGGATGCCCTTTTGTCCTTTTATAGGAGTGAATCATCATGGTCAATCGATATTGCTTGAGTGTGCTCTAATTTCGGGTGAGGACACGAAAAATTATATTTGGTTGTTTAAGACCTGGCTAGCTTGTATGTCGGGAAAAGCTCCAAATGGTATTGTCACAGATCAATGCATGGCTATAGGTAAACTTCCTACCACTTTATAAATAACTTGCATAACTTTTTCATTTATATATTTGCATGCATGAATTAATAATGTGTACAGTAAATAACTTGTTGTGTATATATATTTGCATGCATGGATTAATAATTTATACAGTGAATAGTTTGTACATTTTGCTAAGCTTTTATTTGGTTTTGTTGTGTGTAGCTACGATTGATAACAACATTACCCAAACTTATGATGAATGATTAAGTTTTAATATATATATCTCATTTTTCCTTAAAAAAAAGTGTATTTGCATAGTGATAGGCATAATATTATACTAATTAATCTTGCTTTATTTTATAATAAATTATATATGTGGTGTTTGTTGGTAATTAGTATCTAGAATTTGTCTGTATTAGTGATAGTATCTACCTTGATGTTGTTTTGAAATTATTAAATATTCTATTTACCTCAGGGAGTGCTATTAGGGAGGTATTTCCAAACACAAAACATAGATGGTGCATTTGGCATATTATGAGAAATGCAAAAAAGCACTTGAATTTTCATGAAGATAGAGATATAATCCGTAGAGAGCTGCGTCGGACTCTCCATGATTCTCTTCATGTTGAAGAGTTTGAGAAAAAATGGAAGGATGTTATTGAAAAGCATAAGTTACAACAAATTAATTGGTTTAACGAGATGTTTAATCTAAGACATTGGTGGGTTCCCATATATTTCAAAAATGACTTTTGGGTTGGAATGTCTAGTACACAACGTAGTGAGAGCATGAATTTTTTTTTCAAAGCATTTGTGAACCTTAATACTACATTGAAAGAATTTGTTGAGCAATATTGTCTTGCATTAGGAAAACGAGCCAATGAGGAGGAAAATGAAACATTTCGTTCAATGAATAAGCCAACCCTATGCTTCACCGAATTTGTGAGCGAGAATGTATTTCAACGTCTTTATACCTCAAAAAAATTTGAAGAGTTTCAAGAACAAGTGCGTATGGTTACATATACAAGTGCAACTAAATCCCATGATAATGGAAGTGTTTGTGTTTATGATGTAGTGACCAAGAAGGCTAAATGGCCGTGCATACAAAAATTTAAAGTGACCTTTGACCGTGATTCATATGATATGAAGTGTGATTGTAGAAACTTTGAATTTAGAGGGATCATGTGTTGTCATGTGGTTCGTGTATATCATGAGGAGGATATATTATGTGTTCCTGAAAAGTATATCTTAAATCGATGGAGAAAAGACTTGGTTAGGGACTACACAAAAATTGTAGTGCCATATTTTACACCGGACAAAAATCCACATGCAAAGAGATATTTAGCATTGCATAAGGAATTTGAGGAAATTGCCTCTATGGCAACAATTGATGATAAACCATACTCTTCTCTTTTGGAGAATTTGGTTAAATTGAGGCCACAAGTGAAAGCATTGGTTGAAGAATCTCAAGAACTACCCCGGATTGTGAGTACACTTGGTAAAGTTTATGGAAGACACCCCTCACTTAGAGGTGAAGTTGATGGAGATAATCAAAGGGAAAATGTAGATAATTAACAAAATGTCAAAGATCCAGAAGATCGTAGAGGAAAAGGAAAAAAACCAAGTCATAGAAAAGGGTATGACTATGACAAACAAACTACGAAATACAAGAAGAATGCTAGTCAACAAACAAATGAACAGGTATATATTAATAACATCTTTTTCAATCTAATGTTTCATATTGGTTTTTCATATGAGTATATTTAACTTAAGCATTAACTTCCCTTATCAGATGTGTATACTTTTATTTTGTAATACATTGTCTTTCTATTTTAATAGGAACGATATCAATTAAGTGGGATGCCCTTTTCAATGATGTCAAACTATATGGCTAGCTCTTCACAAGTAAGTTGATTTTTAGTGAATTTTTAGGCCGCTGTTTCAATATTATGCTAAATGAAACTAAAATGCATTTTTGGTTATCTAAACAGGATTATAATCGATATGGACATAATATGAATTACAATCCTTCTTCTCATGTGGCTCCAGTACGTTACATTTTCTCAATTTTATTATTATTTATTCCTTTATAAAAGGCAAGGATTATACATGATGTGTATAATAATTAGTTGAAGCAAAAAGTTTAATTTTTCCTTGCAGGTTGTACGACCCAATATTGGTACATATGCAAATTTTATGACTACTAACCCTCCAATGCATACAACGCCAGTAAGTTACGGAGTATTTTGTTGAGAAATTATTATTCCTTATTTTGTTGCTATTTTAGATTCCAAAGAGTTTAAATTTTTTTTTTTTTTTTTTTTTTTTGTGTTGTATTTCATAAGTTTGCTGGACACACAACAACGAGACCAAGTGAGTGACTAAAAAAAATCTAGCTTATCATAAACTAGTTACGTTTAATTATATATCTATATGTATTCATGTATGTTTATATCTTCTTTGACAAACATTTACAGGTTACAGCTATTTTGGCCCACGAGTAGGAGAAAAAAGGTTCCAATTCAACTGACGGATAAAGTCGAGCAAACTGGACAATGGATTATTTAAGAATGACTAGTTACTTATTTATATCATTTGAGTATTTGATTAAAAAAAAGTACAATTTTACTATTGGTTTTTTTTTGGATAATGTACAATTTTACTATGTCATTCATCTTATAATCCTTTGTGGTGAACGTTTTATCATAATAATTACTTTGACTAATTTTATGAAGCATATCCTTTTTATTTGTTATGCTTTCTTATTTTAATTAGCGGTTAAGCATATCTTTTTTTAATGAACAGATCAATTAGCTACAATATTATGTATCTAAATATTCCTATAATTATGGCTGATATAATTCTATAACCGTAGAATATAAATTGTGCAATCTTTTTATATGTTAATCTTTGTAGATATATATGCATACTTATCTAAATTAGCGGTTAAAAATTGTTTTTAATTTTAGAAAACCTTTAAAGAATATTTTATATACACTAGCATATTCCTAGAATTATGGCTAACATGATGCATTGATGCTAGCATGTACGTCAAACGTTTATTTTATTTTATTTTTTTAAGGCAGACATGTACGTCTATAATAAAAATTTGTTGTGGATTTTTTTTTTTTAAAAGAGATGTATGTATATCTTTGTAAGGTAGACAATTATGCATACTTTAATAACATAAACAAGATTAAGATATGTTCGTCTTTGTAGTTTTTCTTCATATAAAATAGTCACGATTTTAAAATGTCAAAAATTGTAATTTAACAACAACTCGAGATATAAAATCAAGTTTGAAACAGATTGAACAAAAAAAAATTGTAATTTAACTTATAAATTTTAATCCTTAAACATGTAAATTGTAATTAAAAACCCACTCAACATGTAAAATTTAAATTCAACTCACGATTTTAAAAATACCTTATTTAGAGAACACATTTTACAATTCTATTGCAATTCACTAATTTTCATATACCTTGTATTTTGTTTTATCTTGTTTCTATTAATTTTTTTTAATACAACTTCATGGAATAAACTGACGACAATAGAATTATTGACCTACCTCATGACAATGAAAAGAAAACAACAGAAGAATGAAAACATAAATAGAAATAAAAACCATGTTAATTAAATAAAAACATAATTCTCCATTAATCTCAAAACCGATGACCATAGACAGTACAAGACTTAGTACGACATGACATTGAAATAAAACATCCTTACCCTATGAAAGCACCAACACTCAAAAAAACTGGGGTTCCTTATGAACAGTGTGCTGACCAAATTGTCCCTGTATTTGTACTTGCAATTCCTTATCTACAGTGTTGTGACTGATTTGCCCTCAAAAAATTCCATGTGCATCATTGACTGAGCACATGGGTGGTCTCTCTCCTCCATACCTTTCAGTCTCTCTCCTTCCTCAACTATCCTCTGCTTGCCAGAAAATCTCCATATTTCAAATGTCAGTTTTCTCACCATATCTTGTTTGATTCCATTGAAGCATACTCCGACTTCTTATCAAGAAAATGGTAGATATGAGAGAAATAAGTAATTTTTCGGTTTGGCAATATTATCGTGGTGTTGAAATGGTGGCGGATCTGAGCAACCGCTTCTCTATTTCCTTCATGTATCCTCAAATAAATCATCAACGAATCAAGGTAATTCCTCTTTTCTTCATTTCAGCTGTAAAATTTGCTACCCTTTTAGGGTTAGATCTAATACTCAATTTCACAAATTATTGGGTCTGTTAAGAATTTTTTCGCAAATTTTCTATCCTTTTAGGGACGAAAGTTTGGTGGTGTTGGAGATGGTGTAACTTCGAACACCGACGCGTTTCGTAAAGCTATTGGGTATTTGAAACGTTTCGAGAATAAAGGTGGGTCCCAGCTTAATGTTCCTCAAGGAAGATGGGTTATTGGAAGCTTCAATCTTACTAGCAATTTCACGCTTTTTCTTGAAAAGGGTGCTGTTATTTTGGGATCTCAGGCATGTAATCTCCATAATTCCAATTATTTTGATTTGATTATTTTTTTTTTACTATTTTTCAGTTGGGTTCTTTTGTAATTGATGATTTGCATGCTTTAATCTCTCAATTATTTTGTGGGTTATGATTGAGTGCATATTTGATTAGCTTTTCATGAGATTTAATTTGCTTTTTATAAATTTTGCAAGTTTACCCCATTAGGAAATGCAAGCACAATTCCTCTTCTTGAATGATTTAGCAAATGTTTTCATTGCACTGGGGTAATGATTTAGCAAATATAGTCAACGAATTTGTTTGCAAATGTACCCCATTTCAATCCATTGTTTTGGGAGGTCTATTGTTTTGCATGCTGTGTAAGAGTGTTTCTCTTTTACAGCTTCTACTCAAGTTTTGGGAAGTGGGATTAAGGTTTTAAAAAAAGATTAATCTACTGTTTGGTTTGCTCAAGTGTTGGGAAGTACGGTTAAGGTTTTAATTTTAAAAAGATTAATCTGCTGTTTGGTTTCAAATCAAAACAAGCACATTGCCCTGGAATGTACCACAAAGTCTCTTTGTTGGAACTATCGAGAACCTGGCCACACAGCCAGCAGCTGCCCTAATGAGGGCATTTGCCACAGGTGTGGCAAGGGTGGTCACCAGGCCAGGGACTGTCATGTCCCACCACCACCACCCGGTGATGTGAGGTTGTGCAACAGCTGTTACAAACAAGGCCACCTTGCACCAGATTGTACC
Source organism: Chenopodium album (assembly GCF_948465745.1). NCBI lineage: Eukaryota > Viridiplantae > Streptophyta > Magnoliopsida > Caryophyllales > Amaranthaceae > Chenopodium > Chenopodium album. The sequence continues at coordinate 77,546,866 of NC_137838.1, forward strand.
AACGAGAAGGCCTGCAACAACTGTAGGAGGACAGGTCACCTTGCTCGAGACTGTACTAATGAACTTGTCTGCAACCTGTGCAACTTGTCAGGACACGTAACAAGAGGTTTCCCTAAGGCAAATGATCTTGCTGGGAGAGGAAGTGTGGTTCGAGGTGGTGGTGGTGGTGGTTACAGGGATGTTGTATGCAGGAACTGCCAGCAGCTAGGGCACATGAGTAGGGACTGTGTTACACCAGTGATCTGCAATATGTGTGGAGGGCATGGTCATCTGGAATACGAATGTCCTTCAGGGAGGTACTTGGATCGCTACCCCAGGAGGTACTAATTGTTGAAGCTTACCGTGTGATGGCTATCCATGAGAATTAGGTGTATCGGCATATTTTTTGCCAGTTAGTTATGTTACTAGAATCTTGAAGTAGACTTTGTATAGTTTCAGCTGAAGTTTTAAGTTGACAAGTTTCAAATTGTTCTTTGAGTGTTGTACTATTGAATGGAATGGAACTTTTAGCATTATTTGAAGTTTGTTGAAGTTGAGATTTGAAGAATTTGGATATTTCAATCTATTTTCATTTTATTTATTGCACAAAATTTATCAAGATTAATAAAAGTTATCTTGTTGCTTTGATCTCAGTTGTGATTTCTTTTAAAAGTTTGTTGTTTATTTGTTAGCTTCATTACAGATTTGACCCCTTTTCGTAGTAGGATACAGGTAAGTTTTATTGGCTTTGAAGATGAAATTATATTTTGAGAAATACTCAATAAACTTCAAGGTTCAATCTTGAGCTCTTCCTTATGGACCAGCCTTTGCTTGAAGATCATGCTTGGATGTAAACTATGGCTTGAATACGCTTGATAAATACATTAGCTGGTGATTTTAATATGCCTGTTTGGAGCAGCTTACACATACCTGGATCTGTGCTACCTACCTTGTCAAGGTACTATTACTAACCCTTGGAAACTGTCGCATTTCAAAACTTATGTGTGTATAATTCTTACTCCAATGTAATTATATTATGGTATCTCAGTAAGTTATGTAATTTGTATGCATTAGTCATAGGTAGCTAAAACATAAGTTCTTGTGATTTGGTGATGAGAGTGAGTGCAATATTGTCGTTGGAAAAATGGCCTGCTAGAGCGTTACCCCCAAACTTCTTATAGATTGAATCTGATTGTCAATAGGCAATTTGACATGTTAACAATCTAACTACAATTTTCTTGGGTTTTTAGGACATTTGTCTCCTATCAGTTGCCTAACTAATCGACAAATAGATGTCAGAAAAGCTTTAAACACTGAGAAGAGTAAAACAATATCTCACTCATCTAATCATCTTTCACTAAACACAGGGAAAAACCCGAAAAGTAAAATCGAAAGCAAAAGAAGCTTAACTAAGGTTTCAGAAGTTAACTCATAGGTCCCTCTGTATTCTCTTACTTGAAACATCCGCAAAGGTTTCTTATCAAGAAGCTTGCAGACTTAACCACCCTTAAAAAGCCAATAAAGAGTCATTTTGCTTACTGCAGACTAGAGATTTCTGCTGTACAACTCTGCTTCTGTTTCTGTTTCTGTTTCTGTTTCAATTGATTAAGTAATTATTAACAAGAAAGTGAAAAGATGAATCTACAAAAACATGTAGAGGCCACTCACATGCAGTTTGATTACCTAAAAAGCAAAAAGTAAGGCTTACAAGTTATAATATAAACAAGATTTGGAAGAATGTTGTTGGTAGGATGACAAAAGTGTGATCCAAGTTTTCTCAGTTGATTCTTCTGATTCAGTGAAATACTGACAAACAGCTGATTGTATGGCCACAACTTTTTTTAATGCTTCGTTTGCTTCCACTTATACTTTTGCACTCTACTCTCACATTATACAGTAACAGTACAGTTAGTTGAGGAGAATAGCTTATTTTATGTTGTAAAGTTTTTGTTAGGTAACATGAATAATACAATGTCTAGAGCCGAGTAGTTTGTGAACGGATTATCTCATTTACACCCCTATGGAACATACTACGCATATTGTTAGCTTGGCTGCTTGGAGTACATGCAGTGTTTGTGATTCATACTAATACGATGGTCATTAGAGGCGATTGTTTCAATTGTTGTTATGATTTCGATTGTGATCCTTATAGAATGTGAGATACTAACTCTGATTATTAACTGTTAACTATCATTGAATCGTCAAGGATGATGTTTGGGATGAACTACTTGAATGAACTGACAAGCATGGTTTGCACATTCTGATATATAATACTTCCCTATTAGACATCTAAGCCATTAATTGAAGTGCTGCTGGTTGTTTCAGTCTATTATTCAGATTGAAGCTTGGCGAAAAACTAAGAAATATGAGTACATATTATCATATTGCGTATTCTTTAGTGATAAAATATGACACTTTTGCATACCATTTTTTATATTGCTGTTTGATACAGTACATATTTCTCATGAATTCTATCGATCGGTTGTAGCTATGAGTAGACTTTGATCTAATTATTGATTGTAGTCATCAAGAGTCAATAAGACATGACAATTATAACAATAACAACACATAAATCCACATATAATTGATTAGAATATGTATTTATGTGCTTTAGTCTTTTTCTCTGTATTTTTGGTTGTTAGTGGTAAAGCAATTATCTCATAGATTAGGAATCTCCAAGTCTGAAGCAAATACAAAGGTCTGATGCAAACTGGGTTTCACGTGCAGCCGCTATTTACTCACAAGAACTACCATTAGTCATGTTCTCTTGTAAATTCTTTCCATAGTAAATAATAAAAAATGATTTTGATTTCATTAGTAGAAATAAACAAGAATTAATCACTTTTTATAGTAGTAAGTAATATGCCATATTAAATACATTATTATATGTCCCACACTTGTATTACTTGAGAATCTGCTAACCAATCAATATCAAAGTACTCCCTCCGTCCCAAATTACTCGCAACGTTTTGACTTTTTGCACTATTCACACATCTCACTTTGACCATCTTTTTTAGCTTTTATATAAAAGCCAATGTAATCATGTAATATGTTGTTGGGTCTATTTTAATGTATAGTTTCTTGAAATTCTGAATTTGATCCCTGGATGATAAGGATAGGAAAGAGGAATAAAATCAGGAGATAGCTGTATTTCCCAACTCTGATTGTATAAAGGCAAAAGCTAAACTATACAAATAATATTTATGGGTGATTGTTTCATAATTTGGTGATTATTTGACTGTTGTGGGTGCTAAATTATGATTCTTGATATGATTTGTGGGATTAGATTTTGGTTTATGTGCTTATTTGTCTATGTTTCTGTAATGCTTTATTCACTGGGTTTTGTTTAATTTTTACTGGTTATTACTCTGTAATATTTCAGCTTTCATTATTTATGTTATAGCCCTCTCACATATTAACTTAATTCTGTATTTGTGTTTTCTTTTCTCATATGGATATTACTTAATAGAGCTTGATCATGAACTCATTGATTAATTCTTAATTAGCATAACTTGCGTCCAGAACTTTACAATTAGATATGATCAGGATATAAAGAGAGAAAGATCTAAAGGAAACGAGAAAAAGAGTGAGCTAGAAGTGAATTAAGAGTTATTTCCTTCTCTCGGTTTTCTGTTATTTCTGATCTTGCTTAATTTTTGGCAAAACCAGAATCTGAAACCCAGGGATTCCCTGAAAGATCAGCAATTAACTCATCTTATGCTCTCCGGACCACGGCCACAAGAACTCACTGTAGTAAAAGGACAAGAGTGGTGGAAGGAACTGATGCAAGGAAGACTTCGGCAACGCGAACCACTCAAAAAAGAACATCTTAGGAAGCCTCAATCCAAAAATAATATGGAAGCTGAATTTGAGGCTGAAAATGACCAATCTGAAGTTACTGACAACAGTGTGCTTCCTGGTAATGGTTTTTTAGAATTTTAATTTGGATGTTATTTCCTGTTTTTGATTTCTGAATTTTGTTTCTACTTGTGTTGGAGGTGAGATTAAGGAAATTTCAAAAGTGGTTTCAGGACTAAGTGTCGAATTTAAAGGACAAAGTGAACCCCAGGAGAAGGTAGAGTAGCAAGTCAATGATGGGCAAGAAATCATTGATTTCGATGCACAAGAAGAGGTTACCGAGATGTCGAATGACAGTAAGAAGGTCGACTTCCACAGCTTCAGTCGGAGGGATCTCCAAAATCTGTGTAAGAAAAACAAGAGACTTGCCAACAGTACCAATGTTGCAGTGGCTGCTTTGCTTGAATATCTTGAAATTGTAAGTTTCTTTTGCTACCATGTCTTAATTTGGCTAATAATACCTAAACCGTACGTCTTAATTTTTGTATAGTTGACTTTGGAAGCCAATGACTACATTTATGTATATTAGGTGTGATCACTTGATAAAATTGGGTTGAATATGCCATTTATATATAAGAAGTTAATTTGTAGGTAGAGGGAGTATAACTTGATTCTATCGGGTGGGTGACAGGTTTGAGAAGGTGGGTATATGGGTCAGGGTGGGTGTGTATAGGGTGAATGGCTCTTAATTTATGCTTGGTCCATGGCCAATGGCTGGGTATATATTTCATGTCCTTTATTTACATCACTAACTTATGAACTCCTGCCCTTAGTGGTCTGCTGTCTCTCCTTCCGTTTCCCTGGTAATATGTGACATTGCAATCTTGCTAGAAGGGTGATGGGAGTGTAGAATCAAAGTTTTTCTTTATTTGTGATTTTTGTCATTGAGACAGGGACAAACAAAAGAGTGTTCGCACTGTCAGAGCCAGATGATGAAGCATCGAACAGGTGAACTTTATAGATTGGCATTAGAGGTAACCTTGCACACAAATCGTAAGATGCACCTAATAAAACAGAAGTAGAGAGACCTCCGGCACTAAAAAATCAGATGAACCTAACATATTAGCAGTAGAAGTTACTTGACTTACTTCTGTACCTGAATCTTCTATTGAGAGGCCTTAAAGTGCATCATATTATGGTATGGGTTCTATGAATCAAAAAATTCTCTCTTGTTTAACATTTATATTCACATTTACTGAAGTGCCTTGTTCTACCTTTGAATAATTATTTAGGTTGGACAGTTGAAGAGTTTTGTGTACAGAAGGATTCAGATCGAGCCAACTGCAATTGTGTGCTTGATAGGTTTTGGATGTTGAGCACGATATATTTAGGTGTCCTCATTTGGAGAATTTGCGGGTTGCACCCCTTGGATCCAAGCATAGTTTCACAAATAGAACATAGGAAGTTGTATAAATTCTTTTTTGCTACAAACTTGAACTATTACTATTTCTGAGGCAATGTATATAATTAACTTCCTCCTTAAGCTCACTATTTAATTTTTTTTTTCTATTGATCCTAATTATAGATCTTCTCCCTTAAAATTAATGTAATGATCTATGTGTCATACTTAAATTATTGGGCTATTAGATGACCATTTTGCCCTTGAATTATCCATTTATCTTCAAAAGTAAATATAATTCATTGCCTCTAATAAGAATACTGGCATATATGTAGAAATATATTAATGGAACCTGCTGTATAAATTAAGCGTGTATGCATATGATTGTTGTCATACTCTAATTAGAGCGATCGATACAAGAATTGATTCTCTATTTGCTAAGAACATGGATTCACATACAAATAAAAGACCCAAAACTTAAAGCATTAAAGAATAGTACTAAAAAATTAAGATCATATAATTGATAATTGAAGATTGAAGAATTAATACTCATATTATATTATCATAATAGCCCTAATCAATATGGGCGCAAATCAAGAGATCACTTCAGAATATTAGGGTGATTAGGGAAATTAGCTTAAGAAAGAAAATTAAGGCAATTATCTCAGGATGTCACAAAAAAAAAAAAAAAAAAAAAGGATAGTGAAAGAGAAACCACTTATACCAAGATGTTCAAGTACTAAATGATTGCTTACTTAATATAGCTTGATCATGAACTCATTGATTAATTCTTAATTAACATAAACTCGCCTCCTAAACTTGCAATTAGATATGATTAGGATATAAAAAGAGAAAGATCTAAAAGAAACGAGAAAAAGAGTGAGCAAGAAGTGAAAAGTTCAATCTAACAATTAGCTTTGGATAAGCTTAGCTTCTTTCAAAATATTTATTGATTAATTAATCAAAATTGACAAGTATGAGAAAGTCAAACTAAGGATTGTGCTCGAGAGTGATCAATAAAGAAAAGAAAGATAAATTAGAAAATCAGGGCAATTAGCTTAGGGGATGGAAAGAAAGAAACCATTTTAGCGAGAGAGACCACTTAAGAAAGATCCATCACCTAGGAAAGTTAGGGCGATTAGCTTATGAAAACGAAATTAGCTTAGGAAAAAGGCTTCATAAAATTTGAGAGAAAAAGAGACCACACAAAAAAGATTACTTAAGAAAATTAAGACAATTATCTTAATTTAAGAGAGAAAAAAAAAGCAACCACTTCAGAAAAATCATTTATGAAAATAATGTCAATTGGCTTTGAAGGGATGAGAGACCAATTACGAAAGATCACATAAAAAAATTGAGGCAATTAGCTTAGAAGTGAAAGAGCGAGAGATGAGTCACTTAAGAAAGATCACTTAAAAATTATGGCAATTAGCTTAGAAAAACAAAATTAGCTTAGGCAAAGGCTTTCTAAAATGGTAGATAAATAGATAGATAGAGAGAGACAGAGACCACTAAGGAAAACCATTTAAGTAAATCAGGAAATAATAGCTTAGGAAGCAACCTATTAATAGACTTGAGAGATAAAAGCCACTTACAAAAGATCATTGAGATAGACCACTTTTAACATAAAAAAAGGAGAGACAACTTAAGAAAGCCACTTTAAAAAGAAATAAATTTAGGAAAAAGAGTTACTAAATGCTAGAGCGACATAGAGAGAGATACCACTTTAGAAAATTTTCAATAAAGAAGAAAGAACACTCAAAAGAAATATCACTTAAGAAAAGAAAGATCAAATAAGAAAATCAAGATACCACTTAAGAAATCACTTTAGATAATCGGGCAACTAGCTTAGGAGAGGGGCATGATAATCGGGAAAATAAATAGAACGCACTCCATTTTTTTCCCTTACCAAAAACATTATTATCAATTTTTTTTTAAAACAATAACCATGCTCAATACTACTTTAGACACATATGTAACAAGCCCCCTAACATAAATTTCTTTTCAAACTCATTACATATTTGAAAAAAAGAAAAGAACAACCCCCACATTGCCGCACCTCAAGACAACAATTACACGCTAAAATTCCAACTAGCAACGTGCGCGAAGTGCGCGCAAAACACCCTAGTATAAATAAAAACATAAATAGAAATAAAAACATAATTGAAATAAAATCTTAAATAAGAACATAATTCTCCATGGCCATCTTAAACAAACTAAAAACCAAATCAGTCTAGATAGACAATCTCATGAATTTTGGTGGGCTGTGTAACTTCCCCGGTGGCTGTTGTAGTCTTTCCTCCCGGCGACACTATCACTCCAGAAACAAGTTCTCCAATTTGTTTAGTTTTTTTGGCAGAGGGAGGGGTCTTTGAAAAAAGCTTCTTTCTCAATTTGTTTGTTGGGTAAGGCTAGCAGTGGATCCATCGTACAAAGACTTCAAAGCAATTGGTGAAAGTGAAACAGATTTTGAATTCTCCATATCTCACCAAAGCTTTTTGAGTAAAAGACTGATTTTGTATGTAAAGTTTGTATGGGTATGAAACTTATTGGAAGGTTGTGTAATTTATAGGAAATTATCAAAGACTAGATTCAAAGTAAGAGTGGAATATGAAGTGTCTTCTCTTGTTTTTCAATATTTGATTTCATCTGGGAATTGTACAGAGGTGGATACCAAAAGTTTTTTCAAGTTTTCCAAAAAACTCCATTATTGCTAAGAAACATTGGGAAGGGGTCAATCGTCTGTTTGTTTTTTTATTATTATATTTATATTTTTTTTTGAGATAAATATTGAATAAATGGGGTATAACCGTTTTACTCTAAAAAAAAATATGTAGTGTAATTTTGGTTTTCTTTTCTATACAGTTGCGACATAATTACATGAATGGATTTTTTTGTTGTTTTTTTTTTAATTTTTTTTTCGTTTTTTTTTTTTAAATACAAGGTTTGCCTTTTTTAGGAAATTAAACTAAATACACCCTTTAAAAAAAATAAACAAAATACTAAATAATAACATATACAGGTCGTTAAAAAAATAACATATCAAATGGGAAACAAAAATTTTATCAAGTGTGTTTAAATTTGTTCAAAATGGAAGATGAAACTAATAAAAATGGGGGAAAAAAATTAAGCACATGAAATGGCAAAAAAAAAATTCACATTAAATATTAAGGTAAAGTGATTATTTTTTAATTGCTTTAAAAAAAAAGTGATTTTTTTAAATAATGAAAGAAAATGCGTTTAGTTTGTTCTAACTTTTTTTTTTACACGTAGATTTGTTCTAACTGAAAAATGAAGATAATAGAAATGAGAAAAAAATAAAATTTAGCATATGAACTGGGATTTTGGAAAAATGTAACAATTTATCAATACATGTTAAGTTAAAGTGATTATAACATAAATAATGAAACAAACTGCGTTTAAATTTGTTCAAACCAAAAGATGAAATTAGTAGTATACCGATGAAATTCATGTATACAAAGCTGGGAAAATACATAAAGGTTAGTTTAAAATAAAAAAAATAGTAAAATGTAACATTAGAATATATAATCTAAATAACAACACGAGATATAAAATGCGTTTAGGTTTGAAATCGTTCGGTTTTTATTTAGACCAATTCCAATCTTACCTGAATAATGATTGGATTTGGAAAAGTCGAGTCTAATCGAATCCTAATTTTGAAAACAGTTCATCTGACTTACTTCGAATTATAATCCGATTTGGATCTACTCATCAAAATTACTAATTGGATCTGTATTTGGTTTAGATTTGTATCATACTTTTGGATTTTGGTCTTTAATTACCAAGTCAATCATATGATTGCATCCCATGACATAATTTAGCTAGATTGACATCTAACCAAGCACATGTTAAGTTCTTTGACCTAGGTTTGATTAGGATTATTCGAGCTCAAGTCAAACTTAACTGAAGCTTCAATTTGGCAATTCGAGTTTTGCATGATCTAAAATTTTGATGCTATTGAAAGTCAGATCATATATAGGTGTCATGGATTCATAAGAACCTTCGATAGAAACATTCGATTGTAACAATATTCAAATTCAGATTCTAACAAACATGATAAATTTGGATCATATATGCAGCTGAACTGAACTGTTTGGAGATGAACTAAACTGAATAGAGCTGAAATGAATAGTTTATGAGAAAAGGAAATTAGGATATAAGTTAAATTGAACTATACTGAACTGAACTGATTGGAGCTGAACTGAAATTAACCTGAAGTGAACATGCCCTAAATTCAAAAAAGTTCAGATGAAATCAATTCAATTCATTTCAAATAAGTTCAGTTAAGTTCAAATAAATCCAGATAAGTGAAATTAAAGAAAATAGAACACACCCAAAATCTTGGTTAAGTTAATTGCTTGTTATATTGTCGTACTCCCTCTGTTAAAATTCATCATCACGTCCCCTTCTAATTCAATTTTGTTATATTGTACTCCCTCTGTTAAACCTAAATGTTAGTATATTTAATGTATCTAACAAAATTATGGGTCTGTTCACAGTTACTTAATTTCAATTCAGTTTAGTTCAGCTCCATTCAATCAATTTAGTTCAGTTCAGTTCAGTTCAGCTCCGTATTTCCTTCTCGCATAAAATATTCATTTTAGCTCAGTTCAGTTTAGCACTTTAGCTCCAATCAGTTCAAGTTCAACTCCAATAAGTTCAATTCAGCTCAGTTTAGTTAATGTGAACATGCCCTATGTTTTAATAATTATGCATGAAACAACTTTATGTATGATGAAATATAAACAATTTTTTATATTCATAACATAAGCAATCATGACATAAAGTTTTCTTTGCTATGAAGGTTCACCCTTTTTTCCTTAAATAAGGTACGGAGTAGTAGCATACTAGTATACACTGTTTTTTATAATCGTATGTTATTGGATGTTATACCTTATCTTAATGCTTGGTTATTTCGCATAATATGCATTCGTACAATCATACTCTTATGAGTATCAAGTAATTATTAAATTTTTAACATTTTTTTACTATCACATTTCATAACAAATTTTATTGAAAATTTCATAAGATATAATAATTTTAAGAATATATTATACGTTGTACTCGTATCCTCTATTTTAAAAACTCCGGAGGAGATACTCTCTATTCAAATCTTTTGAAGATGTGAAGAACCCGAAGCACTGTTCCTTAACAAATGTATCTTTATAAGAATTAATATTAACAAATGTATCTTGATAAGAATTAATATAACAAATGTTTCTCCCAAAAGCACCCGAAGAACAATTGATAGAACTTCATTCTTGAATATACTTCAATTATGTATCAACTAATAATAGAAATTAATATTATCATAAGAAACAAAGTTGATCGTATAAGAAATACCTTTCTAAGTCATGGTCATATAAAATAGAGTTGTCTCCACTAGTACGATAAAGGGGTAGGCCAAGTCTACCAATTAATCTTTCTCAAAAAAAAAAATAAATAAATAAATAAATATATATATATATATATATATATATATATATATATATATATATATATATATATATATATATATATATATATATATATATATATATATATATATATATATATATATATATATATATATATATATATATATATATATATATATATATATATATATATATATATATATATATATATATATAATTAAGAATGAAAATTAATGGTGTCAAGGGATTCTCAGTTATTCACCATGCAACCCGTTGAATCATTAGTTCATCATTCTAAGTCATGGTCATATAAAATAGAGTTGTCTCCACTAGTACGATAAAGGGGTAGGCCAAGTCTACCAATTAATCTTTCTCAAAAATATATATATATATATATATATATATATATATATATATATATATATATATATATATATATATATATATATATAATTAAGAATGAAAATTAATGGTGTCAAGGGATTCTCAGTTATTCACCATGCAACCCGTTGAATCATTAGTTCAGTAGCTTGATGAGGTAAAATCAGTCATTGGAAGAGAAGGAACAACAAAAGCCACAAATACCAAAATATTATCCTCTTTCCTCCAACAAAGCATTAATTGTGTTTTGATTCCTTTCAATGACATGTACATGCCACATATTATAAGCAATGCCACATTGTTTGCCAACTCACATGGGTAGACTACCTAGTGGGTGAATTAAGTTTTCTCCCTAACGATGCATTAGTTATGTTCACTAACATTACACCTACTCATTAGCCACATTTTGGATTTACTTTTCCCCAACTTTAATACCACCACGCCCTAAATCAATGTCAACAACTTTGACCAAAGAAGCAACAATACATAATTAATTAAACATATACGAAAAAAAAATAATCAAATGACTACCAACTTAATACGAGGTTTCAATAAACCCAAAAGTAAAGCAATTAATCAATTTACATATACTTTCTATTATCTAACTAGAGGAAACTAAGTAACTAATTAACTAACATGTTTAATACACGTACAAATTTAATTAATATTACATGATGATGCATTATTACAACCCTTTAGAAACTCAATTGTCTCTTGCATGCTTCAAAAGGTAACTTAAAATAGGAACTACTTCTTTTATGTAAAGAAGAACCAAATTCTTTGATAAATTCATCAATCAATTCTCTATAAATTATATCTTGTAAAACCAATCCAATTCTTCCAACCTCTTGTACTTGTCCTTGTTCGATATCCCTACAAACCTCGTACACGCTCTCTTTCATTGCTATGCTCCATGGTTCTCCGGCTGCTGCTGTCGTGGTGGCGGTGTTGTTGAGCACCTGCTGATGATGAGTAGGTCTAGTAGGAAGATGTAATGGTAGTTGTGGTGTAATAGAAGGTAATGATGGTTTGTTAAGGAAATTGATGGCTTTGTCTTCATGATCTCCTGGCTTTTTCCTAGTCATTTGTTGCGGTTTTTGTTGCTTTGGCTTTTGTTGTTGCATAATTTGTTCTGGATTACCAAAAAATTGGAGAATTAATCATTAATGTTCGTTACATAGTTTATTGTCACAATATTAGTTAGAAACTAAAATTAAAGAGACTATATGATGATTAAAGCTACTCCATAAGTAATAATTATAAGACTACTGCATTTGCCTAAAAATTTGAATAGTAAGTTGCATGCTTTATGAGATTATCAATGCTACTACCTCTGTTTTATATTATTTGCAACAATTGAACATTTTTCCTCTCTAGTTTATGTCAAATAGTTGCAAATAATATGAAACGGAGGTAGTATTTTTACTAATTAATGACATGTAATTATGACCAAACGCCAAATAATGTGCAAAACTTTGTAAATCTTTTATAACAAAGTACTTTTCACATTTGTTTTAAATATTAATAAGGTTTATAAATAATGTAAAAATCAAAACGTTGCAATTAAAAGAGATCAGCGAAAAGTTTATAAATACCATCATACCATATCCTAACTTTCAACAACGTACAGCTTATTCAAGGATCTATATACTTGCTAATTCATGAAAATATACCGTCTAGATCATTAAAACTACTCCACTCGATCTACTTTGATCTCGAACTTTTTCAAAACTAATTATGAAATAGTCCTCTAAAGTTTAAAGCTCATCAATTCATGTCATAATGAAACCCATTACTTGATTAATGTAGCTGGGGTCACATTGTGATCATTTATTCACACTACCATATAGAAGTATACGATAAATGCAAATTAAAGTAATATTGGAGAATAATGGTTACATCTAATCACTAAAAGACAAGGAATAATCAAGATTCAACACCAACCAAAGAGTTTGATTAATTGGGGGCCTGGCCTACAACATCTATGTGTGTTTGCGTGGGCCCAATCTACCTTACGTATGGTGGATTAAAGTTTGTCCCTTTTGCATGAATGAACATGCATTGTCTCCCACTTTGTGATGAAAAAATTCCACCTTAGGTTATCTTATAAATTAAAAGGCTGTTCTTTAGATTTCATGCGTATAATAGAATGAATTTAAGCTCTCTCTTAAAAAAAAAAAAAAAAAAAAAAAAAAAGCATCTTGAGGAGATGATGTTTTTATACAATAATGAGATCAGGAAATATTACATAGGCTTTGTTAAAAAAATACTTCAAATTAATCGCAACCTATAAGTTCATCATACCCTCATTCATAACCTATATATGTTCGTTTGAATGTCATTATGGTATGTATAAAGTGTGCACATCACATACTCTTAAGTCTTAACTAATCGTTCCTACACACTAATGATTGACACCTAAAGATATGTAGGTTGGGAGCAAATACTTTTTGATGGAGTAATATGGGAGTTAATTAAAGTTACTATTTATGGAGTTCATATGAATGAATTGAACAACCTTATAACTTACGTTACTCAGTACAAATAGGAGGCTACATATACATACGACCTACATAAACCTAAGAAGACCTTATTCTATACTCTAATGCGTGGAAAGGAAAAAGGAAAACACCATCAATGTGTTTTTTGACCACAAAACATTATCATTTGATGTAGAGGTGTATTATATAGATCATGTGCTAAAAGTATGCTCTAATCATAAGCTGTCTTATCCATGAAATTCTATGGAAGATTGTGCTTAATTAGGGAAACTTTCACCTGGATTTTGCCTATGAATATTATCATTTTTGACACAGAATCTTGCATTTGGCACCAGCCATATACGGAAGGTAGCTAGGCTAAGGGAGACAGGGAGTAAGGGTACCCCCCAGAGTATATCCTCATCGAGTCCTCGATTGTCTCACGATATCTTACCGTTTTGACTTTTTACATTAAAGAGACATAGTTGAAATTTAACGATATTTTGTATTAATATACAAGGTGTATATTTTCTAATAGTTAAATACCCATTGTTATTATTACTTGTACATTTATTTTTAATAAATCTATAGCTAAAATTAATTGATTTAATTATTAGAAATAGAATTTCCTTAATCTAGAATTAAGCTAGCAAAATCAATGGAGCATAAATAAGACAAAAACAAAATGTTCATAATAGAAAATTAGTCTTACCATTAGGGGCTCTTTGGTAATAACCAGATGACAAGTGGCGGTGATCTAACACCGATACCGGACTCGGCCCATCACTCCCCACCTCACTTTCAACCTCCTCCGCCTCCTCTCGTCTAATCATCTCCACCACTCGCGGTGGCGTTTGGGTGGCGCGCACCGCCTCGATAATCTTCTTCAACGCCTGCAAGTCCTCATCGCATTTCTCCAACGCCCCCAGCAGCTTCCTCCTCTTCTCCGCCGCCGGAGACACCACCGTCTCCGGCGCCGGAGATCTCGCCGGAAAATCTTCAAGTCCCATTAAACGTGCCACCACCCTAGGTGAGCTCACCGAGCTGTCTGTTGATGATCGTCGGATCTCCGCCGGAATCGCAGGGCTTCTCGGCGTCTGATCAAGCGAAAGTCTTCCGGCCGACGAGCCTTGTTCTTGTTGTTGGCATTTGATGGTGTCTTCGGATTTTGTTGGTGGTGGTGGTGATGTGGGAGCTTGAACAACGGCATTATTACGTTCTTGTTTTTTACCTATTATGATTAATTATTGATCATGTTAATGAATAAAGAAATTACGTTTAAATACATTATTTTCCTTAAAAAAAAAACATAATTTACATATATACAATTTATTTTAATGCTAACTAAATGAACAAAATAATGTAACTCTAGTGCAAATGTTCTTCTATTGTTTTATGAAATGTAATATTGTAAAATAAAATTGGTTTTTCTCAATATGATCATAAGTTTATGCTAGTTATTTTTTTTTCTATTATCACAAAAAAAAAAAAAAAAAACGTAGGTTAAATAAAGTTTACGTACGTACCAAAAGTGAGGAATTTGCGGCGAGTATGGTACTTAGACATGAGATGAAAAATCCCGGACATACACCCAACATTGGTGGTTGATGTCGCCGGAGAACCGGAGTCTCGGCGATAGGAGGAAGACCTTAACGACGACGATGACGACAACGCCGCCGCCGACGTAGTTTCTTGCCTCTTCTTCTTTTTCCCTCCCATATCTACTACCACTAATTACTCTAAGGCTAAGCTAGTTTAATTTTTGTGATAGTTGAGTTTTTTGGGCAGGAGAATATGTAACGGTAAAGAAATGACAAGAAATGAGAGTAAATAAAAGTAAGTATAAAGGAGTGAGGAAGTTATGGAATTGTGGGGTGTAATATGATGAATGATGATGAGCTTTTTTTATTTTTTGCTTTTACTTTTCATCTTTCTGATACTCTTTCTTTGGCAAATACAATTTTTTTTTTTTTTATTTTTTTTTTTGGAGGTAAGTTAAGAATTAGGAGGTGTATATTTTGTCACGCAAAGGTCGTTAGATGAGTGACAATGCTTTTGACTCGCTCTTGCATGTTAGTACCAACTAATTTAACTTGTGGTAAAAATTTAGTTGGTGATAGATTGAGGTTTAAATGAGTCAAGACTAATCAAGTATAATTTGTAGTTCTCCATAATTATTAGATATTACTCCTACCTTTTCGTTTCAACTTAGTTGACACGTATTAAATTGTTTCCATGAAAACTGTTAAAAGAAACCAAAATTCCATAATTAACCTACTTTTTATCTTAATTCCCGACATACCATCTATGTGAATTAAATATTCCAACCTTTTTTTTTTCTTTTTAAAGTAAGCTGCATGAAACCGCTAATTCAATTAAGTCGAGCAGTCTTCTCTTCTCCAAAACAAATACATAGAATATACAAATAGCAATTTTGCTAAGATTCGGCAAAAATAAAACTCCTACGTAGTATTTATAAATAAAAGTTGGCATGGACATATGCAGGGAATTTTATAAAATGGGGTGTAATTGTGGAACTCAGATTTGTTTAAGCATTTTCCATGTAAATTGCTCCACATATTACATTTGCCAATGCATAAATGAATTCAAATTCAATTATAAGTATCTCTAATTATTAATAAGCAAAAATATAATAAGCATTGAGAATTTTTTTTTCCTTAAAAATTAGTCATAGGAAGATAAAATCCCAAAATAACTTGTCAATGCGAATACTCTACAAAGTACTCAAAATATGCCTCTAAAATTATTTGTATAAGGTGTCGTAGAGCTCAACAACTTAAAAAAGGATCAGATATAAGTATATTACAATTTAGTGTAATCCAAAATAGGTTCATAGAATAAATTGTTTTCTATATTAGTCTCATCTTTCATAAAATCATTATATTACCCATTGTATTGTATAAATGTCACAATATTAATAGTAACAAAATAAGCCGACAATTTGCAAAGAACAAAATTAACAGCAAATAAAATAGCCAACCTTATGTATGAAAATTTTGTCAATAAAGGTATAAAAATGAAAAAATAAAAGATTATTTAAATGAAAAGTGGACAATATATTTGATAGAACTATAGAAGTGATGTACGAAGTATAAAACACCCTTTTCTTTTACTCCAAAGTTGTCCCATACAAATATGTCATATACCATGCAATATCAATGTCTTCTCTGTTAAAAGCTGACTGTCTTATTATATATCCCCCCACAAAAACCACCATAAATAAATAAAAAGTTGCCACCAAGAATATATAATATGTCGCATGTCACATGTTTATACTTTAGGCCAACAAACTTTCATCATTGTCTGACCATTTCAATATGTTTATGAGTGGGGGCCTAAAGTATCTAAGCTTTGGATACTCTCTTATTAGATTGTGTTTACTCTAGTTCTTAAATTAGCTGATAATTAAGGTTTTATAACTACTTAAACCCAAACTGCAAATAATTAGCTTGACTTTTTATAACAGACCTTCATGATCGATAAGCAGGCAATTGAAAACTTAACTCTAAACGAAACTGAACTAAGACGAGTTCTCATCTATTGAACAGAAGAAACTAATTCCGATTGCACATTACAGTCCAGTATCTTGGAAAAACATCAGTGCAACCAGGAAACTTCAAACAGCTAGCACCGTAAAACTACCTGATGAGCTACTGATAGCTTACCTAAAACATTAAAACTTACAGAGTACAGGCGGGCAAATCTGAACTACAGCAGAACCAAAAGAGAAGTTTTTCAAAGCAACCCTCTCCTCCTCTTATAGTCACCCACTGAAAGAGTCAAAGAATGTGTTCTTCCGTCATCTACTGGAACTTGGCAGCCTATATTAGCTTCAATCTTCTGTTTTCTGGCCAAAAAGGCAGCTGCTGCCCCATATGCCCCCCCGAAACTCTCTAACAAAGACAGAGAAATGGGTAGCTTAAAATCATGCAGCGTGTTTGACTCTGTTCCTTGGTCCACTGGTGCTTTTGTATCCACCAATTTTCCTGCTCCAGCAGCAACCGCCAAAGCTGCAGTTGTAGCGTCCTTAGCATCACTGCTCTTGATCTTCTCAGTGTTTGATACACTGACATCATTAACAACTTCAGCTGTTCCAACTCCAGTTGTTGCAGGCTTAGCTTCCTGCTTTGCATAATAGTTAGTAGACCTAGTCCATCTTCTCGAAAAAGGGTCATATCCAGCATCTCCAGGATTCAAACTCCGGTCTGCTGTTTTCGAGGATGAGACTCGGAAATTCTCAGCTCGATTCTTTTTGTTCATTTCCGCAAGCTTAAGTGCCTTTTTATCTAAATCTTGGCCTTGTCTGGCCTTTTCAAGTTCTTTTAGTCGGATTTTGATTCTTTCAACCTCATCAGCATCCTCTTTGTTTTCTGCATTTTCCAACTCTCTCCTCAATTTCTCCTTCTCAGCTGCAATGTTCATTGGCCTGGCTGAGACTGATTTCTTTTCATGCAACATTTGTTTCACTGTTTCAGCTGAGTAAACAAAACCATTTATTTTATCAATAGCATCCTGCTTCTCCAAAACTTCTTTAGTGTGTGGCATTCGACCACCACTACGGTCCACCTCTCTTCTCCATTCATTAAACTCTTCCAAGGTAGGTGGAGAGTCAGAAACTCTAGCCATCTGCCACCTTGCAGCAGAACGATCACTGCCCCACACACAATTTAGGTACTTATGGGTTGTCTTATTCTCAAGCATATATTTTCTGTTTGGATCAGAAGCATCAATGTTTTGAACCATGCATAACCTGTAAATGCTTCGGCCATCCTTCATCCCAATACCAACCCTGACAAAGCAACCGATGATCAACTCCTCAAAAAATGGTTCCATAAACCACTTTGCCAGTTTCGACCTCCTGATAGTAATATTCTTTATCTGTTCATATGTTGGAGTGTTTGAGATAGTACTATCTCTATCTTCATCACTATAGTCCATTCTGCCACCTCCTGTCGACCCTTCATCATCACTGCGAGAATCACTTCCATTTTCACTCTCACTAGAGCTACCTGAGCTAGAAGAACCAACACCTTTCCTCTTCTTTGGAGAGTATTCCCTGGAAGCACGGCGTTCATGGCTCCCTATCTGCTTCCCCTCTGGATCCCTCTTCATCCGTCTCGCTTTCAATTCCTTCAAGGCATCAGCCTTGGCTGCCGAACGATCAGCATATCTGATAGAAGAACGCACTCCACGAGAAGAAGCAGGAGGTGAGATGTCTTTTGCAGATTGGGACTTTTTATCACTGCTCAATCTTGATCGCATCTGTTTGTGTAATTTTCTATCATCTATCTTTGCAGCCCTATCAGACAGAATCATCTCCCTCTCAAGTTCTGTCAACTTTGAAAGTTCCTCCCTATCATTTTCATCTTTGTAAAGGTCACTACCAACATCAGAATCACTGCTATAACCTTCACGATCAGATCCCCCACCTTTGATATCCATATCATCACTACCAGGATCATCATTTCTATTCTTTGACCTTTTTTTTAAAGGAACTTGAGACCCAGACAGCTTTTTACCAGCATGTCCATGGTTATCATCTGACTCATCATCCTTGGAATCACTTCCACCATCTGAATACGAACCCTTGTGCCGTCTTTTGGAAGTTGAATGAGACTGTTTATTTCTCTTGGATGCACCTGTTCGTCCTGCTGCCTCCAAGAGCATGTTCTCCAAGTCTGCCTCTGACATGACTGCTGTGATTTGTGAGAATAATTTGGTGGTGAGCTATAAACTGCAAAAATACAAAAAAAAAAACCCGTTAAGATACAAATTTCACATTACAGACATGTAAAGGTTAATAATTAATAGTTCAATTCACAAAATTGATCCAACATAATATGGAGCTAGAAGACCTTTAACATAATAGCAATATACAAGATAATAACGTAAACTATATCAACAAAGTAGAACTTTGTTGAAGAAGCTCAAGGATATGTCATGCAAAAACTGAAAGCTATAACAAATAACAATATCACTATGAAAGGGCATATCGTATAACATTCAGCCAAAATTATCTCATAGTCTAATTATTCATATCTGAATCACTAAACTGTTAACTGTCAATGTAAAAAAAAGACTTTTAGGTCTATAATAAGCACGTGAAAACGAATACAATAATAAATTTTAAGGTCTATAATAAGTAATAAATTTAACAATATCTAGGTTTCATTTAATTAGATCCAACTTTTCTGTCAACTAAATCGAATAACTTCCGGATAACACAAATCCTTTAAGATCAATCCACATAACTTCCAGAGTTTACAATACTTGAAACATCGATGCATCAACAAAAAGGTAATATTCAGGGCAACAAAAGAATTTGGTTACAGAATTATTTGCATAGCAGCAACAGACTTTTGACGATGACATTATAAATTACTGACATACTTCGTATAATGACTGCTTTTTTTTTTAAGAAAATACTTCCGTATAATGACTAGTTACAACAGGAATTACAGAACCCAGGGTACAGAAATCAGAGGACACCAGGAACAGATTATATTAAACAGAAGTATGATCATAAACCAAAGCATAAAAGTATAAATATTATATCTACGCATAGCTACACGCCTACAAGAAAAGAAACGACAATTATGTTCCAGCAATCAATTTTAAGTTCAATTTTGTTGAAATTGACATCAAAACATCCCCTAACAATACAAATATTATTACAGCCAATTAAAATATACAAGAAACAACTTAATCAAAGAGAAAATTGAGAGAATTCAATTAGGGATGCAATCCTTGAAAACAGCCTAAATAGGAGTAGGATCGGCTTGAGCACGAATCTAGACAAAGCCTCAATCAAAACTTGGCTTGGCTCTAGTAGCCTAAAAAATTTTGGACTAGGAATGTGTGCTCGATTAGGATCGAAAAATACGACACATTAGCTACCAAGTTTGACACAGGTTCAAAAAAATCACATAAATTGTTCTTGCTTGAGTATATCAACGCAAGTTGCACATATTAGCAACAAAATTTATTTCAAATATCAAATCAGGCTCGAAAAATCACATAATATTGTTCTTGCTAAGATACTTGTATATCAGAGTAAATTGGAAATTTTCAATTAAATTTGATTCAATTATCAAATTAGGCTCAAATAAAACTGCTTTCGCTTAGAATTATCAACGCAAATTGCACATATTAGCAACAAAAATTAACTCAAATATCAAATTAGGCTCGAAAAATCACATAATATTGTTCTTGCTAAGATATACTTGTATATCAGAGTAAATTAGAAATTTTCAATTAAATTCGATTCAATTATCAAATTAGGCTCAAATAAAACTGCTTTCGCTTAAAATTATCAACGCAAATTGCACATATTAGCAACAAAAACTAACTCAAATATCAAATTAGGCTCGAAAAATCACATAATATTGTTCTTGCTAACATATATATCAACGTAAATTGCAAATTTCAATTAAATTCGATTCGATTATCAAATTAGACTCAAATAAAACTGCTTTCGCTTAAAAATATCAACATAAATTGCACAATGCAAATTCCTAGCAACAAAAATCGCTCGATATAGGCATTCACACCTCCAGTAATAATAACCAACAGCTTAATTATTCAGCATAGAAGAACCCTAATTTGATTATACTGCCAATTAAATTTTTAAAAAAAACGTGAAATTAACCCTAGATTGTGAAATTGATATTCAATATTTAAAAAGAAAAAAAGGAAAACAACTTACCTTAGATGATGATTCAATGGAGAAATGAAGAAGAAAGTCGGTCGAATAGAGAGAAAGCTGAGAGAAAGCTTCAATGGAGAAGTTAGAATACGCTTCAATGGAGGAGAGAGAGAGAGTGCACTAGTGCAGCGTAAATAAAAGTAAAAAAAGCTCCAAAAGAGGTAAAACAAGATTACGATTAATGACACCCTTTTAATACGGGGGTTAATGTTAAGATTGTTAACTGTAAGACGTAATACTTTCTCTTTTTAAATTACGAGTAGGATATTTTGACTTTTGACATAATTTATAAATTACTTTGTAGTACGTACTTTTGTCTTTAAACTATAGTCTATAGATATGAAAAAGTATAGTTATAAATTATGATAGATCTTATTAAGTTCGATTAAATATGTAATACTCGTAATGTACTACGTTCCTTTGGCGTTAGATAAACATTTAAAATATTTCTTACAATGGTTTTAATTTAGGAATGAATGTAAAATCACACATCGATCGGTGTAAATATTGTTCATTTTAATTCAATATTTTACTTTTAGCTATCTAATTCAACATTTCAACTCCCCTAAGGACATGCGTTCGTTGGCTTTTGGTTGAGATGGTCATTTGATAATTATATTATTTTGGAATTCATTGTAATCCACGGGGTTTTCTACGTACGACATGCTGTGAAACATCTGAATTGGTTCACATATTATATAATCTTCAAATTTGGATTTCTTTTCACCTTTTCATTGTTTTTACCATAGGCCCCCATGACACCTTGAAAGACCATTTTGATGATTGAAACCACCTACTTTGTCTTTATACCGCCAATTAAATCGTTTATGTATGCTCATTCTAGAATTAACTCAAGTTCATCATATATGAGCAATTGAGCATATATGTGATCAATTAGGGATCTTATATGGTTCCAAACAACATATATGACATTGAGGTTCATCACTCTCACCTCCAAAAAATTCGACACCAGGTCCTTAAACCTCCTTTGTTTAAAATTAAAGTGTGAATTATACCTTCAGTTTTGACCAACTTAATTTTTCCGAATCATGAAAGGAATTGAAACAAGTTAGTGTGCTTCTCATGGAGCCCACGCCACTATGCATGAGGCCATTTTAGTATTTGGTATACTGTCAACTTTAACTTTAGTCAATTTAACCATTTACTTCTACACCTTCTTTCACTTCTTCAAGGTCACCCTAAGCCTTTATATGACTGATTAGTGATTGTATTGTTCTAAACAACATTCTATAATCATGGAATGAATTTTGTATAATCTGGAAACTTATACATTTTTTAATATTAATTTCAAAAACCGAGCATGAGTCAAAAAATTATAAAAATTATCTAGAATTTATAAATTATTATACATGCAGTTTCAAATTCATGCAAGCTAGCTAATACGGAAGTATATCATACAATAACAGACTTGTTCAAGTAATTAAAGTTAAAAATAGTTTTGCACAAATTTCTCCAACATTGTCAAGTAGCTATATTACTTCCGAGAGGTCTTGCAGTCTTCCATCTTTGCTCAAGCCTCGATTGGCAAGGGATTGTTGGACGCTTGTTGCATAGTTAGCTCTAAACGTGTCGTCGTGTGTCCATCTTGACATGAACTCCTCGTTCTAAACATGTATGTATATTGTATACGTACACACGAAAAACAAATCAAACAACACGTACACTTAATAAGAATGGGAGCTTAATCAAAAGACCAAAGAATGAAAATTAGTTGTGTAACTAACGTTTTTGCAAGATAATTCTTCAAGTGATACCAGATCTTTCTTTGTTACAAGCTCCTTGACCTTTTCTTGTAGTTTGCAAAACTTATCCTTAGGAGTAATGAACAAGAAAAAGTGTTATTATAATATTATCTATAAATAAAGTGATTTTCTAACGTGTGTCCATGACCACATGATTTAACTATATAGTTATATACTACTCGTAACAAGTTGATCGAAAGTAGAATGTAGCATATATAGTTTAATAGTACCTCCTCTTTCATTTGAATTTGAAGTTTCAAAATGGTCGTAGTAGCCTTTTCTTCCTCTTGCTTCACAATGTCGTACCTATTTTCAAGAGGTGTAAGTTGCTTCTGTATTTTAAAAATTTGTCGTTCAACTTCTGCCTGTTTTTGTTCATTCCTCCCGTAGTTTGGATCTACTTCTTCCCTGATTCTTTTCACACATTTCTATATTGTTGAGACAAAGAGAAAGCTCAATACAATTAGTAAGATAGACCTGCCTATCTTCCACTAAACGTGTATACTATCTTAAAGAAAAAGGAATTACTTGGCCATATGAAGTAAAAGGGTTCGACGTCATTGTAGTTTTTTGCTTTTCAAAATCATATAATATATGTCATACAATAAATTAAAAATTACTCAAATGCATTAAACTCATAATAATTTTGAAAACTGACAATAGAAAAGTGCAAACATTTTTGTTTTGTTTCTTGTTTTTGGTTTTTTATTATTAAACAAGCCTTTTTTCAATTACAGTGTGTTGCAGGAGAGAGTATAAAATCTTACTCGAATCTCGCGTTTCAAATCGTACTTAGAACGAGCATAACCATAACCATAAATATAGGGCCAATGTTCATCATGACTAGTTGCTTTCGGGATTTTAGCATTGGCTTGTTTAACTTCGGGCTCGAGCAATTCCCTTCTTCTTTCAAGAGGTTCAAGCTCTTTGAGGATTTGTTTCTCGATCGCCCAATTAGTCTTCCCATGACCTACTTGCACTCTCAATTTCTCAATTCTTTCCATGATTTCAGCCAATTCTATGTCCGGGTTCGATTCCTCTTCGAGGTCTTCATTCTGTACTCGGTGTATATAACCATTATTGTGATTACTATGGTAGAAAGCTATAAGCAAAAGAAGAGCATGTATGTCGCAGAATATAATCAAGACTAAGGGCCTGTTCACTTCAGCTTAATTTCAGTTCAGCTCCAATCAATTTAGTTCAGTTCGATTCAACTCCTATCAGTTTAGTTCCGTTCCTAATTTTCTTCTCTCATAAAATATTCATTTCAGCTTAGTTCAGTTTAGCTCAGTAAATGTGAACAAGCCCTAAGCCAATCATTAATTGTCTCTCCAATAAAGTTGTATTTTTAAACAATATAAACGAGATATATTTTTATTTAATTCAATATCTTATGTAATTGATAAAATCGAATCTCCTTTATTTATAGATATCTATGACTTTTAATTAATAAATTAATTAGACTATTAAAAAAATGTCATTTGGTAAGATGTTAATTGCCTTATATGGCTCTCTTTATGACGCCAAAAAAAGAAAAAATCGAGCTAAATAGTAACTAGTATAGCTTACAATTGCCTCAGGCCAATGCTTCAACAGTAATGTTCGGTATTTCTTGATATCACGCTCGGAATAATGGCGATACCATTTATTTCTTCCATTGAATTTATTGTTTGGATCCAATAAACTTATTTTTTCCTGAAAAAAAAAAAAAAAATACTCGTATAAGTTAATTTTGTCAAAAAAAAACAACTATCCAAATTAGTGAAATTACCATTTCTCATGATTTTTCGTTACCTCTGTTTTATTTTGTCAACCAAATAAGGCATAATACTTCGTGAATTTCTATAGACCACAAAAATAAAGACGAGAATATATAAAAAGAATCTAAGAACTAGAAAGTACCTTTAAGGGTCGTATTCTATTAAACAAACGTGTTTTCTCCTTTCGAAGTTGTTTCCTCAAGTCCTTGGCTATATTTAGGTCAACTTCCAAATCAGAATTTAGGTAATACTTCTCTATTTTGGCAAAATAAAATTGATAAACTGAATTATTTGGTTGTTGATCATCATCAATATCACCTAATTTTGCATTTTCTGGCATTTCTGTCAATAGAAACGATATAATAATAATAAAAATCATGATACAATCAAATATAAAACCATTTAATTATACATCTATCAATATTGTTATTATATAATAGCGAGAAATCATAATCGTAGTTAGTTAAGGAATAATACCTTCAAACGCCATTGATTACTTGGATTTCCTAAGTAACCTGTTATTATGCCCTAGCCTTCCAAATTGATTAATGGGTATTTGTAATATATGTCACCGAATTTGGAAGACGGTTTTTTGGGAAAAGGGAAAAGAAAAGAAAGAGAGAAAGAAAAAACCCTAAAACCAATATACAATATTTGACACTTGACATACCCTAATAAATTTATCCTTTAAAAAAAAAAAAAAAAAAAAAAAAAAAAAACCTACTGCCTTGTTTGGTTTATATGAAAATGTTTCCTGTTACGGCCTTACGGGTAAAATACATTTATAAATGCTTGATAATTTTATATGTTTGTCTTTGGGGTATATTCGTCTTTTTTGGAAATAGTTTGGGGGTAGATCGAGGTTAATTAATTTTACGGTTTTACCACATGCCTAATAAGTTATCAAAGTTCTTTTCAAAAAAAAAAAAGTTATCAAAGTTTACGAATTAAATGTTAGACTTGCCGAGGAGACTTCAACGAGAATTTGACACTCACACTTTGATTGAGACATCGAAGCTCACGAACTACTTCAATGGAGGAACGGAATCTCACGAGCATCTTCACTGAAGGAGGACGACCAGGGTCGTCTCCGGCAATTCGATGGCCCTGTTCAAACTAAAATATTGGGCCCTTAAATATTTAAAAAACTATTTTTAAAACGTTAAAAATATTATTATTTAATGACTTTATTTAGTATTAATAATACAAATTAAATAGGAAAATATTCATATTACTAAATTTAATAATAATTCAATAAAAAAACAAATAAAAACTTTTTATTTAAAAAATGTCATCCTCCTAACATTCTTTGAAGCAAAATCCTTAGTTATATCTTCATCATTTTAATTTTGATTTGGAAATTAAAAAGCAAAATCAAAGATTTAGAATGAAATTTTGGGTTTTAGTTTGAAAAATGTTGGTATTTTACGAGAAAGAAGGTGAATAGGTAATTTATGATATTTTTTAAATGAGTCAGCATTTTTTTAAATTATGGGGCCTCATTTTTGGGGGCCCTGTTCTGTGTGTGAGAAAAAACATGTTCAAAGACGGCCCTGAGGACGACAAATCCTATCCTTTGAGTTAACCATGCACTATGTTTCTCCATTTTTCTTAGGGTTTTTATTTAATTATTTAACAACGAAATTGCCTGAAATGGTTTTGGAGATAGTCTCCATTGAAGTGGCTTGAAACTGTCTATCCTCCATTGAAGTTGCTCGTAAGAACTTGTTTTTGACGCAATCAATAAATGGATCTCTGTTCAATCCCTTTCCGATTGCATCCCACTTGCATCTTATGCTTTTTTTTTTTTTTTTTTATTCATACACTTTCTCTTATTTACAAGAATGTCACAAGATAAACCAAACATGTTTATCTAGCAGGTTAACCTTGGACCCTTCTTCTTACCAACATTTATTAAAATTGGGACCCACTTTAAAATAATTTTCCTCTTTTTATTGACTAGTAGTAGATAGATGAATTTTAGGTTACTACCTATTCTATAAAATTTGTTTTAAAGTGAATAATTTTACATTGATATTTTGGTAATTGAAATTCATTTTTGTTGATGGTTAAATTAATTGATTGATATTGGTCAACAATTAATTAATTATTGATTAAATCTTTCCAAGGTAGAGAGAGTGAGGGATAATCAAGTGGTTAGAACTTCTCTTCCGATTCCAGGAGATCCTGATATCAATTCTCACCCCGCCCTTGTGGCTCTCTAAACACCAAAAAAAAAATCTTTGCAAGATTTTTTATTTTTTTTTCATTGTTTAGTATATATATAAAAGTAATACAAGGTAAAATCCAAATAATGACTTACAAGCATTGTTATTAAAATCCCGATTTAAATCTTAGAATCTTACGATTTTACGATTCATGTAGATCATACGATTCGATTTACGATTCTACCCGATTTTACATATTTTTCTGAACTAGCGAAATCCTTACAAGTAAAAAACATGTTTATATAGGTTTTTATAAATAAATATTGTCAAGTATTGATTCCTTAATGGTTAAATAACTATTATCTATCGATAATTAGGTTTCAAACTCATAATTTCAATATATTTAGTTAAATTTATATTTGACGTCTTGATTATGCATGTCGGTAGAATCTTACGATTCTACGATTCGATTTTACGATTCGATTCTGATAGCCCCTTCCGATTCAAAGTAGAATCCCGATTTTAATAACTTTGCTTACAAGTGACTCAACCAAATGAAAATCATTGTCAAAGAGAGACATTTTACATGTGTAAATTCGTTGTAAATATGTTCCCGCAAACTATATATGTGTCCAAATTCGTTTGTACAAATGTCTTGGCAACTTTGGAAGTGGAACAAGTTGCAAAGGAGATGCCATATAAGTGACAATTCCCGGAGCCTCAGACATATTGATCACTTCAAGTTGATTTCCAATAGGAATATCCCAATCAAAGTGGTGCAAAAGATGTCCCAACATCAACGTAACCAAATTTAACCCTAATTGTGCTCCCGGGCAAAGCCGACGACCCGCCCCAAACGGTAACATCCGAAAATCATGACCCTTTATGTCAATGTCGTTTTCAAAGTACCGTTCTGGCCAAAACTCAAGTGGGTTGGGCCAAATACATGGGTCGCGGCCCAAGGCCCAAACATTCACAAAGACGATTGTACCCTTAGGGACGTCGTAGCCACCGACCTTGACATGGGTCTGGGCGCGATGAGGTAGCAATAGTGGGGTCGGTGGGTGCAACCTTAGGGCCTCCTTGACTATGGCTTGTAAGTAAGGAAGCCTTGGAAAATCTTCTTCAGTCATAATTCTTTCTTGTCCAATTACATTGTTTAATTCATATTGGGCCTTTTGTAAGACCCTTGGATGCCTTACCAGTTCAGCCATGGCCCATTCCACTACTATAGCTACTGTATCTTTACCAGCAATTATCATGTCCTACAAACAACAAATTAAACATGTATCAATAATTATTTTCTAATTACCTAATTAATTAGGTAGAATAAAAGTAGTCCTATAATCTAGTACGAAGTACAACACATTGTGTAAACTAATAAAAAAATGTTGTTTAAGTAAAATAACATTTAGGGACGAAAAGAGTATAAACTACATAACTTACCCTAAGTAAAATAACATTTAGGGACGAAAAGAGTACAAACTACAGAACTTACCCAAAGGAGTCCAATGATAGTCTCTTCATTAAGATCATACTCATCCTTACAAGAGATCAAAGCATCTACAAAATGAAGCTTGTTATTGTTCTCCATGAACCGTTTCATAAAGTTTCCAAAGCGATCTCCATGCTTGTTCAAGACTTGATCTTCGAACATATGTTGCAACCATTGAATGCCCAACATTATAATATTTGTCCTCTTGAAATTGTTCAACTCAAGTAAAATGTTCATCAATTCCTTTCCTAATTGCCCTTCAAATTCACCTTTGGAGTTGACAAATCTCTTTCCTAATGTTATCCTTGTTATGTGGTTTAATGCTGCTTGTCCCACGTATTTCCTAAGCGTTAGAACACCTTTCTCATGATTTTCTATTGAAAAAAAAATCAACCAATTATTTCAACAAGGTTTTAATCAGGAATAACAAGGACCTAATTACATACTCAATTATCAATCAATTTAGTTGGTTAAAGTCTTGATCGATGACACTCAAACCATAAAATCAAATCATGTATACGTCATTGTCTTTGCAGTTCTCTTTACAACTTAAAAAAGAAGCTAATTTTAAACAGAAATACGTACCTAAATAGCCTGTGGCACTTTTGTAAATAGATTCAATCATGGTGGTGACTTCGTCTTTTCGAATGGGCTTAAAGGCATCAATTTTCTTACTATTAAATAATTCAAGTGTACAAACTTTTCTAACCTTAACATAATGAGGCCCATAATCAGCCCAAGTAAGGTCCATCCCATCTCTAGCAAAGTTTAATTTGGATTTAATCCTAATCCTATTAGCCAACTCTTGATCATTCTCTTTTAACACTTCCTTAGCCAACTCTGAGCTTGAAACCACAACAACCAATTTGGACCCGAACCACACCGATATTATCGGGCCGTAAACTTGAGCCCATTCATAGAAACACCGAAAATGGACGGGCTTAATTTTATAAAGGTTTCCTATAATGGGCCATGGTATCGGGCCCGGCGGGAGGTTGAATTTGAGCCGTTGGATGATGATGTTGCATGATAAGAGGATGGTTAAGATGATTGATAAGGTAAAAAATAAAATAGCCATTTTTTTTAAGGTTATTAGAGAAACTAAGCTTGCATAATATAGGGGATAAAATGCAATAACATACTTAGTAGTAGTTGTTAGTCATGAGTTTTGGCTTGTCAAAACTCAAAAGTATTAAAATTAGAGTAGTATTCGTTTCTAGGAAGTTGCAAGAAGCCAAGAATGCAAGATTTGTGACCATAGAATTCGCTCTTCTATTCAATGCACTTGAATATACACAAATTTCTTTGATTGTTTTTTTTTTTTTTTTTCCCTTCTTCTTTTTGGTGTTTATAGAGCCACAAGGGTGAGAGTGAGAATCGATCTCAAGATCTCCTGAAACCGGGAGGTAATCACTTGAGTTATCACTCACTTTCTAAATTTTTCTTTCATTGTTATATGTGTTTGGTATTTAAATGCACCTGTGTTAACAGGGAGGTTAGTGGGGAATAGGGGATACATAGTTACTAGAGAGGTACTTTGATTGATTGATTGATTAATTTTTTTTCTTAAGATTATATAAATTTGAGTTATCTTTTGTATCTTAGAAATGTCAAACATTAGCCTAAGTTAGCTAGCTAAAATGCTAAATATATCAATTATACTATTTTTGTTTTCTGATATGCTAGACTTGTATCTTGCGTTGTAATGAGCGCAATGTAAGCAATTCATTCCATTATCCATTCCAGGCCACTTTGCTTGGTCCTTTAAAAAAAAACGATATCTATCAATTATACAGAGTTAATTCAATTAAAATAATTTGAACTCAGTTAATATGAATTAATTTAAGTCAGCAAAATCAAGTCAAGTCGGAAAATATAAGTAACCTTAGAAATTAACAAATACATAAAGAAATTTCAAGTAAACTTGTACAATATTGTCATATTAGTTAGTAATTATTATACAAAGGTAGATATATGGAAGTACATATTGAAATCAATCTAACAAGCTAAGTTCAAGAGTATACGGAATGTAAGACAATTTATATTTAAAGGGTACGAATTATGATTTTCCATGTGTCGGATCCCCAAGTTTCAACGTTTTGATATTCAAGATTTGACTAAGTTTCGAGAATTTTATTGATAGCATCACACTTCTTTCGTAGTTTGCTCTAAATAGATCGTCTTTGTTCCATTGAGACATGAATTCATCAACCTAATTTTGTTCATAAGAAAATATATTAAAGATTTTAAGCAAGCAATACTTTAGACATTATTAACTTTTCCAATTGGATTTTGGAAAGGTTGTAAGAAATTGAAAATCTTATAATTGGAAAAGGTAGTAACCTGTTTAGGGCATAATTCTTCAAGTGCTACCAAATCTTTCTTGGTCGTCGCGAGCTCCTTGGCATGAAATAGTAGTTTCGTATTATCATTGTATTGAACAATCTGGTACGACTTAAAGTGATTATGTTCTATCACATATAGTTTAGGATTACCACGTCATTTGTTACAAGTTATGTTGTAGATATATAATTATTGTACGAAAAAATAATGAAGCTAAAAGGATATAAGAAAATACAACTATATAAATTACTTCCTCCGTTTTTATTTACTTGTAACTCACCTCTTTGACACGCATTTTAAGAGAGATATTAGACTAGGTAAAAGGATAAATAAAATCACTAAATTTAATCACCTATATATAAGAAGAAAGAGATAAGTTGCTACGATTAAAATTTCATAGTTTAATTAATTCGTTTACCTTATTTTATTAACTCATCGAAAAGCGTGATAAAATGTGTGTTGCAACTATTAAAAAATAGAGGAAGTACATATTAAACGTACCTTATCATTTAGGTGCTTCTGGGCAATTAAAATGTATTCATTCAGTTTAACTCTCTTTTTGTTGATTTCAACTAGTTTCTCTTCCAAAGACATAATCTCCTTTGCTAATTCATCATTTTGTTGTTCCACTTTTCTTTTTCTCTCTTGTCCATCTTTTATTTCATTCAAACCCTTCTACAATAGGTACGTAGAAATATAGAATCATCAAATAACATAATTTTTTTTCTTCGAAAAAAATGGTCAAACATATAATCAGGAACTACTTATTAGTCAACTTATTGATACTAATTATACTACTTCCGTTTCATATTATTTGCAACGATTTGACATAAAATAGAGAGAAAAAATGTCTGATCGTTGCAAATAATATGAAACGGAGGAAGTATAAGAACATGACAACATGAATGGCAAGTTGCAATAATGTACTTGAACAAATTAATATTGTATATTATTGACTTGAGCAAGCTAAGGAAATTTTCAATGTACAAAAGAGTAGGCCAGACTATCACTTACCATGATCTTTTTATCTCCACTATGTCGGTTAGACACTTAAAGTAACTTGCATGTTAATTAGAGGTGGACTTTATGACTTTAAGGTTACAAGGTAAAATTTTAACTAGCTATATGCTTGGGGTGTATGAATGTACCATGTAACTTCTAACTATAAATAAAACTATTCGTTGTACTTGTACTTTTTAAAATTGTAATTAATGTGTAATTAGACTAATTACTCATATTTAGGGTCAAAGTAGCCTGCACATTAGCAAATATGTCAAATTTGACTATTGTATAATTTATTATAGAACGGGAGAAGTTATAACAAAAGATAAAAGAATTCTTAAGCTTATAATAATAATAAGGTCTTACCTGAATACATTGCTGTATAAATATTTTAGAGCACCTTGTTGTTTCAGCATGATTACATAGTTGCTCCTTCTTCCTTTGCAATTCTTTAAGCTCCTTAATTATCTTTTTTTCACTTGCTATATTTTTACTACCATGTGTAAATTGGTAGCTCAATTTTTTAAATTTCTTATCAATATTTATAGAGGGTTTCCGAATCCGAGTCTGAATCCTAACAAGAGAAAGAAATCAAGAAAAAAAAAAAAGGTTAAACAAGTTACAATGTTTAACTCTATAACAAACTCTACTGCCATAATTGTTCGTTTAAGTGTTCTATATAATTTTTCTAAAACTCGGTGTAAAAGCTAGCGTGTCATTATTTCTTAATTATTATCATAATAAATAATTTATTAGTAGAGAATATATTATATGTTAAATAAATTGCTATATACTTGTACTCGTATAAGGTTTTGCAATTCTTACATGGTCCTCACGTAATCGAGCGTCAAGCTCACTTTTCCAACTCTCAAGATTACACATTGTATTGTAGTCACTATACCACCTCAACTTGTTACTTTCCTTACGTATACTATCCTGCAATTAAGTAAATAAATATACATTTATGTTTAGTAAATAAAGTTTGTCATCAAAATCACCAAGTAATTACAAGCTAATGTAAATCATACATATTAAATAATTAGAGAAAAATATGGTTGTAAGGTCGTAGCTCAAATGGTTAGCTACCCCGACCTTTGTTTAATTAAGGCCACATCATATTCTGAATCAAGTCTCAATGTATAGGGAGTCACAAAGGAAAAGAATATGCTATTTCTTTTAAGATTTAATGTATTGACTTATTAGTAATTCAGATAGGCGAGTTAGGCCCTGGCCCATGTGTATCCTCAAAAACAATAAAATGATAGATTAAGTTAAATGATGCATGTATATATGTACCTTCATAGAGCTTATATCATCCAAGATAATTCTTTTTGCCTCGATCATTTTATCGTTTAACTCCTTGGCCTTTTGGATTTCTCCTTTCAATGCTGGAAATTTAACAAAGTAAAATTGATGTATGTTCATTTTTGAGTTGTTGAAAGATTCAGCCACTTGAACATCTTCCATTAGATATGATAATGAAAACAAAAAAATCGAATAACTTGGCCTGGGTGATTAATGATAATTTAGCTCAACAAAGTTATATATGTACGATCCCCTCAAAAAGAGTTATATACTATGTATGTACGAAAGAATTGAACAAGTAATTTTGATTTAGATATTTAATAATTGTGATTTAGATATTTAAGTTTAATAATTCAAAGGTTAAATTAGGACTTGCAGTTCACGACAAGAAATAATTAGTCAACGATTAGGAAGCAATTAATTATTTATAATTCAATAAAGCTTAAAAAAGGGGGTTTTCTATGTGGCCGACCACACATTACTTGAGTTATTCAGTTAAGGGTTACTCGAGTTATTCTTGACCGAGTAATCCCTATAACTTCTGACCGAGTAGCCCCACAAGTAACCCTAGACTGAACCCCTCAAGTAACCCTTGACCGATGATGATTGTGTAACTCCTAACCAAACCCCTCAAGTAACATCTAGGGATGGCAATTTAATCCGAGTTCGATTCGAATCCGATCCGATCCGAAGGAAAAAATCTGATTCGAATCCGTTTAAAATTAGTCCGAATCCGAATTCGATAAAATAGATCCGAATCCGAATAGGAGGTGGATCAGACTTGGACCCTACGCAAAGTCCGACGGAGTCCGATTCGAGTCCGAATCCGAGAGTATAAGCATATGCTCTATAACTTGGGACAATTATTTGCTTGTTTTGTAGCAAAATTTTGTTATGTAACTTAGTTTATAATTTAAATATGTTATGTTTATACTTTAATTGGTATGACAATACAAGCAATTATAGGTATATGACATTACAAAAAATAAAAATAAAAATATTCTGGCCATTTCGGAGGTCCGAATAAACGGACCGGATTCGGATCCGAAAATTACGAGTCGGATCGGATTCGGACTCGGATTTTTCGGATTCGGACTCGGATTCGGATCCAAGTCCAGGGTCCGTTTACTAAACGGATCGGATTCGGATTTAGCCACATCCGACCCGAATCCGATCCGTTGCCATTCCTAACTAACATCTGACCGAATAATTCGAGTAACCCTGACTGAATAACCTGAGTAATCCCGGACACACAGCATGGCCAACAACATATAAAATTTGCCAAATTGCAATTGTTGAAATTTGAGAAAGGATTTTTACTAAAAATAAAATTTAAAAGAGGGTATTTGAAAAATGAACACCGACTCAAATATTGTGTTATTAGGTTTGGACTTTAGGTGTCATGTATATAACCGCCGATTATATCAATCAAGAAGGTTAGGGCATAAACAAGGTACATACTCGGAAATCTCAACCTATCAATTTAATGGCGTTTGAAATTGAAGGTACTATTCATTATACGGAGTATATGAAATTAATCGGCAGAAATTATATTGATCTTTAATTTGATTATCATAATTATTGCTATATTATTAATTTGTTGTTACATACAGAAAATAAAACATCAAATGACCAACAACCAATTGCGTTGGTTGAGAGATATTTGGAAGCAAACCTAAACATAGCCAAGGAATTAAGAAAACAACTTCGTGAGGAAAAATCACATTTGCTTCCAAAAATACGATCCTTAGGTATGTACTCCCTATGTTCCTTTTTGTTCTCACATTTTACGGCCTCAAATGATTAACGTATTTTATAGTTTATACATTGAAAGGATTAGAACGAACATGTTATTTAAGATGCACCTTTAATTAATATAAAAGGGTTCGATCATATTTGTGATTATTTGTAGGAGAAAATAAGAGTATTAAATCAGAGCAATACCCCTCCTGGTCATAGGGGTAGTTGGGCCATTTGGCGCGCCCGCGATATTGAAGAATTCCGAGAATTGCTTTGGAAGAATTGGCCCGAAACCATTGTAAGCAATGCTAAAAAAAATACTTCGTATTATTTAGTTTTGTTAGAATTAGACTAGAAATATTTAGATCTGATCAAATTATAACTTTTATTTTTCTATGCTATACTTAAGTTTGAATGAAACTTATGAAAATTACATACTTGAATAATACACAATGAGAATATGAGAGGGAGATTTAGGCCCTGTTCTTTTGAGCTTCTGGGCAGAGCAAAGCAGATTTCAGCAGAGCAGAGCAGATTGAAGCAGGGCAGAGCAAAGCAGAGCAGGGCAGAGTAGAGCAGATTGAAGCAGCTATTTTTAAGTACTATTTTTAAGCAGAGCAGGGCAGAGCAGATTGAAGCAGAGCAGATTTCAGCAGAGCAGAGCAAAACAGAGCAGAGCAGAGCAAAGCAGCTCTAAAGAACGGGGCCTTAGTAGTTTTCTACTCCTTATCTACAAAATAAACATTTTATGTATTCACATCTAACTAACTTCTAATATAAGAGTCCTTGATATCTGAGGTGGTTAAAGATTTCCTCTTAAATTGATTGTCATCACCTGCCCTTGCGATGATTGGTGGGAATTAAAAGAGAATGATGATTTTAAATAATGGAAAATTGTTTAACATGAATGAAAAAGGGAAAAAGATGATAAAATGTTGGCACGTACATAACTACATACATTCACTAAATAGTATACTAGTAGAAGAAACTTGATTCCATGTTTCAAAAAAAAAAAAAAAAAAGTGTTTTTTTTTTAAACCTTTATTAATCGTGAAATAGGAAGAACAAAAAGGATTGAAAGGAGTAATTCCTAATAGATTTAAAGTATTTATTTCAAACATATTTTTACAAATACTAGTCGTTGGAGCACGCGCGTTGCGCGTGCCCCCCCGACGGCAAGATAAGCGAAATTCGTGGATGTGTTCGGTTGTTGTGATATTCGTGGATGTGTTCGGGATTTGTAATAGCAAGGATGCATGAATTTATAAGTACTGAGAAGGAGTAGTGATAAAGTTTCTATGGGGAAATATCTATGGAAAAACAATTGTTATAAGTGAAGTTATCTAGAATTTGATAATTTAAAGATTCTTAAAAAAAATATACTATTGTTTTAGACATTATTGTAGAACGCAAAATAGTTTCCTATTGTGGAGTACCTAAATATTTTTCGAATAGCTTCGTCTTAGAATGATTGTGATAATAAGGATTAGTTATAAGGAAATGCACCACTAAGGGATAAAGTTATGTAAAATGGATTAAATGTAAAATATACAAAAGTATTGTATATTTGTTTGTTAGACTATTTAAAGTAGAAAATTTTCGAGTGGTTCTTCTATTGAAAATTTTAGTAATTAGAGTTTGTAATCGATATGGAATGTATAAAATGAATGACAAATATCATATGTTTATATATTAAATTTTATTTATTGGTTATTTATCTATAAATCATTTTATGTATGATTTCAACGATTGTAGTTCTTAGGCTCGCATGTAAACGGTAATAGCATCTTAGTGTTTGACGCATTTAGTGAAATCACATTTATTGTGTACTATTATTATCTTTAAATATTTTCACCAAAAAAAATTATCTTTAAATATTGTACATACTAATTTATGTACTAATAATCTTTCTTTCCCCCTTCCCTTCCTCCTTTTCTTTTTCGAGATATATATAGCTATTTATGACATTCTTATCAAATAATTATGAGACATGCAAAGGCATATCTTTCTATATTCGTGGCCCTACCAAATTTGACAAATCTACACGCGTGGTCTCCCAATTTGGTTGACACGTTTCCTTTTGGGGTAACTTTTTTACCTTGCATTTACAAGCTACCCCACTTGATTTTTCATTTTCTCTCACTCTCTCTCCTCTCCTTAATACATGTGCCTAAATAAAGCGCGTCAACTAAATAGAAACAGAGGAAGTATGAGATAGAGGCAGCAGTACCTAAATTAGTGCCTAATTAAATTAGTCTCATTGTAATCAAACTGAGCCAATTTTGAATGATTCCAAAATTCATACTATTGTTAATGACAGTAGTAATTAGTTAATGATTACAAAATTGTCACTCTTATTTATAATAACTTTGTATATGGGGTATATGTCAACCCTATTGGGCATACTAAGAAACTTATCTTTCCTGTTTGCTCCTTGAGGCTTATTTCAAAGCTTGCAACAAATATATATCCGCCACTTTCTTTGTGTACAGGGACAGTCTCCAAAAGAACCTTTAATTTGTCCTCAACCTTTTGTTTCTGTCATCATGAAAAAGTAAGTTTAGGACCTTACCAGGCATACAAAATAGAGAGAGAAAGAGAGAGGGGGGGGGGGGGGGGGAAGAGAGAACAAATATTAAGACAATAAAGTTCTTCATGATTTCATTCATCCCGTGTAGAATGAAATTGAAGAGCCAATAACCAATCTATCTAAACTTTCAGATAATATTATGATGCTCTATATTCTAATAAGTTTGAACCACCAAAATATACCATATACAAATAGAAAAAAAGTCGTCAAACACAGATAAGTGCACACACACACACACACACACACACACACACACACACACACACACACACACACACACATATATATATATATATATATATATGCTGAATAAAATCATCACAAAGGTATGATATAAATTCATCCAAGAAATGATGGTTGTCATAATATGCAACCAAGGTCTGCTGGCCTAGCCCTACCTAATCTGGTCAAAGTACCAAAATCAAAGACCAATGATGCTCATTTGCAAGCCCATTTAACTTGGTGATGCATGCATTAACTCAACCAAGAATAGGTTTCATGCGACTCTCAATGCCATGAAGACATTCTACTTAACCATGTTCCTCTTTTCATATCTTTGAAGCTATGAATATATACTTCTGATTAACTAAATATATCCAAAAATACTTTCCTACCTTGTATTTAAACATGACAGAATGAAGAATGATGCATCCATGTAATAAATGTATAATCAATTTGATTCTCTTCAAGTGCAAGCCTCGCCTTTTGGCTATCCACAGAGAAGGGGTGATGATATAACTACATTGTATCATCAATATCAACTCCAAGGATGTAATGTAGGTAGCATCTCAAAACTTATCCGGTCAATCAGGCAATTACAAACTTCCTGTTCAATAACAAACGGACAATCCACCACCCAAATAAGAAACAATACACAGCTAAAGGGTTCATAAAGTCTGACATTACATTGAACATTTTAGGCTATATACAACTATACTACATTAAGTATAAGATTCAAGCAAATAATATAGGCTATATACAACTATACTACATCGAGTATAAGATACAAGCAAATGGTTTTGCCATCACATTGAACGTTTTAGAGCTTTATCTTACTTTCACCACGACCTCGTCCATACAATAATAATAGCACAGCAATCTCAGGCAGATACTAAACATAATCCATTAATTAGAGATATTTTTTAAACCTCCCAAGTCAGCCAACCATGTTAATTGTGTGAAAAAATATAGAATGTTGAGTTTCATTGGTATGTCAATTTTAATCCATGAAGATCATATTGACTGGAAAACTGGCATAATCTCCTTTTAATTAGTGAAGATCCTATACCAAATCAAATAGAAAACTTTTAGCAATATGATATTCTACTTCTATCAAACTAATTACAAAAAACTAACTTATTCACTTCTGCCAATAAAAAGGCATGCCTTTCTATAACTGAGTTCCTCCAATGATATTAGCATCAAGATTTAAACACAAAAACACCTAGTAAAGCTGAATTAAATTCAGAATCAATATTAAATAAATAAATAAAAACCCAGAAAATCCAACTGCATAAAAACCCAGAATTGAACAAAAATTTAATCAGTCTAACATTCAAATAAAAGGAAAATTCTAAACGAAGAGATGAACATTGAACCAATTAGAACAAGAGAGAGAAAGCAAAAAGAACTATACTTGGCGTCGGATCGGGAAATCAACAAATTACCTTTCAAGTTACTTCAATGGAGAGGAAAGTTATTTTGCTTTAGTGGGGGGAGGGGGGGTTAGAGAAAGCTCTGAAGTATATAAAAAAAAAAAAACCAAATATAAACTTCCCTGGCCATTTTTGCAAGTAGATTCAACATAAGAACACAACATTAAGAAAATTTGAAACCGACACTAGTAGAAAAACGTACATTTGCGTCGCCATATTTGCGTCACTCATTAGAAAGAACGAAGCAAATGTTAAATTTTACCATCCTGAAATGTTATTTGCGTCGCATATTTATCAAGAAGCGACGCAAATAACTGTTGTATTGCAGATTTTTATTATTTGCGTCGCTCTTATTTATTGAAGCGACGCATATAATAATATTATTTGCGTCACTCATTTATTGACAAGTGACGCAAATGAGTGAGTGAATAAATTGCGTCACTCTTTTAATAAATGAGCGACGCAAATGACTAATATACAGCATTATGTTTTTGTTATTTGCGTCGCATTTTAATAATGAAGTGACGCAAATGTATCTTTTGCATTTAGGTTATTTCAGAATTTTGACCTTAGTTTTTCACGCCTACCTTCCACTAAACAAAAAGAAAAAACAAGTTGCAACTCCAGTGAATTTCTACAGCCAAAACACCCACAAATTCGACCCTTAAATCCAACAAATTCGGCCAAAAAACACCGATTCCTCAGCAAATTCAACATTCAAAATCGCAATCAAGTTGAAGACCTATAATCAGCAGCAAATTGAGCAATTTCGAGCAAAAATTTGGACCAAAAACCCTAAGAAATCCGAACCCATAAACCCCAGAAAAATTGAGCATTTCCCACAAAAATTCCCCCATTTTGAGCAAAAAATCTACTCAAAACCATAGGAATTCGAACCCTAGAAACCCCAAAAAATTCAAGTAAAAATCCTGGCCTCATATTCGAGCAATGACTGAAAGTTTCGACTGGAAAAATCGATTAATTTCGCCCCCAAAAACACCGGGGAAGTTCTAGCAAATTACAGCAACAATAATTGAAGTTTGATTAGTGTAGGAGTTCGACATTGTTGAATTTGATGAGTTTATTTCACCTAAGGTAAGATTTCTTGTATTTAGTGAAGTTGTATTTTTTTTTTCGTCCAATTCATTAGTTCTGTTCTAGGGTTTTTTTATTTTTGATTTGTGTTTCTGTAATGCGTAAACATTTCATGAAATTGAAGTCATAATTGCTATAGAACTCAGAATATGGTTTGAGGGAATGGCTCATTCATTTAGTTTAAAATGCAATTTATAATTTCTGAAAATGGTTTGCAGTTTTGTTCTCTGAAAATGTGTTGAAAATGTCAATGAAAATGTCAAAAAGTATTGAGAATGTTAACTTGGACTCGAGTATTAATGTCTAACAAAGTAACAATGACGAGTTCTTGTGCTCTGCAGCCTGATATCACGGCACCAGGAGTGAATGTCTTAGCTGCATACTCTGGAGCAGTAAGTCCAACAGAAGAACCTTATCCCATAAGCGTAGAGTTTCCTTTATGTTAGACTCGGGTACTTCTATGTCTTGCCCTCATATATCTGGGGTTGCTGGCCTTCTCAAGACTCTGTACCCTACATGGAGCCCTGCCGCAATAAGATCTGCTATAATGACTACCGGTAACCCTGCAACTCTTTTTCTGATCTACTTATTATTCGGATTGAAGTCATGAGCATATGAAACATTTCTGGACAAAATCTAGATAATATATGACATTTTACATTTTATTTTGTGGCAGCTAGAGTCAAAGATAACACAGAGAAGCCAATGCTGGATGCATCTTTCACAACAGCCGATCCATTCGCCTATGGAGCAGGACATGTTAGACCAAACCGTGCCATGGATCCAGGGCTAGTCTATGACTTAACCACATGCGATTATTTAGAGTTCCTTTGCTCTCTTGGCTATAACCAAACCATGCTCCAGTCCTTTGATCCTTCCTACAAATGTCAAGCATCAAACACTACAAGTAGTGGCCTATTGAACTTCAACTACCCTTCAATCACAGTGCTTAACTATCTGGCTCAGTCACTGTCACTCGAACAGTTAAGAATGTGGCAGAGGCCTCGACTTATGAAGCTCGTGTCACCCAACCAAACGGCGTTGAGGTCACTGTGGAACCGAAGTCTTTGCAGTTCACGAAAGCTGGAGAAGAGAAGAGTTATAAGGTGACCTTAAAAGCTCAAGCTGGTGGCTTGCCAGCAGGGTACGTTTTCGGAGAGTTGATATGGTCAGATGGAAATCACTTTGTTAGGAGCCCCATTGCAGTTGCTGCAACAGTTTAATAGCGTCTTACTGTCAAATGTAGTTGTTAACTTGATGCTTGCAAATAATTTGTAGGTCCATTTGAAAAATTTACACAGGTTACCATGATCGTCCCATTAACAAGACAACAGTATTCAGATAAACTGACAGAAAATTGCATTGCATTCTGGAAGGCCATCGGAATCTACACCGATGAAGAAGAAAAGGCGGTTGAAAAATTCCTTGACATCTTTAAGGACAAGAAGTTTCCACAAGGGCATTCTATTTTGTTTACACAATCACCTCTGAGATCACCAACGGTTAGTAACATATATTATGTTCGATAAAATTAATTTAAGTTCATGCAATGTGGATGTTTTAGTCTAAGAAGTTAGAACTCAATTTGGTGTGTATCTTGAATGTCATGTGTTAAACAGATAGGATTTTCCAAGCATGATAGCATTCCAATTGTTGGAAGTGCTGTGATAGAGAACAAAAACTTGGCAGAGGCTGTACTAGAATCCATTTCAACACAGGGGCCTTTATTTTAGCTTTAGCCATTAAAGCTGTGTATTAGAATTGTTAGTCTTGGTTCTTTATGACATGGTTGACTGATTGATACTTGAGCATTGTTGTGTCAAGTATGGGCAAACTAGCCATTTTGATATGCTTGTGTTATAGTGATCTCTTGTAATCAGTAATCAGATTTTGTGGTTGTTTGACATTTGTCTTGACAGAGGACTACTTTTTGGGTTTTGGTTTAGGCTATTTATAGAAATTTGAGATTTGTTACTTCCTTCTTGATCTTATATATTTTCTTAATCGTTCTAAATTCAATCAAAGACATGATCCCTGATGCGACACATATTTGCTGCTGTTGATTCAATGTAAAGCTATTTATCACCCAATGCTTTTAGGTGGAGCTGGGCATCAATATCTTGCTACTATGTGACGTGATCACGTTGATTCTTAAATGGTCTCTTCAGTGTGATTGTACCTTTTTTTTTATAAATAAGTGTGATTGTACTTTGTTAATGCTATGTTACCTGAACTAAGTATCTTGACCTTTGGGAAGAATTTATAGTTTGATTTATACATGGGATAATGTTCTAGTTTGAGGAGAAAAGAAGGATGCCAATGGATGCACTTTAGAGAGGGTAAAATAATTTATGGAGAAGCAACTTAGATTCAACTCAGTTCATTCCGGATTTGTACTAGCTATTTTGTTTTCCCAAGTGTTGTTGTGTTATATGTGATTGTTCGGTATTCTTATTATTTTGTTTGTTGTTATGTTGCTTGCAGGTACAAGAAGAGGCATTCAAACATCCCTGCACATGTGTCACCCTGTTTCCGTGTCAAGGAAGGAGACCACGTTATCATTGGTCAATGCAGGTCAGTTGCTCTTGGAGCACTTTGGTTGATATTGTGTTATTTGTGTATATTTCTAACAGATCTCAGTGTTTAACTTGATCATATTTCCCTGATTATTATCCAGGCCTATCTCAAAGACAGTGAGGTTCAATGTGTTGAAGGTGATTCCAGCTGGAGCTGCTGCTGGTGGAAAGAAGCCTTTTGCCGGAATTTAACGTGTTTTTTGGATAGATATTGTGATGTAGCTAGGATCTATCACAGGGCTTGGAAATTAGTATTGTTTGCAGACCCTTGAATTTTGATACTTGAAGCATTTTCATGATTACTGAATACTATGTTTCTTTTGTTAAAATCATATTGGGAAATTGTAGTACAAACATCTTTATGGTATCAAATGTTTTGTCTTAGGACCTCCCGTAAGTTTTGGCAATATAGTTGCAATGACTCCCTTTCAATTATATTAGCGTTAGCATATAACTTTATACCACTAGCAAGGAAAACAGGTACTACAAACATATACAAGACAATTATTATAATTAAAAAAAAAAAAATTCACCTCATTTGCGTCACTCATTAAATAAACAAGTGACGCAAATACAACAGTTTTGTATTGTCTACTCAGTTATTTGCGTCACTCCTATATAAACAAGTGACGCAAATAACAAAAAAATGCATATATTGGAAGAGTCATTTGCGTCGCTTGTTTATGAAGGAGCGACGCAAATAACAAAAAAAGTTTATCCAAAGAGTCATTTGCGTCGCTTGTTTATAAAGGGGCGACGCAAATG
Organism: Chenopodium album; assembly: GCF_948465745.1. Lineage (NCBI taxonomy): Eukaryota > Viridiplantae > Streptophyta > Magnoliopsida > Caryophyllales > Amaranthaceae > Chenopodium > Chenopodium album. The sequence goes on from NC_137838.1 coordinate 77,590,324, forward strand.
ACTAAAAATAAGTTTATCAGAAAAGTCATTTGCGTCGCTCTTTTATAAAGGAGTGACGCAAATGACAAAAAATAAGTTTATAAAAAATTCATTTGCGTCGCTTGTTTATAAAGGAGCGACGCAAATGACAAAAAATAAGTTTATAAAAAAAGTCATTTGCGTCGCTTGTTTATAAAGGAGCGACGCAAATGACTCTTATTTGCGTCGCCCCTAGGAGCGACGCAAATGACTTAAAAGTCATTTGCGTCGCGAGCAGTTGCGTCGCTCATAGAAGCGACGCAAATACACTATAAATGAGCGACGCAAATAAGCCTTTTTCTACTAGTGCGAATATAACAACAACAGTGCAAAATAAACCCTAACTTAAGCATTACCAAAAATTATTGACTTCTCCATCCATATGTAAAATAACCACTCAAAACTCTCACTAATTCACTTACCAATCCACTAAAAACACTTCAAACTTCACAAAAAAATTGCAGAGACACCATGAAAAATACGTCTTGATTTACCTCCGAATATTAGAACATCTCCAGATTCTGAAATAATTTTTCACCCTCCATTTCTGCACATATAGAAATTAAAGCACCGCACAATCGAAGAAGCACTAAAATTCAACCCAAAAAATGAAAATAAATAGAACAATCTGGCCTACTTACCTTAAAACAATCTGGCCTCCATAACTAAACTTAAATTACATCAATCTTCAAAATCACCGTAGGATGGCTTCTCTTAACTCAAACTTACATCGATAACCAGACCCAAAACCCCAGTGTCCCCCCACCCCCCCTCCTCTCCCCCCCATTCACATGAACATGATATACCAATGAAGAATCCCCAGTACACCAACTTTATCACCTCCAAAAACTTTTCTCCCAACTAACTTGTCAATGGCATATCAAACAACACCATTAATGAAAATCCTAATCAACTTCAATATTTGAATCTCTTCAACCACTTTAGTCACTAAGATTGTATCAAAAAGCAGTCAATTCACCATTAAAAAGTACAGCTGAGATATAAATAACCCAGGCTACTTAAAAGGCTGAGAACCCCACTTACGTTCTTATGAACACTATAATAACACTATCAATGATCTCATCTTTTTACCTATTTATATTGTGACATTAACAACTAAAGCACTGTAAATGAAACATAAGATCAACTCAACCGCTCTATCAAGTATCCATAAAAAATCACAATAAATCCCGTCAAGAAAAGGAGATTTGTCCTGCTGCATATCAAAGTTAAAACCACTTCCTCACAAAATTCTCCTTAACCATTCCCAAGTGCGCAACCCATGAACCATATTTCCAAAAACATCTTGCACTCTCATTAGTCTCTAAGTCCCTACAATTAAAAGGGGGGGAAAAAAACCCTTTTAAGCAACTTAGAATGATTTTTTATCTCCTTCCAACTGTCAATCACATCAGTAGCATATTTTTTATCATAGAAAGCCTTCTCTTTGAAGAATAAGCTCCTCTAATTTTATTTTATTTTTCCGACAGTTTTATTTTCCCAAAACAGCTATCACTGTCATTAAAATCTCACTTTTCAGGCCCTTGATTCCCTAAAGAACCTTTTGTACCAGCTTATTCTCATATAAGTTCATTTCCAACCCTCCACCCCCCATCCCGCGACTTCACACTATAATCCACACTCATGATGATAATTGACAAAGCTACAATATAAGGCACGTTTGGCTGATCAATGATTGAATAAGAATAGCACTCACTCAACATGGCATACAAACAAAAATATAATTAGCCATGAAATAAATAAAAGAGCTCGAAACATAAAGGGTTTTGGAATGAACAATAAAATCTTATTTTATAAAAAAAAGGCAATGGCTGGTATTATGCTTGTCAATTTACAAGGTAACATAAACATGTACAGCATGACTCAACTTCAGACAATTTTAGAACAGTTAATGGGAATGAAAAGAACCTTTAAGTTATAACTTACCCATCTAATAGAAATCTTTCGCGGACGTCCATTAAGTGTGGGGACGTAAAAAGCCCGGTATGGAAGTCACAATTGCGTAATATGGACTCGGTAAAAGCACAAGTCGAACCCTATGCACATAGATAGACAAAATAATCATCATTTAACACAAGTTCATAGTTTTTCTCTTAATGACAAGAAAGATCAGAGTAATCCAACAGCTGACTTGTGAGAGACTACAATGCAGCCCGCTTAAAGACACTTTGTTATACAATTCAGTAATCCCAACAAACCACAAATGCAAATCACTTCAGAAATGCTCCCTCGGTTTCAAATTAATTGCAACGTTTTCATATAACACGGATATATGTTTCTGTATGAGTGTATGACACGTAGATATTCATTTAACAAATTCATTGTCTAATTAACATAAATGGATCGAAGACAAATACCTTTCCTTTGGTGCCAGCCACATGAATAACCTTCAACTTAGAAATTGGTTCTTCCAACTCCAATATCTGCGAAATCCCACACAAACCTAATATACATTATTACCCTAATAATTCCAAAATAAATCAATTTTGAGACAAAAAGATGTAAATCAAGCATAATAATAAAACTATATAACTTTAATATAATCATATGATCAACTAATTTAAGATAAAATGACATGAAAATTAACATAATAACAGAAGTATAACCTTAATATAATCAAACAGCAACTCAAAGCGATCACCGCTATTGCTCATCTCAGCACGAGTTCGAGTAGTAATCAAAGATGACAGCGCACTCATTGCCTCCTCATATAATCGAAGAAGCACTAAAATTCAACCCAAAAAATGAAAATAAATAGAACAAATAAACCCTTAAAATAGCGAAAAACAATAGAATAAATAAACCCAAAAAATCGAAAACAAATCGATCAAATAAACTCCTACTAAAAACGAAACAATTTCGCACAAATACACCCACAAAGATTCAACCAAAAACATTCGAAAACAACAGGAACATATTAATCTGCAGTTTGGTAATAAGAGTTTTGGAATGAGGGTCCCAAACCTGAATTAAAGTTTTTCATACCAAAACAATTAAAATAAAAAGGTTGTTTAATTTTATACACACAATACTTGGGATTGTATGTTAAATTATTTGTTACTGGTATTATCGACAGTTCTAGCTATATATTGATATATGGTTCATCTCAAATGCTTCATAATTTTAAACATTTAATTTTACATTAATATGATAATCTATTAATTGTTATAATTATATACTTTGAATTCTAACATAATTATCGGCAATGACGAAATACCCATGTAATTGATTTCCATTGTTTGTATTGATTCTGAACAAAGTTTGGGTCTTAAAATTTGACTATGGAGGAGGAAGGGGAGAGAGAAAGTACCTGCTCGGGGAGGTCTATGTTGTATGGAAAGGAGCCGCAAATGGCAGCGACATTGATTATTGGTTTTGCTGCTGCTGTTGCCGCCTCCATTCTTATAAGAGGAAAAATCTAATCGAATGGATGAACAAAAGAAATAAACAAAAAACAAATCATAAATTCTTTTGTTTGGTACCTCAGAAACTGCTCCAATGGAGGAGATAGAGAGTGGGAGCGCCGAGAGGAGAAGGAGAGAGAAAGATAGTGAGATGAGAAGAAGGAAGAAGCCTTAAGAGTTAAGAGAGAGAAGACAGCTGGCGACAGCCAGGCCACCAAAGAAACAAAACAATAAAGGGCAAAATCGGCAATTCAATGAATTCAAGGACATCTCTGTAATAGCACCAGCGGGTACTATTCATAAGCTACAGTTAAAACTTTTGCATTTTTATAAGGTTTAAGGATTAGCTACTACGGAGTATATCTCAACTTTTGCCTAAATTTCCTTTGTCTTTAATTTGTCTTTCTACCATATACTTCGGACTTTGTATATATACGAAGTATATGGAGTAGTAGTTAATACCATTAATGTTGTTTGTTTGGTTGTTTGACTTGCTTGTATCGCGGAGTGCAGAATGAGGACCTTGAGGAGGAATCGAACCCGGACATAGAGTTGCTTGAAATCTTGGAAAGAATTGAGAAATTAATTGAGCAATTAGGTCATGGCAAGACCAATTGGGCATCGGAAAAACAAGTCCTCAAAGAGCTTGATCATCTACATAGAAGGAGAGAGTTACTTGAGCCCGAAGTTAAACAAGCAAATGCTAAAAATCCGAAACCACCAAAAGGATACGAGTATTGGCGCTATGGATCTAAGTACGATTTGAAACGCAAAATTCGTGTAAGATTAAAATAAACTCTAACCAATTTTTGAAGTTGTAATAATCATCAGCTTAATCTTTTGATTGTTTTGATAATTTGATAATAAGTTTAAGTAACTAAGAATGATACCTTTTTTTTTTCTTTCACTAATTATATTGTGCCTATTGTTGTGTCAACATAGGAATCTTTGAAGGAAATCAGAAAACAGTACAATATCCATATTTTTGGAATGAACAAAAACAAAAAGAACACAAGCAAGAAATGCTTCAAATAGAGAAGCAACTTACAGCACTCGAAAAGAGATTCAAGGCTGTGAAGAAAAAGGAAGAAATGACCACTGCGTTTATTTTAAAACTTCAAACCCAAATAAAGGAGGTATTAATGCTAACTTATACTCCATCTGTCTCTATTTGTTCTTGTATTTTAACTTTTTTTTTTTTATATTCAAAGCCAAATAAATTTAGGTTTTTCCCTATTGATGTAAGAGTAATTTTGCAGATTGATCGAAATGATGAATATAGCAAATTACAAGGCAAGGTCAAAGAGTTTGCAAATAATACTAGTTAGTTGATAATAAGCAAACTAGTACTCTTCTTAGGCTCTAAGTACTTTCTCCGTTCTTATTAAACACGTTTTGATTTGTTTTTCGTGTGTATATGTTTAGATTGAGGGGTTCATTTCTAAATGGAGACGCGATGACACATTCATAGCTAACTATACACGAAGCATCCAACAATCCCTTGGCTTGCCAATCGAGGCTTGAGTAGCGACGGGAGACTGCTACAACCTACAAGTCCCTCATAAATGATTGCTTGATAAATTTGGGAGAAAAGGGTGTGATTCTATTCCAATCTATGGTATGTAATGTTCATTTCTTGTACAAGTTTATTTATTGTGTGACATACTAAATCTATAAATCTCATATATTAGACATGTTTGATTGTTGAACTTATTTGTATTCTGGTTAGATATATATCAATTTTTATAATATAATTATAGAAATTATACTAATTGAAATTATGCATTAACAAACATGAATATTATATTGTTACAAATAAAGCAAATGGATACTTCTTTCACAATTTGCTCCAAATAAACAGATTGTCTCTATAGTTCCATTGAGACATGAATTCGTCGAACTAATCTTGTTCATGAAGAAAACACAAAATATTTAGTGACATTAAATAGGAAATATTGTAATAAAATTAGGATTACCAATATTTAGTGACCATATTAATATATTATATGTCATACCTGATCATTAAGCTGCTTCTCGGCTGATAAAATGAATTCGTTCACCTTTGCTCTCTTTTGGTTAATTTTAGCCAGTTTTTCTTCCAAAGACGTAATTTCCTTTGTTATCGCAACCTTATTTCGTTTCACTATTCTTTCTTTCTCTTGTCGATTTTTTACTTCTTTCAAACCCTCCTATAATAGACATATAAAATCGCCAAATATTTAATAAAAAATGGCACGGATTACTTTCTAGTGCCCAGGAGAAATAAAACACTTATTTAAAAAACAGAGGGAGTATGAAGTAACTAATTATAACTCGTAGCTAAACATGTAAAGGAATTGTACTCGTAAAGGATGATGTAATTATGCATGTATTGAAGAAAACGGGATTTCAACACAAGAAAATATGCCAACAACTTGTAACTATATATTAATAATAACAAAAAGAAAAAAAAAATGTAAAAAGAATTTGGAAGTTTATAATCTTACCTGAATAAGGTGTTGTAGTTGTATTACTTGTACATTATTACTTGTTGATTTGTCAAATTTATATAATTTCTCCTTTCTTGTTTGTAATTTTTTAAACTCTTTAATTATCCTTCTTTCATTGGATATATTTTTACTCCCATGAGTAAATTTATAGCATAACTTTTGAATCTTTTTATCAATGTTTATAGATTCGAGTTCTAGTTCCAATTCCGGATCCCAATCCTATCAATAAAACATAGAAAGTTATAGTAAGCAAGTATGTGTAACAATATGTTCTCAAAAGTACGTGTAACAATATAGAAGTATATGCCTTCAATTCATTTTTTTAATGACTTCAAAAAAAAAAAAAAAAAAAAAAAAAAAAAAATCAATTCTTACGTTACATTCGGGGAAATGAATCTGAATTTCCCTTTTCCATTGCTCAATGTCTCTCCTTATACCGTGCACACTAGTCCACCTCAACTCCTTACTTTCTTCGAGTATTCTATCCTGCAAGCAAAATTACATATTAGCAACTAATAATAATAACAATAAATTCTTCAAAAAATAAGAATAACAATATACGTAGTATAAAGGTTGCAAAATTTAAAAAATTTATCTTCAAAAAAAAAAAAAAAAAAACAAACAAACAAAATTTTGATGCATGTACATACCTTCAAAGTGCCTATTTTATCCAAAATGATACTTTTTTCCTTGTGCAATTTATTGGTTAACTCCTTGGCCCTCTGGATTTTTGCTTTCAATGCTGGAAATTTTACAAAATAAAGTTGATGGAAGTTTTTTGTTGACTCGTTACTACTATGTAGTAATTTCTCCTCTTCCTCTTCCTCTTCATCGTTCTCATCCTCGTCTTCATCCTTGTTAATAATCATGCTATTTGTTGCAAGAAGATTGCTAGTATTTTTTGGCTTTAATGAAGATTGAATAAGGTTAGCTTGAATTTCTTCCATTATGAATAAGATTAATGGTAAGATTGATGATAAAGAGAATTTTTTTCAAAAATAAATAAATAAATTAAATTAAGGTGAATATGAAATGGGGAATGACGGCCTAAGGTTGCCTTAGAAACTTATATAGTGCATGAACCAAATGGGATTTGGATGTGGGAACATTATTGTTGTAGAGAATAAAATATGTTTTCTACAAAAAAAAAAATTGAGAATATTTAACTCTAATAAAATGGACTGAATGAGCTGGGACTTGCAGTTCAAGGCAAGTAATTAAGTCATTAGTCAACGATCTGGAAGGATTAATTTATTCTTGTAAATCATGAAGAATAAAAAGCAATTTTTTTTTAAGGGAATGACTAATGAGCTACCAAGTTGCAACGACCATCATGTGTAGCCACAAACGTGGGAAACTACTCGTTGTGATTATGGGTGGTAGTTCGGATAATCGGATTGGATCCGATATGGCCGGGTCGAGTCGGGTAAATTTTTAAAGTTGAATTATACTAAATTATTATGTCCGCGCGAGTCCAAATCTGAAACGGATATTTTTCGGATCAGGTCGGGTCGAGTGTGCTTTTGACACCTCTAGTTGTGATACTCGTTGCCCGCCATTACAGGGATTTATACACAAATGGTATGACCAAGAAAATATTGATACCATTGCTTCAGCGAGAAGACAAGCCAAGTTGATTGCCAAGCAAATTCAACCAGGCATTGATGTTGTGATACTATAAAAGCTAGATTGACCTCCTTTAATGTTTGTTTGTTTTGGAAATGACCTCCTTTAATGGATTTTTGATAAACTTCAAAATAATTAGTGTTAATAGTAACGTCCACAAGCTAGATAATTAGTGCTTATATAATAGTTTTATCACCAAAATAATATCTAGATTATAACTTCAATAATTCAAAAGCAAGTCTATTTGGCAGCCTTGTGATTTTGCCTTCTCTAGTTTTAGAACCGACTCCACTTGTCTTCATATAATTTCTGCAAAAAGACAAGGTAACACACAAGTAAGGAGGTAATCAACAAGCATGTATCCGAAGAACAACAAAATCTTCATTAAAAAAAAAAAAAAAAATGGTCAAATGTTAATTTTAAGAACAAATAAAGTTAAAACGACGGCTCACTATGATTTAAAAATGTTCAAATGTATACACGTAACAATACACATAGAAAGACATACGAGTTATAAAAATATATCTGAGCTCGAGTCTTCTTGATTTTCTCTTATGTTCATAGCAGCTAACTGATTTGTCAAGCAACATTCTGCAGGATCATCAGCCATAAGAGGTGTGCTATAAACCATGTACGACGATTGACGTGGCCATGACATCGGTACAACCAAGTTCCTGTAACATATACACACAAGTATATAGGCCAAAAATAAGTATGACATTGCCTTAAAACCATACCATATTTGCGAAAAAATATATATATATATATATACTTCGTATATGTAAGGCATACATACCCTTCAATGTTCTTGTACTTGCAACGATTCATAAAGTTCACAGTAAATCTTCCAAACAGAACACTAAGATTTTTAGCAAGATTAGGAATCTTGGAAATTTGTAATATATCCCAAACCTTGATAACTTGAATGTAACTTGTTTATTCCTTAAGAATGTCAACAGTCCAAGCAAGATTTAGCTTCTCATCAACCTTGTATAGCTCCAACAATTCAGTAGCCGCGCCATAATCATTGCCAGCCACATTCATCAGTAGTTTTACATCAGAGTTGGACTGACGCCAGCCATCAGAGATCTTGTGCAGCATTTCCTTAACTCGCTTTTGTACCTCAATGTTGTTTATGCTTGTTATAGACATCCTAAATTCGTCACTAAACTTAACCTGCATATAGACATACATATAAATATATATATATATATATAGTTAAAACTCGATTTTAACAATCTGAACTGCCCTTTTATTTCCTGTAAATATATTACAGCTAGACTATTACTGATGAATTTTACCTTCCATCTTGCTTTTTCAAGTTTTAGATACCGAAAAAAGTTGGGTTTTCCAGCTAATGTAGCTTGGTTAAGGTCTAAATCATCATCTGCATTATAAAAACACCCTAGAGTCTTGGCATCGAACACAAGGTTCTTCCACACCGATCCACTATTGCCTAAAGTACTCCCGCTCCCAACAATCCACAGACAGTACCTACATGTTTTACACCAAAATTGAACTAGAGTAAACAAAAAGGCTATCATTAAGTTTACAGTTTACCAAAGTAGAGTACTACATTACTTGATCATATTTTCGGAAGCTATTAACATGTAGTCATACCTTGCCCTGGTGAGGGCTACATTTGTTCTCTGACAATTTGAAAGAAACCCAACTGATCCATTTCCATTACATCGAACAGTTGAAATTATTATGATATCCTCTTCACCACCTTGAAATCCATCAACAGAACGAATATTGATGCAGAAATTTTCCTTATGTTTTATGTATTTCTTCCCTAGTTTTTCTTGAAGTAAACCTACTTGACCCTTGTAAGGTGATATTACTCCCACTGTCACCTTCTGGTTTGTAACGCGATAATAGTCTGCATACATATTATCAGTTTACAAGTTGTAAGTTTTGACTATGCACCGTGTTATTTAAAAATGGCGAAACTAGCTTTGATTAAATCATACCTTTAAAGAGCTTTGCAATAATATGATCAATAACAGTAGCTTCCTCCATATTTCTTGGGCTATGTCCTTTGAAGAAATTCTCTTTTCCATTAGACACATTGATAAAAGAATATGATCCAAACATAGCTTCCTTAAGGAATTTTTTTGCATAGCTTATTTCTTTGACATTTGGTGCATCTACAATCTTGTTCTCATAAAACTCTTTATTCGGAAACGAGCTTATGGAAGGATGCATCCTGTACTGTATGTTGAGAAGGTGCTTCTTCTTCCCTAATGTTGCAATTCGTTGGAACAAGCTCCTTCCAAACTTCATCTTTTCCAACACCTAAAAAATAAGTGAATTCTGAGTTTTACAGGTTAAAAAGCAGGGGAATTCTAAGCAGATATATGTAATAGTAGTGTAAGAACAATAGAACATGTAACAGCTGACCTTGCTCTGAACCATGGCAGGAAGCTGTCGATCATCTCCTATGAGAATCGCGACTCTAAGACCAGGAATCTGTAAAGGAATGGCTGACTCACATTCTTTAAGCTGTGCAGCTTCATCAATGACCACCATCTCAACTCGAGTTTTCACTTTAATCGAGCTTGAAGCAGTACAGAAGATCAAACGCCCGTTTTCTAAGCAAAAATCCTTTATTTTTCCAGTTATATTAGGCTTAGGAAATTGTTCTTGAAGCAATTTCAGTACAGGTAAGATGTCTGCCTTTTTTGTCAGAATCAGTTCAGAGTACTGACAACCATTTTTTCTAGCATATTCAAGGACTTTCCTAAGCAGATCAACAAGTTTAATCATCTGTTTCGCGACATCTAATGGTAAACACGACGTTGGTAAGTGAGTACAGAGATTCTCTGAGCAAAATACTAATTGATTAGCTAAAGAGCAAAACTTATTTCTCACAAACTCCTCAAATGTTAAATTAAACTTCTTCAATCTTTGTTACATCATTACTAGCTTCACCATCCTCTTTCGAATACTTATCTTGGCTATTAGTCCTATTACCTTTTCGGCTCTTCTTGTTTTCCTTCTTGCTCGCTTTCAAGGACTTGTCAATAACTTCCTTCCATTTCTTGGCACGACTCCTAGCCCCTTCCTCTTTGTCTACACTCGCGGCTTCCACCTTAGCACTACATACATTTTCATCATTACTCTCGGAATTCTCATCAACTTCCTTATCACTATCATTCCCTTTATTATCCGGTACCAAGTAAGAATTATACAAAGCTTGAGGGTCTTCGAGCAAAGATATCATCGATACCAGACTATAAGTCCAACCTTTAGTAGGTTTAAGACATTCATCAATGATTTCCACTCGATTCTTAAGAAATATGTCTAGGAGATCCTCGTGATCATTGATCTTCATTCTTTCCTCATTTCCGAACAATACTATGTCTCCCATTCCATAAGTGTCGTAGACAAGCGACTTAACGAATAGCCTCATAAGCCTCTCAGCAACCTGAACTACTGCTATATTTGTAGGAGCACAAGTAAGTGTCCTGCACTTTAACTTAAGTTGTAAAGATAAAAGCGAAGCAACTGTTTTCGTTTTTCCTGTCCCAGGAGGACCCCAAATCAGCTTCACATTGTACATTTGATGCAGACATTTTCTCAAAGAAATACTGCTCAGAACAGCTTTTTTCTGAGACTCATCTAATCCGAGTGAGCCGGTTAGATCAGACAATCCTTCATTTGATATACAAAGGAACAATCATCATCGACCTGATTTTATAACACCATATCATCAATCAATTCAAAGGGAAATTAAAAACATAAATTTATTAACTTAAGTTTCAGAAAAAAAACAGGAAAAAATAGCAGGATTATTTACTTACAGCAGAGTTGTACTGCAGCACCTTCTGAATCAGGCCTAAATTCGCGCTTTTAGGATCAGGATGAAGTGCAGCCCATATTCTCATATTGGTTGTCATATTCATCAAGTATGTAACAAAAAGCCTCTCATTATTCTTCTCATTCAATCTCTGACGATCAATATTTTCAGATGACAGTATCTCGATTACAGGTGAATCTTCTTCAGTCCTCGAAACAAATGCAATATGAACTGATTTATCAAATCTGATTAAATCTTCAATACTTCTAGGCCTCCTGTTTGTTACAGCAAATATGTCACCAGATTGAGGCTCGTAGTAATATCGATTGTTATAATTTTCATCATCAGTTATCGGTTTGGTAAGAATGTCATAGATGAATCTTTTTTTAGAGGGCTTGTAATGCTTGGACAACCAAATGTGTGATATTTCACATACAGGGGATTGAGCAACTGACTCTAACCCGGAACAGTAATCAGCGCGAGTCTCTTCTATAAGTGGCATCTTGAATGAGCTTAAGTAGTGTGTACTTGATACGAAAATGTCTGGTATTTTCTTAACCTGTAAGTTTATTATTGAGTATTTTATATACGAAGATTGAAAATTCATGAAATAATTACACATAATTACAAATTATCATTGTAATTGTAGCTAAACCAATAAAACAATGTTATTAAAAATGTTATTCTGAAACGGAAGGAGTTATTTAAAACAAATTAAAGTGGCGAAGATAATAGTGTAATGAACAAAGATTATTTAGCATAGGATAGTACGCGCACACAAACACGTACACACGAATAAACCAAAAGACAAAGTAAAATATAAAAATACCTTGTCTTTGAAGAGACTATTGTTAAGAACATCTTTGATTGACCAAGAGAACACCAATTCAAGAAGTTGTTTGTCAGGGCATTTATCTTTCTTTGTAGTTTTGGACTTCTCCATTTTTTTTGCTTAGTGTGTTAATTTTTTTCAATAAAAAGGAAGAATGGAAGAAATTATGAATGAAAATAAAAAAACTTCTTGAAAAATCAAATATAAATTGAGGATAATCCAAAGATAATTTTATATTGGTATTAGTAGATGAAAAGGCATGAGATGCTATATATAATAAGAGGAATTAATAAAGACTTGGAAGTTAAAATGACAAGCAAGACTCATGCAATGCACGTCGTAGCCTAGGGGATATCAAAGAACTTTTCAATTTCTGATGTAGCTTTGCTTGGGAATTATTATCTCTTTTGATTAATTTCAACCATCATCTTCAATAAAAAATTAATTTTTTTTTGAAAACTTTAGATATTCCTTTGTACGCATCTAGTACAGTTATTGTACTCGTACAAGTTTGAGTAAAGTAAAAATTTTAATACGCGTACTATTACGTAGTTAAAGGTGTTATTGTTTAATGTATGCAATAGAAGCAGAGCAATATTAAAATTAAACAAGACGAACAAGATTAAACACAGGGAATACAACTATATAAACATAAATAATACAGTGTGATTTGTGTTTTGTAGTAGACAAATAGCACATACATATATAGTAGTATAGTACGGACATTACAATTTTTCCTTCCCCCAAAAAAAAAAGTTTCTTAGGCGCGCTTAGCTTAAGTGCTTGTGTTAAATTTCTTCGGGTACGTGGACCGTGTACTTGTTAAAATAATGCTACACGGTTGCATAACATAAATCCATGCGACCGACTTTATAGAAATCAAGTTCCAATCCAATACCAAAGTTATTATATTGTGCCGGTACTTTGAAGCTATAACAACATTCTTCCATCACAACATAAGTCTCGATTGGCAAGGGATAGCTGAATACTTCTAATATAATTAGCTCGAAATTCGTTGTCATTTGTCCATCTAGACATGAATTCTTCAATCTGATTGAACATGTATATACAAGGAACCAACAAATCAAATATAGCTAAAACATCTATCCAAGTAAAAATTTGAAAAAAAGAAAAAAGGAAAAAGAAAAAGAAAAAAAAAAACAAAACTTATTTAAGCACTAACCTCTTTAAGGGACAATTTTTCAAGGGTGACTAATTTTTTCTCTGTTGCAAGCTCTTGCACCTTCTTTTGTAGTTTGCAATATTTTTCATAAAGAGCAATCTGCCAGAATAAGCATGTATAATTATTGTTTAATTAAGTTTTATCAATAGAATATTAGGTAATTTGATGTAATAATGCTAAGAAAATTTACTACTAACATACACAAATATACCTGCTTGTTTACTTGGAATTCAAGAGCTAAAAGGCAATCTTTTGTTTTTTGTTCCTCTTGTTTTAAAATGTTGTATTTCTTCTCAAGAGACGAAATTTGTTTCTCTAATTCAACCATTTGTGGTATGCGCTGCATTTTTGCAACCTTCTCTTGTTCTTCATGCTCTTTGATTTCCTTCAAACAACTCTATATATGTTGAGACAATGAGTAAACTTCATCACAAAAGTATTGTCATGCAATCTGTTTATGGCTTAATCCAAGAACGCGACTTAATGCAATAATTTAGGCTATGTTTAGTTCACCTTATTATTTACTTCGTGTCCCTTACTTCATAGCATATTAGAAAAAAATTAAAAGTATATCAGGTCAGAAAAATAATGTTGAAACTTGAAACATACTTTTTCTTCTTTATTTTATGTGGAATATTTTATACCTAAATAGTTTAATTCTCTTTATAAAAAAATTATGAAAAATTACAAATTTAAAAATTGTAAATACAAATCTGTTAAAACTCCATTTAATATTGTTTTCCTTACCATTTATCTTACATATAAAGTCAAAGTATAGTTAAATAAAACAATTTAATCACATTAGATTAAAAAAAAAAAAATTCAAATCATATCCGATTAAAATAAAATAAGATGAGCTACACATAACCTTAATAAAGAGAATATGTTCATTCTTAATAAGAAAAACTTACACAAAGGTGTTGTTTCAACTCATACTTATTCATAAAATCATAGTACCAATAGAGGTAACGGGGTCGTCTCTCTATTGATTTCGGAATTTTGGGTTCAGCTTCTTTAATTTTGCCATCAAGTAGCACCTCCCTCCTTTGGAGATGCTCAAGCTCTTTCAAGATTTGCTTCTCTTTCACCCATTTCGTCTTCCCATGACCTAATTGCTCGACCAATCTCGGAATTTTTCTCTTTATTTCAACCAACTCTGTCTTTGGGTTCGATTCTTTTACCTCTAGGTTTTCATTCTGTATACATGTACTTAATATATTAGCCTAATAACGAACCACGTACAATTATTATTACGGCAATATCATGCAAGAAAGTATCAAACGTAGAATTACTTTTTTTTTAAAAAAATATAAGTAGACATGCATGTAGAATTGTTTAAAAAGAGCTAACGTAGTTGAAAATATGGATGTAAATTGAAATCTATTTACTCCGTATTTTCTACAGAGTAATTATTGATGATGAAAGATTAAAAATGTTACAAAACTTTGCAAATAGCCGCCTAATCAATGAAGAAAGTTATATGTTTTTACGTACCAATTCCACATCTATCTAATTTGTATTTAAGAAACCCATTAATATTATTATTTATTTATGTAAAGTACTCCCTCCGTCCCTAAATTACATTCCTCCTTTCTATTTTTGGTAAGTTTTTTTTTAATAAATCAACTCTCTTTTTCTGTTTTATATTTAATGCTTTCTCACTCATCCTTACCTAATCTTACTCATAATCCTTGTGCCAAATTACAATGAATATGATTGGTTAAAAATTTTCAATTAGGAGCATGTGATTGGTCCTTTTTTTTTTTTTTCAAAGGATTGATGACATGTCATGAGTAATAACTAATCTATCTTTGTACTTCCCATTGCATTATCTAATTATTGTTATTTGTCTTATTCTTTCCTCCTTAATTCCCGTGTAAATTTCCAAAGAGAAATGTAATTTAGGGACGGAGGGAGTATAATGAATAAAACTTACCTCTTTCCCTACTGATAAAGTTGACACATACTTAAGTTTTGAGTATGGTTGGCTATTCAAATTACTCTGTACTTTTTTTTAAAGTGTACATAATATTCAATCATGATGTTTTATAAAAATTTTAGTCAAATTTGATACATCCTATCCTATATATTTGACGAAAAATTAAATAATTATTATATGTATTCATTAAAAAATATTACTACATTTTCATTTGCTTATAAATACAATTGAGCATTTACCTTCTAAATTTAATGTTATCAATCTTACAAAATTAAAATGATTCGGGGCATCGTCCGAGCAATAATTAGTTTAACTACTTAAATACATGTCAATTGTAATTAGCTACTTATAAAATATCTTAGTAATAATATCTAAAATATGAAATTATTAATTTACTCCGTATTATCTTGTAATCTTGTATGGATTTCTTTGCACCAAAGGGAAAAAAAAAAAAAAAGTTTACTTATGGAAACTACTTATTATTACGGAGTACTAATCTTATCTACTTATTACTAAGACAATTACTAATGACGGTTGACTTGTTAGACTTAAATCAATTTTTATAAATAGGAAACTTTTATTTATCCCCTTAAAAATATATAATTACGCGTTACGCATAGTCCAAATTTGTGTTATAAATAGGCCAATTAATTTGCGCTAGAATTTCATACACAATAATACTCCTTCAATCCTTCTTTGTTAAACCCTTGGTGTTCTTACGTACAGAAATTATAATGGCTAAATTCAGTAAAATTCTGAGTAAAATGGCATCATTGAGTTGTGTTTCGCATCCTAAGAAATCAGAAAGCAGCATCAAGAAGAAGAAGATCAAAACCACTACGTCTTCAACACCGGCTTCTTCTACTAAAGGTGTCGCGGCTAATCAAGGCGTTGCAACGATAACTCCGGTGAATCACCAAGGCCGCGACAACTCGCCGTGTCTTCCCAATAATCGAGTTGTTATGCCCTCGTATTGTCACAAATTTAGTGCTCGGATATTGAGTAGTGAGTATTAGCTTAATTAGCATGCATGTGCATGACTTTCTTCAAGTCATTAAGTGTAATTAATTAGTTTGGATAATGTTCTTAATCGATATCTTAAGCATTATGTTGGTGTACATAATTAGGAAAATATTTTGTAAGCAGAAATTTGTTATTAATCAAATTTAACTTTTGAACTTGGTGCATAAGGTGTTTTGTTGGTTTGTTATTATTTACTCGTATAATTTTAGGAATCATTATGAGGTTTTTGTTTCTTGATTTTTGGCTTAACAACCGATCGATAGTTTGATGAATAATCTAGCTAATAAGGTTTAAGTCAAGTCATGTTTGGACATTTAGGTTGATTTCGAGTTGAGTCTTATTCAATTCGATCCAATTACCAAAATTATTCCCAATTTATAATCTTATAATGATAGAATAATAATTATCAAACATTGATTGCTTAGGTTAACATCAAATTCAAGTTAATAAAATTGATTATGAATCAAGTTTAGCTAGTAAGTCATATTGAATTTAATTATCAATGAAAATAATAATTATTAGACATACTTATTGTTGGATCAGTGATAAAAAATTAAGTCAAGTCAAATTCAGTTAATGTAACTTCATAATTTCATACGGAGTAGTATAATTTCATAGTGTAGGTGTTAAGTCGACTATAGTAATTAGTTCCTAAAAGGAAAAACAACACTATTAGTAAAAAATAAAACACCAAGAATTGATCAATCCTATTAGTTGTGCTAGCTATATCACAATATTATTTAAAAATACAATATTTAAAAATATGTAGATTTTAGGTTAAGAGAATGATAAATTATTCAAGAGAATATATAAATACTTCTCAATCTTTAACCTTTTAGTACGTATTGTACAAATCCATACCTATTATAGTTAATTAAATTTCATATATTGATGTATAATTATATAGCAACGTTTATTTGTTTTCCAATTACTATAACAAGCTACGAGACACACGTTACGCGTGTACATTATAGGAAATTTATTAATTTACTCATAATATTGTTATTGTGGATTTTTTCGAATTTCAATACTTACATAAACTTTAAATTTAAGAATGAATTTTTTTTTTTTTGTCAATAGGACATCCACTCCACTTCATGTACCTCAGTTAATAACCTTAAAAAATATTGTTGATCGTTGAGTTTTTATATAAAAGATTGAAAGCTATAGAGTAAAACATCTACGGTAATAGTACGTATATAGATTAGATTGATGTATAATTTTCCCTTTTATTTTTTCTAGGAAAATTTGCAAATTACCACCCAAAAATAGGTCCATTTTCTAAATAACCACCCATTAAAAATTTTATTTTAAATTACCACCCACTAAAATATTTAATTACGCAGATTACCACCTTTTTCAATTTTCCGTTTGATTTCAGGTGTGTGGGGCCCATATAACGGCTATTAACGGCTAGTTGATGCTTCCAAAATAAATTCCTCCCGATTTTTTCTTTTAAAACATATCTCCCACCCCCCCCCTTTGGGATTTATACTCCAAATTCTCCCCAATTTACACGAATTTCACCCCCTGGTAATTGCAGAAGTTTCGCAAGAAATTTCAGAGGCTAATTCGCATCAGGTAAAGTATTTCAATCTTTAAATTTAGGGTTCTTATTGTGCTTAAATTGGGGAAGACTGATTGAATAGTTGATTAGGGTTTATATTTTCGCAAATTAGGATTCTTATTGTATTTGAATCGGGGGAAATTGGGTGTTTAGTTAATTAGGGTTCATGTTCTTTGCCCAATTGTGTTTTTCTCTATGAATTGGGGGTTCTTACCTCTGATGTCGCCATTGACAGCAAGCAATGTCAGGTGATGAACTCAGCACGTGGTCCCTAGTAAAACGCCCTAAAGATGGCGACTTTCGCAAAGAACCTTCACGCAAAACCCCAATTACAAAGTGCAAGTTTTATATGAACTGAAACTAATTTAGGGTTTAATCTCCAATTTTGGATCCTAATCTGAAGAGTGGGTGAGAATTTATGGAGATGGGCGAATTTGCAGAGAGAATGGAATGAGAGAATTGACAGAGGAGAAGTCTTCAGTAGCATGCAATAGTGAAGTCGACAAAAAAGAAAAAAAAAATAAGGAGGGAAGTAACGACTGTGGGCCCCACACACCTGAAATCAAACGGAAAATTGAAAAAGGTGGTAATCTGCGTAATTAAATATTTTAGTGGGTGGTAATTTAAAATAAAATTTTTAATGGGTGGTTATTTAGAAAATGGACCTATTTTTGGGTGGTAATTTGCAAATTTTCCTTTTTTCTAATAAATTTTAAGGTTTTTTTTCCCTTTATAACGTAGATTTTTTTGAGGGATTTATATTGGTATTAATTCCTTTTTTTTTTTTAATAAAATCATAATATAGTTATCTTTTAAATAAGTTTAACGTGGTTTTTATCAATAAAGTAAATGTGGTTTGTGGTTAGTTACATTTTTTTTATTTATGAAAAGTAGATAATTTTTATGGTTAGTGGGTAGTTAGTTTTTAGTTTTGTTTTTTTATTTGAAAGAATAGATATATTTTTTTTTTTGGAGTAGTTATGAATGTTTTTTTTTTTTAAAAAAAATTATTAATTAATGTATAAGTAATTTTGTAAATTGAGAAGGGCATTTTGGGGAAAGACAAATTTATCACCCAAAAGGCCCTTTCTCTTTATATAGTAGTATAGATATATCCCACATTTGCAACCCATCATTTTTTTTTGAAAGGGGGAGATTAAAATTCATTAATAATAAGCCATACGGCACTTACATAAGAGATCGTAATCGAACAATACAGAGACAACAGAACCAATTACAAGTTCGAAATAAAGGAAACTACAATTGCATGCGCAAAATGACATTCTTAAATACCCTTGGCTCATATAACGCTGTCCTATGCAGCCTCTTGCAAGGGGGTCTGGCAATATGTTGCAGTTTCTGACATGAACCTTCATTGACTCAGAATCCCGTACTCCTCGACCAGAAATCAGACTTGGTACCATACACTTCGCCATTGACAATACAATCTCTAATTCAAACACGGACCCTAGCTTGGAAGCGTAACCCTTTAGCACAAACCAACAGAAGATCAAACCAAAGCCCCAAAGCCAAAACACCCGGTTCAAATCATGCACCAGAAGATCGGCACACCGATCTGCACACCCCATAGCACACAAACGCACCACACAAAAAGCAAAAATAACAAACCCTAAAGAACAACACACACAACGACTAAAATAAGAAAAAGACGGAAAATTAAAAACGAGGCCTACTAACGAAACCCTAGCAAAAGACCCCGCAACCAATCCTAGAACCACCATCCAAGCACCGTGGTTCACCAACCCGACCCACAAACCACCGTACAAGGAAGCCCGACCCGCAGGAACCCACCCGAGAAGCCCAAACCCCACACAACCTTGAACCGCGGCAACGACGTCTGGAAACACCAGACTGAGACCGGCCCTACGCGAGGGACTTAGAGGAAACACCCTCCCCGTTCTCCTGCAACACGTCGCGATGACGACGGCCACGGCGGTGGAGCAGAGACACGGCGGGGAAGCGGGGAAAAAGAACGGTGGCAAGCCGGCAACAAGGCCGGTGAGGGATAGCGGCGGCCGGAAAGTGAAAGCGGCGCCAAAAGCTAGGACGACCGGACAAAAAACCAAAGCAAAAAAAGAAAAAGACACCTCTAGGAGGTAGATCGGAGGCTCGCCGACATAATGGCATGGGCGGTGAGCCTCACACCCGCCGGCGAGCCTCATGGCCGGAGCGAAGAAGAGAAGACGGTTGGGGGGTTTTTTGGGGGGAGAGAGAGAGAGAGAGAGAGAGCGTTTTTCTTTTTTATTTGTATTGGATTATCACTAAAAATATATTTGCAACCCATCATATATCTCCTGGATTGTCACATTTAATTGACCTCCACGGATGACTTAAATTAATTTTCATTATTTATATAAACTTATTTTTTCTAAATTAAACTTAATTAAAAATATTATTTTCTCTATTGACATGTGAAACTTGTATGTACTATCTGTTAAAAATATTACTCATACACCCATCAAAAAAAAAAAATATTACTCATACATTATTAAAATTATTTTGTATAAGTGATAATAAATATTATTACTACATAGCATCTTAGTAGTAATTTAAAATATGAAATTAAATTTTGTCTACATTATTAATTTATTATCTTGTATGGCTTTCTTAGAACCAAAAAAATAAAAAATTTTAATCTTATCTACCAAGATAATACGGAGTACTAAATTACTAAAGATGGTTGAGTACTATTGGACTTACAACAATTTTTATAAAATAAGAAACTGTTCTTTATCTTCTTACAAAGTATCCTTAAGATATGAAATCATGTATTAGTAGAATTTTATTACAACCGACTTTCCATAAAATTACGCGTAATGTAGTCCAAATATGTGTATAATTGTATAAATAGGCCAAATTTTTGACGCTAGAGTTTCATACACAATACTCGTTCTTTGTTAATCTTAACTTTTTCTTGGGGTTGTTACGAAAAGAAGTACTAATGGCTAACCTAAGTAATGTTGTTCATAGTATTATGAGCAAAATGGCATCATTAAGTTGTGTTTATCGTCCTAATAAGAAATCGGGAAGCAGGATCAAGAATAAGCATATCAAAACAACATCTTCAACACCGGCTTCTTCTAATCAAGGTGTCGCGGCTAATCATCAAGGTGTTGTTGCAATTACTCAGGCGAATCACCAAGGCGGCGACAACTCGTGTCATCCCAATAATGTCCCTGCTCGAGTAGCTATGCCCTCTTATTGTCACAAATTTAGTTCTAGGATATTGAATAATATGTATTAGCTTAATTAGCATGACTTTCTTTAAGTCATTAAGTGTAATTAACTAGTTTGAATAATGTTTTAATTCGATCTCTTAAGCATTATGTTGGTGTATGTACTTAGGAAAATATTTTGTAAGCACATATTTGTTATTAATCAAATCTAACTTTTGAGTTTTGACTTACTTTTGGATGCATGAGGTTTTTTGTTTTTCTTGATATTTGGCTTAACAATCGAGTTGTTTGGATTATCAAGGTTTAAGTACAAGTCATGTTTGGATGTTTATGTTGATTTTGAATTGAGTCAAATTCGATTCAATTACCAAAACTATTCCCAAATTATAGTCTTATTATATAATAATAATAATAATAATAATAATAATAATAATAATAATAAATACTCCGTATCGAACAATGATTGCTTAAGTCAACATCAAATTCAAGTTATGTGATTTTAAGTTAAATTTTGGTAATAGGTTAAGAATTTTAGTGTAATATAATTGATTATATATGAATCAAATTTTGCTAGTGAGTCATATGAATTCAATTGTCAATAGGCTAATCTAGTGAAATTAATAATTAATAAACACATTAATTATTATTGTTGTATCAGTGAACAAAACTAAGTAAAGTCAAATTCAGTTTATGTAACTTCATAATTTCATAGTGTAGGTGTTAAGTCGAAGTTGTTTGCTCTTTAATAAACAATACTCCTTAGTAATTATTAGTTCCTAATAGGAAATACAACATTATTAGTAAAAAATAAAACACGAAGAATTGATCAATACGGTCATACGGAGTACTATTAGTTGTGCTATATCACATGCATGTGGAATTTGTATGTACTATCTCTTAAAAATATTACTCATAAATTATTAGGATTTTTTTGTAAAAATATTACTCATAAATTATTAGGATTTTTTTGTATAAGTGATGATAAATATTATTCCACTACATACGTACTACGGAGTACTTAAATACATTTTGATTATTTCTCTAAAAAAAATAAATATAAATTAAAGTTACAGAATTGAATATCAACCAAAAATAAATAAATAAATAAATAAAATGAAATGCTTACAATGCTTTCAGGCCATTGCTTGTGAAGAAACTCGCGGCAGCATTCAAAACTTCGAATTAGCACTTCGGCTTTGTAATTTCTTGTATGAATATCTAATCTCAAGGATTCTAATTCATGCTGCATAAAATCAATTAACTACTCATTAGTTTATTACTTGTATTATTATAGTAATTTAGTAATTAAATATTATTGTATGTCTCTAGCAAAGGGGAGCTTTTATCAAGGCCATTCAGAGCCCGGCCTCTTGTATTTTATTAGCTATTAAACTTAATAATGTTATTTTACCGATTGGTATCAAATATTGGGACATAGTGATTAGTTTTGAGTAAGGGATAGAATATTCATATCCTGATCCCTTTAATATTTTCGACTAAGATCCACTATTAGCAATGGGTGAAGATATGTCCTAAGAATGATTACTGAATCTAGGCAACTTGCTTCTACATTGACACAACTCTATTATTAAGGTATAAATTAGGAAAAATTGAAAAGAATAACCTCATTTTTTATCGGTGTGCTCAAAACGAGGATAAGTGGGATAATTAAAAATAGGAAAAAGATACCCGCATATAAGAAGCTAAAAATAGAAATAATTTATACTCCCTCTGTTTTATAATATTAGTCTCATATACGGATAACTATTTAGGTGTTTTTAAAAGATCTATCCATATTGAATATATTTATAACCTTTTTTTTTTTTTTTGGAATTAATTGGTTGTGGATTGATGGCATGACTCTAAGTAAGGAAATATTTACCTTAAATTATGCAATTATAACTTGTGCTTTTCTAATAAAAAATCAATAAAGTTAAATAAGGTAAACTTATTATGAATTATGTTGTACGGAGTACTTTTTAATTCCAAATATATTTCTTTTCTTATTTTATGTGATTGATTCCATATAGGACTAATATTATGAAACGGAGGAAGTAATAAATAAACATTTATTACACCGATTTACTCGTGAATTGTGGATAAATTCCCAACTTAATACTAAAAAAGGAAGTATATTAAATGCTTATATGTAGGTCTTGACTGCATATATCATAATTACCCTTTTTGTTATCTTTTTAAAACACAACTCACACTCACTCATTCACTAGGACGGGTCGATCTGTATTAGATAGATAGGCCGGTACAACAAAACATGATACAGAGTAAAATAAGTTTTTTTTTAACTGGTGTTTAGAGAGCGGGCCACAAGGACGAATAATGAGAATCGATCCTACAATTGCCTGGAACCGGCAAAAGGAGAACCCTAACCACTTGAGTTATCCCTCACTCTTGCTCACTCTCACGATATAATTTACTTTTGCTTACGCACGTAACCACGACATATGCCAATTAGCAAGTGCGACACGTGTACATAGATTTGACATATTAATAACTTTTGTTTAGACGTAATATCTAAACTGTGAGTGGCGAAGGCGATGCTCTGGTTTTTTTTTTTTTTTTTTTTTTTTTTTTGAAGTAACACTTGTAATTGAATAAACATGTTCATTCTTTATTATTAATATATTCATTATTGTTTATAATTTATAATAGTTTTTCATTAAACCTTTGAATAAATTATTTATGGAACAACTATTGATAAATATACAAACGTTTTCTTGTCAAAAAAAAATATATATAAACAATTCCTTTGTTTATAATTTAAATTATAATATAATGAAAATAAAGACATAATTATTATCAAAATAGTTTAAAAACTAAAATTAATTTATAATAATAGTTAATTTTTCTTGCTTGTATGTATTACCTCGATGAGCATAATTAGCAAATAATAGGATCGATTTTTTTTTTTTTTTTTTAAAGAATTGCAGTTATTGAATGTTCATATCTCCATCCAATCCATATAGTTATATATTTATGAGTCGAGTATAAAAGCATTATTAATACATGGATGAGATGGTAAGACACTAAATGCATATTTTTGTGGCTATGAGTTTGAATCTTATGATAGACATTTTTATTATAAATGCTCATAGTTAAAAGATGACATGGCGAGGGTGCCACGTGATACATAAAGGTGTTTAGAAACGCTTTTTAATATAGAAAGTATAGATTAACATGATATTAGAAAGTGCATTATATACAAGTATAAGATTTACGCACCTTTGATAGTTGTATTTTTTTGAGCAAGCTTCTTCTCTTTGATTCGATCCGGTCCATGGACTTCTTGGTAGCGTTTAAGTCGAGTTGCAAAACAGGATCTGGAAAATAGCGGTTTATTTTGACCATGTATAATTGATGAACCACCTTCATCGATCGTTTATTATCATCGTCATTATTGCTGACAACATGAATGGTGCAACCATCACTATCATCTGAATAATTAAAAAAAAAAAAAACAATAGTCAATTTAATTATATGCTACGTATATACATTACAATAGGTACGATTTTGTAAACAATAGTTGTGTTGTACGGAGTATACACCAGGCTTAGTCAGGCTATACAATTATTGTATTGTATGTGCCTGGTTAAGTCCGGCTAAAACATGTTAATTTCAACCTTTAACAAAATTGATTAACTAAGTTTGTACTAATTCCATTATATATTATTTGCAACGATTTGACATAGTGTGTGAGTAAAAATTATCTAATCATTATAAATAATATGAGGAGATAGTAAAAAAAAATGCAACACAATTTTTGTAAACATTTTATTTTTCCCCTTATAAAAGAAGAAATTAGTGTCGGAGTTTAACATATATACCTTCGGATTTCAAAAAAAAAAAATAAATAAATAAAAAAAGAAAAGACCATAGATATACCTTCAAATGCCATTGATCTCTTAAATTTTCAAGGTTTGTATTGGTGATCTAAAATTCTGAATTGTTTCTTATTTATATGCACTTGAGTATTGAGAACAATTTTCCTTTAGTGACTTAGTAGTATATATTTTTTTTAATTGTGTTTTATTTTAATTTAATTTTATCGTTTTTATTTCTTTATAAATTATTACTCCGTATAATACAACGGATTATTGAATTTTTCTTACTGTGTGTACATCATCCTTGTTCAAGAAGTTGACTTTCATAAATCATTCCAAAAACTAGCTGAACTTGGAGTTCACGGCAATCAAAGTAGTCAATGACCCGTTCAATTATAATTAAAATATCTATCTACAATCTATAATCTATCGACTATTATTAAAACAAAACGTTGGTGATGTTATCATTGTCCACATGTCCCTCACTTAATAAATTTTTTCCCGCATAAATGCAAGGATGATGTTATTTTTTTTTATTATTATTTTTTTTATGGAGCTTACCATATTTAACAATTTTGAAATTTGAATATTAGTTGCTTCTACATTACAACTACAACATATTATTTTATCTTTAAAAATGAAACAATTGTAAATAGCACGCTAATAAATGGACTCCTACATTAAAATATGTATTAGGCGACGTTGAACATATATTATATCATAATTTTGATGAAGATCTAGAAATATGAATCACAAATTTTTTGTATAAAGTGCATAATTCTTATTTATATTTATCCGTTTTTTATTAAATGTGCAAATTATAAAAATAGACTTTATATTATGAAACGTATAAACTTCCGTATAAACCTTGATAAGAAGACTAGAGTATAGAGGCCAAGTACTAAAGTACATGCTCATCTAGTTATTGTACTTGTACAAGTTGAGTCAATTTTTTTTGTATTAATTATTATTATTATTATTATTATTATTATTATTATTATTATTATTATTATTATTATTATTATTATTATTATTATTATTATTATTATTATTTTTATTATTATTATTATTATTATTATTATTATTATTATTATTATTATTATTTATTTTAAAATTTGAGTTAAGTTATGATTAGGGTTCTTAATTTAAATCAGAATTTTAATATTACGTAATTAAAGGTGTTATAGACTTATAGCTTAAATGTATGCAATAGAAACAGTTGATATAAGACCATTAAAATTAAATAGAGGGAATACAACTATACAAATAAGTGACACAAATTAATAATTAATCTAAATCTCTTTGATAAATAGCTTAATTATTTGGAATTGGATGTTAAACGTATGAACATCACAATTCAAAAGAGTACATCATTTCGAAAGGAACACATTCTCCAAAATCTTGATTTTTTAGGCTTAGCTTTAAGTGCTTGTGTTAAACACTTAAACTTCCATTGGGTCATATGTGGACCACGTACTTGTTAAAATGGTGCGACACGATCACATTTAACATAAATGCATTCGACCAAGTTTATACAAATTAAGTTCCAACCCAATACCATGGTTATCATTTTGATGGATCCAACAACATTCTTCCATCACTACATAAGCCTCGATTGGCAAGGGATAGTTGAATACTTCTAATATAATTAGCTCGAAATTCGTCGTCATTTGTCCATCTAGACATGAATTCTTCAATCTGAACATGTATATACAAGGAACAACCAAATCAAATATAGCTAAAACATCCAAGTAAAAATTGGAAGGAAAAAAAAAAAAGGCTAAATCTTATTTAAGCACTAACCTCTTTAAGGGACAATTTTTCAAGGGTGACTAATTTTTTCTGTGTTGCAAGCTCTTGCACCATCTTTTGTAGTTTGCAAAATTTTTCATAAAGAGCGATCTGCCAGAATAAGCATGTATAATTATTGTTTAATTAAGTTTTATCAGTAGAATATTAGGTAATGTGATGTAATAATGCTAAGAAAATTTTAAACTAATATACAAATATACCTGCTTTTTTACTTGGATTTCAAGAGCTAAAAGGCAATCTTTTGTTTTTTGTTCCTCTTGTTTTAAAATGTTGTGTTCATCCTCAAGAGATGAAATTTGTTTCTCTAATTCAACCATTTGTGGTATGCGCTGCGTTTTTGCAACCTTCTCTAGTTCTTCAAGATCTTTAATTTCCTTCAAACATCTCTATGTTGAGACAATGAGAAAACTTCGTCACAAATTTAATGTATCATCATGCCATTTGTTTATAGCTTAATCCAAGATCGCAAACTTAATACAAAAACTTAGGCTATGTACCATTGTACCATATTACTTGGGCTTTATTGTGCTTTTTTTTTTTATAGCTATATATCTTTAATTTCCCAATGAAAATGGTAATTTATACGTGAATATATAGTACGAAAAATCAATTAAAACTCCATTTGATATATTTTTTCTTACAGTTCAGCTTCCATATAAGTCAAAGTAATTTAGTCAAATTAGACAATTCAATCACATCAGATTAAAAAAAAAAAAAATGAGATCACATCAAATAAATAAAAATAAGGTGATCTAAACATAACCTTAATAAAGTGAATACATTGGTTAATTATAAGAAAAACTTACATGGAGGTGTTGTTTCATATCATACTTATTCATAGAATCATAGTACCGATTGTGAAGATGTCTATGTATTGAAAACGGAATTTTAGATTCTGCTTCTTTAATTTTGCCCTCAAGTAACACCTCCCTCCTTTGGAGATGCTCAAGCTCTTTCAAGATTTGTTTCTCTTTCGCCCATTTCGTCTTCCCATGACCTAATTGCTCAATCAAACCCGGAATTTTCCCTTTTATTTCGACCAACTCTATCTTTGGGTTCGATTCTTTTACCTCTAGGTTTTCATTCTGTATATATAAGTACTCAATAAGCCAAATAACCATGTACAACAATTCTTATGGCAATTATCATGCAAGAAAGTGGCAAGTAGAATAATTTATATATATATTTTTTGAAATATAAGTAGAAATATTTGTAGAATTGTTTGTAAATAGCTAACATAGTTTTAAAATATGGATGTTGTACGGGATATACCGGTAGTATCATAATGTGCCGGTAAAAGAGTGTCGTGCAGTTTACAGAAATAGTTAATCCTGGAATAATTCATGTCCTTACCGGCATTAGGCTCTACCACGTGGAGAGCTGCTTCTCGGAACGTGGCATGTCCCACTGACATGTGGACAGCTGCTTAGTGCCGTGTAAGCACCTGCTAGTACCAAGGTTGGCGTGCCACCTATCTGTATAGGTGGCACCTGCTTGGTTGCGTTCCTATAAATACCCAAACAAATCCTTATTTCAAAGGTAGAATCTCTCTCTCTCTCTCTAAAACACTTTCTCTCTCTTCTTTCACTTTCTTCTCACAAAGGTACTAACTTTAGCATCAGAGTGGTTATTCCCGGATAACCCCCGGGCTAGCTAATCTGTATTGGCTGTGTAGGTGAGCAATTGGACGGTAAACCATTACCAGCCCTCAGACACTGACGGAAGCATAATCCAGCAGGAACAATTGGCGCTAGAAGGAGGGGATAGTAATAACTTCTATCGTCCAACAGGACCTCTCACAGTCATGGAAGGAAGTAAGGGAACTTCAGTACCGGTTCCAGAAGTTGATAACCGGTAGTACGATAACAATGTCCTTAATGCTAACGCGAATAAAACCATAGTACCAGAAATTATGGTCGAAGATGAAACTTATCTCCTTCACGGTAACACAATGAATAGGCCCATAACACCTGACCGTAGCAGAGCAGTGACCCCAGATCCCTTGGAGGGGTTCACCCCGGAGGAACTGGAGATAACGGCCAAGGTCATGCGGGTTATGTCTAAGAAAAGAAAGGAAGCCGATTTAACGGCAGGGGGACTACGGGATAAGGTACCGACAAAGCCGCTGATAGTCAATTTGGAGAATCAGTTCAACCAGGCGGGACAACAACAATCGTCAAGAAGCCGTGGCCAAGAGACCACACCAACCGAGCGCCAACTCACGCAAGGCACCCAGGTGGGAGATTCAGGTTCTTATCGGCATGAGATCTCTAGTGGCCCGGAAAGGCGGGCAGTCAGGGCAATCATCAGGCCCAGAATATCTCCGTTCACACAAGAGGTGCTCGACCAGCAAATGGAGAAAATAAAGATGCCATCCTGTACGTATGACGGTAAGGGGGATCCAAAGCGGTATGTGGCCGCGTTTGAGAGTCATATGCTGCTGTATACAGACACCGATGCTTTGTGGTGTAAAGTTTTCCCTACGACTCTTACCGGCGCAGCCTCGGATTGGTTCTCCAACTTAGAGCCGGGATCAATTGACTGCTTTGAGACCCTAGTGGAGTTGTTCACAGGTCAGTACATAAGTAATAGTGCGAGACAAAGGACATCTGGCGAGCTCATGGCTATTCAACAACGAAAGGATGAGTCGCTCAGAGATTTCATTAGACGCTTCAATAATGAGGCTAACACTATACCAAAATTGCAGCAAGAGATTGCCGTGATGGCATTGATGAATGGGCTAGGTGACAACGACTTCAAAAAATATATGTCGCGGAAGTGTTTCCCAAACTTAGGGGTAGCATTTGCCAAAGCTCACGAATACATAAAAAGTGAGGAGCTGCTAAAAACGAGCCATCAGATATCGTCGGCAGAGCCCTCCAGAAGGCAAGGTGATAATAGCTCGAATTCCCAAATGGATGGGGTAAGCAGGGCGCTGCCGCAAGGCCAGCAGCGATCCGGAAGGCCGACAAGGGGATTGGGTTGTTACAGTAGTTATACGCAGTTAAACACCCCGAGAGCGGCAATATATTCAATAAACCAGAATAGAGAAGATTGGAGTCGACCGGCACCGATGATAACGAAGGGTCGGGACGTGAAGAAATATTGCATGTTTCACAGAGATGTTGGTCATTACACCGAAGAATGTGATCAACTAAAAGAGAACATTGAGGACCTTATAAGGAAGGGACGATTATCCCAATATCGTACTCAGGCAGGTCCCAACCGACAGCAAAATTCACAGCCTAGGCAAACCGAGTACCGAAAGCAGGGGGAACAGTCAATGCAAGATGATACTTACAGGCAGAATCACGCGGAACCATCCAGACAGGGAGGTAATCCGACAGGACGTAAAATAACAATCGACGTTATCACGGGAGGGCCGGTATACGGAGGTTCCGTAAGCGGGGCCAAGAAGAGCTTGTCGGAATACCGGCACCTAGTGAACGCTTTGAGCATAGAGGAACGACCTCGGCCTTCTTCCATGCTTTCGATATCTTTTTCGGAGGAGGATGCTAAGGGAATAGTTTACCCCCATGATGATCCGTTGGTGCTGATACTGACGGTAAATGGAGCAGATATCAAACGGACACTCGTTGACGGCGGAAGTTCCGCAAATATCCTGTTTGCTAGGGCTTTTGATGCCATGAGGATTGGCCGAAAATACTTGACGTCAGTGTCCTATCCTGTGATAGGCTTCAACGGATCGACGGTACGACCTGAAGGTAGCATTGTTCTTCAGGTTCGAATGGGAGAGGGTCCGACAGTAAGAGATGTCATGGCAGAGTTTTTGGTGATTGACGTGCCATCCGCTTACAACGCCATTGTCGGCAGGCCTTTAATTCATGACATGCAAGCTGTGGTGTCAACGTACCACTTAACCATGGTATATGTATCCAACGCGGGAACAACAGAGCGCGTACGGGGTAGTCAGACTATGGCAAGGGAGTGTTATGTATCGGCATTGAAGCAACCGGGCCGACAGCCAGCTGGTGAACGGACACCAGCCAAGCGAGAACGAATTCCTTCCACGCATGACTTGGCTATGGAAAATTTTGATACTAGGCCAGTAACTGCTCCACGTCCTTCCCCGGGAGGCGAGACTGTCGAGATCGAGTTGCAGCCCGGAGTGCCCGGTAGGGTAGTGCGTGTGGGATCTGATATGGATGTTGACACGCGCTGCCATTTGGTGGATTTGTTGCGAGAAAGTGCTGACGTATTCGCTTTCTCGGCGGACGAGATGCCCGGGATACATCCCGACGTCATAGTGCACAAGCTCAACGTCGACAGGAGAGCAAGACCAGTTCGACAGAAAAAAAGGAACTTTTCAACAGAGAAAATGGAGGCTATTCAATCAAAGGTGAACAAATTGCTAGCGGCCGGTTTTATCGAACCCTGCACATATCCCGAATGGTTAGCGAATGTGGTCATGGTAAAGAAGCCGTCAGGGAAGTGGAGAATGTGCGTGGACTTTACGGACTTGAACAGAGCCTGCCCGAAAGATTACTATCCTTTGCCGAGGATAGATAGATTGGTAGATTCAACTTCCGGTCACGCGCTACTGAGCTTCATGGACGCTTTCTCTAGGTATCACCAGGTCAGCTTATACGAGCCGGATCGAACCAAGGCGGCATTCATTACCGATTCCGGAGTTTTTTGTTACAGGGCTATGCCATTTGGATTGAGAAATGCTGGGGCCACATATCAGAAACTGGTCGACAAGGTATTTGCGAACCAGAAAGGAAGGAATGTAGAGGTGTACGTGGACGATTCAATTGTGAAAAGCCGTTTGGCTACGGATCACGTCGCTGATTTGAGAGAAACTTTTGAAACCCTTCGACGCTACCGGATGAAGTTAAACCCGGAGAAATGTGTGTTCGGCGTCCGATCAGGAAAGTTTCTTGGTTTCATGGTGAGCGAAAGGGGTATAGACGCTAACCCTGATAAGATTGAGGCGATTCTTAGCTTGCCAGAACCAAAGTGTATAAAGGATGTACAAAAGCTCACCGGTCGAATGGTTGCGTTAACAAGATTCATCAGCAAGTCAGCTGATAAAGCCCTACCATTCTTTGTAATTTTGCGGCAAAACAAGCTGTTTGAATGGGGGAAGGACCAATCTAAGGCGTTCCAGGCTGTGAAAAATCATTCGAGGTCCTTACCCACCATCGCAAGGCCGGAACAAGGAGAAACGTTGCAGCTTTATATCTCGGCCTCAGCAAAGACGGTAGCAGCAGTGCTCCTAGTAGAGAGGCAAAAGATCCAACTGCCAATTTACTTCGTGAGCCACGTTTTAAATGCTACCGAGAGAAGGTATCCGATAATAGAGAAGATCGCGTATGCAGTAGTTGTGGCTGCACGAAAATTGCGTCCTTACTTTGATGCGCATGCAATTGATATCTTAACGAACCAGCCGTTAGAGAAATCTTTGCAAAAGATGGAAACGTCTGGCCGTTTGCTTAAATGGGAGATTGAATTATCTGAATATGTTATTACATATAAGCTAAGGGTATCAATCAAAGCCCAGGCTTTGTCTGATTTCATTGTCGAAACGTCATATTATGAAGAGGAGGATGATGCCGGCACATGGAAGGTATCAGTTGACGGTTCATCTGCTTCAACCGGCTCAGGGGCTGGGGTAATTATGATCTCTCCCCAGGGAGATGTGTTCGAGTATGCCGTTAAGTTCAAGTTCAAAGCTTCGAACAATGAGGCAGAATACGAAGCAGCGTTAGCAGGGATACAACTGTGCATATCTGCGGAAGCAAAGTGCATTGAGATGACAACTGACTTTCAATTAGTGGCAAATCAGTTTAACGGCACTTACGAAACTCGAGAGCCAAGTATGACGGCATATTTGGCAAAACTCAAGAGTGTTACTTCTGGTCTAGAATACTTCGAAATCAAGTTGGTTCCTCGGGCAATGAACACACAGGAAGACGCCTTGGCTAAACTCGCAAGTTCAAGCTTCAATGACTTGGAAAGGACAGTTATGGTGGAGGTTTTGAAAGAAAGAAGTATTGACGAACAACCTCCTAAGGACGTGTGTTGCACGACTGCGGGACGAGAATGGTATGATGATATTTTGGCTTACAAGGTACATAATGTTCTTCCTGCCGACAAGGCGGAGGCAAGAAAGGTCCAGAAAGACAGTGTCTGGTTTATCATGTTCCGAGACTTGTTGTATAAGCGGGGGTTTTCGTTACCGCTACGAAGGTGTATAACGGCTTATGAGTCGGCAAGGCTGATAGAAGAAATACACGAGGGTGATTGCGGTAATCATGCGGGGGGTCGGTCAATGTCCTTAGAAGCAATGAAACGGGGCTACTATTGGCCGACAATGAATGCGGATACCATGGAATATGCTAAAAAATGTGACAAATGCCAGAAGTACGGCCCGGTGATTAACCAACCTCCAAATGATTTAACACCCATTCTTAACCCAATCCCATTTGCTCAGTGGGGGATGGACATCATTGGGCCGTTTACGTCAGCAACAGGTGGCCGTAAGTTCTTGATTGTGGGGATAGACTACTTCACCAAATGGATAGAAGCAGAGCCGGTAGCAAAGATTACAGCGAGTGAGGTAAAGAAGTTTATCTGGAAAAGCATCTTTACGCGTTTCGGATTGCCGACAGCAATGGTGTTTGATCACGGTTCACAATTTGATTGCAGCCCGGTAAAAGACTTTTTAAGCATCTACAAAGTCAAGTTTGCGTACGCAGCGGTATGTCACCCGCAGTCAAACGGCCAAGCTGAGGCCGCTAACAAGCAGATACTAGGGGCAATTAAGAAAAAGGTAGAAGACGCTAAAGGCTTGTGGGCAGATCTGATACCTGAAATTTTATGGGCAAATCGTACGACAACAAGGGAAACAACGGGGGAATCTCCTTTTAACCTTGCTTTCGGCTCAGAGGCTGTGGTTCCGGCGGAAGTGGGATTACCTTCTTTTCGGGTACAACACTTCTGCGAAAGTCAAAATGATTTGCTGCTTCGACAGCAATTGGATTTCCTACCGGAAGTAAGGTTGACAGCTGCCATAAAGTCTGCAGCATACAAAAACCGAATGAGACATGCTTATAATCGGCGCGTCAATTATCGGCCCATGGAAGATGGTGATTTAGTTCTGCGTAGAACAGCCGCGACTGGTAAAGGGAACGCAGAGGGTAAATTCACCGCGACTTGGGAGGGGCCTTACCAAATATATGAAACACTTAGGCAAGGATCTTATCGGATAATGACCCTTGAAGGTGTTCCCCTGAAGAATGTTTGGAACGCTAGTGTGTTAAAAAAATATTTCATGTAAAACGTAAATATGTTCTATTTTCTGTATCTATTTGATGACATGTTGTCACACGTATGTTAACGGCACTTGCTAGTATTGTAATCTATTTCGATACCTATAATCGTATTACCTACTTTCGATACGATCTGATCACAGCCTAGCTAGCTGACTCGGTCGTTCAAGTGAGGGAATATATATAAAAAAAAATATAATAATAATGATAATGGACCTCAAGGGGAGTTGAAAGTGCGGTCTGATCCACTGCCTTTGCTCAGCCTGACAAAGGTTGGATACTTTATCTCAATATGTTTTATATCCGATATTCAGCACAGGCATTCCAGAGTTTTCCCAGAATTTATTTACGAATAAATTCTGCCGAAAAACTCGGGGAGTATTATTGGTAGGGTATATCTTAGAAATACCGATAATAAAGTATTATTGGTAAGATATATCTTAGAAATACCGATAAAAAAGTATTATTGGTAAGATGTATTTTGAAAATACCGATAACAAGGTTGAGTGTGTTTTTGGGTCCTCCAAAAATTTTAAATCGCAAGTAAAATACCAAGAAGTGTAATTTTGAAAGCCAAAAACGTAAATTCGTGTTAAAAATCAAGGAGTAACTAAAACGCGATTCAAAGAGGGCAATCATTAAATAAGATTACGGTAAAGATGGGAGAAATAAATTGTAACGAGTACATACATACGCAAATAAAATGTTCAAAACAATTGAAAGAAAAAATGTGACATAATACAGACGGATATAATTGTTTGAAGCATAAAACAGATACAGACAAGCATGAATATTACAGCCCAGAGATGACTGCCCTCCTGATTAATTCTTGTCGGCCTCCTTGGTTGATTCACCCGCGTTAACAGGCTCTTTTTCAGCTTCTTTACTGGAGGGACCGGCAGACCCATCTTTACCAGCATGAGTGGCAATAGGGCTACTGATAAGGGCGTCATCAAACTCCGCTTCCGGCAACTCGCGTGGGTCTAAGTTGGTTATCACAGCATGCGGGGGGAGCTCGTCAAAGTACTCATTCTCATAGCTGGTAGGAAAGTGGTTCCTTTCCTCGTTAAAGGCCTTCTCGACAGCCTGCCATTTCGTTGAATCCCACCCCTCCGCTTTGCACACACAGCGATGCGCAGAGACCCAGCCGGCAGTGTACCGGTCAACCAGCAAGTTGACATAGAGGTCGGTCTGTAGGAACCGATTAACGGCTCGGCGCCTGATTCCCGGCTTGTCGCGCTCCATCTCCTCAACTTGGCTGGCCAGCTTTGCCTTAGCATCCCTCTCGTCCTTCAGGCTCTGCTCAAGGCTGGCTACCTTCTTTTGTAGCAGCTCCTGATCCGTTAGCTTCCTGTTTAGCTCGGACACTTGCTTTTGCAAAGTCTTTACGTCGGATTTAACCTTGTCGCGCTCTTTGACGACGAGCTTACAAGCGTCGTCAGCCTTCTTCAGCTTGGTCTCAGCATTATCGGCGACGCGCTGATAATGTTGGTACATGTGTACCACCTCGACAGCAGAGTTGACGGTCTAGTAGACGATAACAGACATTGCCGTTAATAAATATAAACAGCAATATAGAGAACACAAATATGTTACACAGATATGATACATATCTAGCAGGTAAGAATGCTATATTACCCGGAGCATGTTGTTCATTAGCTGACCGCAGGGAGCAGCAGCCCGGTTGACAGGCCTGTCGGCTGGCGTCGCCAGGTCCTTGAGTACCCTCCACCCCATGCTTCCGCCGGTCGCAGGGTCGTCACAGAGAACAGACTCTCCGCGATTGACGTTGATCCGGGGGTGCCATGGGTCACCGGCAGCACCAGAGGGCACAGCGAGCCCGTCAATGACTTCTGTCGGGATTCTGACGTGAGGAATCTCGATAAAATCAGTGACGCCAGCCGGGACGAAAGCATTCTGCTTTAGGCCGCCAGTGCGCCCCGAGATGATTGTCGTCTCCCTGCTTGGAGGTTTTTCGATGCTGGCCATCTGGCCGGTTCTGACCTCGGTGTTGACCCCAAGACTTTTTGGATCTCTTAGGGTGACCGTCAGCTTCTTTGCCGGTTGGGGTTCGGTCTTGTCCTCTAGGTTGACGACTCCATCCGGCCAAGATTCCTGCACCTCCGGATGGAGAGGGGCCGTGTCGCCATCGTGTCTTTTCTGTTGCTTCTGTGGCTCTCGGTCGGAGGGCTCGGAAGTCCTCTTAGACGCATTCCCGCCACCCCTTTTTACAGCTAGGGTACGGGGCTTGGTAGTGCGCTCGGTAGGGGCCATATCCTGTCGCCTTTTTCTTTTTTTTTTTTTTTTGTGGAGGCTCTGGTAGCGAAAGAGGGCAGGGTGTCGTATGACTTCTTTGGCTGATCCGGGCACTGGTGCTTCACTCTCCCGTCAGAATGCAACCCTAATCGGCTAAAGTCAAGCTTGTCAAGACGTGGTGAAAGGCAAACCGATAATAAACGTCAATAACCGATATGGTAAAGGTAAGCTTGGGCGTAAAAAAATAAAAATAAAAATAAAAATAAAAATAAAAAATTAATTAAAAAAAAAATAATAATAAAAAAAATAAATAAAAAAAATATATAAAAAAAAAGTGTAAGTAAATACACACAGGCCGGTACGAGAATAAGCAGACAACACACTTATAATACGGTGAAGGCAAATATAAGCAAATTTATATAATACTTAAATTCATCCATACCAAAAGCATCGGTATGGCAGAGACCGACATGAGAAAGAGGGGCGTTGCCTAGTATATAATTACAATGGGGCAACCACACCCCCGGAACGGCTTTATTCTTCTTACCAGCCCTAACATATGTACAATTAAACCATTTAAAAGCCTTTTTCTCCATCGGTCCTAACTTTCTCGACCGTATGGTCTCAAACATGCTGTGTGGGTGATGAAACGTCCTACGGACAGTAAAATCGTCAGGCACACTCATAAAGTAAAACTCATTCTTCCAGTTCTTACAACTGGTCAATTTCGGCCACACCGTACATTTACCGGGAGTGGTAAAAAGGGACCACCATCCGGGCGACTGACTATCTCTTTTTATCCAATGTAACCTCCGAAATAAGTTCAGGGTAAGGGGAAAGTCCATAAAAATCATAACCCAGACAAGAGAGACAATATTTCGGATGGTCGGAGGCGTTAGCTGTGCAATTGCAACGTTCCAAGCCCTGAATATTTTTTCGATATAATGATGGAGTGGAAACCGTAAACCAAACTCTAAATGCTTTGCATACACAACAATGTGGCCGGCAGGACAGTCCAAAGCCGTCTGACCGTTATTCGGTAGTCTCAGTTCGTAACCGTCCGGGAGACGGTAGAAGCGTTTGCCATGTTGGCAATAATCTTTTTCGGTGGCGGTCTGCAACCATACCGGATCCACAACTGCCTCAGTTATTTCATAGCCGCTAGGAATTTCTTGAGGTTCTAGATACTTCGGATCATCTTGATCCGAGTCATATTCATCGTCGAGACGTTCCTCTTCTGCAATCTGAGCAGCAAGGTTGAAATTTGTAACAATTTCTTCGTCGGTCTCGTCATTTTCTTCCTCTTCACCTTCTCCCTGCTCACCCTCTTCTGACCCACCTGCATCGTCTTCATTACCGATGCTTTCACCCCCGCTTTCCTGCCGTTCTAGGCTATCTTCGACTGACCAGATATCCTCTTCTCGGATATCCAAAACCTCAGGCTCATGGTCAACCATTTCTTCATCAACAGAGGGTCTACTGCTTTCACCAACCTCACGTTGGTAACTTGTATGTTTTGTTCTCGGCATCCTGTCAATATTAGTGTCGTATTGATTAAATAAATCCAAATTTGACCGTAAATGATATTGAACGCTAATAGGCTCAACATCGACAATCTCTATGTCCTCTGCAATATCGGGGTTGGTAGGACGCAAAGCCTTCTCGGCGTCAGCCAGAAACTTATGACGGTAATAAGCTTCTCTTTCTTCTATAGAAGTTAAGGGTGTACAGAGTTCAGCCTCATTGGCTTTACTCATATTTGTATGCATTCCAGAACCAGACATTCACAAATAATGAAATAAATGCAAAATCTACCTAACCACAAGCCAGTGAGAAATCGAAAAGAAAGTTAGGGTTTTTTACCTCTTTTTTGAACTCAACTCTTGAAGCGTAACTCGGAAATTAAGTGTCCTCCGTTTACAAACACCCGTCACAATACAACTGAACAAACCCTTGACAAATTGAGCCTTGAATTGCAGAAATATAAGCGCAGTACGAGCGAAGTGAAGTAGAAATTTTTCGAAATTTTTTCGCAAAGGAAATGAAGGGTCAAAGTGCGAAATAAGCTATTTATACTGTCCAAATGAAGCGGTTGATGTGACATTTACTGCATGCAATCCAACGCCTGTGATAAAACACCTTTTCAAAATTAACCTGCTTCGATGACTGACACGTGCCCCATTACTTTATTACATTTTCCCGCCAAATCCTGGGGGATAAATTTTAAAATAAACAACAAATCATTTTACCTCCTATTTTCGGTTTCATATTTAATTCACAATAACCATGTCGGCATTTTTTCCATGCTTCATTGCGCAAATTACTACCGTCCATTTGCTCAGTTGGGGGCAAATTGTAAATTTTTTCTTGTTGATTTATTGAGCAAATTACTACCGTCCATTTGCTCACTTGGGGGATAATTGTAAATTTTTTCTTGTTGATTTATTGAGCAAATTACTACCGTCCATTTTCTCACTTGGGGGGCAAATCGTACATTTTCTTTTCGTTTTCTAAGCATGCTTGTATGCTGCATTGTACATACCACCACCATGTTCCATCGCAAGTGAGCACGTCAGTTTTACTAACGTCCTCACTTGGGGGGGTAGTTGTACGGGATATACCGGTAGTATCATAATGTGCCGGTAAAAGAGTGTCGTGCAGTTTACAGAAATAGTTAATCCTGGAATAATTCATGTCCTTACCGGCATTAGGCTCTACCACGTGGAGAGCTGCTTCTCGGAACGTGGCATGTCCCACTGACACGTGGACAGCTGCTTAGTGCCGTGTAAGCACCTGCTAGTACCAAGGTCGGCGTGCCACCTATCTGTATAGGTGGCACCTGCTTGGTTGCGTTCCTATAAATATCCAAACAAATCCTTATTTCAAAGGTAGAATCTCTCTCTCTCTCTAAAACACTTTCTCTCTCTTCTTTCACTTTCTTCTCACAAAGGTACTAACTTTAGCATCGGAGTGGTTATTCCCGGATAACCCCCGGGCTAGCTAATCTGTATTGGCTGTGTAGGTGAGCAATTGGACGGTAAACCATTACCGGCCCTCAGACACTGACGGAAGCATAATCCAGCAGGAACAGATGTAGGTTGAAATCTATTTAGAATTTATCAAGTTATTGATGATGAAAAATTGTAAATGTTAATAAATATTGCTATTGGCCTAATCAATGAAGAAAGTTATATGATTTTTACGTACCAATTCCACGTTTAACTACTTAAATACATGCCAATTGTAATTAGCTAATAAATTCAAAGTATAATGCTAGTTTAAACTTATAACACAGTATGCAGATTATTGTCAACGACATGCAGAAATTATACGTTAATAATTTATAGTTGCAAAATGTATTTAAGGATTAAATCTTCTTATAAAAAATAAATTATTAAAATGAATTTAGCAATCAATTAACACATTTTAATTCGAACAAGAAAAAAAAAATTGATTCATGATATTGATTTATAAAATTAGTGTGAGCAAGTTAAAGAATTGAAATTTATAATTTTATGCATTATTCTACGGAGTACTACTCTTTCTTTTTCTGTTTCTTTTTGTTTGTAAGAGTAAAAAGAGATATGGAGTGCTCCATATTTGTTTTAGGTAGTGTGAACAGCTAAACAAGTCTAAGAATTGAAATCAACCCAAAAAAAATTGAAATGCTTACAATGCTTTTAGGCCAATGCTTGTGAAGAAACTCTCGACCGATTTCAAAACTTTGAACTAAACTTTCGGCTTTGTAATTTCTTGTACGAATATCTAATCTCAAGAATTCTAATTTATCCTGCATAAAATAAATTAAATACTCATTAGTTTATTACTTGTGTAATGTGTGATCTTGTATTAAATATTATTGTGTGCTCATCAATATAATTAAGGTTTTCTAATACTCTCTAAGCTTTCTATCTTCTTTTTCTCATAACTTTATCACCAAATTATGACTAGATACATTAGCTAAGATTTGGGATTGAATATCTTTGACTATCAAGGTTAATGAATTACTTAAGGGATGACAATAACTAAAAAAGACAATGATGATTTGATCAAATCCTTTACAATAACTAAAACAGATAAGGATGATTTGATCAAATCCTTTACCGTAATATCTACTCCATTTGTCCCTATTTTTTGCCCCATTACAAATAATTGGGTAAAATCTCAGATCATAAATTATTACTCCGTATTACTCGTACTTAATAAGAGATAATATAGTATGTTGTTGGAATCATGTCATTGTGTATTTTATTAATATCAAATTTTTATATTTTTTACTCGTATAAAAATAAAGTTATAAACATTTCAAAATGTGCCTTGTTTATCAAATAATTAGGTAAAATCTCAGACCATAAATTATTACTCCGTATTACTCGTACTTAGGGTCAGTTCTAATTAACTGAATTGAGCTAAACTGGACTGAACTGAACTAAACTAAACTAAACTGAACTGAGC
The DNA here is from genome assembly GCF_948465745.1 of Chenopodium album. Classification (NCBI taxonomy): domain Eukaryota; kingdom Viridiplantae; phylum Streptophyta; class Magnoliopsida; order Caryophyllales; family Amaranthaceae; genus Chenopodium; species Chenopodium album. Next base: position 77,631,082 of record NC_137838.1, read on the forward strand.
TGAACTGAACTGAAATGAATATTTTATAAGAGAAGGAAATTAGGAGCTGAACTGAACTGAACTGAACTGAACTGAGCTGAGCTGAGCTGAACTGAACTGAGCCGAGCTGAACTGAACTGAATTGAACTGAACTGAATTTCAACGTAAGAGAACAGGACCTTAATAAGAGATAATATAGTATGTTGTTGGAATCATGTCATTGTGTATTTTATTAATATCAATTTTTTATAATTTTTACGCGTATAAAAATAAAGTTATAAACATTTCAAAATGTGCCTTGTTTATATAAAAAAAAATGTGTCTTGTAGACCGTGTTATAATGGGGCAAAAAAATAGGAACGAGTTGAGTAAATTAACTTGGTATCAGAAAGTGATTTATAATATTTACGCACCTTTGATAGTTGTATTTTATTGAGCAAGCTTCTTCTCTTCCATTCGATCCGGGTCATAGACTTTTTGGTAGCGTTTAAGTTGAGTTGCAAAACAGGATCTGGAAAATACCGGTTTATTTTGGCCATGTAAAATTGATGAACCACCTTCATCGACCGTTTATTATCATCATCATTATTGTTAAGATGAATGGTGCAACCATCACTATCACCTGAATAATTATTTTTTAAAACCAAAAGCAAAAAAATAGTCAATTTAAATTATACATAGACATTACAATTTACAATAGGTGCAATTTTGTATACACCTGGCTATACACTTATTGTAGCGTAATAGCGGATACACCTGGCTAAGTCGGGCTAAACTACGTTAAATTCAACCTTTGACGAGCTTAATTAATTAACTAAGCCTATAAAAAAAAAAAACTTCTACGTATAAAGTATCGTAGTGTAACATACCTTCAAATGCCATTGATGATCTCTCAAACTTTCAAGCTTTTTTTTATGCTAAGTCATCTTCACTGATTCTTATTTATATATACGTGAATTAATAAGATCATTCGAAGAACTAGCTGAACCTGGAGTTCACGGCAAGCATATTAGTCAACGTAACATTCAATTTAAATTAAATACGTAGCACTCCGTATTAATTAAAAAGATACTACTACGTAGTACATCTTCTATTCCTGATATTTTACCTTGTTTTTGATGTCTTCCTGATATTTTACCTATTTGATTTTTTACTATCTCTAAAATACACTTTAATACATAAATGGGTTATGCTATTAAAATTTTTAATATACTTCCTTTTTTTAATATTAAGTTGGAAATTTATCGACAATTTACGAGTAAATCGATGTAATAAATGTTAATTTATTGTCAATTTTTTTCACTTTTAGCTTCTTATATGTAGCCGTAAGGGCGGCCTATATCTTTTTCCTACATTAATATCTCTAAAGGCCTGTTCATATTTACTGAACTAAGTTGTACTCAACTGATTGGAGCTGAACTGAACTGGACTGATTGGAGCTGAACTGAACTAAATAGAGCTGAAATGAATATTTTATGAGAGAAGGAAATTAGGAGTTGAACTGAACTGAACTGAACTGAACTGATTGGAGCTGAACTGAATTGAACTGAACTGAAATTAAGCTGAAGTGAACAGGCTCTAATTCTATACAAATAAAATATAAAAATTTGATATTCTTAAAGTAAACATTATGACGAATATAACAAGATTTCACTTACCAATATTACTGAGTATTTTATTATGAATTAATAAGGTTTTGAGGTCAAAATATTTAAAGTTTGACCTCAAAAACACAACGGGGTAACGAAATAGCGACAGAGGTCAAATATCATATGCATTAATTGTACCATAAAGGGGCTACTATGTAAATAAAAAATTAAGCATCAAATGGTATGTCCTCATAAAAATATTTCTTAAATGCATCCATATGGGCCACTTGTAAGCAAATAGCAATTTGGACTGACCCATCATTCACAGGCCCAGGAAGCATAAGACAATCACCATCAGAATCATGGGTACCTGGGCCCATATAAATCTCTTTTCCCCAACCAAAGTCAAGCCCATAAATTGGAAGAGTCAACCAACTAATGACCCCAAGATTTGGGTTACCATAAAATGGGCCTTCATTTTTGTTACGTGCATGCAAGTCTTGAAAAGGGGATAAATCAGTCAAATTTTTCCAAAAGTCAATGTTTGACCAAATATAATTATCGTCCACTTTTTCAATTGCTTCCCTTATTCTACCACAAGTATAACACAAGGGTAAATTTATGATATCTCCTGACCTAGATGAAGCCACCACGTCTAATATAGCGTTACCGAGGTACTTCGACGGTAGTGGTGGTTGCAAGCGGCTACGTACATCGACTGAGAACCCTAAGCATGTTGGTTGTTCAAGGTGGTGCTCGCGTGCCTTGCTAGCACTTCTCCATACATGGGCCGCTACCACTTCATAGCGAGTGTAAGGATTTGTGTTTTGACGAATGTCTTGCTTGTTAGTGGCCTTCTTTAGGCTCTTAACATGATCTTTTGATAGAGGTAATATTGCCACGGTAGTGGCTTTTTTACGCTCCTCCAAATTGTTTTCTTGCCCTATTAGTAATGGTGGTGCACCAAACTCTTTGTGCATATCGCGAGGTGTTAGAGTTTTTGGGAGATATTGTGCTCTAATGATGTTCGGATTGAAGTAGGGAGCCATCGCGATTGGTTCACCACGAGCTAGTCTAGCCCATTCAGACATAAAATGAAGTGCACTTTGTCCATCAGCTAGTATATGTGATATGTTAACCCCTAAACAAACACCACCACATCTAAACTTGGTGAGTTGCCCTACCACCAAAGGTAACTCATCAATAGGTTTATTATAGTCAACAAAAGGAATGAGCTTATCAAATAAATTCGTCTGAGAGGCAAAATCACCAAAATCACTTAGCTCACCATAAGACTCGGCTTCAATTAGCTCGACTCCCATTGCATTACATAGGAGCTCAAGTCTTCCATGGCCTACCCATCGAACACGACCTGCTAAGGGATAAAAATGGACCAAAACTCGACTCAATGAATCCTTGAGGGTGTCTATGATAGACTTGGAGGAAGTAAGCCACTCCTTAGAAGGCTTGTAGAAGTAGACAGTAGGAACATGGGTGATTACACCAGTTTGATCCCATTCAGATAATTGGAACACACCATTACACGTAAGCTCAATTGGTTTTACCATGTAGGAACATTTTATGCTAACTTCCATTATACCTGTGATACTTTAAAGGAAGAAATAAATTCTTAGCATGATTGTTTTCCTCAAGAAAAAAATTCATGCATCCCTATAATAAGGTTTTTTTTTTTTTTTTTTTTTTTTTTGGGTTGAATAACCTATTAGTTTTGCTAAGACATCAAAACTATGAGCAAGCAAGCAAGCAACTAATCTGAGACGCATAATATGCTACTTAATTACGAGCATAATTTAACGAAGCGTTAAAGACTTAAGTTGCATTTATTGCTTCTAATGTACATAGTAATTAAACTAAAAATTTAACATTTTATTTAGTTTTACTATAATTAATTATAAGTTACTCATATAACTACATATATTGCATTAATTTAAATCGATAAAATGTTAGCTAGTTTAATTTATTATGGATGCATGCAATGTTTAATTATACTCATAGATGACAACATGACAGCCCATCAAAGTACATTGACATTAAAATCATTGCGGTAACATTTTTTTAAGAAAAAAAATCATTAGCATTAATAAATGTAACATGTATGAGTAAATGTAAATAAATATTTTATTATTCCATATATTACAGAATATGAGAAAATAAATTCACTTATTCAAACCATGAAATATTTTCTAATATCTCAAATTGATATAAGCATGTGCCTCAAATTCTCAAAACACACCAACTGACTTAGCTATTGCTAAGGCTGGTCCTAACATTTTACGGGCCCTTGGCAAAATATTACATGTGGGCCGTTTGTAAAAAAATTAATTTGTATTTTAATAATAAAAATTCATTAACAATGATCCAAAATTTTATTTTATAAAAATTCATTAACAATGATTCAAATTATTAATAGCTCAGTGTTAATTTATTTAAAGAAAAAAAAAATCATCAAAAAAAAATTCATCTAAATATATGTTTTCCCCTCACTTCCAAAAACACAATCAACTATATTATTTGATAGAAGCATGGAAACATTTAATAATATCAATGTGATTGAAATTTAAAGTTGGATACCTAATCAAATAAACTTCACTATCTCATCATAAAACTTGATTCAAATACCACTAGTTATGGCAATTCAAGTGGTTAGTAGTGGTATCTAATCCGCATAAAACATATTAGACATTAATTAACTATTTAAAAAAGTATCTAATTCATGAATCAATTCAAGTTTCAAACAAGGTTTCTTCAATTCTTCATATATAAATCCATAATCCAAATTACGTCATTAAAGCATTGTTAAAAAAAATTTACGAAGTAATATCTAAGAAAAATACGGAGTAGGTGATAAAGATGACTTACTTAAATAATCTCGATTTACCTAGCTTCAATTAGTAATAATAAAGTTTCATGATATATATAGTTTTTGCCATAAAAAGATAAATTGATAACTCAGCTCATTACAAAACGTAATCAAGTAATTAAGCAAATATGGAAGTTTATTTATTTAATGTTACATTATTTTGGGTGAATGTGAAATTGGAATTTAACTCTTGCAATCAAAGCAATTGTTAACCTCCAATCAAAAGTAAAAGCTAAGAAATGAATTAATGAAGAAATAAATTCAAGCTAACTAGTAATAACTTACCCAAGAATATGTGTAATTGATGAAGAACTTGTACACCAAGAAATTTATATTATATCTTCACTTTATTATGTATTACACTTTAAGTGAAGTCTTTTCATTAACTAATTAAAACTCCTACATTTTTAAATTCATGCATATAAATTACATAACCTATATAAAGCACAATATCTACCACAAAAAATGAAACAATAATCCGTTACACCCCCAAAAAACACAGATTTTTATCTTGTAATTATTATTTATATAGTCCTTTTAATATAATTTGGTTAAAAAATGGAGAATGGAAAGAAGAGAATGGCTTTGCTAGTAGGATGCAACTATCCAAACACACAATATTCATTGCATGGTTGCATCAACGACGTTGTTTCGATGCAAGAGCTCCTCATGGAACGATTTGGGTTCGATAAAAGCTCGATCGAGCTCCTAGTAGACGAAGGTCCATGGTCTAAAGCATTGCCAACCGGTGTTAATATTAAGAATGCACTAAAGAAGATGATTGATGAAGCCGAAGCAGGGGATGTCCTGTTTTTTCATTATAGTGGGCATGGTACATTAGTACCTTCTAAGCATCATCTTAATAAAAAGGAGGAAGCAATTGTTCCTTGTGATTTCAACCTTATTACAGGTAATTAATAGAATTATTATGTTTAATAAATAAGACCAATTACTCCAAAAATTTAATTATTTAATTTAATCTACTATAACTCATGTTTTTTACTTCATTAATTTATATGTTTGTTGTTGCCAATCTAGAGTTGATTGTTATTAATTGCATATTTTATGAGACGTTATTTGTTGAATGTATTTTGATGAGTTAGTGAACTATTAAGCTAATAGGATTTCACACAAATATGTTGATTAGTGATATAATTGGACATATATATTCTCCCTAAGTTGCATTATTTCCTCAGCTTTTTAAGTACGTTGCGTTGATTATCACAAAGTTTTAGGAGAGTGAGTTGAATGAATTAATATATGTGTAAGTGGTGTTTGTTGGGACAATAGTTTATTACGACTACTCTATAAAATGTATGGGATGTGAAAGACCGAGAGGAGAGGGGATAAAAAAAGTTAGGAGTGGAGACCACATGAGGAGTGAGAAACAATAAAAAAATACGAGAAGATGTCTAATAAAAGGAAATGATGCACTTAAAAAAGGCCGAGAAAGAAAATGTTATACTTAAAAAAATAACGGAGGGAATGTTCTTTATACTATAGTTTTTTTTTTTTTATTAAAGAATACTTTGAATTATTTTCTGTAAACTTTTGTTATGTTATGACTTCTATTCCATTGTTGTCTATGTTGTAGATGTGGACTTTAGACAACTAGTGAATGGGCTACCAAAAGGAGCAAGTTTCACAATCCTCTCAGATTCATGCCATAGTGGAGGCCTCATTGATAAAGAGAAAGAGCAAATTGGGCCCAATACCTTATCTCCTACATCACAACTAAGCAATAACTTGGGCCCAAAACACTCCAAGCCCAAAAAAATCCCAATTGAATCAATGTTGAACCACTTAGCCTCTCTTACAAACATGGTTGAGTCTGAAATTGGGGAACACCTAACCACCCTCTTTGGTGATGACGCGAGCCTAAGGTTCCGCCTTCCGGAACTAGACCAAGATAAGTTGTTTGGACCTCATAGGCCGGACTCCGGTATCTTGTTGAGTGGGTGCCAGACCAATGAGACCTCCGCGGACATGCCTCCTATGGGGTCCAATGGAAAGGCCCATGGGGCCTTTACGTACGCTGTCCAATCCGTGTTCAAAGCCCAACAAGGCCCACTTAGTAATAGAGAGGTGGTGATGTTGTCTAGGGAGGTGCTTGAGCAAGAAGGGCTTGAAGGGCAGCATCCTTGCTTGTATTGTAGTGATGAGAATGCTGATGCACCCTTCTTGATGTGGGATGATGCACAAAGCAACAATTAACCTATAATTATCTTTTGAATTGTATTGATACTATAGCGACAATCAATAAATCTCGTAATCAATTGTGTTTCCTTTAATGCATAGTTCAAGTGAAATCGAAAAACAATTAAATATGTTTTATTATCTTCTAATAACTTGTTTGATAGCTAGCCAGTAATAAATAACCGTAACAATAGCATATTGGTTTGTAATTTGTTTTTCAAGTTGTGTGACGTATGGATTGCATCGTAATAGACATTTGTTTATGTTATACTTTTACATATGAAATACGTTATTAAAAGGTCCTAAGTAATAAATAAGGGAATCAAGTATTATGCAAGTCTACTAGCTAAGCTAGTAGCTAGGCACCGCATAATCTGGATGATTAACCTCTTGACCAAACAAGCATCTAAAAAACTCTATAATTTGGTTTAGTTGTACAACATTTTTTGCAAAATAAGAACTTTGCACGTTTTCCCCATATATCACTAAAATGAGTCATAAGTCATCACAAGACCTTCTATAAAAAGGGAGCCACCAATTTATTTTACACCCAATTAACACAAGAACACTACAACATACAATCTCAAACCTTCAATCTAAATTTATATACTTCGTATATAATTAAAGTGGATGAGACGATGAAGAAAGTTTTTAGTAGTATATCTGCTATGGTTCTCATAGTTGCCATTGTGGTTGTGTTGCCGGCCACCTTTGGTACGCGCCAAATCCGGCCTCTTACTTCTAGCATTATTTCTTATGAGCTTCCCCTTTCGAACACCACGGAACACTTTGAAGGGGTTGATGGTGCCAATTCAATTAATAACAATAATCATAGCAATGATATCCCTTGTCAATGGTTAGGAAGTAGATGTGGCCCTGAGAGTCCGGCTCTATTTATTACATGTTGTCCTCCGTATAGGTGCTTTAACCCTAAAATCGCACTTGGAAAATGCATACAATGATCAAATCTAAACTTGGATGGAGCCATGGAGACTAAAGGGGTGTGTATTATGTACGTGCATGCATACTTTAACCCTTCCACAATATCCAATATTCCAATATATATACTAATTAAATAGGAGTATGATGATTCATGTCTGTGACTTGTGTTAGCAAATAAAAGTTGTGTACCCTATAATACTTTTTTTTTTTTATTATTATTATATTACTTTGTGTTATTTTGAAATTGGAATGTTAGATAATATACCTTATAATACTTTATTTATTATATTACTTTGTGTTATTTTGAAATTATAATACTTGTATTAGATAATATATGAGCCAATATCTAAATTTAAAAAACACGGAGGAAGTAAATGAAAATATGTTGACCTGAGGAATACCCAAGCCTAAAAAAAAGTTTCATACATGTATTGAAAACGGGGAGGTAACATTTACCAAATTTCTCTTAAAAATAAATAAAATATGTTTCTTAAATGGTAAAATTGTAAATAAATGTAACTTTTTGTTAGGTGTAACCACTATTTTAAGTAGTGATTTTGTCTACAACAATACTCGTAAATTAACTTAATTAATTAAGGGTCTGTTCTCATACGTTTATTTTCAGTTCAGCTCAGCTCAGCTCAGCTCAGTTCAGTTCAGTTCAGTTCAGCTCCTAATTTCCTTCTCTTATAAAATATTCAGTTCAATTCAATTCGGATCAATTTAGTTCAGCTCAACTTAGTTCAACTAAGTTCAGTCAATGAAAACAAACTCTAAGTTTAGTTTTTCAATATGAGAAATTGGGGCGAGTTTAAGATATTGTTGGATTTGTGATAATATTTATTTTCATATTATAAAATTTTATATGATTTTACTAATATATAATTGGATTAATTAATAGTCAAACTTATATCTAGATTTACCTATTTGATCAAAATGTAACACTTATTAAAACACGAACAGATTAATTAGCTTTTCCTTCTCCCCCATTTTCGCTCTCTCTCTTTTCATTAAGCTCCATTTTGCTCTAAATTTTCCATTGAAGCGGCTTCTGAGCTTTCTCTCCTCCATTGAAGCAGCTCCTAAGGTAAGTTGTTCTTTTGATCCTCTATTCACAATCTAGATTTAATCGTTAATTTTGTTGCCATTATAGTCAAATTAGGGTTCTTCTAAAGTGAATTATTGAACTATTGCTCATAATCACTGTAAATTTATAATTAAAACTATTGCTGCTATATATATTGTATTCAATTAGTGTTCTTCTAAGGTAGATTGTTGAACAATTGGTTATAATTTAATTACTGAAAGATTACAATGATAAATTTCGTTGCTTGAATTCTGCTATTCATAATTTAAGTGGGAAGAATTTAATTTGATAGTTGAGTGAAATTTGATGGATAATGTGTTGCAGAACCCTTTAATGTTAATGTGGAACTATGAAAATGTAAATTTTCTCCCTGGGCCGAGGGTGGCCGCCCCCCCGGCTCAGGGACGATTGGGAACAACTAGAGAAATGAAATATACTTCCTCCGTTTATTTTTAGTTGCAACAATTTCTCGAGAAATTATATATAAAATCTGAGGTTAAATATATGTGTTGCAGATTAGTCTGTAATAGATAATTTGTTCAAGTGAGTAATGTCAGTGAGGTGGCCAAGGTTACTGAATCCGACTCAGCTCGCACAGATTATACGACAGCAGAAGAATCCGTTTACTGCTTTAAAGATCTTTAATGAAGCCAAAGCCAAGTATCCCAATTATCGTCACAATGGTGCTGTCTATGCCACCATGATCAATATACTCGGGAGCTCAGGCCGTTTTGATGAAATGAAGCAAGTAATTGAACAGATGAAAGGCGATTCGTGTGAGTGCAAGGATGCAGTCTTTGCAGGTATAGTTAAGACGTATGCAAAAGCTGGATTGCTTGATGATGCTGTTTCATTATTCAGAAGCCTTCCTCAATTTAATTGTGTGGCTTGGACATCATCTTTCAATACACTTTTAGAGATTATGGTGAAGGAGTCTAGGCTTGAGGCTTTCTATCGTCTTTTTAAGGAAAATTCTCGTGGTTGGGAAGTTAAGTCTAGGATTGGATCGTTGAATTTGCTAATGGATGCTCTGTGTCAGATTAAACGGTCAGATTTAGCATTGGAGGTTTTTCAAGAGATGAACTATCATTGTTGTTATCCCAACAGAGAAAGTTATAGGATTCTTATGAAAGGCCTCTGTAAAGATGGCAGACTATATGAGGCCACTCATTTGTTGTACTCTATGCTTTGGAGGATTTCTCAGAAAGGTTGCGGAGAAGATATAGTAGTATATAGAATTTTGTTAGATAGCCTATGCGAGAATAAACAGATTAGCGAGGCTTTAGAAATTCTTGGGAAAATTTTGAGAAAGGGTCTCAGAGCTCCCAAGATTCGCACCAAACTCAAAGATCTTAGCCATCTTCGGGATACTGAAGACATAGAGCAGGCTAAGCTTTTGATCAATGAAGCTTTGATTGGAGGTGCCGTCCCTAGCTCAGCTAGTTACACTGCTGTGCTTACCGATCTCTACAATGAAGGTAAAATTTCTGAGGCTAACAAAGTGCTTGATAAAATGCGTGAAAAGGGTTACCGACCATCACTGAGAATATACGAGTCAAAGGTATCAGCATTGTGTATGGCTGGTAGAGTTGATGAAGCTGGTCAGATGATAGAAGAGGAAATGCTGAAGAAGGATTGTGTACCAAATTCTCTGGTCTATTGCATTGTTGTAAAAGGCTTCTGTGATGAGGGAAAAACAAATTTAGCCATCAGCTTTCTGGAAAAGATGGATAGGCAGAAAGGTTGCTCACCAGACAAGGAGACGTTCAGTGTTATTGTTAATAGATTGTGTCAAGATGGGAATTTTGTTGAGGCCAGTAAGATTATGGAAAAGATGTTGAGTAAATCTTTTTGGCCTGAGTCGAATACTTTTAGTGCTGTTATTAGAGGTCTTTGTTCAGTAGGCAGAATGTATGAGGCTGTAATGTGGTTGGAAGAGATGATCAGTCAGGGTAAGATACCTGAGTCTTGTATATGGAGAGTATTAGTAGCTTCAGCTAGTTGTAACACAGAAGAGATTCGTGATTGCGTTGATTTGCTGGATTATCTGAGAACTTAATTCCTTGTCTTAGTACAACTTTATAAAGTATAGAATTCTTTCAGACGGTCCTATTAATGTAAAACCTGGTGTAGATTGCAATTATACAGGATTTCAGATGGATATTTACCAAGTCCAAGGAATCTCGGTCCAATGAACATCACAATAATGAGAAAGACCCTGGTCTTGAAGGTTTAGCTCTAAAATTGGTTCAAGATGACCAGAATGCTAGAAATTGGTGGCAGAAGCCAGAAGGTACTATAAGTCAATGCTTCCATTTTCTGTTCTGTATAATCTGGTAGTCACTTGAAAAACTTTGATTTCATCAAAACCTTGTGCTGTAGACCCTGTAGTGTACAATGTCAAGAATAAACAGATAGCTTCAATAATATGCTTCCAACCAATTGACCACATAGATTGTAAATGTAGAAATTTAAATAATTCTTTAATGCCTTAAACACAGGGGGCGATTTCAACCTCACATCACAACACAGAGCAAAACCCTGCATTTGTGTCTAACTGTGAGCTTTCAAAAGTATAATGTCTGCTGTTGTAGGAATTATTTGTCCCTCTCAGAATTCTGGGGTTATTCTCTCTTCTAAGTTCTAACATGAAAAAGAAAGTAGAGCAAAAACCTGATAAGATCAAGAGAGCTTGGGCTGTATGTCAAATGAAAAAGCCAACATTTGCAAGGATTTTATCAAAGAAATCAGCAAAAAAAAAAAAAAAAAAAAAAAAAATGATCATACTGAAGAAAACTCTGAAGTCAAGTGCAAAGATGATGCCTGTTTGAAGTCAGAAAATTGTAAGAACAACGAGCAACTTGAGGAGGATGATAAGGTCTACCTCTTTCTTCGTGTCTTTCCTGAATTATTAGTCATGTTTTTGTAAATAGTAATGGTTTATGATTCTATTTTCTAAAATGTTATTTATGTGTTGGCAGTGTTGCTGCATTTAAAGGATGATGAAAGCTTAAGCAATCAGAATCAACAACTTCTTGGGAACATTGATATTTCAGCAGAAGAAGGTAATAAACAAGTTTAGCTAGTTGTAACACAGATGAGATTTGTGATTGCATTGTTTGCTGGATCATCTGAGAACTTAAATCTTTGTCTTAGTACAAATGTTTCAAGTATAGAATTCAATTAAACGGTCCAATTTAATGTAAAACCTGCTGTAGATTGCAATTATACAGGATTTCAGATGGAAATTTACAAAGTCCAAGGAATCACTCATCATTGGCTCAGGTGAGTGTTTTATCAAAAGATGTGTGACATCAAATTTCAAATTACATTGAAAAGGAAATGAAACCTAAATTTCTAAATTTTATGTAATAGTAAAAGGGAAATCAATTATCATTAGAAGAACCTCTTCCTCCTCCACTTCGTCCCAGGCTATGGAGAAATGGAGGAAGAGGATGGATGTACAAGCAGGATGCAACTACCCTAAAACCAAATTTGAACTCAAAGGTTGTTTCAACAATGTCAAGTCCACGAAGGAGATGCTGATCGAGTAGTTTGGGTTGGAGAACGATCACATCGAGGTCTTGATTAATAAGCCAAGATCTGTAACTTGCCTACGGGTGTCAACATCCAGACTGCAACAGGACTTGGACGTGAAGCTGTTATCTATGCATAGGGGGAGGCGCAAGAGGATAAGCTACTGGAACAGCGTAATGAGGAGGAGGATGATGGTGGTGGTGATGATGAGGGTGACCAGGAGGAGGGAGCATAACAGGAGTCCCAACAGCGGATGCCATATGATGAGGTGGCGGTGGTGCTGCAGTAACTGGGTGGCCTATCTGTGTCCCATACATTCCTATACCTGCAGGCGCCATATTTACATTAGGCGGAGGCCTATGCTTATTTGCTGCTACTGCTGCTGTTCCAACTGCAGGAGCCGCAGAAGTGTTGTTTTGCTGCCCTGTAATGGGTGTTTGATTCGGCGACAACCCTCCTCCATTCACACTTGTAATATCATGAATGCTAGATCTTCTTCTATCCCTGTTCATTGAGTTCAGTCTTATAAAATATTTTTGGGCATGGCTAGCTACTTGTGTTGGTGTCCTTGTTATCACAAAGTTCCTAGATATGCTTCGCCAATCGCCTTTGCCGAACTTGTCAAGTCCCAGTAAAAATAATCTGAAAACAGGGGATTTGAACATGCATTAGTGTGTATTTTGAAGTAGGATTTAAGAATCAAATATACATATACACATTCAAATTTTTGAAAAAAAAATGATTTTTAATAGAAAAGCAATCTTTATCTCCATTATAGTAGGAAAATAGGCAGAGCTTTTCTTTCTCTCTCTTTACTACCATCACTAACTCACTAAGCCCACCATTGACACTGCTGGCCAAAAGAATGAAACACAGAAAACGACTTACCAATACAATCACCTATTGCCCTTGTTTTACGACGGATGCCAAGTTTATCACCTTGATATATTCTTAGCCTATTAGAAGGTATTATCGATACATAATAAAGAGATAAACTTCAAGTCCCCCTAATTATACAATAAGCTCAAACAAAGCATTCAGATCTAAGCAACCAAGGTCCAAACTATACCAATTTGTCACCCAACATACAAGAAAACCATAATTTGAGTTTAAATCAATCGCATTATAAGAGTATAAACACTTATACAAGGTTTAAATTATGTAGTTTAGGGTCGTTTTTAGAATAAAAGGTCACTCGTGGGTAGTTTTTGATTAAAAATCCTTAAAAAAGAAAGCGAAAAAAATAGAAAATAAATAAAGGGTCATACACATAGTTATTAATAGTACATTAAGTAATACATACCTATGCTCTTCTTCAGTCCAAGGGATGCCCTTTTTTCGTTCTTGTTCCAACTTAGAGTTAGCTTTTGTGGCATTATTTCCCATTGAGGAAGGCCCGAAAGCCGAATACCCGTTACCTTGATTTGAGTTTCCTCTTTGGTCCTTGTTAAAAGAAGGGTGTTGATCATCCTTAGTATTAGAAGTTGATAATGTAGTAGTAGTAGTAGTATCCTCACTTCCATAATTAGGAAGTGGTACTTTTCCTGCCTCAATAGCACCTACATCCTCTACTAGGAACTCATAGTGTTGCTTAATCTCTTCAATTGTTTTCGTAGGAACCATGGACGCGACCTTATCCCACTCCTCATTCGATTTGTCGATAGAATGTGTAGCAATCGCGTTCTCAAACGCCTTCTCCTCCTCCCTAGTCCATGACACTAAATTCGGCATTGCCTATAAACTAAGTAACTATTATGATTTTTTTTTCGAGTACGATTTTTCGAGTATTTTATTTTTGTTGTAATGGGTCTAGTTTAGTCTAGTGCAATAATGGAAGAAGGGGTGTATCATTGAGATAAAGAAAACAATAAGATTTTCACAAGGAAAAAAACAGGATAAGAAAGTGAGGTGAGCATCAAACCAACAATAAGATGGGGGGACCTAAAATTATTAAGGGAGGGTTGAAAAGCATATGGTGCGAATTTTGTAAGGTTGTTACCAATTTACAAATGTGTACAAAAAAGTGATGTACACCCTTTGGGTTTTGTGATTGGCTGCCAAGTTTTTCACTCATGAAATTATGGGAATTGGTGGGGACACTTTCTCAACTCACTTGGAGAATCTATGGGACAGTCATTGTGTCATCACCATTCAATTTTTTTGCATCGGTTAGTGTCATAGTCATGGCCATTTTTATCACTATAGTGTTCTCTCACTCACTACCTTTGGAATTCGGGTTATCGGTCGGGTTTGAGTTGGGTCTATCAGATTGAGTCATGTCGAATTTGTGTCGTGCTAATGGCTAAGTTATTTTGCATTAATACCTATGTTCAAGTGCTTGATTGGATTGGACTTGCTGTTTCATTTTTCAAACCTCTACTCTTCTGTTGTTGTGGCACTTTTAGGAAAATATGATAAACGATAGTAGGTAATAAAAAAATATAAAAAATAAAAAAACGTTAATGGTAATAATACTACATATATACTTTTTTTTTTTTTTTTAAGGAGCAGAAAAGGTTAAAGATTGATACAAGAACGGTAAATAAATTAACAATTCAATGGTTTATATAACTTGTTAAATAGTAGTAATACGTAGTATTTGTATGTTGTAATTAAAAAGAATGAAAATGTTATTAGTGGTAAATTGGTAATTAAAGGCCAGTACATAGTTTTGTCTAGAAATTTGCTGTTTTGTTTTCTGGTTAAAAAGTTAGGTAAAGTTTAGAGATTGAGACTAGTCTAAAAATTGACTTTTCAAGCTTAAAAAAAGCCCAAATCTTGAATATATTGCCTAAAATTTGATTAGGCCCATGCAATATAATGAACGTTGGATTTTGATCTGTTCTTTTTGGATTGAGTCATGTCCGGTCAATGTATGATATGTATCCATGAACACAGGTTCAAGCTGGTCGTTTATCTAGATTTTCAAGCTAAATTGAGTTTAATTAGGGTCGTATGAAATCAGAATTGAGTTGGTTTGGTCGTTTGCGTTTTAGAATGGTTCAATCTAGGTTTGGATACGAAATCAAATTGGGCAATTTTTGGGTTGATTCATGTTCGAATCAAAACCTTCTAAGGTGAGGTAAATTTTGGAATTGATTGTTATTCGTTATGGTTGTCATGTTCGAAATTGATTAATTTAAGGGTTGCTTATCTTTTTAGAGTTTAATTAAGTTTTATTCAAATAATCCAAAATAAATGTCTCATACTCTCATGTGTTTTATCAAGTTGGTTTGATATTTTGAATTAATCAGATTAGCTTTGGCTTGTAGTTTCCACTTTTTTCTTTTTTTTTTTTCTTTTTTTTTTTTAAAAAAAAAAAACATTTTGGTTAATTTGAAACTCAATTATCAGTTATTAGTTATAAATACTACCAAAACATTTGTATGATTATATATTTGCATATACTCGTGTAATTTCAGTATTTTGTCAAGTCAATAACAAGTCAGGTTCAATTCAAGTCAGGTTAATTACGAGTATCGAGTTCATGCAATTAAATTGAACTGGGTAAATACCAGGTCATAAATTAGATGGATATTTCCTTTGGTGATGTAATCATCTATGAGTATATGCTCGTGTACATGCTGTATTCTTTAAAATTTTATCCATTTTGAAATGTTTCAAATGCTTTTAGAATCACCATATTCTAAATTTGCTTAATTGTAACAAAATATTCACATTGGCTCTTATCCACTTTGCTCAACTTTTGTCAAAAGTCAACTGTAGAAAACGTAACAAAAATGAGAGATCTCTAGTTCTCTACAAGAAAGTATGCCCTACCTCTTAAATGAACTAAACACACATGACCAAATAAGGACTTGTGATTTATATACTATTATGTACTATATATGCAAGTACTCCCTCCATTTTTAAATGCTTGCTTCATTTCTCCATGCGCGGAGTTTTAGGAGAAATTGGAGAAAATAATAAAATATGGAGGTAGTACCGTAGTAGTGTAGTTGAAAGAATAAAAAATTGTAAAAAGCCAAAGTAGGGGGAGAATAGGAGGAGAAAGAGTATTATGTTAGGTCCACTAAATGTGAGAAATGAATTAAATATTGTAAAAGCGTTCTAAAAAGGGAAATAGAGCAAGTATTTAAAAACGGTTGGAAAAGAAAAGTGGAGCAAGTATTTAAAAATGAAGGGAGTAGTCTAAGAAAAATGGACTTGTGATCTCTCCATGACCAAATTGAAGACTTGTGATTCATATATTGGTGCGCCATTGGCATGAAAATAGAACAATGTTTTTTTTTTGGTGTTTAGAGAGCCACAAGGGCGGGGTGAGAATCGATCCCAGGATCTCCTGAAATCGGGAGGGAAGCTCTAACCACTTGAGCTATCCCTCACTCTCAAATAGAACAATGTTAAGCGTGTGTTATATTTTCTTGATTTTCATTTATTTAAGGAAATTTTTTAAATTACCACCCTAAAATGTATCCATTTTCTAAATAACCACCCGTTTAATTTTTTATTTTATTTTACCACCCCTTAAATTAAAAAACTACTCAGATTACTACCTATTTTAAAATTCAAGTGGATTTTTCTTATGTGGGCCCCACCCAACGACTCTTAGTGATGAAAGGAAGAAGATGATCAGTAGTAGTGCAATTCAGACATCATGCTCTTGGTTTTTTTTAGTTGTTTTCTTTTGGTTTTAGATTGTCTTGTACTCAATAAATTGGTTTAAGGAGGAGGTTGAGTGAAGACATGGCTGATTGTAATCCTTAGACATAGCCGTTACCAGCCATTGGGTGGGTCCTCACAACAGAATTCCGTCGGAATTTTAAAATGGGTGGTAATCTGAGTAGTTTTTTTAATTTAAGGGGTGGTAAAATAAAATAAAAAATTAAACGGGTGGTTATTTTAAAAATGAATACATTTTTGGGTGGTAATTTAAAAATTTTCCTTTATTTAAACTCATCTAAAGAAATTAGTACTTTTTACTTTTTATTAATCTTATATAAACTTGATTTTCTTGAAATAAATTTATTAATTATTTATCTGAGTAATTTATTTATTTTTAAAATAAGTTACAGACTAAATCTTCTCCATATATAATGGTCATATACCTAATATAATTTTTTTAGATTTCGATATACCTAATTTAAATCAAATTAAATTAAACTATTAACATAACAATAAACTCATTAGTGGACGACAATTCAAATAGACAGCACGTAACGTGTAAAAACTGTTATTTTGCCAAACCATTTGGTCTACATTTGTCCCATACGGGCGATACGGCCATACATTATACATAGTCTACTTTTCTTTCACTCAACTCGATCAATTGGTAGAAGAAAAATGCTTTACTTGTATTTTCTTTGACGATTTAATTTCCCATTCATTCCAAATTTAATGGTAACTTATATAAACGAAAATATTTAGCTAACTTCTCAAAATCATACCAAGTAAGTAATGATTTATGATTAATTTTTGAGTTTGCCAGCAAATGATGGCGAGAAGACAAAATCTATGTAAAATTGCAAATATATGAAATATTGATCTTCTTTGTATTGATACCTTATTATGATGGTTGCAAACAATCCGGGCTGAACCGAGTTTTAGTCTGTTCGAGCTAAGCTTGATAAAAATTATTCGTGTTTGAACTATTTTGAGCTTGAACGAGCTTTTAAAAATCTTGTTCGAAATGAGCTCATTAAGAATTTAATTGGCATGTTCAAGCTTTGTTCACGAACGTACTCGTTTACATTTCGAGTTTAAGTTCAAGCTTGAACAGGCTTAAATCGAGCTTGATTAAATAAACGAGCCATAATTTATCCTTTACAAAGAGTTTTTTTTTTTTACTACAAATTTTAACACATTTATTTAATTTGATAAAAGATGTTTATATTCTTTCTATAGAAAAGGTAATTACAAAGTTTTTTATGTCTTTACATGATGAAATAATTAGTACTTTTTACAAATATGTATGAATAAAAGATATAAATTATCCGAGTTTTAAACCGTGAAAAACTTATAAATGGACTTAAACGAGCTATTAATGAAGATTATCGAGTCGAACATAATGTTGTTCAAGCTTTGTTCATCTATTTGACGAGCTTAAGATTTTTTATTCAAGCTTGTTTGTTAGCTTACCAACGAGTTTTGACCAAGCTTGTTTGCGAGTAGTTCACAAACGACTCAGATCATTTACACCCCTATACCTTATATAGTAATTGAAATTTACGATTAGTACAAAGAATCACTAACTAATTCCGAACAATGGAAGTACAAAATAAATGAATGAAATTAAATAATGCCGGCTTTAGCTTACACGCAAACAATTAGCTTCATTCTTCCAATAAAAACCACCTCATGACCTCACTTATAGAATGGGCAATAATTTTAGCTCAATTAGTTACCACTACTCTCTAGATGGATGTCAAGTATTCAACATGCATGGGAAAAAAACAAGCAAGGCTTTTAAGTCGATACTAAATTTAGGTAATTGAGTAACTAATTACATAATCAAATCATCCATTTTAGGTGATTAGTAATAGAGTGTTCAATTGTCCAACAAATTGTTATAGCTTCTACTTCATGCTAAGCTAACCTACCATAACTTGCATAATTATATAATAAGTGTATATATTGCAATTACAAGTTATGATCATCACATTGAAAAAAAGGAGAAAAAAAATCAACAAATTAAAGAAACATTATTATTTTTTCCACATTTTGTTGAACTTGTTTAAGACTTGGTCATCATCAATTGTTAGTCATGAAGGCAATTAATGGGAAAAGAATGGCAGTGTTGGTAGGGTGCAACTATCCGAACACGGAATATGAGTTGCAAGGTTGTTTCAATGATGTAATCGCCATGAAACATATGCTTATTAAGAGGTTTGGGTTCGACGAAAAGGATATCGAGCTACTTAGTGATGAAGAAGGCTCTTCGGTCTTGCCTACTGGTGCTAACATTAAGAAAGCACTCGGAAACATGGTTGATCGCGCTATGGAGGGTGACGTGCTCTACTTCCATTATAGTGGTCATGGGACGTTGATCCCTTCTTTGAAGCAAAATGAGCCTCATAGAAAGGATGAAGCTATTGTGCCTTGTGACTTTAATCTCATCACAGGTTAGTTACTTTTGCATCATGCATGCATGCGTGCTCATTCTTAAGATAAATATATATATATATATATATATATATATATATATAATCTAATTGTGTCGTACTCTCGTGATTACATGAATTTCAAAACAAAGAATAAGCTAGAAGAGATCGAGAATGCTATTATATAATCATGTTAAATTCTTAAAAACACAGTACAGAGTAGTAATGTGACAATTAATTTTGAATAGATCGGTAATATTGAAAACATGCTTTTGTAGACGTGGATTTCAGGCAACTAGTAAACAAGTTACCTCCTAAGGCAAGCTTCACAATTCTCTCAGACTCATGCCACAGTGGAGGCCTAATAGACCAAGAGAAGGAGCAAATTGGGCCGACAACAACAGCATCAAAGGGTCAAGCCCGACGTTCACGGCCCAAGTTCATCCCATATGACCAAGTCCTCCAAAAGCTCAAACAACTCACAAGCATAGACACCTCTAACATTGGCAGACATTTGAAGGAACACTTCAAAGACCAAGCTAGCCTTAACTTTTGCCTTAGTGAACTTGATCAAGATCATCTAAGCCTCGAACGAGCAACCAAGGGCGACTATGGAATTTTGCTTAGCGGGTGCCAGTCTAATGAGACTTCAGCAGATGTGAGCTCGGAGGAAGGCGAAGGTGGGGAGGCCCATGGAGCATTCAGCAATGCAGTTCAGAAAGTTCTGGAGCAGAATTCGGGACGGCTTAGCAACAAAGAGGTTGTTATAATGGCTAGGAAAGTGTTACAAGAACAAATGTATAAACAACATCCTTGTTTGTACTGCAGCGATAAGAATGCTGATGCTACTTTCCTGCTGCAATTATAGAATCATAGGTATATAATGTATATCTGGCAAGTCTAATACAATCATGTCATAAAATTACATATATAAGCTCATTAATACAGGAAGATTAAGATTTGTAAATAATTAGTATGTCAATAATTATTGTACAAACTTGTTTGTTACTTACAATAATATGTACTTGTTATGTTAAAATTCATTGCTCCTCTGATCCTGTCAATGATCTTAATCCCTAATACTTCCTCCGTTAGTTTTTATCGCTTTATTTAGACAGTGATTCTATCTCTCTCTCATCATATGATTCCCACACTCCCCCTGTCTCTTTAACTATACTAGGACACTACTATGGTTGACGGAGGCTCCGTCCCTGAGACCCAACCCTGAGGCCTGGAGTTCATTTTATAGGCATTCCATCACACGAGACGAGGATCCGAAGGACACGAATACATCCCAAGTTTCCATACAGGATTATAATTTTAAATGCCAATAAATACATACAAAGTATGAATTATAAATAGAGCATAAACAATTTTATTGAGGGTGTTGACTTAACAACTTGCCGAG
This sequence comes from Chenopodium album, assembly GCF_948465745.1. Lineage (NCBI taxonomy): Eukaryota > Viridiplantae > Streptophyta > Magnoliopsida > Caryophyllales > Amaranthaceae > Chenopodium > Chenopodium album. The sequence goes on from NC_137838.1 coordinate 77,651,762, forward strand.
GACAGGAAGTACATTCTATCAGTTCTTCCTCTTATATTTTCTCCCTTGTCATCAATCCTTTCCATTATTCCTTGCCAAAATTGGATTGTTTATCATAAATCCTGTTGTTTCTATAATGAAAAGTTTACTAGAAACTGAAGAATATGAAAGCAGAACGGCAATTCCGTCGATGCAGAAACTAGAACCAGAATGCAAGAAGATAAGCAGGGATTTGTACTGGAAAAAGGTTTACTTTTCTTCTATCTTATTAGCTTAATATAGACTTTATAGAGTTGATCATAACTAACTCAGTTTGGTTTGTGATAATGAACCTATTGGAATAAGGCTAACTTATATACCTGAACTGTGGCTCACCCTGATTTTACTACTTTACTAGGCCAATATCTCTATGCTTCTCCTAGGCCTTGGCATGTCCCATGATTAGCTTGAATATTCCATTTCCGCTAAATGTACTTTGATATTGTAACTTACAGACAGATCAATATATAGTAACCCACAAATTAAACTCACAAAGATCAAAGCTCGAAAAACTGAAGCAGCAGGTAAATCAATGGAACAATGCACTAGAGGAGGAGCAACAACTAGTTACACCCGATACACTAGTAATTACTGATTATCCTTAATACTACGTAATTAAGTTAGTTGACCTTTTTCTTCAACTAGTTACACTCATTAATGATACATTCTGTATTGGTACGATAGAAGATGCAGCTTCATAGCTTGCATCATAAACTACGACACAAAAGTGGCAACCTATCTTCGGAAAGGGCTATACTAAGAGACTTAACACAGTTTCTGAAGGCAAAGGACATTCCCAAAAAAAAACTACCAAAAAAGTGGAAAGCCCAATGTACACTGAAGAACTAGTAGAAAGTATTCATAGCAACATCAAAGTAAGAAAAAATTCTCTCTACTATGTTCTTAAACTTATATTCTTCAAAACGTCTGTTGAATAGATTCAATATTGCCAACATATTCTCACCTGATTTTTTTAATTTTTTTTTTTTAAAAATCTACTTACGTGGGCTGCTACTTCTCGGTCTTTGCTACTATTACTGTAAATACGCAGTACATCAGAACTGTAATTGACAGAACTTGGGAACAGTATATGGTTAAACAACACAGGGTCAACCAGCTAGATAAAGAGGAAAATATGCTAGACAGGCGAGTGAAATTCCTGGAGAGGAAATTAGCAAAGATTTATCTAAAGATAGAAGCCAAATCAGATGGTTCAAATGTATTATGCAAATAGTTCAAAATTATCAAAACTTGTATCATCAATAAACTTGATTGATTCTAGTCGAGTTGAAGTATTGCAGTCTATACTCTATACACTACGCATATATTTTATCAGTAATTAAAAAAAAAAAAAAATCTTATATACCGAACTTGGATATCCTGTTGTGCAAAAACTTTGTGAGAACGAGGATACATAGCGCCACAGCGGGGCCTGTGTAGTCGTGCAGAGCACCATGTTTCCTTAGGCTCAGCCTCTCACCCTTGGATAATTTAGTACTGTAAATTGTGTTGTTAGATTGCCAACTGGTTGCCCAATGATGCAAGAAAATTCTAGGTTCTATTGAAAGTGACCTCTCACCAGACAACGCTTCAGCCTGCAAGAATTATCACCCCAAAAATTAGCAAGAAATATTTATTAGTTTCATGTAAAATAATGTGGATGGATAAGATTGCAGGTTGAGAATATGAACTGGTATAAACATTTTGACCCTCTTAATTACTTCTCTACTATTGGAAGGCATGAAAATTTAAAAGTACTCCGTAGTATAATAAGGACTCCCTTCGTCTGGAATCAATAGTTCAATAACTCGTAGTATGGCAACTAAATCCAAACAGAGGTACAGTATAGAATTCGAAAAATTAAGGTACGCGAGGTGCACGAAATAAAAAGAAAAATGACTAGTCAATGATGTGGCCATCATATAAATCATCAAGAATATTCATAGCATTAAATGATTCTTGATGAAAACATCCAAAATAATAAAATAAAAACAAATAAAAAAATGTTGTGCTACATTAATAATATTGGCTTTATAAGATAAGTCATTTTCAAGAAATGTATTTGTTGGCATTATTGAGGAGAAAGTTGGGAGAGCTACATCCAGTTGATTGAAACTTAAGTAATAATTAAGCAATATTTTAAAAATACATACTGTATTAACTTAGTCCAACACGCTAATGATTTAATATGTGTAAGTTTCTTTGACCACAAATATAACTTGGATAAGTTTCCTACACATCCTAGTCGTCCCTAATATGTATAAATATATACATAACAACTTTAAACATCCAACTTATCATCTAAAATGAATCAAAGTCAGAAACAGGAGGAAATTATAGTCCCTGAAAAGGAGGTTCAACAGCTTCAGCAGTGCCTTCCAAAGGCGAACTTCATCGGAAGCAAAATTTGGAAATACCAAGGTTACTGGTACCATGACAATCATCTCCAAAATGTCCTCGAGTTTCAAAGACACTTCCAAGCTCGAGACACTGATCTCATCATTGGTAGCCTCCCTAAAACTGGCACCACTTGGTTGAAATCCCTACTATTTGCGGTTGTTAACCGTGCCAACTACTCCACAAATCATCACCAAAATCCACTCCTTCAAAATCATCCTCATGAGCTTGTGTACAGCTTGGAGACTGATGTCTATAATAAGGCCTTTGTTTATCCTCGTCCACATCACCTTAATGAGCTTTCCTCACCGAGACTTTTGAGCACACACCTACCCTATGTGTCACTTCCTGAATCTATTCAGACTTCTGGGTGTCGGATTTTGTACATCACCCGAAATCCCTTGGACACACTTGTTTCTCTATATTATTTTTCCATAAAAGTGATGAAGAACTACTTTTCCACGGATATATTGAAGATGATACTTGGTATGTTTTACCCTACTCCTACCATGCAGGATTTCTTTGAAGCTTTTTGTGAGGATAGAATCCCTTTTGGGCCATTCTTCGATCATGCTGTCGGATATTGGAAGGCAAGTTTAGAACACTCTGACAAGGTGCTATTCCTCAAGTATGAGGAATTGAAGGATGATCCCACAGTTCAGCTGAAAAGATTGGCTGAATTTGTGGGTATGCCATTTACTTCCCAAGAGGAAAGTGATGGTGTCATACAGAAAATTATAGAGATGTGTAGCATCAAGAGTATGAAAGAATTGGAGGTTAACAAGAGTGGTGTAATTAACAAGTTGTTTGACAAAGACTCGTACTTCAGGAAAGGCGAGGTGGGGGACTGGACTCAACATTTCACACCTCCCATGGTGGAGAGGATGAAGAAACTCATGGATGAAAAACTTGAAGGCACTGGTTTATCCTACAAATTAACTTCCTGATAACAATTCTTAATTTACCTCAATAATCGTCCTGTATTTTTTCTTTTCTTTTTTTCAAATTTCCTGGGGTCTTATTCCTACAATTATATGAAATTCTCTAATAATGTATTTGCACAGTCTTTTAATTTCCTTACCCTTTGTTTCTTATACTGACAGTGCTATACTCCTATTATATGTGTTAATGCTCCTGATGTTCTGAAGTACAATTGTATATAATAGCTGATAATTTCAACAAGTAATTACTAGTCAGGATTCAACATCTAAATAGATCAATCTGCAATTACCAAGGAGTCAAGAGATCATCCTAAAAACAGCACTTATCGTGTCAGAAATATATGCATTATATTAATGGAAACCAAACTTCATGATGCCACAAATACCATTCTCAGAGCAGTTAACACAAATTGTCAAAGCTACACTAAAACTAGGCGATTTATTCGCTAAAATTAAATTTCTATAGCCATGAGAAATTGAGCAGAACTCACCAAGCAACAGCAGGCGACCTTAAGCAGTTTGGCCCATGAAATAGGAGCATTGTCATCACTGCAGTCAAGCACCGATGCTAAGCAAATTTTTGTAGCTTCAACCTCTCCCTTACCAGTATGAAGGGTGGTGGTTGCTGATTGTTCACATGCTTCCTAAGCATCAAATGAACAGCATCAGTAGGTGCCCCAAAGACTACTCCAACAACCTATTTGGCCATACCCATTGAAATCTCCTCTGCACTCAGAGAGTCAGAGAAACCGCTTAGCAGCAAGCTCGTATCTGAATTGTACAATTTAAGTCATCAAAAGACAAGATTGTCAGCAATTTGTTCTTGTGCATTGCAGAACCTCAACAGCAATTTTCCCAAAAAAACAAAAAACAACAGATTTCATCATCTACGAAGGATATTTCAGAAACAGAGCAAAACTCATGATGACAATCTTCTTTCTTCACGGTAGGAGCAGAAGGAGAATTTTCTTTTTGAGGGACTATCAATCAAATATAAATGTAAAGTGAGTATGCATAAGTTAATTGAACATATACACACACCAAAGATAAGGTTGAAATCATTGTGCAATTCTTTCCAACAATTTGTCACCATCTTCTGAAGGAATTTGTGTACAATGACCACTGAAGTGGAATAACAGGATATCCTCATATTTTTCCCACTGGAGCATCAGATTAAGGCAGCTCTGATGTGGCACCTGCGGACATGACAGGAGTGTAGAATCAGATGACTTGTTGGTCAAACCCAATCGACATTCAAGTGACATCATTGATGGGGCAATGCAATTTGTTTTGACACTAGGATAGGTAAACCCAGCAAAAAAGTCATCTTCTTGAATTCTTTATACATTTTAAGATTAAGTGCAGCTTTTGCCCCTTAAGACTAACTTCTTTTAATAGGCTGCGGATCAGTAATAGAGGCATTACATTATGTCATGCACCCAGACTCCCAGCAGCTACTGAAATACAATATCCAAGCACATCAGCATGGGCAACGGAGCTTCTTTCAATGCAACTTTGCCCATAGCAAGAAACAACTCCAGATATGAAGTAAAATACAACCTTCCGTGGAAACAAAGATCAGGAAAAGCAAAATGCACATGAGATTCATATGGAGTAAACAAGAAAAAAAAATATAAATATCCCCCACTAAAATTACAAGGGATCATGATGAAGTAAGGAACTAATATCATGACAATAAAAAGTAAAGAGGCACAAATCAGGTCTGCAACAGCAGAGATTCTCATATGCAAAATTAAAATTACAATTTGTATCTAAAAGAAAGAGAGTTCTTACCTGCAGCAGACTAGTGTTATCATCATTTTTCACAGATTTCTCCTTATCTGAATACTCAGGTTTCTGCTCATCCTTCTTAAGACTGCAAACCAAGTCGTCTAACAGCAATAAAATAGTGGAATCTTATACATTTCCCCTATCCATCACATCTCTTTTAGCTTTGTTCGAAGATGAATTTCAAGAGAGAATGATGAGGCCTTATGTTCAAAGTGTTTACTCAATCCCCCCAATACCAAAGTAATAAAGCTTAAAATATAACAGCAAAGTAGAATACTTGCATATTCTAAAACAACATTATGACTCTGATTTATAATGCAGGGAAACTGGAAGGCACAGCCAAAGCATTGATTGGACAGGTACAGGGGATGACTGAAACATAATCAGTTATTACATGCCTAAATTTATAGACTGTATGTTCTTGATCACGATTGTCATGATGAATATCGCAGCAACAGGCTACAACATACAAGCAATCATGAAATTAAATTGCTACTGAAAATGAAACAAAGGAGCATGGAAAAAGGTAAGATTATCATAACTCAATAAGTAAAAAGGCCTAGCTCAAGGCCCACAAGAGAACCCATTCAGCGAGTAAAATCTTAACTGCAACTAGTTCCGATGGAATACATTCAAACACTACAAAATTAACAAGCTTAAGATAACTAGAGAAGAAAACAATACAGAGTAACATACAATTCTAAGGTTTATTTCCATCCAAAACTGTATTATTTTATTCTCGATCAGCATCTGTATCCTTCTTTTTCTTCTTTTCCTTCTTCTCCTTCTTTTTCTCACTTCGACTTCCATCCTCTGTATCAGCAGCAGCATCACCGTTTTCCATGTCCTTGCTCTTCTTCTTTTTTTTCTTCTTCTCGGATTTCTCCTCATCAGTTGACTCTGCCTTTTCTTCTTTATCCTTCTTTTTCTTTTCCTTCTTGGACTTGGACTTCTCTACATCAGGAGTAACAGGTTCATCAGCCTCCTTCTTCTTCTTTTTCTTCTCTTTGACTTCCACAACTTCCTCTTCCTGAACTTTAATCTTCTTGACATCACCAGCAGGACTAGCATCAACCTCCTCCAATTTCCTCTTTGACTTCTTCTCCTTCTTCCCTTCTACCACCACATCTTCTGCCTTCGCTGGTTCAGCTGCAGCAGCAATGCTAGCTATCATGGAATCTCCACCAGTAGGAAGCACCACATTCCTTGCCCACTCAGCAGGAGTCTTCTCATTTGGCTTACCATGCTTGTCCAGCTTGCCCTCTGCAATCAGCTTCTTTTTCATAGAGGCCCTTGGCCCAAGCCCCCATTTCCTGGGATAGGTATCCCTATCCATAATCACCCTCTTTATCTTTGCAACAATCCCATGATCACAAGTAGCCATGACAGCAGTAGTCATCTCTGCAATCCCCAAAGCAATAGCTTCTCCCTTGGTAGTCATCAAAACAACCTCCTCCCCAACCTCAACATCATTCTCAAACCTAAGCAACCCCGGAATCATCAACTTGGCACCATAACAAATTGCATTCACAGCCGAATCCTTAACAACAAGCCTCTTGTAGCTAGTCAAAACAACCTCCAACGGCATAATAACCCGCCTCAAATAACTCTCATCCCTGTAATTATCATACATCCATTGCGCATCCATCACATCATGCATTGTAACCATATTATCCTTCTCCCCCAAAATACCGGACCGCACCCTCCTAAGCTCCTGCATATGTCCTCCCACACCCAACAACAAACCCAAATGAACACATAGTGTCCTGACATAGGTACCAGCCTCACAACTAATCCAGAAAACAACCAAATGCCGATCGGCATCGTACTCAAGAAGCTTACTTTCATAAATAGTCCTAATCCTAAGCTGTCTTTTAACAGCAGAAATCAAAGGAGGGCGCTGAAATACAGCGCCTGTTAAGGTTTCCAAAGCTCTAGCAACTTTAGCAACATCAGGAACAGCAGAATGTAATCTAGCAACACAAACATACTCTTTTCCAGCACCTTGTTGGGATTTAACTAAACGGGTTGCTCTTTCAATACAAACAATTAAATTCCCAGTAACCTTAGGATCTAAAGTACCAGAATGCCCAGTTTTTTCTACCCTTAAAATGCGCTTAATCCAAGCAACAACTTCATGAGAAGAAGGATTAGCAGGCTTATCGAGATTAAGAATACCATACCTTATGTATTCGGCAAGAGGTCGCTTCAATGGTGAATACCCAGATGAAAGAGGGGTGTAATGCCCAGTTCTAACATTCAATCTGTCGTAGTTTTTCAGGAGAATTGGCCACTGAGAAGTGTCGATTGATGGGGTGAAACTTTGGGGTTTGATTAAGAAATCAGTGTCGTTTTGGGGTTGGGAGTCTGTCGTTTTGGGGGTTTCAATGACGCTCTTGCTCTTCTTCTTCTTCTTATCTGAGCCGACGTCCGCCATTGATGAGGTTTGGAGGAGAGTGTAGGGTTTTGTTAGGGTTTTGGAACAGGAAGACGGAAATGAACATGGAGTGAGTTTTATGACTTATTTAGAGGTGATTATTGGGCGGGCTCGGGCCGGGCCCTTTTAAGGCAAAAATAATCAAATACTCGTATTCCCTCCATTTCATAATACGGAGTATAATTGTTGTTTGTGTTTTTTACGGTATTTAAGAAAAAGTAGAAGGTGGACAAAGTACATTAATAAAAGTGAAAAGTACAAACAAAAGTTAGAGAGAGAAAGTGAAAAATAGTACCAGATATGCAAAATTCAAGGATAAATTAAGAAGTACAACGAATAAAGTTAAAAAAAGTGAGGGTATAATGGTCGTTACATAATATCCAAAAATAGAAACGGGAAGAACATTTTGGATCTTCAAAATAGAAAAACGGGAACTATATTATAGAACAGAGGGAGTAATATTTAATTTTTTATAGGAGCGGTAATTTTGAAAATTAACAAGGGTAACTTGAATATAATGAAATTTATCGCCCAAAAGGCTCTTTTTATTTATATACTATATTGCGGAGTATAAAGTACGGAGTACTATAGATACTTGTCCTAGGTTGCTAAAAAATTGATTTTGGGTCAGGCCCAACCTGACTTTGGGCCCAAATTTTATGTTAATGGCCCACCCAAAATCGATTCGGGTTGACAGATTAGGCTCATGTTGATCGGGCCTAGTTTAATCCCTAATATAACTCCTAAAATATCAATAATATTTGGTGTGTGAATGTCCGTGTATACCCCTGTTGTTTGGAAAGACAATTCTCTTTGTTCCAACTCTTTCCTGTCTTTTACAAGTATGGAGCACAAAGGTTTGATCTTCAACTTCAATCCAAGTCTCGTGAAGCTCTATTCAAAGCTTAGAGTTGCAATATCAATCGATTAGGGAGATGGAAGAAGAAACTGCGCCAAATTCCAATTTTAGAGTATCTACGATTTCTTAAGAAAATTTCCCCTCCAAATTAAGAAATTTGGTTATTTGGGTTTTGATCAAAAACTCGTAAAAATCAATTGATTTCATGGGTTGATTCTTTATTTTTAGGGTCTTATTAGTAATTAGATAGGTGATTTGTATTCATATGAGTTAAATGTTTATTATCAACTCTATAATCAAAGTATCATCGTAGATTGTGAAGGCTTCTAGTTAGAAAGATGAAAATATATCGAAAATCACTACTTATGGTGGATGATGAGCCATGCCAATCATGTAAAAGTTATTATTATTTTCTCTAAGTATGTGATTTACAAATCTTTATCATAGAGTATTATGGTAGATGTCATATGGTCATTCGATATTATTCTTATTCCTTGTTCAAAAAAAAAAAAAAAAAAGATAATAACAACATTTAATTTTCAGGTATATCTTGTAAAAATTGTCTCTGAATTTTATAATTATATACCATTGGTACATAGATTATGTGCTACACAATGTTTAGACAACACCAAAACTTAAAACCCATGAATTTGTACAATTTCTCTTCTTAAAATTGTGATCCTTTCTATAAAAGACGGTGAATATTGTATGAAAAACAATAAACTATACAAGTTAATTTACAGCAAAAATTAAGTGGTAGCTAGAAACTATTGCTGCTAAAGGTTTGCCCAGGATATGTTGCCTTCTGAAACTTCATCCAACCTTCGTAAGTAACGCGAAGGAAGCCATCCTGTCTTACCATTGCATTGGAGGCAAACAAAGCACCACACAAAAATCAAGTTGTTAATCAATAACCATTACAGTTATAGGCATGACTACATGTGCGAAGTGACTGATATTAAATCACCAGCAATTGAAGAACATACCTGCTGCACCACAACAATATCACCAACGAGCTAGTAGACTCCACTCCCCTTCGGCTTGAGCATCGAATGGGTGTACAACCTGTGAAATAGAATAGATTAAACAAAGAACACATCAAAGGGAAAAAAAAAAGCTTAGGGAAGACACAGCCTAAAATGAACATATATAGTTTTAAGTTTTTGACAACAGAATATATAATCTAGTAAGTTAAACTTTGAACTTTCTCACATTATCTTTACTGAAACCCAATCAAGAATTCTAGATAGAAAAAGTTTGTTGAAGATGCAGTTCTCACATTTGTCAAAGTTAACGCATTTGTCAAAGCTTATGCTAAAACTAGGCAATCTATTTAACAAAAATAAAATTTCTATAGCCATGCGCAGAACTCACCGAACATCAGCAGGCGACCTTAAGCAGTTTGGCCCTGAAAGTAATAGGACAATTTTTATCACTGCAGTACAAGCACAGATGCTGAGCAAATATTTGTAGCTTCAACCTCTCCCTTACCAATATGAAGAGTGGTGGTTGCTGATTGTTCTCATGCTTCCTAAGCATCAAATGGACAGCATCTGTAGGTGCCCCAAAACTACTCCAACAACCTATTTGGCCATGCCCATTGAACTCTCCTCTGTTCTCAAATCTCAACAGAACCGCTTAGCAGTAGGCTCGTATCTGAATGGTATGATTTAAGTCATCAAGATACAAGATTGTTAGCAATTTGCTCTTGTGCAATGCAGAACCTCTACAACAATTTTCCCATTAAAAAAAAACACACACACACACAACAACAACAGGTTTCATCATCTACGAAAAATATCTCAAAAACAGAACAAAACTCGCGATGACAATCTTCTTTCTTCACAGTAGGGGGAACAGAAGGAGAATTTTCTTTTCAGGGGCATATCAATCAAATATAAATGTGAAGAGAGTATGCATAAGTTAACTAAACATACAAACATACCAAAGGTAAGGTTGAAATCATCGTGCAATTCTTTCCAACAATTTGTCACCATCTTCTGAAGGAATTTGTGTACAATGACCACTAAAGTGGAAAAACAGGAGATCCTCGTATTTTGCCCACTGGAGCATTGGATTAAGGCAACGCTGATGTTGGCACCTGCGGACATGACAGGAGTGGAGAATCAGACAACTTGTTGGTCAAACCCAAATCTTTAAAATCAGCAAATTCCTCATTCAAGTGACATCTTTGATGGGGCAATGCAATTTGTTTTGACACTTGAATGGAATAATTTATTATGGTCACCCAAATCAGAAATTATTATCTTGTTTCTAAGGGCATATTAACATTCTCAATGAAGTTTCTGAAATATCAACTCAATATAACTACTTCACACACATCAAATATTAATAATTTAACAAATTGGCAGCAAATTGCTGCAAAAAATCAGATAAATGGTGACATACATAGTAAAAATTAATAAGAAACAAAATCTCTTTAAGACTTGCATTAATTAAAATGCAGAAGACCAATGTGCACACCCTCCCCCCTAACCATCGTCTTCCCCGTCCTCCTCTGGTAAAAAGGGTGACAGAAAGAAGATTGTACAGATGAACGATGCACACACCAAACGGAAGGTAGCATATGATGAAAAGAAGGAACAAAGATATGGGCTCATAGTTAGTAAAGAGGACAAACAGGCTATCACTCAGCTTATAACTGTCAGACATTCAATTCTCATGTGAGATGATCTCTTAGTTTCCTTGTTGAAAATGTGAATATCAAGCATGAAGCAATAAACATGGCAGGGTGGAAGTCACCTAAAAGAAAGAACGGAAAAGACAACATACTCTCTTGTTCAAACAGAGCACTTCAATATATTGGCACTTCTGCCTAAGGCTTTAATTTTTTGTACTCTTACAGATTTACTCCCTAATTGAGTCATTGATATAATTTCCTTTACTATGAAAAGAAAACAGATACTCCGGATACAACATATATACATACCAGAATCAGTCAACATCATAGAGTAGGATTGTGTCATTGACTCTTAAGTAAATCTTCTGAATTGAAAGAAGTCCAACATCCACTGAAGAGAACAGAATGCCGTGTCCCAGGCTCAGCCTCTTGAACAATAATACCATAGCTTTCTTAATGTTGGCCTCCATGGATATCACAAGGAGCTAAGTGCAACAGTCAATGTTGCTGGGTCGGAATCCAACTCAATGAAAGAGCATCTTTCACATCCAAGTTAGATCCGTTATGGGACCCCACACAGCTGCACTTCGGTACTGGAACAATGCACATTATCAAAAGCTTATTTGCTTTTTACATGAATGAGCATCTTTCATTTGGTAAGGCGTCTTATGCACACTACCTAACATCCCCATGCCTCAGCATAAGCGCCTTACCAAATGAAAGCAAATAAGCTTTTGTTAAAAAAGATCTTAAGTAGCGGGATCAAAGGAAATATTCTTCACTACATAAGGGAGATTTTTTGTATACAAATGAGCTTTTGTGGTATATGTAATAAATAATTAGATCAGTTACAGAGCAGCAAAAGGGAGATGCAAATTCATTTTATATTACTCTGTATCATATAAAAGCTCAAATGCTTCTCAATTGAAAACTTCAAATACAGTAGTTTATAGTAATAAATTTGCTAAAAGGTTCTATTTGCTCCCCTTCCCCCACCACCCAATCGAAGATCTAATACAGTAGAATCTAGAATATATTCCACAAAACAGAACAATTATACAAAAAAGAAAGCAAGATTTGGAGATCCGAAACCAGTAATCTTTTGCAATAAATCAATATAAGTAAACCACTGTTACAAATTCACCCATATAAAGCAAACCACCAAAAAGATAGCAAAAACCAACGAGTGAAACATCCTGACAAAGATCACAAAATGAGAGATGCCCTTAGAGCTAATGACATGCTATAAAAGATTCAAAAAAAAATCAGGACAGAATTTACAAAATAAAGTGGCAAAGTTAAAGATCATTCCAGATATTATAAGCAGTGTTCGAGCTGTTATAGTTAACAATTTCATCTTGACATCCCAAAAGGAATGCTGTCCTTATCGGATCTACATTCACCAGTGCATGGGCTATCCCTCTTGGGCTAGCTGCAACAGCAACCTCATCTGCACCAATTACCACTTCAGCATAACCCTTATCAGCTACTTGACTGTTCTCCAGCTGCACATGCATCAATGTCAAGTTATAATACCAGAACAAGGTGTATTATAAACTCCAAAGTAACACAAAATATGACATTGATCCTGCTTGTAGAAAAATCACATCACATCATGCTCACAAATAATCCCTCTATTTAATAATTACAAAGCCAGATAAAGGGACCTAATGACAGAGAAGAAACCAACATTTAACAATTTGAAGAGTTTAAGTATATCAGACCGAGAGAAATGTCTTTAAACATCTCTTAGAAAATATATCTTAACACATGGAAAGATCAAAACTTGCCAACAAATATACAAAGAGTGGTTGCAAGTATCACTCACCTTATGAGCAAATTCCAAATTGGGATCCATGAATCAATATTGTCACCAAAGGTTCAAATTGCTATCAAGAATGTATTAAGATTTTAAACACCTAATCTCAAGTAATGATTATGAGGTAATCATCAATCTCAAGTAATTGATGATTGGCTAAATCTGTCTTTATTCAGGTGAGTGGATAAAATCAAAGAATCATGGTAATTCTTAACAATGCAGTATTATTGAGTACTCACTAAAAAAGTTAACATCTCCTTTTGAAGGTCAAAGTTAATCTCATAAAAATAATTTTAAAATATCAATGTAGACACCAAAAAATGTACTCCGTATTAATCAATGATGTCAAACCTGTCTAAAATAAGGAGATAATATCACAAATACATGTGATTCCAAGTTATAACTGCACTGTACAGTGAATATCATCCATAGGGTTTCAGCAGGTCAAGGTTGAGATTGATTAAAGTCAAAAAAATTATATCCTCATTTCCTACCTACTATCAAAAATCAATTGTAGCCTTCGTACGTTAAGAAGGAGCAAGTCAATAAGACTCTACTACCTCCTTACTACTAAATTGTAGGTCCATAGCTGTGATGCACGGGTACGCCAATGGAGTGCCGTTTCCCGTACCCGAAACGTATCGGGGACGGGTACGGTACGGGTACGCCTAGGATACGTCCCCAAACCGTCCCCTTCAAAAGTGGTACGCCAAGGCAATTTGGGGACGTTTAGCATCTTGATCGGAAATGTATCGGGTACGAAAAAACCCAAATTCTGACGTTTCCTATGAAACCCACCCATATTTTTTTTTAAAAAGAAAACCCCAAATCAGTATAATACCTACCTGATTGTCGATTTTCCCCAATTCTTAAAAGCCCTAAAACTTTCAAACTCTGATTTTGTTCCTCCAACGGTTGGATCTGATTCAAGGCGGCGACCAGAGCATTGATACACGGAACACGGAACGACGGCGCGTTTTGTTTGTGGTGGTTCGCGATCTAGTTCGTGTTTTTATAGGCGAAATAATTTTCTATTTTCTAAAGTTTTTTAGATTTAATTAAAGCTTGAAAGTCCATTAATGGAGGAAAATGAAGAAAAAAGTGAGTAGAAGGAATGTCATTGACGGCTAACTCGATTTTTACAGTAAAACATAATGGTTGAGTGGTGGACCCCGCCCTTTTTATCTTTTCTTTTTATTAGTACTCCTAGTTTTACTCTATGTTGAGATTGTTGACTGTGTACAATTGTTTATCTTTTCTTTTTATTTTTATTTTATATTTAGTGCCTAGTTTTTAGTTATGTGCTGATGGTAGTGTACAGTATAGCATTTTATTTATTTTTTTGGTTAGATAGCTTATTATGGAGTACTTTTCAATTAAAGTCTAATAATTTAAAAGTTTACTAAAAAAGAAAAATCTAATTTTAAAGTTGTGCTGTATGGATTAATTTTTTTTTTAAACAAAACTTTTTTATGGATTATATATATATTTTTTTGCCGTATCCGAGCCGTACCCGTTTTTTGAAATTTTGATTTTGCCGTATCCCGTACCCGTATCCGTATCCGTTTTTGTCCCCGTATCCGTATCAGTGCAACCTAGGTCCATAGTCTATAATAAATTGATAAAACCACAATACTACAAAACAGCACATGAAATCCCATCCCTTGAGAAGAGGAATCAAGAGATACAATCAACTTAACTTTTTACGGTATATAGTTCAAACTATTGTTCCATGAACATTTGCACCGAAAGAGGCTAAAAGATACATTTGCTCCCAATCCCATTTGCAAACTATTGTTTAATGACAGAATTAGCTGAAGCAGCTCCAAAGAAGCTTAACTATTTCAGTGGTTAGAGCAAACATAGATATAATAGAAAGCAACAGAACAGTGGTACAAATGCAAATCATAGAATCCATCAAACCACCAAGGTACTCATTTTTTCTACCATCACATGAAACAGGCAATATAATTATAGAAATCCATTCCAAGAAGAAATAAAAGCATACCCTAAACTTTATATGAGCACCCCAAATGATGAATGTCTCATTGCTAGTATAGTGTCTGTGATTCCCTCGAATTCCTCCGGGTCGGATTTCACCAACATGAACTGTAGCACAGAACAGTGCCCCACCTGAATACACACCAAAAAACACCAACAACGAACATTGTTTCAATTCCATTATCTATTATTGCATGATGAGTTAGCCAAAGTTAATTTTAAAAAAATGTAGAAACCCCAAATTAATTAATTTTCCTACTTTTTCCTGCTGCAGAAAATGATTAATCATAATATCATAAGAACTATGGAAACATAGGATATAGTTATAAACAGCACAAATCTATCAGTAACTCATTTCCAATACACCGGGATCGAATCCTGTCTACATCATTACCCTTTGCGACTCTCTAAAACTAAAAAGAAATTGATAGAGATTTATGTATGTATATACCATTAATACCAGCATCATTTGCAGCAGAAACAGGATTAAGCAACCAACCCCTTTTATCTTTAGCCAATTTAGAAGGAAGAAACCTAACCAAATTAGCTTTAAAGTCTTCTTCTTTACTCCATCTTTGAGGATTTTGAAGAACAGGAGAGAAATGAGAAGGGTTGTGAAATTTGAGAGAAACCCAAGTGAGAAAAAGGAAGATTAAGAGTAAAACAGGAAAAGCTTGAGGCTTTTTCAACAAATTCAGGATTGAGGAGAGAGAATTTGATTGGAATTGAAAAGAATTGTCTGAACTTAGGTTTCTTCTTGGACTCACCATGTTTGGCGCATGCCTATTTTCTGAGTGATTTCACTGTTTTCAGGTTGAAGGTTTTGGTTATGGCGTAATACTCTGATTAAAAATTTCAACACTGAGTCAAGAACTCAAGACTGTCATTGAAGATGAGACTCAATTGGTATAACCGTAAAAGATACACCCGGTTGTACATTATACCAATTGAAGGACCAAAACAATCCTCGTAGCATGTAAAAGTACATGTAAATGTCTAAACGGGTGTACCCGACTACCCATGGACCGTGTATGTTCTAATATAACTCATGAAAGTAAAGTTTTGAGAAATTATTTTTAATCTAAAAAAATGACATATTCTTGTCGTTTGATTATTATAATATAATTAACTTTGAATGAATTGTTCCTTCATTCCTTTTTTAATAATTCGAATAGTATTGTATCTGTAAATCTAAGTTGATCACCAAAATTAACAAATTTCATTGATGTGGTGGCATATTGATAAATAAAATGGCAACTGTTCAATATTTTATCGATATAGTAACCCAAATTGATCTTAAATGAAAAAACTCGGTCATTAATGGTATAGATAATATTTTTTTTACTGACATGAATTAATAAATGAAAAAACTCGGTCATTACAAAATTAAAACTACATACACCATACACCTTACACCTTACACCTTACATTGTTGGATGAGTGAAAAATAAGGATTAAGAGCATGTTTATTGGTACATGGCTGTGGCTCTTAGCCAAGATCCATCTTTTACTAACACGCCGGTCACTCTAAGGAGAACTACTCAAGAGTCACTCAAGACCTCGATTGCTAAGTATACTAATCGAGTAATCGGAATGTGGATTTGAACTTAAGTATCAACTTCATAGCTTGACGTTTCTGCAATTATGCCTACCTTGACAATGAAATCCCAAGTTTTATTAATTTCCTTCAAAAACAATTAATACATGCCTGTAAATGGCTTGTAACAAACATGTTTAGCAGCAACCATAAAAATGGAGCAATCTGCCCCTCTTAGACAATTAGCAATACTAAAATTTATACATACTGAATTGAATACATTGCTAATAGCTACTGGAGCCAAGAGGATCAAATATCGAGGAATGAGAAATCAAAATTCAATGACCAAAATTGAACTATTCTGCTTCTGTTAATAATATGTCATTAATATACAGAATTTTTGCTGAATCTCGGCAGAAGCCTTAGAGAGTGTGCTTAGCTTCTGCCTTTCTGTAGCTTTTATGCTGATGTTTGTCGAAGAAGACCGACTTTCTGTGTTAAAGCTTGCAGACAAGATTTCAAGGCATGAAACTAGCAATACTCATGAGCAGGCTTTTGAAGGAAAGGCTTGTAAGTCATCAGAAACCCAAGAAGTTCAACCACATTAAGGATGAAGAAAACCATGTGAGTTCCTGCAAGCAACAAATTACCAACAGTTAATACTAAAAAGTGCCATTTAAATTGTAAACTTCGATAATTATCCTGCGATTGTAAGGAAACAAAACATACCAGGAAGGAAATTAGCCATTTGACGCGTCTGTGCCCAAGAGAGACTGCAAATAGGAAATTCAGAACATTAGAGTGATCAATGCTTAATACGATGGTATGGAACCTGAGAATTATGCATAGCAGGTACTCTTTTTACTTATAATTAATCCCTTTCATAAATGTACAGAATCACTAGGCTCAGATGCAAATCATGCAAATTATGAAGAGCAGTTCAATTTTGCATGTCCCGGTGAAGAGAAGTATATGTAACAAAATGCAGACCATCTTTCAGGAATCAGGATCCATTTCAGACAACTCTTTAAATTACACAGAATGGCATGGATATGAACACTTGACACTTTATTTCGGACCAAAATGGATATCTTTCGAGTCCTACACTTGGACACAATTTCTTTTCTGAAACCAGTACTCAAGTCTGAGTAACAAATTATCAATAAATGAACCATTGGTGTTTATCAAATTATCACCATGGCTTATTTAAAATTTTCAAAAAAAAAGGAGGCGGAAAACAAACCAGCAGCAATTACATGTTCAAATTAGGTGGACTCAAATGGAGACATGGATAGTAGACAGTAATTATGTATTGCATAGATGAGAGAATTGACCACATTCACTCCTAAGCTATGAAGAACGAGGAAACTTACAGGGATCCAGCAGCAGCAGGACCAAGTGCTTTGCAAAAAGACATGATACACAAAGAAAGTCCATTTGCAGCTCCTCTTTGATGTTGGTTCTGGTATTAAAACTCGAGATATTAGTAATAGATCCTGACTATGGTGGCATAAATCGCAAAATCTAAGCGAAAAACAAGAAAACAGAATGAATTAAATTACCACAGCTCTATTTTGCAGGAGGAACAATCCAGTAGTGATTGAAACCTGACATTTAAGGAATTTATAAGAATTAGTTATCTATGTCTGATACTTCGTCCATACCGTTGGACTTTTGCACAGGACATAAAGAGAGTAAAGAAAAAGAAAAAAAAAAAAAAAAAAAAAAAAAAAAAAAAAAAACAGTTGTAGGGCCCAGCTTATAAGAAACAGTAGAGAAATGTTTTAAAATATTAGAAGTATTGTATAGATTATTATTGGACAAATAAAGTATATGTACAATTATTTATGGAATGGAAGAAGTATCGTTGTAGGCTTGTAGCAAATGATTGTGTAATAACACAATTGATTTTTCTTGGATACAAAATTTACATACCGAAAGCACATTTTTCACTGCAGAAGCAAGATCAACCACAAGTGAGAGACTTGTGCCTCTTAAATTCTCAAAAAAGGGATAACATGACAGCAACGCGATACTGAGAACCTTCATACCACAAAAACAATAATTAGAGTAAAGTTGGGAAAATATCGCAAGTCTTATCATGGTAGGAAGAAAAACACACTAACTCAAAGCCATACCGCTCCAACACGTGAAACTGTGATTGGACCAAGCTTCCTCTCCAAGAACGGGTAGAGAAGTAGTTGACAAAATAACAAACCAATTCCTACAAAAGAATTGGAAAAAAAAAAATGTATAAAATCAGATATATTATATGTTCACTGTATAAAGAGTGCCATCTTACGAACATGATCAATATCGATTACAAATATTTTTTCATATAACTAAATGAATACGAAGTATTTCAAAAGGACATCAAACCAAGTAGTCTAAAGCTGTCATTCGATAAAAAGTAGTAAAACTAGTTCAATGCTCCTCAAATCTTTTACAACTGGACATCTTACAGAAAAGAAATAGCTAATATATGATATAAGTATTTGATAAACGAGTTCAAATGCATTGCAACTATACTATTGATTGACAGAGCTATACCTGCCACAGCAAGAGCTTGACCAACATCTTCAGTTGATAAACTCAATCCTCCAACAGACTTCGGACTTACAGTCCATAATGAGAATATCTGAGGGGGAAAAAAAATCAAATTTCATAATCCAATCATGATAAAATCTGAAGCTGATGTTTCCAATGATTTCTTTATGTCGCTAGGTATTCCACTTTACCTCAATATATGCCATATCATGTAGCTGGAAAACACAATATACTATGATAGTTGACATTAAAGGCCAATTTTTGAGAAGGCTGAACCAAGAATTTGAAGCTCCCTCTTTGGAATTTTGCAATTTTTCAGTGTCAGCATCTTCTATATCACTAGAGTGATTCTGGACTGTGCCTTCAGCACTAAGCGTGCATGTGTGCAATGTTTCCTGAAAAAACCAGTGAATGCAGGTAACGATTGAGTTATTCAACAAAAGTATGAGTGGTCAGAAATGCATTATAAAGAGATGGACAAAGAGACTGTACCGGGAGCCAGAAGCAGAGAACGAATACAAACATCGCAAAGATTGAAATCACCAAAGAAACTAAAAAGTACGGGAACCTACAAACCACAATTCAAGTTGGAGAATATTAATATAAAATAAAGCAAATGCTTGCAACTAGAAGCATTAAGGCTATGTTTGGTTTAAAGGGAAAAGTTTTGAACTGAAATTATTTTCAAAAAGAGGTACCCTCAACGGAAACTAAGTTTAAATTTTATTTCCTTCGTTTGTTTCTTTACTAGAACAGAATAGAGAGAAAAGGTAAAAAGAAAATGGAAGAGATCGAAGGAAGAAGGGAGATCTGGAAAAAAATACGTGACATTCCTTTCCTAAATATGGAAAACAGACAAATTGATTATCCTCACAGATTTACAAACCAAATGAAAGAAAAAAAAGGTAGTTTTCTTAAATAATGATTTCCCTTCTTAACAAACACAGCCTTAAAGAAGTAAGACACGGGATAAGGGGGAAAAGGGCTTTACCTCCCGAAAATTGATTCTTGAGAGAATACACTTGGAAATTTGTCTGCAGGCTGTACAAAAATATTCAGATGTATAACAAAAAGATTGACAAGATAAAAGACAGAGAGGTACAATAATTGATTATATAGGGAGATATATGAAGAATAATTTCATGTATTGATGTATACTTAAACCAGAAAAGATAAATGAGAATTCACCTGTGCAAGATAACCACCAATTGCAGGGCCTATGACCAAACCAATACCCCATGAAGAAGTCATCTGAAATGGATTAAACTCTCGCTCAGCATTGCAAAAAGCTACTCAACAAGAATTGCAACAAACAAGCACAAGTTAAGAATCATACCATTGCCACCCCTAAAGCTTGATGCTCTCTACGGCTAACTTCAGTTGCATATGCCTGGCCAGTGAGTTCAAAAGTTGAAGCAATCAGAAAAGTTACACAGACGACGCTAATTGTTGATTTTGAAAGTATGAATAAAATGCAAGAAAAAAATCCATGTAATAAAAAAATGTACATACATAATCTTTGACGAGTTTGGCTTGCTATAATGTAAAAAGAATTATATATATATTCCAGGCATGTTGCAATAAATTTCTCTTGTGGCTTCACTTATTTGGAGCCTTGGAGGGACTAAGAAGCAATGTTAAAGTAGAACTACATTGATGTTAGCCACACCATAATCAAGAGATCTCATCATCCCCGTCTCTAAATATTAACTGTTAATTTATCAGGCAGGATCAAAACCTTACAGTGAAATAAAAGATCGATCCACGACAATTGAAAATTGGTTTTAGGACTTCACAAAATATATGAGTAAATATGTTAACAATAAATGAAATCATGTGTATCTTGCACAAACAAAAGTTATTATAGAAGACACTATATATGTTCTTCCATCAGGACTTCTCATGAGTCCTGTGTAAAACCGATAGAACCTGCTAAGGCAATACAATCAATTTCCTTAGGTTTTTTACTATCACCAACCATACATTCCATCCAAGACAGCAGAAAGAATGTCAGCAAAGAAGCTACATAAACACAAGGTGAACATACCCTCATCGGACCAAGTGTACCACAGAAAGCACCAAGAAGTAATCTTGTGGCAAGTGCCATCCAATAATTTGTGCTCAGGCCAAACATTGTATTGAATATAACCCTGTGATAAGCATATACTGTAATGTCAGTCTACAAAAGAGACAAGAGATCGATCATAATGGAAACAGTACATATGAGGGGAGGACTGTGGAGGAAAGAGTCAGAAGGCACTACTTACACTGATAATGTGCTCAATATCATGACAGGTTTGCGGCCATAACGATCAGCCACCATTCCCCATAAAACAGCCGTCAATGTTCTCCCAATCATGAATGCAGATCCTTCAACATACAGAAAAGTATTACATTGAAATGTGAACTCCCTTTGATAATATATCTCCATACATTATTCCTGTCCAAAATGTCAATGCAATAAAACTTTGCTTACCCTCAAAACCGGCATAGAAACTAACATCTTCTTCCCGTTTTGCAATATTAAAGTCCCTCACCTAAGCAATACAATATTCATCAGATTCACAGAGCCAGAAAAAATTGTGACAGTGAAAAGGTATAAACTTGTATACAACCACCTTAAATACCTCAACTTACATTAACATCAACTTCACAACTT
Source organism: Chenopodium album (assembly GCF_948465745.1). Taxonomy (NCBI): domain Eukaryota; kingdom Viridiplantae; phylum Streptophyta; class Magnoliopsida; order Caryophyllales; family Amaranthaceae; genus Chenopodium; species Chenopodium album. The sequence goes on from NC_137838.1 coordinate 77,673,409, forward strand.
ATTAAGCATGTTATAAACAATACTTCCGTTGTATTCAAGACCTAATATTTTGAAAATAAAAGGCATTTTCTCCAAGTAATTGGTCCACCACAGACATCACCAGAACAAAAAGACTACATATAACCCGAAAAACTGTACTCACCATGTAGTAAAGGAAGGGGAATATGGATGAAATCGGCAAAGCTGAAACAGCAACAAAGCAAGTGATACATGTTAGTGTTACAATACAAACCCACTAAACAAGAAGTTAACTAAAAATTATCAGAGGCATAAGTCAAATACTAGTTATTAGTATTAACACTATTTATACAATGAAATAAGTTAAAATTAATCAAAATTTAAATCATCAATCAACCACATTGCAAAAACGAACTTTGATCACTTTATTTAGCTAATCATTGATGAAAACTAAATGAATCCAAGTTAAAAAAAAAAAAAAAAAAAATGGTTTCCTTTGTCAATCATGAAAGGACATGAACGTGTTGAATTTCAATGCCTTGACAAAAGAAACAAAAAAAGTCCCCAATGATTAATTATTCATTTAGCAATGATTTGAAATCCCAAGTACCTAATACTATGAAAAATTAATCCCATAAACCAAATAACATCACTCAAACCAACAAAAATCATACACTAACTTCCAAACCCAAAATCCCACTAAGATTAATAGCAAAAGTTCAATTGAAGTTCCCTAAGTAGCTTTATTAACAGTAAATCAGGAAATGATTGGAGAAGTCAATTATTAAAAACAAATCTTCTCAACTTAAAAAACAACAGCATTCCAATGAGGACCACATTATGTTTCCTTGATTCATGAAAATAACACCGTACATTTTGTTCTTTAATCTTTCAATCATTTAATCTAAAATTATGTTGTTTTTCTCAAAGTTAGCTTCTTTATGATGCAATTCAAGAATAGAACACCAAAAAAATACTGTAAAATATAAATTACTCGTACAAATAATAAAAGGAAGATGTTATAAGGGCTACATATAAGTATTAAATTCAAGAAACCCAATCATTTAATCATAAAGTTATGTTATCTTTCTCAAAGTTAGCTTCTTTATGATGCAATTCAAGAACAGAACACCAAAAAAAAATACTGTAAAATATAAATTTTTCGTATAAATAATAAAATGCATAAAAAAAAAACACAAAATTCAAGAAACCCACATAATAAAATCAAATCATGAACAACATAAACCCAAAAAATCAACATAAAAAGAAAGAAAATATAAGGAAAAAGAGGGTTACAAGAACAAAGAGTAATAATCCAAATGAAGAAGAAATGAAGCCAAGGAAGATTTGGGTTTTCAGCTTTTCGCTTCTCAACTTGACAACCAGCGCAATCTTCATTGTAATAGTAATCCTTCAACAACAATGGTGCTTTCTTTTCCGCCATTGTTAACCAATTTAATTTAATTTCTCTTCAAAAATCTAATCTTTATCTAAATTAATTAATTCCCTACTAAACTACACTAAAATGAATTCTACAACTACAACAAAAAGTGAAAAAACAGATTTTGTATACAAAAAAAAATATGGAGAAAAAAAAGAGTGTTAAAATATAGAAAAGAATAGCAATTATTTATAATAATGATTTGGAGTTTGTTATATAAAAAGAGAGTAAGTAGTAGTAGAGAGATCTAGTTTCTCGTGTACCAAGAAGGATGTCGTAACAAACAAAAAAGAGGACAGATTAAATGTGAATTATAGTAGTATATTGGATCAACGTGTCGTATTTTGTTTGTGTTTTTGTTGTTGCATGATATGCTTTCTTTTTTGTTTGTTTATTTTTCCAATTAGATGGGGTTGGAAGATTGAGATGCCACTTTTTACGGTGGATTCTACAATTTCGTATTGTCTTTCTCACCTTCCGTTTACATCTTTGGTTCTTAATGTCACTCCAACGTACTTGATTGTACAATGTATTTGAAGTAAACTATGGGTGGGAGTAAGTACATGTCAATTCGGATAGGTTTAATTGAATCGGGTCGAGTCGAGTCTAAATTTTAGGTTAAGTTGTGCTATCATTGTGTCCATACTTCATACAACTAAAAGCTAATAGAAGTAAATTATTTTATTGGCTTTTTACTTGTTGGTCCGATTTTTCACTAATAAACAATTATCAATCACAATTTAGGCATGTTCACATTTACTGAGATAAGCTAAATTGAACTGAGCTGAAATAAATATTTTATGAAATAGGGAAATTAGGAGCTGAACTGAACTGAACTCAAATTAAGTAAATGTGAACAGACCTTAATTTTGCCAAACACTTTTACTACCTCTGTTTCATATTACTACTTACCACCATAAAAAATTATCAAAACCGCCAACATTTAGTGTGACTAGACAATCAGGCCCTTAGTACTTCACTACTATCTTCCCTCTTGCCATCAATCACTAACACCTTGACCCCACCACCCTAATTGACGACTAACACCACCACCACCCCCACCACACTGACCGGCGACGATCACCACCGCACTAGCGACCCACCACCTTCCCTCCTTTTTTTTATTTTTAAATTTTAGATTTTCAGGCAATCGCGGTAACCAAAGCCCAAAATCAATTACCGTGCATGGTAAACGGAGCCCAAAATCGGTTACCGTGCATGGTAAACAGAGCCCAAAATCGGTTACCGTGCATGGTAAACGGAGCCCAAAACCGGTTGCCGTGCATGGTAACCGGTTTTGGGCTCCGGTTACCATGCGTGGTAACCGGTTACCACGCACGGTAACCGATTTTGGGTTTCGGTTACCACGGTTGCCTAAAATAATAATAAAAAAAAACCACCACCTTTACGCCGACCAGGGAAGGTGGTGGGTTGTCATAGAGGGGGGTGTGATGGGTCGTCGGTCAAAAGGGGTTGCCGGTTGGAAGGGGTTGTGGGTTGCCGGAAGGATGAAGGGATGGTGAAGTAGTAAGGGTATGATTGTCCATTCACACCAAATGTTGGCAGTGGTAATCATTTTTGTTGGCGGTGTTTAGCAATCCACTTTTTTTTTATTTGCATAACTTTCCTTTTATGGGTGTTTCTTTAATTAAATGCATCACTTCTATATTTGGTAACTTTATAGTTTATATTATATTTATCATTTCTCTCTTTTACTATAAACCGCACTAAACTTATTTTATCATTTCTCTTTCTTTCATGGTCCCACTAAAATAATAAAAATATCTATCCTCTCTCACATACTACCTCTTTTGGTCTCATCTTACTTTTACTACTTCCTTCGTTTTTTTAATATTGCACCACTTGTCCCTTTTTTTAATATTGCACCACTTGTCTCTTTTTTTAATATTGCACCACTTGTCTTTTAAGGAAATTTCACAAATATTGCACCATATCCATTTTAGGAAAAGAATTATTTGTATTCACACTATAAATACCCAATATACCCTTGCTTTTCAACACTTACATTTTGTTTTGTGTATACTATCATATGGGCAACTTTGTATTTCTACCTTTCTCTCTCATCCTTTTTTCCACTACCAAAAAATTTGTGTCAATCTCTTATAGTGCAATAATAAAAGAACGGAGGAAGTATAATAATTTATTCACCCACAATATTATATTACTCTCTTAAAACTTTGTGCAATCTAAAGTGATACAAAAAACACAAAAAAAAAAAAAAAAAAAAAAAGAAGGGAGTATTTGCAACGATTATACATTTCTCCTCTCTACTTTATATCAAATCGTTGCAAATAATATAAAACAACAAGATTAAACAACCAACTTAAAAAGTTCATCTGTACAACCAATACTTCCAGTTGGTCAAACAAGCCTAGCAAACTAGCCAACAGCCAAAAGTAAACCGTCAATTACCAATTAACTCCAAAATCAAAGAGCATATGTAAATAGTGGAGATAAATTATGCAAATATTTAAACGTGGGGAAATTGTTCAATTGCGCACAAGTCGTCAGGTGATGAGTAATTCACCTAAAGGTCAAGTCAGATTGACTCGCCACCTTCTCTTTTTCAATTAACATATCATGAAAAATTGACTTGATCATCATTGATCTTATGCCATTATATGGTTAAGTACGGATCATATCATTATGGTCAAGTTATTAGTAAACCATATTTGACTTCGAACAAAAACAATTACTTTAGGGTCAATTACTCAATTACTTTCCACCTCGGCCCCCACCTAGCTAACAATTACAAGTGGCAGGGCATTTAAGGGATGGTGTATTATTCGAATTATTAACGGAGGAATTATTTAATTCAGAAGATACGTCAAAACAAAACTAATCTAGATAAGTTTGGTAGTAATAAAGTAAACTTAAACAAAGTTCAAATAAGAAAATACAAAAATGAATATAACACATCCTTATATTTTTAAGGCTTAGGAGTTAGGAGCACAATAGTGTTGCCCAACCTTATGCGTGAATACAACTTGATCTTAATGATTAATAATTTTTAATTTTTTAGGAGTAGAAGTTATTGACAAGAGTTATAGAAAGGAGTTGATACTAAAAAATACATTAGTATTAAAAATTTTAATAAATTATACAAGTACTTAGGACACATTCGATTTACTGAAGTGAACTGAATTAAATTGCTTATGAGAGAAGAAAATTAGGATCTAAACTGAACTGAAATTAAGCTGAATAAGCTGAAGTGGACAGGTCCTTAATTGATTTTACAACATAATAATTAATCAACTTAGTAAAGCTAAATTTATAGGTCTATGATAATAATACAACAAAGCTTGTATCTTCAAACTTGAAAAGATACTCCGTAACACCGCCTTAAAATTATTACACATAAATTTAAAATAAAAATATAATATAGTATCTCTATAATACGAGTAATTTTATATCCACCTTAAAAAATTTGCAGTCTCTAATAATTTTTATTTATTTATTTTTTTTTTTTTTGAAAATGTCGTATATACTATTCTAATTTTTCATGCGAGGTGTGCCTATAGATCTACAGTATTACTTTCAAATTCCAAGAATGCATATAAAAAAAAATCCCATACGCTTCTAAGTGTATATAATAAGAGTTATAAGACAATAATAATTCACCAAAACTTCCCTTTTAAGCCACCACCACCTCAAACACAATAAAAAAACAAAACCAAAACAAAAACAACAAAAAAACGTGCAAACACAAAAACCCTACATAATATTACAAAAAACGACCTATATTTCTCTACGACAAAATTCTAGCTACTTTTAATGGCAAAATTATAGCTTACGTCAACGTTGCCCGTAATAATAATGCTCTTATAGCAATCTGTCTTTTATTAGTTGGTTTTATTTGCTAAAAGTTATGCTAAAAATATTGTTTTTATTCCTACTAGTAGTCTTTAGTGTAGTAAACTTTGGGGCAACTATCGCCATTTTTTTGGGAAAAAGTGGATGATTTCTCAAAACATAGACTACAAGTCTACAAGTTATTGCATGTGATGAGTGCTTATTTCATATATTCATGACTTATTTTAGTAAAATAATGTAGAAAAAACAATTAATTTGAAATTTGTACGTAAGACAAAGTAAGGACGTTATAACTTTATAGGAATTTTAATTGGATTCTTAACTATACAAAAGTTGACAAATAAATAAGCTTATATAATAGAGATTAGATTTTTGAAACTATGCCTCATACCAACTTGTTCCTCTTCTTGACAAATAAATAGGCTTATATAATATAGATCACGATAATTATGTTTACAAAATTTGATCTTATTATTCAATATTAATACTATTTTTATTAAATATTAATTTTATATCTCACAAATAATACTCCAAAGTTATAACTAATACTTAATAGAGATAGTAGATATCTACTCTCTGATTCTTTAACCAACTAAAACGCTAAGTAATTAGCATCCACTAATTTAAGTCACGCAACAACAAAAACTAAAGATAGTCATTTTTACAACAATGTCCGTGCCACCGTTGCGGCCGACACGTAATAAGAATACCCCTAGCAGTCCCACGAAGGCCACGAGGAACCCTTACCTTAAAGGCCAAACGAGAAGAGAAATTGTGTTTTTTTATGTATCATTTTGCTTTCTCTGAATTTTACTACTGTATGTCTGTATTACATTGATAGCTCCATTTCGATGATTTGCCAAGTATAGTACAATCTATGGTTTATTGAGCATAGGTCGTGCCAATAGTGGGTTCAAGTTAGTTCACGTAATCATGGGCCCATTAACAAACTCCTTACCTTCCTAAGAAAAGGACTTATAAGACTTTTAAATTAACCATTAGTTTGGGCTAGTTTTAAAATTTTGGGGAAATGGAGTTAAAATCAAACTACTTCATTTAAGTTTTATGAATAGTGTTTGCACAATTATATTCTCTAAAATATTTATTTAGTTATTTGTCTTAATTAGGGTGTATTCTATTCACCTAATTTTTACTTATTTGGTCTAATTTAAACTTATCTTAACTTATCTTATATGAACTTATTAACCCTTATTAGAACTTATTTTAGTAATAAATTAAACTTGGGTAGCTCTGATTAACCCTTATCACAACTTATCTGAACTTATTTTTCCTAAACTTATCTTATCTGAACTTATTAACCATTATCAGAATTTATCTGAACTTATCAACCCTAAAATTAGTGAAAATAAGGTGAATAGAACAGGGACTTAAATGTTAATTATCTTTTTTTTTTTAACTTAAGAAGAGTGTATGGACATTTTATACCCGTAAAAATTGCCAACAACTAAAAAAGGTCCCGATACATGACTAGTCATGATGTGTGCATCGCGCGCCTTAGTCACCCAAGTTTAAGATAAATTATTTTAAAATACTACTCCCAGGTGGTTAAATAGTTTTTATCGTACAAGGTACAACAATTGTATTGTATGTGTACCTGGTATAATCAACTCATTAAACAACTGTATGGACTATTTTTGCTCATTTACTTGTATAATACTAGTACGAGTTCAAGTAATTAGCATTAAGTGCTTCAATAACACATACCTAAACTACCAGTCTACCAGCACCTTCCAAATAATGAGATAATTAAAATTTTCTATGTTCATGAAAAAAAAAAAACAAATTGCTAATGGCTTGTTTGACATCATTTTTTATTTTCAGTTTCCTGTTTTTTTGAAAACTAAAAACCAAAAACAGGAAACAGAAAAAAGGTGTTTCCACTTTTTTGTTGTCAGTTTTCAAAATTATCATGATTTTAATAAGTCTAAATATTTTTTGATTCATTATGTGATATATATAATATACTTTTAAAAAACAAAAAACCAAAAAACACAAAACCACAGCGATGCCAAACGAACCTAAAATGTCTTTTTCTTTTAATTAAGCTCCAATCTTCTAACTTTTGCTATGGAATAACTTAAGAAGGTGACTTTTAAAAACAAGTTATAGTAACATCTAGTAAGATGTTGCGTAAGTAACACTACATATCAGTGCGATTTTGATACCCCCACCCTTAATTTTACCAAGTGTGAAGAATCCATAATTTCATTTCACATTGTATAATTTGTCGTTTTATCAATAGAGAATTTTATACTTTTTGTACAAAGAAACATTATACATTTATACTCCTTTCGTCCCAAAAATCCAAAATATCGACTTTTTCACTACTCATATATTACTGTAGTTTTGACTATAATTTTTTGATAATATAATAAAAAAAATTATTTATTATAAAATATAGTGTTAGGTAGCTAGGTATTAATACAATATAAAGTTTCATAATACTTCATACGACAATTTTTAAAATAATTTTCATTAATACTTAGTTATATAAAAGTAAAGTCAAGCTAACGTATTAGTATGTATGCGATGTTAATTGTGTTAGATATTCCGGGAAATAAGGAGTGTTGTATGTATTTAAAAGTGTCAATAATCTACCATTATAGCTAGCTACTAAAAATGACTTGCTATTTTGGAAACATCATACTCCTTATGTCAGACGGCCTTATAAAATTATTTAATTTAGTTGTAATTTGAATTTGGATAATCCTATTTAAACATCATTGTAACTTACAAAGTAATTTTTCTAATTTTATCTTACAAAAACTTTTTTTTAAAATAAAAAGAAATAAGATGAATCAAACAAGACTTAATATCGATCTCACATAAAATTAGTATCGTTCATAATCATCTAAATCCAACCAATTATAACTCGTCACGCACCAAACAAGGCTTGGTTCATATAACAAGTGAGGGTGTTTACAAGTGGTAAATCCTTAGCCATTTCATTTACTCTTAAATCATCCCAACTCCCAAGTGACTAATTTTGCAAATTAAATTGAAAAAAAAAAAAAAAAAAAAATCGTAAGAGTTAAACTCTCGCCTAAATCTAACTTACCACCCTTCCCCGCCCATGTCTCTTACAAGTTACAAATGAGCCCCTTAAATAATGATTTAATACGTACAAGCTAAGTATTTATAACTTATAAGTTTGCCTCATACACTACCTTCAGTCTAAATTACTCGCAATTTTTTTTTTTTTTTTTACAGGAAATTACTCGCAACTTTAAAGTATTATTTATAAGATATAAAATATTTCAAAGTTGCGAGTAATTTGGATTGAAGGTAGTAAGATTTTTTCGACGATGAGAGGTAAATCATGTTCGGATTCGAATCCTGATACGAAAAAACTCAACAACGAGAAAGCAATAAACAAGATAAAAAATGTAAAATTACCAGCAGTAAGGGTAATAACCCAAATGAAGAAGAAATGACGCCAAGGAACATCTGGGCACTCTGCTTTATGCCTCTGAATTTGACATCCTTCGCAATTTTCATCAAAATTATACTTGTTTTCCTCCGAAACTAACAATGGTTCTTTGTAATCCGCCATTTTTAAAACCTTGGATTATAATAAAACTCGCAACTTTATTTTCTCTCTATTATATGTATTTAGAAAAAAAAAATCTGCACCAAAAATAACAAAAAATTTATTGTGGTTTTAAAGGACAAACATAATAATGAAGAATAGAAGAAAAATATTAAATGATGACAGTTAATGTGTTATGATGGGTCGTAAGTTTTAAAGGAAAAAATCTGGTTGTGGTTCGTCCACGAGAATAATATACGTAAAAGTTATGAATTTATGCAAATTTGACGAAGGCATTGATGCAGCTAATCAGCACCTATCTTATTTTTTCAATATTTTTTTAGTAATTTTAAATGCGAATATAATAATTAGATTTGGCATTGAACATATTTGACAGTGACAGAATTTATTAGCAAACCAAGTAGCTACGGTAGCTTCGCTTTATAGGGCCAATGACGACTTTTAGGTCCAATCTATACTTGATAACTTAGGGCCCGTTCTGAACTGAACTTAAGTGAACTAAATTTATTAGAGCCGAATTGAACTGAACTGATGAACTTATTATAGCTGAACTGAACTGAAATAAAATGAATATTTTATAAGAGAAGGAAATTATGAGCTGAACTGAATTGAAAATAATCGTATGAGAACAGACCTTTAGTGTTTGTTACATTTACTGAACTAAACTAAACTAAACTAAATTGAACTGATTAGAGCTGAAATGAATATTTTATGAGAGAATGAAATTATGAAGTGAATTGAACTGAACTGAAATTAAGCTGAAGTGAACAAACCCTTAATAGCGGTGTAGATCGAGTGAGGGATAGCTCAAGTGATTAGAGTTTCTCTCTTGATTTCAAGAGATTTTGGAATTTATTCTCATCATTTGTCCGTGTGGCTCTCTAAACAAAAAAAAATAAAAAGAAATAGTGTTGCAAGTTACATAGTTTTGCTGAAACATCGGATAATAGTCATCAAGATATTAACCTATTTATAGATAAGGAGTAACAAATGTTCTTATTTTCTCCTCTAGGTTAGGTCTTTGTTTTGAGTAAGGACGGGTTTAATTTTATATCTCGTGCATTGTTTGATTCTTCTCTATTCAAAAAAGAAAAAGGTACTAGTTTTTATGATGTACTCAATTCACAATTAAGTTCTATAAAAATTGTGTTCTTAAGTAGTTTGATATTTGAACATTGGTAGTTTGGTACCAAGCAATTTATTTACTCCTTTCATATCTTATTACTTGTTCTATTTTCATGTCCGGAATTTTAAGAAAAATAATACTACGTAGAAAGTAATATAAAACATAAAGGAAGTGTAATTGGTGGAAAAATAAAGTAAAATAACTTAGAGGAGAGAGAATATAGAATTATTAAAATATGATATTTGAGGGTCTACAATGAGAGAAAAAATTAACAAAATATTGTAAAAAATTTCCAAAAAAGAGAAATAGTAATAAAATACAGCTGCAAAAGAAAAGTTGAGCAAATAATAAAATACGAGTACAAAGGGAGTAGTACATTGCTAAATAAGGTGCAAATCAAGTAAAATATGAACCTTGCCTAATTCCGCCTAAACATAGATAAAACTATGTAGATCCAATAGTTTATTTTGGAAAATTTGCAAATTGCAGCCATTTAATTTTTTTTTTTGCAAATTGCAGTCCAAAAGTTCGTATAAATTGTAAATTGCAGCCCGATTCAATTTTTTCATCGGTTTACATGTTGAAAAATCTTCGGTTAAGGTTTTAAGGGTCATTTTAGTCCTTAGGGGCCCGAATTGAGCTCAAAATTAGCAAAAAAATAACGTAAGTGTCTCATATTTACAGTTTCCCACAAATCGATACATTTTTGTTACGCAAACGAGATACTTGCGTTATTTTTTTGCTAATTTCGAGCTCAATTTGGACCTCTAAAGCCTAAAATGGCCCCTAAAACCTTAATCAAAGATTTTTCAACTTGTAAACTGATGAAAAAGTTGAATCGGACTGCAATTTACAATTTATATGAACATTTGGGCTACAATTTGTAATTTTATATTTAAATGACTGTAATTTGCAAAATACGAATTTTAAATAACTGAATATGCAAATATTCCTTTATTTTTTATTGTTATTCAGTGTGGTCACACGAATTATTGCCCTGATCGCTGACTTTGACAGGTTGATGTAAATGTAATCCAGCGTCACACAAAGTCAATAAATGTTGATTTGTTTTGCATACTTCACCCTAACATTGACGCAATGCAATATTCAACTTACCAAAATTTGAAAAAACTCCCTTACTTACGGGTATGTTTAAGTTTCAACACAAAAAAAAAAAAAAAAAAAAAAAAAAAAAAAAAACTCTATTCGTCCCTAAATGGTAGTCCTTTATGGGCAAATTTAATCACAAAATGTTCACCCATTTGCTTTTTCCAACAACTATTAATATTAATTTTTTTTACCAAAATTCCCTCTAATTTACAACAATATTTGTGCAAATTTAACTTTTCCATGTAAATTTTATTTTTCCCTTTTACGGAATACTTTTATTACTTTCTCTCTCTACTGTTTTGCATACCCAATGTCAATTTACTTTTTCAATGTACTTTTACTATTGTTATTTGTGTTTATTAATTCCCGTTAAAAATGTAAAGGACAATCAATAGGGGACGAAGAGAGTTAAAAAAAATACCAAAATTTGCGAACATGGCATAAGATAGTATAACAAGTTTATTACTTGGTGGTGGGCATAGAATTTTAACATGTTCATTAGCCTAGGGTTTTATCACGAAACCGGGCATGCCTACGAAGAATTTTTCGAGATCTGAATGAAGAACAATACCTCAGTCATTGATGCATAGTATGCATGATAAGGATCAAAGGAGAGTAACTTTAGAGATTAGAGACATTACAATGGCCACAATAATGTCCGGTAAATGTAGGTCTATAGCAGCTTGCTAGTGCCAGTTAACTTTGTTAACAATCACGTTTTAGCGTCAAATATATAATCTTTCATTCACATTACTTTACTACAAGCAGTTTTGCACTCTATATAAACCATGTATTCAGTTATTATCACCGCCTTACATTACATAACTACAAGCACGAACACATTCAACTGTATGACAAGTAAACTTCGGCACTCCACGAATCAGTCCTTCGGAATTCAAACACAGTTTGTGTCATAACTTGCAAGTCCGACCAACTCAGGGCCTTCCAGACGAGGGTTGTTCTCAAAGCTGCAAAAATAGGTCATACCAAGTCAATTAAGTGTGGAAAAGATTTCTTCAACGGAAAATTTTATAGAAAACAACGATGGCTTGGTCTGTTCATCTCAAACACGCTATTATCATGAGCATCACATTTTCGCAATGAATGACTGCAAGCAGTAAGCATATAACAAAAGCAAATACATCAGCATTTTATGTCACACGTTTCACCCCAACAAAATGCTAAGACCCTTTCTTAACCGCTGATTAGACAAACAGGATAAACACCTGGGAAGTGAAAGCTGAATAGTCTGTCATACGCCCATAAACCCTCCCTAGCTTACCCTCTCTTAACTGACATGCTGATAGTCTCGCACTCAATCAATCAAAGCCTTAATCCCACATAAGTGGGGTTTGAAAATTTCTTACAGCGAGCTTATGAGAGATAGATGAATAGAGGTAGTATATTGGATGAGGTGATGATGATGCAAAGAGGGAGGAGGGTTTGAAAAACTATTAATCCCATTTTAGGGTATAGTTCCACGTCATCCACCTAGCGTAATACCTTCCGAAATGAGAATATTCCCTCCTCACTTCATCACCCCATCATACTTCATGGTCTTCATCCCAATATCATCACGCCCACTCATCATCACTCTTATTCCTCTTATTACCCCTTTAACTCATTAACTCTAACATAAGCAAGCTAGAAGAAGGAAGATAACGGAAAAAGTGATAAGCACAAAGAAACAATAGCACCCGAAATGGTTGCTCTCACTGGAGTAGCAAAGTATTGGATTGCAGAGGAGATATTATCCGAAAGATATTATCCGAAATCAGTATGGACATGCTATTAGGAACTTCAATATGGTGATAAATAATGAAGAACTTGATTTGACAGAGTTCACTGGAAGAGAAGTATAAGGCATGTAACCTGATCACTTTCTTTTATCATATGAGCTTTCTGAGATTTAATCCTCCCTAAAGAAAATATTTCATTGGCCAAAAAATGGATCCAAATACCAAATACGCGACCTCATAATTATTCAGATGCAACCACATCCTAAACACCAATGGCGGTTTTTTATTGCCAACTTACGATTCCGGCCACAACCGCTTGAGACCCAAAATGTAAGCTCTATTATGCCATAATGACCTCATCTTTCTTCATATATTATATGTATTTTTTCTGATTTCATCCTTGCTCTTTTCGGCAAATCAAAAACCATAATGATGAACCCATCTTTTTCCTTCTATATTATTTACTTCTCTCTCTACCACACATCAAACTTTAGAAAGCCATGGCTTTTTGGTATGTTCATCGTCACTAATTGTATAGCACCACATACAAATATGAATGGAACCCCAAATTTTGGTCAAACAACTTCTCTTCTATTACAGTTTGAATTGGATGTTCATCGTCTAAATTGAAAAACAAATTGTATGTTCATCGCCTAAATTGGATGCCTTAGCCACAAGCAAATCTTCTAGATTCATAATACATATACCAAGTTACATTGTGATAAATGAAATTACAAACAGAATATATTAATTAATAAGTTCATTTAAAATGGAAATACCCAAGTAACACTGTCACACAGGGGTCTCATTCCTCCACAGTCAACACGTTTTGTTAAACTCCACAAACCACCAAATTTTCTTTATTCATAGTATATTTTATAATAAGTTTCCTGTATTTCCAGCTAATCAATCATAATCATCATTTTTCCCCTTTAATACAACATCACTAATTCTGTCCGGTAAAGTCAGTTCATAACAGAAGACTCTCCGTAAGAGAGTTAAGTTCCTCACAAGCACAAAAGGTTGAAATCGTGTAATTCTGATAAGAGGATAATGTGACATTGTTCTTCAGCCTCAACTAAGGGATACCTTAAATATGCAAAATGGATATTATTATATCCTAGACCATTATCTTTCTAAGGAATATTTAAGTTAGAGTTAGGAAAAGAGGGAGGAGTCTTCAAACTGTAATAGAAGAGAATTTGTTTGACCAAATTAATAAGACCCCTAAAATATGGAGCCTTAGAGCATTCTATTTGATTGTATGTTTATTTACTAATTTATTTCAGGATACAAGATTGTTAATCGGATATGGATACTATCATAGACTCATAGCCCATAAGTGACAAAGTAAGCCACAAACTTGTTTGGAGCACATATCAAAACCCACTTTTGATGCTATCTTTCATATGATCATACTAAGAGGCTCATGGAACCCCACATTAGACGCATAACATACACTTTACATAAAAAAACTAAAACAGATATGTCCATAACAGTAGGGAAGCCCTCAGTTTGAAAATAAACATAAGCTACTAGCCAAATTAAGTTATGCTCATTAAAGGTGAACTTAGAGTTTCTATTAAAATGGTTATTGATAAAACCATAACAAGTTCTCACTTCTCAAATTGACTAGAAACCACCTGGGGCAAAATTTACATTAATAGGTGCTGTCTTATACATGCATACAAATTCAGCTTTTACGAAGAAAAAAAAAAAAAAAAAACTTTTCTTTGTTTCATCTTTTGTGTTTCTTTTACATTTTAAACATTCTTAATCATTTCATAGGGAAAAGAAGAACAAGAGAGGGGGTAGCTTCTTAGACAATGCAATGCGTCGGCACAATTAGACAAGTACATTTCTAGCACAATATACACCAATCATATCAAATACTAAAGACAACTAACATTTTCTGGAAGTGCAACAGAATATTTATTATTCTACCCCACCATTTGCAAATTTTGTCACAATTAACTTTACAAAAGACTCAATAGTGAAATAGAACTAATGAAGCAGTAGAGCGAAAAATTGATGATTTAGTTATTTGAAACATGCCAGAATAAGGACAAAAAAAATAGTTCGGTAAGAAAAAAAAGTATTCATTCATAAAAAAAAAAAAAACGCACACATACAACAAATTTGTGCTCTCAATGAAGGTCAATGTTACATCCTATACCTACATGTGTGACTGAATTGGCTATACAATTAGCCACTTTTTCTTTGAGGCAATGAAGTTATCATATTATCCAGTTAGAATTCATCTTAAAAACTGAATGTTTAAGAAGACACCTTTCTGACAAAGTGACATGTTAACTTTATAGGATGTGGTTTATGGTATGGTCGATATCCATTGATCTTTAACATCTTATTGTAATATTTGAAAAAGTTGCAGACTGATTTCACAGATAAGTGAGATAATCCTCATTTAATACACCTATCTTTAACCTGTAGAAGAGTTGACTTTCATAATGTCCAATGATTTATAGGTTTGTCAAGCAAACACTGCCAGGGTCATAAAAGGAAAGTAAGGCAACCTACTTAAAAAAACATCTATCATTTTCAAGAGAGGTTTGTGAAGGGAGGAAAAGATGAGATCTAAATTCTCTTAGATTTAAATTGGAAAGCAGATAAAAGGACAAAAGCAAGTGGGTAAAAGGTCACACCAGCAGCTTGAAGGAATTAGAAATATCAACACAGGGCAAGACGATGCTTAACTTGATGCCTGATACACTAATGCAGCACTATCCTGATACTATCAATTATTTTTTAACAAAGAAAGGCAGAGAGACCATGGATCTCTTCAGCAAAAGAATGCAGAAGTGCCCCATTTTATATATGAAAATGCCTGACAAGGTAACAACTTTCGGGAAAGCATAACAGCTCACTGTAAGCAACACTTATAGTTAATCTTAATTGAATGAATGACTTGCTGGTCTAATGCACTAATGACAAAAGACCTAGATAACTCCAGTTAGGTAGCATCCCAAGAATATGAACTACTGCAATTGTACAGGCAAAGAAAAAGTTAACATATAGAGTACAGAAGAAAATCACTTACTTCTCCAAAGGAATGTGCTCAAAAGGACCAGATGTTGGAATTGGTCCACATAACTTGTTGTTGGAAACATCACTGGAAAAGTAGAAAAGAGTTTAACAAATTAGAGAACTGCCAAGTGCCAACCAATAGAAGGATACATTGCAAAGTCTTCAACAAGCTCAACTTACATTACTTTCAGGCTGGCAATCTTGGATAACTCCTTTGGAATACGACCAGTAAGTTGGTTATCGTTCAATCGCCTACCAGAGTAAAAAACATCAGTAATTTCATAACCAAAATCCTACATAGATAACGTAACATAATGATAAAAACTAAAAAAAAATAAAATAGAGTCAAGCTCAGACTTACAAGAAAACAAGGGATTGTAGATTTCCAAGTTCCGGGGGGATGCTTCCTGATATATTGTTGTTATATAAATCCAAGCTAATTAGGTTCTTTAGATTTCCAAGCTCACATGGAATGGTCCCTTGTATATTGTTCTTGTAAAGTTCCCTGATTCCACAAGTAAAGGTCAACTTAATAACCGGAGTTTTTTTTTTAATTCAGCTGCACCAAAATCAACTATTAGCCAACTTAGTGAAACAAGGAGGATACTTACAGATACTGAAGATGTTCTAGCGTCCCAAGCTCAGGCACTAGGTGGCCAGAGAGATTTGAATTGCCAAGATCTCTGCATATAAAACCACATCGACATCAAACATTTTGGTATATATTACTCTTGAAAATCAACTTCCAAAGTCTTAAGGCCACCAAATCAACATCCCAAACAAGGAGCTTAAAATGATGATATTCTATAGATCTTTTCAAGACAGTAAAGTTTAAAAACCAGAGCTTGCAACTTCAACTTTCAAGCTGAAAGAGAAGATTGCACCTAAGGTGCTATGTGCGTGCAAAAGTGAAAACAAAGAAAAATACCACAAAAAATCACATGATTACTAGAGGAGACGTGAAGAAAAATTACTCAAGAAACAGTAAAACAAAACTTCTACCAAGAACAAAGATAAGTCAGGGCGACATTTTTCAAATTTATATTTAATTGAACAGAAATCTCATATATTCCTTTTGAGAAGATCATTGATTGGCTAGATAAAAGAATCAGCAATGATCATTGTAAATTGTAATGGATGAATCAAGTTGAATCTTTCGATTATGACATTGGGTTAAAGGCATGTGCCACCTCCCACCAATCCTCATTCCTCAAGTCAGAAACATTGGAGCTCCTATAATTGCAATTCCGATTCTTCCAACCTCAATGTAACACAGTAACATAAATGCAACTGCTGTTGACCCATTTTTGACACCATACATCCTATTGTTCTCCATAACTCCACCATTGGCCACATCAATAGAATGAATATTAAGATCAAAACCATATAAAGTAAAGTGATACATCCTCCATTCTTTTCTAGTTGCAGCAATTTCTTTTTGGAAAAGTTCCAAACTAGTTGCAACATTATTATATGAATATGACTTCTTGTCAAGAATTTAAGATTTGGGTTTTCTCTATCTCTTTTGTCATTAAATAAGCCTCCTCCTTATCTCTCTTTTTTTCACATGGCCTCCTTAATATGGGTGCCTGCACAGTACCACACCCTACGTTGTAGCTAAAAGAGAGCGGAGGAAGTATCTATGAGAGAAAAGGGATTTAAATCTGATCAATAATCAACCTGACACATCTCAGACCCTAGCTCATCAACAAACATCCACAATCAAAACCATATGAGGCATTGTCATTTGTTACATAACTTTGACTGCTGACAACCCTATATCTTTGGATCTGACCCAAAATTCTCTTTCCAGTCCCAACAGCTAATGAGAGGCGAGGCTGAGGAAAATGATGATCAATCTGGCCCATCTGAAACACTGGCTCGTAACCAAATATATACAGTCAAAAGACTCAAAACAATATGAGGCATTGTCATTTGTTACTTAAATTAAGTTATTAGCTGCTGGCAAATGCCCAAATCTATATCTCTCACTACCCCACCTCCTAAAATCTTTTTACAGCCTCTAAAGCTAATGGGAGGCAAAGCTGAGTCAAACGGGGCATCATTGATCCATGCTTAGACCCAAAGATATTTCAGCTCATCACCAAAACCAACAAAAAACACCATATGATTGACAAGATCTCCATTAGATGTGGCATGACTAACTGGCATAACGTAGAAATATTAACTGGCAAATGGAGGGATGGGCGGGATAGATGATAAAAAAGAAAAATATTTATTTGAACTGCACAGAAAAAGGAACACATAACATGATATACATCCAACAAAGATTCCAAAAGATGATGAATTATCCAGCTTTAATATCATCCACGCTCTCAAAACATCAAGCTATACAAACTAGGTAAGTGTGTATCACTTATGCGCCAGATGCCACTGATTCCACTTTGAGCTATCCCCATAAGAGCTTTTCCTTTGAAGAACAACAATATTTTTCCCTAGCCTCAATCTACAGTTCTAATCACAAAACTTTTTTCTCTAAAAAACACCATTGAGAGACGCATTGGTAAAGAAAAATACTCGTATATAGCAAGAAGTTTTCCTTCCAAAGGACCAACATACTTTTAAGATTCTGACACAAATCAAATGAAAACGCACATCACACATACACTTCACATCAACAATAGAAATACAACTGGAGAATAACTCCAGTACCAATTGCCATTACCATGTGCTGCATCAAGGACTTTCAGGTTCACAAATAAATCAAGTTGCTACTTGCCCAATATTCAACGACAATTACTTTCTAGGTACCAAATTACCAATTCGAAGAAGATTACATGTATGCGGAAAATACGGCAAATTATATTCACTTACAAAATACTACATACACAATTTTACTAACATAAAAAAAAGGCCATTTCTGTGGTTTTAACTAAACTAGAGAAACTTAAATTCCGCAACAAGAGTACAAAACCTGCTCACCCTGACAAACTCATTCTAGATTTTTCTACAATTCACCTCAAAAACCAGATCCACGACTTCTCTTAGTTGTTTTACAAAAATGTTAAATTCATGAAATGAAAGGCAAAATTTCACCCCTAAAATCATCCAACACAACAAGCAATAATTCATAGAACTGATAATGTTAACAATAGATTCTCTGGTTTACAGTGAACTAAGGTTAATTAAATCCCTCGGCTACCTTTTTTACTACCAATCCATGTCTTACTATGACTTCATTATTATTACTTTATGGGGCACACAAGAAGAATCTGATAACAGTTCACATAAAACAAACTAAGAATTGCTCAAGATGACAGATAAAATCCAACTCATTGCAAAATTTGCTTCCAATTAACTCAATTTAGACCAATCTCCCCCGATTTAAACCATTCTAAAACGAACATAATTGCCACAAAATCAAACGAATGCCCACATAGACTAAAATAATCCCTACAAAACCATCCAACAGAACAACGATTCAACAACCAAGCACTTAACAAGTTAAAATACACAAGTTCATGCAAATACAGGACAAATCCAGTCAAATACTCAAATCAACATCATCTGAATTGGTATGGTCAGTCTTACTCCAGAACTAGAAATCAAGCTTATCTATCCAAAACATCCAAAATAAGATAAATAAAATGAAATAAACATAAACAAATCAATCAACACCCAAATCAGATACAAGCCCAAAATCCAAAAATTGCACAGAATAAAAAAGCAATCAAAATTAAAGAGAGAGAAAGAAGATTATACACTCGAGTGACATGATCATCAGCGTTGCAGGTGATGTGAAACCAAGTACAAGGGCTAACAAGATTCGGATCCCAACTTTGAAGAACATTATTTGGATCATTCAAACTCCTTCTCAAAGCATAAAGAGCATCTCCTTCAGAATTCCCAGAAACCCAATTCACCAAAACCAAAGATAAACACACCCAAATCAAAGATGAAGCTTTGAACCCCACCATTTCAAAACCCCACCTTTTTTTTCTCTCTCAAAATTCTAGGGTTTGAACAGCAGAAAATTGCAGAAAGTTGACAGCTTTTTTAATAATTACAACTAGTACTTGACTAGTTGCTTAAATACAACTAGTGAAGAAAGTAATAATTAAGAGGTTAGAAATGAAGGGAAGAAAATCAGCTTTGGAAATAGAAGAGAGAGAAAATGGAGAAAAAGGAGGAATCTTTGGTATGATGAAGGAGTGAAACGCGTGCGTGTGAAATGTGATAATGCCGTAGAAGGTGGGTTTGTTTGAAGGAGCAGTTTCGTTTTGACTTGGAATGGAAAGGTTGGAACTTGGGATTATTATTAATGGTGATTGGTTATGGTTAGTGGAATTTGGAATCACTGGAAATTTCTTAAGTGAAGACTAGACTTTATTTGGAATTTTTGCAACAAATTTTGACTCAGTCTACTATGAGAATAGTTTCATCAATCAAAGTTTTTAAGTCATTGTATTTCTTGCTTCTAGTCAAGAAACTCAAGAGTTATACTATTAGTAGTAAGAATTTTTTAATGCTTTTAAGATAGATTATATTGATTGGGGATTGACGTAGTTGTTTGTTTGATGTAATATATTGTAATGCTTTGCTAGTCAAGATGTATTGTGTACTAGTAGTAGTAAGAATTCTTGAGTGCATTAGAAGATGGATTATCGTGATTAACGTGTTTTTTGTAAGATTG
Organism: Chenopodium album; assembly: GCF_948465745.1. Classification (NCBI taxonomy): domain Eukaryota; kingdom Viridiplantae; phylum Streptophyta; class Magnoliopsida; order Caryophyllales; family Amaranthaceae; genus Chenopodium; species Chenopodium album. The sequence goes on from NC_137838.1 coordinate 77,693,887, forward strand.
ATGAGATAGTATTATGTTCTTTTTACTTAAGATTAGGTTAAAAGGTGACTTTGTTTACATATTAATATATTATGTTGCAGATCATAAAGTCTTATATGTGACTGGCCACACCGTGTGGCCATCCATCGTGAGGGTTACTTGACTTACTTCGTAAGTGTTATAGGAATTATTCATTCAGTTTTACAAGGGTTACTTCAAAATGTTTTACGAGTAACTTATGAGTCACTTGGTCTATATACCAAGAGTTACCGAATCAGTGTTACACGGAATACTTTGTTGTTTTACAAGTGGTCACATGATGTGACCAGCCACACATAAGACGCATTGGTTCTTATAACCATATTAATTTTATAAGTTTGCAAAATGGATAGAATAATAATTAAAGGTTAAAGTAGGGATGTCAGTGGGACGAGTATCTAAAGGTATTTCTTGATCATTTGATGATTGATGCAAAGGTATTAAATCATCTAATAACTGAAAATTTTCCTTAGAAAGAGATTGAATCAGAATAGCACCAATTAACTAAAGATTTTCTTAGAAATTTTTGATGATCATAACTCATGGTTGTTTGCCAATTTTGGAGTTTTTTTTTTTTTTTTTTTTTTTTTGACAAAGGATACAAACAACTACATATTAATATTAAAACAAATAGAGTGAATTGCCGCTTCTCCAGCAATTTGGTGAGCTCTGTGGACGCGCTGGCGATCCGCCTTATGAATACCACAAACCTGGAAGCGCGAGGCAAGTTGCAAAATTCTCCGAATAAGCCATTTATAAGCGATGCTACCCTGACCCTCTCCACGAAGCAAGGAGACCAGATTATATGAATCAGTAAAAACCGTAAGAGACAGAATCCCGGAATCTAAAGCCCATACAAGCAAGCTAAAGCCTCCGCATGTAAAGGAGAGGAGCAAACCCCGTAGTTGCTACCTCCAGTAATCCGATCATCCAACGGATCCTCATTATCCATGCACCAACCCATTCCAGCTTGTAGAGAATCTTTAAACCAGGAGCCATCAATCTGAAGTGAGAGTAAACTCCTGTCAGCTTGGCCTGCACCCCCAATTTTGGAGTTGGTGATGGTAATTGTGGGCTTTTGAGGTTGCAAAAGGTGTGATAATTTTGTGAATTAACAAAAAAAAAAAAAAAAGTGGGAATTTTATTTAGAAAAACAATGTACTTGAAGAAATTTTATTTTACTTTTTTTCATTTTAGCATATTTCGCTTCAAAATGAGACATTATTAACCCGTTATGCTTGCACTCGTCCCAAATTTTTAAAATGATCACTATACACATTTCGTGCAATAGCTGGTTCCTACAGGCGCTGTACGGTGCAACGTACAGTCGTTTTGTAGGAAAGAACATGATATATAAAAGTAATGAACATAAAGTTATAGTGAAAAGAACATACTATTAAAATATAATGAACATATACATAAAGTAAAAATAACATACTATCAAAATGTAATGAACATATACCTACAGTAAAAAGAACATATTTGCACCAAAAAAATAAATAAAAAGAACATATGTTTATGTTCATTGATCAATCAGTGTAATGTACTTTATTTGCAATATAATTATTTGCAATATAATGATCATTGCTTAATGTGAAAAAGTTTATTAAATTTTGTCTTCAAATTAGGGTGGTTATATATAGGTAAAGTTTATTACATAATATTATCATGTTCTTTATTAATATCACAGATGTTCTTTAGATATGAAAAAAATATATAAAATTGGATGTTCGTTACAAAATAATTATATGTTCTTTACAAAATAAATATATGCTCTTTACAAAATAGTTACATGTTTTTTTTGCATTTTTTTGGCTGTACCAAGCAAGGTACAGCCGCCTGCACCTTAAAATTTTCACATTTCGTGACCAACCATTGTACTTGGCTGTGTCGCTCGGGCTCGTGGTGAACTCGTTCCTGCCATATCGAACCATTTCGTGCCATCCTATGATCCTACTCTCAGTTCCCAAATCAAATTTTCATCTTCTATTCTATTCTTGTTCCCTCCATTTTTAAAACTCACTCAGACAAAAAAAAGAAAGCTCACAATTCAAAAACCTCCTCTTCTTCAGAAACTTCTAGTAGAAATCATCAACTCTACCATTTCAATTAGGTACGCCGATTTCTCTCTCCTATATACATTGATGAACTAGGGTTTAGTCTTATATTTCTTTCTTAATTGAATAATTCATGTTTGATTAATTGTTCTTGTCAATAAAATGTTTGATTAATTGTACCATTTGCATTTCTTATAATTTTGATGTTCTTGCGTTTGATTTTGTTTCGATATTCATGCCATTTTAGTTAATTTAGTCTTGTCCTGTAGAATGTGATCTTGAGTTCATATTTCAATTGTAGTTGTTAATGATTTTCAATTTTTCATTCTTACATTTTTAATTTGATTTTGATTTTCTGAATGTGTGTTCTTGAGAATTCTTGGTTTGTCTTAATACAAATTTTACATTTGCGTTGAATTTGATATTAATTTTTTTGAATGATGCTTTTGTGGGTATTGAATTTTGGTTAATTAAGTTGAAGAATCAGAAATTTTAATCTCAATTGAACAGATTATATGATTGTGATGATGATTATTATTGATAGTGCTATGATTTCAATCTAGGGTTTTTTGGAACTTTGCGATTATGAAGACTCCAAAGAAAGATAGGATTAGCTATTTACCCGACGAATTATTGATTCACATTCTTTCATTCCTTCCTATGAAAGAGGCTGTGGCTACTAGTGCTTTGTCGAAGCGATGGAAGAAAACTTACACCTGGTTATCACGCCTCGAATTCGATGCCTTCCCTATATGTCATTGTCAGAAACGTCCATATTTGATTGACTCTTACCATGCTTTTGAGATGTATGTTGATAATGTATTGAAAGCATCTCAATCTCAGAAGATAACCACTTTTAGACTTCATTTTGGGGGTTACTGTGAGATCAGATACCCGTCTTCTTGCAATCGAGTTTGTTTCCCTGATATGGAACCTATGCGCTTGAATGCCTGGTTAACTTTTCCCTTAGCCCGAGCAGTTAGGGAACTTGACATTTATGCTCGTGTGAGGACACCTGGAAACCTACCATCAACAATATTTGTTTGTGGAACATTGGAATTGTTGAAGCTCGATGTCAATCTTGATCTTGATGTTCCTTTGTCTGTGAGGTTGCCAAACTTGAAAGAGTTTAATCTCTCTTTAATCTTCTTCCCGTTTGATGACTCTGTGGCTAGGCTAGTTTCGAGCTGTCCATCCCTTCAACGCCTTGATCTGTATGGTGCCTGGTTACCTGAGGCTCCTCTTGTAATTTCTTCACCTTCGCTTCATAGATTAGCTATAGAGAATGTTTTAGAATATGATGGCCGAATGTGTAAGGTTGAGTTTAATGTTCCTAACTTGGAGTATCTAGATTATTTTGACACATGTCCAAGGAGCTACTCTATTGCACGTCTGAATGCTCTAGTCGAAGCGGACATTGAACTAGTTGAAGGATGCGGTTTTGATAGTAGGGTTGTACTGGGCTTTGTCTGTTTGATGTCCAATGTTCAGCATTTGTCTCTGCGTTATTGGCTTGTATTGGTGCGTCCTTCTATCCCTTTCATCCTTATGAGTTCTGACTGGGCTTCAATTATATTCTGCCTTTTTTTATCTAACTGGTTTGCCCATTGGTCTAGGGTTTACACTATGTAGATGCTTCTGAACTCAACCGTATGCTGCCAGTCTTTCGTAATCTGAAAAGTTTGAAGCTTGATTGTTGTGGCTATTATGATTGGAATAAACTGTTGATGGGGCTGTTAAATTGCGCGCCTTTCCTAGAAAAACTTACTTTAGCACAGGTTAATGTGATGTTTGATTTTGATCCCAAGCTCTCAAAAATGCCTAGCACTCTTATTATTGTATTTGCAGAGGCTCTTCTGATTTACAATTTTACATGCAACTGCATATTATTATTCTTGTAATTGTAGCTAATTATCTTATTATCTGACTTATCTCTCATATTTTCAGGGAATCAGATTCGTAGGTGATGAAACTGAAGATGCTTATATGATGGCGTCTGATCGGGACTGTCAGTCTTGGAGAAGAACTCAAACAGTACCATCTTGTTTGGGGTCTCATTTCAAAAAGTTTGTATGGATGAAATATTTCCACTCAGAATGGGAGCTGGAAATCATAAAGTATTTTATGAGAAACTCACTAGTTTTGGAGGAGTTGGTGGTTGTAGTTTGTTATCCTTCAGTTACACAGGCAGCAAGGACATATTATGAGGAGTTACCAAGAGCCTCGATCACTTGTTCAGTAACTGTAAAAGACGAGTGATTTTATTTGGGTCTCATATTGTGAGCACTCTCAAATAATGGATGTAATACTCTTTAGTGGTTAGAATAAGTAGTACTGTTGTTTTGTATAGACAGTTTGGAGTCTGATGTTAGGATTTAGATGGTGTCTGTTCGCGACTTTACAGTGATGAGCACTTTATATTTGGGTGTTAGTGCTACTATAGTCAGAGAGGCATGACTGATTTCAAGTAGTTCACTGCTAAACTTCACTGCTAAACTTCTGCTGTTCTTCTAAACTTCATGTTAAGCTGCAGATGAAGAGGAGATTCAAAGTTCCTGATTCGAGTTCTGTTAATATCTGTTCAGGATTTCGGTAGCTATTGGAAATGTTGAATAATACAGTTGTATAAAATTTTAACCCTTGTATAGGTTATATGTTGCTGTAGTGGTTTCCTTTTCTTCCTTTGCGCATAGCTTGTAAAGATTTTGCTATCAATACAAAGTTACAAATAATACTTGCTTTCCATAAGAAAATAGTGTGGTAAATGAATAATTTTTATGGTTATTCATAAATTCTTTTCTAGTTTTGACTGGTGGGTTATATTAAGAAGATCCAACTTAACTTTTTTTTTTTGAAATCCAATTAAACTTTGTGAGCAATCTTTGTGTTAACCACCAACAAACCCACGCTCGGAACACCGACTAACCCACGCTCTAAACACCGACCAACCCACCTTGAGAATGGGGTTGGATGAGGAGAGATTTAAAAAAGTTGGGGATGAGAGTAATTTAATTAAGTTTGGGGTTTAATTTAATATAATCAGATTTGTAGTTTAATAAGGTTGATTAAAAAAAAGTAAGGGTAAAATGATAAATTTAACCTAAAAATTTACCCAAAAAGGAAAGGAAAAAAAGTTGCAAGTAATGTGAGCCATCCAAAAATGGCAAAAGTTGCGAGTAACAAAATCCGGAGGTTTTTTTTTTTTTTTTTTTTTTTTTTTTTTTTTTTTTTTTTTTTTTGCATTTTAACATTCATCTCTCTAAAATGAGACATTATTTAGTGATAAGAAGAGTAAACATATTATGATCATCAACTAGGTGTACCCCAGGCGATGCCCCGGGTTGCTAGTTTGTGTACTTAATTATGTTCGACTATTTGTATAGTTAGGGTCTGTTCTCTTACGTTGAAATTCAGTTCAGTTCAGTTCAGTTCAATTCAATTCAGTTCATCTCAGTTCAGTTCAGTTCAATTCAGTTTAATTCAGTTCATCTCAGTTCAGTTCAACTCCTAATTTCCTTCTCTTCTAAAAAATTCATTTCAGTTCAGTTCAGTTCAGTTAAGCTCAATTCAGTTCATTTCAGTTCAACTGAGTTTAGTCAATGAGAATAGGCCCTTAGTGTGTGTAGTGGTTCGAGCATTGCTTCAAATGTCATTTTTTTATTTTTATTTTTTACATTTGTATTTATATTTAATCTTATGAAAAATAAATGGATTATAATACATCTAATAATTTACTTAATAAATATATAATATTATGTCAAATTTAAACCATTAATAATAGTTGGTTGAGATGGTAAATGCATTACATATGCATGTCAGAGGTTATGGGTTCAAATTTTGTGACTGCCATCTTACTCCCAAATCAAATTTTCATCTTCTATTCTATTCTTGTTCCCTCCATTTTTAAAACTTACTCTGACAAAAAAGAAAGCTCACAATTCAAAAACCTCCTCTTCTTCAGAAACTTCTACAAGAAAATCATCAACTCACCCATTTCAATCAGGTACATACGTCTATTTCTCTCTCCTATGTACATTGATGAACTAGGGTTTACTCCTATTTTTCTTTCTGAAATGAATACTTCATGTTTTATTTGTACTAATTGTTTTAATTTGGTGTTCTTGTGTTTGATTTTGTTTTGATAATCATGCCATTTTAATTAATTTAGTCTTGTCCTGTATATTGTGATCTTGAGTTCATATTTCAATTGTAATTGTTAATGATTTTTCAATTTTTCATTCTTACATTTTCAATTTGGTTTTGGTTCTTGCGAATTCTTGATTCATCTTAATACGAATTTTACATTTGCGGGGAATTTGATATGAATTCTTTAGAATGTTGCTTTTGTGGGTATTGAATTTTGGTTAATTAAGTTGAAGAACAGAAATTTTAATCTCAATTGAACTGATTATATGATTATGATGATGATGATTATTATTGATAGTGCTATGATTTCAATCTAGGGTTTTTTGGAACTTTGCGATTATGATGATTACAAAGAAAGATAGGATTAGCTATTTACCCGACGAATTATTGGTTCACATTCTTTCATTCCTTCCTATGAAAGAGGCTGTGGCTACTAGTGCTTTGTCGAAGAGATGGAAGAAAATTTACACCTGGTTATCACGCCTCGAATTCGATGACTTCCCTATATGTCATCTTCAGAAACGTCCACATTTGATTGACTCTTACCATGCTTTTGAGATGTATGTTGATAATGTATTAAAAGCATCTCAATCTCAGAAGATAACCACTTTCAGACTTCATGTTGGGGGTCACTGTGAGATCGACTGCTTGAAGAAATGTCGTCCAAGTTGTTTCCCTGACATGGAACCTATGCGTTTGAATGCCTGGTTAACTTTTCCCTTAGCCCGAGAAGTCAGGGAACTTGACATTAATGCTCATGTGAGGAGACCCGAAAACCTACCATCAGCATTATTTGGTTGGGGAACATTGGAGTTGTTGAAGCTCGATGTCAATCTTGATCTTGACGTTCCTTTGTCTGTGTGTTTGCCAAACTTGAAAGAGTTTAATCTCTCTTTAATCTTCTTCCCAGATGATGACTCTGTGGCCAGGCTAGTTTCGAGCTGCCCATCCCTTCAACGCCTTGATCTACATGGTATCTGGAAACCTGAGGCTCCTCTTGTAATTTCTTCAACTTCTCTGCATAGATTAGCTATAGAGAATGGTATACCCTATGAAGGCCGAACGAGTAAGGTTGAGTTTAATGTTCCTAACTTGGAGTATCTAGATTATTATGACACATGTCCAAGGAGCTACTCTATTGCACGTCTGAATGCTCTAGTTGAAGCGGACATTGAAGTGATTGAAGGACCCGGTTTTGATAGTAACATTGTACTGGGCCTTGTCTGTTTGATGTCTAATGTTCAGCATTTGTTTCTGCATGAATGGCTTTTATTGGTGCGTCCTTTTATCCCTTTCATCCTTATGAGTTCTTCAAATATACTCTGTTGATTTTTTTTTTATCTAACTGGTTTGCCCATTGGTCTAGGGTTTACACTATGTAGATGCTTCTGAACTCAACCGTATGCTGCCAGTCTTTCGTAATCTGAAAAGTTTGAGGCTTGGTTGTTGTGGCTATTATGATTGGAATAAACTGTTGATGGGGCTGTTAAATTGTGCGCCTTTCCTAGAAGAACTTACTTTAACACAGGTTAATGTGATGTTTGATTTTGATCCCAAGCTCTCAAAAATGACTATCACTCTTATTATTGTATTTGCAGAGGCTCTTCTGATTTACAATTTTACATGCAACTGCATATTATTATTCTTGTAATTGTAGCTAATTATCTTATTATCTGACTTATCTCTCATATTTTCAGGGAATCAGATACGTAGGTGATGAAACTGACGATGCTTATATGATGGTGTCTGATCGGGACTGTCAGTCTTGGAGAAGAACTCAAACAGTACCATCTTGTTTGGGGTCTCATTTCAAAAAGTTTGTAATAATGGAATGTTACCATTCAGAATTGGACCGGGAAATCATAAAGTATTTTATGAGAAACTCATTAGTTTTGGAGGAGTTGGTGGTTGTAGTTTGTCATCCTTCAGTTACACAGGCAGCAAGGACATATTATGAGGAGTTACCAAGAGCCTCGATCACTTGTTCAGTAACTGTAACAGACAAGTGATTTTCTTTGGGTCTCATATTGTGAGCACTCTCAAATAATGGATGTAATACTCTTTAGTGGTTAGAATAAGTAGTACTGTTGTTTTGTATAGACAGTTTGGAGTCTGATGTTAGGATTTAGATGATGTCTTGTTTGCAGTTCGCGACTTTACAGTGATGAGTACTTTATATTTGGGTGTTAGTGCTACTATAGTCAGAGAGGCATGACTGATTTCAAGTAGTTAAGAATCTTATCCTCACTGCTAAACTTCTGCTGTTCTTCTGAACTTCATGTTAAGCTGCAGGTGAAGAGGAGATTCGAAGTTCCTGATTCGAGTTCTATTAATTTCTGTTCAGGCTTCCAGTAGCTATTGGAATAATACATTTGTATAAATTTTTTAACCATTGTATAGGTTATATGTTGCTATAGAGGTTTCCTTTTCTTCCTTTGCGCATAGCTTGTAAAGAATTTGCTATCAATACAAAGTTACAAACATTACTTGCTTTCCAAAAGAAAATAAAGTGTGGTAAAAAGTTTTCTCTGATTAAAATGATTATCATATGTTGACAGGTGGGTTATTTTAAGAAGATCCAATTAACTTTTGTGAGCAATCTCCGTGTTTACAATCCCTACTTTTTAAAAAAATTTAGAAGTGTTTGAAAATTATACCCTCTAATAGAACACGAAAGAAAACACCAATTTGAAGTTAATGAGAAAACTCTAATTTCTTTCCTAATAAAAACCTTCAATTACAAAATTAACTCGAACATGATCCAATTGAATAGCTAAGCTTTAGCGTTTTGTTAATTTTTATTACCAATCCAAATTTAATACGTGACCAACACACAAGTTAGGGAACACAAACCATTTACCCGAATTGCAAGCTCTAGTAACTAGTAACCCACCTCAAAATAAAAAAGTAAAATTATTGGCAAACAAAATTACATCATCCGAATGAAACAGGATGATCATTCCGAAATCGGAAACAATCTCGATTAACCAAAACCCATTTATATTATCAATTGATTTTCAGCAATGGCGCCAATATTCACTGCAAATTTTTGTTCTACAGCCATGCAAATGGTAAAATTTCTTCCTTTTTTCTGCTCCAGTTTTAATGTTTTACTTGCAATTTCACAAGATTGTTTGTAAATCTACTACAACATATTAAAGAAAGTTTTGAATTTGTTGGTATGTACATAAATATTGATGAAAAATTTGGACTTTAACTCATAATTGTTTTAGATTACCTGTTCAAACTGGAAATATTATTGGTTGAACTATGCTTAAGATTTAAGATGTTAAGAGTATCCTTAATCTTGTTACTGTAAATTTGAAGATGGGTTAATTATTTGGAAATATGGGTTAATTTCAGAAGATGGGTATGTTGATTTATAGGAATTGGCAGCTTAATTTTCTTTGTGTGTGGCAACAAAGGCGCAATGATGTAGACGAGATTTGATCGAGGTCTTTAGAAATTGGGCTGCTTAGTTATTGTGTATAGAGTATATTTGACTTAGTTTTTGAATGTAAAAATACTTCTAGCATGCTTTATATTATTCATAATTGCCCTTGCTTGTTGAAAATAAATTATGAATTCATGTCAGAAAAGCGAATTTGTATGAGCACAACTGTTGATTTCTACACCAGTGATCCAAATTCCAACTTTATACTTTGAATACTATATATTTTTCGGTTGATTAAATAGACCGAGTAGTCGAGTACCTTAAATATAACTCAAAACTATGCTATGATTTATCTTCTACAATAAAGTTGTGAATTTGATAAATGTATCACATTCTTACTAATGTTTGAGGCTGAGATCACAAGAATGGTAAAATAATGTGGTAATGATATTTGGGTGCATAAGATATTGTTGTCTTCTAGTTAAACAACCCAAACTTATTACATTTAAGCTAAAGATTGACGGATTTTGAGGAAGAAATGAAGAGCATTCTTTTGAAACACAAGTTCAATTGGTCAACAATTAATTGAAAATTTCTATTTTCTTGGCATCCACATTCCACAACCTTTCTTCTCCTTATAAAACCTGCATAGTTTATGTGCAAAAGTGTAATGATCGACGGGTTAAGAAATACTATAAAAATACATAGTTCCGCCATTTTAGCCATTGGTGGAAAATGTGTGAGGGAGGCAAAAAGAGAGCTCCTTTGTAATAAGAGTGAATCTAATCTAATAGCAAATTACCTAACCTTCATCCTCTTCACATTTATATGTTTCAATTTCTTCATTCCCTTTTTGTCACATCTAAACCATTTCTAATTTTTATGGACATTAGTTTGTTTACTTGCCATTATGCATTTGTTTTCTTATTTTTTTTGGTTTTTCAGTTCAGGAAGTGATTAGCTAAGGTTTTTAACCCACTTCTTATTTACCTACCAACTTTTTCCCTGCTTCCCTAACTTCCTTGGTTTGTTTACCTTTTCTCCTTCTAACTTTATTCATTCCCCCCTGTTGATGATGGGGGCTTTGCTCCGGAATTCGTTCACCATTGATCTTAAAGGGCTAGAACTGTCCCATAAGCATCAAAGAATTTCGGCAAAGACCAGGAAAAAATGTTTTGTGCATTGCCAAAGTGGAAGCAACGTGACAAAGAGTGACAAGTTCACACCTATTTTGTCTGAGAGATCCACGTCGAAAAACACAGGTCATGGGGCAGCCATAATGGATCCAAGCAGCAGTTTGGTATTAAACCCAAATGGGAAAACTCCGGCTGATCTTGTGGCTAAGGACCTGGCACCTTATAATGGGGCATCGAGTACGTTAGCTCAAGTCCAGGAGGGGATTGGGATTGTCAAGTTCCTCAGAGGGAAGACTTTCTTTGTCACTGGTGCAACTGGATTTTTGGCTAAAGGTGCTCCTAATATATATATATATGTTTTTACTTATAGTCCTATAAAACTATTAAGCTAGAAGACAGGCTCTTTGACACACCACTGTGCTCACTTTTCTTACCGGGCTTTGTAACTTTGCATGCAGTTCTTATAGAAAAGATCCTAAGGACAGTACCTGATGTGGGTAAGATATATGTCCTAATCAAGGCAAAGAACAAGGAAGTTGCATCCAAGAGGTTAAAAAATGAGGTATTTTCTTTATCTAGTGAACAAATTTTAATGTGCATGCTTTTTGTTTCGATTATGCTAAATAAGGATTTTGGTATTGTTATAAGATCATGAATACAGAGATTTTCAAGTGTCTCCAACAAATCCATGGGAAGTCATATGAAACCTTCATGCTTAGCAAGCTTGTCCCGGTGGTTGGTAATATTTGTGAATCTAATCTTGGGTTAGATGAGGCTTCGACGAGCATGATTGCTGAAGATGTAGATGTTATAGTGAATTCTGCTGCTAATACCAATTTCCATGAAAGGTGAAGTACATCTTATTCTGAATTTTGTTTTATTAATTTTGAATTCCCTTATATATCCGTTCTACAACTTGCATAAATCATCATGTTGTGGGTACTGAGATTTTCTTGTCAATCCAGGTATGATGTTGCAGTTGATATCAACACACGGGGACCTGGCCGGGTAATGGCCTTTGCCAAAAAGTGCAGGAAGCTTAAACTCTTCCTGCAAGTTTCGACTGGTAAGACTTTGCGTCTCAACTCTGATGTCTATATTATTAATACACACATACAGCCGTAGCTCAGTTTGAGGAAGAATATGATTTTATGATATTATCTAAAATGCAGCTTATGTGAATGGACAAAGGCAAGGGAGAATTATGGAGAGGCCATTTAGGAAAGGAGAAAGCATCACAGAGGAAAATACTGTAAATGGGAGTCTACCTTGTCCAATGCCTCTTTTGGATGTTGAGGGTGAGCTAAACCTAGCTTTTACATCAGCAGAAGGTTTTGAAGAGAATAAAGTATCCCAGAAGATGAAAGAGTTAGGCCTAGAGAGGTAAGAAATCTCGGCTTGGTTTATAGAATTGAAGTATAATGAATATATCTTGTATAGAGATAGAAGAGATAGATCTGAGTATGTATAATTTATGGATTCTTTTTAATTAACTACAGGGCAAGAAAATACGGCTGGCAAGATACTTATGTGTTCACCAAGGCTATGGGAGAGATGCTGCTTGGCAGTACGAGAGGAGATGTACCAGTGGTCATCCTTCGACCTAGTGTCATCGAAAGCACTTATAAAGATCCATTTCCTGGATGGATTGAAGGCAATAGGTATAATATTGCTATGTCATAAACCTTAGTTTGTACAAGATTTTAGATTAGCATCTCCTGTTATCTCATATATATTTCTTCATGAAAATTTTAATCTCTATTCAGGATGATGGATCCAGTAGTTACATACTATGGAAAAGGATTGCTTTCTGGTTTCCCAGTTGACCCGTTTGGGGTGATTGATGTTGTAAGAAGCTTTACCTATCATCCTCTGGCTTTTAGTCATGCATCTTAGCTAAGTCTATGTTTAAAGGTCATTTACCCTTCATGAAAAGAACTAAAGAAGTCAACACAGTTAATCTGCAAAGTCAGCCTATTTTAAGCCTAATATAATGTGAAGCACAACTTTTATGAATTTGTATATTGTTGTAGTCCATTAATCAACATAATGCCATGTGAAAGACTTTTATTCAATTCAAAATAGTTAAATCCTTCAAAGACCTACATTCAGAAGGGCACTAGAACCCTCTGGAAAACAGGGCAGTGTTACACAGGCCACTAGGGTATTCTAACATATGCTATCTTTAGCATTGCAAACAGATATCTTTTCTTAAGCTACCGCACCTAAGTTTGTCAGATATTTTTCCTGGCACGAACTCATGACTTGAGTAACAATATGAGTGAATCTTAGGTGAGAGTATATCCTGTTAACTTATTGTGAGACGTTAAAAGTTAACCTTAATAAAGGTCAAAAGGCTTTCCTTTAAATAAAAAGTCAGCCCACTCTCACAATAAGTCACAAGATATCAGGGATGTACTCCCATCTTATGATATATCTTAAAATAGTGTGTGTGTGTGTGTGTGTTTTTTAAAGCTGCTCCTATATTAAAGGTCTCTGTTATTAGTAAAATGCAGCCACTCTATACTATTTTAATGTCTTCCATTACAATCATATTTCGCAATATGAGTAGTAACACCAATTTTTTCCCTTTAATTTGTTTTACAGGTTCCAGCTGATATGGTTGTTAATGCTACATTAGCAGCTATAGCAAAGCATGGAACAGCTGGGAAACCAGAAATAAGTGTATACCAAGTAGCTTCATCAGTTGAAAACCCATTGGTTTATGGAGATTTAGGGGACTTGCTTCACCAATACTTCACGAGATGGCCATGCCTAGACACACAAGGAAGACCAATTCAAGTCGAGCCCTTTAAGTTCTATGGATCAATGGATGATTTCTCGTCTCATATATGGAGAGAGACAGTACGTTACATTAGTTCGTCTATGATGCCATCACCTAATGGAAAACAGTCAAAGAAAATCGAAAATTTGTGTAGGAAAGCTGTGGAGCAAGCTAAACACCTTGCCAGTGTATATGAGCCATACAGCTTTTATGGTGGAAGGTGAGTCCAAACAAATTTAGGTATCAGAAATTATGCAAAATTTGTCAATTTTTTTGAAGCTCACCTTGTATTTTTTAAGGATGACTTAGCTTAAACCAGTAACATCCATGAGGCATCATTCTTAAATTTGAATACACAAGAAGATTGCATTTAGTTGCAATTTTGAAAAGCCACCCACCCTCTATTGTATCATTTCTTTTTCCCAAACACGCTGAGAGATGGACTGGTTATAAAACATTTAGGAAAATATAAGATCATTTTCCAACATGTAAGAATTCTGTTGTGCAAAATTTTGCAGGTTTGATAACAGCAGTACAAGTTCATTGATGGAGAGCATGTCGGATGAGGAGAGGAGGACGTTCTACTTTGATGTTGGGAGCATAAACTGGACGGATTACATATGCAGTATCCATATTCCAGGTCTAAGAAAGCATGTCATGAAAGGAAGAGGACAGAGCAGCTAACTTGTAGTATTATCATTTATTTTTCCATCAGTGTTAAGTAAATCCAAAATCCTTTTGTGTTCATTTCAAAAAATAAAATTAATTTGTATGCCTATTTTTATGTCATTTATATGATTAGCACCCTTGATCGAGGCATCAAAGTGATAGAAATGAATGATGTTGCCTTGAATAAACGAATGTAATTCATCATGTATGTAATGACAAGCTCCTCGGAAAAGGGTTTTACTTTCGTGTTTTGGAAGGATTGTAGCTGTGCAGTAGGTTTGGAACTGAACAGATAAGTTGATTTATTTCAATCTTGCTCACAGTATACATGAAATGTCCATTATTTGGTTGTTGCACAATTTGTGTATCAAAATTATGGTAATCCACTAAGAATTGTTTACTGCTTAAGAATTGAGCATAATGTATTATCTACTTCATCTAACAGGAAACAAATGCAGAGCTCCCTCAAAACATCTCTTTTCCTTGCAAAGTCAAAATGTTCTCATAAACACCAAAGGGGCAAAGATGCACCCACACAATATTTCGAAAGGCATTACCATAAACATTGATATACCACCAAAACTATTTAGGAGGCCATGCATGTTTACATGTTAGAGCCGGTCAAAACCAAATTGCTCCGATGTTGGGCTGGTCTTAGGCCAAGGAGTTTAGCCTGGGCATGCCGGGGTTTATAACTCAGTTTGAATAGCCTATTTTACCTCACTTTATCCTATGAATTGATGAATTTAACCCGGAATTTTTTCTTTAACACTTTGGGTTGCTAAACCGTCCCTTGAAAGATTTTTAGTACTGACTACTAACCCGGCTCGCCCCGATCCATGACCAGCTCTTTTACATAAGAAATTTCTGGGCCCTTAAGTCTTAACCATTCCAAGAAATCCACAAACCTAAACTACCAAGGCAATACTACATCACTAATACCTCCACCAATTAGTAATCACTGCATAATCCAGATATCAACCCCAATATCAAATAACAAGATGATGCGCAAATCATTATCAACTATTTTCCTAAATTCCTTGAAAAAAACCCTGAAAATCCAAAACCCAACTCTAGAATCATCTACAAAAAGCTTCAGCAGTTCAATTTGCAATTGGGATTCAAGTTCTGCTGCAAAGGAGAAGGTTGATTGCGTTGTAATTGGAGCTGGAATTGTAGGAATTGCAATTGCAAGAGAATTAGCATTCAAAGGAAGAGAAGTTTTGGTGATTGATTCTGGTCCCACATTTGGTACAGTCACCAGTTCTCGCAACAGTGAAGTCATACATGCTGGCATTTACTATCCTCCTAATTCTCTCAAGGTCTATACTTTTTGCAACTTTTCTTGAATTGGGTTGATATTATGTGAAATTTTAATTAATGGGTTGGGTTGATTTAATGTTATAATAAAGTATTTCTTGATTTGAAATGGGTTGATATAATTTGAAGTTTTAATTAATGGTTTATGTTGATTCAATGTTACAATGAAGTATTTATTGACAAATTTGTAGTTGTATACTAGTGTAGTTATTTGTATCGACTTATTGATTCAATGTTATCGTGCTTTCGAGTGTAGGATCTAAATGTAATTGTTGGCATACTTGAGTGATATTAGCAGCCTCTTGTAAATGGCCTCTGGCTTCTATCAATTTCAATTGTATAAGATGGACCTGTTGATTTAATTGAGTAGAGTGGCATTAGATAGTCGAGGATGTGTAAGTTCATCTTCATGAAACTTGAAATTGTCCAATCCAGGGAGGATGAATGTGGTGCTACCTTTGAGGCCCCGTGGTAATCTGGATGGCTGTGGTAGTTTATGATTGTGGCAGTTCTATACTTCTATGTGGTTAACTAAGTATATTACCATGAGTTGGAAGTACGGCTCTTGATGGAGAATGGTGGCGGGTGTGATGGTGTTGGGGTGGTGGTGATGGTATTGGAGTGGTTTGTACTTTAGGTTGAGCTTTTATGTAGTAGATCAGGAACTGAGAATTGCTTAGTATATGTAAAATTGTATTTGTTGGGTTCTGTATTATTTGATCCACCTTTCATAAAGTCTTTTCCCTCCCAACCCATGTTCAGAATTTTGGTTGATAGATTTACTGTAGTGGCTAAATTAGAATTGAACTGATGAAACTAAATAACAACTGTGACCCATATCCGATGAAGTATGAACCTTTTTCATGAGTTATTGATCAGGGATGCTAATCCATTTCTGCCTTTTGGTAAAATTTGATAATGCTTGGACCCCTCACAGCCTCACCCTTAAACGAATTAATCAGATAAAATTTTGATGTCCCATAGGCCATAGGTAAGATCTATAAGACTGTATTGCATAGTTGGTTTGCATATTTACTCAAATTGTTCTGGTTAAACCTTCATTTTTGGAATATGAAAAATTTACAGTCTAGCTACTTGATATGGGGTTCAGAAGAATTTCAATGTACATTTTGCAGGCAAAATTTTGTGTCAAAGGAAGAGATATGGTGTATAAGTATTGTTCAGAGCATGATGTCCCTCACAAGCAGATAGGTAAGCTTATTGTTGCTACTCGAGAATCAGAGGTTTCAAAATTGAATGAGCTATTGGTCCGTGGAAGTGAAAATGGGGTTAATGGTCTGAGATTGATGGAGGCATCTGAATCTATGAAGATGGAACCAGAACTACAATGTGCAAAAGCCTTGTTTTCACCTGTTTCGGGAATTGTTGATACCCATTCTCTGATGCTTTCTTTAGTGGTATGTGCTTAATTTTCCTTGTTAAATGGCATTCACAGAGCTCGAAAATTTGCTATGCTCTGTTTGTCTTCGAAGTAATGATTGGAAATTTACAGGATGTTGCTGGGAATTGAGTTCAGGGAGAAGCTGAAAATTATGGAGCAATATTTTCCTACAATACTGCTGTTCTTGGAGGCAACATAAAAGCCAACCAAGTTGAGCTTTTTGTGACGGGAAGCCAGCATTTAGACAACTGGAATGAGGGGGATAGATTACAAGCTGAACTTAGGCTTCTTCCTGAAGTTGTAATCAATTCAGCTGGCTTGGCTGCTGTTCCCCTTGCTAAGAGACTGATGGGCCTTGATAGTTCTTACATTCCTACTGCTTATTATGCTCGTGGTCACTATTTTTCTTTGTCGAAAACTAAGGGGTCCCCTTTTAGGCATCTGATATATCCAATTCCAGAAGATGGTGGATTAGGAGTTCATGTAACACTAGACTTAGAGGGCCAGGTGAAATTTGGGCCTGATGTCGAATGGATTAGTGGGGTTTCTGATATTGCAAGCTTTTCAAACAGGTAATTTTTTTTTTTTGCCCTGAGAATTAGCAGCTCCTGTATTTGTGTTTCTATATTTCCAATTTTATGTTTTTATTTTCAATTAGCTTAGAGGAACCCTTGGATTTGTGCACTCTATTCATATTTATAACTTTGCGACTTATCCTTGATCTTCTGAAACTAGTCAGATTATCTTTTTTTGATCCAAGTTGGTGGTAAGTAGTATGTAGTAACTGCAACTTGTTTCTTGATCCCGATCATGTTCTACAAGCCTTATTACATATAGTGACTTAAGCTGTTTTTCATTTGAATGCATAACAATTTTTAAATCCACTCACCTTGATAGTTTTCTGTACCAATCAAACTTTTCATCGGCTCATCCTCAGATGCTGAATGCTCTTGGAATATAAAAAAACGGTTCAACAGTAAAACCCCAGTAAGGGTCTTGCCTTTGGTGAACATGCTTAAAATTTTAGTTAAATTTTGAAATGGTTGCGCCTACCAAACTACTTACTAGAATAATTTGTTTTATCTTGTACGTGTGGACTCCCTAAGCTCTCCTTTTGTTGGGAAGTAAACTAGGTGGTGTTTATTTGAATTGTTTTAACTGTCTTTATAATTGAGGGAGATAATTAATGGTGTTTGGATATGATAATATTAGTGATCTTCTCTCTTCCAGGTTTGATTACTCTGTACACCCTGATCGCAGTGAAATTTTTTATCCAGAGATAAGGAAGTACTATCCTCTACTGAAAGCAGGGTCACTGGAACCCGGTTATGCAGGGATACGGCCAAAACTCTCTGGTCCAGGAATGACCCCTTCTGATTTTGTAATACAGGTCAGTCTACACTTCCTAGTACAATACACAGGTTATGGTTTATGTGAATTTCAAAAATTACTTATGCTATCTTTTTTTATCAAACAGGGGCAAGATGTTCATGGAGTACCTGGACTTGTCAACCTCTTTGGCATTGAATCACCTGGTGTGACTGCAAGCATGGCCATTGCAGATTATGTGACTTCGAGGGTCCTCCATCAGATGTAGATTAGTGTCCACATAACAAGACTTGGGTTTCAACTTTCAATTCTTCTGCTTGCATTAGTTAATACAATTTCATGGTATCCGAATCCAACTCACAAACGTTATTGCTAGACTGCATAACCAATTTATACAATGGATAGAGGACCACGGACTGGTTTTAAGCGTAAATGACCCCTTAAGCTTTGTCATGGCATGTGAAATTCGCCTTCTTGAGTTGGTGCACTCTCCGGATTATTCTGCAAAGGAATTTGGAAGAAAAGGCACATTATGTGCTCATGATGTTATGATTGTAGTGCATTAGATTCTCTCATATAGGCATGGTTCATACTTTCATGTACCTACTTTTATGAGCACATTATGAGGCCATCTCATTCATGCAACATGAAAAAAAAAAAGTATAAACCCATCTATTAATTATTTAACCACATGATGTTTCAGGTATTGTTGCAATTGAATAAGGAGGTACTTGAATTAATGATTGTGAAAATTGAAATTGCACTAGTTAGGACAAAAGTTATAGTTGAGGCATATAATGTGCAAAGATGTGTCAATTATTTTGATTCAATTGATAGGGAAAGGAGAGAAGAAATTAAAGTGGGGAGGGGTGCTCTAAATTCACATCCATTAATGGTTATCTAAACTAGATATATTTATGCACACAAAATTTGAGGTATTTACATGTATTATACATGTAAATGACTCAATAATGAGTTTAAAATTAGGGCCTGTTCACATTTACTGAGCTGAACTGAAATGATTAGAGCTGAACTGAACTGAACCTGAATATTTTTGTGAGAGAGGGAAATTAAGAGCTGAACTGAGCTGATTGGAAGTGAACTAAACTGATTGGAGCTGAACTGAACTGAACTGAAATTAAGTAAATGTGAATAGACCCTTACACGATTGATTTGAATTGAGATTCTAGTTAAAACTGAATTGATTCGAATTGAGATCTAGCCGAATCCAAAATAACATGATTCAAAATCTATAAAAACCATTTTGACCCAAATAAATCTAATTAAACTCGAATCGGAGTTCACCTGAACTCGATATAGCTCAACCTGAATTTGACTTAATCCGAATTCGATTTGTACTATAACATACTTGGATCCACCTTTGACTCAAATATAATTAAGCTTGACTTGGCTTGATTTGGTTTGTTAGGATAAATGGCCTGTCATTACCCGACCCATAGTGGGTCAACCTAAATTTCATCTGGGTACCCGATTTGACACCCTTACATGTTGTATGTGTACAAATTTATAAGTCAGAAAATTTCGCTGGATGATAAAATTATGCATTATTTTTTTATTCAAGATGGTTACAATTGTTTCAAATGAGCCTTAGGGTGTGTTATTGCCAACTTATTTTGGATCAAATAAATCTAGATAAGTTCAGGGGTCTGAATCTTTGATGTTTGGATCATTACTTTGTCTCTAATGTCTTGAGGATTGTGTAGTAGTAGCCATTAGAATCAACAGTTCAAGAAAATTATTTTTTTAAAGCTTTGTAACTCAATTGAAAGACGTAATAAATATAATAAACAAAAAGCCATATGTGAAAAGTGTCAAATATATTGAATAAATGATCTTTATTTCCATCAATAACCATAATCTTGAGTGAATTTTACTAAATAAATCACATTTCAAACGGATATGAGCACAAATTGAAAATTTAATTCGATATTATACTATAGATTGAACTCACATGAAATTTACACATTATATTTGGATTTAATCCCAAAGATTTTAACCATATACAACATCATAAAAGATACAAAATACAACGATTGAATTCTATATATACAACACCTAACAAAATGTGATATTTGTAATCTAATATGCCTGTAATCTAATACGAAGTCATGAGAGATTCATCCGAATTCGAAATTCCAAAATTTTAAATTTCATAATTTCTAACTGATAATATATCTTAGATTAGATACTTAAAAATTTAAACCCAACTCAAAACCGAATTTTAGAAAACAATTTTGCACTCCCACCATCAAACTTAGTACTTAAGTGGAGAAGTATAAAAAATCTAACCTAAGTATGAAAATGGAGGAAATTAATTAAATAAATTACTTTTTTTTTTTTTTTTTTTTTTTGAAGACAATTATTTATTTATTTAATATACAAAAAATCTATTCCGATTGAAACGTGTAAATGGCCGTCGACCGTCGTCTTTCCCACGCTATAGGGGGTTGATTCAATCCCAGATTTCCCCTTTTTTTTTCTCTCTCTTTGTCCCCTTTTTTCTTTCTCTCTCTTCCCCCAAATTCACAGCAAAATTACTCAGAAAATAAATCCAAATTTCTGCAAAAACCCAAAAAGAAAAAAAAGAAAAAAAATTCCCCTCTGCCACAAATTTCTCAACGCCAATCTCCTCTTTTTGTTTTTGCCCATTTATTTATTTTGAATTTCCCCCTATTTTTCATATTTTTTTCACCCCTTTTGGCTTTCAATATTAATTGAGCTGAAGTTTGCAAAATCTGAAGCTGCCCTTTTGAATTAATCATAAATTTCCGTTTTTTCTGAACTGGGGTTCTTGAATTTCTCTCTCTTTTTTTAATATTAGTTTGTCAACAGTCCCAGATTTTGACTTCTCTGATATCATCAATTTCTGGGTTTAATTCAAGTTCCTGAGTTTAAAGGGTGACTTCATGATAGTAACGGTCTAATTTACTAATTTCCCAGAAACCCAGTTTCAGATTTGTGAATTTTTGAGAAAAGGTGCCTTAATTTGATGCAAAGCTTCGTTCTTCTTTCTGGTAATTTTTTTATTAATATTTTTTTGGTTAAATTTTTATCTTTTACCCTAATTAGATCTTGTTGGAAGTGTAATAGTGTGGAATACATGCTGAATTTGAGGTGTAATTTTTGTATTGCAATATTTGATGGGTATGTTTAGAATTACCAAATGGTATTGATTTGTCTTTAAAATAGGTCATGCTGATGAAAGTTAGTACTTATTATTATTATGTTGATGATACAATTGACAGTTATAGAATTTGAAGTTATTATAGTTGCTTCTTCTTCATGTATTAATGTTAGATGATGATCACGCACTTATGAGTGAATTACTTTGTTTTTGTTTTGGAAGATGAGGTGAAATTGCATTATTTCAAGAGCATGTTTGAGCTGCTTTATAAGAACATTATAGGGAATACTTTCATTGGTTTGGCGTGAACGATTGATTGGCTATTTAGGTTGACTGTTGCGGCTTCTTAGTGAATGTGAGTAGGGAGCTGGAATTCGAGGCTTCGGTCATTATAGTTGCTCAGTGTTTCCTTTGTTTTTAATGGGTGATGAATGTCTTGTGTTGTAGCTAATTGGAGAGTATCATATAAGGTGTGGTAAGATGTTGAAAAAATCATGGGTGTGATTATGAAAATCCAGCAGAACTTATTCTTCTTAAATTGGACTGAAATGTTAAGTCTCTTACAGACTAGTGTGTCTCAGTTTTTGTTCTGAAGGAATCTGAACTCTGGTACTTGTTAATTTATGGTAATGGGTTAGAAGGATCATACTTCGTATAAGACAATTAAGTATCAGAATGTTTAATGTTGATTCCGTTTATTTTTTCTCTGCCTTAATTTCAGGCTATTCAACATGTACCACGCTAAAAAATTCTCGACAGTGAGCTTGGTCCCACATAAAACACAAGGGAGTGAGCCAGTTGCAAATGCTGGAGCCATGGGAAATTCTTCCATGAAGAGCTCAACACCTCCCGGAGGAGGAAGTGGGAAACAACGGCTAAGATGGACTGAAGATCTTCACAACCGTTTTGTAGATGCCATCACGCAACTTGGTGGACCAGATAGTGGGTATTTTCTTTTGAGCAATGAAATGTGTTGTTAAGTCAATGTCAATCCATGGTCCTGTGGACAATATTAGTTTACTAAGTCATTCCACGCAAATCAGTTTTTATGGTTGCTGCTGGTCACTAGTTAACCTAGATGAACTTAACTAAGGCCTCTTACAAAGCTGTGTACTTAACTACTTAAATTGAAGGCTTTGATTGAGGATCCTTGTCAAAGGAAAAGAAAGGTTTTATTTGGTGCTACAGTTACAGAATTACATTAAATAAGTCTGTTTTGCTTACTGTGTTGGGCCTTGGAATACAAAATGCCTTTGATTTTGCTTGGATTTTACAAGGGCTTGCATGATAGAAATTTATCTCCTGCCACCTTAGCTCATGTCATTTTGAAATTTATGTTATGGGATGGTGGCTGTTGTTTTGACTGGAGTCTTTCTGGAAGATATGAACTCTATTCCTTCCTCCTTTTCTCCCAATTAGCTGTATATGTTATGGGGCGTACCTCCTTCTAGTCTCTAGGAAACCAGCATTATAGAAAATCTTTACCTTGTTTGATAGCTATATGACAAGACCTAGCCAAGATTGAATGTTTTAAGAATCAGGCTAGCTGTGAACCAGCTTTGGACTGATTCAGGAAGGATCTAATTTCAAATTTAAAACTCACTTTTTCTCCTCTTCCACTTCAATACCATTTTGCACTAAGTCTTACACATGCATTTCTCGTTCTATCTACCACTGAAGCCCATTTTTAAACGTGAGTTTTCATACAAACAAGACACTCAGTAGAGTATAGTGTAGTCTTGATGAGTACACAGGTCAGATTGTGGTTAGTAATTCTTGCTCTTCCTTTTTCCCTTATCTGCCACATAGTGTTTTCCTTTTCTCTGCTTTTGCAGCTTCTTGATATATATTTTCTTCTATTGTTGATGAACATATCATATCAAAGATCTCCTTCTATTCTTCCATATTTATCTCTCTTTGTTTTTTTTAATTATTTGTAGCACATTGTTGACACGTATCTACTTCAAAAATATAAATATGATATAGGTAAAGGCTTGCATATAAGGAAGATTTGAAGTGGAAGATTTAGTCTTCCGAATGTATCTGAAACTTTTTATAATAGTAATAATTTACTAGGTCCTTGATCTGGAGATGATTATTATTATATATTTTTCTTGTTGCTGTCACTACAGAATACAGATTATTATTACATTTATTCTTTTATAGGCAAAGCCTTGGAGGGATTTTTTTTTTTAAGAAATAGACATGTAGTATAATATTCATTTGAAGCTAATATGTTTGGTTAAAGGTTTTTTTTTTTTTTTTTTTTTTTTTTTTTTTTGGTGACAAGTGCTGAACAAGTTATTTTTCTATCAGTGTAGTTGAAATTTTTGAATGCCTTGCTGATGCTTACATGCTTGACTCAAATAATGTGATTTTCCAAGAAGAGTCTTTTGTACTACTGCTCGTTAATGCAAAGGGCCCCACACTTGTTACGGATTTTCTGGAGGATGTATTATTTTTCTTAAAAAATCTTTTCTTAGATGCTCTTGGAGTACACTTGCATATTATTATTGTTAGAAATATGGCTCTTACAATCTTACTTGATTGTGTTTTTGCCAAGAAAACCTTGTTATTTATTAGTTTATCTGTTGAAAATATGAGAAGATTCATTATCATTTCTGTTTTGCAGGGGCAACCCCTAAAGGAGTTCTAAGAGTGATGGGTGTACCCGGACTTACCATCTACCATGTGAAAAGTCATTTACAGGTCCATCCTCAGTTTATTCCATATGCTCATAGTTTCACAGTTATTGGTTTATACTCTAGTAAAGATATAATCAGGATGGCAATTGTTTCAAATTATCATTCATGATGCTCAACCCAGTTGAATGTATCTTTTTTTGCAGAAGTATCGCCTTGCTAAGTATCTGCCAGAGTCGCCCAGTGACGGTACAGGTGCCTGCCTCTATACTCTGATTTTGATATATCTTCTTTAATTATCGTGTATTTAATGTAGACTTTTCTCTTGATTTATAGGTTCCAAGGACGAAAAGAAAGTTTCTTTGGATGGTTTAGCAAACGCAGATTCTTCCCAGTGAGTGTCTCCTAGCTTTATCCAATCTTCACATGCAATTTTCAGACCGTCCTGCTAGTACATAAGCTGCACACGACATGGGCGTTGATACTATTATTTGTTTTTATACTCCTATATCTACTGCTTTTCAGGGGATTACAGATTAATGAGGCACTTAAAATGCAAATGGAGGTCCAGAAACGTCTTCATGAGCAGCTTGAGGTTAATATTTATGATTCTATTCTTTTGTTTATTGATAGAAAGGACTTGATTTTTTGAGCAATTTTAAGAACTTGCTCTTCTTTAGATGTCACTCTGAGCCTTTATATTTTTATAGTAGGCCACATTTAATTCAAGATTTCAAGGTCATTTATGAGGAAATATTTAGAATACCATAACCATCTTTAACGGTTTATAAACTTTCCTCTCCACGTTACCAATGCAATTTCTATGGAATTCGATGATAGCCTATTTCAAATAAGGGGGGGGGGGGGGGGGGGGGAGTGGGGACATAGAACTCAAGATGTAATGTAATTAAGAAAGTGGCTACTTAGGACAGGCTAAAATAGAATGTGGCCTGATTCTGTAAGGGAGTAATATATTTCATTTTCAAACAAGAATTTGACCTAGTATTATGTGGTTCATGTTGCTGATTTTATAACTATATATAGGATACATCTTATGGGCACAGATCTAGTAATTTATGCTTCTGAAATCAGTGATTTAACCATATATTCTCTGAGATATATATCCTCAGTAACTTTTTTTTTCTTGAAGGTGCAAAGGCAGCTGCAAATGAGAATTGAAGCGCAGGGGAAGTATCTGCAGAAGATCATAGAGGAGCAGCAGAAGCTGGGTAGTGTCCTCAGAGCTTCTGAAACACTGCCATCATCCAACAATGAAGATGGGGAAAGAGAAAAATCGGCAGATTCTCAGCCTGGTAGGGAAGCCTCACCAAGCCCCACATCTCCTCGGAAGAAGCAAAAATTGGATGATTCATCAACAAGCAACATCGATACTCTCTCAGTTCCTTTAGAGAATAGTTCGAAGAAGGCTCTCCTCGACCAGTGGGATCGGAATCTATATGGCTCCGCTGCTGGGTTTGGGCTCGACTTAGAAACGGAGTTCAATAAGCAGGAAAACAATGAATGCGAACAAAGAATTCCATCAGAATTGGATTATCCAGGTAGTTCTAAGTAGGGCAGAAGCGCATTTAGAAATTAGGGGCACTTTAATCCTGCATCATTCTTGAATGCACACCTGTTTTGTAAATAGTATTATCATCATTATACACATTTATAACAATGTAACTTGTAGTTGATTTTGTGTAAATTATTAAACCTTTGAAGTTGAAGTGTCATATTTGAGCTTTGGAGCTGAAAATTTCGACTAAGTTCTCTGAAACTTTTCGAATAAGAAAAATGGCTGGTGCTGTATTATTAGATGGTTGTGGTGGTTGTGATACGCAGAATGATACGAATCTCGGAGATTGCTGTACCTTTTCTCCACAACTGGTGGTGCTCAAATCAATCTCCATTATTGAGTTAAAAAAATTTGCAGCTTATAAAAGTTCTTCAACAAGACAATTATTTTGTGTAATTTAGGTGGTCCAGGGATTAGAGAATTGTTATTCATTTGGAGTTTTTGATTAGGTCAAGATTGTATTAGTTGGCTAAGAAATTTACTTTGTTAAATATATTATAGGATTGCCAGCTATTTGAAGTTGACAGGAATCAACAAATAACTTCCATTTGTAGTGAGGTAAAAGTATCTTATACACTCACACTGTTTTCTTTGTCCTCACACTTTGAGTGGTTAGGAGTAAGTAAAAGATTATTAGAATCATAATTAGGTCATAAGTAAATGCAATATTTAATTTTTTAATTAACACATGCCATTAAACTTATCTAAACTTAATAGAAATATGAAAAGTGTGCTTTATGTGGGTTGTTACCTCCTTAGCCTACCATATGGTTCACACTATAATAAAAACAATATCTCTACGGCCTCATCTCAAAACAATTTTCTTTTTTCATTACCTAAGAAGTTTAAAGAGAGACCCACTTTTCACTAACTCTCGCTATTTCATGTTTTAAATTACTATAGTAAATAAGAAGATCGAAAAAGAACGAACAAAGTAACTAGATATCGTGTCATTGAATAAAGATATCATTTACTTTGTAAGACAAGATAGACTTTCAAATCAGTTGAATAAATTCTTCAACCACCATACCCCCTCCTTTGAATTAATTCCCCATATTCCTTAAGCAGCTTAGACAATATTTCTTTAAGCCTTTTCCCTTTTCTTCTTGAAATTCTTAGATAATTTTGTAGAATTTGAGGATTAGGATGTGTGATTTAAAGTTGAAAAATGACTCCTCCATTATTGTACTAGTATATCATATCAAAAGTGCCAAAACACAAGCAAAATGATACGTATAATTAATTTCTTATTTCTTGTCAAACTTGTTTTGCATTTCTTTAACCAAGAAACTAAAAATCCATCTTTCAACTTGCAATACAAAATTTGTTAACAAAAATATGAAGTATGACATTGCATTCAACTAACTATTCAAGCATCATCTTGTACTCTATTTATTAAAAACTTTACAATTATTGTACCTCAAACAAAACTATCCAAAATTGGACCATACAAAAAGATGACCGATGTACACTTCAATACAACTTAAAACTTCAGCAATCACCCTTGAATCTGAGCACTATTCTTCACAGTTAACTATGCTATATATATATATATTTGTTAACCTTTAATTAGATTGAAATAGCTCAACAATTTGGCCTGGATCCTCATAGAAAGAACGGATAGACACACCGTACCCTGAAGTCTATTTGGTGAGCCTGTGAAGGAACAATAATAAGGCTTCTGCTATGGCTTCTGTGGCAGTGTAGAAGGGGCACGAAAGATGAACACGGTCATTCCAAATGTGGCTGCAGCATGCATGCGTACAACTATATCCTAATTCCTAAGGATCAAGGTGATATGGCAAGAATGACAGGTCTAGTACTGGCATCTACTAGATCATCATACAAAGATCAATGAAAATCATATATGACCATAGATGACTACATCAACTCAGAAGATCGAAGTCACGTTGTTAAATGATAGCAAAGCCACAGTGGATTTGCAGCGTCAAGTCTAGGAGGCCCTATCACCCGAGTTTGTTATGTAAATGGTTCCGCCATGGTAGAAAACTAATGTATCAGATAATTCTGATGAAAGAGGAGAAAAAATGGTTAGATTTTGGGAAACCTTTTGATTAAGTGTTACGCATGATGAGCATTTAGTGTTGAAGTGACAATTACACATTTACATATATGAGCACTTTTGTGTTACATGGGTGTGTATAACTTAACAGTATACAGTATACAGCCACCATTAATTTTCACACATTTACGTAATATACATTGATGACATCTCTAAAGCCGTGACTAGGCTGACTTAACAGTATACAGCCACCATTAATTTTCACACATTTACGTAATATACATAACTACAGACTAACAGTATGTAATGCTTATACCTGTAACAAGTTGCAACACTAGGAATATATTCTAGGCTAGATAAGCTAGAAACTGGCAGTTTGATAGTTCAGCACTTCAGCAGCAGCAACAACTCAACGATGCAAGTAGTCTCATAGCCAAGTTTTCGACCTGCTAATAAAGATTTAACAGAAGAACATGGATTCACAAACTTCCTTATGCAGCTTGGGTAGCTCAGGTGCTTGAGCCTCTGTATGATTTGAAAACATTTCTGAAGTCAAAATTTGTGACGCTTTACTGGCCGCTAGGTGTGCATATCTGATTGGAGTAACTGCAAAAGCGTTCAAAAAGCAATTCGATCAGATAATGTACCATGCAAAAATCACTATCAATTCCTGCTTTAGTAGGGTTGTCTAGAGGACAGCTTATGATTTTACCGATAGATATGGCCTTCGTGCATTTTTGGTACCTGCATATAATTCAGTAGATATGGATACTGTTAATCAGGAGTTTATTTGGATAAAAAAATCTTTTAATTTCAAGGTAAGTTAGGTATGGCCTTTGTTCTTACACATAAGACAGAGAATGAACCAACTCTTGCAGCTCATCAGATGAAATTCCTATCTCATCCAGCAAGACATGGTAATGTATCGGCCTCGCTGTACCCTGTGAAAAGTTAGCCAGAGTTCATTAGGAATGTTTCAAAAGCATGATACTTGTAATTGGTACTCCTCCGTCCCTAAATAATAGTATAACACAAGTACTGATTGAGGGTAGTTTTTTTTTATATAAAAATACAATTTAATATAGCATCAATCAACATAATAATCCTTCATTATTCAAAGCTGTATTTATAATCCTGTAAATACCAAATTACCAACAGTCTTTCTTTGGAATTAGCCAACTAGGTGAGGTTTCATAAAAGGTAATATGGAATAGCGCAAATTTAGAAAATGGCCAATTATCTACGGAAGGCAGGATAGAATTATGGCCTACAATTTAAAGACAATCAGAAAGTAATTACAAATTAAAGGCTTAAGCTTGAAGTAATCACAAATTCAACTTACAGCATATGCAGCATGCGGGCACATGTAAAAATCATAGTAATGAGGATGGCAAATTTTGCTATCGACCACAGTTCCTGCAGTAGCATTTTAGGAGCTTTAGCAGGCTTAGGAGCTGACGTAAACAAAAGTAAAAATCTCAAACAAGAATTTTCCTCACCAGGAGGAACATTTTGATGTTGTTGCCTAGATTGAAAGAATTTTGTATGATGCCTTTTCTGCGCGATGATTATGGTAAACTTTGGGTGCCAATCTGAATCAAGAAGCTTACATGCCTGACATTAAAACAAAGAAAAACTTCAAAAAGACCATGATGAATACAGATATTTAGAAGCAAAAGCTGCCAAGAGAACTTTTTGGATTAAAACTGACCTCCAAGATTTGATGGAACTCTACATTCAAGACTTGTTTGAACTGACCCTCGGAAACTCCATCCCTAGACATGAAAACAGTAATCAGATAGCAGCTCTAGAGGCTTAGTTTCATACAGAAATAACTAATTAGATCCATGACCAGAACATTGCTTCAGGTTAAACAGTTAGAATCTGACAACGATCACTTACAAAAAATACTCTCGAATCTCACACTATGCAGCTAAAAGAAATTCTACCTGAATATTATAACATGTGAAGGCTTCACTTTGCCTGAGGTTGAAAAAAAATCCACTAATAACTCCCTGTCAGAAAGCACAAAAGACTTGAGCATGTACTTTCCTTGCTCAGCACAGAGACAGAAGAAATGAAACCAATCAAACCAAACATCACCCAAAGCATAAAGCACGTGTATATATAAAAGTTTTTGAACAGCACACAGTCATCATTTGTCGAGTTGAATTAAAGTAATTTAAAGCACATGTAGATAAGAGATTTAGGAACCTACCTGATCATGCCTTCGTCTTTGTCACCATTGCCAGGCATGGGCTTAAAAAGAGACTCTATAATTTCAGCCTTGGATGACTGAGAACGAACTGATGCCCTGTAATGAGACATTGATGGCCAACATCTCGAACTTACTACCTGCAAGTTCCAGGAAATATTTAGAGGGGGGGAAAGTTAATAGAAAGAAGAAAATAGTGTACAAGGAAAGATATCATCTTACAGAAGCAATGGATGGAAAATCATGTAGTCCTGTAGATCCATGACATACATCCATACCAAAAATTATGGTTGGCTTCTTAGAGAGAACAGGAGAATTCCATTCAATTGCTAGTCGAGAGTGCAAACCACCAAGCTGCAAGGAAGCAAAAGAGACTAGTGTCAAATGCAACTTCTAATGCATGTAAGGATATAAATGCACGAAAAGCAACATTATTTACTTTGGCATTGATCTTCAGCAGGAGACTAGTAAAATATTGCATGTCAAGTTTACTTGATGAAATGCATTGATTTGAAATCCCAAGCTCTATAAGAGTCTTCCTTTTCCATGGACCTTTAAAAGAATGCAACAAATTTGATTCATGAGAATTTTTCAGAGATGAACAAAAAAACGTGTAGATGCAAAAGGGTGACCCTGACCATATATGTCGGAATTTTTATTAGGCAGAAGGCAAAGTAGGAAATCTGGCAACGTCTTTTTTTTATTTGATTGTGCTTTCAATGGCTTCAGCTTCATGTCCAATTGTTCAAGTATCTTCTCCACTCTAATGGCAGGTGGTGCTTGTCTATAAGATTTGTTCTCCTCAATAATGCAAATTGGAGGCTTAACAGACTAGTAACAAAGAAAATGATACATATAAATATATAATAAGGTAAAACAAACAGAAATGCAGAAAAGAAGATTAATTTTTTTCAGTAGGCACTTACAATTCCCATCATTTCACCAGACTTAGCAAAATAAGTACAGACCATACTTGGATCAAAGCTTGATCTGAAACTCACCACTGCCCAACTATGAACACTCATAGGCTCAGCTAGCATCTACAGAACACAATATATCAAATATTGTAATATGTATACAGTTGGATGTTAAACTAAGAGAAAAAAAGCATATTTGTATTAGCTACCTTGCCATTTAGGTTCCAGCAGCCAGCTCGAGGAACAACTTCTTCGCCTCGTCCTACTATTAGCTGTGAATAATCCAGTGACTAGATGTAAAGATTGCAAACGGGGATATAGAGCATGTAACTGGGGAGATGGAGAAAATGATCACCTTTGGGGCTGCCAAAACACGGCCTTCAACTTGAGTAAAAGTGCTAGCAATTGAAACACCACAAGACTGCAGCATTGTCTCAGTTGCATATTTATTGGTTTTCCATGCCTTTTCACCAAAGAAATTTTAAAAATTGTTAATATTTCAACTTCTGTGGAAAGAAAAGGGCAAAAAATTTAGGGTCATACCTCTGTCAACATTGTCATTTTTTCTAGCGGCCTCTGCCTTGAGGATTCAATAAGCACCAATCTTTGAGGGAGAGAAAGCTCTTTAGTGTATCGCTGTAGGGGAAGCAAAGAGCATAGCTTCAAAGCATACAGGAAGAGAGTTAGTGTATGAGATGGAGAAATTAAACAAATTTGTGAAACATTAAAATGTATCTGGATAATCACCTCAATGGGGTAGAACTTTGATTTTGTTTTGCCAATGTTAATACAAGGGAAGTCACCAGAATATTGAAGGTGCATCTTCTTATGCTTAACAAAATAATCATAGACTGTCACTTGCACCTCTTGATTATCATTTTTTAATCCTCTATTCCTTAGCAAAAACCTTACAAGCAATTGAATCATTGTAATGAAGTCAATGCCAGAATCTGAAAGCAAAGAGGAGGTGGATATAAATCATACTAACCTCTGCTTTTTACATATGTACTCACTCAATCCGGTGATTCTACTCTCTCTATTAGATGGGAAAATTTTTATCTTCAAATTCTTCAGCACACGTCTAGCCTGCAGAAAAGCAAAATGATATCAAGCCCTATCATTTTCATAGTATGACCTGGTTACAGGAATTGCTTCCCTCATCTAGAAACATTATACCTTTGACCAATCGATGCAAGATGTATTTTTGACATTCTGGTTGGCTACTAGAAAATCAAGCACAGGACCAGGCTTCAGAACTGTGGTCAGGGACATATCTGCATTAAAGACAGAATTATTAGAATGTTATGCATGTAAGCATTATTTCCTAAAAATGCTTAAATTTTAAAACCACTTTTTCAAAGAAAAGAGGAAGGGAGGAAGCTTGCCCATGTTAAGAGTCAATCCATTCTGAGTAGGACAAAAACTTGAGTGAAGACCTTTACATCCAAAGACACCCTTTCCAATATCAGTGAAGTTCTTTGGATCGTCATGATAAAATGATTGCTTGACAATAAGGCAGCTCCTAGGAGAAGTTTGAACCATCGGTTTTAAATTTTTAATACATGTAATAAACATTAGGCAAAAAAAAAAAAAAAAAAGGGAAACGACATGAAAATAGATATCCAAACTCACTTTTTTGCAGCATGTTGCCTTAAGACAACATCTAGCACCTTGATGACTTCATGAACCTTCTCAGAATGTCTTCCACGTAACATGTCAGAAATAACACTAAACGGATATTTTCCTACATACTTCATCACTACTCTGAATGTCCTTGTCTGAAACACGCACTTTTGCCTCTTTCCACCACCTTGAGTAAGGCTTCCACTTCCATTAAAGCTGCTATTATCACCATTACTACGTATGTGAAAACAAAAAAAAAAATTCATACCAAAGCTAGGTTTCACACATCATATATCATCAGGAATTCAATTAACTCGACAAGAAATATTTGCTACCTTTTTAATGAAATCTTGTCCAAAACAACAGTGAAGTCCAGCTCTTTCCTTGGAAGGGCACCCCACATGAATAAAGATTTCTCACCATCATAAGCAAAGTCCTTTCCATCCAGATCAAATTTATAAATTTCACGGATTTTGTCCATTATTGTCCTTCCAATACCTTTCCCTTCAGCAGGTCGGCCATCTTTGTTATAAATTGAAACCTTTATTTTGTGGAAGAGAAAGAAAAATCAAATGAGAAACTATTCATAAAAATTGCATTGTTAGAAAGATTATGGAAGTATTAGATAATATCATGATAATAATGAAAAATGAGACATACAGAGTAGTGAAAGAAGTAGCCAGCAGAATCAGCAAGCTCTACTCTGAAGTGATTAGTACAAAGTGATATTTTGTTGCCTTTTACTCCAAATCCAGGCCTTGACATAGGAGTTCGTTCACGATTGTGATCAGAACCAGAAGCACTCGAATCCATTTTCCTCTTTACCTAAGTATACACCAATTACCAGAATCACAATGTTAAAAGATGATGAAGTCTAACAAAAAAATGCTCATGATCAGCCTGAACTTCAACCAACCCCAATGAATTTTTACAAAACCTCTATAATATACAATCAAGAACATTGTGCCAATTGCCAATAAGCTTTATTAATCATTATAATTTATACATAATGAACTAACAAGTAGGTGCCCTGAGCAGCAGAAATACAAACACTAAATCAAATCTACTTCAGTAATAAGGATTTGCATGAAGATAGTAAAAGCTAATATCATCATTATATTTGTTTACCTAAGGTTTAATGAGTTTTGAAAATTTGTTCACGTAAGGTTTAATAAGTTTAGATATGTTCAGATAAGTCCAGCCAGTTTTGTTCACCTTATTTCAGAAAAGAGAAAAAATACAAACAAACAAACAAACAAACAAACAAAAACAAAAACAAAAACAAACATAACAATCTTAAAACACATAAGCTCAAATGAGGGCAATATGAGTTAGGAACATTTTTAGTAAAGGTCAATAAGAGCTACTTAAGTTCAATTTACAATTAAAACAAGTTCGTGTAAGATCAGATTAGTTTAATTACATTCATATAAGTGAAAATATGGTGAATAAAACACGCCCCTCATACAAATGAAAATCAAATCAACTAAATCCATCGTAAGTTTTGATTAGTTAAGGTCAGGTAAATAGAACGCACCTTGTTTAATTCCCTAGTTCTCATCTATCACTAAAAAAGTAAAAATCAATTAGCCCATTGTCAAATAGCAGAAATAATTGAGTGTTAAAAAATAGGAATTCCCCTTCTAATCTACTTGAAACTCCCACACTCCACAACCAAAAAAAAAAAAAAAAGGCTCTTTCAATTAAACAAGAGAGAAAGAGCAAATTTTTACCTTTAGAGCTTTTTGCTGTCCAAATTGCAATGGGCACTTTTGGATTGCTGAAAAGAAAAAACAAAAAAATTAAATCAAACCCTCTTTGATCCTTAACAAAACAAATCAACAAGAAATGATCAAGCATTATATACTATCAAACCCAAAATAAAAAATAAAAAAAGAAAGAAAAAAAATTAAAATTAAATTGAAGAGATTAAGACAAACCTTAATCAAAATTAACCAAAGATTGCATGCAATTAAGTTTCTTGTATTTCACCAATAATCCCTTTTTCTAATTTTTTGGGAGGAAGTAGGAGTAAGACTATGAATTTATATTGTATGCTAGAAAAAACTGAAACTTTACAGGTGAATTTTTCAGCCATTAGATAAAAATGAAGTACTGTACCAGTAGTACCACCCATCTAAGCTGGCAAATTTCTGAATATTATCTCTCTTTGATAGGGAAGAAGGTGCTGTTGGGCGTGGGAGTGATAGAAGAACAGAGGAATAAGTAGGGAGAAATGATGGTACCATTGTGTATTTGTGTGTACTGTGTAGTATTTTGAAAATTTAAACCATTAAATTAATTTCGGGTCGGTTCGAGTCAAGTATGGGTTTTATTATGATAATTTATTGATGTTTCATACAAAAGTATTAGTTGTTGTGTTAACATCAATTTAGTCATGAAATTTTGAATACAATTCAAATAATCGGGTACGAGTCAGTTTTATCAGATTTATCTTTAAAAAGTATTAGAAAATAAACCCTCTTGTATACTGTTTGTATTGGTTGAAAGGGTATAAATCAATTTTGTTTTGCGTTAAAATGCACTCTTGGACATAATGACATATGGTGTCAACAAAGTTAGTAACAATTCATTCTTGGTTTCTTGTAATATGATTTAAAATTTCAACCTTGCTTAAGAGCAATGTATAGATGAGCTTTGCAAGCCTTCTAATATTGCCATAACTCATTCTTCTCTATGAAGGTACACATTTGTTATATTGTTTAAAGATCACTGGAGTATAGAACCGAGAAAAGTAGTGATGTACATGGTAATTGATCTCATGTCTTAAGTACCACCCCCGAGAATTTACCAAGCAAACACACAATACTACATTACTGACATTAGCCCATTACACACATTGACACATACACTTGTAATTTGTAAGACACTTCTATAAAGTGATCATGAAATGCAAGATTAATTATAATTACGGAAAGCTAACAGCAATCCCATTTACATAGACAAAACATGGGGAACAAATGCATCAAGTTGAACAGGTACAAAGTTTGCTGAATTTTTAGTCACCTTGAGCTTCAACTTTGTGTAAGAATTTGTTTCAAGATGCCTTACAGTAACTTCATAATCCCCATGAAGCAACACAACTTCAGAGATTCCTTGGCCATTGGCAGAAATCTCCAATGGTTTCGAGCTTGAAAACTCCGCGATAAGCTTATCAACGACGTCTCCATTGGGTGTGTTGTTGAAGTTTTGATCAGTCAAGCACATCTTGCATTCACTGCTGAATGGTGAAGTTGGCCATATCACAATCCCTTCAACTGCAGGATGTGAATATCCCTCCCTTAAAACATCCTCCAGATACTCTGCCTGCTTATAATTTTCGAGCAAAATAGTCACATCAAAATGTTAAAAATTGTACAAGCAGTAAGTATGTAACCTTTCCTAACATAATAGGTCTTATTTTGAGTTTGGATCATGCAGGTCGGGTTGGTTCTGTTTTGGTTCAAAGTCAGGTGATGTAATTTCGATATTTAGTTGGATGATCGAATACAGGTTAATTTGGCTGGACTATTTCTTGATTAGTAAGCTTTGTAACAAGTAAAAATTGATAGTACCTGGTTTTCCCCTTTGTCAACAAAGAGTTCAGTAAGCCATAGCGGGAATTTCATTGAAGCTAAGTAGTCCATTCCTGCTCTCATGTAAGCAATGTTGGGCTGACCGGGGCCGAACCTTGATTGCACCCCTACTCCCATGGGCAATGTATCATTACCACCACTCCTTTCTCTATAATATGATTGAGTGTTCTTCAACTTTCTAGCATATTTTGCTGGTATTGAATCTTCATCTTGGCTCAACTCTATAGTGTTGTACTCGTTCATGAACAAAATCGGCTTTTGATCAAGCTCATATGTTCTAGCATAAACCTCTGCTGAAGCATTTTCTCCAAGCTTATTCTCATAGAAGCTAAAATGCAAGTTCTCATTCACAACATCCCAATGGATCAATCTCCCTTTGTACCTTAATACAACAGATTTCGTCCTGTTTTCAGCTGCATCTTTCAACTCTTGTGGACTAGTTTCGTTGTTTATCCAAGTGGGTTGGTATCTTGGATCATCCCAAATGATGTTGTGACCTCGAACATTAATGTTGTTCCGCTCACAAAATTGTAGCATGGCATCAGGTATGGTATAGTCTTCCTGCCCTCGTGTTTTTTCTGTGAAGTACCATTTCATTTCGTTCCCAAAAGCAGTGACTGAAAATCTCGAGGCAAACCAATCTTGATACTTCTTGCTGTTTAGGATATTCTGGTTTATTTCACATCCTGTAGGGAAACCTGATTTTATTTGCTTCAGAGTAATTTTTGCTCCTGCTACTGAAGTGTTATCTTTATTTGTCACATGTAATTTCACCTTACTCTTTCTCACCTACATAAACGACGATTTTTTTATGATTATATTCACAAAGTAACATACCATATGACTGTCATAAACTCATAATGTTGGTGTTATTTTACCTTTGCAATGGTCTTTTCTTGCTGTGATTTCCATTGCTTCTTAGTAAAAGGTTGCAAAGAGACATTATCTACCCAGATTTCATCAGCTGTGTTCTTAGTCTGCACATACAAAACGTCAAGAACTTTACGAAAGTAGACAAATAAGAAACAAACATAGGCCTTCCCCCCCAAAAATATGCTATAACTTTCCCTGAGTAAAACATTGCACTGGTCAGAAATTACCTCGAAAAATAAATCAACCGGACCTGAAAAGGCTGCAACTATACCGCCTTTCAACATGCTCCAACATCCTTGCTCTGCTATCACTGTACCTCCATGGAGGTATTTTCCACCAGGACTTCTAAATTTTACCGATATAACTTCACTGCCTTGGCTAATTTGAATCCAGGCTGTAAAATCCATTTGAATATGAACTCATCAAAATTGTATTGTGAATATAAACTCATATTTGGTCTTAAATTGTTGCCAAATCCTTCTCAGGGCAAGTTTTAAAGTTGGACAAGGATTAAGAAGCTATAAATAACCTGAAAATGCATAAATTTTTCCTTTCTGAATCTGAATTCTCTGAGAAAGGCTATCAGATGGCTGAGTTCTGTTCAGAGCCGCGATGAACTTGTTCCCATCTTTTGTTATTCTTTCTTCGAGCTTCCCCTGACCAAACATAGTCCATCCTTCGATACCATTAGTGAACTCTGGATTTTGTATGATTCCTCCACCATATTGAACCTTCCAGGCTTCTTCCAAACACTTCAAAATGGCATAGCAACAAATGAAATTATGTATCAGAACAAAAAAAAAGCAAGCAACATTTTAATTGTACTGATTGGTTTTCAACATAGCTACATATCATAGAAACATTTTTTTATAGGTATTATTTGTAAATATGCTTAAATTTCAATCAAGTTTAGTACCTCTGTAGTTGCTGAATAGTCGTATGACAAAGCTTGTATGGTATCACCTACATCAGTTGAACAAATAAATTTTAGTAAATATAACATGCAAACTTTGTAACATCTACATACTAAGATATGTAACAGCAAGCTGTTTTGTTCAAAAACAGCAACTATCTTGGGAAATGAGAACATCACATATTAGAAGCCTAATATTCACAACCCTACAAGTGTAATCTTTAACAAACAGAACTAAATGAGAAGAATTGAAGCGATGATCAGGAGAGGAAGAGAGACCTAGATACAATAGAAAGCATGCATGCCATAATATGAAACTGATCTTCATTTCATAGGAAATCCAAGGAAATGAATTTTTTTAATAGCAAGTGTTCTCGGCTTAGAGAATGTTTGAATCTTTAAATAGTAAGCAGTAGGATGTCTCAGAATCTGTACAAAGAAGTAAATTGTAGATTACAGCAAGAGAAGTTGATTTTAGAGTTGAAGGGGCAAAAACTTCACCAACCTATATGGCCCACAGAAGAGTTCTGAAAACTTACAAGCAAAATGTATAAGATGTGACAATGACATTATGGTCATGTTTCATTGCTTTAATCCTGGGATTTTCTCGTCATCTTGGCTCACACTTTTCGAATGATCTTTTTCATGGTCATCAGCCTGCGTGATTGCGATGATAGGTGGATTTGGGAATTGCTTTGCTTCAATACTAATATGTGCATTTGACATGACAGCTCCTTTTGTAGTTTCACTTTACTCAGCACTCAGCAGCAGTGCAGGATTGAGCTTATCTTGGCTAGACAAGCCTTAAATCAAAATAATCTCTGCCATAATTATTGTTTCATTTCTGAATGTATTCAATCGAAAATAGCAGCTCCGATCTTTTTCAATCTCTGCCTGTTTCATAGACGAACAATCTTAACGGAAACTACTGAATGAATGAATACTGAGCATGACCAA
The DNA here is from genome assembly GCF_948465745.1 of Chenopodium album. Lineage (NCBI taxonomy): Eukaryota > Viridiplantae > Streptophyta > Magnoliopsida > Caryophyllales > Amaranthaceae > Chenopodium > Chenopodium album. Next base: position 77,732,623 of record NC_137838.1, read on the forward strand.
GACTCAGATCCTGTAATATAACATACTGTATGTATGTTCCACTCTACAACAGAAATCAGATAAATTCATGTAGTCTTTTGTCAAATTACATTTCCACAAAAAAGACCACAATAGTCAATTTGGTACGTGGTAATGATTGATGGTATTAGAAATAAATGTGTAAGAAACCAAACCACCAAAGACCAATGTCAATGGATCAGTAATGTGCATAAGCTGCACTTGCTATCCAATAAATGGTGCTTAATTTGACAACTTTAATTTTTTGACATCTGCATTCAAACACTTGTGTCCTCCTATCTTCCTTTTTTTTGGGGGGGGGGGGTAATTTGGGGGATAGGACTATAGGAGGATCAGAGGTGTAGAGGAATTTCCAAGCAGATGTAAAACATAGGAATTGCCTATATGAAGATAACCAAACATTGACAATTTGACAACATTCTACAATTTACATAAATTCGGATTAATTTTCTTATGAAGCAGAGGCTCCTCTCGTCCGTATCTAGCAAAAACGTTTGCAAGTGTAGCCTTCTCATTCCATATTTAGTAAATTAGAGGAAGACCAGAAGCATCAAAAAATTTCCATATAGAGGTAAAACATAGGAAATGCCCCTAGACAAAGATAACCCAACATTGACAAACTGACACTTGACAACATTCTACAATTTACATAATCCAGATTACTTTTCTTTTGAAGCTGAGGCACCTCTCGTTCCATATCTAGCAAAAACGTCTGCAAGTTTAGCCTTCTCTTTGACTTTCAACCTGCATTATGGATAAACAATATGTCAAAATTGGATATACAATCAGATCCAGTATTGATGCAAACATTTCCAACAAAGCTCATGCAAAAAAACATAGCTTACTTCTTTGCAGATCCTGGGATACGTTGTTTTGGCTTCTTCTCTAGCTTTAGGTTCGGATCCTTATCTGACTTTTGGTTAGGCTTCTTGTCTGGCTTCTTTTTAACCTCTGACTTCTTTTTAGGTGACTTCACTTCATTTAACGAAGCACGTGCCAACAATTTTGCTTCTAGCATTTCTACTTGTTTTAAGCGTTCGCTAGCACTTAATTGGAGCAAGTCCCCTAAAACATTTTGGCTGTCAAGGGCCTTGATGCTTTTAACTAATTCTTCATACACATAATCATCATCCTCCCTAAATTGCAACGCTGTTTCAATTTGCTCAACATCAACATCTTCATCTTCTTCCTCCTCCGAGGCAAGGAAGTTTCCTTCAGAAGTGCTGTTGTATCCATCATCTGATGACCCTTCATAACTGCCATCAAGCGGCTTCAAAATTTCACACTTTATAGGCTTCTCAGACTTACCAAAAGATATGTTTTGGCCTGAGAACATCTGAATGAACCTGTTGTAATAGAAGATTCCATTTAATTCACAATATTAACATAATGATCCAGAGAATAGGCGTAACTCGTAAGTGATCAAAATGGCACAGAAAAGAATTCTGCAAAACAAATGGGTCACTTTCTCTCAGAGACAAGGAAAAACAGATACCTGTTTGCATCCGCCAGACTCTTAAAATCCACATAGGCAAGGCCTTTGCAGACAGGATCCCTTGTCTTTTTGTTTCCAGAGTTCACCGGTGATATTTTAATAATTCCAGAAACTCCTTCAAAGGCTGACTTTAGATCTCTGTGAATATTCCTTTTCTTAGGAAGGTTGCTGATACGAACACGGATCCCGCCAGGAACACCTTCAGAAGCTGTAGACATTTCAGGTAATGCATCTTATGATAAATCCCACAATTCCTCAATCTTTTAATCAAATATATTGAATAACAACCCATTGCAAAGACAATATCATCAACAAATTACTTTAAGCAGATTAGGAACTGCAAAAGGATATGCATGAAGAATTTAAATTCAATCATCACATCTTCGGAAGTGTCTGCTATAGACGTTAACCATCTGTTTCAAAAAAGTGAACATAACAAAGAGACAAAGAAAAAGGTTTTTTAGCAAGTTTTTGTGGAACACTACCATTTTCCTTCTATGAAACAAAATATGATCCATCAAGGCAATGGTTTGAAATCAATGTTTAGTTGATTCCATCTCTGAACTCTGACCTAAAAGTTATAAGTTTATAGTTCCTGATGTAATCACACAGTCAACAGAAACCACAATGGCATGAATGTACAAGTAACATGATAGATCAAACTTCCTAAGGAGAGTAGGATAAGTTGTTGGGTTGCCAGAGTTGAAAAATACCATGCAGCAAACTAGAGAGAAAGAGTACAACTGTACAAGACATACGTAGTATAAAGTACACAAGTATCAGATATTAGTCATATTACTTTATCGGATATCAAAGTAGCCAATGTCACAAAAACTAAACTAATGTATTTTATTTATTTCTTGGGAGAAAGGCATTCAACTGTTGCAAATTTTACTAAGCAGCAGTGCTACAAATGACTTAATAATGAGCAACAAGACGCGGGTTCTGATATCTGTAATTTCACTGCAAAAAGAAAACTGGACCTTCTTAAGCTGTCAAAGTTTTTTCTGAATTCCAAATCTCGAAAGACAGTTTTGCTTGAAACCACCTAAGATAAAGGACAAATGCATACAACTAACCAGGCATATTTGCATCATAAAAGGGGCATCTAGTCATCTATTACAAACAAATCACGGTGTCCATCCTACATCCGATTTTAAATTGTACCCTCTCACATCCTCCTCAACATGTGTTCTTTATCTCTTTATTATCATGTCGTCCATTAAACACATATATGTATATTGTAACTGAAAAGCTAAACAAATTCAAAACCAACAAAATATTTTTAACCAATTTTATTTCTAACAAATTCAAGCATCCAATTTCTACATCTTGGTATGGTACATTTCCTAAATCCATAAACTACAAACATAAGTTCATTCTATAAATTGCAAAAAATATAACACTAAAGGACTTCATTCAAGGAAATGGTCATTTATGGATCAATTAAGGAACAATTATGCCTAATTCCACATCCAATTATGGGTTAACCATGGTTCATTCTTGCTAATTAAGGCTACCAAAAATCAGAACAATAAACGAAAACCGAGCAAAACAATAAACAACCAAAGATGAGAGAGATTACACACACCATTGAACAACACCTCCGGGGGGTCATTCTTGGGTTTAGGCTTCTTGCCCTCATTCTTAAGCTTGGTAATGTTAGATAACTGAGCTTTGAAACTTTGCTCAATTTCTTCTAGTAACTTATCTTCAACTGAAGTATCATACACTTTCCCTTCACCAAACCCTCTTGGTCTATTCTCAAGCCATTCATTCATCTTGTCATAAGTAACCATCAATTCATCATCATCATCAAATTCATCCTCTTCTTCTTCCTCATCATCAAAAACATCATCCTCATCAAAATCAAACCCATCTTCATCTTCAATTTCTCCATCATTCTCCACCAATTGGGTAGCATCCAAGTTTGGATTTTTTTCCTTATTTTGGGCAAATAAGCAAAACCCAGTTCGACCCTGATAATAAAATGCAGAAAAATTAAAAAGGGCAATTTCCAAATTCGTTCAATTAAACATATAAACAAAATGGGGAAGTTCAGTACTAACCGAAAATGAGGAAGATAATGATAATGAAGAGTAATTGGGGAGTGATTCTGGAAAAAGAGGGAGGTTAGCAGTTTGATGTTGGAAGAGGAGAGAGAAGAAGTTGGTGGGTTTCTTCAGAAGAAGCGGCGGCGCTGACGGCGGCGGAAGCTTTCCTACAGCCTGCATCGTCGAGGATTAGGCGTTGAATGGGTGGGTGATAGTACTACTCTACTCTACTATGCTTGTTCTGTGCTCTATCTACAAGATTGCGCAACTCTACACTTGTGAAAGGGAAGGGAAAAAAAAGTAAAAGTCTTTTTGTAATTTTTTTTTTTTTTTTTTTTTTTGAAAATTTGTAAATTACCACCGGTACACATATTTTGAAATTACCACTTGTTAATTTTTTATCTTATTTTATCGAGTTAAGAGTACAATTATGTACTCAATTCTTCCTTTTTTTTCACCTTTTAGATACTCAATTTTTTTTGCTTTGTTTTTGGGGTACTCAAAGTGATTTTCAGGTGAACTAACTCACCACTAACCATACCTAATTAAAAAATTAATATTTAAAAAAAAAAATTCTTAACTTTGACTCATAAATTAGCCGTTATTACTCTATTTAAAGGGGAATGAACTTGGCCAAAAAATGCCATGAAAACACCTGCAAAACACTAGCAGCACACCATGTTTTCTTAACAAAATTCATCCAAAACGATTTTCCCTGATTCAATTTCAATAAAAAAAAATAAAAAAAAAACAAAACAAAAACAGCAACGCAGAAGCTGTAGCAGTACACCAGCAACAAATATCATCAAAACAGGTTCATTCACCATGTAGGCACAAATTCTTCAACAAGGTTTTCCCAGATTTTTTAGAAATAAAAAATTAAAAAAAAAAAAAACAAAAACAGAAGCTGTTGCTAGGTTCTTCCCCTACTGCTGCTAGCTTAATCCAACAACAAACAACAACAAAGCAACAAATTTAACAAAAAAAAAACACAAGAAATCGACATCATCAATTTGTCCAAAAAAACCCCAAAAAATCGAAAACCCTAGATCGCAAATAACATCAAGAAATGGGCAAAAAATTCAAAATTTATATCAAAATATCAACATAATCCATGAGTAATTGAGCTTAGCTCAAAAAAATGGCGGCTTTTGGTGTCGTTTTCCCCATAATCAAGCCCAAGCTTGCTCGTGTTTTTCAACAATGACGCGGCAGAATTTCCAGAAAAGGAAAGAATAAAGGGAGCAAAAAGGGGTAATAAAGAATAAGAAAGGAAAAAAAATTAAGGGTGACCCACGAATTTTTTTAATCGGGTGGGGCCCACTTTCTCTTAACCAAGGTACTGAATTCTTTAACCAAAGGTACTGAATTCTTAGGCTGATTTATTTTTTTGGCCGGAATTCTTAACTCAATACCCAAAAGCAAAGTAAAAAAAAATTAATTACCTAAACGGTGAAAAAAGGAAGAATTGAGTACCTGAATTTGTGCTTAACTCTATTTCATCACCCCTTAAATTAAAATATTACTCAAATTTCCCCCTTTTTTAAAATTCCAGTGGATTTTCCGTTTGTGAGCCCACCTCCATTTCCATTGCATCACCGCAAAACCTCTCTTCTTCATTTTCTTGCTTCACTTTTTCTGTCCTCCTTCTTACCTGAAACCACCATGGGAGGCAGACGAAGGAGCCGCACTCAACGGAAACACTTCAAGCAAAGTAGACAGAGTAAGGAACCCTTATTTCATAGCAACCCCCAATTTAATTGAAGTAAAAACTAATTTCAAAAAACCCCCTGATTTAAGAAAACCCCTAATTCAATTGAAGCATGAATCCTAATTTCATAAAATCCTCAATTCTACCTAATTACTCCAATTATAGTGGAATTTGGTGAAGAAAATGTAAATTGAAGTTGGAAGAGCTGTTTTAAAGAGAAAAATCGGGAGAGGGGGAAAATCAGTCAAAATAGTGGTTAGTAGCCATTAGGTGGGGCCCACAGACAAAAAACCCATTTTGAAAAATATGGGAAGAGTAATTTTTTAATTAAAGGGGTGGTAAATTTTAAAAAAAGGGCCTACTATTTGGGTGGTAATTATTTATAAGATATATTGAAGGAGGTTTCTAAAAAGGAACATAAGGATAAAGAGTATCGAATCGTCAACCTCTTATAAGAAGAATAACCATTTCACCATCTAATTATCAACTATGTTATTAAAATATTATATATATATATATATATATATATATATATATATATATATATATATATATATATATATATATATATATATATATATATATATATATATACTATATACTAAAGTAATCACCAGAGTTATCCCTTAAGTACACATGTCACATTCACAACAAAAATTTTCCCGCCCAAATATTTTTTAGCTTTTTTTTTAAATTTCTTTTTTTCCCTTAAAAAATAACATGATAAAAAAATTTTAATGAAAAAAAACTTACAATAATTTATAAAATATAAATAATGTATCTAACATGAGAATTTTAAGGATAGACATGATATGAATTCAAATTCAAAAATAAAAAATGTTACATATAAGCCATTTCATTTAAACTAACTCCATTTTAATTGAATTTTATTAATTAATTAATTAATTTTTATTTTCAAGTCTTATTATTATAAATCCGTGCATTTGCACGGGGATAAAACTAGTATATATATATAAGTGCAAACCACAAGGTTTAATTAAAGAAATATATACTTAAAAAAAAAAACACACACACACACAATTTTAGCTTAACAATGACAATTAAAATGTTAAAAAAATATCTTTAAAAAACTTTATCGATTGCACGTCTACAACAATAACAACTCGGGCAACGCCCGATTTACTCACTAATTGGATTATTAAAAAATTAGAGAAAGATAATGGAGGTTAATACTTTTAAGCTATTTAATTGAATGGAATTATTTGTAGTGAATAATTTTTCTTGAGCGATTTCCGTAAATCATGCTAAAATAAAAAATAATTCCGTGTGTACGTTGCTTTAAAAAAATATTTCCCACTATACCGTCCACGTAGGCTCGGATTTTTGGCTATTAATAAACCGCTAATAAAGATTGCGGTTCTACACAAATTAGAACCGCTAATGGTATTAGAGGTTCTTCAAATAGAATCTCTAATACCATTAGCGGTTCTATTTGAAGAACTTGTAATGTTAAGAGGTTCTTTAAATAGAATCTCTAATGGTATTAGCGGTTCTATTTGAAGAACCTCTAATACCATTAGCGGTTCTATTTGAAGAACCTGTAATGGTTAGACGATCTTTAAATAAAACCTCTAATGGTATTAGCGGTTCTATTTGAAGAACCTCTAATACCATTAGCGGTTCTATTTGAAGAACCTATAATGGTTAGAGGATCTTTAAATAGAACCTGTAATGGTATTAGCGGTTCTATTTGAAGAACCTCTAATACCATTAGCGGTTCTATTTGAAGAACCTAAACATTAAGCCTAATAAGTTACTGAGTATTTTAAGTATAAACCGCTAATGGCATTAGTGGTTTTAATAAATGAACCGCCTCGAATTTTACAACCCTACACTAATCCTACGTGTCCGGTATAACTGGAAATCGCTTATTTTTCTTAAAGAATAATCTTTCTGTTTTTTTTTTTGTAACACTGAAAAAATTACAATTATACCCTTCATTCCTTACGAGTAACAACATCGCAGGAGATCATTGTCGACTTCCATTGTTGAAGCTTGCAATTTCCACTCAACTTTGCCAATTTTCTGGGAATCAATCCCACCATTTTTCTCCAGAAAAGGAAGCAATTGATCAGAAATACAGATCTACCCGAAATCAAGGAAGACAAAGATGGTCTTAGTTACAGCAGTTCGTGATTACATCAATCGTATGATACAAGATATCTCCGGCATGAAAGTTCTTATACTCGATTCTTCTACGGTACTTCTAATTTTTCATCTTCTCCCTTTTAATTTTAGGGTTCTTGAATTTTAATTTATTCTAGTTGGGATTCTTTTCATTTGATTGATTGACGAGAAAATTGGGTTTCAAATGATGATTTTAAAGGAGAAGAATATGGTTGATTTGATTATTAATTTGGATCATGGGATTGTAAAATGTGGGAATCTCTGTATTCTGTTTGTGATGAGCTAGAATTATAGTTATAAGTTATTCTGAATTCGAATGCCGGGTTTTGCAATGATAATTTAGGGGTAAAACAAGGTTGATTTGATGATAATTTTGATTAGTGATGTTCTTTTTTGAACTGAATTGACCTATTACCCTAGTTTTTTTTGTTAGTGGTGAGCTAGAATTATAATTTATAATTCTAAATTTCCGCAAAGTAATTTCCCAAATCCCAAATGTGCTTTGTTATGCTGGCAAAATTATGTTTTTTTAGGGTTTGTTAAGTGTGAAAGTTATTGATCAATCAAATGTTGTGCTGTTATAGTTCTTGTCATTGATTTGGAATCTGGTCACGGCTCAATAGGATTGAAGTTTCTTTGATGTGAGGTCGTTTAATTTGTTTGGTTTCAATTAGTTTTGAGTGGATAGCTGGAAGAAAGGAAAATTTAATAGCCTATAAACTCGATGTTTCACTAGGTCAGCGTAAAACCTTCCACGTGTGACATTGGATCTCTACCTCCAAGATGAACTATCTTAACCTGAACTACCATTAATAGAAGCCCCTGTAACATGCAATTGTGCTCACCTCCTTGTCAACTACTCATCATGATTTACATTAGGATGATCTGAATTAAAATGGAGGTAGTTTAGGATGTTGTAGAGAAGATGTAATTTTAAATTTTAATATGATCTCATCAAGAAACATCTTCATCTTAGTCTTGGGGGTCTCAATATGATACCATAAGTTATATACGGGATATTATAGACAATATTAGATTACTTTAGAGAACAGTGATGATGAAGTCTAATTATGGGCTTGAAAAATACTAATTCAGCCCTTTTTGAATCCCAAAAACCCCAAGGTCAAGTACATTAAGTAAAAAAAATTAATAAGATGATGAGAACAGGCTAAAGGTCTACGAAGGTGATCAACAAGGACAACAACAAAAGTTTTCAATTTACTTATCCTTCAATATATATGTTCGTTGTGACTTATGGAGTACTTTGTATTAAAATCATTTAAATGTCCGTATGCTACAAGGACTCTGTTGGTATTAGATCTGGCTGTCACTTATTAATGACATCAATTATATAGATTTTTTTTTTTCAAAAAGTCTTTTGCATTGTGAAGCTTTTTTCTTGAACACATAATTCATCTGGAACCACATGCTTTATAGGAAGTAGACATTAAGACTGAAATGAGAACTGAGAACCAATCTTATCCATCAAAAGTAAAGCAGGAAAACACTAAAGTAAATTGCAATATATACTTGTTTTAAATTAAAAAAAAAAAAAAAAAAAAAAAAAAAAAAAAAAAAAACTTTTGCTACCCTAATAATAATCAAATAGTAGCATCAAATTAAACTTTTAAACCTCTTTTGGTAAAAATCTGTTTTAGATAAGTTTTCATTCATTGTTTCCAAAAGCTGAGAAGAAGATAGTAAAAGTAAATCAAATTGACTCATAACTATATTAAACTGATTTAATAATTATTACAAAAAAGAAAAAGAAAAAAATGGAATTAGTTTGAGAAAATACACAAGAAGCACCTATCTGGCTATCAATGACACAGAGTAAATGGAATTACGTAAATGTTATCAATGACACAAGAAGGACCTATATGGCTATCTTGTCTGATTACCTTTCCAAAAAAAGTCTTGGACCGAAGCTTTATCACTGTGCCCGCTTCTAGTAGCTAGAAAGATCTTGGATCGGATTATGCTGATCTAAGTTCCCGGTTCTTTGTTCTTATTTTAGGCTATGGTTCTCACCAGATCCTAATTCCTTTATGCCAATGTTAAGGGGACCTTCTATTACTTTGCACGTGATGGGTTGGCTTCATTGAGTCATTGATGAGACGATAATTTTAGAAAGTAGTAGATAGAAAGATCACTTACGCAGAGTCCTATTTCAAAGTAAGATCTACTGGCAAGCCTGTCATTACTTAAACACCCCAGAATACGATGCTTTTGTTTCCTTGACATTATAAAGCTGTTGCAGCGAATTTTGTCGTATTTACTATGTGCCTGAGACTCTGTTTCTATGTCAAACACTCTGGTGCATTCTAGGATACCACAGTTTCAAAAGTTTTAAAGAAATGGTTTGATATCGTTAATAACTGAGTACTGACAGCTATTATGTAAAATCTTTTTTCAGGTTAGTATCGTAAGTGTCGTCTATAGTCAGTCTGATCTACTGAAGAAGGAAGTGTTTTTGGTGGAATTGATAGACTCCATCTCAATGTCAAAGGAACCCATGTCTCATCTTAAAGCTGTGTACTTCCTTAGACCCACATCAGAAAACATCCAGCACTTGAAGCGTCAGCTTGCTAGCCCTAGATTTGGAGAGTGTCACCTTTGTAGGTTACAATTTTGAATTTCACTATTTGCTTGAATTCACCTATTTCTTCTTGGAGTCTCATTTGAAGTAAAACTCAATAGTTTACTTGGAGCTGTATATTGACTTTTTGAGTATGGAATTGAGCATTAATTGTAAATTGTGCTGATTTTTCAGTTTTTTCCAACATATTGAATGACACTCAGATTCACATATTAGCAGATTCAGACGAACATGAAGCTGTGCTGCAAGTTCAGGTATAAAATGCAAAGGAATTAGTATTGTCAAAATCTTACTATTAACCTATTATTGTGAAAAATACTAACTTAATTTAATTTACTAAAAAAGCTATGATCATCAACTTTAGATCTATAGTCTGTATGTTACTGTCAAGGCCTATATACATACTTTGCTTGTTAGGCCTCACCTCTTTAATTTTTTTTTTTAATTTTTTTTTTGGGTTGGGGGCGAGGGGACGGGCTCTTTCATGTCTTTTAAACATGGTCTATATGTTTGAGCTCTATTTGTCATCTTAGCTCAATCAAAATGAATTGAGTTTTGGTGTAGAAGAGTAAAATTCACTTTAGTCCCTCTGCATTTTCTTGAGATTTCCTTTATGCCTTTTTGTGGCTGTATCATTTAATTAATGAGTAATGTGGAATGTCTGGACCGAACTTATAGTAAAAATTACCAGAAAGTTGTTATCTGACATGATTACAGCCTTTTGCTTAACACTGGGATCATAATTTATCTCCTTCCTAAGGTTTTATCAGAGAAGCTTGAAGTTATTTTGAAGTTGCTATATCTTCATCGTTCATTAACTTTATATATTTCATGGTTTTATGGGAAGCTGATGTTTTGTTCCGACTGTATGCTGCAGGAATTTTACGCAGACTTTGTTGCTGGTGATCCTTGTCATTTCAGTCTCAACATTTCTTCAAATCACCTCTACATGCTTCCAGTGGCTATGGATCCTTCAAATTTGCAACACTATTGTGATAGAATTGTTGATGGCATATCGGCTGTTTTTCTAGCACTAAAACGTCGACCTATAATCAGATACCAAAGAACATCTGATATTGCAAAAAGAATAGCTCAGGATACTGCCGTAAGTTCTGCACATTATCCTGTAAAATATAAAACCTTAGAAATTTTACAGATACGGGAAAATGATCACTGATAGGTTGACTTATCCTTAAGATGCTAATTAATTGTTTTGATTTAAAAACTTGGTGGTTTGCATTAGTTTATAACTAACCTTATCTTCCTGAAATTACGCATGCCTTTATTGTTTTTACATTAGGGTTAGTTTATCAGTAGTCAAATTTGTAATTTTGCATTACAGAAATTGATGTATCAGCAAGAGAGTGGTCTCTTTGATTTTCGGAGATCAGAAACATTGTTGCTTGTGCTGGATAGAAGGGAGGATGCAGTTACTCCATTGCTAAATCAATGGACTTATCAGGTACTTTGCAGGAATTGCAGCTGTGCTTATATAATTACATTGTACATTGCTTGTTTATATAGTTCTGGCTAGTTGCTCATCTATACGATGCTTTCTACAGGCAATGGTTCATGAATTGATAGGCATCCAAGATAACAAGGTTGATTTGAGAACTTTTGGAAAGGTTCCTAAAGATCAGCAGGTGAGTTTAGTGTTTAGATACTCCTTTTACTATTGTGAGTGCATTGAGTGTGAACTCAAGTACTCAATTTTCTTTTTCAGGAGGTTGTGTTATCTTCAGAGCAAGATTCATTCTTCAAAGCCAACATGTATGAGAATTTTGGAGACATTGGAATGAATATCAAGAGAATGGTGGATGATTTCCAACAGATTGCAAAGAGTAATCAGAAGATACAGACAATTGGTGGGTACAAGAAATAAGTGCTGATACCTAGCTATCTCATTCCTTTATGCTGCAGACCTGCAGTTCTTATTTATACTCCATTGCTTCCTGGACACTCACTAATCAGCTATGTCATACATGTACTTTTGTGGTTTGCAGAGGACATGGCCAAATTTGTTGATAATTACCCTGAATACAGAAGAAAGCAGGGGAATGTTTCTAAGCATGTCACACTGGTAACAGAAATGAGCAAGATAGTTGAGGAGAGAAAGCTTATGTTAGTGTCTCAAACAGAACAAGAGTTGGCTTGCAATGGTGGACAAGGGGCAGCGTTTGAGGTTGTGAAACATTCAATTATCCTTTATATATATATATATATATATATTTTTTTTTTTTTTTTCCCTTCTATGCTCAGATTCTTTAGTCAATTGCTGATGATACTTCTATAGTAGGAGATACTTAAATGGTTCTCTTGTAAGGTGAATTTTAAAGATGATGCTATACGGCTATACGCCTATACACCTTAATAGCTTTGTGGTACAAAAGTACCACCTATCTATAGGCTACACAAGTGAACTTGTTTGGACGTCAAGAGCCTTCTATTGTTCAGACTTCAGACCCACATCTACATATGTACACTACTGTCATTGATGTACTCTCAAGGGAACCTATTGTATATGTTGAAATGCACAGTTCAGCCTCATTTCAATATTGATACAAAATTTTTCCCCTGTTTTGGTGGCCAATTTTAAATTGATTGATTTTCGTATATGTATTTGGCTTTGTATGTGTACATAACGGTCGTTTTGTTAAAATTATTAAATTTTTCAAGTTATAGATAATTAGACCTTTTCTTCATTTATTTGTTATAACTCTCCTGTAATCCTGTGAAGAACTTTTTCATCTTTTTTTTTTTCCCTTCTCCTCAATTTTACTTGATGGCTATATTGGTTTTTATTTTATTATGTTGAATTGTTGATCATAGGGTCAATGGTTAATCATAATTGCTTGGATGGCTGATACTGATACTAAACATTGATTTGTTCCCGTAATTTACTGCTGATATGTACAAGGTGGTTTCTCAGATATTTTTGTTCATTTAAGAGTGATTTATGTCCTAGTTTGTAGTATGGCATGCTTGTTATCTATGTGGCTGTTTGTCTAACTGCATATCTGTTCGTCGTGATAAATATTTCAAAAATGAGCTTGCTGTGTGTTTGCAATGCCTATTCAAAATTGCCTGATAATTAGGAATGATGACATTGACCATGTGTTTAGTATTGAAATGTCTGGTATGCATATGACGTTATCTAATGCATTCCTGTGCTCTGTAGGCTGTGACAACTCTTCTCAACAATGAAAATGTCTCTGATATTGATCGTTTAAGGCTGGTAATGTTGTATGCTTTGCGTTATGAAAAGGAAAGTCCTGTCCAGCTGATGCAACTTTTCAACAAGCTTGCCTCCAAATCTGCAAAGTACAAGCCTGGGGTAATGCAGCTAATTGTCGTTGACTCTGAATTTTTTGTGTTACAACTTACTTGATTGTGTGCATCTGCTAAGTTTTTCTGATTTGCTCTTTGAAATATAATTTCTACTCCACCAGTGTAGATTTCTCCTTTTAGTATTGTCAATTAATTGAAGAACTTGAACTTCATTCAGTCTTCACTGCATGAAGTCCAACATCACCAATTTATTAATGTATTTGCATATCATCAGTGGATGCTTTTCTCATCACTCTGTACATAAGATTTTCTTTCATTCTTTTCCCTGGTTGAAAGCTTAATGACGGTAGTTCTTATTCTGAGGTATGTCAATCTAACTGGTACTTGTTTCTCAATTCTTCGAGGTGACAGCTGGTACAGTTTCTTTTGAAGCAAGCTGGTGTTGATAAGCGTACTGGGGACCTGTTTGGGAATCGAGATCTATTGAATATTGCTCGTAACATGGCCCGTGGACTGAAGGTTTGTGACATTTGTTAGAAACAATGTTAGTTTCAAATAGCTTGAGATTAACCTATGAATTACAATCTTGTAGGGTGTTGAGAACGTATATACCCAACATCAACCTCTTCTGACCCAGACAATGGAAAGCATTTCTAAGGGGCGATTGAGGGATATTGACTATCCATATGTTGGAAATCACTTCCAGCCAGGAAGGTAAAAGATATGGAAATGAAATGTTGTATTTAAGGTTAATTACATAATGAACTTTCAATCAAATTTGTAGTTGCTGACTAATGCTCAGCATTCTGTGGAACTGTGCATTAAATTGCTTAAAATTTAGTGTTCAGGGGAATTAGAACTACAGGATACTATGTCATTTGTTGCATGTCCTTAGACGTGTTTAGATGGATGATTAAGTAAATGAAACTTTTTGCTATTTTGTTTTAGGATCTTAAAGATGAGATTTAACATGCTTAGCTGGTGCCATACCAATATACCATATACTTATGCCACATCTGAATTTGTCAGTCTAGTGTCCAAAGGGCAATGACGATAGATATAGTATGCACAAATGTTATGTTGTGATAATGTGATTTATATATTGTGAACAAGACATATTTTGACTGACATGTTTGTTGGACACATCATAATTTTTAACTGACTTTGCCTCCAACTGAATGGAAATTAATTTGCTCTGTGCAGACCACAAGACGTAGTCATATTTATTGTTGGAGGGACTACGTATGAGGAATCACGCTCTGTTTCCCTGTTTAATTCCACCAATTCTGGGATTCGCTTTATACTCGGAGGCACAACAATTCTCAACTCTAAAAGGTATTTTGCTTGTCATTATATGCTCAACTTGAAAATTAAGATTTTGATTGGGGAGCTCTGTACAAGTTCATATAGATGTTAGGAATTGTAATCTCTTTACTCTACATATTGTTATAAGTAAGGGGGGATATGGAGAGGATGCTGGAAAGTGGAGAGGAAGTTTTTTTTATCTTCATAAAGTCACTGTGCCTGAAAATCTTTTTTTTAACTATAGATAAATTTTCCCTGCAACCAACTCCTCTTTTCTCCCATGAGAGTAAAATTGAAGGGGGTAAGAGACTAAGAGAGAAGGAACATGAAATTTTTGTTCCGTCTTGAAGTTTAAATAGCTACCGCTGTTGAACTCCTTGGAGTCATTGGCATGGTGTAAAAAATTTACCACTTCCATTCTACAGTTTCTACATCCACCGTGACAATGTAGTCTTTTTAGGGCAATATGGGAAGTTCAAAATCTAACCAAAAGTGGTCTCTTTTATTTGTTTAGTTTGGGGTGATCCAAGTTGCAATGTGGCCTATAATTTTGGGTAGTCCTAAAATAGAAATGTGGCCTTATCTTGAACGGAGGGATCATTAGTCAATCATTAGGATCGGGATGTGGAACATTTAACAAACTTTTCTTGACCCTTAATGCAAACATACATGATGTGTTTGAGAATGATTTCCTTGCTTTACATTGCTGCCATTATACTTTGCATAGTAAAAGCAGAATGCTCATTCACATGGTTCAATATAGGTTCTTGAAGGACCTTGAAGATGCCCAGAGAATGATCCGGTCCAACAGTACTGTAGTTTGAAACATAAACCACTCACTTTGGAGCTCTACTGATTCATGACAGCATGAAGCCATGTTGGGTAAAAAATGCTTTTAGGCCAATTTTTAATGGAAGCTTAGCTCAGCGTAATCCATTTCTTCAGCCATGTCTGCTGTAGTTTCCGAATTCTTGATGAAGTGTGTGTATGATCCAGAGCATGAGCCCATCAATTGTTGTGCAAGGTTACAAACTGTTGGACTATCAAATCTCGATGGTGCTAGCTAACACTAGTCTGTTTAGTGGACAATGTAGAGGGTGTTTGTTGATTGAAATTTTGTATACTTCTTTGATACGAAAGAGGAGCTGTATCTATAAAGGAGAGGAGAGGCCAAACCGTCAAATGTAGAAATTAGACAGGCTGCCTTTTTGTTTCCTGGCCTTGTACATCAATGTTTGAGAGCTTTATAAAATCTTATATGTCATTTGTAGATTTTATGTATGAATTCAGGTTTTATCTAACTTGTTCATCTTGAGATGTCCTTAGACCATATCCATATCTTGTTCACCTAAGTTCAAATTAAATTAGAGAAATAGAATGAATTTAACATACTACCTTCGTGTTTAAAGTGTTACCTCTTTGATTTTTTTCACTATTTACATAATGACTTTAACTTGTTTATTATTATTACGAAGTAATACTAGTATATAAAATGCAAATATTATTGTGTATAAATGTATAATACATTGTTGTTTTGTCATAATATATACTTTCATAATATCAATTTTTTAGTCAAAGTTGTGTTTGGTCTTGCATGGTTAGCCAAAGTGTAATACAGAGTGTTAAATCATTACTAAGAAATGTCAAAAACTTACTCGATTGATGCGACCCGATCTAACCCAAAAAAATCCATTTCATATTTCAACTCGTATAGACACAATAACTTAGCACTAGTTAACTTTGAAATAAGCCCGACCCAACCCCACTTCACCGAAATGATCTAAGTACTCAAATCGACACCCCTACGGCTCATAACATCAATCAATTGAAATTTCACGTATCCAAGATTCCAAGCAGGGGCCTAATCGTACATTCGTACGTACGTAAACCCTAATCAAATTTGTTGGTTTCAAACTCCAACCATTTCTAGTCAAGCTTATAAAAGAGAAACAAATCAGACCAAAAATTTAACTAAAGCTTCATTATTCATTTCTACTCTTAATAATAGCAATTACCAAAGGTTTCTCTCTTTAATTTCTCATTTCTACTCTTTTTAAGCTTCATTTCCCTCTTATTCTTACTTCTTTTACTACAATTTCTTCATATTTTCTTGAAAATCCATAATTTTCTTGCAGAACAAACTTGCTCTTCTTCATCATTCTTCTGGGTTTAAGCTTTTTCTGGAGAATTTGTCGCTGGAAAGGTATAATTCTGCTCTGTTTTAGTTTGATATCTTACAGTTTGATTAATTGCTTCTTTTTTTTTGGTGGGTTTTTGTTCTCGTGCAAATTTATGCATGGGTTCTTTCATTTCATTGTTTTCGTTTTTTCTTTACTAATTTTTTCATTTTCTTAGTAATTTTGTCAATTTTTTATGTCACTTGATGAATTTGATGATCTTACGTAAAATGGGTACTTAGATTTTTTTACTTCGTAAGTTGGAAAAGTTGCCCACAATTAATTGTTTGTAATTAAATTTTAGGCATTTTAATTTTCATCATATTTTTGTTAAAGATTGATAGAGTTTTCTTGATGTTTTTGAAAATGGCAACTTCATTCAAGGGTAATATCATAGGTATTTTATGATTATTTCTTGGTGTTCTAATTTTTTTGGGGTTTTTTTCATAATAATAAAAAAATTATTCCAAATAAGAACAACCATTGATTTCAATTTTATTTTTGTAATCTTCTGCCTTTAGTTTTAATTTCTCTGTCAATCTTTATCTTCTAATCGACTAGTCTTCATATTTTCACTTAAATGTACTTTTGCCAATGCACAAGATATTGATTACATTTAAATATATATATATATATATATATAAAAAAAAAAAAAAATTTAAAATAAATAAATAATATAAATTGGAAAGAATATAAATGTGTAATAGTCCTAAAAGAAAAAGATTATATAAATGTATTGAAAGCTCAAAAAGAAATTATTTAAGGAAATTATATAGTTGTATTAACTTGTGAGAAGCATAGAACAGTTTTATGGTGATTTTGATTTCATCTTGGTGTACTAGAAAATGGATGCTATGTTGAGGCCTGGCTGTGGATCAAGTGGAACGAAAACTCAGCTATTAACCAATCACTTCAATGTATTTGTTTGTTTATTATTTTTTAATAATAGTAGTTGTTGTTTTTTTTTTCCCCTAATTAGATGAGTTACGAAGAATTTCTGCTGAAGAGGGAAGAGTGGCTTAGAGATTATTTTCGCTCCGGACGATCCGTGGGCACCAGCTATACAGAATTGCATAAGCTCCTCTGAACCAAGAATCAACATGGATATATCTTCAGAATTGACACAGGGGTTAGTTAATTCTCCGGTACAACATGAAACTGTTTTCGAACCATAAGGAAAAGAGGCCTTAAATGTCGGCATGCACCGGCCCCAAGGTATAAGTGGGTCACGTATACTCATTACCGGAACGTTAATAAGTTTACGTGAAATCACACTTAAATTCACCTACGGTCAATCGAACTCTGATGGAAGATGTTTCATACTTAATGTTCCATCAGAGTTCGATTGACCGTAGGTGAATTTGAGTGTGATTTCACGTAAACTTATTAACGTTCCGGTAATGAGTATACGTGACCCACTTATACCTTGGGGCCGGTGCATGCCGACATTTAAGGCCTCTTTTCCTTATGGTTCGATAACAGTTTCATGTTGTACCGGAGAATTAACTAACCCCTGTGTCAATTCTGAAGATATATCCATGTTGATTCCTGGTTCAGATGAGCTTATGCAATTCTGTATAGCTGGTGCCCACGGATCGTCCGGAGCGGGGTTACTGGATAAGGAGGGAAAAATTTTCGCAATATTAATCAGCGGACACGCTGAGGACCCTGGGACACCTTTTGTTTTCGGAATTCACATTGATAGATATCTCGAATGTTTGGCAAAAATTTGTGATCGACAGTCCATTCCACAAACTAATTCCCTAATGGAGAGAATTAGTCGGCTAGGTAAAAATATGTTAGACAACAAAAACAAACAGATGGATAATATACGAGCCCGATTGGATGGTTCAAGTGAAGAAAGGCCTTCAGTGTCGGAGGTTAAGAAATTGTTTGGTATTTGCCGGCCAATTCATCCTCTAAATTTTCTATTTTAATGTTTTTATAAAATTTTACTTATTTTTTATTTTATTTATCGAATGTAGAGAGTTTGGAGAAATCAATTACAATTGTTCAGCCTAGACCACTGATTGATTTTCTCCTAGCCAACCAGAATGTACAAGATCTACACCAGCTTGATTGGGTGAAGGTAATAACGGAACTTTGAGTGCTACTAAATAAAAAATAAAAATTGGAAAGAATATAAATGTGTAATAGTCCTAAAAGAAAAAGATTATATAAATGTATTGAAAGCTCAAAAAGAAATTATTTAAGGAAATTATATAGTTGTATTAACTTGTGAGAAGCATAGAATAGTTTTATGGTGATTTTGATTTCATCTTGGTGTACTAGAAAATGGATGCTATGTTGAGGCCTGGCTGTGGATCAAGTGGAACGAAAACTCAGCTATTAACCAATCACTTCAATGTCAAGATTGACAATACTGATGTGCACCACTTCTTCCAATACTCTGTATGTTTCATCTCTTATCATGTTGTATTGTAATGTTGTTGCGAAAGATGAAATATATATCTGAAGTACTATGCTGATATGCTCTCTTATCGATCCTACCCCTCAGATTGCCCTTTACTATGTAGATGGAAAACCAGTAGAAGTAATGAAGGGTGTAGGAAGAAAAGTAATGGACAAGATCAAAGAAACATATAGCTCTGAGTTGGATGGCAAGGACTTTGCTTATGATGGTGAGAAGACCTTGTTTACTGTCGGTTCCCTCCCAAGAAAGAAGTTGGAGTTTACTGTCCTGCTCGAAAAGGTCTCATCTGAAAGATAATTATTGATGCCTTTCTAA
Source organism: Chenopodium album (assembly GCF_948465745.1). Taxonomy (NCBI): domain Eukaryota; kingdom Viridiplantae; phylum Streptophyta; class Magnoliopsida; order Caryophyllales; family Amaranthaceae; genus Chenopodium; species Chenopodium album. The sequence continues at coordinate 77,752,167 of NC_137838.1, forward strand.
AGCAATCAAACTGCTAGAGAGTTTATTACTTTGATACAGTGCTTACATTAGTACTATAAAACATTATTATATTGTAGGACGGATGGTAAGAGCAGCCCGGGAGGCAATGGAAGTCCTAATGAGAGTGATAAAAAGAGAAGAAAGCGCGTGTCTCAAAGCAAGACTTTTAAGGTGGAGATCAGTTATGCAACCAGAATTCCAATTAAGGCAATAAGTGATGCTCTCCGTGGTATAGAATCTGAGGACTTCCTTGATGCTGTCCGGGTCCTGGACATAGTACTGAGGCAACATGCTGCAAATCAGTAAGTTCAAATTTCTTACTCCATGTTCTTTTTTCATATTTTTGCCTAATCTTGTATGTACTAACATACTGATGTTCTCTTTATGTTTTATATAGGGGGTGCCTATTGGTGAGACAATCATTCTTTCATGATGATAGGAACTCTGATGTTGGAGGGGGTGTCCTTGGTTGCAGGGGATACCATTCAAGTTTTCGAGCCACTCAAAGTGGACTGTCTTTGAACATGGGTAAGTGTTTTCATATGTATGGTTTTATAACACATATTGGTGTTTGGAACAACACTCGCCCTTAGTTCTTCCTTTGTTGTGACCTTGAGAGCAGATGGGACGTTTACTACAATTGTTCAGCCTGGACCACTGATAGGTTTTCTCCTAGCCAACCAGAATGTACAAGATCCATACAAGCTTGATTGGGTGAAGGTAAGAATGGAACTAAGAGTGCCTCTACACTAGTCCATACTGTATAGGGACTATGTTTTCATTTGAGGAGTTCTGATAAGTGATACTTTACTTGTCATAATACCTTGTATAGGCTAAGCGCACTCTGAAAAATCTGAGGGTAAGTGTAAAACCCGGCAATACTGAGTGGAGAATCTGTGGATTGAGTGAAGATATTTGCAACAACCAGAGGTGAGAATTATCCATGCTAGCTCTAGTCTTTGCTATATAATGATCTTTGATAATTTATGAAATGTTCTGTCCTATAAGGTTCACACTAAGGAGGAGATCAGCTGAAAGAGATGGAGATAATTTTGTGGAAACTGAACTGACAGTTTCTGAATATTTTGCTCAATATCGAAAGATAAAGCTAGACTACTCAGGATACTTACCCTGTGTTAATGTGGCTAAACCAAAGAGGCCAATTTACATACCAATCGAGGTGATAAACTTGTAGCAGTTTTTTTTTATTTTTTGTTTGTATGTGTGGTCTTATCCATAGAACTCTTATCTTACCTGAACCTCTTTGTTTTTGTTCAGCTGTGTTCATTGCTTCCGCTACAGAGGTACACTAAAGCCTTAACTGTCCATCAGCAATCTTCATTGGTAGAAAAATCAAGGCAGAAGCCACAAGATAAAATAAGGACTCTCACAGATGTATGCCTAGCAATCTTTGTGATTAATTCATTACCACATTCTCATATTTTTTGCCACATTTTGCTTATGCTCGCGTCTTGGCTTCTTGCTAGGCAATGAGGAGAAGTAATTATGCTGCTGAGCCACTCCTACTCAACTGTGGCATCACAATCAGCAAAGAGTTTATGCAAGTTGAAGGCCGTATTTTGGAAGCTCCCCAGGTATCACTGCCCAACCGTCTTCATTCCCATCCCTCTTGGGAAAAAACAAAGGGACTTGTTTGTTAAATTTGATTAACCTCTCTGCAATAATTTCCTGCATATTTTTTATTCTTGCAGCTGGAATTTGGTGATGTGAAAATTTTTCCAAAAAATGGACGTTGGAATGTAATAGACAAGGTAGTTCACATTTTTCGGTCCCTCAGTTGAGACCTCTTTCTTCCCATCTTTTTTATGTTTGTTCTTTTTCTTTTACAGAAATTTTCAAGTCCCGTTACAATTAAAAACTGGGTGGTAGTGAACTTCTCTACACGCTGTAAGATATGCGACCTTTGTGAAAACCTGGTGAAGTGTGGGGAAATGAAGGGCATTGTAAGTCGAACAATATTATATACTTTGTGTGTGCCTGTGTGCCTATTGTCCTGTACATCTTTCAGAGTAGTAGTATATTCAGCTAATAATGTCTGAAACTTCTTTTCTTTTTGTTTGTTTTTTTTTTCCTTTCTATTCAGGAGATCCCTAAGTTACCATTGCGTACTTTTGAGGAGAAACAACAGTTTAGGCGAGAACCACCTTCTGTTCGAGTGGACAAAATGGCTGATCAAGTGATGTCAGTCATGTCACGACTACGTGATAAAACCTCTATTATTCTGTGTGTCTTGGCTGATAGGAAAAATTCTGAAATATATGGTCAGAAACTCATCACCATTACATTTGATAATGTATGCACATCGTTTCTGTATTTTATGTTCGAAGTTAATTGATCACACCTTCTCTACAGGCCCTTGGAAGAAGAAAGCCCTTGTTGAACTTGGAGTTATTACTCAATGCTTGGCACCTCAAGGATTTGCTAATGAGCGGTACCTCACCAATCTTCTGCTTAAGATCAATGCCAAAGTAATACTTCTTTCATTGCTTTTACTTATAGATTTCATACTACTGTTGGTTTCTATCTAATTATCTCTTACTTCCTTACAGCTTGGCGGAGTGAATCATCGGCTTGCAGTTGAGCGTAACATTCCTGTGCTCATTGATAAGCCTATGATAATCTTCGGAATGGATGTCTATCATGGCTCTCCTGGCCAGTCGGGAGTTCCATCTATTGCTGCTGTTAGTAACACACTAATATTCCTTTGTCTCCTCAGCTCCCTCCCACTGCTTAATTAACTACTAGCTAAACTGGATTTATTTTTTTCAAATATATACAGGTTGTGAGTTCTAGGGCCTCATCAATATATCGGTACAGAGCATCTGTCCGTTCTCAGTCCCCAAAGGTTGAAATGATAGAATCATTGTACCAGCCTTTGCCTACAGGAGAAGACGGAGGCATTATCAGGTTTTTTTTGGACTTTATCCATCAAATAACCTTGTACACTAACTGAATAATAGATGTCATGATATTTGCTTTTTTAATAGAGAGCTTCTGGAGGATTTCTACAGAAGTTCAAGCCCCCCAGTTAAGCCATCACAAGTCATAGTATTTAGGTATGATACCAGATGAGATGCTTTATATTTGGTGTCTATGCAATCTTTAGATCCCATTGCAGAGACTAATATTTTTATTCATACGCGATCAGGGATGGAGTGAGTGAATCACAATTCAAGCAGGTCCTCAACATAGAGTTTGAACAAATTCTTCAGGTTTGTTGCAAATGTTCCCTAAATGAAATAGCCATATATGTTTTGAATGTTATTCGAGAACCATTCACATAAAGAATTTGCATTATTGTAAATTCACTTCGTTTTGCAGGCATGCAAAGCGCTTGATGAAAGTTGGTCTCCGAAGTTCACCATAATCATTGCTCAGAAAAATCATCATACCAAGTTTTTCAAACCAGAAAGCCCTAACAAATATGACAATGTACCACCTGGTTAGCAAATCTAGCACACTTGCAAAAAAAATAAGAATCAGATTTCCAAAAGAATTCAGAAAGTTTGGCCTTAATTGTTGCCTTTGTTGTATGCAGGTACTGTGGTTGACAGCAAAGTTTGCGATCCTCGATACTATGATTTCTACATGTGTGCACAGGCAGGGATGATTGTGAGTAAAAAAATCTATTGAAGTTTCTTTCTTTTCTTTTAAGTTTTAGGATTTCATTAACCCACTCAGCTAGTCTTGATTCTTTGGTTTGCATTGTCATGCATTATCTATATTGGACTTGTTTTTACAACTCATACTTTACATGAATTTTCATGCTACTCAAACTCGAATGTTGGTGTGCAAAGATACTTGAGTTGAAATTAATAACATAGTTGTTGGACTATTGTATATTCTAATGAGTTCTTCACATTCTGTAAATCTTTGCTAGCAGTAGCAGACATAATCACAGCATATTCTTCACTGCTGGAACCTTTTCATTTCTATGATCAAACATAACGTGAGTCAAAATTTGCAGGGCACGAGCAGGCCAACTCACTACCATGTTCTGCTTGATCAGAATGCCTTTACAGCAGATGATCTGCAACAGTTGATTCACTCTTTATCCTATGTGTAAGAAGCTCTTGACCTCCCAAAAAACTTGCAAATTTTTGTGTTTAAAGCTAAACATGCACAAGGACTCTAATTTTCAGAGCATATATAAACACATGCAGGTACCAGAGGAGCACTACTGCTATATCTATTGGTAAATCTTATTGCTAACTCTGTTATATAGTCGAAAAAAATTAAAATTAAGCTTACTTTCACAATACTAAGTTTCATTTCATTCTTTTTCTTCTCCATTTTTATCCTGCAGCTGCACCAATTCAATACGCCCACCTGGCAGCCTCCCAAGCAGCTCATTTCCTGAAGTATGAAGACCTGTCAGAAACATCATCGGGTCATGGAGGCGTGACTTCTGCTGGAAATCCTCCTGTGCCTGAGCTCCCAAAGCTGCATCACAGAGTGTGCAGGACCATGTTCTTCTGTTAGTCATACCTGTAAAAAGAATGATCTGAAACAACTACTAGCTAGCCCCTCGGTTTACCCTGAAGTGTGTAGGATATTAGGATATTTCGATGACCACTGTTCTTTACGCTTTCTGCTAACTGCTAAATGATGCATACAGTTTTGGCTGCAACATACATGTACAAATCGTCATTGATCAGAAATTTTGGACCAAATAATTTGTTGCTATGTTTAAGCAGTTTGTAATCTTTTGAATGTTAATAAACTTGATTTTATTGATTCTTTTAGACTGCTAGACTTTTTAGTTTTTACTATGCTTATGAGTGAATGTTTTAAGTACCTAGGGTCGATCATCCAGAAGAATGGTGACATTGATCAAGACGTGACCCACAGGATTAAGTCAGGGTGGCTTAAATGGAGAGCGGCCACGGGAGTGCTATGCGACCGCAGCATTCCCTTAAAGTTGAAGGGAAAATTCTACAGGACTGCCATAAGACCAGTGTTGCTCTATGGTACAGAATGTTGGGCTTCTAAGAAAGAGCATATTAAAAAGATGGAGGTTACGGAAATGCGCATGTTAAGGTGGATGTGTGGAAACACTTTAAGAGATAGAATCAGAAATGAGGTTATTCGCAAGAAAGTAGGTGTGGCGGGCATTGTAGATAAATTAAGGGAAAATCGTCTGCGTTGGTTTGGACATGTAAGACGGAGACCCGAGGGTGCACCGGTGCGAAGAGTGGAAGAGTGGGACCATGGAGGGATTAAACGAGGAAGAGGGAGACCAAAGATGACTTGGTTGGAAGGAGTGAGGAAGGATATGAAGTGCATGGATTTACGTGAGGATGAAGTTTTGGATCGTAAGGGATGGAGGAGAAAGATTTATGTTGATGACTACACGGAATAATCAAATTTGGTTCATGTTAGCCGACCCCACTTTTGGGATTAAGGCTTTGATTGATTGATTGATTGACTATGCTTGTTTATTAGATAGATTCCACATAACTTCTGTTGTTTAGACCAAACTACCAAAGTATACATATCTGATGTTTAGTCAAGTACTTATCAGAAAAGATAATGGCAATGGTAACCTGCATATTTACAAAAATGACCGCAGATGATGCCCTAATCTTTGGATTTAAGGCATTTGTTTAATTTACCTCTTATGTCAACCAATCCAAGAGTAACACGTGCATTATTAATCTGTTAAACTGATTACAACTGGTTTTGATCTCATTAAAATTGATATTACCAAAGGTTGTAATATTAAGAAACAATCAAAAGGTTGTCTTATTTAAATTCTATCGCTCAAAGGTTGTATTACGAAGTGAGTATTATATTTATGATAATATTTCTAATTTAATAAAGAGTAATGCATTGTTAAACGTGAATTGTAGTGTTGCAAATAAAAGACACAAAGTATGCACAATCAAAATTGGAAAAATCATTGTGAAACAGAAGGAGTACTCCGTGCTAAATTTCTCATACTCCCTTTGTGTTTTTAAGTGTTACACTTCCTCTTTTGGCAAAAAAACTTCATTTTAATATTATATTTACCTACCTCTTATGGTTCGACTCAACCAACTATTACTTTTTTATTTCTCCATTTGTTCTCAAGTGATTTTTCCATTTGTGAAAACATGGAAATCAAGAAAGGGAACATGTAATTAATTGACAATAAAGTAGATAGATAAATACTCCCTCCGTCCCTTTTTTGGAAAATGATTTTGGCACACCCTTAATTGATTTTGACACACCCCTATGTGATAGCACAATTTTCTCTTCTCACATAAGGGTGTGCAAATTAAGAAGGGGAAGGATGAATTAGTAAAAGTACATTGAAAAGTTAAATTCACGTGATATTTGCAAAAAAAGTAGAGAGATAAAGTAATAAAAGTACATTGAAAAGATAAATTCACATGAAAAACTAACATTGCACAAATATTTTTGCATAAGAGGGTAATTTGAAAGGTCATTTAATAAAGACAAGAAAAATACTCCCTTTGTCCTGTAATGATAGTCACTTTTGGCCAAATTTTACTATTTTAGTTCCAAAATGTCACATTACATTATTTGTTTTTTCCAACACTCATTAATACGAAGTATTAAATTTACTAAAATTCCCTCCAATTTGCAATAATATTTGTGCAAATTTAAATTCCCTATGTAATTTTGGCATTTCCATATACTCACTTTTATTACTAGCTCTTTCTATTTTTTTGCATACCTCGTGTAAATTTATTTTTTCAATGTACTTTTACTCCTTATTTAAGTTTCTTAATTCTCGTAGAATTTCACCAAAAAGGACTATCATTAAGAGACAGAGGAGGGAGATGATAAAAGAGTAATTTAACGCAATAAATGGTAAAAAAAAAATGAAATGGATACATCATTTATGTCCACAAAAAATGACAATAAGGGTAAATCAATAAGAGGAGGGCTAGAGGGAGTATAAGTAAATTAAAATGTCGTTATTAGATGGAGAGAGTAAATTTGAATTTACCCCATGATTCAATAGCAACCACCTAAGTATTCGTGATTAGATGGAGAGAGTATGTATAATTATACAAGACTTAAAAACCTATCCCATACTCCCGTAAGACAACCTACCCTATACACCCGTAACATCAAATACTTCCTCCGTTTAAAATTAAATTATGGCAACATTTGAAATTTCACGTATCTGAACCAATGTCATACGTACATTATTACATATCAGTAACGTACATAACCTCATGTAGTCACAGTCATAGTAATCAAGTCAAGTAGTCAAAGTTAGTCGTTCCAAGACATCCTAGACTCTAAACAAGCTTAAAACAGAAACAAATGAGAGCCAAATTTAGCTAAAGCTTCACTACTCTGAATAGCAAAGGTTTCTCTCTTTAATCCTTTCTTTACTTTCTCATTTATTCTCAACACTCTTTTTATCTTCATTTTCCTCTTCTTTTTCTTATTTTCTTACTACAAATTTTGTACATTTCTTAAAAAATCATATATATATTTCTTGCAGAAAAAACTTGTTCATCATTTTCTACTGGGTTTAAGTTTTTTTTGTGAAGAATTTCGCTGGAAAGGTACAATTTTGCTCTATTTTACTTAGTGTTTTATTTCTTTTTCTTTTTTTGGTGGGTTTTTTGTGTTCATTGTGTTCTTGTACAAATTTAAAATTTATGCTTGGATTCTTTCATTATTTTTCCTTTATGGATTATTTCATATACTGTATGACTGTATGTAGTTATTTTCTGTCATTTTGAGCAATGACTTTGTAATAAAAAGAGGAAAAAAAAAAGTTATTTTTGTTTCATAAATTTTTTTTCTTTTTTTATGTCGTTTGCTGATCTCACATAAAATGGGTACACAGTGTTTCAAAAAAAAAAAATGGGTACAAAGTTTTTATTTTTATTATGTTGAGATGGAAAAGTTCCACAGTTAAGGAATAAAAAAGAAAAGGTATGTTTAAGTATTTTTAATAAATTATTATGGTAATCTTTCTTTCTTTTTTTTTTTTTTTTTTTTTTTTTGAAAGAATATTTCATTTTGATAAATTTTTATGGGTAATCTTTCATTTTGTTTTTTAGATGGATAAATTATTATGGGTAATCTTTCATTTTGCTTTTTAAGATGGTTAAATTTTCTCTATATTTTGATAAAGATGGTAACTTTAATTTTTTTTAATAGTAATTTGAACAAAACTTTAAAAATTTCTTTCTATTTCGATACAGGGTACTTTTTTGAGGCATTCTTTCACATGACATGAGTATGTAATTATTTCTTAATGCTCTAAATTATTTTGAGGTTTCTCTAACAAAAAAAAAAAAGGCATTCATTCTAAAAAAAAAAAAAGAGGTTTTATCTTCTTTTTCTCGGTAACTTAAGTGTACATTTGCAAATGTACAAGATATTGATAATAACACATTAACACTAGATTGTAAAAGGAAATATTTTTTGAGGTAGTTTGAGAAATTATAAGAGTATATAAATGTGTTGAAAGCTTCCAAAGAGGTTTTTTAAAGGAAAGAATAGTCCTTTAGTAGTAAAAAATTTTTAAAAAAGTTTTATTAGTTACTAGTATGAAGAGAATTTTTTGTATGACTTACCTTCATTGTGGCAGATAAATGAAAGTGATTATGGTTATTGGTTAAGGATTGTTGTGTTTTTGTCTGATGCTTGTGTATTTCACTTTATTTTACATGAAGAAAATAAATAAAAAAATAAATTTCGATCTTTTCATATATACCTTAATTTGATCCTAAGGGATTGTATCTTATGATGATTATGTTATTTTACCTCTTGGAAATGATTCATGTTTATTGTGTGATGGAACTACTTCTAGCAAAAGTTTTAGATCTTACCTATCTCAAATGTGGTTTTGAACGTTTTAACACGAATCAAAATGGCTCTTAGGACTTCCAAAGCACACATTGATTGGTAAGTAGAATTACTGCTAGTCCATCTTTGGTGTGTGTATGTATGGAAGTACAATTCTTTGCTTGTTGTTCGCGGTAATGTAATAGTTATAAGAAATGTTTTCTTGATTTTGTGAAGTATAGAACATTTATGGTGTTTGTTAGATTGTGTGTGGTAGGAAATGGATGCTCCTGAACAAAAGCAGGTATGAGTTCCTATGGCAAGGCCTGGCTGTGGATCAAAAGGACAAAAAATTCGACTATTAACCAATCACTTCAATGTCAAGATTGCCAATACTGAAGGCTTCTTCTTCCATTACTCTGTATGTTTCATCTAAATAATTTCTTAACATATAGTGACCATGTTGTATAATAATGTTGTTGCGAAAATTGCAACATTTGAAACTTCTAATGTATTATGTTATCTCTACTCTATCCTCCAGGTTGCCCTCTACTATGAAGATGGAAAACCAGTCGAAATGAAGGGTGTAGGAAGAAAAGTAATGGACAAGATCAAAGAAACATATAGCTCTGAGATGGGTGGCAAGGAATTCGCCTATGATGGTGAGAAGACCTTGTTTACTGTCGGTTCCCTCCCAAGAAAGAAGTTGGAGTTTACTGTCCTGCTCGACAAGGTCTCATCTGAAAGGTAATTATTGATGCCTTACTAAAGTAATCAAACTGCTTGAGAGCTTATTACTTTGATACAGTGCCTACATTAGTACTATAAAACATCATTATATTGTAGGACGGATGGTAAGAGCAGCCCGGGAGGCAATGGAAGTCCTAATGAGAGTGATAAAAAGAGAAGAAAGCGCGTGTCTCAAAGCAAGACTTTTAAGGTGGAGATCAGTTATGCGACCAGAATTCCAATTAAGGCAATAAGTGATGCTCTCCGTGGTATAGAATCTGAGGACTTCCTTGATGCTGTCCGGGTCCTGGACATAGTACTGAGGCAACATGCTGCAAATCAGTAAATTCAAATTTCTTATGCCTTGTTCTTTTTTCATATTTTTGTCCAATCTTGTATGTACTAATTTACTGATGTTCTCTTTATATTTTATAGGGGGTGCCTATTGGTGAGACAATCATTCTTTCGTGATGATAGGAACTCTGATGTCCTTGGAGGGGGTGTCCTTGGTTGCAGGGGACATCATTCAAGTTTTCGAGCCACTCAAAGTGGACTGTCTTTGAACATGGGTAAGTGTTTTCATATGTATGGTTTTGTAACGCATATTGATGTTTGGAACAACACTCACCCTTAGTTCTTCCTTTGTTGTGACCTTGAGAGCAGATGGGACGCTTACTACAATTGTTCAGCCTGGACCACTGATAGATTTTCTCTTAGCCAGCCAGAATGTACAAGATCCATACCAGCTTGATTGGGTGAAGGTCAGAATGGAACTACGAGTGCTTCTACACTAGTTCATACTGTATAGTGTATAGGGACTATGTTTTCATTTGAGGGGTTCTGACTTTCTGATAAGTGATACTTGTCATGGTGCCTTGTATAGGCTAAGCGCACTCTGAAAAATCTGAGGATAAGAGTAGAACCTGCCAATATTGAGTGGAAAATCTGAGGATAAGAGTAGAACCTGCCAATATTGAGTGGAAAATCTGTGGATTGAGTGAAGAAATTTGCAAAAGACAGAAGTAAGAGTTATCCATGCTAGCTCTATTCTTTGCTATATGATGTTCTTTCAAATTTAATCAGTGTTCTGTTGAACGTTGTCTGAAGGTTCATACTAAGGAGGAGATCAGCTGAAAGAGGAGGGGAAAATTTTGAGGAAATTGAACTGACAGTTTATGAATATTTTGCACAACAACGAAACATAAAGCTTCGGTACTCAGGAGACTTTCCTTGTGTTAATGTGGGTAAACCAAACAGGCCGACTTACATACCAGTCGAGGTGATAAACTTGTACCATATTTTTTTGCTGTGTTATCCATATTACTCTATCTTACTTGAACTGTTTTGTACATTTTTGTGCAGCTATGTTCATTGCTTCCGCTACAAAGGTACACTAAAGCACTTACTGTCCAGCAGCGATCTTCATTGGTAGAAAAATCAAGGCAGAAGCCACAAGATAAAATAAGGACTCTCACAGATGTATGCCTTGCAATCTTTGTCTTTAATTCTTTACCACATTCTCATATCTTTTGCCACATTTTACTTATGTTCGCGTCTTGGCTTCTTGCTAGGCAATGAGGAGGAGTAATTATGCTGCTGAGCCACTCCTACGTACCTGTGGCATCACAATCAACAACGAGTTTATGCAAGTTGAAGGCCGTGTTTTGGCAGCTCCCAAGGTATTAATGTATCATTGCCTAATCCTCTCCTCCTGGGAAAAAACAAAGGGACTTGTGTAGTTTTTATTAACCTCTCTACAATAATCTCTTGCATTTTGCCATTTTCGTTATTGTTGCAGCTGAAATTTGGTAATGGGGAAGATTTTCCAAGAAATGGACGTTGGAATGTAAACCGCAAGGTAGCTCACATTTTCTGTCCCTCAGTTCAGGTCTCTTTCTTCCCACCTTTTTAATGTTTGTTCTGTTTGTTTTACAGAGATTTTCAGATCCCGTTAAAATAAAAAACTGGGTGGTGGTGAACTTCTCTGCACGCTGTGACATACGCAACCTTTGCAGAGACCTAGTGAAGTTTGGGAGAATGAAGGACATTGTAAGTCCAACAAAATCATACACTTTGTGTGTGCCTATTGTCCTGCACATCTTTCAGAATAGTAGTATATTCAGCTAATAATGTCTGTAACTTCTTTTCTTTTCTTTTTTTTTGATTTCTTTCTATTCAGGAGTTCACTGATTCCCCAATGTGTACTTTTGAGGAAGATCCACAGTATAGACGAGCACCCCCTCCTGTTCGAGTGGACAAAATGGCTAGTCAAGTGAAGTCACGACTACCTGGTCCTCCTACTATTATTCTGTGTGTCTTTGCTGACAGGAAAAATTCTGAAATATATGGTCAGAAACTCATCATCATTACATTTGATAATGTATGCACATCATTTCTGTATTTTATGTTCGAAGTTGATTGATCACACCTTCTCTACAGGCCCTTGGAAAAAGAAAGTCCTTGTTGAACTTGGAGTTGTTAGTCAATGCTTGGCACCTCAACGAGTGAATGAGCAGTACCTCACCAATCTTCTGCTTAAGATTAATGCCAAAGTATACATGCTTTCATTGCTTTTACTTTTGGATTTCATACTACTTTTGGTTTATATCTAATTATCTCTGACTTCCTTCAGCTTGGCGGATTGAATCATCGGCTTGCAGTTGAACGCAACATTCCTGTGCTCATTGATAAGCCTATGATAATCCTCGGAATGGATGTTTCTCATGGCTCTCCTGGACAGTCTGGAGTTCCATCTATTGCTGCTGTTAGTAACACACTAAAATTCCTTTGCCTCCTCGGCTCCCTCCTTTCACTGCTTGTTTAACTAATTGCTGCTAAAATGGATAATTATTCAAATATTTACAGGTTGTGAGTTCTAGACCCACATCAATATATAAGTACAGAGCATCTGTCCGTTCTCAGTCCCCAAAGGTTGAAATGATCGATTCATTGTACAAGCCTTTGCCTGGAGGAAAAGACGGAGGCATTATCAGGTTTTTTTTCCGGACTTTATATCCATCAAACATCATTTTACTTTACTAACTAAATATTAGATGTGCATGATATTTATTTGCTTTTTTGATAGAGAACTTCTGGAGGAATACTACTCGAGTTCAGACCGCCCAGTTAAGCCATCACAAGTCATAATATTTAGGTATGATACATATGGTGTGTTTATGCAATCTTAAGATTCCGTTGCAGGGACTAATATTTTACTTCTGACACGCTCGATCAGGGATGGAGTGAGTGAATCACAGTTTAAGCAGGTCCTCAACATAGAGTTTGAACAGATTCTTCAGGTCTGTTGCAAATGTTCCCTAAACTGAATAGCCATATATGATTTGAATGTTATTCGAGAATCGTTCACATAAAGAATATGCATTATTGCAAAATCACTTCATTTTGCAGGCATGCAAAGCTCTTGATGAAAGTTGGTCTCCTAAGTTCACCATTATCATTGCTCAGAAAAATCAGCATACCAAATTTTTCGAGCAAGGAAGTCCTAACAATGTACCACCTGGTTAGCAAATCTAGCACACCTAAAGAATCAGATTTCCCTAAGAATTCAGAAAGTCCATATTGGCCTAAATTGTTGCTTTTATGCAGGTACCGTGGTTGACAGCAGAGTCTGCCATCCTCTTTACTATGATTTCTACATGTGTGCACAGGCAGGGATGATTGTGAGTATAACAAAATCTTTTGAAGTTTCTTTCTTTTCTTTTGAGTTTTAGGTTTTCATTAGCTCACCTAATCTTGATTCTTTCATTTGCATTGTCATGCACTATCATATTAGAGCTATGTTAAACTTGAACATTGGTGTCAGAAATTGGTACATGTTCAAGAGTATTGAAAAATGACAATGTAACACTTGAGGTAAATTGAGGAATTTGTGTAAGACTATTCTATATTCTAATGAGTTCATCACTTCTGTTAAATCTTGCTACTAGAAATCTGGAATGTTTTCATATCTATGCTCATATATAGCGGGTTAAAATGTAGGGAACGAGCAGGCCAACTCACTACCATGTTCTGCTGGATGAGATTGGCTTTTCAGCAGATCAGCTGCAAGAGTTGATTCACTCTCTATCCTACGTGTAAGAGGCTCTTGAACTTTTTTTTAAGGGCAAAATTGTGTCTGAAAGCTATATATGCTCAAGAATCTAATTTAGAGAGTATATTTCAACACTTGCAGGTACCAGAGGAGCACTACTGCTATATCTATTGGTAAATCTTATTGCTAACTTTGGTATACAGTCGTTTAACACATTAAAATAAAAATAAATATACCTCAAATTTACATGTTTCTCTCTTTTTCCTACAGCTGCACCTATTCGATATGCTCATCTGGCAGCCACCCAAGTATCCCAGTTCCTGAAGTATGAAGACCTGTCAGAAACATCGTCGGGTCATGGAAGCATGACTTCTGTTGGAAATCCTTCTGTGCCTGAAATTCCCAAGCTGCATGACAGAGTGTGCACCTCCATGTTCTTCTGTTAATTACACCTTTTAAAACAATGATCTGAAACATTAGCCCCTCAGTTTACCATGAAGTATGTAGGATATTAGGAATTTAGGATAATCAAATAACCAATGCACAACTATCTCTATGCTTTTTGCGAAATTATGCATATGGATTTGGCTGGTAACACAGGTCTATAGGTCGTCGTTGATCAGAACTTTTGGACTAAATTATCGGTTGACTATGTTCATGCAGTTTGTAATCTTTTGGCTATCAAAAGACTTGATTGTAATTGATGCTTTTAGTCTGCTAGACTTTTTACAATGCTTCTTCATACAATAGATTCAACATGACTATCTGTTGACTGTTGCTTAGAACAAAGTCATACATAATGAAGGTTAAGTAGTCTTGGTCCCGGCTATAGTAAAGTGCTTAAACAGCAGAAGATAACAGCATAGGTAACCTGCATATTTGCAAAATGATCGCGATGATGCCCTAATCTTTGGACTGGAGGCATTTGTTGTAGCTAGCTCATTGCTGTACTATAATGTGCAATGTTTTGTTTCGCTCTAGATAACCCCAAGTTTGCTGGCGACTTTCCTGTTTATTACATGTGAGCAAAATCATTTGCCAAATACAAGTTTCTTATTTCAAATACGCTTCATTGCTTATGACATATTTACTCCCTCGTGGAATTAATAGTCATATAAACTATAATGTCTTAAAGAAACATGTTTTTAAATTTTGATGACATCTTAAGATCACTGTGGAAGAGGAAAAGGAGACAAATATTAAACAAATTTGTTAAATCATTGTAAATTGGCTTATTATGGTCTTTCAATCATCTAATGTAAATTTTGTGTCATGTAATCTTAAGTACAATTAGTCAATAATTAATAAATGTATGTCATACAATTAAAATAAACAAATCATTACCAGTTCACCACTGCCTAATAAACTGCTCTGCTATCTCAACTGAAGAAAAAATGAATACATGGATAAAGATGGAAGTACAGGAGAAACAACAAATGGAGCTTTCTAAGTACAGCTTAAATGTGATTTCATTTATACAAACCGAGTACACATATTTTACAGCCAATTTACCAGTAACTATCTAAATGATGGAAGGCGCGTCTCACATACAAGAAAATACAAATCATGAACCAGAAATTAGCAATTCAAGCAGTAATTTCGACCAAACAATAAAACGAGACAACTATGAGTGAACATTAGCTGCATTCTAAAATTTTCTTTTTTCCTTTTCTTGCAACTCTCTTAAGATTCGTTCGATACTTAAAATGTACATACACAGGCTACTCACAAAGGAATAGAAGAAACTGGTAAAAAAAATAAATAAATAAAAAGGAATTAAAAAAGAGAGGAAAAAAAAAAACCTAGGAAAATCAGCAGCAGTTGCAGACTAGGAGAACTGCCAGATTTATGAGAAAGGGGGGAGAAGTAGAAAAGTTACAAAGATGAACAATCTGACATGAAAGATGCAGACATTCCAGGACAACAGTTAGCTTTGCTCGTTAAACACTATAAGGTCGTACACTCTTTTTTCCACGGCTTTGCATCGTACAACTGCTCATGAACAGATCGCTAGAGAGGTGCTGAGCTTGTTCGTCGGAGCTGGTATTTGGGTTGAGGAGGGGGAACGCTTGGCAGGGCCTTCTCCACCTCCTGTCAACAGATAATCATCATAAAGGGCAAAGGAAGGATCAGTCTAGAAAAACACAACTTAGTACAAGTTTTTGAAATTAATCATGCTCACATGAATCAAATATAGTGATAAAGATAACTTAAAACTACACAGCTAGCAACATATGGACTGATGTGGTTCACAGACTTGTTACAAGCCATTTATTAAACAATCATCTAGTAAGATATGTTGAGCTAGAAGTTAGTTGAATCCAAGACTCGTAGTGGCTAACAGCCCTGAGCTAGTTTATAGCCAACTGGGCTGCAGGGATGGAACCCAGGCTTGGACTGATGTGGTTCACAGACAGGTTACAAGCCTTGGCCAGGCTGATTCAAGAGGGCCTAGATTTATCAATTTGCTTTATAGACCGGGCTAGCTAGGTCAGATTTAGAAGGCATGACCCAAGACCCATGTACTGATGATCCAAGGTGGACCTTCACTGGGTCTGGGAGTTTGGGCAAGGGAAAACCCAGCCCATTAGCCACCTCTATCATGACCTTACAGTGTCATCAAAAGTCACAAAATGCAAGATGAAAACAGTATATGAAATAACGACTAAGTATCATTTAACATGAGACGGTATTGAACTATAGATACTGGTCAGCATTCACTCAGCGCCTGTTAACAATTATTAAACATATTAGTCAGCACTTTGAAAGCACAGCCAGTCAGCCATAACTGATACAGAGAAGAAGAAAAAAATATTATCACGGGATGTACTTTCACCCAAGAGTTACTAGAAAAAAGCTGCTTCAGAACCTAAAATCAGCCTAGAGGCTATAAGGGGAAAAGGTAGCTTGATGATTAGCAATACCATGTTTATCAAAGAAAAACATGCAAGCAAAGGGCAACTTTGTTACTATGAGACTGGCTTTCTCCAGGACATTGCATGCCCAGCTAAATGCAGGGTGAATTAACCACCCTTACTGATGTAAGCAGCAAACTGAAAAACTATAAAGATGTCTATATCCATTATTATACATAAAAAGGAGCACTCTTCAGAATTTTTGCAAACATACTACTCTTGTGCTCAACTGCTCAGTCACACGGCTTACACCATGTATGATTGTGTAGTAAATTCCCGTCCATCCAACCAAAACCAAACAAACAACAGAAAAGAAAAAAAATGATATGGGAGTTACAGAAATATTAGGGCTAGGGTGAGGCTAGAAATGCATCTATTATAAGGAAATCTGATAGACTACTTCAGATACAATTTCATTATGAGTTGGCCATGCACAGAAGCCAAAGAGTATGCAGGTGAAAAGCCTAAAGGGCTAATCTCAATGATAGTGAGTTAGAGACACCAAGTATACATTTCAGACCAAAACTCCCCAACCAAGAAATCATAAAATTTCTAAATCAACAAGCCACTGTTTTCAAGCCATACCAGCCAACGAACAAGTATGGAGTAATATTGGTTTAATTTGCCAAGACTGAATATATATTTTTTTGGAAAGTCATCCCATCTGCCTTTATATGAAACACTGAGTCGGAAAATGTTATTTCAAATAGTTGAATCCTAACCTTTGAATTTGTTTAGACACTCTAATTAGATCCAGATAATTGCTTTCATCCATCTACTGCCTAAAGAATGCAACTAGCTTGTGATTTGCCAATCAAACTGCAAACTGCTCAAAATACCATCTAGTAAGATGTCAAAATCTAGCCTTACAAAATGAATGTTTATTATTTTCTGACTACACACCAACTGTTAATGTGAGTTATCAAGTACTACATCAAAGATACACTATCGCAACAAATTTTAAAAGTGGAGACTCTACCACAAGATTATCCAATAGAAGACCGAATTTCCCTCACTTTAAGAGAAAGGGGATTCAGATAGTACAACTGCAGCACTAGTATAAAATAGGACCTTTTAAAATGCAAATTTCACAACCATGAATACTATAATATGGTACCAGAACATACCCTCATTCTCCGTAGCCTTTCGTTTTCCTCTTCTAGCCGTTGAACTTTGTTTTCCAACTCGTTGGTATAAGCCTGTCCACCATAATCACAACTTTAGCATGAGAATGGAGGATCAGAGACAAAGTAGAAACAAAATTCTACCAATTGGATAACAGAATGTAAGACAGGAACCGAAATTTATACACATGCAAAGCAAAATTAGAGACAATAATCTGTATTTAACCTGTTTCCTGGCTCGTGAACGCGCAGCAGATTCTCTATTCTTAATCATTCGCTTCTGCCTCCTCTCTACAGTCTTTTCAACCACATCTCCCGGAG
The DNA here is from genome assembly GCF_948465745.1 of Chenopodium album. Classification (NCBI taxonomy): domain Eukaryota; kingdom Viridiplantae; phylum Streptophyta; class Magnoliopsida; order Caryophyllales; family Amaranthaceae; genus Chenopodium; species Chenopodium album. The sequence continues at coordinate 77,770,091 of NC_137838.1, forward strand.
CAAGCCTCTTCCGACCAATTGCCTGTGTATCGGACAACGTTCCCATCAAAGGAGTAGTTGTAACAGCCAATTGAGCATCGGGGTAAGCTGTATCTGAGAGAGCTCCGCCACTGACAGCAATAGGTTGAGGGACATGGTGTCCTGGCATAAACATTGTCATCATACTATGCTGTTGCTGCTGTGGAAGTAGCTGGTAAGGCATCCACTGAGCATGTTGCGGAACATTCGAATGTCGCCCAGAGTTTGGATCAATACCCCCCAAGTTACATTGAACAGCACTGCTAGTATCATTCTCATTTCCACCACCACCATTACCACCAGCTGCATCAAGAACAATCCCAGCTTGAACCAAGAAATCTTCCAATGTCATCTCACCTAGTGTATTTTGCCTCTCAGGATTCCTCTCCTTCACCTGCTGAATCTCCCTCCAAACTTCATCAACCGTCTTCTTACTTAGATCCCGAGACAAATTAAAACTCGATTGTCGATTAAGAGACGCCTCCCCAGGAACACCCTGGTTAAGATTTTGAGCACCACTATCAACATCATTACTACTACTTCCTCCAACAGTCTGGTTAGCTTCCACTGTCCACACATTCCTAAGAAGCTCATCTAGATTCATACTACTTAAGGGTTTCCCCAAATTTCCCAACTGATTTTGTACCTCATCAAGTGTAAGGCTATACAATGAACCTTGTCTAGATAAACTTGGAGGCTTTGGTACTGAACTATCACCTATACCACCTTGAGATCCCATTGTTTGAGTACCCATTCAAATCACACACTTCATAGATACTTATATATATCCATCTACAACACCTATCTATATATATATCTCTTTACAAAAACCCAAAACCCGGTTTCGCCTTTGCAATCTCAATCTCAATCACAGACACAAACATAAACCCTATGTATTTGGCAATGCAAGATAAACCCTTTCTATCAGAAATGACAAGTACTACACCATACAATTGAGGAATCAACAAGAAAGGTCTTGTGAACAACACATGCAACCCAAATTAGCTGCACCCCTGTAAAGGAATCACACATTAAACATTGAATCATTGTTTAAAAAAGCTAGAAAATTAGGGTTTAAGGGGGGAAAGAAAGACAACAAAAATGAGAGTTTTTGGGGAAAAAAGGAGAAACCCAAAAACCCCAGAAACCATACACAAAAAGAAGAACCCCAGATCAATAAATTAACACAAATATAGAATCATGGTACTGTATAAATTTATTAATATTATTACTACTAATTTAATTAACAAAATAATCAACATTTAATACACAGTCAACAACAAGAGCTTGATAATTTAAGAGAGAGAAAGATAGAGAGATACCCACCAGATAATTTATTAAATTAGTCGTTAGAAAATCCCACCAGAATCACATTCTGCCATTTGAAGCTAATTTATTTATACAGTGCACAAGATCATCATTATAATGAGCAAAAAAACGAAATTTTTTATATATTTAAATAGAAAAAAGTTACCCAGACAAAATTAGAAATTACCCAGAAAAATTACCCAAGTAAATATGGAAAAATCCCATTAATTTGTGAAAAAGACACTACATTTTCTTCATCTAAAAGAAGAAGAATTTAGAGAGAGGAGAAGGGATTTTTTTTTTTTTTTTTCAATTTGGGGATTAAGAAATTGGAAGTGGAAACAAGAATTATAACCTAAATTAGTAGTAGTTATAAAATAAATATCAAAAATAAAAAGAAGACCCAAAAAACAGAAGAAAACAAAAGGAGATTTTAGTGTGTCAAGTGAAAGTGTTGTTGGGATGGTAGGGAGGAGAGAGAAACAGAGGCTTCGACAGAGCAAAACGCCGCAAGATCAGATCTGATGAATTTTTTAAAAAATTAATTTTCAAAGAAAAAATAATTAAAAAATTAATTGTAATTATACAATAAAAAGCTTAAAATACAAATTAAAATCATAAAATTCAAAGGAATTGTTAAAGAAAAGAAAAACCAAAAAAAAAATTGAGAAGTGTTACGTTTTGCTGCTGCACAATGCACATAACTTTAAAGGGAGATTGGGGACCCATTTTTATTTTTTACTCCGTATTTTGTGAGCAGAATTGGACCCATATATTATACGAATATGTACATTTCACCGTAAGTCCATAAATTATGCTTATACTATCTCCGTTACCGAAAGAACGACCCATTTGGGTTGATTTTGCGGGTATTAAAAAAGTTAAATAAAAAGAATTAAAAGTATATTGAAAAGATAAATTTACACGGGGTTTGTAAAAAAGTAGAGAGAGTAAGTAATAAAAATACATAGAGAAACAAAATTTTATATGGGGAAGCTAATTTTGCACAAATATTATTGCAAATTGGTGGGGATTTTAATGCAAATGGGTCATTCTTTTTGGGACTAAAATTAGGCCAAATGGGTCGTTCTTTCGGGGACGGAGGGAGTAAATCTATACTACAACCTCCGTTTCATAAAATCTGCAACAATTTTCCAAAACGGAAACTACACATTATGTGCAACAAACCAAAAGTTACCTCTTTTAGTAAATTTTTTTTATGTAAAATTACCACCATACCCCTACTAAATTTTACTTAACTTTAATAAACAACATATTAACTCTTTAACCCAAATTAATTTATTCCTAATTAAAACCCTAACCCACATTCTCTCTTCTCCCTCACAACCATATCCACCACCAACACCACCAATTTTTCTCTCTCCTCCCTCTTAACCACCACCAGCACCATCCCTATCCTCTTTTCTCTCTCTTCTCTCACCGCACCACCACGACTCAGATCCACCACGACTCAGATCCACCGCACCATCTCTTCTCTCGTGGTTGGGGGCGCATTTCAAATCATGGTGGCAATATGGGGTTTCGGTTCTTGATGGTGATGAGGTCGGGTCTCAATTTGATGGTGGTGGTGAGGTAGATCGGGTTAGGGCTGTGCACCGGTCCAAAACCGGACCGGACCGGACCGGATCGGGACCGGGATGGACCGGAACCCGGAATCGAATTTTTTGGGGGACCGGGACCGGACCGTAATCAACCGGTCCGGGTTCCGGTCCAGACCTGTTTATTCCGGTCCGGTCCGGTTACTTTATTTTTTTATTATTTTTTTTCATTTTAGTATCTTAATATATACATACATTTTTAACGTCTTGTTTTTGTTTGCGTATTTTCCTATTTTACACCTATAATTTATAAATTACAAGTTTTGTACCTAAATTTTTAAGAAATTTAAACATAAAATTTTCACCCAAAAAATTACAAAATTACATATTCCGGTCCATTCCGGTCCGGACCGGAATATTCCGGTTTTTACCCGGACCGGACCGGAAACTCAGAATCCCTAATTTGTGAGGACCGAATACCGGACCGGAATCAACCGGTCCGGGCCAATTCCGGTCCGGTCCCGATCGGTTTTCCGGTCCAGGTCCATTTCTGCACACCCCTAGATCGGGTTTCAATTACCCTCGATTGTCGCGCGACCCTCGTACTCGTGACAGTCGCCGATTTCTCCAACTCCAGTTCGCCGCCCCTTTTACCTTTTTCAAAGTCGTCGTCGTGCGAGTTGGTTGGATTAGGTGGACGTGCGAGTTGGTTGGATTTGGGGGTCTGCGATTTGGTTGCGTTTTGGTGGTCTGATACACGTCAACTAAAAAATGCTTATGGCAAGAATTGAACTCGGGTCAATTAGAAAATAAATAAGAAGTTAGACCATCTTTGCTATCTAATAATATTGTTTATATATTCTTTTTAAATATAGTTAATGTAGACCATGAGAGTGTATTTATTTATAATTTTACAGTTGCTATTTGTTTAGTATTACGGGGTACTCCGTACTATATACTAGCTAGAACACAAAATGTTTTCTTAGATTAAATCTAAACTAAAAAGATGTACTTTAGATTATTATGTACCTCATAAAATAAAATTAAAAGTCAAATTCATCTACATAAAATATAACAGGTGATAACTATAATACAATAAAATTTAAAGTACCGATCCGGGATAAACACTAGTTAATGTTTATACGGAGTAGTTTTGTATGTAATTTTTTTACGGATGATTTACGAAAGTATGGTTATTTTAAAACTTATTTACACTTTTGCGTCGGAATGAAACTTAATTACGGAATTACTGTCCACGTAGGCTCGGATAAGTTTTTTTATTTTAATATTTTTCAGAGTAAAACCTCTACCTCAAGTAGCGGTTTATGTACTCACTGCTACTTGAGGTAGCGGTTTTACCCTTTATAAATTGATTAGTTGTATCTTTACTTAGAGTACTAAAGACAAACCCCGCTACCTCAAGTACGTAGCGGTTTTAGACTATAACCGCTACTTAAGGTAGAGGTTTGCCTCTAAAGAAAAAAAATTATCCCAAATGTATCTCCAAGCATACGTAGACTGTATTTTTGTAAATAAGTTTCATTTCAATGCAAAACCGTAAATAAGTTTCTTAAAAGCTATATTTTTGTAAATCATCCATTTTTTACAACAGTGTAAAATATTTGTTTGTTGTTTTCATGTTATATGTAGTAATAATAGTAAAGAACATTAAAGAACAAAACGAGAATATATAATAGATTTTACGAGTAATTTTACACTAGAAAAAAATTTTGTTTTCCAATCAATTTTTTCCATTATTACTTTGTGTTCTTGACCTGTCGAGATTTTAGGGCATGTTTTAGATTTTTTTTGATTTTTTTTTTTTTTTTTTTTTTTGGTGAAGGAGAGGGGCAAGCCCTTAGAGAGTTAGGCCTTGTTTAGTTCACCTTATTTATCATATCAGATTAGAAAAAATAAGTTCAGATCAGATCATCGTTTTATGTGCAGTTTTTATCGCTAAATATCTTTAATTTCGTAATTAAAAAATTCTAAAAATCACATATTAATAAAATACACATTATTACGAATCTAACAAGACTCCACTTGATAATTTTTCCGTATAGATCATCGTATTTTTAAGGTCAAAGTTTAGTCAAATCTGACATTCAAATCAAATCATATCAGACCAGACCAGATCAGATAAGTCAAGATAAGCAAATATAAGGCGAACTAAACAGGGCCTTAATGTTCAATTGTTCATTTTATTATACTTATATTTACTTTTATTAAATTTTTGTGTTCTTCAAATTGAATTAGTATATGTTTTTGGTATTATATGTTTCTTTGTGAACGAAGAAAAAACACATTATTTTGTTTTTAATTTTTGTATAATCTATAGCTATGATTTGTATGCTAGCTTTATAGTATGATTCAATTCACATCATGCTTATGACTGCATAAAATAACTTCAAGTGGAATGTGAGTGATTGGTAAACAAACAAACATCCCAAAATCAAACTAGACACACTTTATTGTTTACGTCTCAAATTTTAGTAAAAATTCAACAACCAAACTAAAATGAGATTTGCTACTTCTATTATTTTAAAATTTTTAAGAGAGTGATATATTGTTTGAACAAAAATGCAAAATAAAGTCATTACTAATATTTTAGATTTTATTTTAAGAGAGTGATATACTTTAGTAAAAATTAAACAACCAAACCAATTTATTTTAAAATTTTCTAACATGAACTGATGCGACCTGATATGATCATATTGGATAATGGGCGACCTTTGAATTCATGTGCTCCGGTTGTAAACTTGCATATCATACTTTTTTTTTTGGGTTGGTAAGAAGAAGGGCCTTATAAGGGTCGATGCCGGAACCTCTCACAAGTCCTTTCGGCCTGGGTTAACGAGTTAAACATTTTAAAAGTGAGGAAAAAGGTAAGGAATCCCCCAACTCAAAGTGTCACTAATGGGATATAGACCAATCTTAACTTGATACTTGTATAGCATACTTATACTCTAATTTGTTCTCTATTCTTTCTTCTAATATACTACCTTTGTTTCTTTTTAGTTGACACATATTCCTTTTTAGGAAGTTTTTTTTAGTTGACACGTTTTGGGGTAAATTTTTTTTACCTTGCATTTACAAGCTACCCCACTTGCTTTTCCATTCTCTCTCACTCTCTCTCTTCTCCTTAATATATGTGCCTAAATCAAACGCGTCAACTAAATAGAAACGGAGAAAGTATTAAGAGGGCTTACTAATATTTTTTATCTTACCTCTATATTAAAAAAAATTATAATAATAATAAAATAAAATACTTCTTTTTTGACACAGAAAATAAAATACTTCTACAGTTCTACTACACTGCAAATGTGGGGTACAACGTATTGATTTAATATTTAAAAACAAAGTTAGTTTAAACAAGAAATAATTCACACATTTTGTATTTTTATTAAAGTCACGTCATAATTCTCCCTCTAAATGCGTGTAACACTCTGAGGTGCTGACAAATGTTGAGCATGTAACATTCCAAATTTCCAACTCTTCAAAAGTGGACACTGGACCCCACCCCACCATGTTGGGCTGCAATTTATGTCTTCTGAATTTATTACCTAAATATATGGGCTAGCCCATTGTTTTGCATACAAAGCCCATTGATACACTGTAACTTTACTTTAATTTGATACACTGTAACTCTACTTTGCTTCTTTATTATTCCAACTTTTTTTTTTTTTTGAGGAATTATTATTCCAACTTTATTTACGCTTTTTTTTAAATTTAAAAAAAAAACATCATTTATGCTATTCCTATCACCCCTTAAATATTGTCATATGTGATTTTAGATGATATATAAGAGTCTAAAACATGCCTTAAAGTGTACATGTACATCAAATGAGATATGCTATGACAATATTCATGGTTAAAGTTTTTAAAGTTTGACCCTCTATGGTGTAATCTAAAGGACATAAGTACTTATTATATATATATATATATATATATATATATATATATATATATATATATGCTGAAGTTAAAGTTTTGCAATAAGGATATAAATTGGAGAAAGAGTAATTAATAAAAATAAAGTATAGTGTGTGTCTAGGCTCACCGTCACATAAATATAAAGATTTTTTTTTTGTCTAAAAGGATAGCATGGATTAATTCATCACTGTTTTATCAAGACAAAAGGATAAGAAGTGTTACATTGATGAGGTGATATAGCTATATAAGTTATTAGACATTTTATATAAGTTTTGGAGCGTCTTGACGTGTGAAATTTAGATTTAAATTTGTTGACATTTCACATGCATTTATTTGTGAAATTTTCATATAATTATTGGACATTGGTGTTGTTTTGGATATTTATTTACCTTTTAATTAATTTATTTTTTTAAAAAAAAAAACATGTCAAAATTTAAATAAAAGCAATTGTACATCAAGCCAATAAAGCATACTTCACATACTTACGACTTTATAACATTTACTGTTAAACGCACTGAAAAAGATACACAACAATTTTAATTTTTTTTCAGTGCAGATTAATTTAATAGATAAAACAGACAAGCTAAGTAGCAATGTATCTTTGACTCGAGTCACTCAATCGAAGTCGTATAGAAAATGTGTAGAATAACTCTTAGATCGAGAGAAATATGTTATTCTTATTTAATTCACTAATCATTAACATTAAAGTTTATGTATATTGAATTTTAACCTTTTATATAACATGAGTACTGTATTAGGTTATTATCTTAAATATTCAATTGAATTATACCATAAAAATACACCATGACAATATTAAAGCAAAGCTCACTAAGAATAAGATGTTCTATATATACAGCTAAACTCACCATAGTTCATCACCTAACACTAACTTTATTAAGATCGAGAAGCAAAAGTTTATCTTGAATAAATTAATCAATTAGTTTATTATACTTTGAAATTAGCATCCAAATCTCACATATAAATCTTATTCCAAATACCAATTTAATTTAATCCTAATTATTGGTGCTTTAATTATTCTCGTGACATATACAAATTATAAAATCATTTCATAGGTACGTAATTAAATCTTGTCGATCGAAGACATTGCAAAAACTTAACATAAGATTGATCATTGTACAAAATTATTGCCAAAAAAGCTAATTTCTTTCCTTATTTAGCCATTAATAAGCAAGGGAACAAATTACTCCAAACTCTATATACATGTCCATAAGATGTAGCCTATTTTTTATTTTTTATTTATTATTTTTTTTTATTGAAATTATAAATACTAGGAATCAAGGATTGCACGTGCTTGTGTTGGTGGCTACCCTAACTCATTTACTCATGGGCTCACAGAATATTCCCAAGTAGTAATTTTTAATAAAGGTAAAATAAAGGTGATTGTTACACACGAGTCTAGGCCGTATCCGCAAACTAAGAGAGAGAGTCCAATTTACAAGTCTAAAAATGGTTTAATCCCAATATGGAAGTAGGAGGAGTGCCCCTTTAGTCTTATTAAGTACTGCACTCTCTTCATTTCTCAATGTGAGACTTAGGCCCTGTTTAGTTCACCTGATTTTAGCTGATCTGGTCTGGTCTAATCTAATCTTATCTTATCTTATCTTATATGATCTGATCTGAACTTATATTTTCTGATCTGATCTGATCTGAACTTATTTTTTCTGATCTGATCTAAACTGAACTTATTTTTTCTGATCTGATCTGATCTGAACTTATCTTTTCTGATCTGATCTGAACTTATTTTTTCTGATCTGAACTTATTTTAATTATTTCAATATTCTACTTTTATTTTAATCAATATTAATGTTTTTTTAAAAAAAACATATTAATGTTTTATTATTATTATTATTATTATTATTATTATTATTATTATTATTATTATTATTATTATTATTATTATTATTATTATTATTATTATTATTATTATTATTATTATTATTATTATTATTATTATTATTATTATTACTACTACTACTTCCTCCGTTCTATTAATATTGCAACAATGGACTTTTTGCACTATTCATCACTCTTGTTTGACCATATAATATGAGTTATATGTTAAGCAAAATATAGTCAAATGGGATCTTGTTGGATTTGTCTCATTTAATACTTTCACAATATCAACTTTTTATAATTTTTACTCTTACACAATTATAGATATTTAGCATATAAAATGTGTTTTGGGATGCGTAATTTCCTCCTTGTTGCAATATTAACAAAACGGAGGAAGTATTATTGTTAGGAAAATTATTATTATTATTATAAAATATTTTAGATCCCTTACAAATATTTTAAAAGAAACCTAAAAGTATTAATATTATCAGATAGTACAAGGTAATATACTTGTAATATTTGATAATTTTATTATTTACAATATCCAACATCATAAATGAATTTGTTTATAAGAAATAATTAAAATGGGATCCTAAAAAACCTAAATTGCAGATTAAATTTGTCATAGCTTTATAGGGAATTTTACAAATTTTTTGGTAATGTAAATGGTTGACTAAATTGAATTGAAAATTATCATTTCATATTTCAATATTCCGAACAACTATGGGTAACACCTCTATTTTCCTATTTAAAACAACATCTTAGTGTCATAATTTTCACACTCTAAATCAATCTCCTAAAATATTTTTCTATTCATTTGTTCAATAGGTTGTTTGTCTTTTATCTCCATCATAGGTAAATACTTCAACACTCTATGTCATTAATTTTATCATTTGTCTATTGTTTTTTTATAATGTAGGAAAATATACATTTATTTGATTTCATGAATTTTACATTTGACCTAATGCAAGTAATATCAATGAAAATGTAAAGCACAATTAATATTTTATCTTCAGTTCAATTCATTTATTTCAAAAGAATCCTTTTGATTATAATCCTGGTGCCAATTCAACATTAATGTCTATAATTTATGCATGAAATATTGATTCCAAAGTGCTCTTTATCATAGTGTAATGGCTGGTAGGGTAGCATGGTCTGAAGAATGTACGGAGATATTGTTGGACATATGCTTGGAGATGAAAGAATTTGGATATTTAAAGCTTAATTGGGATAGAATAGTGAGTACTTTGATCGTAAAATGTGGAAAGCAATTCAATATCAAACTAGTAACAAATCATTGGAATGATTTGAGATGTTTTGGACAATTTAAATCTCAATGGAAAATACTCACAATGATGCCAAATATAGACACTAAACATCAATTGGCGATTATGGTTGCTGCATTCACACTTCACAATTTTATTCGATTACATGAGTTGGATATACCCATTGATAGTGGTATAGAAATCGAACCAAGAGCAGATTATGATTTGTTTAACGAGAATCCTAAGGCTATAATGAACGAAGTACAACTTCTTATGATGAAAATTATATTTGTAAACGTTTATAATTTGGAGCTTATAATGAAAATTTAATCATTATCGTTTATTGTTTGAACAACAACAACAATAATAATAATAGTAATAATAATAATTATAATAATAGTAATAATAATTATAATAATAGTAATAATAATATTAATAATAATAATAATAATAATAATAATAATAATAATAATAATAATAATAATAATAATAATAATAATAATAATAATAATAATAATAATAATAATAATAATAATAATAATAATAATAATAATAATAATAATAATAATAATAAGTATGAGGCTCAGCGGGTTGTGGCTGATGCAGCTCAGCGGAAGCGGGATAAGTATGAGGCTCGTTGTCAGGCGATTGGATATGGGTTCATTCCCTTCTCCTTTTCTTCATTTGGTGAATTAGAGAAGGAGGCTATTGCGTTGCTTAAGCGAATTCAGAGGTTCTCGACGACGCAAGACATTGGAGCACGTGCTGCAGCTCATATTTTTACTAGGGTAGACTTTGCTATAGCTAGAGGAGTGGGGGCCCAGATTGTATCTCGGCTTCCCACTAATTTATTGTAGGTTGTATGACTTTTTGTTTTTGAGATATAATAATAATAATAATAATAATAATAATAATAATAATAATAATAATAATAATAATAATAATAATAATAATAATATGTATTTAATTTGAACTTAACTGATCTGATCTGAACTTATTTTTTCTGATATGATCTGATCTGAACTTATTTTTTTTGATCTGATCTGATCTGAACTTATTTTTCCTGATCTGATCTGATCTGAACTTATTTTTTCTGATCTGATCTGATCTGAACTTATTTTTTCTGAAATAAGTAAAAATCAGGTGAACTAAACAAGGCCTTACATATGTTATTTGGTAGGATATACTTCAACAATGACATTTAATAATAATTATAATTATAAAAAAAAAAAAAAAAAAAAACCAAATCCTATGATAGTTTAAAACTGTAAGTAAATAAATAAACTAAACTGATTGCCTTCAAAAAAAAAAAAAAAAAAAAAAAAACTGATTAAGAAATATTTTATATACGACAATATAAGAGTTGATAAGTTTTTAAAATACTTTGTTTATATCCATCTCTACTAACCTATACTAAAAGCAAATTCTTCAACACTTGTCATTACCTTTGTTCCATTTTTTTTTTTTAATAATACAACTTTTTGATTATTTTATAATAATACAATCTTTAGGGGAGGTTCATTTTAAACAAGATTAAATCGAATTTTCGGTGAGTTTTGAGGTGGGCGAAGGATAGGTGATATTACACCCTTCCCCGTCCCCACCACCAAAAACCCATCCCTTCTCTTTCTTAACCTCAAAGTCCACCGAAAATTTGATTTTATCTTGTTTAAAATGAACACCTTCTAAATGTTGTATTATTACAAAATAATCCAAAGGTTGTATTATTAAAAAAGAATGAGCCAAAAGTTGTATTATTTTTAGCAATTTTTCCTTCCCCCCCCCCTCTTTTTCCCAAAATAATTTTCAAAAGAAGATAGTAATGCCTTTGTTCATTTGAGTTGAATTGAATTAAATTAATTTGAAATGATCTGAATTGAATTGAAATTGACTGCAGAGAAATTCAAAAGAATATGACCTAATTAATTAATTGTACGAGATGTTCAATAAAATAAGATAAGTAATGGAAAATCTAACAACTATTCTAGTTCTAAAAATCTCATAACCATATGATATGATCAACATAGAAAGGGAACAAAATTGTAGAGCGACTATATAGGTGTGCTTCAAGCTACTTAAGTTGAGTTGATTTAGGGCGTGTTCGGCGCTAGCGTTTGAGTAGCTTTTAGGTTGCTTTCAGTGGTTTGACTTGGTCAAATCACTACTTAACAAAAAATATAAGTGTTTGGCAAAGTAGCTGTTGAAAAATTAGAGGTAGCTTTTAAAATTAAAGGTAGCTGTTGAAAATTTAATCTATAGTATTGAATATAAAATAATGATTTTTAAATGTAACAAGTAGTCAACCGCTACTTTACCGAACACTCATACCGAAAGTGTCTATCTTCACAGTTAACAGCTTGTTGACAACTAAAAGCTACCTACACAGCTAACAACTACCTTCACAGCTATATTTTACCGAACACACCCTTAATTTTTCTCTTTAAAATTGGAAATTGTGGGACGTTTCTTAAAATAAGACATCCTAAGCATCATTCTACCATTGGTTTCTACTTAATTTCTTATTAAAGGTCCAAGGATTTAAACTTGTGACCAGTCGAATATCATATACAACCCTTAGTTTTATCCTTAGATTAATATCTTGTTAATTCCTCAATGTGTACCAATAGGATTATTTAATGTGTAGTCTATTTGACCAGTTAGCAATAAATGAGAATTAAGTTTAATTATGCCCCAAAATGTCTGCCCACTATCCTTTTATAAATTGGAAAATTGGCAAAAATAATAATAAATCTCGATAATAAAATATATGGTGTACGGAATAAATATTTGTGATGGGAACATAAAGATCTGATATCAGCTTTTCTGAGTTGGCTATTCATGGGCGTGAATATAAACGTTGGTGGTCCACTAAATTAATTGAATTTAACACTTAAACAGTACTGTACTTTACTATTTTTAGGCTTTATTTTGTTTCACCAAAGTCATTAAAATTAGGAAATTTTGTACTATTTGCCGATAACTTAACTTAGGAATCTGCCAAAATTGTATTATTACTACTAAAAGTAGTAAAATGCTCTAGTTGCCTTTTTTGGGATGAACTTAAACAATGAACCATCATTTTAAAAATAATTTTAAATAATTTTATTTCTCTTTCTATCGGTTTTCTCCCCATTCTCGATCCTCCCTCCTCACTGACTACCATTATGTCTTTTTTATTATTCGCTAATTACAATTTTATTTGTTGAAAGAAAAAGACGATAGTCTGTATATATATCTCGAGAGGAAGAGAGGGAAAAGGGAAAGTAACGGTCAAAAGTAAGAGAGAAAATTTGTTAGGAACAGTGAAAAACACCAAAAGAGTTCATAATGATAGTAAAATTGTTAGTAGAAAAAACTATCCATTAAGTTATGTTTGTTGACAAAAGTAATATTTTGGTTGCTATAAACTTATAATTATTATAGGTGTAGTGGTGTTAGTTGTTATCACAAGAGGTCTTTAATGTTTTTTTATTTTTATTTTATTTTTAATTTTTTTTTGACAAAAGAGAGGTCTTTAATGTTGTGTTAAAGTGGTTGATGGACATAATAGTGTGATGATCAATGACAAGGCAATTAATTCAACTAATGAGATTTTAGAGATGAAGTTGGAAAGAATCAACAAAAAATGACAAAAGAGGTTTGAGTTGAGTTCGATTTTTATTACTATATGTAAGAAGTATCCAGTTCATATTGAAGTGAAGATAAAAGATAATACGAAGAACACATATAAACGCAGCCAAGGGCACCCTCCTGCTATGCCCTCCCTCCGACCTCCAACTTAGCCACATTGGTTGTAATGCTAAGCCTGCTAATTTCGAAGTCAAGCCACCATGTGCCACTCTCCTGCTTTTTCCCTTGATCGCGATAGGGGGTTTCGAACAAAGGGAGAATGACATTCTCAAAGGCTTCTTAACAGTCCTACTTGGTAGGGTGGGAGCTTTATAAGCAAGCATTCCTCTTCTAAGATTAATCTCAGGCACTCAAAACAAGGTCCTCGAAACGTCTAGCCTTGATGGCACTCTCAAGTCTCACCATTCCCCGTAGACAAAGAAACACAACATAGCCAGACTCGATAGCTCACACCGAAATTGTCCAACCTCAACCTCCCTCAATCAATGCCAAATTCCTTGCCATCTACCTACCTGAAATGAACCTTCTGCTTAACAAGCTCAAATATAAGTCTACCTGCAATGGGACGAAGGAAGCCACACCGTTCTCCGCCTCTTTATCTACTTTTGTGGCACCTCAAGTGCCTTGCAATGTCCCCTTCTTCCTCAAAAAGGACATTCATAGCCCTTACAACAAAGTAGTAGTCTACATCAACACCACCTTCTTCCATCTCACGGTACTCTGAAACTACACTTTGAAGCCAACTGGTCTTCACATCAAACCCTAACCCTGCCACAATTATCTCACCATGAACCCCGATAGCATACTCATCAGCAACCTTGTGTACACGAAAGGCTACATTTGGGTTAAAATTCCGCTGCTTCAAGCAGCAAGTTCTATTACATTAGACAACAGCTCATCATCTGCTTCCCGTATCATCTTCTGCTATCGGCTTTGTCTTCAATTTTGTCTGTCTTCATGGTTGTCCTTGATCGTAATTTGTTTGAGAAATTTTTTTGGAATAGGAAGTTAATTTCTGAACATTGTAGAACACGCTGAGATTTTTCTTCAGTTACTTTACTGGCCATCATATTTACTGGGCCAATTAACCAAACTTTTCAAACAAGTACATGATTTAGCATCTAGGTGATGGTAATATTGAGAATTTTAAGGGTAATAATTAATAAAAACAAAAGAGGTCCTAATCTGTCCTATATATGGTTCATTTGATGTACTTAGATGTACTTCTATTTAACTAAAAAATTGATATCCTATTGACCCCTAAATTCATTACAGAAAGAAGAGTAGAGGGGAGTAGATAAAGAATTAAACATGACAGATGAAACTAGATCAAAGATGCAATAAAAAAATCAGTAACAAAATGACTGCACATTACATTTGCCTAGTAGCCTCAAAAACAACATTACATAGACACCAGCACTAGAACATTTACAACAGCCACCAATACAAATCTGTGTGATTCGACATTTCTTGCCAAAATCTATGACCTAATCTTTACAACTCTTCAGGAGAACATTGTATGAACTGCTAGTGAGGGTATCCTCAGTCTTCAGAAGGGCATTAAGCCGAGCAACAACACCCTGCCTTACTTCATATTAACATAAACCTATACCTTCACAACACTGGACATGCACCAATAGCTACACAAACAATATGCACCAAATTTACTTTAACGATAGTCCTGTCCACCAGACCACTTCAGCGATGAACAGGAACATAAACCTCTTTCAAACACTCTAAAACTTAGACAAAAGAGAAGCAACAACTACAACGTTTTAGCACACAAATAGTCATTTACTCATTGGTTAAAATGCATCCTAAAATACAACGGGTACAAAATGTGAGACTTCTCTGATAAATGTAAGTTTCCAACAACATTTCAAACCCTAGTTCTAGTCATGCAAATACCAATGCCCACACATTAAAAAAAAACTACAATAATAGTTGTGAGGTAACATTTACACTGGTCAACTGTGTACCTGCAGTTCATCAAGCCCCATAGCTAACATATAAAACTAACAGAGAACTCCTCCATACACGGGTTTCAGGAGTGATGTTCTGATTAAACTACTCCAATGACGCTATTTCATTGTCAAAAAAAAAAAAAAAAAGCAACCCCAGTAGGAAGAGTAACAAGAAAAGGGGTAAAGGTACCCTAGCAGATGCACTAGTGCACTACACATTCCTCACTGTTTAAAGAATACAGAATTTAGACACTCTGTATAACAAATAATACATCCACACATGATTACAAGGTTCTCTGGCTAATAATAAATCATGGCTTATATGGCATAGGTTGATTTGATCTTCGGAAGACAAATTTTTCTATTTACAGAAGTCCAATGTATATGGTGTAGCACAGAGTGTAGAATAACAAAGCAGAGCACGAAAAAGACGGTAAATCTGCAGCAGCACAAATGGCATGGTTTACCCTAGACAGAGTAATAAATAGTTCTGTAGTTACTATTAGCTCACAAGTATTGGCCAAACCCAGTCAGATTTACACCTAGAGTTCAACAACCTGGAGACATCTTTGATTATCTTGTGGAAAGAAATAATGAATGGAATGAAATATGGAAGAAGCGCAAAATGTAGATGCACTTTGGGATAAGCTCAACACAAGAGCCCAATAAAGTATCAGGCAGACCAGTAAAAGGCATTTTATCAAATAACCCAAACCTATAATCATCTTTAGCTAGAGGATACTCAGAGAAAGTTTTGCCACAAAACCTGTATTAAAAGCTAAAACTCTGGGTCGAGAGGAGGGGGAAGGGTTAATGCACATAAAGCAAGCCAGAGGTTGATTGAAAACATAGAATTACAGAAATACATAAGACAAGTCATCAGTGACAGACAGCTCTTTTTTTTTTATTATTATTATTTTTTTTTTATTTTTTTTTTTACGTGAGTCTCAATGACAGACAGCTTCACTCTAAAAGCTTCAAACCACAGAGCCAATTACTAACAACTTCCCAGAAAAATATCAGAAAAGAAAATTGACAGCTTAAACTTAGCACTAAACATTAAAGACTTAGAGATACCTACGGAGTTAAAACTTGCCTTTATGGGATGCACATGCACTGCTAATTTGAGAAATACAGTCCGTTGGATTATCTCTTGTTGGGCAAATACATTGCAGAAGACTGCAATGCACCCACTCCCTCCTCCTGTGACTCTCACCTACAGCAGACGCCAGAGGGGAGCAGCAAACACAAACACAGACCATCAACAACAACTTATGGCAGCAACAAGTAGAGCAGGGGACCGTTGAGCAACAGAGCAGACCAGCTACTTTATGTGTTTGTTTGTAATGTTCTTAAGTAGAAAGAAGACAAGGAGAGTACTTGTAACAATTAAGGCATTGTTGCCATTTTTAGCTTAATAGTAGTAGTATAAATAGTTGTTGTCTAGGAAGAGAGAGGGCATCCAGAAAATTGTAGTGTGAACTTGAGAGTGATGACCTAAAGCCATTAACGCTATTTCGCAAGCTTTAAGCTTTATTTCCTATAATCAAATACTATTACAACCATTCGACCTATATTTCTTTGTGTGGAGATACGCTGTCCGTTGCAAAGACATTCATAATAAACTAACAATCAACAACTTCTATGACTAAAGTCCCTATTGGTTTTAATTCCAAGAATTCACAACTGCACACCCCCCCTCCTCAAAATCAATGAAACAAGTAAATTAAGAAAAAGTTTACAACAACCAAAAAAAAAAAAAAAAAAAAAAACTTAATTTCACATCTAAAGCACTTAATCTCAAAAATACAACTTCTAAACCTTTCTGACATATAATGGCTAAGAGTCGCCCTCCTGCGTCAACAACTACCTACAACTACCTGCACATGAATTGAGACATGACAATGTCCTGTAATACACTCGTCACATGAGACAAGCTAGTTAAGTATTGATGAATTACAGAAATAAGCAAAGAGGAGAAATAAAAGCAGAAGTCAATGAATGCAAATTAAAAAAATAATAATAATAAAATAGATTAAAAAGAGAATTGATTCAAAAGTAGAAAATGTAGTAAAACAGGACAATAGAGATTCAACATCAGCCTCAGTAAAACATCCATAATAATTTTCAAAGTTACATAAACTTTGTAAAAAAAAGTACTCAATGTCATCCCTGGAGCTTTTAAGACAAAATATACCTTAAAATATTACAGTGTTTAAAAAGGAACACAGGTAAAAAGAAAAAGAAGAAATGAAAACCAGCAACACTATTTGTTCGTTCAAAGACAACAGCCTTTCTAGAAGAGAAACAGAAAGTTGATAAGAAATCATATAAAGATCTTGTTTGCATCTTCAAACTTGGGAAGAATCACCACGCGAGTATTAAAAGACTGATGCACCTAATAGAGATCTGCACAATGAATAAGTAAAACATAAAAACAACTTCTGGAAATTCAAAATTTTGTGGGGTAGAATCGTTAACAGACCAGGTCCATTGCTTAAAATCGCCTCTAAATTCATGTACAAACATCAGTTATTTACATTAAAACCATATTTTAGAAGACAGTTGCCTGAAAAAGGCATTTACTTGAACAAGAAAATTTGTAAGGGGGGCAGTAGTTTGAAATTTTAACAAATACTAAAATATGGAAATTTTTTATTTGATATATCAAGCTCAACTAGTATGGGTTATTAGAAAACATTTTTTTGATAAATGAAAGTACAAAGAACTATATGAAGCACTGCACAAATTCATAGCCTTTGAAGTGATGAACTGACGACTTCAGATGTGCTTCACAAAGCATTTAATTTAACAGCTTAAAACAGTCACAAATAGAACCCTAAGGCAAATTATAGCATAATAACTCACATAAATGTTTCAAAGACACCAAATCAGGTCTCCGCGTAACAGCTGCCAAACCCCAAACACAGGTATATGCAATCAGAATCAAACAATCTCTTGCCTCAGACCAATAAGATGGCACGATTACAGCCCAAATATCAAGTTTATATGTTATATACAGAATTGTGATCATTTGTGTTGTTTGCTGAATTTGCTATTAAACCAACTAATTCAAACTAAAGAATACAGACACTACACAGATATGCCATAACACCTTCAAACATAAGCAAACAACAACAATGATTGTTCAAAAAGATGTAGACAAACAATGCTGCATGAGAGTACACAATCTACACTCCATAAAATTTGAGGAACAGAGGTATGCCTAACAAGGGCTAACTCAATGTTAATCATGCTCACAGCAAAGTGTAAATGCAAAAACTTGAGGATGAATTGAAGTGTATCAAATACCAATGAAACTGATACATACTGCTCTGAGTTAAAATTCACACGCAATTGGCTACCTAGAGTGCTAAAACTATTCAAAACAAATCTTGACATCACGTTATTGAATGCAAAACCCAAGAATAATCAAAGATTCAAGACCTCATAGAAACTAGAAGTTTAAAGTTTAAAGGAGATGGTATACCTGTAACTATTCAAGCATAACTCAATGGCCACCATACGGTGCAACACCACCCATATGGCCATGCTGCGATCTCCCACCAGCTCCTCCTTGCCCCAGCTGCTGATTTGGATAAGCGCTCTGCAATCCCCCTTGATTCCCATAACCACCCAAAACACTAGGATTTACTCCAACATTCTGAGCTCCATACCCACCATGAACCGCACCAGGAGCACCCCCCATCCCACCACCTAGTGTCCCAAGCAAGTTATTCAGCCCTAACCCCGCCCCCTGCGAAGCCAAAAGAGCTGTCAAAGCTTGTCCTAATGCTGGATTCAATCCGGGCGCAGCAGCAGCTGGCCCCTGATTATACCCAACACCACCAACCGATTGTCCCATCAACCCAGCCCCAGTAGCCGGAGGTCCACCAATTGCCCCTGCCAAATTCGGGTTATCCACCCTTCCTCCAAAATGCTTCCCTCTAGGCTGATGATGTCCCATCTGCTGCTTCCCTGGCTTCGGCCCATCAATCGCCTGCTGACAATGCAACACATGCCCCTCAAAATGCTTGTGAGGCTCCTCCAAAGCCTTCTTAGCACTCTCAACACTCCTATACACGAACAAACAAAACCCTTTCGGCTTCCCCGTCTGTTTATCTAACCCTAAAGGCCCTTCCTCAATCTCCCCAAACTTGGCAAAATACGCAGTCAGCTTCTGCGGATCAATATCAGCAGACACATTACTCACATAAATCTTCCTCTGTGTATACTCCGACATCGGCTGCTGCGGCTGCACCACTGCAGCAGCCGTAGTCGTAGGTACCGGCCCCACTGCCGCCAGCTGACACGCCGTCATCCTCCCGCCAATCCTCTTCTGCGGCATCTCAAGCGCCTTTCGTGCCCCGCTCCTCGACTTAAACAATATAAACCCGTACCCTTTCGACTTCCCGGAGATCTTATCGGTGACCGCCTTACAATCCTCGATATCGCCGTACTGCGAAAACGCACTCCTCAGCGTATCCGCCGTCGTATCCCACCCCAATCCATGAACAAAGATCTTCCGATGAACGGTATCTTCATCCGCAACCTTACGAATACGAGACGCCACATCGGGGTGAGCTTCCGCAGCTTCCCGGAGTATCATCATCAACTGTTCCTTCGTAAAAGGTTCTAGAAGCATCGGAATCGGCTCATCATCAGCTGAATTCGTCGTATCACCTTGAATCGCCTTCGATTGTTCATCTTCCTCTTCTTCTTCACCTTCCTCTTCTTCCTCCTCTTCTTCTTCCTCTTCTTCCACCTCTTCTTCCTCGAATTCCGCTTCTTCTACTTCTTCTTCCTCCTCCTCTTCCTCTTCAACAGGCTTCGATTGTTCCTCTACTTGCTGCGGTTGTTGTTCTTCTACCTTGGGTGTTTCTTCCTTCGCTGGTGCTTCTTCCTCGATTTGCTCCTTCTTCTGCTGCTTCTTCTGCGGCGTAGAAGTTGCAGCTTCGGCTGATTTAGCTGCGAGCTTTCGCTTCTTCGCCATTGATGATGGATAAAATTAGGGTTTAGAGTGGGTGGAGGAGAGAGATTGGGGATTTAATTAGGGTTTTCAAAGGAGATGACAGAAGCAAAGGATCCCCTTTTTGTAGGTGAAGGAGTCAGATTTCAGATTAATAAATCTGCGATGTCTGGATTCTTATTGGGGAGACCATGTTGGGCTTTTCTATTGTTTGCTTCGTACTTATAACTGGGCTTTGTTCTTGAAATCAAATCACGGTTTTGGATTAGGTCGGGTGAAATCGGTTCAGATTATTATGTAATTATATGGGGGTTAATGTAACGATTCATATAGAAACCTCAAAAAGACTTTGGTCGGGTTCGTATTAGGTCTATTTAATTTGATTCATATCAAATAATGGCTATGCAAGGTTAATATATTCATGTGAATTGAATGCATACTTTGTTTTTCGGGATTTGTTCTCACTGTCAAATCTAGACTATGATTAGTTTCGAATTAAGCATAATCAGTCGGAGTCACAAATAGTGTTTTGTGCAAGATTAGCGTATCCATCTGAATTTTCAACTACAGAGTATTATCAAATTGCGGTTGAATCAGGGTCTCTTTTTAACCACGCTAGTCTTGTTCATTGACTCAACTAAATATTTTCATGTTATTGAAGTGGTTTTGAAAATTATTGAAGTTGTTATGACATTTATTAGCTTGATAGAATTTGAGAGATTTTGTTAAAGTCATAATATTAACGTTAAGTTTATCATAATACTCTTGAATTATTAGAAATTGAGTTCACTTACATAAATGCTAAAATGTTAGGACGGCTAACTGGACTAATAGAGAATACAAATGAGATGTGAGGGAAAGTGTTTGATAATTTATTTATTTATTTTGGAAAGAAGATGAGAGGGAAATTTATTGTGTGATGAAGTGGTTAGGAAATTGGTTCGCGTTTGTAATTACATACAATATTACAAACACAATATTTGTTTTATAAATGTTTAAAGCAATTATATTGTAGCAATATTCAACCCTTTCAAATGTGTGGTTGTTAATATGATTTTCTTTTGATGATATTTATATGTGTTGTATAATTTTGTTATTTGCAATACTTCAATTAATAATAAACGGATCATAACATATTGAAAATTCCTTGTTAAAATGACTTAATATTCATTTTATAATTTTTCTCACAATGATGTATAAAACATTATATGGAGTAATATAATACTCCCAAGTAAAAATAATTTGGTTACGCCTGAACCTAAAGGCCTATTCTCTTCAGCTTAATTTCAGTTTAGTTCAGTTCTAATTTCTTTCTCTCTTAAAAAATTCATTTTAGTTTAGTTCAGCTCGAATCACTTCAGTTTCAATAATTTTAGTTCAGCTCACTAAATCAGAACAGACTGTAAAACTTAATATTCATCTTAAAAAATCTTAGACCATAGCCAAAAGATAGCGTGGCATCTCCTAGAAGAATGGTTGTACAAGTAGATGGTTGGCAAAGATGGTGCAATGAGCGAGGCCGTTATAAAATCAAAACCCCACAAAACAAGTCGCATTCAAGTGTTAGCCTCACACTTTCTTCCCTCTTCTTCTTCAATGGCTTCCGAGAAGGAAGCTGCTCTCGCTGCTGCTTCTACTCCCCTCGATTCTCCCACCATGTAACTTCCTTCTCCTTTACTTCTCACTCTTGTAAATTTTTCAATTCATTTTCTCATTTTTTAATCAAGTTTTATTGTGTTAAGATTGATGCACAATACCCTAATTTTGCCCTATTGTTTAGTGGAATTATGGATTGATTTGGGGTGATTTGTAAGATTGGTTAAGTTTGTTAGGATTAGGGTTTTCCTGTGTGAATTGGGGTTTTTGAGTTTTGATTGTTGTTGCTTTTGATCATTCTGTTGATATATAAAGAACTAGTAATAACAAGAATTGAAAATAACTCTAGCTGATTGTTATAAGAATTTTGTCATTTTAATCAATGATGAATGTTAAATTTAACACCTTTTCAATGTTGGGTTGACTTTATGGAGTATTTGGAAGAAATGAATGCAATTGTATATATATGTAGCATTGTAGCCTTAAAAATATGAATGTTAACATAATTCGCATTTGCATTTATTCATCTTTGTATTGGTTGAGTTTAAAAGCTATGATATTTGGAAGAAATGAATGCAATTGTATATATATGTAGCATTGTAGCCTTAAAAATATGAATGTTAACATGATTTCGCATTTGCATTTTTTCATCTTTGTATTGGTTGAGTTTAAAAGCTATGATATTTGTTTGATGATGTAGATTTGACAAGATTATCAGCAAGGAAATTCCTGCCAATATTGTGTTTGAGGACGAACAGGTACTGATATTACGAATCAAAAAGTGTTGTAATGAATCATCCAATGTGATCATGCCATTTATCTTATTCATTGTTTATATTTGTGTTTATTAGCATTGGTTGTTGGAATTTTGACATTATTCTTGTTGGTTTTCTTAAATGACCATGTTTTAACTTGTAATTCATAAACTGCAAAACTCATATTAAACTTAAGATGTATTTTAGGCCCCTTCATTGGAGTTCCATTTACTGTCATCATCATATTGTTCTTTGATTTAATTATGTGGATCCTTTTTCCAAAATTGATTTTGCCTTTCCCTCATTATGTTCTAATATGCATTTATGTCCCAATTGAATCTTTATGCTTGTGTCAAAGTTGGTTCTTTAAGTCCCGCATGGGTCAAGGCGTATTTCATTGCGATTAACAACATTCATTTTGTTTGAGCTTAGTGAGGATCTCATTTCCATTAGTGTGATATTTTATTCTTTCATTTTATATCTTTAGTTTTGGCTGTAAGATATGTGCTAGGTAGTGTGATGTTTATAATTGTTTCCTACAATTCACCCACTTAATTGTTTTTAACCTTCAATTTGCTATCATGTAGGTTATTGCTTTTAGGGACATAAACCCACAAGCTCCGGTTCACATTGTTCTCATTCCCAAGGTTAAGGATGGGTTAAGTGGACTCTCCAAGGTACTTATTACTTCGTCATTCCACATTGTACTGCTGTTCAATGTATCTATCTTATCTGTATGCTAGATACTTGCTTTGTTTCCAATGGAGTGAACAGATTTATAGGTTTTATTATATTGTCCTTGTGTCTTGTGCTTGTAATGTATCGATGCTTCTTTCCAACAGCATCTATAGAGTTCCTAATTTTGCTATGGCCATGTGATCAGATATTTCCTTGTTTTTTGTGATTGAAGGTTGGTAGTATAATAACTATGTGCACAGTCAATTAGTTATGCCGAGAGCTGAGTTGCCGCGGCTTAACACATTTTAATGCACATTGGTGACTCATGAGTTTTGATTTTCCATTGAGTCCTAGCCTAAACCTCTTAACTTGACTGGAGTGTTTTTTGTAGGAGACATCTGAGAAAGAGAAACTATTAAGAGAGAGATGCATATAGTAGTCTCTCCAAATATTTGAGAGTTTTTCTCAGTGTAATTGTGTAAAGAATTCCAATTTGGTTCCGTTTATCTTATGTTCTCTTGCTAAGATACATACAAGTATAAAAGAGGAAGGCAGTATTAAGAAAAGGAGGCTTTTGGGGAAATATGGAGTTCCAGAGTGCCACATATCTTGTGGAACCTTTCTTATGTACCTACCTGGTTAGACATGGAAAGATGTGTGAACAGGTCAACTTAAGGTGTGCTTGATCATATTAATGGGGAATTAATCATCTTGCTAACCCATGTTGCTTATTATTTCACAACTATCGAAATATATCTGTATGGTGGTATGACCATATGCTTTTAATACAAATGTAATGGTTTATGTATGAAACATGGTCCAGCAGATGTTATGATGTGGACTTATTGCATTGATTAGTAGACATTAGGATGAGTGAAAACACAGTTTATATTAGATTTTTCCGCAATATAAACAGGCTGTCCTGATAATTTATCTGTGTATAGGCTGAGGAAAGGCACTGCGAAATTCTTGGCCGCCTTCTTTACACAGCAAAGCTTGTAGCAAAGCAGGAAGGACTTGACGATGGCTTCAGGATAGTGATTAATGATGGTCCAAAAGGATGTAAGTTAAGCTTAGCACATAAACTCTACATTTCAACTTAATTTCAGCTCTAACAAGCTTTAATGCTTTGTTCATCAGGTCAATCTGTTTATCACATCCACGTGCACCTACTTGGAGGACGTCAAATGAACTGGCCCCCTGGCTAAGACACAGATTTGTAATATCAGTAGAAGCAGGAGACTCGTTATCTGGCTGTCCTTTTTCTACGAAGTACATGTCAACAGAAACTAAATAATGCTGTTGGGTTATCGACTTGACATTTCCTTGTGTTTTATGTACTTGACTAGTATAATCAGAATTATGATCATGAACATGAACATGAACTTGAACTAGGCTTTGTGAAATTGTGACAATGGTGTGTTTTTCCCTTGTCAAAGACGCACAAATACTCAATGATTTTGAACATGGTCAGGGAGCACTTTTGCCCCTCTTCTGAATTGTATGATCGAACGTCAAGTCTTTGATATTGGCAATGTGGACATTGCTTAGCACACCTTTCTTCTCCCCTACACACCTCCACTTGCTTGGATGAAGTATTAATACCAAATCTAGGGCATGAGGTACTTGTGGGAGTGCCTATCACTTGAGTCACCTGGTTACTACCCCACTACCTTTGTCATTGAAAAGTAAAAAAGTGCATGAATTGGATAATTTAAGACACTAATTCTATTTTGCAAATAAGAATTTACAATAAAATTTATTTTGACCACAATATTTTGTCAAAATCTAAAAACTATTAATTCGGATCTTGTCAAATGCGTTTCAAAACATCAAGTATCAAAAAAATGCTGTTAGCTTGGTGTAAAGCTAATTTGATTGGAAAAAAACTTGTTAAAATAAAACAAATTAGAATAAATAAAATGAAATTTATCAACGTAAATTAAGGATGTGTGGTCCATATAAATGGTAAGCTATTAGCTAGCCATTGAAGCTAAAATGACAATTAGCTTAAAAACTTATGTGACATGACAACCTAATTTGACAATTAACTTGCTTTTGGAGTTGCTCTTAGTACAGAGTATCAAGATATTATCTCAAGCTTAACATTTTATATTATTGGAGTTGTTCCTAATACCTAATTTGTTCGTCTAATATTAAATACAACCTTGGATTATTTTTAGTTGCAACTTTGAAGTATTTACCGGGTCTATTCTAGTCTTTATATTTTTTGTGAGAGACAAAATATTTCAAAATTGCAAGTAAAAAAAATCGGAGGTAGTGTAGTACTTAAGTCTAGAAACGAGTATTAACAAATTTAGAAAATTCTTGGTGTGTATGAACCGGTGACACCCCTTGAATATACACGGTTTACAGTTATCACTGACCTCTCTCAAGTCTCAACTCATCATCTATTCATCTGTTCTTCACAAAACGTTTTCCCAGGTACACCATTACTCCTGTCAAAACTATTGCAATTAGTTTCTTAACTTAGTTTTTGCTAACGCTAAGCTGTAAAATCAATTGCTATAAAACCAATTCATGATTTTGTCAATTCAGAAAAAAAAAACATGTTTAACTTAGCTCAGTTTAACGAAAGAATGTAATCACGAATTGGGTATTTCTTATTTTCCCCAAAAATTCGATCTTTTCATTGATTTTTCACATTTTTATATTGGGTTGTTGATAATGCAGAAAACAATGTCAGTAATTCTATCTCCAATGCGATTATGTCGAAATCCCATTAAAGCCCGGTTGTTTTCCGGTCATTTTGGGCCCCAATTGAACCGGAGTTTGACTCGGTTAGTGAGTGGTCAAGGTCTGAGTTTAACTCGGATGATAGCTTCACAATCAACATCATCACCAAACCCTTCAGTTAGTTCAGAAAAGGAAGCTGCTTTGGCTGCTGCTTCAACTCCCTCTAATTCTCCTACTATGTAAACTCTCTCTATCTTTCTATCTTTCCTTGAGTTGGTGATAATTTATATGAAATGTTGATAACGTAGTCGGGATTTGATCTCAGGTCTTGGTTTCGATTCTTTCGAAACTTTAATTAATGAAGCTAGTTGACATCCTCAATATGGGGTTGTAGTGGCACAAGCTTGGAAATGTGACAACGTGTTGACATTAATGATGGACAAACATAAAATTAGTATGGTCTTTTGTGATTTATGGGACATATATAAGGCAATTATGTGCTTGAATTTAAGTAGTTATGAATCTTATGATATGCGAATGGGGCTTGGGGACTGATAGATTCCTTGGTAATGATAAACATGCATGTTTGTCTATTTGATGGCTGATGTTGGTTGCTGTTTAGTTGAATACATACCAATTTTTAAGGTGTTAAGAAGGAAGAATGAGAATTGATAGTAGAGAATGTGATAGTAGGAAAGCTTTAGTTAACCAGCATATCATTTCACTCAAGAGCGTTTGGAATCACTTTGGATAAATTTTGGAGTTGCGCCTCCCTGTATGATTCTGTGAAGGCTTGAATGAATGTATTGTTTTGTTTTTTAGAAATTTGGGGCATATGATTCCTTAAATTCCTTGTGATGAGTGGGAATATCTAGAAGGCAGAGCTTCTCAGATCTCCATGTCGAGGGCTAGAATTCATGACACGGGCTTTTCAATTTTCATTTATGTGAGAATGGAAGGATAAAAACTGTAGCTTCTTGTTTGTTTGTTTGGGTTATTTAAGGCTTACTGATTTTTGTCCCTGTGCAGATTTGACAAGATTATTAACAAGGAAATTCCAGCAAATGTGGTTTATGAGGATGAGAAGGTTCTGATTGCTACTGACTTTTATCCTTCATACGTGTTTTTCTTAGCTACCAGTGCAATATAATCATAGGTCAGACTCATTGAATTTATGGGACAGTTTGCTTGTTGGTTTTTCTAGTCAGTCACATTGTGATACACATCTTGAAGTTTTAGTCTACGGTTATCTGAGGTGCTTAGGGGTTGTTATAATTGTTAAAGGTGCATATATACCCATCTGATTAGCTTTCCCGTAGTGATTATTCACTTTCTGAAAAGCTTTCGTGCCTGTGTTTGTCCTCTCCTACCATTTAATGAGGTCCGTTTTACTCACCTAATCTTGACAATTCTTTCGACCTTAATTTGGACGTGGAAGACATAGGCTGAAACGCTGAATAATTATTCATTCGTTGAGCTAGAAATGGCCTTGTTTTTTGTTTTTAGGAGGGATTTTTTCTCATAATAGAAATTTGGTTTCTGAATCATCATTATTATTATTAAATTAAAGAAACTTCTGGCTCCTATTTCTTTATGTACTTAAATTGTAGTTTAAGTCAGTTACATGCCCTTCTTTGGAGTTTTTCAGAAGGCATGCACATGTGTGAAGAACTTTATCTGTGATGCTTCAGATCCTGCGAACTTGAAAACTCGTTTGTCTTCTACTAAAAAATTTGTAGGGGTTCATTTTCTGGGGTTAGTAATGAGTGTTAGGACTGTGCTACTTTTTTTTTTTTTTTTTTTTTTTTTTGGAAGGGGGGGTGGGATCGGGTATTGTGGCTCTGAGCCTTTGTCTATGTTGTTTAATCTGACTTGGAATGGTTTGAACCAGGTTCTTGCTTTTCGGGATATCAATCCACAAGCTCCTGTACACATTTTGATCATTCCCAAAGTTAGGGATGGTTTAACCAGACTCGCCAAGGTAATAATTTCGCATACAATGTGGTGTTCATATCCTCTGTTTTCTGGGTGTTTACATGAATGCTTCATTTCAATTAATTGAAAGTTCTACTTGGCTGGTTAATCTCTGATTTTAGTGTGTCCCAAGTCTCTCAACAGCTTTAACATATTATTTTGCTTGTGATGTGCTTGGGATTTAAGGGCTCAGGAGTTGATTAAAGGATTTCATATTTGTGTTCCATGTGTGTATGGCTAATTATAACTTTATAAGCATTTCTTTTTACGGATTTAGTCATCCCTGGATCATTTTGGCATTAGTTATTGTCAGGTCAACTTTGTTGCAAAACTCTGAAGAGAAGTCGAGTCCTATATTAAGCACAAAAGTTGAATCAAGTGTTATAAGCTCACCTCAAGATTTTAAACTAAGAATTAAGTGTTCTATAGGACTACTAATAGATCAGCGTAATTGCTTTGATTTGAATGATGCGCTTTTAGAAAGGATCTTTAAAGATGCATGGGTTTTCTTTTTCTTTTTATATCTTCAGCAATTGATAAGAAAGTTAATTAATAAGCAAGAAATGTTGTAGAACTTAAAATTGCAGGAATACACTCAATACAGTCATAGACCTCCAGAACAACAGAACCAAAAGCTTGCAGGCAGGCAAAACCTGCTAAGCAACCACCTTACATCACTATCTCTTCTCTAAGCTCATTTGAGCATCTACAAGAAACTTTCAACAAAATTTCATTAACAATAACATCAAAAGTTATAGCATTTACCATAACATTTGCGATATTATTATGAAGACACAATTGCTATATTGACTCGGTATAACATGTAATATACAGCTTTGATTGCAAGCTTTTTATCCAGTTCATAATTACTACTGTCTTCAACTCAGCATCAAAACCAGTATAATAAACCCCATGCGCCAACTCTTTCAAAGGACAGGTGCTTAATTCTTTCAGGTTGATTGTTGTATGATACACAAACACCATTTCAATTGATACCCCACTTATCCCGTCCGACAGCTTTGTATTACTAGTATTAATTAGCTAGCCAAGCTACAAAATACTTAGCAGTCTTGAGTCTCTTGACTTAATTTTTAAGCCACCTTTTTCAAATACTCCCTGCAATTGTTGATATATTTACCAAAAGAGAAAGTGCTGTTATTCATAGTATACATCCAGCCTGCAATTTGCTGAATGTAGACTCTGCCATTAATATTCTTTCTCAAAGCCCAAGAACAGTTAATGGGGTTAGGACAGACATCAATATCCTTCCCATTTGTATAATAACTATCAACCCACCTCAATTTGTCCTTCTAATGAGCTAAGGGCGAAAGACGTTTGTTCATTGCATGTCTATTCCATATCACTGTTATTTTACGTTCCGAGGGATTTATAACCTCCTGGCTCCTGCTGATCCTGGAAGATACATCTTTTTCCAAGCCACCTAAGGTTTTTTGTAACTAGTTTTATCCCTGATTCATAGAAAAAGTCTACAATAAGATTCCACCTCTTTAATCACCTTCTTTGGCATCATATGATCTGGCAGCAGAAAGTTTGCTTGGCAAGAAGTTGTTTTAACCATTTGTAGTCTCCTTGCATTTGTGAGGAACCTAGCTGGCTAGCAGACACATTTTAGCCCTGGCTAAAATCTTTTCCTCCATAGGCTTACATTGGTTGTAGGTAACCGATTTGAGGACAAGGGGACCCCCAAGTACCTGAAAGGTTAAGAATGTTCAGGAATGCTCACATTTCCCAAAATGCTTGTTTTTATGCTTTAGATATACCTCCAAACTGTATGTTATTTTTCCCCAAGTTTGTTTTAAGAAGTTGTAAAAAATGATCATTCCAATTCTTTTCCCTTTACTCCTTGCACTGGATATCCTAACAAAGGATGATGCATCCCTCCTTTTCTCTTCTCTTTCTTTCCCTCCATTTCTCTCTATCCAAAGATTGTGTAAATCTGCTCAGATTATTTGCTAACATCAAATGTGTGGTTTCCAGCTTTTCACACTTCGGTTGGAAATTGCAGTTACAATTTGAATATTGTTGTTTCATACATCTTGAGTACTCTCTACAGGTCTACAGTAATTCCGTACTCATGGAAAACAGAAAAGTTGACATGAATTGCCTTGTCTCAATCCCTTCTTTGCTTGAAAAGGTTTGCTAGGATGGCTATCAAATAAAATGAGTGTCATAGAGTAGCAAATGATGAGATGTATGGTGGGAAAATCTCAAGGGATATAATTTGGAATGAAGCTAATTGGGTGAGTTTTTGAGTTTAAGATATTGAGCCAATTGAGGAGGGAGAATTGATATTCGATAATGTTGGTTTGAGCATGTGAGTAGTCGGCTAGATGAAGCACTGGTAAGAAAATAAGAGAATTAGGATTATGGGGATTTACAAAGAAGCTGTGGAGGCCAAAGATGACTGGGATGAGGAAGGTTAAAGAGATTGGGTTTTTAGGAGCAACAAGTCAACAACACCTTATAGAAGTGAATGGAGGATCGGATGATGGTTTGTTGACAATCACCAGAGATTATATATTGGCTTCATGCAGCCAGTCCCATCTTGTGTGGATCAAGGCTTTGACATTGTTGTCGTAAGAGGGGGTCAAGCCTGCCTTTTCCTATTTATTTGATAAGAAGGAAAGAGTACAAAATGAAACTAAGAATACTTTATTCATGAGTTACTGCTGAGTGTAGATAGCAGCTAGAAACAGTTTTAAGAATTTTGGTGCTGCAGTTTGGTTTAGTTAGTGGATTGGCCAAGAAGTAGAATGATTGAGCCCCCCTTTTCTCTTATATCAGTTTCTTTGCTTGGAGACGCAATTGCTTCCCAAAATTAAGGGGTTGTTGGACTTGTCAATCAATTCATAATGCTTCAAATTTAAACCCTTGCTCTTTTGTCAAATTCTCATCCTTGTTGGTAGAGTTGAGAAGTCCCTAGCTAGACTAGAGTCAAAACCATTTTGCCTTTTTGGTACTTGCTGATTTAAGAACCAGCCATATACCTTGATAATAAATGAAATAGTGCTGTACTTGGATCAATGTGGTAATGGCTTTCTTCCCAAACTGCAGGCAGAAGAGAGGCACTTTGATATTCTTGGCCGCCTACTTTACACTGCAAAGGTTATTGCTAAACAGGAAGGCCTTGAAGAGGGCTTCAGGATTGTCATTAATGATGGACCAAAAGGATGTAAGCAATTTGGATCTAAACTGAATTGCTATATTTGCAACTTATTTTCTTTTCCCTAACTTTTTAAACTGATGTCATTCATTAGGTCAATCTGTTTATCACATTCATGTGCACCTTCTGGGGGGACGTCAAATGGAGTGGCCTGCTGGCTGAGTGAAAGTATGTTGGTTATTAGGGCCATTGCTTGTATTTTTCTTGATAAAATTGGTGATATGTTGTATTTTCCTAGTTACGGCAGTACAAAGTTTATTGTAAACTAGAACATAGAATAACAGCGTTATTGTTGATTGTACTTGACTATATACAATACTGTTAAATGTACTTGACAATGAAATAGAAAGTTATGGCATATGAGTTGGTGTCCCTGGTAACGAAAGAGATTGAATTAGCTGGGGCTGACCTAATGAATCCGACTGTTGATCAGAACATTTCCAGGTCGGATTGTTTAGTATTTTTCTGAATAGAATTAGCATATAAACTTCTAGTGTGACAACTAAATTCCGGTGGAGCGTGTAGTTTGCTACATGCTATTCGGGTTAACTATAGCAGAGTAAAAGCGTAGGTTGTGCAATAGTGGTCAGTGGGGTTTTGTTTTAAAGGTTAGTGTCCTTTTAACTGATTGCTAGCCGTAAGCTTGTTTTGTGTGGGTTCATACATCATTAATTTCTGGGTTTGCCTTGCTCTAACTTTCAGACATCATCCACCTGTTTTTGGGGTGGAAGGACCCCCTTTGCTTAAGTTGGTGAGCTTTTGGGATAATGGATATGCTCTTCCAAGTCTTCGCGACTTCAGGTTTTAGTAGTTCATTTTTCCGTTTAGGAAAATTGAGGCTCGAAACCCCTGAACAATTTCGTTTTTAAAGGTAAAACTTTAATTAGTCTGTATTTTTTTTTCTTCTAATGAACACATAAAATATACTCCCTCTGTCTCATATATAATATAGTTCTCATTTGTGAAATTTCACAGCAATTATGAAATGGAATACATGAAGTACAACTCCTAATGAAATTTATGCGTGATGAGAAGAGGGTCATTTGAGTGGTAAAGAGAGAATATGGCAATAGCATGAATAGTTACTTTCACTAGTGCTTACTATAGTTCCATCCACCTCAATGGATAAAGAAAAAAAAATGTCAAAATGTGAAAATCTTAAAGGTTGATGTAACATGTAAGTTCAGATTCCATCTTTAATAAAGTATACAGGCTCTTCTACACTAATCTACGCAAAATTCACTAAATTTTCTTGCTACATAGATGCGAATTTGATCACTTAAATGTTGTCTATACTATAACGCTAGTCTAAAGAGTCCGAGTGATATAAATTGTGTTGCGTCTACTCACACTCTTACTAAGACTTATAATTAAGGTCGTCCATGGTCTAAGGTCCTAAGGATTAATCTATACTAGACTGCTAATATTCATAGAAATCCCCGGTGAGATTACATGACTTTAATCCCTACCTTTCCGGGTTAAAAATGTTACTAATCTACCATAGCTTCAGAGAGGTGCATCAATAGATTCAATTCCATCATTACTTAACCACAAGAGTACAACATCCACACATCTTATCCTAATAAAAGAAACTATGTACTTAACACTAATTAAAAATTCAAGTAATTGTAGCATGAATCATTGCTCCCAGAATTAGGGGTACAAAATGTATTAATTTTAGTAAAAAAGAAGTAATTGAATAGAATTTTCCAGGGGAAAATAAACAGTTTTGAAGACTTTTTATGGGATAATGTCCTACATGTTTCATCATTTTCCTTAGCTTTAGACACTTTTGGACGCTCTCTCCAAAAGATAGAAAAAAAAAAGGGAAGAAAAGCAAAGGGCATAAAAACAACTATCCATGATTATAGGTTCTTGTTAACTTGTATCATTGTATATTTGTATGTGCCTAAAGGCCATCTTCCATCTTGTAACGGTTGTTTCTTGTGACTTTGTGAGTACAAGTAAAGCTATGTTTTTTTTTTTTTTTTTTTTTTTTTTTGGTGTTTCACCCGGTTCACCCTGTGGGCTAATTCGGATTCGGGAATCAATTATGGGTGGTTAGGTTCCACTCCTCTACCAATTGTTGTTGCGGGGGATCGAACATGAGTTCTCCATACCAAGTGTAGTCCCAATCACCAATACACCAACAACCAATTAGTAAAGTTATGTGGAGTTGGCGAAAGTTGATTACATTTCTTGGAGTAATTATCGAAAGAGTTGTATTATCTAAATTGAATCGTCATAATTTTATTATCAAATGAGTATATTACAGTTTTATGTTGTCGCATTGTTTCATTAACAACTTGACAATTAATTTCAAATTGACAAAGTATTCAGTTTGATTAACAAAACGAGGAAAATACTAAGTTTTCTTAGAGACATTATTTAAAGCGGGTTTTTCTAATAAGTTTTTTCATTATGTCCCATATTGTGGTTAATGAGCTTAGGCTAACTTTTTTTAATCCTGAAATAAGTGAAAATAAGGTGAACAAAACAGGGTCTAAAAGTTTAGGATCACCATAGAATAATATCCCCTCTTTTCCTTAATACAAAGCCTCTTTCTAGCAATTATCACTCACATTACAAAGAGAGAGGCTTAATTTAGGGACAGAGGGACTAAAAAATATATTCCACCAAAAAATTTTGTAAATGGAGGTCACCACATATAATACAATATTATTTGAAATTTTATACCTTTTCCGTTCTTCACAAAAAATATAATAGATGTATATGAATCTTATTAGGTTCGTCTCGTTACACACTTTTAATCTACTTCGTATCAACTTTTTATACTCCGTAGTAATTAACTATTTAAAAAAATTTACTCCGTAATATACATTTTTTATTTGAAATAATTTAATTAAATACGAGTACTTAAAAATATTAATGATATTAAATACTATACAATAACTATCAACATTGCAATTTTTTTAAAAAAATTCCGTATATAATAGTACAAATACTTAATGAGATTACTGTATAAAATTCAAAAGTTGAAAAAAATAAATAAATTGAAATACCTAATTTAAGGGGTAACAGTCTAACAGACGCTCTCAACTCTCAAACAAAAATCAATAAAAAATTTGAAAAACAACTCAAGCCGCCTCTTCAAATCTCTCAACAATAATCCCCAATTCTACTTAATTGAGTACAATTAAGTACTAATCTTTTCTCTTTAATCGTTAATCTTTCACTAATTACCCTGTTTTTTGGTTCAAAAACCAATGTTAAACCCACTTTCAAATTCACAAAAAATAGTCTGATTACATACTTTTTCATCGAAATTCATCTGCTTCAATCCCAAGAGATATTGTCAACAGTCAGGCTGTCATCATCATCAATCATCATCTTACTTTGTTCTTAATTTGCTGCAATTTTCAGGTATTTTTATTTCCAGTAAATTTCAACCACTTTATACTAGAATTTCTGGAAGTAATCTTTAGTTCTTTATTTTTTTGGGTAAAAGTTTGGAGAATGTGGGGTTTTCTTGCATTAAATTCAGTTGAAATTTCTTACGTTTTCAAATTTTTGGGTTTTTCTTACGCTTTTCTCAGATGGGTATTTGTCATTTTCATAGAATCCTTGGATTTTCATTGAAGGAATCACATTTTTGGTTTAAAGTAGGGTTTTTTCTGCCACCAGAATTGTTATTTGGTCATATATTTGGATTTTTGGGTGAAATTTAATGGTTTTTGGTGAAGGGTTGATCATAAATTTGTGGGTAAGTAATACTACTTCGTATAATGCTTCTTTGAATCATCTTGCTACATGAATTTTTCTCATACTATTATGAAGTAAAAGTTTGGTTTTGTGAATTGTAACACTATTGGACTTATTTTGTCTGAACTTATCTTATCCTAACTTATTTTATCGGAACGTATTGTATTTCATTTTGCAAGTTTGACTCATGGGGTTACTGCAGGAATTTAGTCTGTGGTGTAATGAATTTATGTTCTGAGTCTGATAGTTAATTTTTAAGTGGAGGCTTGATAATCTTGCAGTTTGCTAGTAATAATGTAGTTTATGAGATGAAAGATTTCTAGTACTAAAATTGCTAAAAAAAAAAGGAACAATTGTCATTTTCTCCTGTATTTTGACTACAACTTTATTGCTTAACATGCAGCTGTACTAGGTCATGGGTTTGTCTGTATTAGTGCCTGTTGGTGTGTTCTCATATATTAAATGTGTATGTTGGGTTGAAATGATGAGTCTGAGTAATACATTTGTGTTGGTGGTGAATGTATAATTTGTCAATATTTTAAGTTTTTTAGGGTGTGTGATTACTAAGCATGGAGGAAAGTGGATATTAAGTCTTTGTTAGTGATTCATATTATGCTAGGTGTTTGTATTCCCTTGATTAGTTTCTTGTTTATGGAGGTCGATGTTTGTCTTCATACCATCCAATGGTTTATTCATCAATCAGGTAGGTGTGTAGTGAATAGATTATGCTACTGATATAGAACTTATGATTCTTTGCAGATTGAAACTGTTAACGCTTAATATGCTCTTGTCACAAACATATAGTTATTATTGTTTGGTAGTATATGATAATCTATTGGCTCCTAGCTTAGTTTTTGCGTTCAAGAATCAACCAAACCCCGACAATGTTTGCGCTGTAGTTTGGATTGTGTATAAGCTTATTCCACATATTGTTGTACTCTTACACTTCAGTGGAGAAATTTATACCCTTAATACCGTGTTTCTATCTTCACACACACCTTGATCGATTTTTGTAGGGTATATCCATCTTACAAGCTTAATTAGCCCAGCTGGAAAGAAAGCCTAAACTTTGAATCATTGAATTTTTTGTCATATGGTGCTTCTTTAAAATCAAGGATGAAAAAATATTTCTTTCCAAAATCTATCTCATCACATGGAGGTGAACAGCTTCCAAAGTCTCCAGCTACAAGAGATAAGAAACAGTCTCCACAA
This sequence comes from Chenopodium album, assembly GCF_948465745.1. Classification (NCBI taxonomy): domain Eukaryota; kingdom Viridiplantae; phylum Streptophyta; class Magnoliopsida; order Caryophyllales; family Amaranthaceae; genus Chenopodium; species Chenopodium album. Next base: position 77,806,410 of record NC_137838.1, read on the forward strand.
AAGCGGTGGAAGACAGAGAGTTTGGGAAGTGTTGAGAATAAGTTTCAAAAGCCTGAGCACAATGTTCCTGTTTGTGAGGGAAAAGTTACTGAGAAAAAAACCTTATCACGGACTAGGAGCCTAGTGCTGAGGAGGAGTCGGAGTTTTCAGATGCCAACAGCAGCAGACAACGGCAGCAGTTTTTGTGAACAAGATCTTACAGGATTACGAGATTGGAAAAATATTCCATTGAGCCACAGGAGATGTGATTGTTCTGATTGGTAAACTCCTTTGTCTACTGAAATTTATTGAATAGGATTCCAGAATTTTGCTAATATTTCTTACTAGTTTATGCATCAAGTAAGCAATTCTCCATTTCTCCCCTTGTTTATCAATGGAATTCCAAGATGCTTTTTGTATAGTGATTTTTTTTTCTCCCTACAATATGAGATAGCTAATGACAATCTGTAGCTTTGATCTAGGGCTGAGCAAACAAAATAACCCTGCTCTTTTGGTAACTTTTTCTTGGAAATGAAAAATAAGTTTCTGTATACTATAATTCAATAAGCATCTCGTTCTATTTCATAAAACTTAGTCAAATGATTATGCACATTTGTTAACTAAGCAATTACTTATGATGTATGTAATGCATGGTGATTTTTTCATTGGACCCATAAATAGGCTATGAAACCGAGTCAGATCAACATTGTTAGAACTCTTTACGACTTTTTCCTCTGATTTTTTCTCTTAATCTAACTTTGCAGTGATCATCAATTCAGAAATGACAATTCAAGGTCTGAAAAGTTTAATGTAGCTACTGTTCAAATACCTCGTACAGAAGTCTTACGTGACCGTTCTTGCTCCTGCCCATCCAATTCAAGCTCACCTCGGAGCTCCTTAGGTTCAACTTCAATGCCAGGCAAAGTGTTGGACCTCTATATAGATGGTGAGCATCATCAAGAAATGAAGCATGGAATCAGTGATCATTATCCTAAAAGCTCTGAAGGAAGTAACTTGTTTTTCCTTTCTAATGGTGCTCCTAAAAATTACCCTTTGAGGTCTGAAAATCAACATGAGTCTCCGAGGAAGCTTGCTAAGGATGTGGTTGAAAGGCTTCTGAGGATAGAACAAATATGTGATCCAAATAAACATGAAGAACAGGATGATATTCTTGACAAGCATTTGGATGGACAAAATTCTAAATTGTTCCCTGAAGAAAAAGAGGATCTCACTGATTTAGCATTGCAGAGAAAACTAGAAGAAGTCAAGGAGAGGGTGCAGGTTGCAGAAAGAACCTTGTTTCGAAATTGCAGTGTTGAATCATTAAGGGACTTGGAGCTTGAAATCTGTGACCAATTGCAGTGCCGAATTGCTGAAAGGAATGCTTATAAAAAAGCAGTGTCATTGTTGAAGGATGAGACACACTCAGCGATAGTAAAGTTAGAGAGAGAGAAAGATGAAATGAGTTCTCGATTGCAGAAGGAGCTGAATAGAAGGTCTGATGAGTGGGAAATTAAGCTGAGAGAGTTTCAGTCAGAAGAGCATCGATTAAGAGACCGAGTAAGGGAGCTAGCGGAGCAGAATGTGTCTCTTCAAAGAAAAATATCTGGCTTCTACAACAAGGAAAAAGAGTACACTGATAGACTATCAGGCATGGAGGTTCATCTCAAAAATCTTATAGCTGAAGTGGACATTGCAAGATCAGAAAAGGACAATCTGCTGGATAAACTGTCTGAGATTCAAGATAAGCTAAAAGTTTCTGAAGAAGTTCAGTACTCTTTAGACAGAAAATACAAAGAAAAGGAAGAGGAATATATGGAGTTGACCAAAATAGTTTCAAGGCTTCAAGGTACTTGTAATGAACAAGAAAGAACAATTGATGGTTTAAGGCAATGCTCAAATTCAGAGAATCTTACAAATAAATGGCAAATGGAACAACTGCGGTTGACAGGAGTTGAACAAGATCTGAGGAGACAGCTGGAGACTTGTACTGCCGAAACAAGTTCTCTTCGGACTGAAAACATATATTTGTTTGAACGTTTAAAAAGTACAGGAAAAGTGGGTGGATCTTCAGCTCTGAAACTGGAGCATGAGCTTGAATCTTATGTTCAGTGCTTGCAAAACACAGGCTTATCACTTCTGAATGAGAGTATCCAAATGTGTGAAAATCTTCATGGGGCTCTCGATAGGAAAACAATTTCTGAAGGTTCTATTGAATCACATTCTCTCGTTCAATATGGTATGAAGGTTCAAGAATTCAGAAAGGGTTTAGAGCAGCTAACAAGAAGCCTAGGAAAAACTGCTTCTGTTCTTAAGGAGAAAGCTGACATAGCTAGTTCTGAACCTGAGTTATCTGAGGATCCATCTAACAGAGAGGTTTTTGAGGTAAGTGAATATGGTCAAACTTTACTAGCTTTGATTATCAGTTAAAATATGGTCAATGTTAAACCTCAAACATTGCTAAAAAAATTCCATGAAAAATTATTAATGAATGGAAGGGTTACTCGATTTTCATTTTTTGCTCTGATGTACTATCACTTTGTAGGATGATTTGAAATCAGAGCTCAAGGCAGAACGATTACTGACTAGCATTCTTAAGGAAAAACTGTATTTTAAAGAGAAGGAAGTAGAGCGAATGCAGGTTGAACTAGCGAGAGCTCTAAGGAGTCATGATGTTCTGAAGCGAGAGATCCAAGATGCAGCCGATACTGTTTCTTGTGTAAATCATAAAATGAAGAATCTTGAGCTTCAGGTAGCATGGCATTTTTTACTGATATCTACTTTGTTTGATCCATTTTTACTGATGATAATCTTTTGAATTAAAAATATCACACCCGTGTCAACAAAAAAAGACCAATTTGGATTTGGGTTGGTCAGTCTAATTTTCGGGTTTAATCTTCATTTAACCTTTGCCAGGTTTGGGCCGGGTAATTGGGGTATCTGAAGTTATATGCACTTGTAATAAAAGGTCTCTGGGCAGTAAAACTTCATTTTTTTTTTTAAATTTGAAGTGCATTTTATAAAACTTTTCTTGGTCTTAAGATTCTAAGTCAGTTTAGGTTGGGTTTGGGTTGGTTTGCGTGAATTTGGCATATAGTTCATGTTATGAACACAGATGCATAACCTCTTACACACTCTTTTTGCTTCCTTGAACAGATGATACAAAAGGATGGAACCATAAATCAGCTTCAAGGTGACATACGGTCATATGATGAGGAGGTGACGAGTACTAGAGGCGTTTTATCAAAAGTAACTCAAGAAAGAGATTTGATGTGGCAGGAGGTGAAGGGATACAATGAGAAAAACATGTTGCTTAATCTTGAAATCGAGTCACTTAAGAAGAAGATAGAGGCCCTAGAAGAAGATACACTCCTTAAGGATGGTCAGATCACAATCTTGAAAGATAGCCTTAACAATGCTAAATCTTTCAATCTTCTTTTTGAAACTGAACATGTGAATGAGTTCTAGCTTTGATTGATTTGAGTACATAGGTGTTGATTCATAGTCCAGGCGCAAGCCTTGTTGATTGGTAGTCTAATTGGAAGGCGTTCGGGTCTTACTACCTCCAGTTTAGTACAATCCTTGTGCACTTCATAATTTGTGACTCATAGTGATTTGAATCGTAGAATAATAAGTGATCAAATATGTATGTTCGAGAATCGGATGTGGATACTTCATAGAGTAACATGATTGACCTTCTGTAGTGTGGCTGTGTGATTACAGCGTACTTCACAAGATCAATAGCTAAATAGCTGTGTCAACTCTTTTTTGTACATTCTTTTAAGTTTTCTTATATAAATCAAAAGCGGAAGGATGGTAGTTAATATTGATGGAGAAATGTGTTACTGTGTTCATGCTCTAATGGCTTGTTCAATGTTATTTTCAACACCTTTTGTTGATCATAATTTTTGTACTCAGTATTTTTTTTACAAATTCATTAATTTGCCTAGGAACTCCAATTATTATGACTGACTACTTGCAAATTAGTTGCAATTTTTTAGAGATTTCTATATTTAAATATGCCTGTGAAGCTGTCTTCTTATTCTGCACCCAAATTGAACAGAATTGAACATGTAGCTGAGGCCCTTGGTAAACTCTGCAACGCAGCTTCGAGCGCCATATTATCTGCTGTTGGATAATATCCCTTCCTTATGATCAACTCCTCCAACACAAAAGCATGTCTCAACAAAAACTGGATCACATTAATTTCCCGCTCCTGCCCAAAGTAGTGATCAATCACGATTCGTTTAAGATGATATTGACAACATGAAGGAATAACTGTTTAAGAGTTTCTCTGAAAAACTCTTGTTCTTGAGATATTTCAAATTATAAAACACTGGCAATTCATTCTCTATAGTCAATCTCACATTACATAATATATAATACATACCACATTTTGCAGATAACAATTAACGGAGACAGTGTTGTTATGAGGGATCTTGTGCAAGATTCCAAATAAGACAATAAAAAAGAAACGGAGAGAGTATATAAACAAAGAAATCGGAACATAATCATCCATTATGGTATTTCCAAAGATTATTTGTGCTTGTACCAAACGATTCATGTTCGTAAATGAGTGTTGTACTGTTACATTATCACTATAATAAAGGGACTCCAAATTAGGAGTATCAGTAAGCACATAATCTGTGTTACCATATGTATCAAGTTTTTCCATAACTAAACACAACCTTCGAAGAGAAGGCGAAGAAAAAATTAGGGGATGTTTGGTTCATTAAATTAGAATAAATTTGTATGAAATTTCAACTCATACTAGATATATATCGTTCTAATAAGTAAAACTCATACAGTATTTGGGCCTGTTCTGATTGACTGAACTGAGCTGAGCTGAAATGAACTGAATTTTTATGATAGGAGGATATTAGGAACTGAATTGAACAGACCCGAAAATAATTTGAGGAGAACAGACCCTTAGTCTAAAGTTGTCTGGTTAATTGGTTTTATTGTTGGAATGCTTTCTACAATCGATAATTACAACGAATTTTACAAGAAACAACAATGCAAAGCCGACTGTGAAATAACAATTATAAATAAACATAAAATAAAAAATAAAGATAAAGTTGCATAAAAATTAAGGCCAAACAAGCTCAGAATCAATCCTTAAATGAGGAAGATCATCATCATTACAATGATTATCACCATCTTTAAATTGCTTCTGCTTAATCTCAACTCTAATAATCTCTTTCTCTCTCTTCATCTTTTTCTGCAAATCTGAAGAAATTGGAGCTGCAACACTTGAACTGTAAGTGTAAACAATCTGGGTATTTACTGGGTGAAATAACTCTGATACTAACAAGATTAGTGATGCCATCAAAATTAAATATTTGATCTTTGATTTCTTGGGTTTTTCTGTGTTTTTATGGTTGTTTTAATATAAATGGATTTTGGTTTATATATATATATATATATATATATATATATATATATATACAACTTATATTAGGTGATGAAATTAATTTGTATATCATAGTCAAAAGTACCCACAGTTCTTGTATTAAATGTTGTTGTGTTTTACCAGTATTTTTGCTGCTGGTTTTAATTTGGTGGCAAATAATATTCTAGTTGCCCATTTTTTTGAGTTAATTCATGTAGGTTGAAAACAGTTGTCTGTGTGCTTGTGTGGTATGGTTTTATGATGCTTGGTTTTTTTGGGGTTGTGTTATGACCAAGCATTGCAAATGGGTTTCTTCCTATATGCAGATTTTATTTTAATTGGTCGTCTACGCGTTATGTAGGGGCGCGTTGTAGAAATGACATGTCTCCCTTGTATGTGCGTGTGTGTCACAGGAAGTACATGCTAATAATTACTCTAGTTGTGAATGACAATAATAAGTGCTCACTGATAGTCTAATACGGAGTACTTTGAGATCTCATATTGGTATAGATATTGTACATACTCGAAATTTGTAAGTGGTAATAGATTCATTGATACGAGCGAGTATTTTTTTAATCTAAAATGTACAAATATGAGTTTAAAGTGCCAACAAATACTTGTTATTGTCATTAATAACAGGATTACATCATGTGAAATTTAGTTTTGAATGATTGAGGATATTACCACTTGAGAATTGAGATCATAGTAATGGGAAGATTGTCCATTTATATCAAATTGTTCACTATTTCTATATCTATATCTAGTAACAAGTTTAGTAAAGCAATATACAAAGGGTTTTTTTTTTATTTTTTTTTATGAATAATTTTACTGCCATGAGATTAAAATCTATAATTTCGTGAGAATGTGTATTAATCTAGCAAACTTTGTTTTACAAATCTATACATAATACATGATTAAAGTAAATACTCTAAATTTCATAAAGCTTTATATTTTAAATTTTCTAACCATCAATAAATATATCCTCATGTGCACTACTATGTTTTTGAAAATATTGCCTCTTCAAGTCAAATCGCATCTGCATCACTATCCGACTTCATAAAAAATCCTCTTTACACACCAACCATTAATATGTGAAAATTGCTTTCAAATGTCTTATTAGCAAACTTGAAATGGAAGAAAAATGTGGCAAAATTGAAACCAAGGGTTAGTTGCGGGTTTGTGGGCCCGCTGGATTTGCTTTCGCCAGATTAGCTTTTAGGCTGCTGAAAAAGCCAAGGTCCACAATTATAAACCAAAAAATATTGAGCCCACTTTTTTAATACTCACTTTGTAGAAGTTACTTCCTCCTAACAAAAGTAGCTTCAAAATTTTAATTTCTTTGTTTTTGGGCTAAAACTTTTAGGGTAGACCCACAAATTTAGGCCACTTTTTTTCACTAACATGAAATCTCTAAGTAGACAAAGCTAAAATGGTGGACATATATACCAAATCTAAGGAAAGGGAAGAAAGCAATTTGAGTTTTGATTATTTTGATTTGGGGTATTTGTTTTTGGATTGTTACTAAGAAAAGAAATATTGTTACAAACTTTCCCATGACTTCTATGTGGGGGATTTTGGAAATTCATTTGAAAGAAAATACTCCATAGATTTTTTTTTGGGAAATTCTCACTGGTGAACTCCAATTACTTAATTTTACAAGTGGTAAACATTCTTAAAATTAATTGTCAATGGTAAACCCCAAATAGAATGACTAATCAATTGGTAACCTTAATAATGATTTATTCTAATTATTTAACCATGGTTAACATTTAAAAATATTTTTTAAAAAAACCCTGAAATTCCTAATTTGCCCTTTATTTATTGGAAAATTTGTCAAAAATAACATCACCTTTGGGCGGTCTTCCAAGAATAGAATGACCTTTGGATTATTCCAAAATAACACCACCTTTGACTCCTATCTTCCGTAAATAGAACGTGACCTGTTAGTAACCTGTTTAATAGGTTACCTATGACACGTGTCAAACTGTCAGTGGTTAATTTTTTTTTTTATAAAAAAACATTAAATCTAAAAAAAAAACCTTAAAAATAAAAATATAAAACCTTAATTAAAAAAAAAAAAAACCCCTACCCAACCTTACCGGCCCAACCACCATCCTCCTCCACTACCCAGTCTCCCTAACCCTGCCGACGTCATCTCACCCCTTCCCCGCCATTGTTAGGCCTCCCCCCCGACCCCTTTCTCACTAGCACCCCTTTTCGTTCACTTAAGCCCTCTCTTTGGGCGGAGGTTAGTTTTTGATTGGGTTTCGAGGGTAGCTAGGCGCGCCATTTCACGGTGATAAGGGTGAAGGGCGGTGATTTCACGGCAGATTCGAAGGTGATGGGTGTGAATTTGTTGGTTTTCGGGGAGTTCATGGTGGATGTGGAGGTTCGTGGGGGGGCTGAAATTGGGATCGAGGAAGGGAGCTTTCAGGTGGGATGGTCTGGTGAGGGGTGGTGGTTCCCGATGAAGGAGGCGGTTGGCGGGGTGGCGACGAAATGGAAAATGGGTTTGGTTGGGCGACTGCTGGTACGGTGGGGAGATGAGGTTTTTCGAGGGGAGGGAGGGGGGTTTTAGGGTGGGGGAAGGTGGTTGAGGGGGGTGGGGGGGGGGCTGGTTAGGATGGGGTACCGCCGGCGTCGGGTAAGTGACTCTGGCTGCCGGCGGTCGTGGTGGGGTTGTTTTCGGTGAGGGTGGTTTTTTTTTTTTTTTTTTTTTTTTTTTTTTTTTTTTTATTTCAGTTAATTTATTTTAGTTATAATTTTTTTTTAAAAAAAAAATTTAAGTTTTGTTTTTTAAAATCATTATTGTTAAAAAAATGTTAAAATAAAATACTTTTTTTTTAACCAATCACACATGGACACATGTCAAATATAACCTGTGAACAGGTTACCGGTTTTTTGTTCTATTTTTGGCGGATGTGCATCAAAGGTGGTGTTATTTTGGAATAATCCAAAGGTCGTTCTATTCTTGGAAGACCGACCAAAGGTGGTGTTATTTTTGACAAATTTTCCTTATTTATTTCCCCACCCACCTAGCCACCTGACCCAAGCCCTAGCCACCTGACCCACCCAACTGACCCACCTACTTAGCCACCTAATCCAACCGCCTAGCCACCTGACCCACCCAACTGACCCACCTGACCCACCCGCCTAGCCACCAGACCCACCCGCCTATCCACTTGACCCACCCACCACCCACCTAGCCACCAGAACCACCTTCCTAGACAAATGACCCCACGTCGGCACCAACCCTACCGGCGGCTACAATTAATTGCTTTTTTTAAAATCGACCCCTTTTCTGCCCACCAAGCCACCTGACCCCTTCCCCCTGACCGACCGGCGCCTACCCAACTGACCAACTCAACTGACAATTTGCGGCATCGTTTGTGGGAGGTGGGGCGAATTGAAGGAGGAACAACTATTTCGGTGGTGTTGCGGGCTGGTGTTAGGGTAGGTGGTTGTTGAAATTAGGGAGGAAAAGGGAGAGGGTTGCCTGAAATGGGGAGGAGAAGGGAGAGGGTGGCCAGAATCGGGAAGGGGAAAGGATTTGGCGGTCGGAATCGGGGAAGGGAATGAAGATGGTGGCGGGTTGGTGGTTGGGACGCCGGGATCTGGGTTTAGGAGATATCGGAAGGTGGAAAGAGAGAAGGTAGGGCGGGGGTGGATGGGCGTCGTCGGCCGATGATGGGGGAGGTCGGGAGTTGCCGGCGGTGGGGGAGGTCGGGCATCTCCGGCAGGGAAGGGCTGCCGGTGGCTAGGGGTTGGGTGGGGGAAGGGTTTGGTTTTTTTTTTTTTTTTTTTTTTTTTTTTTTTTTTTTTTTGAAAAATATTTTTATAATAATTTAATTATTAAAAAAAAAAAAATAAATAACCATAGTTAAGGATTTTTTATTAAAATAACACTTATCAATGGTAATCAAAAATTGAGGTTTACCATTGATAATAAAATTTAAGAATGTTTACCACTTAGAAAATGTAAAAGTTAGAGTTCACCAAAGAGAATTTCCCTTTTTTTTTCAAATACATAAATAAAAGGCAAAAGCTAATGAATGCCCCGGGGGTGTTAGATAAGATAGATAAAAGTAAAAAAATTAGACTAAAATAAACATTAATTACACCGATCGACGCGTGATTTTGACATACATTCCCAAATTAATACCACTTTAGGAAATGTTTTCTATGCTTATCTAACGGCCCAGGGTCGTTCGTTAGCAAGATCCTAAATAAAAAAAAAAAGATAAATAAATAAATAAAAGGTCGTGTTAAGTTTGATTGGTGGTACAATATCAAATTTATAATGGATGCACAATATAGTATAAATATGTTTGAAATTGCGTCATAACTAAATTTAATTGAAATTATTTTATCCATACTCTTGTATGCTTATTGTTTAAACTTATTTTGTCTAAAAAGTTAAATAAAGTTAAAATAAGATGAACTAAATAGATCCTTAGAATTTCACGACACTTTTATTGTGCAATATATATGTTACTAGTATGATCTTAATGAAGCATATGTAATAGTATATGCTAAAAATTCATGTTTGGCCAAACTTAATTATATGATACTATGACATAATATTGAACATGATAAAGTGGTTTAATATTGAGGTTTCTAAAATAATTCTTGTAAAAGAACCTATTATAGATTATACATATTACAAGTATATTTTAAAACAAAATAGATATCAAGCTAAAGGCCATTATTATTTAGGAACAATGAAAGTTATGAAACTTGTACAATAATTAGTTATATCTCATTCTCGAAGAGACAAGTAGAATCTCTCATTTTGGTTCTACATAAGAAAAAACATTTGAAACTATGGAGCAACTTCATAGGAAACTGTCAAATTACATGATTGAACCCTTTCAAATTATGTGATAATAATATAATATCATAATATATTAGCTATGATAAGATTGGTGTCTTGCACGAATTATATCACTAAGATTATTACAAGTATAAAATTTAGATCATATTAATTATATTATTCTAAGTTATGTCATGTGCAATTTCTAGCAAGATTACTAATCATGAAAAGAAATCAACAAAAGAAGTTGTCCCATAGAGTACCTAATAGAAGGGACAAGACATCAATCATGATGGAAGGTTGAATGTTTATATTAGCAAACTATCATGGGCAGACCATATATGCCATCCCTCTATTATCTTATTTAACATACATTTTTTTTAACCTATGGTACATGTATATACAAGTAATAGTTTTTATGTTTCGCTAATTGCAATAATTTATTATATTGGTGTTTCAAAAAAAAATCTTGCGTATTTCGTGGAGTGACTTTTCTCTGTACATCTGATTATACCAAGTACACACTAAGACCTTTTAATTTCTTTGCCTATGTGCTTGTGCCTTGTGAGCACATAGGAAAAATAATAAAATTGATGATATTTAATTTTACAAGGTATGCTCGAATTAATGAAAAAAATCCTCTTTATATTTTTAGTAACTTTTACAGCGTAATCTATGTACTTCCTTTAAAAGTCTATCCTGTTTTTTTTTTCCTCTCTAGCTTCCTAAAAATAAAAGAAGTACTTCGTTCTTACTTTGTACTTGTTCTTAGAAATCAGTCAACAACACTTGCTACTCTTTCCTATCACCTGAAATATTATTATTCCTTTAGAAGTGTTGCAATTTTTATGAATTAAAAGAATATTATAATTATTATTAAGCTCAATCGAATTTCTCCTTAATAAAGAGACCAAATTCTAAGAGAAAACATAAAGAAAGGGTATCTCCTTAAAAAGTACTCAACCATGTTATATGCATCTTTATTTTCATTGAACAAAAGTACAATTTGGTACCAAGAATAATCCAAATATAATTAGCTTTTAAAAACAATTAAAAGTTTAATATAAGATGAACTATGCAATATTACTACTAATTAATGGGTGATAACTTAATTATTTGACTTCAAAGTGCTAAACAACATACAAAGAATATCTTTCTATTATTATAATATTACTAATTAATCATTTTAATTATGTTATGTAGGGATTATTGGCCTAACCAACTTGATAAGATGACATCTTTCTGCGCATACATTCCTTTTCACTACTTTAATTAATCTCTTTGTCTTAGATTTGGCTTTCCTATTTTATATTTCTTTCTTAACATCTTCTAATCATTTTTTTTCTTTTTTGTTTAACAACGTAACCTTTATTTTTGTCTGGTTACATGCTAAAATTCTTAATTAATCTAAAGTAATAGCTTTTGATTTTCTTGTGCTATAATTGAAGTAGGGGGTGCATGGCTATAAGTTTGGATCAATATAACTCATAGTGTGAATGTGCCTATTTTGAACTAAAGATTATAATTAGCTCGACTCTGATATTCATCGATTTCGATTAGAGAACAGAGAGGTTGTGAAGTGAAATTTTTTTCACGTATAAGGTATATTTTAAATTAAATAAAATGAGCTCAGAGTATGTACTCTGTAATAGATTAAGCTAATCGCTAATAAAGATAAATTTTCTCTGAGAGAACGTTGTTGAAATCAAATGAACCTCAATTCAAAAAATAAAAATAATTCGAAGTATCAAATTTAATGGCTTATATATAACTAGAAATTACGATAAAATTAATATGAAGTACTTTTTAATTGAAAAGGCTATTTGTTTAATTGGGAACTAAGGCTTCTATTCGTAATATATAGAACCACCTAAAATTAAGTCCACAAATTAAATACTTGTAACAACTTCCCTCTCTAGTCTCTACCAACTCATCAATAACCATTTTGCATGATCAACTACCACATTCATGACCATAAAATAGAGTAAATGATGATTATTGAGATGTGCTCAGATCAAATACTTTGATTTGAGTCCTAATTTACTTGTGTTTTCTTTAAAATCATGTTGAGTGCAAATCAATGATGACCATAATCCTTAATAAACTTGCAAACCTTAGTTCCTCACATTCTCAACATTTTAAAATGTCCCTTTCTATGACTACTTAGGCGGAGGAGTTTCAGGACACGTGAATGATGAATGTCCTTTTAATTAGAGAGGAGAGAAAATTTTGAAGCGCATGACAAAATATAATATATAAGTATAAATTAACCAACACAAGCATAACGTAACGTAAATAGATTGAACTTAAACTTGGACCAGTAATATAATTCAATTTCTCAAAAAATGTTCTATTATTGCATAAGCACTAGAAACATAAAACAAGCTAACAACTATATCTCAATCACACAAACTTAAAAAAACAAATTACTCACAAAACTCACTAATCAAACGACAAAATCAAAACATAATCCCACAAAAATAAAAATCCAATTTTGTTTAGAAAAATTATTAAGCCATCATTGATGAATAAAAATAAAAATGAATCTAAGGACAACTTACTAGTACTCCTAGACAAATCCTCATCATGTTGCAAAAGGCATAGGCAAAAGAAAACTTTAGATCATGACCTTTCTACATACATGACACAACCCAAGTCTCTCCCTATTTCCACCTCCCATTGACATGGGCTGCTACTCCATGACCCTGTTGTGTTGCCCTACCACCCACATGCCTCGCCGTGCTCGGCGGGCCCCCCTCCGCCGAGCATTTTATTGGCCCCGGTCCCACGCTAACCGCCTTCTCACATCGACAGCTCAACAACCCACCACCCCCTTTACTACTCCTCTTATTATTATCTTGATGATCACTCCCACTCCCACCCCCACCACCACCATCACCATTATTTCTCTCCGACTCCCGCCTCATGGCGGCGTATAGCCCTATTTCCGACGCTGACACCGAGAAGTTGCTAAGGCTAGCACGGTCGTACCCCTCGGCGGTGGTGACACTCCAATCAATGCTCACCTCACTAGGTGCATAACACTCAGTTGGTGCTATTGAAGGTGTCATAGGCTCATCTAAGCCCTCATTTTCATCCAAATGATTGATATTATTCAAGTTACTCCTACAAACAATCCCAAGTCTCTTCATTGTACTCGTATTAAAACTCGAAACCGGGACAACCACATCATCCATTGAATCCCTACAAGGGTACGATGTAGTTGTAAAGCTCTCAATCTCAAACAAGTCTGAGCTCCCATCACTTAGTACATTGTCATCTTCGTAGCTCGTTCTTCGTGACTTAGGACTCGAGTGGCTCCTTGGTTGATACACCTCTAATGACTCCCTTGGTGGTTCTGCAATCACATTGAACATCTTCTTCACCCCCACTGGCGGATTTTCAAGGATCGGGAATGTAAATCCGTTAGTATTACAACCTGTTGTACCACCTACAACAGCCGCAGCCTTAGCAGCAGCAACATTATTAGTTATGACAGTTGTAGCAGTAGTACCAATCATTTCTGAATGATTAGCAAAAGACTTCAAGGGGCCCATGGACACAACCTTATTGGGGTTCGAGATATTGCTTGTATAGCCATTGTTCGTGTGGTGGTTGTGGTGGTGGTGGTTGATTCCGTTTGAGTTGTTCTTAAGGTCTTGAACAGGGGGAATAGTAACATTTGAGGGTGTTAAGGGTTTTGATTTATACGTACCGCCTTTTTTGGGACTATTTTGTCTAGGAGAGTACCAAGAGGAAGATATGTAATTTGTTGAACTACCATTTGATGAAGTACTTCTTCTTAAATCAACCATCCTAGGTGTGTTGGACTCGATCCTTTCTTCAACTTGAACTGATTTCTTCCCCGAACAAGGGCATTTTCGCCTAGGAATAAGCCATTTCGTGCTTATCCTAGGCCATCTTGGGGTGGCGTTACTAGTACTAGTCGTACTACTATTTGGGGACAAATTTTTAGTAAGACAGACACCAGTAGAGCCAGGCGGGTTTGCTAGCAAACCCGTCTGGCTATTCCAACTAGCCTCCGAGGAGGCAGTTGGAGTTGCATGGAATGACCTCGCTCTATAATTACTATTACTATTTCTCCCCCCATAGTTACTCCCATTATCATCGATCGATGATGATACTGAGGAGAACCTAGAGGGGATCGAAGCAAGGTGATCGAGTCCCCCCTTCGAGTTTTTGTCTTCTTTTTTATCATCATGTAGACCACTGAAGTACTTTGCTGCATCAAAAATGCTAATTTGATCAGAATCCTCTGCTCTGACTTGTCCTGTTTGAGGAGGAATGTACTTGTTTTGATGATTTTGTGTTTGATGAAGGTAAGAAGAGAAGGATACATCTTTTTTAGATATGAATTGAGCTCTAACTATGGAAGGGTCTATGATATCAAACTTTGGTTTAGGAATATTTTGTTGTTGTTGTTTAAGATCATGAAATTGATCCATTTTTTTTAAGCTAATGTTTAATAAGAAAGGTTAGTGTTTAATTTTGATTGGATGCTTTGCATTTATATCCAACATCAAGTGTTTATATGAATGTTGGATGATCAATAATTTATCTACTAAGCAACAAAATAGTACAACGATGTTTTAGGACTATATGGTAAGATTGTTAACACACAAAAAAAGGGGGTAAAAAAAAAAAAAAAAAAAAAAAAAAAAAAAAAGGGGGGGGGGGGGGGGGTTAAAAAAAAAGCTTTTTCCTTTTATGAGATTAGGATTAAATCATTTGGGTGTGTATATGATAAGTATGCTTTTTTGGACAAGAAAGAAATGGGGTATGTTTTGATTTTTTTTAGTTGAATTGATGTGATGTGGGACAAGAAATGGAAGATGGGTGTATAAGAGTTAGCATCAAAATGAATTTAGTCTTCTCTTTAAGAAAAGGAAAAAAAAATGTTGGTTTTATTGACTAAAATAGTATAATGATGTTGAGATTTAAATTATAGATTGTTGATTTAAAAGTGGATTTTTTAATTCCATTCTTTGGTTATTTAAATTAGTTTATGGTCCCACATATATTTATCTACAGAATTATGCTTAAAATAAACATTTTTTATGAAATTGACTTTGAAGTTTGGTTCATTATATGTAGAAGAATCTTAATTGGTTAATTTTATATTGGTTTTGGGTGTTTAAGTAGTAAACATATTAACTAATCGTTGAGTACTAATGATTAGTTAAACTACAAAATTATTTGATGAGAAGAGAACAAAAATGTTTTTTTTTTTCCTTTTGTAACCAAAGGATTTAAATGCCTTAGTTTGTTCTCAATTTTTTTTTTCTTTTTTTTTTCACTCTAGTTCCTCCAATAAAGGAAGTATTAGACTCTTAGAGCTTATTTGACATCATTTTTTGTTTTTAGTTTTCAGTTTTTTTAAAATAAAAAACCAAAAATAAGAAACAAGAAAAAGGTGTTCACTTTTCTGTTGTCAGTTTTCAAAATTATCATGATCTTAACAAGTTTGAATAATTTTTGATTCATTATATGACATATATCATATGATTTTAAAAAACAAAAAACCAAAAAACAGAAAACCACAGTGATGCCAAACGAACCCTTAGTTACGTACTTATGTATGTAATTTTCCTATTTTACTTTCAAAAAAGGATCTTGCTAACGAGCGCCATGAGGCGTTAGATAAGGAGTAATTATATTGGTTGAAATGGTATTAAGTTAGGAATGCATGACAAAATCATGCGTTGTTCGGTGTAATTAATGTTAATTTTACTCTAATATTTCCACTTTCATTCTCTTATCTAACGCCCCGGGGGCGCTCATTAGCTTTTGCCTTCAAAAAATATATAAATCATTAAAGCCTAAGTAATTGTAGCATATAGTACAATGTTGACATATGGCGTTAATTACTCCATAATTATGGATAAAGTAGCATTTACTATACTTTAAGATCGAGTATTTATTACCCAATAAGGTGAATTAGTTGAATACATTTAAGGTGATCTATACATTACTTAATCTTTAATACCAGTTGTGTGGAAAAAGGGTTATGAAATAAAACACCTATTATTAGCAATCTGCCAAATCTTGCTTGCTTAATATAGTTAGTGTATTATATTGACGGTTCATAGAATTCGTAGGACAACGGTCAATCAAACTATACTAACTAAATTAGGTGATGCGTAATAACATTGTCATTTAAAACAAAATCAATCTAAACTTCATAAAATCTCATAAATCATTAACTTCGTACATATGATGTACGAAGTATTACACACACTTGGGCCGACGTGATTTGAGTGTATAACTATGTATGCAATAACACATATAATCATGTAGTGCAATAATTACGCGTAAAACTAATTTTATAGGCCGTGGAAAATACTTTCCAATCAAGCAATAGCACTTGATATTAACATTAGGATCTTGCTAACGAGCGTCTCGAGGCGTTAGATAAGAAGTAATTATATTGGTTGAAATGGTATTAAGTTAGGAATGCATGACAAAATCACGCGTCGTTTGGTGTAATTAATTTTAATTTTACTCTAATATTTCCACTTTCATTCTCTTATCCAACGCCCCGGGGGCGCTCATTAGCTTTTGCCTTAATATTAATGACACTTAAATTAATCACATTTTGGTTACAGTTGAAAATTATGTACTCCTTTTTTTTTATTGCATCAATTTGACTTTTGCATTATTCACCTGTCAGGCTGTCATGTTTGACTTAATTAATTTTCTTTTATAAAATGAAAAAATAAATATTATTATATAATATATTACGGAGTATTAGATTTGTCACAATGTCTTTATTTATTATATAATTTTGTTATAATTTTTACTAATAGATAATTAAAGATATTAATGGTCAAAATTACGTCTTTGTAAATGTGTCGGTTAAACTGCTGCATTAAAAAAAAATAGAGGGAGTAATGTACTTAGGTGATTAGGTACCCACACACCCAAAAAAAAAAAAAGTAGTAATCAAAACTAAAAATAATTGGGAAAAGGTATACCCCAGTGTAGAGACTTTTTGGCAAAATGAAGTTGTTGGGAGGCATAATGCTATTTAGTGAAGGATTACAACGCTTCATGGTACCTCACATTGCTGAACGTGACATTTACATGCAAATTGGGGCTACTTATAATTACATATCATAATTTCAAGATAAAATCAAGTACTAAAAGTTGGATCAAAGTTTTTTTCAACATGAAATTAGTGATTGTTGCCTATAATATCCAAAGTATGAAATGACTAGTGCAATTTTAGCTTTGGTATACAATGCTAATTCAATTGATTGCTCTTTTATAAGTTGTCAAAGATTATTATTAGATTCTAATCTCCATAGTTGGCTTGTTCGTGTGCTTTATCTAATATATATGGTGCTTGTTTGATTGACAATAAAAAAATAAAAAAAATAATTAAAAAAAAAACACATGAAAAGCGAGACTTTACAAATTAGGTGTGTTGTTTGGTTGACGAAAGTATGGTAAAATGGGGGAAGTGAAACTTCTAAAGAGTTTACACTCCCACATAATGAAGAAATTTATTTTACCTAATCCCTCTGAGGTAAGTAAAAATTCTCATGTAAACCAAACGACACCATAGAATCGTAATACAAGTTAAACCAATTTATAAATAAAGTCATAATTACTCTTATGCCTCGAATTTCTCTCAAGATACAGAGAGAAATTCTAATTTTAGAAGAGTTTCTAGAGTTTTTTTATTTTTTTTTTTGGTTGATGATAATAAATTTAAAAGCCAAATTAATATTTAAGTAATCCCTCCGTCCCTTAATACAAAGCCTCATTTCCTTTTTCGAGTAAATCAAAATACAATGCCTATTTCTATTTAAAGGTTGTATTTTTTGACATAATTACCCTTTTTTGATGAGTTGTCATCTTTTTCCCTTTACTTTTTTGTACTTTTAACATTAATTTTCAATACTTTATCTTTCTATCTCTTTAATTATTCTCAACTATTTTTTCATTCTCTCTATCTCTCTCTAACCTCACATGCATCTATATCCTTTTAATCATTAGTTTTAAAGATTTTACAACTTTCTTAATTCCCGCGCAAAAATAAAAAAATACTTTATATTAAGGGATGGAGGGAGTACTAACCAAGTTCGTATAATGACTCGATTTCAAACCTCACTCACTTTTCTTCAACGCTAAATTGCTAATTAAGAGTTGAGAATAATGGATTATGATTCAAGGTTGCAAGTTTTCTCTCATACACGACAAAGTTGCTTTACGACAATGATAGAAGCTAAGTTTGGACCGCATAATAAAATGCTCAAACCTATATTTAAGACAAAGGGATAGTTACAACTAGACCTAATAAGTGACACCTACTACAAATCAAGGTTGATATTAGAGCAAGTTTAGCCCAAAGTCTTAAAACTTGGGGTAACTTCATCATTTTAAGTCTTAAGATTTTTATACTTAAGACTTTTCCCATTTTTCTTCAAAAATCTCAAGCAAGTCTCAAGTTGAGTCTTGAAATTTCAAGACTCAACTTAAGACTTGAGATTGGACCCACTTCATTTTTATTTTTATTATCCCTTTTTTTTTTTTTACACTTTTCTACATATAATATGTCAAATATTTAAGTCTTAGGGCTAAAGTGATAAATTTGTGTAAGTCTTAGTGAGTCTTAACAAGAATTTGATGACATCATTTTCAATGGGGACCACCAAAATTGATGTCACATCCAAGTCTTAAGACTTGGGGCTAAACTTGCTCTTATGCATCCTTTTTTTATGCATCCTATTTTATGTTCCAATTCGTGTCTCAACTTCGTCTCCTAATTTTGAAACTACTACTGTATATCACAAACTATTTTCGAAATCAAGGAAAGTGACACCAAGCGTAACAAAATAAAGGTAGGTGAGTGTAAGAAAATAGGTGAATTAAGAAGAGCGAATATGAAAAGTGTACAAAAAAAAAAGGAGGTTAAAAGTGAGTCGAACTTTTTAACCTAAAATAGAAAGCAAGTAGCCGAAAACTCGGGAATGAAGGGAGTATCCATAATCGAATAGATGAACCTTACTACTACCCAAGGTCCTACTTTGGATCATATTTGTTTCACTAAATAATAAGTGGGACAATAACGTCAGAAAGAGTGATAATAATTCCAATACAATATGAATAACGCAGCATAGTTATACATGTGGTGTATATTATTCGAATAATATTTGGGGTAACAGCCCATGTTTGTAGTAAGGGAAGCAAATCCTGAACTCATACTAGTGAGCATTAGCAGTAAAGAAAGGACAACTCTCAAACAAAAGGATAAGCAAAGATGAACTGGGAATATGGAAGAGAGAAGATTGAGGGTCCATTTCCTTTGATGATTCGATCTATTTCGGAATTGAGAGAATGTTTGCATAAATTTTGTGGTTATCAATTTTTTGCGAATTTTCTAAATGAAACAAGACCACGTTGAAAAATTATCGAAAGTAGGCTGGAATTTTGGCCTCAATACAAATATGCTCTAATAATCTATAGATTTTCCATGTTCTATTCAATAATTTAAGCTATGGAGGAAAAAAAACAACAAAAAAATCAGAAACAAAATTTTACAGGGGAACTCGAAAACACGAGCCTAAAGAGTGGTGACATGTTACATCCAAAATAGAAGACTGAAGAAACGAAACAGGACAGTTACCTGGGATCAAAATTCTTTACAGTGTTTGGTTGAAATTAATCGGCTTTCTTCTTGGCAAATCGCTGCAGTGATTTCGGTAGATCAGCTCCTTCTTCGCTGATTCTTTTCCTTTTCTTTTTTGACAGCTCTTCGTTCTCCTTCATATTCTGTTCGATAATTTGCTTCTTTGCATTCGCAACAATCTCCTGCTTCTTCTTTGCTCTTTTACCGTCTTTGTTCCTACCTTTGGTTTTGTTCTTCAGCTTCTTGCCCTTGGCTGCTTCTACTGCAGCCTCCATCTCTTCTTCTCTCTCTTTCCGAGTTGGTTTGTCCTTCTTTTTAGGTGGCTTTACAGTTCCAATTTTCTTAGGATCCAACATGATAGACTCTGGGGGAAGCTTCTCCAGGAGAGAACGCACTTCTTTTTCACGCCTCTGTTTCGATGTTTCAAATGGATTAGCTACCCACGAGTCAAAGTTTGGTTCTCCAGAACCAGGAATTAAAATTGATGACCATCCCATTGAATGTCCTATTCCAAGAACATCTTCATATGGTCGAAAAGAAACCTCTTGTATCTGATAGCCTTTCGCCATAGAATGGCTCATGTAACGACTGTAATTCTGAGACCCTGAAGCATCTTTGAAAACTTGTACAAATGACCCAGTTGACGCAGCAAGCAAACCTCTCTGACTGAATTCCAAAGATTTTGCATGACCTGGCATCGTCTGAAGAACCTCAAATTTTCTCAAATCCCATAATTTGATTTTTCTCTCCATTCCCGCAGTTGCCATAAGATGTCCGTTTGGATGGAAAGCCAATGCTGTTAATGGTCCATGATGACAGAGCATTTTGACGATAGGATTGGGGCTCGTAGGCTTCCACATGGTAGATGAGCCATTGGAATGACCTAATGCAATGATACCGTTGTAAGGATTTGCCTGCATCACATCTGTACGACCTAGACCAGTCCGGTAATTAGCAATCATTGTACCCATTGTAACGTCTTGGTAACGAAGCTGTCCAAATTTGTTAATAGATGCCAAAAGGAAGTGGTTCCTTAAGAATTGAAGCTTCGATACAGCCCCATGTTCCTAAATATGAAGTGCAAAATTAATACATGATTATTTACATTGTAGGAGAAAAAATTCATTAAAGTAAGGCAAACTCCCTAACACAAGAAAGCAAATCAGGATTTAAGACCGGCAGTCATGATCCGGTAATTTAAAAGAATAGGGAAAAAAAAAAAAAGAAAAAAAAAAGGGGGGGATCCAATTATCTTCAGCAAGTACACTTACTGACCAAAAACAGGCCAAGTGAAATAAGAGAGTTCTAGTGTTATACTCAATAACCACTATCCAATTTCCAAATATTGTCAATAATGATTCTTTCAACTTCACTAGCCAATGGCAATAGTCTTTGGAAATTTAAAAAGCCATTATACTAAAAATAAAGAACTAAACCAAAGATGATTAATAACACTTGCAGAGTAGGACAGCTAGAGCATGGTACAACGAACCAAAACTTGAAAGCAACAACTCCAACAGTATGGTTTAGGATGGTTCAATGGCTCTAGTTAACAAGTAGGAGGCAAGGGAGCCCGAGTACCCTACCATAAAAGACAAAAGGCAATAAAGCACTAATAGAAGGGGAGAGAAGTTGTGGAAACAAAGCATCAACAGAGATAAATCCAACAGCCTAAAACCTATTCAAGGGTAAATAACAGAAAGTTCCAAGTTTTGGCAATACCATCACGGCATCACCCCACATCCCAGGTATTTAACAAATCTCATTTTTCACCTAATCACCTCCACTGTGAAAAAAAAAAAAAAAAAAAAAAAAAAAAAAAAAAAACTCCATACATTTATGAAACACCAATGACCTGATAAACTAATTCACCTCAAAATTGCCAAAAATTAACTGCCACTCCAAAAGAATGTGAGGTCTTGGACAACCAAAGGCCAGGAAAGATAGATATTTATATGTTTTGACTAAGTTAAGAAAAGGATAGCACATTTTATATCAAGAGCACACACATTCATGCCTTTTAAGGTTACGCAGTGCGAGTACACCGTACGTGTTTTAGTATGTTAGTTACAATCAGGCATGTTCACGGTTTACCCTTTCTTGCCTTCTCAAAAAAATGATAGCAGTTGAAAGTGTGATAGTATATACTCCATAAACCTAATATCAATGTCAAACTTCTTAGCCACTAATAAACAAATAGTACATAGAAATGCAGCCGTGCGGCCCGTGCAAGATAAGAAAATATCAGAGTAGCAGGAAAATATGATAATTTTCAACTGTCAAGGTTGTCAGTGTGAGATTGTGAAGAAATTTCCCGACATTAAGGAGGCAAATTATAATCTACCCTGAATTCAAATAGTTGTCTTTATCAAGACATACATCAGAAGAGAAGTCAGGTTTCTTGACCTAGGCCATACAAAAGGAACAGTATAAATTTAGAAACCTGCCTAGAAAATATGTAACACAAAGGTCTATCAAACAGTAACTCCAAAGCAGTCATGCAGCATGTATTATCCAAAACAACCAAAAATAAAACAAAAAAGTTTCTGCAGATTCAATAAATGAAGCCAATGAAGGGATCAGGGACAGCATCACAAGGTGAAAGAAAGTTGGTTCAATTCAATTTGTATATGAAAATGAAATGAGAATAGGACACTTCTTAATAAGGAAAGAAATATAAAAGACTATAGAAACTGAGGCACGAATGAAGCATCCTGACCTTCAAACAGTGAAGCTCAACACCGTCTATGTTATATATGTAGGGGTACCTGCCAATATTTCAAGTGTGAAAGCTCAGAAAATACAAAAAGTATGTTGTGAAGTAGTTATCATAGCAGATATTAAGCAGCAAAGTCAGAATTCCTAACAAACACAAATACATTTAATGGATGCTGCAACAAAAACTGGTCCACAACCAAAACTGACCCAAATCAAAGCTGTTTATGGAAAATAATGAAAGTTTGGCTTATGTAGTTAGAATGACTAAAAATTGACAGTAATAGTGCCATGTAACTAGACTTTACAAGACAAACTGCAACTGCATTGCTGGATTAGGCTCGACTGTTGCAAAAAATAATAGTCGTACACATGTTTTTCGCTTATGATCACAAGTATAGAGATGAAAGATAACAATTTGCCAACAAGAACATGCAATGACCAGTATTCTACATAGACAAGCTGCCACCAGCATAACACAAGTAGACCATCATCTACGAATGGCAGAATGGTAAAAACTCCACTCCAGAATATATGGTTCACTTATTACTAGAATAATCTTATATAGGTAGAAGAAACAGCTTATCATTAGTAAAGATCTCTAGAAAGCCGTCAGTTTTTGTAACAGCATGGTGTAACTGTGGTTGACTAGTTCAATCATCCAACAACATTCCTTGAATTGAGGAAGTAGTTTATGACCACTAAAACGAGATGAATGGATATCAAGACATCCTTAATTTAAAAATTAATTAGAGTATCTCAACTTCTCTACACTGTTAGTCTGTTACACAAACCTCCCTGCTCTACCTTTCATATTCTGCTTTAATGAGCATAAAGCAACTACAGTATGCATCAACTATCTCATTCTTTAGATTTGGATGTTTAAATCATGGTTGAGAAACTTAAGACAACACACAAGGTTTCCCTTCACACCATATTGGTTTTTACTCCCCTTCAAGAGGGACAGGTGCACCATGTCATCTCAATAGAA
Source organism: Chenopodium album (assembly GCF_948465745.1). Lineage (NCBI taxonomy): Eukaryota > Viridiplantae > Streptophyta > Magnoliopsida > Caryophyllales > Amaranthaceae > Chenopodium > Chenopodium album. The sequence goes on from NC_137838.1 coordinate 77,829,955, forward strand.
AGTATGGATACGTGAAAGATGATAGTAATCCCACAGAAACAGTGCAAATGTATAAAACTTAGCTGTATCAGTATTCTAAATTTCTAGCAAACAACTTCACAGTTATAATCTTTCATTAATCATTCCTGGTGTACAGAAGTCTCTAACCAACCAATCATGAAAATAAAGATTCATTTCAGATTGCGTACAGTGGTACAGATCCCAACTTCCCAGTACTGACAGTGATCTCCTCAGTAAGGCAGGGATAATGCATCAACTAAAGGGGGTCCAACATCAACCTCATGGAACCAATAAAATATAGAGATGATAGAGAAGAATCAAAGGATCCTCGCAAATCTCCCAGTAAAATCAAAGAGCTCGCAAGTTTGAGCAATTTCAAGCACAAAATGATATTAATTCAGAGAAAAGCACCATTAAGAATTTAAGATGAAAAGAGGCAGGAAAATCTCACTTCTTTTGAGCAGCAGCAAAATACAGCTCATTGTGCAAGAACACAACATCTCGTACAGTTTCCCGTACCTAAGACAATCAATAATCCTTAGTCAATAACGGTTGAACGATGCATATTACGGTTGAACGATGCATATTATTATACAAGTGATAACAATTAGCACAATGGAAGAATTATGATAGGAATTTTGCCCCCGAGGCTGCTACACACCTGAAATTCCTTAATCAAATTCATATTTTTCACATCAAGGACACCTAAATGGCCCTTGCGCCCTGCAATTGCCATATAACGCCCACTTGGGGTAAAATCAAGCTTGTAAGGACCAAGATCTGAAATCAAGGATAGGAAACAAAGAACATCAGAAAAAGGCAACATCTTAAATTTGCAAGAATAATTAATATGAGGTAAAAGGCTACACTAGTCAAAAGGATTTCCAAATATTCAAAACAAAGGCCAGCAGGAACTGCAACATGACCCACGCTATTAGTTATTGTCTGAGAGCCATTTCAGACAAGCAAAGATACTTCAGCCAAACATCTGTAGTTAAAAGCATGACACCTCAAGCCATATCAAAATCCGGGTTTTTAAAGAAAACTATCACACATTTAACATCTCTTCTTCCGAGAAAATACATAATGGCCATAATAGAACCCCCCCCCCCCCCCCCCCCCCCTCTTCTTCCCACATACACACATAAAAGCATTGGTTGTTTCTTGTCCTTCTTGAGTATTCAAAATTTTAATTCCAATTCATACAGCAAGCTTCAAAAACAGATATGAATGCTCTTCACTAAAATCCACGAAACTATATGTTGACTCCTTAAACTAGATAATTTTTCATCACACAGTTATCAGAAATAGAATAACAACCTGGTAACACCATATCGAATTGGTTCTTTAAACTTAGAATATCAACTTCTTTGCCGATAGCCTCCTGTTTTATCCTCCATGTCTTTTCTATACCATCAGGCTCCAAAAAACCACCTTCTGAAGGCAGAAGCCACTGAAAGATTAGACAAAGCATGTTACCAAGGGAACTGTATATTATTGTACAGTATATCACCAAAAAGAATATACAAGTTTATCAAAATGACAACTTTGCCATGTTACCAAAGAAATAAATCATGTTCATATATGAGGTTACAAAAACAGGAGATCAAATGCCTCCTTCCTATTGCCCATCAGACCCTAACTCCTCCCAACAACACACCCACCCACCAAATTATTCTGCTCTTCCTTCATGCCAATTACAAAACAGAACAGAAAACCTCCTTACTCTAATCCATTCAGTCCAAACTCCTCCCATCACCACCACCCTTCCCACACATCCACATAAAACCATCCCTGGCTAGATGTTCTATTACAGGACAACCCTCAGTTCCTCCAATAGAAGAAGGAAAGGACAGAACATTGTTGCCAACCCACGAGTACTGCTACTAGAATGAAGATGAAAATAGGTAGCTATTTTGTTTTTCCAGAAAAAGGTAATTTTAAGAGAACTGAATCCTGAAGATGTCATTAATAAAATTTATCAATTTCCTCTTAATCTCAACCAAGAAGCTGAAGGACGGGAAAGAACAGGAAGAGCATTAATTTATTTGATTAGCAGTAAATGAATACCAATGCAATGGCCTATACAATTGTAAAGGAATAAAACAACAAACTTGACCAGAAGACGTGCAAATTCCAAAAACAGGCATTAAGGCCTATCATATGCCTCAAAGTCCTTCAGCAATTATACTAGGTAGAAATTCATAATTCATAGAAACATCCATGGCCTCTACCATTTACAAGCAGCAAGATTGAATGATATACAAAATAATGTGTCCAGAGAAATTGAATATGGAGAATAGCGGCAAGAGCTCCTAGCATCGCTTTATGTGAATCTCTTATTAAGAAAAGACATTAAGAGTGCAGCACTAGATTATGAATAAGACTGGCATTAAGATAGAGAAGGAAGATGTGTCTCAATTCTCATATATGAATTGCATGGCAAAAGCAAATCAAATAAAGACATAGCAGAAATGATGCTCACGATTGGAATGTCCCTCACTCCCAAGTGAAGACAGAATATGCTATGTAATTCAATCTAAAAGGAATCCAATCAAAGACTCCATAAACAACCACTGCACACTGTAGTCTGTATTCTCTGTAATCTTAAATTGCAGATGGATTTCAGATATGTGCTCAGGAATGTATACTTACATGAATACCTAAATGCCCCTACTTGTATATTGCATGTTCTTATCATAATTATCAAGGCCTACAAGGCTATAATAATATTCAAAGTGGGATTTTGTTCTACATAACTGTTTTGAATACCATAAACAGAAAGAACATTTATAAAACATAGCTAAATCCTTAAAATACCATAAGTGGGGAAGATTTTCAGTGCATATAAGGATTCAAAAGGTGACCTTTTCAACATTGGCTGCTGTTTTTGCAGAGCGTTTATACAACTCTTCTTTAACAGCAAGCTGTCCCTTCAATTTTTTATCTTGCAAAGCCTGCAATAATAATATAAATAGATTTAAAAAAAAAAAAAGAATTAACACAGAATGAAACAGAGAGAAATATCATGACTCAAGCCGCAATGTTCACCATCCGGAAGCTACAGTAATACCAGACCGATGATAGAATAAAAAGGATGACAAAAGAAACAGATACACATACCTCCAAATTAGCACTTTCTCCTCTAAGATACTTCTTTACATTTGCATCCATCTCCTCATCATCCTGCATAGAAAGATTAGAAACCCTTAAATTTTATTATCATCGCACAAAAAAATGACAGAAAACACTATGGGAAAAAACACACACACACCCACCAGAACTTTGTCTGAAAGAAATAAAATTGACGAGTTCCCAGAACTGAAATTTAAGATGAACCTGACTAAGGGACTCATGACTCTCAAACACACGGGCATAGGCCCGATAATAACATTGCAAAGGAGAGTCACTAGATACAAATGCTTCTGGAAAAATTAGGTGGCACCATATAATTTACATTCTAAGTCCACAAAGCTATAGCTTTCCATTCAACCAAAATTGATTACATTCATCTTTTCTCTTAACCCACAAAACTCATGTTGCCGCTCCTCTATATTGACTTCCTACATGACTAAAACAACGGTATATCGTGGCTCGCCTTCATTATGATATTAGGTTCTCCACTAGCTCCACAAACAACTTCCTAGCAATGGATAACAAATTGATCTATTCACACAACTAATTTCCTAGCGAATTTGCCCAATGATATGTTTGATTTATATATCGCGGGTTTTCACCATTTCAAACACAGCTTAAGTTAATTCCAGATAGTCATTTTCTTCTTGTGAAGTCCACACCACCACCCCCCACAAAAAAAAATAAATAAATAATAATAATAATAATAAATTAAATACCAATGCAAACCTAATTTGTTCTTCGTCACACTTTAATAGGCCACATTCCGATATTCTTCACAATACAACATAGCATAGTAGTTTCTATCATCAATATATATCAAAAAAAGCATAAATATAAAGCAATAAACCCTAAAAAATCAAACTTTAACTTGAAAATTCAAGCAAAAACATACCAGCTCAGTAGCAGGAACAATCTTCTCCGCCCTAACCACCATTTTTTATCAGATTTCTCACACTTTTAGCGGCGAATTTGAAAACTGCAATGAAAAAAGGGGCAAATATTTAATGAACATTGAAGATTGAATTACTAACAGAAATTAAAGCGGAGGAGAGAGAAAGAGGTGAGACCGTGAAATAGCGGTTGCGGCCGTCGGTGAGTAAGACGTCGACGGGAAGATGGCGGCAGGAAAAATTGGAGGGGAAGGTGTAAATTTGTGAGTTGTATTGAGGGTTTTGGGAAGGGTTTAGAAAATCTACGACGATCTTCTGGAATCGAGACAGAAGCTCTACCTACTTGGTATCTCTCACTCTCAGGGTTTAGAAAATCTATAACCTTCGATGACCGGCTAATTGACCAGATTGATAAATAAAAAAGACCCCTACGTATAATTTGAGTAAAAGAAGCTAACCATATGTGATAATTGACCATATTAATAAATAAATAAATAAATAAATAAAAAAAAAGCTAACCATATGCGATAATTGACCAGATTGGTTAATATAAAAGACACTTAGCGAAAATTTATTTAGTAAAAGAAGCTAACCATACACGACAATTTAGTAAAAATAATAAACTCTAGCTACATTTAGACCAAAAAATCTAACTTTTTTTTTTTTGACAAACTCTTTAAAAATCCTAATTTAATTTGTTTTTGTGTTTTTCAATTTATTTTTCCCTTTTAAAATTTTAAATTAATATGTCAACTCCTTTTATTTTGCTAAATTCCGATCCCAAATTTATTTCCAACCCCTTATTTAAAACATTTCGTTAATAAAGGATATGAAACTTAAGTGAAAATTGATATGGAGTACGTTTTTTTTCTTGAAATTGTTATTTCCATAAAAAGGGTAGGTAAAAAAAAACACAAAAAACGAACCAAATTAAGTATTCACGAGTAATTTCTCATAAATTTTTTTATTTTTTGGGTTATTTGTCGCCTGAGATAATTTTATTTACCAAATTGTCGTTTAGGATTAACTTATTTTACCAAATTGTCACATGAATGAATTTTTTTACCAAATTGTCATTAATGGTCTTTTTTATTTACCAATTTGGTCAATTGGCCATTTATGACCCTTACTAATATATGGGAACTTCTATTTGAACCCCCCCCCCCCCCCCCATTTTCATTTTTTGAACTATAATTTAAATAGTTTCAAAATCTAATTATTTTTATTGAATTGAAATTATTTGCTGAACTAAAATTATTTTTACTAATTTATTGTTATATTTTTTAAAAAATTTACTAATTTTTACTGAATTGAAACTATTCAAAGATAAGGAGTATTATGGGCAAGAGAAAGCTTCATTAAATAGGATAAAAATCATAAAAAAATAATAATAATAAATAAAATAAAAAAGAGCTCCCGAGAAGCTACTTTGAGAAGCATCATTTTGGTGTTTCTACGGGCCTGTTCATATTTACTGAACTGAGCTGAACTGATTGGAACTGAACTGAACTGAACTGATTGGAGTTGAACTGAACTGAACTGATTGGAGCTAAACTGAACTAAACTGAACTGAACTGAACTGAAAATAAGTAAATATGAACAGGCCCTACGTCTCTTTGCTCCCAAAAAAAATTGGGCTTCTAAAAAAATCATTTCAACTCCTCTAACCACCCCTGTTTGGCCCAATTTGTGTTTCTGAAGTTGAGAAATAGTTCTAAGATTCTAAGACTTGGTTAGTTTCCATGTCATGCACGATAATTTTCAATAACCATTATTAAACTACCATTGTAATTGATTTTTATAAAGAAAAAAAAATTAGAATATAGTTACAAATTTTGATCAAAGTACAGAACTACAAAGATATGTTAGGTATAAAATGATGTAGAAAATAATCAAAATTATGTTAAGAAAGTTTTTTTTATAGCTATATAAAAATTTGTGTTTAAATATGTCAAATCCTTTTATTTTTAGTAATTACATTGTACTCTACAACATTAGGGAATTATTTTTGTATAAAAATTTGTTCAATAATATAATTTCAAAAAAAAAAAACTAAGGACACACCAGGATATGACACGTGTCATTGCTGGTGTGTCTTTTAGTATATAGTTAATGATTGACTAGGGTAAACAACACCTTATTCAATTCCTAAATTTGTCCTAATGATGAGGCCACAGTACCACACCAACCAGTGAAGATGTGGAGAGCCATTATGAGAATTATTTTGTTAGTGTCATAGTTGTTTTGTTTTATTGTTTGAGTATATATTATTAGGGATTGTTTGGTTGAATCATGTGGAATGTATTGGAATTGAGTTAGAACCGTTCCATTAATAATTTTATTTGGTTGAATTTTTTTAGTAATGGAAATTAAATCTTAGGTGTTCTAACTAGGGATGACAATCTAGTCTGGATCCGACCCTATTCCGCCCCGATCCGAGGTAAAATATCCGCTCCGAGTCCGAGAAAAAAGTAATCCGAGTTTGACTCCGTTAAAATAATCCGACTCCGAGTCGGAGGAGGGTCGGAGTCGGATCCTACAAAAAATCCGAGAAACAAATCCGACTCCGACAAATGTCCGACTTTAACGGATTATCCGACTCCGACTCCAATAGATAGTGGATTTTTGTGTGGGTCATGGTGGCATTGGGTGTGGGTTGCAAAGGCCCAAATAGGCCAACATCTCAAAGTATATTGAATAATGAAAAAAAAAACTCGGAGTCGGGTCGGATCGGAGTCGGAGTCGGAGGTCGGATATTGAAGTCGAAGTCGGAGTCGGAGTCGGATGTCGGATTTAACCTCCGACTTCCTGTCGGGTCGGAGTCGGATTTTGCATAATCCGCTCCGAGTCGATCCGACCCGTTGCCATCCCTAGTTCTAACTCTACCCATACCCTTAAAAATCCCAATTTATCTCTATCTCCCCTTAAGATTCACAATCCATCTTAATAAAGTATAGAATCCATACCAAATTTCCAACAATAAAATTAAACAACTTTAAACTAATAGTACGAGTTTTAGAATCTGATCCATATCTCTCTAGTATAAGATTTTAGACCAATCCATCCCAACTTGATGAACCAAACACCCCTTTAATTGAATGAATTGTGAATTTTAGGGCAATATGTGAGTATGAGTGTATGCGATTCTAGAGGTATGAGGTAGAGTTAAAACTATATGTGTATGAGATTCCATTACAAAAGAAATTCAACCTAATACAAAAATAGATAGAAAATGGGGGTAGAGATACAAAAAAAGCAGATAGTTAGGATGTTTGTGTTGGTGCTAATAATAGTGCTAATAAGCAGCAGTAATGTAGCTGAGGCGCAGCACACCGGCTGCCTAAAGTCACAGTCAATTGCACTCCATATATTGTTAAACCGATATTTGATTTCGATGTCAAAAATGGTGATGATATCAAACGATTTTATTAGAAATGCAACAAAAGAATTTTCGAAATTTAATCAAGTCATTGATGATTATTGTAACGAGTTATTGAAGCAAGGCCAATGCCTACCAAGCGAGGTAGATAAATTTGGAGCCTTTAAGGAGTGCCTGATGGTTCAACAAAGCATGCTGCTTAATAACTATAAACATACGATAAATATGCCTCAAACCCGGTCGGTCCCTGCTGCTTCCATCACTACGTTGCAGGTCACAGCCCATGTTGCTGCCATCACCAAGTTTGTCCAATCCTTCCCAAAACAGCTTTCCTCTTGCGTTAAATCTGCTGGATTACATTAAGCTCCTATCTCAAGACTTCATGCTCCTCATCATCATGATCATGAGGATCGTCTTCATTTTATTTTTTGTAATTACTACATCTGTTGAGTATTATTTATGAGATAAAACTATTCCAAAATTACTACTAATACAGTAGTAATACTTAACGGAGGTAGTATTTTATTTGTTGTCTATTTGCATTTGTACTTGTACTTGTATTCTTAATTCTTATGCATGTATATGTTATGTTATTTCTGTACTTTATGTATAATTGATTCAACTTCTCCATCTACTCTATGTTTTAGAATCATGGTGTCTTTTATGAGCTCATTACTGTACGTCTGTATCCGAAAACTCTTTGTATATGAGAGAATATGTGAATATTTGCCGTGGCTTTCTCATTGATTGAACGTCAATATATAATACAAGTGTACACTAGGGTTAAGGGTACATAAGTAAATTACAAAGTATAAATATAATGCACGATTATTTACATAATCTAACAGTATATATCTGGTTATTGTATACCTAAGGTTATCCATACTATCACAAAAGTTACCTATGCACAATAGTGAGGAAAAAAAATTCCTCACCACTCTCTCTACATTTCCTTCTCCTCCACGTCAGTTTTTGGTGAGAATTTTTTTTTCAAAAGGTTTTGTGTGAGACCGGACTCACGTGAGACCGGGCTCAATAACAAAAGTCTAACAAAAAAGTGTGGGCTAACTAAACCCGATCGCGAGGCCCGCAACACCAATTACATGACATGACAATAATATTCTAATACCTGACAATAATATTCTTATACATGACACTAATATTTTAATACCTGACAATAATATTCTATTACATGACAATAATATTCTAATACCTGACAATAATATTCTTATACATGACACTAATATTTTAATATTTGACAATAATATTCTAATACATGAAAGTAATATTCTAATACCTGACAATAATATTCTTATACATGACACTAATATTTTAATATCTGACACTAATATTCTAATACATGACACTAATATTCTTATACCTGACAATAATATTCTAATTCCTGACTAAAATGGTCTTATTCCTGATAAAAATTATCTTATTCCTTACTAAAATTATCTTATTCCTGACTAAAATAATCTTATTCTTGACTAAAATTTTCTAATTCCCGACAAATATAAACAATATTTATATTAATCTAATCCTGACAATACTAATCTAATACCCGACAATAAACATTTAATACCAAACAATAAACATTTAATACTTGACATTATTTTCTCCTTCCCTACGGACCTCTTCTTCCATGGCTACAATATTTTTCTCTCCTCATTACATCCCCAAATTGGAAGTGGGTAACGAGAATACTTCTCAGTCTCAGAGAAGATTCTAGATTGAAACATTGGAGTATAAGCAGAGCTCCATACTTGCGGCAAAGCATCCTAAACGAAAGCTCAGAGCAATCAACCATGGGAGCAACTATCAATTTAGGCCGACCCAACTTCTTCTAATGGGCCCAAGCCCGACACTGTGAGTTGGGATTTGTTGGAAGAAATTTTTGTAGAGCTTAAGTTTCCTACAACTTTTATTAATTTCAGATACGAAATCCAATCAAATCAGTGACAATCGGCCAATCTGTCACCCAACTTACTTAAACAACCTAAAGGCGGTAGCGTGTGGTTAGAGTAGCCATGAATGAGAGCTTTGGAAGTTGAACAATGTGATGGTTATGGCGGAGGAGAGAGAATCTCATTATCAGATCATTGCTTGCCGGCAGTTTCTTGTTGCGGGGGAAAGCAACGGTGGTGGAGGAAGAAGGTGGAAGTGGATAACGAGGTGATAATGGTTGGATTTGGATTTTAGTGAGAGTTGGTGAATGAATGGTGTTGTGAGTGTTGGTGGCGGACTCACGGTGAGTCCGTCTCACCCAAAACTTTACCTTTTTTTTTTTTTCATTCCACAATATAATTAACTAAAATTTCCCTCATCAATATATATCTCTCCTACAATTACCCATACCTACCACATATCTCTCCTCCAATTACCCATACCCAAAACATTTCTCTCTTTTACTCTCTCCGTTACATATTAGTATATTACTCGCAACAAAAAGGTATTATTTGTGAGACATAAAATATTACTTTGTTGCGAGTAATATGTATCAAAGGGAGTATTTAATTTGTAATTTAGTTAAATATATGCCCTAATATCAATTTTTATCAAAAAGAAAAAGAGGACATTTATCACATTTCATCACTGTGAGACTCGTGAGAGGTTTTATTATTATTATTATTATTATTATTATTATTATTATTATTATTATTATTATTATTATTATTATTATTATTATTATTATTATTATTATTATTATTATCTCAAAAACAAAATCATACAACCTACAATAAATTAGTGGGAAGCCGAGATACAATCTGGGCCCCCACTCCTCTAGCTATAGCAAATCCTACCCTAGTGAAGATATGAGCTGCAGCACGAGCCCCAATGTCTTGCGTCGACGAGAACCTCTGAATCCGCTTCAGTAACGCAACAGCCTCCTTCTCTAATTCCCCAAGCGAAGAAAAGGAGAAGGGAATGAAACCATATCCAATCACCTGACATCGAGCTTCATACTTAACCCGCTTCCGATGAGCAGCATCAGTCACAACGCGCCCAGGAATAAAGTCAGATAGCCCCGACTGTGTCAAAGGAGAAGACCCTGTCAAATCAACACAGACATCGCGACCACGATCCCATGAATAAAGTAACACATCCGCAGGTCTGAGGGCCTCGTCGTTCCCTCCAGCCAACCCAATGTCAACCTCCTTTCTCGCCGAAATCCCAGAACGATAGCAAACATCAACAAGGGTATCCCGAACGACATTATGCCGATGTTTAATACCCACAATACCAGCACAAGACACCGCGTGATCACCGAAAATATCTCCAGCAAAAACCCTCGAACAAGCAGAGCACGACGTCGAGACAGAGAATAAAGGAACACCCAACCGATAGGACAACACACATCGATAAGTCTTAGCGTTCATCGTCTGACCCAACCCCGAAATAGGAACCGCCCGAAGCCAAGCTGAGGTATGATCACCCTGCTGTGATTTCCATAATGCTGATTGTCGAGGAGTTAAAGAATAAGCAGATTCTGCAGAAGCGGTAATCTTTGTGAAATACATATCTGCCAATTTCTTCATGTGTTTAGGGGCAGCGACCTCACTAGGATTACTCAAAATGTCAGACTCCACTGTTCCATTAAACAAACACAACGCATCCTTAAAGGTTCGTCCAAGACCAACAATGCCAGCATGCCGAAGAAGTTGTGTCTGCAACCCAGCAGACTGCAACCGAGAAGCAAGAAAAGCATAGTGACGAACATCACCTGCAGAATTATTATTATTATTATTATTATTATTATTATTATTATTATTATTATTATTATTATTTGTTCCAGCCATTTCATCCTTTGGGTTAATCCGGATGATCAGTTTTGAGTGGTTAGGTTCCAGTCATCTCCCAATTATTGTGATAAAGTTCATAACTTATTAACAAAATAATGGGAAACTTTTGGTGAATAATCACCATTGTGATGAAATTTCGCCCAAAGAGGGCCAATTGATCATATTGGTATATAAGTTAACACCCTTATGACATATTGGTATATAAATTATTGTCGGCGACATATTGGTATAAAAATTAACATGTGGCGACATATTGGTATATAAATTAACAAATTGTGACATTTACCCCTATTTTTTCTTCGGATGAAAGAGCATGTTGTATACTTCAAAATTTTGTTTTAATTACTTTTGCAATCTTATTTATTATCATAATATACTTATTCAGCACCAAATAATAATTTTTCCCTCTTTCCTTCCAATAAAATAACTTTGATAAATCAATCAAACGATAAAACCCCAAAGAACTAATAAACAATAAACAAAATCTCAATATTAAAAATTTAATTTCAAAACCAATTACTAGTAGAAGCTAACTTTCATTATTACTTCATTTGTATTATACCCACAACTTTGTAAATCAACCATATAATAAGAAAAAATATATATATGAGTGTTTTTTTTTTTTAAAAAAAAGAAGAATCTACCCTTGTGATGCTTCAATGACCAACGCCCTCAATACATTCAAGCTTATATCCCTTTGCTCAAGCTTTCCTATTAGTTTTCCCCTAGCTTCTTTCTCATCACTTTTGGGCTTTCAACTTTTTTTTTTTTTTTTTTTTTTTTTTTTTTTTTGGATTTTTACTTCACAATTTTTTTAAATTAATATAAAAAGTAGAGAAAAGTACAAAAAAAAATGTCAAATAAAAGTTATTAGCACTAAAATTAAGCGCATGTATCATACGCATATCCTCCGACGAGAAAATAGGGGTAAATGTCGCAATTTGTTGACTTATATACCAATATGTCGCCACATGTTATTTTTTATACCAATATGTCGCCGGCAATAACTTTTATACCAATCTGTCATAGGGTGTTAACTTTTATACCAATATGGTCAATTGGCCAAGAATAACCTCACATGAATAATTAATTCCATAAAAGTTACCAATATTAGATCACTTTTATTGTCACAAAAAAAAAATCCTTAAACTATTAAAACTTACCCATAAATTATCAAAAGTTACTCATAATGTCTCAAAGTTAACAATATTTCTTCTTTTTTTTTGCCACACAATAAATTATTATGCACCTAAGTTTTAAAAACATTTGTCCAATCTCGATCTTTATTCTATTTGCTTAAATTCGTCCAAATTTAACCCAAAATTACGTTTAGATGTTTTCTCATGAATACCTTATACCTATCAAATCAATGCATCCATTAACAAGTAGTGGAATTGAAAGTGTAAGATCATAATCTTTTGTAAATCTCAATCTTCCAAAAAGATTATGATTTGCTGGCTTTTAGGAGTTGAAGGACGTGGAATATGATATAATTGAAGCCTGGAACATGAGTTTTTAATCAATAATTGATGGTTGTTTATATAAAAAAAAATAAAAATAAAAATATATGATTTATTAATTAATCAATAATTGATGGTTGTTTATGCAACTAAATTAAAAACAATAGAGTAATTTAATAACGTAAGAATGAATCAATTTTTTTTTATTTTAAAAACACTAAATGGAAAGCACGTAAAACAGCTGGACTTGATAAAAATCTATATGCGAAGATTACAAATAATTAATTAAGGCAAACGAGAGAATGATTCAATGAGTGAATAAAGAAGTCCTTAGACAATGTGTATATATATGCAAATATATTGATAACAAGTGTTTCGGGTAAAAACGATAGGACCTTCGGCAAGGTCATTTTTCTGTGGGCTGAATACTGATCTCGGTCCAAGTGATGACCGAGCCGAGGATTTCCTGCACAGCAAGCACACGTAAACTAGCCTCGGGGATTTTGCCGAGGAAGGCTCCTCCGATGCTAAAGTCAGTATGAGGTTTAGAGAGAGAAAGTTATGCAAGAGTATTAATAGCTTGAGGCTTAATGTGAATGAATATAGAGAGAGAAGGGTGAAGACTTTTAGACCTTGATAGTTAAATGGGCCTTGGGGTCAAACGGGTTTGTCATGTTGACCGGGCTTTTGACCAACTTAGCATGGTTGGAGAGTTGAACCTTAGCCTTAGGCTTTGTAATTGAATCATTTGTGGACCAGTCCAATTGGAGTAAATTGGACCCAAACAACTTGCCCCCAAACCCGATTCGAAAGCATGAAGGATCGGGTTTTGACTTGCAAAAATGGAGGGAAGTAAATGATTTAATCAAAATTAAAATTTGGGTAGTTATTGAGGCAATAACGGTTATTTAGAGAGTAATTAGGGGAGTTGTAAGGTTTAGTGGTCGGTAAATTAGAGAAACACATGAACAATGTAGCATTGAAGTGGGATTAGTGGGGGTTTTAGTGGCGCGGACTCCCAAAATTCCCATTTTTAGGAGGTACTTAAGCCACTCGTCCCACTCCCTTTCCTTATCTTCTTTCGTTAGTTTCATTTTAATTTCTCGACAATTTCCGTCACTAAATCACTTTCCCCTTTCCCACTTATTCTCAGCAATCCGAAGTCTTAAATTGAAATCCTCCGTTGCTTCAAACTTGTAGATCGGCGGATTTCGTTTTATAAAGTTTATTTTCTCTGAAGTTTCCTCGGCGGATTGCGGATTGCGAATTGCTGGCGTTTAGGAGTTGAAGGACGTGGAAATTGACGGTGGGATGGTCGATGACTCGAAAGTGAGCTTAGGAGGGATTTTAAAGGGAGGAATGTTATGCATGTAGAAATGTATAATAAGGGGCATTCATGTAATTACACGTATGTACGTACAAATAAATGCCCATGTTCTGGTATCATTGAATGATCAAATGGTAACACTGAGCGTACAATTATACATTTATACTATAATATATATGCATATAATGGTATTATATATACATCCAGTTGTACTAAATTTATGCATAAATAGTACCACTGAAGATTCAATAGTACTATATATATATATATATATATATATATATATATATATATATATATATATATATATATATATATATATATATATATACATGCTTCCACTGGAATAATAAGCATATGGTCCCCCATCACGTGATACAATCCGACCAAAATATAGGAGGGGTCCACCTACAGACCTATTAGTTCCTTTAATCAATGTTTCCTCCATTTTTACTTTCTCGTGAGCTTAGTTTAGTACGTTTGTAATAGAGCTGGCAAATTATGACAGATGATCATCATCCGTTTTGACAAAAGTGTTAAATATATATCTTGTAAATATATTTCTATGTATATCTTATACTTAGTCAAAGGTTGCTTAATTAGCTCCTTGTATTTAGGCTAGTATCACGCCTAATGAGAGGCAGTAGCTTGTATATATGCTGACCTCCATATTGTGAATAATCAAGGAAAATATTCCCCAATTCTATCATGGTATCAGACGCATAGGGTTTAATCTTCTCGCTTCCGCTTACCCTTTGCATCAATCTCTGCCCAACGTCCTGTTCTCCATCTCTTTCTTCTATGTTCTGTTCCTGCTATTCTCTATGGCGGAAAACAAATCCAACTTTCACCCTGCTTTCACCGTCAACAATATCCAAACATGTATCCCTATTGTTCTTGAAATGGAGAACGTCTCTTACTCTACATGGGCAGAACTTTTCAAGATTCACGCAAGAAAACATAAGGTCCTCGATCATATCATCCCTCCTTCTGATGGTAAGGGTAAAGTTCCTTCTACGGATGAAGAAAAGGAACTTTGGGCGACCTTGGATGCCACGGTTATATCGTGGATTTATTCGACTATTTCTCGCGACCTATTGAACACCATTATCAAACCGGATGCTACGGCCATGGAAGCTTGGGATAGATTGCGTGATATATTCCAAGACAATCAACATTCCTGTGTCGTCGCTCTTGAACAGGAGTTCTCTTCTACTTCTATGGAGGATTTCCCGAATGCTTCAGCTTATTGCCAACGTCTTAAATCCCTTGCGGATCAATTAAAAAACGTTGGAGCTCCGGTTTCTGACAGCCGTATGGTGTTACAAATGGTTGGAGGTCTTACCCGTGCTTACCGCGGCGTTGGTACTATTATCCGTCAGAGCAATCCCCTGCCTCCCTTCTACAAGGCTCGCTCTATGTTGGTCCTCAAAGAATCTGGATTGGCCAAGGAGGCAGCCACGGAATCCGCTATGGTGGCGACTTCAATTGATGATGGTGGTTCTGAAAAATCGGGTCACTCCAAGAAGAAGCACAATGGTGGTTCAAATTCGGGTGGCTGGAAGAACAATGGTGTTAGGAAAAACACCGGTGGCGGTCGCGGCGGTAGCTCCGGCACAGGTGGTGGCGGTAAAGGAGGCCAACCTGGTGGCAGCGACGAACAGCAGCCACCCCCCCGGCAGTGGCAGCAATATCCATGGGGTGGTCTTGGCCCGTACCTCCATGTCCTTATCCCACTCAAGGGTGGGCTAGACCCCCCTCCTTTTCCAAGCAGGCTGGTGTATTGGGCCCAAGGCCACAACAACAACAGGCCTATGTGCAGCAGGCTCCTTCTTCACATATTGGGCAGTCCATGTCTTATTCTCCTACCGATATTGAAGCCGCAATGCACACAATGACTCTACAGCAACCCGATCCGGCTTGGTACATGGACACCGGTGCCACGTCTCATATGACTTCCTCTTCCAGTAATCTCTCGTCTTATTTTAATTTGAGTAATCATCCAAATAATAATATTGTTGTTGGTAATGGTCACACTATTCCGATTCTTGGCTATGGTCAATCTAATTTGTCTTCCTCTTGTCAACCCCTTTCTTTGAAAAATGTTCTACATGCTCCCAAATTGATCAAAAATCTGATTTCTGTTCGAAAATTTACTACTGATAATTCTGTGTCGGTTGAGTTTGATCCTTTTGGGTTTTCTGTGAAGGATTATCGGACAGGGAAGCCAATAATGAGATGTAATAGTCGAGGGGACCTTTATCCAATTTCCTCTTCTCACAACAATCAAGCTCTTTCTTCCACTTTTGCTGCTGTCACTCCTAAGCTTTGGCATGATCGATTGGGTCATGCGGGGAATTCTATTTTAGATGTGCTTAGGAAAAATAAAAGCATTGATTGTACTAAACATTCTAGCTCTAGTATTTGTGGTTCATGTGTACTTGGAAAACACATAAAGTTGCCTTTTGTTTCCTCTTCTTCGAGTACTTTGTTACCTTTTGATATTATACATAGTGATCTTTGGTCCTCTCCTGTTTTGAGTTCTGTTGGGCATAAATATTATATTTTGTTTTTGGATGATTATTCCAATTATTTGTGGACTTTTCCGTTAGCCCGGAAATCGGACGTATATGACATATTCTTGACCTTTAAAAATCATATTTCCACTCAATTCGAACGTAATGTCAAAAATGTTCAAAGTGACAATGGTAGGGAATTTGATAATGGTCCTTTTTGGGAATTTTGTAAAAATAATGGCTTGTCATTCCATCTTTCTTGTCCTCATACCTCTTCTCAAAATGGGAAAGCCGAAAGAAAAATTCGGACTATAAACAATATCTCTCGTACTCTTCTTGCTCATGCCTCTCTCCCCCCCCCCCCTCTTTTTGGCATCATGCTCTTCAAATGGCAACATACCTTCTTAATGTCATTCCTAGTAAGTTGTTGGGAAACAAGTCTCCTTTAGAGGTTCTTTACAAACGGATTCCTTCATATTCTCATCTTCGGGTTTTTGGTTGTTTGTGTTACCCTCTTTTCCCATCTACAACTATTAATAAGTTGCAACCTCGGTCAACACCTTGTGTTTTCTTAGGGTATCCAACCAACCATCGTGGTTACAAATGTTATAATTTGTCATCTAATAAAATTATTATTTGTCGCCATGTGGTGTTCGATGAGAATGTGTTTCCATTTGCTCAATTGCATTCCCCACAACCCCACACTTACGATTTTCTAGATGATGATTTATCACCTTACTTGATTCACCATATGCAGCAGCCCAGTTCTTCTCCTCAAGCCCAAACTGAGCAGCCCACTCCTCCAAGTCCACAAAATGCCTCCTTCTCTCCTCCGGGCCAGCAGACCCCACGCGGCCCATCTCCTAGCAGCAGCCTCCCCTCACCGAATGGGCCTAATTCTGGGCCATCTTCCTCTCTCCACTCACCTCCTACCCCTGCCCAACCTTCTCAAACACAAAACCCACCAACTTTTCCACCTCCACAAAATATTCAAGACCAACAGCCAAGAATCATGACCCGTAGCCAGCATGGGATTTTTAAACCAATAAAAAATATTCCATGCACACGTCGGTTGAGAGGTCTCCTTTGCCTCGAAATCCGATTGAGGCTCTACGTGATCCAAATTGGAAATTGGCCATGGATGATGAATATGATGCTCTTATTAAAAATAAGACGTGGGAGTTGGTGCCCCGTCCTCCTGATGTGAATGTAATTCGGTCTATGTGGATTTTTACTCACAAAGTCAAATCTAACGGTGTGTTTGAGAGGCATAAAGCCCGACTTGTAGGTGATGGTAAAACTCAACAGGTGGGCATCGATTGTGGGGAGACTTTTAGTCCCGTGGTGAAGCCGGCTACAATCCGGACTGTTCTCAACTTATCTCTCTCAAAGGCATGGCCAATACATCAATTGGATGTCAAAAATGCCTTTCTTCACGGTGAGTTACAGGAAACTGTCTATATGCATCAACCCTTGGGTTACAGGGATCGTGACCATCCTGATTATGTTTGCCGTTTGGATAAGTCCTTGTATGGGCTTAAGCAGGCCCCCCGAGCATGGTATAAGTGATTTTCATATTATGTTTTGTCTCTTGGGTTTACTAACAGCACAATGGATAATTCATTGTTCATTTATCGTAAGGGGTCTAATATGGCATACATTCTATTATATGTTGACGATATAATTCTCACTGCTTCTTCTGATGCTCTCTGTTGCTCTATTATGAACCATCTTAGCTCTGAGTTTGCTATGAAGGATCTCGGCCCTCTGAATTATTTTTTGGGTATTGCTGTGACCCGGAATAAAAATGGTATGTTCTTATCTCAACGGAAATATGCCGAGGAGATAATTGAACGAGCAGGGATGTCTTCTTGTAAACCTTCTGCTACTCCGGTTGATACAAAGCCTAAGGTTAGTGCTACTTCTAGTACTACATTTGATGATCCCACTCTTTATCGGAGTCTTGCAGGGGCTCTCCAGTACCTTACTTTTACTAGGCCGGATATCTCGTATGCTGTTCAGCAAGTGTGTTTGCATATGCATGATCCCAGGGTAGACCATATGTCTGCTCTAAAACGGATTATTCGGTACATTAAGGGTACATTGGATTATGGTCTACATTTATACCCATCTTCTTTCTCTACTCTGGTGTCATACACGGATGCAGATTGGGGTGGGTGCCCTGACACTCGACGGTCTACTTCGGGTTATTGTGTATTTTTGGGTGATAATTTGGTGTCGTGGTCGTCGAAGCGACAACCCACATTGTCAAAATCTAGCTCCGAAGCAGAGTATCGTGGGGTGGCTAATGTTGTATCCGAATCCTGTTGGCTTCGAAATCTTTTATTAGAGCTACATTGTCCGATTAAAAAGGCTACTCTTGTTTATTGCGACAATGTGAGTGCTATTTATTTACCAGGAAATCCGGTACAACATCAACGGACGAAACATATTGAGATGGATATTCATTTTGTCAGGGAGAAAGTTACTCGGGGAGAAGTTCGTGTGCTTCATGTGCCTTCTAGACATCAAATTGCAGATATTTTTACTAAGGGCCTTCCACGAGTTTTGTTTGATGATTTTAGGGACAGTCTCAACGTCCGTTGCTCTCCCGCTTCGACTGTGGGGGTGTGTTAAATATATATCTTGTAAATATATTTCTATGTATATCTTATACTTAGTCAAAGGTTGCTTAATAAGCTCCTTGTATTTAGGCTAGTATCACGCCTAATGAAAGGCAGTAGCTTGTATATATGCTGACCTCCATATTGTGAATAATCAAGGAAAATATTCCCCAATCTATATATTATACTAAAAGACAAGCGTCTCAATGTGAGGATGACAAATGTCACTCTCTCATTGGCTTATCTTATGTATAAAATATATCTATATAATTACTGTTTACATATTCAAACCATAAAAGCAAGTTTCTATACATGCATAAGATTTTCATGATTTCCTAACATAAATATTGATTTAATTTTTTTATAATAAATATATACTTTCCATTACTACAAATAATCCATAAAGTCTTTCCAATCTTTATTTATAGTAAGTTAAAGAATAATAATTAATTTGAAGCAATATGATTAAAGTGGCATAATTATGGAAACAAATATTTCGTATTTTGAAAGGCTAATATTGTTTTTTTTTTATTTATGAAAATTAAATAAAATCGATAGAATTTAGTTTGACGTCAATTATGAAATCAATACAAACATTTTAAAAAAATCAGATGTACAATAAAATATTGTGCACATATTATAAAAGCTACCCTGTAATGAATGAAAGTTATTTATGCTTTATTGATAAAAGTTACCCAAAATATCTACAACTTATCCTAAATTTAATTCAAGTAATCGGATGAATACAAAAGTTTTTGATAAAGATACAAAATAGTGTAAAAATTACTTTTATCGTTTGTTGTACTCCTTGACAAATACTGAATGCTGAGCCGATCGAAATGTTGTCTTGGAAAAAAATACATAATCTTGAACATAAATTTAATTTTAATCGGTCTTTCATTTTCTATATAATGTCTTTTACAATGACCTTTTGTTTTTCAAAAAAAAAAAAAATAAAAAAAAATGAACCAATAACCAATCTAAACAAGAAGAATAAAAGTTAAATTGAATTAGACATTTGACGGAAAAGGGATAGATATAAATTGTAACTATTACTTGTGTTTTAAATTGTAATATTCGTATTAACAATGCTATTAATTATGAATTTTTTTTTAGAAAAACTAACATTTTGATTTAAAAATCGTGCATTGCTCATGTACTATACTAGATATACAACAATCATGTGCAATAATTTATGTTGTTTTATACATAATAATACTTTTAACTATAATAGTATGTGTATATAATATAATATTGTTTATAATATAAAAAAGTATATGTATATAATATAATATTTTTATAACACGTGTCCTCCATACCAAGTGTAGTCCCAATCACCACTACACCAATTGGTTGTTGGTGTAGCGGTGATTGAGACAACACTTGGTAGGGAGGACCTGTGTTCGCTCCCCTGCAACAACAATCGGAAGGGGAATGAAACCTAATAACCTAGAATTGATCCTCAAATCTGGATTAGCCCAAAGGGTGAACCAGATAGGACACCCAAAACTCAATGCATATATGACGGGAATTAACTTATCCTTTATCTATCTTATACAAAACTCCAAAGTCTAAATTTTTTTTCAAAATATAATAATAACATTTGTAAATTTTTGTTAATATGAAAGATATAGACCTGTCAAAATGTATATATAGTTAAATTGTTTAATAACTTATATCGAATGCGTAGTTTTATTAAAATTATTTGCATGTAATCATTAAATGTGTTGGATGTTGTGTAGCTATGCAATGTCCAAAACTTTAGTTGAACGACTTTGATTTAGTGATTGTACGGTAAAAAGATATTGACTTCGATCTTGAAACCTAATAGTCTAATAAATTCTAAATAAAAAAATTAAAACAAAAGGAAATGAAAATAGTAAATGGCTTTAAATATTGAAATAAACATAACCTTTTAAATCAATTTAGCGAATTCAAGAGATTATTTTAAGGCTTTTAAAATTAAATGGGGGAAAATATATGTAAAAAGAACATTTTAAGATATAAAAATGTCCATGCACTATTATAAGAGTTTTGTTAACCTTTTTATAATTAAGGTAGGGATAAATCTTAGTAATATATACTCCGTATATTTTATTTATATAAAATTATCAGTATCTAATTATCCATACCTATATACGAAGTATTTGTGTTGTATACTATATTTAATCAGTTGTTGGTTATATATGTGATTATATAATATATAGTTTTTGGCACAATGGTTAACTTAGGAAATTATATGTTCTGGTAGGTCAAATATAAGGTTATTATTGTGTTTATAGATTTAATGAGTGCGACGGGTAAATAAAACATGTATATATTAGATTGATTGTAGCTACTGATGCGGATGGTATGATAAGAAAATTTTATTTTTTTTCTCAACGGGAGATATAAATAAATTAGTCAACTTCTTATATTATATAGCTATGTGGAGTATTATTCAATTATTTTTCAATTAATAAAATAACATTATAAAAAATTAAAAGAAATTCAAATAACATAAAATAATATTCAAATAACGTTCCTTTAATTTTTTTTTTATTGACCATTAGTAACCAAGTCCTTTAAGGTTGTGTTTGGGAAGATAGATTTCATTTCAAATGCATCATTTGAATTATTGAATTTGAGTATTTCAAATGACATGGTTTACCTTGTCATTTGAAATCCTTACCTTCATGGGTTATTACTTGGTAGTTGTATAATTTGGGCAAATTCCTCATTTAAAATTCTTGGACATCCAAACACTATAATTGTCCCAATTCCGGAATTTCAAATGAAATTCTAGAATCCAAACACACCATAATAGTAAATGAATTACCTTTGTTTTTATTTTTATTTTTCCTACGGGTTTAATAATTTGATTTGTAAACCGTGCATCGCACGGGCACTATGCTAGTTCTATCAAAAAGTACAGTCATGTTTGTGGTGTCGTTTCAAATTTGAATTCATTTTATGTTGGTCATAAATTTATTAAAATCCATTAAAATATAGGATAATTACATAATTTGACCAATTTATCAAACTAAGGGTCTGTTCTCTTACGTTGAAATTCAGTTCAGTTCAGCTCAATTCAGTTCAGTTCAGTTCAGTTCAGCTCAGTTCAGTTCAGTTCAGTTCGGTTCAGCTCCTAATTTCCTTCTCTTATAAAATATTCATTTCAGTTCAGTTTAGTTTAGTTCAGTTCAGTTCAGCTCAGCTCAGTTCAGTTCAGTTCAGTTCAGTTCAGCCGAGTTCAGTCAATGAGAACAGGCCCTAACTCGTGTTTATATTGGTTTCGATCGAGACGGGCGTGTGGGGTAGATTTCGTATTATCTCTTGATAATGTCACGTTCGTATTGTGTCAATTTTTTTCGCAGTGTTGTTATATATGTTGTTGTTATATATGTTGTGTTAGAGATTGCCAACTCTAATTTTTATTGATTTATTGATTGATTGTTTATTTATTTATTTTTTTAATAAGAAAGACGGTAACTAATTTAGTAAGGGACAAAATATTAGACAATACGACAACTTTACTTCACCTTAAAAAATAATAATCAGTAAAAATAATTCCAATTCAGAATAAATAAATTTAATTTAGTAATTTCAAAGAAAAATAATATTATAGAGAATAAGTAAAAATAATTTCTATTCATCAAGTAAAAATAATTTTATTTTGAGGAAAATCTAGTAAAAATAATTTAAATTCAATAAAAATAAGGTGGAATGAATAGGGTTGTATGGTATACAATAAACAACATAATACAAGGGAAGGAATAATAAATTAATAATGTAAGAATGCATTAAAAAAAAAAAAAAAAAAAAAAAAAAAAAAAAAAAAAAAGTGGAAAGCACGTAAAACTGTTGTATTAAATAAAAAAAAATATATATATTTCCTCAAAAATAAATAAAAAAACGAATTAATTAATTAAGGCAACGTATGTATTTTATCAAAATCAGAGATAAACGAGTGAATAAAGTAGTAATATAAGATCTCATTGGATCTTGATGTACATATATCTAGACGTATATATATTGAATTGTTGATAAAGCAAATAGTAATCCAGTCAAAAAATAAAAAAATTGAGTAGATAATGGGGGCAGAGAAACGAAAGAAGCAGATGGTTGGGATGTTAGGGGCGGTGATGCTAATAATTGTGGTATTAAGCAGTTGTAGTAATGTTGCTGAAGCGCAGCCTAGAAGCTGCAAAGGAAAACTATTAGCTCAAGGCCGACTATTTGGGGAACGATATGGTGTTTTGATACAAAACCTCTATCGGAGATTAGACGAGATTAACAATATTAATGTAAACAAAGAATTATCGAAATTCAATCATTACGTTGATGAGTTTTATTTTGATACATTAAGGAATGGCCAATGTCTACCAAATGAGGTACATCATTTTAGGGCCTTCATTAATTGTCTCGTGAAGGATCATCAACGCAAGCTTGATAAATACTCTCGATTTGGTAAGGCAATAATAAAGCACGCGATCATCGAGTTTGGCATATCCCAAAGTGCAGATTTTACCCGTTGCTCCATGCTATTATGATTTCAATAATAATAAGTCTTGAATGATCTTCAATGATGTTATGTATGTATCAATGTATGGATGTCTATTTACATTTGTATGTGTACGTTTGTATGTTATGTAGGTATACTTTCATTCTAATTACTCTTTGTATCAAAGGAGTCAATATGGCTTGATCTTATTTCTATGGATGGAACTTGATATATGAATTCTATTACTCTTCTATAATGAATGACTAGTCATGTTGCGTGCATCATGTACGTGAGGCACTGTCGTAAGGGTCCGTATGCAATAACCCATTGTACATACCCTCACTAAAAAACTTAATTAATTCACACAAAAGGCTAACATGGTTTAGTGAGCATTACTATTTGCTACTACGAAGAACAAACTGATGAGAGTGAGGGATAGCTCAAGTGGTTAGAGCTTCTCTCCCGATTCCAAGAGATCTTGGGGTCGATTCTCACCCCCGCCCTTGTGGCTCTCTAAACACAAAAAAAAAAAAAACGAAGAACAAACTGATAGTTATCAACAACTCTAACGTTTATATTGTACGATACTTGATGCGTATCAAACATCAAGAAATCATTCTTGGGGGGTTAATTTCTTGCTTTTTTTTTTAAGTTCTTGATAATTTTTCTTTATTTGATTTACGTTAATAATGTTTATTTTACACAAAGTCATATATGTGGTTGGCCACACGGTGTGGCCTTGAGAGTTATTTCGTTAGTGATATAGCAGACACTCATTCAATTTTATAGGGTTACTCATTTAGTGTTTTAGGTTTTACTTAGTTCTTTTACAAGTGATAATATGGTGTGGCCAGCCGCATACAAGACTTAATATTTATTTTAACAGTCGTATGGTTAATTACTTAGGATAAAGACTAGGTTAGTTCCCGTGCCATGCACGGTAATCTTCAATAACCATTATAAAACTATCATTATAATTAGTTTTTATAAACAAAAAAATTTCTAAAAATATAGTTGACAAATTTTGAGGAAAATAAAGGATTACGAAAGATATGTTAGATAATAACAGACGTAGAAAATGAGCAAATTTATGTTAAGAATTTTTTTTATAGCTATATAAATATTTTTGTTAAAGATATGTCAATTTTTTATTTTTTTATTTTAAGTAATTATATTGTGTAAGGTTATGGACTTTTTGTAAATAAGATTTATTTCTTTAATTGAAATTTATTCAAAAAAAAAAAAAAACTGAAGGACACATTAGAAAATGACACGTGTCATTGTTATAGTGTGTCTTTTAGTATATAAGTTATTGATTGATTGATGATTAGGAAAAAATTTCTTTTATTCATATTCTTATCTGGTTGAGTTGTAATGTGAGGAATAGTGGGGGAGTGTGTTAGCGTTGGATTGGTAGAAGTAGGTGAGCTGGAGTATTGGGGATCACAATTAGAGTTGGGGGAACTTGTATTTGAGTTGGCTTGGGAAGGAGTTGGGCTAAATGTATTTGTATTGGGTTCTTCAAATAAAGAAGGATTAGTGGAGTTAGGTGTAGGTGGTATTTGTGGGCTTGGTCTTGGAGAAGGAGGATTGGTTGTGTTTGTTGGGATTTGCGTAGCCATTGGTGAAATAATAGGAAGTGTAATAGAACACCAAGCATCAAGAGAAGTATTAGATATAGTAGAGGAGTTAGACACAAGTCTAGTATATGGAAATTCAGTTTCTACAAACCTCGCTGAGTGATGGGATCAAGACAATGATATGCACTCTGAGTTTTGGAGTACCCAATAAAATTGCAAGGTTTAGATTTTGGTTCAAGTTTGTGTTTAGTGTACGGTTTAAACCCGTCAAGAGAATGCACCGGAGATGTCCATAAATCAGTGTATATTATATCAAGAGGAGCATGAGAAATCAATGTAGAAGTATTAAAGGGGAGTTTGTGGCTTTTATTGCATTGACAAGCATTGCAATTAAAGGATAAGGAGCTAGAGACATCAAGGTTGAGTTTTGAAACAAGACTTTTAAAGGTTGCTAATGAAGGATGGCCAAGCCGATGATGTCAATCTATTGCGGCAGCTTTCATAGTAGTAAGAGCTAGGATGGATGAGGAAGATGACAATTCATAAATACCATGTTTACTTGGACCCTTAAGAACATGTGCTCCCGTGAGACTGTCTTTGATCAAGAAGGAGGTGGGGTAGAACTCAATAACAAGATTGTTATCATAACATAATTTAGAAACAGAGATTATATTGCGATTCATAGTTGGTGCACATAAAACATTTAGCAAATGAATAGATGTAGAAGAGGTAGAGAAAGTGAGCGAACCAATGTGAGTAATGGGGACTCCAGTGCCATTACCAATTACTATCTCTTCAGTTCCATTGTATGGATGTAAGGAAGCCAAGTGTGACATGTCGTAAGTGACATGGTGGGTGGCACCTGTGTCAAGGAGCCAGGTTGTAGGTAGTGTAGCATTTTTGGTAGGTGATGCGAAGTTTGCTTCGGGTGTTGTTGAAATGGACTTAGCATGAGTAGAAGTAGAAAGTATAGTATGCTTTGATTGGGTTTGCACGCTTATAACTAAAGGCTGCGAGGTTACGACATCGTCGTCGTTTGAAGCCATGGAGATATATTAGAAGGAGGAAAAAAATGGTGGTTGGGGTAATCGTCAACCTGCCTGATACCATGTAAGAGTAGATAGAATTATATTTCATAAAGAATAATTACATGCTATATATATTACAAGCCTAAGGCACTAATCACGTAAGCTATACAATAAGAAAATCAATCACAAAGTCAAAGGCAATAAATACTTTACAAATATAAAAGATAGTATTCTCTCAATCAAGGAAATGGAGTGATATTGTGATAGTAGCTAGCCCGTGATTTGCATATCAAGAATAATATCATGATCTACAAAAAAAGGGTGAAAGATCAACGTGAGCTAGATCTAATTTGCTTCAATCTCTTTTTGGAAAAATCGAGACTCGAGAGGATCAATTCTCTGTATTTAAAAGTAGACCAAGTCCTAATAGCCAATATCTTTTCCTTTACATTTAACCCAAAATTACGTATAATGGTTAAAGCAATGTGTTGTCCTATCAAATCAATGCGTCCATTGACAAGTTGTTGAATAAAAAATATAAGATCATAATCATTTATAAATCTCGATCTTTAAAAGATTATGATTTGCTGGCTTTTAGGAGTTGAAGGACGTGGAGCATGATAGGGTGGAAGCCTGGAACATTAGTTTTTTTTAAAAAAAATGATTTATTAATTAATCTATCAATTGATGGTTGTTCATGGCTTTATGCAAAGGAATAAAAAATTACAGAGTAATTAAATAACGTAAGAATGAATCAATTTTTTTAAAAAAAACAAAAACAGTAAACAACTTAATAAATTAAAGAATAAAGAAATAAAGAATTACGGAGTAATAAATTAATAATCCGTAATGAAAGAATGAATTGATTTATAAAAATCTTGTAATTTATTTATTTATTCATTTTTATATATAAAAACACTAATGAAAAGCACGTAAAACCGTTGGGCTTAATAAAAAAATAAACAAACAATCAAATTAATTAACTCGTGAGAGAATGAGTCAAGAAGTCCTTATATATATACTTCGTATGATAAAGGTGTAATGTAGTTTAGAAATCAGTAGAAAAATAAAAAATGGGGGCAAAAAAACAAAGCAATAAGATGGTAGGGATGTTAGTAGTAATACTAATTGTGGTAATAAGCAGTCATAATAATAATGTACATGTTGCAGCTCAGGCGCAGCGTAGTACAAGCTGCCCAAATAGGCAATTCTTATACAGTATTTATTTTTCTGGAACTAAATCTATTTTTGAGATATTAAAGGCGGAGAATTTAGACGAAATAAACGATGCAGTGGAAAATTTTTTGTCATTAAATCAATTCTTTGATAAGCATAATTCTGAGTTATTACGGCGTGGCAAATGCTTTCCAAACGAGCTCGATGAGGTTAGGAAGATCAGGGAGTGCCTAAAAGTTGTAGAAGGTAAAATGGTTAAAGGTTTGAAACAGCTGCGTGCTACAGCTGCAGCGTCTAACAGCACCAGCATTGCTACCGCTGTAAGACAGTTTTCCGATCCCCAATCAGAACAGATTGGCAATTGCCTCAGAGTCTAATAGCACTCGCATTGCTGCCACTGTTAGACAGTTTTCCGATTCCCAATCAGAACAGACATTATACCGATTGTACAACCTCAATAATCTCTATGAGGATGGTCTTCGTTTTTATTACTGTCTTCTTTTTCTCTTTATTTGCAATGATTTGATATTAAGTGTGACTGCGTGAAAAGAAAATGTTTAATCCTTGCAAATTATTAGTATTATTATTATTTTAATTATTATTATTATTATTATTATTTTTTAATTGCTGCATGACTATTTGTAATTATTATCTTAGTTGCAAACAAATCATGCATGTCTTATTTATCTGCACAAGTATATAGTACGGAGTACCAATTGGTTGTTGGTGTAGTGGTGAATGGGACTACACTTGGTAGGGAGGACTCGTGTTAACCACCCAGAAGTCCAGAACTGATCCCCGAATCCGGATTAGTCTAAAAAATATAGTACGGAGTAAAAATAATTCACAATAATTTATTTGTTGTGTCACTTTTGAAGAAAATAACGGGAGTTAGAGAATTTTGGTAAAAAAAAAAAGAGTTTTTCTATACAGTGCCCCTGAGGTATTGACTTTTCCAAATTATGTCCACCCATTTTCAAAATTCCACGTTGTACCCCCAAGGTACCTTTAGTGTCTACGATTCAACCCTACCCTAGCTAATCCCTCCGTTTACTGAAGTTAACTTTCTGTTAACTTCAAAATAAATAAATTAAAACAAAAAAAAAAAAAAAAAAAAAAAACCCAAACACCTCTCTCTCCTCCCTCACAACTACCCACCACTACACCTCCAGCCGCACCCCCAGCCGCAACACCGAGCTACGCTCCTCTCTCCTCGACCCACCACCGCGTGCGTCACCCTCTTCTCTCCTTCTCTCTCAACTCCTCGACCCTAATCTCCATCGTCGTTTTTAGCTTCATGCCCAGATTTTCGTTCTTCATGCCCAGATTTTCGACCAATTAAACCATATTCGTGCATATTTTCATTGGAACAATCAATTAAAACAAGTTTTGTGAATTTAATCTCAATCTAATTGAACCAAAATTGATGTTTTAACAATTAAAATCAAATTGGGGGAAAATTAGGGTTGATATTGTTTTGAACCAAATTCTTTGATTTTAAAACGAAAATAAAAATTAAAAACTTAATTTTGCAATTTGAATCCAATGAAACAAAAGCCCTAAACCAATTTGTCGAAATTTAATTCGAATTCGAATTAAATTCCTCCATTGCTTTCTTACACTTTCTTTGGAGGTGCACTAGGTGGTGGTGGGCCTGTGGTGGTGGGGCTGTGATGGGTGATGGTAGGGATCGCTGGTGGGGTTCGGCTTGTAGGTGGCTTAGCTTGGGGTTTGTCGGTGGGTGGTGGGTCGTGAGGGCTGAGTTTTAACATATAAACTAACGGCAATAGTTAACGGCAATTTAACTGGGGTTACATCGTAGACACTAAAGGTACCCTGGGGTACAGCGTGGAATTATGAAAATGGGTGGGTACAGCTTCGAAAAGTCAATACCTTAGGGGCACTGTATAGAAAAACCCAAAAAATAATATTAATGGTACTTGAAAAAAAGCAAATGTGACTAACATTTTGAGTGCCCAAAAATGGCATAAGTGACTATCAATCGGGGACGAAGGGAGTATCAATTGCATCACTTCATGGGAAACACCTATATTAACATTTAAATATTTAATATATCATAAACATTAAATAAATCAGTGTTATTCCCATGCATGTATATATTGCGATTTAATTTTGAAGTTATTACATCTATCACGAACAAGTTGTTTTGCACCCGAACTAATTAGCTTGCTCATTTGTTGATTGTCTTCTTCATAGACAATTAGCTCATAATTGTGTTTAACAAATTCATTGGAACCAAAGGCAACCTGCCTTGGCTGCCATCCATCATCATCGGACACTTTATTTGAATCCCTTGATAAAAAATTAAACTTGCACCCACAATATTGAGTTTATTTGTGTTTGGTCGTTGCGCAACAATAATATCTCTATTTTTCCTTTATCTCTAGCACCGCGATTACAACGAAAATACAACCATCCATTGTGGTCGTAGACATATATGTACAATCTGAAACTTGAGTATTATTGCAATGTCTTTTGCCATTTCGACAAATCTTTGTATATCAGAAATAATTGTTCAGTCTGAAAAAGTGGATAATAATTTACCCCATCGCCATCGGCCAAAATCATCAATGGAAACCTTATAATTACAAAGTTTTTTTAAAAAAAATATAATTTAATATTATTTTAATTTAATACACAAATTTTAAACTAAAAATATTCATAAATATACGAAAAATGACATTCAAATAAAAATTATAGCTACATGTCAATTCAAAAATTATTTATTCATTAAATTAAATTTATTAATTGGCACACAAAATTAATTTAACATAGTTTGTTATTTTGTTGATTAAATGAATTATTATACACAAAATTAATTTTTTAAAAACATAAGACGATTTTTTTATTTGAGCAAATATACAAAATTAATTAATTAGTCATATTTTATTTATTTTTTTTTTTAAAAAAAACCACTTGTAATAGGCGGCCACTACCATGGTACGATTGCTTTTAATATGCAACTACACCATGGTGTGGTTGCGTATTACAGGCAATCGTATCATGGTGGTGGTCGCCTATTACATGCAACCAACCACGCCACACTATGTACAAAAAAGTTCGTGTGACGTTATTGAAGGTTCGTCGTCTCCACTAAGTGCATCTATCGTCAGCTTTTTCAGGTGGCAGGAAAGTACAATTCTAATAGTCAGCCTTCGTGGAATGGGTGGTCAACGTAGTGGAGAGTCATGGTAACGATGGTGAAGCTGGTGGTCAAGATGGTGTTGGTTAGTGGTGGTTGGATGATTATGTCTTTGTTAAAATTAAAGGTGGCATGGAGGTCATTTGATACCATACCTTGAGTAATTCTATTGTCTTAAGTAGCAATTCACTTTATTAAACTAGCTCAATTAACTTGGGAATCATCCGGACATAAAACTAGTTTATCAATTAAAGTTGACTAAACTATGTTACATGTTAGAGGAATTCTTGGACTCTTACAGCACACGTTGGTATTTCACATGATACCAACAACAAATTATATCGATACCAACAAAACAATTTTATGTTCGTTGGTATCATTGAATAAGGTGGTTGGTATCAATGTATCATGGTGATACTATCTAAAGTATAATGAAATACCAACATGTGTTATGACATTATTTTTTTCAAGTAAGGTAAAAGTGAATGGACGATTATGCCCCTTATAGAGTCTTATGACTCTAACAGTTAGAGTCCTAGAATTTCTCTACATGTTAAATCAAACTGATGCATCCGTTGACAAATAGAAGTATGCCATTATAATTCTTTGGAAAATCACAATAATCTTATTTCTTCCTACAAGAATATGATTTGCTGGTCTTTAGGAGTGCGTGGAAGGTGAGGGGAAAGTATTAATAATGTCTGCCAGAAACTCTATTTTTTTTTTTTTTTCTTTCCTTCCAGCAAATTGAACATCATTCAGATTTTATATGAATCATCAGTAAAGAATCCAATAGACCAAGTAAATAGTAAGAAGCAAGCTACCTGAAGAACAGCACTTAATTTAACCAGCCTTGGACCAAACATGCCTTTAGTTAAGAATCAGCACAGTATGCCCTTTCTTTCCTTCGTGTTTCATTTGATGTGAACAGTTTTCTTTTGGATGGTCCTCATTTGATGTTAACAGTAGATATGGCGAGGTGACAGGATCTTAATGTATGGGGAAAACAAGGATATCTGCAAGGAATGCAATATATAAGTGCCAAATTTACAGAAACTGGAAGGAATTATACCAAAAAGAAGACGATACCTTGGACTGAAATCTTCTGTTCACTTCGAAGTGTCTTTAAATATTCACACTTTATAATCTTCTTGTCCAAAGAGCTGCTATGGAGTGCTTCTGCTTTGTCTGCTGATGCCACATACATATTGAGCATGACAACAGGCTTGATAAATATGACTGCGGAGAATGGGGAAGAAGGTGAATGATGATGGTGGTGATGGAGCAATAGAACAGAAAGCATGTAGGAGAAAAACTAAGCAGCCATGAACATGGCTTCCAAAGGATGTCCCCTGAGGCTGAGAAACAAAGTGAGGCTGGCAGCGGCAACACGACAGAGAGCTATATGAAATGCTGGTGGATTCAAATGAGGTGTAGATGGATGTGAGGTAGGTTTTCTCCATATGTAGCAGGCATTAGACAGCAGTTCACAGTGAGCACTCAGAAAGCAGAAACATATACTCATGATTGAGGGTTCTCATAGTCGTCAAGTCAGCACAACGAGCATATTATTAGGATGTGATAGCTGAAGTTAGCATAGCAGTTTAGATAAACAAGGGCTTATGAAAGAAATTTCAATTTGCATAGATGAAAGAAGGCTGCAGAAAGTTTCCATGATATCATCAGATGAAACAGCAATGTTCACGTAGCCGAGCTTTCACTTCATGCTGCATTGCCAGTGCTTCCCACCAAGCTTCAGCGCAGTGAATGGATTGTAATTGCAATGCATTTGTACCACTGAAAGGTAATACAGTCAACCTTTCGCATGCAATGATTTCGATTCTTTGAAGAGAAAGCCACTCAAATGAATTATCACCATAGATGCTGACAAGACTTGGTAAACCAATGAGTTCCAGCTTTTTCAGGGAAGGAAGCGTGCCAGATGAGTCCACCATCAGAGACAAGGCAAGCTCTGGATGCTCAGCTGCAATTATTTCAGTAAGCTGAGAGCATCTCTCAATTCTCAAGTATTGCAGGTCTCGGAGATGCTTGGTCATTTCAATGGAGAGCAGCCTTTTCACATATGCACAGTCATACAGTGTAAGAGTATTTAACTTTGCAAAGCTTCCTGGCAAGACTGATCCCTCCCAGAGAGTCTCAAATTGCTGAAGTTTCGATAGATGAAGCTCTTTCAGCCAGGGATACAAAACAACCATAGGTGCATCGACACCCACAATTTTTCCAATTTTATCACACTCTTCAATGATGCAAATTTCCAGGCACTCCATGTTTTCAACTCCAAAATCTGACAAATTTTTGACACTCTCATGACCAACCATCTCAAATGCACAAACTCGTTTAAGAACATCCTTGATTGCATGAGAAATGTCTTTGCCGTCAAAATATTTGAGATGCCGTTTAGCCAGGCATTTTGAGATGTCCAACTGATGTAGTTGATTCACCACATGGACACCAACTGTTAGTCGGAAGGATCTAAATTTCTCATCTGTAAGAGGAAATTGGCTGCTGTTCCAGGAACTGCTGTTTGCAATAAAAGCTTCCAAGCATTTCAAGCTAGGAAAGCGGAAAGAAAGATTATTCAGCATCGACAGTGTTGCTACCTCTTTAGCAATCGTAATTGCTATTTGATTCCACCTTGTATCGAGAGGATCAACATCAATTGCTAATTCCTGCAATAAGCAAAGCTTCTTTACCATACCAGAAGGGATCAAGTCCATATCAGGATTTTCTTGATTCATAGAACTCATAAAGGAGACTTTCAAGCACTGAATTTGGGTCAATTCTCCAATATCAGAAGGCAAACTACAAAGACCAGTTTGACATATCTCAAGTACTTCGAGATTTTTGAGTTCACCAACTTCTTTGGGTAATGCTGCCAATTGTTGACAATTATTAAGATACAGCCCCCTTAAGTTGGTTAAATCGGTAATAGAATTTGGCAATGAAGTGATCCCTGTACCACACAAGTCCAAAACTTTGAGGCAAGGCATGAAGTGGAAGAATGATGGTGGAATACTGGTTAGCATTTGATTTTGCTGGAGGAACAATGTAGAGAGTGTATAGCATTCAGGCTTTTCAGGTAAGCACTGTAGGTTACAGCGGATCAGAGAAATTACTCGGGCACATCTCCATTGTTCAACTGGAGGATACCCTAGCTTTTCATCAGGCCTTACCAGCAATGACCAGTTAGTATCTGTATCAGCTAACTTGAGTGCCATTTTTCGGAACATGAGAGGCATTTTCACAAACTCCTTCTTACACCTGTCAAAAAGGTGTTTCTCTATGAGAGTTTCCAGTAAAATTCTTCCTTCATGGCGTGCCTTTGAAAACATGTGCGTCTTAGCAATCAAACCTTCGGCTTTCCAGCACTCTATTAAATAATGTTGGCAAATCTCATGGTCTTCAGGGAATGATGCTCCATATAGTAAGCAACGCTTCAGATTGTCACCTAATCCATCATACACTAGTCGGAAAACATTCAACATTTCTTCCATGGGCTGCAGCTGATGATCTGATGGTGATTGCAACTTTGACAATATTTTCAGCCATAAATCTTCACTAAATTTGTTTTTGAGCATCCTTGCCACAACTTTAATCAGCTGTGGCAGCTCTCCACACTCTTTCAGTACTCGTTCAGCTATTGGCCTGATAGTTGGATGCTCTACTGCTTCACCAGCAATCTTTCGGAAGAGTTTCCAAGCGTCTGTTCTGCTCATCCTCTCCACTTTGATATCTTCATCTACATCCATCAAATCACAAAAGGATCTGTATCTAGTAGCCAAGACAATTTTTCCATGCTCATGACTACGAAGAATTCCCACAGCACGTAAATCAACTTCTGTAAATACTTCATCTAAAAGTACAAGATACTTCTTTTTTTCCAGAGCATTACGTAGTATTAAAGGTAGATGATAATCACTGCAGATGCTCTCAACATTCAATTTCAATCTGTCTGCAATTGTCTGTTGTATTTTACGAACACTCCCTTCTTTGGAGACTGTCACCCATATTACAATGTCAAACATGCCGTTCTTTTCAACCTTGTATTTCAGGTTTTCCATTATTGTTGTTTTGCCAACTCCAGACATACCCCAAATCCCAATACTCTTTATACTGTCATCACTCAAGTAACCCAACAACTTTTCTACAACATCATGAAATGTATCCATGTCATCCAATTCATTCACAGACTTCTTTTCAGAGGGACTGTTACTCATCGGCAAGGTGATTTCAGGTTTCATCCTGTCTTTAAGAGCAACAATTGCCTTAGTTACTATTTTCATCTCTTCACAAAGCTTCACAATACTAGGTAAATTAGCAAGTCTTTGGCCATGTTCGCACGAAATCATGTATCTTTCTTTTATATCCTCAAAATCCCGCTTTATTTTTTTGACATTATCCAGCCAAGCACCATATTCATGCTTGTCCCTCGTAGCTAAGTGACTACTAATCAATTTACTTATATCTACCTCCTTGGTAAAGAGTTTTTTTGCTTGTTGCTGAAGATCTTGGAAGATGTCATCCACACTAACAGCAAGGTCATATTTCTCCTTGAAAGAGCGATATCTATCTGAAACTGCTTCATCCATCTTGTGCCAGTGCCACTGTAACAATTAAGAGGTGCATGAGTGACATATTATTCACAAGAGAGCTTTATTAAGCTACTGTATTTTCTTGTCCCTAGAGGACACCTGACACCAGCCCCTAACAGGCTGAGGCAAAGAAAGGGATCCGGAAAGTACCCACAATTAAACCAACATATCACCCAACCATGAGTTTAGAGGTGGTGAGGATTGAACCTCCAAAGTCCAACCTCCTAGTAGGGACTAGGGAGGTCGAAGCTCTACCATTGAGCTCCCACTAGATTTTCGTATTGAGCTACTACGCAGGAAGTTATGAACTTATGACATCTAGTGAGTCAATTATAAAAATAGCGTTTTGTGACCAAACAGAATTCAAGAGTAATCCTTTAGGCTAAAAGGGGGAAAAGAAACACCCAAGAAATTATATCAAGAACCAACATTTCCATAAGATCTCCATTTCTATAATAATCATTACCAAACACAGGAAAAAACAGACACAAAGATCAAATTTCATCCCTCAAGCTATCGAAATCAAGATAATAACACGAGTCAATCGTGCACTAGGTTGCATAAACCAATCATAACAAGAAAAGCATCATTGCAATATGAGTCCATCAAGCTAGCATTTGAGCTCTATGAATCAAACTTCTCCTTAAATTTAACAACTAAACATTGAAAGATTACACAAACCTTAATTTTAAACCAATTAATTCCAAATAACAAAATAATATCTACACAATAACTCAAATTAATATACAACTGCAAGAATATCAAAACTTTCATGGCAATACTATATTGAAAAATCCAAACTAACTAGCTCATTTGGTGAAGTCTTGGACATTATCTAAGACCTCGGATTAAATCCCGTTTACAATGAGCACATTATTACTTCTTATGCTTTTTATGCATCAAAAATATGAGCAAAAGTACTATTTTTTCAGTATAATACAAGAACTAATTCCAGATAATTAAGAAATTGAAATTTAATCAGGAAAAAAAAAATGGGAGAAGCAAGAATACCAGTAAAGTGAAGCAAAAAATTGAGATCCAGAAGCTCTCTCTCTCTCTCTCCTCGAAGAAGTCAACTGACAAGCTCAACAGCAAGATTTTAGTCGCCTTCCATCGACCGCCATGGTTAAAAATTATTCCTTGACTCGAACTTGGCTCAAAAATTAGAACTATACTGTATTTAAAAAAAGGAATTAAAAAAAAAATGTAATTTTATGTTTTGAGTTAAATATTTGCCTAAATTATTTGTTTTTTAAAAAATTAAAAAAAAATAATAATTAAGAAAAAAACACAAAATTTTATATGCAACTTAGTGGCTAGTCACACGGTATGACCGGAATTACTTGGTTAGTGGTTACTCGGTAAGGAGTTATTTGGTCAAAGGTTACTCGATCAGTCAGAGCTCGATTAAGGTTACTCGGTAGGTTAGGGTAAGTTACTCGATTAGGGTTACCCAATAAGTGTTTTAGTGTATGTAAATTAGCCACATAGAAACACGGTGAAAAAAAATTCGCGGCTAAATAATTAATTGATTTCCTTTAGTTTTACTTTTAAAAGAAAAATCATTTTTCTAGTTTAATGTCATTTATATAATTAATTCATTTAGTATTTGTATGTGTTGGCCGATAATGTAACAAGGACTTTTTGGAGACTAAGGGGACGCTATATAGCGTCTTCGAAAAAATACAAAGAAAAATTTGCAATATTTTAAAGCAAGACGATCATGGGTCAGATTGGCTCACGCTTGTCATGACCTAGCACTGAAAAATTAGGACATTGTATCACACAAGTTCGGTATGGTAAGACATACTTTTGTACGTGTTAGGCCTAGACATGTTTCTTTTGGAAAAGCACACTAAAATATACTTTGTAGTAATTTCAACTTTGTAGAAACGTGGCTTATACTGTAGTAACACTTTTAAAATTTTGATACGATATACAACAAGAAGGCACATTCGTGCAGTGAGTCAGGAGTAACTAAGCCTAAGACACGCGAGACACCATCTTTATAAGTATGAGGAAGGTTTTGCAATTTTTTGGAGGGGATTCAAATTTGACGAGTCTCGAATAGTCATTTCAATCCAACTTTCATGGTTAAACAATTAGAAACTATAAACAAGAATGAAGAACGAAGGTTATAGAATTTGTTGCATTATAATTGACACGCTTTGACTTTTATCATCACTTTGACCATCTTTATTGCTACTATGATCTATGTTATCAAATTATCCAATTTTATAATCTTTCCTACTTCGTGATACTTCTTTGGTTTTCTAAACATGTAAAATGAAAGAAATATATACTAATTAAGTACTTCATATATTGTGATAATTACAGTTTATAATAAAAGTCAAAGCGTGTCAATCATGATTAAAGAGAGGGGAGTAGCTCCCGAAAACCGTGTGCCGAGCTATCAAGCAAAACCATGTACTAGTGTACTACCCTAAAAATGTTTTTTAAAAATGGAGGGAGTAGCAACTAGCAAGTAGTCATATTTATGTAAAGGAGTGAATCTAACGTCTTAACGATATTAAGTCAACTTATGTTTTGCTCTCTATTTTAATTTCTTCCCTCTTTTGGCCATTACCACTTCACACCTTCTCCTTGACCACCTACTTCCCCAACGGGCCCACATCATCTTCACAACCGGGCTCATTGCAGCCCGCTTCTGGCCCGTTCTCTAACCTTTCGAAGCTTTCCTTTTTTAGATCCTTAACTTTTTATGGAGTAGATGAAGATCAGTAGCAAGGAGAAAGATGTTTCTGGAATTAGGTTCTAATTTACAACCAATTTGTATTTCTAAATGTGCTTTTTCAATAATTAATCTACAATATTTTTTGTAATTTTGTTGTTAATTACTGATTATATACTTAAGCATTTATTTGATTTTTGGTTTTGTTTATGCAGGAAATCGTATGAGCAAGTATGGAAGCAAGACTCACATTTCCCAATTAAACGTAAGAGAAGCAATATACAATCAACTGAGTAAGATTCTATTCCATTTTCAATTGATTATTTTTTGCTACCATTTTCAATTTATTATTTTTTGTTAATTTTCTTGTTAGTTGTTGTTGTTGTTGTTGTTGGTTGACTTGTTTCGTTGTTTGTTATGTAAGTTACAATTAACCTGTATTTGCGAACAAACGGGTTTTAATATTGCCAAGTGTTTAGTGTTTATCGTAGATGGAAACAACTGTATGTTGGGAAGGTTTGGAGTGAGTACTGCTATTTGTTATGAACTATGAATTTTAAGTTGGTCGAATTTAATCATGCAATACAAAGACTTTTCGTAAATAAATTATCATGAGAGCAATTTTTTGTTTTCATTAGGGTTCATGTGTCAATAAAGAGTCAATTTTTGTTATGAATTTAGACACATTCAATTCTTACTATAATGTATCCAATCTTAATAGGGTTGAATCATAATTAAATCTGTTCGGGATCTATCCATGCTATTGACTTATATAAAGGTTCAACTTAATCGTAGATAAGTCGATTACTCATAGATTTCCATTTCAGTATCCCTGTAGAGTAACATGTTAACTTTCGTACATAACATAGTGTTTATTTTCCCTTGGAATATATCCCCTGTAAAAATACATTCATAATTGCGATTATTTTCTTGTAGTTGAGAAAAACTTAAATCAATATGACCTTCATTTAAAAAAAAAAAAAAAAAAAAGTTGACTTGGAATTATGGAATATGTAATATCTTCTATATGCTAT
Source organism: Chenopodium album (assembly GCF_948465745.1). Lineage (NCBI taxonomy): Eukaryota > Viridiplantae > Streptophyta > Magnoliopsida > Caryophyllales > Amaranthaceae > Chenopodium > Chenopodium album. The sequence goes on from NC_137838.1 coordinate 77,868,861, forward strand.
ATTGGCTATTTTATCTGTTAAGAAGGTGACACTTTTCGAGCAAGCTCACAAAAAACTATGTACCGAAAAAAATTTGCCATAATTTAATTATGTTTATTATTTTGTTTTTCGTGAGAAAGTCGGAGGAGAAAAAAGGGTTACAAATAAAAAATAATGTGTTGAGTTATACCTTGCAGAAAATATGTGTTTAAACTTTGACATCTTTTGGCTCTTAGGGTTGTTGTTCAAGAACTTACAGATGATGGATATTCTTGGAGAAAATACGGGCAAAAAGAGATATTAGGATCAAAGTATCCACGGTATGAATCCTGGTTAAACTTGTATATAAAAAAAAGAAGTGATTTTTGATAAGATGTACTGTCTTCTTTATACTTCCTAAAGTTTCGTGTAATACCTTTTGCTATTTGATTGCACATCTCTCATGTATTAGTAAATTTATCCTATTGGTTTTATTAAGTGATCAAAAGGTTCAATTTTGTTACGTATCATGTAATGACATTGATTACTCCCATATAATAGTTATCATAACTCCATGTGTACTATTGTGCTATAATATGCATTGCTTTCTCCCTCAATTGTTGCAAAAATTTCATTTCATTATGTTTTAAATACTATTCGCTTTGACATTACCATATTTTTGGCCATCTGCTTCGACATTATCATATTTTTGGCCATTTATTTCTCTTTATCTCTCCTTTTATCGTGGACTAACTATTTCATTTCGTTTATTCTCTTTCCAAACACATGAATCTCCTAAATTCCAAAGTTTTTCCCCTACAACCTTTAAGAATAGAGAAAGTATGGAAAACTTCTTCTCTTTCTGTTCCTGGACTGAATTTTGATTGTAATAAGTAAACCAAATGTCATCATGTTGGCTCTTGTTAGATTTTCCTCAATATATAATACTTGTTAGATTGTAATAAGTAAACAATTTCTAGTAGTTAGGGGTAATAAGAAATGTGATGGTAAAATGAAGAAAACCTTTTCTTAAGTCTTACTCATTCACGGGAAGAGGGGAAGGGGGTAATAAGAGGAAAATAAAAAAGTGAAGGAGCATGAAGGCAAGAAAAGGTGATGGTAAAAGGGATGAGAAGCCGGTGATGTGAAAAAGAGGGAGAAATGGTGTTATAATTACCTGCACTTTGAGGGTGAAAGTTACCCTATGTGGATGATGGGTACTTATCAAGTTATTCCATCCGAAATGAAGACAAGAACTTCCTACTTCTCCCTCAACTTTACACCAAAATGAGGGTAATTTCCCTATACTCCCCTCCTCTTTGCACCACCATTAGATCATCCCATATTCCCATGGCACCACCCCCATCCACCTTTTTCTACCATAATTTGTCTGTTGTTACCTCCAATTCAAGCATGCCCTAAATTTTGTTCTGATCATGCTTCGTTTGTCTGCTGTTACCCCTAGTCATTTGTGTTGGCATCAATGAATACGTTGGCTGTGTGTTGTTCTATAGTACCAACTTGCACAAGTTTGCATATGATTAATGGTATAATTTATTCAACAGGAGCTATTTCAGATGTACATATAAGGAAGAAGGTTGTGCAGCTGTGAAAAAGGTGCAGAGGATTGATGAAGGCGATGCTTACCAAATCTCCTATAAGGGTCTTCATACTTGCTCTAATGGAGCGAGGATTATACGTAAGATTTCACTTTTATGTTTACTTTGTAAATTCACATCAGTGGTCACTTTGTTTGATCTGTTTAAAGTATTTCAAAAAAAAAATTCTATAACAATCTCTGTTTCAGATTTTGTACCTCAACTTCTTTCAATTCTCAACAACTAATTTCCAGCAACTAGGTCCCATCTTAATGCCTGACTCTTCATTGGAATTGCCCATTATCTTGTCTGATCAACCAATGACATCTAGAAACTGTCAGATTAAAACAGAACTAAATCATGTTTTATGCTCTATGGTTTATATATGTATACCTTGAGCCTTGGATGGAAAGGGACAAAGAATGGGCACTGGGTGGAGAAAAGACAGGTATCAAGAAGTTTTTCTCCCCACTCATTAAGCATACATAAGGAAGTTTACGCTAATTAAGGATGAGGATGTGCACATTTGGTGTTTAAAACCGTCTTCTATGACATAAAGAATTCTTTTGCTCATGTTTGCAATGTTGTCACTCTACAAGTTATTATGGTCCAAACAAACACATAACTAAGATTGTTCTTGAATTAAGTGTCAATGTGTGTGATTGTTTTTGAACAAAATTCTGTAGTTGAACTAAGTTTTGATGTGTGTGACAGCGTGACAGCACCTTTTGTTCGTCTGTGAAGCTTTTACGGCCCACTTGCTAGGTGGCTATAAATGATAGTAATGGGAATGAGCTTGTATGTGAATTTGTAAGGAAAATCGTGGTTCAATCCCATGGCAATGCTAGCTCACCCCAAATTGTCCATTTCTCTTTATCAATTTCCATTCCCACCTAATACCTCCTCTCTAGTGGTAATGGATGGTAATGAAAAAATATAAAGAAGACACATGCTTAAGGATGAAATTGCATTTTTATGGGGATTACAATGTAAAATTCGTACCTAGTTTACACCTAAAATTCATTCCCATTGCCACCATTTATAACCGGATACCAAACGGGCCATTAGTAATTTATTGATTTGTTGTACATACTTTATTCAAAATGCGCGAGCCTAAAAGATTTCACTTGCTTTGAAGCCTTTAGTTATTCAGTTGACAATGAAGATAGGGGAAAGTTTTTTTTTCCTTTTCCAGATGCTGTCAATGTCACCATCCTAAACTCCTAAAGTACTGGACATCTTAACAATACTCTTGACATCTAATGCACTCATTCATATTCTTGTACTTAATTTATTCCTTCTCTAGCTAGGCTACCTTTAAGCTTTAATATACTTATTCTACCTTCCAAATGACAAGTGCACGGAGAAATCAGCATATCTTTTCTTCTACGGAGTACTTTATTGTAATCAACATGATCCATGATTTTAAAAGTTTGTTGTTCTGTCACGGAGTATTTTGCAAATTTAATTTCCTGTTCAACAAATAATGTAAACTAGCATACTAACTATCAATTTTATATCATGATTGTGGACTTATGGTGCTATGTTATTTTTGTAAATTCAGGTTAAATTATGCATATTGATATACTCATTTTTAGCTTTTGTAGCAGGAAGCACCAGTGGGGCCTCAGACTCGCAATCTTTCAAGATATCCTTTGGCGTGGATGATTGTAGGGCACTGGAAGCTCCAACTGTATTGACAGGAACAGAGTCATTTACTATCACAGGAATTCCATTTTTTGGTTCAAAAGGCACCAATACTCCTGACAGCGAGAGGGAAACCTATGCAAAATGTTCTCAAAATCATAATGCTGATGTAACTAGTCAAATAAGACTAGATGAATCCATCATATCAACGATTCATAATGCTGATGTTACTAGTCAAATAAGACTAGATGAATCCATCATACCAACGATTCACAATGTCGACTCGACGTTTAGTGCAAATGACAAAACAACGAAAGAGGGAGAAATCGAAACCAGTTTGACTCATTGTCGCTTGAGAAATGTTGTAAATTTGGGCTTCAATTCTTGGCCAACAGCGAAGTATAGTAGATCAACTGATCGCAGTCTGCAGAGATTATTATCTGCTTTTCAGGATGTAGAAGTGAAGAAGATTGGAATATATGGAGCTGGTGGTATAGGGAAAACCACATTGATGAAAGCCTTTCTTTCACGGTATGATGTAAAGAGATCATTTGACTTGGTTCTTTGGGTAACTATACCAAGATGCTCTTCCCGAAGAAAGATACAGAATTCATTAATTCAGCAGCTATCTTTGAATGTGCCAAATATAAAGTCTGATGATGAAGTAGCTATGATCCTTCTGCAGATTCTTTTAGCAAGGAAGTTCATTTTGTTTCTAGATGATGTATGGGAGTACATTGATCTGCCAATGGTGGGAATTCCTATCGGCAATCTAGATAATGACTATATGATAATATTGACAACCAGATCAATCCATATCTGTGAAGCAATGGAAGTGGATAGAACCATTGAAGCTCAGGTTTTATCTAGGAAAGAATCACTACAATTGTTCCGTTTTCATGTGGGTAATGTCATGGATTCTGAAGATATTGAGCCTTATGGTCGTGCAATTGTTGACGAGTGTTCTGGTTTGCCTTTGGCAATAAAAGTTGCTGGAAGTGCCTTGAGAATGGATAGCAGTATATATGCATGGAAGAGTACAGTAAAGAATATATTATTGACTAATTGCCTTCAGGTACTTAAAATTGGATATGATAGGCTCAAAGAACATGATATTAGAAGTTCCTTTCTCTATCATGCTTTATTCACAGAAAGAAAAGCAGTTAGTATTTCTTCTCTTGTAGGGTACTTGGTGGATGAAGGCATTGTTTCTGGGAGTATGTCAGATGCACATAGAAGAGGACATGATATTATTAAATATCTCATTGACGTCTCTTTATTGCAGTGCACTGATGATGGTTTGATGGTTGAGATGCATGGTATTTTACGTGATTTGGCATTAGTAATTCTCTCCGATGCAAAAGGGTTACAAATGTTTTTGATTCGTTATTTTAGGTCTATACTGTCACAGAAAACTCTTTTGTCTCACATAAGCAATCCCACATTTGAGCAACCAGAAGGTCACCTTTCCATATTGAAAGCAGGTGATGATCTCAGTGAACCACCATCAGAGGAAGAATGGGAAGAAGCAAAAATGGTCTTTTTGATGGATAATACACTTTCAAGTCTACCAAAAAGGCCAGCCTGCTCAAAATTATTAGCATTATTCCTCCAAAGAAATAGCTGTTTAAGAGTCATACCTTCATCTTTCTTCGAGAACATGTCTTCTCTCCAAATTCTAAACCTGTCCAAAACCAGAATAAAATCTTTACCACAGTCCCTCACAAAACTTGAATGCTTACAGGTATTGATTCTCCGGAACTGTCAACGTTTGTTTTTTCTCCCACCTACAATTGGGGCTCTGAAACACCTCTTGGTTCTTGATGTTCATGGTACAGAAATATGCCAGCTGCCTGATCAAATATGTGAGTTGCTTTGTTTAGTTCACTTGCAAGTCTGCTTTTATGGATCCATGGATGAGGATGAATGTGCCATGCTGCCACCACAGTTGATCTCAAAGGGAATAATTTCCAGCCTTGTTCAGCTAAAGGAGCTCAGCATTAATGTATATCCTGGAGATCCACGATGGACTAAGGTTGCATCAGATGTAACAACTGAAGTGAGCAACTTAAAATTATGCTCCCTGTCTTTCCACTTTCCTGAACTAAAAAATCTTGAGTATTTCATTGATGCGAGTCCAGCTTGGTTACACCAAACTTTGACCCATTTCAAGTTTGTTGTGGGCCATGATGTCAAGCGTGTTGTCTCTCATGTTTCTGATGACCTTGAACATGAGTATTGTCAGCATGATCGGTGCTTGAGGTTTGTTAATGGTGAAGGTATGCCTGATGCAGTTGGTAAAGTGCTTTCTCAAGCTACAGCATTTTATGTAGATCATCACCTCACTGCTCAGTCCTTGACACAATTCGGACGGGCTACTATCAATGATCTAAAGATCTGTGTTGTGAGGGATTGCCCAAAACTAAAAGCAATAATAAGCAGCACAAAACGGACAGGCAATTTCTTTCCGTTTTTAGAGCTCTTGAGCATCCACTATTCCTGGAACCTGACCTGGATTTGGGCGGGTCCCATTCGAGCTGGAAGTCTCTCAAGGCTTAGGCGACTATCAGTGCATTCTTGCCCAAAACTGGAATTTATTCTGTGTCGTTCCATGGTGGCTGTTCTGTCCAACTTGGAGGAGCTGATTGTTGAGGACTGTCAGTCTTTGAAAAAAGTCATTAGCAACCAGGATCAGAGTTCTGTAGATGACAATATTGGTGACAGTGATTTTTGTGAGCTTACTGTTACCGATGTCAATTCCATTGAAGATGTTGGAAAAGACCAAATGGAGGTTGACCCTCCTGTTTCTGCAGAGCTTAGGTTAAAGGTACTGAAACTTCATTATCTTCCCAAACTGGTAAGCATTTGGAATGGTGGTGGTATACCCTGCTTAGAGTATATCAGTATCTACAATTGTCCTAGAATGAAGAATCTTGATCTAAAATCTTCTGTTGAGGCCACCATAAAGGAGATCAAAGCTGAGACTAGCTGGTGGGATGGTTTGGAATGGCGGGATCCTGCATTGCCAGCTAAACTTCAGGGTCGTTTTAAGGAAATCCAGTCTGATATATGTGGTTCGATGTAGCCATGGACTGGTACAGTTTCGAGTTCAAAGTAGACACATTTTTGTAGATTATAATTGGAGTCTAATTTGGTGATGAATAGATTAATCACACTTACAGTAGATCAAATATAGTTCTATGTATTTTGTCTAAGCTATATACTTTTAAATCAATTTTGTTTACCTATTGTATTAGTACTGAGAGTATAAGAACATATAAGTACGGAGTACTTAGTTATCCTGGAGTTCAGGTTGTACGAATTGAAACTGATTATACGACATGCTAATTATGATCCGTTGTTTCAAAGGTGATAGAGCTTGTGCTGCTTGTAGTATGTACAGTACTTTAAAATAAGCAAATCCCAACTTTAGGAGTGAAATTTTATACTTTACCTTTCTGCCCTAATATAATTTTCATTATGTTTCCACCTTTCCATGTCATTTAAAATAAATGATGAATTGTGTGGCCTAGGCAATGCGATAGATTGTATTATTTGGAAGACGGAGGGATCCTCAAGTGGTTTCAAAAAAAAGAATCCATTGGTGATGGATTCTTACCGTAAAATATGTTTTAGGCCCTGTAAGAATCCATTGGAATATTTTGTAGCTAGAAATAGGATTATACAACGTAGCTTAAAAAATTGATGTGGCAAGATTAATTACAATACATTACACATTGGAAATGTTTTAGCATAAGCCAATTTGTTAAAAAAAAAAAAAAAAAAAAAAAGAGCTACTGTCCTATTAACCAGTACCTCGGAAATGCTACATATGGAAAATTTTGAATCCCATTCAACACAAATAGACTAAAACAAGGTACTTCCCAAGTTCACATACCACTTAGGCACTTACCAGTCATACTCAATTAGCTTGTTCCAGAATTCAGATATTTTCATATTGCTCTATATTAAGATTATTACACAGCACACTTTCTGAAAGATATTCATTTAGAGCATTTCTCAATCAGGAAACCATGTGATAACCTTATCTTAACACAAACTAGCTAGAGTTTAAGACCATACATTCTCTATCAGCAACTAATTTTCAGGATCAAGTCGGTACAATGATGTGCGCGGACAGAATAGGAGCCGTGACGTGATTCATTTAGCGCCAGTTTCTGACCGGATTCTTCAAAGAAAATCAATCAGCCAGGAAACCTGAAAAAAAAAACCTGTATATTGTGTTATGTTATGCATAAACTGAAAGGGCGAACTCGTGCAAAAAAGTTTTTTTCCCTCATTTGTATTCCTCCCTTGTACACAATTTTATTAACCAAGTTGGCCAGACTCTAATTTGCTGAATGCAGATCCATTATTCCATTTTGACAACTTCCCAACGTGGTAGTATTCTCATACCAATCAAGTCATTATCAGATCAGACAACATCACTGTCATCCTGCACCAATGAATAACTAACATTGACTTAATTAACCAAACAATGCATCAGAAAGAAAACATATTAACCGAATTTTAGAGCAATTGAGGTCCGCTTCATCATAACAATCAAACTTTGTAACGTAACTTCAAGTGCTTCAAACAAGGTTAGTTAACCACAGTATTGCTGTATCAGAAACTTTGGTGCAACTGTTCTCACCACTTATTTTCCAGTATAATCAGCTAGTAGGGGTCAAACGCATTGTACATCTGTTCACACCACTTATTTTTCAGATTCTCAATTATAAGTCTGGGGGACTCATTGGACCCAAAACCAGCTGTCTTGTACATCATAGATCTTATTATTCATATTCATGGTGTAATATTTACAAACGAGGAAAAGAACACAATCCAGACAACCGTCGTTTTCGTTCTCACCTTATCCAAGGCACACAGCACACTCAGAAACTTAAATTTATTTCTGGACCACGTGTTCCTGAAATACAAACCTGTTCAGCTATATATAGGCCTCTACCTCTTTCCTCTTATAATCTCACAAAACTAAAATTCCTAGGTCATATAAGTCCCATTTATCACATATTATCACTTCAGGCAAGAGCCAGAAACCTGCACAGAAACAAGCTTCCCCTGAGTTGAACAATAAGCTAAAAGAGTCAAGTAGTAAACAAGATGGGGTCTGATGATACATTAAGCATAGAACCTGAGTCAGATCTGTCATATAGTAAGCTACAAAGAAGTCAAGTAAACAAGATGGGGCCTAATGATACATTTAGCATAGAATATGAGAGTTGTGGGTTGTGTTTTGAGGAAAATAATAAATTGAGCGAATGTGAGCACATAGAGAGGAAGTCCAAAACAGAAAATAAAGAATGTATAGACATAAAGCAACCAGCCAAGCCCAGTAGCTCTTTCACTCACTCTGTCATCAATATGACTGGGATGGTTATAGGTAAAAAGCTGTAAAATCATTAGCCACCTCCTTTTTCCAATTTTTTAATTGGGCATTAATTGCGTAATCTAAGTAGTTGTTTGACTCCCTGTTTGGTAATTAGCTGGTAGCTGATTAATATACTTGGTTGTATTGGTTTGACTAACTAGTTGTATCAGCTGTTTTGACTAACTAGTTGTATTAGCTGGTTCTAATTAGCTAACTCTCAAAAAGTGTTTGGTAAATAGCTCTTAGTTGGTTAATTAATAGTTATTTCCATGTATTCAACAGCCAAAAAGCTTAATATTGAGCTATTTCAAAAAACCCTCTTTCAAAGTTGTTTACCAAACCCCCAAATAAACTTAATCAGAATGGTCAAATCTCTAATAGGCCTCAATAAGCTCAAAGCTCTCCAACAAGCTCTTTACCAAACAAAGCCTAAACATAGAAAGTTTGATTTTCCATGAAATAGTCAAAATTGTTTGGTTGCACTTAAGGTTGTGCAGAACTACCTTACTTCCTGAGGGGAGTTCCAATCACCTAAGAGGAACTTGGTATATTGGTAAGCGATTTCTCCCTGAAATTCAAACTTTCCAGAACGTGTTTGTCAGCCAAACAACAGAAAAGATTATCAATCCTGAAAATTTCTAATGTAACTTCTGTAAATTAAACTACAAATTATCAAAGCACAAACAGTTACTCATTCAAGAATGACTTATTTCCCTTGTATCAACATTTTTGCAGGTCTAGGGCAGTTATCTACATCATACGGCCTGGAAAACGGAGGGTGGGTTTCTGCATTCTTACTTGTAGGACTCGGAATGATATGTGCCTATAGTGCTTGCCTACTTGGTAAATGCCTCCACAAAAATCCCGAGTTAAGAAGCTATACTGACATTGGATGGCAAGCATTCGGGACAAAAAGAAAAATCATAGCTACAATACTTATCTACACGGATATTTTCATGGGCCTTGTATCCTACACAATTTCACTTCATGATAACTTAAACATGGTCATTAAAGGAATTCCTATCAAGGTAACCTTGATCGAAAAATCAACGCTACTAACGACAGCAGCAATTTTGGTGGCACTTCCTAGCCTATGGCTCAGAGACTTTACTTCTATAGCTTTTCTATCAGCAGGTGGAATTATCATGTCAATGCTCATTTTTCTGACAGTGACAGGTACAGCAATGTTTGGGGTGGTGAATGCAAACCATAACATACCAGTGCTGCACCTAAACAAAATTCCTCATGTAACTGGACTTTATGCCTATAGTTATGCAGGACATACTGTTTTTCCCAACATATACACATCCATGAAAGATCCCTCCAAGTATCCAAAGGTAACTTCCAGTCATTTTCATTGAAAGTACAATAAGATGGCTGCAGTATGACCAGAAATTAACTATTATACCTACCCAATAGCTTCTACCTCAGTGCCAACATGAGCATACAGAGGTTTGCATATTTTCGGTTGGGTTTACCTCCTTAGGCCATGTTCTTTTCATCTTTGAAATATAATATTTTTGAAAAAATCAGTTTATTGATACATGTAATTAAGTAAACATTAGAAGAAGTGAACAAGGGCTAAGTGTCAGCATAAAAGTCAAGGACGCCAAGAGGTCCATTCATAATTGTTGTGCACAATCTATCCTGTGTGGGAGTCTAAGATAGGCTGGCCTGTGTTTGGTCTCCTCCCCACCCCCCCCCCCCCCCTCTCCCAGCACTCTCTGTGTAACAAGTAATTTTAATAATTGAATAAAAGAAGAAAGTTGAAAGGTAGCTATTTTTTATTCTTTTTGGCAAACTGATCTTTCCTGCACTCTGGTTCTTTTTCAGGTTACTGTATTGAGCTTCACTACAATCACGGCGCTTTACACATCCTTGGCTTTCATGGGAGCAAAAATGTTTGGCCCCAACATAAACTCTCAAATCACCCTCAGCATGCCACAAGATAGCATTGCCACAAAAATTGCCTTGTGGGCAACAGTGTTAACACCTATGACCAAATATGCACTGAAGTTTGCCCCACTTGCAATCCAACTTGAGCACAATCTTCCTTCTTTCACAAGTTCAAGGACAAGGAAAATTATAAGGGGTAGTATAGGCTCAATCCTTCTTATAGCTATACTAGCCCTCGCTCTTTCTGTGCCATACTTCCAATATGTTCTCAATCTAACTGGCTCTCTTATCAGTGTCAGTATATCTATCATAATACCATGCATCTTCTATTCCAAAATTTATCTAGCTGAAATTTCCAAACCTCACTTGCTCTTCAATGTGATTATCATCATGATTGGGTTCGTTATTAGTTTAACTGGAACTATGTCATCTTCAAAGTCACTCATCAAAAAAATCACAACAGCTACTCCTTCAAGTTGAGGATGCTCTCATATTCTATTTTGGGAATCTCATACATGCCTCTAAACATCTCAGATGACAAGAACAGAGGGTGTTGAAGATAGTTGTAACACTTGTATCATTTACTACATTCTATACAGATTACAGAATACCTATGTTTAATAGTAATACTTGTTGAAATAGAAGAGATACTTACAGTCTTACAGCTAGGAGGCCTTGTGACTTCTGAATATAAAGTGGAATAATAGAGCCGCTTACTGCTAGGAGAGCCTTGTGACTGCTGAACATAGAGATGCAATTCACTGAAATTTTCAATTTTATCATAACAATGATAGAATACATTTATCAGGCAGGTATCTTATCAAGCTTCTACCACAAAATAAGCAACAATTAAATTGTAGTGTTAAATTCACAGGAAAGCCATATATGAAAAATTTTCCCTAAAATAGAACCTTTTTTTTTTCTTTACAGGTCTCTAAAATAGAACTTATTGGCCCTTATGTATGTCATGGATTGGGTCGAGCCTACACAACAGCCCATAAGGGTATATGAGAGAAGGCGCAAAATCAAGGCACAAGATCAGCAGGGTACTCCAGAACAGGACAAAACAAATTAATACTCCACTATAGAATGTGGTGAAAGGACTGCTGCAGTGAAGGCCTCCTTGGTGGCAGAACAGGACAAAGTTTTTTAATGCTAGGGTTGGATTAGGAGCTTGGTATATATAGTGATAGTAATGAAACAGTAGAGGCATGTTGAGAGAAGTATTGTAGTGAGTAGAATTTCAGTAGTAGTAGAGTAGTGCCTTTTGTAGCCGTTAACATTCAATTAAATCAAGTTCCAAGCTTTCCTCTAAACAAGACTCTATTTTTATTACTATTACATTGCTGTTACAATATTTGAGAGTAGCTAGTACATTGCAATGTAACCTTTAATTTATTTTTTTGTGAATTAATCTTGAGTAGCCCTTAACTGACGTTAAAATGCCTTGCTCAAAATAATTGTATACTGTGGTTTAACCAATCAACCTGATCGGAACAAATATGGCAGAAAACATCAAGAAAGAAAGAAAAAACTCTGCAACCTAGCCCTGCACTGTGTATATATGGGCAACATGGCTAGCTGATCTGGTCTCACAGATACACAAAGACGGCAGGGTGATAAATATTCAACAGTAGAGTGATAAACTCTGCAACCACGCTGTCCCAACTTTCCCAGATAACCATCAACAAGCTAATTGCATTTGTTCTCCAGTTCCCAGTATAAGAAGAAACAGCTACTAGATAGAAAATATTAGACCACATGTCAATTTTTCGAAACACATAGAAGAAGAGACTTCAAACACCAAAATTAATGATTTTTTTTTTTTTTTTTAATTTCTTTCCTCGGCTATTAATTATACAAACTAGGATCATATACTAAAATCACAACTTTCTTTTTTAGTGAAAATTGCAACTATTTTATCTAGAAATTACAAATCAAGATCCAATTAAATACAATGTTAACGATGCACAATTTTTCTCTGTGGCAATTGAAAATTAAAGGGAATCAGGGACGCACCACCTTAAGCTGCAATGGAAGGCAAACAGTTGCTGCATCATCCTTTCAAAAATTGTGAAATATCATATCCAGTTCTCCTCAGACAAGTCTTCGACATTTCTCTTTAGTGCAAGCTAGCAATTTACCCAAAGAAACATCCTGCAATACTCTGTTTGAGCCCAAGAAAGATGGTGTCTCTCTCTCTCTTAACATGCTTGTCTGGTCAATGATCACACCAAGTATTGCCACCTACTCACCTGTTCATTGAAAATTACCCAGTAATTCCTACCAGTGAAGTCGAAAACTGGCTGACTGCATAAGTGGGTGAGCAAAATAAGCACCCAGGGTGACAACAGTCACTGCTATATATGGCAACCGAATAAATTCTTTGTAGTAATCTTTTGGCAGCCTTTGACGTCCATCAATTATAGCAGCAAATGGAATTACACTTGTTCGTTTCTTCACAATCTCAAAAGCATCCCCGTAACGTAAAGATAACCTTCTATCCCCATTCCAAACGCCAAATAAATGATGTCCAATCAAGCCAATGGAGGCAGCAACTGCCACAGAGTTCCCAATCCAAACAGTGTGAGCCAGACACCAGATTGCCTGTCCAACCATCTACATATAAAACAGACTAGTCAGTCCCTTTCAAGCTCATAAGCAACCGATATATTCAGATGAAAAGGGGCACAAGATGTGGATATTAGTAAATGAAAAGAGAAAGTTTAAGACTTGCATGATTGGTTTAAATTTAGATTTATACGAGAAGAGGGTAGTAAACATATAAAGAGGAGTTTTTAAAGCATCCACAGAGGGATGGCACCTATTGATGTACCTTCTCCTGCCATGGCATGCACCCCTTCATATATGACCAGGTTGAAAACAAAGTTTGGTAATAAATATATTTATTTTGACATGTATACAATGAAATAGAGATGATATGGTTCCAAAATTTCGGGAACTCTTGTCAATTTTCCTGAGCACCATCTTAATGGCATGATGATAAAAACAGACATGCAGTAAAAATAATAGACCATAGCCTGATATTTTATCCCATTAGGAAGCTCTAAATTCTAGAAAGTAGCATCTCTAAAGAGAGAAGTGTTTAGAAAGTCCATCTTCATTCAGTACATTATTACAAACAGTTATTTCAAAAACAATAACAATAATCTTCATCAGCATCAGAGAAAGATGATATTCACCTGTGGATGGCGAGTAATTCTCATGATTCCTGTTTCCCAAAGGTGCAATTTGGGCTTGTCAACTGCTGCTACTTCCAACAAATTGAAGGTTGAAGGATAGAGAAAAAGGAAGGAGATGAAAGAAGATAACCACACAAGCTGATGTACTCCAGGAACACTTTGGAGCTGCCATAATTGTATCCCGTCATATCTGTGGTTTATGAAATAAACCTAATAAAGAGATTCAATTAAGATGTCATTATAGATTAAGATGGCGAGAATTACTATAGCTTTTTCCGCCACAAATGAGTCATCAAAACAGAAACATGCAAAAGACAAAATAAAATTGAAAATAAAATCACTTTAGAAAGATAGAAAGGCAAATCTCACCACAGTGCTAACAGCTAATGGAAGCGATACTCCAGCAAATAGGACACGGAAGGCACGTTCCCCTATAATTTTCTCACCCACATTCCTAAAACTAGCCAATCCACTATGAACAGAAGCAAATATGACTATTAGGCTCAGCAGCACAACCTGTACAAGATTATTGAAAGATTAGGCCTTTTGATGCTCAAAATGAAGGGTTGAAGACTTGAAGGTGCCATGAACATAAACATATATCAAACAAATAAAACAAATACTAAATATATACAAGTATAATCACAGGACCAAACACCCTAAATACATCATACTGAAAACACATTTCCCTGTTGTTGAAGATTTCCCTATGTGGAGCAGTTCATGCTACATTTACATTAGTCATAGAGTTCTGAAATTTTGATAAACTTATAATTGAGCTAGGATGCAAGGTACACAAGTACGACACTCATTAACACGAAAAGGCATGCTGCCTCCAGCCTTCTCAGGAAAATAAACTTTCACAATATATACCTCAAAGACTTACGATCACTATGATATTAACTTCATATTACCGCCGAGCTACATTACTGCTTACCTAGGACCCCTCTTTACCAATATCAGTTTAAATCCCCAAATCTATAAGGTTCGTTCTGCAGGTATGCTCCTACATCTTACGCTTCGTATACTTCCCCTAATTTTTATTACCTAGGCAACATCAACTTCACTCCAACTCTTCGAACATTGGCGGACTTGTTACAAATAACAATCATTGATACATATTCATTGAGAGCACCGGATTCGTTTCCAATACTGAAACTGAAGAGTCCGAGTAACAAAGAGCGAAATACACATTCAGTACCACACTCTTATCAGTATAACGTGATTGATTTTGTCAAAACTTCACCTCATTTCAGCATAACTCCCCTATATTTCCTAATTGGTTTTTAAGCTAACATAGTATCAACAATATTAATCAAATTTCATCAATTACATAATTAAAATAAACTATACATTAAGATGAATATCAGTATATCACATAATCATACATTAAAATGAATAATTCGACATATATAATACTTGATATGATATTAATATAAGTTGAAAGACAAGAAATTTTCACCTCAGGGCTTTGGAAGACACTCTCAAGAGCATCAATGAGATACTTGCCAAATCCAGTAGAATTATCAATCCAAAGATAATTAAGGGCGAACAACACAACACCCAAAATCACAGTGAAGTAAACCCAAGAAGTTAGCTTCTGGTTGCTCAGCTCGAAAACAGCGGCATCTTCTCCGACAAGAATATCATCGGAATCTTCATCGGATTCTCCGATGGAATTCCCGACAAGTAATCTTCGACTCCGATGTCGGAATTGCAGAGGATTTGGGGTGACGTGGATTGGGATACTGAATTTGCGGGGAATTGAGGGAGAGGAGAGAGAAATTAAGGGTTTGGAAATGGGAATTGGGGGTTTAGGGT
Source organism: Chenopodium album (assembly GCF_948465745.1). Taxonomy (NCBI): domain Eukaryota; kingdom Viridiplantae; phylum Streptophyta; class Magnoliopsida; order Caryophyllales; family Amaranthaceae; genus Chenopodium; species Chenopodium album. The sequence goes on from NC_137838.1 coordinate 77,884,376, forward strand.
TTCGAGGATGAGGAGAGAGAAAAGGGAGTGATAGTAAAAGGGAGGACGCCATTGATGGAGGAAGAGCAGAGAGGTTTGTGAGTTTGTTTTGTAGGAAAAGGATAATTAAAGTAATGAACTATTGATACTTTCAGGCTTGTTTTGATTACAAAGAGAAGGAAATTAGGAGCTGAACTAAACTGAAATTATTAAGTCTAAACTAGATTGAAAATAATCGTATCAGAACACCCAACCTTTGATAAACTTTTAATATACAATTTTGTTATTAGGCTACACAATTGGTGGTAATTGGTGTGGTTTAGTGTTGGTGTTGTTGTTCGTTCGTTGGTGGTGTTGTTGGGATTAGGGAAGGTGATTTAGGGGAGGGGAAGGGGTCTAGTGGTCGGGCTCTGTCTTAGGAGGGTATCGTCGGCACCGGGTAGGTCCTCTATTCGCCGACGGGGGTAGTGGGGTTGCCCCTAGCAAGGGGGGAGGGGTTATCCTTTTTTTTTTTTTTTTTAATATTGGACCAAACGGTAACTTGTTATAACAGGTCGTTGACTTGGTGTTGACTGGATGGAACTATTAGAGGCAAACTAACACATAGTCTGGATTATTAAAAGTAAATCGCGCTATAGTTGAGATTATTAAAGTGTATTTTTCCTTATTATTATTATTATTATAAAAACTCAAAAGGTTTTACATAAAATTAATGGGTAGTCGTGAAGTCTTTAATAAAAAAAATAATAAAAAAAAACAGCCGTGAAATAATTTGGGCTGTCACTCATTTAGCTATAGCAAAACCAATCATAACAAATATGTGGGCCGATGTTCTAGCCCTGATATTGTGATCCTGAGAGAACTTCTATACCCGCTTAAGCAAAGCAACGTTAACTACCTCTAATTCTCTCAATGAAGAAAAGAAGAAAGGAAAATAAACCATACCACCCAATTGTTTCACACTTAGCTTGATACTTTGCATGTCTGCGACGAGCCGCATCTATCACCACACGACCATGTGCAGAATCTGATATCACAGACTGTGACACATATAGCCATGTGGATGTCATATGACTATTCATTAATAATATTATTCTTTTTCCCGTCCAAAAATAAAATAAAATTGAGACAAAATGATTCTATTATTTATGATAACTAGCCTTTTGGCTCATGCAATGCATGAGTTATTCATAGAAAATTGCATTGGAAGATAAATGATGAGGAAATATCAATAAGTCATTATGATTATTACGTGTAGTCGGAAACATGTTTAAATTAATTAAATTTTTGGAACTTTAATTGAATATGAGGATTAAATAAAGAAGGCGGAAGAGCTAAAATTAAAGAGACAAAAGGACAAGGTTGAATTGAAGAGGGCCGATTAAGGTGAACCATGCATGGATGAAGTATAAGTTTAATGAAAAAATTAAAGAAAAATAGTGTAACAAAAAAATTAATAATGTAAAAAGACATGTGCACATGTCACTTATTAGGTTCAGTGGCGGATCCACTAAGGCACAAGGGGTAGCACATGCTACCCCTAAAAATTTTGGGGAAAAAAAAAGAGTTCAAAGAGACCTGTTATCTTAAATAACTGGTCTCTTTGAGGCTGCTATAAAAAGTAGCAACAAACCCGCCTGTTTTCCATACTAAAACAAAAGAGATCTGTTATATATAAACATGTCTCTTAGATTCTGCTTTGTATTGATCATACTTTCCATGTTAAAAGAAAAGAGACCAGTTATACATAAAACAGGTCTCTTATCTTAATTTTATTTTCTTACTTATTTAATTTTTTTTATTATTGATTACTTTTACTTATATTTGTACATAAGTTTTCGTTTTTGAAGGACTCTCATTTATAAAAATTATAAAGTAATAGAATCTGATAGAGAATATTCTCATCCTAGGTTTAGGATATACTAACCTAAGCTGTGATACCATGTCAGATAATGTAAAACTCCTTGATTAGAGTGATTTCCATTGATCAATATTTATAGGGTTACAATGAGAAACCTAATCATATTAGGTAACATAAGATATGTACAGATATCAAAGATAATCTTATACAAAATATATCCTAAACCTAAGATGAGAATATTCTATGGATATTCTCTATCACACCCCCGCAGTCGGAGCGGGAGAAAATTGGATGCATGAGAATATTCTATGGATATTCTCTATCTACCAAAATGATTTAAAGGCTAATTATTAAATGATAATACTAATATATAATATAGAACTTTTTTCTAATTTTTTCCCCCTTATTATTCTATGCTACCCCTATTTAGAATTCCTGGATCCGCCACTGTTTAGGTTAGATAAGTGTAATAAAATGAAGACATATATCTGTGTTGATTAGAGTTTTTGAATACAAAAACGGAGTATAATTGTATAATTATACTCGGCTAGCTAAGGGATAAGCTGGGATTGTTAGTATGGGTTTATCATTACCATTAATAACATAATCAATTGGTTTACCGACGTGAATTTGAGTTCTGTTGACTTTCCGGAATCTTTTTGGTAATCACAACTTGGGGCCAGTGCATGATGACAGATTAATTGGATAATCAATTTGGCCTATTGGATTGCTAAAAAAAATTGTGCCTAAAGATATGAAAAATTAAGCTGACTCAACCTAATTCAATTGGTATAAGTAATCTCTATAATAATCTATAAATCTATAAATATAAATAAAGTAACAACCACTTACATCATCCCCTATTTAAATTGTACAGACATCAAATTGCGGTAAAAAAAATTTCCCGCCTAAATCAATTGCTGACACCATATTTTTATTTTTATTTTTACTTATTTTTTTAACCTTTTTATTTTTTTACCTTAAATTATTAAATTATATATACGAAGTATATTTTTTTAAAATACAATTATTATAATTTGTTATTTCTGTTTGTTTTTTTTACATTATTATGGATTTATATATATATATATATATATATATAAAACTATCCAGATTCCAAATATAATTACTCTCGGTTTAAGAGTACTCTGTATTGTATAATTTGGTTAAATTTTTACTATCTTCAAAATTATTTATATCTAAATACCATTGCAATTAATGGTTATATTTCTATATTTTTTTTCTCATATGAGGTACATATATAAAATATATTTATTCAAAGAAATTTTTTATGTCGTGCATCGCACGGGGCTAATTTAGTTTATAACTATAGATCATTGTGCATGACACGGGATCTAACCTAGTAACGTAATTAATTTAATTTTGACTTGATCTGATCAAAACCTCGCTCACAAGTCACAACGTATCTACTATCTAATGATCTGATATGGGTAAGGCCAACCACCCTATCACGGGAATAGGGGATTGAGGAATCGAACCCTTGGGTGGGAGATGGAGAGACTCCTACATCCTCAAATATCATCAACAATATCTTGCAATACTTGTCATAATCTCTTGCAATAAAAATGTATTTTATCACGTCCTCTCACATGAAAGTCTTTAGGTTTGAAACCATTGTAAAATATTTTACTTGAAAGGATGGTGGATGAGATTCAAATCTGTAACCTTCTTGTCCACATTATATTAAACGACCAACTAAACTAAACTAAAAAATTTATGGTTAAGCCGACAGACCAAGAATATATTATAAATATAGGACATATAAAAAAAATTAATGTCATAGATTAAACAATTTTTTTAAAAAAAACCTTTCATTTTAACACAAAATAATTTTAATAAATTGGATTTCAGTATTTCACCACAACTTAACGAATCCAACAATATCTTGCAATCCGTTAATGAAGTTTATCCCTTTCATTTCCCCTTTACTTCTTCACAGTTTCTTCAACCTCCATTAATGAACTCCCTTTCGATCTCCATTACCACCTTCCAGGGCGTCGATTTGGTGACGCTCTCTTGACCCACACCAATATAGTGCTTTACCCCAAGATATCCAATCAACTGATGAGCCTTAATGCATTTTCGGGAGAACCAGCTAGCTCTAGGTTCGAGTAACATTTCACCTCAACCACAACTCATCCATTGATTCTTCAACATTAGTCGGTTCAAACCTTAAGGGTTTAGGGCTTGTTTGTGATAAACGAGTCTGGGCCACACCCGTCACAACTATCCACTTTATACGACCAAGGAGGTTCCACTTCAAAACCATATGGCTATAAAGTGAGACTCTCTCTTCTTCAACCAATATGGGACACTTACATGTGGTGACACTTGAGAGGTTTTATTCTTCAATAGTTTGGTTGAGAGTAAAAAAAAAAAAAAAAAAAAAAGGGAAGTGAGACTTCCTATGAATTGCAAGTTTTGTGTATTGTTTTGTTGACAAAAGTTTAGTAAGGGAAATTGGAACTTTATATGAATTTTGGGTTCCCACAAAATATAGGAATTTACTTACCTAATTCTCCCAAGTAAAAGTTTCAATGAAAAGTAACTTCCCTCATTGTTAATCAAACAATTTTTGAAAATTTACATGAATTGATTATAGGAATATAATTTAATTCTCATTTATTTAAAATTCATGAGAACCAAACGACACCTTTAATTTTACCCTGTTTGATCCAGAACATACAAAGTATAAAGAATCTCTAGATATATGATGTCGCGTAGAGGTGAATATAAATTTCTTCATATTAAACTTTATAATAATGGTGGCTTTGAACAAATAAAAATAATAAATAAAAGCATCAGCCACAAAATTTTAAATAAATAAAGACTTTGATCCATTGACAAAGAAGATTTTTGGTAGTCGTGATGACTAGATTAAGATATTCGCAAGTACGCAATAATGTATTATAGAACTAGTAAGTGTAGGGTTTTAGGTACTCTAAGCGGAATTTCATGAATCTCATTCATACGCACCTAAACAGGATCTCATGCATATACAAATAAAGGATCACATAATAGTTTAGAATTAACCTTTGATGCGTGAATTCCCAAGCTTTCTTCTACCTTCTTGCGGAGATTAGAGCCCCAGTTGTTGCTCCTCTAATATTGGTCCACAAGTGTAGATCGAACCTCCACCAATGCTAGTTGGACGGGAGAGTTTAATCTCCTCTTATATGGAGAACTTCTAACCGGTTGTAGAGTTTAATCTCCTCAAGTCGGGTCGTCTCTAGGTCGATTAATGTTCGGGTTCGGGTCTCAAATACTCGGGTCTAGGGTTGGTTTCAGGTCGGGTTCGGGTCACCATTTTTTTCGGATTCTGATGGGTCGGTTAATAGGTCGGGTTATAATTAGGGTCGGTATTTCGGATCGGGTCAGCTTTTGACATCTCTACATACATACTATTTTAATTTTTTTTTTTTTAAAAAATTTATTCACTATCTATTTCTTTTACAAGTATTAGTTTTTTCCCCCTAAAACTTATTAATATTAACATTATTCTTTAATTTAATCTATTTTTCTTTTACCCCTTCAATCATTCTTTTTATTAATTTGCCAATTCTTTTGATTTTAACTTATATTATTTTCCCTATATTTCTAATTGACTAAATTAGTAAATTGCATACCTACTTTTATATATATATATATATATATATATATATATATATATATATATATATATATATATATATATATATATATATATATATATATATAGTGCAAATGAACTACAAGAGCAATACCAAATATATCGTACACAAACCTTTGCTTAGCTATAATAAAAAAGGCAAGTCCTCGTTGGTTGAATGGTTGTAATATTGAATATTCTGATGAAATAATATTTTGTGTTGCTTTATAAAATATAGTCAAATCTAATCTATAATATTGCAAATACTGCAACAGAAAATATTATGTAATGAGAAAATCGTATGAAATACAATACTATTAACAGAATAAATCTCGGCCTCCCCATATTTAAATTCCTGGCTTCGCCCCTGGGTTCTTAGGTGTGTGTGTGTGATTTATCTTTGCATACAGTTGTGTAGGCTTCTAGGTTGAAGCTGAGTGAGAGAATGCTCAGGGAGTACGAGTGAATCTAAGTCAGGAACTTAGGTTGGGTAGGATCGGATAGGGTCCTACTGTGTAGCAAGTTCGGTCTGTAACTTGTGAGTAAAGGTTTGAGTATAATATAGGTTGTAACTTGTGTGTTTGCCCTATTATATTAGATTGGTTTGGTTTGGAAATCCCTTAGAGGGTCGAGGTTTTACTTCCAATTGGGCCCTGGAAGGTTTCCTCGTAAAATATTGTGTGCATTGCAAGTTTCTTTACATTATGTTTTTATATTTCGCAAAAGTAGTCACTAAGAACTCACATACAATTCAACCCCCTCTTGTAGTGTTCGTCTCAACTAACATAAGTGAGTTCATAAAATGATTTACATGATAAAAATAACAAACTAGCTAATCATGAGAATAGCTATGAAATTGTTGTTTTAGCTGGAATTGTAAGAATGAACTTGTAATAATGACATAATCAAATCATTTTCTACTTTAAATTCGTTGACCTGCGTGAATTTAGGTTGTTTTGAGTTTTGAATGTATTTTGAAATCGCAACTTGAAGCCGATGCAATGGTGGTGAGCGATGACAGAGTAGTAGGGGTTAACCAAATTGGCCTAATGTGTTGCCAAAGATCATGTCAACGTTTAGGAAAAAAGTGATGCATTGTGCCACCTTTTGCTTATTAAATCCTCCTTTTTTTTCCCACTTGTAGCATGCATCTCTACATTGGATATTATTCATATATTCTACCTACTAATTAGTACTTCAAATATATTTCGCTATTATAGTTAAAGATCATGTTACATTTGTCTCAATGTACATTGACTAAAATGTTATACAAACGTTGCAGACTTGCGGGTTAATAATAAAAAAGGAAGTAAATTAGAAAAGGCACTAGATAATTCTCGAGCCATGCTTTTAAATTATTAATTATTAAAATATACTCCTTTTTTTTTTTTTTTTTTAATAAGTTAGAGTTATATAAGTTATTTTATTTTCTTACAAATTAAAGTGGCCACATGTGGTGGTAAATCCCACAGAAAATGCTTTGAAATGTACAATAGGATAATTAAAAAATAAAGGGTGGTGGCCTCGTGGGAGTTATGATAATACAGTGTAACGTGTTAATTTTGGCTTAATGGCTTTGCGTCGTTGACAAAATTAAATAAGTAAAGACTTTAATCACTAATTAACGAACATGATTTCTAGTAGTCGCGTCCAAATAAATAAGTAAAGAACTTGTATTAGAATTAGTAAGGAAATTTGCCTATAAATAGCATAGGACTTTTAATGAAGCTACAAAAAAGAAAAAGCAAATTAAACGTGTGTGAGTGATGGCAAACTTGGAAGCGATTGTTCATTTACCAACGTATGTTGCACTGAAAGCAACATACGGTGGTGCACCATTCAAGTATTTGGGCGTGGAAGATGATGGCAAACTTGCGTATACCACTGATAAAGTGGTGAGTGATCGAGCCAAGTTTGCCGTCGAGTCTGCCGGAGATGGTATAGTTCATATCAGATCTTGCTATAACAACAAATATTGGGTCAGGTATCATTTTTTTTTTGTCAATCCTTTAGTGTTTTTAGATGCCATGTACAGTTGTCTTAAAAGGAAATAAAACTGTTATATATGCTCCCTCTAACCTCCGTTCCTATTTTATTTTTGCCTCATTTGACTTTGCACGGTTTTCAAGTTGTGTTTTAAAACGCCTATATCTTTATCATCATACTTATAAAAAAAAAACATATAATGAAATCTTTCAAAAAAAAAAAAAAAAACATATAATGAAACAAATCTAATAAGATCTGACATGAATATAACATATCTTTATTATCATACCGCTAATAATTTTTTTCATTGTAAAATTAAAGTTATTTAGTAGTAATGAATTGAGCATAAAACAATAAAGTATGTAAAGAGTTGAACTTTTATTTTTTTTTTACCGATCTGAACTTAACATAAAATAATTAGGTAAAGAGTTGAATTGAAGTACGAGCTTAACATGCATGTAGGTCATCGGAAAGCGAAAATTGGATAGTTGCAACATCAAGAGATCCGGTGGAAGACAAAAGGGCATGGAATTGTACATTGTTTCGGGCCGACGTTAGTTACGACGGGAAGACAGTGAAGTTCGTTCATATTCAACTTGGAATAAATGTAGGGAGACGTGATGTTGCTTGGGATCGTGAGATGTACTTGTGCTTGGAACCTCTTGCCACCACCATAGACGTGTCTGCTGTGGTGGATTACGGAACAATTGTTATACTTCCTCAATATGTTGCATTTAAGGACCAAGAAGGTCTCTATTTAAAGACTTCTCCGATGCCATGCGAAGTTCCGTACTTCAGTTCTAACGATGTTGGGGATGCAGGCAATGCGTACGAAATCTTTACCACTCGTGATGGCCACATCTATGTCACGAATGATGATGTTAAGAGTGGCCTTTATTGGGATGCGTTATTTTATCACAATGATGATGTTATCCGCATCTTGCCTGAAAAGACATTAATTTGTGACAAGGATTATAAGGGCGGCGAAGATCCTGATGACACAAAGTGTTTGTTTTCAGTGTTTAAGGTCGATGTCAATACCATTGCTCTTCGCCACCTATACACCAACAACTTTTTAAAAATGCAAAAGTGGGTGCCAGAATATGATTACCTGATCGCCTCTTCAGAAGCTATAACAAGAGAGTGTAGATTACAAGTGGTAGAGCCTGTACTTGCACGCGAAGTCAATATTTTCGAATTTCATCGGGATAGGGCTAGGATCTACGGTCGCAGGCCTCTCACAATGGCCGAAGGAGTATCAAACAACCCAACCGACCATGAGCAAGAGTACACACTTCAGTTTACCTATACGAAAACTAGTACTAAGACTTGGAATACTAGTAAATCTGGGGCTGTGACTACCAAAGCTATCATTACCGGTGGAGTCCCTTTCATTGCAAATGGGACCTTAGAGATCGGTTTAGAGATTAAGATACAGTGCGATTTGGGAGGATCTGTGTCCGAATCTGAGGAAGTGCAAAGCTCTTTTGCTGTCAAGGTGCCACCTAAGAAAAAAGCAATCGTAAATGCAATTGCTACACAAGGAACATGTGATGTTCCTTATTCGTATGATCAGGTTGATCATATGCCTAACGGAGATACCAAAAGGACTACTTTGTCAGATGGTATTTTCACCGGTGTTAATACCTATTACTTCGATTTCGACGTTAAGTATGAACCCCTCTAGCTGATCTGCTCCATTGGAGAGAACGTACAATGTGTAATAGTTAGTTGTGCAATCTACTGTTGGAAGTTCTTGAGTGAAACACAAAGAAAGGTGAGAGGAAATAAAAGAGAGAGTCTCACTTTGATAATTTACCAAAGCTTTATGTCGTTTATTCTTCGGAGTAGTTTTGCACTACTTGTTTGAGAAGCGATAATTGGGTTATGGGATATTGTTATTGGAATATTGTATTCATGGTTTATTCATTTGAATTAAGTTGTTGAGAATGTCATTCATATTTCGGGGGTTACGCTCATTCATAATCAATTATTATTACCTAGCCATTGCCTCCTTGATTACTCATTTTAATAGTTGGTCAATGGCACTTAATACTCCACTTATTAAGGTTGGCCGTTGCCTTCTTCTCTACTTACATATATTCAAGCTTCCTTGACTACTAGAAGACACACAAAAAAATTAAACATTCTCTTATTCTTTTTGAAAAAAATATTCCTTTGGTTTTTGGGCAAGTATTCTGGTTCCAGTCGGGTTTGTGAGTGCACACAAATTCCGGCGCCGTGCTTATCCTGGAGGGAGACCGCTTGATGTCTACTGCACCGGGGTAGCGCGGAATCGTCTTTTAGGTCAGTGGTTTACCGCGACGCGGCAATTGTCAATTGGTCTACACAACATTGAGATAAGTTTTCCGTTTAATTTGCTTATATAATAACATCTACTTCATTCGTTATTCATTCCTTTATATTACAGAAGTCTTACCAATATATTAATAATGTTACTAATACTACATACTCATGCGTTAGAAATAAGGAAGCAAAAGGACTGCTATATTGAAAAAAGTAGTACTGCAATTTCATTCAATCAATGAACAACGGATCATATCGGAAGTGATAGCGGACCAACTCAACCATCAAAGTTGATGGTTTAAGCCCATGATTTGTTTATATACTTTATCACGTCTAGCTTAAAATGTGGATGTAACATGGATCCCCTTATACCCATACCCAACGCAAAATATTCTACTTTAAAATGGCCTAAGAAATAAATGGGATTTGAAAGCTTAAAATGATAATTGAAATAAATAAAAATTGATTTATATACTCTATCAGAAAGTGCCTATATATGGCCTATCTATATAGCTAGCTAGGAACACCGTAGTTTACAACTTAGCTCTAATAACTCGAGCTCTTATACTGCCAAGGTGCCACCTTACCATTTCATGCAATATTTGTATTCTTCTTCTTGTCCCTTTCTAGCCTTAAATCCCTTAATCTGATGTTCTAGCCATCTATTTCTATTACTTTACTTGTGGTCTATCTCTTCTCAATACATCATATTTTGGGATTGAGGAAAAAAAATAAAAGACCAGCTTTCTCTCATCTCAATACATCTTTAAAATGTCGGTCATTTTCCACGCTTTCCATTTTCAAGTCATTTAGAAAATACTCCATTATCAATCAAACAAATTCAATTACTCGTAATTAATTTGGATATGGGTCGTGGAATCCGGTTTTATACTTTGCTGATAATGCAATTTAGTTAAGTTAAATGTTAATGGCAAATAAGCATGACTATTTCACGAGAAAATCCTGTGCTTGTATAATGCTTTCATAATTATAAAACGGTACACCCTGAAATATACAAAAACCTAGCAGATTATATAAGTAAGGTAATAGTCGTAATACTATATTTGCTTCATATAGTAATTACCTCTTTGAATATCATGGATTCATGGTATACTAAAGAAATACAGTACAGATTAAACTAGAATTGAACTACTCGTATATTGACTCATGCTAATACACAAGGTATTTACCCTGACCTCTTTCTTATTTGGAAAATTTGCAAATTGCAGCCATTTAAAAAAAATTGCAAATTGCAGCCCAAATGTTCATATAAATTGTAAATTGCAGCCCAATTCCACCTTTTCATCGGTTTACATGTCGAAAAATCTCGTTTAAGGTTTTAGAGGCCATTTTAGCCCTTAGGGATCCGAATTGAGCTCGGAATTAGCAAAAAAATAACGTAAGTGTCTCATTTTCACAGTTTTCCACAAAATCAATATATTTTTGTTACGCACAACGAGGCACTTACGTTATTTTTTGCTAATTCCGAGCTCAATTCGGTTCCCTAAGAACAAAAATGACCCCTAAAACCTTAATCGAAGATTTTTTGAGATGTAAACCAACAAAAAAGTTAAATCAGGCTGCAATTTACAATTTATATGAACTTTTGGGTTGCAATTTGCAATTTTTTTTAAATGGCTGTAATTTGCAAAATACGAACTTTAAATGGCTGCAATTTGCAAATTTTCCTTCTTATTTTGATTTATATATGATGCATATTTACCTATTGAGTAAGGTTTTGTGTGTGTGTGTGTGTCAGTGTGTGTGTGTGAATACGAGGGGCTAGGCCCCAAACAAGAAAAACAAAAATAAAAACTTCGAGGAACAAAACGTGGCAAAACCACCTCTACTATATCATCATGTTATCGATAGTTAAATATATTATTGTTGAAAGGTTTACATTCATGTCCAGGAAACGTTTCAATAAAAAAAAACAAAAATACAGAATTGATTATTCGTAAGAATTGGAGTATTTGCCTATTTGGATCTGGCGTGTTAAGTATGTACAAAGGGAGTATAGAGTAGAGGTGATCAAAATTGGTTCGGCCCGCTAATTCAGCCCGAAAATGGTGCGAGTTATGCTAGCCTAAAAACGCATTTTTAGCTAAAAGTCCAAATCCGACCTGAAAAAGCCCAAAAAATCCGCTTTGGCTTGACAAGTCTACTATTACTTTTTTGCAAATCTGGACATGACATATCATGTTAAGGCCCGATTCGGTTCAATATTTTTTTTTATCAAGTCTAGTATAGAGGGAATATTGGTTAAAATTCAACCATATCCGGTCAAACTATTGTATTTAAAATTTGTAAATTCACGAAATTACCCAATTATTTCACTAACCCATACAAAAAATGTTGAATAAAACCAAAGAATGAGAAAGAGTCAAAAAATGAAGATGCTCTGAATCGTTGCAGAAGATTTGGAAGTAACCAACTCTCTCTTTCTCTCTCTTAACTCACTCTGCTACTCACTCACTCACTCACGCATTCTGCACCACGCTTACCCCCTACTTCTCGTGGGTCCCACCCTCTAAAACGACGTCGTTTCTCCCCTCCTCCTACCTTCTTCTCTACCATAATAATGGCCATTTCTTCAACAACATTTTTTTCCGTTCTAGTGAGAGAAACTCTTCAACATTTCTAGAGAGAGAATCCAATTACTCCCATTTTTGTACGGATAATTACCAACCTAAGCTTTACTCTACTCAGGTTTGTCTTCTTCAACAATTTTATTTCTTAGAATTTTTTATATGAATTTTGAATATTGGAACAAGTTATTCAAAATTGTTGTTGTTTTCCCATATTTTGTTGGTTCAGATGTTTTTTGTCATTTTCAAAGTTGTTAATGACTTTAATTCGTTTAATTTGTCATTTTCTAGTATGGAATTGTTGTTATATCATACTCATCTATCTTATAATGGCTAAATTTACAATAAAATCATGGGTCGATTGATTGTTACACACAAATCACGTGTCAATCGGTGTAAATATTACTTTAGTGATAAAATTACGGGTCAATTGATATTATTAATACATTAATGCTTATTGGTGGAGGTAGAGTTGCATTTAATATATTACTGTATGATTTTGTATGGATTAAATAAATAATTTGATGAATATTTTATTTATGGAATAAAGCTTAGAGTTTGTAGCTAATGGATTGGATGGTTGCGTGTGCTACTATTAAAATAATTTAATTACTCTATATAATAAAAGATTGCATAAAATCTTTTTCGTGTGTTTGTTTGCATAAAATATAAGCTACATTTTTATAATGTGTAATTTTTTAAGGTTTCTTAATTTATGATTATTTAATTTGGGTTGTTTGTTGCTGGAATTTTTGTACTACTATACATGTATTAGTAAAGTGGTTGAAGTTTGCAGCATTTCAGTACTAGAATTCAATGGGAGTAGTTTGATTAATACCAACCTACAGTACATTAATTATCTTGATTTAAAAAGGAAAAAAAAAAAGTAGAATGAATTAGGGTTTAATTTTGGGGATGATTTGGGACCACAATTAGGGATAAAGCTCAAAAATTGGAACCAATTTTTATGAACTATGAATCCTGGGTTTGGAACATTCTATTTATAGTAATCAATTTTTAAAAATGGGTTTCTCAAGTACTAAAAGTGATTTAGTGGGGGTACCCGTGATGGGGCTAAGGTGAGAATGTGAAGTGTGGGGGTCCAAAAAGATTTTTTTTTCACTGTTCTTGTGATTTTTGGTTCAGGGGTGAATCAACTTTGGACTTCTTGAAAATTTTCATGAACTTTTCACAATTTTGTTGGAATGTGGTTGTCATGTTTGTGCTTTTTTTTTTTGGTTCTTTTATTTTGAAAGATTAGTGGGGGTTTGTGTTCTTAATATGTAATTAAGGTGGGTAATATAATTACATTAGTGTGTTATAGTTGACGTTTTACTTCTGAGAGTAGAAATTGGGGTAAGGATGCGAAAGAGAGTAGAAAAAGTGCCTTTCTTGAGAGTTTATCAACTCTTTAATGGTAGTATAGTGAGGGTGGAAAAATTGATGATGAATTACCTTTAAATTTGTATATATTTCATATAACGTATCCTCCATTTTTATAGGGTTTTAATATGATACTTTGTGCATATGCAGGGATGCTACTCTGAAGTATTGAGCTTGTATAGAATGATGATTCAGAGCCTGGTTTTAGTGCTGCTTATGCTATGTGCAGCCAATGGTTCCAGTGATATTGAGATAGTCACTTCTCTACGGAAGGGTTTAATCCAGAGAAAAGAAATGATTCCTAGCTGGTTTTACCCAGAGTCTCCTGTGTGTAACTGGACAGGTGTAGTATGTGAAGGCTCGGACATCCTTGGGCTTAGTATTCCTTGTAGATCTTCACCGCTAGACCTTCCTCTTTCTAGTACCATAGGGGAGCTAAAACAAATGAAGTATCTTAATCTCAGTCAGTGTGGGTTCAATGGCATTATTCCTGATAATGTCTGGAGTCTCAAGGAACTCATGATTCTGGACCTGAGTGGCAATGGGTTCTCTGGAACTCTACCTTCAAAAGTGTCCAACCTGAAAAATCTCAGGCAACTTGTACTTGATGGAAACAACTTGTCTGGTAACTTGCCTTCATCAATTGGCCTTCTAACTGATCTTATGGAGCTTTCTGTTGAGGAAAACTTCCTCTCTGGGAATCTTCCGGCAGAGCTTGGAAATCTTTCAAAATTGGAGTCACTTGATATTTGTGCAAACTCTTTCTCTGGTGTCCTCCCTTCGAGTTTGGGTAATCTTGCAAGTCTGTTGTACTTTGATGCTAGTAACAACAAATTTAGTGGTCCTATCTTCTCTGGGTTAGGAAATTTAACAGGCCTTGTAAGGATTGATCTCTCCTGGAATTCCATCAGTGGAACCATACCGACTGATATTGGGAATTTGAGAAATCTGACTTCAATGAATCTGATGGGCAATGTCATTAGTGGAGTAATACCATCATCTGTTGGCAATCTCAAGGCACTTCAGTTGCTTAATGTCCAGAACTGCAGACTTACAGGTGCCATACCTGAAGAATTGACTGAGCTATCAAACTTGGGTTACCTGGGTATAGGACAGAACTCTTTTGTGGGAGAATTGCCAGAAAGCATTGGAAAAATGACCAGCTTAAAGCAGTTTCTTGCTGGAAATGCGGGGTTGAGTGGGGACATCCCTAGACAACTGGGTAACTGCAAAAGGCTGATTGATTTAGATCTTTCCGTTAATTCTTTCTCTGGTCCTTTACCGGATGGTCTTGCTGGGATGGATTCCCTTCGATCTCTAATGCTTCAGTCTAACCACTTATCAGGGATGATCCCAAGGTGGATTTCCAACTGGAAGCAAGTAGTATCTATAAATATGGCTGAGAACCTCTTCACAGGGTCTATTCCACCACTCAATCTGCCTAAACTGATGTTCCTTGACATGAATTCTAACATGCTTTCTGGTGAGTTGTCTTCAGAAATATGCAATGCAAAGTCAATAAGTACCCTGTCATTGTCCAACAATAATTTCAGTGGAAGCATTGAGAATACCTTCAGAAATTGTAGTGGTCTAAGTGATTTGACATTGTCGATGAACAATCTTTCCGGTGAGTTGCCTGGTTACTTAGGTGATCTTCCTCTCATCACCCTGGCATTGTCAAAGAACAGATTTGAAGGAAAGATTCCAGATCAGTTATGGGAGTCAAAATCTCTGATAGGATTAATTCTTGACAACAATTTGCTTTCCGGAGTGATTTCTCCAGCTCTTGCCAAGGTTCAGACATTGCAGAGACTGCAATTAGGCAATAATTTATTTGAAGGGACCATCCCAACTGCCATTGGGAGATTGAGGAACCTGACCAACCTCTCTCTGCGCGGTAACCTGCTAACAGGAGAGATCCCTGTGGAGCTCTTCAACTGCACAAGCCTAGTATCCTTGGATCTTGGTTCAAACAGTCTTACTGGTCAAATTCCAAAATCCATTAAAAGATTGAAACTGCTGGATAATTTGGTATTAGCCCGGAATAACTTATCTGGTTTCATTCCTGAAGAGATTTGCTCTGGATTCCGAGAGGGGCCCTTGCCAGATTCCGAGTTCACTCAGCATTATGGCATGCTTGATCTCTCCTACAACAAGTTTTTGGGTCCAATTCCTGCATCAATTGGTCAATGCTCTATAATTAGGGAGCTGTTACTACACAATAATGAGCTGAATGGAAGCATTCCTTCTGAATTATCTAGTCTTTCTAACTTGAGCTTGCTGAATTTGTCCTCCAATCATTTAACTGGTCCAGCCATACCCAAAATGTTCACATTGAAGCAACTTCAGGGCCTTATCCTTTCACACAACGAGCTTACTGGCTCTATTCCAGATAATTTGTCCTCGTCAATGCCTAGCTTAACTGAGCTGGATATTTCATGGAACTTTCTCAGTGGTTCATTGCCGCCTTCTGTGTTCAGTTTTGAAAGCCTTAGCTACCTTGATATCAGTGCAAATTCCCTTACAGGAACTGTCCCTTGCCACATGGCATCTGCCAGCTTGCTGGTACATCTAAATGCTAGCAACAACCATTTTTCTGGCCCCCTTTGTGACTCCCTTTCAAACCTAACCACCCTTTCCTCTCTAGACCTGCACAACAATGCATTGACAGGAAGCCTTCCACCCTCTATATCAAACCTTGCTGCTTTGACATACCTAGATCTTTCTGGTAACAATTTTGGAAATTATGTTCCATGCAACATCTGTGACATTGAAGACCTCTCCTTTATCAATCTCTCTGCCAACAGATTTCTGGGAATTGTGCCTGAGTCCTGCACTGATCATAAAGGACCATGCTTAGCCTCTGGCCCTCCACGAACTTTGAAACAAGCCCCTATTTGGGGTATTATAATAGGGGTCTTAGTTGTCCTTATTGTTCTGGTCATCTGTGTGGGCAGACATCTGATATTGAAGCACAAAGTGGCCCTTCGTGACTGTAAAAAGTGTGAGCTTGTAAGTACAGCTGAGCGGTCTGATGATGAGCTCATGTGTAAAAAGTCAAAGGAGCCATTGAGCATTAATATTGCTACTTTTGAGCATTCTCTCACCCGCTTAAGCCCTGCAGATATATTATCAGCCACTGACAACTTCAGCAAGATGTTCATAATCGGTGATGGTGGATTCGGTACAGTTTACAAGGCATCCCTGCCAGAGGGGCGAACCATAGCTGTCAAGCGGCTTAATGGAGGACATTTTCATGGTGATCGAGAATTTCTAGCCGAGTTGGAGACTATCGGAAAGGTTCAACATGAAAACCTGGTTCCATTATTTGGGTATTGTGTCTTTGCTGAGGAAAGGTTTCTAGTGTATGAATACATGGAGAATGGGAGCCTTGATGTGTGGTTGAGAAACCGAGCTGATGCAGTGGAAGCCCTCAATTGGCCCACTCGTTTTAAGATTTGTTTGGGAACTGCCCGGGGCATTGCCTTTCTGCATCATGGGTTTGTGCCTCACATCATTCACAGGGACATCAAATCCAGCAACATATTACTGGATCACAACTTTGAGCCCAAAGTCTCGGATTTTGGCCTGGCCAGAATAATCAGTGCTTATGAGAGCCATGTCAGCACCATTCTTGCTGGCACATTTGGGTATATACCTCCTGAGTATGGACAGTCTATGGTGGCAACAACTAAAGGTGATATTTACAGCTTCGGTGTGGTGATGCTGGAGTTGGTCACTGGTAGGGCACCAACAGGGCAAGCTGACATCGAGGGTGGTAACTTGGTTGGTTGGGTTCGGGTGATGATGGCCACCCATCGAGAAGATGAGGTGCTCGATTCATACATCCCATCTGTCGCAAGGTGGAGGCGTCAGATGTTGCAGGTCCTCAGCATTGCCCGAATATGCACCAATGATAATCCTGCTAAGAGGCCTACTATGCTTGAAGTTGTCAAGCTGTTGAAGGAGATTAAAATTGAGAGTTAGAAGGAAAAATAATTTCCCATATGTAGTGTAAGTTGGGAACTGTAATCTGAAGCTGAGTTTGCTAGGAGCTAGGATCTGTATATAAATGACGAGAATTAAAAAATTTATTGGGGCATTCAATTTGAATGAAATCACGCCCCTATTCCGGAATCTTAACCAATTAATGAAATTTCTCTTACTTCATTTTTATCTGAAGTCCTGATTAGAAGATTTGTCTCATATTTTGCCACTTTCGCTTTAGAAGTTGTTTGTTTTGCCTTTTCTGTTAGTGATGACATACTGATATAGTCACATGTCAAAAAAAAAAAAAAAAAAAGAAAAAGAAAAGAAAAGGACATACTGATAATAGTATTATCTACTTAAAAATAGCTGTGTGTGCTTACATTAATAGAATGTATAATCAGCTGCATTTGTTAGTCTGAATTGAAGAACTTTTTGCTGCTGGGATCTGTTTCACTTTTTTTTTTAACATGTGCAGTGGAATTACAGGTAAAAAAGCCATCCTGTTGCTAGTCTGTCACTGTTCTATATGCCACTGGAGATGGGTCATTAGTTGCAGTTGCATTTCAGAGCTTGCACCGAATAATATAATCGAGCTGTGCATCTGAACTCTCAGCTGGAATGCTTTCCACCCTCTAGGTGGTTCCTGTACCTGGAAAAATATCCATCCCTACAAGACTTGAGATGATGCTCAAGGAAGCTTTGTCAAGGATGGATGTGGTTCAGTGGTTGCCTCTAATTTACCTGGTTCAAAGGCTGCATCCTTTGCACAGGTCAGAGTTGTGTGTCTAGTTTCAAGAAAATTTCTAATGAAAGGATTTTGAGCTTAGAACTTTGGAATATTAAGTGATACCTGTAGAAAACAATCACTGGGAGTGTTGCAGGGCCAGGGTGTCTGTGGGGTGTGCGATCTACACTACTGATGCTGGTGTGGTAAATGCTGCTGCAATGAGAAACACTGAGAAAACATCAGTACTCTAATGTGGAACGCGATTACAGCAAGAACAAAAAAAGGTAAGAAAATCGATAGCAACATTATTTGCAAGTTTATTTTATATGTATGAGGGTTTTACTTGTATTATGAGCTTGAGGCATCTCACCTGTAATACAGAAAGTAGGAATTGTGGATTGTTGCCGTGCTATTGGTTGAATCTCTTGCTTAACTGCTGAAAGAGAGTTTTGTAAGAGTAATTAATCAAAATTTAGAAAGCCACCAATCCCCTGTTCTGGCTTCTTTTGCACAGAAGTTTTGGTCACCATCTCCACTTCTTAGAAACAAAGGCATACTTGAGTGTTCTTTTGAACCTTAAATCCAGGAACTTTACTTGCAATTGACTTCACCTATTCCAACATCCTTCCCCACCTTATTAGACATTAGTCGACCTACTTCTAATCATTCTAAAACCCGACTAATTATACTTTGTATAACCTAACACTTCGGAAATTATCCTAATATATTTATTTTTATGAAAATGTGGCTAGGTCAACTAGAAAAAGAAAAAGGTGGTGCTTAATTAAATTAATTAATTGATTTAGTGGGATCATATTTACTTAAACGACAAAATAGCTAGAAATAAGGACTATCAATCAACAATTAGTTGGTTGAGTAGCACAGTTCCACCAACTAATTTAACTACTCCATGATGGTTCTTTCTCTTTTATTTTCTCTGCTTGTGTCTCTGCACCAAACTCAGATTGTACTTTACATATTCACACGTAGCATGATTTATGATTCTACCTTGATAATTAAGGCTAACCAAGAAACTACTAGCATCATTTTTCAGCCACTTCAAATTTCATATTTCATAATAGAGCTTTCTTAAGTGCGATTTACTAATACTTTCTTGCATCTCCTTAATTAGTACTATTATCAAGTCACTAATGAGTAAAGACATGAAGGAACGGCGTGAGAGATGGATAATTCTTCCCTTTTCCTTCGGTTGCTCTTCTCGTTCAAGTGTTGCTGTTGGGTCTCCAAGTCCTCCTAACGGTGCTGTTCTAAATAGTACGAACTCTACCCCTTTGCTCATTCCTGAGTCCATATTCTTTTATCATGTGATTGGTTATGCTAATCCTATGAGATAATTGCGCTCATCATACCAGTTTAGTTTCTCTGACTTGAATTATGCTTTATATGTTCTCCAAGGTAGACAAGGCAAGCAAAATGATTTACCCATCACCAAGAAAACCATGAACTCGATTAGCTTCAAGCTTCCGAAGTCCAAATTATCCCAAGGAATTAGAAGATTAATCAGAAGTTTGAAGACTGTTTCTCAATTCTTTGGTAAGTTACAAAAAAAAGAATTTCAAGAACAAAATTTGTTTTCATTAATACACAAGCTAGACAACAGTTTGGGAAAGTGTTTAAAAAAACTAAGTTGTAGACAATAATTTGTTGTGAAACTGATTGCTGTGATTCCTTAGTATACAAGGAGGAGATGGATGTCGAAGAAGAGAAAGAACTGGAGATAGGCTTTCCAACAGATGTAAAGCATCTAACACACATAGGATGGGATGGTTCTACTACAGTTTCTAATGACGCGAAAGGCTGGGAAAATTTGACCCCTTCAGAAATCATCTCTTTCCCATCAATTTCATTGAAACAATTCGAGGTTGCAATGGCTGAGCAAGCTGCTGCTGCAGGTGTTGCTGTTAAAGAAAAACCTGTTTGATATATCAGTCATTCCCTATGGGAAGAAAAATACCTGCCTTTCTTTTCTGTACAATCATAGGCTTATTGATTTGTTTTTAATGCTACATGTATCATGTATGTGATAGAAACAGAAATTCATAACTCAGTTTGATTAACTAGTATGGATTTCAACTAATTTAGCTCATTAAATCGTCCGAAAGATTGTATGTAATACTGAGTTTTGGAACTTATCAATCTTACAGTCCAAATTCTAGATTCATTTTGGTTTTTGGCAGATATTGTAATTTTCAGTATCTATGTTAACTATCCATGGCTCTGTTCATACACCACCCATACACTACAGATCCCACTCTCCATCCCCGGTTCGCCTCGAGGACTCAGAACTGTGATCAGATCAGTGATCTGAAACGATTGAGCAGGATTCACAAGTGGGTTATTCAGGTATTCTGATTATCTATCAACTCACCATTTCCAGCATTAGAATCATTAAAAACCCAAAATAAACTACCTCCCTTGAATAAAAAATCTGTTAATTTTTGCTACAACATTGCTAATGCTATACTCTGTATTAAGTTTATAAATATGTTATTGATGATTTATCTAAATTAAAAACATTTGCTAATGAAAAGTTTGGTTCTTGCAAAAACATTTTAGTATTTTCTTATTGATGATGCAACCAAATTCAACAAAAAATTACCTAGAAAAAAACACCAATATGAAATTCAACTACCCAAAACAGATATCTAACCAAAATAATTTTAACACCAATTAAAACAATTTATTTGCATAAAAAAATTCATTGAAAAGAAAACAAAATAATGAAGATTAAAAGTCGAATGTAGGCATCACAGCGAGCACAAAGCTCACTAAAAAGAGCAAAGGCTTTCTGGAGATGACTCGGATTGTTTATGTCTCCGATTCTAAGTTTTTTCAGATGAATGAAAGAATGAAGACTTGAAGACAACCCAGAAACTGATAAGTCTTGGCTGCCTCAGTGTCTTCAGAAAATTGGATTTAGGGTTTATTTTGAGACTATTACCCCTTTTATACTACATCTACTGATCTACCCAGCCAGCCCAGGTCCAATCCGTTGAAAATTAACCTAGTGTTGACTTTTTCATGACCAACTATCAATGGAGTACTTCAATTTTTGTAGTGTACATTACGGATTTGTTCCGATTTACTGAATTGAGCTGAACAAAACTGAACTAAACTGAACTGATTGGAGCTGAACTGAACTGAATAGAGCTGAAATGAATTGTTTATAAGAGATGGAAATTAGGAACTGAACTAAACTGATTGGAGTTGAACTAAACTGAATCGAACTGAAATTAAGCTGAAGAGAACATGCCCTACATACTTACATAGCACATGCATCCCTGATTCCCTATCTTTAAAATCACACTTATGAATATTGTAAAGATAATTACTCCCTCCTTTAGTCCTTTTTTTTTTAAAACGCTCCATTAAGGATTTTGACATTATTCACTTAATATGCTTTGACCAATGTTTGTGAACTATACATAAGAAAAAAATAGTCTTCTAGGACTTGTAAAAATCGTCTCAATAAGTAGATAATTAACATTTAACTGAGATTATCCATAAGAGAACGGGCTTGCCATTCTTGAAAATGGGAAAATGCACGACAGAAGACAATATCAATAGTGGGAAAAGAATATTTTAAAAAAAAACTGCATTACGGCTTTTCCAAAGGCTCCACAACATAATGACAATTTTGGGAATAGTACGGGGAGAAGAACTTTTAAAAGAGCACAAAAGGTCATGGATTGAAGAAGCAGAAAGCCAAAAATGGGGTGTCCAATTAACCAAGTTACTGACAGCCGAGAAGACTAAACATCCCTTCAAAAGGGGCACAAAAGAAAAAGGTGATCCTGAGATTCAGTCGTCGAATTACATAGGGCACAACAGGAAGGAACATCAATATTACGAGAAAGTGATAAACCAATGTTTGTCAAGTACTTTAAAAATAAACATGCATTTTTTTTCCATTTTAATTTTTTATTTTATTTACTACGTATTTATTTTTGTGCTACCATCTTTAATCTTTATATCCTTATTCTTTAATTGGTTTTAAATAGGCAAAATTGACTAAAACAATACAAACTATTGCTTTGGTGTGCTTAATAACACGAACTTTAAGTGGATGAACTTAGGGGATTGGGTGCTGTAAATGACATGAATGATTTTCAGTGCTGAAAATTCCACCAGATTCCAGCAGTATATATATTTTTTTCCTAATAAAATCAACCCATCCCTCTAGATTTACAAAAATGCAAACCAGCAATCCTTAAACATAGACCTGCACCACTTGCTTATTGGGCTTTGTCTCAATCACTCTACAAATTCTTGGCTGCATTCTAATGCAGCCAAGATAGCTGCAACACCCACAAAACGCATTTTGTTATTAATAAAACACATGCTACGTACCTTCATCTTCCTTCTTTCTTTATGTTCTTCCTGCAATTTTCTTCTTTCCTTTTTCTTAGTTTTTCTTTCCTTTTTTTTATGATACATTCTTCTCTTTCATTTCCTCTCTCCTCTTTCATTTTCTTTTTCCTCTTTTTTCTCCATTTGACACTTTCTCTTCCTCTGTTTGTTACATTATTTTGGGTTTGATTGTTATTCTTGAAGAGACCATCAATGGAGGTTAGTTTTTATGTTGTTGATTTCTAATTAATTAGTTTAATTAGATTATATTTTGGTTAAAATTGAAATTGATTTTGTGATTTTTTACGGGATAGATTTCAATTGATTTTTTTTGATAAATTTGATGAATTAGATTATCCTCAATTGAATTTTTGAATTTGTTATAAATATTGATTTAATTGATGAGTTACTGATAATAGCGATGAATTTGATTTTCGTGATGAACTATTGAGTTGCTGCATTTGTTATGAATCTCTTTGTTATTACGGTTTTTATTTTATTTTTTGAGTTGCTGTTATTTGTTTTTTGGGAAAAAAATGGATACGTAGTATTGTAAAATTGAACATTCAGTACCAAATGAATATTTAGTACACTAAAAATGAACATTTAATACATAAAAATGAACATATTTTAACAATTTTTTTATCAATGAATATGAATGTATATGGAATATATGGAAATCGTGTTCATTTTTAATATATTGAATGTTCAAAATCATTTATTTAGTGTTCATATATTTTTATGAAATGTTCATTTTATATGGAATGGTTCAACTATTCAATTATTGTATGATAAATGGTCATATTTAATATACTACATATTCTTTTTTTTTTTTTTTTTGACGTGCTTACTTTTTGTTATCAAATATTTTTTTAACGTGCTCATTTTTTATCACCAATTGTTCTTTTTTTTACATGTTCATAATTTTTTTTACTAAATGTTCATTTTTAAGGACTTGTCCATCAATTTCATAATTATATAATAATCAAGTTCATTTTTAATACACTAAATGATAATTTTTTTTTTACATGTTCAATTTTCAGTACATAGTACTAAGTGTTCATGTTATTATTAATGAATGTTCATTTTTATTTACGTGTTCATATTTTTTTATTAAATGTTCATTGTTTTTTAGGTGTTCTTAATTTTTTTACTAAATGTTCATATTTTTTTACTAAATGTTCATATTTTATAGGGAGTCATGTTGTTTGGGCGGGCTGTTGAAGAAATTTGGTTTGGGCCGCGCGAATCGGGCCGCGTGTTGTTGCACCCAAGATAGTTGCATTAGAGTGCAGCCAAGACCAATTGTGAAGAAAATCTATGGTGGTGCCAAGAATCGTGTTTGCAGCAGCCAAAGATCTGGAAAACTCCACCTGATGGAAGTCATGGAACTATAAAGATCAACTGTGACGCCTCTCTATGTGAGCATGGGTGGGCTGGCTTAGAAATAGTACATCAAATCATTTTAAAACAAACATGCAAGATAACTTTTGGGAAATATGTGTTCTTTATAGCTCGTGTTTAATTTTCTATAGGAATATAATCATATATGACCATCAAATTAAATTTAAGTAAAAAAAAGTCATTGAAACGTATATTATCTATACTAATATATAAAAAGGCGTTACTAAAAACGTCTCTGTGCCACGTAGACCACGCCACGTCACCTACTCCATATCTCATTATGCCACATCATCATTATTCAATCCAACTAGATTATTGATTCATATAAAAAAACGATGATAAGGGGATTTGAACACCCAGCCTTTTATAAGAAATATAGTTACTTAACCATTTAAGTCAATCATAAATTATGTTATAAATATGAAAATACATGAACATAAATGTATATAATTGATAATCACAAGGTCTAATTAAAGTAACAACCGGTGCAACGCCCGGCCTACACACTAATTTACTATTTAAAGCAGCAGATGGGGCATAATTGATTTATTGCATGCGCAATTCTGCAAGTATAGATACAACAAATCATAAGGAAATTAAATTACGATTTTTAACAGTAGCAATAAGCTGAAGAGGAGATTAAGGTACATGTCAACCAAGAGAAATGAGAGAGAAATCTAGTGAGAGAGAGTCCCCAACTCCTTCCAAACAAAAACCTCCCACTGTTCCATCAGGATCAACCACCACCTCTGCACCACTTCTACCAACGCCTACTCCTCCAAACATTTCTGCTAGTTCAACCTCCGCCTCCATAAAAAACCACTCCCCCACCTCAAAAACTCCCAATCTAGTCCAAGCCCCGACCTCCATTACTTCTGCTGTTTTTAGCAATGAAACCACTACAACTACAACAATCCCACAAAGAGCTACACAGAGTTATCGAAACATCCTTTCTTCATCTTCTCAACCATTTTCTTTGAGCTACACAGCTTCCACCACTCCTCCTGCATCCTTTAATGATGAGAAGGAGATTTTCATCCCAATTGATGAGTCTGAGTATGCAGCACTCTGTTCGGACTGGAACTGTGCGATCATATCCAAACCATATGGGAAATCTTTCTCTACTGATTTCTATATAGAGTCTTTACAGAAAATATGGAAAACAAAGTCAGTCATTTCTTCCTTCCCTCTAGAAAAAGGCTTCTTTGTCATAAAATTTTCGTCGCAAGAAGACTTTGACAGGGTGCTCAAATTGGGACCATGGTTCGTTAATGGAGCATTCATCTCCATCTCTAAGTGGGTTCCAGGATTCAAACCTTCTCAAGCAACTGCCAAGAAATCAGTTTTGTGGGTTGAATTACCGGAACTACCTACTGAATTTCACTCAGTTCGTTTCCTCACCAAAATTGGCAATTCCCTGGGGAAATTCATCAAAATGGATACATCCAAAGGCCGCAACCAATTACGTCTGGCAAAAATTTTAGTACTTGTTGACGATTCACAAGCCATAAAGGATTGTATTTGGTTAGGCAAGGTTAAGCAACATCTACTCTATAGAGACCCCAACACCCCTTCTCAGCAAACAACCCCTACTCCCCCTCATGGAAAAAATCAAACTCCTTCCCTCTTCAAACCAGCATCGAACCCAGAACCTTCGATCACAGCTCCTGCTTCTAAGGAGTGGGTGGTTATTTCCAAAACCAAGAAATCTTGTTCAAAGACTATTGGTCTTTACCCAACTACAAACAACCTTTCCCTCCAAAATTATAAAAATAGTTTCCAACTTCTTTCTTTTACAGATGACGTGGCAAGGTACCACACCCTTGAACCCCAAATCTCTTCTGACTCAGATTTTCAGCGAAATAAATCCTTCCAAAATCTTTCTTTTTTCCTTTCCAAGGTTCCTTATGAACTTTGCTGCCTTTTTGGGAGTTGTCTCATCAAATGTCCACTCCACTTACCCCCTCCTCTCTCGTTAACCGGCGCTTTGATAATCAACGGTTCACCTTCCTCCCTAAATCTCGGTTTTCCATACTCCTCTCTTCTTACCTCACTCCACCCCCCCTCTTCACTCCAATTTACTCAAACAATGGAAAAAGAAAAATAAAACAACAACAAGCCCTCCTCCTCTCGCGCGGTGATCAGCCGCCGCATTTCAAACATGAGAAACCCCAATCCAGTCACGGTTGTTCCCATCGCCTCAAGGAACATCATAACCTCAACCAAACCTCAATTCGGGATGCCGGAGACGATGTTCAACCTTCAATCCTTCTATGTGAGGGGCATTCTGGGAAATTGGCACTCCCTCACTCCGGGGGTGATCCGCGAAATTCTACTAGAACCGGAAAAGGTTCCTCCGATGTTCCAAAATCTGGCGGTAGGGGACCCGGAAGACCCAAGAAGACTCATCCCAGCGCATGTCCCGTCTCTAGCGGACGTGACTATGATGAACGAACCCCTGGGTATCCTCCTAAAGTGGTGGATAGCGCAATTGCAGCAGGAATACACGCTGATGGCGATGCCGTGGGAGCTTCAGTTTGTGTCAGACCCTCCACCCGTGCTTCCGCGAGAAAGAAAGGCGCTGTCAATTACAAGCGAATGGCTACTGGCGCAACACCTTTTGGGAACAAACAATGTGAAGTGGATTCGGCTTGTAAGAGAGGCGATTCAAATTCAATTGCACTGTGCGTGGGGAACAAAGAGGAACTCAACCCAAGGGATGGCTGGAATAAAAATCAAGACGAACACCCTAGAGAAATTCAGCAGCTTTCTGAAACGCTATGTCACTCTCGACAACAACGCGGCTTACGAAACAAAGAGGGAAAGGTCAATGCTACCCTCCATTCACCCGGGGATGTCAATTCTGTTATGGAACGCTAGGGGGATTGCCAGGCAGGGGTTCAAGCGTAACATACGCCAACTCCTAAAAGATCACAAGCCTGAGATAGTTATAATAACGGAAACAAAAGTTCACAAACCGGGAGTGGAGGATATTGTTGAGAACCTCCCCTTCAACTCCTTCGAAGTGGTAGACCCTGTTGGTCTTTCTGGTGGAATTCTGATCCTTTGGAACAGTGGAGATAACAACATCATCACCGTCTCCAAACAACCGCGTGCTATACACATCGTCATCCACGTGAATAACAAAAACATTTTCTTTCTATCAGCCATTTATGCTAGCACTTGCTGTAAATCTAGGCTAGATATGTGGGATGATTTGATTGCTTTAGCCCCAAATGTTAATTACCCTTGGTTAATGTGCGGGGACTTTAATGATATTTGTGAAGCTTATGAGAAATGGGGAGGGAATCCCCAACCCATTGCTCAAATGCGAGCATACAAAGATACGATGAACCACTGTAATTTAATTGATCTTGGTTATACAGGTCATAAGTTTACGTGGTTTAACAAAAGAAAAACCCAGCCCATTTTCGAGAGGCTTGACAGATTTTGGGCCAGCCCAGATTGGATCCAACAATATCCGGATGCTCTGGTTCAAAATCTGCCACGCATGAGTTCGGATCATAATCCGATTATCTTAACTCTCGAAAAACGGGTATCTTTCCCGGGTAAAAAATTATTCCAGTTCGAACCCATGTGGTTGTCGGATCCGGAATTTGACCCTTTTGTTATTCATAGTTGGACTCAAATAGAGGCCCATCTCCCGGAGAAAATCTACCTTTTCACTAAGTCTGTTAATAACTGGGTTCATAATAATTTTGGATCGATCCACAAAAACATTAGAAGAACTTGGGCAAGAATCAAAGGGGCCCAAAAGGCCCTGGAAGCTGATCCCTCAAGTTCCTTTCTATTTGACCTCAAGATATCCTTAAACAAGGAGTTAAATCTCTTTCTTGAACAGGAGGAAATGTTTTGGGCTGTCAGAGCCAGAACGGCCTGGTTAGATAGTGGGGATCGAAACACAAAATTCTTTCATCTTTCTTCCACCATTCGCAAAAACAATAATAGAATCTCTTCTCTCAAGTCTGATGTAGGAAATTGGATCACTGAACTGATCAGATAACAAATCACATTGTGTCTTACTTTGTCAATCTTTTTTCTTCGGAAAGTATTGATCTTCCTGAGGCTCCTGTCTCATTGGAATCCTATGACTGCTCTTCAATTCCAACTATGTTGGAATTGAAAAATGCGGTTTTCTCGGTGGGTCCTCTAAAAGCGCCAGGAGAAGATGGCTTTCATGCGATCTTCTTCCAACACTTTTGGGATACAATACACCAAAACTGTTTCGATCTCACTTCATCCATCTTTAACTCGAGAACTATACCTCCTACTTTAAATAAGACTGTTATTTGTTTGATTCCCAAAGTTGCAAATCCCTCCAAAATTTCTAGCTTCAGACCTATTAGTTTGGTCAATTCTTGCTATAAGTTTGTGTCAAAAATCTTAGTTAATAGAATTCGACCTCTTCTTAATTCCTTCATATCCCCTAATCAAAATAGTTTCCTCCCAGGAAGAGGAACGGATGTAAATTTTCTAATTGCATCCGAAATTCTTCACTCCATGGGAAAGAAGAAGGGGAGAAAAGGAGTTTTTGCTCTTAAAATTGATTTGGAAAAAGCATATGATCGATTAGAATGGGGTTTTATTCGACATTGCCTCTCCTATTTCAATTTCTCTTGAAACTCCATTGATTTGATCATGAGTTGCGTCTCTTCAGTCTCTTCCTCTGTTTTGATAAATGGTAAATTATCCCATTCCTTTACTCCTTCTAGAGGAATAAGGCAGGGGGATCCTCTTTCCCCCTACCTTTTCATAATTTGCATGGAATTCTTCTCGAGGATGATACATCTTGAGTGTCAGAGCAATAATTGGAGCGCGTTCAGATTTAGAGGTGGGAAAACTTCTATCTCTCATCTTTTTTCCGCGGACGACATTATTCTCTTTGGTCAAACTGATAGAAAGACTCTATCTTCCCTATCAGCAACTCTGTCTCGCTTTTTCAAAATCTCGGGACAAAAAATGAATAATGATAAAAGCTCCATTTTTTTCTCTCCAAATACTCCAATTGCTATGATTGATGAATTTGAGCAGGCTCTAAATACAACTGCCACTTCAGATTTAGGCAAATATTTAGGCTTTCCTCTATCATCAAAAAAGCCTTCAAAAAGGAAATTCCAATTCATAATAGACAGGGTTGGGGGAAGCTTAGCCTCGTGGAAAGCCAAGTCTTTGAACAAGGCAGGAAGAGCCATCCTCATCCAATCTACCTTGTAAGCCATCCCAAGATACTATATGCAATCCCTTCTTTTTCCCCAATATATTTGCAAACAATTAGATTCCATTTGCTCTCGATTTTTTTTTTTTTTTTGGGGGGGGGGGAAATCTGGTTCAAGGAAAATATCTTGGATTGCTTGGGAAAAACTTTGTCTCCCAAAAGAATTTGGTGGGCTAGGCTTTATTAAGCATGATCATCTTAATTCTGTCTCTCTGGCTGGACTCTGTTGGGCTATTTATAATAATAGGGGATGGGCTTCTTTGATCTTAAGAGAAAAATACATTGATAACAAAAACAATCCCACTCCTTTTCATAAAGGTTCATACATTTGGAAAGGGGTGGGGAAGGGGTGGAATATTTTTCAGAGAAGTTTAGCTTGGGAAGTTGGAGATGGTAAACTCATAGATATATGGGAGGACAATTGGCTCTTTCACAAACCTCTGCGTCACTATCTCACTGGACCAATTCTACGACCCCTTAAATTGGGAGATATCCCCTCCTTAAGCTCTCAAACTAGAGAACAAATGGAGTTGCTACTCTCTTTTCCCATCCCTGATGCTCTCTTCTGGCTGCTCTCTACAACATCCCTCTCCACATCTCCAGATTCTTCTTTCTCCTTGTGGACTTTCAAAAATAAATTTGACTCACACCAAGCTCGACCAGAGATCCTACAAATATCTGATTCGAACCTTCACTTAACCCAAAACCCCAACATCTCTTCTGCCACGTCACCTGGAATAGAGCTTGGAAAGCACCCACATTCCCTAAAATTCAATTCTTCATCTGGCTGCTGTTGTGGGAAAGAATTCCATGTAACTCAAATCTCCATTCCCGTATCCCCAACATTCATTCAGCTTGCCCCTTTTGCCCTTCCATGGAAGAAACTTGTAGCCATATCTTTAGAGCTTTCCCTAGAGCCAAAGAGTTTTGGAATCTCATGCCTTGTCCAAAAATTATCCAACCAAACCTATCCTGGTCTAACTGGCTCACAGAAAATCTGGAGTGTAACACAATTTCAAATGACATTCCTTGGGATGTAACTTTTTGCTTTGCTATATGGCATATTTGGAAAAGGAGAATCGATTGGATCTTCTCTAAAATTAATTCCCCTATCTCCCTATCAGTCCGCCAGTGCTCCTGGGCTGCTTCTGAGTATTTCCACTCTAGGAATACTTCAGAAAGTCTGAAGCCCATTGCTATAGCCTGGTCTCCTCCTCCCCCTTCACTGCTAAAAATCAACTGTGATGCCTCGTTCCTCCCAGCTACATTACAGACAGGATGTGCTGCAGTCTGCCGCAATAATCTGGGAGATTGGGTGGAAGGTTTCACTTGGAAAGGCTATGCTCCCTCAAGTCATGATGCTGAATTAAAAGCTATTGAACTAAGTCTGCAGTGGATTAAAGAAAAAGGATGGAAAAATGCTATTGTGTGTTCAAATGCAAAAGGAGTAGTTGATGAAATCACACAACATCAGACTGTTGCTAACAACTCTAATTGCATTACAAACTGCAGGGACCTGCTACAGGAGCTCCACCCGCTGGCTATGCGCTTTGAACAGAGAAGTACTAATGGAGTGGCTGACATTTTGGCGAAGGAAGCTAGGTGCTCATCAGGGGTGCTGAATGAAAAATGTATTTTGATTAATCCCCCCCTGTATGTATCTCTAGACTTGCAAATGATGCTAACTGTGTAGCTGTTAATCGCACTCGTAATTTTGCTGGTGATGTACCGGCTAGAACCAATGGGATGTAATTATTAAACTTTATCTAATAGCACCTTTCCTTCAAAAAAAAAAAGATACAACAAAGCATTAAATATCTTACACTTTATGCATCAATTTGAAATTCAAGAACTATATATAGAAAAATCTATAAACCAAAAGAGGAAAAAAATTACCTAAGCTAATAAGCATTATCTTATGATAATTGACACCCTACTTTTTCTCATTTTTTCTTATCCAGATAAAGTATACATGTATCACTAGACGTAAAACTCATTCTATATTATTGGAAACTCATTCTAATTATCATATAAAACTCATTCTATATAGCCCTAAATAAAATGTCGTCACATAATACTAAAATAATTTGATCGTCTTGATGTTGTCCATGTTATTTATAAATAAAAAAATCTTGATCATATAATTAAAACTCATTCTATATAGCCCTAAATAAAATGTTGTCACACAATACTAAAATAATTTGATCGTCTTGTCAAAAAAAAAAAAAAAAGAGATTGTCTTGACGTTGTCCATGTTATCTTTAAATAAAATAGAAATCTTGATCATATTTCTTTTATTTTTTTTTAAAAAAGGAATCTTGATCATATGTATTTTGAAAATTAAGATAATAATATTCCCTTTGTTTGTACCTACTTAAAATGTCACAATTAATGAGAGCACATTAAACCTTGATCATCAATTCACACAAATTAATGAGACAAATCGCGTACATATTCACACATAATACATAATGACATAATATGAGATATAGATAGAGATGATTAATTATGTGTATCAGAAAATATGAAAGGCAAATAGATTAAAAATATTAATAATAATAATAATAATAATAATAATAATAATAATAATAATAATAATAATAATAATAATAAATAAAGTAGGCATTTTTGGAGAGCATTGGGAGCGCCACATAAGATTAGGTATATTTTCGACCAATCAAAAATTAGATTTTTATTTTATTTTAGAATTAAAAGCATTGGGAGCACCACATAAGAAAAGGTATATTTTCGACCAATCAAAAATTAGATTTTTATTTTATTTTGGAATTAAAAAAATCACTTTCCACCTAAACAAAAGTGACGAATGAAATTTAAAATTTTTTCCACGTAGGTATAAACGACAAATAGTAATTTATTAGGATTTTAATTATTTAAAAAACTAAAAATTATATTTAGATATTAGGATTTATATTATTTAAAAAACTAAAAATTATATTTTGATATTTAAAAAATACCCTGATGATAGGATACTTTCATATAAAATTTTAAAACTTATAATGCAAGAAAAAAATTAAGAGATCACCAAAAAAATATTTATATACAAAATGTATATAAAAATTCGTGCATCGCACGCCACATAAGCAAAAGTAATATTTCGACCGATGAAAAATTAGATTTATAATTAACTTAGAATTTTAATTTTCAGTCGCCATTTAAGAAAAAATTAACAAATGAAATTTGAGAATTGAAAACAGAAAATAGTAATATAATATTTAAATTATGAAAAAAAACAAAAATTATCTTTTATATTATCTTTTACATTAGGATTTATATTATTTTAACAAATAATTAGAAATTAAAAAATATATTTTAATTTAATGATTTTATCTAACTATCCGAAATTAACAAAATATTTTACCTTAAATCAATGTTAAAATAATAGAATAGAAAATAAAAACAAAAAATATTAAGAAACTACAAAAAAAATATACAAAATGAAATATTTAAAAACTGTGCATCGCACGGGCTTACATCTAGTAATAATAATAATAATAATAATAATAAACAAAGGTAGACATTATTTATTTTGTGGTTAATAATGGCTGATAAGATCCAATGCCTCAATTGGCTTTTTTTTTATTTAAATAAAAATAATTTTTTTTTAAAAAACCCATGTATTTGTCTATTTGATATCTTTGATGCTATATACTTAGTAGTCGTACTCGTTACTTTGGAAAATTTAATCGTGGCTGGCATTAGTAGGAGTCTAAATGTCATATCATCTACTAAATGATAAAGTTTTGTGCTTGAGATCCAAAATAAAGTTTCTAATTTGGTATAATGACTCATAACCAATTACACAATTGAAATTAAATTTTAAAATTGAACTAAAAATCAATTCAAACATGTTAACCTCATTTGGATATAGATGTTTAGACAAAAATGATTATTTTATTTAAATAAACATCTTGGTGCTTGAAGTAATTCCCAAAATTAAGGTAGTTAAAATTAATGAAAAACATCCATATGAT
This sequence comes from Chenopodium album, assembly GCF_948465745.1. Taxonomy (NCBI): domain Eukaryota; kingdom Viridiplantae; phylum Streptophyta; class Magnoliopsida; order Caryophyllales; family Amaranthaceae; genus Chenopodium; species Chenopodium album. The sequence goes on from NC_137838.1 coordinate 77,917,849, forward strand.
AATAGAAATTTATTGTATTCCATAAATGGAAGCCACAGATACAATAATGGGTTAGTTACTTAGTAAAGTATATGACAATTACTCAACCGAAATGTACTCTATAAATTGGAGCTTATTAGTGCTTCATATCAGGTGCTTCAATTCATACTTCCTCCGTTTTTATTTTATTGCATTATTAGGACTTTTACACTATTCACTTAATCTTCTTTGACCATCATTTGTGATTTATACATTAGGAAAAATATAGTCATGTGGGATCTAGTTAGATTCGTATCGAACTCTACTTTTCAAATATTAAATTTTTATAATTTTTACAAAAGTATAATCGAAGATATTGATAGCTAAAGTAATGCATTGGCAAGCGTGAAATCCCTTACGGTGCAATAAAAAAAGAACGGAAGAAGTATTAGGTTTCCAAAAAAAAAAAATTACTTTATATACTTTGTACGTGTACTAATTAAGCTAGCTCTACAATGCCTTCTTTCATTATTATTACCATATTTTTTGTTGCCTTTGCGATAACCCCCACCATTATAGTAGCTGCTCTTTCGCCTCCATCTCCATCACATTCTCATCCTCCACCTCCTCCCTATTCTCCATCCGACTTTGTCCTTCTTGTTCTGCAATGGCCCAAAAGTCTGTGTTAGGCATCATGGTGTGTGACTGCCCTGAGCACGAACCAAGGGTTTTCATTACATGGTGAGTGGCCTGTGGATCAGTGGCGGATCTTAGACTAAACTATATGGGGGGGGGGTAAGTTATAAAAATTAATAACTTCTAATTAAAATTATAGATATATAACTATTTACAAAAAATAATAATCTGACTGGTGTCAAGTTTAATAGAAATGACATCAATCGTCCTCACTTAACTATTATAGAAGCTTCCTTCAAAAAAAAAAAAAAAGCTATTATAGAAACTTGTTACATACAATTAAAATATGATAATTAAATAATAAATCACTATAAGAAAACAATATGCGAGTTTGATCTAAAATTTTACTTTACACAACTTATATGGGCCAATAGATGCAAACAACATATCACCATACATGTACAATATATGTACAAAAATAATATAATTATTAAAAAAATACATACCATTTTGGATTTGTAGTTGTTAAATTGTAAATAATGAAATAAATTTGTAATGATATGATGATTCGAGCGTAAAAAATTAAGATCTCAATAAAAAATAAATTTAAATATTAATTTTTCTTAAGTAGTAAAAGTATCTATGTTACATTAGATTTTAATTTTCATTTATTTGAACCAACTTGAAAAAATTGTTGTGTTTGTCACTTGACATAATATTTTTATCACGCTCGTCTAATAACTCTTACAAAAATAATAGGGGTCGAACCTTTATTAGCCCTAATGAAGATCCTCCCCTGTTGTGGATGCCGAAGGGAAGATGAAGCCGTCAGTCGTTGGAAACAGCACACAAACCTTCAATGCAAGCTTATTGCCCCAGGTATTATAAATTATATATAAGGTTGTTTATTATAAAGTTTTTTTTTTTAAATGTGTTAATTGTGTTGTTATTTGGTTATAGGTTATTCTCCCTCTCGTACCAGGCACATCCTTTAACGGACTATATGAAGGCCACAAGTGTCGCGGTTAAGGGCATCAATAATATTTTTCAAGTTCAATATTTGGTCAAAGGCAACAATACGTATCTAGTGGAGATACAAATTTGTGTTGACCACCAAATGCAAGGACTTATAAAGTGCCCTAATATGGAGGAGTACAAGGCCATTGTAAGGTTGACGGCCACCATGGGGGAATAAGCTTGTTCTTATGTTGAAGTTGCACTGGTATTGGATGGTACAGACGACAGGGCTGTACGAATTGACATAGGAATAATTGTGTTTGGAAATACCTCTTTTCAATACGTTGGGCTTGCTTCTAGTGCCCTAGGAACTTTTGCAGAGAAGTTGTAATACCCCGCATTTTCATACGTATTTTCTAATTAATTAATTAATTAAGAAGTATTTTATAAAAAGGGTATTTTAGTAAATTTATTATTTGGAGCCAAAATAATATTTGAATTTTGCGCCAAAAGCATTTTGAAAACTAATCATTATTTTGGATAAGATTTATTATCCATTTATCCTATTTAAAAACCGGATTATTTATATATTTTGAATATTTTATCTAAGGCAAAAACTATATTTTATTAATTAATTAATATGTCTAAAAATTCTCATTAATTAGCTAGGAATTTCGGATTTTCTATGTGTAGGAAATCTTATTTTTCTTAGTTATTTTGTTGGTGAATAATTGGTATTTAGTTAATTAATTATTCTATATTATTTACACAATTATTTTATTCCTTAAAAACCGAGCAAAATTTTCTTAAATATATTTATAGGAGTTCGAAAATTTGAGCTATGGTAAGCTCAATATTTTCGGCCCTATTGAATTATTTGGGGGGAATTTAATTGGTAAAATTATATTATAATTATCTCCCAAAATCTCTTATTTTCCTTAATTCTAATTCTCCATCTTTTTAATATCTAATCATCATATTTTCTTGCCAATCATTCTTCTTAATTATTCGCAAAGTAATTCTAATTTCCTTATTATTTTTCATGACATACATACCTGATGAATCACATTTATATAGGATTTATAGGCACGTTTATGCTAATTAAGTTTATAGTTGTTTTTTAGGTCTTTTAGTCGCTTTTTAGGTCGTAAATACATAAGTTGTTTGTTTTGTACTGTATTACGCTCCGTTTGTGTTTTTCTTAATGTTTCAGGTGATTTGATAGACATTTGGACGCTTTCGTAGTGTTTGGAGTTGATTTGGATGATATTTGGATGGAAGTCGATTAATTGAGTTTATAAATCAAAGATTCGAAGTTCGTGGATGTTGATTTTGAGATTTATATGCATGAGGAATGAATATAGCATCCACAAGGGTTGTTATGCACTTTTCGGAATTGAATTTGAGTTAGAAACGAAGTTAAACGATGTTTTACAAAGTGGCAAAACAGACCTTTGGTCACTCTTTTGATCATAACTTGAGTTCTACGGATTGGATTGAAGCAATTCAAATTGCTTTGGAAACTAGACTTGAAGATCTTTTCAATGATAGGTTTCACGCCTCAAGAAGCTTCCTGTAACAGAAGTTATAGACGTTTGAATCTAAGAAATGCAGTCAGCCACCCGCGGGATGTTGCTGCGCCCCTGTCCCGCGACCACTCGACACCAGCCGTAGCTACTGCCAGCCCGCGGCCACCAGCCTGCGCCCGCAGGTTCTGGCGAGCCAAAGAAGCCCATGAGGTGCTCGTTTTGTCGACTTTGCTTGCGGTTTTATGCCACGTCATCTTTTATCATCCAATAATAATTCAACCTATGTAATCTTTATTTTCTTAATTATTTAAGGCTTTGGACTTTGTATGACCGGGTCTTTTCTCAAGAATAGCCTTGTAATATAAGGATACTAGTTTGGGGGGTGTGCACACTTGGGTGAGGAATTGGATTAAAAGAAATTGGTTCTTAATAAAGGAATTGGTTTTATTAACTATTATTTTGAATATTCGGGTCTTTCCTCAAGAATAGCCTTGTAATATAAGAAGACTAGGTTGGGGGATGTGCACACTTGGGTGAGGAATTGGATTAAAAGAAATTGGTTCTTAATAAAAGAATTGGTTTTATTAACTATTATTTTGAATATTGAATCATTGGAGTCGGTTTTGGAACAATGAGTTTGAAATTATTGGATTAATTATTGGAATTGATTTTAAAAGCATGTTTACAAATAAATTGAGTTTACACTATCTTGCACTTATCGTACTTAGCATAATTTGCTAATTCGTATTTCTTATTTGTTTTGGTTCGCCCTGTTTACCATAATGGTAAGCAGTGTTGACTATTTTCAGGTGGAGTCATGAATGAGCACATGGGAGTCCCGGGATTTGCTTCACCTAGTTTAGGAATGTTGGTCTTGTCTTTATTTTGAGTACTCATAACAATGTTACTATTTTTATAAGTATTAATAAAATAAAGTTGAGTTTCCGCTACAAGTTTTGTTATTGAGTTAAGTATTTTGAGAAGCCTTATGTAATCACACGGCGGTAATACGCCCAAGTCTATCTCTACGGTATAACTATACGCATTATACTAGTATTTCCGTAGAGAGAGATTTGGGGGTGTTACAGAAGTATAGTTAGAAATGAGATGAGGAAAACAACAACCATTATAATTTTTTTGAACAATGAGAAAGCTCTATCTAGTTTACCACCTTGTAAAAAATTCCACTTGCAAGTAATTTATACAGGTGTAGCGGGAATATTTTTACTGTGTCATTTTCAAAAAATGACACCATAAAATGATAAGGTGTCATGTTATGATTGATCTATTTTTTGTTATTTACTTTCAGTGTAGCAGGTAAAAAATCATTATTTTGAGTAGAACTAGTACGAGTTAATCATTGTCTATATGATATATATGTACAAGTGAGAACTTTATCGCCACCCACCACCTACCTAGAATCATTATTCTTTTCGGGGTAGAACTAGTATGAGTTAATCATTGTCTGTGTGAGATTAACTTGTATGTTTTGATAGACTCTTTGTCTTCTTCTTAATATAATTCTCCGATAAAAAAAAAAACAAATAAAAAAAAAAACCTATTCATTAGTTATTTTGAGTAGTTATAGTATTTAATTATTGGCACCTTTTCATCAATGTTTCATTTTCTATATGTCACTTCTAAAGTGTTGATTTTTAAGTACACTCATATAGCAGTGGTTACTAATCTAGTTCGTTCACAGGTTTTTTATATATGGTTGCCGCTGTAAATGCTTGGAAGTATTCTGATTTTTTGGGTTAGAATTATGTGCTAAATGGTCTTGACAACAATACTCTTCTAAAATGAGAGAGAGTCCTAGTGAGAGAGAGTCCCCACCGGAACCACCAGACCCCTTACCAAACCTTCCCTCCAACCACCCCTTACCACCACTTCTTGAAACACCAAAAACGCAAGTTTTTTCCTCTGTTTCTCCTAGCTCCTCTAACTCAAAGAACCGTTATAATACCTCACCCCTTTCAACCAATAAGCCTCTGCTTCCTACACCAAAAAGCCAGCCAATTCTCCACAAAAAACCCTCTTTCAAAGATGCTTTAAACAGCTCTTCTACTCTTTCCAACCTTTCTTCTCTGTCTTTCCCTACCCCAGCTTCAACCTCCCCGCCTCCTTCTTTTGACTTAGAGTCAGAGATCTTTATCCCTATCTCAGACTCAGAGTACTCAAATCTTTGCCACCCTTGGGTGGATGCTATCATCTCTAAAGCATGTGGAAAATCTTTCTCCACATAATATTTTACCCAGGGTATAGAAAGAATTTGGAAACCGATTGGAAAAGTATACACCTTTCCCACTGGTAAAGGGTTTTTCATTTCGAAGTTCCAGGAGAAAGCGGATGCTACTAAGATCCTTGATAAGGGACCTTGGTTTCTGAATGGTGTATTTATTCACACTCAACGATGGAGACCTGGATTCAAACCCTCTAAAGAGTAACTCTCTATTTTGCCCACATGGATCGAATTGCCAGAATTACCAACAGAGCTCATAAATGAAACTTTCCTCTTCCGATTAGGGAAAAGCATAGGAAATGTCATCAAAGTTACAATGAAACCACAAGACCAAGGAAATATACGGTTTGCAAGAATCTTATTATTACTCAATTCTGCCTCTCCGAGAAAAGAGTTCATATGGATAGGCAAGCTAAAGCAATCAATCATTTATAAAGAGTTCAATGTGGGTAATCCTCAGCCGGGCCGCAAGGAACTTGAAGGTGCTCAGCCTCAGAAGGTTAACCGGCCGGAAATGAGCTTCCCAACCCAGAAAAATCACAGACATGGAAAACAGGGGGGAAATTTTCAAAAGGAAATTTGTCCAACGGTCCTTCAAAAAACCGCAAAATGTTTTTGGCCCCACAAGAAATAAATATTTTAATAAATTTCTCCCACTTGCAAATTTGACGAGTGATTTATCGTCCTCTCCCAATGTTATGACGTGTCGTCCCCCTATTCATCACTTCTCCCCAAGCCCATCATTATCTTTCTCCAAAAATACACTCCATCTGCTATCTTCACTTCTCTCGATCATCCCTTCTGACCTCCACCGCCTGGAAAGAATAGTCACTTCAGCAGTCTCTTCAACTCCTCTACTCTCCCAGAAATTATGGCCCCCTTTAACCAGGAAAACTAGGCACTTTCCCTTCAAATTCTTTTAAACTCCCTCTCTCTCCCTCCCTCTACCTACACCATCTCTTTCTCTGGGAAAAGCACAAAAAATGCATCGCCTCCTTCTAAGTCAGAATCTCGACAAATTGATGGCAGAGGACCCGGATTTCAACCATGGAGAAGCGGCGCTACCACGACCGCCAATCAAACAACCGACAATAATCCATGTCAAACCAGTCCCCGAAAGGAACATCATCACCTATACCAAACCGGTGATGACATACCCGGAAACGATGTTCAACCTAATATCGTTTTACATGGAGGGTCCGACAGAGGAGTGGGTCCCCATAACACTCGGACTTATCCGGAACATGCTGCTGGACCCGAAGAACGTGCCGGCGTTCATGACAAATATGCACATGGAATATGCGGAGGTGCCGTTAAGATTTGTACCAGCTCACATCCCTTCTCTGGCGGATATAGCCCTGATCAGCCCGGTGCTGGGAACGCTACTCAAGTGGTGGATTGCGAAGCTACAAAGCAACTACACACTGATGTATGTCCCGTAGGAACTCCAGTTCGCTCTAGATCTAGTACCCGTACTTCCAAAAGACAGACTAGCCCTATCAATTACCGACGAATGGCTAGTTTTGCAGTCGGTAGCTGGCACAAACAACGTGAAGTGGATGCACCTAGTGTCCGAGGAAAAACAGCTGCGACTAGAAGCAGCGTAGGGAATTCAGAAAGGAGGAACGCTGCAAATGTTCGGAGCAAAGGTGAAGGAAAACTCCTTGTCGATGTACAGTCATTATCTGGAGAGATATGTCGTCCTAGACAACAATGCGTCTCAGGAGACAAAAATAGAGATGCTCAGAATTCCGGATATGAAGCCAGGAATGTCGATTCTACTATGGAATGCTAGGGGAATAGTGCGGGATGGCTTCAAGAGAAATATCCTCCATCTCATCAAAGACCATCACCCGGAAATTGTCATTTTAACAGAGACAAAGGTCTCGAAATCTAGTTGCGAAGATATCATTGATACCCTCCCTTTCAATTCCTTTGAAGTGGTTGACCCGGTGGGACTCTCAGGGGGAATCCTAATCATGTGGAACTTTGGTGTGATCTCTGTCACTACGGTCTCGAAACAGCCTCGTGCAATTCATGTCGTGGTGCATGTACAATCTTCACACAATTTTCTCCTTTCTTCTATCTATGCTAGTACTGAGTATAATAGTAGATTAGACTTGTGGAATTCTTTAAAATCAATGTCGTCCTCTTTCTCCCTCCCTTGGCTTGTGTGTGGCGACTTTAATGATATCTGCTACGCTCATGAAAAATGGGGGGGAAACCCTCACCCCCTCCATAAGATGAGAAGCTATAAAGACTGTATGGACTATTGTAATCTAAGTGATCTAGGTTACGTAGGACACAAGTTTACTTGGTTTAACAAGAGGAAAAATACCCCAATTTTTGAGAGATTGGACCGCTTCTGGGCCTCTCCAAAGTGGTCAACTACTTTTCCTTTGTCTGTTGTACATAACCTTCCAAGGCTCACCTCTGACCATAACCCCCTTCTTCTCATTATGTCAAAACAAAATACTTTCCCAGGCCAAAAACCTTTTAGGTTTGAGCCCATGTGGCACCTAGACCCAACCTATTAGGAGTGTGTGAAGCACACTTGGACAACAGCCCAGGGTGTGATTCCAGAAAAAATAAAATATTTGTCTTTGCATCTCCAAACCTGGTCAAAAAATATTTTTGCCTCTTTTGAGCACAAAAAAAAAAAAAAAAAAAAAATCTGATTTCCAGATTGAAAGGAGCACAGCAAGCTCTTGAAAGAAACCCTTTGAATGAGTTCTTATTTGATCTGGATACTAAGCTTAATACTGACCTTCAGCTGCTGTTAGATCAGGATGAAGTGTACTAGGCTACTAGGGCCATGTCAGATTGGCTGATTAATGGTGACAAGAACATAAAGTTCTTCCATACTTCAGCTATCATTTGAGGGAAACAAAATAGAATCCTTTCAATAAAAGATGGGGTAGGAAACTGGATAGAAGATCCTTACCATGTCCAAACCCATGTCTGTAATCACTTCAAATCCCTTTTCTGCTCAGATAACCCTATCATTCCTCTAAACACAACCACCCCTTTGGATCCTTTTGACTGTTTAGCTCCTCCTTCTCTCTCTGAGCTAAAAGAAGCTTTATTTTCTATAGGGTCCTTAAAAGCACCAAGTGTGGATGGATTCCATGCTTTGTTCTACCAAACCCATTGGGACCTAATTCATCTTGATCTCCTTTCTTTCATCACTGCCATCTTTAGAGACAAAGCCATCCCCCCACCATCAATAAAACTCTTATCAGTTTGATTCCAAAAATCTCAAACCCTTCCAAAAATCACCAGCTATAGACCTATTAGTCTTGTCAATACCCTTTACAAGGCGATTATTAAGATCCTAGTGCATAGGATTAGACCTCACCTACCTTCCCTTATATCTCCAACTCAGAACAGTTTCATTAAGGGGAGGGGGACTAAGGTCAACTATATTGTTGCTAGTGAGGTGTTACACTCCATGAGGAAGAAAAAGGAAAATTTGGGGTCTTTATCCTAAAGTTAGAACTTGAAAAGGCCTATGATCGACTTGAGTGGTCTTTTGTAGAGCACCGTTTGAATATGCAAAATTTCCCTCAAGAAACTATCTCTCTCATAAACTCCTGCATCACCACAAATTCTATTTAGAGACTCATCAATGGGAAAATGACATAACCTTTTTCTCCATCTAGAGGGCTTAGACAAGGGGACCCCTTGTCTCCATACCTCTTCATGATCTGCCTTGAGTATCTTTCCATACTCATTCATGAACAATGCAGAACCAAAAAGTGGAAACCTTTTAGGTTTAGGGGAGGTAAAACAGATATCTCTCACCTACTTTTTGCAGATGATGTGATTCTATTTGGGATAGCTGACAGAAAAACCCTCTCCTCTCTCTCAACCACTCTCCAACATTTCTGTTCTATATCTGGTCAAAAGATAAATGAGGATAAGAGCTCCATTTTCTTCTCACCCAATACCTCTCAAGACATAATTGATGACTTTGAGCAATATTTGAGTGTCAAGGCTGCTCCTTCTCTGGGAACCTACCTAGGTTACCCTCTCACCACAAAAAAACCAAGAAAAAGACAACTCTACTTAATAGTAGACAAAGTAGGGAATAAACTAGATGCCTGGAAGGCAAAATCACTGTCAAAAGCAGCTAGAATTGTGATGATCCAATCAAATTTGCTTGCCATGTCTAGATATTCCATGTCCTGTATTAAAATGCCAAAATCTATAACCTCAAAACTGGACTCCATTTGTGCAAATTTTCTTTGGGGGGGGGGGGAAACCTAACAAATAGGAAAACTTGTTGGATTTCTTGGAAAGGGGTCTGTCAAGACAAAGATGAGGGGGGATTGGGTTTTCTCACCCATGAGGAAATGAACAAGATATCTCCGTCTAAGTTGTGCTGGATGATAGTGTCAAAAGTAAATTGGGCTGGCACAATTCTCTTTGAGAAGTATGTGGACAGAAAAATAAACCATAATAAGGGCTCTCACATTTGGAAAGGGGTTGGTCATGGATGGACTGTATTTCAGAATAACAGCTTGCATTGGGATGATGGGAGGGGTACTCTTATAGACATTTGGAAAGACAACTGGCTGAAATCTGATACTCTCGGATCTCTTCTCAAGGGTCCTGTCAATTATCATGCCACAAATCTAACCTTAGCCCAGATCCATTCTTTACCTCTCCCTGTACTTGTGAACACCATCAGTTTCCAAATTGATGACCACTTGTACCACAGACTACAACAGGTCACCATACATGATAGAGTTGACTATAATTATACCAGTTGGACCAAGAGGGGTAAATATAACATGAAAGAGGCAACTGCTTGGGTCAAAGATAAGAGAGAACCTATTAACCATGTGAATTTCAATTGGGACAGTATCTGGAAAGAAAACTCTATGCCTAAGATCAAAGTTTTCCTTTGGCAAGCTGCACACAACAGACTGCCTATCAGGAAAAACCTTACCTCAGAACCTTAGCTAACTCTAATTCTTGCCCCTTTTGCCCTTCCACCACAGAATCTAACTTTCACCTTTTCTTTGATTGCCCGAGAGCCTCTGAATTCTGGCAGGAAATGCACCCACCACCTCAATTATCATCTATCCCTGACAAACCTTTCTATGTCTGGCTTCAAGAAAACCTCAGTTTTCCTTCTCACAACAATATCCCTTGGAATGTGATCCTCTCTTTTGCCCTTTGGACTCTTTGGAAAAGAAGAAATGCTTGGATCTTCTCAAACAAAAATCTCACTTCAGAAAAATCAAAGACTCAATGCATCTGGGCTGCATCTGAATGGTTCTATTCCACTACTAGAACCCAGATATCAAAGCCTAGAAATATTGCTTGGGCCCCTCCCCCTTCAAACTCTCTTAAAATCAATGTGGATGCATCTTTCATTCAAGGAACAAAGCAAGCTGGGTGTGCAGGTGTTTGCAGGAACCATTTAGGAATTTGGATGGGTGGTTTTCTGTGGAAAGGTTATGCACCAAATGCGGGGGAAGCAGAAATAAAAGCTATTTCACTAGCTCTGAGGTGGATAGTGAATAGGGCATGGCAAAGCTGTAACATTAGTTCAGATAACAAGGGTGCTGTAGAAGAAATCACTCATCAGCAGAATGTTAATCTATCTTCTCCTTCCATTATTGATTGCAGGCAGCAGCTGGAGCAGCTCCCTGAAGTCAGGCTTACTTTGAAGAAAGGGGAAGCAACAAGTAGCAAACTTTCTTGCTAAGCATGCTAGAGAGGCAGAGGTTCAGTTATTCCAGTTGTATGATCTTGATAGTCCTCCTTTTGTCTGTAATGATTTTCTAGCACAAGACTTAGTTTCTTTTATTCACCAAACTGATGGCAGTACTATTACTTTGGGCTTGCCTGTGAGCATCCAACCTTTGTCTGTAAACTTATTTAACTTTAATTAATGCTTACCCGTCTTTCTTAAAAAAAAAATGGTCTTGACAACACATACACTTTATGTTGTATATAGTACAATAAAAAGGCAAAAGAGTTATGCGAGTCTAGTAGATCATAAGTATATGATAGAAGATGAATCAAGTTCAAGAAGTCAAGACAATAATCCATGAAATATATGCTGAATATATGACTTTATCAACGAGGGCTGCCCGGTTAATCTTTTTGAGTGAATTAATTTGTCAATCTATTTTGCCAAGTCATGAGACTCCATACGTTGAATATGAATTAGCTATTACTCATTGTCTCATTCCACATGTACCCAACATCCATCTAACTCCATCAATTCAATTCCATGACGCCGTTTTGTTAAGCTTAAAGCTTGTTTATGTACTACAACATCGTCGAGTGGTACCAATTGGCTGTTGGTTTGGGACTACACTTGGTAAGGAGAAACACGTTTATAATTAGACACGCATATAGATATGATAAAAATATTAAAAACACGTTTACTTTTGGTGTTCTCACATAGAGGTGATTATGGACATATATTCTTTTCACTCTTTTTTGGTGTAAATATATTCTTTTTACTTTATTAGGTATATGTCCACTGTATTTTAATAGTATTTTTTCTAATACAACTGTTCTTTATATTTGTATAATATGTTTTTTTTTTTCGTGAAACATCTATACAGTCCAAAATCTTCAATCACTAACTGGAGATTAAGTAAATTTGAGGAGATACAAAGAGAATTTGAAGAGAGAGAGAGGGAGAATGCTCAATTGTGTCTATGATCTCTATGAATACCGTCTTGGCTTGTGGAATCCAGCCACAAGAGATTTTAAGATTGTAGCATATCCAAAAGCCCCAGATCAACGGTTCCCCCAAGGCGGTCATTTTGTTTGTGGCTTCATGTATGATGCTGTCTAACGATTTCAAGATTTTGGCAACATCTTGTATTGTGTTTGACCCTGACTCATTCATAAATTTGGCTTACGATATTTACTCACTAAGCACCAACTCGTGGAAGAGGCTTAGTAATCAGCCAATTTTCTTAGGTGTTAGAGGCCTTGGTCTTGCTATTATCATAGGTGCAAGTTCAACTATGGATGCGTTCGTAAATGGTGTTTATTATTGGATTGCCTCCTTGTCTACTGGAGACGGAACCAAGGAATGGATCCTTTCATTCCATTTAAGTACCGAGAAATTTAAGTTATCTAATGCACCACAAGGGGTTGTTCAGCCTAGAGTGCATTTATATAATGGGTTCAAATGGGAAATTGGTCTGTACAAAGAATTACTTGCACTATATGTTACCCAGAATCTCGAGCAAGTGGGTAATGTTGAAATCTGGGTAGTTACTGAATTTGACAATTTGGGAGCTCTAATAGCATGGCAGTGCTTTTTTGTAACTTCACCTATTCATGTACAATATGGTCCATATGCCGTTAGATCACGGCTAGATGGTGATCTCCTGGTCAAAATTGCTGATACGTTGTGGGTTTATGATCCCAGAACAAGCCAGTGTCGAGATTTGAGTGTAAAAGTTGGTTACTGCTTCAGCTATGTAGAGAGTCTATTCCCTCTGTGAAGGAGAGTGATCAGGAGTTAATAATGTATCATCTCATCATGTTCTGGATTATGTATGGATTTGCTTCAAATTGTGGTTTGGATGGTTTGGATAATTACAGAGTCAGTTAATGAGGTTTTTCCAAAACCTCAATCTTGAACTCTCAAGAATTTAGATTTTTTTTTTTAGCTATAACCTCCCATTAAATAACTTCCATCATTTTTTTAATAACTTCCACCTTTCCTATTTTTTTTTGAGGCGTATATACACTCTTTTCAGTGCGTTTCTGGTGCAGCCAGCCGCACGGTGCGGCCGGGTGTCACATTAGTAACCACTAGAGTAACCCCCTAAAGTAACCCCTCTAGTAACCCCACTTAAGTAACCCCTCTAGTAATCCTTCAAGTAACCCCTCTACCTTAAGTAACCCCTGACCGGACCTAGTAACTCCTGACCAAGTAACCCTGATCGGACCTAGTAACCCCTAATCCTACACCACCTCAAAGCCTTAAACTCCACCACACCACCACCACCACCTCCCGTACCCACTGCCCACGCCACCAGCTGCAGCACTAGATCCGATCCACCCAACCTAACACTAACCTAACCGGAACCCACACCCAAAACCCACCCTAACCACCAGCAACCACGCTGCTGCCACGAAATTCGAACCCAAAACCACCCTAACCACCACGCCACCATCAACCACGCCCAGCAACCCACACCTAGCCCTGATACGTATCCACCCTAACACTGACCAAACTCGAACCCACACCCAAAACCAACCTAACCCAGCCTAACCACCAAGCGCAGCAACAAACCCAAATCCAACCAACCCTAACCACCACGCGCAACAACAAACCCAAATCCAACCCACCCTAACCACCACGCGCAACAACAAACCAAAATCCAACCAAAACACAAACCAAACCGGAAAAAAAAATCAAATCTAACAAATACCTTAATTATTAACAATGGCTTCAAATTTCACTTCAAATAGGCTAAAAAGGCCAAATTCGACCATGAAAACACTAGATCTAGAGTTTTCATGGCTGAATTTAGCCTTAAAAACCTCTAAGTTGTTTTTCGACGATGGAGTACGAAGAGGTTCACGACGACCACGAGCTAAGTAGAAAGAAGTCAACGGCGATTAGGGTTGGAGAAGGAGGTCGACGACGATCTGGGTTGGAGCATGAAGTCTTGCTTTAAGGATGAGAAAATGGAGGAGAGGAGAGAAAAGAGAGAAAAAATTTTTAAAAAGTTTTTATGGCTGGCCGTACGGTGCGTTGCCGCATATAAAACATTTTTTTTTTAGGAAACGTTAGTGTGTTATTATTAATCAAGGTTCAAAGCAACTTTCCCCTCAAAAAAAAAAGTTCAAAGCAACTTTATCCGAAAGAACATACGGGGAAACCTAAGAATTACAAGGTTCAAACCGCATATAAACCTTTGTGAAAATGTGCTGTGGTTAATTTATTTACCTTTTCACCACCTTATTTACGGAATTACATTGACTCATTGAGTGGAATAGACAACTTATTTCATTTTGACACAATTGAGCATTTTCTCTCTTTCTCTCTCTCTTCAAATTCTCTTTCTCTCCTCAAATTCACAAAATCTCCAGTTAGTGATTGCAGTTGTTGTGGCAATTTCAAGTGGAGTTGCGATTTCATTTTCATAAAAGCACCAAAATTTGCAGGTACTTTCGAATATCACAGTGCATGTAATTTTATTGATTGTTTTCAATTTGCCTTAATTTGATTCGTTTGTTTTTCTAAAATTTGCTATTTGTGGGTATATATATGTTAATTATATAGTCGTATTTGGTTATTTAGAATTCTTTCTATGATATGAATTTTGGTATCGAACAATACTGAGGATTGATAAATTGTGTCTTTTTTTTTTTTTTTTTGAATTGATGAATTGTGTCTTGTTATTGCATCAATTTGATGTTTGTAATTGCTAGCAATCGTCAAATTTTCGCATCGAAATGAATATTTGTTGTTTGCTATTGGAAAAGTTAATGCTTTTTTTTAGGTGATTTAATGGTTTACTCGTATCAAATCATTTTTTTTTATTGAATAGCTGTGATGATAAACTCAATTGTTAATGATAAAAACCTGTTTCTCAATCGGGTTTTGAGGCTGAAGAATTTCTTATGTATACTTTGGTTTTAATTTTTAATTAGGTTTGGAGAGAGATATAAATTGAAATTTTGGCTGAGAAAGCACCCAATTTTAAAAGTTGTAGTCAAATGAATGCCGGGGAAACAAACTACATTCTTCTTCCAAATGATTTGTTAGGGGGTATCTTTTCAAGGCTGCCTGTAAAAGACTTGTTGCGATTAAGATGCGTCTGCAGGTCATGGTGTGCCCTCATTGACGATTTTAGCTTCATTTTGACACACCACCGTGCTCAGTATGCAATCCACAAAGCAGATGGCGATGTGCCACTCCTCATTTGGTATCATGATTTAGCACGTGGAGATCGGTGCTGTCTTTTATCTAAACACCAAGGGGGTGACGTTCTTTTGAATTTGATATCAGATGTTGAACGTGATAGAAATTCTGTTCTTACTGTCGATCCAAATGTAATAGTGAAAGCTCTTTGTAGAGGCACTGCAAATGGCATTATTTGCTTCGAAATTATATCGTTTCATAAAGAACGGAGTGGCTATGATCTCTATGAATACCGTCTTGGCTTATGGAATCCAGCCACAAGAGATTTTAAGATTGTTGCATATCCAAAAGCCCCAGATCAACGGTTCCCCCAAGGCGGTCATGTTGTTCGTGGCTTCATGTACGATGCTATGTCTAACGATTTCAAGATTTTGGCAACATCTTGTATTGTGTGTGACCCTGACTCATACATAAGTTTGGCTTATGATATTTACTCACTGAGCACCAACTCATGGAAGAGGCTTAGTAATCAGCCAATTTACTCGGGTGCTCGTGGCCCTGGCCTTGCTATTGTCTCACCTTCGACCATGGATACGTTTGTAAATGGTGTTTATTATTGGATTGCCTCCTTGTCTACTGGAGACGGAACCAAGGACTGGATCCTTTCATTTCATTTAAGTACCGAGACATTTAAGTTATCTGAGGCACCACAAGGGGTTGTTCAGCCCAGTTTGCATTTATATAATGGGTCCAAATGGGAAATTGGTCTTTACAAAGAATTCCTTGCACTATATGTTACCCAGAATCTCGAGCAAGTGGGTAGCATTGAAATCTGGGTGGTTACTGAATTTGACAATTTGGGAGCTCCAATAGCATGGCAGTGCTTGTTTGTAACTTCACCTATCCATGTACAATATGGTCCATATGCTGTTGGATCACGGCTGGATGGTGATCTCCCGGTCAAAATTGCTGATACGCTGTGGGTTTATGATCCCAGAACAAGCCAGTGTCGAGATTTGAGTGTAAAAGTTGGTTACTGCTTCAGTTATGTAGAGAGTCTATTCCCTCTGTGAAGGAGAGTGATCAGGAGTTAATAATGTATCATCTCATCATGTTCTGGATTATGTATGGATTTGCTTCAAATTGTGGTTTGGATGGTCTCGCATATTATAAGTATTTCCTATTGTCTTTATTATCAGACATCCTATTTATTTAGTTTTATAGCTAAAACTTTTGCCTGATTAGTTCAAGTATGTGGCAATGTCAGTTAAAAAGAGATCCTATTTGCTTTATAAGTGTCAAGTATGTATCAGTTTAAGACGAAACTAATTTGCTTTATAAGTTATTTTTGAAGAAAGTGTTTTAATGTTTTCATACTTAATTAATAATGTTATAGTGTTGTATTATTTTAAACTAGTCTTGTGGCCCGTGCAATGCACGGGTTATTTATATAAAATTGTATTGAGAGATAAGTGAGGAAATATCGGGTTATTCATATAAAATTGTATTGAGAGATAAGTGAGGAAATATCAGTAAGTCATTATAGGGTATAATATGTAATCGGAAACATGATTAAAGAAATTAAAATTTTAGAACTTTAATCGAAAAAGAGGCTTAAAAAGAAGGTGGAAGGGCTAAAATTAAAGAGAATAGGAAAAGGTTGAATTAAAGGGGAGAGATGAAAATGAAGATGAAGTGTATATGAAAAATAAAGTACTATAAGTTTAATGAAAGAATTAAAAAACAATGGTGTAATAAAAAATTAATAGTGTAAGATGATATGTGGCACTATGGTTAGAGAAGTGTAATAAAATGGATGGGACATGTGTCTTTCTTAGTTTCTTGGTTATAGTTTTTAAATACTAAGTATAGATATAGATTATGTGGAATAGAATTGGTCTGAGCAACTGATGCATGAAATCTCATTTGCCACTGTCTATTAGGTCTAAGTGATCCATCTATTATGGCAGAGGCTAGAGTTCCTGTAGCAAGAGGGGATGATCATCAATTTATGAGGTAGTCTTTTTGTTTGTTGTGTTGGAAGCTTATTAGCTCAATTGGTCGAGCACTGTGATTTCACAGGATGTAGATTCTGAAAAGCATGCATTAGAGTACAAATCCTTGAGAAATCTACTTCAGGATTCTGAAAGTACTGTTGCAAGTTTGAGATCAGAAATAGAGGCCTTGAAGCACTCTAAGGAAATGATTGAGGAACAATTTGAAATTTACAAGATGGGAAATGAAGATCTGAATTTGAAGCTTTTGGCAGTCAATTCTAGAATGGATGAATCCCACCAAAAGATTGCATCCTTACTGGAAGAGATGAAGAATAAGGAGAATCATTGTGAAGAGTTGGAGGCAAAATGCCACAATTATTTGCAGGTCCAACTAAAGAGGTATACTTAACTGTCTTTGTCACATTTGCACTTGGCAGAACTCTGGTAGACTTTTGCAATCGTGTTGATTAATTTGAATTATCTTGAGCTTTTAAAACTGCTGTTTGAACTACTAATTTGTTGATATCAGGGTGCAAAAGGCGGATACCATGAAACATCTCGATCAAGGCAAAAAGCAACTTAGAAATGTAAGTTATATTCCTTTCATCTACATGTACATAAAAAAATGAAATCGAAGGTGTTAGCAAAAATAAATGCCTGCATATCTATACTCCAATGGGAAGACAACATGTATAACTTTGTTCTTCACCTTGAAACTTGTAGACGAAGGCCCCTAAGTTCATACAGGGAAAAACATGTTTGAATATGTTTATAGAATAGTATATATGAATGGATCCATTATTCCTTGTTGAAATTTGAACTGAAATATGAAATGGTTTGTAGGAATGTGAAATATCAGGAGCTTCAGAGAAGCTAGCAGAGTGCCAAGAAGGAAGCAATGGCCTCATCACAAGGTGCTGTGATTTCTGACAAATTCATCTCCACTCCAACTAGGAGTGCTCCTGGTGTTACCTCAACCCCGGAATCTGAGAAAAAGCTAGCTAGCCAAAGGTCCTCTCTGCTGGACCAAATGCAATATACTGATGAACCTGATCAACTTGAATCACCAAAAACCAAGGAAATTATATGTACCAACCATCATTCTGGTTCACAAAATACTGGTAACGTTGCTGCAAAGATAAACGATGACATTGCTTTGGGTCCTTTGGCTATTGTACCATACCAAAAACCACTGGTGGACCTTTTAAGAAGCTCTTGAGGAGGAAAAAGAAAGGCCTTAGTAAAAAGATGCAACTTCCATTTGAGGCCTGAGACACATGAAAGCAATAACTGATGCATGGAAATCTCATTTGGGCTGATTTCGGAGTTGAATCTAGTTGAGTTGAGTGATTCTTTGTTCTAGTCCCACAATGTTTATTTTATAAAAAAATCTTTTTAATGTTTTCATACTTTAATTAATGCTTATATGTATCCCTAAGAGCTATGTATAACATTTTCCTTAATGGGTAATGTTGTAGTGTTGTATTATTTTAACTCATGTGGAATATAATTGGTCCGAGCAACTGATGCATGGAAATCTCATTTGGGCTGATTTCGGAGTTGAGTCTAGTTGAGTTGAGTGATTTTATGTTCTACTCCCACGATGTTTACTTTATAAAAAAAATCCTTTTTTTTTATATATATATAAAAAATCAAGAAAGATTTATTTTCTAATAAAGTCAAAATGTGTCCATATATTTTAGGTTCAATTTTCAAATTTTAATCTCGGTTAAGTAATTGGGTATTAGGGTTTGTTCTCATTGACTGAAATTAGCTGACCTGAAATGAGCTAAATTGAACTGAAATGAAATGAAATGAATATTTTATAAGAGAAGGAAATTAGGAGCGGAACGGAACGGAACTGAGCTGAGCTGAACTGAATTGAATTTCAACGAGAACATGCCCTTAGTCATATCAATTAAAATTATACACGTCATATACTTTACTAACCCATCAGTGTTCATGTGGATTCCACAGATAGAAGATTTACTTTAGCATGATAATGTAAGACCAATTTTTTTGGTGCAAATAATTTAAGACCAATTTCATTATAGGTGACTATTGAGTTCCACATCACAACAATTTGATCACAATTGGGTCAATTATAGGCAAGACTCGTTTGGGTAGAATTTACTTGGGTTGAAATATTCTCGGTTCTAGTACTAAAAATGTGGACCGGTACCATGCAAGTTGTTTTATGCAATATGTAGCTATAGTTTTAATAATAGACAAAACTGCAAAACACATCTACTTGTTATTTGCGAGTATTGCAACATGTCTACAATTCAAATTTCCAAATTTAGTTATTAATATTGGGAACACATGCATCATTCTTGTCTAGTAGAACATTCACAAACTGTGCTGATTCATCTTCAGTAACCTTGAGTTTTAACTTAGTACAAGAATTTGATTCAGGATGCCTTACAGTAACTTCATAATCCCCAACAAGCAACACTACTTCTTCAGAAAACCCATGTCCATTGGTTGAAATCTTCAATGGTTTCGAGCTCCACAATTCCTCGATCAGCTTATCAATTACATCTCCGGTTGGTGTGGTCTTAAAGTCTTGATCAATGTCAATCAAACACATCTTGCACTCCTTGCTGAACGGCGAAGTGGGCCATATCACAATTCCTTTGACACCAGGGTGTGAGTATCCCTCCCTCAAAACTTCCTCTAGATACTCTGCCTGCTTATAACAGTTTTGGACATATAAATTAAACTGTCACATACTATACACTGATATGTGTAATACTGTTGCTTTACATATTAGAATATAAAGATTTCAGATTCACAAATTATGTGTATTCCTTAATATTGAGATGATGCACTCTGCCACTCTTTCGCGCTATCAGTGAACATAAAGAATGCAAATGCATAGATCATTATATTTTGTCCTGATCCCATTAAGCACAAATTCTAATTTTTAAGAAGTACTTGTATATGAATGTGTGTTTAATAGACTTGCAACAAGAGTCCATGATTGTACCTGGTTCGCGCCTTTATCAACAAAGACTTCAGTAAGCCAAATAGGGAATCCCATTGAAGCTAAGAAGTCTATTCCTGCTCTCATGTAAGCAAAGTTAGGCTGACCAGGAGCAAACCGCGATTCTAACCCTATTCCCATAGGCAACATCTTATTACCACTACTCCTTTCCTTGTAATATGAAACAACCCTTTTCAACTTTCTGGCATACTTTGCAGGCATTGACTCTTCATCTTCGCTATCCTCTATCGTGCTATAATCATTCATGAACAAAATCGGCTTTTGATCAAGCTCATAAGTTCTAGCATAGATCTCTGCTGAAGCATTTTTACCAAGTTTATTCTCATAGAACCTAAAATGCAAGTTCTCATTCATAACATCCCAATGTATCAATCTCCCTTTATACCTTAAAACAACCGATTTCAGCCTCTTTTCAACTAGTTTTTCCAACTTCTTTGAGCTGATATTGAGATTTAACCAAGTGGGTTGGTACTTTGGATCGTCCCAAAAGATGTTGTGACCTCGAACATCAATGTTGTTCTGCTCACAAAATTTTAGCATCGCATCAGGAATGGTATAGTTTTCTTTTCCTCGCGTCTTTTCTTCTGTGAAGTACCATTTCATTTCATTCCCAAAAGCAGTGACTGAGAATCTTGAGGCAATAAACCAATCTCGGTACTTAGTACTATTTAAGACATTCAGGTTCATTTCACATCCTATTGGAAAGCCTGCCTTTGTTTGCTTCAGAGTAATCTTTGCTCCTCTTACTGCTACCTTCTTTTCGTTTGTCACTTGAAATTTCACCTTACGCTTTCTCACCTACATGAACGATGATTTCAGTCTCAGCTCGTTCTATTTACCTGATTTTCACTCAACTAAAAACTGAAAATTAAGACTGTAAATATTCAATATAACTTCAAATATGTTTGCCTTTTTTTTTTTTTTTTTTATTTTTTTTATTTTATTTTTTATTTTACCTTTGCAATGGTTGATTCTTGGTGCAATCTCCATTGCTTCTTAGTAAACGGTTGCAACGATACATTATCAACCCAAACTTCAACACATGTGTTATTAGTCTGCATATACAATTGTTAGAAACTTGCATAATACAGAGTTATAAAGCATAAAAACAGGTCCATTTCTCAAAATTACACAGAAATTATTTCTCCTAGGAAAATCATTTTTGACAGCAGTACATTTACCTCAAAAGTTAAATCAACCGTGCCAGTAAAATTTGCAACGATGCCACCCTTAAGCATGCTCCAGCATCCTTGCTCGGCTATGACAGTACCGCCATGGAGATATTTACCACAAGTGCTTCTAAATTTAACAGCTACAATTTCACTGCCCTCGCTTATTTGTATCCATGCTGTTAAATTTCAGGCTGATCATAATTTTATCAAAAAATTTATGATCTAATAAGTCTTCTAATAAAGAGATGAATGAATTATATTGCATGAAACTAGTGGCATGTCATTTGTCAACTAACAAGTAAGATGTGAAATCTGTGATGGCTGGATTAATTTCGATCAATTAATTGTTTGATTTGTAGCTAATTAGTACTATATGATCTAATTTAGCTAGTGATGTCTTCGTGGTTATAATTTGAGACGGACATACAGTGAAGGTTTAAATGAAATTAGCGACTTAAGTGAATATATGTTCATAGACTATTAGACTACCAACTGAGAGATTATGTAACACTTCTATGTATCAAAGATAGTAAAGCATAAGATTGAGGAAAAATGTAACAGGCCAAAAAAGAACAAACCACTAAAGGAAACAATTATAATCTTCAAAAGAATACAAAATAACAACCAACTAGCTAGCTAAGAGACTAAAAGTCCTTGCATTTTTGTCGATTCAATGCATGTACCATACTTGTTAAGAGACAAAGGGAGGAGGCAGGGAAATATGGAGGAGAAAGACAACGACAAAGCCGAGTATAGTAGGACTGTATAATATACTCTCAAAGAATTTTAATCAATGCTCCATAAACGAACATTTAAGCCTTTGGAATACAACAATTTACTGTACTACGAGTTAGGGCATGTTCTCATTGACTGGACTGAGCTGAACTAAACTGAACTAAAATGAATATTTTATAAGAGAAGTAAATTAGGAGCTGAACTGAATTGAACTGAAATGAGCTGAACTGAACTTAACTGAACTGAGCTGAGCTGAACTGAACTGAACTGAACAGAACAGAATTTCAACGTATGAGAACAGACCCTTAGTCTCACCCAATACTTTTGTGTCGGGCCAACAACAAATTATTCCTATTTAGTTATAATAACGAAGTTTCAACTTGCTTAATCAAATCTCTTTAATTACGAATTCCTAAATAAAATGAAGTTAGTTCATGTTACCTGAAAATGCATAAAGTTTTCCACTCTCAATCAAAACCCTCTGAGAAAGGCCATCAGATGGATGTGTCCTGTTAATAGCTGCTATAAATTTGTTCCCACTTTTTGTTACCCTTTCTTGGATCTTCCCTGGTCCGAAAACAGTCCATTCTTCGATACCATCATCGAATTCTGGATTTTGTATGATCCCTCCACCATATTGAGCTTTCCAAGCTTCCTCCAAACACTTCAAAACAACATACAAAAATGCTTGTATTAGAATCTCTGCTCAATCTAGGATATTAAAACTCGATTGTAAGAGCCGGATTTTTTGTAAAAAACTGTCTACATTCCAATGAGTTTAGTACCTCTGTAGTTGCTGAATAATCATACTTCAAAGCTTGTATGATAACCCCTGCATCAATTAAAAAGCCGAAAATTTAGTAAAAGACAACAATACTATAATAGAATTGACAATAAGGATGCAAAAATTTAAACTCACTAATGATATAATAGACCAATAAGTACAATATAATCGAAAATTACACGAGGCGAATCCTAGACATTACCATTATTGTAGGAGAAGAGGAGCAGAAAGAATGCATGCCATAACAAGAAAGTAATAATCTTCATTTCATTCAAGACAATATAAGATGTTAAATTCAACCTAGCAATTATGTGTCAAAAAAAAAAAAAAAAAAAAAAACTAGCAATTATGATTTTTGTATACTCTCAAAATTTAAGAGGATATGATTTTTGTACCTTAGTATATACAAAAATATAAATTATGGCTTACAGCAAGTGAAGTGAAATTTGAGTTAAATAACAAAAGACAACACCAAAATGACAAACTATGACCTACACAAGAAATTTTATAAAGTTTTTGCAAAAATAGTTAAATCATGTGACAAAAAAAAAGAGACATGCCAGCTTAAGTGTGTAGTCTTTACTAAATCAAATTATATTATTGCACAGAAAATGAAAATAATTACTAAAGAAAGAAAGAAAAAAACAAAACGATATCAGAACATGCATCTAGGCCATTAGGATAGGTGGATCAGTGTTTTGCAAAAAGACACACATAATTTTTTCTAATTAGAATTGCTTAATTTAACTATCGTCACAACTCGAGATTGGTTTATATACTCTATCAAACTGTTATACGTATATTAGTATTGTACAAGAATGAACGAATCTATCATCCTAATTCCTACATACACAATTTTGGGTAAAAAAAAAAAAAAAAAAATCCTATTCAATTTAATAAGTAAAAATCAATATGATAGACGGTTTTTTTTTTTTTTTTTTTTTTTTTTTTTTTTTTTTTCAATAGGAAATATGATAGAGTTTAAATTAGAGAATAAGACAATTAAAGAAACGATGGAAGCATTTAATTGCAAGCAATCTAGCTAGCTAGTTGATTGAATTTCACAATTTATTTTTTGTATTCATACATACATGTGAGTATATCTTATTAAGCCCTAACAATGTCAATGTATCCGAGATCTTGTTATGCCGGTTTTGTGGATCTAATTTTAGTTATTGAATAATTATATTACATAAACGGTGACTGTAGATTATTGTGAATTTAAAATGTGATTTGTGACAATTAATGTATAACTAAAATATCCCTTCATGAACAAGAAATTGATTTTGCTCAAATTAATTAGGAATATGTAATTGCTTCAAAAAAATATAATAAAGGAATAGGCCTATTCACTACTTCAACTTAATTTCAGTGCAATTCAGCTTCAATCAGTTCAGTTCAGCTCTTAATTTCCCTCTCTTATAAAATATTCAGTTCAGTTCAGTTCACTTCAGCTCCAATCAACTCAGTTCAATAAACATGCCCTATGTAACGTATTATGTATGAAGAGAGTAATAGGCTTCTCAAGTGCTTCTCATCAATAAAAGAGCTCATTTGCAGAAATAATGTTTTGGAGTACAAGTCATATCTAGAAAAGTTCCTTTTAGGAACAAAAGCTTTGCAGTAGAATTTTCATTAAAAGAAGTATCAAGACTAAGAAATTTTTTATATTTTAATATTTATGTAAATGTAAGTCAATTAGATTAAGATTTTAGTGTAACAAAATAAAATTTTGTAAAAAAAAAAAATTGATATTTTAACATTCCAAGATCTAACATTTAATGAATGAATAAAATGGTTCATTGCAAATTTAACCTATGGCGTTAATATTGGATATTAATCGAGATTTTCCTTTTTTAATTATACACCCACTTTCAATCCGCCTCAATTCAATCATCTACTCTTTATTTGCCTCTTGATTGACCTGAATACACACCAGCTTCCCCACAAAATTATATTTAATTTATATATTTTTTTTTAATTTCTAAACAATAGCCAACGTGGTTTAAAAAACACTCCATATTTAAGAATTTACATTGATATAATTAAAGAAAATTTCAAAATAATATATTTTTAATAATTACATGTTGTCAATAAAAAAAAGTGATTGCAAAATATTTGGTGAACTAAATTATTCTGCTTACTAATGATTTGTATTATAAACGTAAAAAATAATGATTTTAAAATAAGGGTTAAGAATTACAGAGTATATAAAAGGTAAGAATTACACAGTACATAACACAATACATGACTAACAAATTAATATGAATTAAATACGGATAAGAATTACGAATTACATGAACTAATACATGGCTAACAAAATTAATACGGAGTTAATAAAGGGTAAGAATTATGGAGTAATGTATATAATAGACATTAATCATATTGTATATATTTAGAGAACAGAAGATTCATTCAAATATACAGAACATAGAGGAAAAAACATTCATATTAATTGCTTTAATAACTAGATTATTAGTTTTATGATTTTATTATATCTTACTCATTAATTATACCCTAAACTCTAACTAGAGAATATAAACATACGGGATAACGATCGGATAACATTAATTCCATCAAATACTTGATGGTGGAGGATGTCATGCATCTAATTTGAAAGTTTTGTCATTATCCCTATCAAATACCGTTTTAAAGTATATGTCATAATTAAAAAAGGTTTAAAACCTATAACCAAATGACATCATTATAAAATATAAAACATTTTTAATAATCTAAGTATATACCAAATATGTTTTGTAAAATTCACTACCTTTCATTCCAAGACCTCATAAAATTACGAGTACGTGATTTCGTGTCAAATTTATGTTGTCATAAAAATAAGTTACGAGTGGTAAGCCTAAACAAGACTCATGTTTTCTTTACTCATGTCTCCAAAAATTCATGTTATTTCGTTGAAATCTTGGCCAATGGTCATGTCATTCGCAAAAAACTATATTACATGAGGTATAAATAATTAAAATTATAATAACAGTACAATTTGTATTACTTAAAAATGTATACGAGTATAAATAGTACTAAATAAAATTGTAACAATTTGTATAAATAATACAAGTAACATTACTAACCTGTAATACACTTGCATTATAAGGTCATTAGGTAGTGAAGTGCATCTTATCCAATATGCAAAGAGAATATATGTGGGAATTATTATCCCTTTGGCCATTATAGCGCCAAGATAGCAATGTATAATGACGAGAGAGAAGTATTATAAGAAGGGGAGGAGGATTAAAAAGAGGGTAAATATCGTAATGAAGCGAATTAAAAAAAAAAATGTAAAAACCATTTTTTACAAAAATAAAATAAAATTACAGTGCTACTTTGCTACAAAACAAGTATTGTTTTATATTTAATTAGTTGTAATTTGTAATATAATTCTAAAGGATCTCGAGTATATCAACCACTTAGCTTTATATCACAAGGTATTTATTGTTGATTATCTATTTATATTGGGTTCTTAGAGATAGTCAATATTTTAGAGCAAGTATAATCTTTGCATGATTCAACAATAATTCCTTATTCGACTGTTGGGAACTTATTGAATGTTGTGGCTTTACATATCCCTAGTCCATTATTGTAACATCAGCAAAGTCTGATGATGGGGTGGATAAGGATTATAAAAAGGGAGGAGGATGATTAGAAGGAGATGGAGAAGCAAAAGCAGTAAAATCATATAACGAAGATAATAAAAAAAAATATAGAAACTCTCAAGCCACGAAGAAGGTATCTTGGGGAATATATATTTCATATTCACTATAATATTATTTTTATAATATATTTTATATTATTTTTATAATATATTTTATATCAACATTTTATGATAAATAGTTTCGTACTACCAATATAAATAATACCTCTCTGTTAGACTAATTAAAATAAATAATACCTCTTTGTTAATCTAATTTTGTATAGAAAATTTTTTTTGAATGCATTTTATTATATTAATATAATTGGTTTTAAAATTTGATCTAAAAAGCAAAATAATTAGCGTAACAAAGGGGAGCATTATTAATTTGGGTAGTGAGGAAATTATTAACTTTGATAATTGTATGAGCTGAAGTCGAAAGTGATTAGATTATGTAAACGGACGAATTATGCTATAAAGTAAATTTAAGTGCATGTCAAAGTAGTGTGTAGTAAGTAAATGAAAATGAAGGAATTATGTATTTCGTAAAAAAAAAAAAAAAAGTATTATTAAATATTAAAAAAATATAATAATGAATACGGATATAATTTACTTTACTTTTGTTATATTTTTTACTAATAAAAACGTAAATATGCCGATAAAGCTAATCAATTAAAAACAGAAAGATTTGCTAGCTCAAGCAACTTTAATCAAATCCATTATAATCATACTAGCTAAAACCATTGTATGACTATATTAGACTATACTTCTTTATGATCCATTTGGACTCGACTCCTTTAATTTAGCTAGAGCACAATAATTAAGTTTTAGTTAATATGCCCCACATAAGTTATATTTTGATAACTTATAAGATGGATCATACCTTAATTAGCTTTTTATTAATAAGACTATAATTCAAATTTCGTACATGTAATGAAGATCGTAATCTGAAGTATAAATAAATACATGGCGCATGCAATACAACATACAAGTGGTTAAGTGCATATGCTTAGCTCTAAAGTTTGAAATAAATTTGACATGACAAAACAACATAAAAATCGAAGGCCTTGTTTGACATCATTTTTTGTTTTTAGTTTCCTGTTTTTTTGAAAACTAAAAACCAAAAACAGGAAACAAGAAAAAGGTGTTTCCACTTTTTTGTTGTCAGTTTTCAAAATTATCATGATTTTAATAAGTCTAAATAAATTTTGATTGATTATGTGACATATATAATATACTTTTAAAAAACAAAAAACTAAAAAACAGAAAACCACAGCAATGTCAAACGAACCCGAAGTAATTAACTCTTAAAATCCGTTGCCTTGGACTCTCCACCATCGGCGATCTGCTTGCTCTGCCGGCCGACCCCCTTTATTTCCCCCTTGCCCCTGTTGTAGACTTAAAAGGTTTTTTTTTCAGCAAAATAGAACATTTAAAAGATTTTTATTTTTTTTTTACAAATTTTCCTAATTAAAATACTTGTGCATTTTTATCTTAATTCTCTATCTCTATTAAAAAAAAATAATCCTACTTTTCTTAACAGCTAAACTGTATACGGTATACCTAACACCTAGTGTAGTGGCAATTTCAAGGGGAGTTGCGATTGGAACTTCATTGTTGCAGGTACTTCGAATTTCGTTGGTTTGATTTATTTTTTTTCTTCTATAATTTCGTTTTTCATATAATTTTATTTGTTTTTAATTTGCCCCAACTAAAGATTTTCTGTTTGTACGTATATACGTTGATTATATAGTCGTATTTGATGGGTATGTAACTGCGTACTATGTAGTAATTTATTGAATCCCAATAATATTTTTTGTGTATGTTGAAGAATGTCGTATGTTTAGGATTTCTATGATATGAAATTTATCATCACTTAATATATATGATTGATTTATATCTTGTTGATGCATGAATTTGATATTTGTAATTGCTGAGGAATTGTTGAAGTTTTTACATCGAATTGAATAATTGTTGTTTGCTATTGGAAAAATTCTGTTTTGTTAGGCAATTTCATGTTTTAATTAATCATCTTTTATTATGATAAAATTTGTTTATCAATCTAGTTTTGAGGCAAAAGTATATCATATGTACATAGTTTGATTTTAGAAGCCTATTTTAATTTTAATTAGGCTTTTAAGGGAGGTAAAGATTGAATAATTTTTTAACTTGTAGTCAAATGAAGGCTGGGAAAACAAACTACATCCTTCTCCCTGATGATTTGATCGGGGGCATCTTTTCGAGGCTGTCAGTGAAAGACTTGTTACGAATAAGATGCGTCTGCAAGTCATGGTGTGCCCTCATTGACGACTATAGCTTCATACTGATGCACCACCATGCTCAATATGCTACTAGCAAAGCAGATGGCGATGTACCATTCCTCCTTTGGTTTCATATGATGTTAATGCATCCAGATCAATGCCATCTTTTTTCTAAACATGGAGGGGATGATGTTCTTTTGAACTTGATATCAGATGTAGAACGCGATAGAAGATTTGCTCTCACTGTTGATCCAAATATAATAGTGAACACTATATGTAGAGGCAGCGGAAATGGCATTATTTGCTTTAACATTGAATTGTTTAATAATCAACTAGGGGACTTTGAATTCTATTGTGGGTTGTAGAATCCGGCCACAAGAGATTTTAAGATTGTTGCATTTCCAAAAGCCCCAGATCAATTGTTGCCTCGATGTTCTTGTGTTGTTGGCTTCATGTATGATGCTTTGTGTAACGATTTCAAGATTATGGCAAGAACTTGTATCGTGTCTGACTCTGACAGCCCATACATAAATTTGGCTTATGATATCTTCTCACTAAGCACCAACTCGTGGAAGAGGCTTAGTAATCAGCCAATTTACTCGGGTGCTCGTGGCCCTGGCCTTGCTATTGTCTCACCTTCGACCATGGATGCGTTTGTAAATGGTGTTTATTATTGGATTGCCGACTTGTCTAATGATGATGAAACCAAGGATTATATCCTTTCTTTTCAGTTAAGTACCGAGACGTTTAAGTTATCTGATCTACCACAAGGGATTGCTCAGCCCATGAACATGAATATAGATCAATTGTTCGGACGGGAGATTGGTCTGTACAAAGAATCCCTTGCAATATATGTTACCCAAAATCCCGAGCAACAAGTTGGTCACGTTGAAATCTGGGTAGTTACCGAATTTGACAAAGTGGGAGCTCCAATAGCATGGCAGTGCTTGTTTGTAACTGCACCAATTCATGTACGTTCTGGTCCATACGTCGTGGGATCACGGCTGGATGGTGATCTCCTGGTCAAAATTGATGATATGCTTTGGGTTTATAATCCCACAACAAACAAGTTTTCGGAAAGGAACATAGCAGTTTCGCAGTGCTTTAGATATGTAGAGAGTCTATTTCCTCTAACAAGGAGAGTGATCAGGGGTTAATAGTGCTTCATCTTTTGCTGTGGACAATGGATTTGCTTCAAATTGTGGTTTGGAATTTTGGATGCTCCTTCTTACAAATCAAACATATTCTTGTATGTTGTATTAAATATTCTTTATGTTACGGTCTCTATATTATGTATATTGCAGTATGATTCTTTCTTTGGTTTACAGTTTACACTCTAATTAATAGAATTGGTCCAAGTCCAACTTGTATGTGGAAATGTGAGAAATGGAACTAAGAGGCTAAGCAGACTAATAAGAATTGAAAACTTAGGACTTGTGTCCTTATGTTCTAAAATAATGTTTATTAAATTAGCTGATATGCTCAATTAGCCTAGGCTAAATTTGGTCTACTAGCTCATATGTTCGATTTGTCAAGTCGAGTTTACAAGCCACAGCCTCATAGCCTCATGGGGCAGGTTGTATAGCAATATTGATCATGTCGAGTTAATAAATCTATGCTTATCGAATGTGCAATCAAGTTTACTTTGATTCACAGTACATTAATCTTGGCTCGAGCACGTTCTTAACAACTCTAGCTAATGAGGATTAATCAAGTCAATCTACCATATAGACCACCACAACTTGAGGGAGTAAATTACCATTGATAGGCACAATCCATGTAGCTTACCTAGATTTGCTTGAGCAACTTTAATTAAATCAGTTATAATTTACTTTCAACATTCTAGCTAAATCCCTTGTGTGGTTATATTAGACTATACTTCTCTAATCCATTTTGACCCCACCCCTTTGATTTAACTAGAGCTCGATTTACAATTATAAGTGATTAAGTTTAAATTAATACACCCCAAAATTCTAAACATTTATGAGATGGATCTTACCCTTAATCAACTTTCTATTAATCCGACAATAATCCAAAATATATACATGTAATAATGTAGACCATAATTTAAAGTATTGGTATAAATACCAGAGTATATTATCTCACATGTTTTTGCTGGTGTGGTGTATACATAGTACAATACTTCTTAAGTCTCATACAACGGACTCATGCAATACAACTATACAAGTGGTCAAGTGCATACTATGCTTAGATCTAAAGGTTGAAATAATTCCAGCATGACAGAACAACCTAAAAACCGAAGTGATTTACCCTTAAAATTGCAAGGACGCACTAATGTTTCATGAGAAAAATATAATATGACCTATCTTGACTACGAAGTAGATTTTATACAAACCTGATTAGAAGTGTCAAAATCAAATCCGATTGACTGAAACTAACAAAGAGAGCCTGTTCTCATTTATAAAATGAGCAAAATTTAATGAGTAAATAATCTGGGTATATTTAACAAATTCTACACTAAAAAAAGCTTGATACAAATTTCGACTCGTATACACACAATAATTTAGGGTGATTTAACTTTGAAATAGAATTGACCCGACCTGATCTTACCGAACCCGACCCAAAGTAACTAAATCAGATCCGCACACTCAATTTGATACAAGAACAAACTCGTTTTGAGTGGGCCAAAACCGCTTAACAAAAATTGTGTAACGAAGTTTACAACTAACTTAAACTCCTAAAGAGACTCGGACTTCAACTCATAATTAAGCCCATAAATAAACAACTAAAAAAACCAACAAAAAGAAAATCAAAATTAGAAATTCTGAGCGTAAGAAAAATTTAGGTATCTAGGGTTTATCTTTCTCTCTCCTGTTCCTCTTTATCACTCCAGCAGGAAGAGAAACAAATTCTTTCACTTTCATCAAATTCCTTTCTTTCTCTCTCTTCCTGTTCGGAGTTTTCACATTAATCATGGCGAATCGTAAGAATTTCTAGAATTTTCTGCAATTTTTTTCAATTTTTTTTTTTTGTATAATTTTTTGTTTTTTCGATTGAAGTTTGAATTTATTAATGGTGGTTTTCAGAAGCTCCAGCACCAATTCGATCGTTTCTTCAAGCTGCTGCGAAACCGGAAGAAGCTCCTCTTCCTCTTCGCGTTGTTCAGATTGAGGGCCTGGTCATTCTCTCTCCTCTTTTTTATTAATTTTTAGAAATTTCGTTTAATTTGATTTAGTTGTGAAAGCATTGTTTTATGCGGAATTTGATTAGGTTTTCCTAAGAATTTTGGTCCTTTTTTAATGGGATTGATATAATTAGATGTCTTAATTTTAAAATCTTATTGTTGGTTTAAAGTTTGTATTTTTATTGTTTATCCCTTGAATTCGAAGATTGCACATCTCTTTGATGCAATTACATGCCTCAGAAAACCAAAATTTGACTTTTCGTCTCCATTATCGTGATCACTGGATTTGCGTGCGAGTGAAACATGTTAATATGTTGAATTATGTTGTGGAATTGGATTGAATCGGATGGAATTGATGGAGGTATAGAATGATTGTAAAGTGTGTATGTGTTTATCGGTTTTGCAAAAATTATAGGGCATTGGGTTAATCGCTGAAGATAATTACAGCGTGGATATAATTGAATGGTTTTGGATTTGGGTAGGTGATTTTTGAGCTGAATTTGAAGATAAAAATGGTGTATGTAAGAAGAATAGAATGAAGTGGATGATTCAGTTCTTAACTGCAAGCTGTAATTTAGCAACTGACTAATGTGGGGAGGAGAGGAAGAAACAAAATCAATGAGTTGTTTATGGATGGAAATGGGAGGTATATTAGTGATGCAGTAATAATAATATTGATCAACGGGACACTTTTTTTTTTTTTTCTTTTTCCGTTTTGATAGAGGAACAGGCCTTTAGTGAATAATACAGAGATTTTGATTTAGGATTGTTTTTGTTTTGATAGAGGACGATGCCTTGAGTAAGTGAATAATACAGAGAATTTGATTTTGGATTGTTTTTGTTTTGATAGAGGATGAGGCCTTGCGTAAGTGAATAATGCAGAGATTGTGATTTTGCCATAAACAATTGTATTTTTATTTTTAGTTGCTAAAGGTTAAAATTAGATTTTGCAAATTTGATGTTTTGGAGTACTTAAGACCTAAGGTTAAGTGTTGGTAGGAGATGCTGGTCTATAATAGGGATGAATAGCCACCAATCCAGTTCATTTCTTATAGATATGATATGGAACATCACTTGGATATGAAAAGAAGTGGGTTGAGTCATGCAATCCTAAAAGTTGAAGTGTTACTAGCAATTTACTTACAAGGTTGAGGGAGAAACTAAATTGATGAGTTGATTATTGATATAAATTCATTGGTGCAGTAAAATTGACAATGATGGTGAGTTCATAATTAATTTACGATTAGTGTCACTATGTAGGAGGTTGGGATCTTAAAGTATATGTGTTTATGAAGTTAAAAGTTGTTTATTCATTTTTTTTATGGATGGCTATGACTAAATTTTGCTGTATGAATCGGTTCAGACTACACGTAGTGGTGCCAAGGAATGATCATTGGGGTTGCTCAAATTTATATGAAAGATGTGGTATGGAACACCCACTATGAATGAAAAGAAGGCTGAGTCAAGAATTTCTTCATTTTGCATTGAGTCATCTTTCTTTTTGTTTTTCACGTGGGGTATTTGTCAATCAATCTATAGTTGTTGTGTTAACATTGGGGAAGATTATTAATGCATTTTGCTAGTATATGGTTTTAATGTAGTTGCAAGTTCTAATTTTCTCTTAATCGAGAATGTGAGTCAATAGGTTGTAGTTTGATGTTTGACTTTCATGCATATAATTTCTACATGTAAAATTATACTGTATTTTATAAGTAACAAACACGAGGTCGCGAGTTGTGTGATATGTTAAAAGGGGGTTTCATTGAATGTAATCTCTCTTGTGTATATGGAGCTGTAAATTAGTAGGTTTCTAGAACTCTGACATTTTTTATTGACATGTAATTTGAGCAGGCAATACTGAAGATAATTAAACATTGCAAGGACTTTTCCCCAGCTTTAGTCACGGGGCAACTTCTTGGTTTAGATGTTGGCAGTGTACTTGAAGTTACTAACTGCTTTCCCTTCCCGGTATGCAAAGTGATTTTTCTCTTATTTTCGTTGTCTTACCCTTGTCCTATTTAGTGAGCTTTTTTTTGGGGGGTTATTGATGTCTATTGTCATGTAATCATGCTTAGATTAGAGAAGAGGATGAAGAGCTGGAGGCTGAGGGTGCAAATTATCAACTTGAAATGATGAGGTGTTTGAGAGAGGTTAATGTCGACAATAACACTGTTGGATGGTAAGCTCTGATTGATTGTGTTGGTTATGTTTCTGCCAAAGAATTTGTGTTCAACAAATGAATTATGTTTGATGTTTAGTAATCACACATCAACTCCCTATCAAGTAGTTGTCCTTTATCCTCAATATTGTAATTGGTAGTTGCAAGAGCTAATTTATTCTATTAATCCTGTACCTTTGAGTTGTTGTTACACTTAGCACTTTTCCTTTTGACTGTATTAACTGTTCGTATTGAAGTGATGAACTTGATCATTTAAGTGTTGCAAGTCAACGCCATTTTCTTGGCATTTGCACCATCCTGTGTCCCATAGCTCTACTCAGTTGGGTTGTAGATAGCTGGGCTGGGGGTCTCTACTTGCTCTAATTAAACTACTACAGATACAAGGTTGTTTATGTATAGTTACCTTTGTCAGTTATATGTCGTAAAATAGCTTATAAACCGTCTTGGTGTATACACTATTTCTAGATGAGACTACTAAGGTAGCCTGAGCGAGGACTCTTAACCTGCCTTCATAATGTTTTCAAGCATGTGTCTTTTAGCAACCTCTAAACTAGTCTTTGTTCATTGGGGGATAAGGTTATTTATATTTCATCATGCTAACCCCAGCTTGTAAAAGAATTTTAATCTAATTGTTGCTGCTGCTGTGTTCTCTGCCTCATTGGGATAAATGTAACATTTCAGGTACCAGTCAACCTTGTTGGGGTCTTACCAGACTGTGGAACTGATTGAGACTTTCATGAATTACCAGGTAATTCTAATTTTACTTCTTTACTGCACATGCATACAGTATCCAGTGGTAGTCTATTCATAATGGGTGACACTTTGATTGATTTCAGTCACAATGGTGCTTTTGACTTGTACTATACGTATCCTAAAGTGGTACATTAATAAATCTTATATTTAATCTTTAGTGTTTCCATGGCTGCTTGTGCTGAAATAAACTCAAGCCTTATTGTCACCATTCTTCTTGGGGAAATTATAAATTGAAATGTTTTCTATATTTAGTTCCTCTATGTCGACAATCGACACTATTGTTTAATCTTACATTATTAGTTGTAGTAGTACTCTACCATGTTTTAATTAGTTTGACTCGTGCGGCAACTAATTGTTTTAAAACTAAATTTTGCTTTCATTTGTTTGGAATTTTGTATTATAAAATGAAAATTTTGCATTTGACTTGTGCTGTCAACCATTATCAACTTGACTAGTGTTATTTTCTATTGATTTTATAATTGTATTAAGGATAATCTTGCTTTAGTACCTCTTAAGTTGGTGTTTGGTTCGCAGAATGGAATGGGTTTGGAATTAGGATTGAAACTAGGCATGTATGGGGTTGATACTTGATACCTTCTACCATGTGTTGGTTCAATTAAAAATTGAAAATAATCCCTTAATTTTATACCTAGTGGACTGTATGGTATACGCCAAACCCATCTGCCCCTTGAATTTTTGAACCCCATACCTTCTGGGTTTGAGTAGGAGTTTGAAATTCATAATTTTGTAACCAAACACACACTATAGGTTTACCAATTTTAATTCCATATTTCCTACTAAAAAACCGCTTTTCAAACACTACATTAGACACATTGTCAACCTTTGTAACTTTTTATATTTTTTGAAAGGAAGGATACACATCAATTATATTTTCACATTTTTTTGATAATCCAATGTTCAAATTTTGTGAGATTTGCCATGTAATATTAATGCAAGTGCCAATTTTGTGGTTTTGATGAAGTTCAGCCAGCATTATAGACGTTCTTATTTCTTAAGTTATTCAATAAGGTTGACAACAATTCAAGTAGCGTTGTCTCTCAGCTGTAACCCATTTGTAATAACTGTATTATTGACCTTTGAGGTTCTAACAATAATTTATATTTTCTCGTTAAAAGATTGCCCGTAGTCTTCAATATGGTCACTGATTTAGTTTTAATTTTTAAAATTTTGTTTCTATTAATTAGCTTAATGGATGCTGGGTTATTGAGGTTCATCAGCTATTTGCTCATTGTATCATCTTGTTTACCCTTTGATTGTTGTTGTGTGTGTGTGTGTATGTATATATTATTTTTATAATTATTTATTTAGTTTTTTTTTTTTTTTTTTTTTTTTTTTTAATTTTAAAAGTCTTCTGTAGGCTATTTTTCAGTTTTGATTTTTTTTTGACAGTTTTAATGTCATTGCAGGAAAATATAAGACGTTGCGTTTGCATTATATATGATCCATCAAAGTCAAATCAAGGTGTCCTGGCTCTGAAGGCGTTGAAGCTTTCAGATTCTTTTATGGAGCTATACCGCAGCAATAATTTTACTGGAGAGAAGTATGTCTTTTTTGCTTGTCCAGTTTCATTTTCATGAATTAAAAAAAAATCTCTTTACTCATATCTGGTCCTTTATGTTATAGGTTGAGGGAGAAGAACTTGACATGGGTGGATATATTTGAAGAAATTCCTGTAAGTAATGGTTCCTTTTCTTTCTTGAATTGTAGACAGTTGTCTACTTATTTGTATTCGCCAGATGAATCATAAAGAACAATATCCTGACTTTCTATTCCCTCTCTGCAAGCTTAAGAAGGAGTACATTTGAGAGAGATGTACCTTATATCTTCTTGGGAAATGATATTGCATTGTGTTCTTTATAGATATCTTTCTTCACATTCAAAGAATTTTACGTTTGGTAAAGCTATTTGCATGTAGGCCTAAGGAAATCACACTACTCATTTGCTTTAAAAGTGGGAAAAAAGGAATTAAAGGAATTAAAGACTTTTCTGTACTTTGGTGCTTATCCGTGTGGCACTTTGAGTGTTGTTTGCTTAGGCTGATAGATTTATATACCAACTTTTTTCTTTGCAGATTAAAGTCTCAAACTCGCCTCTTATAAGTGCTGTCATGACAGAGCTGGAAAATGATTCACCAGTCACACAGGTGTGGTTTCTTCTTGTGTTTTGCAGAATTTATTTTCCCCCTACACTTTTGTGTAGGTACTTATGTGGCTTGTACTTCTATTGTAGTGTGATTATGATCGCCTGCAATTAGCTACCACTCCATACATGGAGAGAAACTTGGAATTTTTGGTTGAGTGCATGGATGATTTGTCTATGGAACAGCAGAAGGTTAGATTTTCAGGCTTTATGGAACTTGTTGTCTGTTAGAGTTTCCTTTCTGTTTGACAATAGTCACTTTATTGTTTTTCTCTGTTTTTGCAGTTCCAATTCTATTATCGGAACCTCTCCCGGCAACAAGCTCAGCAGCAAGCATGGCTTCAGAAAAGAAGGTAATTTAAGTGATTTTTGAAATAGCTACCTTTAGCCAAAGCAAGAGCGTTATAACATTACACAGAGTAATATCCCCTTCAAAGCTAAGTTTGGGTAGAAATGAAGAGGCTGCCACTGAATCTTAAGATTTGGCAATAAAAGCGTTGTGGGTACGTAATTTGGGAGAACCGAACCAAACTGATATGATATATATACTAGGAATTTACTCTTGGGGATCTTAAGTAGGGGCTTTCCTATTACCTTGGAAATTCTGCTTAGTTTTTATCTTTTGATTACTACTATTGCTACTGCTAATATTTCTCTTTTACCATCATGTTGGATTTTTAATTTTTAAATTCTTTATTGTTGGCATTCCCAAGATTGTCGCTGTTGTATTATTGAATAGATCATGGGATTAGTGGTTGATTGAAGACATGTGTGTTCTGACCTCCGTAGATCCTAGACCCTGCCAGCAGTAGAACTCATACCCATTGACTGAATCAGCTGTTGAATGAATTTAGTGTAATTATGATACCTTTTGATATTATTTTATTAAAGTTGTCTGAATTGAAATATCATGTTTGCAAATGGGAAGTGTTCTGCTGAGAATTGTCTAATGAGATATAACCATGACACATTTATATCTTCTAATGTTAATTTTGTTCTCTCATTCCTGCAATTTGTTTTATGCAGGGCGGAGAACATGGCCCGTAAAGCTTCTGGAGAAGAGCCTTTACCTGAGGAAGATCCTTCAAATCCAATCTTTAAGCCAATTCCTGAGCCATCACGACTGGATAGTTTCCTCATAACAAATCAAATTGGCAATTACTGCAACCAAATCAATGGGTATGTTAAAACTACAGGATAGTTTAGAACTTTTTTTTTTAGTTTGAATAAATAATGAACTTGGGGAGCCCTTGTGATTGTGAGAAGAGTGAGCATGTATCAGTTGCC
The DNA here is from genome assembly GCF_948465745.1 of Chenopodium album. Lineage (NCBI taxonomy): Eukaryota > Viridiplantae > Streptophyta > Magnoliopsida > Caryophyllales > Amaranthaceae > Chenopodium > Chenopodium album. The sequence continues at coordinate 77,956,156 of NC_137838.1, forward strand.
TATTTTTCACAGTTGCAAGGCTTTCTACCTTCAGCATGATATAATTAGATGGTACTTGTGGAGTTTTACTGCCCTGAGTTTCTGCAATTTTTTCTTTCTTCTTTTTGGAGGGTGTGGGTCGGTGGGTAAGGAGTTTTTAATTGTTTTTGGTTATGTTGCAGGGTTGCTGGACAGAATTTCAGTAGATTGTATTTGACCAAGGCATTGCATGAGAATTAAAGTGCGGATGCGTGGTGAGCCTCTCCCACAGATCTCACAAATACATTATTGCTGCCTGAAAATGCTGTCCTTAATGAAATACTATCATCTGGGAGTTGGTGTCAATTTTCGAGGAATGGTGATTTGTAGACTAGTTCATTTTTGTCTGACCACATTCTTGGTGTTTTTTACAATTTAGTTATGTTTGTATTATACACTTAAGGTTGTAGGATCATTGCTTAGATCTGAATGTAACAAGGGGATGATTAGCTGCAATAGTGCTGCTTTGCCCTTTTCATGGGGTTTCTTTATTTCAATGTGTACTTTTTATAAGGAAGCTCGCAAAGGCTTAGTTTGTATACCATCGTTGAGTTAATTAATGCCGAAGAAAATGTGAATTCCTACAGTCTTGGATACTTGTGGAATGAGTTATGATTTGAAAATGGAAAGCCTTGAAATTTGCACTCTAGTTAATAACTTGGTATGGCTGCAGGCTAGATGAATTCAGCAAGGCTTGCCTCAATGGTTGTATTTCATTAGTACTTGTGGGAATTCTGACGATTAGGTGGCTCGAAATCCTTAATAAAGGTGACCTACAATCTCACATGTCACAATTTTTATAGCGTTTTTGTTTTGTTTTGTTTTGTTATTGAAGGGTTCGGCGAAGTTGTATCTCTGCATATTGCTGTTGCATTGTTTGAATTATAACATCAATGTGACAACTCATTTTCGATTTTGGGACTTGGGAGTAGTTTATTTTTGTTGAACAAGATTTGTGTCAAGGTTAGCAAGCCCTACTAGTCCGGCCGTGTGTGGCTATCAGTTTCGGTTTTAATGTTAATCTAGGAGGTAGGGGCTGTTATATACTTATATACTGCCCAAAGCTATTGGATGACGATCTATAAGCAACTGGGTTGATGGCAATTACAGTTAAGATCTTGTCAACCTTTCAAAGCTAAAAAGGAATTGAACAAGACTTTATTTTAATACTCCTTTAAATTGAGTTTTACTAACCACGTTTTAAAAATAAAACTCTCATTAAAAATATATTTTATTGATCTAAGAATGTTTGTCTTCATTAAAAATAGGAAATTTTGTCAAAAACCTCCTTATAGATTTTTTTTTTGTGAAATCATACCTTAATCAATTTTTTTTTTACAAAATCATACCTTTAGACAGAAAACGGGAACTCCGTTTTCAGGCGTTGACCACCCACGTGTTCAACGGAAAACCACCCAAACCCACCAGTCCACCACCACCTCCTGCCAGCGTCCAGGGTTCCTTGTCCCCCCCGTCGGTGACGCTATCCCAGCCCCAGAACCCCGTCGACGACCCTCACTCTCCTTCCTCTTCCCACCGCAAGCATAACCCTCCTAACACGGTGGCTATCTCCGCGCAACCACATCACCGCCACCTGCTCCACCGCACCACCTATCTCCGCGCAAGCACAACAACATCAATCCCCAGAAGCCTCCATCTCCACCGCTGCAACACCGCACCAGCTGCAACCCCAATTCGCACCAATTAAGCCCCAAAATCCCTAGCAACCTTCATCTCCACCGCCTAGGGTATTGTCGCTGTGAAGGGAGTGGTTGGGCAGGTGGGGGTAGGCGAGTTGCGAGGTCTGGTTGGCTCAAATTGGTGGCGATTGGAGGTGGTGCGTGCGGTAGTCGGTTCTGCGACTGTTGTTGGTGTCGATTGGTGGGGTTGGTGTTTGCGTGGGTGTTGTGGGGGTGGGCGTGGTGGCTGGTCTTTGGTGGTGGGTTAATTTGGGGAAAATTTTGGTGGTGGCTGGTCTTTGGTGGTGGGTTAATTTGGGGAAAATTTTGGTGGTGGTTGGTCTTTGGTGGTGGTGGTGGCTGGTCTTTGGTGGTGGGTTAATTTTGGTGGTGGTTTTTCGTTAAACATGTTGGTGGTCAACGCTTGAAAGCGGGGTCAAACCCCGTTTTCCGTCATAAGGTATGATTTTGTAAAAAAAAAAGTTGATTAAGGTATGATTTGACAAAAAAAAATTTAAAAGGAGGTTTTTCACAAAAAAATGCTTTTAAAAGGAGGTTTTTGACAAAATTTCCTTAAAAATAACACTCTCTACCCCTTTTTCTTTGCCCAAATTTCTTTTTGGGATGTTCTTTGGGGATTGTATCAATAAAAAAAGACGGAGGGAGTATATGATCGGATTAAATTATTATGCGGCTATGTCAAGAAAATGACATATTAATACCCAACAGTATATTGCATACATGCATGGCCAAGGTGATCAAGTGATATACTGATATGTATCCTTAAGAATGTAGCAATTTTTATGAGTATCTTAGAAACCACATTGCTAAAAATCACTGTTTCACCAAAAGACTAACAAACACTTATCATATGCAAATGACATCAGGAAAGTTGTTACCAAATCCTTGTCCAAAACATTAAAATAAAAAACAAAAAAAACTTACAATTTCTTCACATCCTAATGATCCTACCTACTTAAAGTCAGTAACCTTCTTGTCTCTGAGGAACTGGGGTTTTGATCACTTGAAGAATCTGAACCACCTCAGACATCGAAGGCCTGATCGAAGGAACTTGAGAGGTACAAACCAGTGCCACCTTCAAAACAGGCAACACCTCTCCATCAGGGTACTCCCCCATGCTATGATCAACACAATCCAACACGTTCCCTTCCTCGAGTAACACTCTTACATGATCATTCAGTATCACCACATTGTCTTCCCCATATTCTATAGGCCTTCTTCCTGTAATAATCTCAAGCACCATGATTCCAAAGCTATATACATCACATTTTTCGTCAACTCTCAAGCTCTGGCACACTAATTCAGGGGCTGCATAACCTGGTGCACCCTGAAATCTATTGCCGGCTATACTATGATTGTCAAACCTGGTAAGCAGTCTAGCTAGTCCAAAGTCAGAAACTTTAGCATTGTAATTTTCGTCTAGTAAGATGTTGCTTGGTTTCAAGTTGTAATGTATGATTGAAGGGCTGCAAGAATGATGCAAATGAGCGAGCCCCTTTGCTGTTCCGAGTAAGATTCTGAACCTTGTATCCCAAGAAAGAGGAGCTAAGTTTAGCGGCCTTTCATGGAGCCTGAATTGGAGGCTGCCGTTGGTAGCATAGTCTGAAACCAAGAGCTGCAACTGAGGAGTCCAATAGTACCCTCTAAGAGATGCCACATTTAAGTGTCTGACCTTCCCTAGAGCTCTGACCTCCCTATCAAAGTCTTCAGGGTATTGAAGTATGTTGGACTTGTAGAGCTTCTTTACTGCCACGATCCTGCCTTCGGCCCCTATAGTAGCCTTGTAAACAGTGCCAAATACCCCTCCTCCGATCTCAGATGCCTTGTTGATTAGAGACTCAGGGTCAGCAAACAGGTTTCCTGATGTCCTTGTATCAAAGAGGACTAGTCTCCCTACTGAGGGTGTTCCTGACCGAGATGAGCTTGAGAAAATGCTTTCCAACGCGTTGTCAATGAAAGCAATTCTCCTCCTTGCAGAAGCATTTAGTAGGGTTATGATAATTACCCCAATTACGATTATTGCAGCTGCTGCTATCGCAATGATGGCTGAGATACTGAGGAATTTGTGATGATCTAATCTTCGTGCTATCTCGTTCCCCTCATCGTTACCATGCATGCTGTTGGGATATGCATTGGGATCAAGGACTAATGGCTTTTGAACATTCAACTTGCAAGGACCTTTTAGTAAGGGTGAGCAAAGTCCCAAGTTTCCTTGTAATGCACTTGCATCCAAACTCGGAAAAACTCCCCCTGGAGGAAGCCTGCCAATGAGCTTGTTGTAGGAGACATTAACTGCTAGAAGATTTTGCATTGTACCTAGTTCTTTAGGCATCTCCCCACTTAGCTCGTTCGACTCCAGCCTTAGAAATTCAAGCCCCTTTAGCATTGACATAGAGCTTGGAATTGGACCACTTAAATTATTGTGAGACAAACTCCTGTAATTCATGATTTTATGCAATCATAATCAGTAAACATCCTAAAAAAAGAGAGGAAAGAAACAGAGATACTCAAGTTTGGTACGCTTTCCCCTGTTTGTTAATCTAGAATAGTTCTCAATTAATGCTTGACTATATAAATATGAAAAATTTGCAAGCAAAAACTAATGTTCAAGGCATCAAAGCTATAAAAAAACAGAATTAACTGGATAAATGAGTACTTACAATAAATATAGTGATGAACAATTGCCAATTTCCTGTGGAATAGGGCCAGTCAAGGAATTATCATCCAACTGAAGGATAGATAAGCTGCTTGTAGAATCACACAAATCACCAGGAATCATCCCATATAATGCACTGCCTCTAATATCTAACACTGTTAAGTTCTGAAGGTACCCAATTTCTGGGGGTATCCTAGAATGAAGGTTATTCCTAGACAAGTTTAAGTACCTTAAGCTAGAGAAAAGTCCCATTTCTGGTGGAATTTCCCCTGAAAGATCATTATTTGACAGATCCAACACAAGCAAGGACTCGAAAACCTGACCCGAGGCCGGTGGGATTGAGCCTGAGAACCTGTTTTCTGACAAGTCTATTTCTTCCAACCCCATTGTAAACAGCCTTTCTGGGATGCTCCCATTAAAGAGGTTACCCTTAAGTTGGAGGGTTTTTAGCCCACTGCATTGAACTATTGAAGTGGGTAAATTCCCAGTAATCTTGTTGTTTGACAAAATGAGAGATTTAAGTGATTTAAGATCACCTATTGACATTGGCAAAACTCCTGTTAAACCATTATCTGAAACATCTAAATGTTGTAAATTGGTCAAATTTCCTAACCACTGAGGAAGTTCACCATTTAAGGTATTGTGTGCTAAATTTAGGAACACCAAAGATTTTAGTGTACCAAGTGTTGTGGGTATATTACCAGCAAAGAAATTACTGTTAAGATCGAGTTTAAGCAAATGTGGGCATAGACTAATGTCGAATGGTATTAAACCCGAAAACTGATTACCTTGCAAGTGTAATTCCTTGAGATTATGCAAGGTATATACACCAGTTGGGATATTACCAGAGAGTTGATTATTTGACAGGTCTAATAATCTGAGCCTATTCAGAGCAAACATCCCACCATTTTGGATAAAAGGGTTACCAGAAAAATGATTATTTGAGAGGTTTAATCCATTTAAGACACTACATTTAGATAGTGTACTTGGTATTGGACCTTCAAAGGAGTTTCCTGACAAAGAAAGGTAGCTTAAAGATGGGAAATTTTGGAAAATGTTATCAGGCAATGGACCAGATAACATATTCTGAGAGAGATCAAGGTATCTAAGAGATGAACCGAGGCTCGAAAATGAACTAGGGAGTTGCCCTGTAAGTTTGTTGTGACTAAGATCAAGTGTTTCAAGGTTAGGAAGTTGGGCTAATTCTGGCCTTAATTCACCAGTTAGATTGTTGTTAGATACTGACAGTACCTTAAGTCCCTGCAGCTTCTGCAACCCTTTTCCTAGCCGGCCCGAAAGGTCTAGCCCTGTTAGGTAAACCCCGGAAACCCGGCCCGTGGCCGGGTTGCATTGAATGAACTTCCAAGAGCAAGGAGATCCATCATCCTCAGTCCATGAGCTCAATGCTGGTGGGTTATGAAGTTCTGACTTGAACACTATTAGTCCCAAAATGTCGTCGTTGAGATCGATCGCCACGTCCTCGTAGGCAGCCCTAGAACATCTCATGGCAAAACATGATAGTAGTAGAAGGCACACTATGAGCTGAAGAGTGCTCATTTGCAAAAAATTTCTTTGAGTAATTTTTTTTGGGTGCATAAAGTTATGTATACATAACTGTAACTAACTAAAATATCATATAATAATTAAACTTTGAGTTAGTCCACTAAAAAAAAAAGGTGAAATCTTTACCTAAAAAAGAATTGTGGGTGATGAAATTTTAGTGGGTTTTTTGCAGGGAAAGAAAGGCAGATGAATCAGAAGAAAATTGATTGAAATCTTTGGGAGAATGTTTTGAAAAAATTATGGTGCCAAAAAAAAAAAAGTTGGGTGTAATGTGTAAAGAGAAAGACAAGTCAAGTAATTGGTCCAAAAAATGCATGTGACACCATATCAGAAGATAAAATATTGTGTATACAGCATATAATGCAACAAAATGTTTACATCCTCTTGTCTAAGGCATCCTATCTGTGCAATTTTGTCTCTTTTTAGGGTTGATTTTATGGCTATATTTTTCCCATACTTTGGTGTTTGAAATTAGTATACAGTACACTTCATTAATGACAATGGGAATATTTTGGTACTTCACTGTTAGTAGCTTGTAAAGCTATGACAGTAGTAAGGCTGATGGGTTTGTTGGAATTTTGGCAGTAGATTGTTTACATAGGATTAATTGATAACATTCAGTTGATGTGAAGCCTCTACTATATATTTGGTTAAAAGCTTAAAACCCGGGAGCCGTATAGCGGAAAATAGTAAAACTAGCTAATTGTATTAACTGTTCGGTAAAATTGTGGTTTTAAAAGTGTAGCAAATAATTAGAATGAATTTGATAGTCATATTATTAGTTTCATCTCATCAACGTGACAATTAATTTCGGATGAATTGCTTAACAAACACATAAAAATATAGGCTAGCTGGAGAAGTGATTAGTTAATCGATCACTTGATAAAGTACTGATTATATAATTATTGAATGCTAAATACTCTACTTAACTAAACCCTACATCTGAATCTTGTCTGCTCCTGCCGACCTAAAAGGGTAACTGGATGACAAAATCTAAACAAGCAATAAATGCAGGCATGTCTTGTATGAAAATTTTAATACAAGCTAATTATAGTTTATGTAAAGATAAAGTCTTCATTTTGCGGCATTAACATAAAAGCTGCAAGTATTTGGATAAATTTACTACGTTGTCACATTGTCTCTGTTAAATTGTGACTCGAAATCTAGTAGGGATGGCTTTGAACGCTTATAACTCTCAAATTACAACTAATTTTGAGGTGGTGAAGCTGGCTTGTTAGGAAATTAGGGTGTAATTGTGTTTGATTAATGCGGAACAAGTTAATGAAATTAAGAACAAGAAAAAGCAATAAAGAAGATAAACAAAGAACACTAGGATTTACGTGGTAGACTTGCGGCAAGTATGAGCTAGCGCGGTAGTTAGGTTATTCTAGGGTAATTGATGGAATATTTCCTAAAATTATATCTTTTCTATGACGGTTATTTGAGTATACTTGGGGAACAATCTTAGGGTTTTATTAGGGTTTCCTTGTGTTATAAAAGGACCCTTTAGTTGATCATTTAGATCATAACTTTTGAGCCATTAGATTTAGGACTCCTTGTATTATTCTCTTGTTTCTTTCTCCATTATAGTGAAGAAGCTCTCGAATCCCCCACCCGTGGATGTAGGTCTATTTTGATCGAACCACGTAAATCCTTGTGTTCTTTGTTTATCTTCTCTATTGCTTTTTCTCATTTTTAATTTCATTGACTTGTTCCGCATTAATCAAACAAAATTACACCCTAATTTCCTAACAGTCTCAACAACTAATGCCTTATATATTCACTTATTTTTCATAACTCTATAGTAGTTGTGCTAATAGTGATCAATTTAAGGAGATATCCAATCATAATTGAACTAGAAAGAAAAATCACCGTAGTAATGAATAAGGAGTACTTCATAATACGGTCTTAAATTAACAAGCAAGAGTTATAATAGGGTGAATTTCTAACTCAGGTAAGCTTAACAAGTGTCGATGAACACTCATCAGAAAAACCGATAATAATAATAATAATAATAATAATAATAATAATAATAATAAACTAGCAAGCTAGATAGACCAAAGTACCAAACTGCTAGCAGTTAACTTGGTTAGCACCAAGTGGACACAGGAGAAACATGTATTGGCACCAAATTAAACTACCAATCATTCTATGCGATATCTTCAAGAATCTTCAAAGATAAGAATAAAACCCAACACACATTTATTCAACATTACATAATTTAAAGGCCACAATATTTTAAGGCCTTCATAATTTTAGTTTGGATTGTTTGCTATATTAAGCTGATGTAATGTTAGCAATATGGAACTTCAATCAACCTCCAACACACTCACTTCATCACATGTGACTTGATTGTGAGGCCTCTTTTTGGTTCACGGGCAAAATATTCATGTACCTTATAATGTTGGGTGACGGTGATATATATTATATATATAGTACTATAACATTGATTTTGTCATTTTAATATCATAATACGTTATTAATGATGGAGTTTAACTAGCATGGTCGATAATTAAGTAAGATTGTAGGTATTAACTACTTGCATTACTAAAAACTAGCTAGGTACTTGTTACTTTGTTAGTGTATTAATTAGCTTAGTTAAATTATTACTCCTTCCGTCCATAATTATGTGTAACAAAAGAATATTTTATATCTCACAAATAATACCCCTTTATTGCACATAATTATGGGCGAAGGAAGTATATGATTTGTAAATCACTAATGCTTAGCATGCTTTGGTACACATCTACTCCAAACTTAATTTAATCACTCAAGTGACTTATTAGGAGATAGTCCTAGGATATATCTGGATATATAATGCATATTGCAACCTACGTATATCATACCTACCATAAATAATAATGTAAGATTAACATGCATTGATTTTTTATTTTTTTTATTTTTATATTTTTTTGGGTCATACTTATTTATGAGAAAAATACAATTCATTCAATATAAATGACTGATTTCCTCTTCCCAATATATTAATGTCCAGGTGATGATGAGAAGACAAAGAATATGGTCACTTACTCGTCAAACTATATACAAATTTCATAATTTTGAAAGAGTCTTCTATAACTTCTTTTGTCTCCTAATGAAATATTAGTATGAACAATAATTTGGTTTATACTTAATTAAGCATTCAAATTCAACTGTATTCTTGATTATGATTTATGAATAATTGTTATTTCATTGAAAAAAATAGATGTAATGTGATTTAGTGTGGAGTATATTTTGTGAGTACCAAACTTTTTCTTAATGGAAAGATATCGATATTAATATTAACATACTTATAAAGTTATAAGGTTTCTTCATGTATGGTAGCAACAAGTACTTCGAAACGGATAAAGAAAAATGTCACAAGTATTCTAATATGAGTCGAGGCAATATCATTTTTTCTAGATTATATGTATGGTTATAAGTAACCTATCCTAACGTAGTAACGTCCCTAAGAAAAAGTATTATTAGTACTAATACATTGAAATTAGATGTATAGTCTATATAATATTCCATAATTAAGTATAGTAGATTAGTACAAGTACATAAATTAGGAATATAGAAATAAGGTGCCCGAAGAAGAAGGGAATAAGGACAAGAAAACCCTAGAGCTTTCAGTATCACAAGATCCAAACAACGTTCACGGGTGTTTCCTCTATATTTTCTCCACTCCACCCAAAAAAGAAATGATTTTTTTCTCTTTTTTCACGTACTTATAAAGTTGGCTTCTCAAAGAGGTAAGTGGTCCTATATTTCATAATTCATATGCTTCTTTTCATGCCTCATTATATATGGTACTATACCCTTTGATATTGATAACAATGGTACCACCACCTACATTTAACTTGTTGATGCCATGGGTTGATTAAATTAGAAGCAAATAACAAGATACATTTGGCTCCAATGCAACAAAATTCCGAGTTAGCTATGCACATATGTAATCGAATCAAAGTTATTCTCATCTTCTCGTGATACTATAGACCTAGTGTTATACCTATTATGGTTCCAAACAACAATCTATGACGGTATGATCCAAGAGGACACCCCACACATTCACTTTAGTTTTAAAAATTCATGAAATTGATCCGAAAACATGAATTATAGCCTTTTATTTCAGGCGATTTTTGACTTTTTCGGGGCTTTAAAGGAAAGACGAGAAGGCGCTGCTCATGGTGTCCATGAGACCCTGAGAGGTCATCATTAGGATAGTTGGAAGCGTCTTTTCTACATCATTACCACCTTTGCAACGGTGTTTCCAAATAGCCACGCACATGATTGATCAAACTAGTCTCATTCTTGGCAATTTGGCATAATGTAGACCGGTTGGAAGACTTGTTATAGTTAAAGCTGTCAAAAGTTGACTCGACTCGAAATACCGACTCAAACTCGATTATTAACCGACCCATCTGAACCCGAAAAAATGGTGACCCAAACCCGACCTAACCCGACCTGAAACCAAACCTAGACCCAAGCATGTGAAACCCGAACCCAAACATGAACTGACCTAGATATGACTGACCCGAATGTAACCCGTAAATTATACACCTTAATCGAACTCGACTTGAACAAAAATTGACCCAAGCCCGTTTTAACCCGTCAAAGCCCAAATTTAACCCGACTTGTTACTAACCTGACCTGAATTCAATCCGACCCGTTCTTAACCCGACCCAAATTTAACCCAACCTATTACAAACCCGACCCGAAATCAACCCGACTTGTTATTGATTTGACCCAAATTCAACCCAACTTGTTATTGACCCAACCAGAATTTTGCCAGACCTATTACTAACCCAACCCAATAATTCAACCCGATTTGTTACTAACCCGACTCGAAATCAACACGACTTGTTATTGACCCGACCTAAATTCAACCCAAATTGTTCCTGACCCGATTTCAAATCACCTTAAATGCAATTTATATCACCTTATTATGGTTTATCAAAGCATTTTGTCTAGGGAGACCAAGTCGGTCCAGGCCAGCAAAAGAAAGGAGCATCATCCTCAAATTTAAGAGTTAAATATAGTATATATTTGTTCTATGGTCAAAGGAGATAATTATCTTCCTAAATTATAAACTATAGTTCCCTAGTATATTGCCATACATATTATAGTCAAAGGAAATAATTAGCTTGATAAAAATGATAATTATCTATTCATAGTTAGTTGAACCCGAATATGACCTGACTTGGAAATGACCAGACCTGATTGTAACCTACAAATTATTGACTTGAACATAACCCGACTTGACTCTGAGAATGACTTGACTTGGAAATGACCCAACCTGATTATAACATGCAAATTATTGACTTGAACAAAACCCAACTTGAACCCTAGAATGACCCGACTTGAAAATCACCGACCTGATTATAACCCGCAAATTATTGACTTGAAACGAACCCGACTCAAACCCGAGAATGACCTAACCTGATTCTAACCCGCAAATTATTGACTTGAACCGAACCCGACTCGATCCCGAGAATTACCCTAACCCGTTTTAACCCGTGAAAACCCGACCTATTGTTCACCCGACCCAAATGTAACCCGACCTGTTATTAACCCGACCAAAACCTGATAAGAAGTATGACCCGACGTGACCCGACTCAAGCATGACCCGACCCGCATAGGTTATGGAATTAATCCGAATTGACCTGACCCGAGTTGACCCGACCCACTCATACCGACCCAAACCCGACCCGTTTACCCATATTGATAGATCTACCCGAAACCTTTAACATTTCTCAAAAAACGTGGATATTAGCATTCAATTTTGGATTTTTTTGAATTTTTTCACCTGAAAATAAAAATTGCAGAAATGTTTACCATGGTCCCTAATACCCCCCGATAGTCCAATTGGTTGGGTAGAACCATCCAATTTGCCTTTACACGACCGATTTACCGGTTTACAACTTGCACCGATTTCATTGACTCAAGCTTACCATGCACATTTATGAAAACAAATATTGATCATATATGGATCCAAACTACATTTTATGACCCCGATATGTATCCCCTAAAATCTCAATGCTTTTCGACACCGGGCTCCGAAACATTCAAAATTTCTGAAAAAACGTGGATATTAGCCTTCAATTTTTGAATTTTTTGACTTTTTTCGCCCAGAAATACAAATTGACAAAATGTTTACCATAGTCTCTAATTTCCTCCGGGAGTCCAATTGGGTTGGTGGAAGTGTGAAACCATCCAATTTGCCTTTAAACGGCCAATTTAACGGTTTACAACCTGCGCCTATTTCATTAACTCAAGCCTACCACAAACATTTATGACAACAAATAATGATCATATATGGTTCCAAATGGCATTATATAACCCCAGGATGTATCCCCTAAAATCTAAAGGCTTTTCGACACCGGGCCACGAAATCTCCAAAATTTCTCAAAAAGCAAGGATATTATTAGCCTTCAATTTTGGAATTTTTTTTACTTTTCTTCGCCCGGAAATAAAAATTCCCGAAATGTTTACAGTGGTCCTTAATACCCTCCAGGAGTCAAACTGGGTGGGTGGAACCATCCTATTTGCCTTTAAACGGCTAATTTACCGGTTTACAACTTGCACCGATTAAATTAACTCAACCTACTACGAACTTTTATGACAAAATATAATGATCATATATGGTTCCAAATGACATTATATGATCCCGAGATGTATCCTGTGAAATCTCAAAACTTTCGAAACCAGGCCTCAAAACATCCCAAATTTTTCAAAATGCGGGGATTTCATTTTGGAATTTTTTTTACTTTTTTTGCCCGAAAATAAAAATTGCCGAAATTTTTATCATGGTCCAATACCCTCCGGGGGTCCAATTGGGTGCGCGGAACCACCAATGTGCATTTAAACGATCAATTTACCGGTTTACAACTTGCACCGATTTCATTAACTCAAGCCTACAACGAACATTTATAAAAACAAATAATGATCATGAATGGTTCCAAATGGCATTATATGACCCCGAGATATATCCCTTAAAATTTCAAAACTTTTCGACATCGGGCCTTGAAACCTCCAAAATTTCTCAAAAAGTGTGGATATTAGCCTTCAATTTTGGAGTTTTTTGACTTTTTTTTTTCCTAGAAATAAAAATTACCGAAATGTTTACCAGAGTCCCTAATACCCTCTGGGAATCCAATTGGTTGGGTGGAACCATCCAATTTGCCTTTAAACGACCAATTTACCAATTTACAACTTTGCACCGATTTCATTAATTCAAGCCAACCAAGAACATTTATGACAACATATAATGATCATATATGGTTCCAAATGGCATTATATAACTCCGAGATGTATCCCCTAAAATCTTAAGCCTTTTCGACACCGGGCCCTGAAACCTCCAAAATTTCTCAAAAAGCGTGGATATTAGCCTTTAATTTTGGAATTTTTTTGACTTTTTTTCGCCCGCAAATAAATATTGCCGAAATGTTTACAATGGTCCCTAATACCCTCTGGGTGTCCAATTGGATGGGTGGAACTATCCAATTTGCCTTTAAATGGCCAATTTACCGATTTAAAACTTGCACCGATTTCATTAATTCAAGCCTACCACGGACATTTATGACAACATATAATAATCATATACGGTTCCAAATGGCATTATATGACTCCGAGATGTTTCTCCTAAAATCTCAAGCCTTTTCAACACCGGGCCCCAAAATCTCCAAAATTTCTCAAAAAGCGTGGATATTAGCCTTTAATTTTGGAATTTTTTGACTTTTTTCGACTGGAAATTAAAATTGTTGAAATGTTTAATATGGTCCCTAATACCCTCCGAGAGCCCAATTAGCTGGGTAGAATCATCCAATTTGCCTTTAAACGACAAATTTACCGGTTTACAACTTGCACCGATTTCATTAACTCAAGCTTACCATGAACATTTATGACAACATATAATGGTCATATATGAATCCAAACGGAATTATATGACCCCGAGATGTATCCCCTAAAATCTCAATGCTTTTTGACACCGGGCTCTGAAACATTCGAAATTTCTCAAAAAGCGTGGATATTAAGCCTTCAAATTTGGAATTTTTTGACTTTTTTCTTGCCCGAATATAAAAATTGCCGAAATGTGTACCATGGTCCCAAATACCTTCCGGGAGTCCAATTGGGGTGGGTGGAACCATCCAATTTTCCTTTAAAACATCAATTTACCGGTTTACAATTTACACCAATCAATCAATCAATCAATCAAAGCCTTAATCCCAAAAGTGGGGTCGGCTAACATGAACCAAATTTGATTATTCCGTGTAGTCATCAACATAAATCTTTCTCCTCCATCCCTTACGATCCAAAACTTCATCCTCACGTAAATCCATGCACTTCATATCCTTCCTCACTCCTTCCAACCAAGTCATCTTTGGTCTCCCTCTTCCTCGTTTAATCCCTCCATGGTCCCACTCTTCCACTCTTCGCACCGGTGCACCCTCGGGTCTCCGTCTTACATGTCCAAACCAACGCAGACGATTTTCCCTTAATTTATCTACAATGCCCGCCACACCTACTTTCTTGCGAATAACCTCATTTCTGATTCTATCTCTTAAAGTGTTTCCACACATCCACCTTAACATGCGCATTTCCGTAACCTCCATCTTTTTAATATGCTCTTTCTTACACCGATTTCATTAATTCAAGCCTACCACGAACATTTATGACAACAAATAAGATGATCATATATGATGCCAAACGACATTGTATGACCCCGAGATGTATTCCCTAGAATTTCAAGACTTTTCGACACTGGGCCCCGAAGACTCCAAAAATTTTCAAAAAGTGTGGATTAGCCTTCAATTTTTTAATTTTTTGACTTTTTTTCGCCCGGAAATAAAAATTGCCGAAACGTTTACCATGGTCTCTAATTTCCTCCGGGAGTCCAATTGGGTGGGTGGAACCATCCAATTTGTCTTTAAACAACCAATTTACCGATTTACAATGCGCCTATTTCATCAACTCAAGTCTACCACAAACATTTATAACAACATATAATGATCATATATGGTTCCAAATGGAATTATATGACCCCGATATGTATCCCCTAAAATATAAAGGCTTTTCGACACCGGGCTCGAAACCTCCAAAATTTCTCAAAAAAGATATTAGCTTTCAATTATGGAATTTTTTTACTTTTCTTCGCCCGAAAATTAAAATTGTCGATATGTTTACCATGGTCCAATACCCTCCGGGAGTCCAATTAGGTGCGCTGAACCATCCAATGTGCCTTTAAACAATCAATTTACCGGTTTACAACTTGCACCGATTTCATTAACTCAAGCCTACAACGAACATTTATAAAAAAAAAAATAATGATCATAAATGGTTCCAAGCGGCATTATATGTGTAATCCCCCGTATTTTTAAATATATTATAAATGAAATTATATTTTATTTATAATATTTATTTGTAATATATTTTTCCGGAATTTAATTTCAAAAGTTTCAAATTATTTTGGGTGGAAAATTATTTTTATTACAATATGATTTTTATGAACCATCATTCAATAATTCATGTCCAAACAATCAAAGTCAATCTCACTTTACATACTTGATTGGCCCATTAATTTTATGAGGCCCAATCTTACTACTTACCCTACAACTCTCTCTCCTATAAATACCCCATACGTCCCCAAAATTTTCCTCACACAAAAGGTTAGTCTAATTTTCTTTCTCCTTTATTTTATTTCTTTTATTTTCCTTTTATTTTCCTTTTATTTTTCTTTTTTTCTTTTATTTTTTTTTCTTTCTTTTCTTTCTTTCTTTCTTTTTTTCCTCTTTTCCTACGTGAGTTTCACTACTCACCACCATTGCTGCCATTCACCGACTGCCGCCCATCCACCTCCGGCGCACCCCCCTGCCGTCGCCGCCGCCGCCGGCGACCCTGCCAGCCACCACCGTGGCCTTCCTTACCTCTTTCCTCCTTTGTTTCATTATTTTTGCTTAATGTTTATTTAATTATTTTGGGTTTTGATTTTATAGTATAAAGATTATATTTTTAGTATCAAAATCATGTTTTTGATAGTTTAAAGTTATAATTTCAAATTATAATTGTTATTATAATTTTCAGATTTTATGAATTATAAACCTAGGGTTTCAATTTATTCAAATTGGGATTTTAGGGTTCTAATGAGCAATTAATTTGGAGCTTTTATTCCTATTTTATTTCTATTGATTAAGGATAATTTGCCAATTACTACCGCAAGTTAATACCACTTTGTAAATTACTACCGCAAATTAAAAAAGTTGTGAATTACTACCGCAAAAAATTTTAAGATGTTGCGATTACTACCAAACCCCCATTAAACCCAACTATGACGTCATTATATCCCTTTAACCCGTGTTTGACCATGGTTAAGGGCTTTAACCAGCCCCCCCAAAAAAAGAAAATGGGTTAGGGATATAATGACGTCATGGTTAAGGGCTTTAACCATGGGTTAAAGTGATATAATGACGTCATAGTTGGGTTTAATGGGGGTTTGGTAATAATCGCAACATCTTAAAATTTTTTGCGGTAGTAATTCACAACTTTTTTAATTTGCGGTAGTAATTTACAAAGTAGTATTAACTTGCGGTAGTAATTGGCAAATTTTCCATTGATTAATTAAGCATAAAAACATGTTTTTAATGAAGTTTTAAGGAGTTTTAATCTAAATTATAATGCTGAAAATTTGGTTAAGTATTAATTTATTGTTGTTGGTTGTTTTCTAGGAAGTGATTATTCCTTAGGAGACTTTTAAGTGATTAAAAGTGGCACAAAGGATTGTTTACACGAGGTACGTACATGTCTACTTCGTTGTAAGTAGTATCATGTTTAGGTACCAAAGAAAAGAACTTAGTTTCATGATTAGAGAACACTTGGATGGAAATTGTTTGGTTATATATTTAATTAATTCATGTATTTATGTTTATGAGGCATGTTTTGGTGAATTAATTATGCTTGTATGGAATTATGGATGCAAGTATGTTGAATTATATTGGATTAATTGTTTGTATGGAATGTTGATACAAACATATTTTATTGGATTGGTTTGTTAACCACATTTGGATTATTAAAGGATTGGAATTTAATGGTTTAAGTGGAATGAATTTATTAATTATTCCACAAGGTTGTTATTTATTTTATTTATTACTCAATCATGACTTATAAGTATATTGAGTAAAGGTGGATTAAGACGAAATGGCTAGGCGGGTTGACTATGTTCAACAATTTTGAATAATTTGGAAGTTTAATGGAATTAAAGGTCAACTTGTGATGTGATCACCATTGTCCTAAATAAGATTAAAAGTGAATTGATGTATGATTGTTATGTATGGTCTTCTTGAATGAGTCGGCTATTAATTAAAATTGTAATCACGTAAAGTGAAACATGGATGAGCAATAAAACTCTGGAAAGCGTGCACTTCTAGAGTATTAACAATTATGGGTTGGGGTACGCGGTGGTAGCCCGTGGCTTTTCCGAGGCTTGTTTGATCAACATGTCCTCTTTTCTTTTGGTATTTACATTTTATTTTATAATGAAAGTTAGATGGGATCCTAGACTAACTTTGTGAGAATGGAGTCGCGCCCATTCTTGCATCACGCTAAACTTTTATTTTAAATGGTCATCTGGGACCAAAATGATTTGGTGGATTGGACAACCTCGTCCATTGCTTACTCCAAACTAAATTAATTAAATTAAATATAAAGAGTCGAGTGTTTAGAATTGGTTAGAAAGTATGTTGAGTCAATTGAATTGTTTAAGTGTGGAGTCTTGATTAATGAATTCAAGTTGTATGTTTAATTATTTACTTTAATTAGTTGAGCATGTCAGGTTTTGTGCGTTGTAGCTTGTATGTACTCAGCTTTGCTGATTGCGTGCTTTTGTGTGTTTTCTTTTGGTCATGGCCTTCGCCTTTCAATAACCCTATGATGATCAAATTATTACACTTGTATTATTGGGGAGCAGTAATGCACAGGTTAGCTTGATGATGTAAAGTTCGGTGATTTGACATACGCATTGTCAAGGGATTGGTGTGATTGAGAGTATTCGTTCTTTGTGTTGAACTTATTTATGTTTTACTATTTTAATTATGTTTTGGGATTTTGAATATTGGTTTGGTTTTAAATAAGGGCCTTATATGGTTCCAATTTGTAAGCTTTGACTTATTGATTTTCTAAATTATGTTATTTTAAAGACTTAAGTTTGATTTTCCGCTGTGATACTTTGATAAAGCCTTAACGTTTTAACACGTGGCAGTAACACGTCAATGGTTCTCCACTATTTTATTTAAAGTAAGTGGTTTGTAAAAGGGAGAATTATTGGGGTGTTACAATATGACCCCGAGATATATCCCCAAAAATTCTAAAACTTTTCAATATCGGTACTCGAAACCTCCAAAATTTCTCAAAAAGTGTGGATATTAGCTTTCAATTTTGGAGTTTTTTGACATTTTTTTTGCTTGGAAATAAAAATTACCGAAATGTTACCAGATTCCCTAATACCCTCTGCGAATCTAATTGGTTGGGTGGAACCATCCAATTTGCCTTTAAACGGCCAATTTACCAATTTACAACTTGCATCGATTTAATTAATTCAAGCCAACCACGAACATTTATAACAACATATAATGATCATATATGGTTCCAATCGGCATTATATGACTCCAATATGTATCCCCTAAAATCTCAAGTCTTTTCGACATCGGGCCCTGAAACCTCCAAAATTTTTCAAAAAGCGTGGATATTAGCCTTCAATTTTGGAATTTTTTGACTTTTTTTCGTCCGGAAATAAAAATTGCCTAAATGTTTACCATGGTACCTAATACCCTCTAGAAGTCCAATTTACCGATTTACAACTTGCACCGATATCATTAATTCAAGCCTACCACGGACATTTATGACAACATATAATGATCATATATGGTTCCAAACGGAATTATATGACTCCGAGATGTTTCTCCTAAAATCTCAAGCCTTTTCGACACCGGGCCCTGAAACCTCCAAAATTTTTCAAAAAGCATGGATATTAGCCTTCAATTTTGGAATTTTTTGACTTTTTTTCGTTCGGAAATAAAAATTGTCTAAATGTTTACCATGGTACCTAATACCCTCTGGAATTCCAATTGGGTGGGTGGAACCATCCAATTTGCCTTTAAACGGCCAATTTATCGATTTACAACTTGGACCGATATCATTAATTCAAGCCTACCACGGATATTTATAACAACATATAATGATCATATATGGTTCCAAACGGAATTATATGACTCCGAGATGTTTCTCCTAAAATCTCAAGCCTTTTCGACACCGGACCCCAAAACCTCCAAAAATTCTCAAAAAACGTGGATATTAGCCTTTAATTTTGGAATTTTTTGACTTTTTTTCGCCCGCAAATAAAAATTGTCGAAATGTTTAACATGGTCCCTTATACCCTCCGAGAGTCCAAATAGGTGGGTGGAACCATCCAATTTGCCTTTAAACGGCCAATATAACGGTTTACAACTTACACCGATTTCATCAACTAAAGCCTACCACGAACATTTATGACAACATATAATGATCATTTATGGTTCCAATCGGCATTATATGACCCCGAGATGTATACCCTAAAATCTCATTTCTTTTCGACACCAGGCCCCGAAACTTTCGAAATTTCTAAAAAAGCATGGATATTACCCTTTAATTTCTGATTTTTTTACTTTTTTCGCACAGAAATAAACATTGCCTAAATGTTTTCCATGGTCCCTAATACCCCCTAGGAGTCCAATTGGGTGGGTGGAACCATCCAATTTGCCTTTAAACGACCAATGTACTAGTTTACAACTTGCACCGATTTCATTAACTCTAGCATACCACGAACATTTATGATATCAAATAAAGATCATATATGGTTCTAAACGACATAATATGATCCCGAGATTTATTCCCTAAAATTTCAAGACTTTTAAATACCGAGCCCCGCAAACACTAAATTTCTCAAAAAGCGTGGATATTCGCCTTCAATTTTTGAATTTTATGACTTTTTTTCACCCGGAAATAAAAATTGTCTAAATGTTTACCATGGTCCATAATACTCTCCCAGAGTTCAATTGGGTAGGCGGAACCGTCCAATTTGCCTTTAAACGACCAATTTACAGATTTAAAACTTGCAACGATTTCATTAATTCAAGCCTATCACGAACATTTCTGACAACATATAATGATCATATATGGTTCCAAACTAGGGGTGTTCAAAAAAACCCGACCCAATTGTCCCGATGACCCGATAGATACCCGATGGGAATTTTAGGAAAAAAAACTAATTTTTCGGGTCGGGTACCCGACCCGGGAAACTGCATTCTATCCGGGTCGGGACATGGGCCGCATTTTTTTATTATCGGGTACCCGATTACCCGATAATAAATTAAATTTTTTTTATAAAAAAATTGTAGGGAATTATAGGTACTACGCAGCGGAAATAATCATGAATCATATTCATACAGTACCTAATCCCAAGATCTAATGCATAACACATAAAGAACATATAATCGTACCTTTGAAGCGTGATTCCACGTGCGATCGAACAAGAACATTGGGAGATAAAGAACCTCAAGCGTGATTCCTCTACTTGGTCCACGGGCACAAATTAAGACCTCCACTAATGCTAGTTAGTTGCAATTGAACCCTTCAATTGACCTTCTATGGAGAAGTGCGAGCAACGAACCACCATGAACCACCACGAACCACCACACGCGCCACCAAGGTGGCTGGCCGTACAGACGAGGGGAGGAGAGAGAAAGCCGTGAGTTAGAGAGAGGAATTAGGGTCTTTGGGATTGGTTGCCTTGATGTCAAAATACACTGTGTGTGAATTATGACTGCTTACAAGCAACCCTAGGCATGGATCTTATTTATAGATATCATCTCTAAATAAGAGCCCATGTCAAAAGCCCAAAACCTAATTCTCATCTAACTATGCTAGCCCAATTCATTTCATGATTAGTTAGTTGCTCATGAGGCCCATTAATAGGCCTCTTACTTGCTTAACCCAATACCCTTGTTGTGTGACCTCATAGGATCCATTCTAGTAGGCTTTGGACTATTTGTCTAGCCCAAAGATCATTGATCATAGTCTAGCAACAGATAATGACGACCCAAAAGAACGAACTTATTATCTCCATAATAGTGATCCTTGATATATCTAGTAATTGCACTTATCGAAGACACAATTCATTCATTCATTCAAGTGCGCAATATTCAAATTCCTTAAGTCAATGTGTGTCGATTTGATAATATGATTGCATCTCATGTCGTGATCATATTAATCTACAAATCTTTTCTTGAAAACTGAGTTAGAATTACAAAACAAATGATTACTATGTAATCCATTTGAGCACGGCCATGCATTTTCTGAATTCTCCCTCTTCAAGGGGCCAAGACACATTCCTATTTAATAGGCAGACTCAATCCAATCTTGTAGAAACCAAGGCTCCCACTCAAATCATGAGGTAACCAGGAAACACCCTTTATAATCTCCAGTTACGGGAAGACGTTTGAATGTACACAGTTACATCAATCATTGAATGAAATCAATGTTCCACTCATGTCAAAGGAATCCACTAATATATCCGGAAGTTCTATACTTGAACTTCAAAGTAGGTCTATAGTTCGATCATGCATCATTCATGCATACCCATGTGATTGACCGAGCTTCACTACGCTCCTATAGCCCATGAAACTGCGTTATCCAATCAATCTTACATGCTAGTCCAATTTATGAAATCATTTATGTCCACTTTAATAATTCCGAACTAGGAACTTAAATAATGTATGAATTTAGTTCACCTGTGGGGTTTCATTCACCAGGTTATTTAAATAAATTAACCTGATGAGCCCATCAATCCATAATTATTTTGGACATTTTATTTAATCTTGAAACCACGATTAAATAAGATTGAAACTTTGTTTTAATTGATAAACATAATTCTGCAAATGAATGTATTACACATGTAACTTGTTTTTCTCCAAAAACAAATACAGCTTCTAATTACATCATTTGCCTCAATCCAGTTTCATTAGCATGTTTCTCATGCTTTGGAAATGGAAGGGGTTTAGTAAGTAGAGTTCATGAGACATTCTCATAAACATGAATTTTGCAATTTCTAAATTTAATAATCATATTCATCTCCATACATTAAGAATTTTCCTTCGCCCTTTTGCAAGGAACTTTGGACTTTCTAATTTTTATTCCAACGTTATATTGGATTTTGATTGAAATCTATCATCACTTGTTCTTAAAAACATGTGAATCAAATAGACGAGTATAGTCCATGACATGCATGATGCATCCTTTGCAAACTGCATAAGGATCATTACTCAAGACCTTAATTTCATCAACCTTTCTCAAAGTATTGAATCATAAGCATTGTGCCATGTTACATGGGATTTAAACTCCTTTCAATATAATGTTGAACCTTATAAGAATCTTATCAATATCAGTTTCTTAACCAAAATCAAACATCAATCAAAACCTATCTCTATAGATTTTGAATCCCAAATGTACTCATCATTCTCTTCAAGGTTTTTCATACAAAATGCACTACCCACCACTTGACTCTTCAAGCAATGAATAATTTGCTCTTTATACTAGACCAAGAAGACTTCATAGCTCCAACTAAACATCTTGTACACACAAGACCTTTTCTTCATTTTACGAGAACATCAAACAATTTGATTAACTCAAAATTAAGAACACTAACTCCATGATGCTATGCATCCCTAGGATTATTGGATCTTCAAACTTTTGATTGTATCATATACAAATCTTCTTTCATGAACAATTTCAATAAAGTGTTTTGAAGTCCATCTACCATATCTTATAAGGTAGTAATCACTAAAATATCTTTAATAGATCTTTGCAACATGACTAATATAAAGTTTTCATCGTAGTCATAGTCATACTATGAATTAGTTGAATCCTTTAATAAGTCTTTGCTTTAGTTAGAAAACATTTTTCTTTCTTGTCTGTTTTGCTTATAATGGGTCTCACCCAATTAGGCAAATTATTCAAGTGTCATACACTTGCTTACAGATTTAGAATCTATTTCAGATTTCCTGGTTTTTAAACCACTTGGAGTTATAACTTGTCAAATCATCTTTGTTACTTGCATAATCATCATGTTCCAAAATGAATATTTTAGAACTCTTAGTCAATATGAAATCATATTTCTTTGGCTAAGTTTTACATATGCTAGTCATCATTGTGGGTTTTTATGCAACAATTGAAACTCATACAACAACTTTGTTTAGTTTTCACTGAGAAACGACAATTGAGGATGTGCACTTGGAATGTACTACCTTCGACACATGGTTATTATTCTCATTACACTTAATGAGACCATGCGTTGTCACTTGTAACATGAGGTGAATCATGCTCATATTGTTGCTTTGATTCGATTACTTCTCAAATTTCTTCAAGAATTTCGAATTAGCTTTTCTTGAACTCTTTCAAGGCTCTCGAACTTTTCGAGATTCTTATACTCCCACTTGCCTTTTTGAGGAGGCACTTTTTAGCATAGGGTGAACCAATCATGGTTTGAGCCATGTTTGTTTGTTGCTTTTCTCGAACTCTTTCGAGATTTGTACTACTCCCACTTGACCTTTTGGAACAATTTCCATAAGGGCAACTACTTGAGCAACAAACATTTTGTGCTAAGTATGATTTGTGTAGTAGTACCCCGTGCTCTGTATAGGAATTGATTGTGCATTAAACGATTTAATACAACTTTTATTCCTTGCTTTGTAGAAAGACTTTATAAGAACTCTTCTTATCCATATCACGTATGAAACCTTTGCTACATTTTGATTTGCCCTATGTTTCTTTGTTTAGTTTTGTAGCTTATCTTAAAAGTATATCCCTTGAACAATGGTTGGAAGATAGGTAATTTACATCCATTATCAAAATATATCTTATATAGATTGATAGCTCCCTTCATAAACACTTCACAAGGTTTTCTTTCGGAGTTTGTCGTAAAACGATTTCACAACTCTTGGATGTTCATCAAGGTCTTGGCTTAAATTCTCATTATTACGATCATATCGCAATACTTTGAATGTGTTGCCAAGTATATGTATTGACTTAAATTTTCACAATTACAATCATATTGTAATGCAATCATTATCTTGTCAAGTTGATACTGAACTTCATACTGAACCTTTTGAACATTTTCAAAATTTTCATACTTATGCTTCAACTAAGCACATGTGATCATATCACAAATGAAGTTTCATTGTCCATTTCTAGCCTTTGAACCATTGGTTTTCTTACATCGATATGTATTCAACCTTGAGTTCTCATCATCATTTCTCTAAATGGTGACTTTGTCAATAATTTCAAATTAGAATGATATTTACATATATCAATGGATTCATAATCCAATGATATTGAAAGTCCATCTCTTTGGATCTTCCGCATGCAATGTTCATTTTCATTCGAATTTAAGACATTTTAGAGACAATTCATATATAGAAATGGTATAATAATTTCTATCATATAGAACTTTGAACCTATTTAGCAATTCAAAACACATTATGACTCAATGAAGCATAGAATAACATTTATTCCACGTTTTTTGAATCTTTGATGCTTAGTCATTACTAACATTGAATGGTGTTTTGATAATGGCAAGAATGAATAACATTTATTTAATTCTAGCCAATAACAAGGTAAGGTGAAATATAGGTTCTACTTGTAAAGTTGCAACTTTTGCTTCCAGACTCGTAGACTCTACTTGTGAAGTAGCAACATTTGTTTCTAAACTTGTAGATTTATTTCTCCTTTAGCCATACTTCTTCATTTAGTTCAACCTCATTCTCAATGAGAGAGAACTAAACAAGACATCCTATGTCCAAGAAGTAGCAATGTGCTAAATCAATTTCTATAATATACTTCTTAAATTGGAACATTTCCATTCTTTTACCTTCCAAGTATATGAGGTAATTTCTAATCAATTGGAATTGGTCCATTTGATTTGAAAATTTTGTTGTTCATAAAAACTTTTAGCATGTAAGTAGTTCTAGGTTTGAGAATTAGCAACTTGTTTGCATTTCTTGGCCTATAACTTCTTAATGCAATCCTCATATATTCCTAAACCTTTCCCATTTGAGCCACTTAGAACACTTCTCTTAGGTTCAAAATGATGCTTTGCTTAACTACTTTAAGCACATTTCATGATTTCGCTAAGTCTATTTAATCATCATCTTAGCAAAATTGGTATATAGGTTTATGGATTATCTTTTAACCTTTTGAGAACGTTTCTCAACTTTATTTTCAATCGAGGAGATTATATAATAATAAAATTAGAACGACATAATACTTATAAGTAAACGCAAAATTCAATTATGTTTAATAAAAATTTAAAGTGCCATAAGCGAATTAAATTGGCAACTTTAAAACATTTATTCAATTTTAATTGATCCCTATTGAATAGAATGATTCCAAGATCCTTTATTTGTGCAATAATTGACCGGACTTTGGCCCTACCATCAACTATTACATTTTCAAGGTGAGTAAACTCTTTACTGATTACAACTCTTTGTAATTCTTGGTTGAATAATTAACCATCACATGTTTAATTATTACCCTTAGCTTCAAGGTTCTAAACTCTTTAGGTAACCTTATTGAGCATAACCAATCAAAAGTGTAAAATTTGTTTTACCCCCACTCCCCTAAGATATAATATGACACCCAGCTTTAGCATGACCCATCATAAATATCGAAAGTTTCATCGGGTTTTTGATTGGAAAAGCTACCTCAATATTACTGGGACCTAGATTCATTATGTTGTGATTAATAGTGAACTCTAGCGCATCATCACAAAACATCAATAAAATCTAACATGCATAATAAACTGAATGCATAAACAAGACATAGCATGGCCCACTAATCCTAAGAAAACCAATAAAGTAAATGCTCCCACTTGAATCATCATGGATCTCATCCACCTTGCTCCTTTGGGCCTTCACTTCATGGGTTTCTTGGATTAACTGCAACCTGTAATTTTACTCTATTCTATCTACTACTTAAATAAAATGAAATAAAATTACAAAAATACTTCATCGGTACGTAGACCGTACTTAGATTACAAAAATACATCACGATGCGCAGATTGTATTTGGCAATCTATTGGGCCATACTAGTCATTATATAGCAGTAAATAATATCATATATTATAAAGTGTCACATAATAAATCACTCATCATGATTTCCTAAACTACAACATCGAATGATCATAATTAAGGAAACATGGCATCTAAATATCTCATATTTTAATTATTGCAATTAGATAATATCATATATTATTCATGACCATCAATAAATATCATACATTATAAATTAGTCATGAGATAGAATCAAATCTTATTTTAATCTTTAAAAGATAAATCATATTTATCCTCAAAGATTATCCTAACAAAGTTAGGAAATTCTATCCTAATTACTAGCCAATCACAAAATTTTAAATCAATTATTATCCAAAAATAATAATAGGATAATCACATTATTCAAATCAATCTTTATCCTTTTGGAATATGCTCAAAATATTCTAACAAACTCTATCCAAAATTAACAATTTTAATTAAGGATAATTATCAAAAAACAACTTTTGAAATTTGATTTTATCTCCAATGTAAAATCAGATTTTATCTTGAAAATATTTTTTTTTTTTAAACAAAATAATTTAATAAAAAACAATTTTATTTTATTTTTTTTTTTTTTGAAAAATTGGGAAACACCGTGACTTGGCTTGCTGCCAGTCACGTCCCAACCACCGCAGCGGCCAGACCAAAGCCTGACCACCGCAGTACCCTACCGCAGCAGCCAGGCGTAGTGCCCAGCCACCGCTGCTCCTGCCGCATCCAGGCCGGAGCCCAGCTGCAGCCGCAGCCAGGCGCGCAACTAGGCAGAAAAGCCCAGCCACTTGCGTATGTTGGCTGCAGCAGGTGGCAGTGGAACAGTTCCATTACGCTGCTGCAACCAGTCCGCCGCCTGCGCCTTCCTTGCTGCATCCTTTTCGACCACCTGGGCAGCCGCCGCGGCCACCTGACGGTGGTTCATCCACCCAGCCACGGCTGCCCCTTCCCAAAATTGTTTTTGTTTTTTTTTGTTTTTTTTTGTTTTTGAGAGTTTAATTTAATTAAACAACTTTTGCAAAATTAAATTAAATTAGGTCTATTGAATTAAAACATAACATTTATGCCTAATTCAATTTTGAAATCAAATTCACAATTCAATTTCAAATCTAGGGTTCTTCACAAAATTAATTCAATTTTAATCTAACTCTTAAATTAAAATATTGATTATACAAAAAAATCATATTTTATGTATCAAATCAATCTAATTAAAATTATGAAGCATAAATTATTCGAAAATCATCAAAATTAAGCACAAAAATCAAAATTTTGGGCTTTATTTCAATTAAAAAATTTCGAAAAAACTAGGGCTAAATTCAGATTTTGCTAGAACAATTGAGCAATTAAATCATATTTAATCATATCCCAAAAATTAAATCTCCGTTTAATATAAAGATTGAACCATAATTAATTATTCTCCCTCCTAATTGAATTAAAATTGTGGACTATCAAAGAATTATAGTCAATATGCGTAAATGCAATAGGCTCTCTGATACCACTGTAGGGAATTATAGGTACTACGCAGCGGAAATAATCATGAATCATATTCATACAGTACCTAATCCCAAGATCTAATGCATAACACATAAAGAACATATAATCGTACCTTTGAAGCGTGATTCCACGTGCGATCGAACAAGAACATTGGGAAATAAAGAACCTCAAGCGTGATTCCTCTACTTGGTCCACGGGCACAGATTAAGACCTCCACTAATGCTAGTTAGTTGCAATTGAACCCTTCAATTGACCTTCTATGGAGAAGTGCGAGCAACGAACCACCATGAACCACCACGAACCACCACACGCGCCACCAAGGTGGCTGGCCGTACAGACGAGGGGAGGAGAGATAAAGCCGTGAGTTAGAGAGAGGAATTAGGGTCTTTGGGATTGGTTGCCTTGATGTCAAAATACACTGTGTGTGAATTATGACTGCTTACAAGCAACCCTAGGCATGGATCTTATTTATAGATATCATCTCTAAATAAGAGCCCATGTCAAAAGCCCAAAACCTAATTCTCATCTAACTATGCTAGCCCAATCCATTTCATGATTAGTTAGTTGCTCATGAGGCCCATTAATGGGCCTCTTACTTGCTTAACCCAATACTCTTGTTGTGTGACCTCATAGGATCCATTCTAGTAGGCTTTAGACTATTTGACTAGCCCAAAGATCATTGATCATAGTCTAGCAACAGATAATGACGACCCAAAAGAACGAACTTATTATCTCCATAATAGTGATCCTTGATATATCTAGTAATTGCACTTATCGAAGACACAATTCCTTCAAAAATCACCCTCAAAAGTTAGAAAGGCTCAAACTAGGGTTCTCATTCACAGTTTCACATTTTCTCAATTGCCTCTCTCTCCGCCGCTCTCTCTCTCTTCCTGTCTCTCTTCCTGTTCTCTCTTCACGAAATTAGGGCTCAAATTCACGGATCTGCCTTCCTTCTTCCTTGAGTTCCTTACGGATCTGCTCTCCTTCATCTTTCTCTCTGTTCGTCCTCCATCCCTTCCATCTCTCTGTCCTTTGTCTCACTCACACCGTCACACGGTTGTCGGCCTTCATCAACCTAGAAAAATCGAAGCACCACAAGATCTCACGTCGTCCACCGCAACAGCAACCGCAAGGCAAGATCTAGCCATCGTAAACAACATGATGGGTCTAATTTCATACTTGATTTTGAATAAAGATGTTCATTTGTACGAAGTGTATGTGATATGTTAATGGTGGTTTCCTACTTTAAAGTATGATAGAAGCATTACAACTTTGCTAGTATTCTTTTGTTTATACATTAGACTAGCGTGAAATCGTGAATGCTTGATAGTTGATAATTGTGGAGTAGTATTCTGCTTGTATTTTTTTTCATTATTAATTTTTTTTTCTTTTGGTACAACTGGGTCATGTTCTTTTCATATATAAAAAGCACAAAACATATATGATAGATTGGCAGACATGTCTTTGTAAATTATGTTGTTTCAATTGCTTATAATTTAATAAAACTCACATGAAATTGATAAAACTCGAAAAACAGGAAGTTTTTAAAGAAAGAAAAATTGACGAAGTTATTAGATCCGGGTACCCTATGTCCCGAAACCCGGGTACCCGAGATATTCGGGTCGGGACATGGGACATATTAACAAGTACCCGGAACTCCGGGTACCCAGGTATTCGGGTACCCGAAAACCCGGGTACCCGGAACTCCGGGTACCCAGGTATTCGGGTACCCGAAAACCCGGGTACCCGGATTTGAACACCCCTATTCCAAACGACATTATATGACCCCGAGATGTATCCCATAAAATCTTAAGGTTTTTCGACAACGGGCCCCGAATCCTCCAAAATTTCTCAAAAAACTTGGATATTAGAATTCAATTTTGGAAATTTTTTTACTGTTTTTCACCCGAAAATAAATATTGATGAAATATTTACCATGGTCCCTATAACCCTCATGGATTCCAATTGGGTGGGTGGAACCATCAAATTTGCCTTTAAACGGCAGATTTACCGATTTACAACTTGCACCGATTTCATTAAATAAAGCCTACCACGAACATTTATTACAACATATAATAATCATATATGGTTCCAAACGGAATTTTATGACACCAAGATGTATTCCCTAGCATTTCAAGACTTTTCAACACCGAGACCTGAAACCTTAAAAATTTCGCAAAATGCGTGGATATTAGTCTTCAATTTTGGAATATTTGACTTTTTTCGCTCGAAAATAAAAATTGCCAAAATATTTACCATGGTCCCTAATACCCTTCGAGAGACTAATTGGCTGGGTGGAACCATCCAATTTGCCTTTAAACGGCTAATTTACAGGTTTATAACTTGTACCGATTTCATTAACTCAAGCCTACCACGAACATTTATTACAACATATAATGATCATATATGATTCCAAAATATATTATATGACCCCGAGATGTATTCCCTAAAATCTCAAGGATTTTCGATACCCAGCCTCGAAACCTCCAAAATTTCTCAAAAAACGTGAATATTAGCCTTAAATTTTGGAATTTTATTACTTTTTTTTCTCCTATAAATAAAAATTGCCGAAATGTTTACTATGGTCCCTAATACAATCCGGGAATCCAATTAGGTGGGTGGAACCATCCAATTTGTCTTTAAATGGCGAATTTATCAATTTACAACTTGCAACGATTTCATTAACTCAAGCCTACCATGAACATTTATGACAACATATAATGATCATTTATTGTTTAAAACAGTATTATATGACCCCGGGATTTATCCCCTAAAATTTCAAATCTTTTCAGTGCCGGGCCCTGAAACCTCAAAATTTTCTTAAAAAGCGGGGATATTAGCATTCAATTTTGGAATTTTTTGATTTATTTTCGCTCGAAAATAATAATTGCCGAAATGTTCACCATGGTTCCTAATACCCTCCGGTAGTCTAATTAGTTGGGTGGAACCATCCAATTTGCATTTAAACGGCCAATTTACTAGTTTACAACTTGCACTGATTTCATTAACTCAAGCCTACCACGAACATTTATGACAACAGTACATATAATGGTCATTTATGGTTTCATACGTCATTATATGATCCTGAGATGTATCTAATAGAATCTCATTTCTTTTCAACACCTGGCCCCGAAACCTTCGAAATTTCTCAAAAAGCGTGGATGTTAGCCTTTAACTAAGGAATTTTTTTACTTTTTTTCATCCGGAAATAAAAATTTCCGAAATGTTTACCATGATCCCTAATACCCTCCAGGGTCCAATTGGGTGGGTGAAACCATCCTATATTCTCTTAAACAATCAATTTACCGGTTTACAACTTGCACCGATTTCATTAACTCAAGCCTACAACGAACATTTATGACAACAAATAATGATCACATATGGTTCCAAATGACATTATATGACCCCGAGATATATTCCTTCGATTTTTGAGGCTTTTAGACACAGGGCCCCGAACATTCCAAAATTTCTCAAAAAGCGTGGATATCAGCCTTCAATTTTTGAATTTTTAGACTTTTTTTTTTTGCCCGGAAATAATAATTGCCGAAATGTTTACCATATCATGGTCCCTAATACCCTTCGGGAGTCCAATTGGGTGGGTAGAACCATCTAATTTGCCTTTAAACGACCTATTTACCGGTTTATAACTTGCGTCGATTTCATTAACTCAAGCCTACCATGAACATTTATGACAACAAATAATGAGAGTATATGATTCCAAACGGCATTAAATTACCCCGAGATGCATCCCCTAGAATTTCAAGACTTTTCGACACCGGGCCCCGAATCCTCCAAAATTTCTCAAAAAGCGTGGATATTAGCCTTTAATTTTGAAAATTTTGACTTTTTTTTCGCCCGAAAATAAAAATTGCCGAAATATTTACCATGGTCCCTAATACCATCCGGAAGTCCAATTGGGTGGGTGGAACCATCCAATTTCCCTTTAAATGACCAATTTACCGGTTTACAACTTGCACCGATTTTATTAATAACACAAGCCTACCACAAACATTTATGACAATAAATAATGATCATGTATGGTTCCAAATAGCATTATATTACCCTGAGATGTATCCCCTAAAATTTCAAGACTTTTCGACATCAGGCCCCGAAATCTCCAAAAATTCTCAAAAAGCATGGATTTTAGCTTCAATTTTGGAATTTTTTGACTTTTTTCGCACGGTAATAAAAATTGTCGAAATGTTGGAAAGGAGTATCATCCTCAAATTTAACAGTTTAATATACTTCCTCCGTTCTTTATTACTTGACCCGCTTTGACTTTTACACTATTCACCACCCCTCCTTTGACCGTATTTGGTGAATAATATGTAAGGAAAAATATATTCATGTATGATCTTTTTGGATTCATCTCAATAAATACTATCATAATATATAACTTTTATAATTTTTACTTATGAAGAATTTAAGTTATTGATCGTTAAAGTTTTGCATTGGCAAGCGTGATAAAAGAAACAGGTCAAGTAAAAAAGAACAGAGGAAGTAGTATATATATTTGTTGTATGGTCAAAGGAGATAATTATATTCCTAAATTATAGACTATAGTTCCCTACTATATCAATAACTATATACTAAAAGACACACCAGCAATAACACGTGTCGTCTCCTGGCGTGTCTTTTAGTTTTGATTTTTTTTTTTGTTTTGGTTAAAATTTATAATTTAATTTTTAATAAGATAAATAAAGATTGGCTAAAATGTAAATTGCCTTAATTGTACTAAATTAATATAGCAAGAGTTTATTTTATAATAATATGACATATATTGGAACTTTACAACCGTGCATTATTGCACGGGATCTAACCTAGTTGTCAAATATATTATAGTCAAAGGAAATAATTAGCTTGATAAAAATTATAATTATCTATTTATAGTTAGTTGAACCCGAATATAACCTGACTTAAATCCGAGAATGACCCAACTTGGTAATGACCCAACCTGATTATAACCCGCAAATTATTGACTTGAACCGAACCCGAGAATGACCCGACTTGAAAATGACCCGACCTGATTATAATCCGCAAATTGTTCACTTGAAACGAATCCGACTCAAACCCAAGAATGACCCAACCTGATTCTAACCCGCAAATTATTGACTTGAACCGAACCCGAGAATTGTCCTAACCCGTTTTAACCCGTGAAAACCCGACCTATTGTTCACCCGACCCAAATATAACCGAACCTGTTATTAACTCGACCTAAACCCGACCCAAACCTGACAAGAAGTACGACCCAGCATGACCCGACTCAAGCATGACCCAACCCAAACCCGACCCGCGTAGGTTATGGAATAAATCTGAATTAACCCGATCCAAAGTGACCCGACATGTTTACCCAAATTGACAGCTCTAGTTTTAGTACCAAAACTACCACAACACTCCACAATGTTTATGGGACCAAAGATCCAATAATTATTTGAAATCCCAAAGGTCCAACAATTAATAAGCTAGATTTTTCTATATTTCGACTTGCATCATGTTATGCATGGCTCATTAATTTAAATTATGTTCCAGTCCAAAGTATGGGCTAAATATTTCCTTTCCCTCTTCAGTTGTATAAAATGATAATAGTAACATAAAATGAACTGATGATTGTTTGTATGAATTGTAAAAATATTCATCATATTTGCTCCCTATACCAGTTTATGCTATAACTAGACTGGTAATTGTTGGAAATTATCTAATATCCTGTTCTTCTCGAAGCTTATCCTTCCATGTCATGGAGAGGACTCCATTTTCTCTGCCTGGGGAAAGGGGGTTTCTTTGACACCCAATCTGCCTATGACCACCTATGGAAAATCTCCCACCCCAAATCTGCTGATACCCCTTTTAGCCACTCTTTCTGGAATCTGAATATTCCTCCATCTAACAAATTCTTCCTGTGGCTATGCCTTTGGGATAGGCTTCCTACAGCTAATCATCTCAACTCCATGCAAATAATACCCTCGGGCTTCTGCTGCTTCTATCCTACTCTATAGGAGACAAGTCTCCATATCTTTAGGGACTGTCCTAGAGCCACTGAAATCTGGAACATTGTCCAGCCTCCCCCTCTAAACTTAAACCTTAACTCCAAGGACCGGTGGGATGCCAACCTCGGAAATGCTAACCTGCATCCTTTCCTTAACCTCCTCTGGAGTGAGTCCTTTGCTCTCATCTCTTGGAGACTATGGCTAAGAAGGAATGATTGGGTGTTTAATAAGAAATCAGTCAGAACCGACATCTGGGCTAAATCTCTTTTGCATCTTGCAAATCAACTTAGTTTCCTGGGTCCCTCCTCCATTCCTTCTGTTCTCTCTTCCAATATCCCCCTCCCATCTTTCACCCATAACCTAAATATCTGTGTGGATGCCTCTTTCAAACCCCAATCTCTGGAAGCCGGTTTAGCCTGTATCTGTAGAAGCAAAGAGGGTCAATGGATCAAAGGAATTGTTGTGCATACTTTTGCTACCTCTGCCTTGATGGCTGAAACTTTAGCCATTATAGCAGCTATCTCATGGGCTGTCTGGGAAAAATGGAAGATGTGCAGATTAGCTCTGATTGTTTGAGGCCATGATGATATGGAAAATTATTATGCTCTTTGCAGGGACCTAATCTCAAACGCAGGAATAGGAAGGCTGAGAAAGGCCCAAAGGAAAGGAGTGTGGGAAGCGGATGTGGCGGCCAAGCAAGCTGTGTTGGATCTACCTCTTTCTTCTAGCAGCCTACATGCTGAGATGTCTATTTTAAGTCCTTTTGTAATTATTCTGCAGCCCCCTGTGGCCCAAACTAATGTCTGTAATAGTTTTAACGCTTCTTTTGGAACAAACTTGTTAACTCTAACTATCAACTTGCTGCTACGCAGCAACCAGTAGGAGCAGGAAGCTCAGAAACTTATCAACCACCTTGACTAACAAGGTGTTTCTGTATTTTTGGCATTAGCCAAGGTTTAAAACTTTAATATATTTTGTCCCTTCCTGCCAAAAAAAAATACTTATATTACATCGCAAATA
Organism: Chenopodium album; assembly: GCF_948465745.1. Taxonomy (NCBI): domain Eukaryota; kingdom Viridiplantae; phylum Streptophyta; class Magnoliopsida; order Caryophyllales; family Amaranthaceae; genus Chenopodium; species Chenopodium album. The sequence goes on from NC_137838.1 coordinate 77,990,735, forward strand.
ATAAAAAAATTAGATTCGAGATGACATGTGCAAAGCAAATGAAGTGATATCATCATACTCTTTCCGTTCTTTTTTTATTGCAAAATTAGATATTTTACGAACATAGAACAAAATTCATTTTGTGTATTCAACATGTGCTGGTATCCTAGTATCAGACATGCCACACTTGCTTAATAGTGATAATTAAGCACTAACACTAAAAATTATCGACAAGATTAGTCCCGAGATCTGAATTATAAAGAAGATTAGTCCTGCAAAATCAAATAAAATCTTCACCTCAACACAGAAGAAAAGCAAGTCTCGTGAAGGGGGAATTCAGACACCTTTCACAGATTAAATGTTCACAGCTAGATTTCAGACAATGTTACACCGATACATTTACATTAACCGAAAGCGAAAAAACAGCCGGAAAAAGAAGAAAATAAGAGGGGATGGGGAGTTTAACTAGAAGAACCAGAACCCTATCATACTATGATAGCATACCTCTTGCTATACAAACATCTACTAGGTATACTTTACTACTTACTAGCATAATCTCCTGCTGCTTTATTCTAATATAACCTATTTGATGCCAAAAGATCCATAATTTTAGAAACCTTGAAGCACGATTTTCAAACCTTGCTAATGAATTGAGCAGGCGAGTTTCCACCATTCAGAAAAACGAATCCAGGTATTGGTACGCATGTTTTCTATTGTACTGTAATAAGCTTGCATAAGTCCTGTCCCATATTCCTATATATAAACATTCGTCATCAGGGCTCAAAGATACTCCGGAAATCTCCCCGAAGAAATCGATCTCCTGTCGCTTCTCATAGTTTGCTTTCGTGCTGTACACATGGACAAAATCGGCTGGTTCAGCAGCCACCATAAATTTACCGTCTGATGAAAATCGGATGGATCGGGTAGCGCCCAAGTTTCCTTTTAAGACGGCAACTGATTCCGAAAGCTTCCTCACATCCCAAACTCGGCATGTCTTATCTTGATTACCTGTGGCAAAAACTTGTCCGTCTGGGTGCCAAGCGGTAGCAAAGGAAAAATCGCGATGGCCTTCCACTGTCGAAACAACCTGCCCATGCAATAAACACATCATCATGATAAATTCTCATTTATAAAGGCCCGTTTTCTACATTCACTCTTTTAAGTATTCCCTGGTTTAGGTTTTATTTTGACTTATAAGAACAAATTAACATACATTGGCAGTTGGCCTAGCATGTTGAAAATTATAGAGTACAAATCAACAGCAAGTCCAACATATGTATATACTGAGATTCTTCTTAAAAACAAAACACGTGCACAAATTTGGTATATTCCCTCCAATACTCGTTATCTTTCCACTTCACTAACCTAGTAACCAATTAGTTATTGCTCAGTATACTTCATTTCATACTATCAATAACTTGTAATAACCAATGCACCATTGCTAATCAATCTAATCATAAATACCAACATTACTAGTCAATTTTTATTACATCAAGAGTTGTTAAAATCACGAGGATTAAAGAATCATCCAAAGACTTGGATCATGCATAAAATTTGGATCAAATAAAGAATCAATGGTAGGATTGTTAGGATAGCATGAGAATCAATAGGATCAAGAGTGTATTCTGATTCTAATGATCCTACAACATAAATAAAATGGACGTCTTTTACCAGCCTTGGGCTAGCCCATATAATACTGTAAATAAAAGAAACCATCACTCGGTTATTATTAGAATAAACATGAGAAGAAAAATTAAACCCAACAAATAGTTCTTTGACTTTCTCACTCTCCTAATTTGACAATTTCATGCTACTCCAACCTTGATGCGAAAACATCCAAGATTTCCTTTCTTGATTCATTCTTGGAGCCTTCTTAAAAGTTCTTAATGGTTCTTGGAAATTTCTTTAAGTTAAAGTCTAGATTTTGCTTACAATATTACCTTTCACTTAAAAGGAATTTTTGGTTTCAAGCATTAGGAATTATTTTTACATTTTTCAAAATTTATTTTACAAAATCTAACGTTTAAGAATTCTACTAGGAATTGGTCTAAGTTGGCTCAACGTTTGTTTATCTTTTTAATTTTTTAAAATTTATTTTAGAAAATTCTAAAGTACTTAGGACTCTTAAAGCATATTTGTAGCCTATTTAAAGGCATGGACGTTCATTAATAAAGTCAAGGTTTTGCTGTAGATTAAATTTAGCTTATATGATTGTTTAAAGTTTTGAACCTACATAATAGATTTCCTATTGTTTTAATCAAGTGAAACCTAAATCAAAAGGGGGGTGCCCATACAATCAAAGGCAAGTAAAACCGAACTTAAAGTTGGGTTAATTAGTTTAGTGAGTGAAGCTAAACAAAATTAGACCCTACAAAATTGTGAACTAAGGTGAGTGAAGCCGCAATTCTGATTTAGAACCCTTAAGTGTTGACAAATGAGTGAAGCTTGTTAAGATTTAAGATCAAATGCAAATGTCTTGCTCCCTTCTTTGCAAAGCTTTTTTTTATTTTTTGTATTTGTAAACAAGATCAAAGGCCCCAACATACACCAACCTTTTTTTATTTTTTATATTTGTAAACAAAAGTTTTTTTCATGAAATTAACATGATAGTATGTAGTGTGCATTAATTCATAAAGCTGATTGGTGAAATTCATATGGTGATGAATGTCTAATTGTCTATAGCTAAAAAAAGTTTGCAACCTAGACTTGCAGTTCTTCTGGTTGTGAAATCGAAGTGCATTTGAGATGGTAAATATGATGTCTATTATTTTCTACTTTATATAATATATTCATGGGGTGACTTGGTATCTTCTCATTACTTTAGTTAAAATTTTAATAGGTTCATACAAAGAAAGGCAGAGAGAGGAAATCAATTACATCAAGAAAAATAAACGATTTCGTATTCATGATTTTAATTTGATATTAAAATATAAACATGAAAACAAGTAAACATCCCTAAAACACAACCACCAATTGATTTGGAAGAGTTGCCAGTGATGATGGGTGCATAGCAGAAGTAAAAGAACATGTTCTATTAAATGAAACATGGTTAATTGATCTTAATTGAGCAACAAGGAGATTTGCTAGAACTACAAATTTTAAAAGTAAGTGATATTAATATTGAAGATCAAACTTTGAGCATTGCAACTTTTATGGGTCCAAGTGAATTTGATGCAGAAAATTTTGGTGATGGCAAAAACTGAAAACTTTTAAAATGAGCCAACTACTACAACAACTGATGTTGGAAGTGATGATGTTGAGTATGGAAATGGCCAAATGGGAATTTTAGATTGGATAATAGATAAATATATTGTAAAAAGGATATAAATAAAAAAATAAAAAAAAACTAAGAGCTAAGTGTTCTTTGTAGTTTGTGACTTATTCTATAACTTGTACACTTAATTTTTCAAAAAAAAAATTTAAATGCGAATTTAAAAAAAAATGTCAACGAATCCACAATATATATCTATTTGTGATAAAAAATAAATAAATGAATAATTAAAAAAAAACAAAAACAAAAAAAAAAAACAAGTATTAAGTCTTATTTAATTGAATTAGGTAGGATAGTACAATTTTACAATCCGATCCTACAATTTGATCTTGGAAGCCCTTCCGTAGTGAGTAATTTTAACAGAAAGTAGCCGTTAAATCGGAGGAATATTAAGAAAAAGAATAGATAAACCCAGCACGGGAAGAACGAAGCATCACATTTTTCTTTATATATCTCAACTCAGTTGCTCATATCTACTGTTTTTTCAACTAGAGTGTTATGTCTTTGGACCCTTCAATGTAGCTACATTTGAACACTAATACCTAGGCCAACAACATGCAACTGCCAATACCTACACATGCTTATGCTTATAGGATAAAGGGCACTGTTTAAACCTTTAATGGCTAGGCAACTAGGCAAAGATACGGCCCCTTAATTCTATCTAAGAGAATAGTCTGTCATACCTTTCCGCTTTGCGAATCAACTAGCAACCCGTCGACATGATCACCCACGACAGCAATAAGTTTCCGGTCAGGGCTAATTGATGTGTGCTGCATCAGTAAAAAAAAAATTACAGGTCAGAAACACTAGTAGCCAAATAACTGCAAAATACAACTCTAAATTAACCTCCATGCCAACCTTCAAAAAAAAAGGAGAGAATAAAGAAAGAAACAGAACTTAACATTGTTATATTTATGCTATGAGTATAATTTGAGGTGAGTGACAGAAAGAAAGAAAGATAAGCTAAAAGTATGAAAACACTCACATTTACGGGCCAAGGAAAACGGAAGTGGCTCAAGTGCTGAAAACTCTCCATATCATACAGTCGTATTCCACAATCGTTATTTGAAGCCATAAAATGATAACAGCCACTGCAAAAAAAATTCCAAACAGAAAAAGTCCTCTTTCAATAAAGATTATAAAAAAATAGCCACAGCACTCATTTATCATGATTTCATTACCTCAAACTGTTGTATATCTCAACTGCGTTGGTGATAGCATTGTCATCGTATGTTGTCCGGGCACAAAAACTTATTCCTTTTTTATCAAGACGCTGCAAATATAATCAAGTCAAAACAACATTGATTCCATTATATAATCAATAAAGATTCTGGAACACACCAAAAGAAAAAAGGAAAGAATAACAAATGTATAAATCCAATGCCCTGAAAGAGCATAAGGATACATTAGAGTGAAATAAACACAAACAATGCAAATAGAGTGCCCCTATAACAAGAGCAACCAATTCAAATACCCCAAATAGCTGATCGCAAAATCTGAGTCCCATGGTATAAAAACTCGGCCGTTACGTCACAAATCGCCCAAGACGTAACGGATTTTGAAGCTGCCATTCCGATATTTACGTACAGCACGCTGCTTTACAATACTCTGCGATTTCGGTTGATTAGGCAGTTTTAAAGTGAAAATTGACCGTATCAAACGTTACCAGCGAATATCCGAAGAAAAAACAGAATTTTAAGCTCTCTTGACATTTTTTCCGGCGAGGGATTTGAATTCTCCATAAAAGTCGAGTTCTTTTTAAATAAAATGTGATACAGCTGGTTATCAAACATCACTTTTTATCCGCTTTTCAAATTGACCTGACCCCACTGCTTCTCTTTCCTTCTGCTTTTTTCTTATTTCACATCCCACGTGACCCCCCATCCCTTCTCTTCCCTTTTTTCAATTTACCAGGGCCCCACACTCAAAAAAAGGATTTTAATTTTAAAATATAAAGAGGGGTATAAGAATACATAGTAGTAAAAAGGGAAATACGGTGGTATACTCGGTGTAAAAAATATAAGATTTTCAAAATTTAAGAGAAAAATCATTGTAAAATACAGAGTTTAAAACTTAAATATAATTTTTAATTCTTACGCAACGATCCGCGATCAAACGCATCAATTCCGTTACCGAATCACCAACCGAGATCGCGACTGAAACCACATTTTCATACTATGAATCTGACTACAAGGCTATGTCACTCAGAGTCTTAGACTCGCTTACTTGTGTCAGTGTCTCAGACTCAGACACGAATGTCCAAGCGTCACAAATCCAATCACCAGCTTTTTTTTAAAAAAAAAATCTTCATGTTTATGGTCCAAAATGAAGTGTGTTCATAACAATGTCAGGGTGTCAAGTAACATAGCTACTAGGCTAATTCTTTAAAAAAATAAAAAAATCAACTCTTTTTTTTATTGAATAAGAAGATGATGTTGATATTCTAAAAAAGGAACTTAACTCACGCTTATAATTTGACTTTCTACTTAGAAGTGCTAAATTGTCAGCATATATGCTTTCAATTTGACCTTTTACGTGTGGTTTCTTGTTCCCTCTAGGTTTCTCCTTGGGAGGGTGTTTTCCTAGTTTTTGCAAGGGTTTTCCCAGTCTTTTGGGTTTTCTTTCAATCTACTCCCTTCTCCCTTTTTTTCTCCTTCATCCTTCTCTTCCCCTTATCTCCCTTGTGAATATTGGTAGGGGCTACCACTGAATCCTTAATCAGTGGTAAGCCCCAAAATCCCCTTTTAATTGCTTATAATAATAGATCTCATCCTTACGATGGTCTTGATCAGTGTAGATGATTTCTCTTTTGCCATCGAAAGTTGTAATTTTTTGGTGGTGATTCGTGCGGCGTTGAATCAGTAGTCAGATCAACAACTACAATTAATTGAATCGGTTTATGTTCAGTTCAAAAACTCCCAAAGATCGCAAAGCCCCCTCGTAGAAGAAAGCTGCAGAGGACAGCGATTCAAGAGACGAGGGTATTCATCAATGTCAATTCTCACTCGTGCTCGTAGTTCTACAGAATTAGAATTGTTATTTGATTCAATTTTCATTGTATTAATCGTTTCTAATCTCTTTTGTAGATGTCGTATGGCTTCTTATTAATGAATTGATCTTCCCTTCAAAAAAAAAAAAACTAAGCTATGAAGTCCTTTTTAAACATAGGTTCATGATGTTAGAAAACTGTCCACACCAATAACATGTACAGTCATATAGAGATAACTCTGATAAGTGACAATTCAGTTTATGAAAAGCAAAAGAAATCAAGTATCGCAGTAAAAAAATAAAAGATGCAAATATACCTTGCACACTAATTCTCCTTGGAATCCCCCAGCAACCATGAGTTTGTCTTTGACTGCTAGTGTACTAATCTGAGTTTGGGTAAAACCTTCCACCAAGCTCCCTTTGTGTTTCTGCAACATCAATCAACAAAGAAAGCATTAAGAATTACAGATCAGCCAAGGACTCGTGGAAGAAGCTTTAAAGGCTGGGGGTATAGAAAAAAGGATAGAGGGCAAAAGTACAATCTCACAGTATGATACTATGGACATGAAAATATTAACATTATTATGCAGTAATATTCCCCCATACAGTTTTATTGTATAAAAAAGAATAAAAAAAAAAAAAACATAAATAATAAAAACACACATTTCAAGACAGGAGAGAAAATACCTCATTAGGGGACACATGTCCAGCAAAATTAACAACCTCTGATAAGCTTCGAGTCAATGATGACCAATGCATCACTTGGTAGTTGGACATGAGATACACATCATGTTTTGAAGTAGCCCAAACAAGATTTCTTAACTGCAAATAGATGAACACAACAATGTCAAACAGTGATACAGCTCCAACAACATGCAGATTATGATAACAAAAAAATGAGATCAAAAGACTCAACAGCATTCACAAAACCTAGTACTAGAACAACATCTGAAACTGATAGCAATTGACAAGGATCTAAATTAATCTTTATGTGGGTGAACGATTATAATTATCAACACAAAGCCTCGCTAAATTGAGTAATGCACTAACTCTGAAAATCATACACAATATTATTTCTAAGGGTGCATTATCTACCTGATTTACACTTATCAAAGCTTATTAAGACTTATTTAGAAAGTTGAATTTAAGTAGCACTTACTTTTTCCTAGACTTAACATAAAAAAAGCACAAATTTTTCTTAAAAACTGAAAACAAGTTGACCAAGACACATGGTCTTAAAGGACGCATAATGCAAATACTCAAATTTGACAAGAAAATAACTCGATTTAGCATTCACAATGGTCATAGACAGTAACATCTAACAATAAAACACAATGGAAGTCCCCCGACTCCTAGCATGTATCAATATCTCATCACATTCTACACTTTAGTTTCCCTACATTTGAGAAGTCAACCACCTATTAGGCATAAATATTGCTATTTTTTATTGCCAATTGATTTCGGAATCGATCAGAACGGGCTAGGAAGTGATCTCATAGGCACAGACAGACCATTTTAAATTCAAATATACAATATATTACACGGGTTGAAAATCTAGTTGGCTTATTTAGATTTATAGCTTTCAGTCTTGCACCTAAACACTTTAATCGTCTGCCTAGTCCCACTACGGACAATTGATTACCTTTAAATTTACTCATTATTTATGAGAATTCAAACGTAGAGGCAGAATCTTGAGATTTCACACATTGAAGATGAGTATAACAACTTTATAAATCTAGGAGTCACTTCTTCAACAGTCATACAATTTTACTTCACAGCCTAACATAAGCTTAGAAGTGGCCTACATCTCACTATCTCAGTGTATTCCCTTGGGCACAAGCTATGAGCCTAGGCAAACTTCCAATCCAAAATTAAACAGCATGAAGAGGCAGAGAGAGAGAGAGAGACTATGACACGAATGAGAAAAAATTGCACAGGTACTAAGATCCTAAACCTTATCAGAGAAAACAAATGGGAAGTCTATCAAATAACTACAGCATGAATGCTTTAAAATTCCAGGCAACAGTGCTTATCAAGGCCACTATCATAATATCCGACGAGGGAAAAAGGCCTCTGCCAAGTGAAAAGCTTAAATCCTACTATTTTGCAACATATAACACAGACAGAAAGAACACATTTGCAACAACAATATATGGTAATGTAAAACTAAACTGAATTATCTGTTTTTCTCACAGAATCAATACAGAAATCCAGAAAGCTACAAACCTGAAAATGTAGAATTGTAGGCTTAACCAATCTTGAATTGTAGAAGAACTCATAGAAACTTCCGCCTTTCTCCTTTGACTTCCATTCCTAATCACACCAAGTAAGTCAACACACAAAATTCCGAACAAATATTTATTCATTACACACTTCAAGGCAAGTAACCAACCTTGTCTATGGAGTCCCCAGAAGATGGGACATTCTCATAATTCTTGTACTGTTCTAGCCTAGTTAACCTGTATTTCTCTCTTGTTATGTTCAATCTATCCCATGGAATACCCTGAATGTCTTTCCCTTGTCTAGCACTGGCAGCCGAGGTATCTGTCACCTTCGTAAGCTGCTAAATCATATCAAGCAGGTAAGTTTCAGTACCATGAAGAACAATACTTGAAATCGAGAAAGAACTGCATTAAAAGCTAATACTATAATCAAGCTTCTACACTGCTTATTGAATCACATGAATAGAGATACTACATACCGCCTCATACTCATCCATTCCTAAATTGCCATCATCTCTAGCATAAAACTCCCCATCCACTTCGTCAATGAATTCAGGAACATCCTGCTCATCAGCCATGTAGTCGAACTCGTCGACTTGATGTTCAGACATGATTCACCTACACATGAATGTCTTGGCATTAGCATAAAAAGCTTGAAATTTAGAATTCATGCATAATTTCCTACCTAAACCCTATGCTTAAAGCGGAATCAACTGCTCTATCACTGAAATATAATATATACAAAATTCGCAATAACTCATCAAATAATTAAATCAAAAGTATCAAAAATCAATTAGCAGGCAATCACTAAACCCCTAATCTTTATACTGTAGAAAAATCAATTGCCAACAAAATAAATCAATACTAGATCTTCTATGGATCTTCACCCACCAAAAAAAATTGAAAATTTAAATCTAAAACAGAAGCAAAATTCAATAATTCTCAATTAAATCCAAATCTAAACAACACCCAATTCAAAACAATCATAACCCATCTATCAATACTTGAAGCCGTACAAAAAAAACCCAAAACCTAGTAAAATTGAAATCCCAAATCCCTAAATCATACCCTAAAATTGCAACCAAAGAACAACCCAGAAAAGAAATTAGATAATAAACCCACAAAACATCAAATCAAATATTATTAATTTATTATAAACATAACATAATTAAAAAAAACAAAAAACAATAAAATAAACCAAGTATGAATAATTTAGAAGATGTAGGAAAACGACATCACCTTTTAATTAATTAAATTTTAAGACAGAAGAGCAATCTGGAAAACTCTCGTTCTCCTTCAACCTGAATATCTTTCCCAAATATCAGATACTATAACTTATTAAAGGGGAATTTTTTTTTTTTTTTTTTTTTAGAAAATTAATAAATTAATTGAATTTCTACAAAAAAAAAAAAAAACCGACTTTATTGGGTAGTGGGGAAAAGAAAAACTAAATGGGCCTTAAAATTTGGGGAAAAAAATTGAACGCAAAGACTCGGATGAGTCAACTCAACTCGAAAAGTAATGTGTCCCCAGAAATAGATAAATGGGGTTGTAGCATTAAATTGATTTGATAAGTGAATATCAAGGTTAATTAGATTTGAGAAATTAAATTTGGATTTGGCAAAGCAGATTTTGTGCAGAGAGGATGAGTTGTGAGGGAGGAGAGAGAAACATAGAAAAAGACAGATTGTGATGCGACGGTAGATCCCGATTTTTATAAAAACACTATTATACCAAGTGTAAATAAATTACTCTATTTGTCTCATAAAGATTGTTTCATCGTATTGAAAATTTATACTAGTAAAATTTTGATTTTTTCCATTTGTTAATGGGAATAATATAGTCACATGTGATCTTACTAATATTATTATTATGATTAAGGATCTGTTCACTTAATTTCAGTTCAGTTTAGTTCAGTATAGCTCCAATTAGTTTAGCTTTTAATTTCCCTCTCACATTAAATATTCATTTCAGTTCAGTTCAACTCCAATCAATTCAGTTCATCTTAGTTCAGTAAATGTGAACATGCCCTAAGGGTTTAATTTGCTCACATTTATTGAACTGAACTGAATATTTTATGAGAGAGGGAAATTAAAAGCTGAACTGAACTGATTGGAGCTTAAATGAAACTAAACTAAACTAGAGTGAACATGCCCTAAAATATTGCTCTTACTATTTTTTTAGGAAAATGCGAGTAACTATTTAAAGAGTAGTGTTTAGGATCTCTACCTAATAAAAAGCTTAACAAAATATTACGAGTATGAAAAGAGGCAGAACAATAAAAGACGAACAAAGTGTTAATAATTTTACGTGGCCTAAAAAAAAATGTTAATAATTTTACATAATATAGATTAGTTGTAGGGCCTGTTCTCACTGACTAAACTCGGCTGAACTGAACTGAGTTGAGCTGAACTAAACTGAATTGAACTGAACTGAAATGAATATTTTATAAGAGAAGGAAATTAGGAGCTGAATTGAACTGAACTGAATTGAACTGAATTGAAATGAATATTTTATAAAAGAAGCTAAGGAAATTAGGAGCTGAACTGAACTGAGCTGAGCTGAACTGAACTGAACTTAGCTGAACTGAATTGAACTGAAAATAAACGTATGAGAGTCATAACTTATAATCTCATACGGAAAATTGCTTTTTATCGACTTTCACAATTTATTATTATTATTATTATTACCTCATTTTCAAATTATTTACAACGATTTGACGTAAAATTATTTTAAAAATATTTAATCATTACACATAATTTAAAATAGAGGTACTCCTAGTAGTTTTAATTATCCTTACAATGTTGTGAGTTTTACCCTATTCATTTTTTGTTTTAAGATTCATACTCTAATTTAACTTTGGACTAATTCTTCAAAAAATAAAAAAAAAATGGAGTACTATCGATGATTTATATAAAAGAAAAATTATTAGAGGAATTATATATATGAAATAGAGAGCTATATATATATATATAAAAGCATGAAATATACTCTTGAAATTTGTATAAAATTAGGAATTCAGGATAAAAATACACGTAAATTAATGTAATTAGTGCTTATATTTTTATGACTTCCTAACTTTATACATTCTTTAGTGTATATTTAATATTTATATGAAGCCTAAAGCCCTAAGGGCATGTATAGCATTTTCCTTAAAAAAAAAATAGTTGCCTATTATCACAAGCGATTTAAAATTTAAAAAGAGATATTAAATTGTAAATGTGTCGACTATGTCGAGTGCAATCTAATTTTAGAATGTACAATATACTTTCTAATTTTTTTTTTTTTCAGCATATAGATATCAGTAGCAGCAATGCCACAATTAAGGGGAAAAAAAGAAAAAAAAAAACAAAGATGCGTTTACAGAATTTGGGTAGTATTCTATTTGTCACAAAAGAAAACAAACATAATGACATGTAGTCGGCAAACAATCCCTTTTATTTCAAAATAAATATTCATCCCCACTAGAAAATTTGATGCTTCGAAACTTATGAAATTAAAATATTCCTCAATCTTATCCGATATTTTTGACACATTGAGTACGACTTTTTTTTTTTTTTTTTTGGTAAGATGAAGAATCTTATCTAATTTGATTAGAAAACAAAAGGAGAGAGGTAAAGAAATTTTCACTGCTAAAATGCCGTTGTTGAACAATGATCCCATAGTTTATTTTATAGTCTATAAGATGCTATCTTTACCACTAAACCAAGTACTATTAATATAACATGAAATGATTGAATGAAATGTGCATGAAAACAACACAAATAGATTATGAGGTAGCTAACCAATGAATCATGGATTCTTAGGTACCTGTGATACGTACGTATACAAGTATACAACACTATGTTATGAATATTGAATACTTTACTATAACAGTCGGTTTGGTTATATTTGTTAATATTGTATATTTGACAAGTTTATCTTTGTGTATATATGTGTAATTAATTTCAATACGAAAGACTAACCCGTTTTCTCCCATCTTTCTCTACTTTAACATTTGTGTAATTAATATCAATACGAAAGACTAACCCGTTTTCTCCCATCTTTCTCTACTTTAACATTTACCATAATTGTTTTATTAACTTTTTATAAATGAGAATTATTCCTACTTTGAGATAATACTCGTATTAAATAATTTATGATACTTCGTATGTCGATGTATGAGCTATGTATGTAATTTTGATTGAAGATGATAGGGAGTACTCATAAATTAAATCACATAGCACAACCCGATTCTACTATTTTAAATTTGTAACAACTAACCTATCTTGAAATAGCAATGTTTGTTTCTATTTTCTAACTTTATTATGATATGTCAAAGTCTTTTATTCAATATCTTGTTTTTCAATATCTTTCTCGCATTTTACTCATGTTAATAATGGTGGACTATCTCTCTTAGCAATAATAATTAATACTCTTTAATTTCATGCCAGGGTTTGTTCAAGTACATTTATTGAAAATAAATTAACTATGAAGTACAACATATATGACCTACGAAGTATGGAGTATATAATTTGGCAATACAATAACAAGAATACACCTTGTCAATGCACAACCTAAACAATTGGTTCATAACATTTAAATGTATTGATTTTATTATTGGTTTATTGAGAGCCATTAAGGGCAAAATGTAATTGACCCTATATATTTAAACAACTTAAATTAAAAAAATATTACAGTACTAATAAATAATGTATAGTAGTATAGACTATATAAGTATTGCACAAGTACGTGTCCAATTAACATGGTATGCGTATGTTGTCCGTTATTAAATGGTAAGAAAACTTATAAATCCATCGCGTACTACTGAGATTGGTCGGGTGACCTCTTTATACCTATTATTGTAGTAACGATACATAAATTCTGAAAGACTCGAACTTATGATCAAAGCTTACTTATATCATTATCTATTATGCTCTCACCACTATAACATACTTGTATTATATCATCGAAATAGAAAGTAAAAAAAATTAAAACAAAACTAGCCAATTCAAGTGTTTTCCTGTAATTATCACAGCCTCTAAAAACAAACATTGAATAATTAAAAATAGAGTGTGCACCTCATGCTTTGTCAATGACAATAACGTAAAGGGGTGCGCATGCATAGAATCACAAAAGGATTCTAAAATTCATTAATCAAATACGTAAACAACTCTAGTACTGTAATAATCTAATATAGTTTGGTGTTGTTTTTACACTTTCGTCTCAACTAGGGTTTTCATAATCATACGATCCATATTTTTATAATTCCTTTTGTTGTCTACGTAAGAGTAGTATATATTATATTATTATTTATATATACATGATATTCTTCTTTTTCTTTCTAACAAAGAGTAATAATTGTACTTTTATTTTAATTTAATCCGATTTGTTTTTTAAAGGTAGTATGATTTTATACACACAAAAATTATACCTACATAAATTTGATGTTTTTAGAGTGGACTTTAAAGCAAATATGTTAATCTCAAGTTACAATATTATTTATAGGATAGTTAACCTACAAAGTTCCAATAAATGTGACAATTTTTTAGGATCGAGAAAGCATTATATAGTTTATATGTTTGGTATATTATTCCGTCTTTCTAGAGCAATTTCCATATTAAAAGCTCGAAAATAACTAATTTCTTAATTTGCTACATTTTACAAAAATCCGTACATACCATCCACGTCAACCAAGAAAACTGAGCCCCTTGCAAATCACTAATTCAATTAGCGGTGATTAAATTAATACACATACATCAAAATTTAGTTAAGCATTCATACGATCGCTTACTAAAATCGCTATTTTAATCAAGAGTAAAACCACTGATTTAATATCTAAAAATAATAATAATTTTTGTGTGTACAAGTAAAATAAATAGTTGCGCTAATTTCAACTGCTGATGTGGACATCATGTCTGAAATATTGATAAAAAAAACAAAGAAGAAGGCATAGTTATGGAAATTAGTCCTTTTCGAGCATTTTTAATGGAAATTGCTCATCTATCGAGGATTCATACCATGCATCAAAGGTTCTCATCTTTTAGATACTCGAATATTTGGATGTGATAGGTGAGAATTATTTTTATTTTAATGTTCAATGATAAAAATCAATTTCTCTTATATAAAGACTTTCTCAATTCAAATCCAAGTCACCTTGCAAATATTTGAAACAACCATAATTTCATAGTCCCATACACATATCATTACCATTTTCATTGTACAACTCGATATAAATTTACGTACACAACCTCTCAAAATCCCAACCATGCATGCATGTGCTCATGCGGGAGTGTGCAATCTTACATTGAACATAGCCTTCAAAAGCAAGGTGAATGATATACCTTTAGCTAGTCTCTAAAGGCTGGTGGATCCAGAATTTATTTATAAATCGGGCCGAAGTTATAAAGAATTTCAATTAATAAAGCCATAAAGAAATATGAGTAATTAAACCCTTGACCGAACCCACATCTATACATCAAGTAACTAACCAACTAAACGAACTACAAAACTTATATATTTTACACAAGATTTTTTTATTTATATGTATCAAGATCTGGGCATAGGGGGGGCCAAGACCCGGGTAGGCCACCCCCTAACTCCGCCTATGTTTGCTTTTATTACAACTGAAGAATGAAAATTACTCATAAAAGGCAAATGCTAACGAAAGTCCCGATGGCGTTGGATAAGCTAGTTAAAAGTATAAAGATTAAATTAAAATTAACATTAATTACACCGATCAACGCGTGATTTTGTCATGCTTTCTCAAATTAATACCACCTTATATAAGATTTTAAATGCGTTAGCAGGATCCAAAATAAAATACTAAGTAATAGTAGTAATGATAATTATAAATATTTAGCTAGTCATAATTAACTGTCTAAAAAAATTGTGAAAGTGAAAATTAATTTATTTATTTTGACATACAAAAAGTGAAAAATAAGTGCAAGGTAGGAGTAATCCAATTGAATCATAACGTCCTTTTCTTTGTCTCATCAATATCTATGGGAAAATAATAATATCCTGTTCCATGATGTGGGTGTAGTGCCTTATGTTAGCCTCACGTTGAAGATAATTAAATTGTTAAGCAATCAAATTTTTTTTTTTTTTTTTTTTTTGGTGTTCCATCCGATTGTTGTTGCGGGGGATCAAATACGGGTCCTCCCTACCAAGTGTAGTCCCAATCACCACTACACCAACAACCAATTGGTTGTTAAGCAATCAATTTCATTGAGTGAAATCTCAACAAATTTTTCGAACTTAACTCAAGCTTATTAATTGGTTTAAGTTAAATATCCAACTTTATGTCATATTGGGAAGAATTAAGCATCATATCCCCCATTTTTACTAAATGAGAACTAGCAATTAGTTGGTCCAAACATTATTACAAAACACTAATCATGTCTCCTTTATATTAGCTGAAATCATCACGATTGTGAGCCTTAATTAGCACCAAAGTATCTAATTTGTATACGCTATATATTTTTCCGTAAATTTCCCCCAAAATAAAATTAAAAAAAAAAATTGGTAATGAACTAAAAAGCTACCTTTATTAGTACCACGTTCTCACTTTTTGAAAGATAAATCAATAAGAATAATCACAAATTTTGACCGTAAAACAAAAATATAATCTCAGGTTTAACAAATTAAACTCCCATAATAATATCAAATTTGCTTGGTTAATTAACCACATTGATATAAAAGCTAAGTGATGATAGAATTGTATAGATCCTATTACGAGACCAAAATTAAAATTATTACTTGTTTTTAATAAGATCTAACTTCTTGATCCTAGAGGTAAGTTTAAATGTTTCACTATGAATTTATGACTGTGTTATATAAGTAAATTTGAGCTACTTGAATTTAACTTTTTGGACAAAATGGTATGAGTATATATATTATAGTTTGACATATACTTAAATTATATTTACTAATCTAAACTTAAATTATCTAATTTATTGTGTGTATGTGAATTGAACTAATTAAAGCTTATAATTTGAGTCTTTTGAAGCTAATTGTTCCTATCTAAATAATTTATCTCTTTCTTAAAAATGATTTCTCTCGAAAAACAACTTTGTCTATCATTTTCAAATAATTTGAAGCTAGGTAGCATGCATCATTTTCTAACCCCACTAAAAGTGGAATTTATGGAGTATTTTTGTCCTATTGTAAAATATACAAGTATATGACTTGAGACAAATTACATACAACCCAAAGTGGACAAGTTTCCAATTGTTGGTCACTTTGAGCAAATTTACTTACGTAGACAAATCTGCTAATTTCAACAATAAACTTAATAACAAAAAATGTTTCTTAATGAAATAAATCAACTCATTAAATTTGGGGAAGTGACAAATAATTGTAAAACCTAACAAACTTTTATTGTAAAAATCAAGCTGGTCCTTATTTATTTATTTATTTATTTTACATAAGATTAAGGCTCATAGAATTAGTCTCATTTTGACATTAGAGTGTAATTCTCTCTAGTAATTATTTAATTCAACTTCTTAATTTTTTTTAAATAGACGGTCTCTAATAAAATTAGTTATTATGATTTATGTCATATACTAATCACATAAAAAATTAAAATATACAAATTAAAGATAGAAAGATACATAACCACATGGTCCACATGCATACGTAAATACACCTTCATACTTCTATAGTTTGCAATGTCAATAGATTAGATGCATGCTCAATATCTAGAGAGCAAAACTTGCATAATTGTGCAAAATTAAAGATACTAAAAAACTTGCATGCCTTGAGAAGAGATATCAAATCTTTTGTGGAGATTGGCAATGCAAAGTTGGGGTGTTGGAAAATAGGGAACAAGTGCTCAACCTTCAAGACAAGGTGTTAGCAAAATGTGGAGTATAAAGAGCTTCTAGAAAATCCACATTTTTTTTGTGCTTAGTAATATTCCTCATTATTATGGGTTTAGACCAAAAAATGTATGCCATGTGAATGTGGTAAAAGGGCAATATTCCTACTTGAGTGGTGCTAAGTCTTGTTGCTCATTTGTCAATGCAACTCACCAATACATCTTTCTTTTCTTTTGGGCTATCATAACTGTATTTGTCAGAGAAGCAAACTAGTAGCATAAGTACTTGATTAGCTACTTGAGGGATTATTATATCACAAATACTCTAGAAGATTTCATGTACACGCTACATTAGCGATAGACCTAGTTATTGGATACTTGGGTCATATCATGGTATGAGTTGGATACTTGGGTCATATCATGGTCGTCTTGGGTCAAAACTAGCTAGGCCAAAGTGAATTGAGGGTCAATAGCGAGTTGATAGAGTGCGGACCATTAAGCAAGTTAGAAATAAAGTAAACTAAAATAGTAGTTAAAACTAAGATATAACACATTGGTTGCCCATAACCATTGTGGTTATCACTTATTTTATTAATTTTTATATCTTTCACCTCACCTATAACCACTCTTATACCTATTTAATAACCAATGTATCTCAATAGTTAACCCACAAATTTTTGGTTATACATTTTCTCTCTCTTACTTTTACCCAACCATACCACACAATCTCCCTCTTTTACTCAATGACCAAGCAAGTTGACACTACTATTTCACTCAATAACCAAGCTTCATAACCTTATTTCCACAACCAGGCTATTGCCTTTTTTTTTTTCCCCAAAAATTTCTCTCTTCATTTTTTAATTATTTTCCCAGATTCTATCTCCTAATAACCATCCCCATGGTTAACGGCTTATTGGCCCTTTTAACGACCTTGTCCCATGAAAGCTTTCTACTCTCTTAGCTCGACCCTAACCATTTAAACAATGGGCTAAATTCCTTCATATTTTTGTAGTCAAAGACAAGTACTCTAGTAGTATTGATGTGGTACAAGTGTTTGTGTGAAAATATCTTGGAATCACGGATGGCAAGGGCATAATAGCTAGCAAACATATAGCCCATTTGAAACGGAACTTAACACAAGAGAACTCCTCGGATCTTGAAATGCTCCTTGTTGCAAAATAGTGCAAATCGTGCAATTGTTGGCTTGTTGCGACAATATATCATCAAAAGCAACTTCAAAGATAATGACTTGCAATTAAGGTACCTTGAGACAAGTAGACGACTAAACATAGACAGACCTATCTTTGATGCATCATGGTTATAGTGCCACAAACTCCAGCCTTAAGGAATCATAGATACTTTATTTACATACTTTGACTTATAATTTACCTGATGTAGTGTGCACTTGAGCAATGAAGCAACCAACAAGGGACTTGCAAACTGCAAGCACTGTTAGTGATGCCCTTAAGAGGCCATAATTAGCATTTACACTCGCTAGCAAGCATGCAAGACTGAACTGAAATGCAAAAAAAAAATTCAAAGTAAAATGGTTAAACAACACTACATCATCCCTAACAAAAAAAGTAGACATGGGATGATAAAAAGGAAAGTGCCTAAAGAGATCGCATACAAGAAACATGTGTTTACCTTAGGCTGATAGAAAAATGTAATAACTAGAGAAACACAAGAAGAATGAGCAATGTAATAACTAGAGAAACACAAGAAGAATGAGCCACCTCAGTAAAATCCAAACTCGAATATTGGGTTGCAAGCATATAAGTCACTTTTGCCATTTTTGGTGACTCAAAATGTTAGTCACATTTGCTTTTTTCAAGTACCATTAATAATATTTTTTTACCAAAATTCTCTAACATTTGCAAAAATATTTGTGCAAATTTAACTTTCCTATGTAAATTTTACTTTCCCATGTACTATAATTACTTTCTCTCTCTATTTTCTTACTTTCTTACATACTCAATGTAAATTAACTTTTTCAATGTACTTTCTTTATTTCTCCTTAATTCCCGTGATTTTTTTTAGCAAAAATGACTATCAATCGGGGACGGAGTGAGTAACAATTAAGCAACTTAAAAGACATAATTCTTACAATACGAAATCGAAAATTTGTATTTTAAGCATTGGAGACCGGACCGATTTAGCTTGGACCGCACAAAAAAATCTAATCTAAAACCTAAACCATCTTGTATTGGACTTATCCTTATCATTTTGTTAAGGGCTTAGGCATACAATAACCAAAAAAAAAATTCTGGTCAAAGGACAGATTTTAAAGAGTTTTCGACCGAACCAAACATAATACTAGAAAAATTAATTGTTTAGCTCGATTCCAAGATCGGACTTGTTGTTGAACACCCCTAAGAAAGGGGGGTTGTTTTTCTGTGGAGCTGGGGTTTTTCTCGATGGGTTTGGCCACGAACGGTAGTTATCTTATTTTATTTTATGGTCCAATTACGTGTTAACATGTGCCAGTAACCTATTGTATCAAGTTGTTGACCGGTTGCACCTGTTAGGTTAAAGCCTAAGTGAAATTCGGTAATAGATCATCAATCAATAACTATTATGCATGATTTGTAATACCCCGTATTTTTAGAGTATTTTACAATAAAAATAAGTATTTTAATAAATATGAATAGTGGTATTTATACAAGTATTTGATATAAGTATATTTTACAGTATTTAATAAATATCTTAAGTATATTATTATTATATTTTAAAGCAAGGAGATAAACTGGGATTTCCTCTTTTATTATATAAGAATATTTATATATAAAAAAAAAAAGCAGAAATGTTATTGACATTCTGAGGGGTAAATTTGTCTCAACATAATGGGTAAGGAGTTCCTTAATTTGCAATAATCCTTATTTGCCTGTTTTAGCTTTTATAGGTTAGTTATTAGTGATAAATATACTACCTCCGTTACATATTATTTGCAACGATTTGATATAAAATAGAGAGAAAAAATGTATAATCGTTGTAGATAATATGTAACGGAGGTAATAGATATGTTACATAAATAAGGTAACACCTCTTAGTCTTTTCATCAAATGTTACCTATTTTTTAAAAGTTTTACTTTAAAATGTTACTTATTAATTACTTAATATTTGAGTTTCAAGCCTTAATCGAATGCACATTAAAGAAACTAACACAAGCACTGGAAAAAAAATAAATAATATTTTGCATTGATAACCATGTTGTTACGTATACATTAAATTTAAGATTGTATATATTAAATTAGTTAATAAGATAAGAAAATTAAATAAAATTTAAGGTTGTTTAATTCATCGGTATATATAATGATAACAATCGATTAATACGGTAATTCTAATATTTTTTTTTTATATAATGTATGTATTAAATTTAAGCTGGTGTAATTCATCGATATTATATTTTAAATAAAATCTATACTAAATACTAAATTAATCACCGGATGGACACTTGGCATGATTTTGTGAAAAATTTTCTTATATCTATTGAAAAAATTAAAATTCTTTTAATAAATTCTTTTAAAGGATAGACATTAATAAATTCAATTTTTTTTCTAAAAAAAAAAAATGTTACATAAGCCATTTAGTTTCAATTAATTGTTATTATTAATAAATCGTATATTATAAATGCATGCATTGCACGATACTAAAACTAGTTAATTAATAAGATAAGAAAATTAAATAAACCAATAATATTAAAATTATTTATGTATTAACAAATTATGTGAAATTAGGAAGCAACTTTAACATTTTTTTTGAAGGGATGTATATGATTTCTCCGATTTATCTACATTTAGAGAATGAATTGGTAAATACGAAACAATTTTGTTAGGTCAAACACTGAAAATCATTTATCACTTGTAACAGTTCCTAATCGTGCACGCACATCCTTTATAAGAGTATAATCTTATTTTTGTCGTCCATCAATTTTTTTACCAATCTCGTTTATTCTCTCAATCAAAGAATTTCATTGAGGAATCGCCTCTCTATCACAAATGTCGGACAAACATTCAAAATATCGATTAATGCTAATACCAAAAATAAATGGAGTCCCAATGATTTTAGTATGTCCCCAATCAAAACTGTAAAAACCCTTCCATTTTTACCCAACAACCCGCCTCCCGATGATCCTGACACACCACCAATACAAAATTGCATATATTAAGTTTAAACGAGCTTGGTAAAAATATGTTGGACGACAAAAATAAAGTCATGGATGAACTGCATCAACGATTAGAAACTACTACAAGTGATAAATGGTATTTAGTGTCTGATCTTACAAAATTGTTTGGTATTTACCAATTCATTCTCTAAATATAAATAAATCGGAGAAATCATATACATCCTTTTCAAATAAAAAAAATGTTGAAATTGTTTGTTAGTTTCACGTAATTTGTTAATAGATAAATAATTTTAATATTTTTTGTTTATTTAATTTTCTTATCTTATTAATTAATATTATTTAAATATCTATTTGTTAGTCAGTTTTGGTGAAATAACGTATGCCAATATCCTGAATTCATACTTTAGTTTGAGAGTAAAACCGCTTTAAACTCACCAGCCGCGAATCTAACAACTCATGTTGTTGGAAATAATTGAGCCAGTGCCAAAATTATGATCCAAGTAACCATTCTTCATGCCACTTATTACTATTTGAACAGATTTATGATGAATGTCATTGAAATAATCATTTAGCCATTCTTCCTTTTTCACCAAAAACTCTTCATAACTCATCTAATTATATGAAAGATTTGCAAATTGCAGCCATTTAAAGTTCGTATTTTGCAAATTGCAGCCATTTAATTTTTTTTTTTTTTTGCAAATTACAGCCCAAAAGTTCGTATAAATTGTAAATTGAAGCCCAATTCGACTTTTTCATCGGTTAATATGTCAAAAAATCTTCGTTTAAGGTTTTAGGGGTCATTTTAGTTCTTAGGGGACCGAATTGAGTTCGGAATTAGCAAAAAAAATAATGTAAGTGTCTCATTTTTACAGTTTCCCACAAATCGATATATTTTTGTTACGCAAAACGAGGCACTTATGTTATTTTATTTGCTAATTTCGAGCTCAATTTGGACTCTTAAGGACTAAAATGGCCCCTAAAACCTTAACCGAAGATTTTTCGACATGTAAATCGATGTAAAAATTGAATTGGGCTGCAATTTATACGAACTTTTGGGCTGCAATTTGCAAAAAAAAATTTAAATGGCTACAATTTGCAAAATATGAACTTTAAATAGCTGCAATTTGCAAATTTTCCTTACTTAATAGAAATACTCATCTCCGATCATTAGTCAATACTTATTTTTGTTAGAAAATACTTCGTATTGTGTCTCATTCTATGTACCACCCACCATTATTGGTTCATATCATTTTAACTATCCCTTTTCTTGATTTAATTTATAATAGAGATCATAATTTATATTCTAGTTTTTATCTCTATTTCTTTTCTTGTATACTACTTCCTCTGTTCTTTTTTACTTGACCTGTTTCTTTTATCACGCTAGCCAATGCAAAAATTTAACGGCAAAAAAATATAAAATTTATATATTATGATATTACTTATTGAGACGAATTCAAAATGATCCAACATGAATATGTTTTTCCTTACATATTATTCACAAAACACGGTCAAAGGAGGGGTGGTGAATAGTGTAAAAGTCAAAGTGGGTGAAGTAAAAAAAAAACAGAGGAAGTATGTTTTTATTCAACTCCATCCTTTTTTTTTAACTTCTTTTTTCCCTTCTTTTGTACAACCTCCATAACTCTACAAGAATCATATTTTTTTGTGCTTAATTACCTCAATTCATTCGTTTTCCATAAATTAAATATCAAAGTACAAAAATTTCAATTTAATGAAAAACTACATGACAAGTAATCTGGCTATGTTGTCATATCCAGTTTTACTAAATCGATGATATAACTTGAGTGTACAGGTGCTGTGGCAATTATATATATTGTAAAGAAACCGTTGTCTCCATTGTGGAGTACTTAGTTAAGTATAATAGTGAGAGAATGACTTATGAGACGCAGCCATCAGAACTTAAGGTACTCCGTATAAAGAATTATTTAAGAAAAATAATAGAGTTGAATCAAACGTAAATGTATACAAGAAAAGAGATATTAGTACTTGAATATAAATTACGTAAATTCTATTTAATTTAAGAAAAAAATACATTTTAATAATCCCAATTTTACTAATCTTATCGTATTTGGCAAGCTTTTGAAGGTTTCTTAGCTTGAGAAACAATCCTAGGGGCAAACAAGGAGTTCTCGAATAATAACCTTGTTTAGAAGCCCAACCTAGTTTTTAGAAAAGGAGAAAACACCAAGTGACTTAGATTATAGAGTTAAAGCTCATTCGAAAATGCTGAAGTTTGCAATCGAAGACAAACAATAAAGTTGTGTCCCCAAAACAATAAAGTGATGGGTAAGAAATTTAAAAAACAAACAACAAATTATTTTAACTTTTGTACCTATCACCTATGAATCAAGAATACAACATATTTCTGCAATAGATTGTTCTATGATATGAAGATAAAGGAGGGGTATCTGAATCCATGATCCATCCAAGAAAAGGTTTTGGTCCAGGTTTTATCACCCTTCACATTATCAGCAGAAGAATACGACTCGAGTTCAGCCATTTCATCAAGTGTACAAGGCCTCAATACTTTGGTTCAGATTGTTGATCTTGCTTTGTTCCCGGAATAGGACAGACATCGTCCCCTTGATGATGAACCCAGGCAAGAGCGAGCTGCGATGCAGTGCACCCTTTCCTCGCAGCCATTTCACTAACCCGTTCAAAACATGTTTGTTAAGCTAAAGGTTTTCAGGCAAGAGCCTTGGTATGTTCTACAAGAGTTTGAATCAGCAGGATTATTAACCAAAAAATCAAAAGAAATGAGTGAGAAGAGAAGAAAAAAAATGCAAAATTAAGTACGAAATACAAAGTCTATTAAGGGTCTACTTGTTTTGTATTATTTAATCTTTTTTTTTTAGGAAAAAAAAATCAAATAATAAAATAAGTTCATATAAATTAAAATAAGTTTAGATAAGATAATAAATAATTTAAGACAAAATTAGATGAACCAATGTTACCAAACATAGCCTAAAAAATATTCTCACACAATTGACCCTCTTTTTTCTCCCTTTATTTTAGTAGCCAAAATATATTTTAACCTGCTACTAATAATAACTGAAATCAAAAAAATAAAAATTAACAAAAATTATACTCCCTCTGTTCCAATATAGTTCCATGATTTTTCTTTTCAAGCTCAAACATTGAAAGTACAATAGCCTACAAAAAGTACAATAATCTTCAAATTGTGCTTAAGAGATTACTGTGGATTATATAAGGTTTTTCGAACTGTTGTACAAACACCTTTGCTTGATATCATACTGTAACACACCTTTGCTTGATATTAGTCATTATGCCCAATAAAACCGCTAACAAGACTACTGTCTTAGAAAGATACTCGAATCCCTACAGTCTAAATTGAGCAATAATGAAGAGACTCTTAAAGCCTAATCCTATATTTTCAAGAGAGGCTATTTTTAGTAAATTTTGAGCCAAAAGACAACTAAGTAAAATATAGCAAGTTTACACAGTAATAAGATGCTTTGAACACACCTTTCGGTAGTCACCTTCACAGAAAATTTCGACCACCTTGGGTCCCAACGAAAAGAATCCACGACCTAAAGGGCTATATGCTACTATTTCGATGCCAAGTTCTCTGTTCAACATCAACAACAGCATGCTCATATACTTAGATCAGTAAATAAAACTTACAACCATTAAAACTAACCCATTACGGTCCCCAAACTTCCAACCATAGGCGAAGGAAGATGGACTTTGTGCAGAAAAAACTTGCAAGGTAACTATTTTAAAAGAAAATGGAAATAGTGGACTCACCTGCAGGTAGGCACAATTTCTTCCTCCTAATCTCGTGTCCACAAAGACCACTCCATCTGCACCGCTGTTATGGGGTGAACAGCATGAGCTCTCCTGATTGTTGCAACACATGCTTCTGATAGACCAATGTACTTTATTTTTCCCTCTTCAACTAGTTTTTTTAGTTTGCCTATCTGGATGATGGACAGAAGAATCATGGATAGGAGCAGCAGCAGCATGCAAGGGCAGCACGGTATTAACAAATAAGTATGATTTACATTAAACGTCAGAGAGCAGAATGTTTTGGTGTTCAATTGAAACATAAAACCAAAAGCAAGAACCACTAAGATTCATCGTGGAAGATCCCAATAAACATTTGTATTGTCCTTTTTCAGTTCTTGCAAAACAGTAAACGGAAAACAAGCATAAATATTTAAGTATAATGCTCACTAAGAACAATTGAGCTTGGAATCAACATATAGGGGTAGGCTATGAATAAGAGAGATTCAACACACTAACCGTGATTCAATCGGAACACGGGTATCAACACGATGCTGATAAAACAAGTCTATGCAATCAACATCAAGTCTCTTCAAGCTAGCCTCACAAGCAGCCCTCACATGGGCAGGATCACCTCGCACCTCTATCTTACCATCAACTTATATTAACCCAAACTTGGTTGCCAGTTATACCTTCTCTCTCATCCCTCCTTTTAGAGCCTGATTAATCAACCAAGAAACATTTATTTCCACACAAAACTAGCAACAATGTCTCATAAACAACATAATGTAGAAGATGTGTGCCAAAGCGTGTTAAAATTTATACACAACTTAAGACAAATATGATGTAAATCAGCATTGTAAACTTTTGAGACTTAGCAATCACGAGACTTGTTCACCAAACTAAAAGTACTCCTCCTATCATAACTAGTCTCCTTTTACAAGAGGAGAACAAAAAGAAGAGAACTTGGTGCTTCTCCCGCCAATATATTACAATAACTCTATCAGAATAACTGTGTACAAGATAGTCTAATCATACACAACAATGGAAAAATTGCACCCCAACTACCACAGGACAAGATCTTCTTCGAATTCTTAGATATTAATAATGCACCACAGAAGAGAGGCAGGGGGTAAGGGTAAGACGGGGAGACAACGGAAACTTGACAGAAACCAGCAATTCATAATACAATAATTTAAGACAGCATGGACATGAGAAACAGCTAACACAAGACAAATTGCCATGGCAGATCAACCGAAAATCTTAAAGAGTTGTACTGCAAGCCATTTGTAAATTGCAGTGTAGTTCTAGAGAATGTACGATGTAACTGATGCAGAATTACAAAGGTCAAGCCATTTGTAAATTGCTTATAAAGAACTTCTCGGATCTTGAAATGCTCCTTGCTGCAAAATAGTGTAAATCCTGCAATTGCTGGCTTGTTGCTGCGACAAAATATAATCAGAACTTCAGAAGCAGCTTCAAAAATAATGACTTGCAATTAAGGTACCTTGACACAAGTAGACATAAACGGACCTATCTTTGATGCATCACGATTATACTGCCACAAACTCCAGCCTAAAGGGATCATAGATACTTTGCATACTTTCCCTTATAATTTACCTGATGTAGTGTGCACTTGAGCAATGAAGCAACCAGCAAGGGACTTGCAAACTGCAAGCACTGTTAGTGATGCCCTTAAGAGGCCAAAATTAGCATTTACACTCACTAGCAAGCATGCAAGACAGAACTGAAACGCAAATTTTTTTTTTCAAAGTAAAACGGTTAAACAACACTGCATCATCCCTAACAAAAAAAGTAGACCTGGGATGAAGTAAAGAAAAAGGAAACGACAGCATGTAAGGAGGTGGAGGGGTGGATGAATAACTTGACTGAAACCAACAATTTATGATGCTATTTAAGGAAGCATGGACAAGAGAAATTGCCAAACACAAGTCGGATGCCCAACAGATTGCTACGGTATTTAAGATCAAACAAAATATCTTAAGAGTAGAGCTTCCCATGTCACCATATAATGGTGTAGCATTTTAGAACGTACCTTAAGTTATTGAATGAAATACATTAAAGAAAGGAAAATTGAAAACAGAGACAAAAGACTATTTAATGTCCAAGAGCTTTGCCTAATGAAGACTAGGAAGCATCAAGCTTACATAAATACTGAATACCTCTGTAATATTGCACTAATAAGCAGTTCAGAACCAGCAAGATGAAGTAAATGCAAGAGGCAGGTTATCAGAAAAAGGGAGGGTTAAAAAGAATCTGGTTAGAGTCTTGAATGACCTAAGAGGTAAATGTTTGACCCGTATCTGTCCACACAGTAGTTCTAATAGTGCGCGGTCATCAGAAGCCATAGTTGATGTTGGAGCAAAAACTATGGAACCCTCCAAAGATAGAAGGGACCATCCATAATGCTCCAAAAATAGACCTGTTTGTACAATATCTACAGCAGATATTGTTTAGAAGTTCAGAATATTGTTTACAGTATTGCTTATAAGTTTCCTGATACAGTTATGTGCATCACAATATCAATGTGTTATTGTCCCAATGTCATCACCTAAGAAAATATTACGGTACTCAAACATTGATGCTTAATAGTTCATGGAAAAGGCCATAATATAAAACAATATGCTAAGAAAAGCCCTATAGTGCAGAGTTTAGGATCCAGGACTTCTGAAATTTTGAGTTACAGCATAAAGAAAGTGTTATAGCTGGAAACAAGAGATATAAATTATTCGAAGCACTTGTCCATGCAAGATAACATAAATTAAGGTTTTATGTTCCGTAAATGAAAAGAAGAAAAGGCGTACCAATAAGAGTAAGTCTGGAATAAAATACTTGCAGAAACTGCCAATTACTTTATAAGATGAGCACTTTTGGAGTTCATTCTTCAGCCCTTTGCATGATAAAAAGTAAAGTGCCCGAAGAGATCGCATACAAGCAACATGTTTTTACCTTAGGCTGATAGAAAAATGTAATAACTAGAGAAACACAACAAGAATGAGCCACCTCAGTAAAATCCAAACTCGAATATTGGGTTGCAAGCATATATCGCGTACAATTTGTGCCAAATACAACATTTGCAACTTTCCCCATTCCCAAATTAGAAAAAGGGAAAAGCAAGAAAAACAAAAGGAAAATAAATATTTACCCGAATCACCAGACCAGAATAAGTAATAAAAACACTATATACAGAAAATTACATGAATACAGAAAATGATGGTGACAGGAAAACTTACATTACTTCATATTTTCACTCCATTTCTTTCCAGAGAGAACCTAAATATAAACTTTTTACAGTGTCAATATTCAATACTACCAGCGTTCAGAAGTATCACTGTCTTCCCTATGACCCTCAGGCCTCCAGAATTGCTGCTCTGCATTGACATCCACCGGTTGATCATACTCTTCATCACTGTCTTCCTCGTAAATTTCAAATTCTGAATCATTCCCGTCAAATAGATCCTCAAATCCATCATCTTCAGTAACATCATCAAAAGGTTCCAGCTCCTGATGAACAACTTTAACAGGATGATCTTTAATGAGAGTGTCATCATTAGCTAAGGCCAATTTCATTTCTCGCCTTATTCTCTTGCCATGCCTGACCAGCTCAAACAAATGATTTTTGATAAGGAGACCTTCATCCTTTTGGATGAGTTCACCATTATCATCATATGCCTCAACCAAGAACACGGTGTCCCTCTGGCCCTTCAAACTTACATAAAACAGTTCTGGATGCCGAACCAACATAGCCCTTAACTTGTTGGGTAGCCCAAAATCCTTTCTGAAATGTGTCAAATGGTCTATCAACGTCCTCTTTTCAACTGTCATCCCCAAAATTTCCCTCACTACATTGCAAGCCCTCTTTTCTGCTTCTAAAGAACTTTTATGAAATTCTTCAAATGAAGTCTTATAGGGACATATATCAGGCAATTCTCCGAATCTAATCAAAAAATCATGATGGCGTCTCTTCACAGTTAAGCCTTTTCTTAATTTTACTAGCTTAAATTTCAAAGGCCTATCCACAATTAGCTCAGGTGAGTGATTTCTAAACTTCGGCAACGGTTCCGCTAAATTTGGGTCCCAAGAAACAAGTTCAAGAGCATTACCATAGGATGTAGTAACAATCTTGAATTTTCCAGGATTCTCATTGCAAAGACGGGACCTAAAATTGGGTGGCAGACCAAGATCAGGCCCCATATGTGCAAGCTTTGACAAAACAAGCCTCCTATGAGGAGAGAGCATGAGAAGCTTTTGAAGCTTGTTGGCCATCAAAACAGAAGCAGTAGACTTAAGATGGGCTTCTCGCAAAGAAAGCGATTCAGCAGCTGGGGTTAAACGCACACATAGTTGGGAGTTTGTTTTCGTTGCATTAAGGGGAGTAGGTGGATATGGCACATAGAAAAGCTCAAAGAGGGTAGGATAACGTTCGATCATAGAGAGAATAGACCGAGGCTTTGATAGAGATAAGTAGGAACGGCATTTGGAGAGAACGTGGATAGACATGTAGTGTTTAGGCTTCGAAAGAAGCAAATTCCTAAGCTTCTGCACAAATCGAATTCGATTTTGCTTAATCACATGCCTATCTAATGAACGATCTCGTACCAGCTTAGGAGCTGAACAACAAATAGAGAGGGACTTCCTCTTACATTTCCCCAATGAAATTACAAAACCATACCCACCTCTACCAATCCTATCCATTGTAATCGAGGGTATAAAGCTCCTTGTTTGTCTCTGAGCCATGGCAGGAGGGTGAAAAGGCCTAATTTCATAGTTCAATCCTAACATTACAGGGTTCTGCAATACATTAGCAACCAAATTTGATTCAATTACCAAATAATTCATGATTTAATCCAAACACTAAAGGGCTATGCTATACATTAGCCACCAAATTTGATTCAATTAATAAAAAAATCATAGTTCAATCCTAGCATTAAAGGAAAGGGTTATGCAGTACATTATAGCAACCAAATTTGATTCAATTAACAAAAAAAAATCATAGTTCAATCCTAACATTAAAGGGTTCTGCAATACATTAGCAACCAAATTTGATTCAATTACCAAATAATTCATGATTTAATCCAAACATTAAAGGGCTATGCTATACATTAGCAACCAAATTTGATTCAATTAACAAATAATTCATGATTTAATCCAAACAGGCTATGCTATACATTAGCCACCAAATTTGATTCAATAAATAAAAAAATCATAGTTCAATCCTAACATTAAAGGAAAGGGTTATGCAGTACATTATAACAACCAAATTTGATTCAATTAACAAAAAAATCATAGTTCAATCCTAACATTAAAGGGTTCTGCAATACATTAGCAACCAAATTTGATTCAATTATCAAATAAGGCCCGAAAAATCACATAAATAATTTCAGGTATATTTGATTTATTGATCAAATTAGGGTCATAATTTCTTTTCTAGCAACATAATCGATGGTTGTGATGTTTCATAATCTTAGTTATTAGAACCAATAGTTCAGCTTTTAGAACCTAAAACAATTAAATTAGATTACCTCTCAAAGATAAACCTGAAATTCATATGATTGATTGATTACAAAAGGAAGCAACTTACCTCAGAAAGCTGCTTCAATGGGGATACAAGTATGGAGATTGTCAAGTGCGCTTCAATGGAGAGCTAAGAAAAGAGAACATTGACAGCAATTCAATGGGTTGGAGCCCCATTTTAACCCGTGACCAATCCCAGTTATAAGTGGGTCAGATCCGTATAAACATCGAATAAGGCCATAGAAATTGTTTTATACATCCGGTTGCACGGTGCATTCAAGAATACTTTTTGCTCATTTCGTTGATTATTGCTCATTTTATGATCAAATGAACAAACAAATATTATTGGGTGTACCGTATACCCGGGTGTATATAACAATCTCTCATAAGACAATAAATAAAGTAAATCGCTAAACCATTAGTTCCTAATTTTTTTCAGTACAACTCTATTCAATCCTGTTCAGTTTAGTTATCTCAGTTCATAAATCATAACAGGCCCTTACTAACCGGGTAACGCACGTATTTTAACACGATTTTACAAACATGCCCCCTTATAAATTTACTGTATTCTATAGTTGGTCATGACAGATAAAAAAACCTAAAGAATTACGTACTTCCTTTTTTTTAGTGCATCACTTTTTTTTTTTTTTTTTTTGCATCATTTCCATCTATAGTAACTTTCTACAATATTTTATAATTTCTCACAACACGATAGGTCTCAGCTTAATACAAAGTACCAATTTATCTAACAATTAGAGAGAAAATGGATATAATTTGTTTCAAAATAAAAGGATTGGAGCAATAATGACAAGTCTTGACACGACTTGCCCTATTTTAATTTTAATGTGATACGCTCTGTCCGTCCCGAAGTATTTAAGAGTAAGTTTTATTCACTTGATTTCACTTATGTGAACTTATATGATACTGTCTGAAACATACTAGAGGTTGTCTGAATTTCCCCAAATGGAGATCGGTCCGTTTTTGAACAATCCTAAAGGCATGGAGTTGTTATTCCGGTAGGATTGGGGTTTTTTCGATGGGTTTTAGGCACGAATTGTAGTTGGGGTCTGGTGGCCTATTACAGAGTATTTTGTTTTATTTTATAGATCAATTACGTGTTAACTTGTGTCAAAGTTTTACGTCAGGGAGACCCTATATCCCCGTTTCTCTTTCTTATTTGTGCAGAAGGTTTTACTTCTTTGTTGAGGGATGCAGAAAATCAACAACTTATTCATGGGGTGAAGATTGGAAGAAGTGTTAATCTTATTTCTCACCTTTTGTTCGCTGATGATAGCCTTCTTTTCACTCGCGCTAGTGACACTGAAGTTGAAGCTATCTTGGATATCCTCACCTCTTATGAAATGGCGTTGGGTCAAAAGATCAACTTGGAAAAATCGGAGGTGTCTTTCAGTCGTAATGTTAGCTCTAATTCGCAGGAAATGCTTCGTACAATGTTGAACTTTACGATGGTTGAAGGACACGAGAAATATCTTGGGCTTCCTACTTACCTAGGGAGATCTAAGAAAGTGGTTTTTCAAGCTATCCAAGACCGGGTCTAGAAGAAAGTGAAGGGGTGGAAGGAGTGTCATCTTTCGAGAGCTGGAAGAGAGGTCCTTTTAAAGTCAGTGGCTCAAGCAATCCAAAATTATTCAATGCAGTGTTTCAAACTCTCGAACTCTGTAATTGAAAATATAGATAAGGTGTGCAGAAATTTCTGGTGGGGTTAGCAAGGTAGTGAAAGAAAATTGGCTCTGATAAGTTGGAACAAGATGTGTCGTTCAAAGAAGGAAGGGGGACTTGGATTACGCGATATGCGGGCTTTTAACAAAGCCCTCCTTGCGAAGCAATGCTGGAGAATTATTGAGAACCCTCACTCTATGGCTGCTAGGATCCTCAAAGGGAAATACTTCCCTCGCTCTTCATTCTGGGATGCCAAACTCCCTCCAAACGCAAGCTACACTTGGCGTTCTATAATGGGTGCCAGAGACTTAATTAGAGATGGCTCAATGTGGGTTGTGGGAAACGGAAGGAACATTAATCCTTGGAAAGATAGGTGGTTACCAAATGTTCCCACTAGTAGCCTTTCTTCTTTGCCAGAGTCTGAGGAGATGGGCCGAATTACTTTTGCTGACTGGATTGTAATTAACGAAGAAGTAGAGCAATCTTGGTATATTGAACCAGCATTATGCACCCCTGACCTGCAAGCAATCCATGCCATCCTTCTCCCCAAATGGGATCAAGAAGATGTATTAAGATGGAAATATACAAATAATGGCTTCTTTTCTGTAAAGAGTGCCTATCATCTTGAAATGCAGCGTCGTTATGAAGTGGCTAGCTCTTCAAATAACAACGAGGGAAGCCAACTGTGGAAGAAAATCTGGAATGCTAAGGTCCCGGAAAAAATTAAAAATACAATGTGGCGTGCTGTAAGAGGTGGCCTTCCAACCCGTGCTGTCCTAACAAGCAGAGGTATGAATATTGACCAAATCTGTCCTAGATGTGGTTCTGACAGTGAAACTGTTATGCATATGGCAGTCTTGTGTCCTTATAGTAGTATGCTCTGGCGTCTTTCCCTCCCTGAGACTTGAAGTTGAGAAGTGGCATGACTTAAATTTTGAAGAGTGGTGTTTTGTAATGTTGAAGTATTGCACAATGGATAGCAGTTGGGAGATTATGCTCATGTTCATTTGGAAAATCTGGAATCTCAGGAACCTATGGACTTTTGAAGGAGTGAAACAAGATTTTGATGTTGCTTGCTCCAAAACTCTCAGCCTGCTAGGTGAATATGAATCTGCCTGCATTCGTGACTGTCCTGTTCCCACCAAGAATGAGATACCAGCTGAGGTTTCTTGGAAACCTCTTGCTCCAGGGATGCTCAAGTTAAACACCGACGCTTCAGTGAGTAAAGAGGGGAAAGTGGGCATTGGTATGGTGGTACGTGACCATCGGGGTGATGTGCTAATGTCCGGGGGAAAACAAATCGACAGAAAATGTGGAATTATTGAAGCTGAAGCAGAAGCTCTTCTCTTTGGTACTAGCCGAGCCTATGAAGCAGGATTGAGAAGGCTTGAAATTGCAACTGACTGTCACCCCCTGCTGAAACTGATTGAGCACCCAACCCAGGAAAGATCCTTAGTTAAATTAATTGTTGGTGATATTCGGAATGTAGCTAGCAAGCTTGAGTTATGTTCCTTTTCTTTTTATCCTAGGAAGTGTAATAAAGTTGCTGACTCCTTAGCCAAACTAGCCATCTCTTGCAAGAAGAATAAATTTGGTTGGAGGATTGTCATCACTCTGTAATCTCTCTTGTCATCTCTGACAAGATATTGAATTCTAATATATAAGCTCATTTCCGGGTGTTTTGTCAAAAAAACTTGTGTCAAAGTTGTTGTATCAAGTTGTTGAACAATTGTTGACCGGTTGCACCTATTAAAAGTAAGCGCAAATAAAATTTAGTTATTCAATAATAAAGAAAAGTAGTGATTAATAAGTGTCCTAATAAGTATTGTGTAATTTTAATTTTTTTGACTGAATTAGTATTGTGTAATAATCCCTCCATTTTTTAAAACTTGCTCCACTTTCCTATTTCGGCCGTTTTAAAATAGTTACCCCATTTCCTATTTTCTTATTTGGAAACAATATTTAATTCAATTCTCTCAACTAGCGGGACCCAACATAAATCATACTTTTACCAATTTTTCATCGTAACAAAATATCGGAGTACTACTTATTACGTATTTCGGTATTTGGGTTTATTCCGATAATCCTCCAATCCAAATAAAGCAATCTTTTTAGGATGATGTTGTTGGGGCGGCCCTTCCTCGTTTCTATGTTTGTTTCGGGCATAAAAATGGACCTAA
Organism: Chenopodium album; assembly: GCF_948465745.1. NCBI lineage: Eukaryota > Viridiplantae > Streptophyta > Magnoliopsida > Caryophyllales > Amaranthaceae > Chenopodium > Chenopodium album. The sequence continues at coordinate 78,025,284 of NC_137838.1, forward strand.
ATTATCTCGCTCCCTCTTTATTCAAAAATGATGAACCCAAAATTGCTCCCAAATTGATTGCTCGAATTTCCCAAATTGATTGCTGCTTGATTTTCTCACAAATTGCTTGCTACTCGAATCATCACACATTGATTGGCTAATTTCGGCTCGAATTGCTTCATATTGATACGAAACCCAAATCGAATGTCTCAGGTATCAATTCCCTTATTATAGGTTGATTTTTTTTTTTTTAATTAATTTTTAATTTTTTTTAATTAATTTTTAATTTTTTTTTAATCAAACTGGAGAAATTGTGCGATTAAGCTTTCATAATTTGTTGATTTCTCGAAATCGGCGCTCTTAAATTTTTGATTTGCTGCTTTAACTGTTGTTATATTTGATCTGTCGATTGTTAGTTTAGCTAATTTTATCAGCGTGCAACATTTATTGGTTAATGCGATGAATTTTGCTATGGATGTGCGATTAGTAATTAATTTTGTGCGATTTGTGATATTCATATTCATATATCTAAAGCCGATCAAGCACTATTCCTTAGTTTTATGTTTTCCTATCTTGCTTTACTAATTGCAGGTTTAATCAAACAATATTCTTTAGCTTTTGATTACAATGGATTTATGAAAATAGCACAATTATTTATTTGCTGTCAAGTAGCAGAAAGTTTTGCAATTTGGATTACAATGGATTTATGAAAATAGCACAATTAGTATTTGGAAAGTTCTAGAGGTTCTATTACTTTTTGCTACATCAGTAGGATTTTGCCTCTAGATCTTAGTTATTTATTGGTCAATGCGATGAATTTTTTTTTTTTATGTATGGCGAATAGTAATTACTTTTGTGGGATTTGTGAGGTTCATATTCATGTTGGGTGTTTATCAGGTAAGCGTGCCATCTTCCCCAATCGCGATGCCGAACCCTACCTCTAATACAGTGGTATTAGCCCCCCGCATTAGAGTGGATTTTGTAGTAATTGGATCTTATAGCTCAGGAATTAGCCCAGAAAGGATTATTAAATCCATCTTAATGCTTTCAAATGGGAGAGAATTTGATGCGGATGTCAAGCTTTCTGAGAAGAATATTAAGGTGGAACGGTTACCTTCCGAATATCGGTGGAAGAATAAGGATGTTTTGGTGAAAAAAGCTCAAGGAAGTGTGTTTTTCAGAGATCTGACATTCATGGATGAATTGAAACACATAATTGGTGACTCCAAAGGTCAAGAAAAGCTGAGGAAGGTTAGGGAATTTCTTAGGGGGAGAATGTCCACCTTCAAAATGTTTTATGCAGTTACACGTATCGGTGTTACTTTTGAGATTCGAGCATTTTCGCCTGTTTTTGAGGATGTTGAACAAATGATGGCACGGCATTTTGATGATAAATCTATGCCACCAGCTATTGTTGTTAAGGGTGTGCCATGTTTATGGTTTGCTGACCACAATCAGGACTCCTCCCAACCATCAAAGGACCGCCTACGTTCCTTTTTTGGGATCTTGGGGTTAATCAGGTACTCACTTACTTGAATATGTATACCAACTACTCTGTATGATATCATTTCAATTATGATTAATTGATTATTATATACCAAGTTGACATCTATTTTTTGTGGTTATTAATCTTGATTCATTAATTGATTTTGTTGTTTAACTCGTAGAAATTGTGACATCCTAGTAGCAAACGTGCTTTATGTTGTCTTCTGTTTTTTTTTTAGCGTATTATGTATTATCTTGATGAATGGTGCTTAAATGCCTTCTTGTGTCAACCCAAAATATTGACCACTGTTTGTTTTTCTTTTTCCCCTATATCTATATGATAATTTACCTCAAATTAGGGTAATTCTTACCCTTGTATGGCGCAAGGATGAATGTTACTTGTACAACATATATCTTCTATGTTAGGTAAAGTAATAAAGCTAATTTAAGTGTGTGTGTGTGTGTGTCTTTTTTTTTGGGTTTGTGTAAAATGAAGTTAAGTCAAATTTCTTCTTAAGGCCAAATTTGTGTAAAGGAGTCTGTGCATAGTGCAGAGCTAAGACAAGCTCCCTTAAGTTGGCCATAGAATTAAGGTATTTGGCATTTTATTCTGTTATAATTTATTCACTTGTGAATTTTGTTTGCTATAAAATATACTTGTAGGAATCTTGATACGAGTGTGAATGATGCTGATGCAAAATATTGCAATGTCACTATACAATTTGCCAACTATGAGGAATGTCACAAGGCATTGGAACAATTGTGCTCCTTCTCTTTAAGAAGGGTAACTATCTTTAATTACCAATATTATTGATGCTAAGTGTCATCTCCAGCATATTAATAAGAGATGAAATGCTGCATTCCTTAAATAATAAATAAAAGACATTATTGCTTAAAGGTGACTATTGTGGAATTTTAGGTAAAGGAGAATGGTGGTTTCGAAGAAGCCGACTATGAAGTTAGCTGGAAGGACTCTGTTTCTGTTTCTCAGCAGGAGTATGATTTGGCGCCAGTTAGTGAGGATATTTCCGAGTTAAAGGTTCTGAAGCACCAAATGGAAGTGATGCAAGAGCAGATGAAGAAATTGGAAGCCAAACTCAATATTCTTGAGGCTAAAGGGGATTAACATAAGGGTCGTACGTGTGCCATAGAGAAATTGGATCATTTGGAATGGGTTTTAGAATCCATTCACCTTTTTTTTCTTTTTTCATACCACCTCCCCTCGATTCACAATCCATTCTTTTAATGAAGTATATAATCCATTTTAACAATAAAACCAAACAACTTTAGACTAGTATGAGTTTTAGAATCCATACCTTTAGTATGACATTTAATACAGTAGTTATTAGGCTATTTTTCTATGGCACATGAACTCGATCTATTTCTATATTTTGTACTAGTAATAATATATCCTCCACAAGCTAAGGTACTCCAATATGAACATTGCCATACTTATTTCTCAATATTTAATCCAAGTTTGATTTTAAATCTAGTTAGTAAAATGTTGATTAACAGATTGCTTAATTACTAAAATCCCACTAAGTTGAATAGCTAATTTGTATTATATAATTTCAATTATTGGCTCCGCCCGATTTTATGATCACCTCTATGTTAATTGTCTCGCTTTCTCTCTCATTCAAAAGTGATGAACCCTGAATTCCTCCAAATTGATTGCTCTTAAATCTTTAATTTTGTTGCTTTTAATGCTGTAATTTGTTTTGAGGATTGCAAGTCCATCTTCCCCAATGGCAATGATGAACCCTAACCCTAATACAGTGGTATTAGAGTGGATTTGGTAGTAATGGGTCCTTGTAACGGAATAGTTGACCCAGAAGATATCATTGATAAGGTTGTGATGCTTTCCGTTCAAAAAAAAAAAAAAAAAAAAAAAAAAAAAAAAAAAAAGGTTGTGATGCTTTATGAGAAGAATATCAAGCTGGAGATGGTACCATCCAAAATCCGGATTTCGAATAATGATCGAAGGGTGAAAAGAGCTCAAGGAAGTGTGTTTTTCATAGATCTGACATTCATGGATGAATTGAAACCATAATATCATTTCAATTATGATTAATTGATTATTACATACCAAGTATATAATATGACAATGTCGATTCAAATTGATGCATAATTAGTATAATCAAGTTTTCCAACATTTTTCTCGTAATTCTATTGTATAAAACAAGGGACAAGGGGTGAAAAGAATGTTGAGCGATATCATTCATTTGAGACAATATCTTGAGACGTAAACAGAAAATTAAGTTCAAGAATAAAATTTTTAAAAAACAGAAAATTAAGTTCAAGAAAAAAAACTAAATAGCTCATTAAGATCAAGAGTAAAAACTAGAATGCTCGTTAATCATTTGCATATAATTCGAACAACTAAAGAGTAAATGATAGGAAAAAAAAATGACTCATTAGAAATAAGTAATAAACTAGTAATTAAGATATTAGCTAGAAGAAAAACCATAATGAGAAAAATTGACATTTAACTACTAATTCACATATAGACATCAGTTACATCAGTAGGAAATCAAAGTCCCTTGAACAATCACCCATCCAAGTTGCAAACTATAACAATTACAATCCATTAGAAATTAAGAATGTCATGAAATTTGAAGAGGATATACTACTACGCGGAATTACCAAATGGCAAGGCACAAAATTGGTACTAAGGGCGCATGACAGTCCACACAGGGCGTTGAGTTTGTATTTCCTCGAATATGAATAAAAGGAGATGCAGATGCATCTCATGTTAGAAACATTAGTAATTAAATTTACAAGCTACAGATTCTACGTTCTTCCGGGTAGAAGTATGACACATGCAGCAAGGTTGACAGAAGTATTACACAAATCAGCATCATTCAAGCACTTTGTCCACCACTGACGATTGTAATTCCAACTTCAGGTAGCTGAAATGCAAACTCCATCAATTTGTATAGATTAAGGTTTGTCATAAATTAAGCAAGCTAAGCTGTCCTTCCAAACAAGATCCAACGCTCACTGAACCAAGCCCATAATTGCCCTTGCGCTCCACAACAGCTAAAAATCATTCATTCTGAAACCTCAAAAACATTATACCGTGTCAACAGTCAAACAACTTTCAGCAAAACAGTCATCCCTCTGGGAATTTACAGTGTGTTTGGATAGAGTAAGATGAAGAAATGAGCAGAAGAGAAAGTGAGATATTTGCCTCTCCTTGTTTGGATGTGACTTGGGAGAGGCAAGGGAGGGAATTGGAGGAGTCCATTTTCCTTCCCTTTAAACAAACCAAATCCTTACAAAATTGAACGAAAAATGAAGGCTCACACCTTCCCTCCCCTCATTTCCCTTTCTGACCCCCTCCCTCCCCCCCCCCCCCCCCCGGGTTCCCCTCCCCTCCCTTTCTTTCCACAATAGCTATCCAAACATAGAGTTAGTTGGGCACTTTATAAGGACTGTAAAGAGTAATTAGTTTCCGATGCCTGACCTTGAAGTGTCTGCGCGTGATTTTCTGCAATTGCAACCCCCATAAGTTGATCTGCAAGGATCTTACATGCTCTCTCAAGCATTGCCATATATCTTCGCTCTGCATCCTGGCGTATCTGTAAGTGCTTCTCAGCCTACAGTAAGTAAACAGCAAAACAAATTGATCAACTACCTTCAACTTCTCACAGAACTGATTATTGATAGACCACAAAAGATAATTAGTCATGCAAAGAAATCAACAACTCTATGGCTTTGTTCTTTTCACTTAAGTGAAGTTAAGTTTTAAAAAGGGCTACCCAAGAAGTTTAGCTAAGTTCCAATCAATTAAACATTTTTCGGGTGTAATGAGCAAAGCCCTAATGTTGCATGCACAAGAACTGAGGAATTTACATACCTCAACCTGCAAATGTAGTTTAGTCTGCACCTCCATTTGAGTTCTCAAGGCCTCCTTAACCTTATAACCCCTTTTCAAGCCCAATTCACCATGAATGTTTGCAATATTAGATGTATAAAGAGCATAAGATCTAAGAAAGCGATAATAAATATAAAAAAGAGTAAAGATTCTCAAATTCTTACTCATCCATGTCTGATGTTGGCAAACTTGAAGAAGAATTACTCGTGCGAGGGCTCTCCAAATGGTATGAAGCTGAAATTCCTTTGTTCATTATTGTGGATGATCAGTAAAGACAAATGAGAGAAGTGTTTTTCTAAACTAATTGCATCAAATTCTAGTGGATGACCAATGTTTTAATACTTTAGCTATGGATATTCACATTAAAAGAAGTTCTAGCTATTTTACATTTGTTTTTTGTTGGGAAAGATATGTAGGATTGGGACTTGGGAGTTAAAGGACACAGATATAGAACCCCATAGAATGTGAACCATCATACTTTGTAGGTCAATGAAACATAACTAATATAATACATAGAAGACCAATTTCCAGTCACTTTGCACAAAGTTACAAATTAAATAATTGAGTTTTGCTTTAAAAAGAATGTCCTGTGTGAAAATCCATAATAATGCATGGATTTATAATGAGACATAATCTATTACTGGGAATGGATTTACATTACTTTGGACATTGACGTGAAACAATTTATACAAAATGGCGTATGAGTTCATTACTTTCCCCTTATATTCATGACCTTGTCCCAAACGAGCAATCAATTTGATCAAGTTGCACTGGCAAGCTTGTTAAATGTTAATGAAAAAAAGATGAGACAATCAAGCAAGACATTTCCTTTGTATACAGGATACAAGAAAAGTAAGAAATTTGATTAGATACAAATCTGAGGAATTTGTTTTACGGCATGGAATGTTGTATTACTTGAATATGATGCCATCTTTAATTATATAAATACTTATTTTAGTGTAACACGCACCATCTTTTGGAGCCTCAATCATATCCTTCCCCGATTGCTTACCTAATCTGTATTTCTGCCATGTAAAAATAGAAAAAAAAAAAAATCAGATACTTACCAGAAGGTTGACAATGGTTGCATAATTTAACTCTCTGAACATGTGGAGAAAATAGTTAAAGAACAAACTTAAACCTGAAGATGACTTTTCAAATGGAAAAGAGTCAATCCTTTCACACCCATTGTCCGCATTATAGCCTTAGGTGTAGCTTCTGCACAGATAAATCACATTCAAACATGCATTAGAAGATCATATGTTGACATTATTTACAACTAGCAAATGTAGACAAAACCAATGAAGGTCTTGCTAAGAAAGCAAGGCTCCAATTTGGAAAACAAAATTGACAGGCTATAAGAAAAGCTATACATGATCAAGTAATAAATCTATAAAAAGCATTCAGAAAAAAAAACTAGACATTCAATAGGAAAGCTATAAGTTATTCAGTGTAGCAGCAGCAGCAGCATTGACAACGTAATAGCCCAACATATACTCGCCATATGCCAGGTTTGGGGAGGTCCACAGGTACACAGCTTTGCCTATAGCCATGAACCAGTAGACAGACTATTTCTATAATTAAAATTCACATAACAGTATAGCACTTCCAACAAAATTAATTATCACGCAGTTCTAAAAAAAATTCTTCGTATTAGATTGATAATATACCCCCCCCCCCCCAAACAAAAAAAACACACACACATGAGGATCACCTACAAGCCATTCAAGTGAATGAAGCTTCAAAGGCATCATCATCTGTAAGAGTTTATGGTTTATAGGTCTAACCGTCTAAGTAGATAGTATGATGGATAATAGTACAAGATTACATTTGGATATGCAACACATTACATTGGCATCCCTAAAGCTCTCCGTAGCATATCAAAAAAACAAATTCAATTTCCTATTGCAAACAACTCTCAAACGCATACCAAAGATGGCATCTCATAATCACACATGTCAAAGGAAAGTCCTAACAATGTACTTCAACTTCATTATCAGCAATTCAGCATCCCTTGCTACACAAAAACTCTATGAGGCAGCATTGCAGCAAAGAGCCACAGGTTTTTTAACAATACATCAAATGGCACGGATCCATTTGACCTTCTACGAAAGCAAAATTAATCAAAATCTCTACAACAATAACTTGAAGCACTTCTTTCACCGTATCACTTTCTCCTATACATTGGGACTACCATAAAACCTTACTAATACTCTGTAAGTCCATATCCCCTCTCACTTTCGTGTATCGCACAACAGCATATGATGCCATCTTTTATCAAAACAGAATTGCAGTTAGCCTCTATGTCACATTGCCACTTATGTAGAATGGCCAACAATTTCATTAATTAGGAAATACATTGTTTTACTGACCAATAAGAGGGAAGCCTAAATTGTGAAGAACATATAATTTCTCCTCAAGCATCTAGCAGGCACCCAAATTTAGAAAGAATACCCAACAAAAAATCCACTTTTCTTGATAATCTCATGCATAATTATAACAATAACCCCCTCACCTTAATTCCACCCACCCTAATCTCCAATTAATCCAATTCCACAAATGGCACTATCCAAGAACCATTTCTAGTATTAACCATGAGATCATCATATTCTATGATTCTAGGCGTTCCAACACCCAACTTACCATGTTCAGACACACTACAACAAAGTACATTAAAGTATAAACCATTTTGCACAATTAACACCAACAATGTGGATGTGAGCTAGCTTACTGGATAAAGTCTTCGGTACTTATAACATACACAATATCAAATCCCGTCTACATCTCTACTTTCGCGGCTAATGGCTATCTATACACCCAAAAAACCCAACATTACCACCACAATTACATTAACCCCATTAATTCCACAAAACAAAACCAACCCATTTACACAATAAATAGCATCAAACAAAAGTACAAAAAGAAACCACAATAATTACAAAACAAATAAAGGTCAAACAACTCAAAGTCATAAATGCACACCAAATCAACAATGTCATACTACTAGATACTACCCATAAAACAAAATCAGCAAAACCTTAAAAATCAAAAACCAAAAAAAAGTTAATTTATCAGATCCAAAAAGAAATTAAAAGATTAAAAACTAACTGTTGGGCCCGCCAAGCTGAGTGACAGCATCAACAAAGCGTTCATGGAGGTCAGCAGTCCACCGGAGACGCGGCTTTGGATCGGAAGTCAACACCAAACGTGGGTCCCCTGTTGCGGCGGCAGAAGTAGAGGTGGGACCCACTTGATGAATCTCATCAATGGGACCCGCCATTACACTTAAAGACTCATGGAGTTGCTGCTGCTGCTGATGCTGAGGATTATGGTGATGGGGTTGAATAAATCTTGGATACATTTTCAATCCCAAAAAAGAGAAATTGAAAATTGAAGAAATTGAAGAACACCCAGATGAAATTAATACCCTAAAATTGAAAAAGATTGGAAATTTAAGCAAAAAGGTTGAAACTTTGAAAGTAACAGGAAAGAAAAAGGGGAGAATCTGTAAGAAGTAGTAGTAGTACTGAGAAGAGAAGCTGAGAAAGTAAGTTGGGGTTTATTTTTGCTTCTAATTTTTTTGCTTTTTAGAGATTGAGTGAAAAGGTAAATTTGATGGGGAATTGGGGATGATTTCTTAAACAATTTTTTGGTGAAATGAGTTGTCTATTATCAAAGGACCACTATTTTTCTGTTCATGACCTGGAATTTTGGTTCTACTACAGTGTATGTGTGGTTTCTTTTGAATTTTTATTTGGGTTCTTGACTTTTTTTGTTGTGTGTTTGATTTGGTAGAACTGTAGAAGTCTTCTCTTGCTTTTCTCTCTCTTTTTTTAAAGGTCAAGTGGGATTAATGAGTTATTAGTTGCATGATTATGTTTCAATGTTTGTATGATTACATCTTTCAAGGTTATTAATTTAATTAACTGAAACGATAATTGTTAACCTATGGTAATATGGTACCGGGTGAGATTTAGAGGTCAGGGATATTATTAGAATTTGAGGATAGAAAGTAGTGATGATTTTGATTGTACTGTGTACAACGTATAACCACTTGTACATTGAAAATTGCCACTTACAAAGTTATTGAGTAGAATTTGATCTATTTTACCTAGAGATTTGAGGTCCTTAATAATAGTAGAAAATCTATTTTACCCTCAAAAAGTCTCTATCAAATCAAAAAACAATGTAATCATATAATTGGAATTAAAAACTCGGAATTAAGATTTCATAAATCAAACATTTCCTTACAACTCTCACAAACTAGATTCACATCATCACCCATTAAACCCAACTCACTTACTAAGGGCCTGTTCTTTCCAGCTTAATTTCAGTTCAACTTAAGTCAGTTCAGTTCACTTTTAGTTCCTAATTTCTTTCTCTCATAAACAGTGCAATTTAGTTCAGCTCCAATCAGTTCAGTTTAGTTTAGTAAATCAGAAACATGCCTTAAATGGCTAACCTATTAGAGGTGATCAAAGATTCAAAGTTAGCCCGGTCCGATTTTGGGCAGAAATTTTTGGCCCAAAATCGAGTTGGGCCGGTCCGGCCCGAATATTTTTTTGGGCGGGCTTCGGAATGCGTTTTTATGCATTTTTAGTTGATTTTTTTTTGCCCGGCCCGAAAAGTCCGCATGACCCGATCATTTTGGATGAGTTTAGGCACAAAAAACAAAAGCCTTTGTATCAAAATTATTTGGGGTCGGCTAATAAGAATCTTAATTAGGATTCACGTTGGAAAAAAAAAAAAAAAAAAAAAAAAAAGAAAAAAAAAAAGGAAAGATGACTATTTTTTTTTTTTTTTTTTTTTAATTTTACTACGTTTTTTTTAGGGTACGTATTTAAAAAAGCATAAATGGGAAAATGGCGGTTGAATTTCTTGTCTCAACCTTGCTTCGAAAAGATTGGAGGTAAATCAGGGAAGAAAGCAGCATTAAAGCTAGTGAAATCAGTATTAAGTGACAGAAAATCGGAGGTGAAATCTCCAAGCGTGGAAAAATTGGGGAAAATTAAGGACGATCAGGTGATGAGACGATCACCTAGGTTTTCGGGTTCAGAATCGGAGATAATCGTTGGAATTGAAGTGAAATTGGGGAAAAAGACGCCATTGAAACTGATAAAATCGGCGGAATGTAAGGAGAGTGAAGGAGAGTTGGGGACGGAATCTCCGAGCTTAGTATCGCCGGAGAATTTGAAGAAAATGGAGGAAGATAGGGTTTTGAGACGTTCGCCGACAGGATTGCCGAGCTTATATCTGGTATGCAATTTTCTCTGTATTTTGCAAACTTTGTAAAATTTCATTTCTCTGCTTGACCTTTATACTTTGTAAATTTAGTTGCACACCATGTGTTCGTCAAAATTCCTCAATCTACTTTTCTTATTTTAAATTTATTTTTTTGCTTTGATTTATTTGTTCTTGCTGTTCAATTCTGCAATGAAAGGTAAAGGTGCTAACTTTATCAGTCTCATCGTATAACATGCTGGGTATTTAATATAAACTTCTAATTAAATGTCATGCCTATTAAGTATTCGACGAAATTCCCTTATTCCTGGGTTGTTTTTGATGTCTTAGGAACTATAAACTATGATTAAATTTGTTGATTTTCATAATTTTCTGGGTTTTTGCTATTGAATCTTTATAATTTAAACACCTTATGACCATAAACAGAGCAAGAGAAACCTGATTGATTACTTTTTATTTGTATTTTAATTTAATTACTTGTAAGAGTGGCGATCTATTGATAATATTTCAAATTCTAATTGTTTGAGTCTTTGATGATGGGCAAGAATGGAGGATATGATATGATTAATACACAACATCCAACATCCGTCTTTTTGCTGTAACTACCATTGTTCCATTAGAGCACATCGGCTGTTCAATGAAATTTCCATTAGAAGTCGAAAGTTGTTGAAGAATAATGGTTTCATGGGGAAGTAGGTTCATATACCTATCAACTAAGAGAACTCTTTGGAAGTTTAGAAGGGTGATTTTGAGAAAGGTACATGTTGGAACTGATGTGAACAAGTATGATTTATGTACAACACTTAATTCTTGTACAAAGATTCGAAATTCCCAATTGGGTTTGCAAATTCATGCGAAGATAATTCAGTATGGTTATGGAGATAATTTAATATTGAGTAGTGCACTTGTTGATTTTTATGCAAAGTGTTTTGGGATTGAGGATGCTAGGAGCATGTTTAATGAAATGAAGCAGCATGATGAAGTGTCATGGACATCTATTATATCGGGGTATCTACAGTATGGATGTGGAGTTGAGGCCAACTTCTTGTTCAAGAAGATGCTAACAAGCGATATTCAACCTAATTGTTTCACTTATGTTAGTGTTATTGCTGCCTGTTCTGCTGAAAAAGAACCTCTTAAACAAGGCTTACTAGTTCATGCTCATGTTATAAAGCTTGGTTTTATGGTTGACAATTTCGTGGTTAGCTCCTTGATTGATTTTTACTCAAAATGTGGGTGTGTAGATGCTGCTGTTTTGATTTTCAATGAGGCAGCAACCAGGGATAGTATTGTCTACAACTCAATGATTGCTTGTCACTGCCATAACCTCTATGTTGAAAATGCAGTCAGACTGTTTTTACGTATGAGAAATCAGGGTATTAGCTCTACAGATTTCACCATGAGCAGCATTTTGCATGCATCTGGGAGGCTATCAGTTCTCCAGGTTGGGAGGCAGGTGCATGGATTGGTAATAAAATTAGGTTCTTTGACCAATCTGTTTGTTTTGAGCTCTCTGATTGACATGTACTCAAAAAGCGGTAGCATTGATGAAGCTCGTTATGTTTTCGATCAAACAATTGAAAAGAACTATGTTTTGTGGACAACTCTAATTTCAGGGTATGCTCAGAGTGGAAGAGCAATAGAGGCGCTAGAGCTGTTTGATCACATGTTGGGCAAAGGGTTCTTCCCTGATCATATTTGCTTTACTGCAGTTCTCAGTGCTTGTAATCATGCAGGTTTACTTGATAGAGCTGTAGAGAACTTCAAGAAGATGATAAAGGATTATGATCTGTCTCCTACAATGGATCAATATGCTTGTCTAATTGACTTGTATGCCAGACAAGGGCATATAAAAAAGGCAATGCAATTGATGGATGAGATGCCTTTTGATCCTAATTCTGTCATATTGAGTTCGCTATTGAGTTGCTGCAAAACATATGGTGCCGTGGAATTGGGAAGAGTGGTTGCTAATCAGCTCTTTGCTCTGCAGCCACAGGATTCTGCTGCATACCTAACAATGGCTCACATTTATGCTGAAGCTGGCTTATGGGATGAGGTTGCCAATATCAGAAAATTGATGAAGCCAAAAGGAGTGGAAAAGTGTGCAGCATGGAGTTGGGTTGAAGTAGATGAACATTTGAACAATTGAGTTATTCTTATTGGTACATCACATCATTAAGCATCTCTCAACAATTTTATCTGTTCGAGCACCTTAATTTGGGAAACAAGTTCCATCCGGGAAGAATGTGAACCAATGATGTGGATCAACTCACTTCTTGCAGGGGAAGTGCAACAAGAAAGTATGAATATGATACTTGTGAATACCTAGGTACTGCCCAACTCTCAATATTATTTTTTGTTTTCTATCACTACTATGGGTTTTTTTAATCATTATTTTGTTTGTCTTCTAGGATTTATGTTAATTATCGGCTTACCTGCTAAGTGTAGTTGGAACCTCAATCCTCTAAGGTAAATCAGCTTGTCTCGAGGAGCCAATTCACCATGGTGTTGTATTTCTGTTTTGCAACATCAATCTGTAAAGAAAAACCCAGAAGAATGGAGAAGTGTGCAAGAGTGAAAGGTAATAAAAGAACACATACTTCAAATTAGGCTAATACATATGTTTCATATTTGGAATGCTAGGGGGATAGCAAGAGATGGGTTCAAGGGTAACATCAAGCAACTCATCAGAGATCATGATCCGGACATTCTCATTCTCACTGAGACAAAAGTCACTAAAATTGGCTGCGAGGAAATTGTTGAAATTCTACCCTACAACTCGAATGAAGTGCTGGACCCGGTGGGGTTTTCTGGTGGGATCCTCATCATGTGGAACTCGGGTTTCCACGACCTCTTAGTAGTCAACAAGGAGCCTCGTGCAATCCATGCTGTTGTGCAGGTACAATCACAAAAAAAATTTTCTTCTTTCAGCTATTTATGCACCTACTTCTTATCATGCTAGATTAGAATTGTGGGATGCTTTAAGATTAACTTCACAAAATAATAGCTTGCCTTGGTTGGTATGTGGGGACTTAAATGAAATTTGCAATGACCATGAAAAATGGGGGGGGGGGGGGAATAAACATCCTTTACATCAAATGAGGGCTTTTAATGATGCTATTCATGATTGTAACTTGATTGATCTAGGCTTCTCTGGTCATAAATATACCTGGTTCAATAAACAAAAGAAAAAGCCAATTCTTGAAAGATTAGATTGATTCTTAGCCACAAATGACTGGATCCAAGCATTCCCAAACTTTGTAGTTAAGCACCTAACAAGGATGTCCTCTTACCATAAAATCCCCAACTCCTCTCCCTTGATCACAAGCCTTCCTTTCCTGGAGAAAAACCATTTAGGTTTGAGCCTTTGTGGCTGAATGAACCTGACTTCACCTCCTTCCTATCATCCAAATGGCCGTCATATACCTCCTCCTTACACCACAAGCTACAACAACTCACACCTGATCTCAGAGAATGGGCTCAGAACCTAGCCTTTAATCAGAAAAATACAAAAAATAGACTTCTTGCCAGGATCAATGGACAGAACAATCCCAATAATACCAGGCTCTTTGAACTAGAACAACACCTACAGCTGCAATTAAATGAAATCCTTGACCACGAAGAACTCTTCTGGCAGCTAGGGCTAGAACTGAGTGGTTGATTCAAGGTGACAAAAACACTACATTTTTTCATTCTACTATCATCAGAGGGAATAGGAATAGAATTTTGTCCCTAAAAAATAACGTTGGTGAATGGATTGAAGAACCTGGCCAAATTCACAATCACATTCTGCAGCATTTTAAAAATCTTTTCACTTCTGAGCCTTGCTCTCCCCTCCCACCTGGGCACTCCTTTAACTCCATTGACTGCTCTCATCCAGCTACACTTTCTGAAGTTAGAGAGGCCCTTTTTTCCATTGGTGGCCTCAAAGCACCTGGCATAGATGGTTACCATGCTATTTTTTTCCAATTTTCCTGGGACACATTAAAGGATGATTGCCTCCTCTCTGCAAACCAAGTGCTCTCCTGCAAAATGGTCCCGGAATGCATGAATAGGACTGTCATATGCCTAGTTCCAAAGATTCTGTCTCCCACCCAAATTACCAGCTTTAGACCAATTAGCCTTGTTAACAGCTCTTACAAGCTCATCTCAAAGATCCTAGTCAACAGGATAAGACCTCACTTGTACAACATTATTTCCCCAAACCAGAACAATTTTCTAAAAGGTAGAGGGACTGAGGTGAACTACATTCTAGCTACTGAAATACTCCATTCTATGAGAAAAAGGAAGGGTAGCAGAGGTTTATTTGCTTTAAAGCTAGATCTTGAAAAGGCCTATGATAGGCTTGAGTGGTCTTTCATTCACCACTGCCTCCTGTTTTTTAACTTCAACCCTTCAACTGTCTCTCTTATCATGTCCTGTATCTCCTCTGTATCCTCCAAATCAATCAATCAATCAATCAATCAATCAAAGCCTTAATCCCAAAAGTGGGGTCGGCTAACATGAACCAAATTTGATTATTCCGTGTAGTCATCAACATAAATCTTTCTCCTCCATCCCTTACGATCCAAAACTTCATCCTCACGTAAATCCATGCACTTCATATCCTTCCTCACTCCTTCCAACCAAGTCATCTTTGGTCTCCCTCTTCCTCGTTTAATCCCTCCATGGTCCCACTCTTCCACTCTTCGCACCGGTGCACCCTCGGGTCTCCGTCTTACATGTCCAAACCAACGCAGACGATTTTCCCTTAATTTATCTACAATGCCCGCCACACCTACTTTCTTGCGAATAACCTCATTTCTGATTCTATCTCTTAAAGTGTTTCCACACATCCACCTTAACATGCGCATTTCCGTAACCTCCATCTTTTTAATATGCTCTTTCTTAGAAGCCCAACATTCTGTACCATAGAGCAACACTGGTCTTATGGCAGTCCTGTAGAATTTTCCCTTCAACTTTAAGGGAATGCTGCGGTCGCATAGCACTCCCGTGGCCGCTCTCCATTTAAGCCACCCTGACTTAATCCTGTGGGTCACGTCTTGATCAATGTCACCATTCTTCTGGATGATCGACCCTAGGTACTTAAAACATTCACTCATGGTCAAATCCTTTCCATCCAAACTCACCACTTCATTGCTTGTCCCCCTCTGAGTGCCAAAACGACATACCAAATATTCAGTCTTACTCCGACTTAGCTTAAACCCTCTAGATTCCAACCTTTGCCTCCATTGCTCCAACTTGACATTAACCCCATCCTTAGTCTCATCCACCAAAACGATATCATCTGCGAACAGCATACACCATGGAACCTCATCTTGAATTGGTCTAGTTAATTCGTCTAGAACCGTTGCAAAAAGAAAAGGGCTTAATGCAGACCCTTGATGCAATCCGATTGTAATAGGGAAATCTTTTGTCAACCCTCCGCATGTCCTCACATTTGTTGACACATCCCGATACATATCCTTAACTAGGTCTACATACCTTCGTGGGATACCTTTCTTCAACATTGCCCACCAAAGTATCTCTCTTGGCACCTTGTCATATGCCTTCTCTAAATCAATAAAGACCATATGAAGATCTTTCTTCTTTACCCTATAAAACTCCATCATTTGTCTTATCAAATGGATTGCCTCCATAGTAGATCTCCCAGGCATAAAACCAAATTGGTTATCTGAAATGCTTGTGCATGCCCTCAACCTTTGTTCAATCACCCTTTCCCACAACTTCATAGTATGGCTCATAAGCTTAATTCCTCGATAGTTAGAACAATCTTGAGCGTCTCCTTTGTTTTTATAAACCGGGACCAAGGTGCTCTTCCTCCAATCTTGTGGGATCCTTGTAGCCGTCCATATCTTGTTGAAAATGTTTGTTAACCAATCAATACCAATCTTACCCAAACACCTCCACACCTCTATCGGTACCCCATCAGGGCCAACCGCCTTCTTAGGTTTCATCTTCCTCAGTGCAATCTCCACCTCTACTCTCCTAATCCTTCGCACATACTCCATGTTGATTTCTTCATCACTCATAGAGGTATCTCCTATCACAACTCCATTACTTCCATTAAATAATTCATCGAAGTACCCCTTCCACCTGTCCTTGATGCCCTCCTCTTGCACTAGGACCATTTGGTTCTTATCTTTGACACACTTCACCATGCCAATATCCTTCCTTGCCTCTTGTCTTCTCTTTGCCATCTTATAAATGATCCTTTCTCCCTCCTTGGAATCAAGCTTTTCATAAACCTCCTGATATGCCTTTTCTTTTGCTTGGCGAACAGCTGCCTTTGCCTTACTCTTAGCCTCCTTATACGCTGCAAAGGTTTCATCACTCCTACATTTTCCTAAGGCTTGATAGCATTCCCTTTTTTGCTTAATTACTGCTTTCACCTCTTCATTCCACCACGAAGTATCTCTCTGTACCGAAGTTCTTCCCCTTACTTCCCCTAAGACCTCTTTGGCCACTCTTAGGAAACAGTTCTTCATTCGTAACCAGGTCATGTCCGGATCCACCTCTCCATCCCAATCCGCTTCTTCAATTACCTTTTCTGTAAAAACCTTAGCTTTTGCATCCCTTAGGGTCCACCATCTTATCCTTGGTTTCCTCCAACATTCTAATAAATGGCAAGCTTTCCTCTCAGTTCTTCCCTGCTAGAGGCATAAGGCAGGGGGATCCTTTATCCCCTTATCTATTTATTCTTTGCCTGGAATTCCTTTCCAGGAAAATCCACACTGAATGTAGCCAAAACAAATGGAAGCCCTTTAGATTCAGAGGAGGGAGTGTTGCCATCTCCCACCTTCTATTTGCAGATGATGTCCTTTTATTTGGTGTAGCTGACAAAAAAACCTTACACTCCATCTCTGAAACCTTAAAAAGTTTTTGTTCTCTGTCAGCCAGGAAATAAATGAGGATAAAAGTAAGCTTTTTTTCTCTAGAAATACACCTATGAGCTTGAGAGATGATTTTGAGCAATGTCTGAATGTTAGCTCCTCAAATGATCTAGGGACTTATCTAGGCTACCCTTTGTCTGATAAAAGACCCTCAAGAAGACAACTTTCCTCAATCATTGACAAGTTGGGGAAAAAATTAGCAAACTGGAAGTCAAACCACTTATCTAGGGGGGGTAGACTTGTCCTTCTGAAATCCTCTATGCTTTCAGTTCCCAGGTACTTGTACTTGATGTCCTGCATCAAGCTTCCCCAATTCATTCTAGGTAAGCTGGATTCTATTTGTTCAAATTTCTTATGGGGTGGGGATACCATCAAGAGGAGAGTAACCTGGATTGCTTGGAAGAATATCTGTAAAGAAAAGGAGAATGGGGGTTTGGGGATCCTAAACAATAGTGAGATGAACCAACTAGGCCTAGCCAGATTATGCTGGATGGTGGATACTAGAGTAAACTGGCAGGGAAAGTTTGAGAAGTATGTCAAGTCCAAGAGTAGACCTACCCCATTTAATAAGGGATCTCATATATGGTCTGCTGTAGGGAAGGGTTGGGAGTTATTTAGCCATAGCCTTCACTGGGAGGTGGGAAATGGGAGAAGCATTAACTTCTGGGGGGATAGATGGTTACAAGCTGACACTGTCAGATCCCAACTCATAGGTCCCATCCCTGAGTCAGCCACAAATTCTTGCCTGAGTGATATCCTTTCCAGCAGTAGAGTTACTCTAGAACATAAGATGGGGTTCCAGTGACAACTTGTGGAGCAGAATCCAAAGTGTTAATTTGAATCCTAATGAGGACTAAAATTTCACTGCATGGTCAAAAAAAAGGGAGGTTTGACACCACCAGGGCTAGAGAGTGGCTAGTTAGTAGCAGAACACCTTTTGTTAATATGCATCTCCACCCTGATTGGGACTGGAATGCTATCTGGAACTCTAACACTTACCCAAAAATAAAAGTCTTCATGTGGCAACTAGTATGGGATAGACTCCCTACTTCCCAAAATCTTCATCTAAGAAACATCAAAAATACCAGCACCTGCCCCTTCTGCCCAAATCAAATTTCACTGAGAGCATTGACCATCTCTTCAGTTCTTGCCCCAGAGCATCTAAATTCTGGCAAAACCTTTCTCACCCATCCTCCACCCCCAAATCTGCAAATGAGAGCTCCCAGCAATGGATCCTAAGAAACCTCAAAAACAATCAACCTGCTCAAAATTCTGTTCCCTGGAGCATAACCTTCGGTTTTGCTCTTTGGTTCATTTGGAAAAGAAGGAACTCTTGGATTTTTTCAAAAACAAACACCAACATCACAACCTCTACTTCCCAGTGCCTTTGGGCTGCTAGTGAGTGGTTTTTCTCCACATCTCCACACACTAGAAATCTAGAATAGAGCCTAAATCCTATGCCTTGGAGGCCCCTCCTCAATCCTTCCTCAAAATCAATATAGATGCTTCTTTCCTTCCACACTCCAAAAGCTCTGGCTGTAAATCACCTGGGAATATGGATAGAGGGATTTCAATGGAAAGGGTTCTGTACAGATGCCAAGGATGCTGAATTAATGGCAATCAAACTTGCTCTAGACTGGATAGAAGAGAGAAGATGGAACAAATGCATTATTGAGAGTGACTGCAAATACATCATTGAGGATATTGGCCAAAATGTTCACACTACTCTAACACCAAAAACAATTGATTGCAGGCTGCAGCTCCAAAGACTACCTGAGGCCAAGCTCTTCTATGGTGAAAGAGGGAAGAACATGGTGGCTGACATCCTGGCTAGAGATGCAAGGGAGAAACTAAATGTTTTGAATCTTCGATGTAATATTGCTGTACCCCCAGACATATGTACTAACTATCTAGCTAAAGACATTGCTACTATTTCTAGGGATTGTATTCCACAGGATGCTATTTTGTGCCAAATCCAGAGGGGTAGGCAAACTTTTGTAAACAATTTAATTACTAATTAAGCCACCTTTTCCCTCCAAAAAAAAAAAAAAAAAAAAAAAAAAATACCGCGCATGTTTGGGTTGAGTATGACATCAACTGGCACTAGTATCAACTCATCTTGTTTTGCATCCAAGTGGTGATTCTAATCATTGGATTTGTTTTATGGTATAGGTTTTAGGTTTTAATCTTTTTGGTTAACTAAATTTCATTATGGTTTTTGATTGAAGTATTACATCCCCCTCTAGAATCCCAACTCATTGTTGAAAAATCTGAAGAGAAAAATCGAGTTAAAGTAGAGCAAGTTTGCTTGTGCCCTGCACAATCAGTTTTCAATCAATGGTGCTTAATGATATGTCACTTTATAAGATCTGAATATTTATTTTCAAAGTAAAACCTCTTCTATGTTCATTGGTGAAAATTATGTACTAAGGGCCTAAGGGAATCACTGCTAGGTTCATCCATGGAAGTTGAGTGATCAGGCTAAATGGCGTAGTCTATGGACAGCAGGTGAATATTGCTCTATGAATCCTTGTTGGTCTTAAGAGACGGAAGTGGCTAAGTTAGCCAAGCTGAGTTGAGTTCAGTGTATATATTCTATCAAGCCTTTTTGAGTTGGAAGAAGGAATGTGTTTGTGAACTTATTTGTCTAAGGCCTTGTTTGGTTGACATGGGAATTAAATTCCCATAGAAAATTGTATTTCATGGGAAGTTATTTCCCTCATGAAATTCCTAGGAATTTCCTAAATTTGTTTGGTTGGCAATGTGGGAATTTAGAAATCCTATGAATTTTGATTGACCTAGGGGGGACTAGGTAATTTACTTCCCTTGTTTTGTAGGAAGTTGAAATTCTCATGAATTTCCACTTCCCTCATTTTTGCTTTTTTGTGTCAACAAAACAACTCCTCAATTTCTCAAATCCCATGAATTTTCACTTCCCTCATTTTACATTGTCAACCAAACAACCCCGTGCTACAGCTCCTGGATCTGCTTCCAAGTGAGTACTGACTACTGAGTAATGCATATAGAATTTTGTCTTGCATTTTATCATTCTTGTGTACGATAATTTTATGCTACATTGAACAATGGAGTTGAATAATGAGTGACATGCTATTTTAAATGATGCTTCTTTGTCTAAGAGCGCACTCTCACATTTCAAAATCCGTTATCACATTGTCTTCTGAATCTCTCGTAATTAAGGATATGACATGATTTTACAAAAGACCCTTGATAATAGTAAAATCACTCATTTTTAGTAGTGATATCGAAATATGGTCATAAATCATTATGACTCCGTATTATATTTGAAAGGTGACAACTTATATAGTGCAAGTACAATTTAAGATAATACACAATAATTAACTTCAGATGGGAGAAGCAATTTATCTATTTTATTATGGGTGAAAAAAAATGTGCATTACCATATAGCCCAAATAAGTGAAATCATGCTGGTGTGGTCCTGTGTTGCCTGTGCTAGATATGTACAAATGTACAAGTATATAGGATTATATCTTTTTATATTCCTGAATATATGTTTGATTGGACAATCCAATTGCACTCTGGAAAATTTTAAATTTAGCATCCTACAGTGGTTGAAACAGTCAAGAGTGATAACAGAGAATAATAATTAATACAAATTGTTTATGCATTTTTTGTGCCTGTAAATTCAATCTTTGATAACTAGTTGGTTTCATTCGATCTTAAGCTTGTGGGTACAAAGAAATTCCTTTGGTTGCTCTATTTGTTGCTCAAGGTGGTGTCTTTGTAGAGATTAAGGATTTGTTACATACTTCGTATTAAACTTTGTATTTCATTTTGGCTGATAATTTTACACTAATTTTCTAATCTTAAGAAAAAAACAACTAATCTTGCTTCCAGTGCTTCCATTTCAAACTAAAAAGTCTTTGTATCCAAATCCTTTTCATGATTCAAAATTTACGAGAATATTTTCGTATATACTAACATTACTAAGTAATTTCATATAAATATATTGATGGAGACATAAGCTTTTTGCTATACAAAAACGGGCAATTTTTCTATGTACAACCAGTTATACCTTGTATATGATATTATTAATAATGCTACTAATATTATTATTTTACCAATTTGTTTATGCCTTGACAGTACATGGTTAAAAATTTAGGATTGGCTATATCTTAAAATGGTACAAAGGGTTGTAAAGAGTGAAGTTTCTTATCAAGAGGTGTTGCCCTGGATCAGATAATACTTGATCAACTGTACAATTACTTTTGCCATCAAAGTAAATTAGATCTTTTTAGGGAAAAAACAAGATTGTGGGGCAAGTGTATGTAAAAAGACTAGAAGTGAAGAGTGGTTGCCGTACAAGATTGCTCCATCACAAACATATTCATATTCACTCCCTAGTAGTCCCTACCTTCATTCTGCCAACATAAAATCACTTGCACAATTTCACACTCTTTCTCAACTCATTAAATAAAATCTTCATTTGTTGGTTCAACCACTTGACTTTTCAGCAGTAACAAATAACAATCCCTCCGCCCACAAATAATCTTCTTGTATTTCTTTCCGTATGTATGATTTAAGCATTCGTTAATTCCGATTATTTTGTCTTCCACTTTCTAATATTTGGATTTTTTTTTTATTGTGGGTTCTGTTCCTGCTTCTCCATCATGGGTTTTTATTTAATGAATTTTTTGTAGTACAAATAATTTAATCTATACACTTTCTTGTATCTATGTTAAGTACTATGGTGTAAGGATTATTTATGTTTGGTATGTCCCCTGTTTTCTCCTTTTCAGATTTTTATAAGCAACTAAACAACACTGTCTAAGCTATCTTTTTTGCAACTTTTGTTTTCATCAGGTGATTTTTAAAATTTTGGTAATGATGCAACATTATGAGCTCCAACAGATGAATAACATGGAGACAGCCGAAAGCTCGGCGGAGCGATTTCATGTTTGCACTGAGACTACCGCTGAATCATGCACCAAGCTCTTCTCCATAAGGTACGTTATATACTCCTTCCGTCCGAAATTAATTATCACGTTCATAGCGTACCTAAATCTGGACAAGTGTTAATTGTACTGTATAATTAATCCTATTGTATACTGAAGTTTTTGAAACTGTGAGTCTATTATATGTCCGAAAATAAGGTCTTTGCAAAATCTTGGTGTGAGACGGTTTATTATATATACTACTTCCGTTTCTTATTATTTGCAACGAAGTAATAACACTTTCGCTAGAGAAGTAGAGAGGGAGTGTATAATCAGTTAATCACTTCCAACTTGCATTATATTAGCTGTTTGAGGATCATATATTGATTTAACATGTTCTTTAATTCAATTGGAAATTTAGAAGGTATAAGGCAAGCTGGTATAAGGGCTTGATTTTGTTAATATACTCCGTACTACGTACTCGATTCATTCTATGAACTTGTAAACAAATTACATTAAACACTCCAATAAATTGAATGTACGTGGTAAGTTTTGTTTACTGTAACCAGTTAAGTTTTCTAATTTTCACTTGGCTAAATCAATAGCATGTACTGTCTCTGAATCTATGCACTTCTTCTTGTTCTGCAACATTTCTGTTTTACCATTTCATCAATGTTTAGGTATTAGTTTATCAACTTCTGTAAATTCTAGCTGCATTAATTTCTTATGAGCTGCAAGTATAAGTGTATCACACTATTCTGATGTAATTTTCCCCTGCAGACATTATGTTTATCTTTCGCGTCAAAAGAATATATTTCAGAACTGGCCATTCCAGGAGAAATACTTAAAATCGTGCCTTGAGTATGGTGTTACAAACGTGCTTCCACCTCTTGAAGCTCGAGGTGTACTTGAAAGGACAAGTATTTCAAATGATGAGGGAAATGTGGCGAATGTAGGAAATGATCATGACTTAATTGAAACAACATTATCTATGAAATCTGAACAAGTCCAGTACATAAACGAGGTCACTGCCATAAATCCTAGTGCAATATCAGCGCAAGAGGGGAATAAAACAAGGAAGTGGAGGCGTAAAATGAAGACTATGGCAGAGATTTTCGCTACTGCAACGCGTTGCACTTTAGAAGAGGTTGATGAAATGGATGACTTAAGTTGCACTTCTGTTACAGCCCTGGATATAGACAGAGAACATAGGAGAAAAAATCAGGTTGATTTCGAGTACTTCGATTCTAAATCAGAGCTCACTGATGATGGTGCAGATTGTAATAACAGACTGTCCAAACGTATGCCAGTGTTAAAGTCTTGGAGCAGATTACCAAGTTCATCATTTAGTACAACTAATCTAATTACCAAGGTACATCAATCTCGCTTTACTAGGGTCTTGCATTTGATTTTTTCTTAGTAGTGTTCGTATTATTGTTACAGTTTAGGAAGACTTAAGTAGTAGAGTTTGTATTATTGTTACAGTTTAGGAAGACTTAAGT
This sequence comes from Chenopodium album, assembly GCF_948465745.1. Lineage (NCBI taxonomy): Eukaryota > Viridiplantae > Streptophyta > Magnoliopsida > Caryophyllales > Amaranthaceae > Chenopodium > Chenopodium album. The sequence goes on from NC_137838.1 coordinate 78,049,174, forward strand.
GTGATAATACACCAATGAGTCAGGCTAGTTGCCTCTACTTGTGCGTCTTTCCTTTGGTTCTATTGGTGAATTTGTCTGGTGTTATTTTCCTAATTAACTTTAACTAATACGAAGTAATTACTTTTTTCTTGATAGAATAGGACAAAAGGATGTAACAGGAGGGCGCGAACTTATGATTCAAAATCATCATTCGAGTTGCAGGATGCATATATATATATGTCGAAGTGAAATACTTGATTTGAATCTCATATTGATTGTCATTTTGGGTACTGATTGTCATTGCTATTGGAGATCCGAAGATCTACGTGCAAAACATTGTGGATTTGTAGAGTTCTAGAAACAAAGGTGATGAAGTATGACTCACAATACATTTGATGGTCAAATATGTTATGCACTTATGCTGTATTTTGGTCTCATCTTCTTTGCTTAACTTATACATATAGACAAGTCATGCATACATAATATAGTCGTGCAATCGCGTATGTTAAATAATATGTACTACTTCGTACATCCCTTAACGCATCTCTAAACTTTTAAAATACCTCATACTACTACTCTTTTGGCAGAGAAAGAAGACATCAACGTAATAAAAAAGCAATACATGCATAAACCAAAGTTTTCTTGCACCTTAATTTAATTTTACATCAATGTCATCCCTGTGCCTAATTCTTGATACTATATAGTAACTTATTGACAGAATATCTATATGATTTTCCAACCCATATGATGACTAATTTCTCGAGCCAAATCGAGCAATCACACCCTCCCCCCAAATTAAATTCTTGCATTACAAACACGGAATCCTCTATTCAAGGTCTCATTAAGTTGTGTAGGCGTAGGGAAAACTATCAACAAAAAACTTTCAAGTCCACCACAACTAATGATCTTATAAGCAATGATGTTGTACCATGGAGACTTCATCTAGTGAATATCCTAGAATCCCCTCAAGCTCACATCGTCGTGATTATTCTACTAATATTTGATCTCGCGATATCCTTTATTGAGCTCTCTTCCTCTTTAACACCAACCAAATGCAAAGATGTGGAAGGAAGAAGACTAGAAACATGGTTTCATTGGGTAGGAATTGCAATTCTAGGCCTCTTATTTTTGAAAACAATCCTTTTGTGTGTAGGGTTAGGGAGGGCATTTTTCGAGAAGCTAGGCTATGTTGTTGATGGTGTGGTTGTAGTGGTGGCATTGGTGTTAGAGCTGGCCTTAGTGAGGGTTGGAGGAGGATTGTTGGTGGTGGTGAGCTTATGGCGAGTGGTTCGAGCCGTGGAGAGTGTATTCGAGTTAAGTGATGATGCCATTCAAGCCAAGGTTGAGGAGGTGGTTAGTGAGTTTGTTGTGCTAAGAGAGGAAAATAAGAGGCTTTTGGACACAATTGCTGAAGAAGAGAAGATCATAGTGCAGCTTCAAGAACAGCTTGGTGGCCTTTATACACAAATGTTAACAACTTCAAATTTCTAATCTACTAGTATTGTAAATGACTTTTATCTTTGTACAATGGTAAATACTTTTATACAATGTTATAATGGATGCGAGAAAGACTAAAAAAAAATCAACAAATACAAACACAGAGGTTCAACATTGATCACTTGTAAAGTTACAATGCAATTAGATACATTCACGAACAATCTCTAATGATTAAGATATTATGTTAACCTTAATTAAGTCCAAAAATTGTTCCATCCAAAATCAATTAATCGATGTTAAAGTTCACAATTTTACTCTCACATAACATGCATTTGATCATATTACTTTTGTCTCTTATTAATTCAACTTGATCGATAAAGGATTGAGTAACAAAGTAAAAAATAACAACGGGTAAATAATCATTGAAGATGAAGGTAGAAGCCAAAAGGTAGTATGAAAATAAGAGGTGTCAATACTTGATCCGACCAACCAAAAAAATATCTGATTAATATAATAATTTAGAATGACTCACGTTTAAAATTAGACCCGACCTGACCTCACCGAACTCGATAGTCAATATGGGTTACACTAAAAAATATTTTCGACTTTTGTTATTTTGTTCTTACTTTTCCAGTATCACAATTCTACAAACATCACTACATCATTATTCAATTTAGTGAAGTCATGAATGAAGTCATAACTGCCTACAATTCTCTCATTCTCCCACATTTTAAAGGAATTATTTTTCTCCAATAAAATCATCAAAAATTGGAAACAGAAAACCCAGAAAATTCAAAATAAAATCATCAAAAATTAAAATCAATGGCAGAAGTGAAGAAGATGAAGTTGGGTTCGCAAGGGTTAGAAGTATCAGTCCAAGGACTTGGGTGTGCAGGATTAGTTCGACCACCAAAGCCAGAAGATGAGATGATTGCTCTAATTCATCATGCCATTAATTCTGGCATCACTTTTCTTGATACTTCTGATATTTATGGCCCCTTTACCAGTGAAATTCTTGTGGGAAAGGTACAATTTCTTCATTTTTTTCCTTATTGTTCTTGTTAAAAATTGAGATTGATTTAGCTTTTTGCAATAATTGTGGGTTTGATTGTAGTTTTTGTATGTTAAAATTGATGGGTCTTGTTGAAAAAGCTACAATTTTTCATATTTTTGGTTGTTTTGGATGTTAATGTATCATGTAATTGGAAAATTAGTGGAGTTTGTTTGGTTGACTTTGTGGACTAGCTACTGATTCTCATCCAATTTGTTTTGTTTATATTATTTTTAGAATTTGAGATTGTTTATGCTAATTGTTTACTATTTAACCATTTTTTTGTTTTGTGGGGAGATTATTTGGAGGTTAAGCAATATTGTTAAATTTGTCTGAGAACAGGAATTAAAATGTGACACATTTTGTGCTCTTGGTTGATTAAATTTAATATTTTTAGTAGCTGTTTGCAAACCTTGATTGATGTAATTGGTATTTTGTGGCTAAGGTTTTGAACATTTATGCAAAAAAAAAAAAAAAAAATTGATGGGTTGTTATTAGTTGGTATGATGGTTGTATATGGATACTCTATAAGTCTATATCAACATATTATGGTTCCTAAGCTAGCCAAAAAAAAAAAAAAAAAAATTGCAAAACCCCTTATTTCGAATGCATAATCGATATCTAAGAACTCGAAGAAGATCTAGTCCTGTGGTGGCTGGGGTACAAAATTTTACACTTTTGTTTATGATTAGACTGTCTTTACTTGTACACAATATTCTGATAGAATTTTTGTGGTGAGCTTGGTGGGAAAAGCACCAAGTTCCCTCCTTTTTGTCCTCCTCTTGTAAAAGGAGACTAGTTATGATGGGAGGAGTACTTCTAGTTTGGGGGGCAAGTCTCGTGGATAGGGTATTGCTTAGGCACAAAAGTTTACAATGCTATTTTACATCATGTTTGTTGAAGTTGTATATAAATTTCAACACGTTTTGCCATACATCCTCCTGCATTTTGTTGTTTATGATGATATTATTGCTAGTTTTGTTGCAGACATTAATGTTCTTGATTAATTAATCAGGCTCTAAAAGGAGGGATGAGAGAGAAGGTACAATTAGCTACCAAGTTTGGGTTAATATCAGCTGATGGTAAGATAGAGGTGCGGGGTGATCCTGCCTATGTGAGGGCTGCTTGTGAGGCTAGCTTGAAGAGACTTGATGTTGATTGCATAGACCTTTATTATCAGCATCGTGTCGATACCAGTGTTCCGATAGAAGTAACGGTTAGTATGTGAATGTCTCTAATTCATAGCCTTCCCCTATTTATACTTTAACTTTTATATTTGTTACCCGTTTACTGTTTTGCAAGAACTGAATGAGGTTCAAATTTGAGATCTCTATATATGCTATTGGACTAGTTTATTTGTAAGCTCTTCCTTTTATTATTATTATTTTTCTTAACTTATGTAAGTATGTAAGTTACACCTGCCATTGGCTCCTCTAAATTTGTGCAACTAAACTGCACTAATAATTTCCTAGGGGGATACATTTACTTGTTTAAATGAAAATGATTATTTGTTTGAGGACCTACTCTATATTGAACGGCTGAATATTATACTTGTACTAAACGTCAGTGAACTGTGACAGATACAAATGTATATTGGGAGACTTTCTTCTTCTGTGATGAATATTGGTGGTTAAGAGAATAGTGGGAGTGGGGTGGGGTTGTTGAAGCTCACCTCTGCACTCAAGTTTCAAGCATGTATTTTTGTTTTTTTATTTGGTGAATTGCTGCAAAAAATTTGGATCTTTTGTGCCAATGAACAGTCCTACTGATTTAAACCTTGTAAGATGTTACGAGTAAAATTGGTTCATCATGTTGGCTTCATTTATTAATTAAACCACAACATTCTGTTGTCTAATGCTTCATATAAATCATATTTGTTAATAATACTGTGCTGCCCTCTCTGGCTGCTGCTCCTATCATGATTCTGCTGTCCATCTTTCAGGTAGGTGAGCTCAAAAAATTGGTTGAAGAGGGAAAGATCAAGTACATTGGTCTATCAGAAGCATCTGCTACGACAATCAGAAGAGCTCATGCTGTCCACCCCATAACAGCTGTGCAGATGGAGTGGTCTTTGTGGACACGAGATTTAGAGGAAGAAATTGTGCCTACCTGCAGGTGAGTCCACTGTTACTTTTTTCTTTTAGAACTGCACAAAGTCTACTGATTATGATAAGTTTGGTGAATTCAGGAGGATCTTCCTCACCTATGGTTGGAAGTCATGGAACCATATTGTATAGTTATAATGGTTGTTAGTTGTATTTATTTATCTTAGTACATGAGCATATTGTTGATGTTGAACAGAGAACTAGGCATCGGAATTGTAGCATATAGCCCTTTAGGACGTGGATTCTTTTCATTGGGAGCCAAGGTGGTTGAAAACTTCTATGAAGGTGACTACCGAAAGGTGTGTTCAAATTTCAATGCATTTACATTAAAAAATAGTGGCCTTCCTAGCATTTTATTATTGTGTAAACTTGCTATATTTTGAAAAAATTCCCCATCATATCCTGTTGATAGTTTTGAACAATTTTGAAAAAAGGCCTCTAGTTGGCAAATTTTCAACTTCAAATTACAATAGGCTATTGACTAAATCATATACCTCTGGCAATTGTCCCGTGTATTCAATTGCTGTGAAGTTTGAAGTTCTTAGCTGTCTTTTGACTCAAAAATCTACTAAAAACAGCCTCTTTGCAAATAGAGGATTAGACATCAAGAGCATCTTCACTATTTCTCAGGCTAGACTGTTTAGACTTTAGAATCAAGTCATTCAACTACCTTTCAAAGGCAGGAGTCATTTTAGAGGTGTTGAGGGTGATGGCTAATGGGGTAGTATATTATGGCTTTGAGCAAAGGTTTCCTTTGCAAATCTTGTAGACTATTATACATTTGTTTTGCACCGTTTGCCTTTTCATATTAATATCTGGGTGAGTAATCTTAGATTAGTGCAAATAATGATAAGAGTATTATAAGTTAGTGGAATAGTTGGCTTTTCCATCCTTTTTCTGTATTTACTATAATAGGACGAGAGAAGATGGGAGTATTAGAACTAGAACCACCATGAAAGGAACGGGAAGCTGATGTCATCACAGAAACCAAGAGTATGACATTCTGCATCCTTAAATCTTCACTGATGCTGTATGAATTGTAGAGGTTTTGGTGTTTGGCATATGTAAATCGATGGTGTTTTAATTTGGGTGTGGAAGTTGGATGTTATCAGGAGTGATTCCCTTATTATTTTCAATTTTATGTGTTCTTCTCCATTTATTACCCACTTTTTCTTTTATTGTCATTATTATATACTTCGTATATGTGTGTGCTGATAAATATTCTTGTAGAATATACCGAGGTTCCTGCCTGAAAACCTTGAGCATAACAAACACGTTTTTGAACGGGTTAGTGATATGGCTGCAAGGAAAGGGTGCACTGCATCGCAGCTCGCTCTTGCTTGGGTTCATCATCAAGGGGACGATGTCTATCCTATCCCAGGCACAAGCAAGATCAACAATCTGAACCAAAATATTGCAGCCTTGACAGTGAAACTAACACCTGATGAAATGGCTGAACTCGAGTCGTATGCTTCTGCTGATAATGTGAAGGGTGATAGAACCTGGACTAAAACCTTTTCTTGGATGGATTCAGATACCCCTCCTTTGTCTTCTTGGCAATCATCATAGAACAATCTATTGCAAAAATATGTTGTATTCTTGATTCACAGGTACAAAAGTTATAAATAATGTGTTCACTTGTTTGTATTCAAAATTCTTTATCCATCATTTTTCGAATTAGATTAACTCTAATAGGAAGTATGAAGTATAATTTAAGTCCCGTCAAAAAAAAAAAAAAAAGTATAATTTAAGTGATTCAAAGTTTTCTCCTTTTCTCAAAACTATTTTGGGCTTCTAAAAAAATGCTATTCCTCAAGAACTCCTTGTTTGGCCCAACAATTGTTTCTCAAGCCAAGAAATGCTTCAAAAAGCTTGCCAATTATAGTCTAAGTACTTAATGATTTATTTATCTTGTTCCTTTTTATTAATCTAACTTGAATTATTGTGATAAAATTAAAGCAAGTTGGATGATATATATATATTTTTTTTCTAATTATTTTTTTTAAAAAATTATTTTTATATCATTTGTAAAGTCATATGGGATTTGTTTTAAAGTTTTGGATTAACCTAATTAAGATTAACGTAATTCTACAATAATCACATCAATCGGACGTTTGTGTTTTTGTCACATTCCTAAATTAATATTCCCGTCAATTTTTGATGATCCTTTTCGTATTCATTACAGTAGTGAATTGCAGTAATGAGAATGAAGTTTAAGTGTATTTTAGTATGGAAGACAACCTCAATCCTTAAGCACAGCTTGTGTTTTCTTCATATTTTTCCATTACCAGTTAGGAGGTAGTATTACGTGAGACTGTGAGAATAACTTACTAATAAAAACAAACAATTTACGAGTCATTTTGAGTGATCATGCAATTGATTTTCTTAATAAATCTACATATAAATTCATTCTCACTACCATAGTTTATAATCGATTATCAAACGACCCATAATACTTATTTTCAAGCTTAAGGGTTGCATATATTATTAATACTCGTAATTTCAAAATGATTGTTATTATTGAAACTATTATCCCCGTTGTAGTAGGTGGGGTGACGTTATTGTATGTTTCTAATTTCTCGATTAAAGCCGAATTTGCAATAATACAAGATGATCAAGGACCAAGATTAGTAATCACATTTAAAGCTGAAATTTCAGGCTCAAGCATTAAATTGGACGACTATTTTAGCTAATTGGAGCTTTCATTCAAAATTAATTACGCCATTTTTATGTAGGGTCATCTTGCTTTAAATTTTTAATTTATGGCTTTAAATTTTGGATTGGTCCCTCTCTCACCACATGCATGCAATCGTACGTAATTAACGTTTATAGGGTCCATTATCATTAACATAAACGTATATCATATAAAAAAAAATATCATAATATATAATAAGCTTAATTTAATTCATCAATTAGAAACTAATTTAAAGAAAAATTACAGCATTTTTTTACAACTTGCAAGAGCTGCTCGATCTCCTCCTAATTAACATGTTTATTGTTAATAATCATGCGTTACAATTCATAATTTATGTAGCTTAAACTATATATAATTACTACTTTAGGCTAATTAATTTTGCATACACCATAATTCATTAGAAAATAGATGGTAGCCGCAAAATTTCTTGAGCTACTTGACGAGATGTAGTAGATTCATCCAAAAGCCATTTCTCTAGAAATGTTAACGGAGGATTATTTCCATCGTCGTCATCCATGTAATCCATGTTTTCGTGTACCTTTGCACCTTCGTTAGAATCCTCCTCAGTAGAGTCGTCACAAGCAGTAGTAGTAGTGACCATGCCAACCTTATTATCACTATTAAGGTTGTCAAACGACAACATTGACTCGAATTGATCATCTTCTTCGTCACCAACACATCCATCATGAGCAATATCATTATTATCATTATTGTTGTTGTTGTCGTTGTTGTTGTCGTCGTGATTGTTACCAACTTCCAACTTATGTTTGGAAGTTGGTGAACACTTCATCCAACTCTCGAGAAGCCTTGAGATGTTCTCGGTGCTCGAGGCATAACAAGTTGATGATGAGGATGGTGGTTGTGGTGGTGTTAGCATATTGTTGCGATCAGCACTATTATTCTCGTAGTTATTATTATGATTATGATTATTGTCGTCGTTGATGGATTTGTTATTGTGTAGAGAAGATGAAGAAGATGAGGTTAGAGGATTTTGTGGCTCTTGATGAAAAGATGATTGAAACCTCTTAAGTTTCTTCTTCAAGTGGGTGTTCCAATAGTTCTTGATGTCATTATCTGTTCTTTGTGGAAGATAAGAAGCAATTGCTGCCCATCTTAAACATAAAATAATGAAGGAAATAAATAAATTTATTTATACAAACACAATTTATATATGACTAAAGTTTTCATCAAATTAAAAAAATAAAAATGTTTAGGGTTAGAAAATTACTTGTTACCCAATAATGCTTGTAAATGGATAATCATTCCTTCTTCATGAGATGTAAAGTTGCCTCGTTTAATTCCTGGCCTAAGATAATTCGTCCATCTTAACCTACAACTCTTGCTGCACCTTTGCAACCCTTTTACAAAATGTACAATAATATTTACATAAATTTATGAAATATAAGAAACTATAGAATATGATGACAATGAGGTCAAAAAAAAAAAAAAAAAAAAAAAAAAAACCTACTTTGATGATAAGGTTCGGTCCAAAAGCATAAAATAAACTCGAAAAACTGAAATAATCATAGATCAGGATAATCTCAACCGAGTTTTATTTTATTTCTTACTCCTAATAAAAAATAAAAATATGTACCTGTATTGGTAGGTACAGATCTCCAGTTTCCCGGACCATGTTCTTGAATGTACGAAACGAGAATGATATCTTCTTCGGGGGTCCAAGGGCCTTTCTTGATGCCATCTTTGTCACAGCAAGGTGGTCTTCCCATGGCTAGCTTAGCTAAGCTCTCAGCTCGTTGGATGTGTTTATTAGGTTTATTTTTTCTATGTAACTTATTATAGTATACAAGAGAAGTATAGTAGTGGTAGCTAATTCTAAGAAGTTCATGAAAAAGTGACATCAACTGCCAACTATAAAGTGGCAATAAAGTTAGGGAAACTTTAATTTCCCATTGATCTACCCGTGCTGACTCACTTGACCTCTAATAACTTTATAGTAGGAGTATTAAATTTATAGCGAGTCAATCATTTAATACTAATAAAGTCAAAAGGTAAAGTTGTTTAATTAATCACTTCATGGACTTATCTCACTCTTTTACTTATTTGGTTTATTTTAATAATTTATTTCTTCGTTTTTTTAGCTGATACATTTCTTTTTATTACATTTGTGATTTGTCAATATAAAAGTGCAAAATTCATATTCTTACTATCATTAATTATCAATTAGTAAATATTAGTAAATATTGTTAAACACAAAGTCTTATATGTGGCTGGTCACACCGTGTGGCTGGGGTTACTTCGTTAGTGTAATAGGGGTTACTTGATCAGTGTTAAAGGGGTTAGTTTGTCAGTACAATAGGGTTACTCAATTAGTGTTAAAAGCTCGATATTTTGGAATTATAGTGAGACGATTCTAACAAACTTTTACTTAGAAATATGCTTTCTAATCAATAAACTACAAAAACTAATTAAAGTAGAGTTTGTCAATAACAACAATAGTTAAAATATCTATCTATCTATATATATATATATATATATATATATATATATATATATATATATATATATATATATATATATATATATATATATAAAATAAAATTAAAAAAAAAAAAAAAAAGAATGAAGAAAATATTATTTTTGTTAAGATATTTTTTTTCTTTTGAGGGGGGCAAATTATATTCACATGATGCATGAGAATGTCAGCTTTAATTTATATGGCCTTCCTAAAACAGAGGAAGACATGATTCAACTTATCACCTTCCTCGATACTAATGAGATTTCTCCTTGGCAAGGTAATTGAAATTCGAACATACACTCATTTTTTAACTACTTAATTAGAGACAATGTGAACAATATACTTGGCCAGGCCAATTTGACTCGTTTTAATCACAACATGTTTGTAGGAAAGCAAATATTTGTGCAAACTATATAATCTCACGAGAACAGTACACTTGACAGCCAAACAACATGCAAGATCGATATGGATTCTTATTAGATAGACGACAAATTTCTTATTTTATTATTTCTGACAAGTTAGGCTGCAGTTTTGAGAGATACTAATTTTTTTTTTTTTAATTGTATATCTTTATTTTCTATATTATATTAAAAAAAAATACATATATATTGGAACTTTATGTTATCAATTTTTAGAAAATTTATTTATGCCAATGAAATTCCCGTTGAGGCAAACAAAAATATCTTTTAGAAACAGATACATCCCCTAATGGACCTTACATCCCGTAATGTACCTTACAACGAGTGATATATACATCCCGTAATGTACCTTACAAGTTACAACGAGTGATTATATTAGTTGTTACTTTCGTGTTTTGAGTGACAAGTTTCATTCATATGTACCTTACTCTAGTACGTACCAACAAAATGATCAATTAAAACATGATCCCCAAATTCAACCCTTGATAACAAATCCATCTCTTGGTAGGGACAAAGGGAGTAATCTCTCTTCACTTCTTGTTTATTTGCCCCCACAAAAGTCTTTGTAGGTTGAATTCTTTGAATTCATACTTCCCAATCCCCTACAATATCGACACTGCATTACATAAGTGGGGATATCTTATTGAAATATCGAGTCCCCCCTATTATAATGCATGTTTGCCTCATTCATTTATTATTTTATGATCTCTAAGAAATAATGATCGACTGTTAATTATTTTACTATGTCTTAGGGCCTGTTCAATTTAGCTTAATTTCAATTCAGTACATTCAGCTCTTAATTTCCTTCTCTCATAAAATATTCATTTCAGTCAAGCTCATTTCAGTTCAGCTCAGCTCAATTCAGTAAATGTGAAGAGGCCCTAGTAGCAACTAGACCTTGTTATTAGGTAGATCATTGTAGGTCAATTGTGGGTCGGATCACATTTTATAGGGTCAATAGCGGGTTGGACCAATGCGGGTTGTGGGTCAATAGCGGTTTGATAATGGACGGGCCAACATAATATCAATTAAATGAACAAAGCCATTAGCAAGTATATATGAATACAAATTTATCTATGTAATTACTTTTACTTTATCTACTAGTATTATGTTTGTCTATTAAATTGGAAAAATATTTTGGACTTATATTGACCCTACCAAATAAGGGTCTTGTCCGTTAAAGGCATTGTCCATTAAAACCCTTTAAAACTGGCCCTGACCCTATTACCATTAGGTTACCCTACGCAATAACCAGTTCTAATAGCAACATAGAAAAATAGGTAGATACGGAGTATGAAATTACATGCTATGATGAGTGTAACAAGATTCAATGGGATTATTCTTTTTAATAACTGAATCAGAATGTGTGGTCAAACTTTATGAAGTTTGACTCTTAAAATGCAAGTGAAGCAAGGGCAAAGGCATCGGAGTATAGATCTAGTGACTGAGTGACATAACTACATAAGCTTGATCTTCTCAACCATGGATGATGAATTGTTTTAATTGCTCCTTTGAAGCACAACTTAACATTATACACTATTATTGCTTCGATCAATAAATTAAAACAAAATTGTTCATCCTTACAAGATTAATACAAAATAATGAACAATCTTCTTATTATATTGGTTAATTACAAATTACATGTAACAAGATTGTATGTAGCCAATTATTGTAAATATTACTGTGTCATATACTTCCTATATTTATTTTTAGTCGTAACAATTTGACTAAGTGTTTGGTTACATCATGGTCTCGAGTTTTGTAAACAACCTGCTTCTTGTAGCTTAGCATGCGTAGGATCTCAATATTAATATGCGTACACGGGTGTTAAACTACTGCTCTAATACTCCCATGCTATAGTGAATTTCTATGAAATTTGGGCAGGAAAAGTATCTCTTTTGAACTCCAATAATTGATCGATACTTCATGCTTAAGGTTAATTAATATTTGTATGTTAAATATTAATTACAGCAAAGGAGTATTATTTGTGAGACATAAAATATTACTTAACTGCAACAAAGGACCAATATTTAGTGGAGGAAGTAGTACTTGTTTGATTGCTATCCCATTTTGATCCCTAAATGTCAATTGGGCCATCAAGCCCAATAAGTCAAGTTTCTAAATCTACATAACTAGCCCAAAGGCATATCAAAGTCCATAGAAGAGGCCCATGTGCTCACAACTTGACACGTATCAAAGGGCCCCACACTACCCGATGGGTATAAATTCCCCAAATTCCACCATAATAAGGTATTATTAGCCACAAGCACTATTTCTTGCACAAGCTCTATTACACTCTCTCCATTGAAGTAATTTAGTACTGACTTAGGCATTGGAGGGGAGATTATCGGACAGACGGACACCCCGAGACTAGTTTATGTGCTCTTCTTGTGCAGAAAAACTTTGGTCCGAGTTGACCGCCCAAGTTGTGTCTTCAACCCTTTGACTAAGGATCGATCGATCAAGGTCCACATTGTTTTACCCGAAACAATACTTATTGATAATTTGTGTTAGAAAATTAACAACCAACGAATCATTGTCCTCCCATGCATCTTTTTACATGTTTGACTGACCATTCCAATGAACAAATCAATTTGGCTTACCATATTTTAAAATATACTTTTATGCTAGACTGCTAGTCTCCAAATATGACATTTTTCAACAATTCAACGACAATTATAAAGAAGATAATATACTTCTTTCAAAAAATTAAAGAAGATAATATACTACTATATCTTAATATTGTAAAGTTAATCAATTGACTGCCTTTTATCTTAGATTATCATTCTTTTCTAATTTTTTATATTAATCGTCTAAAATCTCCATGACTTCATCTATTACGCACAAGCAACTTTGCCTAGATTTTATGTACATTATTACACTATAAATAACACGATTTAACCCCTCTAAAAAATAAATTAATTAAACAAGTAATAACTTGTCTAAGAAACTCAAAAAAAAATAACACAAGAAATGGCAGGTGTGGTTGTTAGGAAGATTAAGCTAGGCTCTCAAGGTTTAGAAGTTTCAGCTCAAGGACTAGGATGTATGGGGATGTCTGCCTTTTATGAACCTCGAAAACCCGAGGAAGAAATGATTCAAGTTATTCATCATGCTATTAACTCCGGCATCACCTTCCTTGATACTTCCGACATGTATGGACCTCATACCAATGAGATTCTCCTTGGCAAGGTACTAGCTAGTTGCTACATACATACTTAATTGAGATATTGATATATGTTTAAAATTCTATTGTGTATATATGGTAAACACGAGTTTTTGTGTTAGCTTAACAAATCATTTTGAGACTTCTTGGGCCTGTTCTCATTGATTGAAATGAGCTGAACTGAACTGAACTTATTAAAGCTGAACTGAACTGAAAATAATCTACTGAGAACAGAGGCTTTGTTGTTGTTTTGGTGGTGAATTTTATTTGCATTGTTACATAATTTGATATGTGGATTTTCTATACACTAGTTTGTGTTAATATTATTTTTATGGGTGATTTGATCTATCGAGTAGTTCTAAATTATTAGTGTTGATTGGCATAAATAAAACTTGTACGCGTACTTTGTGATTGTGGATGTTGGGGGGTTTACTAAGTCTTTTGCTACCTTGGATATTCTTGTGAATTGAACAGGCATTAAAAGGAGAATGGAGAGAAAAAGTGGAGTTGGCTACGAAATTTGGCATTAACAACGTTGTTGATACAAAAATGGAAATCCGAGGTGATCCTGCATATGTAAGGGCTGCCTGTGAAGGAAGCTTGAAGCGGCTTGGTGTTGATTGTATCGACCTCTATTATCAACATCGTGTTGATACCAAAGTCCCCATTGAAATCACGGTTAGTTCATTTGCACCATCGTGCTACCATTATCAGAACTACATATTCAACATCGTGTTGATACCAAAGGCCTAATATATATAATTTTTGAGGTAACTTAAAAATATGCCACAATACATACCTTATCAGAACTTGATGTGTTCATGTGTACTAAGTGGATCATTGTAAAAGTTTGTTATAATTTCTTCGTAAATAATTTCAGATGGGAGAACTAAAGAAATTAGTTGAAGAGGGTAAAATTAAGTACATTGGTTTGTCTGAGGTAACTGCTTCGACTATCAGAAGAGCACACGCAGTCCACCCGATAACAGCAATTCAGCTGGAATGGTCATTGTGGACTAGAGATGTGGAGGAAGAAATTATTCCTACCTGCAGGTAAGAATTTTGCATAATTATCTCTTAAAAAAAATGTAAAATCCTTAAATATTTCCAAATCTAATTTTGTCATGTCATTACTTAGGGAACTTGGGATCGGAATTGTATGTTACAGTCCTCTAGGAAGAGGCTTTCTCTCTTCAGGGCCTAAGATGGTTCAGAGCCTTTCAAAGGAGGATGCCCGACTACAGGTATGAATGCGTAATTCCATGTTGAATTCAAGTCGTTCTAACTTCATATGAATTTTCATGTAAAATGTAATTTCATTATGTCTGTTAGATGCAAATTTGCATATGCTAGTCCTGCAGCACATTTTCTCCTGTATCACGTAATATTTAGCAGCATATCAGTTTTATGTTGATCTGTTGTATTATTTCCTCTGTTTCAGTTATTTCCAAGATTCCATCCAGAAAATCTTGAGCATAACAAACACATCTTTGAACGAGTTACTAATATGGCGGTGAAAAAAGGATGTACCCCTGCACAACTAGCACTTGCTTGGATCCATCACCAAGGAGATGATGTTTGTCCAATCCCCGGAACTACTAAGACTGAGAACCTCAAACAGAACATTGGCGCGTTGTCTGTGAAGCTAAGCCCCGAGGATATGACTGAGCTCGAACACCTTGCCTCTGAGGATAGTGTTAAGGGTGATCGATATGTAGCTGGAATTGCTACTTGGAAGACCTATGATACTCCACCTTTGTCTTCATGGAAATCTGAAAACTGAAAAACATAAAGATGGTACTTGGATTGAGACTTCAGAGTGTTGCATTGGTTTTAATTAAATTCCTTTTTAATTTTTTTGTGTGCCGGTTTTTTTTACACAATTGTGTATCAATTTTGTGTAATGTTAAGAGTGATATATGTAAGCGAGTTAGAATAAATGACTTATATTATGTTAGTCACTTTTTTTTTGAATAGTATTATGTTAGTCACTTTTTTTGAATAGTATTATGTTAGTCACTTGATACTTAATACGATTATTTATAAAATTATTGAATTTTTTTGTTTGAAAAAAATGTCCCCAAGAGATGGTATATATGTGGTAACTCATGCTAGCTCTTTTAAGTTGTGACCTTAATGGTGTAACTCATTCAATTTCCAAATGTTTATGTTTTTCAAAGTTCAGATATTGATCGATTTATCTATTTCTTGTTTTTATTTTTATTTTTTAGAAACATTTTAATTTTCCAATTGTGTGTGCTTTTGTTTCTTATTGTAATTTGTATCAATATATATCTTTTGCCTTAACAAAAAGAATTGATTTTCATGAAAATTTCATTGGTTGATTTATTGCGAGGCCACCCTAGTCAATCAAGCTGATTGATGAAGCATTTTAAATCAGTCCCTTTTTGTGGGCTAGCTTTACAATATAGTACATTTTTTATCATTTTTTTTAATAAAAACCCTTAAATTTAGCATCACAATTTAGAAATGACGAACTATCATCATCTCCTATAAATTAACTTTTGCTTATTGTAGGTTATAATATACTCATATGTACCTTCATCTAAAATATTAATCACCAAATTTGACATTTCAACGATGGTAAAAAGACTATATTGTAAAGTTGATCACTTAATCAATTGCTATTGTCTTCTTTTTCCTTGCATTATACTAACTGATAATCTCTATGACATCATGTATTACGCACAACTTTTTCTACTACGTAGATATTTAGTCCATTTTACTAATTGAATTTTATAAATAACATGCATTATATTACCCTACCTAGAATTAAAACAAGAAATACATGACTTCATCTCCAATCTCCATGACTTCATCTATTACGCACAACTTTGACTATTATTTCTGCACATTATATTATTACACTATAAATAACTCTTAAGAAAAATATTAAACAAATAATTAACCTATCAAAGAAACTCAAAAAAAAATAACATAAAAAATAATGGCAGGTGTTGTTAGGAAGATTAAGTTAGGCTCTCAAGGCTTAGAAGTTTCTGCTCAAGGTCTAGGATGTATGGGGATGTCTGCTTTTTACGGGCCTCCGAAACCCGATGAAGAAATGATTGAAGTTATCCACCATGCTATCAACTCCGGCATTACGTTCCTTGATACATCCGACGTGTATGGACCACATACTAATGAGATTCTCCTTGGCAAGGTATGTACGTAGTAGTAGGCATAAATAAATTATTCTTGTATTGTGTGATTATAGACTACTTAAATAATAATCTTGTGAAATGAGCAGGCATTAAAAGGAGAATGGAGAGAAAAAGTGGAATTGGCTACGAAATTTGGCCTTAACAACGTTGGTGATCCAATTCATCCAAAGATGGAAACTCGGGGTGATCCTGCATATGTAAGGGCTGCTTGTGAAGCTAGCTTGAAGCGGCTTGGTGTTGATTGTATCGACCTCTATTATCAACATCGTGTTGATACCAATGTTCCCATTGAAATCACGGTTAGTTAATTTGCACAATATATGTATATGTGTTATGCTACCATTTCATAATATACATAATTTTTGAGGTTAAACATAGGCCACATTACATGCCTTATTAGCACTTGATGTGTTCATGTGTACTAACTCGATCATTGTAAATTTTCACAAATAATTTTAGATGGGAGAACTAAAGAAATTAGTTGAAGAGGGTAAAATTAAGTACGTTGGTTTGTCTGAGGTAACTGCTTCGACTATCAGAAGAGCACACGCAGTCCAACCGATTACAGCAATTCAGCTGGAATGGTCATTGTGGACTAGAGATGTGGAGGAAGAAATTATTCCTACCTGCAGGTGAGAATTTTTCATAATTTTCCCTTAAAAAATGTAGTGTCAAATCTGAAAGTGAGGGATAGCTCAAGTGGTTAGAGATCTCCTCCGGTTTCCACGTGATCTTGGGATCCATTTTCACCACTCGCTCTTGTGGCTCTATAAACACCAAAAAAAATATATATATATGAAATCTAACTTTGTCATTACATTACCTTAGGGAACTTGGGATTGGAATTGTAAGTTACAGTCCTTTAGGACGCGGCTTTCTCTCTTCAGGACCTAAGATGGTTGAGAGCCTTTCGAAGGAGGACACCCGGCTGCAGGTATGAACGCGTAATTTCTTGTGACTAATTTCATTGTCGTTCTAACTTCATATGAATTTCCATGAAAAATGTAATTTTATTATGTACTCCGTATGTTAGATGCAACTTTGCATAGAAATATCTAGCAGTAATGCAGTAAATCAGTTTTAGTGTATTACTAGCCCGTTACTCCATGTTGATCTGCTTTATTATATATTCTATTTCAGTATTTTCCAAGATTCAATCAAGAAAATCTTGAGCATAACAAACACATCTTTGAACGAGTTAATGATATGGCGGCGAAAAAAGGATGTACCCCTGCACAACTAGCATTGGCTTGGCTCCATCACCAGGGAGATGATGTGTGTCCAATCCCCGGAACCACTAAGATTGAGAACCTGAAACAGAACATTGGCGCGTTGTCTGTGAAGTTAAGCCCCGAGGATATGGCTGAGCTAGAACACCTTGCCTCTGAGGATAGTGTTAAGGGTGATCGATATGTAGCTGGATTTCCTACTTGGAAGACCTATGATACTCCACCTTTGTCTTCATGGAAATTGGAAAACTGAAATGGTACTCACTGTGCTTGGATTGAGACTTCAGAGTGTTGGTTTTGATTAAATTCCTTTTTAATGTGTTGTGTACTTGTGTGCTAATTTTATGTGATGTTTAGAGTGATATATGTAAGCGAGTTAGAATAAATGACTAGCATGTTAGTCATTTGATATTCGGTGGTTTTTGAGGTGGGGAAAGGGGAGGGGATATCCCCCGGCCCCTTCCTTATCCACACCACCAAAAACTCATCCCATCCCTTTTCTAACCTTAAAATCCACCAGTTATCCGATTATATCAGGTTTGAAATTAACACTTTCCAAAGGTTGTATAATTAAAAAATAAAAATAAAAAAAAAAAAAAAAAAATTCCTGCAAGAGATGGTATATATATGCGGATGCGCCTATGCGGTAACTCATACTAGTTCTTTTGAGTTTTTGACCTAGACCGTGTTGCTCAATCGATTTCCTAGATGAGGTTGTCCCTATACATTGTATGCAGTAGCATTGATGCAAGGATTAACCACCAAACTCATTCCCTGTTTGTTGGTGTATCCGAACCCAAAATTAACCACCAAACTCATTGCCTGTTTGTTAATTTATATTTTAAACACCGGCCGTTGTTATTACTTGCTCATATTTCATCAAATAACCAAATACAGGCTATTAAATCATATCTCAATAATGGCACAAGTCCCAATAATATAAAATCACATATTTAACTATAAATATCTCAACTCTTATCGAACAATAATATAATTCTCAACCCAAAAATAATAATATTGATTCTTAATTACAAAATAATAATATTCGTAACCCTAAAACCTTAATATGACAATACTTATAATACTAACACAATCAATCAATTTAATATAATATAATAATTAGACAATTAAATCATATATCACCACATATTAATCATATACATCACCACATATCAACCACATACTTGACACAGTTCCCATTTTCGTCCGTACCATAATATTTGACATGTTACTAAATATGGAATGAGACCATATATATATATTATATTATTTTCCATATTTTTTCTCTCCCCACCTACCCTACTCTTGCCCCACTTGTATACTTGTAATATAAAAATACAAAAGAGAATCTTTTATACAATAAATAGACTCACTTGTAGATTTCTTAAACTACGTGTTCACCCCAACATCCCAAATATTATGGAACGGAGAGAGTATGTAGATAGAGTATTAAAATATAAGGGCCTTAGGGGCAGTAGGGTTAGGTTTACAGCCTGGCGGGGGGGGGGGGGACTACCGGGGAAGGCGGATGGAGGGTGGGGCCGTTGAGGAAGCGATTGTGATGTGGTGGTTTGGTGGAAAAAGGGTGGGAGAAGAGAGATGAAGGAAAAAAAAATTTAGGGTTTTTCTAAGCTATGTCCCCCCAGATTCTTCGGTTTTTAAGCTGTACCCATGCTTTTTCAAAGTTATAAGTTGTGCCCTCTACCTCACGATATTTTATCAACAATACCCTTTGTCAGTCATATTTGTTCACAAAAGTTAAGTTATCTTATCAACAATGATATCGTGACGTTATTAATTTGACACGTGTCCCGTTCTAATTGGTTTAACACTTTTAAAAAATTTATTGTTAACGCCAAAAGTTATTGTTAATAAAAATTAGTGAGTTTGAGGGCACAACTTAAACGTTTGAAAAAGCATGGGCACAGCGTGGAAACTGAAAAAGTTTAGGGGCATAACTTTGAAAAACCCAAAAATTTAAAAGAAAATTAACTTGTTAAATAAGTTATGGGTAAAAAGGATAAAAAGAACCCGTTTTGAGAAAATAGGGGACAAAGATATAATTGTTCCCAAATAGCGTGAAGAATGAAGATTGGCTTAATTTGAACCAATTGAGCAATAGTTAGATTATTCTTTTCAATAGCACGGCTGCTAAACTAGTATTGCAATACTTCCATGCTACGGAGTACCTTTTAATTTTAAAATGAAAATTCGGTAGGAAATAAAAGACATATTTCTTTTAAATTCCAATAAATGATCCGCGTGAAAAGTATTTCCTTTGAATTCCAATTAAATTGATCGGCAGGAAAAGTATTTTGTTTTGAATTTCAAGAAAAATAATCGGCAGGAAAAGAATTCAAAAAATTGTTGATATTTCATGTACTTCAAGATTAATAATACCCATAGATATTTTGTGTTAGACTATTATCAATGAACGAATCAACTTTGCTGACAATTCAAAATATACTTTAATTTGTATGATCTTGTTAGAGTATGAGTACGTAATGGAAGCATAAGATAAATCGAGAAATTATAAAGATAAAATACAAGATAAGCAATATAAAAGGAACACAATATTCAACATGGAAAAAAACGTCTTATTTATAGGTAAAAATAAGTTACTACGGCTAATTTTGGGAGGCTTAGATTGGTAGGTAAATGTGGTTGACTTTTATGGATTGCCCAAATCATAGCCATGAATTGATTATGTGGGTTAAATGAAGTGTAGATAAGCTTAAAGCATAACCCATCAAATATTCTAGATTTGCCGTCATGAGAGTTAGAAATACAGTAGCTATACTATGATTGGGTCAATATTTTAAGCCTAATGAAATTTTGGTCACAACTAAGTGACTAACACCTCATTATCTAAAACATTAAATTCCAAATTATGACATTTCAACGACAATAATAAAGAAGATAATTTATCAATATTGTAAAGTTGATTAATTGATTGCTTTTTATCTTACATCATTATTCTTTTCTAAATTTTTATATTAATCATCTCCAACGACCTCTATGACTTCATCTGTTACGCACTTACGCACAACTTTGGCTATTTCTTCTGTACATTATTACACTATAAATAACATGATCCTCTAAAAAAAAAAGTATTAAACAAGTAATTATTATCTAAGAAACTCAAAAAAATAACATAAGAAATGGCAGGTGTTGTTAAGAAGATTAAGTTAGGCTCTCAGGGTTTAGAAGTTTCAGCTCAAGGTTTAGGATGTATGGGGATGTCTGCTTTTTTTGGACCTCCAAAGCCCGAGGAAGAAATGATTGAAGTTATCCACCATGCTATCAACTCTGGTATTACCTTTCTCGATACTTCCGACGTGTATGGACCACATACCAATGAGATTCTCCTTGGCAAGGTATTAGTAGGCATAAATTAATGGAAATTTTGACAACAATTATCATTTAAATAACCACTTTTGAGAACAACTACCTATTAAAAAAAAGTTTAAGTAACACAACTACTTTTAGTTTCCCACAAGAATCTCATGTTGGTGGAATTTTCTTTATACAATTTTAATCAATTGGAGTAGAAACAACAACAAAATTCAGTGCCCGAACAAAATTATTGGTAAATTATCTTTAATTTTGCATTGTAGATGATTAAATTTCTCAATTAAATATCACAATTAAAATTTATGTCAAGAAATTAAATCTATGGTTCTATGAAATTGAGAGATTTTGGTACAATTGAATTGTATTACCGAATTTAGGATTAATTTAGAAAAAAAATTGTAAGTTTGTAAGGGTTTTTTGGACGAAGATTTTATAAGGGCATGTTCTCTTAAAGTTATTTTCAGTTCATCTCCAATCATTTCAGTTCAATTCCTAATTTTCTTCTCTCATAAAATATTTAGTTCAGTACAGCTCCAATCAATTCACTTCAATTCAGCTCAGTTGAGTAAATCAGAACAGGCCCTAAATTGGGTTGTTGAAACACCAAAAGTAGTAGTGATAGTCAAACTTTTGTGTTTTAGCGGTAATTTTTTCTAACAATAAAAAAAATTAATCGATAGTTGTTCTCAAAAGTGATCATTTAAATAATAGTAGTTGACAAAATTTCCTAAATTGATCTTATATTGTGTGATTATAGACTACCTTAACTAATCTTAGCTAGTGAATTGAGCAGGCATTAAAAGGAGAATGGAGAGAAAAAGTGGAATTGGCTACGAAATGTGGCCTCAACAACATCGGTGATCCAATTCATCCAAAGATGGAAATTCGAGGTGACCCTGCATATGTAAGGGCTGCCTGTGAAGCTAGCTTGAAGCGGCTTGGTGTTGATTGTATCGACCTCTATTATCAACATCGTGTTGATACCAATGTTCCCATTGAAATCACGGTTAGTTCATTTGCACTATGTGCTATAAATGCTAATGCTACCATTTCATAATATAAGTCCTATTTTTATTCTTCTCATCATCATTTGTTACAAATAATTTCAGATTGGAGCACTAAAAAAATTAGTTGAAGAGGGTAAAATTAAGTACATTGGTTTGTCTGAGGTACCTGCATCGACGATCAGAAGAGCACACGCAGTCCACCCGATAACAGCAGTTCAGCTAGAATGGTCGTTGTGGACTAGAGATGTGGAGGAAGAAATTGTTCCAACTTGCAGGTGAGAATTTTCCCTTAAAAAATGTATGTAGTGTCCTTAAATATTATGAAATCTAACTTTGTCATTACATTACCTTAGGGAACTTGGGATTGGAATTGTATGTTACAGTCCTCTAGGATGTGGCTTTCTCTCTTCAGGGCCTAAGATGGTTCAGAGCCTTTCAAAAGAGGACGCCCGAATGCAGGTATGAACGCATAATTCTATGTGATTTGTGACTAATTTCATTGTCGTTCTAACTTTGCATAAGATAATCCTGCAGACCTGCAGAACATTTATGATCTCTTCTCCTGTATCGCGAAATGTTTAGCAGTACATCAGTTTTAGTGTATTCCTAGCCTGTTACCCCATGTTCATCTGCTTTATTACATCTTCTATTTCAGTTTTTACCAAGATTCAATCCAGAAAATCTTGAGCACAACAAACACATCTTTGAACGGGTTACTGATATGGCGGCGAAAAAAGGATGTACCCCTGCACAACTAGCATTGGCTTGGCTCCATCACCAGGGAGATGATGTGTGTCCAATCCCAGGAACTACTAAGATTGAGAACCTGAAACAGAACATTGGCGCGTTGTCTGTGGAGTTAAGCCCCGAGGATATGGCTGAGCTAGAACACCTTGCCTCTGAGGATAGTGTTAAGGGTGATCGATATGTGGCTGAAATTGCTACTTGGAAGACCTATGATACTCCACCTTTGTCTTCATGGAAAACTGAAACATAAAATTAAAGATGGTACATATTGTGCTTGGATTGAGACTTCAGAGTGTTGTGTTGATTAAATCCTTATTTATGTGTTGTGTGCCAGATTTGTGTAATGTTTAAAGTGATATATAAGTGAGTTTAAAGAGATGACTAATATGTTAGTCACCTGTTACTTAATACGATTATTTAATGGAATTATTTATACTTTAGTTTTAAAAATTGTCAATAGGGTTCATCATTCCTATATTTACTCCCTTTACTATAGGGTTTTCTGTAATTATGTAGCAAAGTTACCGAA
The DNA here is from genome assembly GCF_948465745.1 of Chenopodium album. NCBI lineage: Eukaryota > Viridiplantae > Streptophyta > Magnoliopsida > Caryophyllales > Amaranthaceae > Chenopodium > Chenopodium album. Next base: position 78,072,553 of record NC_137838.1, read on the forward strand.
AAAAAATTATTTTTGTAACTTAATATATGCCCAAGGAGGATATGATTGAAGTTATCCACCATGTTATCAACTCTGATATCACCTTACTTGCTTTGACATGTATGGTACTCATACCAACGAGATTCTCCTTGGCAAGGTACTAGTTTGGGATATTGTTTACATAATTATCCTTTGTAGCTTCCTATAAACCATCGCATGTTATAATACTTGTGGTGTCGGAAAATTTTTTTTTATTATGAACGAGTACTATATTATATTTTTATCCTATTTTGGTTACTATTTCCTTCGTTTCGCGTTTGATTTAGGCACATATATTAAGGAGATGAGAGGGAGTGAGAGAGATTGAAAAAGCAAGTGGGGTAGCTTGTAAATACAAGGTAAAAAAGTTACCCCAAAAGAAAATGTGTCAACTAAAAAAAAAAACTTCTTAAAAAGAAATATGTGTCAACTAAAAAAAAACGGAGGTATTACTTAAACAATGTTGGGGGTTTGTCTGAAAAGTCCCTCTAATGATCTAATCCATAAATCAGTATGTAAATGCAATTAAATTGTACAAATTCTTGGATGCATTCTAACGCAACCAAGATGGCTGCAACAAGCCAAAACGCAGGTCTTTATTAATGAAACACAATTTGCTATTTTCTCCTTCAACTTTCCCTTCTTCCAGCTAGAACTTCACTGAATATTCCCCTTTTCTTATGTCATTTATTTCGTATATGGATTGATTCCTTTTTTGTTGCAATTTTCTCTCTCCTTTTTCTTTTATTCCATTTGATATTTTCTCTCTCCTCTTCTTCTTTTTTAATCAAGATTTTCTCTCTCCTCTGTTCTTTACTTAATAATGGAGGTGGTTGCTATTCCTCATGAAATCATCAATGGAGGTTAGTTTTTGTGTTGTTTATAATTAATTAGTTTATATTTTCGTTGAATTTGTAATTGTTTATGATTTTATAATTTTATGAATTTCAATATACTATTGATTAATTGATTTTGATGACATTGATTTTGATGAATTGAATGAATTTGATGATACATCTTGCTTTTCTGATTTTATAATTTGATAAATGTTGTTCTGCATTTTTTAGATTCATTTTGTGATTTTATAATTATGAATTTCATGAATTTGTTGAAAAACTATCTACATTTTGATAAATTGCACTATTTCAATTTACAATTGCTATTGATTTCTTCAATAAGTTACGAAATCTTGAATTGCTTAATCTGTTAAGTTTTTTTTTTTTTTTTAATTGAATTTGTTTTTGAGTTCATTATATGAACATTTTATACATTTAACATTGTATTCGTTTATGATTTACATTTTGAACACACATATATATATATATTCAATGTGAACATTCCATTTCTATACTATGAACATTCATTCTCCAGAAGTGAGCAATGTACATTCAATTCACCAGACAGTGAACACTGTTATTTCACTATATATAATCATTGTGAACATTAGTATTCCACTTTATGAACATCTATTGTGCAGGTCATGAACACTTTGTTATTTTTATTTTTTCAGAGAGTACAAGCCGAAGTATCCAAATTAATGATGAAAGAAGTTGGAAATGAGCAGCAACTTTGTTATTTACATTTTTATTTTTGGACGTGTTCATTTAAGTTTTTTTTTGAAAGGTTATATTCAATTGTAATTGTATTTTGTTAAATTTCTACCAATTTGATCTATGTATGAATTTCGATTATATTAGGTGGTGATTTTGTAATGTATTATGATCGATTTGATTAGGTTTTTGAACATATAATTCATATGAATTGAATTTACGACCTTTAATTATGAACATAAGAAAATTGGAGAAAATGATTATGAAAGGTACACATCATAAGTTTTTACAAAATATGAACATGCATTAAAAATATGAATATATGCATTTTAGAAAATGAACATACGCATTTAAAATATGAACATATGCATTGGTTCGTTTTTTGAATGTGTATGAATATAAGAATTTCAAAAGGTGAACATATACATAAAAAATTATGAACATATGAATTCAGAAAGTTAACATATACATTTCAGAAAGTTTACTTAAGCATTCAAATATATGAATATAAGCGTTTAAAAAATTGAATATATGCATAAAAAAATATGAACATATGCTTTTTCTGAAAGTGAACATAAGCATTAAAATTTGAACATAAGCATAAATAAACAAAATGAGAACATTATATGAACATTAAGAATATTTATCATATGAACAACAAATATTTATATTATGAACATTTCAAAACATTTTATGAACATACTGTATCAGTTTGATTTCACAAACATTAGGTTTGTAAACATATAATTCATATGAATTGAATTTACGACCTTTAATTATGAACATAAGAAAATTGAAGAAAATGATTATGAAAGATACACATTATAAGTTTTACGAAATATGAACATACATGCATTAAAAATATGAATATATGCATTTTTGAAAATGAATATACGCATTCAAAATATGAACATATGCATTGGTTCATTTTTTGAATGTGTATGGACATAAGAATTTCAAAAGGTGAACATATACGTACAAAAATATGAACATATGAATTTCAAAAAGTGAACATATTCATTTCAGAAAGTTTACTTAAGCATTCAAATATATGAATATAATCATTTAAGAAATTGAACATATGCATTTTCAGAAAGTGAACATAAGCATTAAAATTTGAACATATTCATAAACAGACAAAATGAGAACATTTTATGAACATTAACAATATTTATCATATGAACAACAAATATTTATATTATGAACATTTCAAAATATTTTATGAACATACTGTATCCGTTTGATTTCATTAATTTTTTTAATATTTCTAATAAAATTTCGAACAAAAGAGAAATTAACAATACTCAAACGAATTTAAGTGATATTCATAAAAATTCAAACAAAATTAAGTGAAATTAACATAAAATTGCCTTTGTTGGAAGGATTCATTTTTTTTTTTTTTATCTCATTTCAAATATCCATGGTTGTTTTTTTGGAGGGAGTGAATTGTGTTATTGATTGTTACAGAGAGAAAATCAAATAGAGAAGTAATAAATATTAGAAATTTAAGTTTGAGAGTGACAGTTAAAAAAAAAGTAAGATTCTTTGCTTATATATGGAGTTCTTGTTGAATATCTATGGTGATTTTTGAATTTTTTTAGAGAGAGAAAAAATTGAAGAGAAGAGAAAGAGAATAATTACAGAGAAAAGAGAGAGAAAATTGCAGAGAAGAGAGAGAGATTTGGGTTGAAGCTTACTTTCCTTGGAGTTTGCAATTTTTTAGAGAGAGAAAACTAGAGAAAGGAGAGAGAAAGTAAATTGATGTTGGGAAGTAAATGATTTTTTGGGAGGAGAAGTTGAAATTAATGTTGATGATGGTGGTTTAAAAGTGATGGTTTTTTTTCTGAAAGATTGATGGATTTTGTTGGGTGGGCCATTTTTAGTGGCCTGGTCCGCGTTCGTGTTTGGGCTGTTGGGCCTTGTTGCAGCCATATTAGTGCAGCCAAGACCTATTGATTAAATTGTTAATACGTTAAGGTTGAACTTTAGACTTGGCTAAGGACATTTTAATGGACTTGACTTGGACCTTACAATAGTTATAAATGATCGGCCCAAAGTAAAGCCATCTTGATACCCAAACAAGCTCTAAACATTCTTTCACATAACCATCCCTAAATTTACACCCTACTTTGATGATCATAGTTTGCCTTGTTATATTTGTATTTTAATGACATAACATGTATAATTATCCGGTTAAAATTTGATTTGTAACATAAAATTTTAAAAAATCTACTTCCTCTGTTTTTTTAGTTGACACATTTCCATTATCACGATTGTCAACTCGTATTTTTAACGATTAATATCTCTAATTATCAACATTATAAAATTATAAAAAGTGAATATTAATAAAAATATACATTAAAACGATTCAAACAAGATCCCACTGAATATGTTTCATCGTATCTAAAAATCATAAAAGCGAGTCAAAACGTGTTGTGTGAATTGTGTAAAAGTCAAATGGTGTCAACTATAAAAACGGAGGAAATATAAATTTTCCACGTATTTTACTCCCCTAAATCATGGTCAAATAACGTAAGTGCCTCGTTATAAGTATTAAAACGTGAACACATAAATCGAGACAATACTTAATAAGCAAAACGAGGCATTTAAGTTATTTTATGCCAAATTTGAGCTCAATTTGGTTCTTTAGAACCAAAATAGCCCCGAAAACCTTTAACGGAATATTTTCCAAAACGGATGGAGAAACTTGTTTTAGAAATGACTACATCAAAATATCAAATCATAAATAGATTTGAAGCTTTTTTCATTTAAGAGGATCAAATCAAACAAAATCAAATCTTACCTTATACTCCGTACAAAGTATTTACTACTTTGTATTGAATATCTCTATATTTTATCTTATCTTATATTTATCTTATCTTATCTTATCTTATATATCTCAAATCATACCAAATTGAATCTCTATTTTTTTTTTGAATCTCTATTTTTATAATTTAACAAATATGAAAATTTCTTATTTGGAAATTACCTATTAATATGTATCCAATCCCATTTAATTTATATTTCCCAAAAAAAAAAAAAAAAATCAAATTTGATTTGACAATTTTTTATTTTATAATCAACGTAATAATCCCATCTGTTTAAATAAATGAAATGTTTTGACTATTTGTACTATTCATCTATTTCACTTTAACTAATGTTTGTGATATACAAAAAAGTATGGTCTTGTGATATTTGTTGGAATTGTCTCAATAAATAATTTATTAATTTAACAACTTTTATGTACAGCTGGCCACAAACATTGATATTTTATTAATATTTAGTTGTTATAATTATTACTTTTTGACATTCAAAGATATTATATTATTGTTATTTAAAGTGTTGCATTGGCATATGTGTACAAGGGAAATGTTTCATTTATTTAAACACATAAGGGATCATACACATGGAGAGAGTAATAGTCAAAATATGGTAAAATCTACTACATTATTTCATATTATTTATATCAATTAGCCATTTTCTAATCCTATGTCAAATCGTTAAAAATAATATCAAACGCGGTTAAAAAATGCAATAAAAAAAAAAGGTATGAAAACAAATTGTGAATTTCATCAACAAAGTTTTTTTTTTTTAAAAAAAAAAAAAAAAATCTAGTTAGTCAATTAGACCATGACTTCATCTATGATGCAATCTTCCCCTTTTTATTCATTAAAATGCTCAAATTAGCCCATCACATTATTACTACAAATACTATAGTTCACACTCAATTTACTCATTATTCTTCCCACAAAAGAGAGAATATAAAACCCAAAAAAACAGAGGAAAACAGAGAGATTTGATAGAATGGCAGAATCAAATGGTGTTAAGAGGATGAAGTTGGGTTCACAAGGTCTAGAAGTTTCTGCTCAAGGTCTAGGATGTATGGGTATGTCTGCTTTTTATGGACCTCCTAAACCAGAAGAAGATATGATCAAACTTATTCATCATGCTATTAATTCTGGCATCACTTTGCTTGATACTTCTGATATTTATGGACCTCATACCAATGAAGTTCTTCTTGGGAAGGTGATTTAATCAGTACTTTTTTTTTTTTTTTTTTTTTTTTTTAATGTCTCTAAATAGACCAAATATCGTGTAAAGTCTACATAAAATCATACATTTTGCATGGTTGCATTGTTAATCTTTCAATTCTTTAAAAAAAAAAATAAAAAAAAACTTCTTAATTGTTAATGTTCGTTAATCATTCATTTCAAAAAAAAAAAAAAAATGCAATGGTGGAATTCTAGTCTTTTAAAACTAACGGATACTTAACGTTGTTAGTGATTAAGAATGTTTAGTACATAATTATTAATCGTATTTGTTAGGGTACATTGTTCATTCCAAACTTCATGATGCATTTTTTAAATCCTTGTCTGTTCTGTACACCCGGGTGTACCGTGTACGATACATTCGGTAATTTATTCATTACGGAGTAATTAATTTTTGCTCATTCAATAAATGAGAAAAATTAATAAGCAAATTATCCGGGTGTATATGCATAACAAATTTCTATGAAAACACCACTCAGATTTTTTTACCTGTGATCTTGGGTATAGACTTGGGCGTGTTTTAGTTTTCTGATTTTTTTTTTTTATATTTTTATATTTTTATTATTAATCTGGGGTGTTTGACTAATTCTAGAAATTTTTATGGTTATTTTGACTTTTGAGTGACTGCTTATTGGATGGATATACATAATCTTTTGTTAGCAATATTGTGAATTTCTTAACATTGATGATTTGATAGGAATTGGGACTTATTGATGATGCAATTATGGGGTTTGATTGCTAATAACTAAATTGGCATTCTTGGATTTTGATCTTGTAAATTGGGCAGGCATTGAAAGGAGGATGGATAGAGAAAGTGGAATTGGCTTCAAAATTTGGTGTTAGATTTGTGGATGGAACAAGAGAGGTTCATGGTGAACCTGCATATGTAAGGGCTGCCTGTGAGGGAAGCTTGAAGCGGCTTGATATCGACTGCATCGACCTCTATTATCAGCATCGTGTTGATACTAACATTCCGATTGAAGTCACGGTTTGTCCATTTACTCCATCAGCTCTCTAAATTAGTATTCATTATTGCTTATGATTCCAAAATGACAAATTTTTGTATGTGGTTGGTCCCATCGTGTGACAGGGCTTACCCGAGTTATTCAATCTGGGTCACTTAAGTTACTCGGTCAGGAGTTATTTGAGGGGATTATTTGAAGGGTTCGGTCAGGGGTTACCGAGGTGTTACTTGGTCAGGAGTAACTCGAGTAACCCCTGAACAAGTAAATCAAGTAACCCCGGCTAGCCACACAGAAAAATCCCCTTTTCAAAACATGTTTCATTTAATATTCATGTTTGTTCTATTGTTCTGTCTTGTGCATTTTTAAGTTAAAGTTAATATATATGGAGAGAATAGAATATGAAAATGAAGCCTTGTCTCTTCTTTTAGATTGTTGTCGCGTCACAATGAAGCACATACTCTTAAATACATTGGTTAAGCTATCAAAATTTTAGCAGGGTAAAGGAATTGTATAGTGTATCAAATTCAACTATATGTGAAATTGCAACATTTTATCCTAAAACTGTCATTTTTAAGTGTTAAGCTATCATAATCTTAAGGGAAAGGCGGTGTATCAAATAAAGCTATACAAGAAATTGTAGCACTTTCTTCTATACACAAGAAATTTTCATACAAATACTACTGCAGCAGATAGTTTTGCCAAAAATATATGACTCACTTCAGCAAACACTTCACAATACAACTATTATCAACCAAAATCTGTTTATAAAGGAACTACTAGCATGATAACTAAGCATTCGAGTAAAAACCTTTGAAATGGATTTGTAGAATGGTGTGCAGCTTAAAGTTATACAGCATGCTCACTATAATTTGCTAGAACTAATATGCAGCATGCTCACTCTAATTTTTAAAAGTAGTAATTGCCGCTAAGATAGCCTGGCAGGCTGGCATAAAACCTGTTCAAAATCTATATCTTTGTACTCTTTATATGTTAATATATATGCTACATCAGATGGGAGAGCTGAAGAAACTAGTCGAGGAGGGGAAAATCAAGTACATAGGTCTATCTGAAGCATCGGAATCAACCATCAGAAGAGCTCATGCAGTTCATCCCATAACAGCAGTCCAGATTGAATGGTCTTTGTGGGCGAGAGATGTGGAGGAAGTCATAGTTCCTACCTGCAGGTGAGATATCCCGCTTTGATAAGTGAGTTTGAAAAGTTGGTGTTGTGTCTTTCGAGTTATGAATTTTATATATGTATCTTGAATTAGGGAGCTTGGGATTGGAATTGTGGCTTACTGTCCTTTAGGAAGGGGCTTTTTTTCTTCAGGGCCTAAGATAACAGAGAAGTTTGCAAAAGAGGATCAGCGGCAGGTTTGTCCAAATTGCTCGCTCTGACTTAGTTTCTTGTATATTATTTTTCTGAATTTCCTCGAAAATGATTTGTCTTCCATGATTCACAAACTTAGAAACGTTGTTCTAGTATTAAAGCAATCCCTTTCATATATAGTACGATTAGTTGTGTGATTAACTTATTTGTATTCCTTTCAGTACTATCCAAGATTCCAACCAGAAAATCTAGAGCATAACAAACAAATATATGAGCGGATCAGTGAAATAGCAGCACTAAAAGGATGCACCCCAGGACAGTTAGCACTTGCATGGCTCCATCACCAGGGAGACGATGTATGTCCCATCCCCGGAACCACTAAGATTGAGAACCTCAACCAGAACATTGGAGCCTTGTCTGTAAAGCTGACTCCTGAAGAAATGGCTGAGCTAGAATCTCTTGCCTCGGAGGAGGGTGTCAAGGGTGATCGATATGGAGATGTATCTCGATCTTATACCTGGAAGAATTCAGACACACCGCCTTTGTCCTCATGGAAACCTGAATGAAATTAGTTCATCCTTTATTGTACAACAGTTCTCTAAAAGATTATGTTTTTCTGTGAACATCAGTAGTTTTTTGCTTAATGCAGCAAGCTCAGATATTGATCAATTTACCTATTGCTTGTACTAATGGATCTGTTTTTGCCAGTTGAGTGTGCTGTTGCTTAATTTCTTGTTGTAATTTGTATCAATATCTTTTTCCTTAACAAAGAGGAATTGATTTTCTTGAAATTTTTATAGGGTCATAATGAAAAAGTTGTTGATTTATTCACGAAAATGCTTCTATGAGAAACAAATTTCGTTTCTCAATATGAGAAACAGAGAATTTCCCATAATAAGCTACAAAATTTGGCCTCGAATATGCTGATGGAAAAAGAGAGATTCATGGTGATCCTGCATACATAAGGGCTTGCTGTGAGCCTGTGAGGGAAGCTTGAAGCGGCCTGGCCTGGTGTTGATTGCATCGACCTCTATTATCAGCACCATTCCCATTGAAGTCGCAGTGTGTCCTTTTATTTAGTCCATCTATTTTCTTTATTATTTACCCTGATTTATCATTCTGAAATGGAATCAGCTACTAAACATGTATTTCTGTTTTTTATTTTATTTTAACTTTACATATTTATTAATTATATTTCCTGCCATACTAAGATTGATTAAAAACAAGTTCTTTGTCAAATTTTCAAATCAGGGGACATTTTTCTTTGAATTGCAATAGCTGATTACTTTGTACAAGTTGGTTCAAGATTATTTTATCAATGATTAATTTTTTTTTTCCTGTTAATTAATTTATTATCAATTAATCATTCTTCTCCAAGCTTTTTTGTACATGTTTGATGACTGACCATTTCAACAACGTAACTGAATCAACTTTTGTAAACTTGTATATACCTACATGTTGAAAATTAAATCACCAAATTTGACATCTCAACCAAGGTAAATAGACTAATGTTATTGGTTTCTTTTTATATTTATCTTAATTATATTAATAATCACTATGACATCATGTATAACGCACGAATTTCCCTAGATGTTCTATATATAGCATGCATTAGCCCTTCCTAGAAATGAATCAGTAAATCCAACAAGTGTAAACTCAAAAAACAATAAGAAATGGAAGGTGTTGTTAGAAAGATTAAGTTAGGTTCTCAAGGTTTAGAAGTTTCAGCTCAAGGTCTAGGATGTTTGGGAATGTGTTTTTATTTTAAACCTCGAAACTCCGATGAAGACATGATTGAAGTTATCCACCATGCTATCAACTCCGGCATCACTTTCCTTGATACTTCCGACACCTATGGACCTCATACCAACGAGATTCTCCTAGGCAAGGTATGTGTACTCGTAGTTGCATAAGTACTTGTTTTTGATGTGATATGTTCAATAGATTATAAACATAAAATGAGAGTTTGTGTTGGTTTAATTTAATAAAATTTATTTTGTAAAATTGTTTATTGATTGAGCAGGCACTAAAAGGAGAATGGAGAGAAAAAGTAGTATTGGCTACAAAATTTGGCATCAACGGCGCTGTTGGTGCAGACATGGAGATTCGGGGTGATCCTGCATATGTAAGGGCTGCCTGTGAAGGAAGCTTGAAGCGGCTTGGTGTTGATTGTATCGATCTCTATTATCAACACCGTGTTGATACCAATGTTCCTATTGAAATCACGGTTAGTTACTTAATTTTTATTATATTTTGTGCTATTTATACTAATAGATACTTGATCTCCTCCCTTTCATACTATAAGGCATACATAGTTTTCGAGGTTAAACATATATAGGCCATTAGACCATACCTTATCAGAACTTATGTATATTGATTTGATTATATGGTTAAACAAGAGTTAATTTGTTTTTCTTATGTTTTTGTCACATATAATTTCAGATGGGAGAGCTAAAGAAATTGGTTGAAGAGGGTAAAATCACGTACATTGGTTTATCTGAGGCATCTGCTTCGACTATCAGAAGAGCGCATGCAGTCCACCCGATTACAGCAGTTCAGTTGGAATGGTCTCTTTGGAGCAGAGATGTGGAGGAAGAAATAGTTCCTACCTGCAGGTGAGACAGCGAGACTTTTCAGATGTAACATTCTTAAAAAAAATTGAGTGTTCTAACATTGTTGTTACATTAACTTAGGGAACTTGGGATCGGAATTGTATCATACAGTCCTCTAGGAAGGGGATTTCTCTCTTCAGGGCCTAAGATGTTAGATAACCTTTCAAACAATAAGGACTACTGGCAGCAGGTATGAACGCGTAATTTCATGTGACCAATTTATAAATATTTGTTCTAACTTCTAACCTGAAATGAATTTTCCATGTTAAATGTAACTGTATTAAGCCTGTTAGATGTAACTTTACATAGATAATAATCCTGCAACATGTTTATTCTTTTCCTATATCGCGTAAAGTTTAGCTATATACATTAGTTTCAGTCTATCGACTAGCCTGTTAGGCTGTCACTCCATATTGATCTGCTTACTTACCATTTCTTTCAGTTATTTCCAAGGTTTCATCCTGAAAATCTAGAGCATAACAAGCACATCTTTGATCGAGTTACTGAAATTGCAACCAAAAAAGGATGCACCCCTGCACAACTAGCACTGGCTTGGGTCCATCACCAAGGAGACGACGTGTGTCCAATCCCAGGAACTACTAAGATTGAGAACCTGAAACAGAACATTGGCGCGCTATCAGTGAAACTAACACCCGAGGATATGATTGAGCTAGAGCACCTTGCCTCGGAGGATAGTGTTAAGGGTGATCGATATGAAGCTGGAATGGCTACTTGGAAGACCTGTGATACTCCACCTTTATCCTCTTGGAAAGTAGAGAACTAAAAAAAGATGGAACATCCTGTGCTTAGGTGCTGAATTTTCTTGAATTGAGACTTGAGAGTTACTTTTTTTTTTCCTCTCTTATTTTAAAAATGCATTATTTATTGGTTGTGTGTCAATTTTATGTAATATTCAGAGTAAATTATGTAATCTTGTTTATGAGCTCCTCCACCTTGAATAATCATTTTTTTTTTGACGTAGAATAATCAAATTTTGAATAAACTAAGGGACCATTATTTTTTACTCGTATATGATTATGGGTTATATTATATCATTGCGTTTTACGGTGATCATTTTATTATTTAATCACCTAAAAGTGTACATACATTTTGATATTTAATTCATAAGCATGGCAATAAGAAAATTGTGATAATGCACCAGTATCACCTAACATTGCTCCATATCAATTTTCTTAGTTTTAATTCAAACTAAGAGCCTGTTCTTATTGACTGAACTAAGCTGAACTGAACTGAGCTGAACTGAACTGAATATTTTATAAGAGAAGGAAATTAGGAGCGGAGCTGAGCTGAACTGAACTGAATTTTAACGTAAGAGAACAGGCCCTAAGAGTGTATATAAAACTTAAGACAATATTACCCGTTTTTATGTTCTTTGAACTTAATTAGGCGAGCTTTACTTTGATCTTTCAATCGATCTCAAAAATAAATTCTATCTTGTTTCATCCCATAGTTTATGGTTTTCGTGAATATCTCGGGATTGTTTATGTTAATCTAGTGAAATTTAAAAACAATTTTTCAGAGACAACTTTTGTGCTTTCGACAATATGAATACTAAATATATCAAAATCAAGCTAGTGTAAGATTGTAAGAGTCAATTTTTGTTGAACTTACCACCAATTCAATGTAAAACAAATTGATAAATTTGGCTAAACAAGTGGTAATTTGCTGCAAAATTTTTAAAATTGGTGGTATTGTGCAACAATTTTTTATGCAAAAAAATAGATTTAAAAGGTGGTTTTTTTTGCAAAATTTCCTTTTATTTTTGTAAAACTCACAAAGGCAATATTTTCTTAGACCAACTAACTTTGTATACTTTATCTCTTTTGTCATAATTTTTATACAAATTTAAAATAATTTTTTTTTTGAACAATACAAATTGTAAATATTAAAAACTTAAAAACATGGTGACTCTATTGATTACACCACATAAGGATGTAATACAACTATATCTAATTTGAGATTAGAAATCCCAATTACATTTAGGCCCTGTTCAATTTCTCTTATCTTTACTGAACTAAAATTATTTTTACTGAATTGAAATTATTTTAATTGATTCTCTATTGTATCTGTTCTATAAATTTACTGATGATTTTTATTGAACTAAAATTATTTTTATGAAACCAAAATCATTTTTGCTGAATACTCCCTCTGTCCCATAATACTTGGGATGTTGAGTTGCACACTTAGTTTAAGAAAACTATAAGTTGGTCTATTTAAAACATTTGTTTATCATATAAAAGATTATCTTTTGTATTTTAATATTGTAAGAAAAGAACAAGTGGGGTGGAAGTGGAGTAGGTGAAGAGAGAAAAAATGTGGAAAAATATTATGGGACGGACGAAAAGTATTCTCATTCCATACTTTAGTAATGTGTCAAGTATTGTAGGACGAAGGAAAATGAAAACTGTATCAAGTATTATGAGAGGGTGGAAGTATTTTTTTTATTTATAATTCTTCACTTCATCAATTATGCAAATCAATGAAAACATGACTTTTCTTTCCGAAAAAAAAAAAAAAAAAAAAAAAATGACTTCATCAATTACGCAAATCTCTTCATCAAAAAGTCAAACTTATCTATCACTACAAATACCCCCCAACACTTAACACAGTCAAATCACTCATTATTCTCTCCTCTCACCAACTCTCACAAAAGAGAAGAAACTATAACCCCCCCGAAAAAACAGAGGAAAACAGAGAGATTTGATACAATGGCAGAATCAAATGGTGTTAGGAGAATGAAGCTGGGATCACAAGGTCTAGAAGTTTCTGCTCAAGGTCTAGGATGTATGGGTATGTCTGCTTTTTATGGACCTCCTAAACCAGAAGAAGATATGATCAAGCTTATTCATCATGCTATTAGCTCTGGCATCACTTTCCTTGATACTTCTGATATTTATGGACCTCATACCAATGAAGTTCTTCTTGGGAAGGTTTTTAATCAATACCCTTTTTTATTTATGGCATAATTTGAGCTTTGATTGAATAATTTGATGATAATTTGGTCTTAATTTTGATGGGTATGTGTTCAATTTTTAGGGTATTTTGGGTATTGATTTAGGCGTGTTCTTGGTTTTTGATGATCTTATGATGATGTTCTGATCTGGGGTATTGATTAATTTTAGTAATAATTGGTAATGGTTAATTGCTTTGTTGATTGGATGGAGATATAATAATGTTTTGTAAGAAATTTTGTGAATTTCTGAACACATTGATAATTTGACTAGAATTGGGACTTTATTGAATATTGATGATGCAATTTTTGGGGTTTGATAGTGTACAGTATGATTGAATTGGCCATTTTTGGGTTTTGATCTTGTAAATTGGGCAGGCATTTAAAGGAGGATGGAGAGAGAAAGTGGAATTGGCTTCAAAATTTGGCATTAGATATGTGGATGGAAAAGGAGAGATTCGCGGTGATCCTGCATATGTAAGAGCTGCCTGTGAGGGAAGCTTGAAGCGGCTTGATATCGATTGCATCGATCTCTATTATCAACATCGTATTGATACTAACACTCCAATTGAAGTCACGGTTCGTCCATTTGCTCCACCAGTTATTTCTATTAGTTATTCTTGCTTATGATTCTAAAACATGTCTCATTTAATTATGAAATATTCATGTTTGTTCTATGTCTTGTCTATTTTTGGGTTATGGATTAGTTTTAAGGAGAGATTGGAAAATGAAGCCTTAACTCTTCTTTTTGAATTGTGGTCACATCACAATTTAGCACATACTCTTCAATACACTTGTTAAGCTACCATAATCTTGTTTGGTTCACTTGGGAATTAGAACTTCCCATGAATTGTAAATTTATGGGAATTAAATTCCTACAATCAAATTCATGGGAATTTTATAAAATTGTTTGGTTAACAATGAGGGAAGTAACTTCCATGAGAATTTCCACTTACCTAGGGGGGTTAGGTAAGTAAGTTCCTACATTTTGTGGGAACTCAAAATTCCTAGGAAGTTCCACTTCCCCCATTTCACCAAATTATTGTCAACCAAACAACACACTAAAATTGCAATTCCTAGGAAGTCTCACTTCCCATGTTTTTTTATGTCAAACAAACAACCCCTAGGAGTCGTTTGGTTGACTGTTAATTTCGGTGGAAATCAAAATTCCTGGGAAATGCTACAGTAAGTTGTTGTTTGGTTGCCTTTTCATGTAGGGAAATGGGATTTCCTGGGAAATGGAAATTCCCACAATATGGAGGAATTGATTCACCGACTCCCCCCACGGTGAATCAAAATTCCTGGACTTATTTACTCCTTATATCCACCATAATCATCATCATTTTGCCTTAATCATCACCATCACCTTCATTATCAACCATCATCGTCATCATCGCCATCCACCTTCATAAAAAAAAAAATTAAAAATTTCTCTAAAAATCATGAAACTTGCTCTAATAATCATCATAAAAACCAAAAACTTACTACAAAAATCATCATAAAAACCAAAACTTCCCCCAAAAATCTTCATAAAAACCAAAACTTCCCCCAAAAATCATCATAAAAATCATAACTTTCCCCAAAAATCATAAAAATCAAAACTTTTTGCAAATAACTCGATGAAAATCGAAACTTTGAGACACCCAATTGAAGTTAACATCCAAATTCAATAGTATAATTTGAATTGTAAAGCTTCAAACTTTGATTATATCAAGTGGGTATTTAATATATTGTGAGATTCATAAAGAAAGAAGTATAATTTGTGGATGAAAATTTAGGATTTTTTTTAGTGGTGGTTGTAGTGGTGGAGCCGTGGAGGTGAGGGGTGAAGAGAGATGATGAAATTTTCAGATTGGGAATTGGGGAGGAGTGATAAAGAGTAACTGAGAAAAGGAGAGGATATACAGGATGGTAATTTTGGGGTTAATTAGGAGTATTTGACCATGGGAATTTATTTCCCATAGTGTCAACCAAACAGATATTTCACACTTCCTATAGATTTAGCTAAGGGAATTTATTTCCCATGAATTAAAACTTCCTACGGTAATTTAATTCCCATGGTAACCAAACGAGCCCAGTATGGGAAATTGGGGATAGGATGTTGGTGTATTAAATACAACTAAGCACTTTATTCTAAAACTGTTATTTTGAGGTGTTAAGCAGTTAGGCTATCATAATCTTAGGGAAAAGGTGGTGGGTCAAATACTATTATACAAGAAATTGGAGCACTTTCTTCTCAAACTCTCATTATTGAGGTGTTATGGCAATTGCCAAAACTAAACAAACCCCATGGTCACTGGATGGGGTGTGAGAGTCGGTTTAATTTCAAGCTGTCCTTGTATGAAAGCTACTGGTAAATTTTAAGAATGTATAGCGATAATCCTTAAGAGTAGAAGTTAGCAGTAGTGATTGTGAATAACTAACTATTAGATTGATGTAATGTATTATAAATTCTTTACTGACATACCCATTATCTTAAGCCCCAACCTCTTTGTATTAAGTCCTTAATTTTCATACAAATACTATTGCAGCAAATACTTTGCCAATAATATTATTTGAAAATTTGCTTATAAAGGGACCACTAGCACGATAACTGAGTCACCGATCACAAACCTTTTCTATATGGTTTGGTAAAGTGATGTGCACCTGAATGTTATACAGCATGCTCACAATAATTTGCTAGAACTAATATGAAGCATATTCAATTTAATTTTAGAACACAGTAATTGCTTTTTTTCTTGATAGAACACAGTAATTGCTATTAAGATTAAAACCAGTCCTCTTATATGGTTCTATGCTACATCAGATGGGAGAACTGAAGAAACTTGTTGAGGAGGGGAAAATCAAGTACATAGGTTTATCTGAAGCATCAGCATCCACCATCAGAAGAGCACATGCAGTTCATCCCATAACAGCAGTCCAGATTGAATGGTCTTTGTGGACGAGAGATGTGGAGGAAGACATAGTTCCTACTTGCAGGTGAGATATCTCTGATTCTTGGTAAGTGAATGTGAAAACTTGGAACTGTGCCTTCAGAGTTCTGACTTTGTTGTATCTTGACATAGGGAGCTTGGGATTGGAATTGTGGCTTACAGTCCTTTAGGAAGGGGATTTTTGTCTTATGGGCCCAAAATGACAGAGAACTTTGCAAAAGAGGACTTCCGGCAGGTTTGTCCAATTTGCTATGACATAGTTAATTGTCTCATTTTTCTGAGATTCCTCAAAAAAGCAAAAGATAAAGCTTCAATATCTAGTTTATTAATCCTGTACCCCATATTTGTTAAGTATAATCTTATACAAGTATAATGGTATTCCTCAGAATAAAGTTCCTTTTTCTGCTTTATATATACCGTAATTGACCTATAAATTTCTTGCTATAATCCCCCCCCCCCCCCCCCTTTTTTTTTTTTAATCAAAGATGATAATTCTAGCTTGGGTCCTTTAACATAATAAGTATGCAGTAGTGCTTTTGACATTCAGGCAAAGGTTCCTTTATTGATTTGAAATCTTTCTTGGTGTACCCCCACCCAAAATTAATTGCCAAATTGATGGCCGTCATTGCATTAACTAATATTATAAACACCGTTGTTATTTTTTTGCCAACTTTGACCCCTTCATCTTTATTGGAAACAGAGCAATTCATAGTTCTAGATTAATTATTACTAAGGGTTGCTCCTCTATATCTTCCATGATTTACAAACTTAGAAAAGTTGTGCTTATTAAAAAGAAGTAAATTTGAGGGCTTATTAAGTAATCCCTTTCATAGTACGAGGCTATGAGCAGTTGTGGAAAGATTATTGATCATCTCTAGCACCATGTTGATCAACTTAATTCTTTGCCTTTCAGCACTTACCAAGGTTCAAACCAGAGAATCTAGAGCATAACAAAAATCTATTTGAGCGGGTCAGTGAAATAGCTGCTCAAAAAGGATGCACCCCAGGACAATTAGCGCTTGCGTGGGTCCATCACCAGGGAGATGATGTATGTCCCATCCCCGGAACCACTAAGATTGAGAACCTCAACCAGAACATTGGAGCCTTGTCTGTAAAGCTAACTCCAGAAGAAATGGCTGAGCTAGAATCTCTTGCCTCGGAGGGAAGTGTTAAGGGAGATCGATATGGAGGTTTATCCTCTACCTGGAAGAATTCAGACACCCCACCTTTGTCCTCATGGAAATCTGAATGAAAATGGTTCATCCTATGTTGTGAACATCAGTATTTTTCCGCTTACAGCTAGCTCAGATATTGATCAATTTACCTCTATCTTGTACTACTGGGGTTTTTATGTGTTAGTTTAATGTTGTAATTTGTATCAGTATCTTTTGCCTTAATAAAGATGAGTTGATTTTCATGAAAATTTCATGGGTTGATTTCCATAACTCGGCTGTTATAAGTTATCACATAATAATTTAACTATCTGACGCTCGGCAATCAAAGGATAAGTGGCACCAGGAGGATAGTCAGATGTGCAGAAGGCCACATCCAGCCCCCCTTACTAAAACTCCAGTCACTGAGATTTGAGCTTAACTAAGGTTTCTCTAGGAAGGGGCTTTCTCTCTTCAGGGCCTAAGATGGTTACAAGCATCACAAAGAAGGGCTCCTGGCAGCAGGTATGAACGCGTAATTTCATGTGATCAACTCATGAATCGTTCTAACATCAAATGAATTTTCCATGTATAATGTAATTGTATTAAGCCTGTTAGATGAAACTTTGCATTAATAAGCCCAGCAGCATGTTTTTCTTCTCCTGTATTGCGTAATCTTTAGCTATATAATAGCCTATTAGACTGTTACTCCATGCTAATCTGCATATTTATCATTCCTTTCAATTATTTCCAAGACTATGAATCAATTTCTTTTTTACTCTTTTATTTCACTATCTTATTTCCTAGCAAAATTTCTTAAAATGAAAGTTTGGTGTTTGAAAATGAGACATCAAAGTATAGGATTTTACCACTGTTTAATTCTTTTTCATTAACAAATCATATTATTAATTTTCTTATTTAATTTTTTATGAACCTGTGCATTAATAGATATCCAATAACCGCAAAAACTAGTTTACATGCCTTCTGGATTTACATTTTCCCATTTAAATTTGAGTTTGTCTTGTGCTCTAGTCCCTTTGGCTGAACTGTTTAACGAAGCTGTTTAACACCTATATTTGGCCAATGCATAGAAATAATACACGTTAGGTCCTCTAAAAATTTGGAGCCCTGTTCTTTGAGTTTGTTTTATCAAAGTTCCCAAATTTAGATATACTTGTATGGTTGTATCAACAAAGACAAAACTCAATAGATATCCCAATTAGACCATGACTTCATCAATTTTGCAACTTTCCCCCCTTTTTCTTCATTTAAATACTCAAATAAGCTCCATCACTTAACACACTCAAATTACTCTCCTCTCACCAATACCCACAAAAGAGGAGAAACAAAAATAAACCCCAAAAACCAGAGGAAAACAGGGGAAAACAGAGAGACTTCACACTATGGCAGAATCAAATGGTGTTAGGAGAATGAAGCTGGGTTCACAGGGTCTAGAAGTTTCTGCTCAAGGTCTAGGGTGTATGGGTATGTCTGCTTTTTATGGACCCCCTAAACCTGAACAAGATATGATCAAACTTATTCATCATGCTGTTAGCTCTGGCATCACTTTTCTTGATACTTCTGATGTTTATGGTCCTCATACCAATGAAATTCTTCTTGGAAAGGTATTTAACCATTACCCTTTTCCATTTATGACATTTTTTGAGCTTTGATTGTTTATTTGGTGTTGATGGGTATTTGCTCAATTTTCGGGTATTTTGGAATTTCATTTTTTTTCCCTTGTGTGTGTGTGTGTGTGTGTGTTTTTTTTTTTTTTTTTTTTTGCCCAATTTGGGCAGGCATTAAAAGGAGGATGGAGAGAAAAAGTGGAAATGGCTACAAAATTTGGCCTTCGATAAGTGGAAGGAAAAGGAGAAATTCATGGCGATCCTGCCTATGCAAGGGCTGCCTGTGAGGGAAGCTTAAAGCGGCTGGATATCGATTGCATCGACCTCTATTATCAGCATCGTATTGATACCAAAACCTCAATAGAAGTCACGGTTTGTACAATTGCTTCTTCAGAAATCTCTATTAGTATATTTTTTCAAAAAAACATTTGTTATTTGCTCTATCTCTTGTCTATATTTGGGTGAGAAATTAGTTGTATGGAGTGGACGGGAAAATAGAAGGTTCACCTTGTCTCTTGTTTTGAATTGTTGTCCCATCACAATGGAGCACATACTATTGAATACACCGGATTATTTATCATAAGCTATTTAGGGGAAAGGGATGGACTGATGGTGTATCAAATACAACTGTACAAGAAATTTTAGCTCTTTCTACAAAAATTGTCATTTTTCAGGTGTTATGCAAATCTAAACCAATCCTATGGACGTTGGTCGGAAATTAGCTAGAGAATTGGTCATACATCAAGCAGTCCTTGCATGAAAGATAGTCACAAAGTCAAAGCATGCGAAAGCAATAGCTTTTAGAGTAGAATTTTTGGTAGTAATTGTGGAATAATATTCACTGTGTTATTAGAGCTGGTGTTTCTAAAACTCTTTACCAGCATAATCATTATCTTATTGCCCAACCCCTTTGTATTTATGTTCTTAATGTTCAAAATCTATTTATTTGTCCTCTTATATGTTGATATGCTACATCAGATGGGAGAACTGAAGAAACTGGTCGAGGAGGGGAAAATCAAGTACATAGGTTTATCTGAAGCATCGGCATCAACCATCAGAAGAGCACATGCAGTTCATCCCATAACAGCAGTCCAGATTGAATGGTCCTTGTGGACGCGAGATGTGGAGGAAGACATAGTTCCTACTTGCAGGTGAGTTAAATCTGATACTTGGTAAGTGAATGTAAAAACTTGGGACTGTGTCTCAAAGTTCTGACTTTGTTGTATCTTGACATAGGGAGCTTGGGATTGGAATTGTGGCGTACAGTCCTTTAGGAAGAGGCTTTTTCTCTTCAGGGCCTAAGATGACAGAGAACTTGGCAAAAGAGGACTTCCGGCAGGTTTGTCCAAATTGCTCTGACTTAGTTTATAGTCTTTTTTTCTGAGTTAACTGGTATAAGATTAAAAAAATTGCTCTTTTTTTCTAGTTTATTTATCTATCTTATACTCCATATTTGGTAAGTAAAATCTTGTTTTTAAGGGATTCCTCAAAACAATGCTCCATTTCCTGTTTCAAATGTACTGTAATTGACCTATAATTTCCTTGCTATTCCTTTAACATAATATATGTGCAGAAGTGCTTTTTCAATTTATGCAAAGGTTCCTTGTTGCATTTGAAGCCTTTCTTGGTGTACTCCCACTCAAAATTAACCAACAAGCTCATTGCCCGTCATTTTGTCAATTAACATTATAAACATCGTTGTTATTTGCTTCTAGAATTTGACCCCTTGATTTTATTGGAAACAGGGCACTTCAAAGCTAGTATTTCTAGGTTAATTATTTCTAAGGGTTGCTCCTCTATGTCTTCCATGATTCACAAACATAATAAAGTTGTACTTAATGAATGGAAGTAAATATGAGGGCTTATCTCAATTATTAAAGTAACCCCTGTCATAGTTAAATAGCTTTGTGAAGGTTATTGATCTCTAGCTTCATCTTGATCTACTCATTTCTTTCCTTTCAGCTCTTACCAAGGTTCAAACCAGAGAATCTAGAGCATAACAAACATTTATTTGAGCGGGTCAGTGAAATAGCTGCTCAAAAAGGATGTACCCCTGGACAATTAGCACTTGCGTGGGTTCATCACCAGGGAGATGATGTATGTCCCATCCCCGGAACCACTAAGATTGAGAACCTCAATCAGAACATTGGAGCCTTGTCTGTAAGTCTAACTCCAGGAGAAATGGCTGAGTTAGAATCTCTTGCCTCAGAGGGCAGTGTTAAGGGTGATCGATATGGAGGTTTATCTTCTACCTGGAAGACTTCAGACACCCCACCTTTGTCCTCATGGACACCTGAATGAAGGGTTCATCATATATTGTGCAACAGTACTCCAAAGGATAATGTTTTGTTGTGAACATCAGTAGTTTTTTTGATGAAATTACTTCTTTTTTTTGTACTGCTGGAGTTGTTTTTGCCAGTTAAGTGTGCTTTTGTTTCTTTTTGTAATCTGTATGGACTGTATCTATATCTTTTGCCTTAATAAAGAAGATTTACTTTTCATGTAATTTTCATGGGTTGATTTCCTTGACTCAGCTGTTATTACATAATTACAAAACTATCTGACACACGGCAATTTAAGGATAAGTGATACCATGAGAAAAGTCAAATTTAGCAAAAGGCCCTATCCAGCCCCTCTTATTGGAAACTCCAGTCACTGAGATTTGAGCTTGGCCAAAGGTTTCTCTTGCCTATTTAACATTCACTTGATACACAGTTGCTTACATCCTGGAAGCAGAAAAGGAAAATATGGCATCAGCTGTTAAGAGGGTAAAGCTGGGTTCTCAGGGTTTGGAAGTATCAGCTCAAGGCCTTGGATGTATGGGGATGTCTGCCTTTTACGGCCCTCCTAAACCCGAGGAAGACATGATTCAACTGATCCACCATGCTATTGACTCTGGTATCACCTTCCTTGACACATCTGATGTTTATGGACCTCATACAAATGAGTATCTCCTTGGCAAGGTAATTTAAGATATGCCACCTTTTATATTGATGATTCTATATGCTCTTTGTTTGTTTATTTATTTTAAGCTTTGATATTATAGGTGTGTGCTCAGTTTTGGTAATTTTTATTTTTTCCCAAGGCATTTTGATTTATTTTTGTTGATGTCGTTTTGTGTGTAGCTATATATTTCGACAAGATTTAGTTTTGATGCTGATTTTTTGTGCTACTAAATCTGATTGTTGGTTAACTTAATTGTTAAGTGACATTAACTTAGCAGTCAGGTTTTGGGAACAAGATAACTCATTACTTGGAATTGGTCCCAATTGGAACTTCAAGTATGATTAAGCTAGCTTTCTTTTTCTTTTCTTATTATTTGCCTTGTGGATTTGTGTTGGGCAGGCATTGAGAGGAGGTTGGAGGGAGAAAGTGGAATTGGCTACAAAATTTGGCGTCAAATTTATTGATGGAAAAGGAGAGATTTGTGGTGATCCTGCATATGTAAGGGCTTGCTGTGAGGGAAGCTTGAAGCGGCTTAATGTTGATTGCATCGACCTCTATTATCAGCACCGTGTTGATACCAGAATTCCCATTGAAGTCACGGTGTGTTCATTTGCTTCATTTTATTTTCTTATTCACCCTGGTTTATCATCCTGAAATGGAATCTGCTACCAGAAACATTATTCATTACTTAACTTGGACTTCCAGTTTTCTTGTTATATCTAGTAACATTTGGACTATCACTTAATATTATGAAGAGAGGGGACTATCACTTAATATTATGAACAGAGGTGATGTGTTGATGTGATGACAATTTCAGTGGTAATAAATTATAGGTTGATCACTGTGTCTATCACAAGGGTGTGCTAATAATTTATAAAGTTTTAAGCTACTTCAGACGTCTTAGAGCTACCTATTTAAAGCCTTTTCATATATATAAATGCTATATATTATTAGGTTGGGTGTTACACAACTTAAGGTTGCTGCTATACTAAGATTGTCCGATATAAAACCAAATCTGTCTTTCGTTTGTTGACAATGCTGCATCAGATGGGAGAGCTGAAAAAACTAGTCGAGGAGGGAAAAATCAAGTACATAGGTCTATCTGAAGCTTCAGCTTCAACCATCAAAAGAGCGCATGCAGTTCACCCTGTAACAGCCGTTCAGCTGGAATGGTCCTTGTGGACAAGAGATGTGGAGGATGAAATAATTCCTACCTGCAGGTGACATGTTTCTGATGCTCGAAATTCTAATGAGAACATCAAACTGTTGTGTTCAGAGTTCTGACTTTATTTATCTCTAGGGAACTCGGAATTGGAATTGTGGCATATAGTCCTCTTGGAAGGGGGTTCCTCTCTTCAGGGCCTAAGATAGTGGAGAGCTTCTCAAAGGAGGACCTTCGGCAGGTTTGTCCAAAGTGTTAACGTATTTGTATACAATGTGTTCCATGTGTGCCAAATAAGTGGTCTCGTTTTGTACAGTTTGAATCACTTTGGACTTCTGTGTGAATATTACCTTGCTTGTTTTAATAGTAACCTCTTGCTACATGTTACTCTTATTGGCTTTCAGAACTTGTCAAGGTTCCAACCAGAGAATATTGAGCACAATAAACACATGTTTGAGCGAGTCAGTGAAATAGCAGCCCGAAAAAGATGCACCACAGCACAACTAGCGCTTGCATGGGTTCATCACCAGGGAGCTGATGTGTGTTCTATCCCAGGAACCACTAAGATTGAAAACCTCAACCAGAACATTGGAGCCTTATCTGTGAAGCTTACTCCTGAAGAGATTGCTGAGCTTGAGCCCTTTGCCTCTGCTGACAGCATTAAGGGCCATCGATATGGAGGTCTCACTAGTACTTGGGAGAATTCAGAGACTCCATCTTTGTCCTCCTGGTCACCTGCATGATGATGTTGGATATACCGAATCCTGTATTTCTTAAATGTTGCCTACTTTGTGTGATCATCTTGTTGTTAATAGTTACATTTTGTCATAAAACAAACAATTTATTTCGTTCATGATCTTGAATTGAAGCTGTATTAATAAGTTTTACAACAATAAAGAAATCTCTTCATCATGAAAGTTCTTTTCGATCAGCTATTGCACACACAAATGGAAGTTCATATCAATCTTTTTTTTTTGGTCGTAGAATATATCATGATGGTTTTACATTGAAATTTTTTATTTACACATAGTTTCTGAATATACAGCAAAATCTTGTAAAAAATAATAATAAATAGCAAAATCATTAGCAAATGAAAAGTTTAAAATAACAGCTTAAATTAATTTTTAATTTTTTATACAACCCCTCAAATAGAAAAATAGAATAAAAATAAATATATAATTTTTATACAGAAAATAATATCTTTTAAAAAATAAACTCAATAATTCCTATATTCCCTGACACCAAAAAAAAAAAAAAATCTTAACTGAATTGAGAATAAGTAGCTTGGACTTAGATAAAGTAAAACAACAAAGATTTAGGTGCCAATTATTAAGCTATAATTGTTATGCAAATCAAGATCACAAAAAATCTTCCTTACTCTTAAAAGCAATACATATTATTATCAGAAAAATCTTAGTATTAGAATCAATGGTTTTCTGCCATTGTCACAACTATATATGGTGTATAATCAGCCCAACCTTCATACTATTCTGTCTTTCATTGCATACCTATCATTACTTATCACCATATTCAAACACAGTGAAAGAAACAATCCGTCTCATACCGGTAATTAATCAGGAAAGAGCAGGGAAGAGATTAGTCAGTGTACAAGAAGATCCGTGCTCAGGCCGTTACATTTATGTGCATGATCTTCCTGCAAGGTTCAACCATGACTTGGTAACAAAATGTAATACACTTAGCCAATGGTTCGATTTCTGCCCTTATGTTAAAAATGAAGGTTTTGGGCCTCGGATTAATGGGACAAGTTGGTATGCTACTAACCAGTTTATGTTATCAGTGATATTCTATAATAGGATGAAGAAGTATGAATGCTTAACTACTAGTTCTTTTATAGCATCAGCAATCTATGCACCGTTTTTCCCTGGATTAGAAGTAGGCCGGTTTCTTTGGGGCGGGTTTAATTCATCAGTTAAGGATGTTGCAGCCCTTGATTTTGCTACATGGCTAAGGAGAAAACCGGAGTGGAACAGGATGCTTGGTAAGGATCATTTCTTTGTAGCAGGAAGAATTACTTGGGACTTTAGGAGGCTAAGAGACGCGAACTCTAAGGCATGGGGTAATGTACTCTTAAACTTGCCTGAAGCCAAAAACATGACAATGCTAACCATTGAGTCGAGCCCTTATGGCAGCAATGACTTTGCAATCCCATATCCGACCTATTTCCATCCTTCGAGTGACAGAGAGGTGATTGAGTGGCAGCAACGCGTGAGGAAGTCAGCACGAAGGAAATACCTCTTTGCATTTGGTGGAGCTCCTCGCCCCAATATGACAGGATCGGTCAGAGGAGAGTTGATTAGTCAGTGTAAAAACGCGATAAGCAATAGCTGCAGGTTGCTTAATTGTTTGCATAAAGATGATCTTTGTAACAGTCCAAAGAATGTTATCCGGACATACATGAAGTCTGATTTCTGCCTGCAACCTCCTGGGGACTCATACACGAGAAAATCTACTTTTGATTCGATCTTAGCTGGGTGTATCCCGGTATTTTTCCATCCAGGATCAGCATACATTCAGTACTTGTGGCATTTTCCTAAGAATTACACAAAGTATTCTGTATTCATACCAATAGATGGGATTAAAAATGGGACTGTTAATGTTAGGGAGCTACTGTCAAAAATTCCTGACAATGAAGTTGTTGCTTTAAGAGAAGAGGTAATAAGGTTGATCCCAAGAATTATTTACGCGCAAAATAAGTTGGAAACAATTGAAGACTCATTTGATGTATCTGTTAAAATGGTTCTGAGGAGGATTGAAGAAGCTAGGATAAGGTTTCGAGAAGGGAAAGAGGAGTCAAGAAGGAAGTATTATTTCACAGGAAAAGGCGAAGATCATGAATGGGATTCTTATTTCTGAAGCAAGCAGAAATTGCAGAAATAATGCCAAAATTTCAAGTTATAATTGTGCAAGTGAATTGATAGTTAAAAACTAGTAAAGGTTGTTGTTAGGTATACTGTAATATCTGACTTCATGATAGTTTTTTACTGCTTAGCTTTTGAGTTAGATTTTGACAACTAATCTTAGAGAGAAACATAGAAAAATCAGTCATCTTAAATCAATTGTTCAGAGATCAGAAATTCAGAATGCATGATTTTATTTCTGTTCTGTTTCGTTTGAAATATTGTATGATGAATTGATGATAGCTTACTTGATGGTAGTTTGCAATGTTTTTTGGTCAGAATATGTGATTATACTCATAAAAAATCATAGGTTTAGAACTGTCTTACTAATAACATCGCTAAAACACGAAACATCAGTATAATCCTGACTCTTGATCATCGACGAACTGATATTATTAAGGTGGACAGACACAGGGCAAAACTGAAACAAAAGGTTCAGAAAAACTTGCAGAAGTACTGATTGAGAAATAATGAATTTCCAAACCTCTAAAAGGAGATCTAACTGTGTAAAAACTTGTACCATAACAATTCAGTCATACAGTATATACATAAGCTAATGTTTATGCATACATTACCAAATCCATCATTTGGCCAAAATGTCAGAAGAAAGAACTCCACTCCTTTAATTTACCTTCTGAAAAATACTCCCTGCTTAAATTTTAAGAGGAATTGTTGCTTGGTTCTTTTCCTTCTTGAATTAGTCTCCTGGCATCTTCAATCCTTTCGAGAACATTTGTGACAGCAACATCAAACGCGTCTTCTACCATATCCAATTTTTTCCGTGCATATAATATTCTCAGTATCAATCTAATGACCTCTTTTCTCATGGAAGACACTTCTTCCTCTGAAATCTGTGACAGCAACTCTTCAACTCTGACAGTCCCATTTTTAACCCCATCTTCTGGTATAAACACTGAATATTTGGTGTAATTTTTTGGAAGATGCCACAAGTACTGAATGTAAGCTGATCCAGGGTGGAAGAAAACCGGGATACAGCCAGCCAAGATTGAATCAAAAGTGGACCGCCTTGTGTATGAATCCCCTGAGGGCTGCAGGCAGAAAACAGACTTCATGAACATCTTGATGATATGTGTTGGACTGTTGCACTGATAGTTATTTTGCATACAGTTAACTAAGTTGCAACGATCGTTCAGCGCATCTTTACACTGACTGATCAACTCCCCTCTGATGGACTGTTTCTGATTGGGGCGCGAGGCCCCAGCAAACGAGAAGAGGTATGCTCTTTTTTTTCTATTCACTATCTTCTGCCACTTATACACTTCATTAATGTTCGAGGGATGGAAATAAGTAGGATATGGGATCGCGAATTCATTACTTTCATAAGGGCTTGATTCGATTGTTAGTACTGTCATGTTCTTGACTTCAGGCAAATTCAAGAGCTTGCTACCCCAACCGTCGTTACCATCACCTGTTCTCTTAAAATCCCAATTAATTTTCCCTGCAACAAAGAAATGGTCTTTACCAAACATTCGATTCCACTCATGTTTTTTCTTTAACCACACGACGAAATCTAAGGCTGCTGCATCCTTGACCGAGGAGTTAACCTCGCTCCAAAGGTATCGACTTATCTCTAGGCCAGGGTAAAATGGAGCATAAATCGCCGAGGCCAAGGATGAGTTCCTAGTCAAGCACTCATATTGCTTCATTCTATTGTGAAATATCACAGATAACATAAACTGGTCAGTATGATACCAACTATTCTTGTTAATTCGAGGGCCTAAACCGTCATTTTGCACATAAGGGCAGAAATTATACCATTTAACAAGAGTGTTACAATTTTTAAGCAAGTTTTGGTTGAACCTTGGAGGAAGATCATACATGTAAATGTAACGGCCCGAGCAAGGATCTTGCTTAACATGAATGTCTAGTGACTTTTGATCATATTTTCGCTTCCTTGCTGCTTCTTGATCAACTCTCGGAGTGATTTTTCCCGGTGTCTGCCAAGTAACATTGCAATTGGTAACAATTATGGTACTTTCATATGTGAATGAGATCGAGAAGTAGTAGTAGGAAGGCAATGCAAGGCACAACAATAAAAGTGTTGCAATAATTATATGCAATAATAATGGATTTTTGTGACAATTTTTGAAGAATTGCATTAAGCTTAATGTTGGCTTCCTAGAGATTATTAAGGGGGACATCATTTTCTTGTATATGCTTGAAATCGAACAAGTTTCTACTATATAAACCTTCGAAAAACAATAAAATTTTACTTACAACCGTTGTATGAGAAAACTTTCATCGAATGGCTAAATTAATGTGGTGTGCTTAAATTTTTGTGAGCTATTATTATGAGGTAGAACAAAAGAAATTGATTAAATAGGAACATTTTTTTTAGAATCAAAGTGAATAATGTACTATCCATACTTAAAAAATATTCATGTAATCATATGATTTTCTTCCATATATGTAATTTTTCTTGTAGTATTCCAACTCATATATTCAATGCCATAAGATATTGTAGGATTTTTACTAAAACAATTATTAAAAATACTCTATATATTGACTGTGCAATCAAGCCTCTATACCAGCTTTTTTTGGTGATTAAGGAAAGTAAAGATTATGTATTCGAGTGTATAACCAAAATATTTGATTGGATTGGATATTACCAAGTATTTATTTTTTTAGGAAAATGCTGTAGGGAGCTAAAATTGCAAAGAACAAATGAATTAGAGGTGTCATTTTGGGTGTTCGTCTGTTCGGATCGAGTTCGATAAGGTCAGGTCTAATTTTAAACTTAAGGCCCCGTTTACTTCAACTTTTTGCTGAACTGAAATTATTTTTACTGAAACAAAATTATATTTGCTAAACTTAAATTATTTTTACTGAAACTAAATTAATTTTACTGAACTTAAATTATTTTTACTAATTTTCAATTATAATTCTTTTTTAAGATTACTGAATTGAAATTATTTTTACTGAACTGAACTTATTTTTACTAAATTATTAATATTTTTTTTTTTTAATTTGAAGTGAACAGGGTCTAATCAATCAATCAATAACTATATACTAAAAGACACATCCTTAGTTTTTTTTTTTTCAAAATTTAATTATAGTATAAAATCTTATACAAAAATAATTTGGTATATAAGTTAATAACAAAGATATTACTATAAATATAAAAGATTTGATATACCTTTTCACACAAACATTTATGATTACAGTACAAAATATTATCATAATTTGGGACATATTTTAATTTACATCAAGGGAATATTCAATTCATATTTTTTCCGTACTAAAAATAGTTGTTCATCTATTGATTAAAATTCACATCAAGTAGTAGAGTCTGTTTACATTTACTGAACTGAGCTAAACTGAACTTAACTAATTTGATTGGAGCTTAACTGAACTGAATTGAACTGAAGTGATTGGAGCTGAACTGAACTGAACTAAGATGAAATGAATATTTTATGAGAGAGGGAAATTAAGAGTTGAACTGAACTAAACTGAACTGATTGGAGATGAACTGAACTGATTGAAGCTGAGCTGAATTGAAGTGAAATTAAGTAAATGTGAACAGGCCTGTAGCGTGCACTTTTTATTTTTATTTTTTTAAAATCTTTGTAAAATAACTAGTTATATTTAAAAGTTAATATTATTTTTTAAAACTATAATTATCGTGCGTGGCACGAGACCTAAACTAGTTCATGCAAAGTTATTTTTGTTTATATGAGTCGAAATTAAAATTAAATATATTTTTGAATCGATTTTAGATCGATGACACTTCTAAACTCTAATGGTTGGGAAAAGGGACTAGCTTGCAAATATTAAAAATCTGAAGCTAGTAACTACACCATTGTTGCACATCTTGTTGATTAGCTTTGGCAAGCAAATTAGCTTTGTAGAGCTAATTAGCTTGGCAAATATTTATTAGATAAAAAAATACTACCTCTGTTTTATATTACTCGCAACAAAGGGGTATTATTTGTGAGACATAAAATATTCATTTGATGCGAGTAATATGAAACGGAGGTAGTATTATTAATTTAAAAATAAATTAATTTACAACTATTGTTGTAGCTTAAGAAGATGATGTGGGATGCCAAACTATTAAATAAATTAGCCAACCATTGTAGTTGCTCTTAATACGTCTAGCATGCAACTTATCTATTATGGGTCCAACATTAGTTAACTCAAAAACTCAAACAAAAACCAAAATAAAAAGCCCACTAATAAGCCATTAAATCTTCCTCTTATCAAAACATCATCCACACTCTTCTCCCTCCTTCTCTCTTTCTCTCTCCTCCTTCAACGAAGAAGAAGCTCTGAAACCTCAACAATGGCGACTTTTACAGCTTCTTCTCAATCCCTCTTTCTCCTAAACCCTAAAACCCCTTTTCTCTCCTTATCAAAACCCACCAGAAAAACCCTATGCTTCGCAACCTCCGCCGCAACAACCACCAATCTCTCTCTTCAAATTAGGGCTTCTTCTTCATCTTCAACCTCACCAGCACCTTCAATTTCACCAATTCCAACTTTACCCTTCAACGATTCCCCACTTTCCACTTCCATGCGCCCAATCACCACCTTGATCGCCACCGTTTTCGCCGTTTCGAAACTCTTCGCTACTAAAATCGCTTCGATTTTACCCTTACCAACCCCTACTGAGCTCCAGAATCTCACCAATTTGAGGACGAATTTGCTAGGTTCAGTGGGTCCTTTGTTCTTCGCCGCATTGAAAGACCGCCCAAGTGGTTCCCTCAATACTCCATTAACAGTTGTTGCTGCTGGAATGGCGAAATGGCTTGATATTTACAGTGGGGTTTTAATGGTTAGGGTTTTGCTCAGTTGGTTCCCTAATATTCCGTGGGATAGGCAGCCATTATCGGCAATTAGGGATTTGTGTGATCCTTATTTGAATCTGTTTAGAAATATTATTCCTCCGATTTTCGATACATTGGATGTTAGCCCGTTGTTAGCTTTCGCGGTGTTGGGACTTCTTGGGTCGATTTTGAACAGCAGTCTTGGGAGTTATTGATGGAGAGGATGAAGGTGAATTGAAGGTGGGAGATTGAGTAAGCTGTTTATGTATGGTATTGTTAAATTTTGTCTTTATAAAATTTTGTTATAAAAGTGAATTTTGCTGTGAGTTAGAACAATGGAATATACTGATTTAGTAAGCTGTTAGCTCTACTTTAGATGAAGAAATGGAATCATCACATTATTGAGGAATATTAACCTATAATTATTTATTTATATATATATGCTATTTGCAATTTTGTTATTTTGTTGATGATGAATTGATGATGATGCTTTCTTTGATATCAAATTTGAGTGAGTTGTGTATGGTGTAGTATAGTGTTTTGTGGGACTTTGTTGATGCACTGTGAAGTATGGTAATTTAGCAAGTTGGTAGTTACTTAGTTTTATTTTTGGGAAGGAACAGAAAACCATCAAAATCTTGAGAAATTTGAGTTCATACAAGAATTATATTGATTGCATTGATATTCGTGATGTAAAGCCCCAAACTTTATGAGCTTGTATATAATGGAGTGTGATGAGATTTGATTTTGTTGGGGTAGTGTGAGATACTGTTATTTAAAGGATATTGTTGAGGTGTAGAAGAGTTAGATTACTAAGCCATGTTGCTTATCTTTCGAAAAAGACTTGCGGATTATGAGAACTGTAAAGTAATATACGTAACTTAAATTAGAGGGTTCAATCCCGTTGTTGATTATATTAAGTTATGTTGTGGTGCTTAGATCTTTTAGTACCTTGCTTAGAAAGGGGATAAGAAAAGGGTAAAGAGATTAACTTTAGGTGCCTTTTCTTTTTTACTCTGTTTTTGTGCATTATCTTGAGATAATTTTGCAATTGGTATGAAGGGTTACAGAGTAGTTTTATCACATCTTTAATCAGAGTTTTTAAAGTCCGCGCCAATTGTAAAAATTGTTGAACACTTTCTGTTAGTGCCTTAATCTTTGCCCTGTCACCAATTCACCATTCTCCTGTAATCTTTTTAAGCATTTAAACAGGGTGGATTTTCATAAGTTGGGAGCTCTGTTTTCTAATTCTTAAGAACCCAAAGATAACTTTTTTGTTTGCTTTAGGTTCAATTGGGAGATCCTTTTGTTCCTTTCCTATCGACTTGAATAGTCCTTAGCACTAACTGTTTCATGTTCTAAAATAGAAAATATGAGTGAAATGAAAAAAAAATAAAAAAATGTTCTGGTAGGGGGCTTGTATGCTTGTGATTGGAAATGTAGGAAGGCAATGTCATATTAGCCCCAGTAAAGATGAGTTACTTGAGCTTAAAGAACCCAACTACTGGTTTTTCTAGTATAGTTTTGTGCAGAATTGAAGGTGGAAGGTTTGAGCAAGCTGTTATGTATGGTATTGTTAAATTTTGTTTTTATAAATTTTTGCTAAATGTGGGTTAGAAGTCTTAGAACAATGGAATATACTGATTTTGTAAGCTGTTAGTTCTACTGTAGATGAACAAATGAAATCATTAAATTATGGAGGAAAACTTATAATTATTTATATACAAGTATATGCTATTATGAGTTTTGTTATTCAGCTGATGAACCTATAATTATTTATATGCATATTAATTTGAGTTTTGTTATTCAATTGATAGTTGATGATGATGATGATGATTTCTGTTTCTTTTGCTCTTTTGATATCGTATTCAAGTGAGTTTTGATATTTAAATGATGATGATTAGTATGGTTTCTTTTGTGGGGATTTTTTAGGCACTGAAGTATGGTGATTTTGCAAGTAGTTTGTTTCATAGTTTTATTTTTGGTAATGAAAAGAAAACCATCAATTGTTCGGAGAAATTTGAACTCATACAAGTGTTGTATCAATTGCATTGGTATTGGTGATGTAAAACCTCAAACTTGATGAGCTTGTTTTATAAACTGAAGTAATTTGAAATTGTAGTGGTAGTGTGAGATAATGTTGTTTAAATGGTATCGTTGAATAGTGAAAGAGTTAATTTACTTGGTCATGTTGTTGGTCTTTCAAAAAGACTTGGGAATGTGAGACTGTAAAGTAATATACTTAACTTAATCAGAGGTTTTAGCCCTCTTGTATACTGTCTTTAAGTTATAGAGTGGTGATTAGATCTTTTTCAGTACCTCGCTTAGAAAAGGGGGGTAAGGAAAGGGCAAAGAGACTTAATTTAGGTGCCTTTTCTTCTTTACCCCATTTGTTGCAATATTTTGAGACAATTTTGCAATTTGTATAAAGGATTATGGAGTAGTTCTGACAAACCCTTAATTAGAGGTTATATAATTTCTGCATTGATTAAAATCATCAATCACTATCTATTAGCAGCTTAGTCTTTGCCCTGCTCCTATTCCCCTGTAATCTTTTCAAGCATCCAGACTGAGTGGAATTACATGAACTAAGAGCTCTGTTAACCTTACTCTTAAGGACTGAAAGAGATACTTTTTATTTGCTTTAGGTTTGATTGGGAGATCCTTTTGTTCCTTTCCTATTGACTTAAATGCTCCTTGGGACTTATATTTCGTGATGAATAGACTTGGAGGTTGGAACAAGAAAATGTGAGTGAAATGAGAAGGAAAAAAAAATCATTAGTTGCTTGAGATGTATAAATGCTCTGGTTGATCTCATTTGACTGGTTTACTTTGTAGAAGCACTGAAGCAGGTTCCAGAAACACGCCTGCTATATTAATGTTCTGAGGGTAACCAAAGGTGTGTCTGTACTTGTGTATATGTCTCAGTTAAGAGAGTTACAGCTGCTCTTTCACTTAGTCTATTTGTAGTAGAAGCTCAATCAAAACCTGCTTCACTTATGGTAAGAGGCTTTATGCTTGTGATTGGAATGTAGGAAGGCAATGTCACTTTGACCCCTTTAAGGATGAGTTACTTGAGATAAAAGAGCTGAATAGTCTGCTTCTTGGTTTAGTTTTGAGCAGAATTGATTGTTGTCATTTATAATTGGACTATTCTCTGAGCATCTTGTAGAACTGTAAGCTTGTCTATTTGGGTTACCTGATTATGTTCTGAGTCACTTTTAACATAAGATGGATGTACAGTAAGAATGCGTAGTATGAAGTATTAGACATAATCTAGCTCATTTGTTTAGATAAGTCCAAATGGCAGTTCATAGAAATGAAGATAATTTATGTGAATATTTATGTGAAAAACACTTTGCTGCTAGCTTGGTTACTTAGCATCCAATTTGTTTTGACATAGACCAAATGTCATTATACCACATTTTACTCTAAATGGGAAAATATGGACCTTGGCCCCAAGAAAGGTGTATAAATAGCTAGGAGCCTAGGATTGTACTTGATTGGTTACTTGGTTCCCTGTTATTCCGTGGGATGGGCAACCATTATCAGTGACTAGGGATTTTAATATGGTATCTTGTGTTGCTCGTCTTTTTAGTACCTTGCTTAAAAAGTTGATGAGGAACGGGTATAGATAGTAAGTTTGAGTGCTTATACTGTTTTACTCGGTTTTGGGGCAAGGGTTACGAAGCATTATTACACTCTTAATAAGATTCGTAAAAGCATTGTGCCAATGTAGGGTGGTTGAAGTAGAATGAAAGAGAAGAAACCATGATCTATCAAGCTCTTTTGTACAACTTCAACCGCTAGCCATTAATCTAGCCTAACAGAGTGAAGTTAGGAATTGTGAAAATGTTTGGATGAGTAAGATTTAGTGGCCTAATCTTTTCACCTTTTCTCATTCACCTGCGATCATATAAGACAGGGTAGAATTGCTCGACTTGGGGACCTTTGTTTTAATAACCTTGGGAAAACCCTTCTTGTATGATTTAGATTGGTTAGGAATTCCTTTTGTTTCTTTCCTCATAACTTGAGTTTCCTTTTGCACTCACTGGGTTACGTAACTCATTTTGGATGAACTTGTAAGATGAAAATATTAGTGAAATAAACGAATGAGCTTATGAGAAGTTTAGTGCTGGTATATCTAATCTGACTGCCTTCATTGTAGAAGCAAGGGCCAGAAACATACCCAATTAAGACATGAATATTGAGTAGCTCTTAATTGAGATAATTGCAGGTGTGCTTTTGCTTGGAGTCTTAGTGTAGAAGAATCTCGATCAGAACCTAGCTTTATTTATGGTAGGAAGTTTATAGTCTCTGATTGGATATGTAGGAGGGCAATGTTACTTTAGCCCTGTATGATTTCCTGAGACAAAATAACTTAATGTTTATTTTCTGGTTCAATTTGAGATGAACGCTCCAGAGATTTGAAGATATTAAGAAATAGAGTAGCATTTGTGTGAGGCTATGGGGACTAAGAAAGACAATTTAATAACAATGTAGTACCTGCTGAGTTTCCACTTTTGAGAAACTCACTAGCATTAACTCATTACTAGAGCATCCTTTATTACGTAGATTGGATTATTTTTCTGAGTTTTTGACTGTAAGTTGACGTAAACTATAGCTTGCTGAATTGAGCTTCCTAATTAAATTATGAGCAGTCCTAGCATAAGATGTGTGTATAGGGGTGATATTTATAGTTTAATGTGTAGTTGATCAAAGATTGGTGACTGTTGATGATTGAATAGGGCCAATAGCGGTGAGTTTTGTCTTGTTAGCATTGTTCAATGACTTGGGGTCATATAAGTTTATACACAATTCTCCTGTGGCTGTATGTCTTATAGAGTATTCATTTAAATTACTCTAGTTCAACTGGTAATGCTTGCCATCCATATAAAATGATGTTTATAGATATGAACCATTCTGATTTTCTGAGCTTTGAGGTAGAATATATGCTGGTAACTTGGAGGTTTTAAAGCACGAGATTTGTTTGGACAAACATTGACTAATAGTTATGAGACTATACCGTACATGGGAAGTAGATTTGCATTGACATAAACCCTGAAAAAGGTGTATTCAGGTTTGTGTCGATTGTTGAACATTTAGGTTGAGATCTTTCAGGGATTTGGTTTAGAGTTCAGGTTTTGTATAGTACTAGGTCCAGATGCAACAGGGTTGACTTTGGACACTCTATTCTCGCTGTTCTTTTAAAGATCAGTAGTCCCTTGTTTCCTATTGGTTTTGCTCATCTGAGCCATCCGATAAAGCAAGTAAACAAGAATTGGGGTACACCTAGCTCTAGCATATGGATTACCTAATGATTTGCTGGTTTAACTTGCTTCGTCTAAGTGCTTAATGGAATTGACTGTTAGCTTTTGATTCTTTACTGTCATGTTTTAATTCTGATAGCTTCTGCCTTTATAATGTACTGTCTCTAGGAAACAAAAGCAGGCAAAATAAAAATTTTGTTACAAAATTGGCCTATATGTGCCATTCTGCATTCCATTCTTCTATAAGGTGTGATTCAAAGTCCTAAATATATACGTCTGTTATTCTGTGAAATAACTTGATTTGAGACTGCTATAAAATGCAACATCGATCTACATATGTAAATAGTGTGATGGTGTGCTAGAATGCCCAGAACAGTTCGTTGTTTCCTCTTAAACTTCCTGGAAATATGCATGAGCCTGGAATATTCTATATCATAGCATGCTTGTATATTTTTGAACGAAACATATGTTATATGGGCATGGTTACCTTATATTGTTATCTGTTTTGTTTTGAGTTCAACTTAGCGAGCGGTATTTGAACTTTGAAGTCTGGGGATGTAACCAGGAGAGCTAATCTGATAAGTACAATTGCTAATCTGATAAGTAAGAGATCGAAAACCTGAATCCGATCCACCCTGAGAGTGACTGAGCCTTCCTGTAAGTGTAGCTTCAAAGGATTTTCTTTTCAAACTTTGTGAGGGGTACTTTGGGAATATGGAAATTATGCAAACAGATTTGTATGTAAATAGTGTACGAGTAATGATGATGGTGATATTCTTAAGCAAGAGAGAAAAAAAAAAAAAAAAAAAAAAAAAAGATTGGTGCACACAATTAATTAATTAAAAAAAAAAGGACTATAGATCTACAATACAGAAATCAATGGTGATCTAGCAATACTTAGTAATAATAAACCAGTAACCACCGCGATATGCATCCAAGAAGGTATTACCTTGGAACGGGCAGTTAGGCGGTTTGCAAATGCATTAGATAGGCTCTATTGGCATGTACCGAGGAACCGTCCACTGCACGAACCAAGGCCGCAACACCAATTCAGTACCAATAGTCCACAGCTATCGCCTGCATCTGAGCACGAACCACCTGGAGGGGTACCAGTAGCCACCATTGTGAAGATGACAAGGATAAGCAAGAGAGTCATATAATATCTTTCTGTCTTCATCACGAATGTTGAAAAATACAGAGTACTCTTTTCTTTCTTTTTATTCTTTTTTGGGTAGTACACTTTGCCTTTTGGTGCATCGATGATCAATTTCCTAGGTCCCTTTTTATAACCTTCCAAGTCAATTCATCCACATGTGTCTAACATGGATACAAGTTGGCAAAGACTTTGATCATTATAATAAGGCAAATAATAATAGGCGCTCCGAGCACAATTTACTTGCACCCTCATGCAAAACACCCACCTTCTTGCAATATTCGCAATTATGTCTTTTCTAGGCTTGAATTTGTGTCACCATGGATGGAATTGTTTATGGCGACATTGAATTTTCCCCCTTAGTCTTCCTTCCACTTCGGCCAAATCTCTCCGTCAGAACTCCAATAGAAAATTGATGTAGATGATATTTGATTTTGAGTTTTGAGTACTTGACCAACGTCTGGGATGATTGGCATATACCAAACAAACGATTAATATGAAGGATATGATTGTTGACTTTTGCGGAGTGCAATAATCCTACTTCATTCGTTGCTTACATTTGCTTATGCTTTGTGAGTATAAACTTTAATTATTTAACGTGATTTCTCTTGAAAGTATTGCATCGAAATCATATTCTTGTTAGATTTGTATTTAAATGTACTTTACTATTTCATCTGTTTTATTTTATTTTCTCAATTGAACATGAAAGCAAACGACATTGAACAAAAAAAGGAAAAAAAAAAAACTAATATGGAAAAAAGTGTAAATCGAATGATAGTAGGATAAAATGTGGGAGATTTCTAATTTATGTTTTTGGTCGACGTTTTCAAAAATAAAACCAAAAGTCAACACCAATGATGGTTTACATTAATTAGTCAAAAGAAATAAATGGTTGTGATTTGATCTACACAATGGCTATAATTTTATTATGACCACTCAAAAGTCATCTTAATTTATGAGGAATAATAATGTTCTGCAGAAGTTTTTAGTTGACTATTCATTTCACAATTGTAATTTACAAAGACAATAATCACAAAGCCATTGCACCATCAATTGCATTTGGGACATATGCATAGCATTGAAAAGTATTCCAAACTGTCGATGGAATACTATGTATCAAACAACGACCATACGTACATGTAATGGAAACGTTATTAGATAACATACATAGTATTATTGGAGGTTACCGAATAAACATTAGAAGCATGTATGTAATATTGTTATACGTAGTATGTTCTAACATGATACACACTAGCACACTTGTTGCACAGTACGTTATTAAACACCTTATAATGATACACTCCGTAGTATGTATGTATTTAGTAGTAGTATATCATATAAATTATATGATCATAAGGTTTAATTTGATCTAATGGCATGTGCCCGAAAAAATGCTGTCGCATGAGTAATTCGAGCAACACGGAGTGAAGAAACCGCAAGGTTCTCCAGGTCCTGGACAAGGATTACAAGTACCAAAAATAAAGCCGTCGCACGCCAGTTCAGGGCAACACTTGTTGGCGAGTTTACTACATGATGCCCCTAGTATTGGGCACGATATGCAACTACTACCCACCTCGAGTGCTTTGCAATCAGTCCCCGGGCAACACTCAGTCGAAGAGTCGCAAGGCTGGCTTTCTGGAGTGCATTGATCTTGCGCAGCCACATTAGCGACTAACCCCATCAAAATGCAAAGGATGAAAATTTTGGAATCGAGGCCAAAAACAGCAATATAACTGTTTGATTTCATTATAGTTATTGTATTTATTTCTTAGTATTTTTTGGTGGTTTTATCTATGTTTTCTCAACCATTTTATAACCGCCGAGCTAGAGACTAGAGTCGTCTTTGTATTATTAAGTAATAACCATAGCCAACGCATATTGATGAGTTCGACATCTATGATTAAGCTGGCAAGGTTATCAAAGCACTTCTTCTAAGTTTATTCTATAAGAATTTGATAGTTATTATTAATGACTTTGTTAATTAATTGAGTCTTTCCCTTTAAGTTCCAATTTTTAAGGAAAAATATTATGATAATATGGAGTAAAATAGAGTGAAGGCAAAAACTTACATCAACAACATACATGTACCTACGTTTTATATTAATTGCAACATTACCTCTGTTATAAAATATGGCAATTGTTTATTGACAATGTATATTTTTAGGAAAATTTGTTAAAAAGGACCTTTTAATTGCATTTCTTTGTTTAAAAGGACCTTTTAAAGTCAAAGTTGTGAAAGGGGTACAAATTTTGGAAAAAAATTGTGACTTGGGACCACATGCCGAAAAGTGGAATTTGACCCACCAACTCCGGCGTTGACCACCCTAGCCCAAGCCCTCCCCCTTCCCCTTTCACGGCAGACCCCCCCCCACCCCTCATTAGCCCCCCTCTTCCGCTCCATTGTCTAAGCAGCACCCAAGCCTCCCTTTCCTCCACCCCGAGTCCCCGATCCTTTTTCTCACCCGATTACCCACCCCCTTCGTTTTCAACTTACTCTCCGGTAAGGGTTCTTAATCTCCAAGATCTCAACTTTCCCCAAATTCGTCACAAATTAATCCAATTTTAATTCATACCCTAATTTCATTAAACTCATTTAGAAATTTGATTCCATCTTCTCTCTTTGCTCCATTCTCTCATCCCTAAATTATAAGGTTTGGGTGTAGGAAATTGCTTGAAGATTATACATTAATCGAGGTGGAGGAAAGGGAGTGGAGGTGGGGAAAGGGGAGAAGTGGGCTGCTGTGAAAGGGATGGGGTTTCGGGGTTAGTGTCGGCAACGGAGGAGAAAGGGGGTGGCTTGGACTGTCGACTTGTCGTGAAAGGGGAGGGGGGAGAACGAAGGAGGCGATGGGGTGGAGGAAATTGGTGGCTGCAAGTGTTGGTTAACGTCGGAGTTGACCACTCAACGTCGACATTCCGGCATGTGGTCCTAAGTCACAACTTTTTTCCAAAATTTGTACCCCTTTCACAACTTTGGCTTTAAAAGGTCCTTTTAGACAAAGAAATGCATTTAAAAGGTCCTTTCTGACAAAATTTCCTATTTTTTATCATTATCTGCAACACTTGCTTGACAATATACACTTCTATCATTATAATTATTTATTTTTCAATTAATTAAAATTGAAGTTCATACTAACGTATAGCACAAATTCTTAAATGTGGCTGGGCATATGGTGTGACCATTTTTCTTATAAGTAATTATTAAGTAATGAAGTTATGATGATGATAAAATGAGGTTACTTGGATGCATAAAGGGTTACTGCAAAAGAGAAAAAAGGGTTGCTCTTATAGATAAATGGAGTTATTAGTTAATAGTTAAAATAAAAGATGAGGCATTACTCGAATGAATGGAACAGTTAAGTGACGTTACTTTTTTCTAGCTAATTAATTGATGTTACTCGTATAATTCGTATAATTAATTGAGGTTACTTTTCTGATCAAATAAAGATTACCTGTGTGAATAATTGATGTTACTCATACTTGAATGAATTAATGAAATAATTAATTGAGATTACTCTTATAAATTAAACAATTGTGGTCACACCATATGGCTAGCGACACATAATATTAGTACAGTAGTAATTGATCTCCCGTATTAACGGGAGAAGTAATTTTATTTTAGTACTACAATTCTACACTTGACATAAAAATAAAGCAGGGCAGCAAACAACCAAGTAGATCCACATGCTATAGATGATTAAATCTACGACTCCCGGCATGTACCCGAAAAATAGCCGTCGCAGGTGAAGGCAGAACAACACGGAGTGAATAATTTACTGCAAGATGCATCAAGTCCGGGGCACGTTTGGCAACTATGAGCTGGGAGCCTGAGAGGTCGACATTCGCTTCCCGGGCAGCACTCATTTGAAGAATAACAAGGGTAGCCTAGAGGAGTGCATTGATCCTGCGCAACCACACTAGTGGCTACAATAAGAATGATCACGGCAACAACAAAGACATAACTGTTTGATGATTTCATCTTGTATAATATTTATGTTTATTTTCTTTGTTTTATTTATTTTGGTGCTCTCATCTATGTTCATTAGCTGCCATTTTATAACCTTCAAACTTCAAAGTCGTCTATGTTTAATTATATTATCTAAGCCAGCGCACGCATATATACCCACGCATTTAACTTCTACATATGGCATTAGCAGCGCTGTAAGAGCTATTAGAAAAATGATATGAGTTCATCAATCACATTCTCAGACACTCAGTGTCAACGGTTAGTACTCCCTCTGTTATTTTTAAATGCATCAGTTTGACTGGTACATTTGGCGAGATGTAACTTTGACCATTAATATCTTTAATTGGCTATTAGTAAAAATTGTAACAAAATTATATTATGAAACTAGACTTTATGACTAATCTAACGATATATTATATAGTAACATTTATTTATTTTATACAAGTGAAAAAATTAAGTCAACCATAATATGTGAATAGTGCAAAAGTCAAATCATGCAGTAAAAAAAAAAAAAAAAAAAAACAGGGTGAGGGAGTATTAAGTTAGATAATATATATATTAAATATAATATCATTTCGAAGAAATTGGGATTTATTAAGATTCGTGTCAATTATTTAAATTATTAAAATCAAATTTTAATAGTTTTTATACAACTATAATTAGAGATATGAATGGTTAAAAATCTAGAATGATGCACCAACTAACAAACATGTAAATAAAAAAAAATCTATGATTAAATAAGAATAGAGTAAGTAAGTAAAGTTAAAACTTTGTGTTGATTATAAGAGAATGGAGGAAGTACATTTATTATACTTTGTATGTAACAACCCTCAGCTCATACCATATATAGAAATTCACACAATCACACACACACTTACATAAAATTAACACCACAGGATAATAGTAGTTATAGACTTATAGTACACTAGTAATGACAAGAATAGTAAATTTATAATATATAAATTAGACTAGGAAACCATATAAATCACGCTTTTAGTCCCATGTTTTTTGCACCATGAGTCCACTTTTTGTGAGAGCTTTTTGAGTCATACAGTGCAGATAAAAGGACACAGAGGGATCGGAGTATTGTGATAGTAGGTCAGCATGCTATCGATGGTCTGATCTATTGGCATGTACCCGAAAAATACCCGCTGCATGAATTTTTCTTGCAACAAGAAGTGAAGAAACCGCAAGGTTCACCAGGTCCTGGGCACGCCTTGCAATTACCCGTAAAAAAACCATCGCAAGTGAATTCAGACTTTTGTGAGCAACATTTGGTGAAAAACCCGCAAGATTCTCCAAGGCCCGGGCACGTTTGGCAAGTAAAAGCCTCGTACTCGTATTGTCTACATTCAAAGTCCGAGCAACACTCAGTAGGTCGTGAGTTGCAAATGTTGCCTTGAGGAATGCATTGATCCTGCGCAACTACATTATTATTCGTGGCTACCATTACAATGGCCATGGTAACAACCAAGATATAACTCATTGATGATTTCATCGTATATATATTTATTCTTTGTTTTATTTTGTGGTGCTTTCATGTATGTATTCTTAGCCATTTTATAACCTTGAAATTAAAGTCGTCGTTCGATCATGTTTCATTTTGTAATCAAAGCCAACGCATACCCATGCATTCAACATCTACATAAGCTGGCAAAGTTATATCTTTCACTCTAATTGTGAGTTTATTCTTTAGGAATTGGATAATTATCATAAATAAGGACTTTAACTTGCTAACTATTAGGATCAACTCAATTATTTCTTTCAATTTAAGTTCCAATTTTTTAGGAAAAATCTTACAAAAATGAAATAGAGTGAGGACAAAAACATTATTATTATTATTATTATCATCATCCTCGTTATTATTGTTGTTGTTGTTATTGACTTTGTCACATCAAGGTCAAGCAATCGAGCATATAAAATTAGGAGGTCAACTATAATTAAGAGGGTTGAGTATAGTTACGACCCTATTTTCAGGAATTAGCTTAATAAACAATTTGAGGAATTAAAAGGTATGATCATTAGATTACAAAAATGTTACAGGCTTACAGCATATAAAGTTTAAAAAATTCTTATTTTAACCACCACTATGCTTAAATATGATTGACTGTTTTTCTTTTTTTCAAAAAAAAAAAATAAAAAATAAAAATAAAATAAAATAAAAAATAAAATCATGTTCAACCCCCTTTATTTTCAATTTTTAATTCTTTTTCTTTTTTCAGAAGATTAATTTTGATTTTCTGAAAATATTTTTTTGTATTTTCAAAATTATTTTATAAAAAATAGTTTTTAATAAAAAATCAAAAATCGTTCTTCATTGTTCTTCAAGTTTTTTCATCCATGGATATATAAGTTAGAAATTTTTGTGGCATGATTATTAAGTCATCAGTGCAATCTAATTTATTAGATAATCTCTTAGAAAATATGTTTATTCATGAATAACCCCTTATTTATTGGAGTATAACATGATATGCTATATTTAATTAATTATTGGTGAATTTTGTGATACACGCCATTCATAAACATGATGCGATTAGGTCGTACACTCTCACGGTTTCACCACTCGCTCAAATAACATTCAATAAACAAAAAAATTTATCCAATACACTCTAATAGAAACAAACACATAGGGATGGTGGTACATAATAGACATTACAATTTACAAACCACCACAATATTTCAATATGTACATACTACATGTCATACGTATTAACTTATG
Source organism: Chenopodium album (assembly GCF_948465745.1). Classification (NCBI taxonomy): domain Eukaryota; kingdom Viridiplantae; phylum Streptophyta; class Magnoliopsida; order Caryophyllales; family Amaranthaceae; genus Chenopodium; species Chenopodium album. The sequence continues at coordinate 78,116,682 of NC_137838.1, forward strand.
TACTAGGTAGGTAGACGCAAAGGCGCTAGGGTGTTCTAACGAGCAATGACCAATAACATGTACCACTAAACCAATTGTTGCATTGATGGCCTTGGCAACACGAACTTAACTCCCATAGTCCACATGGTTCACCGTCTCCTGAGCACCATCCTCCATAGCTATCAAGCTCGCGTGTGGCCACCAACACAATGATGGCAAGCGTAAGTAATAGCACCATAACACATTTGTTCATCTTCATCATTTTTGCCATAAATTATATATTTTATACATAAAATAGATCTTATATATACTTGGTGTATAGATAACCGTAAGAGCAATTATATAGATGGTATTTGATCCGATTCCCAGCACCTCCACGACTTCTTTTATCAATTAATCTAGCAGACATTCACGACCTTAAATGTCAACGGATTTACACATGCATGGTTATGATCAAGTTGAAAATAAACGAATGGTTATTACTTATGACTTTATTACCTTCAGGGTTAAACATATAAAATGAGGGTTGAGTATATTATTATAAGGTTTTTACTGCTCCCAAAATTGCAGGAAGTAGTTCCTAGAATATTTCTAATTAATTCCTATTCTTAGTAACAAATAATAAGCTAGTGTAATTGTCATTTAACATGTTAGTTTATAATTCTGTTGATTACTTGTTATTGTTAAAATATATATTGGAAGTTATGTGTCACATTCCTAGTTTTAGTTAAGAGTAGGTTTTTTGTTACCTATTTGTATATATAATTATATGTAGCCTTTTGTTGTAGCTTTTGTGTTGCAATTAAGTAAGAGCAATTACTTTTCTGTTATTAATAATGTTTCTCTATTCTAATTTTTCTTGTCAATTCCTCAACATTTTCGGAAGAATTATAAATTTATAATGAACACTTACAAGTTGTTGAGCCATGGAAAAAGCGGACGGAAATATTATTAGATTCTCTCTATTGTATATGGAAAAAGGTGAATAAATATTGGTTTTCACATGAAAAGTTTATAATGTATGTATACCCTTTAACATTTTACTTGTTTAATGAATTACATTTTTTTTTTTTTTTTTTTTTTTTTTTTTTTTTTGTGAATTTTGATGGTCAATCTAATTCATCAAAGTCTCAATTCCATAGCTTGAAGATCACTTATATCTTTATGAATAGCTCTCCTTATTGAAGGTTGATTTTGTCAAGTATTTCTAAACTTATACTCAATAAAATCAAACATGACACAAAATCACTTCATTTAATTTAATAAAATCAAACATGACATAATACAATTATGGTACATACAAGCAATGATAATATTATACAACAACATGTAATACCAAGTACTACCTCTGGTCCAAATTACTCGCAACTTTGGGGTATTATTTGTGAGATATAAAATATTCTAAAGTTGCAAGTAATTTGGACTTGAGGTAGTAATTTAAACATAAAAGTAGCAATCCCAATATGTAGTATGTATACAACATACTAAACTAGTATGCAGTACATTGTAGGATTAGCGTATTTTTATTTAGGTAGAAGGTATAAATATGTAACTGATCATGACGGAGGCATTATCTACAAAGGCCAACGGGGTAATGGAAGACGCTAAGGCACTCGTAACCCGGGCAACACTGTCCAATGGTGCAATATTGGCCGAATCCTACGCATTCCTGCGCAGCCACACCGGTGCCGGCCACAGTCAGAAGTATGGCAATGGCAAGCAACAGCAAGAGAACATCAACAACATATTTCTTTGTATTCATCTTCCTTAAAAAAAAAAATTGGGTGTTTTTTGTTTGTTTGTTTTGTTTTGATAGGTGAATTAGTCTATATTTTGGTTACCTTTTATAAACTTCAAAGTTGATGCCCTACTATAATATTATGACGTTTCATCCTATTATTGCTATTAAAGTCAATGAACGGCTCTACTCATCTAGTCACGAAGTTGCTTCGTTTCAGATTGGATAATAATTATCAATGACTTTAATTGAATTGCCTAATTAATGTATAAAGTCTAGTATATAAATGGGAGTAACTTCCCATTTTGTTATATTGGTATTATCTTTCATAATGTTAGTTGATCATGAATTTATTATTATGCTTGATAATGATTTGTATATGAATAGTCTATTAATTATAAGGAAAAAATTCCCAAAATAATCCCACCTTTGGGTTATTTTAAAATAATCCGATATTTATACCCAATCCGTCTAAATGGTCATAATCGGATATGTAGCCTGTTATAACAAGTTACCTAACACGTGGCAAACTGTGATCGGTTAAAATAAAAAAGAGTTATATATATATATATTAAAAAGTCACCCACCACCCACCCCCTTACCCTCGAAAACCCCTTTTTCGTCCCGATCCCAACCTCCTCCCCGTCCCTTAACAAGCCACGCTGACCTTCCCTGTCCCCCATTTCGACCACATCGTCCTCCCCCGACGTCGATTCTGGTCGCGCCGACCTCCCCAACCAGTTTTATGGGATCTGAATTGGTGGGTTTTTTATTTTTTGAAGGGGATTTTGGGGTTGGCTTGCTGGGTCTGGTTTGGTAGGTGGTGGTGGTTCCTGCAGGGTCTGGTTTCGGGTATGCTGTGGTGGTGGTGGTTCCTAGGTTTGTTGGGGTCTGGTTTGGTGGTAGTGGTGGTTTTGGGGTCTGGTTTGGGTGGTGGTGGGGATGGTGGTAGTTTTTTTTTTTTTGTTATTTTTTTATTTTGGACAAATCAAATTGTGACACGTATAAATTTAATTAAATTAAAAAAATTACTTCTTCAACCGATTATTGGTCATTCGGGACCATTTAGAGCAGATTGGGTATAAAGATCGGATTAGCTAAAAATAAATCATAGGTGAGATTATTTTTAGCAAATGGGATTATTCCGGGCATTTTTTCCTAATTGTAATAGATTCGAGAAAGATCAACGAAGAACAAACAAGCTATGAACACACAGATTAATTTACATGATTCGCGAACTATGATTTAACCATACGTTCACGTGCAATTTAGCTAGAGGAATTTTTATTGATCTTGATAAGAGACACTCGTGCTGGGTCATTAATGGGGTAAACACATTCAAGGCATATTCTATTAAAATCCCTTGTTATGATCGTGTTCGTGAATTAGAAACTATACATAGATGTAGTACTAGCTTATTGACTTAGACAAAGATAAACTGATCGATGGAAGACGCTGAGGCACTCGGAATCCGGGCAACCTGTCCAATGCTGCATTGTTGGCCTAATTCTAAGCATTCTTGCGCAGCCACACCGGTGCCGCACCACAGTCAAAATTACGGTAACGGCCGCAACAGCAAGAGTACATCAACAGCATATTTCTTTGAGTGCGTTCATCTTTGCTATGAATGAAAACTCAATTATTGACTTTTTTTGTTTTATTTTATGCATGTTACACGACCATAATAAACAGCGAAGTAAGGAAAATGGGAATACTCCTTTCATGTTTTAATAAGTGTTACACTAACCAAATTCGGCCATGTTTTAATAAGTGTTACACTTTCTTTTTTGGCAAAAGACAACATAAAAATATTATATCTCTCTCCTCTACGGTCCCCACCCAAACCCACTACTACTTTTTTATTATATCTTTCCTCTCACATTCATTATTTTTTAATAAACTACTAACCCCACTATCTTTCTTTTATAATTTTTTAATACTCTAACTAGCTCACTTACCTCTCATTTTTTAATACTCCAACTAGCTCACTTACCTAAAATTAGTTTAGTAACATAAAAGTACATTTCAATAATGTTTCAAAAAAAAAAGTACATTTCAATAAGAAATTAATACACATACTAAGATTTCTAACATCACCATCTCTTTAATGCTAGAGTAGCTTAGCTTATTGATACATGAAAAGAAAAATCGATAGAGCAATTCGTGCAAGCGAGCATGTAGGCACAATAATCGGGTTAAGCCCAATCGGAGGGTATGCACGTACCACTAGTCCAGCCACTGCATTTTAATGTGAAGAAACCACAACAAGCACCAGCCACACAAGATTCACCAAATTCTTGGCAGAAAATAGCATCAACACCACTTCCTACCATCATCAAAATAATGGCAACAATCACCAGCAAAACCTTCATATTTTTCTTAGTCATCATCATAGTTTTTTTTTATGCTATAACTATAAATTATAGTATGATGTATAATTCTAGCTTTTGTTTATGTTTTGGATTTTTGGTGCTCCTTTGGTTTCCTTTTATAACCTTCAAAACAAACATATTATACCTTATATAACATTATTTAAATTTTCTATACATGCAATCATAATCAATATAACTTGGATAATTTGCTGGCAATGTCATGTGCTTCGAAGTTGGATCTAATCGCATACATTATACAGTATGTTAGATCATTTTTAGTTATTGATAATTTATGACTTTGTTGTAAGGGTCAACTTTATTAATAGGGCTTAATTTAATAGTGCCATAGTGGTGTCACTTTTATCAAAAAAATAAAATAAAATAATGATAGTGTTGTCACTAATAATATAATTAATGGTATGTCAAGTTTTAACACCCACTTTGATTATATGTACACTAAGGGGCCGTTTGGTTGGGGTTAATAAACAAAGGGAAAGGGAATGAACAAGCATCATTCTCTTTGTTGTTGTTTGTTAGTTACTTTTAATCATTCCCTTCACCCATTTTTATTTTTGAGTTTACCCAAAATCACTCTAAATTGATTCCCCACCCCCCCCCCCTACACTTTTCCATTCCCTTTCCTTAGCCACCACGACCATGCCCACATCAGCCACCACCCTTCTACCCTACCCACAACGCACAGCCACCACCCAGCAACCTTGACGCCCCTCCACCAGCCATCATCGCCGCCCCTCCCCTGCCACTCGTTGGCCCCCGGCAATCTCGCAGCTCCCACGAAAACCTTCCCCGACCCCTCGTCGGAACTCATTGCCCTTGTTCGCATCTCCCCTACCCTTTGCCGGAGGTCGTCGCACCTCCCCCATTCCTCCCCTCCTCGGAAAACCTTCCCCCCCACCAACGAGCATAGTTTGAATTGAAGAAAAACGAGCAAAGTTCGATTGAAGAAAAACGAGCGCATTAAAGGGATTGTTCGATTCAGTGAAGTTCGAATTGAAAGAAAAACGTGAAATTGGTTGATTTCTTAATATGGGTTTTCTGGGGTTTGAGATGATGGGTAATTAGGGTTCTTAATAGGGGTTTTCTAGGGTTCGAATTGAAAGGGATTAGGAGAAGGTATTCCGGGGAGGGGAGGGATGGAGGAGATGCGACGGGATCCGGAGGATTCTGACAAGGTGGTGGCTGGCGGTGGGATGGCTGGAGGAGTGGGAAAGTGAATGAAAGGGGTTGTGTGGTGGTGGTGGTGCTGAGGTGGTGTTGAGGTAGTGGTGATTCCCTTTGTTATTTTATAACAAACAACATATTACATGTGTAATCCCCCATATTCTAAAATATATTATAAATGAAATTATATATTATTTATAATATTTACTTGTATTTTTCCGGAATTTAATTTCAAAAGTTTCAAATTATTTTTGGGGTTGATAAACGATTTTATTACAAAGAACTTTTTATGAACCTTCCTTCTATAATTTATGTCCAACAAACAAACCAAACCCAGTTTACTTTCTTAATTGACCCATTAATTTAATGAGGCCCAATATCCCTACTTACCCTACTACCCTCTCTCCTATAAATACCCCATACATCCCCAAAAATTTCCCCACACAAAGGTTAGTCTTATTTTCTTTCTCCTTTGTTTTATTAATTTGTGTAATTATAATTATTGATTATGGGTTTTGATTTTATTGTTTGAAATTAATTTAATTAGTATCAAATTGTATTTTGATGATTAAACTTTATAATTTCAGATTTTATAAATGTTATAATTTTCAGATTTTGTAAATTTAATAACCTAGGGTTTTAATCATTGAAAATCATGATTTTAGGGTTTTTATGAACAACCGATTTAGGGCTTTTATAGTAATGATGTTTTGAAATTTTGGTGATTATACTACTAATTAGTTTAACTTAATTCCAGATTATTTTGAACACGTAAATTCGTGTTTTAATGTTTAGATTTTGGTTCGTTAATATTAATCCCGTTTTAATCCCGATCAGGTTCTGAACTCATCCGATTTTGACAAAAAAGTAGTGTTTTCCATGTGGAAACAATGTTTTAAGAAAGACTCACTACCTTTGGTAGTGAGAACCACCCTCTCGTGGCCAAATTCAGCCTCTAAATATGATTTTCGGGCAGTTTTTGATTTTTAACGAAGTTTTTTTTTATGCTTAATGTTTATAATTAGTTTTGGGTTTTGATTTTATAGTATAAAGTTTATATTTTTAGTATCAAAATCATATTTTTATGTTTTAAACTAATAATTTCAGATTATAATTGTTGTTATAATTTTCAGATTTTATAAGTTTAAAAACCTAGGGTTTCAATTTATTTAAATTGGGATTTTAGGGTTCTTATGACTAATTAAATTGGGGCTTTTGTTCCTATTGTATTTCTAATGCATAATTAACCATAAAAACATGTTTTTAATGAAGTTTTAAGGAGTTTTAATCTAAATTATATTGCTGGAAATTTGGTTAAGTATTAATTTATTATTGTTGCTTGTTTTCTAGGAAGTGATTATTTCTTAGGAGACTTTTAAGTGATTAAAAGTGGCACAAAGGATTGTTTATACGAGGTACGTACATGTCTACTTCGTTGTAAGTAGTATCATGTTTAGGTACCAAAGAAAAGAACTTAGTTTCATGATTAGAGAACACTTGGATGAAAATTGTTTGGTTATACATTTAATTAATTCATGTGCTTATGTTTATGAGACATGTTTTGGTGAATTGATTATGTTTGTATGGAATTATGTATGCAAACATGTTGAATTATATTGGATTAATTATTTGTATGGAATGTTGATACAAACATATTTTATTGGATCGGTTTGTTAACCACATTTGGATTATTAAAGGATTGAAATTGAATGGTTTAAGTGGAGTGAATTTATTAATTATTCCACAAGGTTGTTATTTATTTTATTACTCGAGCATGACTTGTTAGTATGTTGAGTAAAAGTGGATTAAGCCGAAATGGCTAGGTGGGTTGACTATGTTCAACAATTTTGAATAATTTGGAAGTTTAATGGAATTAAAAGTCAACTTGTGATGTGATCACCATTGTCCTAAATAAGATTAAAAGCGAATTGATGTATGATTGTTATGTATGGTCTTCTTGATTGAGTCGGCTATTAATTAAAATTGTAATCACGTAAAGTGAAACATGGATGAGCAATAAAACTCTAGAAAGCGTGCACTTCTAGAGTATTGACAATTATGGGTTGGGGTACACGGTGGTAGCCCGTGGCTTTTCGAGGCTTGTTTGATCAACATGTCCTCTTCTCTTTTGGTATTTACATTTTATTTTATAATGAAAGTTAGATGGGATCCTAGACTAACTTTGTGAGAATGGAGTCGCGCCCATTCTTGCATCGCGCTAAACTTTTATTTTAAATGGTCATTTGGGACCAAAATGATTTGGTGGATTGGACAACCTCGTCTATTGCTTACTCCAACTAAATTAATTAAATTAAATATAAAGAGTCAAGTGTTTGGGATTGATTAGCAAGTATGTTGAGTCGATTGAATTGTTTAAGTGTGGAGTCTTGATTAATAAATTTATGTTGTATGTTTATTTACTTTAATTAGTTGAGCATGCTAGGCTTGGTACGTTGTAGCTTGTATGTACTCAGCTTTGCTGATTGCGTGCTTTTGTGTGTTTTCTTTTGGTCATGGCCTTCGCCTTTCAATGACCCTGTGATGATCCAATTATTACACTTGTATTATTGGGGAGCAGTATTGCATAGGTTAGCTTGATGATGTGAAGTTCGGGGATTTGACATACGCATTGTCAAGGGATTGGTGTGATTGAGAGTATTCGTTCTTTGTGTTGAACTTATTTATGTTTTACTATTTTAATTATGTTTTGGGATTTTGGAATATTGGTTTGGTTTTAATAAGGGTCTTTATGGTTCCAATTTGTAAGCTTTGACTTATTGGTTTTCTAAATTATATTATTTTAATATTTAAGTTGGATTTCCGCTGCAATACTTTGATAAAGCCTTAACGTTTTAACACGTGGCGGTAACATGCCAATGGTTCTCCTCTCTTTTTATTTAAAGTAAGTGGTTTGGAAAAGGGGGAATTATTGGGGTGTTACAACATGGAATGGTTTTTCATTCCATTCTCTTTGAATCCCTTTGTTCATTCCATTCCATTTATCCCGTGCAAACCAAAATGCCCCTAATGGTTTTCTTTGCAATAATCGACTTTTGCATTATTTAATTTATATACTACCTTAGAGTCTTAGGGTCTAATCTCTTCAGCTTATTTTCAGTTCAGTTCTTAATTTTCTTCTTTCATAAAATATTTAGTTCACTTCGATTAGTTCAGTTCAGTTTAGTTCAGCTCAATTCAATAAATCAGAACAGGCCCTTAGACTTAACTATTTTTACTAATATATTCAGTAATAAATGTTGTTATGGAAGATGATGAATTTGTCTCTATGTAAATTTCATTGTATCAATGTTAGACAATTTATTCTAACATAATTTTCTTGATGTTAATGTTAATGTTAATGATAGAGCCAATCCCTATTGCCTTCGAATTATTACCTTCATCTATTTGCTAATAGGTAGTAATAAACCACTCCCTTTCTGGACATATATGATACGATGCCCCAGAATTGAGAACCCACACACACAACTAAAGCAATGTCATCCTAACATCGAATTCAAATTCTCTTCTACTATCTGCTATGGTATTATTAGAGACGAATTTGCCCAGCTCTTTTCTTTTTGGGACATTCTTTTTCCAATGACCCTTCTCCTTACAGTAGTTACACACATCAGTTGGCTTAGTACCGCCTTTGTAATTTTTGGGCTTCTTAATCTTCCTTAGCCCAGAATTCCATGTCCCTTACCATAATCTAGAGGCCGGCCATCACAATGGTATCTGGTCCAAGTGACTTATTTGCCAATGTTAGTTATTAACACGTGATTTTATTATGCTTTTCTAATTAGATCAATTACGCCATAGTTTAAGAAATGAATTAATTACTTATGAACAAATGAACACTTCATTAAAATAAATTAAACAACATGAAATACATTATGCTATGAACACAACAAGTTTGTAACACCGTTTGATTAAATAAAATAAACTTAAGAAATTCAATAACCTACGCAGGTATATATAGGCTGGTGAAAAGGCGGTCCGATCTACGTTACTGGCCTAAAGTAGTGTACCATACTAAACAGTCGCGGCAAGAACAAAACCACAAGCAGCCCTAGTGTGTGCAAATTTTAGTAGGGTCATTGAAGATGCTGACGCAACTGAAATCCTTGCAACACGGTTTATCATTGCAAGATAGGCCTAATCCTGCGCATTCCGATGCAGTAGTAGTTAAAGAAAGTTATATATAATTGTAAGAAAAAAAAGTTAAAAAAAGAAAGAAAATAGGGAGATATAAGGAGAAGTTTGATATTTAAAAATATATGCTGCTTCATTCACTAGTCCACTTACTAGGATCTAAAGATCCACTAATACCATTTGACAAAATTCCAATTCATCAACTAATTACGTATATAAAACAAGGATAATCATATTGCTAACCTACTACTTCCTTCATTCCTAAAAGTTCTTTCTATAGGACGCGACGACTCTAGGCTCTATTCACAAGTACATAGAATATGCCAACGAGTATGCATGTTTGGCTTTTTTGTTTTTTAAAAAAACGACTTTAATTTATAAACCATTATCATTTCATATCCATTTTGTTTCTAATGCTCGTACCAAACGCTACCTAAAGTATTTCCATATATGTAGTACAAGAAAAAAAGTCATATTGTGATATCTTATTGAATTATTTGTCTCGAGTTAATCCAATCAAGAAAATTAAGCATTTCTTTAACATCACCAATATATATTTAATTAATAACGGTTAAAATGGCTTACATTCCCTACATCACCATAATTTTGATCATTTATTCTTAACAGAACTAATTGATCATTTTTTTTTTCTGTGGTGACTTGTTAATCATTATTTTTCTTATCATTTAGGTGTTTTGTCTATAGATCATGTCCCTTTTTATATAATCTCCAAATTATATGTCTTACGTAATAATAATGACGTATATCTTTATTTAATAAAAATTAGTAAATAAAGTCAACACATCTATTATCTATCCCCTCTTCAAATATTATAATTAGTGTCTAATTAATTAACAACATAGGCGTGATCTGAGCTAGCAATGTCATGAGATGAGGTCGACGTTGCCCTTCTTTGAAGTTGCCTCTTATCATATTCAATGTTTACTTAATTATTAATATAAGGATGACTTTTGAATGACCACAATAAAATTGTGGTCATTATATTAAATCAAATCATAATCGTTAATTTTAATTGATTAATGTGAACCGTTGATATGATTACTTTTTATTTTTTTTAAAAAAAAGAAATTTGAGCAAGATTTTTTTAAAAATACCACATTCTTATCAGTTTTCGATCTTATCAATTTCTTCTTACTCGGTAATTTTTTTCCTTTACTTCTTTGTTTTAAATTGGATACATATTGCAAAAAATTCAAGCAACCTTAATTGGATGCCAGATTCAGAGGCAACAATTGACTTGATCTAATGCCATATCAGTATATCACTATGCGCAAAAAGCACATACAAAACAGACATGCGGCTTTTGTTATCCCATCTATTGCGAGAAGACAACAATGGTTGAACTTGGAGCCAATAGCAAATAATTATAACCAGTATACGTGGATCACAGGCAAAGATTGAATCATTGAATGAAGAGAAGTAAATGGGAAAAAAATACAGACTAATCAATAAAGAAAAAACTGATCGTGATAGTTTTTACAACTTTTTTTTTTGTCAAATTTTTTAAAAATAAAATAAAAATAAACCATATCAACGGTTTAGGTTAGTCAATATAAATGAATGGTTGTGATTTGTTTTAATAAAATAACCACAATTTTATTGTAGCCATTTGAAAACTATCCATTAATATAAAATACAATAAAAATTTAAGACTTTGTTATGAGGGTTAAAGAATTAAGTTACCCCGTAATAAATAGTTCGTTATTTCATGGTTAAAGCACATAATTGATTTTCATACTATATAAATACATAAATAAATAAATGATTAAAAAAAAAAAAAAAAAAAACTGGTTCCTGTTTTGGTTTACAAAAACTTGTATTTGTAATTTGTTTGTCATAGTCAATTACAATATAGGAATATGATGTAAATTATAAACTCAATAAATGAAAAAATAAAGGCACACTTTGTTTGAATCAAACTAACACATGATACAGATTATGATAGAGTACAAAAACATATTCATGGACCTTAACCATCAACTTAAGTTTTTGGTTGAAATTTAGGATCGATTTATATACTCAATCATATCTCTAACAGATTACTATATTGGTAGTCTCATTTTAAGAGTATTACGTACATACACGCGACCACGTACTCCTAAACTCACTCGGATTATTTCTGTTCTTTCTACTTCGACTTTGGCAAACTCGATCATCAAACCAACTTAGGCATGCACAGAGATTATTGTCACACAAATTTACACGGATCTATAGGCAGGTACCCGAATCCTCATTGTCACACGAATAATCGAGGCAACAGGGAAAATCGATACCACAAGCCTCCCCGGCTCCTTGGCACGGTGCATCATCGCTTATACCTAAGCCTAAGTGCGTAAGCAACCACCTTCTATCCGAATGCAGGGAATCCGCGTTATTTGATACAACCATGATGATAATGCAGGCAACGATGAACAAGAGAGCCTCATTATTTTTCTTCATCTTCATCATATTTTAGCAATGTTGCGGGTGATACTTTTTTTTTATAGGAAATATTGCGGGTGATATAATTACTTGGATTTAATCTATTTATAAATTATGTAAAATTACAAAAGTATCCTTTATTAAACTAATAAAAGTCAACGCACCTATCACGTACCCTTGTCCAACATGGAGATGAATTGGCAACTTCATGAGGTGCACTTCTATGAAGTTGGGTCTAATCACGTTGCGATTATATTTTATATAAACTCTTTAATTAACTAGGTTTTTTTTATTGCCCCGTTGAATGCGAGGGCTATAAATATAGATTCCTCCGGCTTTTTAAAAAAAAAAAATTAACGTAAATCTTTTCTGAAAGTTCACCAATTAGTCTTTCTAATTATCAATAAATTCCACTTCACTATACATTATCATAACAATATAAATCAGAAAAACTAAGTTAAAATTAAGAAGAATTTGGAAAATAGCGTTAAAAAGTCAAAAAGTGTCCGTTAAAAAAGTATTGATTATGAACGGTATTATGTGGACTTTAACATTAATAAAGGTATAATTTTGACCTAAAATATTTCTAATTCCATGTGGAAAAGTTATAAAATGTGGAGTAATATATTGAAAATAAATACGAAGTAAACCAAGATGAATCTACCCAGCTCCATCTAGATTAAATATATTTATGGTAAATTACAAAAATATAACTTTTTTATAAAGGATTATAAGACATAAATGGTGGTGTTAGAGACATGATTGAAGTCAATAATTCAAAAAGATATAATTTTTTTTAAAGTAATATTTTATTTTATTTTTTTGACGGGAAAAAAATAAAATATTTTAGCTTATATGAGCAAACAAATTCCGAAAAAAATTAGAACACGGAAATTGACACCTTTTTCTTATTGATAACTAAAAGAAACAACACCACGTACAACAATAATTTTGCGTACAATAAGTCAATAACTAGCATAGTGCCCGTGCGATGCACGGATTATAAATTTAATCAAATTATTAAACCCGTAGGAAAAATAAAAATAAAAACAAAGGTAATTCATTTACTATTAAAGGACTTGTACTAATGGTCAATAAAAAAAAAATTAAAGGAACGTTATTTGAATAGTATTTTATGTTATTTGAATTTCTTTTAATTTTTTATAATGTTATTTTATAAATTGAAAAATAATTGAATAATACTCCACATAACTATATAAGAAGCGGACTAATTTATTTATATCTCCCGTTGAGAAAAAACTAAAATTTTCTTATCATATCATCCGCATCAGTAGCTACAATCAATCTAATATAGACATGTTTTATTTACCCGTCACACTCATTAAATCTATAGACACAATAACCTTATATTTGACCTACCAGAACATATATTTTCCTAAGTTAAGCATTGTGCCAAAAACTATATATTATATAATAGTCATATATATAACCAACAACTGATTAAATATAGTATACGGCACAAATACTTCGTATATAGGTATGGATACTGATAATTTTATATAAATAAAATATACGGAGTATATATTACTAAGATTTATCCCTACCTTAATTATAAAAAGGTTAACAAAACTCTTATAATAGTGCATGAACATTTATATATCTAAAAATATTCTTTTTACATATATTTTCCCCCATTTAATTTTAAATACCTTAAAATTGTCTTTTTGAATTCGCTAAATTGATTTAAAAGGTTATGTTTATTTCAATATTTAAAGTCATTTACTATTTTCATTTCCTTTTGTTTTAATTTTTCTATTTAGAATTTATTAGACTATTAGGTTTCAAGATCGAAGTCAATATCTTTTTACCGTACAATCACTAAATCAAAGTCGCTCAACTAAAGTTTTAGACATTGCATAGCTACACAACATCCAACACATTTAATGATTACATGCAAATAATTTTAATAAAACTACGCATTCGATATAAGTTATTAAACAATTTAACTATATATACATTTTGATAGGTTTATATCTTTCATATTAACAAAAATTTACAAATGTTATTATCATATTTTGAAAAAAAAAAAAAAAAAAAAAAAAACTTTGGAGTTTTGTATAAGATAGATAAAGGATAAGTTAATTTCCGTCATATATGCATTGAGTTTTGGGTGTTCTATCCGGTTCACCCTTTGAGCTAATCTAGATTTGAGGATCAGTTCTAGGTTATTAGGTTCCACTCCCTTCCAATTGTTGTTGCAAGGGAGCACACTGGTCCTCCCTACCAAGTGTAGTCTCAATCACCACTACACCAACAACCAATTGGTGTAGTGGTGATTGAGACTACACTTGGTATGGAGGACACGTGTTATAAAATATTATATTATATACGTATACTTTTTTTATATTATAAAAAATATTATATTATATACACATACTATTATACTTAAAAGTATTATTATGTATAAAACAACATAAATTATTGCACATGATTATTGTTGTATATCTAGTATAGTACATGAGCAATGCACGATTTTTAATTCAAAATGTTAGTTTTTCTAAAAAAAAATTCATAAGTAATTGCATTGTTAATACGAATATTACAATTTAAAACATGAGTAATAGTTATAATATATTTTATATCTATCCCTTTTCCGTCAAATGTCTAATTCAATTTAACTTTTATTCCTCTTGTTTAGATTGGTTATTGGTTCAGTTTTTTTTTTTTTTTTAATTTTTTTTTTTATGCAAGAAAAACAAAAGGTCATTGTAAAAGACATTGTATAGAAAATAAAAGGCCGATTAAAATTAAATTTATGTTCAAGATTATGTATTTTTTTCCAAGACAACATTTCGACTCAGCATTCAGTATTTGTCAAGGAGTACAACAAACGATAAAAGTAATTTTTACACTAAAAACTTTTATATCAAAAACTTTTACATTATTTTGGGTAACTTTTATCAATAAAGCATAAATAACTTTCATTCATTATAGGGTAGCTTTTATAATAGGTGCACAATATTTTATTGTACATCTGATATTTTGGGTAACTTTTATCAATAAAGCATAAATAACTTTCATTCATTACAGGGTAGCTTTTATAATAGGTGCACAATATTTTATTGTACATCTGCTTTTTTTTTAAATGTTTGCATTGATTTCATAATTGACGTCAAACTAAATATTATCGATTTTATTTAATTTTCATTAAAAAAAAACAATATTAGCCTTTCAAAATACGAAATATTTGTTTCCTTAATTATGCCACTTTAATCATATTGCTTCAAATTAGTTATTATTCTTTAACTTAACTATAAATAAAGATTTGAAAGATTTTATGAATTATTTGTAGTATTGGAAAGTATATATTTATTATAAAAAATTAAATCAATATTTATGTTAGGAAATCATGAAAATCTTATGCATGTATAGAAACTTGCTTTTATTGTTTGAAGTTTAACAAAAATAACTATGCTTAAATATATAAACAGTAATTATATAGATTTATTTTATACATAAGATAAGCCAATGAGAGAGTGACATTTGTCATCCTCACATTGAGGCGCTTGTCTTTTAGTATAATATATAGATTCCACTTTTCTGAGATATTCATTAGATTTTGCCTAATATTACTATACTCTTTCTTTTTTTACCTTATCGCCTCCAACGCAATATCTCTACTATATACTTGTGTTTGTAAACTAAAAATAAAGACAACGTAACATTTCACATAACTATATGTTTAAATACTAGATTTCATTTGTAATTAAATTTCAACAAATTCAAAATAAAACTACGAGTAATTAAAAAAATAAAACGAAGGGAGTAGAGTAATATGAACCCGAAAGAAGGTAGAGGAAAAGATCGAAGAATAGAACCTTTAATGAGTATGTATAGCCTGCCAAGTTTGATGATTTGAGGATATAATGCTTGTTGTTGTACTGTTAAAACATTTCAATTCAATATTTATAGACAAACTAGGACTTAAGATTAACATGCAAGGTGTAGAGCATATTCGAAATTTGCAATTTTTTAATATTCAATCTAATCCCAATGATCATACTTCTCCATTTAAAGATAATTTAAACTATTAACGTCGACATATTAATAAATATCACCGCATTCAAAGGCTAATTTCAGATTTCTTGGAAATTGCTAATTCTGTTTTTTGTTCATACTTGTATATAATATCTTCATCAACGAATTGCACGTTATAGAATAATTAGACTTTTAATCATAATCAATTAATCAGTCGGTTGAATTTTTGTAATATTTGTATCATTGTTCTCGGAAAATTGTCTTCGGTTCACCTTTTTTTCTCAATAATTTTTTTTTTTTTAAAAAAATACAAACAATCCCAGATTCATACATGAATTTAAATTTCGAATGAACTCTTCACATATAATATGTAAATCGATGCATATTTTCAATTTTCTTTGATGTGCGAGTGTATCTACGGGACAAAGATTACTATAATGGTGGTTAATCTCATCCATGGATAAACAAACTTGAAGAACAATGATGAATAATGAAGAACATTGATGAACAATTTTTTTATTTTGATTATTTTAATTTAATGTTATTTTTTTATTTAATTAAAAACTGATTTTAATAAATAAATTTCGAAAATCATAAAATAATTTTTAGAAATTCAATAATTATATTTTGGAAAATAAAAATTGAATTAAAAAAGGAAAATACTAAAAATAGTGTTTGACCAAGGTTAAAAAAAATTAAAAATTCGACCAATAATAATTAAGTATAGTGATGGACCAAATAAAGTGGACCATAGTAGAAACATCTTTTTTTTAGCGAAAATTCTACTATGGTCCACTTTATTTGGACCATCACTATACTGAATTATCATTGGTCGATTATTTATTTATTTTTTTTACCTTGGTCAAACCTTATTTTTAGTTATTTCCATTTATAATTTATTTTTTTATTTTCCAAAATTTAATTACTGAATTTACGAAAATTATTTTAATTACTTTTTCAAAATTTAATTATTAAAATCAGATTTTAATAAATAAAAAAAATTAAATTTAAAAAATCAAAATAAAAAAATTGTTCATCAATGTTCTTCATAGTTCATCAATGTTCTTCAAGTTTTTTCATTCATGGATGAGATTAAACACAAACATATGATGTATGTCCATTAAATTCACTCGCGCATCGAAAGCGAATAACAATATCATATGGACCAATTTAAAAAGCAAATGTGAAATTTAAAGATATCAAAAAGTTGTAGTCGTTGCGAATTTGGGTAGCGATTTAAATCCCTAAATAATAGGTTTGGATTGTACTAAATCAGTCAACGTTTGCAAAAACGGTGATTTTATGTAATCGAAATAACAATTTTTAAGTTTTACAATAATCGGGGCTTGTCATGAACATCTGAAAAGAAATCGCATCATTATTTTTTCGAAACCTTGTTTGATCCAAAAATACAG
The DNA here is from genome assembly GCF_948465745.1 of Chenopodium album. NCBI lineage: Eukaryota > Viridiplantae > Streptophyta > Magnoliopsida > Caryophyllales > Amaranthaceae > Chenopodium > Chenopodium album. The sequence continues at coordinate 78,133,961 of NC_137838.1, forward strand.
AAATCGAAATTGAAATCTTGTTTGTATAAAATGTTTTACCCAAATAAAGGATAGGACATTACCCGTTATGAAAATTATAATTATTAAAAACATATGACATCAAGTTCTTTTGGACATTACCATTACTGATTTATAATTCATTAATATCTTGTTATTTTCTTAATTTGGTAATCTACGTTCTTCAAGATAATCTAATAAGAAAACGTATGATTTTTTTTCGAAACGCTGTTTGATCCAAAAAAAGGAGACCGAATTACAAATCGTATTTGTGTTTAAGGAATTTACCCACATACGGATTGGACATTACCTATTATATACATTTTAAATATTAAACGACTATGATCATACGTTATGTTAGAAATAACCAATTATTTTAAAGTACTTTACGACCTTTGCAAAATATTTGTAGCTAAACATGTACAAAAATTAAAATGAATATATTTTAATGATTATATATAAAAAAATATATATAATGGAATCAATATCTTTTAGGATATCTTTTAACATTAAAAATATTATTTAAAAATCATTTCAATCATCAATTATAATAAGGATAGTTTCCTAATTTCTTATCTTATTATTATTGTATAGAAGATTTTAAAATCAGTATTATTTTCAAATTTCAAAAGATTATATTCTAATATAATCTAAATATTAGAATATATATCTTACTGATTTTGTCGACATATCTTATGATTTTGTAAAATTATTGATTTTTTATCACCCCTAGAATTATGGTAATGTATATTTTTAATAATGTAATAAACATAGAATGTTTGATAAACAATCGTGTAAAATGAATTTAAAAAAGGATAAAATTTAGTAAATGGAATATTAATAAATATTAGGATAATAGATGATTTACTTTCCCTCAAATTTTAAATTTTCCAGAGATTTTGTTATTTCTCACACAATTTGGTTAATAGAATATTAATAAAATCTTAAGATAAAAACTTATGTACTTTCACTAAAAAAAAGATAAAATTAGGACAATACTATAATTTAATTAAGGTTTATGATTTTAAATCTATCTTTTTTTTTTTTTTTTTTAAGGAAACACTTTAAGTCTTTCTTTTCTAAAATAAGATCAGATTTTCAGATTTTTTTGACATGCTTATTGTAAAATAAAATCAAAATGTTGGTTTCCCTCAGCTCCACGTCAAAAAAATCATAAAGTTGGAATTTTCACAATATCCAAAATACATATGGTCATTTGTCAAACTCAATAAACTTTCTTTTTTAGGTAATAACCTAAGTACACATAAGTTAAAACCTGAACTATAAACAGATCACAAAACTCACACTTGTGTTTTACGTATCAAACAAGGTTTATGAGAAGAATAATTTTTAAAAAAATTGCGTCTTCTTCCTCTAATCGATTTGCTCATAATATATCTTTGTATTCTAAAATTGCGTCTTCTTCCTTTGATCAATTTGCTTATTGTATAGGTTTGGACATTAATTTTTGTTTTTTGGTTTGTGTAATAATTTGAAATTTAAACCGTCTTTCTATAAGGTAAAAAAAATCATATATTTAAAGCAACCAATCAAAATTGAAATTTAGATTAACAATGGAATATGTTAGATTTAAGATCTATTTGAAGAATATTGCTTATATGATGGTTGTTGATTGCTTATTTTTAGGAAATATTGTTACTAAATGAAACATAAGTTATCCCATATAATTTGTCGTCCAAATCTTTTTCAAATATTCTATTATAATATCTAACGTACTATTTAGGAAATAAATCAATGATATACAATAGTGTTGTTATCAATTAATTTTTATGACACATAAAATATAGACTATAAATTAAAAATGAAACTAATAAACTAATAAAAAAAAGATACTCATAGAGTCGTAGTACTAAAGATTGGGTAAAAAACAAAATACAAAAAATCACATTTAACATGTAACGCTATTTTGACAAATAGGAAAAGGAATATTTTCGATTATCATTAATAAAACTAGAATACGTGTATATACAAAACAGAATCGTGATATGTCCTAATTATAAGGAATACAACTAGCAATAGTAGTATGTATTTAGCCTAAATATAAGGGGTTGAATATTGGCTATCCTAATTCATAAATACAAAAATATATTTACTATATTTCCGAAAATCAAAGTGCTTTTGTGCCGGGTAGATTGATTACTGATAATGCATTGGTGGCCTTTGAAATTTTTCATGCAATGAAGAGGGGTGGAGAGAGAAAAGGGGGCAATGTGGCTCTCAAACTTGACATGTCTAAGGCATATGATCGGGTGGAGTGGGTTTTCCCGGAAAGAGTTATGCTAAAAAAAAGGGGTTTAGTATGCAATGGGTTCAGAGAATTATGGGTGCCTGTCAAGCGTGTCCTTTTCTTTTAAGATTAATGGGCAAGTTTCGGGTTCTGTTATCCCGACACGGGGGTTACGACAAGGCGATCCCATATCTCCATATTTATTTCCCTTATGTGCAGATGTTTTCTCCACTCTTATAACTCATGCAGAGAAGAATAATTTGATTCATGGGGCTAGAGTTTGTAAAGGAGCACCGAGGGTGTCTCACCTTTTCTTTGCAGATGACAGCATTTTATTTGCTAGAGCAAATTTGCAGGAATGCTCTAAAGTGGCTGATATCATCAGTTCGAATGAGAGAGCATCGGGACAAAAGGTAAATCTTAGCAAGACAGAAGTGACTTTTAGCAAATATGTTGACATTGATCGGAGGAAAGATATTGTGGAAGCTTTAGGTGTGCAGGAGGTGGAGAAACATGAGAAGTACTTGGGATTACCTACTATGATTGGAAAGTCTAAGAAAACCATTTTTGCAGTATTAAAGGAGAGATTATGGAAGAAGTTGAATGGTTGGAAGGAGAAACCGTTGTCTCGGGCCGAAAAGGAAATTTTGATCAAAGCCGTTGCACAAGCAATCCCAACATATATGATGAGTCCGTTTCGAATTCCGGATGGCTTCCTTGATGAGATTCAAGCTCTTATTGCTCGTTTTTGGTGGGGTTCGACAAATACCACTAGAAAAATGCATTGGCATAATTGGGATACGATGTGCCTTCCAAAGTCCATGGGAGGAATGGGATTTAGAGACCTCAAATGCTTCAATCAAGCCTTACTTGCTAAACAAGCTTGGAGATTACACAATGATTCAAGCTCGTTACTCCATTCGGTGTTAAAAGCAAAATACTACAAGAATGGTGATTTTCTAAAGGCGGAGAAAGGGCATGATCCAAGTTATACTTGGAGAAGTATTTGGGGGGCTAGAGAACTTCTCGTTGAAGGGTTAAAGTGGAGAGTGGGAAATGGACTAAGCATTGGGGTGTGGGATGAGGCTTAGATGCCTGGAAACAACACATCTCTGGTACCTACGCCAAACCTGAATTCTGAACCTGATATGAAAGTTGCAGATTTGATCGATTTTGAAAATGGATGCTGGAATGTGGAGCTAGTAAAGAACACTTTTGTGGAAGGTGAGTGTGATTTAATTTTGGGTCTGCCGCTATCATCTTACTGGCCTTCTGATCAGCAATATTGGTTGCCTACGAAGAACGGGTGCTACTCGGTTAAATCTGGGTATTGGCTTGCTAGGCTAGGTCGTACACAAGCTTGGTCTACACTTCATGGTCATCAGGAGGAAGGGTTATGGAGGCTGGTTTGGGGTATGGAAGGACTTCCTAAACTACGTCATTTTATATGGAGGGCATGTAAGGGTAGCATTGCTGTGAAAGAAAGGCTCCACCAACGCCACATTGTTGCGAATAGCGTTTGTCAGGGATGCGGGGCTGGAAGTGAAACTGTGATACATGCTTTTTTTGAATGTCATGAGTCTGCTGTTATTTGGGGTCAGAGTGCATATGTGGGGTTATTAGTTGATGCTCCAACAACCACCTTTGCTGATCGTCTTATGTGGATGGCCGACAGGATTGGTAAAAAAGAGATAAGCAAATTCTGTATGCTTGCTTGGGCAGCCTGGTTCTGCAGGAATGAACGTTTGCATAATGGCCTTGTATCTGATCCTATACAAGTTGCTGTAAACTACTCAAAGCTCCTAGCTGATTATGTGGATTATGCAAAACGCGTGTTCAAGCCTGCCATGGTAGATATTGCAGCAGAAAATAGCTGGAAACCACCTCCTGCAGGCACCATAAGAGTGAATACAGACGCACATATGGCTGCTAGTTACTACGTGGGGCTGGGGGCTGTTTTGAGGGATGATAAGGGCTGCATTGTTGCTGCTGCTACCCAAAAGGTGAAGGCAAATTGGGTAATGGAACAAGCAGAAGTTGCTGCTGCAAGGTTAGGTATTCAGGTTGCAAGACAATTGGGATGCTTGAAAATTGAGCTACAATGTGATGCACTAACTATGGTGCAAACAATTAACCACGAGCCCCTAGGATACTCTCCACTAATGTTATATTATGATGATATCAAGAAGATGAAAGCTGATTTTAGTTACTTTAAGTGTAGTCATGCTCGTCGGGTGGGTAATACTCTAGCACATTTAGTGGCTAGATATAGTATTAGTGAATCAACTTATGTATGGCTTGACAATTTCCATCAAAGTTTCTCCACTTTGGCGGATCTTGATTTGATTTAATATATTACCCGGCTAACGTTTCTTCAAAAAAAATAAAAAATAAAAAAAATAAAAATAAAAAAAAAATTGTCATTGTATTCTTTCCAAAAAAAATTAAAAAAAAAAAAAATTCCATATAATTGCTCACCTCCACAGTTTTTTTCATTTGGTTATTATATGGGATTCGTCCAATATTAGGATATGACATTACTTATATATTTAGAATTGGTCTCAATCTCCTTAATTATTGTAAAATTATAATAATAACCGAAGACGGTTCATTATTTAAATTAATAACAAACTAGTATCCAAGTAATCCAACCATTGGGTCACACGATAGATGAGAAGATAATCATCTAATTTGACAATTAGGTTGCCATTAGAATAGCTCTAAAAGGTGGTTTGATTGAGAGTTAAAATTTTGAGGAATATGCATACAGAAATCAAACCAAAATAGCTGATGTATAAGTGACCATTGATACCAAACTTGGTATATGTAAATTGTGACTTGGCTAGTGAATGAGGATTGAGGACCACGATCCTATTTGCTATCAATTAAGAAAAATATTAGGATATTAATGCATGCATAGTATGAACTAATTATTAGCAATGTCCAAAATAACGTATGGTCGTTGACTAAATAAACAATAATATTGCATTTTATAGGTAATGTCCTATTAGGATTTGGGTTAATACCTTATATGCAAACAGAATCGAAAGCTATATCTTTTTTTTTTTCGGATCAAACAAGTATTTCAAAACAAAAATAGTCGTCTTCTCCAATTTGCTCACAAACCCAGTATTCGAAAAAAATTTAATATATATATATATATATATATATATATATTTTTGTATTTTCGCATACATATAATGACCGATTTTTCATCCCTTTTTTGCGATTATCCAATTAACATTTATTATTTTAGGATTAAAAACAATCCTAGATTCATACATGAATTCAAATTTCGAATGAACTCTTCACATATAATATGTAAATCGATGCATATTTTCAATTTTCATTGATGTGCGAGTGTATCTACGGGACAAAGATTACTATAATGGTGGTTAATCTCATCCATGGATAAACAAACTTGAAGAACAATGATGAATAATGAAGAACATTGATGAACAATTTTTTTATTTTGATTATTTTAATTTAATGTTATTTTTTTATTTAATTAAAAACTGATTTTAATAAATAAATTTTGAAAATCATAAAATAATTTTCAGAAATTCAATAATTATATTTTGGAAAATAAAAATTGAATTAAAAAAGGAAAATACTAAAAATAGTGTTTGACCAAGGTTAAAAAAAAAATTAAAAATTCGACCAATAATAATTAAGTATAGTGATGGTCCAAATAAAGTGGACCATATATAGTAGAAACATCTATTTTCTTTTCACCTTTCTTTTCTTTTTTAGGTGATAAGAAAATCATAAATTACTAGGTTAAATTCCGTGCCATGCACGATGATCTATAACTATAAACTAAATTAGCCCCGTGCGATACGCGACATAAAAAATTTCTTTAAAATAAATATATTTTATATATGTACCTCATATGAGAAAAAAATATATACAAAAATAATCATTAATTGCAATGGTACTTATATATAAATAATTTTGAAGATAGTAAAAATTTAACCAAATTATACAAAAAAGAGTACTCTTAAATCGGGAGTAATTATATTTGGAAGCCAGATAGTTTTTTATAAATCCGTAATAATGTAAAAAAAAAATAAATGGAAAATAACATAATATAATAATTTTCTTAAAAAAAATACTCTGAATATATAATTTAATAATAGGTAATGTTATGTAACCCTAAGGGCTATATATAAGCATTAAATATACTCTTGGAAATTGTATAAAATTAGGAATTCATGACAAAAACACGCGTAAATTAGTGTTTATATTTTGATGATTTCTTAACTTTTTACTATTTTCAAGTGTAAATGTAATGCTTATATTGTTATCTGCAACTTTGGAATATTTTATATCTCTCAAATAATACCCCAAAGTTGTAGATAACAATTAACGGAGGTAGTATAATTTCCAAAAAGCGAATTCCAAAAAGCGAATAAAATTCACTTTTTGGAAATTTAAAATAGAATATTGGGTACGTGTATTACTCATCGTGTGTATATATTACACACCGTGAATATATTGATTAGCTAATTAAACCTTAAGATCAGCTAATAGAAATTAAATTACAAGTCTTGATCTAGCTCATCCACAACAATACAACATTAAGAGAAGTGCAGTGTAAGGCAGTGGCGATTCCAGGATTTGTTCGTTATGGGTTCGGACTCTCCAAACAAATTGAAGGATATAAAATATCATACTTCAAAATAAAATTCGGGTGTGCACAAATGCACAATTCATGTCAATTACAACCAAAAAAAAAAAAAAAAAAAAATCATATAAATTACAATTGAACTCAAAGAGTCTTCATGTTTTGAAAGCGATTTATTACATCATCATCTTTAACTAGGAAAAACATTTATTTCTCAACAAATGTGACTAAACAAACAGTAGGGTCTGTGGGGGATTGATTTTGAGGTGTTGGAGATTCATTTTGAGGTGGTTCATCAATTGGGATAGAATTTGGGGATGAACAAGCTGATGATTTTTGTGATTTTGACACATGTTCTTTCCAAAAATATTCTAAGCCTTTCATGTCCAAACTGTAAAATACAATGAAATCAATGAATCATATATTCACATGTTCAATTAACAATTAACAATTTAACATTCTACAATTTTACATTACATTCACATAATCACATATTCACTAATTCACAAGTAAATGAAATCACAATTTCAATTAACAATTTAAAAAAAAAAAAAAAGATTAATAAACAACTAACCTGTAGACTGTCGAAGAGAGAGAACTCGGAGAAGGTTGAACACCGTTCGGCCGTCGGCGGATTGCAACCTAGAGAGAGCGGCGTCTTCTTTCAATGAGAGTGAGGGGAGAGGCCGGAATTCAGGAACTCAAGAGAAGTTAGGGTTTTGTTTCAGTGTTTTACGATTTTGAATTGGGGAATGGGGATAAGTTTAAAAAAAAAAAGTAAGGAAATAAAGGGGTTGGGTAACTTGGGTTTCGAACCCCTGACCCCTGTACTAAAAGGCAAGGCATTCACCACCAGAACGCGGGATGTATAAGTGAAATAATATGCGGAGTTTAATATTTATACCTATTTTTTTATTTTATTTTTTAAAAAAAACCTATTCGTTTTTTTTTTTTTTTTTTTTTTCCAGTATGGGTTTAGCTGAACCCATACTGGAATCGCCACTACTGTAAGGGCCAAAATAGCAATATATTGGTGGTTGTGTTCCTTCCTTTAGATTAGTACGTATGTAGTGGTAATATGTTAGTGGCAAGGGAGTATTAGATTTAGAGTTGTGCCCAATTAATTCCCAGATAAACAAATGAGGGTATAATCATATTTTTAAGTACCACTGGAGCAGTACATGCATTTATTCATGTATTAATTGAGGGGTACATGAGTAATTTCCTCACCAAACAATAACGTTGAAAATTGATAACTTAAAGTCAAAACCTAATTGCATATAACAAAGTTAGCTGCTACATTATCTTGTTCCTTTAATCTTGCTGCCGGACTAACACCTAAGGAGTATTATGTTATGACAACAAATAATGAAAAGTTGAAAATTGATAGTTGACATTGTGATATATCAAATAGTTTACGCACAGTAATGTTCTCACTTGATATTTCTAATACTGAAACTTTACACTTAATTTTTTGGGTCGTTGAACCAAGTGTTGCTAATATATTAATTAATCTGCTAACCCAACCTAATAATAGAATCAAGCTAGTTGCATATAAAACGTGCTCTAATTGATCATGTGCCGCAAAGCCCACGAGGCATATAATTTTGGATGTATTCCATGTGGAGTAATTCTCTCCTCTAAAACTATAATTAGAAAAAAATTTATTGGCATTCATACTAAAAAGAGATATTGTTATATACATCTAATTAAGATTACAGTGCACCCATGAAAATTTTGCTCTTATTTTGATAATTATTTTTTTATTTAATCATTAAATAAAAAATAAAAACTAACTTTTGATTAGTTGGGTGCATTGTATATTGGTTATATATAAGAAATTTCATACTAAAAAAGGCAATTATTTTTCATTCATAATATTTTAATGCAGCTCCATTTAAGAGACAACTGACTACAAACTGAGATTACAGATCCATATCCTAAAAAGAAATAATACGCAAATACTTTTGCATCAAGATAAATATCTTGGAAATTGATATCAAATATTATCTACCTTATATTTTAATTTGGTGTGGATCTCAACCTCATTATAAAAATATTCACAGTTTCTTAGCATAATTATAAATATGTAGAGCTGCCAAAAACCGACCCGAACCGGTGAATCCGAACCGTTTCGAACTGTTCCGAAAAGGAACCGAACCGCTAAGAACCTGTTATTTTAAAACCGTAAATCAACTCGACCTGATATTTTAAAACCTGAAATCAAACTGCTCCGAATGTTTGAGAAACGTTAATGAACCGTACCCGTTATCAAGCCGAACTAATACAACCCAAAACCGAGAACAACCCGAATCGGGTACTTTCGAACCCCATAGCAACCCAACCCATTGTAAACCGAAACCGTTTAAACTCGACAAAAACCCGATATGATAAGCCCAAATCATTTAGCAACCTGTAACTGGTTAGAACCAAACCGTTAATAACCCGTAATAAGTCATGACCAAATCATTTACAACCCGTAATCGGTTATAACCGAACCGTTTATAATCCATAAGTCTGTAACCCCTTATGACCGTAGAGTTTTTTTTTTTGGGTATATTTTATCGATAGTAAAACAAAAGGGTTTAATTTGAATTAGGAAGTATTTATATTGAAAAGGTTTGGAATTTTGAAGTCATTGAAACTCTTATGCTAAAAATATTATCATCCTTTTAGAGTAATGGTTTATGGAACTCTATATTGTATTTAAAAAAATCTAAATCAAAAGCTAACCTAAATTTGTTACATAGTATTATTATTTGATCATGAAAATCACTATACAAAAAAGGGGCATAAAACTAAACAACTAATTAATGCTCCATATGATCTACTGGAATAACTAATTAAAAAATGTTGAGGATATACCAAAATATATACGTAGTATGAAACCAGTTTAAAACTGGAAAAACCAGTTCTCAAACCGACTGAGTTCAACTCGAACCGATTATGATCTGAATTGATTACAACCCAAATCGATTACAACCCGATATGTTTTGACCCAAAACCCACGTTAGATTGACTAACCCCATTTTCAAACCGACCAAATTTAACCCGAACCGATTATAACCTGAATGATTATAACCCGACCCGATTAGAATCCGTCCCGAAAAGGAACTGTAATAAAATAAACAAATCGAACCAACCCAAAATTATTTAAAACCGACCCGAACTGACCTGGTAATAACTCTAACCCGTTAAAAACTGACCCTTACAAACCGAAAACTGAAAAAAAAAAAAAAAAAAAAGAACCCAAAACCGAACCGCAAACTCGATTGTTACCTCCATAATTATGTGAAAATTAGTTTACAATTTGTCATCATAATTATTCAGAAGGAAAATGTAAATAAATACTTTGCATAAATTATTATGTGTGGTTTGCCAGGCCACATCGTGTGACCAATCATGATGGATGTTACTTCATTAGTGTTATATAGGTTTCTTCATCAGTATTACAAGGATTACTTTGTTAGTATTATAAAGCTACTCGGTTTGTATAACAAGGTTACTCGGTCAGTGGTATAGGAGTTACTTTTCTTTTACATCCAATCACATAATTTGGCTAGCCAAACACATATGGGCTAGCTAAAATCAATACCAAAACATAATCAAAATCATGCTTTAAAAACAATATAAAAAAAATTCGAATTAAATTAGGAAGAGAAAGTGGTTTTTTTTTTGTACCAAAACTGAAAAGGAGGGGGAAGAGAAGAGAGTACCAGTAGCCAACTGGGGTCGCTGGCTGCCGGTGGTCGCCAATGGTTGGTGGTGGCGTCGATGGGAGAGAAAAAAGGAGAGAGAGAGAGGCATGAAAAGGGAGAGGGAAGACAGAAGAAAATAAAGAGAATATTTATAAGATTTTTGTGAAATCTGACAATAGTGATTTTATTAAAGTGAAAAATCATGAGGTTTTAAAGTATTTATACTCCCCTTTTAAAACAAAAACTCATAATTACAAAAGTGTCATTACTAAATCCTACTCCTCCTTAACTTCTTTCTTTGGATCCAACTTGTTCGGCTTTTAAGTGTCCTCAATTTTCCAACATGTTGATCCAATCATTTAAATAAAGATGATCCAATTCAAAATACCTTTATTGGCTCAATCAATGACTCGTTTAATTTTATAAACACTCACATATTATTTAAATAATTAATTCCTTTTAAAATATAATGAATCATTTTAATTTATAAAATAATATATATATATATATATATATATATATATATATATATATATATATATATATATATATATTATAAAAATATGGAGTATTACATTTTATAATAGCACAAGTACGGATTCTTATTATTAATCTAAATATTATTTGCTAAAAATTATAGTATACTTCCTCCGTTCTATTAATATTGCAACAAGGATGAAATTACGCATCCCACAACACATTTTATGTGCTAATATCTATAATTATATAAGAATAAAAATTATAAAATTTTGATATTGTGAAAGTATTTTATGAGACGAATCCAACAAGATCCCACATAATATATTTTGCTTAACTCATAAATCATATTATATGGTCAAACAAGAGTGATGAATAGTGCAAAAAGTCCATTGTTACAATATTAATAGAATTGGAAGAAGTATATAATAATATATTTCAGTCAAACTTTTCCATTCAATTAGGGGTCGTTTGGTTGAGGTTTTCATTAAAGAGAAAGAGAATCAACTGTCTTTATTACTTTTGTTGTTGTTTGTTAGGCAATTTTTTCATTCCCTTCATCCTCCCCATTTCCCCAAAGTCTTCCAACTTGATTCCCCAATTCCCTTTCCTTAGCCACTACTACACCACCACGCCCACACAAGCCACCACCATCCTACCTTACCCCCACTACCGAGCCACCCTTGCCGCACCCACCCCCCCACCCCCCCAAAAAATAAAAAAAGTTCTCCCCTCCCCCGAAATACTTCCCCTAGCCCCCCAAAACCCGAAAACACCCTCCTCTACTACCTAAAACCCTTAAATACCCCTCCCCTACCCTCTAAACCCTATAGTCTAGGTTTTTGAAGGTGAGGGAGAGAAAATTAAGGGTTTCAAGCAGTACGTCGAGGATCGCGGGAATTTTTTAGGGTTTTTCGAGGAGAGGTTATGGGGAAAGGGGGATGTTTTCTGGTGATTTACGGGGATGAGGAGGGGAAGCGTGGGCAGGCAATGGTGTTAGTGACCAAGGTGGGCGATGGGGGTCTTCAAGGTGTCTGAAAAAAGAAAAAGAGAATTGAAAAGGTGTTTGTGTGGTAATTCCATGGAGATTCTCTATCCCTTTGTTATTTTAAACAAACAATATTGCAAATCAAAGGAAGTTCTATTATATTCTTCTCATTTCCCTTTATCTTTGTTTTAATCATTTCCTTTCCCTTAGATAAACCAAACTGCCCCCTTAAGATAGGATCGATTGATTCATCTTAATTTAGGCCCTGTTTGGTTTGATGTAAAAGGTTTTCATGGAAAATGAATTTTTCATTTTTTCCCATTTTCCTTTGTTTGGTTTGTTAAGGAGTGGACGGAAAACAATTATTCAAGGGTGGAAAATTCCATCCTTAATGATGGAAAACATTTTCCTTCTAAAAACAAGGGAAGCCACATTTTCCTCTCTCTACCTTATTACCTCTTTTTTTACTTCCCTCTCATTCATCCTTACAATTCCACTCTTATTTTTTTTATTTTTCTTGGACTTTTCTTGTATGCAACCAAACAAAGGAAAACTAATTTGCAATTGTGTTTTTCCTTGAAAATATGTTTTCCATGAAAACTAATTTTCCATTGAAAATGTTTTACATTCAACCAAACGGGGCCTTAGTTTTCTTACAAAATAAGGCCCTGTTTGATTCACCTTAATTTTGCTGAACTGAAATTATTTTTAATGAACTGAACTTATTTTTACTGAACTGAACTTAATTTTACTGAACTAAAATTATTTTTACTAAACTTAAATTATTTTTAATGAGCTGAAATTATTTTTACTGATTTTCTATTATAATTCTTCTTTACAAAAACTGAATTTTACTGAACTGAACTTATTTTTACTGAACTGAAATTATTTTTACTTAACTGAAATTACTTTTACTGAACTGAACTTATTTTTACTGAATATTATTTTTTTAAGGTGAAGAGAACAGGGCCTAACATTAGACATACAAACTATTATTTTATATTACTCTTTCCATATTTTTAAAAATGTTACACTATTATGTTGTTTTCATCCAAATGTTACACTGTACTTTCTTATTTTGGTAAACTACTCTATTGAAATGTTATTTCTCTCTTTACTCATGGTCCTTGGTTAAATTCAATATTGTTCCTTTATTATTTCTTTCTTTCTCAGATCTCTTACTTTTCAACAAAATATTAACTCCATATTTTATTACATTTTTTATTACTCCATTTATCCCAGTTACATATTTCATATTTGGAAAATTTTCAAATTGCAGTCATTTAAAATTAGTATTTTGCAAATTGTAGCCATTTAAAAAAATGCAAATTGCAACCCAAAGTTGTTATAAATTGTATATTGCACCAAATTTAACTTTTTCATCGGTTGCGTATCGAAAAATATTTGGTTACGGTTTTTAGGGGGCCATTTTAGCTTTTAAGGGTCCAAATTGAGCTCGGAATTAGAAAAGAAAAAAAAATAACTTGTCTCGTTTTGCATAACAAAAATGTATAAATTTGTGGGAAACTGTTTTTTGCTGTAAAAATGAGGCACTTACGTTAATTTTTTGTCAATTTCGAGCTCAATTTGGATTCTTAAGGGATATAATGGCTACTATAACCTTAATTAAACATTTTTCGACTTGCAAATAGATGAAAAAATTAAATTAAATTGCAATTTACAATTTATAACAACTTCTGGGCTGCAATTTAACTATTTTAATATGACCATCAAATGCCCTTTAACTATTTTAGGATCTATGAAATCAAATACCACGTAAATTAAAATAGTTTATTCCATACATAGATTCATCGTCGGGTGACATATACAGACATTACAACCATAAACAACCATACATTTTTAGGATACAAGATGCATAGTAGCATCATTATTTTTTATTACACAACTAAAAGGAACAATTAAAATGCACATAATTAAAAAGCAAGGAAGGTAAAGCATTGTAGTCATTGATTAACTGCAACATCAATGCAGCTAAACTAATCAAGCTAGCATGGTAGCTAATAGAGAGTTGATATTGCTTGGAGACCGGTAATCTTAGCAGTGATCTTGCCTCCAAGAATAGGGTCAACATACTCGCAACTGCTTCCAGACGCGTTCAATTTGACTTCAACTACGTTCCAATCGACTGGACCTATAGGTCCGGCTTCACAATAAGCCTGAAACACACGTGATTGATACAAAATTAATTAAGAATAATAAGTAACATAGTCATAATAGTTGATTCAATTCATTGACACGGCTAGGTAGGTTAGTAGTTTGAATTACCTTGCCAGCAGCGGAATCAAAGGCAGCAACCCACTTACGAGCAGTGGAGTCGGTACCAGAAGCGTAGCAATAGCCCCACTTGACACCTTGAGGAAGAGGGCCTTTCTCCCTAAAATAGTAAGTTGTGAATCTATTCATATCAGGGAAGCTAGTCAGCGTATAGCCAGACCAAAAATGAACGTCGATTTTCGTCAGCTTGCTATCGGTGAAGTTTGTGGTAGGGCTGGTCAGCTCCACATCTCCAGCAAGTAGTTGTGCACCACCCGCCTCGCCCTCGGCCTTGCCCTTAACCTCCAACTCCTTCACCAGCTTCTCATAGTGAGCTTCTGGATCCTGCAAATTCACCACAATTGGTTCGATAGTTGCCATGTTTCTCTCTTGCTTTTTGTTCGTAGTACCGTGTTCAATCCTGCAAAACCATACGTATGTGTACTATGTATTACTAACAACACTTAAACAAGAATCATATATTAATCAATTTATAAGAACAAAAATAAAATTAACTTTGATTTAATTGAAGGGATCGGAGTAGTATATATATAACATACCCTTGAGTAATGCTTGCTAAGTTTGAGTAAATGAGATTGTTAATTGTTGTGCATTGAGAAAAGCTTATCATTTCATGGTATTTATAGACTGCATGTGAGACTTAAGATGCCACCTTTTTCTTGAATTGAATAATATATAAATATAATTATACAATAATACTTATTAATTAAGAAGCAAGCTGCTAATTAACTTTGCTCTACCTCACCATGTGTTGGTGGATCCTTATGGCGTGTAATTTAATTAATAATACAATATACATTGGCAGATTGGCTGGCTTAGTAATTTAATACTCTTACCTCAAACCCTTGACAAGTGATGAGGGTGTTTGAGGCCGAAATTCCCTTACTTTCTCTCCTAGGCCCTTACTCCTAAAGTACCTGAATTGAGAGTTTGAGACTACTAAACCAAAAATAAAAAATAAAAAATAAAATAAAAACAACCTTCATATACTACTAAACCATCTATGTATCTTATACTTTAGTAGAAATGTTCAAGTTTGGGTTTAAATCAAACTTGAACATTTTGTTTCAATTTTTTGTGTCCAATTGGGTTGGTCTATTTTGGGTTTAAGTCAAGCTAAATAATAGAGTTCATGCAAGTCAAATTCTTAATTAGTCACTATCAGATTAGGGCAGATTTAGTTGGGCCAGACAAGTATTTTACATCTTTAATTACTCCCTCCATTTCACTTTGTAAGTCTCATATACTATTTTGGGCGATTTAAATTGATATACCCATATGGATTATATTTCTAACATTATTATATGGTGAATAATTTTCATAATCTGTGAACAATTAATCTAATTGGGTGTTTCAATTTTATTTTTTTTCAATTTTAATTTTTATTAGTAACCAATTTTTTTTATTTATTATTATTTTATTTTTTTTTTGACAAGGGATAAAAGAAAGAAAAGAAACCTAATACATATTACTACTAAAGCAGATAAAAAGAACTGCAACCTCTCCTGCAATCTGGTGTGCCCTGTGAACTCGATGTCTGTCTGCCTTGTAAATACCACAATGATGAAAGGTGGATCCGAGACGTTGTATCCGTTGTACAAGCCATAGATAGGATATGTCCCCCTTACCATCGCCTCGCGGAAGAGAGACGAGATTGTAAGAATCTGTAAAAAGCAGAGGCAACTGGACGTGATGTTTCGAAGCCCATTGTAGGGCATAGAAACAAGCTAAGGCTTCCGAATGGAGAGGTGAAATGCAAAGTCCGAAATTGCTCCCTCCAATAATCCTATCATCAAGAGGATCAACATTATCAAGGCACCACCCCATTCCTGCGTGTCTTGTATCAGTGTACCAAGCTCCATCAATCTGGATCTGAACCAAGTTAGAGCCTGTACGAGATCTCCACAGATGGGCGACATGAAATCCTGGCGGGGGCAAACCCCCTTGAATAGAAGAAGAGGGGGAAACTTGCACGACATCATCTGCATCTATAAAAATAGAGTGAGATTGTAGGATATTCAAGATGTGCAATTCAACAGGTTGCGTTATAGGCGTATCAGGATTGAACACCCTGTTATTCCTAAATAACCAAATCCCCCAAAGAGTGCCAACAAAGGTGCTGATGTTAGAACTCGAAATTCCATCCTGACTAATGAAAAGTCGGATATAATCCTGGATCCAATCTGAGAGAGAAAGGTGTCCATGTAGTTGTGAGTGGATGTCCAAACTTCCACCCCTCCATGCTGCCCTTGCAATTTTGCAATCCCTAAATAAATGATTAAAATCCTCAATGTGTGTGCTGCAGAGGTCACATGTCACATCCTGAATTGGGACTCCCCGGTGGTGGAGCTCGCTTTTCACCGCCAAACCGCTGTGGAGTAACTTCCATAAGAAGAGTTTCCACTTCAGTTGTTAATGAAGGGACCAAAGGGTTTTCCAAAAAGGATTAACAAGTTGAGGAGCATCCTGTTGTATGAGGAATGCGTAACCCGTCTTGACCAAATAATTCCCAGAGATTGTGCGCTCCCAGTACTGGAAGTCAGCTTCATTTACCTCAAGCGCTTCCATAGAAAGAATTGTAGAAGCATCAAAGGGTGTGAAACACTGTTGAACCTTATCAACATCCCAGGATAAAGTTTGCGGGTGAATGAAGTAATTGACCGTCCAATCTTTCGCCATATCCAGAAGGATACCTGGTTTGAATTCCGGAATAGTACCATTACCCCAGTTAGCTTGACCTGCAAGTATGGAGTGGCCATCACCAACTTTCCAGCTGCACCCTCTGGAGAGCATTGCATCCGCTCGAAGAAGACCACGAAGGCCATAAGAGCTTTGACCAGAGTAACGTCGAGTAGGAGGAGAAGTACGAGAAAGGAAATGAGCACGGGCTGTAAAGACTCTGGATATGAGAAACTGGGGGTTGTGAACTATTCTCCAAACTTGCTTCATAAGAAGAGATTTATTTAGAGTCGAGATACAGCGAATACCCAGTCACCCCATACCCCTGGGAAGATGCATCTCCTGTTTACCAACCTAGTGCATACCCTGACTTCCAGAATGAGACCAGAAGAATTTTAACAACAGGGAGTCAATTTTCCTTGCTACTGAAGCCGGTATCTCAAAGCAAGAAAGAAGATGAGAAGCCATAGCCACTAGGATGGAGTTAATGAAAATTAACTTTTGAGACTGAGAAAGATGGGCAGCATTGAGCGTCGTAATACGGGTCACTATTTTATCGATCAGAAACTGGAAACAATCCTTTTTCTTCCCCACAAAGTCAATAGGTGTGTCATCCTTAGGATAGCCTTGAACCCGAATTGAGCAGGCAAAGGAGTGTTAGGGCTGAACTTAATTAATGACTTGTGGAGGTTAAGCTCCTCTCCTGAGATTTTGGTGAAGCGTTGGATGATGTGCAGGATATTAGTGCAAGAATAGGTAGTAGCTCAAAAGAACACCATCGCATCTTCAGCAAAGAAAAAATGGGAGATTAACGGGCAGTCCCTGGAGATTTTAATACCCTGAAAAAGTTGTAAATCTTGTCCCAAGTGAAGCATTCGGGAAAAGATATCCATAAAGAAGAGTAAGAGAAAAGAGGATAAAGGATCCCCCTGGCGAAGGCCATAATTAGACCTGAAGGAATCAGAAGTATTCCCGTTAATGAGGGATTTGTAGGAGACCGTAGAAACGCATTGTTGAATCATTTGAAGCCATCGAGCCGGAAATCCATAGGCCTGAAGAACTTGTAACCAATTTTTTTGGGAGAAGGTAAGGAATGAAAAAGAAACACCAGGATACCTTTCTCTTGAGGGCAGGGTCGTCCCGGAGGGATAGGCCTCGAGTGCGACCACCTAGGGCCCATGCCAAAAAGGGGCCTAAAAAAAATCAATTTACGTTGATGTAGAATTTTACTTTGTAGTTTGTATTCGTTAAACAAAAAAAAAAAGCTACTTTTAAAAAAGATAATTATTACATTTAGTTAGCTTAGCAATTAACATTAAATTACTTAGATATCAATTAGGTGGAGATAACAATGTAATATAAGTAACCTCTTCACTTCTTCTTCTAATCTTCCGGTTTCTATGAGTATTTGCTTCAAAATATAAATCGTTTCAATTACACCGTTTCATATTTATTCAGTTACCGAAATATTATGCAAAGTTATTACTCCAGCATTGTGTATGGAGACTTACTATTCAAATAATATAAGCTATGTTCATTGTCTTATATTTAAAACTATTGCATGTAAAAAAAATTATTTATGTAAGGGGCCATTTTCTTACATTATGCCTAGAACGAACCCATAAATTTCCAGAAACGGGGCTGCTTGAGGGGAACCTTTAATGAAAATTCTACAGTGGTCGTTTGAAATATGACTATCATAATATTTTAACGATTATATAGTTTATAATTAAAGTATTTTTATCCAAGTAATTAATTATATTACTCTATTTTTGCTATAAAATATTGTTATCAACTTTTTTTAAATTTATCAAATTTTTAGTTTTATTTATGTAATTTTTTCTCTTATTTTATAGTTTCTCAAAAAATATTTATTTTATGTTGGATTAAAATTTTCAAAAATTATATTTGCATTGTATGAAATAGAATACTAATTGTTTCAAATTTATAGTGTGAAAAAATGAATCGCTCATATTATTTATCATTAAAATAATAAGATAGTCATATTTCAAACGACCGTTGTAGAAACACAACATTTATGCATTCAAAACAATATTAATGAGAAATAAATAGAGAAAACAATATTAAAATAATCTGAAACTAAATGATGAATGGCGTTTGCTACCAATTCGTTTCTATGTCGTAGATGCGATCATATTAGTAAGTTAAATTATGCATTACATAATTATTAAAAATTTTGAAGTATATATGTAGATTCAATGCCATGTGAAATAGGGGCGAAGCCAGGATTTTAAAGCTTTAGGGGCCGACTAACACTTTAAAAAAAAATGCGAACATAGTTGGATATTCTAATTCTAAGGAAAAAAAATTCATTAAATCCTTATTTAAACCATGCATTCTACTAAAATATATACGAAGTATTTGTTAGATTCTTTTGTATGAGATATCCTACATATCACAATTATCAAAATAATAACATACATATCAATCTCGATGATGTACAAACACTTCCTCTATTCTTCTTGCATATATGCCTAGATTTATTAAGACAAGCTTCATAATATATTTCGTTAGCTATCAATATATCTAATTAAGTATAATCATTACCCAAAAAAAAAAAGAAAAAAAAAACATACGATGTATTAATAAATTGAGATGAATCTAATAAGATAATTTTTAATTATATTGTATGTTATTTATAAATAGGAAATGACAAACAAAGTAGCTTAGGTGAATAAGGGGAAAAAAATTAAATGGATCATCTAAAAAAGTATAGTAATGAGTAAACTAATCCTAGTATTTAATTCTTAAACCTTAGCAATTAACATAAAGAAGAATTTTACAAATTATTTTTAATAAATAAGAAAATAAAATAAAACTACTGATTGGGTAGTGAAACAAATCAACAATTCTGAAGCCCTCAGTAATTGGGGTTTCAAAAAAAAAAAAAAAAAAAACACTAGTCTTGTCACTTAGGAGGCTTGATCCTAGGACCTAAAACATCAATCAATGAGATTCAAACCACTATGGCAAGCCTTCAATATATGTAAATAAGTAACAGGAAAATTATTTATTCTAAATATTTATAGGGGCCAGAGTTAAAATAACAAACCACGAAATTCGGCCATAGGGGGCCGGCCCTCCGCCTGCCCCCCATGTAGCTTCGCCCTTGATGTGAAACGAAGATTTTAAAATTAACTTAGTACTTGGATGTAGTGTAGATGTTCGTCCATCTCCTTATATGGAGTGTTTCTCTATGGTAAAGTCGTTGATTAATTAGTTATTCGTTTCCCCTTAATGAATATATGGGCGTTAGGGTTTATATATAAACAAAACAACAATCTTTAATTTTGAACTATTATAGATTCAATATTGGTAAATATTTGTTGGGATCACAACAATTGTCAATTTTCATATAGAAATCATCCTTATAGCTACAATAAATTGTTAATCCGTCTCTCCGAAAAGAATTTACATTCCACCAATGTGTTTGAGGGATGTAGCACATTGCAACTTTGCAAGATCTATTCAATGATTATAGCTTTAGTGATTAAACCCTTTATTTTATTCATTTATGTATTTACTAAATTCATATTTCATTTGTAGATGCCGATGACTTTTTATAAATGAAATGATTTAGTTAAAAAAAAAACAATAAAACAAAAAAAATGGTACTTGGATTAGTTTGCTTACAATGTACGACATTTGATTTATGAAATTAAATGACCGACAATTGCTAACTATTCAGTTATGTGATTTATGAAACTAAATGACCGATGGTGTTATGTGATTTATGAAACTAAACAACAACGGTAATATGTGATTTATGAAACTAAATGACCGACAATTGCTATCCAGTTCGCTACTCCATTTATTTTTTGTTTTGTAGATATGATCATATTAGTACTCATACTTCGTAATGTAAAGAAATTATGCATTTACTTAGTAATTATATAAATTACTGAAAGAAGTACAAATTTAGGTTCGATACCATGTGAAGTGCAAGGTTTTAAAATTAACTTGGTACTTGGACCAGTTTGCTTCCTAAGTATGGCTTGTGATTAATAAAAGTTATCTTTAGTTTACGTAGTCATCATCAACTCATCATTTCTCGTTACAATACAATACTCACCTCTTCGAGGTTGTTGTAATTTATATATATTATAATAAGCGGAGTATAATGCATGCTCCACATTTTATTATCTTATAAATAAACTCCTTGATGCTCTCCTTGATCCTATCCATGCATGTTCAATGATTCCTAAATTTAACGGTCAAACACGTCGATTTATGGAAGATGAGAATGAAGTAAAATCCTCTAATCCACCAATCAATTCTTTTCAATTTTGTCATGAGTAGTAGTCCTTTATTTATTTATCTACTTATTTGTTTTATTAAGTGATATGACCCATCAATTTATGACCAATAATACTTTTAATTATTATTATATATAAAAAGTAAATATTTTGAACTAATACATTAAAACAATTTCAAGGAGTACTTATATGACCACTGCGAAATAATACCAATTCATATAAAATAATACCAATCCTTTCATTGCTTAAACAACTAACCCCATCCTTTTTTCTATATTTAAAATTTGTATGAACTGATCAAGTAATATGTAATTTTGTCATTATTTTGCGTACTCATACTGCTTATTTAATACAAGAAAAATAGAAAATAGAGAATTGTGGAAACTACAGCCCTATTATCTTCACCTTAAAAAAATAATATTAGTAAAAATAATTTCAGTTCAGTAAAAATAAGTTCAGTTCAGTATAGTAAAAATAATTTTAGTTCAGTAAAAATAAGTTCAGTTCAGTAAAATTCAATTTTCTTAAAGAAGAATTATAATAGAAAATCAGTAAAAATAATTTCAGTTCAGCAAAAATAATTTCAATTCAGTAAAATTAATTTAA
This sequence comes from Chenopodium album, assembly GCF_948465745.1. Classification (NCBI taxonomy): domain Eukaryota; kingdom Viridiplantae; phylum Streptophyta; class Magnoliopsida; order Caryophyllales; family Amaranthaceae; genus Chenopodium; species Chenopodium album. The sequence goes on from NC_137838.1 coordinate 78,155,853, forward strand.
GTTCAGTAAAAATAATTTAAGTTCAACAAATATAATTTTGTTTCAGTAAAAATAATTTCAGTTCAACCAAAATAAGGTGAAGAGAACGGGGCCTACATCATTATTTCATTTTAGTACGTAAAATTTATTAAACACTCGTAAGATTTGGAGTCACTTGAAATAGATTTTCATATCAAAACTCCCTGATTTTTTGGGATACATAAACTGATATAGGCGCAAGGTTTCTACAATTAGCTTGGTTATTGGGCCAATTTGCTTGTAACGGAGTACTTGTGATAATTTCATGTACTTAATTAATAAAATACTATGATCCCATCTTGGGTTTGTAATATAATACTGTATCTGATCCAACTCGTGCTTTTAATCCCATTAATCTTAATATTAATATCCATTCATTCTACGTTAAGCTAGTGTGTGAATAGATTGCATTTTTGGGTGTTTGACTTTCAAGAATCCTGAAATTTGATCTTATGTACGTTGTATATGGTAAAATTCTCAAATCTTGTGTATTTGTCATTGCAAGAGTGCAAAACTAATAATGGTATAATGTTATGAAATTAACGAGGATTGATTGATTTATTAGGTAATATATGTATTTCATATGTGCTAAAATATATATGAAATACAAATCTGAGAAATAAACTAGAAAATTGAACACACATATTTTGTATATATGGTCTAATGGTCGGTTCGGTCAACATGACCTACGTTAATAGAGAAAGGGATATTATTTTCTGAAGTATTTATGCCATGGAGGATAGTAAGATACAATGAAGAAGGAGATACAACGCTCTATTTCCATCTTACAAAATCACTGTAGTAGTAGTAAAGCCACCACCACCACCTTGCTATGCTTGCCAAAGCAACCACCATCGCCTTGCGCCGAACCACTAGCAAAAACTCACATCATATCGCTAAAAATTTAAAAAGTTTGGGTTCATGTTCAAATTAAATTGGTGGTTTTTTTTATGTCAAAAATTTGAACCAATTCAAATATCAAAATTTTTTGTATACATCCGGTTTACACTAATATTAGTGTACATTGAGCAGTATAAGGGTAACTTTTAGCTAATTTTAGGATAACTTTTTGTCTTTTTTTGGATAACTTTAAACATAATACAATTTTTATATAAATCAACAACAAGAAAAGTTTTATAAAGGTAATTTAATTACATTCAATCACTAATACTTGATTTTTAGTCATTTAAAATTTGATTCTTTACTAATAAAGCGTAGATAATTTTTATTTGAATTGGGTTACTTTAACTCATATTGGGGTAACTTTATTCATTTCAGGGGTAACTTTTAGTCACTTTAGGTTATCTTTATAATGGATGTACAATAATTACCCGATTTTTTTAAAAGTTTACTATAAGATATGATTAAAGTGCCACTCATTTATACTTCTTAATCAATTCTTAAAAGAAACCTCATTATTATTGTTGAGGAACAAAAACAAAGCAGAGAGAAGTAAATTTGGGGGTTTGTTAAAAAAAAAATTGTTGAAAGATAATGTTGAAAAGAGGATGAAATTTAATTAGGTGATTGAATGGATGGTAATGGGGGTAGAAAGAAAAGTGATAATAAAGTTGAAATGTTGGTGTTAATGGAGGTTGAAGAAATCATGGAGAAGAAGGGGGAAATGTAAGGGATGAACCTCATTAACAAATTTCGTGACGGAATTTATTAAGGGATGATAAAATCTAATTTCTTTTTAACTTTATGCGGTGTTAAAATAATTTTTTTAAATAGTGTTAAAAAACAAGTTTTTATCTTTTTTATGGTGTTAAAACTCAAAATTTCAAATAATCTATTAAATTCATTATTGTAACATAATAGAATATTATAAAATAAAGGGAAATGATAAACATGTCCCTAAAATAAATAAACGATAAAAATAAGTTTCAATCTATAATTTGAAGTTCTATTGAGTAATATATAATGCTTATTGGGGTATTTGGTGTTTAATCAAGCCGTTTTACATGATGTTTGGGGGCTAAGGGGGTGTGTTAAGCCTCTCGTGAAGTGGTTTGGTTTTCGGGTTCCGGGATGGTCCTTGTGTTGTGGTCTGTTTTGGTTCTAGAAGGTAGTCTTGGCTTGTATTTTTTTTTTTTTTTTTTTTATAATTTTGTTACTCTTTTTTACATGTCCAGTCGACAGAGTAATGGTGGATTATCACTTGGTACTCACCGTTTCAGCTTAGCAATGGATTGTCAATCTATTGCTTTGAAAAACCTTTATCCCAACCTTGCTCTCCAACATGGGGGCTCCCAAAAGTTTCTTTTGGAGGTTTTTAGTATGGTAATGGTCTCTTACTTAGAGAAGGGATCAAAGGTACCCATAGTTAAGGGTATCAAGCCTCTTGTAAAAGGGACTCAAATTATGTCGTTAAGCCATGGTCGTCTTTTATTACTACCTGTTTTATGTAATGTTAAAGACTCTTTGTGTCTTTTTGAGCCAGAGTTATTGTATGCCCCGTGTGTTCTTTGCTTTTCCGTACTTTTCCCAACATCAACAGAAATGGGGATCCAAAACCAACACATGAAAATTTGAGTATCTCCTACAGCATGTTCGAAGGCAAATTGGGTGCTCAAGCCTGTGTGTTCTTGTAAGGAAGTTGTACTTATGTTTTGTTTGTACTTTATGTAATCTTGGAGAGGCTAATAAAGCTCTTCTAAGTAGCACAAGGAATTTATTCCATCGTTTGTAATTATTCTCTTTGATTATCAAACATTTGAAAAAAAAAAAAAAAAAAAAGTCAAATTAGTAACATTATGATGGAATTGAAAAGAATTGGAGAAGTACGTGGAGGATTTGCATCTTATCTTGTATTCTTATCCTCAATCAAGTTTAGGAACCATTGAACATGGAGAGCATCAAGGAGACAATCTGCATGATAGTTTAAAAAATATATAGCGCGCATGCATGCATAATTACCCTACGGTAGGCTTGTTTACAGATCGGATATCCGATCCGAAATGTGATTTCGGATCGGATATCCGAAGACTCGGATATCAAAAATTGATATCCAAATCCGATTTGAAAAATTCGGATATCCGATATTCGGATATCCAAAATTTTCGGATCGGATGCTTCGGATATCCATTATCCAATATTAAGTAAAATTGTTATGATTACTTTCTAAATTTCACTAATTTTACCGTTTTTTTATCGCTAAGTTGTACAAAATATTTTAACAAAAATAGTAGTCTTTTTGCAATTAAGATTATCATAAAATATATTAAGAATATTACAATAAGTTAATAATACAGGGTTAGTTTTATATGAACAATTTAAAAATTATATTATTTTAGGCTTTATATTTCAGATATCTTTCGGATATCGGATATCCGAAATTCTGAAAATTAATATCCAAATCCGCATCCGATATCCGCTTTTTTGGATCAGATATCCGATCCAAAATGAAAACTCGGATCGGATATCCTAAAATTCGGATCGGTTGCAGATCGGATTATCGGATTTTCGGATTCTCGGATAGTTTTGTACAGGCCTACCCTACGGAGTACTTTACCATTATAAATTAGAAACACGAATATCGGTGCCAACTTTTATAAATTACATGCCGTACTAAGGAAGTTCCAAGTTAACTAACCTTGCATTTCACGTGGCATTGAACCTATCTACTACCTCTGTTTCTTTTTATATACAACAAAGGGGTATTATTTGTGAGACATAAAATAATCTTTTATTGTACATAATAGGAAACAGAGGTAGTATATACTTTAATTAGTTTTATTATTTTTATTTTTACTCGTATTTTTTTATAATAATTGTCATGTTAGGACTCTCGATGCATGAAATTACAATTACTAATACTACCTTTGTTTCATAATTCTTTGGTTCACTATTTGCATAGACTCCAATGCAATATACAACCATAAATGTTCAATTTTATATGTGACAAAATAAAGAAAATACATCCCACCTGTATTATGTTTTAAAGTACACTATTGTTATTTGGTCTATGTTTAGTTGAACACTTAATAAAAGTGTAAAAATAATTCTAGAATGAAGGTAGTATATACGCAGTGTTAGTTATAGAAGTTGATACAGTGAGGGTATATAATGAAACGTGATCCCACTTGTTTATTCATATATGTTATATCATAAATTCATAATCACATATAATAAAAAAGATTCAACATAAAATAAGTCTTCAGAAAAAGATTCAACATAAATTAGGTAAATAGTACAAAAATTCAAACGTATTAAGCACACAGTAATAAAAAAATATATATATGAGTAGAGCAACACGGAAATATTGTATTACCCCCATTTCATAATAAATACAACAATTTAACTTTTGTACTATTTATATACTATGTATTTACTTTGATTTTTTTTTTTAAAAAAAAAAAAGAGAAAAAACATTTGTTACCATGTAAAATACTTCAAGTTATATATTCTTCATGTGTGTTTTCGTTATTATATCATCACTTAACACTTCTTACTAATTGTGTTTCCAGGGATCAAAGACGAAAGGTTCTCTTTAGACCTGCGTATATAATACAAATGTTATTGATCAAAACTGTGCGTTGACACATGTGCCAGTCAAGTTCTTATGCTTATTATGAAATGAAGTGAGTATGATTATAGTGCACGCCATAAGAATTTTATAATTATTTATGGATTCTAGAAAAATTTGGCATCTTAAGCCTCACATACAATCTATAAATACGGTGATATGAGAAGCTTTTCTCATTGCGCACTACAACTAACTAGCTCTTTTACTCAAACTTATTAGCAGAGATTACTCAAGGGTATGCTATATACTACTCCCTTCACTTTATAAATCAAAGTTATATTTTATTTATTTCTTATTAATCAATCGATACTAGTAGTTATATCATCAATTCATTTTATTATTACGTATTTGATTAATATATGATTCTTGTTTAAGTGTTGTTAGTAATACATAGTACACATACGTATGGTTTTGCAGGATTGAACACGGTACTAAGAACGAAAAGCAAGAGAGAAACATGGCAACTATCGAACCAATTGTGGTGAATTTACAGGATCCAGAAGCTCACTATGAGAAGCTGGTGAAGGAGTTGGAGGTTAAGGGCAAGGCTGAGGGCGAGGCGGGTGGTGCACAACTACTTGCTGGAGATGTGGAGCTGACCAGCCCTACCACAAACTTCACCGATAGCAAGCTAACGAAAATCGACGTTCATTTTTGGTCTGGCTATACGCTGACTAGCTTCCCTGATATGAATAGATTCACAACTTACTATTTTAGGGAGAAAGGCCCTCTTCCTCAAGGTGTCAAGTGGGGCTATTGCTACGCTTCTGGTACCGACTCCACTGCTCGTAAGTGGGTTGCTGCCTTTGATTCCGCTGCTGGCAAGGTAATTCAAACTACTAACCTACCTAGCCGCATCATTGAATTGAATCAACTATTATGACAATTTTATGTATTATTCTTAATTAATCTTTTTACCAATCACGTGTGTTTAGGCTTATTGTGAAGCCGGGCCAATAGGTCCAGTCGATTGGAACGTAGTTGAAGTCAAATTGAACGCGTCTGGAAGCAGTTGCGAGTATGTTGACCCTATTCTTGGAGGCAAGATCACTGCTAAGATTACCGGTCTCCAAGCAATATCAACTCTCTATTAGCTACCATGCTAGCTTGATTAGTTTAGCTGCATTGCTGTTGCAGTTAATCAATGACTACAATGCTTTACCTTCCTTGCTTTTTAATTATGTGCATTTTAATTGTTCCTTTTAATTGTGTAATAAAAAATAATGATGCTACTATGCATCTTGTATCCTAAAAATGTATGGTTGTTTATGGTTGTAATGTACGTATATTCAGTAGACAATGAATCAAATAAACTGTTTTAATTTACATGGTATTTTGATTTCATAGATACTAAAATAGTTAAATGTCATTTGATGTCATTTTATATCCTCCATGTGTACCACTCTCCCTATTTACATGAATCTCTGTTTAAGCCATAAAATGATTACAAATATTACTGTTATTGTCTAAGTAAAAAAAAAAATTTTGAACATGACAAACTTACTCTATTAATGTCATCTATCTTGAATATTTTCATAAAAAATTCTCAACATAAAAACGATAAAAGGGATGATTGTAACATACGGAAATTAGTAAGACAAGTAATACAATCTATCCTGCTTAAATAAAAATAAATAAGGATAATGATGTCAAAAATTAAAGTGACCACTAACCAAACCTTGGCCTGACCCGGCCCAACTTTAAATTTACGGATTTTTGGAAAGCGGTTTCGGCCCAAACCTTGGCCTGACCCGGCCCAGCTTACCAAGTTGATTGTTTTGCCTTTGACCCAGCCCCGCCAATGTGCATGTAGTAGTATATACTCCGTACTATATAGTAGTATAAGGACGTTCATTAATCAACTCTTTCTAATTTTCTACTAATTATTATGGGGCTTGTTTTTAAAACAAATGTTCTTGTTTTATTCATAAAAATGTCATATGATAAATTTTAATTTTAGAGATCAACTTGTATTTACCCACAGGTTAATTTTTTATTTTTTTTTATTTTTAATAGTTACATAGATTGATTAGGTATATATATGTAAAGCAAACATAAATGTCTCTCGACACTTGTACAATGTATAATATGTAGTTTAAGGATTATAGTAAAATCATAAGCTTATTAGTAATAAAACTGTGGAAATTTTTTTTTTAGTAGTCCCAACTTTACTTGATTCACTTTTATTTATACCAAGACATCTACTTCGTATTAATAAACCCAAATATGACAGGGTCAAGTTTTCGGTTCTCAAGCCGGAAGCGAAATGTTTTCTTTTTGTGTCTCACTCCAACAGTGTATAGAGCGATTTCCAAAGGGCGAACAGTACAATACTTTTGTTCTTGCCAAAAGAATTTCATTACCATCCGAGTAGCCAATCTTTTATAAAAGATGGATAGTGGTGGAACTCAAAAAGTTTCTCCACCAATGGAGTTAGTCACCCCCCTGTGGAAGGGCATGATAGGTGTGAAACAACTCCAAATTTGATGCAAGAAGATCCATCCACAGGTATGACAGGTCACGAGTCATCATGTGAAGCTGTGTCGATACTCCTTCCAGTTTTGCCTGTTTTCTTCCTTTGCAGACTCCCGTTCACCCAGGAACTTCCTCCTTTGAAATATTGTTGGGTTTTGTCTCGTCTTCCCGTCCCAAGTTTAGAAGGAAATATGCCACTCTGCAAAATAGGTCTTTTCTAATTCGAACTTTGTTGGGGTTTCGCTTTTATTAGACCAAGATGACTAGTGACCTTATAATGAATTTTTTTTTTTACTTTATTTCTTTTTTACGACCAACACTACCTGTAGACACCTAAAAATGTCTCCCCAAAACCAAACTCGATGATGAACAACCTTTCACCGCCATTATTGGTCGGGTTGAGTATGTAATCTTTGGAGTGCTTAAATCCATGTTCATTCCCAATACATTTCATAAACCAATACAATTCCTAACCCATTTCCCCAAACCATAACTTATTTTCCTCCTTTCGTGCCTTTAAACCCAAAATAATTCATTTCGTGTCCTTTAAAATCATTCATTTCGTGTCCTTTTAATAAAAACGTTTAATCTAGTTTATTTTGGTTCATAATATGGGTCCAATGATTGAATATTTGGATGGGGCTTGAAAATAGCTTTCCAACGATAGATTGATTATAAGCCAAAATCCGAGTTATAACGAATAAGTTATGGCCAAAATATTAAACTGAGCATTCAATATTTGTCAAGGAGTTATAACGAGTTATAACGAATAACGTTTAATCTGGTTTTTTTTTTTTTTTTTTTTTTTTTTTTTTTTTTTTTTTTATGCAAGAAAAACAAAAGGTCATTGTAAAAGACATTGTATAGAAAATGAAAGGCCGATTAAAATTAAATTTATGTTCAAGATTATGTATTTTTTTCCAAGACAACATTTCGACTCAGCATTCAGTATTTGTCAAGGAGTACAACAAACGATAAAAGTAATTTTTACACTAAAAACTTTTGTATCAAAAACTTTTACATTATTTTGGGTAACTTTTATCAATAAAGCATAAATAACTTTCATTCATTACAGGGTAGCTTTTATAATAGGTGCACAATATTTTATTGTACATCTGATATTTTGGGTAATTTTTATCAATAAAGCATAAATAACTTTCATTCATTACAGGGTAGCTTTTATAATAGGTGCACAATATTTTATTGTACATCTGCTTTTTTTTAAATGTTTGCATTGATTTCATAATTGACGTCAAACTAAATATTATCGATTTTATTTAATTTTCATAAAAAAAAAACAATATTAGCCTTTCAAAATACGAAACATTTGTTTCCTTAATTATGCCACTTTAATCATATTGCTTCAAATTAGTTATTATTCTTTAACTTAACTATAAATAAAGATTTGAAAGATTTTATGAATTATTTGTAGTATTGGAAAGTATATATTTATTATAAAAAATTAAATCAATATTTATGTTAGGAAATCATGAAAATCTTATGCATGTATAGAAACTTGCTTTTATTGTTTGAAGTTTAACAAAAATAACTATGCTTAAATATATAAACAGTAATTATATAGATTTATTTTATACATAAGATAAGCCAATGAGAGAGTGACATTTGTCATCCTCACATTGAGGCGCTTGTTTTTAGTATAATATATAGATAGATAGATGATAGTAGTAATACCCTTCTAAATGACCGGGAAAGGTCTCATTATTTATAAGAGTACTAAACTACTTGATCTCCCATTTACTAGGAGTAGTAAATCCTTTATTTAAACATACAAATTTAATAAAATAGACAACAATGAAATTGATGTGAATTGGCTTATAGCCATATAGATAGATCGATGGAATAGCGAGGTACGTACTTATGTAGTCAAGTACGAAGCATTAAATTGATGTGAATTGGCATATACCCGAAAATGTGCCGCTGCAACTGAGGCCAGGGCAACATTGATTAAAAAGATTACAAGATTGGCCAGGTGATGGGCACGGCTCGCAAAAACCCGAAAACCAACCACTGCAACTTAGTAGGCTTCCACAACACGACTTGTAGAGTTTTGCACAATCCTGGCCAACATCTTGGCACGTAGCGGCCACTTCAATTCATGAGTGGCCGCCAATGATTGCAACAATAAGAAGCGGGAGAACATAAATATGTCTCTTTGCCATTATCAATTTTATCTTATAGTCTATGTTGCTTAGCTAAATATACACTCTTAAATTTCTTTCTTTCTTTCTTTTTTTTTTTTTTTTTTTTTTTTTTTTTTTTTTTTTTTTTGATAGATGTGTTCCAATCTATTTATTCACGGTCTTTTTAAAGCCTTAAGATTAAGATTCCTTGTTAATTATATAATCAAAGTCCACTTTTCCACATGGTATCCTACATTTTGGGGATGGCAAATGTTTCATTTAATTGAATCAATAATTATTTATATTTAAAAAGACTTTCAAATTCTATTTAATATATTAAGTCCTAAATGAATATTCCGGCTACTTATTAAGTTTTCCTTGGCAAACAGTATGGAATTCCGATGCAAAATTATTTGATTACATGCATCATGACTTATATAATCAAATTTAAGCACAATATTTTGCATATTTATTAATTTCACACATAAATATATATACGGAGCATTTGAAAATACTAGCAAAAATGACCTCCAATAAGGAAAACCACAAGAAGCTAATCCACAACTCAAATTTCATACATTAATATTAATGTAGAATTTATTATGAGTACAACGTACAAAAGATAATTAAAAATATTTAGATTTTCTCGATAAGAATTACTTATTATCCCTTTCTAGTGAGGGATATGGTAACGTTGATGAACACATTGTTTTCTAATGCCATTGCATTTTGTATGAGCACCTTGTATCTCTTGAAAATCTCTTCAATGATGGCTTCGCCGAAATGACTTGTGAGTAAGGGCTCAACCACAGATCTCATGCACTTGTAGAAGTCGTAATGATCGGAATCCTTTGATGAATACTTATAGCATTCGTTTGCTTCCCAACTAACATCACAAACATGAACTTGATCGAAACTAAAAGATCCTTCTTTCTCAACCAAATTGCTCAACTCTTTTGCTGATGGAGGGTATTGAGGGATGTTGTATGTATTTAACTTCTCTTCGTCTATTAAACCCTACAAACATTAAAACATACGTATATTGTATCATTTTTTTTTATTGAATAGTTCTAATAAATTCTTTGATTCGTAAAGAGGATTATCCTAGGCTTTAATTTGTCACATAACTTAACGTTAATTAATCGATCTATTGGTTAATTAATCGATCTATTGGTTATTTTGTATTGAGGATTATTCTAGTTTTGTGCCCGTGCGATGCCCGGGTTGTTTATTGAATTTTAAGATAAATTTTTAATCTATATGTCAAAGTTTAAAATATATCATTGACACAAAATTAGTTAGGAATTGATGTGTTTTTGTGATGATTTAAACTATATAGTAGGCATGTAATGACTAATAATAATAACATTGGTGAAAAACATTTCTTGACCCTTAACCTGAAATAATGACCCGGTCCGAAATGACTCGTGACCCGACCCGATTGACAGGTCTACACACAGTAATAAAATTATATTAGATTGTAAAGTATATTGTTTTAATTGATTAGAATATATTATAAATAATGGATGTGGTGCATTTTAAGCTAATTCCTTCGCTCCAAAAAAATACTATGATACAAAAAAAAAAAATTATATGATAATTTATGAGTGTTATAATTTTTTTTAATAAAATTATAATTTAATTTGTACATATGAAATATTGGTACTTTATCGAAAATAAAATTCTAAATTAACAATTTTATCCTAAAATTCTATCCAAATTTGATTGAAAATTGAATTTTAAATTAACATTTTTTATCCTACAAATTTAATTTTATATAACTCTACCCTACGTGACGTGACACTTGGCGAAAAGTTGGAACGCCAAGTGTCAATATCTCGTCGCCTGGCTAAAAGTTTAGCTTTATATATTAGTTATATGATATCAATATATAATTTAAATAATTCTATTATAGCATCATATATATATAATTTTAATCAATCATTATTTTTTACGTGCAATAATCACTTCTAAAGTTCTAATATATATAAGAGGATTTGCTATTTTTTATTTACTTAAATTCGCTTATATACAGTTACACTTTTATTGTCATCGCATTTAACATATTCTATCATAATCAAATACTAGCATCAAATATCAACTAATATGTTTATCACGTTAGGTAAAAAAGAAAAAAAAGAAAGTAAAGGTGCATTATGAATTTATGAGTACGTACCTCAAACACCATACTATTGAGAGCTGTAGCAAGAAGGTCATACATGTAGCATGATTCCTTGCTATATAGTTCTTCAGTTTTTCTTCCCAACATTGTTAGCACCATCATCCCTCCTACTACTACTTCTTCAGATCGACGGCTTAAAAACGTCGAAAAATCATTTTCAAATTGATCAGAGTAAGCTTTAGCCACATTAGATGGACTAGTCTTTGATATGTAAACATTTCCCTTGTTGTTCTCTATTCCTTTTGGTATCTGTTTCAAAATCATCAAACACCAAATAAAAACTTTGTCGGACCAAATTGATTAAAATCCAAACTATCAACATCGTACAACTAATTGATCTAGTTGGATTTGAATTCTTGATTTCTATGGACTGAATATAGATCGAGAACGCAATAAGAACGACATTAGACATGACTATGACAGTATGACCCTTTTTTTTTTTTTTTGACACGTTTTTTATTTGTAATTATGATAAAACTTAGTCATACATACGTGTAGGATTTTGTTAGAATTGCTTTTTTTTATATATAATATCAACATTTTATAATTTTTATTTGTTGTTAGTTATTATAGATATTTGTTGTTAAACTTGTGCTATGACAAAGTTAATAAAAGAAACATGTCAATTAAAAAAGAATAGAAAAAGTATTTATCAAGACATGATTGAATTGAACTAATACTTAATCTGCCTAAAAGTGTATGATCAATTGAACATCGCGTATGACTTTTTTGGATTATAATAATGAGTTAATTTAATCTAAATGACCAGATTTCTTTATGATACTTTACAACAATTACTTTATGTTATTGGCCCACACAACCTTTTTTACTCTTCCTATCTCTCTCCTCCTTTCCCTCTCTTCCTTATACTTTTATGTTATTTTAATAGTTGTGAGACATTTCCATTTGTCTCACAACCCTTGATTTACACTTCCTCGTCGATGTGCCACGTAGTCCATTTTTTGTTGTACCATGTCATCTTTTCAATATCTTATGATGCCACATCATCACTCAAACAACAACACATCACCCAAGCAACCAATATTATCGAACCCTCCACTTGTATACCAATAATAACCATTTCACAATCTTAGCCAATTATCAAGTGTGTTATTAATATGTAAAAAATATATATAAGTGCAAAGCACAAGGTTCAATCAAAATAAAATATACTAAAAAAACTCAATTTTTGTTAGTTTGACCATAACAACTACAATTATAAAAAGACTTTAAAAAAATTATTGATTGTACGTCAACCCGGGGCAACGCCTGGGCTATAGTGTTACCAAAGAGAATTTTCCCTTTAAATTTTAAAGTATATATTTTGTCAATTACTGCCTTTTAAAAAAAAATGCAAATTTGAGCCTAAAAGTATTACTAACGTGTTGATTATCATCCAATCTTATTTTCCATCCACACTAATCCAAACTAATGATATCATACGATGTTGTGTATTAAAAATGTACCTGCGTGACTATTTGCACATATTTTAAGCTTAACAAATCCAATCAACATCAAATTCATCAGATCACGTATACAAATAATCTATCATAGAGAAATCAATTTTGGCTGCATTACAATATTGGAGGAAAATATAGTTACCACAGGTGATTACACTACACAAGTACTACACATTACCATTTACAAAAGCAAATCAACCTTTAGTCAACAAAAAAAAACCAACTATAGCATTTAGCCATATACTTGGTTTGGTATAAGTCTATACATGAGTGGCAAAACAACTACCTTAGTCATACTCTGCTAACTCCATTGCACAAGATATACTACAAATGTCGCGACAGACGAGTGACATTCCCTCACAAATCACAACCTAGTATAAAGTTTTTTGTACTTGAACTGTTATATGATTACATGTTATCTATGCCCCAACTGGCCAACTACACCCAAACTTCTTTATACTGTTATATACAAAACTGTTATCTATGATTGAACTATATATGGTAATTTATCATGTGCAACAAAATCAAAAGGCAATTATATGCCTTAACAATATATGGTAATTTATCAAGTGCACCAAAATCAAAAGACATTCATATAGACTGAGTGATCAAAATACGATCACAAGTGAATGTGATAGAAGTAGCACTCCCATAATGTTCTGGCTGGTTCAGGTTCCTCGACAAAACAGTAGCTATCAAATCCAAACAAATATAGTTAAATAATTTGATGGATTAAAGGTTAATTAGAAAAAATGGGTTTTTAAAATATTTGTTTGACAAATTGTCCTAAAAATTACCTCCTATCAACACACAAATGCGACCAAAATCTTGTATAGATACCAAACCGAACATCGATATCGGATAAGGCGAATCAACAAAATGCATGGCAAGGCGGCCAAATTCTCTTGTTTTGTGTAAAACAACACAACTCCCAGACTCAACCAAGAATCGAGGAAAAGTAATTCGTCTTAGAAATCTGCAGAATACTCTTCGAAACAAGTAATATCTGTTTTTTTTTTAAAAAAAAAAAAAAAAATATATGAAAATTATTCATAAATTAACAAATTTCGTGAATATATATATATATATATATATATATATATATATATATATATATATATATATATATATATAAACTGATCAACACACAATACACACAATTAACTTTCAATATTAGGAAATTCAAAACCAATTAAGAAATTAGGGATTTAAATCAGGAATTAGGAATAGAAATAACCTGAATCACCAAATTAGCTATGAATTGAATCCTGTCCCATCGAAAGTATAGAACTGATCTCGCACTCAATTCCTTTTTCTTTATGTATTTTCACCACTCGTTTTGAATGGAATCGCATCCGCCTTTCTTGGTGTAATCGAAACTCCAAAATCGATTGGGAATCGAATCATCAAACGCTATAAAAAGATGTATTCGACGCCAATATTCAAGTTATTCAAATCTTCCTCAGAAAATTCAACAACTCTCTCGAACTCTTCGGCATCTCCTTGATTGAGGTACAAGCGCAATTGCTTGAGGCATACGTCGCTCTTCACGAGCTTTTTGATAAAAATGGTGACGGGATCTGACATTGAAAGAGGAGAAAGAAAAGGAGTGAAGAGAACAGGGGTAAAGGAGGAGAGAGAAAATAGCGGCGCCAACAATGGCGGGTTCGTTGCTCGCCTGAAATTTTCGAAAAGAGAAGAGAATAAGAAGAAAGGAAAAATGGACTAAAATGCCATTAATGAAATATAAGTGGAATGATTTTTGTAAGGGCGTTTTCATAATTGCGAAATATTATTTCCCATTTTTTTTTCAAACAAGACATACGCTCTGTAATTGTTGAGAATATTTTTCTCAGATTTTTATGTTGCCAAATATATCCGATTTTAGTTTTATTATGTTTTTGGCAATATTCGCTTTTTATTACTTTTTTTTTAAAAAAAAATGGTAGATAGGATAAACTATTATATTACAATTTGACTCGCTTTTGTGATTTATGGATACGATAAAATATAATCATGTGGGATCTTGTTTAAATCGTGTATATGTATATTTTATTAATATCCACTTTTTATAATTTTACAATGTTGATAATTAAAGTTATTAAGCGTTAAAAACATGCGTTGGCAAGCATGATAATAGAAAGGTGTCAACTAAAAAAAACAGAGGAAGTATATGATACAGAAAGACATCAATGGGTGACAGTGACAAGCTTGTATTAAGGTTTCATAACATTGGTAATCATGTAGTTTTTTTTTTCACATCAAAGAAAGGTGGCACCGACTTCCCTTATTTCCTTAATCATCCAAGTTATCGAAACATCCTTACCTAGGTTGTCTTGCAAACTGTTTCGGAGGGAAATGGAGTCCGATAGGAGGAGAATCCCCTGCTTTCCTTGAGCCTTTGCCCATTTCAAAGCTTCAAGACATGCCCAAGCTTCACATTGTACCGCTGATGAGGCTGCTCCACAAACTCGACCTTCTTCAATCGTATCGCCTAGGTTATTCACGTTGCCTGCCCATCCGACCCCCACTCTCAAGGTCTTTTTATCCCAAGAGCCGTCTGCTTCCATAATGAACCTGTAAAACCCACTCTTATCCATTCCTAGGTGCACATGATTAAAACCTGGGGGAATGATTGGGTTAGCTCTGGTTAATTGAAACAACCTCAGTGCTATCATGGTTCCTGTTATGTATGAAAATCGCATGGTCTTGCATTCCTTGGTTTATGAATTCCTCCACTAAACCAACATTCTCATTGGCATCTTTGAAGCATCTTGCATTTCTTGTTTTCCGCAACCCCCACAAGGTTGCTATGAACAAAGCGTTCCGAGTACCATATTTCCCATCATCGTTATAAAAGAGCAGGATATAGTGCTGGATCCAATTCCTCAAGGAGCTGGAACCAGGAGAGTCAGGGCAAATAGGAATGGAGGAAACCTCCCAAACCTCTTTTGCCAGAGAGCATAAACAAAACAGATGTTGGTTATCCTCCACGTCCAAATTGCAAAAGTCACATGTTGGAACGACTAGTATTCCTCTTTTTGCGAGATTAACCTTAACTGCAATCCCGTCGTGAAAAAGTCTCCACAGGAAAAGCTTCCATTTTGGTTGTATGTCCATTCTCCAGATCGGCTTCACGAATTCTTGATCCTTAGTAGAGAAGGAGGAGCAGTCAACCCCCCTATCTTTAATTTAGAAAGATAGTAGTATCCTGTTTTGACCGTGTACCTCCCTGAAGGTTGAAATTTCCAATAAGTGAAATCATCCTCTTTTTTGTGGGGGAGTTGGAGTTCCATGGCCAAAATTGATTTTGCAATATACCAGTCAAAGCAAAGCCTAACTTTTCCTGCGATCCACTTGCCCGCGTTCCAGTTAATAAAATCCTCCACCTTTCAATCATGTAGATATTGATGTAGACGTAAATACATGTAATTTGATGGACTTAGTTATTGAATTTGAAGATACGGCTCGTAGTAAGGATTTTGAACATGTTATCCTCAAGACCTCAACTCTACCTTTTATTATGTTTATTTAAAAAAAAAAAAAAAAAAACAAACATTTTCCTCGATTAGATGATGGTGATTTAATTAATTAGGATGTTTAGAACCTTACCTAATCCTAATCTATATGACATTTGGGTTAGTTTTACCAAAGATCCAACTAACCTAATGACTTGGTGTTGGGGTTTAGGATGTCCCAATTAGCACCGCAACCAAGGCAACCTGCTAATCAACCAATATCACCTCAAGCAGCTAATCAACCACCGCCACCTCAAATTCAACCACCCCAAATTGTTTCTTCAAGCTCTGAACCAAGTGTCTGCCTCTAATAAGTTGATACCTAGGAGGACACCTAATCCTAAAATTCATCATCCCCTTGAAGATATATCCCTTAATGATGAGTTTCAAATCCTGCCTCTCCAATTAATGAACCAAACTGGTTTGATATTTAGGCAGAGATGGATGATCAAGTCCCTAAGCAATCCGCTGAAGATGAGTATACTAAGGGTAGGAAAGAGTTTGAAAAGACTACAGAGATGATAAAAAAGCCTCAAGCCAAATCTAGAGGCAAATTTCATACAAATAAAATATTAAATAATAAAATTTATACAAGGATTTGAGAATATTAATATTAAATACTTTAAAAAGCAAAAAAAAAACAACGCAAAACAAATAGGAGTAAAAGGAGATACCCCATATGAATGTATGATATTCCATTTGTCTTTATTTATTTATTCCATTTTTCATAAAAGGGTACCCTTAAATTAAAGATTGTTCCATATATATCATACAGGTATATAGTCATGAGAACCACAACTTTACTATCACATAATAACTTTTTCATTTCACCACTTTTCTCTTTCATTAATCTTATTCAACAAAAAACTTTAAGAAAAAAATAATAATAAAAAAATAAAATAAAAACAGCATATGAGTTTGAATCAAACAATTGAAGACACTCTTGTTATATTTTACGTATATAATATTAAGGCATTCTAGTATCTTCCACATACAATACAATACGATTGATATTAGATTTAGGTTAATCTATAGTACTCCCTCTGTTTTTAAATACTTGCTCCACTTTTCATTTGTAGCCGTTTTTAAATACTTGCTTCATTTCCTTATTTAGAAAGCTTTTACAATATTTAATCAATTTCTCTCACCTGGTGGTCCCAACATATATTCTCTCTCTTCCAATTCTCTCTACTACTTTTGTTTTCTATTATCTTTTATTCTTACACCAACGCCACTACCTCCATATTTTATTCTCCAAATGTTGACTTATTTACGAAAATGACATGTTGTTGTCTGGGATATTTTGTTAATTTATTTACGTAAATGTCATTGGATAAACAAAATTTATTTATCATCAAGATAAACTTGTATTTTCTCCGTCAAATATCATTAGGACACAGAATACTTACTTCAATTCAAATATCCAATGCTACAATAGTCAATAGTTGTAGTAATACAAAAGATAATGATGTAGTCCTTAATTTCTAACAACTTTAATTCCATGCAAAAGACACGACTACTTTAAAAAAGAAAGATATAAATCAAACATACATTACGGCTAGAGAACCCCAACAAGCATGCATTGATGCATACACAACTTTATTTAGCCAAGAGATGAAACCCCTAACACGAAGCAAAGCAAACGCAAGCGTACAACAAACGAACGGGACGACATACTCGAAATAATTCATTTGCGGGTACGTACTAATAGCATGTACCACTGAACGTTCCATCGCAATTGTAGCCGGGGCAACACTTGTGCAATAAGCCACAAGGATCCCCAGCTGATGGGCACCATTGACACACACGAATCCTGGGGTCGAGTTCAGTTTGCGAGCAAACGGTTCCTTCACAACACTCTTTACTCTTGCGCCAGCAATTAACATTAGGTCCTAAACAATTTAGAGCCCCCCCTACATCTCGGGATGTAACAACATCCTGTAGCATAATATTTGAAATTGGGAGCGAATGCTGCTGACCGCGAATTTCATCAAATTCGCGGTCAGCTGCATTCGTAACCACCATCATCAGGATAAACACCAAACTACAACTTCTAACCCAATTCTTCATTTTCATCATTTTTGCCCTACTTTATTTTGAGTTAATTTACTAGTTTGTAGATTTTTTATTGATGATTTAAAAAGAAAGTGTGTGTGTCCCTTTTTATAGCCATATTCACATAGTTATACGTATGAAATATGAATGCACCACCTAAAAGTGTATGCAATTATGAATGCCTTTTCAGAGACTAAGGACAATAATTTAATTTGCATTCACGTGCATTATTTAGAAACCACAAATTTATCTGTCACAATTTGTACATTTGTGTTTCACGTGTTTTGGTTTGAGTAACTAGTAACAGTGAGAACAATAATTTTATGAAAATTTTACTGATATACTCCGTACTGTACTAGCTGTAATCTAATTATGCTTTGGTTAATCGAACTTCACTAAATTAATTAATTATTAACACCTTTTACTTGACACTAATTGTAAGTCCATTTGGAGAACGAAGATGTTGATTAATCTTGTCTATTTAAGTTAAATTATATTTTTTAAAAGGGTTTTATAAGTTAAATTATTTTTTATTTTGGCTCCTAAAGTTAAATTATATAATAGTACATATTCTAGTAATTATTATTATTTATTAATATTATACATCTATTTGCCTTTTTTGGTTTCAAAAAAAATTTGTTTGCTTTTTCATATTGTTCAATGCACAAATTTAATTATCACTATCTTTAATTTCATATTATGTGAATACGATTTTTTCATTAATTTGTGTTAACTGATAATCAAAGTTTAATTTTCTGTTGTCAACCGAACAAGATATTTCAATTCAATTTACACTTTAATCTATTACAATATATAGATAAGAAAAAGAAAAAAAAAAAGTAGAGGCTAGTAATTATCACAAATTCACAAGATCAATAATATGCTTATAAGGTACAGTAATTTTTTTCACTGTTGGTTTAATTTATAGTTTATTCTATATATAGACATATAGTACTTGAGTTTCATAATTGATGCATAAAGCGAGCGTAATGTATTAATGCTTGCTTTGTCGTATGACTCAGTATCTATTTGAAGAAAGAACTGCACATGCAATAAATCAATTATGTCTAGGAGTGTCAATTCGGTTAAACAGTTCGGGTTTGAGTTGGGTTTATTAGTTTCGGGTTATAACGGGTCGGTTTATAACGGGTTGAAATAATAAGCGGGTCGGTTTGGGTTGGTTTTGAAAATTATCGGGTCAGTTCGGTTTGGTTTTTTAAATTGCAGTTTCTATTCGGATCGGGTCCTTAACGGGTCGGGTTCTAGTTGGTTCGGGTCATAATCAATTTGGGTTGAAGCGGGTCGGTTTGAAAACGGGTTTAGCCAGTTTAATGTGGGTTTCGGTTAAAAACAGTTCAGGTCTTAATCAAGACGGGTTGTAATTGGTTCGGTTCATAATTGGTTTGGTTCATAATTGGTTCGGGTCATAATCAGTTTGGGTTTAACTGGGTCGGTTCGAAAATGGGTTTCGGTTCAAAACAGATCGAGTGAAATTGGGTCCAATCATTATCGTTTCAGGTTATAATCGGTTTAAATTGAACTTGGTTGGTTTGAAAACGAGTTTACCCAATTTGAAGCGGGTTTCTAATCAAATCATATCGGGTTCAAATTAAGTTGGATGATTATCGAGTCGAATTAGTCAGATAACGGGTAGGAACGAGTCATGTTATAATCAAGTCAAGTCATAAATAAGTTGGGTTTATCTAGTAGTGGGTTGAAACAAATTAGATCATAAAGATATTGGGTAACAGGTTGTAAATGACTCAGTCATAACGGGTTACGGGTTTTAAACGGTTTGGTCACAACGGGTTATGGGTCATAAACGGTTCGGTCACAACGGGTTACGGATTATAACCGGTTCGGTCACAATAGGTTACAGATTGGAACGATTTAGGTTTATCGGATTTTTATCGGGTTTTAACGGTTTTCGGTTTAAAACGGGTCGGGTTACTATCGGGTTTAAACGTAATCGGTTTGGGTTGCTTTCAGTTTTGGGTTGTAACGGTTTGGCTTGATAACGGGTCGGGTTAGTAACGGCTTGCACAAATTCGGTTCAGTTCAGTTTCGGGTTGGAAAAAATTGGGTCGGGTCAGTTTTCGGTTTCCAAAAAATAGATTTTAAACAGTTCAGTTCCTTTTCGGATCGGTTCGAAACAATCGGGTTTAATGGTTCGGGTCAGAAACTAACAACTCTAATTATGTCCCATCTGCTGCTTAATATGATACGGAGTAAAAATACCATACGTTTAAATTAATGACTTTTTTGTACTTAAACTTAATTTGATGGTCGTATATATTGATATTCTTATAGAAAATTAATAACTATCGAACTAAATCAAACACATTTTCACCTAATGTAATCCCACGTGATTGTTTTAAAAAGATTTGATGTGCGATTTTTATCAACAACATGAACTTTATTTTGTACAAGCAATTGTACATACTAAGTGAAGTAAATTTCTTGTAGATGGTAATTATTCCGAAATGTAACTATTCTTACTACATGTGTTCATAAATTTTTTGATAACCTATTAGTAATGAAGAAATAGAGAAACTATTGTTCATGCTTGAAAGACATTCATTTCTTTCTCAACCACTTTTACTCCCTTCGATCTCTTTTATTATTTCCACTTTAACTTTTCTTGTCTTACAAAAAGATTTTTAAATTATATGAAAAAATAATAGGATCGAAGGAAGTCGTATGGTACTATGATGTGTGTACCACAATGTCGTTTTGTGTTTGATCTAATTTTAGCAAAATACTGCGTGCATGGCCTCTTGCGTTGTTACATGCTAAAAATATCATTATACGTATATCATGATATCTTATTTAGAATTTTGATCTCAATTCACTAGTTCAACTCTTCAACGTTACAACTATTTGCCAACCTAAAACATGCTTAACATTATCTAATCCTTTCATATTTCATACTCATCTAACCAACTCAGTGCTATGAATCATCAATACATCATCTATTACTTTGAAATCATCTATAAGTAATATTGTAATAACTCCATTATTTTTCAAGTTTTCAACATCAAAACAATTAAATTGTTTGTGTTACTTAGGCTTATTTTATTGAATCAACCTTTGTCCAAGTTAAATTATTGCAAAATGGCCTCTAGAAGAACAACCTCAATCGCTATCTTTCTTGTATTGAACCTTGTTTTGTTTAATTTTGCTTTCGCTACAAACTCGGCCCAATCTCTTGACTCTTGCCCCTCAGATGCCCTTGAGTTGAATGTGTGCGCAGATGTACTTGATTTTGTTCACCTTCGCATTGGATCTTCTAAGAGGGATTCATGTTGTGGCATTGTGGGTAACCTAATTAGCCTTAATGCTTCTACTTGCCTTTGCACCGCGGTTCATGCCAACATCTTAGGTCTTGTTAACCTCGACCTCAGTGTTGCTCTTAATGCTCTTATCAACTTTTGTGGTAGTGAGCTCCCTAATGGCTTCCATTGTCCTCCACTTCAGACTTAGATTACTCGTTCTTCTTAGATACTACCTCCGTTAACTATTATGTGCAACAAAGGGGTATTATGATACTATCTGTGAGACATAAAATATTCCTTTATTGCACATAATAATTAACAGATATAGTAGTACATTAATAGTTCGAATTTGTATTGTTATCCTTATTTTTACTTGGAGGATCAAGTATCCTTTTACATGTTTTCTTAAAAACTATGGAACCATTTCCATACATGTTAACATGTATAGTCGTACACTCATACTTTCAATTGAGCTTTATAGGTCTTTTTGTTTTTGTCGTAAAATAACATCATATAGCTAAATTTTACGAGCATATTTGTTGGATCTACGACGTAGTGAGTTAGTGATCACTTTTAATTAATAAATTACACCCTCATTTTCACACATTATTGATCATTTATTATGACTTACACATCTGGAAAAAATAATTCAAGTTTAACCTCGTTATATTATATTTTTATTTATAAATATCTAAAGATGTTAAGTGGTAAAGTTTTGAGTTAAGAAGGATGAGACTAGTTATGTAATCATGTAGCAAACAGCAATACATACGTTGTAGTTATAAAATAGAGGAAACATTATCAGAAAATAATTTATAGAAAATAGCAATTATATATTCGCGGACAATGAAAAACAACTGGGCTTGTTTTTTGGGCTTTATGAATGGATTTTACTTTTTGAAATGCGTTGCATCTGAAAAGACCAATATGGCCCAACATAAATTTGAGCAAAATTTTAACCGAATGTTTGGCCCGTCCTCTCCTTATTGGCTCATCATAGACCACATTTTCGACCATATCACTGCTAAACTCGTAAGAGGTTAAGGCTATGTTTAATTCATCTTATTTCGTTTTAATATACTAGTATACTACTAGTTGCTTAACTTTATGCTAAGTAATAGAGCTATTTTGTCTTGAATTATCTTATGTGTATGAATTTATGTGGTAAAAAATTGCTTATTTGAACCTTTTATAAAATATATTTTGTTGGAAATAAGTGAAAATAAGTTGAATTAAACAAGGCTAGTAATAAACCAATTCCGTACCTTAGGTGCTTCTCTTTTTCTTGTTTATTATGAGTATATAAGATTCATATGTTAGCCCATAGAATCATATATGAAGCCTAATAGTTTTATGAATTGATTTAGGCTTTAATCTCTTTTACAAGTATCCTATAAAATAACTATGGGCCTGTTCTGTTCCGTTGAAATTCAGTTCAGTTCAGTTCAGTTCAGCTCAGCTCTTAATTTATGTCTAATGATATTGCTAATGATATAAAGTCAAATTTCATTCTTTTAAGCTCTTATTACAACGACAACAACAACAAAAACAATAATAATAATAATAATAATAATAATAATAATAATAATAATAATAATAATAATAATAATAATAATAATAATAATAATAACAATAATAATTGAAATAATAATACTAATAATAATAATCAATAAATAATAATAATAATCATCAATAAATAATAATAATAATAAATAGTATACGTGTTTAAAATGTTTAGAGGTTTCAAGTTTTTAATATATTTTCCATACATTTTATAATATATTTTCCATACATTTTATAATTATAATTATATAGTATATTTTTCGTAAATATTTTAATATGTACATTTGTATATACACATATGTAAAGTAATAAATAATCAATAAATAATCAAAGATCACTAATCCGTAGTTAAAAATCACTAATTAATAAGTTCAGTTCAGTTCAGTTCAGTTCAGCTCAATTCAGTCAATCGGAACAGGCCCTATGTCTAGATAAGATAAGTTCAACACCATC
The DNA here is from genome assembly GCF_948465745.1 of Chenopodium album. Classification (NCBI taxonomy): domain Eukaryota; kingdom Viridiplantae; phylum Streptophyta; class Magnoliopsida; order Caryophyllales; family Amaranthaceae; genus Chenopodium; species Chenopodium album. The sequence goes on from NC_137838.1 coordinate 78,179,521, forward strand.
TCACTAGTGTGCATCTAAAGATAGGCATTCATTTCATAAATTTAGGCATATTAATAGGTATTTTAGAATTATGTGAAGAAAATAACAAGGCATTTTTTAAATGATCAACATACCATATTATAAGAGTGTTTGGTACTCCCTCCGTCCTACAATATCTGGGATGTTGAACTTTTTTTACCATAGTTTGTTTTTTTATTTTATTTTTTATTATTATTTTTTTTACTAACATAATAAAAACATATTTTATCATAAATTATGTCATTATATACATATTAAATATAGTTTTATAATATAATTTTTAAAATAATTTTCATTAATTCTTAATTATATAAATAAAGTCAAAATAGTGCATTGACATATGTGTAATGTTGATTGTGTCAGATATTTTGAGACGGAGGGAATACTATTTTTTTTTTTTTTTTTTTTGGTATGGAGAGTATCGGTTAGTAAAAAAACACTATTCCGTAAAAATTTGCTCAAAATATTATTACTAACACTAATTGTTAAGCACCCACTCAAACATCAGTTATCTATTTTCACCACTAATAATTAATTACTAACATTTAGGGCCTGCTCTGATACGATTATTTTCATTTCAGCTCTAATAAGTTCAGTTTAGTTCAGCTCTAATAAGTTCAGTTTAGTTCAGTTCAGCTCCTAATTTCATTATCTTATAAAATATTCATTTCAGTTCAGTTCAATTCTAATAAGTTCAGTTCAGTTAAGCTCTAATAAGTTCAGTTCAGTTCATCTTTACTCTAATAAGTTCAGTTCAGTTCAATTAATGAGAACATGCCCTTAATCTCATAGTTAACAACCACCACATCTAACAAGTACTATCATAACTACGTTTTTTTTGTTCAAAGAGGCCCAATATGCACTAGTGACCAAAATAAATTTGGCCGACATCAAGGATTATTAATTCATAGGAGGCTTCCAAACAATTTGGTCCTACATGCTTTGTAGGAGATCACGTTTGAGTGAGTAGTGAGTCATTCATATTTCTTTCTTGGGAAGAAGATCGACATAAATATAGATCTTTTTTACAATAATTAATTTAAAGTCATTTTATAGTCTACAAATTGCACTACTAGATATTTTTATTAGGAAGAAGACAGTATGACATGGTCCCTAAAAATGAACCTTTACCCTTAAAATGTGAATGAATGAAATAATTTATTTGAAACTTGTGCATTTTTATCAAACACACAATTACATTTTAGCTATATATATTTCCTACAAAAATATATATATTTTCAATATTTTTTGGTTCTTTTAAGTTGTCGGATTTTCAGTTTTAACTGTATTCGATCACTGACTCCATTTATTATTTACATTACTGGTAAAACATAATCACATCTCGTAAGTTTTCATAGGCAAAAGCTAATAAGTGCACTAAGGTGTTAGATTATAGAGAACTAAATGTAAAATATAAAAGTAAAATAGTAAACTTAATTATACCAATCAACGTGTAATTTTGATATGCATTCTAAATTTCGAGTAATATTTTTTTAAAAGAATTTTAATATCTACCTTTTTTTTTCGTTGACACGTATTCCTTTTTAGAAAATTTATTTTTAGTTGACACGAATCCTTTTTTAATAAGTTTTTTCTCTTAAATTTACTAGTGTACTTCACTTATTTTATCATTTTCTCTATCTTTTTTACGTAGTAATATATGTGACTAAATTAAACGTGTCAACTAATTAAAAACAGAGAAAATACTATTTTAAATAACATAGTTATTAATTATCTAACACTTATTAACCAAATTTATTTTTACTAGGGCAGCTAACGCGCGCGTCATAGCTAGCCATATCTTGAAGGTTTTTTTGGTTTGGCTTTTAAATCACAAAATTAGTTAAATTAACAATAAGAGAAATTTTTCCTAAAAAAAAAAACAATAAGAGAAAATATGTAATCAACTATATTTAGGTGGTATAAATGTTCAAGACAACTAACATTTATGAAAGCATAAAAGTACATAAATATTTTAGAGGGTATAGTTGTCTAAACACTATTCATTAAAATAGCATATACATATTAATGAGGGTATGTATGTAAATACACATTTTGAAGGGTATAATTGGCATTACACTATTCATAATAGTATGTTTCTACTTTTTATAAGGTAGGGATAATATCAACTTTTTAAAATTAGAAATACGAATATTAATTTTTCAACTTTCGCATTAGCACGTGTGTACATGTACGTGTCAACTAAAATGGAACGAGAAACCGGGGATAAATCATACAAGTATTATATGATCTTGAGATTTGCTCTTCTCCGTCTTCCTTACGTCGTCTTCTTCTTCATCTTCATCATCATTTTGTTGATAATAATAATAATTCAATGATTTAAACTTTTCATTTCTTCTTCTCACTCACTCACTCTCTCACTCACTCGGTCACTCACTCACTCACTCACTCACTCACTCACTCACTCGGTCAGTGACTCAGTAATGGAGGTTGTAGGAGTGACAAAATGTCTTCGTCATAGTAATTGTTTCCAAATTAATCAGCAAATTCAACGCCAATTTGCTACTTTCAATAACCCTAATTTCAGGTTTTTGAGGCCATTACACTTCAAGTTTCCTTCTTCATCAATTTCTCGTTCTCGAATTTGTTGCGGAGTTTCCTCTGTTCAAACTCGGTATGATTTTTTAGCTCAATTTTTGGTATAATTGATTAAAATTCATTCAATTAATCATGTTTTCTTGTAAATTTGATTGATTAAGGTTGATAAAATTAGATAATTTGATTGATGAAGGTGATTATGTAAAATTTTCATGGACGAACATGGAAGATTGATTCTTGGTTCATGTAGCCGACCCCGTCTTTTTGGGATAGAGCATTGTTGAGTACAATATATATGAATATTTTATTGTGATGATAAAAAAATTGTTGAAAAAAATTAGATGTAAGAATTACAATGATGTCGATTTGGGTTTTTGAATAAAGCTTAATACTATATGTTAATCTTTTGATGAAAAGTTGTTTTATGTTGCTAATTTTGGTTTTGTTGCTGAAAAAAAAAATGTTTTTTGCAATTTACGAGTAAAGACATATTTTTCTGTTTAAACTGTAGACTTTTGCTTATAAAAATGAAAAGAGATTCTTGTCATTTTGCTTTGCATAATTTGTATGTGTGAAGAATTTGGAGATACTTTGTACAAAGACTGTTCTCTCATGCTAATGTCGTGATTCCATATACACATTTTTCAATCCCAAATATACCGGAGCTGTTCGTTAATCCTGATCCCTTGAAAGCTTGTACATTGGCGTTACCTAATTATCTATGGAAGTAATGCATTTGTTCCTTGTTGAGGAGATATAAGTATATATTTATTGGAATTATTTCGATGTGAGACTAGTATTCTGATAGTATCTTGCATTTCTATTGTGTTGACTGACTGTTGAGTAACTGAGTTTGTTTAGGTATTGTGACTCTTAGCCTTTGGAAATGTGCATTTTGAAGTATCATGAATGTACATTAGTCTCGATATGAACATGAACCTTGTAGGCCGTGGGGTGATGAAGTTACATTTAAAAATATTACATATATTCTGGTGGCTATCCTGCATTTGATGAAAGATTGAGAAAGGATTAGAGGTTCAGGCTGCCCATCATCTAAAATAGAAAATGAACTAGATCGTGTTAAAAGCATTTTTCTACTGTAGTATTAATTGGTTGACAGTTTTTGTGCTTTAAAACTCTAATCTCAAGGACTAAAGTAAAGTTGTAATTCAATGTCAGAGTGGGTACTGGGTAGTATGCTTTATTTATCATTTGCTCTTCCCCAATTCTTTTTTTTTTTTTTTTTTTGAATAAAAAATGTGATGTTAAGCTGATTGTAAATTGCCTGTGGTGGCAGAGAGGAGGAAGAGATGGAAAGCAAAACAAAGTCTAGACATGGAAAGGTACTGTTAAGGATCCTGCTTGAGCATCAAGTACAGTTTGGAGAGAGTGTTGTGATGTTGGGGTCAGCAAAAGAACTGGGATCATGGAAGAAACCAGTTACAATGGGTTGGACGGAGAATGGATGGGTTTCAGATTTTGAAATGAGAGGAGGGGACTCTGTGGAGTTCAAATTTGTTATAATGGGCAAGGATAAAAGTTTAACCTGGGAGTCTGGAGAAAATCGTATACTTCAGATTCCCGAGAAAGGGAATTTCACATTAATTTGTCACTGGAACATGACATCAGAGATGCTGGAGCTCTTAACTGCTGAATCTGGGGACAGCCAAGACGTGATTGAGGATTTAGTTGATAATGGATCTGTTGTTAGTGATGTTGCTGCTACAGATTCAGAAGTTCAGACAAGTCCTTTTGTAGATCAGTGGCAAGGGAAGGCTGCCACGTTCATGCGGTCCAATGAGCATCACAATAATGAGAAAGACCGGAAGTGGGACACTTCTGGTCTTGAAGGTTTAGCTCTAAAATTGGTTCAAGACGACCAGAATGCAAGAAATTGGTGGCGGAAGGTACTATAAGTCAATGCTTCCAATTTCTATTCTACATAATCTGGTAGTCACTTAAAAACTTTATTTCATCAAAAACTTACCCTGTAGTGTACAATGTCTTTTTGAGATGCACCTGGTCACATCCAAGTGTCCAAGTGACTAGTGTGATCCTTGCGCTGTGTGTAGTAAAAAATCATAATTCACCAAGGTCCGCGTGATGCATAATTACATTATATAAGGCTTACAGAAATATTCTTTGGTCTCATAGGACTAGCTTTGGAAACGCAATGCAGTATTCAATACAACTTTCAAAATTACCCTTTTTTAACAGTTTATGCAATGTTTTAAAGAAGCTGATTTTATTCAATTGACCTTCTCACTTTTGGTTCATGTAGCCGACCCCACTTATGGGATTAAGGTTTTGATTGATTGATTGATTGATTGACCTCATTTTCTTTATCTATGGGCTACAACCCAAAAAGCCTTTATTTTGTAATGGAGGAATTATTGCCTTTAGATATATTGGAGGCTTCATCATGGGTTATGTAGTTTAGTGTAGGGCTACTCCTATTCCTCCCTTTTACATAAATGGCCCTTGATCTGTCTTCCCAACAGAATTGGAACCTGTGAAAATCTGAGTGCCTGGTAAATGAGTGTGCCTAAAGGGATTGATGGCATAGGCCTACAGCTGCATAGTCCTGTGTTTCCCGTCTGCTGTCTGCAGGATACGTTTTTGTCTTGGCTACCTAAGGATTTTGTCTTGCTCATATGAACTATAAAAATCTTATGTACAATTCCTTTTGTGAGCAAACTTAAATGTAATAAATCTCCAGAAACACAATCTATCACGTCAGAGCAATATTGATGTAGGAAACTGATGCAACTAATTTGGTTTGCAGCAATGATATTTACTAATATTGCATTGTTTGTGTATGCAAGCTTGAAGTAGTTCGTGAGCTTATAGCTGAAAATTTGGATAACAATGATCGCTTGGAGGCTCTTACTCTTTCTGCTATCTATCTTAAGGTTCGTCACATTATTGCTTTGGCTAGTATCATATTGTTCAATTCCACCCTATCAAACTTAAAATCAAATTTAATCTGTCTCATACAGTGGATAAACATTGGACAAATCCCTTGCTTTGAAGATGGAGGTCATCATCGACCAAATAGGCATGCGGAGATTTCAAGGCTCATTTTTCGAGAGCTGGAAAGAATTTACTGCAGGAAAGAAACCACCCCTGAGGTAGTAATGTATTCTTATGTTCAAGTATTGAAAGACTTTCTTTTCTCTCACCTTTATTTCATCCTATTATGTTTTAATCTTCTTACCTATGATATTTATCATATCTTCAAGCATCAACAGATAGCTTCCAACTAATTATGTACCTACCTTGTTCAGAAATCCAAATGCAGCACATTTGCAAATTGTGAATGTAGCAAGCTAACTCTGTCAAGTCTTAATAAAATGAATTTTCTAACAAATTTATAGGAGTAGGTCTCAAACTTTCAATCGTTTATAGCCATTTCTTTCCTAAAAGAAAATTTTATTCTTTTATTTTCATTAAATTAGTTTTGGGTGATATTTAGTGCACACTAGGTAATATTGCTTCCGTTGTTTTTTTTATTCCACCCACCTTCCATTTTCATCCATTCTCTTATGCTCTATCCACTTTCACTTTATTCCCCTTAAGTAACGTTATTTTCTTTTTGCCCTCCCTTGGCCCATTACGTGGGACCTATGCAAACTCATTATGTACACCTTAGTACTTCTGGTCAAACATTTTGAAAGTAAGGGTGAGAAGAACAATCCGATGCTTTTTCATTCATTTTCCATTTATAGCTCTTCTAGCATTGTTATCTGTTTAGCTTGTTCCCCATGTGTTAGGTCAGCTGATGAGAAATGCAATTTAGTGCAATGCAGCAAGAAATTATTATACTTTGGTTTTGTGGGGAATTAAGTGGTAATGTGTGGAGCCTTGATTCTGGTGACCTAATTTACCCAGGAGTCAGACCTGATGCATTTATCATAAAAGGGAGTTTCTGGGTGTCTGAGATGCTATGCTCGTCTCACATCGACTATGTGAGTGTGTTTCGTCATAAGACTCATACTATGATAACCAAGTCAACCGGACATTCCTTTTGGGCATTAATGAGCTAAAATCCTTAGGATTTAATTTGAGTTGAGTTAACGTGTATTTTTCCTTAACAGTGTCAGGAATATTATCACAGAACTCTGCTATAGAAGCAATGCTTTAAGGTCATCGTGGCTCTTACCAACTGGGAAAAAGGGGAAAAAAAAAGGGATAGAAGATACTCATCTGATCTCTGCATCTTCAACATTTGGTTTACTGCTACACAGAAAGACCTTTGAACATAAATTTTTTCCAAGGAAGCTACAAGGGTTATATCTGTGTGGCTTTATACATGAATCCCCGACTAATTAAAGTAACTGATTTGTTGGAAAGCCGAAAGCGTTAAAATAAAATAAAATTAATACATTGGTTGTTTTATCTGTTGATCATGATTGTCTCATCCCTTCTGAATTCTGATAACCTTATGTTTTCTTAACTATGTGCCGGGTCTTGATGACAAGTGTTCTTTAGCCTTTCTAAATGTGCCACTGATGTATTTTTCATTGCCTTGTGTTATTGTGCAGGAGATGCTTGTTATTCGCAAGATTCACCCCTCCTTGCCATCCTTTAAAGCTGAATTCACTGCATCTGTTCCTCTGACTCGAATTAGAGATATTGCTCATCGTAATGATATCCCTCATGATCTTAAGGTTCTACTTTGTTCTATAAGATAATGATCTTGATTGTGGTTGTTCATTGGGTCCTTATCTAATTATCATCTTCTTATTTTATTATCAGCAAGAAATCAAGCATACTATACAAAACAAGCTCCACAGATGTGCTGGCCCTGAGGATTTGGTGGCTACAGAAGCTATGATGGCAAGAATTACCAAAAACCCTGGGGAGTATAATGATGCATTTGTGGAGCAATTTAAAATTTTTCTTCATGAATTGAAGGATTTTTTCAATGCTGGAAGGTGCTAGACCCTACCTTTCTTTGTATTTCATAATTATTAATGTCTAATCTGGCATCGGAATTTTGTATTTGCATGCATTTACTTACTCTTATACGATATTTATTTACTCAACCATCTAGCCCTGTCACCGTGCTGATTTCATTATGTTTGGGGGGAAGCCCTAAATATCAAGAGTGGTCTGTCATCACTTCACATGACCATGAAACTATAAAATAAACCTCACACAAACACATAACTGTCCAAAATGGAGCAGTAACTTTGGTTTGTCGGGCCCATTTGGCAGGAGAGATTTGTAGTCCTGCTGTATCCTTTCCTAAGTTTCCTTGTATTGAAGTTAACAGAAACTAAGTGGTAGAAGCCCACAAGTTAGTTGCTACTTGCTAGTGTCTAAATTTAGGAATAACTATTAGGGTTTATCTATATTTGTTTTGTTGATCCTTCACCCAAAAAAAATAATTATAAAGATATCCTGTTTCTGATGAGAAGAAATCCATTTTTTATTAGCTGCTTCTTTACATTTCCTTAAGGAATGCATGCTTTTGTGAATGTGAACATGCTATATGACTACCATATGTAAACTGATAACTATTTGAAACTGATTGTGCTCAGATGTGTGCATTCACTGCTCAAAACTTGCATCCTTCAAATTTCAAAAGTTTCCTAACACATCCTTCCCTGTTTTTCCAGCCTTGTTGAACAGCTGGAATCAATCAAGGATTCCTTGGATGAAAAAGGATTGTCTGCTCTGACTGTATTTTTGCAGCAGAAGAAGGTACAAATTTTCTTCAAAAATCTTTATTTATGTACTATGATACTAGAGTATTATTAAATTCTCGAATTCAGCATGCAATTGTAATTTTTCCTTGAATTTGCTTCCATCTTTCTGAATGACTCCCCCTTCCCGGGGGAAGCTTGTGCACTTATGGTTTGTGCTTTTATTGGAATTAGCTCTCTGAGTGAATAATTGTATTTTTATATCTATTCTTTGTATGACCTTTTGGTTCTTCCTCAACTATTGATCATAAGTGATCTGAATACTTGGTGTTAAAGTTACCTTTCCTTTATACTTACTGATAATAGTGAATTAGTGATAATAATTCTAGCTCTTGATTTTTTTAGACTATGATAATGATATGTCAATGAGTTATGAGGTCATACAATTTGTGCATATAATAAACTTCTAATTGTATGGGACATTTTGTCATTTTATGCCATTCGCACAAATGTGTGTGTATGACTATGATTATAACTCTTGAAGTAGAAGACCATATTATCATGAATAACATCAGAAGTCTTTTATAAGGTAATTGTTGAGTGACACATGGTAAAATAAAATTTGGTGCATCTTTTCGTCCTACTGTTAGAACATTTTTTAAACAAAAAAAAAAAAAAAAAAAAAAAAAAAAACTTAATTTTTTATATTTTTAGGTGTTTTCAAAGCTGTTGTTCTGGATATATTGTCAACCTTTGTGCAAACTTATCTAGAAATCTAGAATGACGAGTTCAAAAATTAAACATCTCAGTTTTTTGCTTTAAGGTTTTTTTTTTTCCTTAGATCTTGGTTATAAAAGAATGTGTTTCCCCTTTTCAGAGCTTGGATGATTTAAACGGGTCAAATGAAGCTGTAGATAAACTATTGAAGCCAATGCAGTCTCTAAATTCACTAAGGGAAGTACTGATGAAGGGTCTTCAAAGCGGCCTTCGGAATGATGCATCTGATGCAGCTATTGCAATGCGTCAAAAGGTATAATTTGAATTTAAAAAAAAAAAAAAAAAAACAATCATCTTCACTTTTTAAGCCATAGATATGATCTCATGGTTCATCTTTTTATAATTATTACCCTTGCAGTGGCGTCTTTGCGAGATTGGCCTTGAGGATTATTCTTTTGTTCTTCTAAGCAGGTAGTTTCTCTTTCTAGTTTGGATTTTTGTTAGTACTATTTTTATTATAATTGCAATCCATAGATATGATCTCCTAAAACACTGTGCCCCACCCCCCAAGAGATTGATGATACCAGCACAACAGATGAGTATTATTCTTAAGTTTCAAAATTTTCTGTCATCTTTTAAAACAAGTAGGTGGAAAGAGAGCATATTGAGGGATAAACATACAATTACTTTCTGATTGATGCATATTGCATACTACTACCATGCATTTGATCGTGACAGTGACATAATCTACCTTAATTGCTACTTTTCTTTTTCTGTTTTTGAAGGATTTAACTTTCCTTTTTTGATAAAGAACAAAGATCTTGATAAATGAGCAGTAAATTGTCAAAAAAAATCATTGATTATATGGCATTTTCTATGAGAAAAATATTGGCAGTTTTCTAATCCTGGCAAAGGTCTGAGATTGTGAAGTAGTATGTTGGAGTCTTGGGGAAGAATGCTAGGCTGAAAGTCTCTGGAAAATTCAGAAGTAAAATTTGAGGAAGAAGAAGAGGAATTCGATGATTGGTTGTATCAGAAATGTAATTAAATCATTATTTATTACTAAAGGGAATTACAACCCTAGTCCTCCAAGTGGCTCCACACTCCCAATTACTAGCTACAATAAAATAAAATGATATTCACTCACTATTTTCTGCCTGTTTTCTTTCCAACAAAACTCCCCTATTTTTAACATATTCTGACTTCCTTCATCTCTAACTAACTCTTTTTTCTTCCCCGAGATTTTTTTCTAATAGCCTAAATTGCAATACCAAAAATGCTCCTTTCCCCTAGGCTAGTCTAATACATCTTATTTGTAGCTTAATTTGTTACAGTACCTCACTGACTCCCATCTCTTCTTATAGATTTCTCAATGCACTAGATTCTTTGGGAGGTGCAAATTGGCTTGCTGAAAGTGTGGAGTCAAAAAATGTTACTTCATGGAATGAACCACTTGACGCCCTTGCTATTGGAATTCGTCAGCTGGGACTATCAGGCTGGAAGTCAGAGGAATGTATTGCAATTGGGAATGAACTCTTTGCGTGGAAGGATAAAGGTCTTCCTGAAAGTGAAGGTGTGGTTCTAAGTTTATTTTTCTGTTTTTTGTTAAGTGAATCATGAGATTCATGTTTATCATATTAGAATGACGTGTTTCTATGAACATCCTAAAGGAAAGGAAGAAAATAAGAGAATTTGGGCTCTAAGGCTTAAAGCTACTCTTGATAGATCACGAAGGCTCACTGAAGAATACTCCGATTCTCTACTTGAGATATTCCCGCAAAAAGTTCAGGTGGAGTTATTTTATTGCCCCTTTTGGCATGGCTAGCCTTGGATTTTATTGTTCTTTAACAATTGGGTTACAAATCTTACAATTTATTGCCCCTCCTTTTCCTATTTTCTTTATTTGCTCTGTTCAGTTTGAAGTGGTCAATTGATGCATGCATTTGTTACTCTTGAGCATATATAATTTTATTTTATTTTTTTAAAAAAAGTGTTTGGAATCTGGATTCTGGAACATTACTGTCATCATAAAAATATTGACAATAACACTTCAATATGAACTGTTATGTGTAGTTTGTTTGAAGATTCTGATCTAATATGACAATGTTTGGGTTTGACAGATGCTAGGAAAAGCTCTAGGAATTGCTGAGAATAGTGTTAGGACTTACACAGAGGCTGAGATTCGTGCAGGGTAAGAACTTATAACAAGCATTAGATAAAGAAAACTTTGGCAGATAGTACCAGTTTGTTGACTTAGGTGCAAGTTTCAGTTATAAATATTTTACTAACTTTCAGTTCAATGTTATCCCAGTGTGATTTTTCAGGTCTCTAAAATCTGTACCATTCTTCTGAAAGGTGTCAGACTTTTGCTAGCATCGCAAGGTTGGGATGTTATTGTTCCAGGAACTGCTTATGGAACAATTGTTCAGGTGCTGTCAATTGAACTTCTTTAGCATTAATATATCGTTCAGAGTTTGTCAATTGAAATTTGATAGTCTCTGTAACTAAAATTGGGAGCATCTTTCCCACTATTGATTTTTTTTTTTTTTTTTTTTTTTGAAGAAACACTATTGATTTATTTGATTCTGAACCATTCTTTTCTTTTCCTTTCTTCTTGAGTTTGTTTCTGACAAATTGATATATGCTGTGGCTCTTTGATAATTTTCTTCCGTTGTACCTTTCCTATGGAGCTTCACCTCTATAGATTACTCTATACAATTAATGCTGTTGCCATGTCAAATCGAATAAGTATTATTGTCTATTGCCAGCTGTTATTTTGCTGTACAATTGACCTGGTTGATTGCAAGTTAAAACTGCTGACCAACTTAATCATGCTTGATTTGGTTATTGATGTCAGATAAAATTAATGTTGATGTTGTGTTTGAATTCAGCTTGTTGATCTTGTAGCATAAACTGCACTGGTAATTAGCTTTTTCTGCTATCTTATTTCATTAATTGACTAATTGTGGATCTTTTTGTGTTGGCTTTTGTTCAAATTAGGTTGATAGTATTACACCTGGGTCACTACCTTCATCTGTAACAGGGCCTGTTATTCTTGTTGTTCGCAAAGCTGATGGAGATGAAGAGGTATGAAGTCCTAAAAATTTGTAGCACATATTGAAGGGCTAAATTGAATGTGTAACATGTGAGTTGTTGGCAGGTGACAGCTGCAGGGACTAATATAGCTGGTGTCATACTCCTGCAAGAGCTTCCCCATTTATCCCATCTTGGTGTCCGAGCACGACAAGTGAGTTCCAATGTACTTCTGATCAAATTTTATTTCTCGTTTAAGGTCGAGAACTGGGAGTAACAACATAAATATTTCTGTACAGGAAAAAGTTGCCTTTGTCACCTGCGAAGATGATGATTCAGCTTCATATTTCAAGAAGCTTAGTGGACAATATGTCAGGTAATCTTCTCTGAATCTTGCCACTGAACAAATTATTTATTTCCTTTTTTTGAATGCAATATCAGAATATCCCCACTGTTCAAATTTTAATTTGCTTTGTGAAAACCTTGAGTTTTCTTTATCATGTATTTCTCTGATCCGTATTCCTGAGGGCCCTTGTAATTCATTCCAGGCTGGAAGCATCCTCAGGTGGGGTTGATATACAACCATGTTCTCCTGGTGAAACAAATAATGATCCTATCATAGACATTCCTCCAAGTCATGATCCATCTACAGCAGGGCTTGTTGAGTCTGATGATTCTTCCTCCTCTTTGAGCATAGATCCACAGCTAAGCGAGGTCTAATCTAGTACCTTCTTTCTTTGTGTCTCCGTCCCTATTCCCTAAGCTTTGAGTGATGAAATTGCAGTTTTGTTTGTTACTAATTTGATAAAATGCAGAAAATTTTGGTTCAGGTGATTCCAGACGCCATTCTGCTTTTTGTTGACAAGTGCAAAAAATTTTTGGTTCAGGTAATTCCCTCCGAAGTTGTTACTCTGCTTGCTGACGCAGAGCCACGTACTTGTGGGGCAAAAGCTGCTGCTTGTGGACGCTTGTCTTCTCTGTCGGAAGCCTCTATTAAAGGTGTATTTTGTTTCTTCTTTTACCTTTTCCTCTTGTGTGCTGTCTTTGGATTGAAGAATAATTATCATTCATCCGGAAGACTGGAACAATAAATTTTACCCTTACTTATCATAACATCTGCATTTTCTTCTCTTATTGTAGTTTACAATGAGCTTGGAGTTCCAGCCTCATTTAAGGCCCCTACAGGAGCAGTTATCCCATTTGGTTCTATGGAATTGGCATTAGAGGCTAACCAGTCTTTGGAAGCATTCAGGTCCTACATAGAACAGATAGAAACTGCAGAGGTTGCAGATGGAGCCCTTGACAATCTGTGTTCTAAACTTCAAGAACTGATATGTTCCATACAGCCCTCTAGAGACGTCATTCAAAATATAGCAGAAATCTTTCCGAGCACTGCTTGTTTAATTGTACGGTCAAGTGCTAATGTAGAAGACTTGGCAGGAATGTCAGCGGCTGGGCTCTATGAATCTATTCCAAATGTCAGTCCATCAAACCCTGCTGTCTTTGGCAGTGCTGTCAGTAGGGTTTGGGCTTCACTATACACTCGTCGAGCAGTTCTTAGTCGGAGGGCTGCACGGGTACCCCAAAAGAAGGCCCAAATGGCAGTTTTGGTGCAAGAAATGCTTTCTCCAGATTTGTCATTTGTACTTCACACCCTTTCTCCTACAGACAATGACAGAAATGTTGTCGAGGCTGAGATTGCTCCTGGACTTGGTGAAACATTGGCCTCAGGCACCAGAGGTACACCATGGCGTCTATCTTCTGGAAAATTTGACGGATCTGTGAAGACATTGGCTTTTGCAAACTTCAGTGAAGAGATGCTAGTGGGCAGAGCAGGACCTGCTGACGGCGAAGTTATTCGTTTGACTGTAGATTACAGCAAGAAACCACTGACTGTTGATACTGTTTTCAGAAAGCAGCTTGGTCAGCGACTCTGTGCTGTTGGGTTTTTCCTGGAGAGGAAATTCGGCTGCCCTCAGGATGTCGAAGGATGCTTGGTTGGCAATGATGTTTACATCGTTCAAACACGCCCTCAACCTCTCTGAGCTGTTCATATCTACTCATGGTATTGGATTAATTATTATTATCATATTGTTACTTATTTTACATATATTAGCATGGGTACATCTTCATAAAGCCCCTTCCACTCAGCTAGTGAATCTTTAAACTTCAGAAACTCAAATAACAGAATAGAAGTTTTGTGTGATAATAAAAGTGTCTATTCTATTCCTTATTCTCTAACTTTTGGAGTAAACTGCTCTTTTCTTGTTTTTTTTTTTTTTTTTTTCAAATTATATTTTATTTATTCTTTAACCATTTTTTTGAACTTTAGGGTAGGGTGACTGCCAGTGGGTCCAGAGTCTACAGTCCAGGCTGTTGAATACCCAGAAACATGCTTATTGTCTGATTAATTTCCCAATTCTGAGGGTCTGGACCCTTGGTTATAATTCCTCCCGGAAACCTTGTCTAACTTGCTTAGTGATTCTTCCTGGCCACCATGGGTCTATGGTTGAACAACAAATAATTTCTAATGATGTACTGGTACTAAGACATGAATTTCGACGGAGTGATCAATTAGCAAAATTAAGCTGTGGCGAAAGTTGTGGTACTTAAGTTGAAACATCATCCTATAGGGGATGTTGTAACTTGTAAGGCAGACCTCCTATGTTCTTACTGCTTTGGCTAATGGCTACAAGTGCTACACCATTTCTCGTATGGAGCTTAATCTTCCATGGAATCGATAATCACAATAAACTTTAGCGAGGAAAGGGATTAGATAGACGCATCTTTTCTCCTGCGTTGCTAAAAAGAGAAGTTGTTTCCAATAAACCTTTCATTTAGAATGTGCAATTTGCCTTCAACTTGACAAAAAATATGTACATGGAATTCATTGAGTCATTATTGATTAAGTTCATAATAACAACCCAATTCAAGCTAAATTATAGTCAATGATGAAACAACCAGATTTAAATTAATACTTGCTTTTTTATTTGAACATCATAGTTTACAAGAAGAATGAGACAGACAATACTTATTGAGAGAAAATCTATGATATCATTCTGATAAAATTCCTCCCTAACAAATGCATATTTAATCCAATTAGCACAGTAATCATTGTCTAATTGCAGCTTAAGAAAAGCAAAATGCACTCAATTCAATGCATTTTAAAGTATACATAAAACCCTCAACCACTTCTTGTGGAATATTTAGCCAAAAAAATGTAAGATTTCCTAATCCATAAATCTGCAAGATAATTAGAGGTTACTGTATATAATAAGCTAATAAATATTCCTGAAGTGCTTTGCATTATATGAAAAAGTTAATGAGGAAATGGACCCCCTTTTAAATTTTATTTAATATGGGGTTTTTCATCATCATTAGGGTCACTTAGTCACTGGTAACATGTCATTAATCAATTACCATAATCACTAGGGAATATGTACTGGATTTAGTTCTTGGGATTGCTACCTAACTTTTCATTTTTCTGCAGCATTACTGTAATTCATTTGCATCCGTACTCTTAATTTGTTTGCTTTTTTTTTTTTTTTTTTTCAATTTTGAGAAACTCAAAATGGTTAACATGTTAATCACCTAAAGACACTAATCTATCGAATGGACTAAAGTATTACTTGAACATGAGAAGAACATCGTTATATTAGAGAAAACTTTTGACGTTTTAGTTATTTTATTGAGTGTTAGGTGACTAGCAGTTAGCCATTTAGCCTTACTCTTTTAACGCTTCTTTTTATGTATAAAATGTTCCGATACAATCCTTTGTTATTCAAGTAACAAAATGGTTGAAGTGACACAAACGCCCTTCATTAAATGGCCACAATATTCTTCATTATAAGGGCGAAAGTCAAGTTAGTCTTTAATTCTTTATATTGCGGAAAATGATGTGGTACCGTTGTTACTTGTCTAAGAGTTACACGAATAGAGAAAATTTATACACATATCGTATGTTGCTTTTGCTGCTTGCCTTTGTTCCAAAGCTACCATATTTCATAACTTTTGAACCCACATGCCATATGCTTTCATCATGATCATAACTTGCACAATTAAATAAATAATTCTTGAATGCCTTAAATACAGGACAATTTCAACCTCACAACACAACACAGAGCAAAAACCCTGTATTTCTGTTTAACTGTTAGTTTTCAAAAGTAAAATGTCTGCTGTTGTAGGAACTATTTCACCCTCCCAAAATTCTGGGATTATTCTCTCTTCTAACATGAAAAAAGAAGTAGAGCAAAAGCCTGATAAGATCATAGAGAGCTTAGGCTGCGAGTTGAATGAAAACACAGACATTTGCAAGGATTTGATCAAAGAAATCAGCAAAAAGACTGATCATACTGAAGAAAACTCTGAAGTCAAGCGCGATAATGATGCCTGTTTGAAGTCTGAAAATTGTCAGAACGACGAGCAGCTTGAGAAGGATGATAAGGTCTAGCTCCTTCTCCTTGTCTTTCCTGAATCAGTAATTTAGTAGTCACGTTTTTTAAAATAGTAATGGTTTATGATTCGATTTTCTAATATGTTACTTCTGTGCTGCTATACTGAAGGATGATGAAAGCTTAAGCAATCAGAAGCAACAACTTCTTGGGAACATTGATCTTACTGCAGTAGAAGAAGGTACTAAACAAATTTAGCTAATTTTTGTTCTTAACATCAGCAAAATTCCAAACAGTTCTGAAATTTTCGTAACCTGATATGCTGAACTTTTTCGAACTTATCTAAATGTTGCAAAACCAGTAAAGTAATACAACGAACAATATGACTATATATAGTCCTGCATTAAAGCATGACAATTAACTTTTTCTGAACTTTATTTCATGAACTAGCAGGAAACAAAGCACCAGAAGTTCAGATACTGAGCCTATCAGTTCTTTCGCCTGGTCGAGCTGATGTAGTGTTGCCAACTCCATTTCCATCAACAACTTCTAAGGCAACC
Organism: Chenopodium album; assembly: GCF_948465745.1. Lineage (NCBI taxonomy): Eukaryota > Viridiplantae > Streptophyta > Magnoliopsida > Caryophyllales > Amaranthaceae > Chenopodium > Chenopodium album. The sequence goes on from NC_137838.1 coordinate 78,196,450, forward strand.
CTATTCACCCTCAAGGAAGGAAGCAAATACCGCATCAAATTTCTTTTTACCGTGACCAAAAATGTTGTTAAAAATCTTGCATACACTTACATGGTCTGGAAGTCTGGAATTAGAGGTAAACTAGAATAAGGAGTTTATGCATAATTTTTTTTAATATTGTGCTGTTATTTTTGGTTGTATGTGTTAAATTTTTTTTATGTGAATTTTGCAGTGCACCAAACAAAGAAATTGGTAGGCACATTTATCCAAAGACAAGAGCAATATACCTTTGAATTAGAAGAAGGAACAACACCTTCTGGGTTCTTTGCAAGGGGTCCTTTTCTTGTTCGATCTAAGGTAAGTTTTTTTCCTAGACTTGACAAAACTGACGTGTACCTGAAACAAAATTTTATGTCTATACCCAAAACTAGGAACCAAATTAAAGTTTGATTAAAAGTAATTAACACTAATATTGGTTGGTTTTTCATTTATCTAGGCTTGACTATGATTTAACCTAAAATTTCCATTAATAAACCGAACTTTACTGATCCAAACGACTTATTTGTTACCTGTCGAAAAAATAATAGTGGGATCATTGATGAAACAATATTGTCATGATTTTGTTTATTCAAGGGGGTATATAATTTTTAATTTGATTTGTTTTACCTAATTTTGGTGTTTCTATTTGCAGTTTGTGGATGATGATGGCAATTGTTACTTGGATACCACATACTACTTTGACATCAGAAAGGACTGGGGAGCAAGAGAGAAGTGCTAGATTTAATCCTAATTTTCTTTGTAATTTTTATAACTTGTATTTTGCCTTAATGTTCAAGTAATAATAATTAAAAATTCTAGCTTTATTTGGTCCATTTAAATTCCATCTATTGTGTGTCATTGTGTGTAATATCATTTTATGTGTAGTTGTGTACACCCATTTGTAATTCCTCATATTTGGGGAGCCAAAGTGAGGTGCAAAAAAAAATAAACAAAGGGAAATTATTACTATTATTTTAAACTTTCCTCTAAATTTCCATTAATTAATTATTTTAAACTTTCCTCTAAATTTCCATTAATTATAATTTTAAACTTTCCCCTAAAGTCTATTTCATGGTCCAATTAAAACCTATGAATTTGGATTAATTTATGACAAAAAAAGATCAACATTTTGCCCATATAAATAGGAGTACATCTCATAATTAATTAACAGTAGTAATCATTTTTACATCCAAAAAAGTGGCTACTTTGGCTTTATAATCATGAAGAGAGCATGAGATTGGAATCCTTAGCAATAATTTAGAATACAACTAACTAGCTTTTTCAAGCCTGATATGGTCTACCAAAGAAAAATATGTTAAAAAATAATTATTAGCATATAGTAATTCAAACTCCTGCAACTTCTTTTTTAACTTTGTAGATCATTATTTCAATAGTAATTATTAACAATTCAATATTTCAATAATTCATTTCATTGAATCCTTTTTGTTTGTTTTGGACGAGCTACATAAGTTTTTATTTAAGTGCCAACCAAGGTCAAACATACATAGCTTAAATATTACATCCTCTTTTTAAAAAAAAATATTAAAAAAAATTGCAACATAGGAAAGTTGCACAAAGGTAACCTATATGGCTATATATAGTGAATCATTGTTTAAATAAAGTAATGTTGCAATGAATTTGTAACTTTAACTGCCTAAAAAGAATATGTTGTGATTAAAAGAGAACGGATAAAGTATATACAATATAACTTTAGAAGTATAATACTTTAAAAAAACAAAGTTATAAGTTAGCATAGTTAATTTGGTGATTTGGCAGAGGATACCAACAAAAGTTTGTTCGTACTTCTGTTATTTTCCTTTGTATCACATAATTAGAAGCTCTCATGATAATTAATGAGTTAAATGAAACCAAAACCTAATTTTCCCACAACCAAAAAAATTAATAATTGTGCTAATTATGTCTTTATCTCGTCATTAATTTGAGTTTGAGTATCTTATAAGAAATCTAATGATCTAAATTAAAGAATATTATTAAAAGTAAGGTGATAGTTTTTCCCGAGAAACATATCCATTACATCGATCTAAAATCAACGCAAAATAACATATCATTGTGGCTAATTCTACAACTCTAGCTAGTGTCCAAGTTCAAAATTTTAAGTAGATAGCTAGCTAAAGTAATCACAATGGCTTCTTCCTCTTGATCAAGACTATGCTATCAAATTGCAATGATGTTCATCCATAAGCATGCAAACAACAAATCACGCATCAATACATCATCATCATATTCATAAAGCATGCAAACATATCTACATAACTCAAAAGTTTATAATTATGTTATGTATGTTTACTATTTGAGCATGCATTAGCATGCCAAAATATTTGTCAATATCACTTGAAATATATTCCATCTTTTTATACATGACTTAATATAAAAACAAATGTCAATATCACAAAATCTTTTACCTTTTTAGACCCCTGGATCTCTTTTTTCTTTTTTGACCAAAACCCCACTTGAATTATTCTGATTTTAATTGTTTAAAATCCCAATATTATATACAATTATTTATTTTAAATTTTCAGATTTTCTTCAACTGTTAATATTTATAAAAGTTGAGGTTTAAAATTGTTATTAATCATTACTTGATTGATGTACAACTGGAAAATTAGTCATTCTCAAAAAGTGAGGTGTATTTAATCATCTGTATGAAAATCACAATGGACCTAGCATTGAGCATGCATACAACAATAAATCATACGGTATAATATTATGGACTTGACATAATAATAAAGAGGAAAAAAAAAAAAAGAGAATTTGAACTATTGTTCAGTAAGAAATTGAACAAAAAGTTTCTTTTAAGGAAGAAAGAACTAATTCTACTTATTCAACGTGTAATATTAGATCTCGAAGATTTTAAGTAAAACACTTTTTTAAGGAAGTAATAGTATATAATTTTAGGTCAATTTTAAAATAAACACCATTTAAATTAGTTATTAAAGATGAATTTTAAGTCCGAAAAATCTTTTTCAAAACTTTAAAAAATCATACAAGTTATAATCCAATTCATAAAACTTAGTTGACTTTTTATAAAAACAATTCAATACATCTTACATAGCGTACTAGCACTAAAGATAACGTAGCGCGTGACAAATTTAATATGAATGACCACTTATTGTATTTTATATCTCCAGGAAGACTAGAGTAAGAAAAGTAGAAAACTGCATCAATTGCACCATGTCCCTATTTGTACGTCTTCATTTGGTAGGATGCACAAGTCACACGTTTCCATAAGGTTGCACTAAAGAAAGTGCTTCAAATCTAATTACATAAGAAAATTCTAATTTTTGCAAGAAAGTCACTTACTTCAAAGGACTCAATTTCTTGCCCTACAATTAGTTCTATTTTTGCACTTTCACCAAATTGTCACCCAAATTGAGCATATTGCATCTTTTCAAAGAGTACAATACATGTATTTTATCATGGCAACAACCTGTTATCTCATTGCTCCAACCAAAAAAAAAAAAGGGGTGAAAGATAAACCTGAAATTTGTAGCAAAATAGAGGTCTACTCTTCTTGCTATAAAGGAAAATATAGAGGATAAAGAATGAATAACAAGGGCTTCTACGAAACAAAAAAATCATCACTTCTAAGTTTTATCTGTACAATGTATCTTACACTCCGTAGTACTATTTCCCTCACACAGTCACTTTCACAAAGAGACCTTCAGGTATCCAAAATAATCGACTCAATTGACATATATATACGGCAAAATTTACAGATCACTTGTATAATCAATTAACGCAAACTTTACATGCAAACCTATTTTACCTCCGTCTGTCACGAGCTTGGCAGCTGTGACCAACCAGTGTCCTGGAGCATCATGGGGACCGCGCAACACCTCAGAAGTATCGACAAACCTAAGCAGCTTCTCACAGTTGACTGGAACAGGAGGACCATTTGGGTAAACACCAGAGTTCAGTGCAGCAGGTAACTTTTTAGGCGGGCTGTTGTTTTGCTTCGGAGTAAAGGTGAAAGTTGTGCTCAAAGTCATGAGGATACTTGACTTGTGAGATGCTTGTGGGGCAGCAGCCCATTCAGTTCTTCTGATTGTGCAGTTAGGCAGGTGGCTGAAGAGCAACCGAAGGTGAAGAGCTGTTTTTGGCCACCTCCCTTTTGTAAGGAGCTGAGCCCCAGTAACAATGAAAACCCCTGTTGTTTTACCCTGCAGCCAGTTCGGGTCATGCTTCACTATGGATGTGCAGACTTTTGAGAATCTCTTCCATCTGACGCGTTCTAAAAACTGGCCCTCAGGATCAAAATCATCAGAACCTCGCCACTGGCCATGATCATGAGTTGAAGCAAATGTCATAGAATTAGGCAGCGTTGTCAAATGTTGTGCATGGATGGCTAGTTGATTGCAGTGCTTCCCTTCCAAGTAAAGGCGTAGCCCAACTATTGGTTTCAAACTACTCGTGACCTAAAACCACAGAGAAAAAACAGAACAGGGATGAAACAACATAATTTCGAAAAACAAATGGCAAAAAATTCATGTCAGATGAAAATTGTGCCAAAGGAGGTAGGTGAATCAGTTGAAATCACCCCGGACCTCAAGACATTCTGCCAGGTGTGAAATCCTCACTACTTCATCCCTAAGGGTGGATTATACATGCAGGGAATTTCTTGAGAAGGGGACCCAATATGGAGCTAAGAACCCCATCCTCAACAAAATATGTAAACTATGCCAACAAAAAAGTGGAGAGTACCTTAGTGGAATTAACATGAATCTTTGGACCAAATAAGCTGAATTGAAGGAGAGATGAGGAAGGCGCTATTCTTTGATGCTGGAGAGGAAGCTCGTTGTACATAGGTGCCCATTGTCTAGGGACTTGGAATTCCAAAAAGTACTGCAGATCATCTGGAGAAGGTTTGTCTGAAGAGAGGAAAATTATAATTCAGATTAAAAAAAAAGTAACCAACAGGTTAATAAATTCAGTAAATAACTAAATAGCACAAGAATGCAGAGCAGAGTTATGGTGTCCAAAAAAAATCTCCTAAAGAAGATTGTTGTTCAATTGTTCAGTAATAACTGAAGGATTGAACTAAATCACAGCTTGAATTGCACATTGAACATATGCTTTTTAGATGCAAAGTGAAAACTTACATCTTAAATACAAATTAATTGCATGGCTAAGATAACCGCTGCCTGGGATTCCGGTAAGGAGTGAAGTAATAGGTACAAACTTGAAGAGAATTGCATCAGGGTGGCTAGGCACTGTTTGGAGCCATTGGGAGTGACTATGCAGAAACACATTTCCACCTCTTCTTGATCGTATAACAGAGAGTCCCTGAACAAATTAACACAAAATATATAATTGCTATGTAAGAGTAATAACATGGGAGCTTAACGGTCAAGATTTTAATTACACACTTACATCCTTGTTTGATGTTTCTACAACACTAGTCAACTGTATTATATTTGACTGCAGGATCCGACTGAAGACCTCCGGAGCCTGTATGAAAAGGGAAATACATATAATTTTTACAAAAACGTAACTTTTTCAAGCAAGAAAAAAAACCAATAGGCATTTTACTCAGATCTCTAACCTTTTGTTGTCCTTCTCTAGCTTTTCGCTGTAAAAGTGGTTCTTTTCCATCTGAAAAAAGAGCGTCTCCAAGATCTTCCAGATGCGCTCTGAGTTCAGCAGGAGGAATTTCTGAGGTAGGGGCCTGTCTGACACAAATTAAATCTTGACCTCCAACAGCCAAGCCCACAATTATATGTGTACCATACTTGTGAATAAACCTGCCTAACAAGTGAGATCAGCAACCTGACGCAAGCAAACTAAACAAACACAAAAGAATAATACCGCACAGCCTAGGCAGTAAAAAAAATTGTTATTTTAACTGTGATAGTGCATGCATATAACACAAACATAGTTGGAAAGGATTAGGACTAAGAAAGATCTATCACAAGATTCACAATAACCAAGGCTGACTTAACGCTCAAAACTAGGGTGTGAGGGTGTGTACTGCCTTGAATCAGAAAGATGAGTGGCCTTTTATGTAGAACTAATAGAATCTGTTATAACTTATAAGCTCACTTCACACACTCAGAACAATCAAGTGGAGGGCCAAAAGCAAGCAAATATACATAGGTAAATGGTAATTTCTATTCCAATACAATTCTTATCAAAAGTAAAGAAAAAGGTTGAATACTTGGATTATAAGTTTTCTGTGTTGAATGTAACATGTTCACAGAGAAGCTATCTCCACCTCCATGGGTGAGACGTTGGGTTTGCCACGATAACCTACGCTGAATAACAGAATCTTACAGCACTATCCATTTTGCAAATTTCGATGTGTTACACACATATAAGAAACACCTTGTAATTTAGTATAGATCCTGCCATTGAAAGGTCCAAATATGGTCTACATGCAACTTTCCCCCTGAAGTATAATCCACATTGCTAATTCACTGGCTAATTAGAGTAACTGCAAAGGAGAAGCTACCTTGCTAATGATGCAGGATCCCAATGTGATGGAACAGATTTCTTTACTTTGTCATGGAGAACAATGGCAGATGCCATTAAGTGCATGTGGTACAAAGCAACAAAGTAACCATCAAATGCAAGATGTTTGCTATCTGAAGCATCATTTAACCAGGCTCCACTAAAATTAAAAATAGCGTTGAAATAGCCAGATGGAACTTTTCCTTGTACAGATGATCTTTGATTGAGTAACTCTGACATCTGCAAAGATATAACGCTAATTGTTAACCCATTGCTTCAGATAAAACATACCATCAGAATCTACAAAAAAAATCACTAACAACTTGGCAGGCCATATAAATAAAAGAGTACAATATATTGAGTTGGTCAATGCAGATGCAACAATTACACAATATAAATTTTCTTTGACAGAATAAGCGAATTGCATTGAAGACTTGCACTCAAGTCTTAAGAAACAAAAGAATATGCCACCTCGAAGAGGCATTTCTTTTTCACCAGCACCATACTATCTCAACTAGGAGTAGTCGTACAAGATCACTCCAAAACCTATTTTTAATCTAGTGACCAAGCTCCAGACAGCCAACACCAAAGACATAATTCCAAAATACATGAACTATAATCATCTATACTTTCTACCATCGACATTTACTTTTAACAACTGTCTTAACAGATGCATTTAGAATACTTCCATATTTAGTCCAAGGTAAAATGTAACACGTTCCCACATTAACTTATTAAAACAAGAAAACCATACCCCCACTTAAAATCTTTCAGAGATGAATTCATCTCATTCGGAGGTAATTCGTCCATTTGGTGATTGATTAATATGGAAACTAAAACAAGGTGTCAACGCTCAACAGCTCTCCAATGCTCAAATGGGGATGCATCGGTGCGATGTTAAGATTGAACCTTAAGTATCTCATTAGTTCTGGAAAAAGAAGTGAACTTTATGGATGATATTTGACTTCGCACACAAAATAACATGATTTCCAATTTTGCTTCTCTTTTAGTCTTTATATGAAATCCAGCCAATTGAAAAGCTAGAGATATCAATAGCTAATTAACCAAATACCACTATAAGTAGTCAATTAAGCCCCACAGAATACGGTAGAAAATCCTAGTGTCGTTTTAGCAATCAAATGCAAAAATAATTAAACTCCAATGTTATCCTGTAGTACCAAAGAATGGTCCATTATAGAGTGAAAACTTTTGAACTTTTACTCCACTTAACACAAATTCAATCGAGGTAATTTAGTCATCTTTGAACAATCTGCTTACCTTAAGAAGTCTAAACTTACTGAATTACCATAAATGTCACTCTTTTTATGAACAACGAAGGCGGTATCTATCTATCTATCTATCTATCTATCTATCTATCGATCTTCCAAGTTCCAACTAATAGTACGAAGTACATAAATAGCAAGCTTAATACTCCCTCCGTTCCAAAACAAATACGCCTATAATCTTAGCATACAATCCTTTGCTAATATTACGTGTCTTGTAAGAGAGTGAGGGATTGCTCAAGTGGTTAGAGCTTCCCTCCCGATCCTGGGGTCCTGGGATCGATTCCCACCCCCGCCCTTGTGACTCTCTAAACACCAAAAAAATAAAAAAAAAATTAAAAAAAAAATAACGTGTCTTGTAAGGATTTTAATGCGAAACTTTGACTAATTTCATTGCCCTTAAATATCACCTTTCAACCTCATTGATCTTTTTCAGCATTAATGAAAATAGAGATATTTTAGTCAATTTTAATTAGCCTCCTTAATTCACGCGTATAACTCTAAACAACACCGATTCAAGGACAAAGATAGTGGTTAACTCTCTAAATTCAATTAATTAATATCTCCACAACTAGCTTTTTGCAATTATAATTCTGTTAAAATTTAAATAAATACCATATACGAAAAATAAAAGATATTAATTTTCTTCAATAAAATGGCTCTTTAATCTATACTCCATATCATAACCTCATCCGACCTCGGATCAAATCCCGTCTACATCACTGCTCGCCTTTCGTAACACTCTAAACGAAAAGACTAATCAAGCACCAATTTCAAATTATCAACAATTACAATTGTAAAGTCAATAATAAAAACCAAAAATAGTAAAAAAAATTTAAAAAATGAAAATAAAAAATCAACCTGATTAAATTGAAGAACATCAGACTTAAACCGCAATTGTTCGCCTTTATCGCAACGAATATCAACAGAAACGCCAGGAATCGAAACGTTTCCACCAGGAATAACAACGTTTCTTTTATGAGCTTCATCTAAAACAACAAGCCTCTCTTTTTTCGCAAATTTCAACCGGAAATCAGAAGTTAGATCAAACCCTAACCCTAATGATTCCACTGCTCGTAATTCTATCGGCTTATTTTCTCTCTCCTCCCCCCAATCCTCCATTTTGCTTTTTTTCTTCGATCGAAAAAAAATTTCAAATTCAACTAGAAATATATGTATCAAAATCAGCAGAAATCGCTTAATTCAATGATTTCAATTGCGACTAAAATAATTGGAATTTTGAAAAGTCAAGAAATTGGGTGATTGAATTCGCCAAAATGGACTAGCAGCCTTTTTTCTTGATAATTTTGAATGAAGAAATAATAAAGGAATGATTTTTTTTTAGAAAGAAGGAAGAAAGGAAGAATGTGAGTGTAAAGGAAAAACCAAAAAAAATTGGAAAGTCTAAAATACAAGTATTTAAAAAAAAAAAAAACAAGTTGGTGGGGCCCACTTTTGGATTGTTGACTCTAACTTTGCATACTCAGTCAACTTTTTTTAGGATAGTCTTTTCTTTTGTACTTCTTGTAAAGAGTTTGTCTACGAACAGTAATTTTAACTTTTTTTACACTGATACAGGTCACGCCGACTGGCAGATGTTGTGCACGCATTTTGTATGATGATGTATTGATAAAGAGTATTTGAGATGTGTGTTGAAGCTTTGTAAGTGTGGATTTTGTTTTGTATATGTTGTGTATGTTTAATATGGGTTGATTATGGTAATACTTGTATGTTATACGGAGTATATGCTATTGAGAGAATATGGTATTTTTAAGCGTATGAAATATAATTATTATAATATTTGGTTGCATGGTTGATTGAATTTCCATAATAGGACATATTTGGTAGTACAATTAATTAAATTTTTTGGTCATTCAAAGACGTTGGAATTCTCTTTTGTTATTTTGCAACAAGTTTAGAAATGACAAGGGGTCAGGGTTTACTATTGTCAACATGAATACACTATGCAACTGTTGTTGTTCTTTTTTTTTTTTTCCATAGTATCCTAACACCATCTCGAATATATTATTACTTCTATATCTTTCCTTAAAGTAACAACTTCCACATTTATAATACTCGATATATATACTTTTTACAACAAAAGCTAAAACCATACTCAACTTTTTAAAAAGCCAAGACTCGAATAGCACAAATGACATACTAATAAGACCGAAAATTGGTAAAAATAATATATAATGATGTTGAAAAATGATGGTTAATTAAATAAAATTGAGGCAAGTAATGAGAGAAACTCAAGAAAGTGATGTGTATTTGGTGTTGAAATTGAATACCAACTGCTTACCTAACCCAAGTAGCTGGTTTACTTGGAAGTCTTTCGGTTTCCCATTGACTATTAGCTTTAAATGGGCCACCAATTCAAGTGTACTCAAATAACTCAACCCAACATTATATTGTACTTGTACTTTTAAATTATCATTGCCTTTAAATTAGGGGAAATTTCTTATGACTTTCCCTACATGTTATGGTGCATCTCATGTACTTTTCTATCTTCATTTAATCAATTGTGTGCATTGCCTACATCAAATTTTTTATCTTTACATTGTGTGTGTGTGGGGCGAGTAACAATGTGAATGGTGATTATCAATCTTATTAGGGTTGTGTATATTATTAATTTATTTTTACCTTTTTATCATAGTGTGAATTCTAATAGATCAATCACATTGAATTTCGTATTTTCGTTCTAAGACTGTCAAAGGAAAAAACAAGAAATGGGGGGGGGGGGGGGGGGGGGATGAAAATCTCTTTCCGAAAGAGTCCAAGGGCATTTGAATGATAGGCTTTATTGTTTTACTATGACTTAATTATTTTTCAATAAATGACTTTAATCATTAATATATGTGATTATGTATTAATGTATTGTATATAAATGAAACATATAAAATTTGATGTTTGAATTTTATAATTAAATATAGTCCTAATAACAATTCACTAAATAACAATTGTTTTACATAACAACAATCGTTTTAATGTGAATGGCCATACTTAAGACATGTAAAACAGTGTAAAAATCAAATTATTACAATCAATTTAGAAAGAGGAATATTTCTAACAACTTGATGCACACAATAGTTATAGTATGTATTAGTGGAATAAAAGGATCAAATCATCGTCAATTCAATTAGAATGATCATTACTATTATAAGATTGAGTGAGACTGAAGAGGTGGATTAAGATTTGGGTCATTGGGCAAATTAATGCAATTTCCTAGTCAACAAGGCAAGACCGTCAAACAAAGACTTTTACTAATTGGAATCTTAGAAATATCTCCATTTTTCACATGAGTTCTACTTCCAAGTGTTAATTAACATTTAAAAAAAAAAAAAAAAAAAAAAAAAAAAAAAAAAAAAAAACTCCATAAGTTCACTAGGGTAGATGTTAGAAGTGTATATTTTTTAAACAACACAAATAAGTGTTCAACATTGAGAAAAAAAAAGAGAGAGTTAATCATTGTATGTAAGGCTAGAGACTACTTCTCCTATTGTCATATGATTTTGGGATAAAACCTCCTAAAACTTATAAAGTGGATGTGCGCTTTCTCTATTGATGACGAATATAGCCCATACTCGTATTTAACAGAAGATCTTAACCAATGACCCTATGAAAGAGGCATGACCCCTGCTATTTTACTTATTAATCAAATCCAAAAAATTAATTGTTTTATTTATTACAATGAAATAAACAAAATTGTATCACGGAGTAGTGGTTAAATAGTTATACTTTTAACAAAAAAAAAATGAAGGTTTTAAGACTTTGCCTTTAGTATTTTTTTTATTTATCAATACTCTGTCATTGATACTCCAAAATTTTTGTAATTATCTTTCCTTATATGGTACTCCGTATTAGTTTTACAATGTATAATAAAATCATGCGCAAATTAATGTAACTAATGAATATATTATATATTTCATCAATACTTTTTTTTTTTTTGAGGGAATTTCTCTTTTAGGTTATTACTCCGTAGTATTTAGGACTATGTATAACTTTTTTCCTAAAAAAAGAAGACAAAACTCATGATGAAAAAGTTTTAGGAGGTTTGGGCTTGGTAATAAAAAAAAAATGTTTGGTAATAGAAAAAAATGTTTTCTCAAAGAAAACTACGCTGAAACGTGTGCGAAATAGCTTGGGCCTATCCCCTAAAAAAAAATAGCTTGGGCCTACTTGGCCATTGAGATTAGGAGAGTAGTACATTTGTTAAGTGTTTCAATGTTAGAAAAATTGTCTTGAAGAGACTTATATGTTCATTGTTTTGTCTAAAAGGACCTTGTATACTGAAAGTTGTCTAAAAGGACCTTATAAGTATGTTTGGTTGTTTGAAAGGACCTTAACATCGAAATTCGGCATTTGACTTTGATTCTCCGTCATTGACCCCCCACGTGCATGTCACATCACATGGTATTAAAAAAAATACCCTCTCCCGTTTTTTCCTCTTAACATTGGAATCCCGCGTTTGACTTTGCTAGTGTTTTGAAGGCTAGGGTTGGAGGGGAAAGGGGAAAAAAGGGGAGAAGGTAATTTTTTTAAAGTCATGTGACATGCACGTGGGGGCTCAATACCGGAGAATCAAAGTTAAACGTCGGATTCCGATGTCAAGGTCCTTATAAACAACAAAACATACTTATAAGGTCCTTTTAGACAACTTTCAACATAAAAGGTCCTTCCAAACAAAATAGTGAATATATTAGTCCCTTTCATACAAATTTAAAGTTCATTGTTCTCTAATACTTCTTCCGTTTTTTTTAGTCGACACGTTTGTTAATGCACAAATTTAATTATTAATATCTTTAATTATTGATAAACAAAAATTATAAAAAGTTAATATTTTAAAAATATACGGAGTACATTATAAGATTTCGTTTGACTATATTTTTCTTCGTTAAAATCACAAAAGAGAAGAAGTGTGAATAGTGCTAAAGTCAAAACGTGTCACATGGAGGTAGAATGTTTTAATAGGTGACCAATATCGAAATAGTGTAGCGATCACGTATTCAACCTTTGACAGCCACCTTTGTCCTCTCCGCTACCGTCGTAAACAAGCTGCGCCGTCGCTCTTTCTACCGTGAATTGTGAGGTTAGCTTGGATAATTGTATCATTCAATTCATCCTTTATATTGTGATTATATTCCTAAATCAATTCAAAATTTGGTTAATTTTATTTTATGGGTTTTAATTCAATATCTTTAATTGGATGCTTTACTTGATTGCTGAAAATCTTCCCATCTCTGTTCTATTAATTTGGCTTCTCCAAACAATTTCATTGCATTTAGTTATGAATGTGTATTTTCTTAAAATTTAGTTATTTTGTGTTACTCTATGGTAGAATAAATTCTCAATCTTGATTCTTGAATATACAATTTCTAATGTAGGGTTGTAATCATTTACAAGACTACTCACTAATGATCATTAGACCCAAAAGTGCATTATTCAGCTAAAAGATGTTATCAAACTAAAACTCTATTACCAAAAATCAACATTTCGAATCAATGAATTGTTGAGTGCATAAGAAAGGAAAAATAATGTAAATGTCATTCGGATCGGAGGTTATGTTTGTCTAGTTGTCAACAACTATGCCAAAGGTTTTTTTATAGGCCTTTACATTTGGTGATCTTGATGCTCATATGACAATGGTTCATCTAAAAGTTCGTGATTTGGGTTGATGATGAACAGGCCTCTGATTAACACAAAGCTTAAAGTAATGATCGCTTATATTTGCATATGTTCTATAATTGCTGATTTGAGAAGAACCTTATGAAATCTAGGAAGCTAAGTCGTGTAGTTGTGTGGATTGAGGGTGGTTATACAAGTTACTCCCTCCGTCCCTAAATTACATTCGTCTTTCTAGCATTTATTCCTCACATAATAGAGAGAAAGAGGAATGTAATTTAGGGACGGAGGGAGTATCTTTATAAGGGAGAATGCTTGTGCATTGAATACAAATACAATAGCGTTGTCATATCCCTTGTTTCTGATGCTTGTAGTTATATAACTTATAAACTTGAATACTAGTACATGATTGTTAAAATAGCTAGCAATTTCCTTCTTTAACTCAAGAATTGTTATGTGGATGGGCTGTTAAAATTTGGTGTATTCGAATGCAGGTAGTTTATCTGCACCCAGTATGCTACTCAAGGAAAATCAGAATAGGGCTTCAGTGGTTCTAAATTTGGAAGATGAGGATGACATACTTGAAAATGATTTTGTTTTTGTTACAGTAGGAAATGAGAATGAAGTTAAGAAAGCTGCTGGGGAGTCGTGTCTGTTACCTGATTTTGAGGTTTCTGATTTCGTTGAAATCAGGAATGAATTAGAAGTTTCAGAACTCAAGACTGAAAATGTGGAAGATAAACAAGTTAGTTCTGCTGATGAGAAGATACCCATGGTTTCACCGGAGAATCAGGATAAGGTTCCAACAATTCAACAGTTGGAAAATGAGAATGAAGGTTGTTTTTTCTTAAAACAATATTACTTGTTTATGGTAAAGTATGTGAATGCAAATTGATGTTTATGATTGGTTAGAATCTTTTTTAATGTCATCGTTGCTTTATTTGTGAAGAATCTTTTGAAGGTTAGGAAGTTATATAGTTGTGTAAATTGAGGGAGGTAATTCAAGTTAGCTTTATAAAGGAGAATGCTTGTGAACTGAAGTCTAAATATAAACACAACAGCTCATATCCATGTTGCTGGTACTTGCAGTTCAAATGATCATGAATACCTGATTTTTGAAATGGCTAATAGATGTTTTCGCTTTGACAAATGATCATAAAGTTCACCTTTTTTTTCTTTTATAACTGGCGATTTCCTTCTTTCACTCAAAACTTACTCTGGCTCTATATATTGTTGTTAATATTCGGTGTTTTTAAATGCAGGTAATTTATCTCCATCTTTTATGCTGCCTAAGGGAAATCATGATAAGGTTCTTGCAATTGAGAATGCATTCCCCAAATATTTGGATTTTGCAAGAATTATCACGATAGGTGATTTAATGCTGGTTCCCGCGATCAAGTTAAAGTTTGTTTTTGGCTGCCCAGGGGGGTATACAATCTTTTTCCTAGTGGATGGATTATGAAAGATATGGTTGCCACAGGTTTTCGTGAATCTAAGTTTTTTTCAAAAAATGTACCTTTGTCAGATGAGGACATTGATGTTAGTTATTTAGTTCCTCGCAGAGTCATTGATGACTTTGAAATTATTGCTGAAGGAAATTTTAATTTTCGAGGTTCTAAATTAAACTCGGAAGAGATATATTTAGAATTTAAAAAAAAATTACTTGACAAATTAGGTGCTTATCCAATGAAATATTTTGGGGCCCTTTTTGAAGGTAGAGTCGCAATGCAAGACGATTTGAGTGAAATGATGTCAGGTACTTTTTTTAATTAAATACTTTGGATTGCTTTACTTTAATTAATTTCATTTTCCTATTACACAAAGAACTTAATACCCGTGTTTACTTGCATGCAGTTTTGTCTCAAGAGAAGCCACCCACTATTGTTCTTAAGGGTGTGCCTTGTGAGTGGTTTGCTGGCCATCACTCAATGGAGAATCTTCGAGCTCTGTTTCATACTTTTGGGAGACTCAGGTATTTGAGCAATTTTGACTTAATATTCTTTTATTTTATACATTATTTGCTGCCAATGTACCCCTTCCTATGTTGAATTTCTTGTGTTAATATGAATCACACTTGGCTTATTCACTAAATTCTTGAGATTTATGATTATATTTTTTTTTTTTTTTTTGGTGTTTTACACTTTTTTTTTCCCCTTAATTATTTATTGAAGGAATCTTGATATTGATGACAATAATGTCTCCATCCAATTTGAGGACCCTGAGGAGTGTTCCAAAGCATTAAAAAAATTGTGTTCTTGTTCTTTGAAAAAGGTATATTCTTAACCTTACTAATTGCTATATAATTTCTTAGAAGCACAAATTTTATTAAGGCATCAAGTTTGCAATATTGTTACAAATGACCCCTTGTAATTCAAGAGGGTACTCTTCAAGCCAAACTCGAAACTCATTAAAATTGCAACTTAACTTAGCTAAACAATGTGATACTTCATTACCCGATCTCTTAATGAAAGAGAAAGACACCCTTTGACAATCTCTCGAAAGCCTCTAAATATCCTTTACCAACTTGCCAAACTCGTTTGGAAGAGTAATGCCCTTCTTCATATGATGAAATAGATTGATGTCCGTTTCTAGCACAAAATATCTGAATCCTGCTTCAATTGCAACCTTGAAGCTCTGCCTCATTGCAAATGCTTCGCCCACATCAACCTCAAAGTTACCTTGAGCACACTTGCAGCAAGCCAGTACTACATCTCACACACTGTCACGCAAGATATCCCCACTCCCAAGCTTCTGCTGATCGAAGAAAGCAGCATCAGTATTGAGCTTATACACTCCATTACCAGGGGCCTTCCAAACTGACCCCATCTGAATCACAGGCTGCTTCACCACGACCTTCTCTAATTCATCAGCATACTTACCAACAAGGCTAGCAGCTTTGTGAATGACTTCCAACTCCAGCTTCCTTTTACCTTCAAAAACCCATCCATTTTGTCTCAGCCAAACTCCCCAAGCCAAACATCAAAACATATCCCACCGGCCACCACCTAGCCTCGTTAATATTTTCCTTCATAGCAGAACACCATTCTCTGAACCCACCATCCCGTCCAAGCTTAACATCCAACCTTAGCGCCGAATATCTCCAAATCACTCCTACAGTCGGGCACAATAGCAGCATATGCAAAACTGATTCATCCTCTTCCCCACACATTTGCAGCAAAATTACTTCAAGTAGGGAGGCTGTCCTTAACACAACACCACTGAAAAAAATTTCACTTTTGGCGGAATGTGAGCATGCCAAATAGTCTTCCACTAGAACTCACTCCTTCCTATTGAAGTAGAAGCTCATCCCCTCTCCTCCTCCTCAATCATCAAGTTATACGCACTTTTTACATTGTAATTTTCATCCTTCAAATAATGCCACGTCCAGGCATCCCCTTCATCAAAAATTGGAATAGGAATGCTGCTAATATTGACTACTTCCCTCTGGTTGAACAGCTCACTAAGCATGGCCAGATTCCATCTCTTATCATCCCATAGCTTATTGACAAAATTTGGGATGTTTTCTCCTACGCCCCTCTGTGACATAATACGAAAATCAGGTAGCTTTTGTACCCATGGGTTGTTCAGATATGAATGCTGCTCTCGGACCCAACACTCTTCCTTGCCCCTTTTTCAATCACATCCTTCACACTCAAAATTGACCTCCACATAAAGCTCGAATTAGAGGCAACTTTTGCTTCGAGAAAAGAAGAGTGAGGGCAATTCTAAAGATAGATATGAAATTTATACCTGCAAAAGATAACCATGCAAATTCTTTGCCTTGGAATCAGTTTTTTTTAGTTCATACTTCATACACTTTAACATTTGCCATGCACTCCCTCTCTATGGTATTTAATGAATTACTGTGGGGTACCAGGCTACCAGATGTTGTGTTGAAACCATTCTGTTGGTATATGCTTGAGTTTCGTCAATTGTTTTAAAGGAATCTCCCCTCTGCCCTGTGAAATAGTTGAATCTTGGAGCCTGCATGAGTTATGAAATTGAGACTTTTGAATCATTTAAATACTTTTGTTTGTGATTTTCATCGGTTTGGAATAACATTCTTGATTTTATTGTGTAGAGTAATGATTCAAGGATACTTTTGTTTGTGATTTTCATCGGTTTGGAATAACATTCTTGATTTTATTGTGTAGAGTAATGATTCAAGGATGGTTGATTATAAACTGACATTGAAGGACTTGCCTGATCCTAGCATCTCCCAAGAAATGTTGTCCACCAACAACTATCCTTCTTTGAAGAAGGATGATTCTATGCCAGTTAGCAAGGAAACTTTCAAAGGGCAAGACATGCATGCTTTGATGGTTCGAATGACAGAAATTGAGAAGGAGTTGAAGTATTTGAAAGCTAAGATAGAGACATCTTCTGCTTGTTAATCTGACTAAGCTGGTTAATCTCACTAAGTTGAAGTATTCTCTGTGTTGTGATCAATATCTACCCTACCTTTTATGCTACCCTTGTAACTTGGTTTGTTGTGCATGCTCCTAGATTTATGATTACTCCCTCCGTCCCTAAATTACATTCCTACTTCTCAAGAGAAGTAGGAATGTAATTTAGGGACGGAGGGAGTACTGTTTTTGTTTTTCTAATCCGTTTATTCTTGGAACTGTGAGTAGTAGAGTATGTTTCTTGTGAATTGTGATGCAACAAATGTCTCATGTTGAGGAATGCGATCATTGTAGTCGTCTTTAGTTTCTTTTGGGGGCAGCAACGATGGACTTTAAAGGATTTAGCGTGAAAAGAGAAGTGTTGCAACTGGAAAAAAAAAATAAAAATAGAGGAAGTAAAATGTAGTAGGGTGGGCCAAAAAAAAAAAAAAAAAAAAAAATTGTTGTAGGGTGGGAATTTTTTAATTTTTTTTTAAGTAAGATGAAGGTTTGTAAATTTGAGTTAAAGGATCAAGACAACAAATTTTAGCAATCTGATAAGTTAACAAACCAGCGACTAGTACATTTTACATAACACTTTTATTGACTACTGCGCTGCTACTACATTCTATTTTTTTTTATTTTTTTTTTTATTTTTTTATTTATTTATTTTTTTTTTTTTCTGAAATAACTACATTATATTGTTAAAATTGCTAAACGTTGTTAGATACGTAATATAAATTAAGGGTAATGCTATACATAGACCTATGTATAAGCATTAGATATACTCTTGAAAATTATGAAATCATGACAAAAACACGAGTAAATTGGTATAATTAGTGTGTTTTTGTCATGATTTTTAAAATTTAAACAATTTTTTAGAGTATATTAAATGCTTATCCCCTATAGACTATGTATAGCATTTTCCATAAATTAAAACTAGTTTTTGGGCCCGGGCGATATATGAATTAATAACCGATTAGTTTTTTATTAACAAAATAAAATCTAAAAATATATTTGACAAATTTTGGTCGAAATAAAGGATTACGAAAGCTATGTGAATATAAAATGACGAAAAAATTAGGGCCTGTTCACATATACTGAATTGAGCTGAAATGAACTGAACTGATTGGAGCTGAGCTGAAATGAATATTTAATGAGAGAAGGAAATTAGGAGCTGAACTGAACTGATTGGAGATGAACTGAACTGAACTGATTGAAGATGAACTGAACTGAACTAAAATTAAGTAAATGTGATCCAGCCCTTATTAAAATTATGTTAAGAATGTTTTTTTATAGCTAAATATTTTTGTGTTAAAGATATGTCATTTTTTTTTTTGTTTAAGTAATTATACCTTATAAGTTTACGGAAATTTGTTTTTTTAATAGGTTTCATTCAAGAAAAAAAAAAAAATCTTAGAATACACTAAGAAATGACATGTGTCAACGTTAGTGTATCTTTTAGTATATAGTTATTGATTGATATTAAAGTATCAAAAATAAAATTTATACACTTAATAAACCAATTTGACAAAAAAAAAAAAAAAAAAGAGGTTAAATAAATATTTGTACTACTAATATCATATAAGTAGATATTTATCAATGAACTGAATTTATATGTAAAATAATAAATTTTTTTTTTTTTTTAAATGGTTAACATGTCCTATAAGTAGATATTATATGAATTTTTTTAGAAATGGTTTTTGGAGGGAAAAAAACTACAGAAAATAATACGTGTTATTCTAGCTTAGTGTTTACTAGATATAAGCCCGTGCGATGCACGGTTCTAATAAATATTTTTAATTAATTTAAGATTTTTTTATATGAAGATCATTCATCGGATATTTGAATAAAATTCCTAATATCATAAGATAATTTTTTTTTAAAAAAATTTTAACACTAAAGTTATCTTTTGTAGGTTTATTTATTTTACGTGGCGCTTGAATTTAAAATCCCAAACCTTATTCTTCAATTTTGCTTAATAAAAAATAAATGACAAATCATTTTATTTATTGATTAAAATCACTCCTTTGCAAATGCGTTTTTTTATATACTCGTTCTGTTTCAAAATGTTAGTCTCATCTAAAATCTTTTAACTATTAAAAAAAAAAGGGGGAATCTTCTAAATTTCTCTTTGTATATAAGGAAAAACATAGTGATATGAGATTTAGTTTTATTCGTTTCGATGAGTACATTTTTAATATCTAATTTTTATAATATCCATATATGTAAAAAAAGATAATTATTAGTTTTTTTAAATAATTTAAATTTAAATTGTTCACAATTCGTTATTTTTATCTATGTGGCAAAATTCTTAAATCTTATTCGTCACTTTTTCTTAGGTGGCGAGTGAATTTTTTAATTCTAAAATAAATTATTAATCTAAAATTTCATCGGTCAAAATAATACCTTTTTTTTTATGTGGCGCGTCGAATGCTCTCGAAAAATGCCTCTTTATTTATATATATATTAGATTTTAGTATTTTGTTATATATTGATATTTTTCATATTCTCTCTTCTTCTCACTTATACTCGCTTTTATACGTAAGATTTTTTTTTTTTTACTCTTTAATCAGCCACATACACTTCCATCATATTTTACTACTTTAAATTATTCCTTCTTAAGCTACGCACATAAAAAAAAAATGAAGCAAGTAATAAATTACAGAGGGAGTAATTTATACCCAAAGCTGTTTATAATCTTTATATCCTTCTATGGAGCTGTTTATTGCTCCCAATAGTTGCTTATATCTAATCCGAGTATGGAGCTGTGTTATATATAGCCTTTAGGAGGAATTGGAAGTTATGAAAGTTGATTATATGTATGTACTCTCTTTGTCATATTAGAGATCAGAAACATCAACTTAAGATGGACAATACTTGGAATTTTCTCTTTATCATAAAACTTTGAACGATGCACAATACTACTCCTTGAAACTGGAAGTCTGGAAGAAATCAAGTCTAAAAAACTCACAAAATAAATTACGAGTACAAAAGAATGTTGCTGTTAGGTGCATATATGAAAAAATTGATCTGTAACAAATAAAATATGAAAAAATTGATCTGAAGGTCCCATTGAAATAAAAAGTGGTCACTACCTCTAAATACGCACTGATCGAGGGCACATGCATGGTCTGTTAGTTTAGTCTTGACTCTTGAGTGTTTACATGTGCTTCTTAGGGCTTGTTTTTGTAGACTAAAATGAACTAAACTGAACTGAATTGAGCTTAACTGAACTGAGCTGAAATAAAATGAATTTTTATAAGAGAAGGAAATTAGGAGCTGAACTGAACTGAAAATAAACGTATAAGAACAGGCCCTTATTATTGCCATAAGATTGTGTTGCTACTCCCTTTGTTTTTATTAAAGTGTTCTATTTTAATTAAACATGTTTGTCGATTGATATAAAATTTTGATCAATAATATCCTTTTAAGTAAAGATTGATGTATGTAAAACTTTAATCAATAATACTCTAGTAAAATAATAATAATAATAGAATATGGGACGGCCTAATCTCACTCTTTCAAAAGAAAAATAGTTATTAAATATTAATGTATTCAACAATTACCCACAAAACTTATATGCATGATACTGATCGATCGATAAGGAGGGTGTTAATGGTGCTCAAATATTTTATATTTTCATTCACTTTCTTTCTGAACACATACTCTATGTGGTAGTGGAACTGTGGACTATGTCTCTATTTTTTTTTTTAAAAAAAAGGAAATAAAGAAAGAAAACATTGTATGGCCAACTTTCTAGTTTTAGCATGTATGAACTCTAATACAAGAGGAGGGTCCTCTCATTAAATAATAATAAAAAAAAATAATAAAAAAAAAAATCTCAATTAATATAAATGCTCCTTCAATTATATGTCCTTGGCACATACCTCTCCCTTCTCCTACAAACAAAGTTATAAATCATAATTGATCCACAATCTTAGAACTTCATTTTTATCACTAACAATTAAATAAACTCCCTATATATCCTTATTATTATTGCTAATATTCCTCCCTTCATCATCAAAAAATCCAAAAATATAATAAAATGCCATCCATTTATTCAATTCCATTAAAAAAACTCCAAAATCCATCTTCCTTAATTTCACTCCTACGTAACACAAACCCTAATTATGAAACTTCATCCAAAAAATCAACCTCTAAAAAACCCTCCTCCTCTAAAGGCGGTCTTTTAAAGATGTTCAAGTTGTTCCCCCTCCTTACATCCGGGTGTAAGGTGGTGGCACTACTCGCGAAGTCCCACCACCTTCGCCGTCCCATGATCTCCGATCATGCAACCATCATCACTCTCTTTGGCACGAGGCGAGGTCGTATAACCCTAGCCATCCAAGAAAACCCTCATAGCATACCTTTCTTTATGATTGAGCTACCTATCCTTAGTTCAACTTTTTACAAAGAAATGTCATGTGACATTTTAAGGGTTGCCCTAGAAAGTGAGACTAAAACACACAAAAAAAAGGTTATGGAAGAATTTGTTTGGGCTATTTATTGTAATGGTAGGAAAGTAGGGTACTCCATTAGAAGGACTCAATTGTCCGACGATGAAGTCCATGTTATGCAAATGCTTCACGGTGTGTCTATGGGTGCCGGAGTTTTACCTCCTTCACCTAATGATCATCAACAACGTCGTAGTCGTGATTATCGTAACGATGGTGATGATGAGAAGGTTGAGAAAGATGATGGTGATCAATTTACTTATTTGAGAGCAAGATTTGATAGAGTTGTAGGGTCTAAGGATTCTGAGGCATTGTATATGATTAATCCTGATTATTCTGAAGGGCCTGAGTTGAGTATTTTCTTTGTAAGAGGTTCCTTTAAGTAGATTTTTTGTGTTAATTTTTGTACTTAATTAATTATATCAATTCAAATCATATAAATGTAATATCTTTGTCAAGATAAGTTCCTTGATAAAAAGAAAGGTGCAAATCTACATGTACAATATTATTGCTATAAAAAAAATGCAAGGATATTTTTTTGTATTTATTTATTTGTTTGTTTTATGTCCACTAAAAAAAACATATTGTAAACTAGGACGTAAATTAAACATGTGAAATTGGATGAAGGTCTAATCGCTTATTATGGAGTATTTAAGTCCCCAATAACAAATCTAGTAAACAATTTGTCCTAACTTAGGATCGATGTAGTTGGCAAAACCTTAAGTTCCAACTTCCAAGCCATGTTTTGTTTATTGTACTTGTCATAATTATTGAGTACAAATGCACGAAGTATGTATTTCTTGTCTAAAAAAAGGTAGATAATTATACTACGTATTTAATAGCCGACACATCAAACTCGTATATTATTCCTATATACATCTACTATCGAATTAGACTTTGTGTCAATTTTTGTCTATATCATTATTTTTATATAGTAGCTTTACGTACACAAGATTAAAACTTATGTATGATTATATTTATAATTTTACCCATATTATAAATATTTGCTATTAAGCGAACTTAATACAATATTGCATCATTGCATGTATAATCTTATTATTAGGTAATTAGCTCTATCTCTAACTCCTATAGTTATACGAAGCTATCTATCATTTTGTTTGAACCAATTCAATGACTATAATAGTTTCACATAGAAATTAAAGTACATATACCTTTAAGTAAAAAGATTATAAAACTTACTATATTAAGTAAAAAAAAACATTGGCAACTACTCGGTTTTGTGGTTGAAAATAAACAATAATAATTGTCACATAATATTCACATATTGTTTTATTTATCCCTTAGCTTATTATAAATTAGGGAGCAATAATTAATACGACTTTTAGGTGTACAGAGAACCGTGTGACCAAATGATCAAATGCTGTAGAATTTGTTAGGACCAAATTTAAGATTGACAATTATGAGCTAATGAAATGATATAAATGAGTCATGACATGCAAATTAAGATAGCAATAACCAAGCAATTGGATTATGTATGTATGTTTGTGCTAAAAATAATTGATGGAAAAAATTCGATCATAATTATGTCTTAACTAAAAATATAAGGGAGTAGTGTGTATATGTACTCAATAATTGGTTTAGGTGTGGTTTGAGTCAGCTCATCAAAACAAAAAAGTTATGTGAGCCAGAAAATTTGGTAAGAGGCCAAATCAATATACCTTTCTCTATCAATGAGGGCTGGCTTTTAGAAGGTATGACATGTTTATTACTGTTGATTAGGGCAAGATTGATGATTTACCTAATCAAAAGACAAAATGATGGATTTTGTTAGGTTTTTTTTTTTTTTTTTTTAAATAAATTATTTAAAAGAAATTATGTAATTTATTTTTTATTTTTAAATGTAGATTATGTATTCCAGCCCTAACTAAATGGTTGGTTTTAGGGCGAATAAAAAGTGGCATACATTATAAGTGAGATAATCATATTTAAGCGTTATATGATTTATTTTGATGAAATAATATAGGCTAGAATGTTCACGAGAAATTATATCATAGAGCTTACAATAACTATAATCAATAAAACATTAAGCTCATCATCAAGATTTCAATCATATATATGGTGTTACGTAGTTTGTTCTTGAGAAGAATTTTACTTGTTTATAGTTTAACCATTTTAATTTAATAAACAAAACAAGCAAATATTTCAATGATTAGCTAACATTTATCAAAACAACAAAGAACATGGTTCGTATGGGAGCTAGATTCGTGTCACATAATTGGTTGAAAAAGCATAGATATACCTTGAGTAAGCACTATTTAAATTTCTCATTTCAAGTTCATTGTTTCCTTAAGGGTTCCACCAACTTTTTCATGTGTTTCTTTTTCCTTTTTCTTTATTCAATGGGTCGTTGTTTTCAAAGAAAAATAAAAAGGGTTAGATTCACGTAATGAAAATGTAAAATATGTGTTTGGAATGATTAAAACTAAAAAATAAACATATAAAAAACTTTGATTTGTAAACCTAAACCTTATAAAGTAGTTAAGGTTATCATAATAAACTCAAGGAGGAGATAGCATATACCAAGCCTTCAACCTGCGCCAAATAAAAGAAAAGTACTTATTCTTAAACAAAATCAAACAAATGCATGCATGGTATTAAGAGTCAAGTTTAACACTCATATAATCACAATTTCATTCTTAGTTCCAAACTCATACCATCTTATCTTATAGATCAGTACAAGCGAATTTCGAACTGCTTTTCAAGAATAGTGAAGATCAAACATGGGGCCTTACTTAGAATAAGTGGTAATGTCAAGATAAGATTATATGAACAAGCATAAATATATAATAAAGGTATACATATGAAGTGGGAAAGGAGGAAATAATGAAATTGAAAGGTCGTTAAAAAAAGATGGGATTAAAAGTGAACTGTTAATGTTGGGGAATTGCATGTGCTTCTCTGATCATCACATTACATATCAACATCTATCTCTTTGCTTTTTTTTTTTTACACTTTACAATCCCATCATCTCTAAACCAAAACAAGAAAATGTATGTTACTTCTTTGCATTCAGACTTGAGAGTAGGGGTGTCAATTCGGTTAAACAATTCAGGTTTGGGTTGGGTTTATCAGTTTTGGGTTATAATGGGTCGGTTTATAACGGGTTGAAATAATAAACGGGTCGGTTTGGGTCGGTTTTGAAAATTATCAGGTTAGATCGGTTTGGTTTTTTTTAATTGCAGTTTTTATTCGGATCGGGTCCTTATCGGGTCGGGTTCTAGTCGTTTCGGGTCATAATCAATTTGGGTTGAACCGAGTCAGTTTGAAAACGAGTTTAGCCCGTTTAATGTGGGTTTCAGTTAAAAACAGTTCGGGTCTTAATCAGGACGGGTCGTAATTGGTTCGGGTCATAATCAGTTTGGGTTTAACTGGGTCGGTTTGAAAATGGGTTTCGGTTCAAAACAGATCGGGTGAAATCGGGTCCAAACATTATCGTTTCAGGTTATAATCGGTTTAGATTGAACTTGGTTGGTTTGAAAACGAGTTAACCCAATTTGAAGCGGGTTTCTAATCAAATCATATCGGGTTAAAATTGAGTCGGATGATTATCGAGTCGAATTAGTCAGATAACGGGTAGGAACGAGTCATGTTATAATCAAGTCAAGTCATAAATAAGTTGAGTTTATCGAGTAGTGGGTTGAAAAAGATTAGATCATAAACATATTGGATAACAGGTTGTAAATGACTCAGTCATAACGGGTTACGGGTTTAAACGGTTTGTTCACAACGGGTTACGGGTCGTAAACGGTTCGGTCACAACGGGTTACGGATTATAACTGGTTCGGTCACAACATGTTACGGGTTGGAACGATTTAGGTTTATTGGATTTTTATCGGGTTTTAACGGTTTTCGGTTTAAAACGGGTCGGGTTACTATTGGGTTTAAATGTAATCGGTTTGGGTTGCTTTCAATTTCGGGTTGTAACAGTTTGGCTTGATAACGGGTCGGGTTAGTAACGGTTTGCACAAATTCGGTCAGTTCAGTTTTGGGTTTGAAAAAATTAGGTCAGGTCAGTTTTCGGTTTCCAAAAAACGGGTTTTAAACAGTTCAGTTCCTTTTCGGATCTGAGTAGAACATAATAATTTAGTTTCTCGTAGAAAAAAAAATGAAAATAGATTTGATGTTTGGAGTTGAAGGGTTTTCATTTGGAAAATTGGAAACTAATAATCCCACATTTGCCTTTTTTACTCAAAATAATCTCACATTTGCCTTTTTTACTCAAAATAATCCCACATTTTCGAAATCCCAAAATAATCCCATTCGAAATCCCAAAACAATCCTACCTTATACCCTTATCTTCTTAAAACAAGCCTTTTACCAATTCGTGAAATTGGTAACTTGTTTTAAAAATGCCTTATACTCTCACTCCAAAAAACGCCTCTCCTGCGCCGGTTCATTTTGATTTGGTTTATTATTGAGAGATTGGGAGGTGGATTAGGGAATGGGAGGGTCCACGACTAGGATGGTTGATGAGCGACGACCCGGTGAGATTAAGCTGGGCGGTGGAGGTGCTGATGGGGGAAGGGCTGGTGTTTAGGCTTATCTTTTTTAATCAAAAAAAAAAATTAATTTTAATTTTTTTAAACTTTTTCCTTTATTTTTCTAGACCAATAGAAATGCGACATATGTAATTAAATTTTTTTTGTAAAAAAAATTAACCTATTTATTAGGTTACTAGTTATCAGGGACTACTAGTGGCAAACTGACCCCAAAGTTACATTATTAAAAAATCAACCTTAGTTGGGATTATTAGAATTAAATCGCTTATACTTAGGATTATTAAATGTTTTTTTTTTTAATATTAGGCCAATCATGGGCTGACATGTAGCATTTAAAAAATAATAATGTACCCTTTGTTTTTGGGACTAATGGAGGCCAAGTCAGGACATAGTTAGGATTATTAAAAAATAAATCTTAGTTGGGATTATTTGAAATAAATCGGCAATAATTGAGATTATTAATGTGCATTTTTCCTATTTTTAAAGGAAAATTTGCCAAGAATAATGGGAGAGTCTACAGTACATGACAAATACCGCTATGTACTATAAACGTTATGTACTGCTATGCATTGCTAAATTATATATATAGGTAAATTATAATTAAAAAAACACTTAACTCTGATTATTTTATTTTCACGTTCTTCAATTTTTTTCTCCTTCGCTTATTTTCATTCATCACAATTAAAGCTTGAAGTAAATTGTAATTTGGGGACAACTTTATTCCACATCTATAATTTAAAGATTCAATTGATGTAATTTATTAGTTTTTTTCAATATCAATCTGTCTTTTTATTAACCTGAAATGTAACCCTAATTTTAGTTTTAAAAAGAAAAACGTAACCTTAATCTCGAATTCTCGATCAACACGCATTTGTTAGGTTATCTTCTTCTTCTCCCTCGTGATTCTCCTCTTTTTTTTTTTTTTTTTTTTTTTTATATTGTTAATGTTAATTCAATTTTTGCAAACCCTGATTTAATTAATTACAGTAGTGTATATAATTAATGGTGAAGGAGATGATGTTAAAAACACAACTGCCACTTTATTATACCTAGCATCTTATATTTTGTGTAGCAAGAGGTAGAAATCTTGCTAAATGATCGACTACATTTTGCACAGTACATCGTATTTTTTTTTTTATTAATTTTAGTTTATGATTGATGATTGACCTGACATCAAAGTTAATAATTTTATGTTTTAGTGTTTATTTCTAGTTCTATGATAAGTTGATAATTATAATGAAATTTGAGATAGATTTATATAATTTGAAAACAAAGATTTAAACTTCGTATTATTTATGTTTCAAAATCAGTTTATTTATCAAGAAATTGCTACTGTATTCGTAGAATAGCCTAGCTTCTAGTGCTGTCCATAAACATCTTATTTGTATCTAGCTCGGTTTGTTTTGTAGAATTAATATATGAAGTAAATAAGATAACCGTGTATGGCACGGGACCTAATCTAGTAGAATTAATAAAATTAAGTTTACAAGAATGAGTAACTATAACTTTGGTGGATCTAATAAATTGATAAAGATTCAAAATTGATAAGTATTTTTGTATATAAAGTAGTTCTACAAATAATCTAAATATCTCTACCACGTAATAGTGCACCTACGCGTCTCCATCGACGTTGTTTTTTGACCGGAAGACCGAGAGCTAACTATCGAGACTTTGGGTTATCCGGACATATCCTTCGTGAAATGGTTCATACATGTTTGTTGCCAGGGGCAACAAGATCGAGTTGGTAAGCATAAAAAAATATTTTCATTTCTATGATCATCGTCGATCGTAGATAGACCCTTTACCATTCTGTACAAATGGGGTATTCTATTTGTACAGATAGGGTAGAGGGCACATTCCTTTTTTGTTTGTCAATCCCTTCCCAACTTTTTTTCGACGCGGGGTAGAGTAGTTTGGTAGCTATAGAGTAGTGTTTTTTATATATAAAGTGTTTTTTTATATATAAAGTAGTCCTACGAGTAATCCATAGAGGTTGTATGATGTGAAATAAATAAAAATTTAAAAATATGAGAAAGAAAAAAAAGATGGTGATCACAAAGATTTGATCCTTGAACTACTAATCAAAGTGATAATGCAATTTATCACCATCTTAGCTAAAGTCAACTTGTGTTTAAAAAATGCAAAAAATAAATAATATATTTTATTAAATTTATTAGTGGTACATTGCGGTACGTTGCTTTAGTGGTACATAGCGGTACGCGTCATTTACTGTAGAATTTTCGAAGAATAATATCACCTTTCAGCCATCTTCCAAAAATGGAACCACCTTTCGTTTAATTCAAAATAATACCACCTTTCACATGGTTCTTCTATAAATGGAACGTGACCTGTTGGTAACCTGTTAATTAGGTTACCAGTGACATGTGTCACAATTTCATTGGCTAATTTATTTTTTTAATAATTTTGATTTTAAAAAATGTAAAAAAAAAAAAAAAAACCTTGGTTTTTTTTTTTTAAAAAAAAATGGTTTCCCTACAGAGCCACATCCTCCTTTCATCGGAAACCACCATCCCTTACTTTCGGGCCCTCTTATCTCCCATTTTCCGGCTCCTTCTCCCCTTTCCTTCCCCATTTTCGGATCCCTCATCTTGATAACAACCTCTCGAAACCCTTATCTACTGAAAACTACTAAACCACCTCCTCGAAAGGCCGAAACTAACCTTAACCTATCGAAACTTATGGTTGTGTGAAGAGGAAGGGGGAGGGGGACTGAAAGCGGAAAGCGAAAGGGGAGTATGGGATAAAAACGGAAAAGTAAAAGGAAGGGAGGCTTGAAATTAGAGAAGGGAATGGGAGGGTGGCTGAAATCTTAAAAGGGGAAGGGGAATCGGAAAAGGGGAAAGGAGGGGTCGGAAACGAAAAGGGAAAAGGTAAAGGTGGCCAAAATCGAAAAAAAGGAATAAGAGAGGGGGCTGAGAACGGAAAGGGGTAGGGGATGGGGTGGTTTTCTGTGGGCAGTGGTATGTTGGTGGTGGTCCGGTGGCCGACAGGGGTTGGGTAGGGAGAATTTTTTTTTTTTTTCAGTTTTTTTTTTTTTTTAATATGTATATTTTATAATTTTAATTTAAAATCATTATTGTTAAAGACAAATGTTTTTAAAAAACCTTGGTCAATCAAAATATGACACGTGTCAATTGCTACTTGTAAAACAGGTCACCGGTTTTTTGTTCCATTTATAGCAGATAGGCATTAAAGGTGGTATTATTTTGAAATAAACAAAAGGTGGTTTCATTTTTGGAAGATGGCTGAAAGGTGGTATTATTCTTGACAAATTTTCCATTTTTAAATGTAGTTTCAAAAAATTTTAAACTTATATAATTCAAAAGGGATATTATTTATGTTGATTGATATTAGTAATGTTTCAATATTGTATAATACTTTTACTTTTTAATTCATATTTAGTCTGTAAGTCTACATATATCATCCGTTCATTTACAATGCAATATGGTGGTAATTACACTTCTTAATTCACAATTTAAGTCTTTTGTTTAAGAAATTTAATAATTATATAATTTAAACCACTGATTTTTATTTTGTAAGAAAATTAACTTTTCGGAGTGGGAAGGGAAAATGAAGAAAAGGGAAATTATATATATATATATATATATATATGACAATTATATATATTAACAATGTGCAGTATAACCGATAGTTAATTTTACGTAATTTGTTAATTTTAATAATTTAAATATAATTTGTTTCACGTTATTTGAACCCAATTATAAAAATAAAAAATGTAGTTTTGTCAAGTGTCAGTTTTATCATTATTTTTTGCAATGAAATAATTTCAACAATTGTTTTAATAAGAGAAGAAAATGGTAGAAAAAAGTGAGCATTTTATATTGTAAATATAGTAAAAATGAGTTTTTAAATTTTAAGATGGTAGAAAAGCCATATTCCTGATTATTGATTTTTGTATGTATATTAATTTTTCTCTCTTTCTTAAACAAGATGAGTTTTGTATGTATATTAATTTTTTTTCTCTCTTTCTTTAACTGGATGATGTCGACATTACGTACAATGACCCGATTCTTTGAGTTCGTACAGACTCAAGTTAAGGGTCATTTGTTTATGAAGGCATAACAATCATCCAACAACATCAAAACAAAGCCCATAAGAGGTGTTATGTGGGGAGAAGTATATATCAAATGACGTTGATTTGATTTTATCTTCTTAGGACGACTTCGTCATCCACAATCTTCTGCCTGACCTTAACCCAATCATCCATTACCCACCCAATTACTGCAACCCGGTAAATTTGTTTTTTTTTTTTTTTTTTTTTTTTTTTTTTTTTTTTTTTGTTACTTTAACTTATGGTTTGTTATAAGGAAATGATGTAAGTGGGAGGGCCATTTTAGACAGTCTACTTACAAATTAGTTATAAAAAGCTTGGGGAATAAGTTAGGGAGTTTGTTAAACAAAATGTTATAAATAAGAGAAGATTAGGAAGAGATTATTACGTTGAATATTGACGAGTGATTTTGGGTTAGCTTTACTAAGCTAAATTGAGAGAGAATCCACCTCTCAAAAGTGGAGTTATCATACATAACTGTTGTAATTCAGTTTATTAATCAAGTATCATCTTCTTCGATCTTCCTAATTTTTGCCATTAATGATGCTTAAGCTATGCTGATTCATAGCATTTGTGCTATGAATTAACTTAGCATAGGGCAGGTGATGAAATGTGAAAATTAAAAATCGTCCCCCCCCCCCTAAATTACCACCCTTTCCTTTCCATTATTGTTAGATTTCACTAGAAATTGAGAAGGGTATGCAAGGAGCTACCACATGGCGTAATCACATATGTGAGGAAGTGCAAGAAAGGACACAAGTGAGCACAAACTACTATAAGGGGGGTAGGCGTATCCTTGACAGCTTTTGTTTGTTTGTATTTTTGGATGCTTATTTATATATAAAAATAGGGAAGAAGGTTAGGGTTGAGTAGCTTAGGTAAGTGGCTGCATTGGCCGAGTTCACTTACAACACCTCTTACCATGCATCAACCGGGTTAACGACCCCATTCAAGGTGGTGTATGGTAGAGATCCCCCAAAGCTGCTGAAGGTAGGGCGAGGCCAAACTTATACTAATAAAATTACTGCAACTCTTCAATATTTGTAACAAATTGCTCAAAGTCGTCGTTGTCTACATTGATGTGTCGATTTAACATCTAATGCAACTTATACTAATCCATTGCCGCAAAATACGATCTCATGGACCCAACAATGGTGCACGCTGGCTAATCAAAGCCAATACAATTACATTATTAAAGGCAATGAGCCAATAATCCATCCATCTTGTCAAAAA
Organism: Chenopodium album; assembly: GCF_948465745.1. Lineage (NCBI taxonomy): Eukaryota > Viridiplantae > Streptophyta > Magnoliopsida > Caryophyllales > Amaranthaceae > Chenopodium > Chenopodium album. The sequence continues at coordinate 78,228,529 of NC_137838.1, forward strand.
TAGTCCTACGGATTAATGGTTTTCATTAAATATTAATTCAAGTTGAGCACTTGAATATTACATGGAAATAATCAAATTAACAGATTAATGTACATGGGGTAGGTGGATGGTAATGGATGTATTGAAGGAAACTATTTCCGTGGCTTTTCCATTCCATGATCCTATCAATACATACAATATACTAGCCTTATCTCAAGGCACTAATCTAGCTACAATATAGGAAACAGCTATATACGAAGCACAATAATAGGAACTAGAATATACAAAGTCAATGATATATTATTCTAATATATCTTAACACACCCCCTTAGTCAAAGCGGGAGGAGGACGGACGCTTAGACTATCTCGAAAATCTTCAAATAATACCCGTGGTAGTCCTTTCGTGAAGATGTCCGCAATTTGGTGCCTAGATGGAACATGGTGGACTCGGACCTCGTCTCTAGCCACTTTCTCACGAACGAAAAGAATGTCCATCTCAATATGTTTGGTACGCTGATGATGTACCGGATTACCCGAAAGGTAAATAGCACTCACATTATCACAATATACCAAGGTTGCCTTCTTAATCAGACAATGTAACTCCAAAAGTAATTAAGTTTCTAAGCCAACACGACTCGGAAACTACATTAGCAACACCCCTGTACTCTGCCTCAGCACTAGACTTAGATAGAGTAGCCTGTCGTTTCGAGGACCAAGAAATCAAATTATCACCCAAATACACACAATATCCGGATGTGGAGCGTCTCGTATCCGGACACCCGGCCCAATCTGCATCTGTATATGAGACAAGAGAAGAAATAGAAGTGGATACAGATGCAAACCATGATCAATAGTGCCCTGTACATAACGAATAACCCGTTTGAGAGCAGCCATATGCTTCTCCTTCGGATCATGCATATGTAAGCAAACCAGTTGGACCGCATATGATATATCCGGTCTAGTAAATGTGAGGTATTGCAAGGCCCCTGCAAGACTACGATACAATGTAGGGTCGGCACAAGGAGAACCTATAGAACTGTCCTTCGGTTTCACCTCAACAGGTGTAGCCGAAGGTTTACACGAAGCCATCCCTGCTCGGTCAATAATTTCCTCTGCATATTTGCGTTGTGACAAAAATAATCCACCCTTATGTCTTGTCACTGCTATGCCAAGAAAATAATTAAGATGACCCAAGTCCTTCATAGCAAATTCCGAGCTAAGAAGGGACATAATAGAACGCCGCAGAGTATCAGAAGAAGCAGTAAGAGTAATGTCATCAACATATAATAGCAAATAAGCCACATTCTTCCCCTGACGATAAATAAATAGAGAATTGTCACTCTTACTATTAGTGAAACTAATAGAAGCAACAACATCTGCAAACCTCTTATACCATGCCCGGGATGCCTGCTTAAGACCATATAAAGACTTTCGTAACAAACATACATAATCAGGGTGAGTATGATCACGGAAACCAAGAGGTTGATGCATATATACTGTCTCATTAAGCTCACCATGTAAAAAGGCGTTCTTGACATCAAGGTGATGTATAGGCCAAGACTTGGATAAAGCAAGGCTAAGAACAGTCCGAATAGTAGCCGGTTTGACAACCGGACTAAAAGTCTCCCCACAATCAATGCCAACCTGTTGTGTTTTGCCATCACCTACAACACGGGCTTTCAAAAGAACCGTCAGACTTCACCTTATGAGTAAAAATCCACATAGAACGAATAACATTAACATCAGGCGGACGGGGCACCAACTCCCACGTCTTATTTTTAATAAGAGCATTATATTCATCATCCATGGCCAGTTTCCAATTCGAGTCAGTAAGAGCAGAAATGGGGTTACGGGGAAAAGGGGATTTCGTAACATTAGTCGTCATAGCACTGAAATTTTTATATTTCGGGTTGGGCTTGACTATACCATTTTCACCACGAGTTACAATAGTAGAAGAGGAGGGTTGTGGATATGAGTTAGGTGGGAGAGGAGCCGTGGAGGTATTTGGGTCAACTGGTTGGGTAGGACTCAACTGGGCAGTGGCTGATTGAACAGGCCCACGGTCCGGCGGGGCCCTATTCTGTCCACCAGTGACTTGCGTGCTAGGAGAGAATGGGGAAGGACTTGGGAGCCGAACTGGGCTTAGAGGAAAGGAAATAGAGGGGAGCCGAACTGGGCTTGGAGGAGAGGAAGGACAGGGAGGCCCAGTTCGTGTAAATGGAGTAGGAGAGGGGGCCGTAGAGGGCAACCCAGAAGATTGCAAATGATGAGCAACATATGGGGTGAGTCCATCACCCAAAAAGTCATAATCATGGGAAGAGGGAGTATACAAATTTGCAAAAGGAAAAATATTCTCATCAAACATAACATGCCGGCAAATAATTATTTTATTAGAAGATAAATCAAAGCATTTGTAACCCCTATGATTCGGCGGAAATCCCAAAAAAAAACACGGTGTTGATCTAGGTTGAAGTTTGTTAATGGTGGTAGACGGAATCAAGGGATAACACAAACACCCAAAAACACGTAAGTGAGAGTAAGAAGGGTCCTTTTGGTATAGAACTTTGATTATATTCTAGAAATTTACTTGGTAGAATATTATGGAGATATGTTGCCATTTGCACAGCATGATGCCTAAATGACGGGGGTAAAGAAGCATGAGCAAGGAGAGTACGAATGATATTATTCAATGATCTAATTTTTCTCTCGGCCTTACCATTTTGTGAAGAGGTATGGGGACATGAAAGACGGAAAGACATGCCATTAGACTCACATAAAGCCCAGAAAGAACCATTATCATATTCCCGCCCATTATCACATTGAAAGGTTTTAATAGGTCGTTCGAATTGGGTACGAATAAATGCTTGGAAAACTAAAATTTTGTCAAACACATCCGACTTTTTAGCTAAGGGAAAGGTCCACAAAAATTTCGAATAATCATCCAATACAAGCATATAATAACGATGACCCAAAGAACTTAAAACAGAAGATGTCCATAAATCACTATGAATAATATCAAAAGGCATAAAAGTACTAGAATTCGATGAAATAAACGACATTTTAATGTGTTTACCAAGTACACAAGAATGACAAATACTAGCACTAGAATCACGAGTACATTCAATGCTTTTATTACTACGAAGAGCCTTTAAAATAGAAGGACCCGGGTGTCCCAATCGATCATGCCAAAGTGAGGAAGCTAAAGCTGTGAAGGTTGATGGAGTTGAATTTGTGAAAGTGGTAGTGAGGGGATAAAGATCTCCTTGGCTATCACATCTCATTATTGGCATCCCCGTCCGATAATCCTTCATAGAAAAACCATAAGGCTCAAACTCAACGGTCACACAGTTATCAGTGGTAAACTTCCTAACACAAAACAAATTTTTAATTATTTTGGGAGCATGAATGACATTAGTAAGGGACAAAGGTGGGTTTGGGGAAGGCAATGTAGTATGACCACAACCATGAATTGGAATTGTATGACCACTACCAACAACAATACCATTATGATGATTGCTCAAATTAAAATAAGACGAGATATTACCATTGGAGGATGTCATGTGGGAGGTTGCACCGGTGTCCATGTACCACGAGGGATCGGGTTGGCTCAACGTCATGGTGTGCATCGCCGATTCAAGATCCGTCTAGACATATGGCATGGACTGCTGTTGCGGAGAAGCCATGTAGGCTTGCTGTGGGCGTGGGCCCAAAACCCCCTGCAGTTGTCTTATTGGGCCCTGCTGACGAGCCCAGCCTTGGGTGGGAAATGGGCAAGGAGGTGCAGCCTAAGGAGCCCAACCCCAAGGTTGGTACGGTTGATGCGCCTGCTGCCATGGTGGAGGGGCAGCCCAGGCCTGCTGCTGTTGTTGCGGACCACCGCGGCTGGGTTGCTGTCCACTAGAGCTCTGGCCGCCACCACTACCGTCGGTACTGGTACCTCGACCACCGCCACCGGATTGTTTGCGACCACCCGATTTTTTCTGATTTTTGTTCTTGCCCCGAGACATACCCGAATCCCCCCCGGAATTGGCAGCATCACGAGGAGCACTCACCATCATAGCAGAAGCCGACGCCGTTGCAACTTTCTTCACCAAGCCTGCCTCCTCCAATGTGAGCATGGAGCGGGCTTGGTAAAATTGAGGAAGAGGATTGCTTTGCCTTATCAAAGTTGCAACCCCATTGTACGGTTCGGTTAAACCGGAGAACAATTGAAGGACAAGGCTGTTGTTATCCACCGGTGCCACAACATTTTTCAATTGGCCGGAGAGACTCTTGAGTCATTGACAATACACCGAGACGTTAGGGAAATCCTCCATATCAGTGTTAGAGAATTCATGTTCAAGAGTCACGGCACGGGAATTTTGATTGTCTTGGAATATGTTTTTGAGTGTATCCCAAGCCTCCATTGCCGTCGAATCAGGTTCAATTCCATAATTGTGTGCATAAGGTCCCTCAAAATTGTGGAATAAATCCACCCAAGAACGGTTGCATCCAATGTCGACCATAACTCCTTTTCCTCATCGGTCGAAGGGGCAGCCACCTTCTTTTTCAGAGCAATAATATGGTCTAGAACCTTGTGAGATCGAGCATTAATTTTGAAAAGTTCTGCCCAAGCAGAGTATTCGACATTCTCCATTTCAAGAGTAATAGGAATGTTGCTTTTGATATTTGACACTGTAAAGGCCGGATGAAAAGTGTGTTTGGATTCGGCCATGGCTGCAGTGCAAAAGGGATAAGAGAAGAAGAAGAAGAAGAAGAAGAGAAGGGAGAAGAGAAAGAATGGCGGAACAGGACAGTAGGATGCAGCGGAAGAAACCCTATACTGTTGATACCATGAAGGAAACTAATTCCGTGGCTTTTCCATTCCATGATCCTATCAATATATACAATATACTAGCCTTATCTCAAGGCACTAATCTAGCTACAATATAGGAAACAGCTATATACGAAGCACAATAATAGGAACTAGAATATACAAAGTCAATGATATATTATTCTAATATATCTTAACATGTATTATTGATTGTTTGTGGGAGATAGAACCAATTAAGAATTTATACATGTGGGATTAGTGAAATATTAAATTAATAGTGCTCGACCAATCCCAAACTAGAATTGGAAGTGTATGTTGTACTTGTAATTAATAAGGGATGAAAGAGGTAGGTGTTGTAAGTATTTATAAACAAAGGAGTAATATGAAGTATATACCATGTATAAGTGATCATTGGGTGGTTCGGGCCGGGCCTAAGCCTAAAAATCCAAACCATCAAATCGGGTCAGGCTAAGGTTCAGGCCGAATATGCTTGTCCAAATCCATAAATTTTGACCGAGCCTAACATGCACGGCTTTTCGAGCCAGACCAAAAAAAACAAAAAAAAATGTGTAGAATGCTTCGGGCTGAATTATTTTAAGTCCATGGCTCGCGAATTCGAGCTAGCCGTCAGGCCGGGCCCATCTTGAACAGGTTTAATATAGAGTGGTACTTTTAATTACTTACTGGGGATTTGACATACGCGATGTGGCTAGTAGCTTGAAAAGAATTTTCATAATTGTCCTTAATATCGATCCTATGCCTATTTGCATGGTATTTTATTACAATTATTTGGATATAGGCGATAAATATGTTTTTTTTTTTTTTTTGTTGTGTAATTGTGCAATTTTGAAACTTTTATAGAGTTAATTTACATTTATTGAGGAATCAACAAATTAAAAAAAAAATGTTTTAGAAATATAATTGTTTGATATATTTAAAGAAGTTATTAGGAAGAATCAACTAAATGAGGCATTGCACAGAAATGGAGAGTAAAAGACATATGGAGTAGCTTTGAATATAATTGAAATGAACACAACTTTTTATTTAAGAATAATCACTCAAATTAGCCTAAATTGAGCATTTAATTTTTTTTTTAAAGCATAATAGGAAAACATAAAAGAGCTTCTCAAGCTTTTAAATGGGGGCAAATATGTAAAGAAATATTTTTAGGGGTACATATATCCGCACGCACACTATATATAAGAGTTCTCTCAAACTTTTTTCTATCGGTAGGAAAGTAATAAGAAAAAAAAAAAGTAAAGAGTTCTTGAAATTTTTAAATGAAGACAAATATGTAATCAAATATTTTTTTAGGGTATATATATTCCCATACTATTCATCAAAGCACTCTCAAACATTTCAAAAGGAAGTTATTCTTAAATAATAAATAAAGATCATATGACTAAACCCACATAATTTTTTAATCCAAAATCTATAATTATAATTAAGAGAATTTGATCATGTGACCTTAAATTTTCACGACTGCACAAACATAGATATTAAATACATTGCTGCCAATCTGCAATGTTCATTTTCCTTTCGCCCTTTCCTTCTCTACTTATTTGGCCTATATCAGATACTCCCAATTCCCAAATGGAAAAAAGGTACCCACCAAATCAAGATATACTAATCTGTTGCAATTTAATAAGGAAAAAGCTAATGCGCCTCCGGGGCGTTAGATAAGAGAATTAAAATGCAAATATTAGAGTAAAATTAACATTTAATTACACCGAACGACGCGTGATTTTGTCATGAATTCCTAACTTAATACCATTTCAACCAATATAATTTATTGTTATCTAACGCCCCGGGGCGCTCGTGAACAAGATCAATTTAATAATCAGATTATCATTCTTTTTACAGTGACTAGGTTCTCATAAAAACTGTTTTTCATACATTTGACAGGAGAAAATGAAGTCAACAGAAGATTAGCAAAACTTGGTCTAAAATTCAACTATCAAGTCGTTGAGGAAGCAACAAATTTCTTTGACCCATTGAATAAACTCGGCCAAGGTGGAGCAGGAATACTTGTATTCAAGGAGGATGCTCCAGTTTCCCATTGTGAGAAACAAAATTCTCACATGGCATTTTCGTAAATAAATTAACAACTTTATTTAACTTTATTCAACTGTGAAGCCCACAATAATGAAAAAGTAGTTGATTTATTCACGAAAATGCCCCCATGAGAAACAACTTTCGTTTCTCCCAATGAGAAATAGGGAATTTTCCGTATTCAAGGGGACACTCCCAAATGGTCAAGCAATCGCTGTTAAACGAATGTACGTTTTTTCAACACAACACAGTGGGCAAAGGAATTCTTCAACGAAGTAAACTTAATCAGAGACATTCAACACAAGAATCTTGTTAAGCTGCTAGGATGTAGCATTGAAGGGTCTGAAAGTCCCCTGGTCTACGAGTTCATGCCTAAGAAGAGCCTTGATCACCATCTCTTTGGTATTGCTTATTTTTTTCCCATCCATATTCCAAATACAGGAACTTGCATGAGATTTTTGGTTCATATATAAATTGTTTATTCTGTAAAAAGGGGGTCAGAATCTGAATTGGAAGCAAAGATTGCAGATTTTGGTTTGGTAAGGTCTATTGCTTCAGGTAGGAGTCATCTGAACACCGGAATTGCTGGAACACTGTAAGTCATCAAAAACCAATCTATTGTGTAATTTTGTTGATTGAAAGTTACTTCCTGCTATAACTCCAAAGGAGCCATTTAATTCACTTGCTGATATATCCGGCTTGGTTTCCTTCTCCTTTTACTGAACTGAAATTGTTTTAACTGATTATAACTGATTTTTACCAATAAAAACTAGTTCTTATTGATTCACTAGTGCTTTTTGTTATATGCAATTACTGAGTAAAACTGATTTTTTTACTGAAGTTTTGTTCTAAGTTGGAGAGAATGAGGCCTAAATTCCGCAATTATAAATCTTAAGACATGACTAGCTAGGGATTTTGTAGTGTTGCTGGTGCAGCGGATACATGGCTCCAGAGTATTTGGTTCAAGGACAACTTACTGAGAAAGCAGATGTTTACAGTTTTGGGGTACTTGTTCTCGAGATAATAAGTAGTAGGAAGAACGGATTCATACAGGATTCACTATCCCTTCTACAATGTATATGCTTCAAATCACCATAAATTGTGTATGATAGTAATGAAACTATTATAATCATCTCTGTTTCTTCATCTTGAACATTGCTGAGACTTCTTGTTGTTTTACAGGTTTGGAATCTCTACAGATTAGACAGACAATATGATTGTGTTGACCCTTACTTGGGTACCGAGTTTCAGGAGGAGGTATTAAAAGTGCTTCAGATAGGTCTTCTCTGCACTCAAGCTTCAGTCCCTTAAAGACCATCCATGGCTCAGGTGGTTGACATGCTAACTAGTGGAAATTGCGAGATACCAACACCGAATCAACCTTTATTCCTCAATACCAATTTGTTTGGAAGTACCGGCCATTTTAGTGGAAAACGTCACATTAGAACTAGCTTAGACTCACTTCCCCTCATTCAAAACCAAGATGAGAAAAAATAAATGCAAGTTTCATATTTGTATACCAAAAGCTTCTGCTGTATTTGCTGTCTACTCCTGTATTATTCTTAAAGGTGTTACTATTACGAGTATTAGGGACAGTAGTGTTACAGTTTAGGAAAATACAATTCTCTTAAGAACCTTATAAAAATCAAATCCAAGATGTTGTTTATAGAAGGTTTTTAAGAGAATGAAGGTTATTATAGTATACCAAGCTGCAGTTGCATACACTGTAAGATGGCCATGTCATGAATGCTTTCACTCTAACAAGTTTCATCCTGAATCTTATCCCTTTTAAACTGTTAACCATTCAATTTTCGTCTATTCCTTTGGTAGTTGCATTATGACGGAAAAAGTATAAACAGCTAACAAGTTAGAAACCCGTTGCCCAAAAAAATAAGAAAAAGAAAAGCAAATTAGATATATAACAGGAAGGGGTTGATGAGGAATGAAAAAATATCGGCACTTTTATATTTCATATGGTGTTAGATATCTAACTGCTAGATCTCTAGCTCGACTACATACAACAAATTAAATATTCTTATACAGTAGCTCATAAACAAAGTATAAATCATTAGTTGTGAGTTCAGTGTACACACTAGAACAGTCCTGTATTTACAACCGCCTCTTCATTGAAGATCCTTTGAAGAAACACTTCAACATGTCTATCTAAAACTATATAATAATAAAAGTTCGTAAAGAATAGGGCATAAACAAGCAAAGAGATATGTCAACCATACATAATGTAAATAATACAGGAAATATTGTCCTAAATCAGCAGATATGTAAATTGCTAAATGCATACAGAGGGGGTGAGTTATTTGCTAAGCTGCTCATTACTTTGGTTAATCCTGGCAGCTGCCACCACAGAAGCCGCAACTCCACCAGGTTATGTGCTTATGTTAGGGTTGTTACTGAGTTTAGCACCAATCACATCAAATGGAAGTGAAGAGAAAAACATAATAGAGAAAATATAATAGAGAAAAACAATGCAAATGGAAGTGAAGAGAAACCCATCATCTGCTTAAAAATCTGATAAATTCTGAAAAAAAACTAAAACCATCATCCAAAAATCTAAGGTTTGAATGGATTAGCCACTGCTCACCTATACATACATATCATCATCAAAGGCGTCAACATAAAAAGAAGATTTGATGTCACTAACGACCTCATCACACAGGCGGCCATCATCACATGGAAAACCATCAGCTCCGTATGAATCAAGAATGGCTTCTGCTCTTGATGAAATAATCTTGCCATCTTTACCAAATGCAAACGCAATAGGCCAACAATTGTTCAACTTGTGCAATAAAAAATCTACGTGTTCGGGGTCAAAAGGGCATGTTAGCCAAGGGATTGGAAGTTGTTTATAATCATCCTTGTCCTTCGGGTGTTTAGATAAGTTAACAAATACCACTTCTAGATCAGGATATGTAGCTCTCTTAGTACGGTTATACCACTCATAGATAATCGGAGGATTGATCGCAAAACAAAGGAGAACAGTCTTACCTCGCAGTTCTGCCACTGGCACTTTCTCAACATTCTCAACATTATTACTATTGATATTCCTACGAAGTATATAATCCTGTGGCCCGTAAACCAGGAAAGACTCTAAAGTGAATGCACTTAGCTCTTCCAATAATCTCAGAACAACAGCCTTCCGAGTGAAGGGGTATCCAAACATACCATACAACTCAATAACACGTTTTCCATTGAGTTCAGGAAAATTCTGATGAGGATCGAGGATGATTAGTTGATCCTCGTCGAAACTACCACCGAGTATGGTGCTTACAAAATCATCAAATGGTGAGACCCACCAAGAAATAGATACATTCAGCTGGTGTAACACATAATTGATTGCCTCTTGGAACAACTGTGGATTCACACTCGAATCCTTGCGGATGGGTATGTAGACCAAGACAATCTCAAACTCCAGATTTCGAGCTTTACATTCTTGATGAATCAGACTGAGTGTCCGAATGAAGCCTCCATCATAGCAAAGGTACAAGCCCACAAGCTTCTCTTTCAGTTTCGAAATGGACACCTTCTCTACGTCTCCAACCCCAACCCCAACACCTAACCCTTTAGGACTAATCTTGTAAACAAAATCAGAGGGCTTGCAATCCAAAAGTGCATCAAGCTTGAAATGAGTTTCGTGCCAAGAAACCCACAAATTATTAAGACCCAAAAATCCCCGATAATTTTGAAATATTGATTGGTGCAACACAACCTTTTGAGTGGTATCAACAAGCAGAGCCATTGCGTCAGAAACAAGTCCAAGGGACTTGCATACATAGTCACGACGCAACGTGTCAGAGAACGGGATTGCAAGGCAGGAGGAAGCTGGGAAGCCTGATAAGAAGTGGTTAAAATGCATCTTCATCATCAATCCAATTATTTCTCATTTTTAACACCATAACTATCTCATAATTATTTTTCCCAAAAATCCTAGAACAAGAAGTCGGTATCCCTTGGATCTGGCTTGCCTCACTTGAAAGCCAGAAAACCGGCACAAAAACACAACAAACTGCGATGTTCTTTCCCTTAAGACTATCAACTGGAACCACTTCGCCATTAGTCCGGACCAGGTCACAACCCGAAATCAACGACATAACATCAAAACTCTTGCCTTCCTCAATACTTTTTTTGTTTGTGGAATCAGGATGATATTCCGGAATCTGACTCCTTAGAAAATCTTTGACAGAATAATGATTTTCATAACACCACAAATAACCTCCCATCTCAAAACGATCACGTTTTGTTAATGCAAAAGGAGATTTAATTTTTAAACGATCTGCATTTAAGTGTAGATAGGCGTTGTAAAGATCCTCTTCAGTAAGTTGTTTATGAATAGCCTTGATTTCTTCCCTATATTCAAATGGAATCTTAAGAGGAGACAGTATACATCTTTTGGACCTCTCATCTTGTTCTTGTTTAAATGTTAATGCCGTACATCTACACCAAGACGACGGAATACCAGGAAAGCAGAATTTCTTCCCAATTTTAAAACTTGGCCTAAACATTATAATTCCAATTCACAACAAATACGATAATAAGTATAAAAAATTCACTATAAACAAAATTGGTGGAGATTGTGGTGGCGAAATTGGTGGACTTGTAGAGGAGCGGATTGATGTATCCGATGATATTTAGGATGGGGTTTTATAGTGGTTTTGAAGCAGTAGCACTAGCAGGGGAAAGGTAGAGATATGTGAGAAAGATATTGGGTTTTATATCAGTAAAAAAAATTAGGGTTTTTCTAAGCTATACCCCTCAGGTTTCTTGAATTCTCAGCTGTACCCATGCTTTTTGAAAATTCCCAGCTGTACCCTCCACCTCACATTTTGTAACGTACAGTAACCAATACGTATTCTAGACTTAACAGATGTAGGGGATGGTTAACGGCGTTTATTAAAAAAAAACTTATAAAAAAATATGTAAAAAAAACCCAATTAAAAACCCTTTCAAATTCTCGTATCTTGATCAAACTCTCACCTCACTCTGTTCTTAGGTCATCTGAGACGATCATCCGAAAACCAAAAACCCTTGATTTTTCCACTTATTTTCATAATCAAAGGTGGCGCTTTTCATCGGGTTTCTACAATTGTGTTTCAAGGTTGAAGTAGCTGGTCGAATTTAGAGTAAGAGAAGAGTGGGTAGGTGCAGTTCGTGTTCATCAAGCAATAACCAAAACTTTCGAGTCATAAGGTCAGTGTAATCTTAAATTATGTTCTTTTAACTGAATATGTGTTGATTATTTGGCCGAAATTCAGTTTACACAATTAGGGTTAGGGTTTGATTAAATTTTGGTAGAAATTCTAGGGTTTTGATTGATTTATTTTGTTGTATATTTGTGCTTATGTTTTGGGCTTAAATTCTTGTGAAATGCATGTGTTCTTGTTGTGTAAGATGATTGTGTCGTATTTAATTTGCAATTGGTTTGTATAATTGCAGAATGGGTGATAGGTTGTTGAAATTGAATTTTCTGGGTAAAACTGTTGATATTAAGGTTGATGATGTTGATCGGTGCTTGCTTATAGATGTTATTAATGAAATGGTTGATAAATTTAACTCTAGAGGGTATGAACTTCCCAAATATCCTGTGCTAAGTTATTGTACTGCACAAAAAAGCCATGCATTAACTGATGATAAAACACTGATGAAAATGTTTGAGGTAGTTGAAGGAGCTACTATATATATGGATTGGGTGTTCAAACAAAGCCAATTTCATATGGACATTAGCTGAGAAGGTTAGGTTGGGTAAAACCAGTGAGAATGTTGTTGAACCTGGAGCATCAAAACCCCCATTAGCTAAGCTACCTCCTAAAAGGGCCAAGCCCAATGCTTTCAAAATGGCCCAAATTTCAGATTCTCATAACACACTAGAGTCCCCACCAGATGTTGATTTGTCCCTTAACAGTCCAGTGAGGAAAAGCCCAAGAATGAGTTCTCCTAAGTCAGCTGAACCACCCTTACTCAAATCTCCTGCCCAATCCCAATTAAGTTCAACTTTTACAAGCCCAAGAAGAAGCCCAAGGTTCAGCCAACCTTTAAACAACCATCCAATTTCAGTTTTGACCCAAACTGACCCTATTCAGTCCCAAACTCCCACCTTACAGTCTCAAAGTAACCCAGTTTCAAAAAACACACTTCTAAAGCCTGTCCCATTCCCACATGGTAAAAAGGTCCCTAAGTCAACACTGAAATGGAAGGGTTTGTGGGTGCCCCCTGTTCATACACAAGGTACCAGCAATGTTTCTGAGATGAATGTGTCAATAAGGTCAACTAGAAAGAGGTGTAGGACAAGGGTTGAAACTGAAAATTGTGAAATGGGTAATGAAGGTATTGGTGGTTTACATATCAGTGACTCTGATTTTGATGGTGAATATGAACCTGAAGGTGCTGATGAAGGACAGTCTGAAAGTGATGACAGTATGGACTATGAGGAGGGTGACATTAATGACCTTCTGAATCAGAATTATGTGGATGGTGGGTGGGAACCATTTAGGACAAATGAATGGGTTTGTGATGATGAGTCATACATGAATAGGTTGTATATGAATGGAGAAGTATTTGAGGAAACAGAGTTTGGTAATATTAAGTTGAAGCCTTGGCAGTTGTTTGTAGACAAGGATCAGTTTAGGGATGTGTTGAGAGAATTCTGTATACAGGAGGGATTTTCCTTAGTGGTAAGAAGGGCAGACAACTTCAGATACACTGCAGAGTGTGCAGATGAAAGGTGTAAATGGAGGATTCATGCTGCAAGGTTAGCTGATAATCACACATGGGCTATAAAAAAGATCAGGAAAGGTCATTCATGTGATTTGAATCTTGTTAATAACCCCATGTGCAATTGTGAATGGGCTGCAAGTAAACTACTTGAGGATATTAGAGCTAACCCTGATATTAAGGGAAAGACTTTGAATTCCTTGTTGTGGGAGAGGTATGGGCTTACTATGGCCACCTCTACTCTTTATAGAATGAAAGGGTTAGCAATGAAGGTAATACAGGGGGGGCATGATGAATCATACAATGAGTTGCCCAAGTACTGTGAGCTGTTGAAGGGAGCTAACCCAGGTTCTGTTGCTTTTTGCTGTTGGAAAACTATCCATGAGCCTGAGAGGGCTTTGCAATTCTCATCCATTTTTATCATCTTTGCTGCACAATTTAGGGGACTGATAAGTGGTTGCAGGGGGTTAGTAGGTGTAGATGGGTGTCATTTAAAAGGAAACTATGGTGGCATATTGTTGTCTGCTGTTTCCCTAGATGGGAACAATGAGATCTTTCCTGTGGCTGTAGCTGTTGTGGACTCTGAAAACAAGACCAGTTGGACCTGGTTCTTCCACCACTTGAAACAAATTTTGACAGCAGAAGGGATAACTGACTGGACTATCATGAGTGATAGACAGAAGGTGACATACACTCACTTTACAACCACACTTAGCTTGTGTTTATGTTGTAGTTTATTTAATTAACTTCATGCCTTGGTTTTGCAGGGAGTGGACCCATCTTTGGATGCTGTGTGGCCTAAGGTGCCAAGGAGATATTGTGCAAGACACCTCTGCAAAAACTTCAAGAAAGACTACCCTGGCTTATTAATGCATAAGCTTTTTTGGACATTCACCAATGCTTACTCTGAGTACACTTTTAGGAAGACTTTGATTCAATTACATAAGCATGCTGGGTTAGGGGCAGTGAAGTGGTTTCAAGAAGTTGGACCACTTGACAGGTGGACCAGATGGAAGTTTGACCCCAGTTTGAAAAGTGATGAGAACACAAATAATTTTGTGGAAAGTTTTAATAGTACAATTGGAGTGGATAGAACTTATCCTATTTTAACATTACTGGAAGGTAATAACTGTTGTACTTGACTTTTTATTTTAGGAGACTTTCAAATGCATATTCTTATGTAATTTGTTATTTTTGTTACTTGTTCTTTTGTTATGTTTTTAGGAGTGAGAAGAATAGCCATGGTCATACATGCTACCAGGCAGCAGCTTGCAGACCAGTGGGAAGATGGCATATGTCCAAGCATTAGGCAAAGACTGAGGGTTCTGACTAAGGATAGTAGGGTCTGCCAAGCTTACCCTTCTGGCAGAGGCAATTATGAGATACATGATGGAAGAGCTAAGCTACCAGTTTCCATTGCTGCAAGAAAATGTGTATGTGGGAGATGGCAATTGAGTGGCATCCCATGTAAGCATGGAATCAAAGCCATATTACATGAAGGAAAAGACCCAGCTAACTATGTGAGTGACTGGTTCACTTTAGCCAGGTATAGACAAGCTTATAGTGGCAACATCTCACCTATTCCTGATCCAGACCAATGGCCACACATTGAAGGTGTACCTATTCTAATCCCTCTAACAATGAAGAGAAGCATAGGAAGACCTTCAAGAAATAGGAGGAGAGAGGAAGGGGAGCAAAGAAAAGGAAAAAGGAGTGCAACTGTCCAATGCAGCAACTGCAAAGCATTTGGACACAACACTCAAACTTGCAAGGGTGGTCCTACTGCCAGGGAGGTTGCAGAACAGCAAGGAAAGACAGTGCCAAAAAAGACTGACTACAAGGGAAAGAAAGCTCAGAAAGCACAAGCACATGCCAACAATGATCTTGATTTTGCACTCATTGAAAGGATGATTCAGGCTAGATGTGATGCAGGAAATGGAGGTACAACAAACAACAATCATTATCAGCAATGTGGTTCATCTTCCCAACCAGTAGGTGCATCTATCAGTCAACCATCAGTTGCATCTGTCACTCAACCATCAGTCAACAACCAAAGGGTCACATCTCCAAAACAAGCCAAGATATTGAAGAGGCTTGAATCACTTCAGTAATTACTGCAGTTCAGTCTTATATTTGAAGAGGCAAGAATGATGTATTTTGGGCAAAGATGGATGTAATGAACTGTTAGGATAAGGCAGGCTGTATTTTTTTTTTGGGAAAACATGTAATTTTTTAGGTATCAAATTGTAAACATGTAACCAGGCTATTTTTTGGGGTCGCAATTGTTTTTTAGTCACAAACATGAACTGATTACTTTTGCTATATCATTATATATGACCTGATTTCAGTTCCTTAATAGTATGTCATTTGTGTAGTTTTACTTGCAAAGTATCAACTTAAATTGCAAAATATCAACTTAAATTAATGCAGAAATTTATATATAGACTGAGAATTCAAGTTTATTAATATGCCAAAAGGATCAGTCAACAAGATACCATACATATCAACTAATAACAACCCCAATTAAAGAGCAACCCTTTACATTTTCATTACAATAACAGCCAACACAAACATAATCACCCCAATTTTAATCAACCCCAATTTGAAGGCACCCTCAGCAACTTTTTTCCTTAAATCCGCTATTTCATGCTTCAACTCCATTATCGCAACAATGTCAGATCTACCATCCACACCTTGTGGGGCACGCTGTCCTCTCCAAATCATGGTTTCAGGCCCCACCCATTTGAAAAATCTGCAAAAATCGCACCTCCAATACGCCTTCCTAGGGTTCCTTGTTGAAGTAGAAATGTGCAACTTGCAATCCAAAGGAGGCCTACAATTGCATTTGGGGCTGATAAAGTCCCATTCACTGGTTGATATAAATGAACACCTAGAGTTCGCCATTAATTACAAGAAAAATGGTGAAGAGGGAAGGAGTACAGAAGAAATGAATTAAGGAAGATCCTTATATAAACCCTAACAATTTTGGGCGGGAAAATAGCCTCTATACTAAAGTCATTAACTGTTCACAACACTCCTAACGACGAGTTAACGTATTGGTTACTGTACGTTACAAAATGTGAGGTGGAGGGTACAACTGGGAATTTTCAAAAAGCATGGGTACAGCTGAGAATTCAAAGAACCTGAGGGGTATAGCTTAGAAAAACCCAAAAAATTAAATAAAAGTTACTCTACTAGTTATTTTAGAATTAAATAAAAGTTATCTAAATGTAAAAGAAAGAAAGTTACTCTGGTTTAAATAAAAGTGACCTTAATTAAGGATAAATTGACCCTACTCAAGGGCAAAAGTGACCTAATTAAGGACCAAATAGACCCTAATCAAAACAAAAGTGACCCTAATTAAAGACCAAATAGACCCTATTTTAGAGCAAAAGTGACCCTACTCAAGGGCAAAAGTGACCCTAGTTATGGACCAAAGTGACCCTAATCAAGAGCAAAAGTGATGCTAATCAAAACAAAAGTTTAAGGATAAAGTGGCCCTATTTCAAAGCAAAAGTGACCTTAATCAAGGACCAAAGTGACCTTACTCAAGGGCAAAAGTGACCCTAACGAAGGAAAAAAGTTATCCTAACTCGGTACAAAAGTGACTCTAATTAAAGTGAGCTCCCTCGAATAAAAATGTTTATATATGGTTGTTTGGGTATACATGGTCTTTGAATGCTTGTGCAAGTGTTTGATTTCAAGGCTATTAGCTCAAATGGTAGAGCAATGTGCAATAGTTGTACTACTTGTACATGATGTGAGTTCAAGTCCTACATAGCCATAAGCTAGATAACAATAACCTTATTGATTAAGGATAAAGTGACTCTTATCAAAGCAAAAGTGACCTTACTAGAGCGAAAAAAAGTGACCTTACTAGAGAAAAAAGGTGACCTTAACTGAGTAATGTCTTTAATCAAGGGCAAAGTGAATCTAATTAAAGTGAAGAAAAATTAAAATGACTTTAATATAGAGCAAAAGTGACTCAAAATTATAGATTAAGTGACCCTAACCAAGTAAAAAAAAAAGTGACCCTTTCTCGAGTGAAAAAGTGACCTTACTTGAAAGAAAAAGTGACCCAAAATGAGTACAAAAGTGACTTTAATTAAGCTCAAAAGTTACCCTAACCAATAGGGCTATGCTCATAATTAGAAGTATTAACAATAAACAATGGTGACACACGAAATAAACAAATAAACTAGTGTTAAGGATAGAGTTACCTACTCAAGGACAAAAGTAACTCTAATCAAGGGCAAAAGTGAATCTAATAAAGGATAAAGTGACTCCAAGGACAAAAGTAACCCTAATCAAGGGCAAAAATAACCCTAAAGAAGGACAAAAGTGACCCTAACTAAGTACAAGAGTGACTCTAATTAAAATGATAGCGTTATGCCCATTAGAAATTACGACGACCAATAGTACACAAACAAAGGTGATACACGACATAACCAATAATAAACAAGTGTGATGTAGTGTAGGCTATGTGGGGCTTGAACCCACACCATGCACGCTATTGTACATTGCTCTAACTGTTGAGCTAATAGCCTTGAAAAAAACAATGAATAAGTTTCTTTTCCCATAAGTTGCATTTGTTTACAATTTTACAAAAAGATTACAAAAGATTTTCCTTAAGAAAAAAGATAAGAAAAATTTAACATAATTTATGACATATGTAGAGTTACATACTACTTTACCATTAATAAAATAAAGATTTTTTATAAAAGATTTTTTTTTTAATCATGTATGAAAAGCTTGCCAAGAAAGTTATGAAAAAATATTTTAAGTGAATTGATTATTGAGAAAAAAAAATATGCAACATACATAAGAGAAAATGAATTATAGTGTACATAAAAGAAATCTATTTACGGGCTAAATACATGTTGTTAAGATTTTCATTTGGTAAAAAAAGAAGAAAACGATATAAATTTGTTGGAGAAATATATTTAAATATACATACATGCATATACACTTTAAAATATCTATTTTGTTAATAATAGACTTTCATAATGAATTCATTTTACAAATTAATAATAACTTAGCTAGATTTAATTTTTTATAATTAAATATAATGTTAATTAAAAAATAGTTGTTGAAAGTTATTGTGCATGTCACGTGACCTAACCTAGTAACACCTCTAAATTTAACCCCGCGTATTGTGTCATTTGTATGAGACGGGTCACACCACTATATTAAGTCCAACTCCAAAATCCAAATCTTCCTTTTATAAAGACAGCCAAATTGACATTCTTGTGGCTATAATTCAGAATTTGAGAACCACTCGAGTTGATGAAGTGCTACAACTTGGATTTGGATTGAGTGAGGGCCGCCACCAACCAAATAAAACAAAGTATTCACATTTTCCTCCTTTCGTTGTTCTCCCCTTCATCTCTCTTCTCACTCCTTAACATTTTAAGGTGAGAGAAGAGAGAATAACAGAGGAAGTATAACAATGGAGTCTGCAATTATTACCAGCAATCACATTTCTCTGGCATTATATATCTCCAGAAACCCCAGTTTATCGACTAAAAATGCTGCTGGTAACTCATTTCTTATCATTTTCTTTTTGGGTATTTTTGTTTTTTTGTTTGTTCTTGCTTATAATTTGCTGCATTGGAAGGAAGTTGTATATATGAATTGGGTTGTATTTGTATGGTGTATAAATATATGAATTTGTGATTCATTAAAGTTATGAACTTTGATGGTAGAATTTTGATTGTTGCTGTTTTGGAGTTAATTATAGTGATTACTTTTGATTTTAGAGTTGTTAATAATTATTATTGTGTGGTTGTAGAAATGATTGAAAACAAAATTTTCTGGTAATTGATAGATATGTAGAATTATGTTTCAACAAGAAATGTCATTTAGCTTCTTTGAGAGACCCTAAGTAAATGGGTCAACAATCTCAACATCTATGAAGAGAATGCAAGTAAAATGCCTAAAAAAAGTTTCCCTTTTAAGAAATCTAATAAAATCTAAAGTATGCCACTGAATTCGCCGTATAGGCCCGTGTCATATGATGGATGGTCAGGCATCCTTCTTGAATGGGAACAATTTGTTTAACTTTGTAAGGATAGCACATGAAAGGAACAATTTCTTGAATAGTTAGGTTCTTTGTTCATTCCATTGCTTGCAACCCTCATCACCACACTAAGCTTAGTTTATGCTGTTATTAGACTTTTAATGATTATCCACCAGTTATATCTCTATCTAGAAATACATTGCCCCGTTAAGGTGTTGACTGTTTGTACAGTGCTTTAATGGCTTGGTCTTGAGTAATGGGTAATATGGAGGCTATTAGACAATTAGGTGCTATGTTACTTGGACTCGGATGAAGTGTCAAATTAGACACGAGTGTCCAAGTATCGGACTCGCCCATTTTCTTGAAAAAGTTTTGTTTTTAGTTAAAAATGAAGTGTCCAAGTGTCGGTGTCAGTGTCCGACACGAGTCGTGTCGACACGGGCACGTGAGGTAAATGAAAGAGTCCAAGTAACATAGATTAGGTGTTAAATGCAAAGACCATTGAAATTATCACATTAGAAGACACCTGCTGCTGACAAGTTATATACTTCATCATCTTCATGTATGTTTTGGACTAAGAGAGTATATGATTTGGAACATGTTTTCATGTACTTATATTTCTCTCTTACTTTGAGAACAAAAGTTAAACCATTTTAATTTTGGTTTTTGATTCTTTATTGTTAGATATAGGGATAGTCTTCTGGCTTATTGCTATTTGCTCTTGTCATCTTGTATTTCATATATATGAAATTATTAATGTTAATTGCTTGTCCCATGATTTTGGGTATCATTAATTGAGTTTTATGTGTTTATGTTATGGTTAGTACAACCAGTTTTATAATCTTAGGCAAGGGTTATTGTGGATATGATTTCATCAAGTGAATTTCAGAATGCTGAGGGCAATTCTAGTTTAATATTCAGGAGGCACACCCCATTGATATCTGTTATAAACGAATGTTGTTAATATCAAGTCACTTTTGTGAAAAGTAATAATAAAATATTGGCACTGTGTTCTGGACTCCGTTTTTTAATTTTTAATAATAAATGCTACAACGGTACCAAACTAACTTGGAAGTTAACGCCGTCTTCTAAAATTCTGAAATTGTGGTAGGAGGAGAGAGAAACCATTAAACGAAGACTTGTAGAGAGAGATCGGGAAACCATAAACGAATTGAGACCATGGCCTAAATTCAACTTCCTCTTCATACCTCTGCTTCCCTCCATAGGTTCATCCTAGAAACACAAATAATTCACTAATTGATTGATGCATTCCATAACTCACATCATAATCAAGATAAGGAATGCCTATCAATAAGATTGAAGCCACTACTTATTAAATTGCAATTTCAAAGATGCGCCCACATAACAATTCAAAAGCAACAACAATTAACGAACATTTGATAGGATTATTACATTAATAAAGTACCTTCCTAGGGGGATTCATGACCCTTGCTGCGATTCTGGGAAAGAGGTGACCCCGAATGTTAACCTTGCTCCAATTCTGGGAAAGGGTGGAGTCCAATATGAACCTTGCTCCGACGCTCGGAAAGGGTTGACCTCCGATTCAGGGAAAAGATGTATCCGAATAAGCACCTCGGTCCGATTCCGGGAAAGGGGGTCCGATTCGGGGAAAGGGTGTAGCCGAGTATGGGTTTTAGCAACGAATTCTGTTCGCCGATTTTCGCTGATTCTTCTATTTCCTCCGGCTAGGGTTATGGTTGAAGGTGGAGCAAATGAACGGAAAGTTAACCTTTGTTATTTCCGTCAACTACGACGTTACCATTCAACTCTTTTAAAACGGGATGATATTACGGGAACTTACTTGTTTTATTCGCATGGACCTTCGTGCCCCTCATTTAACTGACTAAAAGACAATATTACCCCTGATATCAACAAGCTATCAGTTATCAACTTGTATTTCCTCAATATTCAGTAATTGGTTATGAATCGAAACTTGTTAATTGTTGAATGTAATGTTCTACGAATTATTCGAAAAAACATGTCCTAACCTCAAATTGGAGATGTTGGATGCCCCAGAATGAATCATTTTAGAAGTTACACATGTAAGCTGTGTTCAGTGTTTGAAAAAAGCGCTGAGATGCAGGACGTTAGGGGTCATTCGCCTTTTGTGGTCTAGGCTAAGAGATTTCGTTGAAGTGCAGCTAAGATGCACCTTAAAGCATATTGAGGCACACCAACAATTACTTTTATTTATTATTATATGTACCTCACTTCAACAAGGCACACTGGGCCCCTAGCACAGGAAACTCCAAGCTGCCTTGATGCATCTTGAGCTTTTTTATACATTGGTTGTGTCACATGCCTGTGGAGTAAAATTTTATTGATCCACGCTGCTAGCTTTATTGGCAGGTATATCTTGCATAAAATGGCAGAAACCATGCCTAAGAAAGTTAAGCCATGTGAGACTTAACCAACAATGGAAAGGTACGAGAAGAAAGCCAACCTTGGTGCAGGCTGTTGCTGTCCCTGTTGCACCACCGTCAGAACTTCCCCCTACCAATAACACGGATCACCTCAAACAGCTAGCAGAGAGCTATGGTTTCCAGCAAATTGGTGAACCACTTCCTGATGATGTGACAATGAGGGACATAATTACCTCCCTTCCTAAGAAGGTAAAGCTTTTTTTGGCTTCTGAAGTTGAAATTAAAGTTTTAACATGTAGACTCATTCCAGGGAATCCAATTTCTGCTTAGGTGTTTGAGATAAATGACATGAAAGCATGGGGAACAGTTCTAATAAGTGTGACTTCGTATGCTTTGGGTATATTTATGATTGCTAAAGCCCCTTGGTACTTGCTTCCTCTTGCCTGGGCATGGACAGGCACTGCTATCACAGGGGTATGTTCCTTTTATTCAAGTTCAGTATAAATTATCTTTCCATCTATAAACTCCTACATTACTTTGCCAATTGTTTGCTTTTATGACTTTGAATCCCTATTTTCTCTTTTGATTTCAGTTCTTTGTGATTGGACATGATTGTGCTCACAAATCCTTTTCAAAAAATAAGCTACTTGAAGATATTGTTGGGACTCTTGCATTTATGCCGCTTATATATCCTTATGAACCATGGCGCTTCAAGCATGATCAGCATCATGCCAAAACTAATATGTAAGCAGTTAACAGTAATCACTTAGCTTTGTATAGAGTGTTCCTCTAGAGTGTAGACCCCCCCCCCCTCCCCCCCAACAATATAGTTTGCTGCACTTGTTCCTTTCCTAATAACTTGCATTATTTTCCGCTTCCTCTTACGATTTCCGTTGCTGATTCAATACTTATTAAATTATTGCATGTATGCTTTAAGAAAGCCTTACAATCTGATAATGTAGGCCAGCTTAATGCTTCAGCATAGAGCTTAGACAAGCATGATGCCACTTGAGACATTAGCTTCTCATGTTTCACAAAGGGATTGACAGCCCATTCGGCTCTTTTAACCAGGTTGCGTGAAGATACAGCCTGGCTTCCTATCATGAAAGAAGATATAGAGGAATCCCCTGCCTTGCGTAAAGCTCTAATTTTAGGTTATGGCCCCCTTCGAACTTGGATGTCAGTAGCTCACTGGTATGATGTTAAAAATTTAATCAACATCTGCAATCCAAAGATTATGTTCAGATTACGATAGTTAATTCAATATGTACGTCACTTCATGTGAGCAGGTTAAGGTTTCACTTTGATTTGAAGAAGTTCAGAAAGAGTGAAGTAAAGCGTGCCACAATAAGCATAGCTGCTGTTTCCGCATTTATGGTTATAGCTTGGCCCCTGATTATATATAAGACTGGAATAGTGGGATGGATCAAGTTCTGGCTAATGCCTTGGTTGGGCTACCATTTTTGGGTAACAGAGCTCTTTCTTTCTTTTTTATTTTTTTTTTCTTACAACACAAAATTTTCGAGTGATGAGTATCATGTCTTTTGCATCTTTAAACTGTCTGGTAGTTGTTGGATCTTCTTGAAGTTCTTTTCCTTCACTTCTATGTGTGCTCATTGTTATTTCCTTCTTTGTTTATAGATGAGTACTTTCACAATAGTCCATCATACAGCGCCTCACATACCATTTAAGGATTCAAAGGAGTGGAATGCAGCACAGGCCCAGCTTAATGGAACTGTGCATTGTGACTATCCCCGTTGGTATTGTATTCTGTAACCCATCTTAGCATTGAAAACTATAGCTTGATCTTTCATAGTTTTAATCGCTAACATCTTCCATTTTTACATCCAGGATAGAGGTCTTGTGCCATGATATCAATGTGCATATTCCTCATCATATCTCTCCTAAAATTCCAAGCTACAATTTGCGAGCAGCTCATCAATCCCTAAATGAGAACTGGGGAAAGGTATGTTTTTTGTGTTGGATTTGTGTGATGGGAAGTCCTTGGTGATGATTAATTATTTTTTCTGCAGCTTGTGCAATTCAAATTTCCTTTGTTTTGTATTTTTTCATAGCCAGTTAGTAGTTACGAAGTATTTTTTATTTAGAATTAATAGTTCAAACTTAGTTAATCATTACTTAGAGATTTAATAGCTTTGATGGTACTTCCGAAAGACAGTTGATTAATTTTCCATAAGAATATACGTCTCCATTTTGCTAATCATTCTCATTACTCATAAGCCACAATAATCCCATGCATTGTCTGAGTTTTATCAGGCTTGTTTATGCTTGGTTCCCCTTTCATCTAATACTGATGAATCAGGCTCTTTGATTTTCTTCGACGGTCTTTACTCTTTGCTGCCTCTCTGGTTTTCTAGGAGTAAGATTGCCTACAATATACTCCGTATCGTTTTAAAGGCTAGCATAATTGTTTTTAGTTATCTTGGTTGTTATGGCTGTGGTAGTTAATGACATTTTCCGTGCTTATGGCAGTACCTAAATAAGGCTGTATGGAATTGGCGTTTGATGAAAACGATCATGACTACATGTCATATCTACGATAAAGAAGAAAACTATGTCTCCTTTGAGAAAGCTGTTCCTGAAGAATCACAGCCGATTTCATTTCTTAAAAGAGTGATGCCTGATTATGCATAATTCATTGGCACAAAATTGATTCTTGGTATGCTGGATAAAAGTATGCAGGAAAGTTGTTACTTTCAACTTGCCTATTGTGAACTGGTTGGGTGGCCAAAGCCCTCCATCATACCGTACTAGCAAGTGTAAACTAGCACGATAAATTTATCACGTCCATGGAAGGAACCTGGTTTCGTTCTGCAGACTGTAGCATTAGCTATACAGATTAGATATTTGTATGAATACTGAAAGTTTCTTAATGATTTTTCTCCTTTCAGAATATATTTATATATACATGGCAAAATTGGCCTCAACAACATGAACTTTTAACAAGGTGCAAGTAGCAGCATGAACTTTGACTAGTAGCTATAACAAATTAACAACACAAACATTTTTATTAGGTGCACAAAATATCATAAATGAAGCTTGATACCAAAAATTTTGACGAAGACATGGTATCTAATATTTTATTACTATAAAAAATCTTTTAGTATTGCGTGCCTCAATTTTTTTTATGGGGAAAAATTATTAAATGAGGTTTTGGAGGTCAATTGAATCAAATTTGAGATCAACTTTAGCATAAAAATTACAAAAAAAAATCGATTTGCATGTTATAAAAATGTCTCGGTCAAAGTATTGGCTCAATTTGGACCTCCAGGACTAAATATGATATCAAAAATTGCAAACAGTTAATAGAATATTAATATTCGATAAATTTTCGATTCTAGGTTTCATTTATGATATTTTGTGCACCCAATAAAGAAGTTGGTGTTGTTACAGCTACTAGTCAAAGTTTATGCTACCATATGCACCTTGTTAAAAGTTCGTGTTGTTGACGCCAATTTCAGTATTTATCTTCTTCTGGGTCGCTATCACACGCTCAGCATTTAGAATAATAGAGGCAAGATCACTAGCTTTGTCAATGAAATAAAGAGCTGCCTAAAATCAAAATCCTTCCTCTTAATTTAAACACAAGAAATCTACAACTTTCTCACAAATTTTGAGTACTTTAAGGTCAAGACCCCTGAATGAAGATACACTTTAGGTTTGGAACTATTTCCAATGCACTTAATAAATGATTTTATATTTCCTTCACTTTTCTTACTTTTAGTGTTACCTAACGAACATTTAATTTTGAACACTTTAGGTTTACTGTTTGCAATAATAACAGATGCTGTGGATGTCAACATCTGTTATTATTATTAATATAGGTTGTATGATAAGTAATTTAGATTATATGTTTAAGCTTAATCTTGTCTATCTTATGTATTATATGCAGGACTTTAAGGTTTATACCACTATCCATCCTTATGATGATAGTGATCCTAGTTTTAGTGTTAGTTTCAGCACAACACTGCTGTTTCTCTCCTCTGCTTCTAGTCCTTTGTTTTGGGTTGTTGTCCTTAGTGACTGTGCAGAGGTAGGCTTTTGTTGTAAACAACTCTTTGAGGCTATAAGCCTGTAATATATTTGCTTCGTGTTGTGTTAAAAAATAATTTTGGAGCAAAAGGAGTACTATGTAACTATGTGCTTATGTGCACACATAAACACAATTACAAGCACTTGTGGGCACGTAAATGTCCATATGATGATACAAATGTACCACACAAGCAAATTCATACCCTTGTGATTTTGGAGTTGTTATCTTCACTTGAAATGAGGAGGTCTAATTTAATAAATTCTAATCTGATTTGAATTAAATTTTAATTATTAGTATCTATCCCATGCTTTATTAATTTAAAAGAACTTTAACCTCGTTTTTGTACTATCAAGGAAAAAAATTATCAAATTGAGTCTTATTAGATTTGTGTTTTTTTTTTTTTTTTTTTTTTTTTTTTTTTTTTTTTTTTTTTTTTTTTTTACGGAGATTTGTGTTGTCTCATTAAGTATTTCTCAATAAAATAATTATAATATATCTATACTAATATATTAAAAGGCGTTTCTAACAACGTCATCGTGTCACGTAAGCTCCCCTCACTACGTTGATTTTCATTGCATGTCATGCACTCATAATAATTTAAAAAAAAGTTCTCCGCAAGATTTGTTGCATGAGACATTTGTTGCATCACAATTCACAAGAAACATACTCTAGTACTCACAGTTCCAAGAATAAACGGATTAGAAAAACAAAAACAGTAATCACAAATCTAGGAGCATGCACAACAAAAATACTTCAACTTAGTGAGATTAACTAGCTTAGTCAGATTAACAAGCAGAAGATGACTCTATCTTAGCTTTCAAATACTTCAACTCCTTCTCAATTTCTGTCATTCGAACCATCAAAGCATGCATGTCTTGCCCTTTGAAAGTTTCCTTGCTAACTGGCATAGAATCATCCTCCTCCAAAGAAGGATAGTTGTCGGTGGTCAACATTTCTTGGGCGATGCTAGAATCAGGCAAGTCCTTCAATGTCAGATTATAATCAACCATCCTTGAATCATTTATCTACACAATAAAATCAAGAATGTTATTCCAAACCGATGAAAATCACAAACAAAAGTATTTAAATGATTCAAAAGTCTCAATTTCATAACTCATGCAGGCTCCAAGATTCAACTATTTCACAGGGCAGAGGGGAGATTCCTTTAAAACAATTGACGAAACTCAAGCATATACCAACAGAATGGTTTCAACACAACATCTGGTAGCCTGGTACCCCACAGTAATTCATTAAATACCATAGAGAGGGAGTGCATGGCAAATGTTAAAGTGTATGAAGTATGAACTAAAAAAAACTGATTCCAAGGCAAAGAATTTGCATGGTTATCTTTTGCAGGTATAAATTTCATATCTATCTTTAGAATTGCCCTCACTCTTCTTTTCTCGAAGCAAAAGTTGCCTCTAATTCGAGCTTTATGTGGAGGTCAATTTTGAGTGTGAAGGATGTGATTGAAAAAGGGGCAAGGAAGAGTGTTGGGTCCGAGAGCAGCATTCATATCTGAACAACCCATGGGTACAAAAGCTACCTGATTTTCGTATTATGTCACAGAGGGGCGTAGGAGAAAACATCCCAAATTTTGTCAATAAGCTATGGGATGATAAGAGATGGAATCTGGCCATGCTTAGTGAGCTGTTCAACCAGAGGGAAGTAGTCAATATTAGCAGCATTCCTATTCCAATTTTTGATGAAGGGGATGCCTGGACGTGGCATTATTTGAAGGATGAAAATTACAATGTAAAAAGTGCGTATAACTTGATGATTGAGGAGGAGGAGAGGGGATGAGCTTCTACTTCAATAGGAAGGAGTGAGTTCTAGTGGAAGACTATTTGGCATGCTCACATTCCGCCAAAAGTGAAATTTTTTTCAGTGGTGTTGTGTTAAGGACAGCCTCCCTACTTGAAGTAATTTTGCTGCAAATGTGTGGGGAAGAGGATGAATCAGTTTTGCATATGCTGCTATTGTGCCCGACTGTAGGAGTGATTTGGAGATATTCGGCGCTAAGGTTGGATGTTAAGCTTGGACGGGATGGTGGGTTCAGAGAATGGTGTTCTGCTATGAAGGAAAATATTAACGAGGCTAGGTGGTGGCCGGTGGGATATGTTTTGATGTTTGGCTTGGGGAGTTTGGCTGAGACAAAATGGATGGGTTTTTGAAGGTAAAAGGAAGCTGGAGTTGGAAGTCATTCACAAAGCTGCTAGCCTTGTTGGTAAGTATGCTGATGAATTAGAGAAGGTCGTGGTGAAGCAGCCTGTGATTCAGATGGGGTCAGTTTGGAAGGCCCCTGGTAATGGAGTGTATAAGCTCAATACTGATGCTGCTTTCTTCGATCAGCAGAAGCTTGGGAGTGGGGATATCTTGCGTGACAGTGTGTGAGATGTAGTACTGGCTTGCTGCAAGTGTGCTCAAGGTAACTTTGAGGTTGATGTGGGCGAAGCATTTGCAATGAGGCAGAGCTTCAAGGTTGCAATTGAAGCAGGATTCAGATATTTTGTGCTAGAAACGGACATCAATCTATTTCATCATATGAAGAAGGGCATTACTCTTCCAAACGAGTTTGGCAAGTTGGTAAAGGATATTTAGAGGCTTTCGAGAGATTGTCAAAGGGTGTCTTTCTCTTTCATTAAGAGATCGGGTAATGAAGTATCACATTGTTTAGCTAAGTTAAGTTGCAATTTTAATGAGTTTCGAGTTTGGCTTGAAGAGTACCCTCTTGAATTACAAGGGGTCATTTGTAACAATATTGCAAACTTGATGCCTTAATAAAATTTGTGCTTCCGGTTTGTGTAAAAAAAAGAATTACCCTATATTTTGAGCTAAGCAATTATATAGCAATTAGTAAGGTTAAGAACATACCTTTTTCAAAGAACAAGAACACAATTTTTTTAATGCTTTGGAACACTCCTCGGGGTCCTCAAATTGGATGGAGACATTATTGTCATCAATATCAAGATTCCTTCAATAATAAATTAAGGGGAAAAAAAATGTGTAAAACACCAAAAAAAAAAGATAATGATAAATTTCAAGAATTTAGTGAATAAGCCAAGTGTGATTCATGTTAACACAAGAAATTCAACATAGGAAGGGGTACATTGGCAGCAAATAATGTATAAAATAAAAGAATATTAAGTCAAAATTGCTCAAATACCTGAGTCTCCCAAAAGTATGAAACAGAGCTCGAAGATTCTCCATTGAGTGATGGTCAGCAAACCACTCACAAGGCATACCCTTAAGAACAATAGTGGGTGGCTTCTCTTGAGACAAAACTGCAAGCAAGTATTAAGTTCTTTGTGTAATAGGAAAATGAAATTAAATAAAGCAAAGCAATCCAAAGTATTTAATTAAAAAAAGTACCTGACATCATTTCACTCAAATCGTCTTGCATTGCGACTGAAACTTTAAAAAGGGTCCCAAAATATTTCATTGGATAAACACCTAATTTCTCAACTAATTTTTTTTTTAAATTCTAAATATATCTCTTCCGAGTTTAATTTAGAACCTCGAAAATTAAAACTTCCTTGAGCAATAATTTCAAAGTCATCAATGAATTTGCGAGGAACTGAATAAGTAACATCAATGTCCTCATCTGACAAAGGTACATTTTTTGAAAAAAACTTAGATTCGCGAAAACCTGTGGCAGCCATATCTTTCATAATCCATCCACTAGGAAAAAGATTGTTTACCCCCCCTGGGCAGCCAAAAGCAAACTTTAACTTGATCGTGGGAACCAACATTAAATCACCTATCGTGATAATTCTTGCAAAATCCAAATATTTGGGGAACGCATTCTCAATTGCAAGAGCCTTATCATGATTTCCCTTAAAAGATGGAGATATATTACCTGCATTTAAAAACACCAAATATTAACAACAATATATAGAGCCAGAGTAAGTTTTGAGTGAAAGAAGGAAATCGCCAGTTATAAAAGAAAAAAAAGGTGAACTTTATGATCATTTGTCAAAGCGAAAACATCTATCAGCCATTTCAAAAATCAGGTATTCATGATCATTTGAACTGCAAGTACCAGCAACATGGATATGAGCTGTTGTGTTTATATTCAGACTTCAGTTCACAAGCATTCTCCTTTATAAAGCTAACTTGAATACCTCCCTCAATCTACACAACTATGACTTCCTAAACTTCATACGATTCTTCACAAATAAAGCAACGATGACATTAAAAAAGAAACTAACCAATCATAAACATCAATTTGCATTCACATACATTACCATAAACAAGTAATATTATATCAAGAAAACCCCATAAACAAACCAGCAATAATACAACATATGCAAATAAAAGAGATCCTTACTTTGAGCTTTGTGTTCAATAGAGGCTTGTTCATCACCCAGCTGAATAACCTTCTCATTCTCATTTCCTACTATAACAAAACCAGATTCTATGTCATCTTCACTTCCTAATTTTTGAACAGTTGGAACCTTATCCTGATTTTCCTTGGGCAGCATATTGGGTCCAGATGAATTACCTGTAGACGGAAACTATTCAATAAAACTTGAAGCATGTATATATACACACACAAATTGAAGCAGAAAGAAAGCCGCCGGCCAATCATTTCACCCACAAAGGGGAAACCTGAGAGTGGCTGCTATATGTGATCATAGCAGCAGTTGTGAAAGAAGAAAATTATGTCAACTTATGATCATTTGTCAAAGCGAAAACTATTATCAGCCATTTTAACAATCATGTACTAGTATTCAAGTTTATAAGTTATATAACTACAAGCATCAGAAACAAGGGATATGACAACGCTATTGTATTTGTATTCAATGCACAAGCATTCTCTCTTATAAAGCTAACTTGTATAGCCACCCTCAATCCACACAACTATATGACTTCCTAGATTCATAAGGTTCTTCTCAAATCAGCAATTATAGAACATATGCAAATATAAGCGATCATTAGTTTAAGCTTTGTGTTAATCAGAGGCCTGTTCATCAACCCAAATCACGAACTTTTGGATGAACCATTGTCATATGACTAATATGAGCATCAATATCACCAAAAGTAAAGGCCTATAAAAAAACCTTTGGCATATTTGTTGACAACTAGACAAACATAATCTCCTCCGCTAACCTCTTCAACAAGTAATAAATTTTCTAACATCAAAACAAGAAGTATGTAACTTGATTACACGTAACCTAAGGACATTTACATTATTTTTCCTTTCTTATGCACCAACAACATATTTTTCTGGCTGCACTTCATTGACTCGAAATGTTTGATTTTTGGTAATAGAGCTTAGTTTAATAGCATCTCATTAGCTTATAAAGTTATAAATCGCGCAATTTCCTTAATAAGAATCTCATTAGCTTCTCTTACATAATCATTAACCTAGGGGTGCTAATCGGGCGAGTCGAGCCCGAACTATGGTCAGCTCGGCTCGTGATCGTTTGAATTTGTTCACGAACTTATTTATATACATGATTTTTTTATATGAAAAAAATTATAGAACTTGTTCACGAACTTTTCGAGTCCAACTTGACATAACTCAGCTTGGCTCGTTAAGGTCTCGAGCCGAGACCAAACCTGAGTCGAGCCACCACGAATCAAGCTTTGACCGAATTGAGCTCGAATAGTTCATGAATAGCTCAGTCTCATTATCACCCCTAGATTAACCCTATTACCCTAATCACCATAACATAACATTACATCATCACCTAGCAAATATACCTCGGGGTTTAACGAGTTATAATCACCAAAACAAATTTGGAGAAATCACGTCCAATAAATAATCGACAATATAATGACTACTAATGATCATTAGTGAGTATTCTTGTAAATAAATGATTACATCCCTACATTAGAAATTGTATATTCAAGAATCAAGATTGAGAATTTATTCTACCATAGAGTAACACAAAACTAAATTTTAAGAAAATACACATTCATAACTAAATGCAATAACATAGATGGGAAGATTTTCAGCAATCAAGTAAAGCATTCAATTAAAGATATTGATCGAATTAAAACCCATAAAAAAAACCAAATTTTGATTTAATTTAGGAACATAATCACAGTATACAGGATGAATGATACAATTATCAAAGCTAACCTCACAATTAACGCTAGAAAGAGCGACGGCGTAGATGTTTACGACGGTAGAGTAGAGTACGTGTTCGCTGCACTATTTTTTTTTCCCCTTTGTTATAGAGAAATACGGAGTTTTTTAAAAGTATTACGGAGTAAACGAAGAAGAACTCGATAACAGTTTAGGGCCTGTTCTCATTGAGTGAACTGAACTGAATATTTTATAAGAGAAGGAAATTAGGAGCTGAATTAGGGATGACAATATTAAGTGGATATCCGCTAACCCGCTCCACCCGCTTAAAATAAATGGACAAAAACCCGAATTAAATGGATGAGAAGCGGGTGACGGATGAAGCGGGTGATGGATCGGATCGGATGTGGATAATATTTTTTTCACCCGCTAACCATCCACCCACCCGTTTAACATATATTAAATTTTTAATCAAAGAATTTTACTAATAAAATATAAAATGTCAAGAAAGTTACTTGTCTTTTTTTGTTGCAAATTAATTTTTCAAACAATATGTTGTTATTGTTTTTTTTTTATTAATAAAATAAAAAAATTATTATATAAATAACCGAAAATTAAAATTTTTGTGTTTTTTTTTTTCATTTTAGTACTCATCCCTTTGTCATCCGCTCCACCCGTTTCATCCGCGGATGATGGACGGATGGATATGGATGATGTGTGAAGCGGATGACGGATGGATGTGGATGGAGCAATTAGGATAATGGATGGATGCGGGTGAAGCTCCACCCGATCCAAATCCGATCCATTGCCATCTCTAAGCTGAACTGAGCTGAACTGAACTGAATTTTAACGTATGAGAACAGGCCCTTACTGAATTTACACAGGATTCGCTCCCCGATTGGTAAAGGTTGATTTAGTTCACGTTATTTTTGCTTATCTAATATGATCATTATTTGAGAGCTTACGATTTCATTGTTCTATTTTTCTTCCGATGAGAGTTCTTTTCACCCTTTTCTCACGATTCTATTTTGTTATCAGTCACCTAAGAAGCTAAGGGATAAGTTCAGATCAGAAAAATAAAAAGTTTAGGTTAAATGTATTAGAAAAAAAAAAGGAACTTTAAAATGTGTCAATTAACATTGAAACACTGAACAAACGTTAACAAATGTACTACTCTCTTAATCTCAATGGCCTCTTGTCAAAAAAAAAAAAAAAAAAAAAAAAAAAAAAATCTCAATGGCCAAGTAGGCCCAAGCTATTTCACACACGTTTTCAGCTTTCTTTGGGAAAACTTTTTTTTTTCTAAGCCCAAACCCTTCGTTATTTGATTGGGCTTGGTAATTGTCAACTAGGAAATTCTCTTAAAAACACTTTTTTTTTTTTTTTTTTCCATTTTTTTTAAAGAAAAAAGTTATACATAGCCTTAAATAATACGAAGTAATAAGCTAAATGAGAAAAAGTATTAATAAAATATATTTAATTTGCGTATGTTTTGTTATACATTTTAAAACTAATACCATATAAGGAAAGATGGTTACAAAAATTTTGGAGTATCAATGACAGAGTATTGATAAATAAAAAAGTACTAGAGGCAAAGTCTTAAAATCTTCATTTTTATTTGTTAAAATATAATTATTTAACCGCTACTCCGTGATACAATTTTTTTTTATATATATTCATTGTAATACATAAAACAATTGTTTTTTTGGATTTGACTAATAAATAAAATAGCAGGGGTCATGACTCTATCATAGGGGCATTGGTTAAGATCTTTTGTTAAGTATGAGTTCGGGCTACATACGTCACCAGTAGAGAGAGCGCACGTCCACTTTATAAGTTTTAGAAGGTTTCATCCCAAAATCATATGGCAATAGGAGGAGTAGCCTCTAGCCTTACAATGATCAACTCTCTCTTTTTTTCTCAATATTAGACACTTACATGTGTTTGAAAATTTTACACTTCTAACATCTTCCCCAGTGGACTTATGAAGTATACATATATATATACACTATTCGGTTCGGTTTTTTGGGAGGGTGGTTCGGTTTCGGTGTCAAAAATTAAAAAAAAATCGGTTTTCGGTTCGGGAAATTGTAAAACCGAACCAAACCGAATTATAAGCCCAATCCTACAAAACCCCTGGCCCAAAACTAAATACTCTAGGTATATAATGAAAAATAAGAAAACCCTAATCACTCTCAGCCTCCCTCTCTCTCTTTCCACCCTTTCTCTCTCCTTTCCTCTTCTCCTCTTTCCCGGATTTCGCCCAATTGCCCATTCTCTCTCATCTTCTTCGCTTTCATTGTCTCATTCTCCTCTTTTCTTTTCGTTTTTCTTGTCTCTCCTCGCCACCATTAACGAAAACATCGAGCTTTTGATTAATAAATTCCGAATTCGCTTCACCATTAACGAACACCATCAACTATATTAAAGGTTTTGATTTCGAACACCATCAACTAAAGGTTTTTCATGTCAAATTCGACTATGAAAACTCTAGATCTAGAGTTTTCATGGTCGAATTTGACCATTAAAAACCCAAATTCGACGTTTTTTCGGTGGAATGTGAGGTTTGTCCTCTTTTTCTTTCTTTTAATTTGGTTTGTGTTTTTTTTTTCCTACTAATTTTTTTCCAATTTTTTCTGATATTTCGATGATTTTTATTCCAATTTTTAGTTCAATGAAATTAGGGTTTTATCTTAAATTTTTCGAAATTATAGCAATTCGATATTATAGTAATTATGTCTAGGAATGTTTGCGGATCTGGGTTGTGTTTTAGTTTGGATTTTTTTGCAAAATTTGATGTTTATGATGTTTGATATGAAAATTTGGTGCGGTTCGGTTTTTTTTTTTTTAAGAAAACCGAAATTTAGGTGGTTTGGTTTGGTTCGGTTTCAAAGCTAAAGTGGTGTGGTGTGGTTTGCAAAATCAAGAAACCGAATTATGGTGGTTCGATTTCGGTTTGGGCAAAAAACCAAACCAAAAACCGAACTTTCACCCCTATGTATATGTATACACACATAATATATATATATATATATATATATATATATATATATATATATATATATATATATATATATATATATATATATATATATATATATATATAAGTTGGAAGTTAGACCATCTTCAATGGTGAGACTCAACATTAAGTATTGAAATACAAAATGAGTTTTTTTTTATCTTTAATGGTAAGATCATACCCACTTCTCAA
The DNA here is from genome assembly GCF_948465745.1 of Chenopodium album. Taxonomy (NCBI): domain Eukaryota; kingdom Viridiplantae; phylum Streptophyta; class Magnoliopsida; order Caryophyllales; family Amaranthaceae; genus Chenopodium; species Chenopodium album. Next base: position 78,263,801 of record NC_137838.1, read on the forward strand.
TTTAGCAACTCATGTTAAATATAATTTTCCAATGGTGAGACTCTCTAAAATATACAAATGTCACTTTCAATTTATGGCCCATCAATTATTGTAAGATTAAAAAATAATAATAAAAAAAAGTAAAACTTAAATAAATTACAAAATATATAATTTATTAACAAGGGCCCACACTTTTTGTCAAATGAGACTCAAAGTTGAGTATCTAAACTTAGCAACTTTCTTTTGGAGTTGCTAAGTTTAGATACCAACATAGCAAAAAATACTCTCTTTCCTTAAAATATTTATGTAAATAATTAGCTTAGTCAACGTATATATTGTTTCCTAGTTTATAGGATATGTTTAAGTTAGTTTCCTTGATATTTGCCTAGAATTATGCCTAGATAATTCCCTGTATATTTGTATAAATATTGATGTGCAATGGAGGAAACAATTCACGGAAAATACTCTTTTATGGTATCAGCAGTCTAGGGCGATTAATCTTCCGCTGCACCCTAGCTTTCCGCCATTACTCTTCTTCTCTTCTTCTCTTCTTCTTCTTCTCTGCTATGGGGGAATCAAAATCCTCTTTCCACCCTGCTCTTACTGTCAACAATATCAAGCATAACATCCCTGTTGTTCTTGAATTAAAGGACGCACAGTACTCTACTTGGGCTGAATTGTTTAAAATTCATGCTCGATCTCACAAGGTGTTAGACCATATTATTCCTCCGCCTAAGGAGAAGGTGAAGGTCCCTGTCACTGACGAGGAAAAGGAGACATGGTCTGTTCTGGACGCTGCTGTCCTCTCGTGGATTTATTCCACCATCTCCAACGATTTATTGCTCACAATCATGGAACCAGACGCTACGGCAATGGAGGCATGGGATAGGTTGCGTGATTTATTTCAGGATAATCAGAATTCTCGTTCATTGACCCTTGAACAGGAATTTTCGACCACCAAAATGGAGGATTTTCCAAACGTTTCTGCTTATTGTCAGCATCTCAAGAGTCTCTCCGGTCAATTGCGCGGTGTTGCTGCTCCGGTGGACAATAATAGGTTGGTTCTACAATTGATTTCGGGTCTCACCGAAGCTTACAAGGGTGTTGCGACCCTTATTCGACAGAGCAATCCCCTTCCTCTGTTTTCTCAGGCTCGGTCAATGCTTACGCTGGAGGAGGCCGGTCTCGCTAAAAAAGCCGCAACAGGGGCGTCAGCCATGGTGGTTCAGTCCCGGGATAATTCTGATGATGGTCATGATAATGCTGGGGGTTCTCGTGGTCGCAATAAACAGAAAAATTCGGGCAGCCGCAAGCAATTCGGTGGCAAAGGCGGCGGGTCCGGTGGAAAGGGTGGCAACTCCGGTGGTAAAGGCGGTGGCAAAGGGCACTCCGGCCAACAGCAGCAGCAGTGGCAGGCAGCACCTCCAGCTCCGTGGCAGCAGCCGCAATGGGCACAGTACCCGGGTTGGGGATGGGTGCCACAATGGGCTACCCCTCCTTGCCCATACCCCAATCTGGGTTGGGCTCGTCCTCAAGGTCCACAAGCTAAGCAACCTGGTTTATTGGGTCCTCGTCCACAAGCTTATGCAGCTTCGACTCCGCCTATGCAGTACGCTCCAACGGACATTGAAGCGGCTATGCACACTATGACGTTGAATCAACCCGACCCCTCATGGTACATGGACACCGGAGCCACTTCTCATATGACATCCTCCAACGGTAATCTCTCGTCTTATTTTAATTTGAGCAATCATCATGGTATTATTGTTGGTAATGGTCATACTATTCCAATTAATGGTTGTGGTCATACTACTCTCTCTTCCCCTAATCCTCCCTTGTCCCTAAACAATGTTCTCCATGCTCCCAAACTCATTAAAAATCTAATTTCAGTTCGGAAATTTACGACCGATAATAATGTGACTGTTGAGTTTGACCCTTATGGTTTCTTTGTGAAGGACTATCGGACGGGGAGGCCAATAATGAGATGTAATAGCACGGGTGATCTTTATCCTCTCACCAACACCATTTCCACAAATTTCTCTTCTCCATCGAGTTTTGCAGCTTTAGCACCTTCTCTTTGGCATGATCGTTTAGGTCATCCCGGGTCGGGTATTTTACATACTTTTCGTAGTAATAAAAGCATTGAATGTAATAGGCCAACTAGTTCAAGCCTTTGTCATTCTTGTGTACTAGGGAAACACATTAAATTGCCTTTTCATTCATCTATGTCTTCTACTACTTTGCCGTTTGATATTATACATAGTGATCTTTGGACATCTCCTGTTTTGAGTTCTTCGGGACATCGTTATTACATGCTTGTTTTGGATGATTTTACTAAATTTGTGTGGACTTTTCCTTTGGCTAAAAAATCTGATGTCTATGATAAATTTTTAGCTTTTCAATCCTACATCCGCACACAATTTGAGCGTCCTATAAAAAACATCCAATGTGACAATGGGCGGGAGTATGATAATAGTTCCTTTTGGGAATATTTTGAGTCAAATGGGTTGTCTTTCCGTCTCTCTTGCCCACATACGTCTTCACAAAATGGTAAAGCCGAAAGAAAATTGAGATCTCTTAATAATATCACTCGCACTCTTCTCTCTCATGCCTCTTTACCTCCTTCATTTTGGCACCATGCTTTACAAATGGCCACTTATTTGCATAACATTTTACCAAGCAAGTTGCTAGGCAACAAGTCTCCTCTTAGTGTTCTTTATCAAAGGGAACCTTCATATTCTCATCTACGGGTTTTTGGGTGTCTATGTTATCCTTTATTCCCCTCCACCACAATAAATAAACTCCAACCCCGATCCACTCCTTGTGTGTTTTTAGGTTTCCCTCCGAACCATAGAGGCTATAAATGTTATGATCTTTCATCAAACAAAATTATCATATGTCGTCATGTGCGTTTTGATGAAACCGTGTTTCCATTTGCTAAGCTACATACTCCCACTTCCACTTCTTATGATTTTTTGGATGATGGTTTCTCTCCTTATCTCATTCACCATATGCAGGCTGCTTCATCTCCTGGGCCTTGTAACACGGCCCACACTCCCTTGCATGAACAAGCCTCCTCTTCCTCTCCTCTTTCTGCTGGGCCGACTGCTCCATCCAGCCCAATACGAAATCCCGCCCCACACTCTCACTCACAGCTCACGGCTTCCCCTCCTTCTTCTGGGCCGCAATCACACAACAGCCCAAACACTCCTCCTACCCCAATCCCACCCACACCAGCCGTGCAACCCATTATCTCCATCCCTCCTCAGCCCACTCCTCGTCCCACTATGGTCACTCGTAGCCAACATGGTATTTTTAAGCCTAATAAAAAATATTGTAATGTTGCTACTGTGTCTAAGGTTATAAAATCTCCTATTCCTCGTAACCCAATAGATGCTTTACGTGACCCTAATTGGAAAATGGCTATGGATGATGAATTTAATGCTCTTATTAAAAATAAGACGTGGGAGTTGGTGCCCCGTCCGCCTAATGTTAATGTCATTCGTTCTATGTGGATTTTTACTCATAAGGTGAAATCTGACGGTTCTTTTGAGAGGCATAAAGCCCATCTTGTAGGTGATGGCAAAACTCAACAGGTGGGCATTGATTGTGGAGAGACTTTTAGTCCGGTGGTCAAATCGGCCACTATTCGGACTGTTCTTAGCCTAGCTTTGTCAAAAGCTTGGCCTATTCATCAACTTGATGTAAAAAATGCTTTTTTACATGGTGAGCTAAAGGAGACAGTTTATATGCATCAGCCGGTTGGTTTTCGTGATAAGACTAATCCAGATTATGTGTGTTTGTTGGATAAGTCCTTATATGGCCTTAAGCAGGCACCTCGGGCATGGTATCAACGGTTTGCTGATTATGTGTCCTCTATTGGTTTCATTAATAGCAAGTCTGATAATTCTTTGTTTATTTATCGCTCGGATTCACAAACGGCATATCTATTATTGTATGTGGATGACATCATTTTGACAGCTTCATCTCATGCTCTTCGATGCTCTATTATGTCTCTCCTTGCTTCCGAATTTGCTATGAAGGATTTAGGTCCTTTGAATTATTTTCTCGGCATTGCGGTTACTAGACACAAAGGGGGTCTTTTTCTTTCACAACGCAAGTATGCAGAGGAGATAATTGAAAGGGCAGGTATGACATCTTGCAAGCCATCAGCCACACCCGTTGATACTAAGCCGAAGGTGGGTTCGATAGGTACTCCCTATGCTAACCCCACTCATTATCGCAGCTTGGCAGGGGCTTTGCAATACCTCACATTTACGAGGCCAGACATTTCATACGCAGTACAGCAGGTGTGTTTGCATATGCACGACCCTAAGGAATGTCATATGGCCGCTCTCAAGCGAATCATTTGCTATGTTCAGGGTACTAAGGAACATGGGCTACATTTATACCCTTCTTCTACCTTGTCTCTTATCTCCTACACTGATGCAGATTGGGGAGGGTGCCCCGATACTAGGCGTTCAACGTCGGGTTATTGTGTGTATCTAGGGGATAATTTGGTATCATGGTCATCAAAACGACAACCTACACTCTCCAAGTCAAGTGCCGAGGCCGAGTATAGGGGAGTCGCAAATGTGGTGTCCGAAGCTTGCTGGCTTCGAAATTTGTTACTTGAATTGCATTGTCCACTAAGGAAGGCTACCTTAGTTTACTGTGACAATGTTAGCGCAATATATCTCTCGGGTAATCCAGTGCATCATCAAAGAACTAAACACATTGAAATGGATATACTGTTTGTTAGGGAGAAGGTTGCGCGAGGTGATGTTCGAGTTCTTCATGTTCCTACTCGACATCAAATTGCGGACATTTTTACTAAGGGGCTTCCACGTGTACTATTTGAAGATTTTCGGGATAGTCTCAGCGTCCGTGGCCCTCCCGCTTTGACTACGGGGGTGTGTTAAGATAATTATGTAAATAATTAGCTTAGTCAACGTATATATTGTTTCCTAGTTTATAGGATATGTTTAAGTTAGTTTCCTTGATATTTGCCTAGAATTATGCCTAGATAATTCCCTGTATATTTGTATAAATATTGATGTGCAATGGAGGAAACAATTCACGGAAAATACTCTTTTAATATTTACTTGAGTCTCACCATTAGAGAAGGTCTACAACTCATGTGAAAAATGGAGATATTTCTAAGATTCTAATCACCAAAAGTCTTTGTTTGACGGTCTTGCCTTGTTGACTAGGAAATTGCATTAATTTGTCCAATGATCCAAAACTGAATCCAACCCTTCACTCTCACTCAATCCTATAATAGTAATGATTTTTCTCATTGAATTGACGATGATTTGATCCTTTTATTCCACCAATACAACTATAACAATTGTGTGATTTAACTTGTTAGAAATATTCCCCTTTCTAAATTGATTGTAATAATTTGATTTTTACACTGCTTACATGTCTTTAGTATGGCCATTCACAAACATTATGTAAAACAATTGTTGTTATGTATGCATGTTGTTATGTAAAATAATTGTTATTATGTGAATTATTATTAGGACTATGGGCCTGTTCACATTTACTTAATTTCAGTTCAGTTCAGTTCAGCTTCAATCAGTTCAGTTCAGTTCAGCTTCAATCAGTTCAGTTCATTTCAGCTCCAATCAGTTCAATTAAGTTCAGCTCCTAATTTTCCTCTCTCATAAAATATTCATTTCAGCTTAATTCAGTTCAGTTCAGTTCAGTTCAGTTCAGCTCCAATCAGTTCAGTTCAGTTCAGTTCAACTCCAATCAGTTCAGTTTAGTTCTGCTTAGTTCAATAAATGTGAACATGGCCTATATTTAATTATAAAATTCAAACATCAAATTTTATATGTTTCATTTATAACATAATCACATATATTAATTATCAAAGTCATGTATTGAAAAATAATAAGTCATAGTGACTCTTTCGGAAAGAGATTTTCATCCCCCCCCCCCCCACTTTCTTGTGTTTTCGTCTTTGACAGTCTAGGAGCGAAAATGCAAAATTCAATGTGATTGATCAATTTATATTCACTCTATGATAAAAAGTAAATTTAATAAATTAATAATGTACACAACCCTAATAATAAGATTGATAATTGTGTTCACATTATTACTTGCCACTCCTCATACACAATGTAAAGTTAAAAATTTGCCTTCAACGCAGGCAATGCACACAATTGATTAAATGAAGATAGATAAGTCCATGAGATGCACCATAACATGTAGGGAAAGTCATAAATTGGGAAATTCTACGTGGCGGCCTCCAACTTTTACAAATTCTATATGGTGTCAAAAAAAAAAAAAACACATAATCTCTAGTGAACCCAAACTTTCATTAAACTCTATTTAGTGGCCAAATCTCACTTAGAATCGGTTAGGTTTTAAAGTTAGGTTTTAGTTGTTGCTGATCATTAGGTGAAGGAGGTAAAACTCCGGCACCCATAGACACACCGTGAAGCATTTGCATAACATGGACTTCGTCGTCGGACATTTGAGTCCTTCTAATAGAGTACCCTACTTTCCTACCATTACAATAAATAGCCCATACAAATTCTTCCATAACCTTTTTTTTGTGTGTTTTAGTCTCACTTTCTAGGGCAACCCTTAAAATGTCACATGACATTTCTTTGTAAAAAGTTGAACTAAGGATAGGTAGCTCAATCATAAAGAAAGGTATGCTATGCGGGTTTTCTTGGATGGCTAGGGTTATACGACCTCGCCTCGTGCCAAAGAGGGTGATGATGGTTGCATGATCGGCTATCATGGGACGGCGAAGGTGGTGGCCTGGGACTTTGCGAGTAGTGCCACCACCTTACACCCGGATGTAAGGAGTGGGAACAACTTGAACATCTTTAAAAGACCGCCTTTAGAAGATGAGGGTTTAGAGGTTGATTTTTTGGATGAAGTTTCATAATTAGGGTTTGTGTTACGTAAAAGAGAAATTAAGGAAGATGGATTTTGGAGTTTTTTGAATGGAATTGAATAAATTGATGGCATTTTTTTTTTTTTTTTTTTTTTTTTTTTTTTTTTGTATTTTTGATGATAAAAGGAGGAATAATAGCAATATAAGGATATAGTAGGGAGTTTATCTTATTTTTAGTTATAGAAATGAATTTAAGATTTGTGGTCATTTAAGATTTATATATTTGTTGATTGTAAAAGAAGGGGGAGGTATCAGGTATGTACCAAGGATGTATAATTGAAGGTGCATTTATATCATTTTTTGTGTAGTTGGATGTTAATAATGAGAGGACCCTCCCCTTGAATTAAAGCTCATGTTAAAACTAAAAAGTTGGCCATACAATGTTTTCTTTTTCTTTCTTTCCTTAATTTTTTTTTTCCCTTAATAGGGGCATATATAGAGTATGTAGACATGTAGTTGTAGATAGAAAGTGAAGGAAAATTATACTTGTACAATATTATTTGGGCACATAAATTAGCAAATCTGAGTAGAAGTTATGTAGAGTTGAGGGTGTGGATTGAGGAGGTCCCTCTTTGTGTGGTTAGTGTTGTTGCTAATGATGTACCTTAACTTCTTTCGTTTTTAATAAAGAAGCTGTTTTGGGTCAAAAAAAAAAAAATAATAATAATAATAATTAATTTGGGCACGCACCATAATACCCTCTTTATCAATCAAAAAAATTAGATTCATAATACCTTCCTTATTTGAGGATGTAGGATTATTCCTTAATCCTTATCAAGAATTTAAGTATAACTTCTTTATAAAAGGTACTCCATCCGTCACTATTTGCATTGTTTACGCCATTTGGCTCTCTATGATTTTCAAGACACTGCTTAAAATGTACATATCAACATGTATATGGCTATATGCTAGCTCACTTGTGCAAATAAATAATAATAATAATATTAATAATAATAATAATAATAATAATAATAATAATAATAAATTAATACAATGAAATGAATCCAATAAGATCGTGCATAAATATTACTCGTATTTCTTATAAATTAGTGATTGCTTTTGGTCAAATTTTATAAATAATTTCAATATAATGGAGAAACAAATAGAGATATGAGGGTAAGGGGGCAACAACGGGGCAAATAATTAGATTCATGTTTAATTAGTCAATGTTTGATAATGTTTTCCAATTTTCATTTTTCTTCTTTATTTATCAAAATTGTTCTTCACAATTAGCATATTTTAATTTTTAGCTAAATTTTCTAGAATATTATTGTTTTTTCCGATTAGCAACGTAATTACATGACAACAAGAAGCACAATAACACTCAACTAACAGACCATGCATGTGCCCTCAGTGCGTATTTAGAAGTAGTGACTACCCTTTTTTAAAAAAATTTATGGGACCTTCATATTTTATTCATGTAATGCAGCTATTACTATTGAAGGACATCCCTTAGGCAAAAGGATCTTAGCATAGTTCAATGGAGCACCACCTGAAAAATCAAGATAACGGCATTAAATAAAAATATACCCGTGCTAATATATGTGATATACTTGCAAATAAAAATAATGTTAAAATTATTTAAAAAAATATTTTGACAACAAAATTATTTAAAATTAAAGATTAATTTAGGTGAAAACTTTTTTAAAAAACATTATTTTTATTTATATAAAGATTGTTTAACCAAGATTAATGTGCATCCATAGTAAAATTCAACTTTAATTAGAAAAAAAAAAAAAATTTGTTATATACATCTATGCACGATGCACTCATGAGTATTTGTTTACTCATTTTTAATGAAGAGTGAAAACTAACATTGAGTTAGTTGAGTGCACCGGAATGTATATAAAAAAAATTCAACAAAGAAATGAGTCATTTCTATCTTTAAAAACTATATCTTTTGCATTAGCATAGATGAATTCTTTTTTTTTTCTTTTCTTTTTTTTTTTTTTTTTTTTTTTTTTTAAGGAAATAGCATAGATGAATTCTACTTTGAAAAAAAAAAAATTGTGTTTTGATTTTAGGAAAAATTAAAATGACACATTTTCATTTGTGAACAAAATGTTTTGAGTTGTTAGTATTCTTAATGGATGGATAAATAGTCTAGTGGTAATTGGGCTTTGGGCCTATGATGAAGAATCTCTAGCCCTATGGAAGGTGGCGGGTTTGAAGACCTTGTTTGTATTTTTGTGCAAAGAAAAATATTATTATTATTGAGTAAAGAATAATTTTTTTAAGCAATATGAATGTTCAATTTTCATATCTTGTTCGATAAAACCTGCTAAAGCAATAAAGTCATAATGACATTACAAGTGTAAACAATTGAAGACAAATATCTTACAGAAGCAGGTTCACAAAATTATTAAAGCCGAATTTGATCTTCCTCCAAAGAGCTACGAATTGAGTTAATTACAATTACATCCTACTTAAGTTCTAAAGACGAGAAGAATGGAAGTGGATTAGACCTCGCTTAAATGAGTATATATGCTCTGAGACAAGGAACAATCATCATATTCAGAATCAACAAACCCTGCTAGATCAAATAAAAACATTGTCATTGTCACCATTAGAATTAAGATGTTCATAGAAAGTAGAAACTCCTCATTCAAACATGAAGAGCTCGAATATCATGATTCACATAACATCAAAAAAAAATAAAAATTTACAGACAAATAAGCTTAGAGATATTATTGTTAAGATAATTGTAATCAGAAAGCTTGGTTTATTCATTCACCATCATAGGATATTTATACAAGCTATTGCCTTACTCTTATTATCTTTTCCTAATAATTATCCTTCCAAGATGACTTTTATTATTGTTAAAAAAAAAATTAAGACAAATGAGCTTAGACAAAAGGGTTGCAGTTGTAATACAGTGAGAACCAACAAAATTGTCAAACTAGCTTAGACAGAAAAGATACCTGCTTTCAATAAGAAAAGACTAATCTCCAAGGCCAATCTCATCATAAAGATGCCACTGCAAGGGTAACTGTTATAGAAAGACAAATCACAACTTCATGAGATTATATCTTATGGATTTGAAAGTGAAGATCATGTTTTTTAAATCCAAATTATACCTTTTGATGCATTCCAATTGCTGCATCAGATGCATCATTCCGAAGGCTGCTTTGAAGACCCTTCATCAGTACTTCCCTCAGTGAATTAAGAGATTGCATTGGATTTAAATCATCCAAGCTCTGAAAAGGGAAACACAAAATAATTCTGTCATGACCAAAATCGAAGCAAAAAACTGAGATGTTTAATTCTCAAACTCTGAATTGAAGACACCTCCAAAAAGAAAAATAAAATAAAAATAAGATAAAAAGATGCACTTAATGCAATTCTTCCATACATCACTCAACAACTACGAGTACCTCATAGTAGTACTGATCATACAGTTAAAAAATTTATAAGACACACAATTCTCAACCTTAACCATGAAATAGAATCGACCAAATGCACATGAAGATGAGATAAATTGGCAAAAACACCAAAAAAGAGCAATAACTAGCTAAATTAGTGCAATGCAGAAAGAAAAAAAAAAACAATAAAATTACCCAACCTTAGAAAAGGGATAATCAGTGTATCCTTCATATAGCATCTGTGATCGTCCATGAATACCTTGAAGATTTGGATTACAAATCTTGTCACTCTCATTGTTTCCTTTAATAAAATGTGTAAAAATATCACTTCATATAGGCTAGGAAAACTTACTGGTGAAAATAACTTAAGAGAGTTTAGTTGATGAATACCTGAGAGTAGACAGCACATTGGTGTGTATGAATTATCCTGTTCTTCAGACGAAGTGGAGGAAGGAGGAGGAGAAGCAATAAATTTTTCTTTAACAATTTCTTTCAAGAAATTATGCACATTTGATGCCTTGACCCGCTCAAATTGTACCAACCCATAGCTCGCATGTAACTGTTGAACCACATCGTATACTACTCCAACTGGGATCCCAAGGCGCATGCCATGGGTTGATTGATACAACGCTCCAGCTGATTCAGTTGAATCAACCCTTTGACTCTTTGATTTTACACACGGAACCAAAGTCGCACCGAAATATATGCCAACTAATTTTCCTCCTCCGCTAACTAAAGCAGCGCCGGACGAACCCCTACCCCCTTCAACATCACACTCAATGATGTTTTTGATAGACAAATCAAATATGCTACCAGCAAGTTCAATAGAAGCCACCCTCCCCACTGTATGGAGGATCCTAGGATGACCGTACGCATGAGAACTCATAGCAAGCATTTGACCCACCTCACAACCGTCTAAAAATTCTAAATACTCTCTATTTTGACCGCAATTACAATGTAAGATACTCACTTCTTTTTTCACATCCTCCATCCTCGTCACAACAATGGCCGGAGTTCTCTCATTATTGCCAAAATTGATGACAAAAGTGACATTTGGAACAGCAAAAAACTCTTTTATATTATGCCCGCAAGTTAGGATTAATGTGTGCTCACCATCATTATATATAATGGATCCTGTACTAGCAAATTTATCCACTGGTATGCCATACTCAGGCATTCGAGTAATAACTTGAACAACTTTCTTGTCTAGATTATCCCAATCCATATCTACAAAAAAACAAATATAACAACGGAAAGATTTAATGCAGGAACTAAACTTTACTGCATGGAACAGGATAGAACAGAGAAGAGAATTAGAGAAAGAAGATAGAGAGAGAAAGGAATTATTGTTATTTCTTGACTGAATCATAGTTTGATTTAAAGACAACTAGAATAACACATTCTGTTATTTCTAACAACTCAACTGCTAACAGAATGACTAACTCAACATTACACTTGGCATCTACATCATACTTTCCCCCTTCAAAACAGACTTGTCCCTCGACTCAACGACTCTTCTTGCAATCTAGCAAACTCAACTGCTTGAGAAATAGTTGCAGGCTTGAGTGCTTTTACAAATGGTTTCACAGAAGGTTTAAGACCACTTATAAAGCTATCAAGAACATACTTTATCAGGCAAGACATGAATACCCATCAACATAGATCTTGTACTTTCAAAATTATCTATGTAATCTTCCAATGAACCATCTTGTTGTAACTTACTAAACTATTCAAGTCAGTTCAACAACATTCCAATTATTTTCTTTGAATCTAGCCTTAAGATCAGTGACAAAACCATTCCAGTTAACCACCAAAGTTCTCCTAGCAGACAAGTAATTCATAACCCATGTTTCAGCTTTGTCAATCATATTCAATGAAGCTAAATCAACCCATTATTCAACAGAAATCTTACAAAAACAGAAATACTTGAAACACTTGTTAACCCAAATGGATGCATTACTAGTTACTACCATCAAACTTAGGAAATTCAGTTTTAGGAATCATACCTAAAGGTCTGCTCACATTATTTCTGTCAAAAAAGGATGATGGTTGTGATTTGCTTGAACTCTTGGATGGAGAAGATGGACTTGGATTCTGACTTTCAGCACTGTTCATGGTCTGCAACAATTTGATCAATTCATCAAATTTCTCATCAATTTTTCCAAATTTATCATCCATCTTCTTGGAAAATTCTGCATTCCAAACTTCCTGGGCATTCATCCGATTTTCCAGAGACTTAATCTGCTGATCCATATCTTTCCTCCAATTAGAAATTGGCGCCAAAATTCAAGATTGTACAAACAAAATTCAATTCAAGAACTGGGTTCACTCAAGCATTTAATCAAATAGTTTATATGCAAGATTGAACTCAAATTCGATGAATTATTAATGTTTTGCTTTGATATCAATAATGCAGGAGTACTGCTTCAAACAACAGTATAGTATAGAACAGAGAAGAGAGATTTAGAGAGAGAAGAGAGAGAGAGAGATAAAGGAGTTTTTTGTTTTTCCATGAATGAATTAACAGTTGAGTTGAGTTAGTCATTTTGTTAGCAGTTGAATTATAATTCGATGAATGAATTATAGTTTGATGTACAAACTCTTCATTCATAGACAACTAGAATAACAGATTCTGTTATTTCTAACAACTCAACTGCTAACCAAATAACTAACTCAACATTACACGTGGCATCTACATTAAGATTATACATTATACTTTTTTTTTTTTTTGTTTGTTTAGAGTGCCACAAGGGCGGATGATGAGAACCGAACTCAGAACCTCTGAAACCGGGAAGGAAGCTCTTACCACTTGAGCTATCCTTCACTCTCACATAATACATTTATATGATGACTAAAAGTTTAGGTATGATTTGAATATATCTAATCCGATATATTTTTATTAAGAATAAATAATTATATCTTAAATAAATTGAAGAGAACAAGTTCTTAAGAGTACGGGTATAGATGGTGAAGTTAAAGGTTCATCCAAGAGTCCAAGACTATCATAGCTCTTGTGTACACATATTTAGTACTTAATTAATAGTCGAATGATGAATTAGTACAGTCTCATTTGACGCAACACTTTTGAAATAGTACATACATTAAACATTTGGAGAAAATCAAAGTGCCACAATGCTACAAAATACTATATAGTGTTAGAAAAACGAGTATATAAAACAATTAAAAGAATAAAGATTACACACTGCACAAATAATTAAGTAATACAATAAGATAGGACGTGATACTAATTACTGTCCTTAGGATAATATTAGCCCCCACTATAAGTGTTGTTGGAGATATCCGCTAATTTATCCCCAGGATTATCTTATTTCTAGAACAAAAAACACAACAAATTTTTTGATCTCCATGAGCGTTTTAATATGTGAAGCAGAGAGAAAAAAATGAAAAGGGAAAAATATCAAGAATAATTAATGCACTAAATGAAACCATGCCATCTTAATTTATAGATAACAATGACAGTTATTATTTTGATTCATAAAAACGGTCTGACATTATCTTATTCCAACAGATTTTACAAAAAACAAATAAACGTAATTTATCTGTTTTTAATGATAATGCCAATGTGCCAAGTGCTAAATGCTATGCTATGACTTTAGATATATAACTATATATATTAAACTCACGTAGTATAGCCCAAAACAAAGTGTCTAATTCAATTAGCCACTTAATCATGCCCTTGAATACATTAGTACAACCTTCCCTTTTCTTACCATGTGGGACAATGTTCCCTCTGCTCATACAATTTAAGACTACTTCAACACATAGTAGTATACTTCGTATCATCGTATGTGCTAAGTTGCTAATTAGCATTGCAGAAGGAACATATGCTACTCGGGTGATTAAGAAGGGACGATGAATGATTAAATAATTAATTAATTAAATTAGGAAAAAAGGAGGTATTATGCATTTTGAGTCCAAGAGACCATTGATTACACACTAGAATCAAATTAGTATATTATATATACAAGAGCTACATCTATTCATCAGGACTACTGATGCCTAACTACTTTACAAAATGGTATACTCTGGAAGTTGTACTCTCCAAAGAATGCTGCCGCTAAGCTAGTTTGCATACCTAAGCCTCAACATCAGGAAAAATGTGTCACCAACACAAAGCTCTTGTACTTTGCATATTCAGTGGCCTTCTAAAATTTGTCTGTGTGCACCACGACTCTCCGGAAGCTAGCCTTTAGGCCCTTGTGTTATCCTGAGTAACTGAGGAAAATGCAGCTACCACAAGCATGAGAGGGCAAGAACTGTGCAGTTCAATAGTGCACCCGAACGCACAATCAGTTGGTCAAAACTGCCAGAGAGCCAGCATGGTAATTCTTCATGCTGGGGGGCTCAATTGCCAAGCTTAGCTAAAAACTAACCCAAATTCAACATATACCAAAGTTGGTTCCTAATTTACCCAATATCCGTAAAATCAGTCAACGAACAATCTTCAAGACCTGAAATGAAGCTGGGATTATAGCAATGGGGTATTATCTCAACATTCTCTGTACATGAAGGAATTTCTTCTGCAATGTAAGGAGGGTCAATTGAATGATCCTCTAAAGAACTATCTGAGATTCCGAAAGGATTTGAACCAGAAATGGTACTTGGAGGGTTAGGTATGGTGGGCAATAACTGGAGCAATGGTTCTGCAAACGGGATATGAGCCTCAGCAGCTTCTGCAACTTTTCTGACCTTTGATTTGGAAGGTCTACTGGTTTCAGCAGAAGCCAGCTTGTGCTTCCCCGATGAAGATGATTTTAGTGACGAGCGGTTACGAGATTCAATTATTGGAAAAGCAGAGGATGCCCAACCAAATAAACCATGAAGACATGCACTTGAAGAGGCCCTGCAAAAACAAATATTCAATGAAATATGTATTAGAATACAAGTGTTGTGGCCTGAAAAATTTATCTTTTGACATTACCAAAATGAGTCCATGAGTTCCCGCTCAATGGACCACCACTTGGGATCCAGAAATTAGTAATAACAAAGCACCAAGAACTATAGTTAAACATTCTAATGCTTGGTTTCCTCATCTATTCAAGTTTTAAGAAAATGCATTCAGTATGAAGAAGATGCTACAGAAACGAGTCGTATTACAATGTTTAATATGTTTCTTAACTCAACTAGGAGGTTGCCAAGGAGGCCACAAACCTACTGCTTTCAGCAACCAATTCCATGGAATAGAACACATACCTGAAACGACTCTCAGCCAGATGTTGAGTTGACCTAAGTTGATTTTCCTTTGAAGGTGATTTAACAGGTGGTAATGGATCCAAGCCAGGTATTGACAATGGTACCACAGATGGAAAACCAACATTGGAGTCACCTATCTCAGCTCTCTCTCTTCTGAACTCCACTGTGACATCCAATTTCTCAATAGTGGGTGGGTCCTCTTCCATCTGGCTGGACTGGGAGGTTTTGTCATTCCAGCCCACACTCTCCACATCAAGCAGTGCTCCATGTATAAGTTTTCCACACTGACCCAAATCAAACTTTTTCTTAGATATCCCTTTGGTTGAATTTTGAGCATTTGGATTGACAGATGTACCAAACAACCTTATGCTTGGACTTGGATACAAGCTGTTATGGGCATTTGAACGGCTTCTTTGCTGATCACGTGAGGATGTCATCCTCCATACTGAAGTGAGCAGAGCAGTGAAATGCCTTTGAAGAAGTAACTCGGAATCAGGTTGTTCCATAGCAGCATCTAGCAGGACCCGAATGTGATCCTGCCACAAAATATAATCTGAGCAGTTGCAACAAGATGCAAAGGTTCTTAAGAATCATAACATATTTTAGGAAGGGAAAGTCAATCCCCAGTATACTCTGAATGCCTTAGTTGGCTGTAAAATCTTCTTCCTTGGTTCACAGGTAGCCCCATGTAAGGTTAGATAAAAAGATTAGCTCTTACTCTTTCGATCTTTAGGAAAGGAAGTTGTGACTACAGGAGCCGAGGTTGTCCCTACTTTTATGGTGAATCTAATTTTCTTATTAGAGTCAGTAGCTGGAGATCTCTTCTTCTGCCTTCTAGCAATCCTATTTTACTTTGCTAATATAGATCTTGACAAAACTGCCAAGGGAAGTAATAAGAAACACTCAATTGATGGACTGCTCTCACTTTTAGTCCATTAGTCGCAAGTTTCAAAGTGGACTTAAAAAGGGCTCTGTAGTTGGTACATCCAATACTCAACGAGAGGAATTACAATAGTGTAGCTTTACAGAAAAACAGTTTTTTTAGAAAAAGATGGTATGTTAAAAATATTTGACAGCTTGCTTAAACTCTGGATGTGTTCTAAATTCAAAGTTAGGATAGAATTTGTTATAATGGTGTAAGGCGGCTAAGTGATTTATTAGGGACACAAATTCATAACGAATTCTGAATCTCTAATAGAGAGACTTACCTCCATAGCTGAATTCACTCTGGAGTCAGGATCTCAAAGCTTAAGCTACACACCTACACTACATTGGGTGTGTTCTCAGAATTGAATTTAAAAACTTAGAATCTGATATATGGAGAGACTAAACTCATAACTGATTCTGAATAGCTAATGGAGAGACTAAACTCTAAAGCTGAATTCACTCCTGCATCAGGATCTCAAAGCTAAAGCTTAAGCTTAAAGCTAAACACACAAGTATAATCAATAATGTCCAACCCGCAGACATGAAGCTCTGCATAATTATATATTGACTCAACTCAGGGTGCTTCCTGCTCCAATGAAGATTAGAATCCTCCCCACAAGGTATTACTCTATATTCACTAAAGATTTAAGCAGATAAGAACCACACAGCCCATATGCCCATAACACAAAGTAATTAAGCTAACTGTTGAATTTAGATAACATATTCAGCCGATGTGTCAACATATCCAATTTCCAAATATGTAATTGTGGAACTTAAACTGGTATATGTATATCGATGAGGGATGTGGCACTTAAAATGGATGGAGGGAACATAAATAGTTTTTCCAACTTTTCAATCTAAAGAAGGCTTTAGAAAGGTTATCAAGGAATAAGTACTCATTATAGTATCATTGAGGCAGCCACCACTTGACTGCTACACTAGCTGTGCAGGATAGGAACCTTGCTTGGACTAATAGTGCATCAATTATTACTAATTACGTATAAGCTGTCATCCAGTTCAAATTTAATTGCTATATACTAATGTTAAATGTGAACGAGTCCAATGTCCACTCCACTAACTACTCACCAAGTCACCATCCCTTTGAGAATTTTCATTTTCATTGCTTAGGTTTTTTAGTCCTGTCCAAGGTCACAATTCAAAAGAAAACCCCCCTCCCCCCACCCTCTCCCTCCCCGGGTTGCAGGTCAAAGGGCAAGAACAGGACAGGGAAATATGATAACATCAAACAATCATGATATTTGAAGGAAAACACCACAAATTCCAGAAGACCAGGATAAGATGAGGATAAGACATATTGAAGTTTGAAACTAACTGACCCAGGCTTAAGTATAAAGTCACAAATACCATGGAAGTCACCCCAAATCACATCTTAACATACACACCAAACATATAGAAATCTTGAAACACAAAAATTGAACATTATTTTTCCATAAGTATTTTTACATGAACCACATGAATTATGATCCAGCAGTCTAAAATATCTAAATGGAAAGCTGAAATAGATGCGTCCCCAACTTCCACAAGTCAGAAATTCTACATAATATTGTAGTCCATGGATCATAAATCAAAACATTGAAAAAAGGACATTTAATATATGAATAGATTTTTGCACTCGTTCCAAAAAGTCCACAAGTAAGCTAGCCCCAGAGCTTGTAGAAATATGATTGAGCAAACTGGTGAGTGGGTGTGTGTGTGTGTTTGCTAGGGAAGGAAGGGGGGATTTGATACAAATTCTTGTAAGAAACTCTTACCTCAGTAACTCTCAGTAACCCCTTTGAAGGTCCAGCAGTGCTTGATTTTTCATTATTGAGAGAATCTGCGACACCATAAACATATTTTTGGACAAGTTCCCTAAATCTTTCACAACACAAAGTCGGATGTCGAAATCGTCCCCTGTAAAAACCACCAGCTGTCATTCCATAGAGAGTATCACTAACCAAGCTCCAATTTGGGCCATACTCATGTACAAGAGCACATAACACTGCATCCTCTTGTGGCAACCAGGAATCAGGTGAAGGGAAACAGTCACTTGACCACAAGTTCCCCTTCTTCTTCAACTTTTCGGGCTTTATAGTATATATCCTCTTCATTGGCATAGTTGTAATTGAAATTCTCCCTCCCATTTTACCCCTGCTAGCAGGCTTCAGCTCTAAATCAAGAGTAGAATCCTCACATGATTTTGAATCTCTTGATTCTTCATTGAACATGCTTAACAAGTTTGGTTCCATCGATGGCAATGTGGGTACAAGAGCAGTCTTCTTGGCCTTTTTGGGCTTGATCTTTGTGGATGTCTCTTCTTCAGCAGCAGCAGTTTCGTTCTTTTTTCGTTTCTTTTTTAACATGATAAAAGTTGGGCTTACATCTGCACAATCAACTGCTTCATGAGAATAATCTTCATAATCTGATGACAGATGTTCTACTACGTCATCCTCTTTAAGAGCTTTGGATGCGGAGGACAAAGAGTGCTTCTTCAGAGATTTGAACTTTGCTTTCTTTGGTTTCTTTTTCTTTGGCTTAGATTTACCACCACCAGATGCTTCATTCCTGCATTGAAAGTATTTTGACAAAACAGGATTATAACCAAAGTAAATAGATAAAGTAATTCATGATTTTCATTGCTTGATTGAAAGTTTTGCATTTAAGGAAAGACAGGTAAACATCAGAGTGCTCTCTTACTTGATGAAATCACCATTCACTTCCTCCCCATTTTCCTTCTCCTTGGCTTTGCTTTCTAGTTCTTCCATCAACTACAGTAAAGATATAATGTTAAATCAGCAACAGAACAAAATATTACAAGCAAATAACTTTTAGACCCTTCAGCTGCTTTGTTTCTAATATAAAGTTGAGCACCGACCTGATGTTGAGCTAAAGCCTCAACTTGCTGGTGATAAGCTTGGGTAGCAAATTCAGCGTCCCATTCTGATAAAAAGGAGTTCAAATAAGAGTTTTAAATGAAAGCTGGAGCTTAAATCAAAGTTGGTATTACCTGTTTATAGACTATGTAAACTACCAGATGTAACACATGCACTTCAAGCCACTATAGGGCCTATCACACAATAAATCACAGAAGTATACAGATCCATGATTTGATTTGAAAAAAATTAACAAGCGAAGGCCAGCAATCATATTATATTTTCAGCTTTTAGTGTATGAGGTAAGAAAGAAAATCCTTGCCTTAATATTTGTCTATGTCCTAGTTCCTTTTCAAAACCATTCAGCCTCTTTCTAAACCATGGGAAACAAAGACTAAACATGAATAATAAATAATTAAATGCCATCTTGATTCTTTTTTGGGGGAGATGGGCACCATGGAAACATTCAAATAATGTCCCTACTTTATTTTTCTTATCAAAGATTTTCCTCAGTTCCTTTTTAATTGCAACGTAAAACTTTTTTGTAATTTGTAAAATTACTGCAACTTTATTGGACAAAGATTCTCACTCTCTCTCTCCTCATGAATCCTCTCCTCTCTTGTGCATCCCTCACGTTGGGATTAAAAGACAATCGGGGTACTAATATAATTTTACATTATTTTGCGACTAGTATAACATTATTTAATGTAGTGCATAACTAAACAAAGGAATAAAATGTGAGAGAATCAGTGCACTCCTCAGATCCTTATTAGTAACCAAGCTCAGCAAATTCTATTACCCCTAAAGAATAATGCAGGAATCATTTGAAAAAATATGATGGCAAAGAGCAGAAAACTGCTTAAAATTCATTATGATTTGGAAAAACTTACTCTCATACACAAGAGGCTCATCGTCGTCATCAAGCTCTGCTTCCATATCCTCCTTTAACTTCTCGATACGCTCCAGCTCCCACTCCTTTTCCTCCAACTGAACTTGATAATTTATTGCATCCTTGTTTATTATGGGATCCCAAACCTCCAGGAAACGCATTGCATACCTATCAATAGGACGTAATTGATTTTCAAAGGATAAAACTTCTTGTCCAGCAGCTGCAGCTGCAGCTGCCATCTGTTTGACATCAGCAATCATGTCAACATCATCTTCATTGCATGCTAACGTGAGAGCCTTCTCTCCACCCAAATCATTCCCATTTGCAACAGCAATGTCCTCTACATTCGAAACAGTAACCAATGCATTCTGGTCTGCAGCTTCATCAGATTTAATAACATCCTCATTTCCCAGGTCCTCATCTTCCAACTTCCCAATTGCTTCCTCAGTAAATTCCTGATTATCTACAGCCTCTTCCTCTTCAACCTTCTTCAGTGCCATGTAATCTGCCTCATCTTCAGCATTTTTCAAAGCAGCCTCTATATCAGCACTAGAAACAGGAACCTCAACCCCATTATCTGAATTATTCTCTTTTCCTATTCCTTTAATGGGAGCTATTCTGTGACCTGAGAACAACTCCATTGGGTCAAGCTTCTTGAAAAACTCAGTATTGTAGCCACCGCTTTGTATTACTAGGTTATCAAGAGCTCGTTTCTGATTTGCTTTCTTTAAGATGTTTTCCTCAATGGTGCTCTCGCTTATTAAACGGTAGATGTTGACTTCACGGGTCTGTCCAATGCGATGACAACGATCTTGAGCTTGTTGATCCATAGCAGGGTTCCAGTCACTGTCGTAAAATATCACCGTATCTGCTCCAACAAGATTTATTCCGACACCTCCACTGCGTGTTGACAAAATAAACAAAAATATTTTAGGATTTGTATTAAATCTCTGCATCAAAGTTTGCCTCTCCTCCGGTTGAGTTGATCCATCCAAACGCATGTAAGTATATCCATACAAATTTATAAAAGCTTCCAAAATATCAAGCATTTTTGTCATTTGAGTGAAGATTAATGCTCTATGACCCTCTGTTTTCAATCTCCTCAGCAAAGTAGCAAGCTGCTGGAGCTTTCCACAATCAAATTGTATCAAACGCCTGTCAGGGAAATACAACTGCCTTCGAACAAGAGCTGGACGTATTGGAGTCAAAAGGGGCAGCAATTTTTGAGAGCATTTTTCCTTGTAGCTTGGATCAATAAAAACAGATGTATCAGATTTATTGCACCAACAAACAGGTGGTGGAGCTCGTGCAGCTGGAATAACAAACATAAAAGATTCAACCTGATCTATCATCTTCTGAAATCGCTCCACAGGTGACAAAACAATGTCCGCAAGCTTTGACGAATAGTCATGAGACACAGGGTTTGCCTTGCGGCATTGTATGTCGTAAACAGGATGCTTTATTGTCAAAAGCTCGCGTAGAGTTGTTGAGTATACAGGCTTCTTCTCACACCTTAATGAATTCCACCATGCAATGGCAGCAGCCCGCTGTTCCGCTTCTTTTAATCTCACATTAAGAATTTCCTTTTGAATCTTTTCAAAAATGTTAGTCCCACAACCTTTCTTCCCGTATTTAAATCTAGGCCTAACAATTTCTAGATTACTATGACAAACACGATGCTCAATCAAACTAGGAGGAGTAGCAATAGATTGAACTTCATCAAACTCCCAAGATGTCATTCTGAAATCTAGATGTGTAAATAAGAGCCCCAAGCCAGAAAGATTTGTGGAAGAAAATAGACCAGGTGAAAGCATTGAGCAAACACTTGAGCTCAATTGCATCTCAATCCCCTCCATGTCAAAAGAACTTGTGATAGAGCGACCCTCAAATAAGTCAGGATGATTGCAAACTTTACGTAGCTGCATTATAACATTTAGCATACCAATGAAGTTGGCACTAGCCAGAGTGCTTTGGGTTTCTGAACTAGCAATGAAATCCTCATACAAATTTCTCTGCCTCTTCGAGAGTCTGCAGTATATGACATGCTCATGTTTCATAGGGAGCTGTTTTTCAACATCTCTTTTCAAACGACGCAGAATAAATGGTCGCAAGACATTATGAAGGCGATCAATCACTTCTTTGTTCACCTTTTCTTGTCCTTCCACCATGCCTGATATAGGATTGCAAAACCAGTCCTTAAATTCCTGGTGAGATTGAAAGATATGGGGCATCAAAAAATGCATTAAAGACCACAATTCCATTAGATCATTCTGCAATGGTGTACCCGTCAACAAGATGCGTCGCTTTGAATTGAAGTTTAAGAGAGTTTGCCAACGCTGAGATTTCCAATTCTTTATCAAATGAGCCTCGTCTAAAATTAAATACTTCCACTTCTTTCGTTTGAAAATTTTTGAATCTTGGATAACAAGTCTGTAAGTAGTGATGCACACATGGAAAGAGTTGGGTTTCATCCAACCTTGCCTCTTATATTTGCGCTCTTTTGCACTCCCAAAGTAAGTTAAGATCTTAAATGCAGGGCACCACTTCATAAACTCAGTTTCCCAGTTAAGCATGACACTGGTTGGCACCACAATGAGATGAGGCCCCCATATTCCCTTCTCACAAGCCAGGTGGGCAAGCAATGCAATAGTCATAATTGTCTTTCCTAGACCCATCTCATCAGCAAGAATACCATTAAGTCTTTTCTCATACATGGTAACAAGCCAGTCAAGCCCAATATGCTGATACTCACGAAGAGGGTATTTAATAAGAAAGGGGAACTTTGTCCGAACACTAGTCGTGGAGAAAGTATTTCCTGTTGGTTGTGCAGACCTGGCAGCAGCGGCTGCATCAGCAATCCTAGCTTCTCTTTGACTCTCCTCTTCAGAATTCATCACAGGACCAGCAACAGCTTCTTCATCAGGGACAGGTGAAATTGATTTAATCTCCCCAGAGTCATCTGCAGCTACAGATATATCTTGGGCTTCCTTGTCAGACACTTCCTCAGCTGGATGACTCTCTATGTCAGAGTGAGCAGAACAATAATCTGATTCACCATCAGCAGAGCCAGCCTCGGACGAATCCTGATAGACGAAGCACAATGAGTCAAAGATAAATATAACATGTTTACCATGCCATTGGAGTGTGAAAAGCATATAGGATATGAAACCAACCATTTTATATCTTGCAAGCAATTCTTCCAAGGAAATCTCGCTTTCTTTCTGCAATAATGCAATCTGCCCAACACCAACACACACCAAGAAAAAATTAATATACAAAAGCTTCCTAAATAGACAACAATTACAAAAAAAAAAATCTAAGCTTGCATTCAATGGTGCATACCTCATCTTCAGGCGTTTTAAGCTCTGCTTTTGCCAACTCCTCCTCCTCGACCAAGGTTGTCTCATCATCCTAGCAATACAAATCAGTATTATAGCCAAGTAGAAGCAGTAAGAATTGCATAATATCTTGGGTTATTTTCAACCCACGGCAACCAGGACAAGAGCATAGATATGGAAGTGATATTTTGAGGGATATGTCATAAGACATCACAACTGAATTACAAAAATAAATAGATAAATAAAATAAAACCCTTCATATAAAATGGACAAGCTATGTCAGAGACTAAAGGGGTACCTTGATCAAGGGATAGAGGAGCAACAATAATCAAAGAGTAACGATTCTGGAAATATTTAAGGGTGGATTGACCAATTGAGGGTAATAAATTAAACAAATGAACAAGTAATCTACTCCTCCACATGTAAGGATAATCAATATTTTCCAAGTATTCTAACACCCTTCTCCCCCCCCCCCCCCACCCCAAAACCCAAGTATCTCCTTACCATCCCCTCCTTGCCACAATTTCAACCATAGATAACATCATCTTAATATCTCAGGTCATTTTCCAACACCAACATAAGGCTCATTGTCTCTAAGACACTGGTAAGTGGTAAGCACCTCACTTCCTCTTCCTTTCCCTCACCCTAAAATAGGGCTTCTATTAGATCTAGTCACTCAGATCTATTTCAGGCATAAAATAAGAGGTCAGTGATGCAGGCAATCACCATGGACAATAAGCAATGACAGCTTGAAGAAAGTTATGAAGGTGATCTGCATACTTTAGAGTGGTGGCAGCTGGAGAACCTACAGGTGAGAGGATGTCAGATCTGTCTACCTATCTCATTCCTCTCTCCCCCTACTATCCAATTACCACATCCAGAGAGGACATGTGAATCTATGATAAGCTTCACTGGACATTATAAATGGGAAAATACTTAGAATGGATAAATATGATCAACTCCAAATCCACCAGAAAGAATACTTATTCCCTAGTAACTACGCTAGGAACATTTACCCCTTTACATGTAACTCCCTAAATTTTTCAATGAGTCCACCATTTCCTATGTAAATGCATTGCATATTATTACAATAATATTTGTAATTTTGTTGTTTCAAGGCTACCAGTAAGATGAACCATAACAATACATGAACACTATGCTACATAGATGACTTAATGATATTGTTCATCACCAGAAGTTATTTAAGGCAGTGGGCAGTGGCTTTAATATAAGTGAGTTACTGGATAAATTATAGCACATCCATTTTTCTCTATTGCACCACACTACTCCACTTATATAGCAGTCCTTTACTCCTGCCATACGTAGACAAGCCTCCTCATAAAACTAGATGAGAAGCCATTTAAGTCGATCCAAAAAGCTTAAGACTAGATCAATAAGCATAGTCACAGATCACAAAAGGACAGGGTAATCCTATTTGAATAACACTAAACCCATATACAGCTTACACCCATATATAAACAGTAATAACAACTTCATTAAGAAAGAATTCCATAACTCCCATCAAACTTACGAACAGTAATCTAAGATAAAAAGAACCACTGCATTTTACGAATTAAAATTGAAGCAAGTCGATTCCTCCCCTCTTGAATAAAAAATCACACACACCTTCTCCCTCTGCCGGCTGTACCCCACCCCCTCTAATAAAAAAAAAAACACCCGTCCTCCCTCTGCCGGCTGTACCCCACCCCCTTTTTTTCTTCTCTAGTCTCCAAAGAAAAAGGTAGAAGTGAATTTCTCCAACAAGTTATCATCTCCTCCACCCCCAATCAAACATTTACCAAAAAGCACACAGCAGCAGATATATCTTCATTCCATTATAACCTCTCTAATCATATAAAGGAGATATATCCAAAACATACCAGCAGGGTGTCACCCATTTACAGAAGGAAGGTTAACAGCTTAGAAAACTCATGCCCTTGAACTATCTGTCTATCTAGAAGTAATTAGGTACAAATCAAGAAACATCAACATCACCCAGAACCTAATACCTTGATTTGGCTATACAAAAGGCTCAAATAAAGGACATTGGCAAGGAGGATTACGACCTAAAAAACCTTTAAGTTCTTCCTTTTCAAATGTACCACAAAATCCTCCCTAATCATCATCTTATGGTTATGCACATCCTAGCCTACCTATACTTCTAACTTTGTAAGCAGGAGTAGTCAAATCCTTGGCAATTATAATGGTTGCAAATAGATGGTTATAGCTCTTAACTCATCTCTTAGTTTACTTCCTCATAAAATTGGTAATTTCAGCTACTAAATACTAATTAAATTTTTCACTACCCTAATTCAAAACAAACTCCCTTTTCATTCCTAACATAGACTCTTTCCATTCCATTCTCTCTTCCAACAATCAAAAAAGTTTAAAATTAGAGGAACAAAGAGAAACTGTACAGATCCAGTAATCTAGATGATTCATAAGATGCTGCATCACTGACCTTTTACCACAATTCATGGAAACAGCAACCAAGCTCTATGGTTGAAGCATCAACTTCAAGAAAAATCAAAACTTGTCTATAAGGTTCTACCAGGAAAATAACAACCAAAGATTTACTCATTCATTTGTTGATAGACTAGAACCAATCATGCCAGAACCAGTCCAGATTGTTTTTCATGTATGCAAATCAAAAGACTGAATTAGAGCCAAAATTCTTTTTATGAGAAAAAAAAAAAAAAAAAAAAAAGGCTGAAATAGGGACTTAGAAATGAAGTACATTATGAGAGCAGTGAAAGAGCATTGGAATATAGTTCTCTATATTAATTGTAAACAACTTTTGTTGATACGAAGATGGTGCAAGATAAATCATGTTCAATCGCGAAGATTCCAACATAAAACTAAATAGCATATGACGAATTGACAAAGCAAATGTGAAGTAGACATGGACCAGCTTACAACATCTTACTGTCACACATCAGCAATGTTACATAGAGCCATACCTTCTCTTCTCCAGTGGCAATGATAAACTCGTCATCTGCCTGGACAGTGCAGAACACATCAGCAAAGCTTCATGAAACAAGCAAATAAGGTAAAAGAAAGCAGCAGAAAATATGCAAACAAACATTAAGCATCTGCTCTAAACCACTATTTACCCAACAAAAACTACCCAAACACTCAAAGTCAATCAGAAGACGCGCAAAAGATGCAGCTATCTTCAGACTCCAAAAGCCCCATTTCACATGACTTATTACATCATAGGGGCAACTGGAAAAGACTGCGTACATCCAGAATTCCAGAGCTCTTTATACTCTACTTCTCCTGGACTGCTGGACACTGGGTCTTTTGTATGGCATAGTATATTTTTCACATTATTCAAAGAAAAATAAAATCAGAATTTAAACAAGGTAGTCATTCAATCTCTTTTTCAATCTTTCCCTTTTTTTGTTTATTTATGGGAGAGGATTCTTGTACTTCCTGCTCCTGTTCCATAAGCCTACTGGTCAATACTCCCACCCCTAAACCCTTGCTAATATATCCAGCCTGCAACTTCTGTCTATTGTTCAGCTCGATCTTCTGA
The DNA here is from genome assembly GCF_948465745.1 of Chenopodium album. Lineage (NCBI taxonomy): Eukaryota > Viridiplantae > Streptophyta > Magnoliopsida > Caryophyllales > Amaranthaceae > Chenopodium > Chenopodium album. The sequence continues at coordinate 78,290,837 of NC_137838.1, forward strand.
GTCATTAAAACATACATGAGCTTTCCTGGACAAACACAATTTGATGTAAATTTATTTCTGGGAGAGAAATCAGTCCTATAATTCCTGATCCATTTCCACAAGCCTATTGGTTGGCACTCTAACCCCTAATCCCTTGCAAATTCAGCCAGCCTGCAAACTCCCATCTCCCTTTCAGCTCCATCGTTTGACTTTTAAAACATACAACTTTCCTTGAAAACTAGCACAATACTAATGTAACTGTGTCCCTTAATTGAGTACATGTTTCCCATTTTGTTAATACGGACAACATATATTGAGCAAATATTCAAACCAACAAGATTGGAACAAAAAACAAAATCAACTAATGTAAGTTGCCAGTTTCACTCAGCCAAAGGAATAAAAGATGATACAAGTCAACTACATCAAAGAATCTACATACCAGCTCATCATCAGAATTATATTCCCTATCTACATAATCAGAAGTAGTTGTGACATCAGGTGAATTTTTGGGCGAACAGACCTCAACTTCAGATACATGGCCATTGCGTTTTTCCTGGAAACAAATATTTTGGATCAAACAGGTCTCTAAACCTTCATAACAAAAGAACAACATATAAACACATACAACTTACACAACGACGACTAATGAACTCTGATGAGCAGTCAGCATCTACCTTAGCTACAGCAAGAGTATCAGTTTCATCACCTATAGCAAGTCACAAGCCAATTATGAAAGGCTTTACAGATTAATCATAAACTCCAAGAGCTTTCTCGTGTTGAGAATTAGTAACATCCAAAAACTAACAGAAACTTGGTCAGTTCACAGATCACACTCTTACCTGAACCAGCCTCATCAGGGCTTTCAACAGAAACTTGACGTCCCTCTGGATAATGTTCTCCATTGACTAAAATTAAGCAAAGAATCCACCATGGAAGATGTACAAACAAACAGATTAAAAGAAATTAATTAAGTTGGTAACTGAGGGAAAAAATATGTGATAGAAATGAAGGGAGCCTATATATAAATATTTTTAAAAGGAACAATCAAGATGTTGACTTACCCTGAGCAGGGCCAACCTCATCACAGTTCCCTGTTACAACAGGAAAAACTCAGCATTACTTTCTTCAGCTAAAACAAAGGATAGCTTCAACAATAGTTCACTCTAATAATGCAGTCACAACAAAAATGGGAATGCCCAAACAAGACATCACAACTTTTACAGTAGATTACCTTCACTAACTGAATAGCGTTTGAGTAGCTCCTCGAGTGGCAAGTCTACTTCATTTTGTAGGGCAGCCAACTCTTCTAATCTCTCTTCCTCAGTAATCAGAGCTTCATCTTCCTCAATAGTCTGCTCGTCATCTTCCTATATCACATCATGGAAGATAAGTACATGACCATAAACAAGAGATAGACATTGCTTAAAAAAATTGAAGATATGAGTACAATGGACAAGCCCTCAACATGGGCATAATAATTAAAGTAAATAGCCAAGTTTGATCAGACCACCTCTGTGGAATTAGATTAAGCCCTAGACCCAAAAGACCGAAAGGAAGGAGGAATATCTGAAGCAAGATGAAAGCTAGCACAAAACCGAAGGATCTAATCACGCATATAATTAATCACATTAATGAAGAAAAGAGCAAGTGTTGCACAGGTTTAAATCTAAACAGAACAAAATTCAGCTTAACAACTCACTATAAAGTTTTGGAGCTACACTCACTTTCCTAACTGAAATACAAGAACTTATTTTTCCTTCTGGTCCACTAAGCCTGCTCAATTTTGAGATTAAGTTTTACCACTCAATTCTAAACTACATACAATATTTCATCTTGGAACACATTAAACATTCAATAGCAATAAAAAACATCTAATCCAGGTAAATTCACTACCAAATGTATAAACTCGACTGATTATGTGGCACAAGGGGCAAGACCTCTAAGGGCTCTTACTAATAAAGATACCCTCTTGAAGAACATTAAATTTCCAACTAAGATCGATAACAACACATAGATTCTCATCAATTCAATTTTGATGATAGGATCTCCAAAAGAATGAAAACCTTAAGAAAACTATACCACATTTCCATATATTAGGCAACAGTAGAAGAGTTGTGAGCTCACCGCTTCATCCTCAGATGACACATCATAATCATCATCAGCATCCATAGCATCCGCTTTTATCTCTGTATCTGATTTAGCCTCTGAAGAAAATGCATCATCACCAATATATTAAGGCACTCTTCTTTGCAAGTAAAACAAGCAAAATATCTCTTGTTTGCAAGTAAAACAAGCAAAATACACCACATTGCCACTTACCAGCAAGCAATTCCATAGATCCTTCATCCACTGGTTTTTCATCATTCTCTTTCTGCTGAGAGTAACTAGTATTCTCCTGAATTGATGTCTGTCCTGAAGGACAGGTGTTTGACGTGCCCAAGAGATTCTCTGCCAGCATAGTTGAATACCTGTGAATTCCACCAAGTTGTTCATTCCTCATCATTCCACATGCTCAACTGTAACACCATATAATCTTTACATATGGAGACCAAAAAAGACAATAAAGGTCATGCAAAGGTCATTTCGAGACCACCTTTCAGTTTGATCTAAGAGATACTCCAGCTGCTTGTCAAGCGCCGCCTTCTTTTTACAATCAAGCTCTAACTGATGCTTATAGTGCACCTGTATAAGTGATTTTCAGAGCAGGTGTAAAGTTAGAGAGCTTCATACATCAAGGCAGCTATCTTAAGAGAAAATACCAATTCCACATATTTTTTAACTTGCCAGCTTCTCAATTTTAGTCCAGAATTTTTTGACATCCTTTGATATATTGAGTGCAACTTTTCTCATTCGCTGCTCTTCTTCCTGTTTAATTAAAAATGACCAGCATAAGAGAGAAAATCGAGAAAGACGATAATTTTAGACTGTTAACAGGTATGTACAACAGAATGCGCCAACAGTAAGGATTGTCTTAATTGGCATAAGGTAGTAGACTTAGGGTCTGTTCATATTTACTGAACTGAGCTGAGCTGAACTGATTGGAGCTGAGCTGAACTAAACTGATTGGAACTGAACTGAACTGAATTGAGCTGAAATGAATATTTTATGTGAGAGGGAAATTAAGAGCTGAACTGAACTGAACTGATTGGAACTGAACTGAACTGATTGGAGCTGAACTGAACTGAACTGAAATTAAGTAAATGTGAACAGGCCCTTAATAACATGCAACAACAAATATATTCAAACAATTTTACATTCGTGCTTGTGCAAGTGAACTATAATCTTTTGTCAACTAAATAGAAAGTTGATGAGCTAAACCTTCATTCTCTTTTCTTCTCTTGTAACCGGATCCAGCATGCCTCTGCTTGCACGTAAAGCTACTTTTTTTGCCTGTGCTAACTTCCATTTCCTCTCTGCTTCAAAGTCCTGCCATAATGGTTTCAAAAAAAAAAAAAAATCGTAATTAAATTTGGGCTGGTTTGACACACCATCTCTAAATTTGCAAACCTGAAGAACACTTCAAAACAAAAGCAATTACAACACACAAACACAGCTGCTGACCTTTGATAACCAGATCATCTCCTCCAAAACATGATCCCAATGTGTTTTGGGGCGGCGAGGTTCTCTAGGTGCTTCAAGTGCCTGCAAGAGATAGTACAGCATATTATAACAGAAGATAAAAGGTAATACCATATATTGATGAGTCTGGAACTAGTCATAACCGATGGCAAGGCACACTAAAGCAACAAAATCACACATAACCCATGGTTAAGTTGACATTTAGCATGGTTCCAGGAGACAAGGATAATGTATTCTGAAGTTATGTTACTCTTGATTTGATTAGTAAAGAAAGGCGCAGCTGATAAATCCTTTTAGCATGGTACTCATATCAATGCAGTAGCATTTTAAGAAAATTATTTATGTTATGTTATTATATAGCGGGAGTTAAACTGTTAAAGCCCTGTCTATGATGGACTAATTAAAATTAAAATTAATATCACATGCTAAGTGAATCAATTTTCAAAATCATATGGCGCCTCCATGGAATTATTGAAGAATGTTGTAAATACAATATTTATCGAGCAATATATCATGGGCTCATGGCACCTCTACGGAACATATTGTAAACGTTAAGTATCCTCTTGCTAAATAATAAAAGAGCTTTATTCCGTCAGAAACTTCAGGCATCTTAGCTAGCCAGAATGATTTCCAGTAATGGAACTAACTTTAAGTAATCCCCAGATACCTCCCTTGAATTGTTCCCTCTATGTTAGCATGAAAGCAGTTGGATTATGATCAGTACGTATCTAGCTCAGGCTATCGCACGATTTGTAATACTTTCACGCATACAACAACCAACAGATCAGTAACACCAAGTGGAATTTGAACTTGCACTCTACAAATATAGGTTATTTTGCACATGTAAGTGTAATGTTCATCAAGTTATAGATTTTAAAAATCAAATAATAATTCGAGCACGTTTTCCGTTATAGTTCCAACATACGACAATTACTCCAATGTTCTGCTTATAACACCTAAAATAGATTATCTGCATGTGCAAGTATTGCAACATAAGACCTTAATTAACAGAAACTCTTGAAATTGAACAAAGAGAAAAACAAATAAAAATCATCTAACCTTTTGACGTCGAGCTCTTGACTCGTGATCAAGTTTAGACCTTGGACCTTTGGAAGCCATAGTTGCCAAAACTACCGCGAATCTCTAGCTGAATCAACAATAACAACAAGAAAAAGCACCCTCATTTTAATAAACAAACATCCAACCATCTAGCCAATTCATACATGCATGCCCGTCCCTGAACCAGGCCAGGAGGGGCGGGCACGCAACACTGCGTTATCCAAGCCAACCACCGGCCTTCCGAAAAAAAGGCCCGGGCAGTAAACTCGGCTCGAGCTTAATCAGATTTAGCCTTGAGCTCAGAGCTCTAACAACCCTCAAAACCCAAGCTTGGCAGGGTCTCTACTAGACTCATGAAGGCTCGGCTCGTAGACTCGATTCGGCTCGAAAAATGCGACACATTAGCAACCAAATTTGACTCAATTTTCACATTAAGCTCGAAATCACATAAAAAAAATCTCCTCGTTAAAGAATTCAACGTAAATTTGCACAAAGCAAAATTCAAGCAACAAAATCGCTCGTTATAATCCTTCAAAACTACAGTAATTATAATCAGAAGTCCAATAATCCACCTTTAAAGAACCCTAAATTGATTTTACTGACAAAAAATGTTAACAACAGTACGAAACTAAACCCTAGATTGTGAAATAGATATTTGATGATTAAATCAAAATGGGGAAAACATCTAACCTCAGAAACTGCATCAATGGAGGAGAGAAAGCTCAGAAAACCGCTTCAATGGAGAACTCGAAGTACGCTTCAATGGAGGAGAGAGAGAGGTGCAGCGTTAAAGTGAAAAGCTCCAGAGAGAGGGTGAAGAAATGAAAACATAGGAGGAAGATCTTTGACACGTCAGATCTAGATTATATCAACGGTTAGAATTCATTCGCAATTAAATTTTGTTATCATCTAAATAAGGCATAAACTTTCAATTCTTTTCGATAATCTTGGTGATTTATAGTTTCATACTCGTTACTTGTTAGGCATGGTCGGGTTGGGTTGGGTTGGGTCAGGTCAAGCATGAGTAACGGTTATGAAATAGCACGATATTAATTTAACTTGTCACAAGTATATCACACCATGAGAGACATGCTAGTGAGTCATGGGTAGTGCATGAACATTATTTTTAAAATTTGGTGAAATTATATTCGTAACTAATTTTTGGGTTTAGATAATATTTTCAGAGGTAAAGTCTTGTAGATTTTTCCTAGAAAAGTATTCTCATACTTCATATGATCCTTTTGTTTGTGTGATTTTACAAATGTGTACTTTAACTAGTTTTTATTAATGAAATCATTTTTCTTTCTAACAAAAAAAAAAAAAAAAAAAAAAACAATAAAAAAATAGTACTTTTAAGTAATGCTTCTTTGGACAAATTCAAGATTTGATACAAACAGGGAGCTGCTGCAGAGCTGTATCAATTGCAAAGTAGGAAAAGATCAGATCGTACAAGCCCATCAGATTGCTAATATATGTAGGGTTAATTTACATAGCTTTTCAAACTAGTTGTTTTGTTTAGTTGCCGTCGTAAAAAAAAAAAAAAAAAAAAAAAAAAAAAAGTGTTCTATCCTAAAGTAGAATACTTTCATTTACATATGGCTTTGTGGATATGATATTACTAATCCGTAGTAGTATTTCTCGTATAGAATGTCAAGTTATACTATTTACTGTAGTTTCACAATGTCCATTAAATCTTATGCACCTAAAGTCGTTGCTGCAATACCACTTGAGTTATATGCATGCTTATCTTAATAACTTAATCTATCATGTAAGGTTTGGAATTATTATTTTTCCTAAAAATAGAAAAAACATAAATAAAAAAAGGTGGAGAATATAAATTAAATATATACTTCCTATAAAAATAAATAACTAATATACGAAGTACAATTCAGTTTGAAGAAAAAGCTTGGAAGTGCTTTGAAAGATCAAAGTAGAGAAAGACACAAAATTCTTCTTCTGTTAAGAGTTAATTAAATTAGTCAAGGTGTGAATGTCCACACTCCAATTCTTCATTGCATTTAATGTAGTAGCCAACCCTAATTGCCACCCTCTAAGGTTATAGCCCACAATGTAATAGTGGTTCTTACTACTATAAATAGCCATGTAATTTCACTTGTATGATGCACAAAAATATTACCAAGAGTAATACATAAAAGTAGTAATACTTCTCTTATTACCTTCTTCTCTTAATCCTCTAATTTCTATATATTTCATAACACGTTATCAGCACCATCTTCAATCAGGTATACTTATACCGATTATCCAATTTTTACAAAGATTCAATTTCCTTCACAAAATATATTTTGAGGAGTATGCTCTATAGTTGCCCATATGGGATCCTCTATACCAGAAACTCACAATATATTTCTCCACAAAATTACTCCACATTATTAGCCATGTTGATTAAAAATGAGGATATCAATACATACCTTATTTATGATACTTAGTTTGGTAACTCTCATGCATGGTTATAGAAAGTAATATATAATTACTTTTGCATGTGGAAATATTTGTTGTATGCATGTTAATAGAGTAAATTTCATGGTCACACAAATCATGTTTATACTTACTTACTTGTGCATAATTACTAAAATGAAAAAAATGATGCAGCCTTTATATTTATTTAATTTTTTAGATTACACACTTTTATGCTTCTTTCAGTTTTCGAACCCTTGACCTCATGAATAGATTAGGGTTCTCGGACCACTACGGCTTGCATCCCAGTGTGATACTTATTTACGTTTGTAAATATTAATAGTTTGATTACGATTATTTTACCAGTCTACTAGAACATTGTATGATATTTTTACAGTAGTGTAAAGCTGAAACGGATAATTTACCCCCCTATAAAAGGCGGATTACACCCCCTTATTTCACCATACAAACCTTATCCCCTCCTTAAACTTTACCCAAATTATCTCCTCTTCTTCTTCCTCCATTTACACCGGTCATACACCATGTTCCCCGTCGACAACCGACAACCACCACACCCCTTTACTTTCGAAGAAGATTTAAGGAAATTAAAACTATATTTAGTTTTAATTATGGCCCTAGTAGTTTTATTAATGGCAATGATGATTTTCATCATTTTACATAAGTAGCGCTCGGTTTTTCGACAAAGAGAATTCATGCATGTAATCTCCGTAGTACTTCAAGTTTTTTTTGTCTTCTAGGTAGATTATAAGTGCATTTTGTTATAATAAATATTTCTTTTGTCTTATCATTAATGTATGTCATTAATATTATTATTATTATTATTATTATTATTATTATTATTATTATTATTATTATTATTATTATTGTTGTTGTCGTTGTCGGTGATGTAGTGATAGTAGTAGTATTTATTGTTATTGTTATTATTATCATTGTTATTGTTATTATTGTTGTTGTCATTGTTTAACTAACGTAATTATCATGTTTAATTTTAGCTTAACTTTATGTAAATCATAATAATAACCCAAGGGGGAGAAGCAAATATGTTTTAAATGGATTATTATTATGATTACAATTTGATTACTTTAATTATCACTTGCTTAATTGGCTTAATAATAATTACCTATTTGATTGTAGTTAAAATGGGAGACTTGATGAAAAGACAATTTGACGTATTAGACTTGTCTGGACATAATTATCTTGAATGGACAGTTGATGCCCAAATGAATTTGAAGGCTCAGGGATTGGAACATACAATCAAAGAAATTACCATCCCAGGAAACGAAAAAGATGCCCCTGCTCAAGTTAAAGTTCCAACTGATCAAGAGAAAGCAAAAGCTATAGTTCTCTTAAGGCATCATTTACATAACAGTTTGAAAACTGAGTATTTAATGGTGGAAAATCCCAGAGAACTATGGGATAGCTTGAAAGGAAGATATGACCACCATAAAAGGGTACTCCTTCCTTCAGCACAATTTGAGTGGACAAACCTGAGATTTCAGGACTTTAAATCTGTCAGTGATTATAATTCATCATTATATAAAATCGTATCAATATTGAGATATTGTGATCAACCAGTCACTGAAGTACAAATGATAGAGAAAACACTCTCTACATTCCATGCTAACAACATTGTATTGCAACAGCAATATCGTGAAAGAGGCTTTGCAAAATATTCTGAGCTTATTTCTACATTATTGGTTGCTGAAAAGAATAATGATCTTCTGTTGAAGAATCACAACCTAAGACCAACTAGGTCTCAAGCATTCAATGAAACAAATGCTGTAGAAAGCTCAAATCCACCCGAGACAAATGTTGCTCATAGAGGTGGACGTGGAAAATATAATAACCGTGGCAGAGGTCGTGGAAATTTCCGCGGACGTGGTCGTGGACGTGGTTATGGCCGTGGTAGAGGCCAATTTCCCCCTAGAAACAACACTCAAAGGGGGCATCAACAAGGAAACAAAAATCAAGCCACCACAAAAGGAAAAGACACATGTTATAGATGTGGCATGACTGGACATTGGGGACGTACTTGTCGTACGGCCAAACATCTGGTAGAACTATACCAGGCTTCCATTAAAGGGAAAGAAAAACATGCCGAAACAAATTATGTTAATGAAGAAAATGTCCCTGGAATTAGCCTTGATGTGTCTGATTTCCACATAGACAATGGTGAAGCTAGTGGTGAATTTATCTTTGGAGAGAATAATCATGTTTAGATAATTCATCAATTACTATGATATGTATTATGTTTTCATTATGTACTTTTCTTGTATGTTTTTTTTTTCATGTTCAAGTTATGTACTCTTAATTATTCATTATTAATAAAGTACGTCCAGTTTAATTATCTTAAACTAATCTTATACTTATTATTTTATGAAGATATGGATCTGCCCGAAGTTGGTTCCAAATTTCAATGCCTTTTGGACAGTGGAACAACACACACTATTCTGAAGGATAGAAAATATTTTTTAAAGTTAAAATTATTTCAAGCAAATGTTAATACCATTTCTGGGTCAGCCAAGCTAATAGAAGGTTCTGGAAAAGCTTGCATAATACTCCCAAATGGAACAAAATTAATCATTATTGACGCTTTATATTCGAGTAAATCTCGAAGAAATCTTATAAGTTTTAAAGATGTGCGTCAAAATGGTTTTCATTTAGAAACAATGATAGTGGATCAAAAAGAATATTTATGCCTCACGGCAGAAAAACATGGCAAGAAACATGTGTATGAGAAATTGCCAGCATATTCTTCAGGGTTATATCATATAGATATACGACCAGTTGAAATAAATTTGATATCTAACCAGAAGTTAGATAATAAGAATCTGCTAAATTTATGGCATGATCGTTTGGGTCATCCTGGTACAGGAATGATGCACAAGATTATAGCAAATTCAGTAGGACATTCAATTAGGAATGTTAAAATCCCTCGATCAGATGAATTAACATGCTCTGCATGTTCACTTGGCAAATTAATAATAAGACCATCTATGAACAAAATTGCTACTGAATCTCCAACATTTTTAGAGAGGATTCAAGGAGACATTTGTGGACCAATTAATCCTGCATGTGGACCATTCCGATATTTTATGGTATTAATTGATGCCTCAACTCGATGGTCACATGTAAGTCTCTTATCCAGTAGAAATGTTGCTTTTGCAAAACTCCTTGCTCAAATTATTAAACTAAGAGCACAATTTCCAGACCATACAACAAAAAGAATAAGGCTTGACAATGCAGGGGAATTTACATCCCAAACATTTAATGATTATTGTATGTCGATTGGAATTGTTGTAGAACATCCTGTAGCTCATGTTCATACACAAAATGGACTTGCTGAGTCATTAATTAAGAGACTACAATTGATTGCAAGGCCATTATTGATGAGATCAAAATTGCCTTCATCTGCTTGGGGTCATGCCATAATACATGCGGCAACTCTAATTAGGTTGAGACTAACTGCTTATCATAAGTTCTCACCACTACAATTAGTTTTTGGTCGAGAACCTAATATCTCACATCTAAAAATTTTTGGTTGTGCGGTGTATGTTCCTATTGCTCCACCCCAACGAACAAAGATGGGTCCACAAAGAAGGCTGGGAATTTATGTTGGGTTTGAATCACCCTCCATAATTAAATATCTTGAACCAATGACCGGTGATTTATTTACGGCCAGATTTGCCGACTGTCATTTCAATGAGACAGTATTCCCAGCCTTAGGGGGAGAGAAAGTGGACCCACGAAAGAAAGAAATAGAAATCATTTGGAATGCAACACAATTGTCAATGTTTGATCCACGAACAAATATGTGTGAACAAGAAGTTCAGAAAATTGTTCATTTACAAAGCATTGCAAATCAGCTGCCTGATGCATTTATAGATGCAAAGAAAGTGACAAAATCACATATACCAGCTGAAAATGCCCCTGCACGAATTGAAATTCCTTCTGGTGATAAGATCATTGAAAATGAATCTCTAGCACGCCGAAAGCGTGGAAGACCACTTGGTTCAAAAGACTCTAAACCAAGAAAATTAAAAAGACCTGATGAGATCGACAATATTCCCCTTACAGAAGGTCAAGAAAGACAAAGTACAGATAAGAATAGAGAAAAAGATGATAATCCGAAAGGGGATGAACAAGATGACCATAACATCGATAACAATGAAACTTCAATAAATTTTGTTTCTACCAGGAATTATTGGAATAGAAATGATGTTATCGTAAATGAAATATTTGCATATTCCATTGCAATTGAAATGGCATCTGACGAAAATGATAGTGAACCAAGAACAGTGGAAGAATGTCGTTGCAGGCATGATTGGCCAAAATGGAAAGAGGCAATGCAGACAGAGTTAAAGTCACTCGAAAAACGAGAAGTGTTTGGAAAAATAACCCTTACACCAGAAGGTGTAAAGCCAGTTGGATACAAGTGGGTATTTGTGAGAAAACGAAATGAGAAAAATGAAATTGTAAGATACAAGGCAAGACTTGTAGCCCAAGGTTTTTCTCAAATTCCTGGGATTGATTATGAGGAGACATATTCTCCCGTAGTTGATGCAACTACGTTAAGATTTTTGGTAAGCTTGACAGTCTCAGAAGGACTAAAGATGCGATTAATGGATGTAGTAACCGCATATTTATATGGGTCACTCGATACATATATTTATATGAAAGTCCCAGATGGACTAAAATTACCAGAAAACCACAAGCCTAGACATTTACTTTCCATAAAATTAAAAAGGTCACTTTATGGATTGAAACAGTCTGGGAGGATGTGGTATAATCGTCTTAGTGAATACCTTATGAAAGAAGGGTTCAAGAATAATCAAATCAGTCCTTGTGTTTTCATTAAGAGATCACAATCAGGGTTTGCAATTGTTGCAGTTTATGTTGATGACTTGAATATCATTGGAACCCCAAATGAACTTGAAAGAACTGCAAAATACTTGATGAAAGAATTTGAGATGAAAGACCTTGGACAAACTAAATTTTGCCTTGGATTGCAAATTGAGCACTTAAATAATGGTATTTTCGTCCATCAGTCTAACTACACCGAAAGAGTGTTAAAACGTTTTTTCATGGACAAAGCGACCCCAACAAACACCCCGATGATTGTTCGATCTTTGACTATGAAATATGATCCATTTAGACCTCGAGAGGAAAACGAGGATGTCCTTGGTCCTGAAGTACCATATCTAAGTGCAATTGGGGCTCTAATGTATCTAGCTAACAATACTAGACCAGACATAGCTTTTTCTGTGAATTTGTTAGCCAGGTTTAGCAACGCACCAACGAAGAGACACTGGAAAGGAGTAAGACACTTACTACGATATCTACGAGGAACAAAAGATCTTGGTTTGTTTTATCAATCAAGGCAAGATGCCACCCTCATCGGATATGCAGATGCTGGATATCTATCAGACCCACAAAACGCCAAGTCACAAACTGGATATCTGTTCACCTATGGTGGAACTGCAATTTCTTGGAAATCAACAAAGCAAACCTTAACTGCGACATCATCAAATCATGCTGAGTTGATTGCCCTTTATGAAGCAGGACGTGAGTGTGTATGGCTAAGGTCAATGATCGGCAATATCCAAGAAGAATGTGGGATGAAAGAAGTAACTGAAAGTCCAACCATCATTTATGAAGATAATACTGCATGTATCGCACAAGTAACTGAAGGATATATTAAAGGTGATAGGACTAAACATATATCCCCAAAACTGTTCTTTACACACGATTTGCAGAAGGAAGGGAAGATAAATGTCCAACAGATCCAATCATCTGATAATCTTGCAGACTTGTTTACAAAGTCCCTACCTTCGAAGAGTGTTGAGCGGTTGGTCCACAAGATTGGGATGCGTCGTCTTCATAAACTATGTTAAAATCAGGGGGAGCATTATATGCACTGCACTCTTTTTCCCTTCGATCAGGTTTTTATCCCAATGGGTTTTTCCTGACAAGGTTTTTAATGAGGCAGTACACTAAAGCATATAGTAATGTATTGTTGTACTCTTTTCCCTTAGCTATGGCTTTTATCCTAAAGGGTTTTACCTAGCAAGGTTTTAACGAGGCAACATATACCCTATTCTGTATGGACATTCAAGGGGGAGTGTTAAGAGTTAATTAAATTAGTCAAGGTGTGAATGTCCACACTCCAATTCTTCATTGCATTTAATGTAGTAGCCAACCCTAATTGCCACCCTCTAAGGTTATAGCCCACAATGTAATAGTGGTTCTTACTACTATAAATAGCCATGTAATTTCACTTGTATGATGCACAAAAATATTACCAAGAGTAATACATAAAAGTAGTAATACTTCTCTTATTACCTTCTTCTCTTAATCCTCTAATTTCTATATATTTCATAACATCTTCAAGGTTTTGAGTTGTCCCCTACTCCCCTATTGTACGTCCTACGTCATATTACTCCAGTTACCCAGTATATTACGGTACCAACTACCAACTAGTCAACTACTCCAACCTATTAAGTTTTACTGTGCTTGATAAAATGATAAGTGGGTTGGGCTAGGCTAGTAAGTGTTGCTTCAACAAAGTCCAAAATCAGCCCAATATATTGGACTTCAATAATCCAATTCAAGGCCCAACCAAAGGTAACATAACAGGAAGTATATCGCTACAGAGTTATTTTTTTTTAACGGTGAAGTTTGTAGAAAAATTTTCGATCTTAGGGTCTGTTCTGATACGATTATTTTCAATTCACTTCAGTTCAACTCAGTATAGTTAATGAGAATATGCCCTTAATGTTGGCCCCATTAGATTTTTTACAATCTCTAAAAAATGCATTTGATCATTACTATGGTAAACTACATGATTTTATACAAAATTAAGATATTATGAAACTACTACGAACAACTAAATTAACAAGATCAATTGAAATAATTTTTCTTATAGATAATCAAAGCATGTGCGAGTCAAATATCAAAAATTAAATAAAGTAAACATTAAGAGAGTATTTGCGATACTAATTTAATCCGAAACCGGTAAGCTTTGGCTAAATCATACGAGCGTATGGGTGGCAGATCCTAAAGAAATGGCAAATTCCCAAAGAAATAAAAATAAGGCAAAGAAGCCACGTTATATCTAGATCTCCTCTCAAGCATGTACGTGTAATGTTGCATGAAAACCCAAGTGTTGAATACATCCTATTTCCCAAAAATATAAACACTACTATAGTTTTGCCTTTGAACATGAACTAACACGTACAATAATAAGTTGATCAAAAATATACAAGTGTGAGGAAAAAAAGATACAACCATACAAGATGGCAACTCATCCTGTAGTTCCCGGCGAGCCGACTAAGACCAGCACCACCATGCTCGAGACCGCCACCGCCGCGGTTCAGAAGTTTGGCCCTATAAACGCCATCCACCAACATCTCTGCGCGTAATTTTTTCTCTAATTTATTTTTGCGATGATATTTTTTTTACATGCACAATTTGAAAAGTTTTATGCATACTAATATATTATTTTGCTTATATATGTTTGCTAATGTATAATTTTGATTGTGAGTTTTTTCTAGTTATCTTCAATTAAAAAATTTTAAAATTAAAGTTGATGTTATGAACTTATATGGATAGATATTGAAATGAGTCTTAACAAGATCACACGTCATTATTGTATAATTTTTTATTTGAGATCAACATGAATATAATTGATAATGATTTTTTTTCCATAGTAATAATCGTAGCTTATTGATTAATTCGTTTGAACTTTATTTTTACCAATGAATAATCTTAACTTAATGATTACTCCCTCTCACCCTCCCAATAACTTAGTCGGCTTTGTATACATGTCGATATACTACTTTGACTTTATTTTTATGTAATTAACTATTAATGAAAATTAATTCAAAGCTTAAAGATTTGATTTGATTAATCAAAAACATATGTGTAAATCTATTTGTAATGCTTAAAGATTTAATTAATTTGCCAATATTTTGCATGCAAATCCATAATTACTACCTCTGTTAATTGTTAATTATTATATGCAACTTTGGAGTATTATTTTTAAAATATAAAATGTTCTAAAGTTACAAATAACATTTAACGGAAGTAGTACTTTAATTTCGATCTCAAAACTTTGCCCTCTCCATAGGTTCCACTTCTACGGAAATGACATGACTCGTCAAGTAGAAGCGCACCACTTTTGCGGACACCAAAACGAAGAAATGCGTCAATGCTTGATCTATGACAGCCCCGAGGCCGATGCCCGCTTGATCGGTATCGAGTATATCGTATCAGAGAACCTCTTCATGACGCTGCCTGATGCCGAGAAGCGGCTCTGGCATTCTCATGAGTACGAGGTTAAGAGTGGGGTGCTGTTCTTACCCGGGGTTCCGGGCGCTATGCAGCGCCCGGACCTCGCTAAGGTGGCTCAAACGTATGGGAAGACTATCCATTTTTGGCAGGTTGATCGCGGGGATAATCTCCCCTTAGGACTACCCCAAATTATGATGGCTTTAACTCGTGATGGACAACTCTATAGTCATCTTGCTTCAGGTATATCTTACAAATCGGAGGTTTTGATTGCATGTTTCTAATTAAATCGTAATTTATTTTAGAATATGAATTAATGTATTAGGTAACGTCCATAATGATATAGACAATATTTGATGGATGGTGGATTGCACATAGTTTAACTCTAACACATAGTTCATTTAACTGTTATTGAAAAAGAAAAAAGTTGTTAGCTAGATGTTGGCCTGGATATATAATATTAAAATGGTTTTCTTTTGTCGTCATTTTTGTAATTAAGGCTTTGATATTGTACGTTTTTCTATGACTTTTCTCATATATGCGGAGGTAAATAAAATTCCCAAATAAGGATTTATTTCCAACTAACTAAATGCAATCCGTACACTTTTTGAATTCTTGTGCTTAATTTTGCATTTTCTATATAGATGTGGAGAAGAAGTACAATGTGAACTTTGAAAAAGAAAGAGAAAATCGAGCATACATGAAGGGGTTGGAGCACGGAATCCATCCCTTGGCAAATGCAGAAGGGAAAGGCCTAAGGACGGAGCTACGAGAGGTGGACTGCAATGGTGGTGCTGGTGCTCATTCTACTCCTAGAGTTTTTGTTTAAGCATAAAATGGTAGTGATGATCGTACTATCTATCATAGATAGTATGTATGTACCAACTTTTTAATGCATATGTGTATGCTAGTGAACTTGGTATGTTCGGATATATCTTTTTTTTTTTCAAGTGTGTTTTGTAATTTTGTGTTTTCATCATATAAATGTTTGCAAGTAAATTACGGTATCAATCTAGTGCTTCAATTTTGTGTTTGGTAATGTAATGTATATGGGATAAGATCATGATATAGGACTATGGGTTCCTACTCTAAAAAAATTCCATGTGACCTCTTGAAAGTGGTGTACTCTTAAATTTGGAGATAGGCCTAATGTCGTAATGCTTTATCTTGTATATATGTTCTATATATTCAACTTATTCAAATAATATTTAGTCAATATAATTTAAGTTTGATAAAAATTAATTAAGTCAAGTAAAAATGAGCTAATTTTAACAAAAAAAAAAAAAAAAAAAAAAAAATCGATTATATACACCAACTATAAGGTAAGATGAAAGACCCTATAAAACTGGAATCTCTCACAGGTTAATTCAATATAGCTCTGCAGGTCAACGTTTGAGAGTCGAGGGGGAGATGAGGGAATCCCCCCACTCCCTTCCAAGCAAATGTATATAGTTGATGGATGGGAATCCAACTATAATTGCCGTGAACTATATGTATTGTGTAGTTGTGTTTGTGTATGTACATCCTTTATAATTGTTGTGCGCACATGTATGTGTTGCCGTGTTAGGTGTTACTAGGATACTTTCTTATCGTGTAGGAGAGCATCCATACCTTTGTTCTTCCTCCTCTTTTACCTTGACAAATATCACAATGCGTGCTACTTTTCGATTTTTCACGTAATTGGATTCACTGAACTTCTTGATTCCTATATACGGAGTATGAAACTTTTTTAAGCTATTAGCTGAACCTAACTCTTAATAAACTTTATTATATGAGTTTGTCATCTTGGAGTATTTCTAATAATTATGTTATGAGTGGCCGAGTGGGAGGTTATCCCTGTAGAAAGAATAAGAAGATGATGTATTGTTTATATTATAAACAATTGGATATGAGTTATGAAATGGGCTAAGTGTTATTTTAGACAAGTGGGCTAAGTGGCTTATATACTACGTATATTTATAATAAAAGTCTTAGCCACTTGACACAAACACGTAAGATAAAAGCTTAATATATCCGTTCTCCACCCTTTTTCTATGAGGGGAATAACCTTTTTAGAAAAATGTTCTTCGTACACGCGTAGATACATCATTTGTTTTGTTATTCCGATTAATTTTTCACCAACATGTCCAAACTATTTTAATTAAAACTTATTAATAACCATTGTTTGGACTTAAGCTAATTAAAACTATTAAACCCATTACATATTTCTCACAATACGACTAACTTATTGTTTAAATAAATAATAAATAAATAAAAAGAAGTTGCCATTTAACTATAAATTGGTGATCACTTGATGTAGGGCCTGTTCACATTGATTGAACTGAGCTAAACTGAATTTATTAGAGCTAAACTGAACTGAACTAAACCTATTAGAGCTGAACTGAACTGAACTTATTAGAGCTTAATTGAACTGAACTGAATTTATTAGAGCTGAACTGAAATTGAACTGAACTAAAATGAATATTTATAAGAGAAGGAAATTAGGAACTGAACTGAACTAAACTGAACTTATTAGAGCTAAACTGAACTTATTAGAGCTAAATTGAGTTGAATTGAACTTATTAGAGCTGAACTGAACTGAAAATAATCGTATCAGTACAGGCCCGTAATATAATAACAATAAACCATAGTCAAAGTTGATAAAAAAAAAAAAAAAGTCAAGTGTCCCAATTTTTTTTTTTTTTTTTGAAATGGAGGGAGTACTTATAGTCTGTTCTCTTCGCATTAATTTCATTTCAATTCATTTTTTAATTTCCTTTTCACATAAAATATTCAGTTCAGTTCAGTCAAGTGAATCAAAACAGGCCTTTACTAGAAAGTACTCTATTCCATATGGTTATACTCGTACATTCATACAATGATTTTTTTTTTCTTAGAAATATTTATACCATAAATTTAATATGAGATGGTTTCAACTTCCATGGTCGGAAAAATGTTAAACAAAATATGCTTTACACGTAGCCAAAGAAAATAAATTGGCCATTGACTAGAAAGTATGTCTACTCACTTCCCAAAAAGCCCAAAACCAACAAATTGAAAAGGTTCAAACAAAAAACAATACTTGGTTGCACAACAAAAACAATAACAAAAATCTCAAAACTCCAATTGCAGAGAGAGAAAGATGGAAGGAAGTGAGGAGAAAAACAGTGTCAGTCTCGAAGATTTGAAGTTAAAAATGGCGGATTTTGCTAAGGAAAGAGATTGGGATCAATTTCATAGCCCAAGAAATCTCCTTTTAGCTTTGGTAATTTTCTTAAACCCCATTTTATTTATGCTAAACCCTAGAAATTTCTACCAATTAAACCATTTTTTTTTTGTTTTCTCTTAATTTTTTTTGTTGTATTTGTGATAATACTATTTGTTTCTTGCTTTGTTAATACATTATTCAATGTAGAAATTCTTTTTCTTTTGTATATGCATTGGTTTTTTGTATTTTTAAGGGGAGCTTTCAGCAAAGTTTGTTACTTTTGCAAATTTCTGGGAAACTCAAAAACTTTTTCTAGTCACAATAATTATTGGATTTTTGAGTTTTTCTTTGCACTTTTAAAAATAGAACCTTTTTTTTTTTTTTTTGAAAAATTTATCAGTTCATTAGTATTTCAAGGATTTTTTGAATGCCCATTTGAGTTAGAATTATTGGTTTTCTGGGTTTTGGATTGTAAGATGAAAGGTGGAAAATTGAAGGAAAATACAAAAAACTCCAAAAATGGCTAAATCTTGTGGTCCTTGTACCATAGTAGTAGTAGTAGATGATCTGAGACAAAAGTACTCCTAGCTAATTGTGTGTCATGCACATAATTATAATTTTATTTAGTTTTGTGGGAAAATTGAAATTGATTATAATGTTCAAGAAAAGATGATTATCATGTTCACAATCTAACACCTAGTAAATCGACATAGTTGTCCTTAAATAATCAAGTTAACGAACGATTGATTGACGTGGGGCTCATTCGATAATTCAATAGCAAACATTTAGCAATGCTTCAATTTTTCGATATAATATGCTTATCATGTTTGTGATCCTAACATCTAGTACATTGACAAAATTATACCTTGATCAAGTCAAGGAACAATTGATTGATGTGGGTCTTGTTAAATCAAAGGAACATATTGGCTATATTGTGGACAATTTAAATGCTTATAATTTCAAGAAAAGATGTTAATCATGCTTGCTATCTAAATCTAACACCTAATAAATCAACAAAATTGTCCGTCAAACAAGTAAAGTAATATTAGACTTGTTGTTTGTTCGATAAATTGATAGCTAACATGTTAGCTATTTCGCCTTACTCTTACTGATCAGTGTCGCCGTTGATTTTCTTACAGGTTGGGGAAGTAGGAGAACTATCTGAGATATTTCAATGGAAAGGGGAGGTGCCAAGAGGATTACCAGGTTGGAAGGAAGAAGAGAAGCAACATTTAGGAGAAGAGCTATCTGATGTGCTACTATACCTTGTAAGACTCTCTGATATTTGTGGGGTTGATCTTGGTAAAGCTGCCCTTAGAAAGCTTGAGCTTAATGCCCTTAAATACCCAATTAACCTCGCTAAGGGCTCTTCAAAGAAGCTTAATTACAACAACAATAACAACAACAACCCTGTTGATAACCCTGTTGATAAAAAGCACAAGCTTAATGAATCTTAATTAAGCTTATTTGACTAGGTCACCTTTTATCATCTGTCATTTTCAGTTATATGCCCTTTTAATTTTTAGATTTTAGACTGACCCCCCCCAATTATGTTTTCCCCTTTTGATCTTTTTGGGGTGGATGGACCTGCCTTTTGGGGTTTTTAGATCCTACTATGAATCTTGTGTATAAATTCTATGATCTAATAGTAATTCAACGATTGCTTTATGAGTAATTATTCTCATGGTTATCCTTTTTGGCATTTTGAGCTATTTATTTGTGTGGTGTGATTATTGCCTTAGTGGTAACTTACTCGTCAGCTTCTCGAGTTTTATCCTTATGAAGGTTCAACTTGAACGAGTTTGCCCTGAACTTGAACGGGTTTGCCATGAACTTGAACTTTACTTGGTATAACAAGTCTGTGTAACAAACAAAATTGTGCTTGGCTCATAAAAGCGCATTCCAACTTTTGTTTAATGCATCTTCTATTATTCTTGTATTTCAACATTAAACAAATTGCCTTAGTGAAAATCTCCTAAATGTTTATAGAGGAATTACAAATTAAGTATTGTATTATTTTACATTTAGCATTAGGAATTGCAAGCAAAGCTAATACGCAGTACTATTTCTTAGGACGAAGCTTGCAAACTGCTTGTATTTACTTCACTTGAGTTAGGCTGGAGCTCAAATCTTTTTGCCAGCTGAATTGAGCAAGGTGTTTCAATCTTGAGCTTGCGTCATAGACTCATAGCTTTTCCAGTCGATCCAACCAGCCAAGTCAAACCCGAGTATTGCTTGTCTTGTTATGATCCCTAGCAAACACTTGGCCCTGGGTTGTATTTCAAGTAAATGAACCCATATACTAATGACAAAATATATTGGTATAATTGATGTCAATCAGATTTATAGTGCAATTAACATACTCTTGAGTCTTGACCCAAATTATAATATCTTGACAAATGGGTGCTTAATCTGTGCATGAATACACTCTGGGGTGGTATTGAGCCTTAGAAAAAGTCCTTCACACACATCTCTCTCTCTCTTTATCAAAGCACAGAAACAAGCTCAAAGCAGAGCTTTGATTATTTTTTTGGTTTTTATAACATTATGTCCTCTATCTGATGTACTGTAACTTTTTTCCGCTGATCTGAAGTTCTTATATTGATCAGGCTAAATTTCTTTCAAGGGATTGACATACTAGTATAAAGTTAGCCTCCCATTACTTCGGTGTCTTTGACTCTTTGCTCATTTAGCATGGAATTTCAAGTGCCTCTATATGACTAGATTTTTTTTGAGCCTTAGAAATGCTAGGGGGATGATGATTGATTAATTTACGTCTTTTCGGTGGTATATAGCACTATAATACTCAACACTCAACCAACCGAGTGGCACTTTCTAATGACATGTATTGGAGGGAACGTACCGAAGATGAGTAGTGGATTATAAGGGCTAAGCACACCAATGGGAGGGAGAAGTAGCGACAATAGCATGGTGAAGGATAGTGCGGCCAAGATGTTAGGAGGCAGCCGAGCAGCAACAAAGGGTTACAATGTCGAGTACGTTTGCTAATAATCAAATCTATCAACTCCTTTGGGAGTCGGTTTAGGTGCTTATCCGTGAGAAATAATCATTCTCTCGTGCTTGTATCAAGGCTGAAACCTCCAAAATTTCTCAAAAAGCGTGCATATTTCCTTCAATTTTGGAATTTTTTGCCTTTTTTTCACCCGGAATAAAAAATTGCCGAAATGTTTACCATGATCCCTAATACCTCCGGGAGTCCAATTGGCTAGGTGGAACCATCCAATTTGCCTTTAAACGACCAATTTACCGGTTTACAACTTGCACCGATTTCATTAACTCAAGCTTACCACGAACATTTATAAACACATATAATGATCATATATGGATCAAAACGGCATTATATGACCCCAAGATGTATCCCCTAAAATCTCAATACTTTTCGACACTGGGCCCTGAAACATTCGAAATTTCTCAAAAAACGTGGATATTAGCCTTCAATTTTGGAATTTTTGGACTTTTTTCGTCCGGATATATAAATTATCGAAATGTTTACCATGGTCCCAAACGACCAATTTATTGGTTTACAACTTACACCGATTTCATTAATTCAAGCCTATCACGAACATTTATGACAACAAATAATAATCATATATGCTTCCAAACGACATTATATGACCCTGAGATGTATTCCCTAAAATTTCAAGACTTTTTAATACTGGGCCTCGAAAACTCCAAAAATTCTCAAAAAGCGTGGATATAAAAATTGCTGAAATAAAAATTGCTGAAACTTCAATTTTTTGAATTTCTTTACTTTTTTTCGCCCGGAAATAAAAATTGCTGAAATGGTTACCATTGTCTCTAATACCCTCCGGGAGTCCAATTGGGTGGGTGTAACCATCCAATTTGCCTTTGAACGACCAATTTACCGGTTTACAACTAGCACATATTTCATTAACTCAAGCCTACCACGAACATTTATGACAACAAATAATGATCATATATGGTTCCAAATGGTATTATATGACCCCGAGATGTATCATAGAATTTCAAGACTTTTTGACACCGGTCCCCATAACCTCCAAAATTTCTCAAAAAGCGTGGATATTAGCCTTCAATTTTGGAATTTTCTGACTTTTTTTCGTCCGGAAATAAAAATTGCTGAAATGTTTACCATGGTCCCTAATATACTCCGGGAGTCCAATTGGGTGGGTGGAACCATCCAATTTGCCTTTAAACGACTAATTTACCGGTTTACAACTTGCATTGATTTCATTATTTCAAGCCTACCACGAACATTTATGGCAACAAATAATGATCATATATGGTTCCAAATGGTATTATATGACCCCAAGATGTATCTCATAGAATTTCAAGACTTTTTGACACCGGCCCCGAAACCTCCAAAATTTCTCAAAAAGCGTGGATATTAGCCTTCAATTTTGGAATTTTTTTACTTTTTTTCGTCCGGAAATAAAAATTGCCGAAATGTTTCCCATGGTCCTTAATACCCTCCAGAAGTCCAATTGGGTTGGTGGAACCATCCAATTTGCCTTTAAACGGCCAATTTATTACCGATTTACAACTTGCACGGTTTTCATTAACTCAAGCCTACTACGAACATTTATGACAACATATAATGATCATATATGGTTCCAAACGACATTATATGACCTCGAGATGTGTCCCCTAAAATATTAATAATTTTCTACACCGGGCCCCGAAACCTCCAAAATGTCTCAAAAAACGTGGATATTAGCCTTTGATTTTGAAATTTTTTGATTTTTTTTGTCCGGAAATAAAAATTGCCGAAATAATTACCATGGTCCCTAATACCCTCCGGGAGTCCAATTGGGTGGGTGGAACCATCCAATTTGCCTTTAAACGACTAATTTACCGATTTACAACTTGCATCGATTTCATTATTTCAAGCCTACCACGAACATTTATGACAACATATAATGATCATTTATGGTTCCAAACGGCACTATATGACTCCGAGATGTATTCCTTAAAATCTCATTTCTTTTCAACACCAGCCCCGAAACCTTCGAAATTTCTTAAAAAACATGGATATTAAGCCTTCAATTTTGGAATTTTTTTACTTTTTTAGCCCAGAAATATTGCCGAAATGTTTACCATGGTCCCTAATATCCTTTGGGAGTCCAATTGGGTGGGTGGAACCTTCCAGTTTGCCTTTAAACGACCAATTTACCGGTTTACAATTTGCACATAATTCATTAACTCAAGCCAACCACGAACATTTATGACAACATAAAATGGTCATTTATGGTTCCAAACGTCATTATATGACCCCGAGTTGTATCTAATAAAATCTCATTTCTTTTCGACACCTGGCCTCGAAACCTTCAAAATTTCTCAAAAAGCGTGTATATTAGCCTTCAATTTAGGAATTTTTTAACTTTTTTTCGCTCGGAAAGAAAAATTGTCGAAATGTTTACCATGGTCCCTAATACCCTCTAGGGGTCTAATTGGGTGGGTGGAACCATCTAATTTACCTTTAAACGACCAATTTACCGTTTTACAAGTTGCACCGATTTCATTATCTCAAGCCTATAACGAACATTTATGACAACAAATAATGATCATATATGGTTCCAAACGACATTAATATGACCCTGAGACGTATTCCCTAGAATTTCGAGACTTTTAGACACCGGGCCCCGAAGACTATTCCAAAATTTCTCAAAATGTGTGGATATTAGCCTTTAATTTTTGAATTTTTTGAACTTTTTTCGCCAATAAATAAAAATTGGCGAAATGTTTACCGTGGTCCCTAATATCCTCTGGGAGTCCAATTGTGTGGGTGGAACCATTCAATTTGCCTTTAAACGACCTATTTACCGGTTTACAACTTGCACCGATTTCATTAACTCAAGTTTACCACGAACATTTATGACAACATATAATGATCATATATGATTCCAAACCACATAATATGACCCTGAGAATTAATCCTAAAATTTCAAGGCTTTTTGACATCGGGCCTCGAAATCTTTAAATTTCTCAACAAGCATGGATCTTAGACTTTAATTTTGGAGTTTTTTTTACTTTTATTTCGCCCAGAAATAAAAATTGTCGAAATGTTTACCATGGTCCCTATTACCCTTCGGGAGACCAATTGGATGAGTGAAACCAACAAATTTGTCTTTAAACAACCAATTTACCGGTTTACAACTTGCACCGATTTCATTAGCTCAAGCCAACCACGAACATTTATGACAACATATAATGATCATATATGGTTCCAAACGACATTATATGATCCGAGATGTATCCCCTAATTCTTAAGGTTTTTCGACATTGAGCCCCAAAACCTCCAAAATTAATCAAAAAGTGTGGATATTAGCCTTAAATTTTGGAATTTTTTGACTTATTTTAGCCCGGAAATAAAAAATTTCTGAAATGTTAACCATGGTCCGTAATACCCTTCGGGCGTCCAATTGGGTGGGTGGAACTATCCAATTTTCCTTTAAACGACCAGTTTATCGGTTTACAACTTGCACTGATTTCATTAACGCAAGCCTACCACGAACATTTATGACAAAATATAATGATCATATATAGTTCCAAACGGCATTATTTGACCTCGTGATGTATTCTCTAGAATTTCAATACTTTTCGACACCGAGCCCCAAAACCTCCAAAATTTCGCAAAATGCGTGGATATTAGACTTCAATTTTGGAATTTTTTGACTTTTATTGGCCCGGAAATAAAAAATTCCGTAAAGTTTACAATAGTCCCTAATACCCTTCGGGAGTACACCTGGCTGGGTGGAACTATCCAATTTTCCTTTAAATAGCCGATTTACCGGTTTACAACTTGCACCGATTTCATTAACTCAAGCCTACCACGTACATTTATGACAACAAATAATGATCATATTGAAGGATTTATGTCTTCGTCGTGTGCACTTACTAGATATATAAATGGATTAAATTATGGAGATAATTAAGTTCGAACATTTGGGTCGTCTTTTTATCATATATAGGTAGAGGTACTAACGATCTTTGGGCTAGTAAAATAGCCCAAAGTCCCAAAGCCCAATTGAACGGATCCTATAAGGTCACACAAAGGGTCTAGATCGAGCACGAGAGGACAAGGCCCATGATGGGCCTCATCCTCTAGTGTGGCCGGCCATGTGGAGTAAGTTTGAGGGTTTTGGGCTTCCTAACCCTAGTCTAATTATAATGTGATTATAAATAAATTAGGTGCCTAGGGTTTGCAGTAACTTGAATTCAGTTGATCAGTAAGATCAAAACCCAAATTAGCAAACACGAGACCAACCCTCTCAAACTCTCCTCTCTCTTCTCCTCGGCGCCGGTTGTGGTGGTTCGTGGTGGTCGATCGGCTTAGTCCATTAAAGGTGGTGATCGCAGTTTTCCTCAATCATTCGACCAATCTAGTATTGGTGGACGGCTCGTTCGAAGCTCGTGGACTAAATAGAGGAGCAACACCTGGGTTCTATTCTCTCCATGATTTGTCAATCAATTGCTACGTGAAATTCACGCTTCAAAGGTATGATTATGTGTCTTGTGTGTTATGCATGTGTTCTTGGGATTAAGTACTTGATTGAATATGATTCATGATTTTCCGCTGCGTAGTACATATAAACTCCTACACATATATGGTTCCAAACGACATTATATGACCTCGAAATGAATTCCCTAAAATTTCAAAAACTTTTCGACATCGGGCTCCGAAACCGCCAAAATTTCTCAAAAAGCGTGGATATTACACTTCAATTTTGGAATTTTTTAACTTTTTTTTTGCCCGAAAATAAAAATTGCCGAAATGTTTACCATGGTCCCTAATACCCTTCAGGAGTCCAATTGGGTGGGTGGAACCATCCAATTTGCCTTTAAACAACCTATTTACCGGTTAATAACTTGCACCGATTTCATTAACTCAAGCCTACCACGAACATTTATGACAACAAATAATGATCTTATAAAGTTCCAAATGGCATTAAATGACCCCGAGATGTATCCCCTAGAATTTCAGGACTTTTCGACACCAGGCCTCGAATCCTCCAAAATTTCTCAAAAAGCGTGGATATTAGCCTTCAATTTTGAAATTTTCGGCTTTTTTTCGCTCAGAAAAAAATTGCCGAAATGTTTACTATGGTCCTTAATACCGTCTGGGAGTCCCATTGGTTGGGTGTAACCATCCAATTTGCCTCTAAACGACAAATTTGCCAATTTACAACTTGCACTGATATCATTAACTCAAGCCTACCACGAACATTTATGACAATATATGATGATCATATATGGTTCCAAACTGCATAATATGACCCCGAGATGTATCCCTTAAAATTTCAAGACTTTTCGACACCAGGCCCCGAAACCGATAAAATTTCTCAAAAACGTGGATATTAGTCTTCAATTTTGGAATTTTTTTACTTTTTTACGTTCGGAAATAAAAATTTTCGAAATGTTTATCATGCTCCATTGTAACACCCTAGAAATTCCTTTCCTTTAAAATACCTGTTTTACTCTTTTAAAATACGAAATAGGAAATTATAAGACATTACCGCCACCGTGAATACGGCTAAGGCAATTATCAATGACACACAGCGGAAGACTAATTTCAAAACCATTCAAAAACAAGTCAGCTTAAGAAATCAACCAAACGAAAGTAAAGTCAACGAAAGTCAAATAAAATCAACCTACAACTTGGAACCATTATAGGCCCTTATTAAAACCAAACCAAATTCAAAACCCTTTTCGTTAGTCATGCATAGTAATATTATCATAAATAGTTAAAGCGATAAACACATCATATACTTATGGAAACTAGCATAATATGTTCTTCACTCATGCCCATTCATGAATATGCTTCAACACATGAAAAGCTTATCTCTACCTATTTCCACTACTCTCCATTAAAAATGGGTCATCATAGGGCCAATAAACACACAAAACACTCAATCAGCAAAGCTGAGTACATAAGCGCAATTAACACACTAGCATACAATTCTCTATCAATACACTACTTACCTTGTTGCACCTATTTTTCAAGCATACCACATTCAATAAAAATTCTCACTAGACACTAAATAATTTATTTAGCGTTGATTACGCATCGAACGGGTTTCCCACTAACCTCCCCCAATAAATTGAAGTTACTGACACGGGAGCTAACCGTGCCAGCATCAAAAACCACATATAGGTGGCGGAATTCCTGCGCATAATAATAATAAAAGGAATGTACAGCGTCCTGTACTCCAGTAGAAGTTATGGTTAAATACAAAACCCCATAACTCCCCCCATATGTTCATACTCGAGGTATATACGTTCCAAGAGTTTTGGTGCGTAATCTCTTTTACTTTACGTTATTTACTGATTATTAAACTCAGTGATGAACCTCAAACCATAATCATTCAATCAACAATGATTATTCAAACAATCAAACACACCAATTTAATTCTTGAATAATTAGTGACCACATAATATTTAATGTTGAATCCTTTTTAATTCTACCTCGGTGCCAATGACACCTTAAACGCATAAAGCGCCACAAATCTTATCCCTCGGTGTTAAAAACACCTTAAGTGCACTAAGGCACCAACATACAATTTATTCCTCGTGTACATAAACACATATATAACTCTTTCCTCATGCTTATAGCATCAATAAAAATTATATGAAACATAATAAAATTCTTTTTCAATATTCCAAACCAAATTAAACATTTAGTTTAATTAAACATGCTCTAAAATTTCATTAAAACTCCATAAAGATACAATCTTTAACCTTTATTACCACTTACAATCAATGGGTATATAAAACCCCCAAATCAATTGTAAGTTAGAACCCTAAAAATCAACACTTTAATAATTAAAACCCTAACTTTTAATACTTCATAAAATCTGAAAATTTAACACTTTATAATCTAAAATTTATCATCTTTAATCATTATATTAAAATATAATTACCAAACATACTAATCATATTTAAACAATTAAAATCAAAAACCCAAATTATAAATAGTTAGAACAATAATTAAAACAAGAGGAGAGAGAATGGAGGAAGACCACCGATGGTTGTTGGGGTGGCTACAGCCGCCGGCTGCTGGTGGTCGACGGAAGGTGATCGTCCGACAAGGTGGTCCGGCGGCTGGAGGGTGACTTGGCAGTGGGTTCATGGAACCCACCCATGGACCTCACGTAAGGGGAACAAGAGAAAAAAAAATGGAAGGGAAAAAGAAGGAAAAAGAAAGAAAAAGGAAAAAGGAAAAGGGAAAAGAAAAGGAAAAATAAGGAGAAACTAACCTTTTGACTTGTTGACTTTGTGTGGGAAAATTTTGGGGATAAATGGAGTATTTATAGTGTAGAGTAGGTTAGGGTATGTTTGGGTTTCATAAAAATAATGGACTTAAATGATGAAATAGGTGGCCCAAAAGTAAAAATAGGATGATTGGGTTCATAATAAAGATGGGCTACGTTTGGATTAAATACTTATTGACCCAAATATAAATACTTGCTTTATTTATAATCCAATAATTAAAATAGTTTGACCAAAAATATATTTTATAACTAAATAAATAATTTATAAAATACATTAAAAATACGGGGTATTACATCCATAATACCCTCCGGGAGTCCAATTGGGTTGGTGGAACCATCCAATTTGCCTTTAAACAGCCAATTTAATTACCGGTTTACAACTTGCACAAATTTCATTAACCCAAGCCTACCACGAACATTTATGACAGCAAATAATGATCATATATGGTTCCAAATGGAATTATATGACCCCGAGATGTATCCCATAGAATTTCAAGACTTTTTGACACCGGGCCCCGAAACCTCCAAAATTTCTCAAAAAGCGTGGATATTAGCCTTCAATTTTGGAATTTTCTGACATTTTTCGTCCAGAAACAAAAATTGCTGAAATGTTTACCATGGTCTCTAATCCCCTCCGGGGGTCCAATTAGGTGGGTGGAGCCATCTAATTTGCCTTTGAACGACCAATTTACCGGTTTACAACTTGCACATATTTCATTAACTCAAGCCTACCTCGAACATTTATGACCACAAATAATGATCATATATGGTTCCAAACGGTATTATATGACCCCGAGATGTATCCCATAGAATTTCAAGACTTTTCGACACCGGGCCCCGAAACCTCCAAAATTTCTCAAAAAGCGTGGATATTAGCCTTCAATTTTGGAATTTTCTGACTTTTTTTCGTCCGGAAATAAAAATTGCCGAAATGTTTACCATGGTCCCTAATACCCTCTGGGAGTCCAATTGTGTAACACCCCAATAATTCTCCCTTTTCCAAACCACCTACTTTAAATAAAAATAGAGGAGAACCATTGGCATGTTACCGCCACGTGTTAAAACGTTAAGGCTTTATCAAAGTATCGCAGCGGAAATCCAACTTAAATATTAAAATAATATAGTTTAGAAACCAATAATCAAAGCTTACAAATTGGAACCATAAAGGCCCTTATTAAAACCAAACCAATATTCAAAATCCCAAAACATAATTAAAATAGTAAAACATAAATAAGTTCAACACAAAGAACGAATACTCTCAATCACACCAATCCCTTGACAATGCGTATGTCAAATCCCCGAACTTCACATCATCAAGCTAACCTGTGCAATACTGCTCCCCAATAATACAAGTGTAATAATTGGATCATCACAAGGTCATTGAAAGGCGAAGGCCATGACCAAAAGAAAACACACAAAAGCACGCAATCAGCAAAGCTGAGTACATACAAGCTACAACGTACCAAGCCTAGCATGCTCAACTAATTAAAGTAAATAAACATACAACATAAATTCATTAATCAAGACTCCACACTTAAACAATTCAATCGACTTAACATACTTGCTAATCAATTCCAAACACTTGACTCTTTATATTTAATTTAATTAATTTAGTTGGAGTAAGCAATAGACGAGGTTGTCCAATCCATCAAATCATTTTGGTCCCAAATGACCATTTAAAATAAAAGTTTAGCGCGATGCAAGAATGGGCGCGACTCCATTCTCACAAAGTTAGTCTAGGATCCCATCTAACTTTCATTATAAAATAAAAATGTAAATACCAAAAGAGAAGAGGACATGTTGATCAAACAAGCCTCGGAAAGCCACGGGCTACCACCGTGTACCCCAACCCATAATTGTCAATACTCTAGAAGTGCACGCTTTCTAGAGTTTTATTGCTCATCCATGTTTCACTTTACGTGATTACAATTTTAATTAATAGCCGACTCAATCAAGAAGACCATACATAACAATCATACATCAATTCACTTTTAATCTTATTTAGGACAATGGTGATCACATCACAAGTTGACCTTTAATTCCATTAAACTTCCAAATTATTCAAAATTGTTGAACATAGTCAACCCACCTAGCCATTTCGGCTTAATCCACCTTTACTCAACATACTAACAAGTCATGATTAAGTAATAAATAAAATAATAATAACCTTGTGGAATAATTAATAAATTCATTCCACTTAAACCATTCAATTCCAATCCTTTAATAATCCAAATGTGGTTAACAAACCAATCCAATAAAAATATGCCAGTATCAACATTCCATACAAACAATTAATCCAATATAATTCAACATGTTTGCATCCATAATTCCATACAAACATAATCAATTCACCAAAACATGTCTCATAAACATAAGCACATGAATTAATTAAATGTATAACCAAACAATTTTCATCCAAGTGTTCTCTAATCATGAAACTAAGTTCTTTTCTTTGGTACCTAAACATGATACTACTTACAACGAAGTAGACATGTACGTACCTCGTATAAACAATCCTTTGTGCCACTTTTAATCACTTAAAAGTCTCCTAAGAAATAATCACTTCCTAGGAAACAAGCAACAATAATAAATTAATACTTAACCAAATTTCCAGCAATATAATTTAGATTAAAACTCCTTAAAAATTCATTAAAAACATGTTTTTATGGTTAATTATGCATTAGAAATACAATAGGAACAAAAGCCCCAATTTAATTAGTCATAAGAACCCTAAAATCCCAATTTAAATAAATTGAAACCCTAGGTTTTTAAACTTATAAAATCTGAAAATTATAACAACAATTATAATCTGAAATTATTAGTTTAAAACATAAAAACATGATTTTGATACTAAAAATATAAACTTTATACTATAAAATCAAAACCCAAAACTAATTATAAACATTAAGCAAAAAAAAAACTTCGTTAAAAATCAAAAACTGCCCGAAAATCATATTTAGAGGATGAATTTGGCCACGAGAGGGTGGTGCTCACTACCAAAGGTAGTGATTGTTTCTTAAAACATTGTTTCCACATGGAAAACACTACTTTTTTGTCAAAATCGGATGAGTTCAGAACCTGATCGGGATTAAAACGGGATTAATATTAACGAACCAAAATCTAAACATTAAAACACGAATTTACGTGTTCAAAATAATCTGGAATTAAGTTAAACTAATTAGTAGTATAATCACCAAAATTTCAAAACACCATTACTATAAAAGCCCTAAATCGATTGTTCATAAAAACCCTAAAATCATGATTTTCAATGATTAAAAACCCTAGGTTATTAAATTTACAAAATCTGAAAATTATAACATTTATAAAATCTGAAATTATAAAGTTTAATCATCAAAATACAATTTGATACTAATTAAATTAATTTCAAACAATAAAATCAAAACCCATAATCAATAATTATAATTACACAAATTAATAAAACAAAGGAGAAAGAAAATAAGACTAACCTTTGTGTGGGGAAATTTTTGGGATGTATGGGGTATTTATAGGAGAGAGGGTAGTAGGGTAAGTAGGGATATTGAGCCTCATTAAATTAATGGGTCAATTAAGAAAGTAAACTGGGTTTGGTTTGTTTGTTGGACATAAATTATAGAAGGAAGGTTCATAAAAAGTTCTTTGTAATAAAATCGTTTATCAACCCCAAAAATAATTTGAAAATTTTGAAATTAAATTCCGGAAAAATACAAGTAAATATTATAAATAATATATAATTTCATTTATAATATATTTTAAAATATGGGGGATTACAAATTGGGTGGGTGGAACCATCTAATTTGCCTTTAAACGACTAATTTACCGGTTTACAACTTGCACCGATTTCATTATTTCAAGCCTACCACGAACATTTATGACAACAACTAATGATCATATATGGTTCTAAACCGTATTATATGACCCCAAGATGTATCCCATAGAATTTCAAGACTTTTTGACACCGGGCCCCGAAACCTTCAAAAATTCTAAAAAAGCGTGCATCTTAGCCTTCAATTTTCGAATTTTTTGATTTTTTTTCGTCCGAAAATAAAATTTGCCGAAATATTTACCATGGTCCCTAATACCCTCCGGAAGTCCAATTGGGTTGGTGGAACCGTCCAATTTGCCTTTAAACTGCCATTTTGGTTACCGATTTACAACTTGCACGGTTTTCATTTAACTCAAGCATACTACGAACATTTATGACAACATATAATGATCATATATGGTTCCAAACGGCATTATATGACCCCGAGATGTGTCCCCTAAAATATTAATACTTTTCTACTCCGGGCCCCGAAACCTCCAAAATTTCTCAAAAACGTGGATATTAGCCTTCGATTATGAATTTTTTTGATTTTTTTTGTCCGGAAATAAAAATTGCCTAAATGTTTACCATGGTCCCTAATACCCTCCGGGAGTCCAATTGGGTGGGTGGAACCATCCAATTTGCCTTTAAACGACTAATTTACCGGTTTACAACTTGCATCGATTTCATTATTTTAAGCCTACCACGAACATTTATGACAACAAATAATGATCATATAAGGTTCCAAACGGCATTATATGACCCCAAGATGTATCCCATAGAATTTCAAGACTTTTCGACACCGGGCCCAAAACCTCCAAAATTTCTCAAAAAATGTGGATATTAGCCTTCAATTTTGGAATTTTTTGACTTTTTTTCGTCCGGAAATAAAAATTGCCAAAATGTTTACCATGGTCCCTAATACCCTCCAGGATTCCAATTAGGTGTGTGGAACCATTCAATTTGCTTTTAAACGGCCAATTTACCGGTTTACAACTTGCACCGATTAACCGGTTTACAATGGCCAATTTAATTAACTTGCACCGAATTCGACTTAAACCGAAATTGACTCAAACCCGTTTTATCCCTTTAAAACCCAAATTTAACCTGATTTGTTACTCACCTGAATTCAACCCGACTCGTTTCTAACCCGACCCGAATTTAACCCGACCTGTTACAAACCCAACTTGTTATTGACCTGACCCAAATTCAACCCGACTTGTTATTGACTCGACCGGAATTTTACCATACCTATTACTTACCCAACCCAAAAATTCAACCGATCTGTTACTTACCCGACTCGAAATTAACACGACTTATTATTGACCCGACCTAAATTCAACCCAAATTGTTCCTGATCCGATTTCAAATCACCTTAAATGCAATTTAGACCACCTTATTATTGTTGATCAAAGCATTTTGTCTTGGGAGACCAAGTCGGTCCAAGCCAGCAAAAGATAGGAGCATCATCCTCAAATTTAAGAGTTAAATATAGTACTCATATATATTTGTTGTATGGTCAAAGGAGATAATTATCTTCCTAAATTATAGACTATAGTTCCCTAGTATATTGCCATATATATTATAGTCAGAGGAAATAATTAGCTTGATAAAAATGATAATCATCTATTTATAGAATTATAGTTAGTTGAACTCGAATATGACCTGACTTGGAAATGACCCGACCTGATTTTAACCTGCAAATGATTGACTTGAACATAACCAAACTTGAATCCGAGAATGACCCGACTTGGAAATGACCCAACTTGATTATAACCCGCAAATTATTGACTTGAATCGAACCTGACTTGAACTCGAGAATGACCCAACTTATAAATGACCCGACCTGATTATAATCCGCAAATTATTGACTTGAACCGAACTCGAATCAAACTCGAGAATGACCCGACCTGATTCAAACCCGCAAGTTCTTGACTTGAACCGGACCCGACTCGAACCCGAGAATCACCCTAACCTGTGAAAACCCAAATTAAAACCGACCTATTGTTCACCCGACCCGAATGTAACCCGACCTGTATTAACCCGACCCAAACCCGATAAGAAGTATGACCCGACGTGACCCGACTCAAGCATGATCTAACCAAACCTGACCCGCATAGGTTATGGAATTAATCTGAGTTGACCCAATCCACTCTTACCCGACCCAAACCCGACCCGTTTATCCGAATTGACAGCTCTAGTATCAATAATGTTGGCTTCTAATTAAACCAACATTGTGTATGTTACCTTAAAGTGCGTTGCTATTGATACTGCAGTCATACATAGTTGTTAAATGTCACCCTCATTTTACATACTAACGCCCTCATTTTAGACTCGAATAATCAAAGACTCATAATTGAATAGCTCTGGTGCTTATATAAAAAAAAATATTGCGTTATTTTTATGAAAATTACCCAAGCAGCATCATTTTTTCTAAACCAAATGCTACGTAGGTTACACTAGCATCATTTTTTCAGCATCATATATCTTAGCCATTGTTGAAGAGTAAAATAATTCATGAATGAAGTAATCTTACGAACTTATAACACGAGCCATGATAACCCAGTCATAAGAAAGACAAAATCAGGTTTTTCTTTCCAAAGAAGCCCCTTTATAATTAGACAAGATTTGCAAGGGAAAGTAACATTAAAAAAAATTTAAAATTTTGTTGATGTCAATAGTATGAATTACAATCTCTCTTTCTCCCTTTTGGCTTCCCTTCATTTTCTGACATGACATAGCACACCGTATATACCGATTAACCGTATAGGATCAATGAACACATTGAGTAACATATTTGGGAAGGATCTGTAGATTCAAAAACTATTAAATTTGTTGCTCATATCTGTACTGTACACTGGTAGAGACATAGCGAGAAAATTGTTGACATTTGAAATCATGGAACACGTTCAAGCACCCGCTGTAATGCTTTTTTGATACCTTCCTGATCAAGAGACGTAGTCATCTGTATTTCCTGAACCTGCAAGAGAAGAAAAAAGCTATAACATACCATTGAGCAGTGATCAGATGAGAAGTATTGCATTAGTGGAGTGGCTGGGTGGGAAGAAGTGACACCGATAGTCTGATAGGCCATGCACGGTGCAGGTATGCTTGAGTACAAGCACAGGCAAGTTTTTAAAGTTCTATGGCAAATTTAGGGGTATGGGAGTTTATTGTCTACACTACAAAATATATATTGCTGGGATAAATGTATTTGGGAAGGAGATGAAGATGTGAAACCACATACCTGTCTTCCAGCACGAGCAAGTAAGATGTACTGGTTGTCAATTGCTGGTGCCTGTCAAATGATATTGAGAAGTTCAAGGCTTAGGCAATGACATGAAAGAACGCAGCTAAGTACTTAGATTAGTTGACAGAAAAGACACTAACGTTAGAAAGCCAGAGCTGGAGATCTTGTGAAACAACCCGTTTCTCAAAGCCTTGCCGTCTGATTCTGACATCACTTATACTGCACAAAAAAGTAATCCTTGAAGGATAGTAACATAATAGTCGCAAATTCAGCAGAATAAAATGATGTGCAAAGACACCCAAGTAAACTAGAAAAAATTAAAACTACAAATGCAAATCCTACCAAAGCCTTAAACTGGTGAAAGCGAATTGGAGTATATTGTATTTGTACGTTAATAAATCAAATTAACAGCTGATCTTTGCATTTCATAAGGATCAAAGAAAGCCAGCTGACGTAACCTTTAGTTTATGATTAGAGGACCAATTAGCCAGTGATTATTAAGTAGCAGATAAAGCGGGTAAGACACTTTCACTATCTAAATTAAGGGGAAAAAAATGAGCGGAAAAAAAATGAGCAACATACTAAGTAATTATGATACTTAGTGGATACTGTCTACTCGTCAGAGTGTCAAGATACTATTCATTAATCAACTTGGTAACTCGAGCAAAGTTTCCTTTATTTCGGTCCAAAATGAAGTGCTGACTGCCAAGTGTCCATAGTCCCCATACTCGTGTGCCATAGGGTTTAGGATTCAACACGGGTATTTGAGATGAAATGAAAAGTCTCAACATAGCAGCAATAAGTGAAATATTTGCACATTATAGAGAATGGACAGGGTGGCGCAGGGGGGGGGGGTGGTGGGGGGATGCTGGCTCACGCATCACTAAATTAGTAAATAATAAGGATTAACGCTTATTGAGAAAAAAAGAACTAGGATTGGAAAACAATACCCCTCTTCCTCTAGCAACTCCTTAAATATTTCCTCAAGCCCTGGAAGTGGCTGAATATCAAAGTTTTCACTTGTGCCTGTAGAGTCAGGACTTGTACCATCCTGTTTCAAAATAAAGATTGAACCTTTTACTTTAAAATCAGAAGGGGGCAAACTTGATCCTTTAATGAATGAAATAGTGATTTGAAGTGACCATAAATCGTACCTGAGGAATTACTTTGTCCAAGGTCTCGAACAATGGATCTTCCTCCAGTTGTCTGATTGACAATGTAATCCTTGATTTCTCCCTGCATTAACCTTCTATGAGAACAGAGCTATACAGTAGAATTACTCGAAATATCGTGCAAACAAAAGAGAAAATAACAAGACTTTCATTCAACATGAGCACTCCCTACAACCCAAGGCAGATTTAACTATTTGTCGGAGTCTAGGGAGGTCCAGAATTAGGCAACAATACTAATGACAAGTCTAGGTAAAGTTTTTTGGAAGACCAAAGAAAACATTTTTATGAAATATGGTACAAAAGGAAAAACAAAATGGGAATGAGGTTCACAGACAAGTTTTGTCAAAGCAACCTAACCAATGTCGAACATAAGTCTTCACCTCCAGATATTCAACCAGGAAAGAAGAATAATTAGATAAACAGCCACAAAACATGGAGATGCCAAATATTATTTACTACCAAGATTATCAAATTCTAGCAAGCCACTATCCAAGCCTCCTAAGTGACACTACTAGCAGATTGTTATATACTTATAGTAATTTTTACCTGTCAATGTTAACAATTTTTACTCTTACAACATCACCCACTCTTAATACATCCCTGACATCTTGAACATAATCCCATGAAACTTCCGAAACATGTACTAAGCCAGTAAGATGGTATTTGCCTGCATAATAAGTTGTATACATCAGGATGCCAAAAAAAAAAAAAAAAAAAAAAAAATCACAGTAACAACATTTTCAAGCATATATATACCATCAGGGAAGCGCAGATTGAGAAAGGCCCCATAGTCCTCAACCACACCGACTCTTGCCTCGAAGATATCCCCTTCTTTGATTTTCTCAGAGTACTTTGACCAAGTGGCCTCCTTCTCAGAGAATATCAATTTCTTACTATCTTCATCTACCTCAATCACCTATTCCAACAATGGCAGATAAAAGTTTGATAACATATCCTACGAGGGTTTGAAAACATAAACTATTCTTATATGGCAAAATAAGCCAGTTCAAAACATTATGATAGAAACATTCCATAAGTTTGGTAGGCAGACATTAAGAAGGCTCAACTTGCGCCTCTACAAGATTCAAGTTTTGAGGATCAATCTTTACTCCAGTACATTATGTGACCATAGATGCACCCAAACTTTACTCATGGCTTAAAAGGACAAGATCAGAAACACAAAGGTTTCTAGAATGAAATGCTTATATTAGTTACCTTCATGTAGATGACAGACCCAATAAGTCCTCTTGCAATCTGTTGTATTGTCTTATTTGGTTCTGCATCAAATGTCAGCCGTCAGCAATATAATTACTGAAAGTAACCATACTCGTCACATATCCATCATGGCAACCAAATATCCATGCTTTTCAACAATGTGAAAGTGTTCGCGTAAACAACAGCGACAAACTGTCAGCAATAAGTAACTGTAGACCATTTTATTACTTCATTCATGGCTTCCTTGCACATTGGTAGCACAGATTAACTATAGACCATTTCATTGTTTCAGATGTAACAGATATCATTGTTATGAACTAAGGAGAAAATTTAACCAGTAACATATTAAAATTGATGACAACAACAGCAACAACAAAACCTCAGTCCCAAAATGATTTAGGGTCGGCTAACATGAATCGTCATAAGGAACTAAATGATACCAAACAATCAAAGCCTTAATCCCATAAGAGGGGTAGGCTACATGAACCAAATTTGATTATTCCGTGTAGTCATCGACAAACGAACCATATGATATAAAGAATGCATATTAAAATTGATAACAAGTGAATATAATATTGAAAGGCCGATAAACTTCTACAGTATGAGTAGCCAACAACGGAGCAATTACAGACTGGAAATAATCCAAACCATGATAAAATCAAACAAAGATTCAATTTCTTCATAATTCAAAGCAAAATTGATTAAAGAATGTGTCAACAGTCCGTGTGCAGAACAAAGGGCAAAGTCATACAGAACAAAGAAAGTGAAGTACCTTCACTAGAATATGATGGACTCAACTGTGGAAAAGGAAGAAATCCGACAAGCGAATAGAAACGGATTAGCAAGCCACCATTATTGAAGCCTTCAACTCTTCCCTCGTAGATAGATCCAGTTTCTTTATACTTCTTAGCTGCTTCCCAGTCAGCAGGCCTCTATTTCTTCATAGCAATAGATGCATTAGCATATAGAAACAAAACAAGCATCCAAATCCAGATTAATTAATCACTCAAGAGGGGTTAAAAGAAGCTTTAACATTAACATTCCTCAAAATAGACTCTAAGGGTAGTGATGTTGCTACTTTACCATAACCGAAAGGCGCAAAGTTTTTAATACTCCATAATTCTTCTAAATATATACCATCACAATCCAAAAGCCAAAGAATATTGAATATTTGAACTTCTTTACAGTCAAAACTAAAAATCAACTAACATGATTAACTTTAAATGCCATGTAAAGTTCATCAATTCACACAACTCAAGTACAACAATCTATATTCTAATACTCTTTAGCTCTCAATAATCAAACCATAGCACCATCCTAAAGACCTAAACACACCATAATTCTACCTATCATCTACAATATATCTTGGTACATCCAATCAGACTGATAATTATCGATCATTATACAATAAGAGAATGCCAATTAGCTAAGTTAAACAAACTGAAAGTGGGTACAAACTAAAATTGAAACTAATTAGCAAATTCATTGTAAAATTCAAAAACCCCACAAAAATAAAATTAAAAAGTTGCAATCTTTTCTATCAAATATCCACAACAAAAGCAAAAATTAGAACATAAATTGAGAAAAGCTGAAATAAAACTCACCCGAATTGGACGAGGGGGTTCAAGAGACAAAGTGGAATCATCCAAATTTTCATCAATTTGAGCTTCAGAAGAAGCATTAGTTGGAGCAGCTTGAATTGGGTATCTATTAATTCCAGATTTACGGTACAAATTCAAGAGATTAATATTATTGTTATTTGTGAAATTATATGAAACATAAGATAAGGAACAAGAACTTGTAATTGAATCATTGGCTATATTTTGTGAATGAAAGCAAAGGTTTGTTAATGAGCCTACTCCTAAAGATGATATATTTAAAATTGGCATTTCTTGATTACAGTGTTTTTTTTTTTTGGGTTGTGAAAATTATAGATTTTCTGGGTTTATTGGGTTTGTGCCATTAGAGTGAGCTTGAATAGGGTCTATTTTTCTTTTTCTTTTCTTTTTTGGTGGTGATGAATAAAAAGATTAATATTTTCAAGCTATGTGTCTTTTTTGTGCCCACAAAAAATGGTGGTATTTGAGATATGGAGTATGGACCCATTTTTTCTGTG
Organism: Chenopodium album; assembly: GCF_948465745.1. Lineage (NCBI taxonomy): Eukaryota > Viridiplantae > Streptophyta > Magnoliopsida > Caryophyllales > Amaranthaceae > Chenopodium > Chenopodium album. Next base: position 78,331,192 of record NC_137838.1, read on the forward strand.
TCATCCATTTTATGTTTAAGTGGATATTAAGATTAATATTGGGTTACCCAAATTTCTTGGATGTAAAGCCAATACAAGACTTCTCTACTTCATGATCTATATTCAAAGTACTTCAATATAGAATTATGGTTATATGAACATATCCTAGATTCTTAGACTGGCCGAGTGGGTACATGTTTGATCAATCGGACAACTTTTTGACGGAGTATTTGAATTGAAAATGTTTACTTGATTGAAATGATAAACACTTTGAAAGTATAGATATCTTGTCATGTTGTAAGTATGCAGTCACCAGAAAAGGTTCCTTTACAATGTCTTAATCAGCATAGTCCTTGTACCGATGTTAGTCACAGTGAAGAACCACCGACAATACCAGAGATGCAAGTGAGTCGTCCATTGATGATATAGAAGCTATGGATCAAGAGCTTGATAAGCAACCATTAATATCGAGAGTGATGAAGATATTGATGTGAATACAACCGTTGGATCAAGTTTTTGAATGGGGTTTTTTTTTTTTATTATTTTATTTTATTTTAAGAATACTAGAATTCCAATGCTTTTGTAATCAATAAGTTATGTGCATATGAAATATTATAATAATTGGTTTCAAAAAAAACATATACGTATAAATATATATATTAGGGTAATTAGTGTTGCTCAACATATATCAAAAAAAAAAAATTAATAATAAGTGTTGCTCTACATCGCATAATGTGTAGCAAAAGTTAGCCAAGACAACAAAAAATAAAAGGAAAGTTATTTGTTTCTTAGTTATCTATGCCAAACAAGAGGAAATGAGTTGGTTATAATGGTTTACGTTTCCTTAATAATACCAAACAACTAGTAAGGGTAACACTGTGTATTACCTTTTCCCCTTAATTTGTTTTCATTCCCTTACATTTATTAATTTGCTACCAAACGCCCCCTGAGTGTCTATTGTCCAAGTGATTCATTTAGAAGCCTGTAAGTAGAGATCACGAATGAAATGAGGTGTTAGTTTTTATAGCACTACTAATAGGATTGGACATATGATTCATTTTTTTGATTATTGTACAATGCCAAAAGTGGTCAGAATCTGCTTCGTATAGAACTGTTGTTTTTTTGGGTGAATTCTACTCTTTTGCTCTCTAATTTCGATCTCTTATTGTTTGTTGTTGTTGGTGGGTTGTTAAGCATTTTGTAGACAGATTTGGGTTTATTTTACCCTCAATTATCAATAAGAGAAGCTAGGGTGGACTCTTTAAACGGTCTCGTGGTTTTTATCTTTCACATCGAAGGGGTTTTCCACGTATAATCCGTGTGTGTTGATTATTGTTGTTTTCTTCCGATTATTATTGGTGTTTATATCATTTTGCTACTGCCTTATTGTTGTCTTGGTTGTGTTATATTGGTTGTGTGAGAATTTGATTTGTTTGGATTGAATTTGGGTTGATTGTCTTAGTTGTGTGACATTGTGGGTGTCGTAGTGACCCCTTCCGTTCCCTGCAAAAAGACATTAATTGAATGTACGTAGTTGCTCAATAAATCTCAAAAGGTTGATGACTACTCCTAAGTATAATTTAACATACATTAATCACATTCACATATACTCGTATTTTTTTGGCATAGAGTGAGTCATGAAAACAAATAACGTAGACTAGATTTGAGAGCCGGTCCCCATTGATATCGGATATCAACATATCCATGTTAATATCATGGCTTAATTGTAAATACTTGGAACTTTTGCTGACATGTGTGTGAATTGGAGTGGAATGCTGACTGGACTCCGTTCCTATAATTTTTTATTGCAATATTGTTACCGTTCTGAATTGACGGAAGTCTGCTCTATTAATGGAATTTGGGTTTAATTGGAATACATGAGAGAGAAAAACAATCTAGGTAATAGAGGGGAAAATTTCCACGATGTCGTCGTTGGTCGGCGGTGGATAATTCGACCGTAATACGATATGCTAAACCATAACTTGTACTCCTGCGACTTGATTTCTGAACTGGACAACTCTGGGGAAGAGAATTTGCACAATTTTGTGTAATAATCAACCTCCAGTAACACAACAATGCCGATTATTAACGACTGAATTCAAGACCAAAAGCAAGCTACAAAACTAAATTGCAGACAAATACCACTTGCAAATAGTCTTCTTGGATAGCACTCCTTTTACGTTTCAAACATCTCCTTCCACCCATATATTCTACCCTACAAATGAGTATTTGCAGCAATAAAATAATTAATTTCAGAGTACATCAACAAGCATACAATTAATAGAACAACTTAAGTAACTGGAAGAATCATTGGATTATTCAATTACACTAAACAAAGACAACAATACCACTAATAATTATATATGCCAAAATCTAACCACAATCGAATATTTCAAATAACTAATCAGCGAATATAACAACCAATTAAATTCAAAAATTAAATAAACCAAACTAATTAAAACGACTCACCTACTTACCCAACAACTTTTTACGGATTCGATTCCACCAGTGAAAGTGAGAAAAAGGGTTAAGAGGATAGCAGTCGTTAACGTCGGTTCCATTACAAAACGGAAATACAAGAACGGGAATAACTAGCAAGACGGCTTCTTTTTTAACTTTACATTTTTGCCCCTAACTAATCCATGTCAAATGACATGAGTACCCTGATATTAACAACCCATGTTGATATCAGATATCAACTTGGAATTCCTCGAGATTTGATCTACATTATTTGATTTCGGTTCTTGAATACCACCTTTTAAAACTTTAATCAAATAAACTGATTAATCGGCACATCATACGCCTTATAGTATGAGTTTTTTTTTTATAAATAACTACTAAAGTAGTATGCTGACGAGGATGGTCGTGCAGGTCATCACTCATCAACTACCAGACTAGAGATAGGTCAAACTCAAACATTAAAATCCCCTCTTTTCATATTTTATTTTGCAACCCCATTAAATTTAAATACAGATATTGCAGTAGAAGAAGAATTAAAGACAGTCAAGTGTGACACCATTTATAACAGTTACATATACTCTAATCTCTTAAAGAATAGAAGAAACTCAAGTGTGACTCCATTAATAACATAGTACATGTACTCTAATCACTTGCTAATGTCTCACGCGCCTCTATCATTTACTCCATTTTTCAGATTATATCAAATTCTTATTTTTCGACCAGTGTTAATAATGTATTTCGGTTAGTCGGATCAAATAATTTTTTTTTGTTTTTTTTCAATATTCATATAGGTTAATCTATAAGAATATAAACCGTTAAAACAATACGAAGTATATGATTCACAATGTTTTTCTAAACAATATTAGAAATATATTTCAGATAAACATAAGAGAATTTTACGAAGTATTGGTAATTTGGTATGGGGTAGGGTTGAGCCACAATCAAGGCTTTAGAGATTTAGAGCTAAGTACTATGCCTCGATATTCAAAAGGATGGTCCAAGCATGGCCCGAAACCACACATCCATTGCATCAAGTTTAGATTGATATGCTTAGCCCCTGTTCTCATTAACTGAACTCAGCTGAACTGAACTGAGCTGAACTGAACTGAACTAAAATGAATATTTTATAAGAGAAGGAAATTAGGAGTTGGACTGAACTGAGCTGAACTGAACTGAGTTGAACTGAACTGAGTTGAACTGAACTGAATTTCAACATAAGAGAACAGACACTTAGTCAACATTTTACTTAATTGTCGAGTTTTGTACATGATCTTAGGTTTTTTTGGACACACCTTTTTTTATTAGTAGATGTCAACTGTAACTTGGTTAATGTATAGTGATGGTATCCAAAATCAAGGACTTACATTACTATCTTTTGTGCCTTTCTTTACACCAAAATATTTATATGCGATATAATAAAATTAAGGAAAATTTGTCAAGAACTACACGCTTAATAGGGGTATTTGGAAACAACTACCCACTAAAAAATTTTATCAAAAAAACTACCCCCTAAATTTAAAAAGTTAGAGTAGCACTACCCATTTGCATTTCCGGCGAGAATGTCCGTGCGTGGGCCGACTTTTTAAATTTTTCCCCGAAAAGACACGATGCAATGACAAATTGGACCTTAATTCGTAACCCTAGGATAACCAATTTGAATTAAAAGCAGCAAATTCAACCAATTTCTAAGAACCCCAATTTTTCTAATCATTACACCCTAACATCAAAATTCATAATTAATGGATTAAAAGAAAAGAATTACCTATGAATTACATACTCTACTTATTTTGACTTCTTTAATTAGGGATTTTCAGAAGAAAATTTGAAAAAGTGGGCCCCACACGCCGGACTTTTTCGCCGGAAAATGCAAATGGGTAGTGCTACTCTAACTTTTTAAATTTAGAGGGTAGTTTTTTTTGATAAAAATTTTTAGTGGGTAGTTGTTTCCAAATACCCCTATTAAGCGTGTAGTTCCTCACAATTTTTCCTAAAATTAATATGCTTACTAAGGACACTAACAATGTTATAAGTTAAGACTACCAGAAAATAATTAAATAGATGACATTATTTTAAAATTTTCCCATAAATTATAGAGTTATATTGCAAAAACACATTAAGGGTATATTCACATAAACTGAATTGAGGTGAATTGAACTGAAATGAACTGAGTTGAAATAAAATTTACGAGAGAAGAAAATTAAGAGTTAAACTGAATTGAATTGAAATTAACTAAAATTAAGCTAAAATGAACGTACCCTATATCCAAGATCACCACGTAAAATTTTCCACACTACGCCGTATCTTTAATCCACCCCTCCACACAACCAAAATTTTGCGCATGTAATATAAACACAATCAATTTCAACAGTTAAACTCCCCCTCAAAAGCACCTCTTTCTTACATAGACAACCCTCTTTAAAAAGGTCCACTCCCCTGTTTTCTCTCTTCTCTTTCCTCCTCCATTTCTCCTTCTTTCCAAAATCTAATACAAACCCACTTCCCAAAATCTCTCCTTTTCCAATACCCAATTCCCCAAAATCTCCACATTTTCTTCATAAATCAAATCTAACCCCACTAAATCCCTAATTTCCCCTGTTTTTAAGCCACGATGTCTTCAGATGATGAAGCAGAAGAATACCTCTTCAAGATTGTAATAATTGGTGATTCAGCTGTTGGTAAATCTAATTTGTTATCTAGATATGCAAGAAATGAGTTTAATATGCATTCAAAAGCAACAATTGGTGTGGAATTTCAAACACAAAGTATGGAAATTGAAGGAAAAGAAGTAAAAGCTCAGATTTGGGATACTGCTGGTCAAGAAAGATTTAGAGCTGTTACTTCTGCTTATTATAGAGGTGCTGTTGGTGCTCTTCTTGTTTATGATATTTCTCGCAGAACTACTTTTGATAGTATTGGTCGCTGGCTTGATGAACTTACCAGTAAGTTGTTGAATTTTTTTATTTTTTTATTTTTTCAATTTTTCTGAATATTTATTTTTGGATTTTTTGGTTGATGGGTTGCTTTTTTTGATGTGTTTATTGATCTGGTTTGTTGATGATTTTTGTGTGTTTTGGGTTGATGTTTTGTGGGTTTTTATGTTGTTGCATCAGATTTGGTGAAATTTTGGTGATTGTTGTGTTTTTTAGATTTTTGGGTTAGCATTGGATTTTATGTTGCTGAATTTAGTTCAAAGTTGACATCTTTTTGTTAAATGATCTGAATTTTGTTGTTTTTAAAAAAGTTGTGTTATTTTGGAGATTTGCTTGAATATTTCCGGGGTTTGCTCATTTGTTTGGCTAATTGATCTGGGATTCTAAGAAAGTTCTCTTTTTTATATTTTGTTGAAGACATTGTTAAGCATTAATTAGGGATTGGAAAAATAAAAGTACCTGAATATTACATTTGGGATTTTTGTAAAGGATATTAATTAGCAAAATGCAAGTGGTTGGGGTAGCTGGCTTTTGCTGCTTTTGATTTATGTATTGCTTTTGTTTTCTTGTAATGGTTGTTGAATATGAATTTCCTGAGTTTATATTGGAATATCATTTGAAGATTCGGCTTTTACGTGTGATGATTAGGATTGATGATCTCATTGTATTTCAATGGGAGAAACTAATTGAACAACATGAATATTGAAAAGCCATCATTTTTGTACCGACACTACCTTTATGGATTATGATAAGCAATCACTTAATTTGTAAATGTCCTTGGACATAAATTTAGGAAATTTTTATGAACTGCTTAGAAAGTTCGTCTGTGGCGATTTGGGACTTACAGATGAGTAATAACAGATTCTGCTTTTGAACTCTCTAATTCTTCAAGATGAGGAGCTTGATTGTTGGTAAATGTGTGATAACTAAATCTAAATCCACCAAACTTGACATCAGTTTAGTTCTACTTTCTCCTTAGATTGGGGTTACCGCGTTATGTGTTCCATCATCCTCCATTTCAAGTGACCTTTACCTAGTATCGAGGAACAGCTAGAGTGGTAAGGATCAATGTGGTCACTCTCAAAGCATTTTGCATTTCCTAGGTTCTGCTGTTTGTGCTGATTATTGGCATTTTCATCATTGATTGTCTACTCCAGATTAAAACTTTAGTAGATCTGGTATTCATCTACATTCTTGGTTGATCTCAACTCTCAAGTAGCTTAGCTAGTGTCTTTAGAGACCGTAGGATTTTGCGAAACACTGTGAACTTGGCACTGTGAGCATACATTGGTCTTTCTGCCTTGCACAACCTCTATACCCCAGCCACTCACCATACGAAAAGGGAAACAATAAACAGCTGATAGAGCATATTTCACTTAAGACTTTGGACTATCTCATGGACGGGGTTCACTCAACTCTTAGCTAAAGATTCCATTAACACTAGTATCTTGAACTCTAGTCTTCCTATCTCACTCAATAGTTGATGCTAGCTGACATGGGAGGGTGTTGCGTACTTGGTCTTCTAGATATAAATAAAATTGTCTGATGTTGGCTGACAAACACATGGGTAATTCTTCTTCCCATCAGTGGTTGTTGCATATTCTATGTAAGTTTAGTAGAAGTAGAAGACTTCCTGTGTTCATTCAATCAAACAACTTCTGGTAATGTAAATTCATGGGAATTAGAACCTGAAAAGTGATACAGAGTACATCCTACATCTAACCAAACGGCTACTTTCAATTATACTGACATTAGTTTAGAAGTTTATGCCACCAATACAATTTCTTCCTAGATGTGTGTTTTAGCTTAGCTTAGCTGTCGTTCCTATCTACAGAACCATTCTAATTTTTGTCTCAAGACATGACCATTGTGGATTCCTGTGCAGCTCATTCTGATACAACAGTAGCACGAATGCTTGTGGGAAATAAAAGCGACTTGGACAACATAAGGTCAGTAAGCATCGAAGAAGGCAAGAACCTTGCTGAAGAGCACGGACTTTTCTTTATGGAGACATCTGCAAAAGACTCGACTAATGTGAGGATGGCTTTTGAGATGGTGATCAAGGAGATATACAACAGTGTGAGCAGGAGAGTTCTCAATTCAGACTCTTATAAAGCTCAGTTATCTCTTAATAGGGTAAGCATTGTTAATGATGAAAAGACGCAAAACCAAGGCTTTAATTCCTGTTGTTCTAGGTGAATTTTCGCGGGCACAAAATTGTCTGCACTCGGAAATACACTGAATTGTTTTTTCCTACAGTCAGTGCTTTTTTATCCTTAATTATTATTTTTTAAAAAATCTATATCAATATCAAAGTTTTGTACTTGAAACATTATAAATTCCAAATCATATTTGAGTGGTATAGTAAAAGATGCATGACATCCCTCAGCCCAAAATTAAGGTGCTGATTCTTAACTTTGTTCTTGCCCTATTTGAGGGATCATATTATTGTATATGATCAATTTTTAATTCTTATTTATTTTTCCATATTACAAACAGCTAAGAAATGTGAGGTAACCACGTTTTTGTTGGAAATTATTGTCAGATTGATCTCTTTCATTGTTCTGACTTGCATGTTGAATGTTTGTGCAGCCTGTTAGCCTCTTCTTTTTCTTTTTTAATGGCTAAATGCTAGTTTTTTTAGTAGTATATAATTTGTATTATTGAAATTGAGAGCATGATCAAGGCAAAGTCACGATACATATTGGATACTCGGATTTGTGTTCTAAAAATACATCGTTTTCAAGCATTAAAATTCTTAAGCACCCTTATATACACCGAGAACACAATAATAGGCTGCTGAGATTGGATTGTTTTATTGTTTGGCTCGTTTTTGAGATTTATATATCATCCGTAATATTTTTGTAAAATCTCGAAATCTCTTTATTAAGACATTATTTACCTGAAATACTTAATAACCCCAAAACCCTGTTTATATGAGGCGTGCATACATGTCTTGGTTAACCGCAACACTACATCATGAGTTGCTTTTGCAAGACTAATTAGCATCTTTGTTAATCGCATGCGTTGTACACTAATTTGCTATTTCTCAAAGGTGCGCTTTATATTATCCATTTTTTCAAGCAATTATCATCTTATTAACAATTATTTAACTTTTGATGGAAAAATCTAAATGAGTCTCTGAGTCCCTTCCATAATTGTTTGGTGCTCAAAATGGTAATCTAGAATAGCATAATGCATAATTTGAAATCATTTCGTCTAAGCATGTTTTGAAAGTACTAATCACTTACATGCGGGCAAGATTTTCAATTTTCATAAAATAATCCACAAATTATTACATTGAACCAGGATTATATTATTGAGAATGGTGCTTTGCTAGCGCATTCTAAATATCCACCAACACGAGCACATTCAATTTTCATAAGATATCTACAAATTACTATATGCATCCGGGAGCACTAAGAATGATGCTTTATTAGGATTCTAGAATAAGGAGCTATAGAGAACACGCGTATCCACTTACACCAGCATTGCCTATATTCTTAGGTGCACGACTGCACGGTATATGCGCTGTTGGTCTTCTAATCAGAATCAGTATTATTGTTGATGGTACATGTCAAAGATTAATTGTTCCAGACATAGGCCACATGCCTTGTGAACGAGTGTAATCAACATCGTCTAAACATCACTTCACTTGCTATCCTAATCAAACACCAAATCAAGCCATTTAAACATCTATATATAATAATATTAATCAACTATAGTAGCATTTTCGTTCTTTAATTTACACTTTATAATGCGTAGTTTCCTTTATGATCTTTCACCTTTTAGTGTCACATAAGTTTTCCAAGTTTATTTCTATTTCACTCTATACTAGCGTGGGCGGTGTAGCCTACATTAACTCTCTCCCTTAGAGTTTACAAGAGAACTGTCGGCCTTGATATTTTTTGTTCTTCATGCTCCACATTCTAAGTCAGCAATAGCTCAAACACAGGAACACACAATTACACAGTAAGCTACGCCTCAATTTGTGGTTCTGACATTAGAATGCACATTTCTTGGTATTAGCCTCCTGAAAGGACAATGAAAGTATTACCAGATTCGTATCAAATTCGGATTCATGAACAGTCTGAAAAAGATAAACAAAATTTGATCAAAAAGATTACATGCATTACAAATTACAAATAAACTTTCCCTGATTAAGGAAACTATATTCTGCAAGTTAAAACAGACTAGCGATAGGGAAAAGAAATTTTATTGTAAATTACAAGAGATTAATATGTCTCAGAAATCCCGGAAACTCATTTTGGGATCAATGTCCTTCCTTCCACCTCGTCCTCGTCCTCTTCCCCTACCCCTTCCCCTTCCTCTTCCTCCAAATCGTCTGAAAGAAGATTTCCCATGCTTCATTTCGATCAGTGAATGAAGGAGCTCATCACAAAGAATGCATCCTGCATGCAAGGTAGCTCCATCTGCCAAAGGTGTGTTATTCTTATTAAAGTCAACTTCTATGATAGTAGACTCGCAGTCATGGCACCGCTCTTTGGTTGTTGAGATACGGTGAGCACCTTGGGGTAGAAAGACAAGACAGTTGCACATATTACAGTAAAGTCGCCACTTGGGAGCACTGACAGGGTCTAGGACAAGCGTACCACTGCACTCTGGGCATGCACAAACACCTTGAGCTATCAAAGAATGCGGACATGTAGGATGGGGGCAGAGGAAGCAAGGCATCCCAGAACCTTTTCCCAACTTGCCAGGACCAGTCTTGGGTGCACCAAAGAGTTTGTCTACACCTTCGAATGGAGGGTTGTTGTAGCAGTAAGGGCATAGGGGAAATGATTTGCCTTCTGGACCAGGCATGGAAAAGAGCAAGAGCTCAAAATTGTCCAAAGGGCAAACAATTTCCTTGTACAGCTACAAAGCAAACAACACAGAAACAGAAATAAGATACGAAGTAACAAAGGAAATGAATATTCAGGCTGAAACAAGTAACGAGAAAAAAGAAATTGACTTGAGATATGAGTACTTAACAATAAATCCATCCATGATGCACAAACAAAACAATAGCAGAAAAGAGAGGAAAGCTTTATAGACTTAACTCGTCCACCCTAGCTTTCTAGAGGGAAGTGCGGAGTTCGTGACCTTTGACACTTCATATCGATTGTTTATAAATTCGGTTGGACACTTTGGCTACCCCTAACACACCCTTGGGAATACCATATTTTGTGTAGGTTGGACCCCCCCCCCCCCCTTCCTCCCTTTCTTTTTAAACCTTTGTTGACACCAAACCTTGCACAAATCTAATTTGAAAGGGTTAGGGATCTCACTAACTACCCTAAGAAAAAGAGAGCAGAGAAAGATAAGAGAATTTACAACAAATTTAGTACACTGCAGAAGGGAATTAGAAATAAAACCTTAATTGCGCCTTTTTGAGGAAGATAGTACACGTCCTCACAAGTATTGCAATATAGACGTTGTGGTTGTGGAGAAATGTACTTCATATACCTTGCGCATTTCCCACATTTACTCAACGCACGCCCTGATTCTGAAAGCGGAGAAAATTGGGCTTCAAATAGTGCATCCATATGTTCAATCTGCATCAGGTTACAAAAAGCTAAGATATTTATCACAAAATCACTAAGCTGATTTCAAAAAAAAAAAAAAAAAAAAGAGTAAAAACAGAACTGGCTTGAACAGAAGTTCGAACCAAATGATTCATCGCCTAAATATGACCAAAAACAAAACCAAATTAGAAATACCTGATTACACTTTTGCACATGGTCCCTACATGAAGCAGCAAGGATACAGAAATTGCTTCAAGAGTACCCACTCAAGCGCTCTATAGAAATCTTATTTTATAGAGATCAGGTTCACCACCTTCATAGAAAAAAGTAGAATGGCAGTTGCCTTTCCCCCTTTTTCTAAAGCTTGGCAGGGGAACAAAGATAGGCACCATGACTACTAGTTAGTGTGTATGTGGCTTAGTGTGTATGTGGCTATTTTGTTTATATGAGTTATTACCCCTCCATCTTTATTACATACAATTTAATATGTGCCCAAGTCTTAATCAGATTTTCCCTGTCTAGATGAAGATTCTCTATTCTTGGTTCCATCTCTCCAAAATCAAAGGTAATAGGATGAAAAGAAAAGTACACTCACCTGCTTGACAAAATAGACAAACTTCTGCGTAAATTGTTCAATAACATGCTTCACAACAAGTGAATGATCTGCTTGCCCCTTCGCTATTAGAGTAATCTGATGTTCGATAAAGCTCCGAATGTCTGGCAGACAAAGATCTGGATCAGTGCACTGGTAACCTCTAATAAGAGTGACACCTAATGCAGTAGGAACCAACCTCCGTCCACTTTGCACCTAGATTTTGAAACATATAATGGAATAGAAATGATTAATGTATCAATTACAGTACATAATAATTATCAAAGAGATTCACAGGGAGTGATATTGACCTGTACATAATTTCGCTCACATATGTTATTGATGTGTACAGGAATAGATGCATCTGTACCAATCCCATGCTTTTCCATGAGGGAAATGACCTCACTTTCAGTAAGGTAATCAGGAGGCGTAGTGTTCCCCTACAATATACAAAAGCCTACCAATCAATGTACTAAACTTTTATCCAAGCTTTGAAGCTTTTCCTAGCACAAAATCCAGATCAACCTAATTATAGAAGCAACAGTCCCAAAGACCTTATCATAAAGCAGTACAGAAGAGGAGATTCTTTGTGCAACCTTACATCATGGGGCTAAGTCCCTAGTTGAGATTCCAAAGCTGCTTTTCTAATTACCTTGTCTCTTACAAGTCTTATTCACCTTTTGATATCACTTATTAAATATAGCACCGAGAAGCACTACTTATAAAAACATTACAAATACTTGCAATCAATTACTAAATAATACCATCCAAAGCATAAATTGGTGTCCAACAACAATTTACTGTACAATAATCTATTCAAGTGTTTTGCACCATTTACTAAGATTGGGTAGGACATATCGAAGTAGCATGACCTTTTATCACGTGCCTAATATCAAATTTTAGATCAACGTTGACTTACGAAAGATTAAATTTCAGGAGTATTACTTTTATTTATCTAACTTATTTTTCTAAATACTTTAATATAACTCAGAATCTACCAATCAGCAATACTTTTTCCATTCATCAATAATACCTAATGAAATTAGCAATATTGACTTATAAAAGATTTAATTGCTAATTAATTACTTTTATATATCAAAAAGTAAACAAATTTCAACTCGGAATCTACCAATCAACAAAAGATTTTCCACTTTATCAATACTTGTTAATGAAATTAGCAATGGCTTTACAGAGCCGTAGCTAAATCCCCAGGATGCGCACTGTCATCACATGCTGCAGCTATTGAACAAAATACTTCACAAAAACAAAAACAATTACAAAGTAAAATTTAACCATTAACCTGTTATTAACAATTACGACTCTGTTCACCTCAACTTATATTTTAAATTATTTCAGAAAAATTCGGATACACTCAAAATATAATACTTGCTCAATAACAGTAAAGTTCAGACAAATCAACATAAACAAACGAGAGCACTCCCCAAGTTAAGTTCAGCAAATATACCAATGCACAATAGACAGACCTTGATGGTTGACAAACATAATTCCTAGGAAAACTAAACAAAAAGCAACCTATAAGTTGTTTCTAATATTAAAAAGCACCCTAACTAAATAAAATCAATTGATAACACCACTATGCCATTGCATACCTTATACCACCCCTTGCCATCATAAACTCAAATAAGAGTAACACTAATTATCCAAGACAAGCATAGTTTAAGACAACCCATTCAGGATGAAAATTCATTCTTCCTTGGTTCCATCCTTCCAAAATCAAAGTGTTTAGTCTTTAGTGTGAAATGTTAATTGAATAATTATGAGGAGCTTTGGGTTGTATCAAATGAAATGTTTTTACAGGGTGCATATTATGGTTTAAAAATATCCTTACATAAACCTATGTCTAGAGCCTTGAATTTAGTTTTTATAGGCACCTTATAACCCACCAGGATGCATTATCAAATATTAATCCTGAAATCCTTTCCACTTCATGGGCTCAAAAGTCAAAAGTAAAAGCCTAAATTTCTAATTTGCTTTAGATCAGAAATTATGTATATCATAGACCTTTAGATCTTTGAGGATTACCTCATATAGTTCAACTTTTGATATTTTAATTCTTTCGCCTTTTGCAAAGTCGGGAAGCTTTTTCTCACTTATAGCCAACCAAGGCATGATGGAGGTGAATCCTTCGGCAGTGACATACTGCCCTGTAAAACTAAACGATTCCCCGCCACATGAAAATTCAACTTTTGTCCTGAAATGAAAGTACCTCATTAAATAAAAGGCAACCAGAACAACACCTACTTTACAACAAGACAGCTAAGACCTTTCTACTTGCTGTCATACCAAGTCACAGTGTTATACCATGCTATAATAGCTATTACTAGTATGATTATAGGATTCTACGAGTGCAACAAAAGAATACAAAGCAAGAGAGATTGTACCTGATATATTTGCAGTCTGGAGACACGGTGCCGATAAAGTGCTGACAAATATACTGATACAACTTCCAAGCATCATAACCTAGCATCTCTTCAGTAGCTGAGCGCATTGGGGTAATGGGTGGATGATCGCCTACATCAGTTCCTGAATGAGGTTTATGATAACCATCAGCCAGTAAGGTCTGTACATAACCACCCCATAAGGGATTACTCTGTTGAGTAACAAGTGCACCTCGGAAGTCAAACGAAGAAGGGTAGGCAGTACTTTCTGTGCGAGGATAACTGAAAGGGCACCATAACTTGATCATCAGGACAAAGACAATAACATTCCAGAAGTGAAGGGATCATTTATTATTATTATCATCATTTTTACTTTCATGCAATATTCAGGATCAGGCATGCATGAGCAACGCCAATCGCCCTTAGAAAATTCTCCGTATTTGAGGTTTTACAGCCAGGAAGTTGGTCATTGTTTACATGAACTAATAAGAAATAGAAGATCATTTATCCTGTTACTATAACTCGTACTAAATGTCATCCAGAAGAAAGAGAATAAATGCATACATATTAGCATACATCAGTCTCATCTTATCCAAATCCAAGCCTAAGACAGTCAGAAAATTAAGGTTCTATTTTGCAGGTAATTTAAAGCAAAGTTGATGGCTATGACAGGCTACCCTACTCCTGACCTCATCTCACCATTGAAAAGAAAAAATCTGGCATGCAAAAGTTCATGGACAACTGCATGATGTATACAGGATCTGCCAACATACCCCCCCCCCCCCCCAACCTCCTATCAATACCATACCTTATTTCAGTCACTTGTGTCATAGGAATTTAGGTTGTAAAGGGAACACATCACCAGCCTAACACTTGACTAACATAAGCTTAGCACCAAACTACCTCTTTAATACCTTTTGTTGAGATCCGCCGATCTCCATCTCCACACAGATTCTCATATCACAAGACAATATACTCATCATCCATAGACCAGAAGAACACACTTAAAATCCACTCTACTTCTGTCTGATCTCAATCTCAAAATCCCAAGTAACATAAATGAATTTCCACATGTTTGGCTACGGCATTAAGACTCCTTTGACTCGTCCCCACACAACTTCAACCTTCAGTGTTGCAATACCACAACTACTATCATTGCTGCATATCAAAAATTACAATGTGAAAGCCACCACCTCTGCAATAAACAACTTTGCCGCCAGCTTCAGCTGCTCCATTTCTACAACTGCCATGCACCAGCATGGCAAAGACTGTTGGAGGTAGAAATTACCTATCAAAACTTTGCTTACAGCTCATGGAAATCAGGTGTGGCTCTTGGGCTTAAGAGTGAGGTAGCAAACTAAGGTGAGAGCAACAGACGCTCAAACCTGAAACTCTGAAAATGACGAAAATGAGACAGTTCAAGATCAAGAAAGTAAATCAAGCTCCCTAAGGTAGGATGTGTATATGCAGTGAGCTTGAAATTTCTCATAACTGTCACGCCTTGAAGTATAAAACTGTTCAAAAGCAGAATCAACAACAAAACTTGATGACAGGTAAGGCATAGGGTAATCAACAGGCACTAGAAAGATGATGGAAGGAAGCAACTAAATCATATGTAGAGAAATAGGAATGAAAGAAAAAGAGCACACATGATTAAGGATTTAAGGATATGGAGTTGGTAAAACCAGACACAGTACGTTATATGCCTGCTAAGAGCCTAATAAAATAACACAATGTGACACAATAAGATAACAATCTTATTATTTCAGAATTTGCCTCACCTCTCAACTCTCACAGCAAAGCTAACATGCATTTGAACCTTCATAAACTCATCAACACCAAATTTTAAAACAATCTAACTTTACATCCGTGGCAATCTTTTCACTTCACACCTTTCAATTTCCATCTTTAAACTTGACCTTCCAAGAATTCCAACCATTACTATACATCATTGATATCCCAAACAAATTAAATTTTCCATCTTTTAACTTAACCTTCCAAGTTATCTAACTACTATTGCTTTCTTTCGTATTGCAAAAGTTATGTGTAGAACGGACTAGCGTGAGTCCGGTCATACAAATAGGAAAAAAAAATTGAGGGAAAAAAAAATCTTAATGGTCAGAAATTAGATAATAATAATGGTCGGATATTATATTATAAATATCAGATATTATATTATAATTGTCAAGAAAAAAAAAGTTACATATATATATATATATAAAATAGGTTAAATATATCAGAAATTAGATTATAATGGTCAGGTATTAAAACCCCTCCTTCCTTCCTCTCTTTCTCTCTCCTCAATAACCCACCATCTCTCTCCTCTTTCTCTGCAACTCACATTTTCTCTCTCCTCCATGTGATTCCCAAATGGAAAATTTTGTCTAGTTACACGGATGTGCCAAAAAAGAGCTTGATTTTGTGAACAAGCTATCACTGAAGCACTTATTCTTTAGCGTTTCTATCAATGCTACCTAGCACCTACACATCTTTGATCTGGTCAACTTGAACCCAAAATACCTCAAGTAAAGAAAATCTCAAATGCCATGAGGTAAAAATTTGAGGGCAGAAAACTTAGAGGTGGAACACTGACTTTCCTCTTTAGAACATCTTATATGGAGATTCCCACCCCCACCCCCACTTTAGGTAAAGAAACAAACTCATTCTCAAAGATGTTGTATGACTTTTGATTGCTGCGTTTCTAGGTTGAGGAGGGTGGAGCAGGGCCGGTCTGGGTTTGGGCTCTTTTGGGTTGCTTGTGGTGGAGTTGTGGCTATGCTTCATCAATTGACGACTATAGAATCGTGTTTGTTGGGGCGCTTTTGGGTCGGTGGTGGGGGAGGGTCACCAGCAACGGGGGTTGGGAGGGAGAAGGTTGTCGGCCGTCGACAGGGGCTTGGCAGTGACAGTGGGTTGGAGATGGGAGTATGCATTATTAACGGGACTCACACAAAACCTTCTCCTTTTGTATTAGGTTCTTAAAATATTTAATTTTAAATATGTATCTCAAATAACACAAACCTCTTCCTAGATTCAAATTATATTTGTATCCCATATACCAAACATCTAGCAGTCCATGTATTAGTATGTTTCAGTCTCTAAGTTCATTTAATCTTCCTATATACTCCCTCCATCCCATAATTAAGTAAACGTTCTATCTTTTGCAAGGAGATTAAGGCTCTGTTATATACTTCTACTCACCTTATCTTCATTTAAATCAGGTTTGATAAGTTCAGATTAATGCATAAAAAGGCTCAAGGCGCACCAAGGCATTTCAGAATTCCCTGCACCCGAGGACTATAGAGTTCAGATAATATAATATAAGGGCTAATAAGTTAAGATAATATAATATAAGGGTTAATAAGTTCAGATAATATAAGGGATAATAACTTCTAATAAGGTCTAATAACACCTTATATAAAGTCTAGTAAGGTTTGATGAGTTCAGATAAAATAATACTCCACTCCGTATAAGATAAGGGTTATATAAGATAATATAAAGGCTAATAAATTCATATAAGATATGTTATGGACTAATATGGTATGATAATAGAAATATAAGATGAATGAAATTCAGATGAAGAGAACACTACCTAAGAACAGTAAAAGGTGGAGGAAAAAAGTGATTGGGTGCTGGTTCCAATGGTAAGGACTAGGGAAAAGATGTAGAGGAAATTGTACCAAAAGTAGATGGTTTATTGAAGAACATTGTAAAATAAAAGGTGTGATTTGGTGTGCACTTAAAATACAAGACAAATCCAACAAAGGAAGTACATAGTAAGTGCCATATTAACACCAATTTTATCATTACACGGCATGAAAAATTTCAGTTCATGTATCAGCAATTCAGCATGCATATACTCTTATAAAGAATATATAAGATCATACTATTTTAAGAAAATCATGTCATTCACTGCTCTGTTTCGCACAAAAGTAGCACAGGGCTGCAATTACGCCCAAAAAAAAAAAAAAAAAAAGGAATCTTTATGATATCCTATACTTGGTAATAGTAGTAATAGTATTAAACATGATAAACCACTAAGCAGCATAAACTTGAATAACCACTATCTGTCAAACAATGCTTAATGCTCAAACTCTTTTATATACTTCTTGAATTTCCATACATCAACAATGGAAACTAAACAGGTTTTCCAAAGAAAATATAAAATGAACGAGTCTTAGACATACGCAACCATAATTTAAATAATGTTTGAGACAAGGTGGTATTAACCTGATAAAACCTTGAGTGTACAATCTTTCTGCTATCTGCATAGCCATCTGTGGCCCAAAGCCCAATGAACTTGAGGCAACCTTGAAGATTATAACAATGAGGTAAGTTTGTCCCACAAATGTACTATAAAGTGTATTCTGAAAGTCTAAATCACAGTTCAACATAATAAACTGTGCTCTACAGACCCTAATTATAGGAAAATAACAATAGACACCATCAATAAAAGAGCACAAACTTCTTTTTGACACAATATATTAGCAAATATTTTCAGTATTATTACTATTATACTCCTTTTGACACAAAATATACTATCAAGTGTACTTGAAAGTTTAAATTCCAGTTCAACATAATTAACCATGCTATAGACACCCTATTTTCTAACATAAGGCAGGTAACAGTGAACAGTTACACAAACTCCCTTTTGACACAATCAGACAATACATTAGCAAAACATCTTCAGTGCAATATTTCTACAAATAGAGAATCAAACTTCTAACTTTTCCACAATGGATGATGAAAATTCTAGAAAAACTGCTATTCAGAATATTCTTACAAAATTCAAATTATATTAAACTTTGCATTACAATCATACATATCAAGACATGTAAGAAAAGGAAACAATGCAGTAATTATGTCTTCTTTTTTTGTACACTCCTAAAGTCCATAAAATTTATAAAATGAAGAGGTTTTTTAGATTAAGACATATGACTTGGCAATGTCTGTCTGCACAAAGGTTGACACTAAAAACACTAATAGATCCTTCCAGTTAGATCATAAAATTTACTATCAATATAAAGAACAAGCCCAGGAATGGAAAGGAAACACTTCTTGGAGATACAAGAAATATAATGTAATCTCAACTAAAGATGCAACTAATGCAAGGAGTGGGGGAAGAAACCTTAAGAAGATTGACCGTGTTCAAACCGGCGGGCCTACTCTTGTGCTCCTGCTTCTTAAATACATTGATTATTTCAACAGTGCCATCTTCCATCACCAATTTTTGAAACATCAAGGAGACCTGGAGGAAAATTCCCATTGTTATTATTCAATGCCTTACTTACCTATTAAAAAGGTACTGAGTAATTTAAATTCACAACTAGCCAGTTCAGTATGAATTATAGCAGGATGATGCTCACGTCCAGGTCGAACAACTTTTCACGTTCCCAATCCAGTTTTAGTTCATAGCCCTTGTGAGCAATGTAAGGCTGCACAGCCCAGTATTTCTGTGGCTTAAAAGTGTTGATATTCAAATAGCGTTGTACACAAAATCCAAGAGTTGGAGTTTGACATGGCCCATACCTGCAAAGATGAAGGACATAGAAATCAAGCTCCAAAGCAAAGTCAGAAATTATATATATTAAATTCTGGCCCATATCAACACATTCTACTGCAATATCAACTATGTAAAAACATAAATCTAAATCCTTTGCATCTCAATCACTTAAATGATGAGTCGCTCATAACTATCACAGCTTCTTAAAATAAACATAATCACATAACCATTAAGGAGAGAGGGGGGGGGGGGGGAGTGAAATACATATTTCTAGCCTAAATGTGACAAAAACATAAGAGAAAAAGATCCTCGAAACACAAAAATAAGTGGGATGCCAAGTTTCAAACATACCAAGAAAAATTTGTTTTTGTGTCCACGGTCTAGGTGCTAGACAAAGGAAGGCTCCCGCAGCCCTAAGAAACAATGAGGCATAATAGCTTATTTTCGCCTCTATCTCAATATTAAGCTCCACACTTCTATTTTGGGATGCCACAAAATAAGCCCCATTTTCTTTTTCAAAGTTGAATAATTCATATTCTAGATTTGATCCTGAAACAATTGATTAAATTAGAATTCTACATTCTTTATAGGAACTTAGGAAGTACATGTATAAAGTAAAATTACCCTAGTTATAAAGTAATTACCCTAGTAAAAAAGGACAATTATTACATTTTTACCAAAAGGTACAGATGTTATTGGCAACAAGATGCAGACTTACCACACCCCCCCCCCCCCTCCCCCCAAAACAAATTTTTACGAGGAAAAATAATTATATACACATTAGAAACATATAGATGAAATGATCAATCATGCACATTAAAAGATCAAATGATTAAAGATAAAGGGCATCCAAATTGCAAAGAGGACAAACAAGGAAGCTGAAGCTGAACAGACATAACTAAAGGTTACCCATAAAAACTGGGGATAAATAATACTAACACATAGAATATAACAAAGAGTAGAAACCTATGAGATAACTCAGAAGTCCAAATTTCCATATAAATGGCATCCAAAGAGGACAAAGGGGAAGCTGAACAGACATAACTAAAGGTTACCCATGAAAACTAGGGATAAATAATACTAACACATAGAACACGGCAAAGAGTAGAAACCTACGAGATTACTCGAGAGTCCAAATTTCCATATTTTCCCTGAAAGTAGCCAGTCTGAAAGCGGGTAAAAGCAACTCCAACTTTCAAGTCTATCTCTTGACGAGCATCGACAGCCAAAGCCTCATTTCTGTTTGGTTCAACAAGATTGTCCATTGCCTTTGCAATATCTTTCTCGGTAACAGAGGAAAATCGAGCGCGATAAACTCTTGCTTCCCCCTCTTTGAAATGAAAACCAGTGCATTCAATAACTGCAGTGCAGAGCAACCTTACATCATTGTCTGACTGAAACAAATTCTAAAATTCAGGCAGCAAATAGACACAGAGCTATAAGTAAAGAGCTCCATTTTTATGTTAATAAAGAAAGAATTTCATTAAACAAATAATATCTAATGCAAAGTGTGATAGTCCGAATGTTAAAACAGTCAATAATGCGGCACACTAGAACCTGTGGCAGACTGGGTTTTGTGCATGCATAGATTGAGGATTTTACCAATTACTTGTGAACCTAAATTTTGATTGAGGATATGTACCTTCAAAGCAAATATTTTCCCCTTCTCGGTCACAATCAAGCCACAATACTAGATGGCTACAACCTCGAGCTTCTTGACTCAGATGCCTCCGGATATGGGCCTGAGCATAAAAAAATAAAAAAATCAAAGTGGCAACAAAGATTCACCTAATGCCATCTACATTCCAAAATTTTACCGGGCACACCTTCCAGACAAAAAAATGCAAAACAGACTTCAACTATTGATGCTTAAAGAGAGAAAATTACCTTCAAGTATTTAACAATCATTAAAAAGTTTCTCATTGTATGCAAACTTTTTCAACAGACTCAACCACAAAGAAAAGTTTTAGCTTTTACCTTAACGCTAAGCTAAAAATGATCACAAAATGGTCGGGAAGTTTATACAAAAGGTAGGCTAAAGCTAAAGCCAAAAAATATTTTATTTTTTTTCAGAAAGTTATTACTTTAATAGTTTCATTGAAATCTACAATCATAACAGGTTTGATACTTCCTCTATTTCTTATAGTTGCAAAACTTCTATTTTCACGCTTGCCAATGCTACTCAAGTACTCATTGATATCTTTGATTCTATATAAGTAAAATTATAATTGATGTATTGAAAATATACATTGAGGAAAATATAACATGATCCCACATAAGTGTGTTTTTACTTAAACATAAACCATCCTACATAGTCAAATTACAGTATTTAAATGGGTAAAAATTCTCAGTGTAGCAAGTAATAAGAAATGGAGGGCAAGTATAGAGCATAGTTACTGATATTGCTGTTTTGATTTAGAGATCCAAAATTATGAAATGTAAAGCTTATATAACCATAGGAATGTAAAATCAGCTCCAATTCACCAAAAAGAAGACAATATTTTTTTTTTAAGTGAATTGATATTTACAGGCTAGATTTTATACAAAAGGTATCTTGGTTCAACCACATTACCAATTACAATATACCTTTTCAATTTAATCTCTATTAAAAATGTTTTGAGTTCCTTCTCTAACTTAGTTGGCATTGTCAATATGCAATCCATCAATACTTCAATGACATACACATAAAGGTAGTTATACATCAGAAGTTATCATAAACAACTTAATTATAAAATAAATAAATAAATAATCATAGTTTATCTCCATTCAAAATCACTTATAACCCATAAATTGATTGTGTTGAAAATAACATATCTAACTAACACTTAGAAATCTGCACCTTTGGGTTAGATTCAGATTTGAGAGTGGGAGCTTGAAAAAGATCCAGAGGATCTGTTGCGTTCCAGTCTTGATATGCTGGAGGAAAATCTACACTAAAAACACAAAGATGATCATCAGTCCTAATCTATGAATTTTATATAGCTCAAGCTACCAAGACTATGAGAGTCAAATTATAGCATTACAGGCTAGTGAAACAATTAAGTGCACCCAAAATCACATTTATGATCATGAGAATATCAACAAACTGGAAATTTCAATCAAATTGCTCATCAATAGTTAAACATAAATTATAAAAGTTTGCACAATACCATGAAGTAATCCCTGTCACTGTAAAAGCAGATTAAGGAAGCAAAATGATGGAAACATACATACATCAATAGCAAAGGGAACAAAAGCCATAACTCAGAAGATAGAAATAGAGAGCCTAACCTACAAACATGCCCGATCACTGAAGTAACTTTATAATAACTGTGAAGACCCAAAAACTTCCCATCAAATTCATGCACCTCAGTACTTCCCCTCCTGGTCGACATCTGAAAAGATACAAAAAGGGTTTGCAGAGTTAAGAATGTGTACCCAGTAGCAGGACACAAATACTTGAAACAAAGACAATAGAGAAACATGACAATTTCAGCATTTTTGTATAAACACAAGACAAAATGAAAATGAGTATGTTGATATGTCATGAGATCAAGTTGAGGAATATATAATTGCCAAAAAAAGTGTAATCTTATGCGAAGTAATGTTATTTTGTCAAATATACTTCGTATATGATATTATTGTAAAGCAAAACAAGTTTTATGTGGAGATACAAGTCTTAGATCCTGGATTTTAAAAGACTTGTTTTGTTTCCGAGGTATATTCTGCTGAAATGGGGGACACTGACCCATGTACCAGAATAGCTAGTTCTACTTCCAGAATTTATGTATTTTAGACGATACTCCCAGATTAAGCAAACACACTTCTCATAATAATCAAAAGTAGATTAAAAAAAATACCCTTAAACAGCTTTGTAAGCCTACTATCAATCTTTCTATTCTATATCTTGGTCAATAGTAATACTCAGCGTATCAGCTGATATGTACAGTTTTTCCAACTCGACGAAGTAAACAAACGAAAATTTTTGAATTGTGAAGGAACATTACATGTCAACTGAATAACATTATAGAAACTTAGAAAGATGGTTTTGGGATGATGATAAGCCGACAAGCAGATACAATTGGATACTGGATATAAAATGTATAATGCATCAACCACAACCCTCTACAAACACCACAATATTGTGATTCTTAAGTCCTAATTACTACTAAAACCCTCAAGTCTTTGTAGAAACCTCAAACAGTGATATTACTGATATATAATAAAGAGGGACACTGCATAAGAAAGGAATGGCCAAGGATATTACAAATCCTTAAATAAACTCTTTATTACGCACCTAATCTATTCTATACACAAGAGGCCAAGATGATGTACATAGAAGAAAAACTCGATGATTAGGCAGCCAGCAACTCAAAACCATGTTTGAAAATGCAAAATAATACCTAGAATGTTTCAAAAATTACAAGCCAACTATAAGTTTACTACCTAAAGTAGTTAAAACCTTAAACCCACAAAAAAGCTCAAAAATTTGTGAAGAGTACAATCATGTTCACATTCTCAAACCCAATTTCATCATCAAAAAAGGAATCAAATATCACCGTAATAATGTTATCCTATGATTAAAAGACAAAAGGCATGGAAACCCTCCCCCTAACCTTTTTCTACTACAAAATTTTATCAAACTTCCTTCAACTTAAAGAGTATCAAAGTTTACACCACGCGTTGTCAAAACCGGGATTTCTTCAATCCATGCTTTAACATTATCAACAATCACACTAAACCTAGCTAATTTGTGAAGTGTGAACCACCATATTCCCCCTTCTCTCACCTTAAAACCCTTCTCCATAAAAATTCCATTTTTCTTCAAGTTATACCTCCAACATAAAGGGAGTAATCACATTCAACTAATCCATTCTTTCTAAAAATAATACAAGAAAATTAATATAAAATGAAAATGCAACAAATAATCAATAAATTAGATGGAAAAAAAAAAAAAAAAAAAAAAAAAAAAAAAAAAAAAAAAACAACTCACTTTACCACCGGAAAGAACCGTTGCGATCGAGATCGCAATGCTCGGCTTCTCCGCAACCTGCAAACCAATCATCATCAATACATAATCACAAAATTTATTCCAAATTAGTCCCAAAAAAAAAAAAAATCAAACCAAAAAAAAAAAAAAAAAAACTGAAATGCTGACCATGAGAACTTTCGGAGCCATGGAAAAATTAGGAGAGAGAAATGAGTAAAAGAAGTTTCAAATTGAAGATAAAGTGAAGTTGAATTCGCTAATTTCTTCAGATTTACTGGAATTTAGAGAGAGAATCATATGAAATTGGTATAGAAATTGGGGTTTAGGGTTGATTGATTGATTGATTTATTTGGCGGGGGAATTAGGGGAAAGATTGGAGATGAAGAAGTATTTGTTGGGCCGAATTCTATGAAAATAGTATTGGGTCGTAATATTTTGTCTTGGTAAATTTTGGTCCATCAAATGTTATCCTCTATATGATTTGCAACATTTTTCATTTTACGCTAGTTAGTGGGTTATTTTATTCATTAATATTGATCAGTTATTGATTCCTCAAAAAAAAAATATTGATCAATTAATAATGAGTAAAAATCATGATAATTTCATCTTATGAAAGTATAAATGGAGTTATGGAGGCGAATCTAACAAGGTTTCACAGTTTCCTTGACTTAATTCATAGTCAAAGCTAGTAAACACAGAATATGTGAATACTGAATAGTGCATAAGTCACAGTGTTGTAATTTTAGAAAAACGGAAGAAATATAAGGGAGAGTTGAATATGAATGGTAGTTTGGTTGTACTCCCTCCGTGTTTTTTTAAGTGATACATATTGACCGGCACATAGTTTTAGGCAATTTAATTGACTTAAATAAAATAAGAGGTAAGTGGGGTAGTGGAGTATTAAAGAATTGTTAAAAAAAAAAATAGTGGGGTTAATAGTTTATTGAAAAGTAATGAATGTGAGATGAAAGATATAATAAAATAGTAGTAGTGGGTTTGGGTGGGGACCAAGAGGAGAGAGAGATATAATATTTTAATGTATTGTTTTGCCAAAAAAGGAAATGTATTACTTAAAAAAACACAGTCAGAAATGAAAAATGTATCACTTAAAAAAACACGGAGGGAGTATATATGAATTTACACTTTGTTAGCTTTTATTAAGAAGTCCATCTATTCCTATTTTATGCTATGAAATTTTTTATTTTATGCTGTGAAATTTTTTATATGTTAGCCAATCTACTAATTCTCGTAAATTGTATGTTTTATTTAATGGAATGACCACTGCACAACCATTTTAAATTTGACAATGCATAAAACTTTCTTCCATTCCCACAAATAAATATATAAATAAATGAA
Source organism: Chenopodium album (assembly GCF_948465745.1). Taxonomy (NCBI): domain Eukaryota; kingdom Viridiplantae; phylum Streptophyta; class Magnoliopsida; order Caryophyllales; family Amaranthaceae; genus Chenopodium; species Chenopodium album. The sequence continues at coordinate 78,356,908 of NC_137838.1, forward strand.
AAATTAATGTTGAAGAAGGTCATCCTATGGGGTTTGGACTTTATGTTTGTTATAATATATACTATATCATGCTAGTTGATGTCAGCAAATTAAAGTTGGTGATTAATGTAGTCATGTAAGAATTAGGGTTGTGTTTATAGAAAAATTCAAGTGTTTCTTTTGATAAGTTATATATATGACTTGCATTTGTCATAAAATAAAAAATCTAATAATTAATCTACTTAGCACATAATGCGTGTCAACTAGCTTGATGCTCACAATTACACTTATAAAACACTTGCACGGCTAAATCAATTTGGTATTTTCGTAACTACTTACGATGAAAAAAAGTTCTAACAATATATGTTTAACGTTCACCCTAATAACTTTGAAAATTCTCAAAAAGGACAATTGTCTTCTCAAATCATTGGGCCCAATAAGGATTATTGAGTGCAAGATAATATTAAAACTGTTAGGCAAAATGATTGAATTTTAAGATTTACCATAATGTACTAAATTTAATGCTTGTGAATTGCATGACCCCTCAACTAACTTGTTCCCAAAGTTATTTCTATCAAAAATTTAGAAAAATAAAGGAGAAAAAAGAAAAAACTTGTCCTTAAAGTTTTTGACCCTTTCCTTAATATTGACTTCGACCGACAGTTAAAAAAATATGTATAATAAATTACAAAAAATAAAAATCAAACCATAAATTTTCTCAACTTGACACAGAAGCAAATCATATGATGGTTGAAAATGAAGAATAATGCACCAATATACAACTATCATGAAATTAAATATATTAATTTCTGACAAACATTTCTGACATACTAATTTAAATTAATGCAATGGCAAATAAGATAAAATTAATCATGTAATTAAAAAAATTTAAGCATAGTCTAATCATTATTTTTCCTAACATCTTATGATATATTCCACTTAACCTTTGATTAGAGGATACTTCCTTTTGTTTGATTATAGGAGCATATTAGTAGTAACAAAATTAAACAAATATCAAATGATTAAACTGCAACGGTCGGTTAAATTAGTGCATTATAACAATAATGATTCTTTAACCTCGGGTACTGTGCCCTCTAGCCAAGCACGTATCGCCACGTAGCCATATTAAAACTTTAATTATTAATTAAATTTATTTTAGTCAATTTGCTTTAATCTGTGTGCTCTAAATGATTGATGATCACGTTAGATCATAAGCTCAAGTAAAGACTTTTGATTAATTTCATAATTTATTTGTTTTGATTTTTGTTTTGGTTGTAGAGGGTATAAAGTCGCATGAATGTAGAAAAAGAGTAATTATAATTGTATTTTTATTGTTTCTCTTTAAATTTATAAAGCATTATTCGACCAAAATGTAAAGTTTTTACAACAAAATTTTTTGTTTTATCCTTCTTTCTGAACAATTGTATTGATATTGAAGTTATGAATGAGATTTAGGGTATGTTCTGATACGATTATTTTCACTTCAGTTCAGTTCAACTCTAATAAGTTCAGTTCAGTTTCTAATTTCCTTCTCTTATAAAATATTCAGTTCGGTTCAGTTCAGTTCCTAATCTCCTTCTCTTATAAAATATTCAATTCAGTTCAGTTCAGTTCAACTTTAATAAGTTCAGTTCAGTTCAGTTCAGCTCTAATAAATTCAATTCAGTTCAGCAAAATATTACAAAATACAAACTGGATGAATCTTCAACCAACTACACCAACTCTCGATTTATTCTACAATCTTGTACATAGTTGTAATACGGTGCGTTTTCTTATATCATCGTATGTATTATAATGTATATGCCGACAAGGTGAAGCATATTCAAGTTGATGGATATAAAAAACGTTGAAGATAGGAGAGAAGTTGGGCGGTGATGAGTAGTAAGTCAAGCAAAGGAGAAGGTGTATGTTAAGGTGCGTAAGTATAAGGTTGAGGGGTGGTTGGATCTTGACAATAATATTATATTCTTCGTTATTTGATTTTAATTTGCATGAAAATGCATTGCATTTTAACTGTTTCTCATTAACTTAACTTGTTGGCTTCTAACTCTAACCAATTGTCCAATTGTGTGTGTAATAGGAGCAACTAGCTAGTATGTAAAATATTATTATTCTATTTAAGGGTTTGGACTTTTTTGGTCAAATGTAAACACAATCTTTTTATATAGTAGTAGTATTAGAGCATCATAGCTAGATTATTTCATAGGGAATATCAAGTAGATAGCTTAGGCTTGGAGGTTATATTATTTTTATAGATTGGAATTTAGTTTTACAACATATCAATTACTCACTTTGTTGGAAATGGAAGGTAAAACAATGATGTGAAAGAGGGTATATACAAGTATAAATGATAGTATTCAATATGCAACGACTATAGATTTTGTTGAAAACTAAGGAAATCTTTATATTATTATTCTAAATAAGTATGTATTTATCGGATTATATTATATATTACATTACATCCGTTTTATATTATTTGCAAATAACAATTAGACACTTTGAGCCTGTTCTGATTTACTGAACTGGAATTAAGCTAAAGAGAACAGACCCTTCCTACACACTTAATGCCACACATTGTTGCAAATATTATGAAACCGGAGGTTGTAGTTGCTGATAAATAATATTTTTTTCAACTAACGATTAGACACTTAAAAAATATATATATATAAGTTGTTGAATGATTTTTTTTTTTTTTTTTTTTATCAGTAATAAATCCATCTAATTACTAAATAAAGAAGATATTCAAATTTGAGGTTACTTTGTAAAAGTGAATATTGATTTGTACTTCTATAAATAACTCATAAATGGAGACAATTTGAATCTCATTGAAGAAAATTTAAATGAGTTGATATGGAAATTTTAAATTTGATTTTCTTCTTCCACGTTGTCACATTAAATCCAAAGATTAGGCTCTTCTAAAGTTAATTAAGTTTGATATAGTATTAATACGTAAAAGCACTAATATGCACATTTATGTCACCCGACCTCAAACTTATTAACTAATTATGCTAGTTGACATATACTTGTACAAGATATATGGTTTCTGCTTAGTCTTAAAACACAAACATATTACAACTACTCAAATTCAATGTAAAAAATCTACAATACAAAACTTGAAAATGATGAAATAATCATGCTAGCTAATATTTGATGACATTTACTATCGTTTATATGAATCATATCTCGATCAAATTAATGCAATGAATACTAACTTACATAGAGTATAATGTTGGATTTTATAAATCATAAATTCATATAATACATAGTACATAGTTGGATTTGATATGGTACCTAAAAATTGACTTAGAAATGAAAATAATAAATACTAAGAAAAAGAAAAATTCAAAATGAATGGACGAAGAAGAAGAAAACATAGATTAAATTTTTAGGTGCAGAGAAAAAGAAGAAAAAACAGATGAAAAAGGCTGGCAATCATAGTTAGTCACCACCAAAACCTAGATTTGGAATTGTACGATAATTAATCTAAGGACAAAAGCACCACACGCTTTGCCAGCCTTTTGCATTTCTTCTTTTCCTTCCTCACTTTTCTTAATTATATTTCATTAATTTATAAAGTACCATTTTATTTATTGTAACACAAAAATATAATATCAGTATAAAAAAGTACATGTATGTGGAGTACCATTTTTTTTGTTACCTACTAGCTAAACCTAATACAAAGTATGGAGTAGGTTAGTTTAATTAATTAAATGATAGAGTATGTAATTAGATGTGTTTCTGGGTATGATTATATAGTTGGTTGAAGTTTAAGGTGTAATGTCTGCTACACGAAATCAATCTCGATAAATATGATTAACTATGTGTCTTTCTTCACACCATATGTAGTGCGTTATATATGGTGTAATATTTAACTATGAAAATTCAAGGTGTAAATTTATAAAAAAAAGGTACTTATAAAAATTGAATTCATTGAATGATCATCATAACTCAATTACTACACTCCCTTTAAGCTTTTGATTGAGTATTAGTAGATCTAGTGTACATAAGTATAGGATTTCAGTTGGAGGCCGGGTGGAAGATATCAGTTGTGTTATTTTATTAGTTGAAAAGTAATGTGTCTTTCTAATTACACATGTCAAAATTATTTATAGGAATTTGTTACATATACTTGTGAAATTATTATGCTTTGTGAAATTTATATATGTAGATAGTTGTCAATGAAAGCCAGTAATAATTGACAACAATAATAATCAGCTAAATGATTTATGGACTATAGATGAGATTTTGAATTATCACTACGCACTAAACTTTTGCCTAATAAATTACTTGAAAAACCTTAGAAAAGAATAATTCACACCTACTCAAAGGTGCAACTACTATTACTAATTGTTAAACAAAACAATTAAGTACATATAAACTATAAAAATAGCAAACCAATAAGTACATACGTACATATTAACATGTCATTATGTTATACAGCGTATGATTGTTATACAAATTTGTATAATTAAACAAACCACAATTTTATTTATTTATTTTTATGTTTAACCTTATATTAGCAAATAAGCAAGTCATTGCAAAGTACATCTAGTGGCAATAACTTATTCCATGATTGTTCACAACTTCACACCCTATGATTCACACATATCCCAACATATATTGATAATTGATTTTTTTTTTTTTGGGTAATGTTATATGCAGCCCTTAGGGCTGCATATAAGCATTTAATATACTTCCTTTTTTAGTATTAAATTGGGAATTTATCGACAATTCACGAGTAAATCGGTGTAATAAATGGTTATTTATTGTCTTTCCTTTCCATTTTTAGCTTCTTATATGCAGCCCTTAGGGCTGCATATATCTTTTTCCTGTTTTTTTTTTTTTTATTAGTTTACATTATTTATACAATATGTGGATTTCGCAACAGCAAAAAATGTTGCATGTCGACACAAAGCTAACAAAAATGATCTTGATCAATCCCCAACTCATAGAGTAACGTATTATCTTTTATTAGTTTAATATTCGCGGATCAAACATTTCAAAACGAAAGGCAAAGGTAAGGGCCTACGCCTCCAAATACCATCAATTGGTGAAAACTGAATTTTAAGATATGAGTTTTATCAAGTAAGTCAAGCTATAGATACACGACCATAATTATATGAATCTCACTTATTTGTCTACGTAACATCTTTGTGGCTCTTCTTCTAACACAAAATAACGTATTGAAAATCATGCAATATAAAATTAACATTAAAAAAACGGCTAAAATAAAACTATAAGCTAGATGACTGATCATAAAATAAAAGGGAATTAAGATTGAAATTAATTAAAAAATTAAAATTGAAGCCACGCTATCTACAACCTTATTTTCTGCTGTTATGTCCCTTAATTCCATACCATATATAAATAATTAAACTAAACCAAGCAAATAGTCAAATATTTACATTAACTTAAACTACAAATTAAAACAATAATTAAATGATAGTACCTTAATTAATTAAATAATTAATTAGTAGTATAATAAATTAATTTTACGAAAAAAAATGAAGTTTCCTACTCCATGACAAACGCAACCAATATCGTCCTGCGCCAGTTAAGGCCAACTTCACCCCTACCACAACTTTAGCTTCGTACCTCTTTCTCTCAGACATTCCTCTTTTTATCTTCCTCATCTCATCATCTACTAATATATATTTTGTTTTACTTATTTATTTAATTAATAATTTGTTTGTTTTTATATAATTATTGATTAATTTATTATTATTATTGTTTATGTAGACTCAATTTTCCAAGTACTAGTTTAAGCCAAGAAGTTTCTCCTCTTGTTTTAGAGTCATTATTTGTAGACTTGCTTATTTATTGTTATTTTGTACTAATATTTTTTTATTATTTCCTTAAATTTTAGTCATATTTTAAAAAGTAAGGAAATTTATATTTGTTTTCTACAATTTTTATTGTCAATCAATTATTTAAACTTTAGAAGCAAGCTAAGTCTTGGGAAAGTTACTCAAGACTCAAGAGCTAGTTAAGGTTGTATTAAATCTCGACTACATTGTTATTGTTGTGACTCTCTTATTAGGCTCTATAAGCACATACTCATAGTCTTTTCACAAGGTACTACGTAGTAAGGTACAATTAGAGAAAGTGCAGTGGTTTGTTTGCTTGTTGATTACATAGACAAGTCTAGCTAATTACAGGGCGTACTTTGTGATTGAGAGCATGTTCTCTTCAGCTTAATTTCATTTCAATTCAGTTCAGCTCCAATCAGTTTAGTTCAATTCCTAATTTCTTTCTCTCGTAAACAATTCATTTTAACTTAGTTCAGTAAATCAAAACGGGACCTGAGTCGACCTTAATTGGTTTTCTCAATTTAGTCTCAAAAAGTGTAGGCTTGGTTTGACTGAATTGGATATTACATAATAAAATAAAACCAACCTTTATTGATTAAAGTAATATATTGGTCAAAATGATTTCAACCGATAAAAATTAATGTTCACTAACATGATTTTAATAATTTTAATTTTTAATAAGATCAATAACACAAATTAATTTATGTGATCTCGATAAACAACCACCTAGCTATATGATTACATGTAATTTTTTTTTTTTTTTTTTTTTTTTTTTTTTTTTTTTTTTTGTGAAAGTGGAATATTAAGCTATGGCTTACACAATAACAATTATACATAAAGTATCATGGGTTTACCACATTATTCTAGTTGTACTAGGTATTTTGTTGCGAGTTCCGATTACGATTCTAGTAGTCACAGAGAATTTGGAGACAAATGATGCCTTATATACCTTCCTTGATAAAAACTTCCATAAATAAATTCTTGATGAACATTTCTAAGCAATCTATAATATGAATGATGATAGATAGATATTGATTTTGGGTGCTTAATTACTCATTATTTGTACAATTTTCTTTTCATGATTTTACCCTTGATTGAAAACAAAAATTTACCCAATTACTTAAATTTAAAGGAAGCCTAAAAGATGATTATATGGTATAATGACATTGACTTTGTAAAATTTTACTGTTAACTATGTTAAGTGTGTTGGAATCTCAATTTAACTAGAAGGCCTGCAAAACACAAAAAAGAGGAGTTGGTTTGACGTTAAAGGCCCGGCATTTACCCCCACCGTCTATTACGGCGTTTTGACCCTTAACGTTATCTATTTATTTATTTTATTTTTCTTTTAATTTAAACTCCCAACATAAAATTTAGAAAGGAGGGAAAAAAAAAACCAACATCAAAACTAACACCATTCTTTTCTTTGTTTTCATATTGTATTTGGGAGTTTGGTTTTCTTGAAGTATGTGGTCCTAAACTTTGATGCATAGATGTATGTTGAATGTAGTTGTTCTTACTATTTTTAAATGTACTTACCGTGTTTTTATTACAGTGTTTACATCATGTATGTTGTGTATGACAGATGCGTGTCATTCAGGTTTATATTTGATGCATCATCTTTTGTACATTTGGATTACATGATATAAGTGTTGAATATAGGTTGTGGCTGTTTAAGTTGATGTAACTAATTTCATGTTTTAGAAGTCATGTGAAGAGACCATAGAGGTTTAATGTACTTATTTAGCACTAATTTTAGTAATTTGAATAGTTTTAATTGCTAGTTGATAACTGAGTAAAGTTTAAAAAGAAATGTTTAATAATGTATAAATACAAGGTTAAAAAAAATAAATTAAATAAATAAAATTTATGCTCTATTTCATTGTTGTTGCATAGATATATATTATGAAGGATGATTTAAAGCTCAATTTATAAGTTATGTCATGTGTTGCGTTTAATAATAAAATAATTTTAACAAAATTATACATAGTACAATTTAGTGATGACGTATAGATTTTTTGTATCAAGTACTCTTTTGTACAAGTGTAACATGATGTAGATTGTAGATGATTAGGTTTATTTTCCATCTGCAACGTAACTAAAGTTATGTGTTGTTATGAGTACAACGAGAGAAGAAAGCTAAACTTGAAAAAAAAAAAAATTAAAGGGAGGAGAATAGTAATTCCGAAAAGCACCACCAGAAAACAAATCATCTCAACACGACCAAACTTTGGACATAATTCCACCTTTCCACCTAATGAACATTTTATTTGACATTCTTTTTAGACTATCTACATTCCTATGCCTTAAAAAAGTTGAACCAACTTGATCCAATATTAGCGACTTTGACATAATTTTTCGACTGTCTGACCTAGACTTGATAATAGATGGTCTAGTTCCAATTTTTTTTTGGATTTGAGTAGATCTTTTAGGCTCGAATTTCAAGCATATCACAATGTTTTTATTTGGGCAACCCTGATCTCAAAACCCGTTTCTTTAAGCCTAAAACACGGAATTTTGGCACAATTAAAAATAAATTTATCTATCAACTCAACTCTGCTTTAACCCCTTTACTCAAAACGAACAACTCATGAATTAAATAAACTTGACTCAACTCAACCCACAACCACCACCATGGCACCACCACTATCACTATTGTCTATTGAGTATTTGACACCTATGAATAAAACAATATTACAATAAAATAAATCAATGTCTAAACCTTTCTACTTCCATTGCATACATAAAAAGATGAAAAGTAAAACCATTAATCTATCTTAAACAAGAAAATAATTAATATAAAAAGAAAAAAAAATAAAAAAGTTGAGAAAATCTGGAGTATTTCTTTGTTCCAACTCTCTTTGCTTCCATTTCACTTTCCTCATTTTCCAATTTCCACCGCCTCTTTTCTCTCTCTACTTTCTCTCTCTTCCATCACTTTCCATCTCTTCCCCATCTCTTTATCAATTGAGTGAACTACAAGTGCTTCACTCTTTCTCTCTCCTAAATCCCTTCAACCCAAAAACTCACAAATTCAACCCAAAATTCAATGGAAAAAGAACTAAATTGCTCAAATTTGATGGAAATTTCAGGTGAACAGCTCTCAAATTGCTATTTCCACCCCAATTGGGAGAATTCAATTGACCAAAATGACCCTTTCGAGTCTGCCCTCAGTTCCATTGTATCTTCCCCTACCACGGCAGGCGTAGCTCAAAAAAATGGTCCTGGCGAGGGTACGATGATCAGGGAGTTGATCGGACGACTAGGAAGTATTTGTGATTCTGCTGGTGAGGTCTCTCCACAACAATCCTGCATTGCTGCTACAGGAAATTATAGTAATAATAATAATAGTACTAATAATTCTTGTTATAGTACACCCTTAAATTCTCCTCCATCAAAATTCAATCTTTCTTCTTTAATGATGTTAATGGGTAATAATAATAATAATTACCCAATTCAATCTAATTTGGGATCTTTTAATGCTGACCCTGGATTTGTTGAAAGAGCTGCTAAATTATCCTGTTTTGGAAATGGGTTTGATGATTTTGTGGGTGTTAATTCTAATAATAATCATAGATTGGTTGCAAAATTGGAATCTGGGAAATTATCTAGGGTTAATTCTGATAAGAAATTGGGTGAAAATGGTGAATTGGGTGATTCAAGAGAAGGTTCTTCAGTTTCTGAGCAAAACCCAGGTGTTGAAATTGGGGTTAAACCTCAAATTGATCCAATTTCAAGGAAAAGGAAGTCTGCTTCCAAGGCTAAAGTCAAGGATACAACTCCCAAAGATGACAAGGTATTTTTTTTTTTTTTTTTTTTTTTTTTTTTTTTTTTTTTGTGATTAATAGTCGTGTTGATAATGTAATTTGAACAGACTAGTACTGTATACGCAGTAATAATAAAATGTGACAACTAAATTCAGACAATGTTTTATGATAGGGATACTCATTTATTGTGTTGAATTTTGGTTTTTGTTAGGTTGAGGTAGAAAATGAGGAATCAAATGCTAAAAGAAGTAAATTAGATGAAAAAGATGGTAAAAAGGAAAATACAGAGCAAAATGCAGGGGAGTCTAATAAGGAAGTAACAAAGCCTGAGCCTCCAAAGGACTACATACATGTCAGAGCTAGGAGAGGCCAAGCTACTGATAGCCACAGTCTTGCTGAAAGGGTAATATTTTCGCGCAATTTCATATTAATTGCAACATTTTTTTTTACACGGATATTAAGTTTGTGGATTTTTATTGGTGGTCTTATTTGTTTGTTTTTATGGATGTACAGGTTAGAAGAGAAAAAATTAGTGAAAGAATGAAGTTTCTTCAAGATCTTGTTCCTGGTTGTAACAAGGTACTTTTTCTTTTGGATTGCTTTATTTTATAGATTTTTACAACTTTTTTAGTTTATTTTGGGTTGATTTTATAAAAATGATCATGAAATTGAATGTAAATTTCCTATTTTTGGCTCATAGGTTACAGGAAAAGCAACTGTTCTTGATGAAATCATAAATTATGTGCAATCATTGCAACGCCAAGTAGAGGTATATTATTTTGATTGAAATTATAAAATTAATAATTAGTTGTTGCTCAATAATTGTTGCTTGAATGTGAAATTAGTTGAAATTGATTGTAATTTTTTTTCTTTTCCCCTGTAGTTCCTTTCCATGAAATTAGCTACTGTTAATCCTAGAATGGAGTTTAACATGGAAGCTCTTCTCTCCAAGGATGTAAGTAATTTCGGCTTGATTTCGAGTTTTCGAGTTGGGTTATTTTCTTTTGGCAATTTTGCTGATCAAATTTTTTTGATTTTTGGTTATTTTAGATGTTTCAATCTAGAGGATCATCAGTACCACAAACAATGTACCAAATAGATCAGAATTCAGCAGCACAAGCATTTCCCTATGGTTACCAATCTAACCAGCAAATGTCACTACCTTTGCCAAATGGCGTTGAGAATCCCTTCTCAGCTAACCCAATGAATGTTTCCGGAATCCGGAGAAATCCGAGCATTCCGATGCCCTCGATCGAGGGATTCATTGACTCCATGACTCAGGTACATTGCAAATGTCTTAAGAAAAACTATCCCTTTTACTCAATGATGATTAGCATATGAGAGCTGTTATCTTGAACGTAATTCTGATTTGGATTGTTCGATTTTTCTTGCTGTCTTAGCTACCAAATCTTTGGGAAGATGATCTCCAAAGTCTTGTTCAAATGGGAATTGCCCAAAATCAAACACCTGCAGGTGAGATTAATCTTCAAAAAATTCGTGTAATATTGTTCATATGGTTTAAATTTGTTGGATGCAAATTATTTTTGATTGTTTTCTAATACAGCAAATTGATAATTGATCTATAGGTACATTGCCAAACGGTCAAATGAAAGTTGAGCTATGACCCCTTTAATCTTCAACCACTTTGGCCTTACATTTCAACAAGGCCAAACATGTATATACCGAAATTGTTCATTTGGACAGACGATTCTACGAGCAAGACCAAGATTCAATCCACCACCATGACTCGATATTTCTCTCCCTATTTAGGAGATTGCCTCTAAGCCGATTCATTTTTTTTCTTTTCGAGAATCATTAGAAGATAACTCTCGAAAATTTGTATAATCTAGAAACTAATTGCTATCCTAAAGATGGATTAATTCTGTATTATCAAATGTAATAGATGTAGCATAAGTTGTAGCAGTAGAGACATATAGGGATTGGAGTTCAACAAGGTTTTGACCGCCTTTTGACACGTAAAGCATTCATTCCCAACACTATCTTGTAATATGAACTTACTAAATTGCTTATCCATTTTGTTTGTGGCTCTAATTCTCATTAATTAATGAAGATATATATATTGCCATTTCCTTTACAAAGCTTAGTTCTTGTTAGAAATTGAAAGAGACTTGAAATGGTTATGATTTATAGATAGCTTGTAGATCACCATAACCTTGGTGATTTGGAGAATTTCACCATTTTTTCTTCCATCGGGTTTTCTTTAAAGCTTTTAACACTCTCGGGATCAAACTTTCTTTTTCCAACTCCCGGATAAATTTATTGATTGTATGAAAATTTTCAAACTAAAAAGGAAGATGGATTTGTGATTAAAATTCCAACTATAGAGATTTAAGACGTTAAGATTTGTTCATGCTGGAATGAGTTTGATCTCACAATATTGTAGTGAAGATCATTGGGATAGATTATTCTTCAATAATTGATTAGATGATGTTTTGAACTCAATAACAATGTGTTTGATGTATAGAGGAGGAAACTACTGATAAGTTCTACCCTTTAATTTTTCTCATAGTGTTGTGCACTACACCAAAAGCAAAACACAATCTTGCATAGTAATTCAATATCTTTAGCCTACACAGCTACACCTTCTTGTCCAATGACATCAATTCACTAAGTCGCTAAATAAAGTTTTTTAAGGGCAGAATTCATAAACAACTCATCGGTTCATATACTTTAATATAAATCTTAAAAAACACCGGGATATTTTTAGATAAAGACCATCCACGTGAATATAACGTGGACGCGGCAAAAGATTAATTGAAACGATAAACCTAGCTATTAGAGTGTCTAGGTGAACTCCAAAAATTCATTTCCCTTGAACCCTTTGTTCACATCAAAAAAACCATAACAGTTGCAATGATAATGATATATCCTATAATCCTATTACTAGTGTCATAATCAAGATAATAAAAGCAAAATTCATAAGTCTTCATTAATTGGCTAAGGGATAATATTGAGTGATGTTAATAAGATTACATGAAATGACCTTAGAAATATTAATATTCACGTAACAATATTCTTTACTGCTAACCAGCTGTTTTGTGGGGACAATTTTAACCCCTTAAGTCCAAATTTTATGCATTTTTTTTTTAATTTTAATTTGGATATTATGAGTTGGAATCCAAAGAAACAACTCCCCTTTTTATTTAATTTTATTTTTATTTTTTACTTTGAGAATTAAAAAGACAGCAAAGTTTAAACTTTAATTTTAGTTTTTTAATTTTTTTGGAGGGTTTAATTTCTTCTAATCATCTTGCATAGAATATTATGTACCAAAAAAAGACCAGGTTGGCAGTCGTGATTTCTGACTTGGCTAGAGGAATCAATGCACAACTTTTTTATTAAAAAAAAAAATAAAACTTTTATTTTTTATTTACAAATATTTTTGTAGTAATCGTAATGTTGGTAATATACTTTGAACACAATTAATTAGCTAAGAATATTATTATTATTATTATTGTGAATTTGTTTGGTGGTGAATCCTAGCTTGCATGACTGCATGAGACTTGTGCACTGGTGTTACAGTGTTACATAGAAAACAATGGTTACACACTTAGGCCCTGTTCTAGAGCTGCTCTGCTTCAATCTGCTCTGTTTTGCTGTGCTCTGCCCAGAAGCTCGAAAGAGTAGGGCCTTAAATAGTTAACAGTTTGAATATTTATGACGAGATCGTAAAGAGCAAACATGATCAAATTAGACAAGATTTTAATATATACTCAAACGATAGCACCTTAACGATCAATTTTCCTATAATGATACTAACGTATAATTAGTTAATTAATGGTCAAAATCGTGTGCCGGCATGTATATTTGGTTAAACTGTACGAGTAACACTTATTAAAACACGAAGGGAGTAATCAAAGGTTTAGACGCACTTTTAACATTTGAAATAATTTGGAAGGGAAAAAGTATCTCATACGCTAAAAGTAATCAATCATGCTAGTAACATTAATAATCGCCTACAGAGTATATATGAGGCCATGATCTTACCATACAATTGTCTCACGAACAAGTACAAGGAATTCTCTTGTATCTTTAATGTGTGGACAAGGCTAATTGATGAAAAGTAAATTTACAATCTTTAATATAATTAAAATAATTTAGAAATGACATTAAATACATTAGATAATTTTTTAAAATAAACTAGAGAATTAATTGGGAGGAAGAAGGAAAAGTAATGGGAAAGATTGAAAGTATAAGATTGTGAGATAGATACCCATAACCTGTCTAAAGATGGATAATATTACAAGCCATTAAAGTTTGTCAGAGAAATCCAATTCCCAGACACCAAGAAGCCAACAAAAGAAAAATTCTGCATCATTCAATACCAGTTCCTATAAATTTTATAAATACAAATTTAAATCATGTTTTCTAGAATTATTCAATGGAAAATAAATATGCTTGGTTGAATTGGGTCATCTATATTTTTTTAATACATATATACTACTATATATTTTTTATAGATATAAGCAAATGGGTATATATGCGTGTATGAAATAAGTATATATGCCTGTATGAAATAAACATTTGAGACGATAATTGCTTGTAAAATTTTACTCATTTATTTATACAGAGTATATAAGAGGTAAACACTTGTTTATGCACAATTTTAATTATAAATATAAAAATAAATATTAATTAAAAAATGAAAATTTTTTAGAATATACATTGAGAATAATTTAACTATGTTCTATGATAACATTAGTTTTTTCATATACAAATTAAAGTATTATTAGTTATAAAAAAATATAGTCGAAGATAATATATAAATAATGCAAAGACCGGTCATGAATGTTAGGATGCGACACCGTCCCAAATACACCTCTTTTTGAAGTTCAATATATTGACTATAATTTATTCAATTCAATTCACAAGTTATTTAAGATAAGGTTTCTATATGATATCTAAGTTTAATAAACATCATGCATAATAAGTTTAATGTTCAAGAAATTGAATTTCATAAAAAAAAAAAAAAAAGTCCACAAAATTCTGATTAGAGTTAGGGTTTGTTGAATTGAATTTCATAAAAAAGTCCACACAATCCCATTAGAGTTAGGGTTTGTTTTGATTTACTGAAGTGAATTGAACTGAATTGTTTATGAGATAAGGAAATTAGAAACTGAACTGGAATTGAAGTGAACTGAAATTAAGCTGAAGAGAACATACCCTTTAGTTGGCTAACAATTCTCTTGAATCAATGAAAAAGTACAGTGCAAGTTACACTCAAACTACAAGTCATTTAGCTTTAATTTGCATTGAATTTGACCAAATTTGGATGAAATTCATATTCACCTCTATTATAAATTAGTCTTTTTATTTACACTAACAAATATTAATCGAATAATCAAATCATCTTAAGTTTGATGATTCGAGTTAGGTCAATCTCGAGAAGAGATTTTTAGGAAATTAAATAGTCAACAACTATAATACCATATAGAATTTTATAATCATACCTGATTCGGAATATTCTTTGTGACTCAAAGTCTAACCCGAATGATATGACATATGTTACAATCTCTACAGTCCCATCCACAATTCCTACCAAATAATGATCAAATCCCACTAGATTATGTAATATGACATGCATATATATTATGGTGATATTGATTCCATTGGATGCTACTTGTTGGGATTAGACTTAAATCCAGCAAATTAGAGAAAGAGAGAGAGATTGTTTATGAGTGGAAATGTACAGTTAATAAGTCATTTTCTAGTAGATGGGGTTTGTATATGTTAGTTATGATAAATAGTAGTAAAGCAAAAGACAGATGTAAAAGATAAACCAAAAAATAAAAAAAGATCTTAAAAAAGTCATACAAATCCACTGTTTTAAAAGAGACCACCCACTAAAAATATATTGGGGTTGATTCTTTGCGGTTGATTTGCCCAACAAACAAATAGAACTCCCTAGTTGTGTTTTTATGGGGCAATAAACCACTTATACAGTTATACTTGTATAATAACTTTTTAGCATTGTCTAAAAAAAAAAAAAACTTTTTAGTACAAATATCTTTTTTCATAAGTTTAAATAAATTATTAAAAGAAAACCACATTTTGATTTTATGTTTTAAATCATTTATACCAATATATTGCACATTTAATTTAAAAATAGTCATATTTGTGCACATCATGTACTTTAAGTTTATATAATTCAATATATGATTGGATATTGGAATGTGCGGCATAACTTATATATCAGTACTCTCCATATATGTTCCTATTTGTTCTTCACATTGATTGAATTAAATCTGATTAATATTTAGAATTAAACAAGTTTAATTTTACTAAAATTTTCAGTATATAAGAAAAAAAATTTTAAATTTTAACTTAAATTAACGATAAATAATGTATTTGCATTTACAAATTAAGGTGGAAAATTCAAAGAAAGAACCATTAATTTATTTATAGGCCAGATAATGCTACATGATGGCATAAGACTAATTAATTAACAAGCATAATGGAAAATAAGTAGGTCAAACTTGTATCATAATAAAATATTAAATTACATTGATACTACATTATTATTATTATTACATACAACAATAATTAGGAGATGGAAAAATACAAGAAAGTCAACCAAAAAAACTGTTTTTGCATGGGAAGATCTGCCTTCTGTTAAGGGTGATATATTTTTGATTAGATTAGTGTAATCAGAAGATTTGATGACTTAAGACACCGTTTTTAAGAGATTGAAAATGGACCCTTAATTATTAATTAACTTTTTTTCTTGCAACTTTTTTGTGAATCTCTATATATATCCGATCCTCTATCAATTTGATAGTGACATTTAAACTAACTATTGTGTGATACTATGAAGATACTAGCTTGGAAGAAGTATTAATTTATATTTTCATACTTGTCTACGTATGATTTTGATCATGCAAGTAGTTAACGAACCAACAAAACTATTATACTCCATACTAATTAAATTATATTGGTAGAAGTAGAACCGTAGAAGCCGTATAACGCAAATTATTTACCATGAATCCATGATTATTTACTACTAGATCAAGTAATACGCTTTTTAAACTTATACTAATATATATTTGGTTTTAGATTCGATACTCGTCCTCATTATTACTATTGGTTCACAAATTTAAAATTATACATCAATAAATATATAATAAGACAAAATATAAGTTCATCTTCATGATAAACAGAAAAACGTTTATCTAGTGATATTTTTGTAAATAAATCAAAAACTTTTGTCAAATGTGGACCCTAGTAATGTTGATTTATTTACAGAAACGCCATGATGATTAGGATTTTATATTGATTTATTTACGAAATTGCTACTAGATAAACGTTTTTTGTTCATCATGAAGATGAACCGGGGAGCTAGACATACGACTTAATGATAAATGATGATAGAATGTTGAAAAAAAATGAAGTGAGTAGTCAAGTGACATGAGTTTAGTGTTCTTTAGAAACTATCCTCTTATTTCATAAAGCTAAAGAATGAAAAGACATTATTATTATTGCTGTAATTTATCACCACTCACTTCATTTCAATTAATTTGTTCACTTACTCGAATGTTCTATCTTATTACACTATTTACACTTAAAATGCCATGATGATATTATTTTCTAATTTATCAATGTAATAGTGTAATAATACAAATAATTGACAAGCAAACTTTTATATATATGTGTACCTTGGAAGTATATACGACTCATGTAATAAACGATGGATATATATATATATATATATAGTGAATTAATATGTAAATTTGTGAAGAAAAGACTCATAACATACATATCAATGTCGATAATACTAAATTATTGGAATCTCAAACTCAAACATGCATTTTTTTCCTCCATCTTGTAATAGATAATAATGGCGTGGAATGTCAAAGTCATTCTTATTTAAAGTAAAAACCCTCTTGACTTAGGATTTGAAGAACATCCAACTGAACTAAACTGAGTTGAATTGTATTGTTTATGAGATAAGAAAATTAGAAACTGAATTGAACTGAAATTAAGCTGAAGAGAAGAGGTCCTAAGCCCACTTGAAGTCGCCTATATGACACAAAACATTACCAAAGATATTGACAAGATACTTTTAATTCTTAAACTTACTGGCTTAATGCCTACTATCTACGTACAACTATACACAACAGGTTGTTGTTGAAGTTATTTTTATCGACCTTTAAAGGGACGACACGTAACCAAAAAGAAAAAGGAGATTGAAGCAAGAAAGGACATCTATAAATTAAGCCAAAGTAGAGAACGAAGCTAAGTATAAAATTCAAGGCAATGAAGAAGAGCTCATAAATCATAATAATAATGGTACTAGAAAGAAAACACAGTGTTTCCAATTGATCACACAACAAGTACATTACCTTATATGAAAGGAACATATCAATGTCTTTGGCTACTTAAGTTTACACAATTCAGCCATTTTTTGGGTCCATTGTTAGGGTGGTTGTTCAAAGAAAATGATTGACAAAGTTATTATATATATATATATATAAAAGACTTAAATTATGTTTGATGTTTTTATTTATTTATTTGTGGGTTTAATTTTTGCACGAAAAACCCTTTGCATCAGTAGTAGTAGTACTACTGTACTAGAGGTCCATTTACCAGGCTGTCACTCTTTCTTTGCCATTATATCACCTTCATTTTACGTCTATTTCTTTCTTATCAAGGTGCCCCCCTCTCTTTAAATTAAAGTCTCGAATCGATTTGTTTTTCTTGTAAGGATACGTAAGATATAATGAATCAAGCTCCGGAGTTTGTACATGTCAACTACAATCATCTAATCAATGGGACAATGGGTAATTCACGTACTGGATACAACAATTTGAATTATTAACATGTAACGTGTTAAAGTGCTACGACAATGTTTAGGGATTTACATAGTTATTTTTTATAATAAATGAAGAAATATGCTAAGCTAATAGCTAAGCCTAGCTAATTAGCTTTAGCCCTTAAAAGAATTTTTATGGTACAATATTATCTTTGAAGAATTATCATTTCTTTCACCAAATTGGCCAACCAAAATCATTACATATGGTACATCAAACATTTTCAGTGAACTTCAATTTGGACAACAGCCTTCAATTCAATTCCAAGAACAAGCTAGGAGGGTATATATAGCGACAATATAATTTCTTGTATCACATAAAATAAAAAAGAAAAAAAAGATGATAACATCATAAAATACGACGTTTTTTATAATTAGCTGCATTTGCTTAATTAAGTTTCTTAAGTTATTCATAACATAAAAACTTTTACCGAATGGTGTATTACGTGTTTGATACCTAGGCAACTAATGACACCTTTCGGACACGTGGACACAAGCTGTACCTAAAACGTAGTAAGTTCATGTCCATAGGCCATAGTTAGATATATTAAATGCCCAATTTTATGCCAACTTCTGTTTTGGTGTTTAGTTTCTATCTTTCTCTCAGCCTCATTAGGGTTGATATTCCTAAACCAGCTAATCACCAGATTAATAAAGCTTAAAAAGGTGAACCAAACACATGAAATCTCTCTAATTATACTCTTCCAATTTAGTAAAATACTTCATTCTGTCACGTTTGTGCAGTTAAGACCACAAATCATTGTGTTAAAATCAGTTACACTGTATTAGTACAAATCAGTATTACACCAAACACTACTTATATTATACATTCTTTAGTGGACACATTCTAAGTTTCTAGTTCCTATTCCCTCTAACTCTTATCCTAAATTAAAGTATAGCTACTTGGCTAGTATATCTATAAGAACATTTAGGTGTTCCACATTAATACACTACTTCGTACTAGTTACAGTAATATACATAAAAATGATATAAGGTGAATAGTACAGAGCCTAATTTAATTAATTTAACCTAAGCATGCAAGCATGACACAACAAAATGACATGTGGGCTTGGACTGACCTTTTGAAGATTTAGGCTGTGCACAACCATGTGCTGAGAGTAACTTACCCTAAGACACACTACCCCTGTACGAAACACAGTTCACAACCATCTTTACAGTCACCCAGATTTTGTCGTTTATTTATTATTATTTTTTTTTATCAGTTCATAATCCATTTCTTTACTTACATTAATATAAGTAATATCGAACATTCGAGCGAGCTAACGAAACTACTCATCCCAAGGGAAAAAAGAAGGGGAAGGAGCCAATACCTTTCATTTCTTAGCTCTTATATCTAACATTGGACATTATCTAGATGTTACTTTCATACCCATTATCTCTCATCTTAAATTCACATTGTATGATGTTTGTTGCTTGTCTTAAGATGTCTCTTGTTCATTCTCTTAAAAATATGATAAGAATATTGAGTGGCTAGGGTGGTGGAGATGAACAATATTGGTCCCATTTTTGTAGGGCACAGGTTATATCACGGTTATAGACAAGGGCCACAACTCACTAGTTTTATGGTCTCCTAACAAAAACACTTCTTCTGTACAATTTGGCTAAAACCTTATAATATAATATTATCATATACCATTCACCAATAGTAAAGAAGAAGAATAAGACATGAAAATTGAGATATTTTTATTGGGTAACAACTACAGTATATACAAAGTTTATCAAATCACCCATTTATTTATTTCACCATGTCATAGTAGTGATGTGATAGTAATAACTTGTTACTAGCTAGTCCAATTATCCATTACATTTTAACTAGAAGTTTTTTGTGCAAGTATCAAATATACACTCTATGAGGCGAACGAGTTACGTCCTACTTAAGTCTTTGAGAGTACTTGACTAGAGTATGGATTAAAGTGTCCCTATAAAAATTGATAAATTGCACACGTTTTGCTATATAATTTTGCCACCACTTAATTAAATCTGTTAAAAAGTCCCTACAAAATTCACATCTCACCGTTTTCCCTTCCCCACCTACCTTCGACCTCCACCACCATAGTCGCTGTTATCACCATTGCTCATATATATATTTGTCTTAATAAGAATAGCATAAAAATTTTTAAGAAAAATTTGAAGACCTAAATTAATTTCCTTGTCTTACCAGTAGACACACAACCAAAAAAAAGCAAATGGACATGATCAACTCATCCACTTGTAGATTGCCTGCCATCCTCTTGACATTGAAACCAACATAATTAAATAATTCTTCAAGGTTCTATTAAAAAAACAATGAAGAATTTGTTTAAAACATCTTTCATTTGAGATCCTTTGTCCCATCTCTGCCCTATCCAAACCATTCAAACCAATGGGTGGACCATCCCAATCCAAATTGAACAATTTATTATCTCCTCTTGCCCATAATACATAATAAGAAATACATGTTGCTTGGACTCGGATGCCATATCCGAAATGGGTACGTGAGCATGTGTCGAGGATCCAACAATGACACTTTATGTAAAATGAGGAGTCCAAAGTTATACACTTGTACATTGGATCCGACATGGGCACTTTTATGTAAAACATGGACTAAGAAAAATTGAATTTTATAGCTGAGGCAACTCAATTTGAATACATTGGAGATTGGACTACCAAAGAGGTAAGAAAAACATTGGGCCTCACAAATGGTGAGGATTTCTAACCTATGGAACTGAATCTTGGTAAGCAATACAGGTACACTATATTGAAATATATAACAAATCAACTGTTAGTAATTTTACATACAGAGAAGGCCACTGAATTTTTTACCTATATGTTGCATCTGTCATAACCAGAGAACCATGAAGAAGGTTCTGCGAATTTAGATGATAGCTCATCATCTATTCCATTGTCATAGAATGCCTTAAACTCTTCTTTCCACCGCTCATCACCAGCACTGTGTCGCGCCTCAGTGTCAAATTTGACTGCATTACTGGGTGCATGATAGGAATCTTGTAAGGCCTCTTTTGGTATACCATGTCGCTCCTCAGTGTCAAATTTGATCACACTGGGTGCATGATAAGAACCTTGCAAGGCCTCTTCTTTTGCTATATGGGAGTCGGCAATAATTTGATTCAATGACTCAATTTCAGCTTCGTGTTTTTTCTTTAGATCATCAATTTGCTTGCGAGTCTTCTCAGTTTCTTCTTCTGCTACAGCACCACGCTTCTGAAAAAAAATTTGGAACGTTAAATTAGCACAGCCTTAATATGAAACATTAGAAAACAAAAATGATAGACAGCACAAAAGACTAATCTTTACTAACCTCGGCAGCAGCTACTGCTTCTTCACCTTCTTTCAGACGTACAAGTAATTCTCCGGCAGCCTGCAGAGCTTCTGCAGTGTCTCTTAGTTGAGACTGAAGCATTTTGTTTTCATCCCTGAAATACCGCCTCTCCCTTTCTCTTTCAACTTTTAATGCTGAAATCTCTGCCGCAAGAGCATTAATAAACTTTGATTCTGCCCCTCTGACACCTGCTTTAGCAGCTGCCTTCTTAACATCCTCGATTCCGTCTTGCATCTGTCTACGCCTTGCAAGCATTTGCATATGTTTCTCTTCAAGGTCTGCATGCTGTTCAAGCATACGTGCTTGACCCTCCATTGCTAACTGAAGGGCTTCTTTTAGCTCCTCTGAGCAATTCTTTTCTGACTCAAGTTCTCGCTCTAGGTCTTCAGTATGGTTACGACAAGATTCAAGTTCCAATTTTAATTCCTCGGCAAGAGATATCCATTGGCTTTCCACCTCGGTCCACCGAATCCTTTCCTGTTCAACAGCCCACTGAATCCTTTCCTGTTCGCCAGCATTGTCCTCAGTTGATTCTGGTATTGTGTTCAGTGGTTGAGACGAACTCTGTTCACAAGGGTAAGTCAACTTCAAAAGAGACTTTCGTTGCCTAGAAGCCTTGGGTGAACTATCTGTGTAGTATTGAAGCTGGCTCCTTAAATCATGAATTTCCTCCAATAGGACATCCTTCTCGCCCATATCAAAGAAGCTTCGCAATTTCTCCAACTCATCCTGTGCTCTCTTTAACTCAATTTTGGTCTCCAACACTTCAGGATGGTTTTCATATTTTTCCTTTAGAAGCTATAGATACCAGGCAAGTTTAATTCCAATAAAGGTCAGTTAGGCGCCAAACAAGGCTTATATTGCAAAATGTATAATAATAAACAAAGATGTTATGTACCTCATGTTCTCTACGAATAGATATGAATTCTTCTTCCATGAAGTCCTCAGTAGGTAACACACCATCCATAAGGTGTTCAAGGCGAATTATTTTATCCTCCCGCATTTGACTAATAATTGCATTGCATTCCCGTTCATGTTTATATTGTTGAACCTGTTCAATAATGGACAAATTGTCAGAAGGTTGCTGATAATAAACAAGCCATAACTAGCAATGAGTGAATTCTAATTGAACTTGCCAGACGATTCAGTTGTGCAATCTCATAATTTTGCCGGGAGCAGAAGTCCTCAAGCGCCATTTCTCTCCTAATCGCTCCAGCCAGAACCTTCTCTACTGCCTGTTGTAGTTGTATCACATGCCATGTTCAATAGATGTTATAAAAGGAAAGACAAGACACATAAATGCAAGCTACATACCTTTGGAACCTGGTTCTTGGGCTTTTCAGCTGACACTGACCTATCCACAGGAACCAACTGAAGGTTTGAGGGGTCATTGGCTTCTTTCACATCTCCATGAAGAGACTTATTGCAATTACTACAAAGATAATTGATTCCATCTATTTCTGGCATCTCAATACTGTCTGGTAGAGTTTGAATACCTACATCAACTTTCTCAATAGGTAAAATTGGCTTCAACTCTGCAGGCTTGAATGACAACCGGAATGCAGACTTCCTGAAAGCAGAACTCTTCCGCTGATTATCGATGATCTCAAGACCACGATGAAGGCTAGCTGCTAAATGATCAGTAGAGCTACGTGCATTATTGCCAGACATAATAGTCAGAGCAAGCTGAGAGTTCCTTAGAGAAGACTTTGCCAAAGATGCATGAGCATCCTTCTTGCTTAATCTTAAGTTTTCTACGTCTTTCTGTGATGCAGTAAGCATTGATGATGTTCTTAGACTCTTTCTGCTACTGCTAACAATTCTTGGGGAAACACTCTTAGGGGGAGATGGCAGAATAGGAGAAACATCACAAGGAATAACATTTACTTCAGGAACTAGTGTATCCAAGGGGTCATTTGAAGGACTATTTTTGGCCTCAGCATCTGCCATATTAGCTGGAGATGACAAGAATGCAGAACCATTCTCAATTAGCTTGCATTGCGATTCACTAACAGCTTTATTTTCTATTTTTATTGTGTCCTTCCCCTCGGCAGACAGCAAATTCCCACCATCAACAATGATTTCATTATCATCTATTTCTGAATATACCTCTTCCATACTAACATCTGAGATTTCAGGGCTAGGCTTCTCAATACATTCATCCTTACATTGGCTATTTTCAAGGCCACCCGATTGTTGACGAACTACATTGCACAGTTTTT
This sequence comes from Chenopodium album, assembly GCF_948465745.1. NCBI lineage: Eukaryota > Viridiplantae > Streptophyta > Magnoliopsida > Caryophyllales > Amaranthaceae > Chenopodium > Chenopodium album. The sequence continues at coordinate 78,380,853 of NC_137838.1, forward strand.
GAACAGCCTCCTCATCAATTTCCATCTCCTCGTCACCATCAGCATCTAAATGATGCAAGACCATTGGATGGTTGAGACTCATCTTCAAGAGACTTAAGCTTCTACGTGCATTCCAACTGTTCGCATATGCTTCCTTTGGATCACTTTGGTTTCTATTTGCCTTCATTCGAAGTAGTTCATCCTGTACCGTGTAACAAGCACAAGTTATTATCTAAGCACCAAAGACCTGATGACATGTTTACCACGAGTAATTTAAATAATTCTACCTTAAGTTGCCTTATCACTTCTCTTAAAAAGTTAACATCATCTTCTTGCATGACTTCATTGACAACAGCCTTGTTTTTAATGGCCTTTGCACGCTGTGCAAACCTCAATGTGCTAAATGTCTCACTCTTACAGCTGTAATATCAACAAACAACTATCAATTAACAATTCGGAAAGGGCAAAGAGTTCGGAAGTTTTGAAAGCGAAAAAGACAGCAGCATCACACCTTTGAGCTGGAGAAATAGCACAAATCATAGCCATTTTTGCATTACCGCCAAGAGATTCCTGAAGCAAAAATGTCAATCTGGAGTCTCTATATGGGATATGCCTTTGCTTTCCAGTTTGGGAGACTTCAGCGAGAATGTTAATCAGATTACTGCAATACACTTATCATATGAGGAAGATGCACTCAAATTATACTTGGCAACTAGGATTGCCCAAACAGCAACAACAGTTAAACATGGAACCATCAACCCCCTTGAGTAAAGTATATTTATGCAACCTACCTACCTAACCCTATTTACTCATCAACCCCCTTGAGTAAACTATATTTATGCAACCTACAACAATTGGAGTGTTTAGAACAGGTTTATTTATCAACTAGAAAGTTTATGTGCTACAACCTAATACATAGAAAATAGAGGAACAAAATAACTCCTCAATATTACAAATTTCAATAGCAAAGCTAAGAGACAACATACCCCAACTGTGAAAGGGATCGATTGATATTGCCAGCTTCTTTCAGCCGCTCTCCAGCTGCACCAGTTAACTTTTGCCTTTCTGACCCAGCAAGATCAACTAAATTTATTTTACTAGTCTTCAAACTGCTCAGGCCATCAGACTTGCTCTACAATATAAAAAAACTCTAAATCAATATCAGTATGTCCAAGTAAGAGGCTGCAAATAGCCTTGTGCTACATAATAAAAACGCCACCACTTTTTCATTTTGTCTCCCCATTAATATGATAACATCCTCGGCTTTCCCCCAAAACTTAAAGGATACGCATCTGAGAAAGCCCAGCTAATTAACACATCAATAGGGGTAAATATCTTGTTTATATTTTACTTTTGTATAGTGCTAGCTGCCAAAATCTCGTACAAAAAGTGGATTATTAGCTACCCTTAAGCCTTTCAGGTCCTCCATTTCCTATTAAATGGTCTAAAAGGTCCATCTTCCAAAAGCACAGCGTTGACCCTATAGGAGGAAAGAAGAATGTGAGACTGGTCTTCCTGGTGCCTTTTCTGGTTGACCTATATCATTTCATTTATCTTGTTAACCAAGCACAGCATTTCAAATAACATGTCCAATATATCAACACCCCCCCCCAACCCCCGCGGTAAAGACTATGAACTCCCCTCCTCCCTCTTATAATTGGTAAAAGTACCTTGCATTGTGATTCAACGGAACAAGTGAAAACACTATGTGAACGCGAACTTTCTGCATTTATACTTGTTGCACCTGTTCTGCGGTGTGACAGTCCCTGCACATTTGAGATAAATGGTTTTATACATGAGACACTGAAACTTACAAATAGCTTCAAACTAGTTGCAAACTATAATGAACACAATAAAAATATTTTGACTTCATTATCAGATATGTATAATGTGGAAGGTCCAACAGTAATCAAAACACGTAGAAAAGGTTTTGAAAGGTCCAATGGCAGCAAATCAATTGCAAAAAGAATATGTATTTAAATTGTAATTCTTTTGATTCTATATTTTAAATAGAACTCTTAGACAAGATCTCAAGAACCAAATATAAAAGATATTTTCCAACGCTGGAATCAAATGCACATTTGAGACAGAACACTTAGAAACCAGCTTTTCCACACAAATTCAGTGTTGGATAATCATAGGAGAAGTTTATTCGAGTAATGTCTATAGCAACATTTAAGCAGACTAGTTCAAATATTATTCCAAGTTCAGATTAATTGCCAGCAGAGAGAATGCACACTCTCCAGATAACAGAAGCTAAACATACTACAGACTATATAACAAATTGATCATTGACAACTAAGAAACTGAAAGGTTGGATTGTTGAATGAGAAAGCATGTACTTTGTATATGACAACTAAGCTAGAAATTTGTGTTGATTCTTTGAATACATTTAATAATTTTCTAAGGAATTATGGAAGAGTTGCATGTTTTGTCATCAGATTAAAATCTGCTAGTGTTACATGGACTACTTTAGAAATAACTGATGCTAAAAAGAACAGAAAATTGTTGCAGCAAACATCTTCTCTTACTTTAACAATGAAAACTATTCAGAAAGCAGAGCCCATACATACCTTCAACAACAGCTGTATCACATCCTTGGCTGTTGATACATACTCCTCTGCCAGATTTTCCACATAAACACCAGATTTGACATCTTCCCTAATCTGAAGATTCTTCTGGCTTGGATCCAGCAGATCAGTAATTTGTTCATTGTAAATCTGCAATGCAGAAATAATATGAATTGCATGTAGTTACCTAATCTGAAAAATGAGAGAAACAAAAAAAAAAACTCATTCCAGTACCTCAAGAAAAGAACAACGACACTGATATGTAAGCTGTTTGTCTGAATGCTTAATTTGTTCCTGGAACACCACAAAACAAAGAGAACAGACAGTTTTTAATTATTATTTCATTAAACTTGTAATAAAAGGTTAAAGGATAGATATTGACCTCATTTATCCGAGCAAAAAGCCGTTCAAACACACGAGGTGTTAATCCCTGTTGCTCATTTGCTAGGTTGTCTTCCAGCAAAGCATTGGAAGGTCCCCACATAGTATAAGTTTTTCCACTGCCCGTCTAATCGGACAAAAATTAATACCATATGATAAGAACATAGGCAGCTATATTATACACAATAAAAAGGAAATTAATGAGATTTAATTTTAGAATTACCTGTCCGTAAGCAAACACAGAGCTGTTGAACCCAGCAAGACAGTTCTCAACAAGAGGAGCTCCCACAAGCTGGAAAATGTCGAGCTGAAAGAGACAAATTCGACAAAAATTAGTTTTCCTTCACACATATTCAAATTAAAGGGGAATGACAATATAACACAAACTTGCCTGGGTTGCCTCCATATCAGCCACAGAGTCAAAAGTGAAGGTATGGTCATTGATTGTCAACGAATCATTTGAGACTTTCTTAACTATCATTTCCCCATCTCTCTCGTCCTTGTTCAATGGCCGCATTCGCACTACCACCTTATATTAAACAAAAACAAAATACCAATTCAACACCCAGCAACAATAACTCAACCCGAATTTCCAATAAACAAACTTGAACTCTATAAAAGGAAATGAGGTAAGCTTGAATCATTTGTCTCGCACCAATTTCTTCTAAAAGCTAGCTGACCCTACACTAATCAATCGAATAGGCGAAAATGATCCTTTAAATTTCAAATCTAATGGAAACGAACATCTTGTATGGCTCAAATTAAGAATACAATTAAGTACTCCGTAATTCAGCAAATTAACATCAACAAATGACTTTAAGATTCACGAATTTAAATCAAAGCTCTAAAATAAACAGAAAATTTCCCAAAATTCCATTCCATCATCTGTAACAATCAACATCAACATTAACAAACTAACATTAACACCTTGTATGGCTCAAAGTCAGAATACAACTGAATAATTCAGCAAATTAACATGAACAAATGAGTTTCAGATATACAAATCAAGAACAAAAAGCCACACTTCATAAATTATCTATATATTGCCACCAAAAACTACCCAAATAGCTCACATTTAAATCAGAAACTTTCACAAATTTGCATTCCATCAACTATAGCTGACTAACAACCATACAAAAATCCAAGAAAAACAAAAAATAAAATGATAACACTCAAGATTACCCATCAATCTTTACACAACAGCTCAAATTAAAACTTGTTTCTTTATTTCAAAAAAAAAAAAAAAAAAAAAAAAAAAAAAAAAAAAAGAAAAGAAAAATCAACATCACATAGTAATACTCTTATACATAGTTCTTAAAAAACCCAAATAAATGAATCAATGAGTTCACCTTAACGCCAGAATCAATCAAAGACGAAGAACAAGGTCCAGCAACATCGAAAACGGCGTCGTTACTAAGCTTACGCTTAAGAGGGTTAGCAGAAGGCGGCGGTCGCGGCGGAAGAGGGCTCTTCAACTTCCCCGCCGGAGAGGGTTTTCCGGCGATAACATCGCAAGGATCGGAGTTCTCTTTATCTCTAGGAGGGCATTTTTGCTTCCGATGATGCCCAGAAGATTTCGATTTTTGTGAATTAGGGTTTGAATTGTTAGGGTTAGGGTTTGTAGGAGTGGAAAGCTCCGATAATGGGGAAATTGATTTGGGGAGCATGAAGTGCTTCATTGTTGAATTCTGCAGATTTCTGGAGAGAGAAAGAAGAAGAAGAAGATGAAGAAGAAGAGTGAAGAGAGTTTGGAGGAGAGAGAAAGAGAGGAAAAGGGGGGAAAACGTGAAAACTAGCCGTTGAAAGGAGGATTTGAAATTATTGGAGAAAGAAATGTTTTTGGATTTAATTGATTTTTTTTTTTTGAAAAGCGTAGAGAGTATTGGATCTGAGGGAGCGTTTATTGAATTATTTTTAATTTTGGGAGGTGAACAATTGAACATCAACAACCGTTAGAATTGGCCCGTTTTGTGTACTGTAATAGCGGCTACACCAATTGGGCATTGACCCACATACTACAAATATTATTCGTATTATTTACGTTTCAGATTAATTGCAACATTAATATTTTACATTGTTATATCAAATTATTATTTTCATTATTACGAATAGGTTTACTAGCGAACGCCATTGGGACGTTGAATAAGCATTTAAAATATTAACTAAAGTGGTATTAATTTGGAAATGTATGACAAAATCACGCGTCAATTGGTGTAATTAATGTTCATTTTAAGTTAATCTTTCTACATTTAGCTTAGCTTATACAACGCTTCCGGTTTTTCCTTACAAAAGTTAATGGTCAAATTTGTGTCTTGAAACGTCTCTGACTCAATTTGTTGCAACAAATCCAAAATGGAAATAATATGGGTCTAACTTTTATTTTTAATTTTATATAATTTCTACTCATGCAAATTGTGTTCACACAAATATATATTGGTATAAAACATTGTTATGGACCTTATGGTAGAATTTGTTATATACACCCGGGTGTACCCTACCGTACACCCAACTAACGCAAGATTAGTGTTTGACATTCATCAAAATAAAAACAAAATACTTATTGGTGAACGGTACACCCGGGTGTATAAAACAAGCTCTCAACTTATGGTCCAGGACAGATTCAGAGGCATGCCTGCCTAGTGCCCACGCCATGACCTTGTACAACTATATTGAACTGTTTGAATTTGATATTACCAATTAAATCTTGCTTGACATTTTACACTAGTGTACAACTTTGTAACATTGTAACTTTGTAAGGCTGGAAAATTGAAAAAATATTTTCATAAAAAGCTGTTCAAATCTCGTTCATCAAGTTTATAAACAAACGTTGTATTAGTTGTAAACAATACACTAAAAAGCTGTTCAAATCTCGTTCATCAAGTTTATAAACAAACGTTGTATTAGTTGTAAACAATACACTAAAAAGCTAATATATTCATTAAAAGCTCGTTCATTAAGTTTATAAACAAACGTTGTATTAGTTGTAAGAAAAATACACTAAAAAGCTCGTTAAAATCTCGATCATCAAGTAAATGAACTAAACAATAATTTGCCACAGCGAGCCACTGACATATTAACAGTTAATTGCCAAAGTAATTAACATTTACATGAGGGCAAAAGTGCCAGCTTTGTCATTTACAAGAGGCATTGGTTTAAAACCTTTACAATTATTTTCTATTAACAAACTTTTCAGGCTTCAGCCCCAGAATAGGCGAAGAATGTTGTAAAGAAGAATAGAACAATATGGCTGTACTATCAATTGCTATACCTCTGAATCACAGCTAACCTACATGAGCTTGTCTCTTTCATATGTTCACTTGTATAAATTTGCTATCTGATCTCTATATCTATCTGCAACTACGTCTCTTCGGATCTTTAAGGTTGGGGTCATTAGACCGCTCTCAATCTGCAATACAATAAAGGAAGTAAGGAGGCAGTAAACATGACCATATTACCAAGTATACAGTTCTATGATGCTAAAAATCACATACCGTGAAGGGATCATCCACAATTAGAATTGGACCAACTTGAAATGAGCATTCTGAAGTCCTGTAATGTGGAAGAAATTGATAAGAACAAGAATGAAAAGAGTCACAAGTTAAATGTATGATAACAAAACTAACCATTTCCTCAGCTCCCCCCGTAAAAGGCTAGTTAACCTTTCTTTCCCTAATTCACTAGAATTCGCATCAATAAGAGACAATTTCTTTGCTGCATGTAAAACCTCTTCTTTGTTCGGAACAATAATAGCTCCAAGGCGTCGCTGATCCTAAAATGGAAACCAGCTATAGAATTTAGCAAACTAAAACCAGCAAAGTAAAGAATAAAAGGAAAAGGAATAGTGGCCTCAGCAAATGTAGAGAGGCCAACCTGGCCGACGACAACAATTTGTTCAATTAGACTACTTCTCATGGCAGCTTCTTCAATCTCTGAAGGCTCAACATTTTCACCTAATCAACATATAATATCAGCATCAAAATACAGATAGAAGCTTACGATACATATAGAATTGAGAGCACATAAAAATCAGTTAGCAAGGAGAATCTGATAGAAGGAACTTTCAAATTGCATTTAGAAAGGAAACACATCTTTTTATCACATTGTGTTCTTGCACTCATTTCACTGTTGACAGCTCAAACTGGAGTATAAGCATCTTTCAGGCATATAATAGCATTTTTGTCAAATGAATCATGCTGGTCATACATTATTACATGATAGTGAAAATTGTGGACTTAAGTCACCTGTCGAGAGAACTATAGTATCTTTAGCTCGTCCTTCAAGAACAAGAACGCCTCCACAAAGCCGACTTCTCCCTGCTGAATGGGAAGGTGCTATCCAGCCTAAATCCCCAGTGGTCAGCCAGCCATCATCATCCATAACTTGCCTCGTAGCAGATGGATTCTGCAAAGATGTCATAGAAAGATTAACCAAATCCCATATGTCCTGTGATGAATTTACGATGCTAAACTTATAGGAGCAGTAGCAATGATTCACCGAGGGGAAAACATCAAGCAACATGCTGGATTTTCATTGGACTAAAAGCCCCTAAATAGCATTGTCTAGAAAGAATTTTAATAATTTAGTATAAACACACAATCTGAAACTTTCAATGCCTACACCTAGGTAATAATTTTAAAACCAAACAACTTGTTCTGTTTCCTACTTGACAGAGACTTGGAAATTATGACAATAATGATATAGAATAAATATAACTCCTGACATCTGAGATATATAGCCTGAATGTACTTTGTTATATGCCAGTGAATTAGTGTTAAAGGTACATAAAACTACAATATAGAAATCAGCACTCTCACTCTTTTACAATCATGGATGAACTTTTGACCTGCCTAAGAAGAAGCCCCTGAAATTTGTTTGCAAAAAACTAAGGTCCTTCCCCCACTTACACCATACTTCTCTTTTGTGAGGAAATAAGAAACTGTCAAACAAATGTGATTTCATATTACTTTTATCAAATTAAATATGAAGACCAAACTTAACTAATAGTTATAGCAAGTAACACAATTTATACCTTGAAATAGCCTTTCATCACCTGCGGCCCCCTAACTTTGACAATGCCTTTTGAACCAGGAGATAGCACTTCATTAGTATCAGCATCTACAACTTTAATTTCTGTATGCTTAAGTGGATGGCCAACTGATCCTAATACCTTCAAAAGTAAAATAAAACCCAAGAGAATACACAATTCAGATGTATCAAATGTGAAATTACTGCAAGGGAGATAATAAAAATATACTTAATAAAGAGAGAATATAAATTGAGCTACAAACATTATAGGCCGGTCTTCTACCGGTGACCACAGGAGAAGCTTCAGTCAGACCATAACCATTCTGCACTATGATTCCGATTGCCTGCAAATGTAGCAAAGTCTTGATACAAGTATATAACAGCATATAATCCGGGATCTACAAAGCTATAAACAGCGAATATGTCACCTCAAAGAACTTGTCAACATACATAGGTAAACTACCACCTCCACTAATGCCCGCCTGCACAGTATAAAGAAACAAAAAACCATTCACCTCAGAACTTCATTTGCAAAGTACACTACTTATAATATTTTTCTAAAACAACAGAAATCAAATCCATGTAAAAGCAGCTGTTTTGGCCTATTACTTGCGTGCGTCAATTGAAGTTTTCTGAGAATGACTTGAAATGAAGAATGCTTCAGCATGTTGTAAGATGGAGAATAAAAAACACTACAGTGTACACTACTCAAGGTTTAACAACCAAATAAAAATAAGGAAACCAGAGCATATATATATATATATATAAAAAAAAAAAAAAAAAAAAAAAAAAAAAAAAAAAAAAAAAAAAAAAAAAAACAACCAATAGAAGAGAAGCAGGAGAAAAATACCTTCGATATCCCAATAGCAGATTTGATTTTACGATACAATAGTATCTTAGCCAAATTATGAATTGGCCACAATACCGTTGCAGCTAATCTTGCCCACAGCCAGTCAAAAAATGCAGTGAGGAAAGACTGTTGCTTCTTAGTTAGATATTTTCCCTACATCAAAAGGTTTTAGAAATCAATGTATAATACTAACACAGAACTGAAAATTCTAATTGATTAATAAAACTTTTCATTCTTGTAAGTTGTAAGTTTCAAACTCTGAAGATCATTGTTTAAGATCGGGTTATCGCCTATATGCATATTAATGCTATTTAGTTTCTTAGTCCAGAAATTAGGCCCTGTTTCATTGCTAATGTATGATCTAATGGTTCGTGCAGACTATTAAATTCAGTGATGCCCCTGTAAATATGATTTACATGCACAGCTGCACAATATATAAACAAAAGGTATAAGACAGCAGCAAATGCTCAAATTACAAACCTCATAAATCCTCTTAAGCTCCATGTATATCAAACTAATCTTTATGAGTGCAAGAGCAATGATTTTACGAACAACAGAGTTTGCAGAAATCTGCTTCTGAATAGCACTGCAAGAAGATTGCAAGGATTTGAAGGATACGCAGAGAGACCCTAGATATAGTATTGCAAATAAATAAAATAGATAGGCAAAACAGCTTATTCAGCAGAAAAAAATAAAAGTATTAAAAGTCAATCTTTAGATCATTTTGCCAAAGATTATTAAAAAATTATAAACCACTAGCAACGTTAAGTGCACCAGGCGCTGTGAATTTTTAATTTTTACAAAAAACCACACCATTTCTATTTCATCTATTAATCATCTTTGTATACCCTAAAATTTCAACAATTCTCAGATGTATACATATCATCGTAATTAGGTTTTAATATTTCAATCTCTTTTACTTGCCATTTGATAGCATCATAAAAAAACTGAAAGGGCCAACTGCTACAATGCTCAGGAAATCTCTAATTATAAATAATATTAGCATTTGCAGGAATTAAATCATTGTACAAGCTTTCAACATCTCTCTTTGTCTATTGTTTGCAGACCAAGGAGCAAAATCTGTTGAAAGCAGCTCTAAAACTTTTAGATTAGCAACTAATAGAATAATCTCTAATTTCTTTAGAATAATTAGAGTGGACAGAATTGTAACTTATTTATCAAACTAACCAAGGTAATTAGAAACACAGATAAAATAGCAGCCACACACAAGACTTACACTGCAGTAGGCTTTTATGCCGCACAAACTCAGAACAGAGTCATATGCGGTATGCGCCAGAAATAGAAGCTAAGCTACAGAATCCATATAATCACAAAGTTGCCGTATGGATAACAGTTTATTTTGCATGCATGTCAAAAGCAGATCAATCAACATGAATAATCGGTATTCTGTAAGATAACTAACCTGTAGAGTGTTTCATACACTAATGGAACAGAAATCAGGTACTCAGGTTGATAATTTTTCAAATCCTCCTGTTGTCACAAGTAGAACAAAAGGTTCACAGTGGAAAGGAAAGGGATACTTCGAATATGTTACATTATTACCAAACTGGAAGAGCAAGTCAAATTAAGATAGTAATCCAATTGTATACCTTCAAATTTTTCACAGTTGTGTACATTTGCTCTCCCCCACGTGAGAAGATGAAATACTCTGCTGCCCGTTCATAAGCATGCCAGGGAGGCAGCATGCTCAAAAATTTATCTCCAGCTTGAACAGGTGCAATATCCCACAAACTCTTGATCTAAAAACAATTGCAGATCTCTCAATGCTCAGTTGACCATAGGTTTTTCTTCTTTTTTTTTTTTTTTTGGGGGGGGGGGGCGGGCGTTGATATACGCATAAATGCAGCTACTCTTAAGGTGAGGTTTGTGAAGGTCAAGTTATACACAATCTATTCTTAAAAGCCTAAACAGTAGAGACTAGTAACAAGGCAATACATACATAAAATCATAATAAAAATAAAAACATAAAACTATTGTCTAATGATGCATTCACCTGAAGTCCTGAATATGCAAGCCAACTTTTAATTGCTTAATGTGACTGGTTATAACTCCAGATACAACCCTTTAAATTAGTCTGGTTTGGATATAGGTGTACCATATTAACCAAAGTAGACTTGCAATGGCAAGATCTAAACTAAGTATTGTTGTCATTTGTTAAGCAACAATTTCAGATGAAACTAGTTAGGTAATTAACATCGCACAGAACAGTTCATTTTTACAATATGCTTCGTATATATTAACAAATATAAACATATAGCATCAAGCAGAGTAGAAAGAAATAGTTGGAACCTGAAGAGAAAGTGCAATTTGTATATCAAATTCCAATTTCCAAGTGCCAGAATCTGACCTCCCATGAGGAGAAAACAAAAGAACAGAGGGGATTTGGGAGAACTCGGAGAAGGGAGGCAGGGACTATACCTGATGCAGAAGATTCCGGTGTGTAATCATTACACCCTTTGGGTTGCCCGTGGTACCACTAGTATACATCAGTGTGGCAATGTCATTGGAGCATATGGGCTCATAATTGAATAGTTTCCCTGAAATCATTTGAATCATGAATCTTGCTTGCTGGTTATTCATCAAAAAGGACATTGAAAAAAGCATTTGCAGTATGCCAGGTGCAATTTTGAACTAATAATGCTAAGAAGATTCATTCCAATATATCTACAGAGTCAAATAAATTGTTTGAAATCCTCTACGTCCCTTTCATAGTTTCATTTGGTCTGTGTCTAGAACACATGCACAAACAGAAGAGGAAGAGGGAAACAAGCACAGAAGCAAGGAATCTGAACATTCTAATGAGACAAAGCTGCTTTGAAAGATAAGGGAATGACCAATTATGGCAGAAGATAATAAGCACAAATCAAGTTATTATTGAGAACAGCCATCAATGAAGTTCTCATTTAGACGCTAGGGATGTTCCTCTAAAAGGATGGGACTTCATTCTGAGATATTGATAATGGAACTAGGTACACATAATGAAAGAAGAACATCATCACTTTGAATTTGTTTGTTGAATAATTTCTTAGGATAGAGACACAGAATGTTAAATATACACATAAAATTAACAGAAGCATTTTTATGGTGCATCCTTGAATTTGGTAAGGCTGTAATAGAACCCAATTTGCTTTAGCTACCTGGATTTTAAGCACTAACATTTTCTCACTTTAGCAGAAGGTTTTAATTCAACAATTTTGTTTTGCTCTAATTAGACTTGGACAAAACATAAACTCAATAATTAGTATAGAATTGATTGTCCCAAAGAGAAAAAGCACATAACAAGAAACCTTCCGGTCACAAACCCCCCCCCCCTGTCTTTTTCCCCCCTTTATAATATGCAAAAGTGTTTTATAAGTATATGAGAGAATCCCGCCTTACTAGCATCATAAGAATCAGCCAGATGTTTCCGACTTTCTTTTCCCATTGCTACGATGTCATTATAGTTGTAAACTAAAAGTCTATCAGACTCTCCAACATTCAAGTCTGCTTTCTCTCCCCAAAGCAAAATCACAAATTTCGTTGTTGCCCCAGCAACGAACAAGTCCGCCATTCTATCAAACAACTGAGGGTTATCCACAATGAGTGCAACACTGCAGAGAAATGTATAATTCATCAAGATACCAGACATTACCTAGGAAGAAATGCAGGAGAAAGAAAAGGAGAAATGTATTATTGTTTTATACATGGAGCATAAAACACTTTACACAAACTTAGCAAGAATCTGCTGTCAATTAAGCAACAACTTGTGAAAATTTTGTCTCAACCTGCCCCTCCACAATGCAAACTGTTCAACTATCAACGGTATTCAATAAAAAAAGTTCAATATATTCCTAAATTCTCCACTAGTTTATACCCCCCCCCCCCCTCCCAATTACTTTGATATTTTGTACTGTGCAATTGTACAGAGGAAATTTCAGGAACCTTCAGAGTCTAAAATTTTTATTCACAGAAATTTCAGGAACCTTTAGAGTCTAAAATCTTTATTCACAGAATGGAGTAAGGCAGAAGACAGATTTTTTAGATAATTATGTGAAAACCATGTAAACTAGAAGAAACTGAACCCCATAACTTTCATTAGGAAATTTGTTTCTTGTTAACCTTTCAGAATGTTTGTATATTTGCAACAGTTCTTCTGTGGATGACCTTGAGCCCCTCACAACATTGATAGCTCCTGTTGCCATAGTTCCTGCACCAGAGATGATACAATATTCCGTGGGTAAGCAAGAGCGATAATTAACATGAGCATGTAAACCGTCCCATTAATTTATCAATCAGCAGAGGCAGGCATGAGATATAGAAAAGAAAAAACAAGGAGGGTGGGTGGGTTGGGGGGAAGATCACAACCACCCAAGATATCATGCAAAGACTATAGGATATCAAGATGGAGGGAGTAAAATCAGTAGATAGACTAGCAAATTTGAATCTTTTCTCCATAAGGTGATACTTCAATTCCTCGTGAAGACCAAATTATGTTATCCATCTCATTTGAAGCATATGAAATTAGAAATCCAGGGCTATCCTTGAAAGAATTTAGCCACAGGATATCATGCAACGGTAAGTATAAGCTACAAGAACAGATCACAAACTGTAAACCAGAGACTCAGAAAAGAATGAGGGACGATGACAACATACCTTGGTCAGCAATTAACCACCGACATGAATTATCAGCAAAAAGGGCAACCTTTTCAACTGGCTTTACGCCGACAGCTCTTAAGCCTTCAGAGAAATCCAAAATCTCTTGCTCAAGCTGTGATAAGGACAAACAAACCAACAAGAGTTAAACAATACAAGAAGAGAAAAGCCTCTAACCGAGACCTCAGAAGTTCGAATACACTAAAAAACCTACCCCCCTACAAATCACAACATTAGTATGACTTCATTCTTGTCACATAAATTTTCCAACACAACATATAGAAAATTAAAAAGTATGACTATCTAATAGCAGTATAGTAAATTTGTCGATGAAAAGAGAGTTAAATTTTTAAAAAATAAAAATATCGTTAAAAAGAGTATAAATGTATACAGGTAAGAATTTACCTGCTTATAAGTCAACTCTAAAGGAGGTTCATGGTATGGATCTAACAACGCAATACGATCACCATACTTTTCTGCAGCTGTTCTCCAAATATCAGGAACTGCTTTCCAGTCGCTAGAGCCCAACAACACCTTATTGTATAATATCTCATGTTCTAGTAAAGGTGCACACCTCCTATTTTGCAACTCCTCAGTCTGACAGAAATTTTTAGAACCAAATGTGTCAGCAGCTTCTCATGCAAGTGACAGCAAGATGTCTGCCTGTCAGTAGCAGAAATTCACTGATCTTAAAATGTCTGCTCGAATTTTATTTATTAACTAACATATCGAGGGCTAATGGTTCTAAATTAGACATCCCTCATGAAAGAAAACTATCCTGAAACCACCAAATCACTTCTGTAAAGTTATATGGCATGGAAGAATATAGACCCTTCCAGTTCAGCAAAGGTCCAAATGCAAGAAAAAGTCCAATCTAACCAACGAAACTGATGAGGATGAAGGGCACCTAAGTAGGAAGAGGATCAAACAAATGACCAAATGTTTTGTTATAGCCCTCAACTTCTTCATTCCAAACCGACAACAACAGGATGCAAGCAATTATCCTTTATAGCAGTAGGCAATACCATGAAGAGAAACTTTTCTATGCCCCCCACCCCTGGATTAAATAAATAACAAAAATAAATAAAAAATACTAGTCCGTAAATTGAACAGCACTATTGCGAAGGGCAATTTAAAGGATATTTTTCTAGATCACCATCATCTATCTATCCCTATTACAGGTAAGCCAAGTAATAAAAATCACAAGGACGATCTCAGGATACGAGCCTAAAAAGCTATGCAATTCCAATATAGAGAAGTCACATTACACACCCACCTGTCACATTACACTAATGTGACCTACTTAAATTCACTATTTAAGACTTTGATCATCAATTATTGTTACTCTAGCATACTAACTTTCCAAGTTCCCACTCCATTATCAACCAATCATCAAAGATTGCAAGGACCTTATTCGAGCTCAAGTGATAGAGTTCACAACTTATCCGCAAATAAGCTCAACCACAAACCTTCACAGTACTACAACCTCCTTTAGAATACCCAAATTGCCAACTCCCAAGAACAAAAGGCAACCACTCCCTGTTGCTTGACAAACCCGAATACTAGATACGTGTGATTTTGTCATAAATTCCCAACTTAATACCATTTCGAGAAATGTATTAAATTGTTATACGGTAAAAGAACACCAAGAATCAAATCATCTGAACAGAATCCTAATAGAGCCTAATTTCAATTCTACCAAGCAACTAAAAAATTCCACATCAAAATAATTAACAAAAACATGATAAATCAAATTAAAATTCCAAGAACACCAATAACTAAAACTATCAAACACAACCAAATTCTTTGCTATGATTTACGAAATTATGAAAAATTCAATATACCTGAGCAGTGTGACAGCAAACACAACCAAGGGTACGGCGAAACGACCCATTTTGTGTCCAAGAACGAAGAGTAAAATTGTTGAACACCCATTTGGAATTACAAGGAAAGAAATTAAGGGCAATTTTCCGATGATTAAAAGAGTTTAAAATCAACCCAGAATTCAACGAGATGTTGGTCATGTTACAGGAAGTATACGCCATTGAGATTGCAGATGATTATGATGATGTAATTGGTGGGTTTGTCACAAAATTTGAAGAGAGAGAAAGAGATTATTAGTAATGAAAGAAAGAAGGTAAAAGAGTGTGAAGATTTTGTTACGCCTAATATAATGGGAAGAGTGATGATGGTGGGAAAGAAGAGGACAAAGGAGACTTTGACAATGGGAGTGCAACTGCTGACTGTTTTTCTTGAAAATTTCAAGATAATTTGTGTAAGAACATGCTGGACAATTAGAGCATTCTGAAATTTGTCCTATCGGGTCGAAACCTGTGCACGAGGCACGAATACGTGTTTATAATAAGAACTAAAGAAATGAACCCTCAAACTTAAAAGATCGGAAGTTTCTTGTAAAAAAAAAATGGGAAGTTCTAAACTGATATGTACGACATTTGCAAGTATTGTTGTCATGTTCGGCAAAATTAGTTGTTCTGATGATCGGTGGTAATGAAATTAGAAGCATATTGTCTACCGGTAGCTTATAAAGAGTTAAAATTAGATGTCAAAATAACAGTTTAGTGAATATGTTTCGCACACAGTTCACACTCAAATAGTTGAAATGGTAAATTAAATATCGATAACATTACTGTAGTTCGTAAGTTAATTTGATAGTTTTCGATATTTACTTGTAATTGACATGCTCTTTTCCGATCCGAAGGATATCCCACGTGATTTCACGACGTCATTTTTAGTCTAGCTCATACACTTGCAACTTTCTAAGGAAACTATACGTCGTTCTCCATGATATTCATTAATGTGTTGGTTATATGTGTGGGGTACTTGTAACCTTTGTCAATTTATTTGTAACCTTTGTATGTACGTATTGGTGAGTATAAAATTATAATTGATGTGCACAGAAAGAAAGGAAGGAATTTAGGTCTTAGGACCCATAGTGGGGCAATCAAATACTTGTAACTTACGAGATCTACCATTTTATTGAGTTTAAACTTAATTGTCGTATTGTGTCAACCACTCTAAATTAGGAAAAAAAAAATGATATTATTACTGTATCACTATAATAGTTATTTCTTGTCCTCTCTTTGCTATTTGTTTAAAGAAGGATTAATGAAAATATGAAGATCTAGCCATATTTTATTTCATAACAAGTAATTTGAATGCGACAAATATTTAATACGTTTAAAACAAATTTATGATAATATTGACTAGTAAAAGACTATTTATAAATAGATTAAGAAAAAGCTTATTCATTTTATTTGTGGGTGTACTTATTCCAATTATCTGAAAATAACTTATGGAGAAATATATTAAGGGAGGCGTTTTTTATTTATTATTTATGTTTTTTTTTTCAAAAAAAAATATATATATACGTCTCCCTTAATATATTGACATGCCGGTAAAATAATTCATTGATGGAAAAAAAAAAAAAAAAGAAAGTGTAAATTTATTTGATTGTACTTAAGATAATATCTTCAAATTTTAAATTATGATTTGAATCCAATGTACATTGTATATGTGTATTGAATAGATACATAGCCAAATATTCCATGCATTCTTGCATGTATCATAGGGTATCATATTAGTTAAATTACTTTCATACCACAGAGAGTATGGTATAATTTAGGTAGAAAAATGTTATTCATAACTCATGTATTACATTGGCTAACTTTACCTTCAATCAATGATCCTAATCTTAACGCTACTACTCCCCAAACCTAGAAAGGATAAAATCATCAATGGATAATTTCTTAAATTTTCCATACTCCTAAAGTTACTACAAATCTTTAATTGAATAATAAGAATTTTATCCTAATTAATCTTCATTTGCTGCTATGCTGGTGATCTTCAAAGTAAAACACTTGGGAAATGACAAGTACCATGACCTGCACAAAGATTAATTATCATGAGGACAAGGATTAAGCGAAAAAGTCAACATTACATACCATATATATACTGTATAACAAAAACAAAGTATCCCGTCTGTCTTTAAAGGTTTTTCCTGTTTAATTTAAACGAGTATACGGAAAACTCACTTGGGTTACGAGTAGTGAGAGAGGCCAGCCCACCAAAGTAACACGGTTCGCCACAATTTCTGAACTTAGCCCAATAAGCACTAAAAGCATAGCTTGCATGCGAAACAACAGACACAGGCTCATAGCAATGTTTTCCAGGCCCAAGAGCTAATTCACAGGTCCCATTTAACAGGCCACAAGTGTTCCTTAATGCAGGCCCAAGTTGAGTTATATTGGCCATTTTATCTACCACACACCATAACTTACCTTTGTAGCCATTGTTGTTTGTGGGCTCTTTCAAGGGCCCAAAATCAGTTCGGTTTCCGGTCAGGTCAATCGGGTAAACGGGTGATCCATCGGGCTTCAAAAGGCCCCAATACCGCTCGGTTTTCGGCCCATCCTTGAGGTTCTCATTGAACAAAGAGAATAAGAATGTGGGTATTATGGTCCCGGGTCGAGCCGGTGTGCCAATGGGTGGGTCTGTTACAATTTTTTTTATAAGGTTCCTGTTGTAGGTAGCTGCATTATATTCATTTGCACCGGGTTGGTCTAGGTCACCTTGGTTAGGCCACCCGGTTTCGGCTATAAATAATGGTATGTTTGAAAATCCTAGTTTTGACATAGCAAAATACACTGAGTCTAGCATTTGGTCTAGGAGATTGGTATAGGTTAAGTTACTTGTAGGATCAACATAGGTAATATTTCCCTTAAATAACGTGAAATTTAAATCTATAGTGTCTGGATTAGATGACCAAGGAAAGTAGGGATAAACGTCTAGAAAAAAGTAAGAACTAGTTCTATTAAGGAACTGTAAGAGAGGTACAATAGTTGTTAATGTATCAATACGAAACGTTCCGTTGGATGGTGGGAAAGTTGAGCCTAAAATGTCCATGGCTAAGGGTGTACCAACCTTAATGTTATGTATATCATGGGCATGTAACGTGTTCCTAATGTGTTGCATGGCTAAGACTAGGCTATCCCATTGTTCAATATTGTGGTTACTATAGACTTCATTTCCAACCATGATGTACCGGATCATGGTTGTAGGGTAGTACGCGAAGACATTATCATGAACCCATTGGTTAGCCAGGGTCTCATTGGCCGCGAGTGCAACAATCTCCTCATTGCGAACCATGATTGATACTTGGAGATCAGTTCCGACTAGCAGTTTCAAGGTCTCAGGATCCGCGTCATAGAGCTTGACCATGCTAGCCTTCATGGACTTAATGAGCTCTATGGAGTGAAATGGTGTAGGCAAATTGTTGCCTAGCTTCCCATAATTGACACCAATGCGGTCAATAGGTGTAGAAGTTTGAGCACCTACAAAAAATGAAATAAAACAAGTTACAAATTACAAGTTTATAGGTTACATTAACATATAAAATGTAGAATTTGGTAACTCTATAATAAATCTTACTTGAAATAGCAATGATAGTTGAGAAGAACAAAATAGCAACAAGATTACTAGTCATGCTTGTAGATTGAATCCTCGAAAGGGGCATCGATGATCGATCAATATACGTTCTACTTATACGATTCCAATCAACTAACCTAAGAGACTCATATAATGATATGATGCATGTTAGGTTATATATAAGGAAAAGATGGAAGTTTATCTAGTTAGAAACTGTTCAACTACAATGTATTTGATCTTTGTTAAATATAAGAGGAACTTTAGGTGTGAGATATAAAGTACCAAAACACAAAAATGGGATTGATGATGTTTGTTCTTATAATGGCTTTAACTTCTTAAGTTAATATTGTTCTTATAATAATCAATAAATATGATTTCTAAAGTCAAAATATATGATGACATACAAATCGAAACAAGCTAGAGTTGGTGGACATATATCCATGTATAAGTGTATGATATTTACCTACCCTTAGTATTATTAACTTAGTTAATGACAAGTAGTTTCAAAATTTCATCCACGAAGAAAAAAGAGTTTATATTACCTTTGTTGTGAGTAACATTTTCTAATTCGATCCGTTTTAGACATCTCATGTCACGTTAATAATTTACAAAATTTTTTAAAGCTAATCGTTGAACATGCCCATGATACACTACGACCAAGGAATTTTTCCTAATCCTTTCAAAATGATTCTTGATATGAATATTGCTCGTTTTCTATGGAAGCACAATCACACCCCATACTTTCTTCTCCTTCAATATGAAAAGCAACCCATATGTTACAATGTTAGATCGCATAATTTATAATTCGTTTAATTCATCGCGGTTTTCTTCCTTAGCATTTAGCAAATAGGGTTTTGTAGTTTTTTTAGGAGTTTTCTCTTAAAGATTAAGGTTCATTTTTTTGGCTTTCCCAAATTTATTATATATTCAATAGAGGGTTTATTGAGTTTGCTGTAACTCTTGTTTTTATCTAGATTTGAAATGAGTAGTTGAACTTGGACTACTTTATCCTTATTACTTGATCCTTCTTAATAGTTTATCTAATGCATAACTTCAACCATTATATCAAGCTGGCTCTAATAGTTTCTGTAGCTTTTTGCCAAAAAAGGAAGTGTAACACTTATTAAAACACGGCAGGATTTGGTAAGTGTAACACTTAAAAAAACACGGAGAGAGTACAATAGCAGGTTGGATACAGGCTAGGTCCAAGTGTGTGAACTACTCCAAAATAGTTGGGTTTGTCCATAGATAATTAACAGGTTGACCCTTTTAAAGAAGACTAGTAATAGTTGAGAGCCTTGAGACCTTTCTTGATAATTTTTCCTAACTAAATCAATCACTTGTACTCGTACTATTTAAGCTTTCACGTAAAAGTACCTTTATTTCCCTAGCCCCTTGGTACAGTCCATCCCTATTAGCAGCCAGCCTTACACAAGAATTAATACGTTTTCTACTTTTCTTTCTTCAATCCCAAATATGGAGTACATTATTACTCTCAAACTTACCTGTCTTACAATAAATCTAATGTACACCCACTTTACACTAGACTTAAGCCCTGTTTAATTCACCTTAATTTTGCTGAAATGAAATTATTTTTACTGAACTGAAATTATTTTTACTGATTTTCTATTATAATTCTTCTTTAAGAAAACTGAATTTTACTGAACTGAAATTATTTTTACTGAACTGAAATTATATTTACTTAATATTTTTTTTTTTTTTAAGGGAATCAAACAGGGCCAATGTGTTTTCTTTCTTTAATCCCAATTAGTCGTCTCTACGTGTGACTTTCTCACAAATTACAACAGAAGTACACAAAACCATATTAGCCCTCTCTCCCTCCTCCATTGAAGCGACTTCTGCTTTCTCTCCATTGAAGTAAGATATTCTTAAGCGAGAAGATTTAAATTGCGATTATTCAAGTCTAATTTCGATAATTGAGTCAAATTTATTAGGATTTTGCTTATAATCCATTAATGGAAATGGAGCTTTCTGAAAAACCGCGTGTAATTTTTATCCTCGAAAAAGCTTCTCTCCAAAAGGGTATTGTTCGCAAGGTAACTCTTTTATGATTCCAGTTTCTATTTACTAGTAATTTATTTACTACAATTAAATACCATTATTTTGATGTTCAATCTTTTGATTTTTTTAGAAGCGGAAGATTTTGAATTCCTATGAAGATTCCAAATTATTATTGAAACAAGGGAAGAATCCCAGTGATTGTTGCCCTGAAATTTTTTATGAGGTACATCTATTTCTTTGTTTATTCAAACTTTAATCATGAGGTGATTTTGATATTTATAATTTTTAATCAAGCATTATTAATTTGTAACAAGTCTCATACTTTTACACTCATAATAATCTCGTTTTGTGTTTGTTGTCAAAGGGAAGATGTCAAATTGTCAATTACTCTGTTGCTTTCGATTGAGCTCAAAAGTTTGTTCAAATTCGCTTCATTCATGTGACTAATGAGTGTTCAACCTTGGTTTGTTTATGTGGCTAGAATATTGTGTAATGTGTGTGTTACAGTATGCTAGTGGACATGCCCATGGAATGAGATAATGTAGGGATTGAAGGAGCGATAAGGAAGAAATACACGAAGAAGGGGGGTAGGGGGAAAGGGAAAGATGCCCTTTAATACATTGATAGTGTCCTGCAACCATATGTTTGCCTTCTGCAGGATTTGAACTAGTTGGTTCGCCCTGTAAAGCTTGTCATTGTTTTTTTTGTCGATTGTAGATTTATGCCATTGATATTATTCTATTTCCAGGCCCTTCGTGAAATTTTAGATAGCCCGTTAAACCAAGCTGGCATGGTTGGAGCTGTGTATGTGAAAACTGATTCCGGTATTAACTTTGAAGTCAAGCCACATACTCGTATACCTAGAACTTGCAAACGGTTTTGTGGTCTTGTGGGTAAGTAGTCTTCAACTGAGAGTGGAAGATGTTTAAACCTGTTTGAGTTGTTCGTTTCACTTTGGTACAATTTGAATCAATTATTTTGTAACAGGATTCTATTCATATGAGGTGGTATTGAAATTAATTAGATTGTCACCTTATTTTGGTTGGTCAAGTTGTGATTAAAGTGAACTTAGTGAAATGTATTTTTGCTGATACACTAATTGTAGAATGAATTAATTGTGTTTGCTAGAAATATAATCTGATTGAAATTTCTTGTACATTAGTATGTTTGTTACAAGTTTCTAGGCAATCTGATCTTTATTTTACAAAAGAATGTTATTATTCATTTATAATATGTAGGCCTTTTACAATTTATGTAGTTGAGCTATTTGAGAAGTCCTGCGTTCGTGCTAAAGATTCAGGAGAAGTACTTCTTCAAGTCCTTAAAAAACCAGTGGAGCAGCATATACCTGAAAATGCTCAAATAATTGGTGGGTTTCTGTTTATTTCTATTTTAATTGTGTTACATAATCGTGAAAACAATGATGGTTACCAAAGTAATTGTTTGCTTTATAGGGTTATCTTATAGTTCAGAAAAGGTGGTTGACATAGAGGATTATCTTTCTGCTACTAAAGATGATTCAGACCTTGTTTTTGTGGTACTTTTTACCATCTCTTTTTTGCTTTTGTATCTATAATTTTCATCCTTTGTGATTATGTATTCTTTATTCTTCATGGAAATGTTGAATATATAGCTCATGTGTTCACTTGTGACTTCAGGTGGGTACAATGGTCCATGGTAAAGTTAGCAGGGACTCCACAACTGACTATATTTCAGGTAATTTTTGTAACTATACTGATATTGGTACTGCTAATACTATTCTTGGCATGTACCAAGTAAGTACCTGATACGATAGCACGAAGTGATTTTTCCTTTATACTCATAGTTAGCCTCTAAATCTTAAATAGATGCATTAGTATCAAGTTCCCAGATATAGAAAAGCCGGTCTAGGTATCCAGGTGATATTGAAAAGTAGCAAAAGCTACCAGCTTAATTCTAATCCGATTTTTCTTAGGGCCTTGATGAATGCTTTGGAAGTATTTTTTGAATACGTAATTATTAGTGTTTTCTGCTGCTGACCAACATAAGTATTTTTTGGAAGTATATTTTCAAGTCACCAATTGCTCTTTATCAGTCATGTACATTGTGCTCAGCATCATATCTCTTTTGCCATCTCAATTCACCTTGAATACATATCATCGAGGGTGAAAAATGACCATAATTAATCAGTGTTAGTGGAAATTTGCACCGAAAAGCACAAACTTGTGATAAATATGTATAGCCTATCTTGAAAGGGGACATTGAATGTAGGACAGTTACAGTGAAAGAGTTGTTTATTTTATATTTTATTTAATGTTGCAAACTCGGCTTTGATTTCCAGCAAAGTCTCTCTTGATCTCGGTTTGCACCTTCCATGTTCTTGTTTCAGCAGTTCAGTGTTGTTCGTCTTCCACTTTTATCATATCCTTTTTTGTTCAAGATCTATCCCTGATGTAGTGGTCAGAGTTTATTCTGATTAGTGATATGTAGATAATAAAGCTCAGTATAAATTCATCACTCTTTCCTTTTGTGGTTAAATGTACCAGTTTTAAGGGTTTCTTTTGCAACTGGTACATAGTTTGAATGCAGGGCTATTAATCTTTTCAACATCTTATTCGCGAATTTTCCTCTTATCAGATTGGATTGTCAAATGTGATAAAAGATTTTGACCCTGCATTCAAGTCACTACTTGTCTATGTTTAGACCTGTTTTTGGGTGCAATTACCAAACAAAATATCCCCGTTGATCTCTTAGGAAAAAAAAGTGTTACTACTACTTTCAATTCTGTCTTTTCATAAAAATTTATGGTATTTCTTTGTAGCTTTTTAGCTCGTAACTTAACTTGTGGTATTTCATTGTGTATTCAAATCACTTTTGATGAGTGTTGCCTTGTTGTTTTACTGTTCAGTTTCGAGGTTTCCATTAAGTGCGAGCTACTGCACCGGGTTAGTCTGTGAGGCATTGGAGCAGAAATGGAAAGTTGGACATGGCTCGAATTGCAACAAGAAGATTGCTTGATATGCATTTCGAAAGGTGTTGTGGAGATTGGCTAGATTTTTTGTTCGATTGCAATATTACTAGCTGAAAGCTCCAAGACATCTTCTGCAGTAGCTTGTCTTTGAATTCAGAGTGCCTATTTTGAAAACTTTGGAAGTTTGTAGTGATTTGCTCATGTCCAGTGTTGAGGCTGGCTTGAAACTCTTAGGGTTTAGTAACTAAATATTCTATGCTTCTTTAATCTATGAATGTGATAGATTTTCTTAAATTTAAGAATTCTACTCCGGTTACTTATTATGTAAGTGCATCTTATACACTGATTTTCCTTGTACCAAGAATCAGTCAAGAGAATAAAGGTTGACCCTATATTACTTTATCACATCTTATGGACATGAATTGTAATATGGATGTTGTGGGGGGGGGGGGGGGGGGGGGGGTGCTCCCTACTCAGTGGCGCTGCACTTCATAGGTCTGAGTGTTAGGGTTGCTAGGTTGTCGCCAAGAAACGGCTCATCATCCCCGCGCCTGGGGGTGGTGTCAACTATGCAAGAGTCCTCAAGGGCCATCAATCCATTTTCTGCAACATGTGAGTATTTTGTTGCCAAAAAACAAGTTTGGGCATAGAGAACTTCGTTGCCCACTTGCCCAATCAATTTTGTATAACAAATAATATAAAAGTATAGTTTTGTTATCCAAATTTTGTGATGTTCAACAAATGTATTGTTTTGATCCCGGTGAGGGGAGTTTGATACGATCACGTGCATTGGCCTTGGCGGCGAAGGTGACATATAAGGTGGGGGAGGCGCATGTGAGACACTTGGCAAGTTGGAGAGTAGGGTTTAAGTGGCCTTGTGCGGAGGCAACGATGAGGAGGTGATGGTTTTTTTGGTTGCTCAATGGCCTTATGATCGTGAATCATTAGATACTTAAGTTGTGGCTTAAATGTGTATTAGTAATACATTATTGACTCTCAAATTAAATTATGTTTATTACTATAACTATACACTTGGTCCTATTCTAAAAAGGGTGAGTTCTCTTTGAAAAGTGCTTACTTTGTGAAGTTGAATGCAAAATCTTTTGATCATGCCTCAACCTCTAAGCAAGCTAAGAGTGCTGTTTGTGGGAAGCTAGGCTGCCTCCAAAAATCCGAAACTCACCGCTGAAATCAGTTCTCTAACGAAGGTGAAGCATGCTTGGACTCCTCCTGGGAGTGGTGTTTATAACATCATATATAACAACATAATTAACACTCGAAAAGTAATTACCAATCAGTCCTTAGTTTCATTATAGATAGCATAACTTAGCAGTCTTCAATCTCAGAAAACAACATGATTATATAGGTAATAAATCACTCCATAATAATTTTGTAGCAAACTACATGAGTTTTAAGTTAAAATTAACAGATATGCCACCCAAATTTCCATAATTTCGTCATTGGAAGAGCATTAAAA
This sequence comes from Chenopodium album, assembly GCF_948465745.1. Taxonomy (NCBI): domain Eukaryota; kingdom Viridiplantae; phylum Streptophyta; class Magnoliopsida; order Caryophyllales; family Amaranthaceae; genus Chenopodium; species Chenopodium album. Next base: position 78,406,205 of record NC_137838.1, read on the forward strand.
ATTCAGCTTTCTTCACAATATGCTCCATTTTCTCTCCATTGCAGCGCAGATACTTTTCAAACAAGCCCCAGAACTCAAGTGATAGGGAGAAACTGCGATTAACAAAACACAAGTTCAGTTCAATAATTGTGGTAATTCAATTGTCAAACCAAGGCAAAGGAAAATGTATAAGAAAAATTAATCAATATCCGCCACTCATTATATTTATGTTTTCACTACATAATCAATACGTGCAGCAGGAACAGTCAGTGATCAACAGAGCAAGAGTGCAAGTAATAAATACTGTGAAGATCACAGCGGAGCAATGGACACCCGAAAGCCATACATTTGAGAATCAGAAACTTTCATGGCTTCTATAAGCACACCATACAAAAATTGGGAAGAAATTTTCTTCCAGCAAATGGTCTATTATTGTCTCAATGGTAACATAAACTCACAAAAAACAAGGAGCCGAAATAAGCACAATACCTGATACAAGATCCTCAATGTAACCACATTCAATTTTACCATGTGCCATCACACCTACCTGAAATTCTCAAGGGGGTTAATCAGAAGCAAATAAAGAAAAAGCATATACCGACTAATGAGTTTACCAAATAAAATAAATGAACCTACCGCAAACACAACATCTTCATCGCTACTGATTCCATTGATATATTCGCGTATATCAACAGCTTTCTCTGAGCTGTATGAAAGACCTAAAGCAGCAAAATTCCAAAGTCAACAAATTTTCACTAGCATTATCTCAGAGGATGCCCCAATTTCTCATGTGACATTTTCGTAAATAAACCAACAACTTTATTCAACTGTGGAGCCCAGAATAATGAAAAAGTTGTTGATTTATTCACGAAAATGGCCCCATGAGAAATAAATTTCGTTTCTCACCATGAGAAACAGGGAATTTCCCATTATCTCATCTAGACTTACCTATCTTATGTGATGTGGGAGATAAATACTTAGTCACGGGATTGGCCACCACACGCAGAAGCTTTTTACGGCTACCCTTGGCTTTGATGCTGAGCGTTTGCAGTAATTCAGCTGTAGCAGTTAGTGTTCATTAGAAGAGACATGTTTGACGATATGAAACAAAAGCAAAAACTTCGATATTATAACAACATCAATATCACTCAGAGGGAAAGAACTAACCCATCATATCACAGAAAACTTCTAATTGCCTTGGTATCTTAACATATGGTTCTACTTTGATCAGAACTCCGTCCTCTGTCCGGATGTACACTGCTTTCAGCCTACCATCCTTACAAAGTCGACTAGTCATAATTTTACGGAGTGCCTAAAATATTATCAATTGAACAAAGTTGAAGTTCAGGATTGCTTGGTGGAAGAGATGCAATAAATATGAAAAAATTACATTTACAGCGGATGGAAAGGAAAATCCTACAAACCTGATGGACTATGTCAGGCCTGTAAATGTAAGGATTCATTTTCTTCTTTCGTAAAAAATCAGCATGATGATTCGAGGATACTATTTGGTACCTCTGAAGGAAGATATAAAGTGATTAGTTCTTTTCAGTTAACAACAGAAATTCTGATCCGACTAGTTAATCTCAAAGCAAAGACACAACATCAGTCTGAAAATGCACTTACTTTCCCGATATAAGCAAGAGTCAATGAAGCTTTTTCCAGAACAAAAGTTACGCCTGCTCCTGCATCCTTACAAGTATGTATCACAGGAATGCAGCATAAATTAAAGTCCTCTTCATTTTGTATGGAATTCAACTCCTTTTCGCCACGCTCTTCCTCGTCTCCTGTAGCAACTAGCCCATCCCTTTTTAACTCCTTCCTCTTTGTTGAGCAGGGCTGCAATGATTCCGCCTTTCGCTTTGTTTTACCCATCCTGATAACAACACAGCATAGATTCAGAACTGGATTGGAAATTACTTTACTTGTTTATTATAGGAAGGAATTGCATTGGTGTGTTTGGTTATCACATTAAAATCCTAGGAATTGAGAATTACCAAGAGTGGGGTGGGTGAATAAATTCGCGGGTTTTTGTGAGAAGTTATAATTCCATGAATTGTGACTTCTGTTGGGTAACAAAGTCCACCTTCACTAGGCTATTAAAAGGGGTGCTTTAGAGGAGCTCAAGAGTAGGCTCAGCTCGGCTCAAGGCTCGAAATTTCACAGAATTATCATACTCCTTCCGTTACTCGCGACAAGGGAATATTTTATGTTTCACAAATAATACCCCTTTGTTGCGAGTAATTCGTAACGGAGGAAGTATTAGACTAGAAAAATCACACATGATTATGCTGGCTTAAGAATATCAATGGGAAAAATAATATTTCATAATTTCAACAATCAGACTAGGAAAATCACACACAATTCTTCTGGCTTAAGAGTAACAATGGGTAAATTGCTGTAATATTTCATAATTTCAAAAATCATAAACAGGCAAGAAAAATCACACACAATTCTTCTGGCTTAAGAGTATCAATTGTAAATTGTGCAATAATATTTCATAATTTCAAAAACCATAACCAATAATTCAGCTAAGAAAGCCCCAAATCGACTACACTGACAATTTAATCAACGATCATTACCTTACAAGCCCCGCTTCAATGGAGGAGAGAGAAATCCGCTTCAGTGAAGGAAGGAGAGAGAAGCTTCAAAGGAAAATATTAAAATTAATTTTTTTTTTTACTGAGTTAATATTAGTATTAAAATTTTTTTACTGAGTTTGGCTACTCCCTCCCTATAATTGCCCCGTCTTTATATTAATTGTGCTAAACCCTATTACTAAAATTTTTTTTAAACTTGTTAAAAAAAAAAAAAAAAAAAAAAAAATATTTAAACTTACTTTTTTTTTTTTTACACTTAATTTTCTTTTGAAAAGCAAGTAATGTATGTATTGGTAGTTGATAGCAAAATCTTTACAAGCTATGAACAAAGGAGGAAATGGAAATCTCTATAAAAACATATAACCTAAACAAGGAGTTAAAAATTATACAACTATATAATTCCAATAGCTAAAGGAAGCTTGAACAGAAAATAACAGAACTCGAATTAGGAACTTTAAATTTCCTCATCATCTGCAGCTTAACAGGAAGTTTAGCAGAACAACATAAGTTTAGCAAGTGAAGTTAAGATTCCTAAACACCAAAAATCAGTCATGCCATCCTGACTATAATATCACTGTAAAGTCGCGAACCACAAACAAGACACTATCTAATACTAACATCAGACTGCAAACTGACTATACAATAAAAACAGTAAAACTATTTGTTCTAACCATTAAAGAGTACTACATCTACATCCATTATTTGAAAGTGCCCATAATATGAGACCCAAATAAAATCACTTGACTTTTACTGACTATCAGTCGAGGCTCTTGGTAGCTTGATTTTTACTGAACAAGCAGTCGAGGCTCTTGGTAGCTTCTCATAATATGTCCTTGCGTCCTGTGTAATTGAACTAGAACTAGTCCAAATTGGCGTCCAAAGTGCAACCACCAACTCCTCTAACACTAATGAGCTTCTCATAAAATACTTGATGAATTCCAGTTCCCATTCTAAATGCGCGTATTCCGGCCTTTATTACAAGCTTTTTGAAATGAGACACCAAACAAGCTGGTACTGTTTGAGTTCTTCTCCAAGCCTGACATTCCCTGAAAATATATGAGAGATGAAGTCAGACACTTAGCAACAATTATATGAGTAATAATATGCAGTTGTAAATCAGAAGAGCCTCTGTAAATACAATAATTATATATAGTGCTAGTCACTTTTGAGAGTCTGTAATAAAAAAATCCAACTTCACACTTACTAGCGTCAAGGTAAGTTTTTCTAAGAAAGGCGCACAATTTAGTAGCTCCATCACCAATTTATTCCAATCCTGAAGGCCAAAACAACCAAGCTTCAAGCGTTTCAGATTTCGAAAGACTGGCAACTTACTCTTGAGTTCAGAAGCATCTACAAGATTCAAACCCTAGACCAAAGCACAAATCAGTTAGGCAATACTATACGAAGTAACAAAATAGTATATTTGAAGCCTAGTCAGAACTCATAATAAGGATGAAAGGGATAAAAGGACGCACATATACAATGGAACCATTTACAGACAAACGCTGAACATTAGACGTCGAACAGACAAGGTCCAGCACAATTTCATCACCATCATACACTTCAATGTCCGCTTCAACTAGAGCATTCAGACGTGCTATAGAGTAGCTCCTTGGATATGTGTCAGTATAATCTAGATACTCCAAGTTAGAAACATTAAACTCAACCTTACTCCTTCTGCCTCCAATGGTATAAACATTAAACTAAGGCGTTGAAGGGATGGACAGCTCGAAACTAGCCTAGTCACAGAGTCATTATCCGGGAAGCAGCAGATTAAAGTGAGATTAAACTCTTTCAGGTTTGGCAAACACACAGACAAAGGCACGTCGAGATGAAGATTGACATTAAGCTTCAACAACTCCAGTGTCCCACAACCAAATATTGTTGATTAAGGGAAAAGTTAACCAGGCATTCAAACGCATAGGTTCCATATCAGGGCAACAACCTTGATTGCATTTTGTATACGCTAAGTTGATCTCACAGTGACCCCCAAAGTCTAAAAGAGGTTATATTGCGAGATTGAGATCTTTTCAATACGTTATCAACATACATCTCAAAAACATGGGAATAATCAATCATATGTGGACTTTTCATATAGGCAAGTCATCGAATTCGAGGCGTGATAACCAGGTGTAAGTCCTCTTCCATCGCTTCGACAAAGCACTAGTAGCCACAGCCTCTTTCGTAGGAAGGAATGAAAGAATGTGTTGTAATATATTATCGGGTAAATTGCTAATCCTTGAATTTCATGGGAATCGTCATAATCACAAATTTCCAAGAAACCTAGATTGAAATTATCAATAAGAATAAGGAATCATAATCATATAATCGGGTTAATTGAGATTAAAGTGTCTGTTTTTCGATTTAATTAACCAAAATTCACTACCCACAAAAGCAACATTCAAATCAATTGCACTACAAATGTAAAATCTGTCTTAAGATGAATCAAGAATCCTCAAGAACACACTCAAATTGAATATGTAAGAATGAAAAATTGAAAATCATGGACAATTACGATTGAAATATGTACTCTCAAAATCACATTCTACAGGACAAGACTAAATTAACTAAAACAGCATAAATATCGAAACAAAATCAAACGCAAGAACATCAAAATATTAAGAAATACAATAAGTACAATTACAATTTCTGCTTTTTCGATTCAATTAACCAAAATTCACGATAAAGCAAATATTCTCAAGAACTCACTCATTCATGAAGAAGAAATTAAATTGAAATCATTTATAATTACAATTGAAATATGTACTCAAAATCACATTCTTCATTCAGGACAAGACAAAATTAATTAAAAATGGAATGAATATAGAAACAAAATCAAACGCAAGAACATCAAAATAATAAGAAATACAATTAGTACAATAAAAGAATATTATAATAAGGTTTTGAGGTCAATCAAACAAGAATTATTCGATTCAGAAAACTAAGACTAAACCCTAGAAATTGACGTACCTAATTGAAATTGTGAATTGTGAGCTTCCTTTTTTTCTGAGTTTTAAAAATGGAGGGAAGAAGAATAGAAGATTAGAAATGATTTAAGAACAAGTACAAGTAGTAAATAGTGTTACGGATTATAATAAATCCGGGCATGAGGTGGGGTGGCACGAAAATGATTCGATATGGCACAATCCTAACACGAACCCAACACATTCACGATGGCCAGTAAAATTGGGGGTTATGAAATTGGAAAAATTCACAACAATAATCCTAACTATGACCCCTCTTCCCATATTAATCCCAACTATAATTTATTCAAGTATAATCCAAATTTTAGCAAGTATCTTCTCAAAATGATCTGATTACTGGTTGAAACCTCCTGAGCAGGTTATCATGCTACGTGGCAGGTCATGATTAGTGCTTATTATTTATTTTTTAATTCATTGCTTCTCTGAGTTCTCTCTCATCTTCACCAGCCAACCATGCGCCCTCTTCTCGCCATCAATAATTTCAAACCATTACAGCACCACCATGGTTAATTCCCACCATCACCTCCTTTAGTCCTTTCCAACTTTGTCCAGGCTCTTAGCCTACTTTTCATCATAACAATAACACATTCCCAATAATTTTCAAGTTTTCTTCAGAGTACTTTTCATATATTTTTGCAATTTCGGTTTTTTATTTTCCGCTTTAGGGGTTCTTTTAATTCATTTACCCATTTAATTTCACAATTATTCTATTTAATTCCTTTATTTAATTTTGGATCAAATAAAATATATAAGCCATACAGTATGAGTGAGAATGTGATTGTTGTAAAAGAGTCCAATTAGTCGGAAATAGGGTGGGAATTTTGCAGAAGTTTGTGGAAGAAGTGCATGCCGGTGGTCAACGTTGCTTCAGTATTTTTGATGACTTGATATGCTCTTGAGAAATTAAAGTTGAAATGTTGAAATTACAATAGACATGGTGGATATGGTGATTTTGCTTGGTTGGGTACGTAGGGCTATTTTAGAGGGGTGATGGTGGGAAAGGTTATTAAACTTGTTATTGGTGGCTAGTAGGAATTAGGCAGAAAGTGAGAACGGAAAAAAAAAAAAAAAAAAAAAAAAAAACCAACTCAAAATAGAAATGTATCTAGCTTAACAAGTTGCAGGTCACCTGGATCAATTTGGGAAGATACATCATATAGTTTGTATTATACTAGAATAATACATAGTTGGGATTAATTTGGGAAGAGTGGCCATAGTTGGGATTATTGTTGTGAATTTTTCCTATGAAATTTGTATGGAGATCATTTTTAAAATTTTGGATTAACACTGTACTTGTATGACGTATTGACTTATACGGAGTACGGCTTTTTTTTCCATGTAAACTTACATAAATTTCTATATTGATCATATTAAATTATTAGCCGCTCTATTCATTTCTATTAGAGCATATGCATGCTAAATCACGGAATGCTAAATCCCTTAATTAGAAACATCAATACATACCTAAATCCATGATTTTAAACTTTCAAGCAATGTTTTCTTTACACAAAAGTTCGTTATCCTTAGCTTTCCTATGATTTCCATCTCCAAGGGAATCAATATTCTTCTCTAAAAGTTGATAAGGTGCTACTCTTTTCTCTTGCATGCAACTTTTCTTTTCAAAAAGTTCCCCATTTTCAATTATTTTCTCCTCAATTAGTAATTCTTTATCTTTTAAGGGCCCTTCCATTTGGTAAATTACTTCCTCTTGTAGTTGTCTATTTTGAAGGCCCTCTAAGAAACATTCAAGATTATTGTTGGAAGAACCCCCTTCCATAATTGCTTCTAGGGCCAACTCCATCCACTTCTTTGTGTTTCTCCTTATCTCTTGTCCAATCTCTTCATCTCCCATTACGGTCTCCACACACCGTTTGACCTCTTCTCGGTCCACAATAGTACCCTCTCCGTTATTCTTTTTAGCTCTTATTCCAACTCGCCATACCTCCTCCACCAACTTTGCATTGGTAGGTTGATCCGATATCTGTGGGACCCCCACCATTGGCACTCCCGTGACTAAACCTTCTAATATCGAGTTCCATCCACAGTGTGTCACAAAACACCCTATTGTAGGGTGGCTTAGTACTTCCACTTGGGAGCACCAAGGCACAATCAACCCTTTTTCATTCGGGTTACCACCAAACGGCCCAAGCCCGTTTTTAACTAGATCATCTATAACAACCTCATCTTCATCCCCCACAATCTTATTATGGGTCATGGGCCTAACTACCCACAAGTAGGGCCGGCCCGTTAATTCAAGCCCATGCAATATTTCCTCAAATTGCTTCCTTTTCATAACGGCCATGCTCCCAAATGACACGTATATAACCGACTTCTCTACTTTGTTGTCCAACCAAGTTAAGTACTCCCTAGACCTCTCAAACAAATCACAGCCGTACGATGTATCGGACGGATCAATCATATCCGAAAAGGCAGAAGGAATCAACGGTCCGATGGTGATCATCTTTACACGATGATCACGATCATGATCAACGGCATTGATTAACACGGATTCTTCAAGTGCATCGAATGAGTTAATGAGGACCGTTGGATTGGGATCTTTTTCAAGGGCTCTGATGTGATCCTCAATAGTTGGGGCAGCAAAATAGTGTGGACTTGAGGGCAGAAGAAAACTAGGAAGATCAGTACTTTCAAACAGTGGCAAACCCGGTAATTCTATGGAAATTTGAGGGCTTTTATTATCATTTCTGTTATTACCGTTAAAGTAGCGGTTATAAATAGCAAAGGTGGTTGCTGATTGGATGAACAACAAAGCCGAGGGCACGTGAAGCTCACGCGCCACGTCAGCAGCCCAAGGGAGCATTAAGGAATAGATCAAAAGGTCGATCGGACGGCCTTGATCAGAGAGGGTGATGATGAGATCATGCAGGGAGGTGGTTACCACGCGCTTGGCTGTTTCGGCCACGGTCTTCGGGTGATCCGATGGCTTAACGCCATCATCAAACCCCGTTGAGAAAGTGGCAAAGGATAGACGGTCAAGGTTTGATCCCGTGGAGGAGAGGTTGATACGATCACGGGCATTGGCGGTGGTGGCGAAGGTGACGTGTAAGGAGGGGGAGGCGCGTGTGAGACACTTGGCAAGTTGGAGAGTGGGGTTTAAGTGGCCTTGTGCCGAGGCAACAATGAGAAGGAGGTGATGGTGTTTTTGGTTGCTCATAATAGTAAGTGTAAGAGTTTTTATGAGAGAAATTGTTTTGGATGAGAAGTGAAGTGAATGGTTGTATGTGTATCATAAGATATTTAAGTTGTGGCTTAAATGTGTATTAGTGGTGCATTATTGTGTTTTTATGTCTCAAAATCATGGTTAACACTATTATTAACATGATATTTATAATAGTGTATAGTGTATTAGTGTTACACGTACTATTACACTACAAACTTAAAAGTATGGATGATAATTTGATGTGATATTTGTAGCTTTGCAAGATTTTTCTTATTAGTGTATGCACATTCGTCTTCAAATAATAGTCTTATTTCACCTTAATAATTTTGTCCCTTAATAAATGTTCAATTTCACATTTAGATTTTTTTAAAAAAAATTTATTCACAATTAATCAATTGAATTCTACTATATTTTTTCCTTCACTTTTAAATCAACCAAATCTACAAATTTTATTGTTTTGCAAAGTATTTTGTTCACTATAAATCAACAAAAACTCATCATCTTATTATTTAAATTACTCCACGTTATAAAAACTTGTACAAAAGATGAATATGAATCTTAAATTTGTGGACGAAGGGAGCAATTAAAATTGTATAACTTACTCCGATCTATTACTTTCCATATAGAATATACGAAGTATCAACTAGAGGAGAATATTAACTACAGTCAACGCTTTTGATCATTGAAATTTTCTTATTTACTAGGAATTATATATTAAAAAGAAAAATTCAAAACTTAATGCTTTGTGACAAATTTGGAATTAGATTCAAGATGAAACATTATGGTTGATAGATGAGTACTATATGATGGTGGTGGAATATATAGCTGCCATACGTAGTAATAATATCTTGATTATATTCTATCAAGCTAGAGTCTCAATAAATAAATTTCCTATCTTTAAAAATTTATCGTGGAAGAATATTTGATAATGATACAAAATATATAAGTCATACATATAATACATTAGATTTGAAAAATACAAAAACTATTATTAATTAGAGTAAAAAAATCGACTAACATCATGTTCGGACACAACACAAATCTATGACATCAATTTTTATCCCGAATAATGTTGGATAAATTTGTACCTATACTGAAAACGTTAAATCTTTTAAAGCGAGTTTAAAATCTACTAACTCACTAGCAAAAAAAAAGTACTCCATGTTTACAAAGAGTATGGAATCAGAATTTGTGGAATAATGATTATTTTCCACCAAGTTTATATAAAAAAATATTTTCTTAAATCTAGTACTGAGCATTTTGCTAAATAAAGAATCATGCTTAAAAGCAATCCTTCTATTAATTCCTTAAAATTAATAAATTAGTGATACTTTATTTTCAAGTTTTCTGCTAGACAAAGCTAAATGGAACTATATCCTGTACCATAATTGGTAAAGAAAAATAACTTAAATTAGTACAATTCTTAATTATTCGTATAGTAATCATAGGGTTCATGTGATTAAGTACAGATTAATGTAACTAATGACAGTCTTTTCATAATCTTTGGCCCAACTTTAGTAAGAAAGCACCATGTTTTGCTCGTAAAAGAGACATCTTTTATTGGATATGGATTTATATTTAATTATTAAAATATCAAATATATCATGCATGTTAAGCTTTTACACCAATTGTTTTATTGTTATTTCAACAGGTAAAGTGACAAACCTGTGAATCATATCCAATTAAAAGTGACTAAAGCTTAGCCTTTCTCCATATCTAAATCTGTGCAATATTTGACTTTTTACACCATTTCTTTTACTCGGTGTAAAAACTTTTATAAAGTGATTAGAAGGCAAACAAACTAATTTATCAAAATAATTTTTATGGAAATTAAAAAGGGTAAAACTCTCTCTGTCTCTCTCAAAAAAAAAAAAAAAAGGAAGGAAGGGTAAAGTATTGTGTATTACACTGATCATCGCCATTTAAATATTTAATTTCATAATAATTACAATAAATTAACTTTTGTTTAAATAATAATTTTGACTGGTTTAAAAAAAAAAAAAAATTAAAAAAATGATTTTGACTATATTGTTATTTTCCTATGTTTTGACTCTTAAGGTAACATAATAAGATAATGAAACTACAACACATCAAATGGCATGACATCTTTAATGCTAGAACGGACATTACTGCAAGCACCTTAGAGTGGGCAATAACAGAGCTAGTAAAAAAATCCCCAGTCGATAGTCAAAGCTCAAAATGAAATTAAGAAGACTCTTGGAGAATATTTTCCAAGCATTCAAGAACCTAATGTAGGGAATTTTTTTAACTCAGTTGAATGAGTCTACTATATTAATCAACATGAATAATTTAAGGAATTGATGCATGATTGCCAACATATTTCAAAATCTATTAAATTACTTGTGTTTTGTAACAATATACTAATCATATACTTCCTTTGTTTCTATTTAGTTGACACGTTTGATTTAGGCACATATATTAAGAAGAGGAGAGAGAGAATGAAAAAACAAATGGGGTAGTTTGTAAATGCAAAGTAAAAAATTTACCCTAAAAGGAAACGTGTCAGCTAAAAAAAATTCCTAAAAAGGAATATGTGTCAACTAAAAAGAAACGGAGATTGTATTATACATGATGCGTGAATCAAGATGATTTTTTTTAAACTATTCACATTTCATCTCTAAAAACAATTATCAACCACCTAACCTCATAATATCCTATTTTCATGATTTTATTATTTTGTTTATTATTATTTGTATTTGATCAATCGTATACGGTGATTATTTGTTTCCCAAATCTAACAAGGAACCTTTTTTGTAGTTTCATCAACTTCACGTTGTTACGAATCTAATTAAACCCTACTTAATACTTTGTGGCAGTTCCATTGACTTCAGTTCTCGCAAGACCCTCAACGATATATTCTTAGTATATGAGTTTTCACCCCAAACATTACTTTGCTGCTATACAACTATGTGACATTGTCTCGTTGAAAAAAAATGTTTTGACTTCTGAGTTTTGATTCATTTGATTTTTTTTAATTCCTATTTAATTAGACAAAAATTAACTAAAGATTTGAAGGAAATAATTTCAAAACCAAATGTACTTAATGTGTTTAACAATAATATTCCATATCAATTTTGTCAGATGTTCCAATTTGAGTACATCAGTAGTATACTAATTATCATTGTATTACTGTTTAAGAAACGTTAAATTTCACAACACAATAATATTTTAATTCAAGGTTTGTTTCATGAAACGTTATTTAATTTAGTTTAGGTTAAAGTTATTTTAGTTTTGTAATAAAACTAATTATGTCGCCGTAATATTAGTACGTATTATTTCGGGTGGTTTGCAGTTCTTGGAGATCCTTTGTGGCAGTCTCTAACATTGTAACTGCTACATCTATTACATCAACAAAACTGGTGTCAAAAAAAAGTGGTGGGAGGTTGAGGTTTGAAGCAACAGACTATATATTTGCAGTTTGATTCATCTTAAAGACCCTCAAAGTGGATTGGATTGGATGATTTTCTTGAGGTTGGATAAGAGAGGTGTGTATTCTACCGGGAAAATCCTTGGAGACAAACAATGCAAGATTGATGAGATTGCATTTCATAATGGGTATTTCTATGCTTTTAAGTTAAATACATGCAGGATTGGAGTCATTGATCTTGATCTAGCTTCTGTACAAGTGAAATATATGCCGGCCCTGATGGTCTGCTGCAAGCACCTTATAGTCCTTATACTATGTATTTGGTGCCTTCAAATGGTTATTTTGTCCTTGTGGTTGAAACTAGAGCTGTCAATTCGGGTAAACAGGTCGGGTAAGAGTGGGTTGGGTCAACTCGGGTCGGGTCAATTCGAATATTCCATAACCTATACGGGTCGGGTTTGGGTTGGGTCATGCTTGAATCGGGTCACGTCGGGTCATACCTCTTATCGGGTTTGGGTCGGGTTTAGGTCGAGTTAATAACAAGTCGGGTTACATTCGGGTCGGGTGAACAATAGGATGGATTTAATTCGGGCTTTCACAGGTTAAAACGGGTTAGGGTAATTCTCGAGTTCGAGTCGGGTTTGGTTCAAGTCAATAATTTGCGGGTGAGAATTAGGTCGGGTCATTCTCAGGTTTGAGTCAGGTCCGGTTCAAGTCAATAATTTGCGGATTATAATCAGATCAGGTCGGGTCATTTTCAAGTCAGGTCATTCTCGGGTACAAGTTGGGTTCGGTCCAAGTCAATAATTTGCGGGTTATAATCAGGTTGGGTCATTTTCAAGTCGGGTCATTCTCAGATTCAAGTCGGGTTATGTTCAAGTCAACAATTTGCAGGTTACAATCATGTCGGGTCATTTCCAAGTCAGGTCATATTCGAGTTCCACCCACGCTTTTGAGAAATTTTGGAGGTTTCGGGGCCCGGTACCTAAAAAGTCTTGAAATTTTAGGGGATACATCTCGAGGTCATATAATGATGTTTGGAACCATATATGATCATTATTTGTTGTCATAAATATTCGTGGTAGGCTTGAGCTAATGAAACTGCGGTGCAAGTTGTAAACCAGTAAATTGGTCGCTTAAAGGCAAATTGGATGGTTCCACCCACCCAATTGGACTCCCGAAGGGTATTAGGTATCATGGTAAACATTTCGGCAATTATTATTTCCGGGGGAAAAAAGTTCTAAAAATTCCAATATTAAAGGCTAATATCCACGCTTTTTGAGAAATTTTGTAGGTTTCGGGGCCCGGTATCGAAAAGCTTTGAGATTCTAAGGAATAAATCTCAGGGTCACATAATGTCGTTTGGAACCATATTTGATCACTATTTGTTGTCATAAATGTTCGTGGTAGGTTTGAGTTAATGAAATCGGTGCAAGTTTAAATCGGTAAATTGGCCGTTTATAGGAAAATTGGTTGGTTCCACCCACCCAATTGGACTCCCGGGTTGTATTAGGGACCATGGTAAACATTTCGGCAATTTTTATTTCTGGGCGAAATTTTTTTAAAAAATTCCAAAATTGAAGGCTATTATTATCCACGTTTTTTGAGAAATTTTGGAGGTTTCAAGGTCTAGTGTCGAAAAGTCTTGAAATTTTAGGGAATACATTTCGGGGTCATATAATGTCGTTTGGAACCATATATGATCATTATTCGTTGTCATAAATGTACATGGTAGGCTTGAGTTGATGAAATCGGTGCAAGTTGTAAACCGGTTAATCGGTTGTTTAAAAGCAAACTGGATGGTTCCACCCAGCCAGATGTACTCCCGAAGGATATTAGGGACCATTATAAACATTTACGACAATTTTATTTCCTGGCGAATAAAAGTCCAAAAATTCCAAAATTGAAATTTTATTTTCTTTTGTTGGCCTGGACCGACTTGGTCTCCCTAGAAAAAATGCTCTAATCAACAATAATAAGGTGGTCTAAATTGCATTTAAGCTCATTTGAAATCGGGTCGGGAACAATTTGGGTTGAATTTAGGTCGGGTCAATAACAAGTCATGTTGATTTCAAGTCGGTTTAGTAACAAATCGGGTTGAATTTTTGGGTCGATTTAGTAATAGGTCTGGTAAAATTCGGGTCGGGTCAATAACAAGTCGGGTTGAATTTGGGTCACTTTAATAACAAGTCGAGTTGATTTCGGGTCGGGTTTGTAACAGGTTGGGCTAAATTCGGGTTGCGTTAGGAACGGGTCGGGTTGAATTCAGGTCAGGCTAGTAACAAGTCGGGTTAAATTTGGGTTTTGACGGGATAAAATGGGTTTGGGTCAATTTCGGTTCAAGTCGGGTTCTGTTCAGGTTAATAATTTACGGGTTACATTCGGGTCGGGTCATCTCCAGGTCAGTTAATGTTCGGGTTCGGGTCTCACATACTCGGGTCAACTCGGGTCTAAGGTTGGTTTCATGTCGGGTCAGGTCGGGTTTGGGTCACCATTTTTTCGGGTTCAGATTGGTCGGTTAATAATCGGGTTTGAGTCTGTATTTCGGGTTGGGTCAACTTTTGACAGCTCTAGTTGAAACAGCCACCACAATGGTCCATTCTGCCAATAGGACTTTAATATTTTTTGTGCTCAAAGAACAGTGGGAAAGGGTGGAGTCTTTAGGGGATTCAATCTTCTTCATAGGGAGTTTTGTCTCCTTTTCTCTAGCATTGGCAGCTAACAAAATTCCATAGAAACCAAACTTCATCTGTTTCATGGGCAACGCTGACGACCATCCAAGAGGACATGGTTTGTATACCCACTATGTGACAGTGAATCATCTTGATGTAAACTATGCCAATTATCCCTTGGTTAAGCTTGTATAAATTAGCAAAATGGCATAAAGGTGTTAGGCATTTTTTGAGTAGGAAGAATCCTAAATACACGGGCCTGTTTTTTCCTCCTCGTTGGGTTATTTGGCATTCCGCTGACACGGGGGCTATTAAGAAACTACACCATCTACGTTACAGGTTCACTGGAGTTCACTCGAGTGATTATCTTATGCCTGTCCTCAATGATTGGTTGCTTTACGTAGTAGATGATAATCAGATTTGTTCATTGGTACTCTTTTGTGTTTATCTTATTTGAGTCATTACATATCTTTAATCCTTTTCAGGAAATACAATCAGGCCAAATTCTAACAACTACTGAAACATAGTAGCATAGTTCAAGTACTTTGTGTGTATACCTAAAGTTTATGTGTGATCTACTACATCGCGACCAATTTGCCAAATTTGTAGTAGGCGTATACAAACATAGCAAACTATCCACTTATCTGCAACTATCAGACTCGAACTGACACACACCCAAGTACCCAACTTTACCTTACGCCAACTCTTCAGCCATCAATTAGGCAAAAAAATCAAAGCCTGCTACATACAGATTTTTCTTGGGAAATTCAACATAAATAGACACAATCATAGGTTATATAAGGCTGCAAACAGGTATATTCAAAGCTTTAGATCAGATTCGGATCATGTCAGTCCACTTATGCATTATGAGGTACTGAAACAACATAAATTTATGCATATGTATCTTGGTAAGCAACTGCAGTTCTTCATTCAAAGTTGTTTTTGCATGACAATATTGCATCCTAGGCTCCTAGCTACTCAGATTTCAGAGAGTTTAATGTAGCAATACATAAATAATAATAAATAATAAAAATAAAAATAAAAAATAAAAAAAAAACCAGGGAACCTGAGATTTCCCCAAGGTTATTTTTGGAGTAGCAATGCGACTTACCTTGCCCTCTTTTGAATTACAATGAAAACATCAAATTATCAATCAGCAGTTCATCGAAAATACTCCTACGGAGTATTTTCCTACTTGGATATTTATAAAGATGATCCTAGCCTCCTAGGTAGAACATTGGTGGAAACTTTTATCTTTTCCAGCTACCAAAGTTGAATACTCTGATTAAGTACTAATACAGTGCCAAATATTATTACAATTAAAGAGATGAGCAAACATGTAAATATATAATAAAGCTGTTTGTGTGCGCATGACTAAATTCCCCACAGAGTTGCAGTTTGTATCTTACCATTTGGAAAAAAAAAAACTTTGGCTGCTCTTAGCTATTAAGCCCATGTTGACAACGTTTCGTATTTCCTACAGAAAATTTTCATTTATGCAACAAATGATCACTCAGAAATTTGTTGGCAGTACCTGCCTCATCTCGGACCAGAGAGAACAGAATCGGAAATTTCTGTTATAGGCTCCAAGGTCGGGTTTCCATAGGTAACTGGGCTTGTCAAGGAAAAGTCATCAATGTTTTCGAGAAATACTGAGCCCTCCAGAACTTTTACCGCCGTTGACATAGAAGGCCGCCTTGCTGGTTCAATCTGCAAGCACCAGATTGCAAGTTTTACTGCCATTTCTATGTCTTCAAAGTTTTGATGCATATCTTCAGAGCATTTATCAAGTAGATCAAGTAATTTATTCTCCTCTATCTTCGTTTTAACCTGCATGATTAGAGTGCTTTCTTCAGAGCAATCCAAATTCTTCCTCTCGAAAATTACTTCTAGCACCACAACTCCATAGCTGTAGACATCGACCTTTTCCGTGATCTTTCTGCCTAACCATTCAGGGGCGAGATAACCTCGAGTTCCCCTCATTTGAGTCAGAACATAACTTTGGTCCTTATCCATTAGTTTTGCTAGGCCAAAATCAGATAGTTTAGCATTAAATTCCTGATCGAGAAGCACATTTTGGGGCTTTACATCTAGATGTGCTATACGCTTTTGACAGTCCTCATGCAGATAAGCAAGTCCCTTGGCAATATGCAGGATGATTTTTCTTTTAGTATCCCAAGGAAGGGCATCTCTTGAATTGGTCTTGAAAATCCATTTGTCTAGTGAACCATTGCTCATGTGCTCATAGACTAGTAAATTATGTACTTTTTCGGCACAGAATCCAACCAATTTCACCAAGTTGACATGGTGTATGCTTCCTATAGTCTGTACCTCCGCCAGAAACTCCTTCCTTCCCTGTCCAAGACGATCCAACCTCTTAACAGCAATTTTGGTCGTGTTATTCAAGTTTCCTTCAAAAACAGTCCCAAAGCCACCTCCCCCAAGCTTTCGGAGCACATTGAAGTTATCAGTTGCTGTCTTCAAAGCGTGATAAGAGAACCTTAGTGGAGAGTCAGGTGCTAGATGCAAGAAACCCTCCCATTGCTCTGCATCTTCTTTCTGTTTTGCATTATGCCTTCTTTTTTTTAATACATACAGCATAACCCAGAATGAAACAATTGAAAATGTCAAAGCTAATGCTGCTAGTAGTATCTTAGAAGTCTTCTTAGGAGTTTTTTTACTCGCACTAACAGTGCTATTGTTTGTGTTGTTTCCAATATTCTTATTGCCATAAGTGAGGGCAATCACCGTGGACTTAAAATTCGGGATTTCTCCTCTAAGATCATTGTTTGAGAGGTTTATTTCTTTGAGACTGTGCAAGGTTGTTAAACTTGCTGGTATGGTACCAGTCAAGTTGTTATTGTCGAAGTATAACTCACTTAGAGATGTCAAGTTTGCAAGAGCAGGAGATATGGTACCGCTGAATCCCTGCTTGGATAGGTTTACTCTAATGATGTTTCCAGAGGCATCACAGGTTACATATGGCCATTTATTGCATGCATCATTACCCTGCCAAGCCTCAGCCAGCTTCAGAGGATAGCCCAGAGCTCCGGCAACCTCTAGCAATGTTGTCACTTGAGGATCACAATCTCCTTGAACATCTTTACAGAATAGGTTTGTTGTCCCAAGAGTCACATCAACACTTTCAGGGAAAGCTGGAAATGGGCCTTGGAGTTTGTTGTTCTGCAATGAGATGTTGACTAATCCGGACAACGACATCAAGGAATTTGGGACAACACCAGTTAATAAATTATTTTGCAGTTGTAGATCGAAAATACCAGTGCTGTTTGAAAGGTTAGGAATTGGGCCAGTAAATTTATTTCCTTGAAGCCAGACCTGCTTCAATAAGCTCATTTCTGCAAGAACATCAAGGGAGCCAGATAGACCCCTACGCTGATTTTCAAGCCACAAGTTCTGCATCTGGGTCTTATAAAGAGAACCTGGCAATGACCCTGTCAAATTGTTATATGATAGCCTCAGATTCTGGAAACTGGTGAGGGAGCCAAAAATATCTGGTATAGGTCCCATAAGATTGGCATTGCTAGCTTGGAAGGATACCAAAATTGTAGACTCAGTCAATTCAGCTGGGAAGGACCAAGGATTGAGATGTGGATTATTATCTAACGACAGGGTTTTAAGCTGTTTAAGACCTGAAAAAATGCCATTAGGGACAGAAGTGAAGTTGTTGGAGTCAAGGTGTATCTCTCGGAGTAATTTGAGGTTGGAAAAGGATGGGAGAGGACCGGAGAGTTGGTTGTTTTGGAGATAGATTGTGGTGAGCTGAGAGAGGGAGTTGAGATCAGGGGAAAGACTACCAGATATATTACGGGAGGGTAAGCTAATGGATTTGACAAAGCCATTGCTGGTACAAATAATCCCAGACCAGATGCAGAAGTTGGAGCCATACCAACCTGATACAGGACTGAGTGTAGAAGTCAATTTCTTCAGAATTGCTCCATCGGCTTTAGATGAGAAATTAAGAAAGGAAACAGAGAATTAATTAGAACTGGTAAGAAAAAGTACTTTAAATGGGCAAGCTGTGATTTGTTACATTTAAATGTAAACCACTCAAATAATTATGATTAGGAAACCAAGAAGAATGCATCAATTTTGTCACACACACAGTCTTATTCTTGCTAAAACTGCCAAAATTACACTGATGACCTTTGTTTTATGATTCTTGATCAAGAACAATTTTTTATGCTTTGTGAAGAGATGGTCCTAGGAGGCCAATTTGTCCTCTAAATATGCTGAGAACTGATGATGAACAACCCAGTATTAGACATCGATACATTTCTTTAAATAATCATAATTGATACAAAGAAACTTGGTCTTACGGTAAAGTGTCTCCTTAATATCTTGGAAGAACACTTCAAGAGCTAGGATCTAACTGTTTATTGGGAAAAACATTGACTAAACTTGTATTGTAAATACTTTCCCCAAAGAAGAAAAATATGACTGGAAACTAATTTTCCTTCATAAAGTTTGTTTGAGATGATTAATTGTCAAACACTACCTACTTTTCCTTTGCTAATGAAATGCTAAAATAAAGCCAAGCTACTGTGCAGTGATGTTTAAGTAATTCATTAGCAATATCATGAAAATGCTATATTGATCTTTCTGAAATTTCATAATTATTCTTTAATATTCTTATACCATATCAAGTTGTTAGGCTTGATTTCTTGAGGTGCTAGCTTTGTTGAACAAGTAGTAATAAAAATTAGATCATTATCTTCTTTATTAACAAAGATAGGAAACTGAAAGAATCACCTGTAGAAGGGGTAGCAAGGTTCTGGAGAACTTGACCTTTAAGAGGGACATCAATGACCTGACCAGCTTGGAGCTTGGAGCTTGGAAGGCTCAGTTATGTTGTTTACACTAGCTAAAGTTTCTGATGTGATCCCAAACTCCGCAGCAACCTGATCCAGAGTGCTCTCGGGTGGCATCACATGTGCATAGTGCACCACCTTCTGCCCCTCCACAATATCACAACTGCAGGGAAGTGGGATCCACAGCTTCGTCCCAATCGTTATATTATAGGGATCCATTGGATTGACAGCATTAATCTGCTGGTAGGTCACCAATCCTAGAAGTTCAGGATTTGACACATTTGCTGCCACCAATCCTGAGTAAACTTGCGTTGCTAAGTAGTAAAAAGTATCACCACGAACAACAGTGTGGATGGGGATCCTGTCTGAAAGACCAGTACCGTTGATGCATCTGCATGGGAAAGGAACCTTGACCGTCTGATTAGCCACTATGCTGTAGTCTTTAGGAGTGGAAGGAGGGAGAAGATTGACCCCTAGTAGGGAGGTCAGATCCTTAACCTGAAACAAGGATTGGATGTGGGCAAGTGTAGTGGTGTTTTGGGAGACGTAACCTACCAGGGCTTCACATGTAGCATTGTTGGTCATGCACTTGAAAGATGGCAATGAGTCTGTATCATTTAAGTGTTGAGCGGCGAAGGATACAGAAGCAAAGAGTAGGATCAGAGAGATTGATATGTAGCACTCAGGAACATCCATCTGATTCATTTTTGCAATATTCATTTTTGAGTTTAGCAATATCTTAGGGACTTAAGAATAGAAAATTCTACCTACATTTTTTTTTCTTTCTTTTACGTTCAGCTGACAACTTTGAAACGTATATTAATTGGACTAATACTTGGTGTATTGTGCAGTATATTGACTCAAATTTCCCTTTGAAAAACATTGAGGACTTGACTTTGATAAAGGCGTCGTAATCAGCAAGATGGTGGGGAAACCCATCATAGATTCACAGTCCTTACAATTATCAAGTCGAGTAGTTGAAGACGACATAATCAATTAACAATATATAAGATGAAGCCTATAATAGCAAAGACAAAGAGCACCTATGCTTGAGAAAAGAACGGCAATAAGCAGATAATCAACTAACAAGCACGGGAAAATGCAAGTAGAAAAGAACAGAGCATTTCTAGAAGGAAAAAAACCAAGGACTCAACTGCACACTATCAGCTTACCTGTTCTGACGTTTCAAGTCAATTTGCAACGATAATGGTTTCGACATAACACTAGTTGTCTCCCTTCTGATCTCAACATACTCTCTCTCAGCTCAGCTCACCACAACCTCCCTCAAGAACCATCACAATTCAAAATCTCTGGTCTTTTAGCCCATTCCAACCTCACAAGGCTCACATTACTTGAGTATAACCTCCAACAACTTCATATAATCACCTGTCCAATATGAAGCCTTTTCAGGCCTTAATCGCCTCCAAATTTTCGCCTGATCAGTTTGCGAAACCTAAGACTATTATACAACAAACCAAAATAGACTGAAAGGGAGACATGATACCATAAGCTAGCTCAAGAAGTCTTGAGGCACATTAATCCGCTTATCCGCTACATTGTATTAACAATAAGGATGGATAGCTCTTCCTTGGTTTTCAACACTATATTATTTTCCCTTGTATTTCGTAATGTCATATTACTTTGAATCATTATTAGCTCTCCCCCTCTTTCACCCTCGAAACTTCGAAGCTCGTCACTTTCCCACCTCGATGCAGCCCCTTGGACAGCAAATCATCACTATCACAACAAGCATTACTAATTACAACAACTTTCTTAGCAAAACCCCAATTATGGTTCAAAATTAATCTTAAATAGCTCAACTCCACTCCATTCTCAGAGGCATTTCGTCGAACATGTAAACGGCAAAGCAAAACCCCTAAATCACCTCACTAAAAATAAGAAAATTGGAGAAATTTCATGGAATTCTATATTTATTCATTAATTTTAGTTAGAACTCTGGCAAAAATCCCAGCTATGGTAGCTTTCTCTCCTCATCTTTGCAGTTTCTTCAACTCTCTTTCTCTCTCCTAAAATTGCTGATTTTGAGGATAAAATCTTCATAAAATTGAAATATTGCCATTTTTATGAAGACTGAATTTGTACGATAAATGTAAGATTAGGGATTATTTAATTAGTACTCCGTATGATTCAATCCCCATTGCTGGCGAAAAATGGCGCGAATTTTCATAGTTGGAGAAAATAATTTTGGGTTTTAATTTTGTTTGTGATTTTGGGCCGCAACCAATCAGCCATTACAGTATTGTTGTGGTCTCGTGGGACCTGGATATAGTTAACCTCTATTTTTTTATGGACTAGGGTAGCTTCACGCATTGCGCGCGGAGCAGTTTAATAGAATCTTTATGAAAAATGAGATGGTGTAATTACTTTTGGGGTTAGTGTATGATCATTTGGGGTTAGTATAATCGTGTGTAAATAATTCCAAGTCAGCAAGGTTTACCTCTTCAATCTTTTTAAGACACTTGGGAGTGATTAATTTTAAAAGGGTATAAATTGAGATTCATTAAAAATAATCAAAAGTTAGAATTACTTTGAGTGCATGGAACAGAGTTGAGATTAATGGAACGATTTTTCCTATTCTTAATATTCCACATTTTTTTCATTAAGTTTTGAAGGGAAAAGTATGAAAAGTCAAATGATGATTTACACACATTCATAGTTTTATTTATCCTCTATTATCTCTCCCGTTAAACATAGTAAATCTGAAAATTTTATACATTTTTACACTTTTGTTTACTTTTGCTCATTATGTTATGCTCATTAACATAACATATTATTCTTGAGAAACAACCAAAATCATTGAACTTCTTTGTACTATAAAGCCCTCATACAACCATACTTACATAAAAGTAATCCTTGGTCTTCAAATGTGTTAAACAATGATACCAAAATACTCTAAAATTATATGTCGCACTTTACCAGGATTATGCAACAATGTAAGCCACTATTGCTTCCGGCCTTTACTCTTGGACGGTGCACGAAATTGTCATGAGCTAATGTTTCCTTGTCAAAACCTCTTGCACTCCTTTTTCATGGAAAATTCAATAAAGTTATCCTTCTGTACAGAAGACCTATATGAAGGGATCAAGAACTGGTAGGAGTGATTTCGATTCAAAAAGTTAATAGTAATTTGTAATTGAATTGAAGGGTGTTCTACAAGGGAACTTAGACTCACTGAATCATTTGTTATGAAAAAGTTGTTTGGAAATTGAAGAATCTAGCTCATAGTATTTATGATTAATCGAACTTATCATATTGACCTTCTAATTTATACGCAATACAACATGAAGTGTCTATTCACTTCAACTTAATTTCAGTTTAGTTCAACTCAGCTCCAATCAATTCAGTTCCTAAATTCCTTCTCTCATAAAATATTCATTTAAGCTCTATTCAATTTAGCTCCAATCAATTCAGTTCAGTAAATGTGAACAGACCCGAAGTTAGTTTTAAAATTCCTTTCAATTCGTTTTGAGTTTTTTTTTTTTTTTTTCATTTTGGTTTTGCACAAGGTAAAAAATAGCAATTTTAATTCGACATTAGTGATAAAGTTGATAAATAAGCGACCCGTACAGCATTGTTGTCGCAACATCCATGTAATTGTTGATCGTTGCAGTATGGGACTATGGGCCTTGATGAAAACAGAGAAATCTCTCTGTGACATTATTGTTCTATCAAGACAGAAATAATTATTATAAAAATAGCAGAGAATGATTAAATGAATAATATATTACTATTTACATCAACAGAATTTAGTTTAGTAGATACCACTAGATGTCTATATCTATAATCCAATACAAATCTAAAGTATCAGTAGTATTGTTGTTGCGTGTGGTCTAGAAATCTATCCTTACAACCAAACTTCATTACAAGATGGTTCCCAATAACCATATGTGCAAAAGGAGCCAATATGCAATAAACCCAAGACGGAGCTCGTAGCCGACTCATTAACAATCGACCCTGCATTTAATTGGAAAAGAAGAATTAGTACCAAGGTAGCAAATGAGATATGAGTATGACTACACGATTATAATTACTTAAGATGGGAGGCTTTGGCTACTAATGTTTGTCAAATGAAGCCATAACATTAACTTCCCTAAGCCGGTTCAACCAAGAATGTATCCATCATGGATGAGAAGCATTTATTGTTTCTGGAATGTAATAGACTTTGGAATGCAATCTTATGTTTCACTAAATTGTCTGTACATTCTAACCATGATGTAGATTCAAGATGAGATAAAAGCTTACCATATTCCATCGATCCGATGAGCTAACATCTTTCCTTGTATTGGAAAGACCTGATGTATTAAGAGACTTGAAGACATGACCTGAAAAAAAGAAGTGAAATTTAATCATCCCAAAGTTATTAAAAAAATGTAAGCTAGAAAGTTCTCAACCCATTATTATACAGCTTTATCCTCAACTGGTTCATTATCCAACAATCGACTTGCTTCTGAATTAATATTTACAGCAATATGATCACTTGACCCCTTCTGCAATGTTCTTACATGAGTAAAAGATGGAACATGAGAAATTATAGCTTTTGTCCATAAGGTTAATTACTAAATTATACAGGTTGAATAGCTGGAATGTCCATAAGCATTGATATTTAGATAATAGATAGTCACAAAGCAAACAAAACTTAATAGTAGGGACAGACTTACTTATTGAGGTCCGGAGAGAACAGATGTTGTTATTGGTGACTTTGAATCTGTCCTTTGGTTCTCAATTATTGTTGGGAAAGTATAGCAATAACCACAGATAAGCTCTAAGGTAGTGAATCCTCTAAGATTTTTACCATAGTGACTCGGTAGGCATTCTTATTTCTTGCTGCATCAGTGTGCATGCACCATATTGGTAGCTTCATTAATCAGCTCTATCATCGCTGCATATGTCAAGCAGGTCAGAACTGATGGCATCAGCCTTCTTTATTACCATATTGGTTAGTAGATTCGCATCCTCTTCAGTGGGTGGATAGATTAAGTTTTTCCTCCTGAATATGACTTCCAAATTCCAATACTACGATTCCATAGCTATACAAATCAGCTTTCTCTGTTACCTTCCATCCTAACCATTCAAATGCAAGGTACCCTAGAGTTCCCCTCATTTGGGTCATTACTTAACAGTTGCCATCAAAGTCCAAACCACAGCCACCATGTCCAAGCTACCTTTCCATGTTGAAATAGTCAGTTTCAGTCCTCAAAACTTCATAAGTGATTCTCATAGGGGAGTTGGGTAGTAGAAACAAGGGATCCTCAGATTGCTCTAAATCTACCCTCTAATTGATGCTGCATCTCTCTATACATTCTTATAGATATCCACGATATAAAGATAACATGAACTACAATGATTGATATCAGTAAGAGCAGGGGTACACGGACTTTAGTAGGGGCATGGTGTACGTGGTTTAAGGTAGGAGTGAACGCCCTGCATGTGCAAAACATACGTATAAAATGTGGCCAACTAATAAGTCTTCTTTATTAACAGAGAGAGGTAGAGTGGGAAGACTGGGAACTGAAAGAATTATCAGCAGACAAAGGGACATCAAAGACTAAACTCACTATTATGGTTTCAATAAAACTATTTGCTTACCTACCCAAATCAATTCTAGCTGTCTCCCTTCTGATCTCAATTCCCTCTCCAAGCTCAGCTCATAACCTCCTTAAGAACAATCTCTCTGGTCAGTTACCCCTTTCCAACCTCGCAAGGTTCACATTTCTCCAAGCATAGCCGCCAACAACCTCACGTAATCACGTCTGTCCCATATGGAGCCTTTTCAGGCCTAAAGCCCCCAAATTCTCTCTTGAGAGGACAGTCTGCGTCTCACTCCTTTTTCAGTTGCACCTACTCTGATAAGTGACGAGTTGGCTGATTCTACAATTTTGGACAGTATGACATACATGTGGCACCTTGATAAGTTTGTGAAACCTAAGGCGGTTAGGCAATTATACAACATTTTGACATCACTAACAAGTTCCTACAGATGGAAATTTAATAAACCAATGCATATTGAAATGTAGAAATGATACCATAAGCTATCTGAAGAAGTCTTGTGGCACATTAATCCGCTATCTTGTATTATGACAAGCTGTTCATGCCTGCCAGTGCCAACATCTGAATTCTCGAACAAAAAAATGTCTTCATATAACATTCTGTTGAGGCATCAACCACAAAAATTAACATCCACAAATAACATTCTGCTCCCTAAATTCTAAACCCCTTATCCCATAGTTGCACATCTTTGTTTCACTTGTAAACCCGACACCTGAAACCCAAGCATCACGTTCTTTGAATAACCATGAAAAACTTCCTAGAGTATGCATCAACCACCAGCCATTTCCCATTACCTTTGCCAACCCCCACAAATATGAACAACCATTATTAATGAGGATAGTCTTTCCATGGTTATCAATACAATATGATTCTCCCAATTATTTCACAATGTCATATTACTTTAAATCATTATTAGCACCATCAAATACCGCCTTTCCTTCCCTCTCTTTCACCCTTGATACTTCGAAGCTCGTCACTTTCCCACCTTGATGCAGCCCCATAGACAACAAATCATCACCATCACAAGAAGCATTATTAATTACAACAAACTTTTTAGCAAAACCCCAAGTATCTTTCAAACTTAATACTTAAGAAGCTCAACCTCATTCTCAGAGGCATTTCATCGAACATGTAACAGGCAAAGCAAAACCCCTAAATCATCTCACCAAAAATAAGAAAATTCCTTAAAATTGGAGAACTTTCATGGAATTCCACAGTTATTCACTGATTTTCTGTAAGAATTCTGGCGAATATTCAAACCAAGGTGACGTTGTACCCTCATCTTTGCAGTTTCTTCAACTCTCTCTCTCTCCTAAATTTGCCGATTTTGATGATAAATTCTTCATAGAAATTGGAAAGATCGCCATTTTTGATGAAATATAAATTTGTATGATAAAAGTAAAGATTTGAGATTATATAATCAGTAGTTTCAATCCGCCATTGCCGAAAAATGGCGCGAGTTTTCATTGTTGGAGATAATAATTTTGGCTTTTACTATGATTTGTTTGTGATTTTGGGCCGCAGCCATTAAAGACTATAAATACGGCATGTTTATGGGTTGGATTTACGGAGTATTCCTGCCTTTTGTCTCATAAATTTCTACACTCATATGAGAACAGTAAATCACATATTCACTTTTTTGAACATATAACAAAATTACACTTTCTAATTACAATTAAAATACTTTGATTCAAGTAGCTTGACAATTTATTCAATACAAAATTTCAATAACTAAGGATATGTATATTATATTAATGTGTAACTAGCCTTTTGGTCCGTTCAATGCACGAGTTCTTATCTAGGTTATTTCATATGTAGGTATGTTTTTCAATAGTGAAACTTTTGATATGAAATACGAAGTAATTGTTTCATTGCTAAAACTTAAAAGGAAAAAAAGAATGAGAATAGAACTGTGGAAAAAGATAAAGGAATTTAGATACATATATATACATGAAGATTGTAGAATATGAAATGACATATTGGTTTAAGTTATATTTTAAGTGTATTAGTTGAAAAGACATTTTTTATATAATTCAATTCATATGTTTATGTGATGGAAATGAAACACTTCATTTTCTTAATTGAATTTGCAAGATATAGAATTATAGAATGTATAAAGACTTAAACAAAAATATCAAAAGGGGTGACATGTGTCATATGTGGTAGTGAGTGACTTGTAATGACATGTGTCATATGAAAAATTATGGTTTGTGTTTTTAAATACTAATAAGTATAGATAATATGAAACCACTACAAGCTAGTTTGGTCATAAATTGAAATTTTGATTAACTAACTAAATAACATCTAAAGTAAGCTAACGAATAAACTATGAGAAACAAACACTAGGGGGAAACGAGATTCAACACCAACTAAACCAATAGATGAATAAAATAAGTGAACACAAACACAAATTGGGTGATAGAGTGGGCATGCACTCAACATTGCCTTCTTGAACAGCACTAAGTCACCAACTTATTCCCAAACTCGACTATCATGATAAGATAAAAATTTAGCTTAACCATACAAGAAAAGGCTCATAACTAGGGATGTCAGTGGGGCGGGTCAAGTAGGAGACCCGCCCCAATGGGCCGGGGATGGGTCTCGGTTTGGCGGGTCGTGGTGGGGCGGGGATGGGGATAAAAAACATACCCGCCATGGGTGATGGGGCGGGGGTGGATTTTAAGTTGTAGCCGCCCCATCCCCACCCCGCCTCACCCGCCCCCACTCCGTACCCGCCCCATCCCCACCTCATACCCACATCTATATATCTTATAAAGCAAAATTACATACTTTTACTCTATTTATAAAATAATTACATGAAATACAATATTAATTATAATACTTTGTACGACACTTATATTATAACACACAAATGTGTATAGAATGTTTTATTATATAATTCGTATTAATTATGAAAGATTGTGTATTATTTGAGATACGGATATTAGGTGGATCTTGGGTGGGGATTAGGCGGGTCTTTGGTGGGGATGGATATCCAAGTGGGGGGTGGGGCGGGGATGGTTTTGGAGTTGTACCCGGTGGGGAGGGGATGAGGATGAAAATTTGACCCGCCGCGGGGATGGGGATGGGGACGGGGATGGGGATGAAAATATTAGGTGGGGATGGGGATGGGAAGGCCAACATCCGCCCCGCCCCGCCCCATTGACATCCCTACTCATAACTAAACCTTATCTTTCAATGCTAATATAAGTTGTTTGGGTCCAATTTAGTCCAATTGGGCCTAGCCATTAAATGATCCAATTAAAAGCCCAAGGTCAAGGTTCAACTCTCCAATTGTGCTAAAGTCAAGATCAGTCCACAAAGCAAGTCAATTGGGCCAAGGCCCACTTCTCCCATATATACAAAGGTATAAAAGTCATCAATATTACATTTGTACATTCATTCACACAAAGCCTCAAGCAATTAATTCTCTTGCATAGCTTTCTCTCTCTACACATTGTACTGACTTTAGCATCGGAGGGGCCTTCCTCGGCAACACCCCCGAGGCTAGTTTACGTGTGTTTGCTGTGCAGGAAACCCTAGGCCCAACATCACTTGGACCGAGCCTAGTCTTCACCCCTTCACTGGACCTTCGGCAAGGTCCCATTGTTTTCACCCGAAACATAAGTAGTGAATGCATGAGCAAAAATTGGTCATCTATTAACGTGTAATAAACCAATTCGGCAATTCTTTAACAATCAATGATCAATCCGAGGGGAACATGCAAGCTAATTAAGGGACTACTCACTAGTCATAATAAACAACATCCTAACAACAATATCTAACAAGTTGAGAGAAGTGATAAGGTATAAAGATAGATAAAACAAAACTTAAAGAGATAAAGAGGTTACTTAATTAAGCTTTAAAGTTAGAGAAAGTTGTTGAAATTAAGAGAACAAACTTCAATTAAAGTTCAATTAAGCTAAGGGGAAAGAAGATCATTACAAAATAAGTCAAGGGAGGTATTTATAACCCCTAAGAGTTACAATGTAAATCCGCCTAAAAACCAAGTTTCCAAGCATGCAGGAGCACCTTGGCTTGTGTGTGTGCCCGCTCCTCAGGAGTTCAACCGAGGAAAAAGTTGAAGAAGTAGTGAGGCTAGGAGTGCCTGCTCCTCCTTCAGTGCAAGCCCGCTCCTCGGCAGAAAGTTGAAGAGCGAGGAGTGCCCAATGCATGCCTGCTCCTTTATAACATCAGGGAGGCAGACGACAAGGAATACAGTAGGAGTGTCCTTTGGGCAGTAAATGGATAGAACTACAGCATCAGGGAGTAGCACCCGCTCCAAGGGGATGGTGGCTTGTTTTACTCGTTTTTGCTATGCTCAAGCCTCAGTTCTCCCATTGTACCTACAAGGATTAACAAGCACACCACATAGAGTGGACAAATAAACCACGCATTCAATCCATGCACAATACCACAATCAACTAGTTTATGTAAACATTAATGAAATGTAATAAGGGGCGGCGGATGGACGGTGCATGTTGAGCAACCGCACAGGGCTCCGTAATTTTTAGGGCCCCAAAATTAGATATAAGTAAATTTTGAGTAGGATATGTTGCAATAACTTCCTTGGTTCACTAGTAAAGACGAGTAAACATTGTTGGGAAGTAAGGGGTTCGAATATTATTTGGCAATGAAAAAAGTGAAACAGTGAAACTGTTCTTCTATACTATTTGTTATTGAAATTCAAGTACTTCCTATTTTTTTTTTTTTTTTTTTTATGTAATAAACACTCTGCAGTACATATATAAATTTTTAAATTGTAAATATGGAAGCCGAACGTTGTGTACCTTGTTGTGATGATGATATAGGAATACTCTAGTTTATGGAGTAATCAAACTACTCAATCATGTCCTCCAATACTTCAACTACCTCTGACATTGACGGTCGAGTTTTTGGTTCAATTTGCAAACACCGTAAAGCAAGCTGCACAACCATTTGAACTTGTTGCGTTTCTTTCAACATATCATCATGACGCCGGCCATCAATGAGATCGATAAAAGACAACGGATTCACATCAACCTTAGATTTAATCAATTGAATAAGGCTAGTGCTACGATTACGATGGTCTAAATTTTTCTTCTCAAACACTGTTTCTATTACTACAACCCCATAACTGTATACATCAGACTTCTCTGTTCGCCTCCCTTGATAAACAAGTTCAGGTGCTTTGTAGCCGTAACTACCACTTGCTTGAGTTGCCGTACTACTCTTATCTTTGCTTAGAAACTTAGCTAGCCCAAAATCACACAATTTGGCATTCAAACTCTCATCTAGAACCACGTTCGATGGTTTAATGTCTCGATGCAATATTTTATCTTTCTCATTACATTCCTCGTGTAAATAACACAGTCCTTTGGCAACATCAAACATAATTCTTTTCTTCATTGGCCACTTAAGAAATCCTTTACGATTATCTGACTCGAAGATCCACTTGTCTAGAGATCCCTTGCTCATGTACTCATATACGAGGATTCCATGTGACGCAGAATATCCATATAGTTTTACTAGATTCTGATGGCATGTGCGAGATAGCGCATGAACCTCACATTCAAATGATTCCTCGGATATGCTTCCACAATCACTTAAACGCTTCACTGCTACCAAAGTACCATCTGGTAATTCACCTTTATAAACTACACCAAAGCCGCCTCTCCCGAGCACCTTCTGATTGTTAAATTTGTCTGTTGCTCTCTCCAAAACTTCAAAGTCATATTCGATTGGGGAGCCAGTCCAGGTTAGCAGCTCATCACCAGATTCGACATCGTGTACAGGTCTGTTCTCGAACCACTTAGCCATGACAAAACAAAAACCGACCATCAAAATAATTAAACATATAACTGCAGAGAACAGAACCCATTGAAGAATTTTATCATGTTTGCTCTTCTTCTCCCTATGATGTTTCTCAGGTTCAAGATTATTCCTGAATGCGAGCACGGTAACTCCAGGACGGAACAATGGCATTTGACCTTCAAGTTTATTGCTGGAGATGTCAACATTGACAAGGTCGGGTAACGAAGTCAAAACAGTAGGGATAGTACCTGCTTGCAGCACCAAGGAAAGAATGATATAAGGGGACATTTGGTAAGAGATAAGGGAATGGGGGATCAGAGATGACAAAAACCAACGCAATTAGTCATTAATTTGTAACTAAAGGTTATATAATCATCATGGCATCTAATAAATTGAGGGTAATTTTATCAGAGAAAGGTATTTCATTTTTGTTGGTTTTTTAATGAGGAATAAAAAAGAAACCCTTCTCTCTTCTCTATGAAACCATCAAAACAACAAACTAGCACCAAAAATGAATTTACCTTGCTTTTTTTTTTTTTAACAAAAATGAATTCGGGTATGCCAAAAGAAATTATATATATAAAAAAAAAGGCATTAGCAATATAATAAAACTAACTTTTATAAATATGTACGTTATTAGTTATAAACAACAACCTAAGGGTTCGTTAGGCATCGCTGTGGTTTTCTGTTTTTTGGTTTTTTGTTTTTTAAAAATATATTATATATGTCACATAATGAATCAAAAATTATTTAGACTTATTAAAATCATAATAATTTTAAAAACTGACAACAAAAAAGTGAAAACACATTTTTCTTGTTTCCTGTTTTTGGTTTTTAGTTTTTAAAAAAACAGAAAACTGAAAACCAAAAATGATGTCAAACAAGCCCTTAATAGCTAGATTTAAGAATAAAGATAGTTTGATATGTTGAAAACACTAAAGTAATAAAAAATAGTAAACCAACCATTTGTATGATAATTATTATTATTACATGTATATGTATATATGCATTTTTTTTTTTAATGCAAATGAGGGCAAAGACCAAAACAAAAAACAAACAACTAAAACGAGGAAAGGTCACCCTAACAACATCCTTCTAAAGAGATTGCTTTATTTCCATTGGAGGATTATCGAAATAAACCACTCTCTCTTCAAGACTAACTCCCAA
The DNA here is from genome assembly GCF_948465745.1 of Chenopodium album. Lineage (NCBI taxonomy): Eukaryota > Viridiplantae > Streptophyta > Magnoliopsida > Caryophyllales > Amaranthaceae > Chenopodium > Chenopodium album. The sequence continues at coordinate 78,438,366 of NC_137838.1, forward strand.
GTCCCAAGTTAGCCAACTTATCCGCTACCCGATTTCCCTCCCTAAAACAGTGACTATATTAAAAGAAATAAACGAACTAATAAGACTACGACAAGACCTGATAATATGCACGCATTCACCCCCGGCCCTAGCTTTTCCTTGCTTGTGATAGCCTCAACACATGCTTTATTATCTAGTTGAACCCAAAGCTTCCTGATGCCTAGATCTTTTGCCATCTGAAATTCTGAAGACCTTTTTCCAAAGCTAAAAATTCTGCTCTGTAAGCACAGCACACCCCGTAGTTAGCAGCAAAAGCTTTGATGATTTTCCCATCACTATCTCTGATTAATCCGCCCCCTCGATCCTGCCAAACCCAGAGCTCCTTTAGCAGCCCCATCTGTATTGAGGGCCAACCAGTCGAATTGAGGAGCTTTCCATTGTATAAACCTCTCAGTTTTCGCAACAGAAGCACTACCAGCCCAAACTTAATATTCATTAGTTCGTTAATATTTATCTTTATTTATTATTACGAGTATAATTTATCATTTATTTATTTATTTTTGAAAAACCATTTATTATCATTATTTATTGAAAGTAAGATTGGGCATAAATTTCTACTTATAGTCCGTCCAAAATTAGACTGGACCTAACATGATCAGATCTACAACCCTATTGATAAATATATGACCATTATGACCAATAAGAGAGGCCCAAATTCTCCGATCACACATTGTGACATTGATCGTGCAGTTTTGGACCTAAATCGGAAATCAGATCGGACCAGACCACACTAGTGGCATACTAGTGCATTCAGAAATCAGATAAGCAATAGTGATAAGATGATCGGATCTATAAATAGCTTAACATGATCAGATCTACAAGTAGTAAAATGATCAGATCTACAGATAGCTTAATGGGATCAGATCCACAACCCTATAGATGAACTATTAGACAAAAATAAAAACAAGGAACAAAAGTAATAAAACATAAACACCATACCTGTAAAATTGTTGTGGGAGAGGCTCAAATTCTGCAACGATCTAAAGGAACCAAGAAAATCCGGGATGCGTCCAATAAGGTTACAACCATCAGCAAAAATTGTAACCAAGTTTACGGATTCCATAAGCTCGGAAGGTAGTTCCCATGCAGTAAGATTAGGGTTATTGGAGAGTGCAAGATGGTGCAGCGAGGTCAATCCAGAAAATATACCGGGAGAGATGGTGGTGAAGTTGTTATCGGAGAAATCAACTTCAGTGAGTGAAGTGAGGTTAGACAGAGAAGGCACGGAGCCGTAGAAGGAGTTATTATGAAGATATAGGGTTTGGAGATAAGATAGTGAGTTTAAGGAAGGAGGGAGATGACCAGATAATGACCGCGAAGATAGGTCAATGGATAACACCCTATTGTCATTGTTACATTGTATACCAGACCAGAAGCAATAATCTCCGGCGAAGGAGAAGCCGAAGCCGGTGTTGTTGATTGCGAGTATTGAGTTTTTAAGGTCTACCATGACTTCCTTATCTTCACCATCAATACTGGACTGTGCAGAAGAAATTGTGAGTAGTAGGAGGAAGAAAAGATGCCTTACTTCCATTTGGAAATTTTTTTAGAAATTGTGTACAGGGATGTTACGGTTCTAATCTCATATATTTATACAACCAACTAAAGGTAGTTATGGTCGTAGGTTAGGTACTTAGGTGGATACTTGTAGAGTATGTAATCTAGTGGGATTGCTTTTATATTTGTCGACCAATGACTGAGCCAATAAGAGCACAGATAAAATCAAGTTTTGCTACATCATTGATCACTTACAACGTTACATGGAGTATAAACAATGGGAAAACGACAATTCATAAACAATTTGATGTATAGATTATTAAAAATTCAATTTCTAACACTAAAAAATAATCTATTTTGGTAGGTATTTAAGAGTTGAAATTAATCCTAATAAGTTGAAGAAATGAGGCTACTTTGGTCTTCTAGACATTCACTCTTGTAAATCTGTTTTATCCTCATATCCGGTATATTTAATGCAAACAAGTCTTTTGCCTTGTTCTATTCTGGATGATATACATAGAGAAACAGTGTAGAAAATTTTATGGAATAAGGTGGATCGAACTAATATTCCCCTAGGCTAAGTTGGAAACACATAACTAAACCTATGGAAATGGGAGGATTAAGAATTAAGATGCTAAAATTATAGAATTTGTCATATATGGCTAAATTATGATGGACCATGCTTACTGATCCTTCTAAGCTTTGGGTTCAAATTTTTAATGAAAAATATTTAAAGAGGACTGCTTTTTTTAAATGTAATAGTAATGTTTCTCATTCACAAATATGGAAGGATATTTTAAAGGGAAGACACATACTAGCTTAGGGTTTAAGGATATGAATTGGGAATGGGAGGTCCATTAATCTTTGGTATCATCATTGGATTGGGAAAGCTCCTTTGTATACTCTTCTTATTAATGGTCAAGTTCCAAATTCTAAGGGTCATTGAAATGTAGCTTATATAATTAGGAACAAATGGCACGTGGTATTTAAATGATTTTTTACACCTACTTCCTTTATCAGTTATTCATATGATTAAGGCTACTCCTTTGGCTAGAAGACATGATATGGAGGACTTCATAATTTGGGAATTAAGTAAATCTGGAAATTTCACTATAAAATCTGCTTACCATCATTTGTTACAGGAGTGTTGGACAAACTTATGGAAGATTCAAGCTCCTTTTAAACATCGAATGTTTGGTTGGAGTTGTGCTCACTCTATTTGCTAGTTGCTGAATCTCTTTCTGTTTACATGCCATTAATCTCTCCAATATGTACAGGATTCAATTTGTACATAGTATCATATATTCACATTTTCAGGGATTATTTTTCATCCTCTATTTTGTGGAATGATATTTTCTCTAGGGCGTATCAACCTCCAAAATTTGATTTTTATATTTTATATTTTTAAGAATGCAAATTGGAGGAATTGCAACTTAGAATTGGATAAGAAGTGGAGAATGATTTTTTTGACAGCCATATGGCACATTTGGTTACAGAGAAATGAAATGGTCTTTGAGAACAAAAGCATAGCTGGTTTCAAAAAAAAAAAAAAAAAAGAACAAAAGCATAGCTCCTCTTTCTCTCTTCACTAAATTCTTTGTGGATTACCAATTTAATAAATCTGTTTTGCAGGATCCAAAGCAAGGAGATGGTAGGAATGTTGGTCAGTCCTCAAGCATGATTTGGGAAGCTCCTAATTTAAGCAAGGTTATCTCAAGATAAATATGGATGGAGCTTGGATGAACTCTGCTATTTCTTCTGGTGGGGGAGTTATAAGGGGGTCTGATGGCACAAGGTATGTTGGATTCTCTTGCAATTACGAGGCTGTCTCACCCTTAGCTGCTAAATTATATGCTCTTAACGATGAGCTGTCAATTGCAGATGACTTATAAACAAAGAAAGTTGAGATAGAAACTGATGCAGAGTCTCTAAAGACAATGTTATTGACCTCAGGCCCCAATTCACATCACGAACTTGCAACAGCAGTCTGGGATGTTGTTGCAGTGCTTCATAAGTTTGAGGTTGCTATCATTAAGCATGTGCCTAGGGAGAAGAATGAACTAGCACATAAGCTCGCGGCCTATGGAAAGGATATGCAATGGGATATAAAACCCACTATTTAGTACCTAGATGTGTTAGAACTTTATATGAATCAAAATTAGAGGGAGTGGCAACTATTGCTAGGAACTAATTAGAAAGTTCTTTGGATATGGATGAATTATACATTTGGGGTACTTAGTGTTAAAAAAAGAATAAGATAGATATTTCTGTAATACTAGTACTCCGTATAAGGTTTTATATTGTAACTTTTTTTTTTTACACAAACTTTCGTATGTGGCTGGCCACACCGTGTGGCCAACCACAATTTTTTTTTCTTTTCTCTCCTCCTTTCATTTTCTCTTTCTAATCGTCAATGGTCGAAGCACCATTTCTGCTATCGTCTTTGTTTTCTTTGTCGCATAAATTGTCGTCCAGAAGAAGAAAGGAACTATTGAAGCATAAACAAATAAATTTCGAAGCTCCAAACCCTAACATTTCCCCCAAATTTCATCAGATTCGGTTGTAAATTCATCAATTTCATTCCAATTTCCTTATAACAGTTAAAATCGACTTTTCATTTCTGCAAATTCATCAACCCTAACATTTTTTATTTTGATTTCTGTTTTGTTAAAGTTTGCCCAAACTTTAGGGTTTTGATTGCTTGGACTGATTTGTTGCAGATTTGAAAGAGATTGCAGATTTACATTATCATGAATCTGCAAAAAAAATGTTCAAGTTGATTGCAGAACAAATATTGACTTTATTGGTTTTAGGCTGGAGTTATCATTATTTCACATGAATCTACGATCAAGTGAAAGAATTGGAGGGAAAGCATGAAGAATTGATCAGATTCAAGTTTAATAATTATTTCAACCATGTGAATTGGGAAAGCATGAAGAACGTGGTTGTACCAAGAATTGTTATTTGTTATCATTTCACATGAATCTGCAATCAAGTGAACAAAATCTTACAATAAGTCAAAAATAATTGCAGATTCACGAGTAATAATGGTGTTGATTGCAGAACAAATATTAATGTGGTGAATTACGGTGGCTGGAGGCGCTGGTTCTGATGGTGGGCTGGAGGCGCAAATGGGGGTGCAAGATGGTTGATTTGGTGGTTGGAATAGGTGGTTTGGTCAGAGGTTACTAGGTCGAATGGGTTACTTTATCATGGGTTACTTGTTCTGTCAAGGGTTACTAGGTCGGGGGGTTACTTCAAGGGTTACTTGGTCGAAGGGGGTTACTTGGTCAGGGGTTACTGATTCGGTCAGGGGTTACTAGGTCGGAGGGGTTACTTGATTAGGGGTTACTTAAGGGGTTACTGATTCGGTCAAGGGTTACTAGCTCGGAGGGGTTACTTGATTAGGGGTTACTTTAGGGATTACTAGTTCGGTTAGGGGTTACTTAATGGGTTACTAATTCGGTCAGAAGGGATACTTGATCAGGGGTTACTAAAGGGGCTACCAGTTCAGTCAAGGGTTACTATTCAGAGAGGTTACTTGGTCGAATGGGTTACTTGGTCAAGGGTTACATACTAGCTTGTAGGGTTATTTGGTTAGGGGTTACTAGGTCGGAGGGGTTACTTAAAGGGTTATAAAGTTGGTCATGGGTTACTAGCTAGGTCGAAGGGTTACTACGGTGGAGGGGTTACTAAGAGGATCAGGGGTTACTAGACCAATCAGGGGTTACTTGTATGTTAGCTGGCTGCACCGTGTGGCCAGCCATGCACAAAACCTACTGTTTTTTTTTAATATTTAATAAATAAGTGAAAGTTTTCAGCAAGTCAACATTCAGTTATGGGTGGTTAGGTTCTAGTCCCCTCCCAATTTGTTGTTGCGGGGGATCGAACATGGCTTCTCCCTACCAAGTGCAGTCTCAATCACCACTGCACCAACAACCAATTGGTAGCAAGACAACATATTTTCGTTACTATATACTATGCATGCCAACATGTACTTATATCTTGTATTATTTAATTACTAATGTGCTAATTGGTGATTTTGTATTGTAATACATGGTATACTACTTAGTTACCAATCAAGCTAGCAGCTAACCTTCCATAGGAGGCAATTCTGCACGCATAGGCAGGTAAGAATACAAAATCTTGCAACTCCCAGGGTTTGAACATTATTTCATCATAATAGTAGTATCCAATTCGAAAAATAAAATAAGAGATCTTGACTATAAAACAGACAATTAAAAATTAATGAAAGACAAGCATCGGTACTTATGGAAATTGGAAAGAACAAGCATAGGTACTCATAACCAACTAATAAGCTTGCAAAAAACACACACAAGTACAAAAGGACAGGGCTTATCTGGATATAATGTAAAATCAATGTATTCCAAAACATTGTAACCAATCTTACAATAAACAAACTCACCACAATGACGATGCAAACTGATTGATTAACCACGGTCCAGTCGATCTAGTTGTTCATGATGACACCATCTGCAATTCTGCATAATCATCATGAATTCATTAATGTATCAACATGCAAGATATAAAAAAAAACTAACAATAGAAAAAGAAGCTCTAGGATAGGGTGTAAAATCAAGAATCATGGCTTCTAATTTATTGATTAACAAGGTAGTTTAGACAAGTAATCATTCAACAAAGCATCAGGTGATCAGGCAGGATATGTTAAGCTTGTCTAACAAAATAGAACATGTATAATAAGGATTAAAGGTTAAGGCTTATTTGAAAGTCTATAACTCTTGGAGTTCTATTGCATGCAAAGGCGCAGAGCCACAATTATACACAACACATCTCTCTTCTCTTATTCTCTAAACAACAGCTGACAGAGCAACAATGAAGAGATCGACTTCTGCTCTTAAGTTGCAACAATGGTTCCGTCAAGTTTATTAGCTTAGCCTCCTAAAATTATTCTGGCTCGCCAAAATCTCCCTCCGATCCAGAGCAGCCACCTCTTTGGCACTTTACCTTTTTCCAACATCACATTACACAAAGTACATCCTCCAAGTCTCCAACAACTTCACGTCTGTCCCATATGGAGCCTTTCAGACATAAATCACCTCCAAATCTCTCTTTAGAAGACAGTGCACATCCTTTTGCACCTTCTCTGACGAGTTGGCTGATTCTACAATTTTGGCAGCATATGCTAGAATTGTCAATCTCATTCGACCAGTATGACCATATTTGTGGCACCCTAATCAGTTTGCGAAACCTAAGGCTATTACACCACAATTTGACATCACTAGCAAGTCCCCCCAGACGAAAATTTAATAAACCAAATCAGATTGAAAGAGAGACATGATACCATAAGCTAGCTCAAGAAGTCTTGTGTCACATTAATCCGCTATCTTGTATTATGACAAGCTGTTCATGCCTACCAGCGCAAAACATCTGAATTCTCGAACAAAAGACTGTACATATAAAATTGTGTTCCCTAAATTAGTAAATTTTAAACCCTTTATCCCAAAATTGCACATCTTCGTTTTACTCGTAAACCTGAACCCCAAGCATTGCATTCTTTGAATAATCATGTAAATCTTCCGAAAAAATGCTCAACCACCAGTCCACCAGCCATTTCCCATTACCTTTGCCAACCCCCACAATATGAACAACCATCAATGATGATGATTGCTCTTCCTTGTTATGATGTTATCAATACTATATGATTCTCCCAATTATTTCAGAATGTCATATCACTTTGAATCATGATTAACACCATCAAATACCACCTTTCCTTCACCCTCGAAGCTTCGAAGCACGTCACTTTCCCACCTTAATGCAGCCTCTTGGACAACAAATCATCACTATCACAACAAGCATTACTAATTACAACAACTTGCTTAGCAAAACCCCAAGTATGGTACAAAATTAATTCTCAGAGGCATTTCGTCGAACATGTAATAGGCAAGGCAGAACCCTAAATCACCTCACCAAAAATAAGAAAATTTCTCAAAATTGGAGAAATTTCATGAAATTCCATAGTTATTCACTGATTTTCTGTAAGAATTCTGGCGAATACTCCAACCATTGTAATGTTGTACCCTCATCTTTGCAGTTTCTTCAACTCTCTTTCTCTCTCCTAAAATTGCTGGTTTTGATGATAAATTCTTCATAGAAATTGGGAAGATCGCCAATTTTGATGAAATATAAATTTGTATGATTAAATTAAAGATATGAGATTATGTAATCAATAGATTCAATGTTTCAATCCGCCATTGCCGAAAAATGGCGCGAGTTTTCATTGTTGGAGATAATAATTTTGGGCTTTAATTTTGTTTGTGATATTGGGCCGCAGCTATTACGGTAATGTCGTGGTCTCGTGGATACTAGACATATAGTCCATGATGGCTTCCTAAGTTAACCTCTATTTTTAATGGATTAGATTTACGGAGTACTCTTTTTGTTTGAAAATTCTTTTAGTGATAGTGAATACTTCGGGTGTTGCCCCGGATTACTATTTTTATAATCGTGCAATTTTTAGAGAGAAGAGAGAAAGAGAGGTGGTACCAATGCTTGAAACCTGGACCTAGAGTTCAGAGGTTTCATTCTCTTACCACTAGTCCACAAGGTAAGCTGGTTATAATCGTGCAATTTTATATTTAGAAATAACTCATTATTATTTTATAATTTCTCTCACCCACTAAATCCAATTTCTTAAATTTTTAATCATTTCTCTTTCCTATCACCCTTAAATAAACTTTTTATATATACTCCCTCCGTTTCATATTAATTGCAACACTAGGGTGTTCACTAAGTTTAAGAAAATTTATAGGGATTATTATATACAATTCAATTCACCAGCAATGACACGTGTCATTTTCTGGTGTGTCATTAGTTTTTTTTTATTAAAAAAATATTTTGGAAACAAATCTTATACAATACATAAATAAAAGATAACAAATTTATACACAATTAAAAGATTTGATGTATATTTCCATAATATATTATCAACTATATAAACATAATTAAAAAAAAAAAAAGATTTTTTTTCTATAGAATTTGTGTCAAATAAGACTAGAAAGATTCTATTTTTATTTTTATTTTAATTTAATTATATATTAAAATCTCCAAGAAAGTAATCGAATATCAAATATTAAAAAATTACTTAAAATAAAAGATTTGATTTATCCTTCCAAAAAAAAATTAACACCTTTAAATTTAAGCAAAAAAAAAAAAGAAAAAAAAAATTCTTAACATAATTTTTAATGTCCTACGTTTTAATAAATTCATTTGGTTAATAAATGATACCAATGCAATTTGTTAGTGAAATCAAATATATACAAAAATATATGCATATTAACAAATGCATATTTTTAAAATCATGTCTTGCCAATGGGCAATGACTAATTATCACCTTTTATACACCCGAGTGCACATAGAGGTATGTGTAGGCAAAATTAGTTTTAAAGAAAATATACTGGCTAACAGACTCTTTCATAAATTTAGCATAATATTTTATAACTAAATGTAGTGTTAATATGAAACAGCTCTTTCATAAATTAAGCATAATAATCGTGCATGGCACGGGACCTAACCTAGTTATTTTATTATACGGATCTAATCCATTTATAACTGTGGAAGGTCAACCAATTAGTTGTTAATGTAATGGTAATTAGGACAGTACTTAATAAGAAGGACAACGTGTTCAAACCCCGTAAAATCATAACAAAAATTGGGAGGGATTGGAACATAGCAAATACTTCCTCCGTTCTTTTTTACTTGACCTGTTTACTTTATCACGCTTGTCAATGCAAAAATTTAACGATAAATAACTTTAATTCACGATAAGTAAAAATTATAAAAGTTATATATTATGATATTACTTGTTGAGACGAATTTAAAAATATCTTTCATGAATATGTTTTCTTTAAATATTATTCACAAAACACGGTCAAGGAGGAGTGGTGAATAGTGTAAAAGTCAAAGCGGGTCAAGTAAAAAAGAACGGAGGAAATAGAATTGAGCCCAAATCAGGATTAGTCTAAAGGGTGAATTGGTTGAATAAATACTAAATAGTGGCGGGTTAAGGCTTTTATTTGGGCTCTCTTTCTCTCCACGTTTTTCATTGAAGCAGCTTAATCTCTAATACTCGTATCCTCCGTTGAAGCAGCTTCTGAGGTAAATTGTTATCATCATCCTATCAATTTCACAATCTAGGGTTTATTTTGGTCTAATTTAATTTCCAAAATTCTGAATTATTGGTTCTAAATACTAATATTATGAAAGATTATAACCAGCGATTAGATTATTATTATTTTACCAGAAAACTAACTTGATTATTGAATCAAATATCCCTAAAATTATTTATTTTAAGGTTGAATCAAAATCGGTTGCTAATGTATTGCTCAAGCCTTTAATGTTAGGATTAACTCTGAAATTAGACCTCCTTTCCCTGGTTTTGACCCAAATTTACTGATGAATTATTTTGTCAATTAACAGATGTTTTTTAATGGGATAATAAAAGTTTTAAAAAACAATAATATGATTACCTCAGGATTACTCTTTATTGTATAAACTTATTGTAAAGAAGGTAACTTTATTCTGTATAAGCATGCAACTTTTCTTATACTATATCGGTTACATATTATTTGCAACGATTTGACATATATAAAACTTGTTCCGTAAAATACTTGTTGTATGACTGCCTTTGTCCCCAATTAACTTGTTCATCATAGATTGATAAGCAGGGATATTTTGATTTCAAGTCTATGGATTTCGAGTTGAAACCATGTGCTACTACTACCTTACAAGATGATAGCCTAATGTTAGATAGGCTATCTAGTTTGCCCATTGAATTGTTAATTCGGATGCTTTCTTTGCTTCCTACCAAGGATGCTGTTGCTACTTGCTCATTGTCTAGTACTATTAAACGTGCATTTCCATGGATTACGACCCTAGACTTGAGTGATTCACCTGTCTCGAATTGTTTGCAACATCCATATGCAGTCCATCGTTTCCCTAGTTTTGTATCTTTTGTTGAGACTGTTCTGCGTGCGCATCAGTCTCGGTATCTCACCAGCTTTAGACTTCATCTAGGCAAGGACTACGCCTCCACATACTTGGGTCGTACCAGACATAAAGTTTTTGGATGTGAGAAAGACTGTTTTCCGGACTTGAACACCAAGCCGTGGATCTCTTTTGCTATAACCCGTATTGGCCTCAAACAACTTGATCTCCGAATTCATGTCAGGGAACCGGGTCAGCTTCCACCAGCTATCTTCTTGTGTGAGACGTTGGAGGTGCTCAAACTTGATGTCAACCTCGGTCTTGATCAAGTTTGCACCATGCCTTCCTTTCGTCTTCCAAACTTGAAATTACTACACCTCTATGCCACTCTCATTAACGAGGATGGCTTGTTGCCAAGGTTGGTTTCAAGCTGCCCTATACTTGAAGATCTCAAAGTTGTAGCAAATTGGAATCATGTCAACTACACACGTATTTCTTCGTCTTCTCTCCGGAGGTTGCATTTAGAAATATATGAACTTGTTGATGAATTTAGCAACACTGATTTTGTGCTTATCAATACTCCTAATTTGGAGTACCTTGGTTATTATGATAATCTACCTAAACGACTTTCTATTACAAATATGAGTCGGCTGGTAGAAGCAGAAATAGCCTTCGCAACTGTGACATTAGGTCAAGTTGAAGATCTTCAAGTATTGCTTAGCCTTATCAAAGCTCTCGATAATGTTCACCATTTATCTTTGCACGGCATTTGGGCACAGGTTTGTTTAAATTTCTAGTTTTGCTCGGGAAATTCCCTGTTTCTCATAATGGCATTTTCGTGAATAAATCAACAACTTTTTCATTATTGTGGGCTCCACAATTTAATAAAGTTGTTGGTTTATTTACCAAAATGCCATGTGAGAAACAAAATTTGCTTCTCACCCTGAGAAACTGGGGCATCCTCGTTTTGCTCCCCGATTTCTCATTTATTTATATACTCCCTTCATTTTTTTTATCGCCTCATTAGTAATCTTGCACAAGATCTCATGAACTTAAAAAAATTTCTTTACAAGTATTAAATTTCCTTTGCAAAAGGAGGTAGTATATAAAAACAATATGTAGTATGTATTTTATATTATGTAATGTGAGATTGACTTATTGCACCTTTGGTTGAAGGAGCTAAATGTTGATGGTATAGAGGATAAGCTGCCACTGTTTCATAATTTGAAATATCTAGAGCTGGCTTATTCTTATCATAACTGCTGGGATAAAGTCGTTTTGGCATTTCTCAATCGTTCACCGGTCTTAGAATCTCTCGTTTTTCCTAAGGTTAGTCTGTGACTTACTTCACTTGTGTATTAATTTTACATACATAAAATAACCACATTGATCGAGAATAGTACTAGGATGGATAGTGACCTTCTAGGAAGTCCTCATTTTGGTTCATGGAGCCGACCCCACTTATGGGATTAAGGCATTCATGGTGAAGAAGAAGAATATATTCAATTTAAATGTGGCGTAAAGTTGTTGATGTTGATTTTGATTGGGATCAACTTTGCAGGGATTAATATCATATTCATATGTGGGTGGACAAGGTAGAGTAACGTTTCCTTTTCCTGACGAGAAGATACTCAAGGAACAAGTGTTTTTTAATAAAACTCTAGCAGTGATTCCTTCATGTTGCAGATATCATCTTAAAAGAATTGTGATTGATTACTACTATGGGGCGGAGCGGGAAGTGAATTTGATCCAGTTTTTGTTTAGACATGCTTTTGTGTTGGAGGAATTGATCATAACGAAGGGACATGTTGCTGAAGAACATAATATGGAACTCGAAAGTACATTACAGAGTCTACCAAGGGCCTCAGCTACATGTTCAATTCTGTTCTATCCAAGCAGAGAGGAGACAGTACAGCTTCATAGGAGATCGCCTCGATATAGGTCCAGGTTTGGTGGGTAACTGGCTGGGGATGGAGAAATACCATACTTGCCATGGGTGATGGGGGCGGGAATGGATGCATTCCCCCCGATACTTATATGTATGCAAATAATTTAATTCAACTTCTCCATTGAAGACATACTTATATATTTTGTAATTTTAATTTAATTTTTGGTATACATTCTACTTCTATTATAAAGATTTAAATTTTTAACCTTAGATGATTGTGTATTGAGTCTTTTTTTATTATTATTATATGTAGTAAGAAGGATATTATACTACAACTGTCATATCCGCGGGTTTATCACATTTGAGTCATTACAGAGGAAGGGAACGGAAACCTTTAAAGCAACATATAGCCAACCTATACAAGGGTTAAAAATTACAGTACTACCTTAGTCTATTATCGATGAGATCTTAAGAGTTACCGATTAATAATAATTGCATCCAACACTATAAATTGACGGTATTCGAATATTCATTCACATTCACATACAAGTGATTCTTATCTTCAAATTTGTACTATATTAGTCCTACTTTGTTTGGAATAGACTACTCTGTCTCATGCCATAATAAACTAATGATACTTACTAATTTACTATTGCGTTTGTTATCTTTTGCCTAATTTGCACATATATATAAAAAAATAATAAAATAATTGTAGGCCAACTAGTTATTGATATTAATCATACATTCATTTTTTTTTTTTAAAACGGCTACATATATAATCATATTAAATATATGTAATTAAAATTATTCCATCAGTCCCTAAATTTCATTCCTGTTTTGCTCTATTATGTGAGGAATAAATGTTGAAAACAGAAATGTAATTTAGGGACGGGGGAGTAGTATTTTAATTCATCAATTGTCATTACGATGGATCTATTCAGAACATCCAACTAGTGGACTTAGATACCAAGTATTTATCATCATTCAACATTTCAACATACAAAAGACCGGCGAGCTAGCACATAATAAGCACATTAAATTAGTACTCCATAATAAACAAATAGTATAATATTTATGTTGACTATTTTGCTAATAATCCGCTAGGTACTCCTTCAAATCACTAATCTAGTAATAAAGGACTAATTAAAAGCTAACAAATGATAATGAAACATACGTAGTATAATGCAATAATTATATGACGTACTATTAATTATTCATGAATCTTTTTGCTTTTAACATTACTAAACAACTCTTCCATGAAATCCTTCAAGTTTTTATCAGACGATCCACCCTCGTTGGCCGCTTCGACCGCCAATTCTCTCCATTTCTTAGCATTCTCCTTAATCTCTTCACTCTCCATAACCTCCTCCAAACACCTCTTAATCTCATCACTCTTAACTAATACACCACCTTCTTCGTCTTTACTCACATTAACCCTTACCCCGGTCTTCCATAAATCCTCCACCAATTTAGCATTCGTTGTTTGATCCGTCCATTGTGGAAACCCTACCATGGGTACGCCTGATGTTAGGCTCTCTAAAGTCGAGTTCCACCCACAATGTGTCACAAAGCACCCTACTGAGGGGTGGGATAGCACCTCCACTTGGGAGCACCATGGGACTATTAACCCTTGTTGTTTAAGCTCCTCCATGCAACTCAACTCGTCTTCTTCTTTATTATCTTCTTCATTTGTTTCATGACTCGCCTTCTCCCTAATGACCCACAGGAATGGCCTGTGGGTCTGTATTAGGGCTCTGGCTAACTCCTCCATCTGTGGCTTGGATAGCACTGAGATGCTTCCAAACGACACATAAACCACCTTAGAATTTTTTCCTTGTGAGTTTAGCCATTCCATGTAATCCGCCTCCTTAGATTGTTGGAAGAGGTCCCCTCCAAAGGATTTGTCGGAGGGGTCCTTTCCATTCAAGAAGGCGGATGAAAGGATAGGGCCAATAGGAATTAAGGTGAACCTCTCAATAGCTTTTAAAGCATGAACTTCTAAAGCTTCAAAGGTATTAACTAGGATTATTGGTTTATCCTCAATCTCTAATTGTTGTATTTGCTCTTGGAATGTAGGGAGGGCGAAAGTGTAAAGGGAAGGGTTGGAAGGGAGAAGGAATGAAGGGAGGTCACGTGCTTTGAGCTTCAATGGCATGTTTGGTAATTCTAATGACCATGAGGGGTCTTTCTCACATTCATTTATAGCCTCATTATACCCATTAAAATAATAGTAGTAGATATTAAAAACTGTGGCAGGTTGAATCCAAAGGAGCGCGGATGGCACGTGAAACATACGTGCTACCTCGGCGGCCCAAGGTAGGAGGAGTGTGTACACTAAGCATGTAATTGGTTTACCCTCGGCGACACTCTTATCAAAGAGTGTCGACAGGGTCTCAACCCCACGTTGGCGGAATGTTGACATATAATTTGTGACATCTCCGTCACTAGCCTTAAAACCATCATCATACCCGTCAGAAAAAGTAGTCAAGGTCATACCATCAGGGACCGTAGCCTTTTTAAGACATTTGTGGGCAGAGGCAGCGGTGGCAAAGGTGACATCAGTCCCGGCCCTTAAGAGCCGCTTAGCGAACTGAAGGGCGGGGTTGATGTGGCCTTGCGCCGGGAAGGTGACTAGGAGGAAGTGAGGCCTTTGTTGCTCCATATAAGGCGGTACGTGGTGTACAAATTTTTGGGTTGGCAAGTAAAGTTGGAAGGTGTAAAAAATTTGAGGTTATGAATTTGTTGTGGTGCTCTAATCTTGGAGATTGGGAAAATGTTTGTAGTGTAAGTGAATGTGTTACTTTGTTGGCATGTGATGTAGATAGTTATAGTTTGTGGTATATATATATACATATAGACATATAGTGATTAGGCACATGCTTGGACTAGTGACGTTTGTGGTGACGAAAAATCAAAAGGGTTGGCAAATTATCAGAATTAAGTAATTGTAAAATGATTGATATGTTTAGGGTTGGCAAATTGGATTTATTTTGCAATTTGCTACTTGCTAGTCGCCTGAGTATGTTATTATAATTATATGTATAAAACTATGTCAAAAAAAATTTATATGTATAAAATATTATTTGATGAGTGGCTGACAGCAAGTATACAACATAAAATTGATTGGAAATATTATTATTATTATTAAACATTTTACCTTATTATTATTATTATTTGGAATTTTCTCTTGTGACATTAGAGATTTAGAGTATTAGATCCTCCACCTAGTTTTAAAAATCGTTACTTCAACTAGTTATTGATACATGTACTATTCAACTTTTACATTAGTATTTGAATATTTTTATTTGATCATGAGTTGTGGTTTTAACTTCTTTAACTAGTGTGGCCCAAGCGATGCATCGGGTTGTTGCTAGTTTGTAATTGTTTAATTTGCTAATCAAATTCGACTATTTCGATAGTAAGACTTGTTGGTTTTGAGTTTAAGTCTTGTTATAAATATTTTTTTGTTGTCAAACTCAATCATTACATAATGAAAACAAATAGTATAATAAGACACAAATTAACTTATCTAAGTTAACTATAATTTTGTTGGATAAAAAAACACAATTAATAAATGGCTAATATGGTAAGACTCTTAAGTTTCAATTGTCTTAACTTAAGACCACTCACTAATTAATTTTTAAAAACTAGTTTTAAAAAGTGGAGCTAATTTAATAATCACTGTGACCCAAACTAATTAGAAAGAAAATTAGCTATACGTGACATCCAAAGTTAATTTGACGATAAGTTTGCCATTGAAGATTTGGGATCTGCAGTTATCATGCATGACTAGATTCAATATATGTCAATTTCACTTTATATGAATAGTAGGTGTTATAATTTAATTAATTAAGTGGGTCAAATTATATTTGGAAAATTAAGTGGGGCCAATTAGTCAATAATATGCCTGAATTTCAAACGTAAGGTCTTACGAAATTGGGCTGTAAATTTATATACTACCTCCGGTTCTTTTTAGTTGACACTTATTCCTTTTTAGTAAGTTTTTTTTAGTTGATACGTTTTCTTTTGGGGTAAATTTTTACTTTATATTTATAAGGTACCCCACTTGCTTTTTCATTCTCTCTCACTCTCTCTCCTCTCCTTAATTTATGTGCCTAAATCAAACGCGTCAACTAAATAGATCGGAGGAATGTGTAATGTGTTAGGCTTAGAAAGAATTAGACTAAAAAAAAATAGAATTAGACTAACATAGATATCATGTTCAAAAGGGATTATATCTTAAAATATATAATCCCTTAATTGATTTGATTTAATTTTGATAATAATGGATTGATGGGGAGGGTGAGCCCCTATATTGAAAATTGTGAATGGTATAAAGTTTTGGATTACAAATAACCTTATCATATTCAATTATCTAAGTCAATCTCATGGACTAGATTGAAACGTAACAAAATA
The DNA here is from genome assembly GCF_948465745.1 of Chenopodium album. Classification (NCBI taxonomy): domain Eukaryota; kingdom Viridiplantae; phylum Streptophyta; class Magnoliopsida; order Caryophyllales; family Amaranthaceae; genus Chenopodium; species Chenopodium album. Next base: position 78,455,170 of record NC_137838.1, read on the forward strand.
CATAAACCTATCAAAATGCATAACTAACAAAGTTTACACGGATGGTCGGATGTAAATCATGTAACAACGCGTTTTTGGTGCGGCTAGGTGCTATATCAGTAACCCTTCTAGTAACCCCTCAAGTAACCCCATTTAAGTAACCCCTCTAGTAACTCCCCAGACAAAGTAACTCCTGACTGACTTAGTAACCCCTGACTGACCTGGTAACCCTTAGTAACCCCAGACCTAGTAACCCCTGACTGACCTGGTAACCCTTAGTAACCCCGACCTAGTAACCCCTGACCGACCTAGTAACCCCAAGTAACCCCTAACCTAGTAACCCCAAGTAACCCCTAACCGACTTAGTAACCCCTAACCGACCTAATAACCCCTAACCTAGTAACCCCTAACCGACCTAATAACCCTTAGTAACTGCTTAAGTAACCCTCGACCTAGTAACCCCTGAAATAAACATTCACAACAACAAAACAGGGACCACAAATTCATCCAAATCAAACCAAAATAACGAAACTTTCAATTATCAATTTAAATCAATTTTGCATAAAACAAATTTATATAAGAAATGTTGCAGATGATAAAGGAAGCAATAGTTGGTTTGAATGAAAATCAATTAACAACATACAGTAGAATGAATCAATTAACAAAATATAGTAGAATGAATCAATTTACAGTAGATAAGAGCAATTAATTGAGATTTTGCAATTGCTCGATTCCACCAGCAACCAATTAACGGGACGACGACGGAGGTGGAGGTCTTTGGCTGATTTCGCCGGCAAATATGAAGACGATGACGAATGTTTGGCTTGGTTTGGAGTTCGAGGAGCTTCGACGACAACGAAACGAAGACGATGACGACGATCTGGCTTGGAGCTTCGAGGAGATCTGGACGGAGTTCGAAGACCTAGCTCTGCCTTTGGTGGTTAAAGAGAGAAAGTTAGGAAGAGAAAATGGAGGAAGGTAGAGGGGAGAGAGGAGAGAGAAAATATATTAAAAAAAATTAAAAAATGTGGCTGGCCGTACGGTGCGGCCAGCCGCATATAAAAGTTTGTCATCATGTAATAGCCAAGCTTAGCTTGATTGTGATTATTCTAGTATATTACTCTTTTTTTTTTTTTATGAAAAATGTTTTACATAGCACTTAGGGCTACATATAAGCATTAAATTTACACTTGAAAATCGTAAAAAGTTAAGAAATCATCAAAATATAAACACTAATTACACTGATTTACGCATGTGTTTGTCATAAATTCCTAATTTTATACGGAGTACAATTTTCAATAGTGTATTTAATGCTTATATATGGACATTTTTTACGGGAATTAATAAACACAAAAAAGAATAGTTAAAATACATTGAAAAAGTAACTTGACATTGGGTATGCAAAAAAATAAAGAGAGAAAGTAATAAAAGTACATGGGAAAACAAATTTTACATGGAAAAGTTAAATTTGCACAAATATTGTTGCAAATTTGAGGGAATTGTGGTAAAAAATTAATATTAATAGTTGTTGGAAAAGGCAAATGAGGTGAACAATTTGGAACTAAAATTTATCCATATAAGGGACTATAAAAAAGAGACGGAGGGAGTAATAATTTTTTTTTCAAACATTAAATGGGGTATATTTGGATTTTTTTTGCCACATGTTTTGTTTAATTATTTGGCACTCAGCCGAAATTATACTGTATAACATAATCATGATATCTTTGATTCTTTTCTCATCACATTATTGGTAAAAATTGTCTTACTCCGTATTACTCCCTCCGTTTTTAAATACTTGCTCCACTTTTCTTTTCCGGCCATTTTTAAATATACTTGCTCCATTTCCTCTTTTGGAAAGTTTTTACAATATTTAATTCATTTCTCACACTTAGTGGACCCAACATAATACTCTTTCTCCTCCTATTCTTCCACTATTTTTGTTTTTTACAATTTTTTATTTTCTCAATTACCCCACTACCTCCATATTTTATAACTTTCTCCAATTTCTCCTAAAACTCCGCGCATGGAGAAATGGAGCAAGTATAGGGGAGTAATAAAAGTCATGTCATTACTTTTTTATTCGTTCCAACATTAAAGTACAAACCATGTGCTTAATATATCATAAATTCATAATATGACATGTTACAAATCAATTACGTAATAAATTTTTATTTGTGGACTTGTTCAAATCGCGGCTTTACTAGTTTCAAATTTTCAAATGATCGTATTGTTATGTTATTAATTAATTATGGAGTATATTACATTTTTTGTATGCAGTATAAGTTTTTAAAAATATATAAGCATAATTATCTTCATCTATTATACATAAAAGATTGTGAGAGTGTGAGACTATATATACATTGATAAAATAAATCAAATAAAATCTCACTGCCTCACTGGTATTTATTTTATAGAAATTTATCTATAGTACTACGTATTAGAATAATAGTTATGTTTTCCCAATTTATTATGTTGTTTTTGGTTCACTATTGGGAGTGCTAGAATAACTTTTTTATTTTTTTTCATACAAAAAGCATGAATAAGAATAACCAATACACGAAGTAACGAAGTACGTACTTCATATAACATGATAATTTTTTTTCACCCAATTTTAGATAATTGAGTTGTATATTTCATTTCCATTATAATTAATATATACATTCTTTTAAAATAAAATCAATATAAAATAACGAAGGGAACATGACTTATCTCATCAGGGCAAATACATTTAATGATGTAACTATTTCATAAAAAAATATCTTCTTCAAAAACCAAGCAGCCTGTGTCCGCACCATTTTTTTTTTTTTGGCAGTAACATATCCAACCATACAACAATTACTTTGTATATTACTATTACCTCGTGATAGAGTATTTATATATAAATCTCTAAAGACTCTGCATGTTGGTTAGTGCACATAGTTTTTTTTTTATTAGTTTAGTTAATTGGTCATTAATTAGATGGAGTACGTGATGGACGATATAGTATCAGAGCTAATGCGTGACATGCAAGAAAATTACACAACATAGTTTTTTTTTTTTTTTTTTTTTTTTTTTGACAAACACACAACATAGGTTAATTGTACTGTTGTAATCTATATATAGCCTCATGTATAAGCTAAGGGAAATCATGCTTCATTTACAATAACTTCAAGTCTTGAAGACTTTTATGCAATTATGCAAGTGAATGTGATGAAAATATAAAAACATCTCGACTCTAACTACAAACCATAACTATTAGTTGGTTGTATCAGTCATTTTATAATACTCGGTATATATATTTGTTTCTAGAAAGTAAAGTAGGCGGATAACATAAGCATCTATCCTTTCGGATAAAATATATTTCTGAATGTATATGAATCGGCGATGAATCCAGAATTTTATGGATGGAGGTAACTTGGGAAAGGCTAAGGTAGGGCAGGCGATACCAGGTGAGAAAGACACAAGACATCACTAGTACATTAAAGGCGTACTGCAATTGATAGCTGCTTCTAGACGACCCATCTTCTAATGTTTGTGACAAAAAACAAATGTATGCCCGTGACATTCATCACAATAATTTGTCCATGCATGCATACCTTTCTTCATGTCTCACGTAAACATTTGTGACGCACTTACATACGAACTACTTGTATTAGGTACTACTTTTGTAGGTCCAATTATGTTATGCATTACCATTAAACTAACCTGTCAATTTGGGTTGTTTTGGTTGTTTGGTTCGAGCAATTTAAATTGCTTGGCTAACTACAAATTATGATAAATGGGTCAAATCGAGTCTATTTTGGTTTATTTGGGTTGGATTGGGTTTTCTTTCAGTAAATCGAGTTTGAAATCGGGTTGGGTCAAAAATGAATTGACAGATCCAATAACCATTCATAAGGTGTATAATTATAGTAGGAAAAACATTTATAATAAATGAAATCACTTCTTAATTAGAATAACTGAATAAGTATTGAATAGCCGTACGTGGCTACTTGTTTATTAGGTCGTCTATTAATCAACAGTTCAAGTGTTCAACACTAATTTACTTCAATACTTTATCTTTAGTCAACTTATGGGTAAAAAAAAAATAATAATAATAAAAAAAAAAAAAACCTAAATCTAGCCGCCTAAGTGCCTAACCTAATAAGAGTTGATGTTTAATTAGGTCTCTTGCTCTGTTATGAATTTTTATTTATAAAATACTCCTCATACAATCAATGTGCAGCCAATCAGCCATGCATGATTTGAGCTTTTACTTGAAGCATAACATATACAATTATATATGGTACCAAACATAAATATTTTCAATAATCAATAAGGGGAAAAAAAGAAAAAGAAAAAAAAGAGGTTTGTGTTTGAAATATGCACAACGATACGAAAACTATATAAGTACAATAGATATATCAAAGGAAACAAATACTTACGTAAATATCATCCAAAAGTCAAAACTTGTCAAATAAAATGAACCGAGGAAGTATAACAAATGAACAATACCACGAGTCCCACCATCAATCAATTACATTATACTAAAGGCGAATTTGGTATGACACTTGTCATGTTTTGATTAAAAAAATTTCCGCCACTTTTACTTTCTTTTTTTAACAAATATTTATGAACATTATTTTATAATATCCTATAATATTTAACTTCCAATTTGACAACTATATATAAAGTATATTCTACATGCATTCAATGAAAATATTTTGACATATAATATTTTATAATAGGTATTTTATGGAAAAGAAAATCAAATATTTGTTTCAATTAAAAATATTAATTTTTATTTTTTAATTAATTATTGTTAAATTAACATTATAATTTATAAATATGCTAAGTAAAAACTGTGCATTGCACGGGACTTACACTAGTTTATGATAAATGCCTAGTTTGATTTTTGCTCATACTATTTACTCACATCACTTGACTAATACTAGTGCTTTACAGACAAGTCATATTAGTACTTGTTAAAATTGTCTCACTATATATATTTCAAATATCAACTTTATAAAATATATATTTACTAATAATTTTAAATATTACTGTATTGATTAAAGTAAGGAAAAATTGTATTTTACCAGTCACAAATAACCCACTTTTTGAAATTTCTACTAAAAAATTTATTTTAAATTACCATCCATAAAAGAAAATAATTAATTACACTTTTCGTTTAAAAAACCACTGAGTTTAACATTTTAAAAAATATTCATCGATTTTCAAGCCAAAAACATGTTCGATAGATGTTTTGGGGGGTCATTTTTGTCCTCTAGATCCGATTTGAAATCAAAATTACAAAAAATGATTGAAAAGACCTGGTTTTGGTACTAACTGATACATTGATTTGCATGAAACACACAAAATGAGGCCTTTTTGTTAATTACTCCGCATTTGTCTATTTTTGACTTCAAATCGGACCCGACCTTTAAGCAAAAATGGCCCCTATCTTCTAGAGAGCATGTTTTGGCATGAAAATCGAAGAAATTTATTTAAAAACGTTAGATTTAACAGTTTTGATGGTCAAGTCTATATTTTTTGTCTTTTATGTTTGGTAATTTAATTTTTTTTTTTTTTGGGTAATATTTTCAAAAAGTGAGTTATTAATGGGTAATGAAATACAAAATTTCCTTAAAGACTTAAAATAACGCATCAACAAAATGAGGATAAAAAACCCAAATGTGAATAAATTGATACAAATCTACAAATTCAAGTCCAATGACCCAAAAACTAGCCCAACCCAACAACCATTATTCCCGCCAAAACAAACATCAAACCCTCGCAATTTTCCCGCCACAACAATTCCAATTATATAAAGTATAAACTACCCACCTCTTTTTTCCCGCCATTGTCAAATCTCCCACCATTTTCTCTCTCCTCGCTCTTTCTCTCTCTTCAAGTCCGCCATGGAAGCTCGTACTCAAAGCTCGAGAAAGCGAAAGCAATCATCCTTTTCTTCATCATCTGCAGCAGCAAATTCAAATCCATTTTCTGGGATTTTAACCCGCCATAAATCCCAGAAGTTTTTCTTCCATCATAATAGATCTGGGAAATCTCGCAGAAGTCGCTCGTTTCCTTCTTCTCTTACGAATCCTGATTTGCCCAATAATCAAAGATTGCTTGATTGTAATGTTCGTGATGTTGGCGGTGAAGAAGATGATTCGATTTGCCAGATTTCGATTAAAGATCTTCGAGCTCGGCGGGTTTTCTCAAAGCCTGTTGGAGTGGATTCTGTGGGTAAGATTCGCGATGATAAAACTGGTAAGAGTGTAAACCCTAATTTTGATTCTGAGTTAAATGCTGGTAAATTGGATGATTGTGATGTTAAATCGGATGGAAATGGCAAAAACCCTAGTTTATTGGTAATGGGGAAATGTGATTCAGGGGTTGAGTTTAAGGGGGAAGGTTTGAATGGTGAAAACCCTAATTTGGTAATGTCGAAAAATGACGATGATTCTGGGGTTGAATTGAAGGTAAATTCAAATGGTGGAAACCCTAATTTGTCAATGCTGGACAAGTGTGTTGAATTAAACGGTGAGAATTTGAATGGAGGAAACCCTAATTTGTCAATTGAAGGAATTGGCGCCAAAAATGATTGCGTAGCTCGGGTTTCAAATGATATGAGCCCTAATTTGAGTAAAAAAGATTTGAACGGGGAACATTGTGAGGAAGGTGTGCAGACAACACCTCCAGATGCTGCGGTTTTGATCAGGAAGAGTGAAGATCAAAGTGTCCTGCGGAGCAAACGTTCTGATTCGAGGTCGCCGCCGAAGAAAATCAGTCCAAGTAAAGGTGGATTTGCTGAAGGGAAGAGGAGTTTTCCTAATTCCAAGAGAAATTTGGTGAGCGTTAATATTTTTTTTCTCCTTACAATTTGTTTGTTTTCAAGTTAATAATTTCATTTAATTGATGATGATTTGACTTGAATGTAGTTTATCAATCTTAGTGTTTATATGAGATTATTTGCACCTTTTTGGTTATCTTTGTTTGTAATTTATGTTGAATTTATAATGCAATAGGGTCTCACTCCGTGCTCGAGGCTGAAGGTTTTTAAGGCCCCGAATTCGTTCAGCTACAAGAGACTGCTCCCTTTCCTAATGGACTTGTCAAAGGATACACCAAGTAATCCCTTAGCCCTCCTTTTATATGTTTCTAATTTTACATATTCGCTTGGTTCATGTAGTCGACTCCACTTATGGGATTAAGGCTTTGATTGATTGATTGATTCGTTTGTTTATTTGTTTGTCAATCTATGAGTATGATATTGTGGTAATAAAAAGCCTTATTGAATAAATGTTTTATACAGATGCACCAAAAGTTAATCCAAGCATTAAAATTGAGAAGGTTGAAGATAAGCATCTAATTTTCTCCTCTCAAGAAAATGTCATTGATTGTCCAAAATTGGATGAAAAGCCATTGGCAGCTGCAGTATGTTGCGAATCACCGGAAATGAATGTTGATGGTAAAGAAGAGGTTCTTTTGGACCTTAAGACTAATCTTTCTGATCTTCAGCAAGCTGCTCCATGTACCCCTGACAGTTGTTCTATTGAAAAAGCTCAAGAAAATCCAGTTTTCGATAAAATCCAAATCGAAACCCCTGTATCAGATGATCCCAAGAATGGTGGAGCATCTCTTGATAGCCAGGTTTCAAATATAGAAAAATCGGGATATATTAGTCCAATCGTCGAATCTGATCTTGCTGTCACATTGCATAGCCCCAAGAGAAGTGCTGAACCTTTAGGGGAAGAAGCTGTTTTAAATACTCCATCTCATTTGTCTATGTCTTCTGAACAAGAATGCAGGACAGTACATACAGAGTCAAATTCTGTAGGAAATCCAGTTAATGTCCTTAACAACTCTTCCACCCTGGAAGCTGTTGTTTCTCCAAGTGTTCCTAGTTCCGGCCAAGCAAATGGTATCCTAAAGAGAAATCCCCGGGGTTGTCGGGGTATTTGCAATTGCTTGAACTGTGCTTCATTCCGTCTCAATGCAGAAAAGGCATTTGAGTTTTCAAGGAATCAGTGGCTTGATGCCGAAGAACTTGCTATGGACTTGATGAAGGAGCTGTCAAACCTGCGGAGTATTTTAGAAAAATCTGTCAATGGATCTGATGCTAATGCTGTTGTCCCAGTTGATCAGGTAACAATTTCATTTTCATTTTCAATTACTCCATCTTTTGTGTTTGCTATGATATTGAGATTATTACGATGATCTATGTTGATGTTTGCGTTTCTTCTATAGAGAATATAAGATACTAGGATAGTGCTACACTATGGTTGCTAAATTTCATCTATACAAGTCATGGTCATAGTTATGGCAAATTTCGAATCAATGAAAAGCCTGAATGTGTTATGTTACAGTACTTGATGATTTATTTGATATACCTTGGACTTTTGTCTAGGAGAGGAGAAGGCTATGCCTCTGCACTCATGAATGTGCAACAATCTAACAAATACCTTTAGGTTGAATTTTAATCATAGTGATTAATTTATAAAATTTCTTTCTATATGATGATTTTGATTTATTTATGTATTACGTAGTATTTATCATAGAAGGTTCCAACAATATTCTCTATTATTTACTTCACCAAGAACATTTGAGGAATTGTCCTAAATTTTAGCCCACGTTTGCTTCTATGGAAAGTCTGTTAGTGGGGTTTTCTCTCCGAAATTATGTTGTTTGGCTAGTTGTATGGTAGTCATGGCATGAATGCTTACTGGAAGTAAACTATTCATCCCCTCTTCTGATTATGTTGATCAAGGAATTGTGTTTGTGATGCTTTGAAACTATATTCTCAACTTTCTCCCTTTGTGGTCACATTAAAATCTTCGAATGTAATACTATTTCTAGCTAGAAACACATAAAGTAGAAGTCACTTCAATAGTTTTGCTGATCCAAAGTTTGTGCAGGTTCAGGAAGCTTGCAGGAGAGCTTCCCATGCAGAAGATACAGCAAGAAGTCGAATTGATCAAATGAGTGAAGATCTCCACGTTCATTGCAGAACCAAGGTAAATCTCATACACATTGTCCTTGATATTTCTTTTGACATATTAAGCTCATACGAAGTATATCTGACAATTTCATCTTGTTACAGCCTTTGCAGCGTCCTGGGGTAAATTTCTCAAGCTCTGTCCAAGAAAAGAAAGATCATAGGAGCCTAGGAGGAAGAACTTTTGCTAGATGTCGAAAAGTCTCAATGAGGATCTTGGACTAATGATTGGAAGACTTCTCTATCAGTCAAGGAAATTGATTATACCGTGGTATTGTTCTAGAGTTGAAATGTACTTGTCATTCATGATTGTAGCTTCTTGAAAAAAGGGGTGAAGGAAAGAATCTCATTGACTGACTCATGTAGTCATGTTTGTCGAAATACCATGGCTAAGGGATCACCTAATGACAGTTACTACTAAAACTCACATTAATGCATTTGTAAGTTATAATTTAGCTTATATTATATGATAGCAATAGCTGTGAGATTGTTATTGCAACTCAATGATCTGCTTCCCAAATTCTTTCATGACAACACATAGCTTCATTGCGATGACTCGATGATAGTTTGTCAGTGACATCTCAAGCAGCAATACATGTAACTATTAATAGGTACTAAACCATATCATATTTATGAATCATGTTTTCATGTGAACTAACCATTATTTCTGCTGTCATGTGGACATGTAGTGGTTTTTGGTATGCTTAGCTAATATCCTTTACTTTTCTTTAGTTTGGAAGAATGATAGTCATATTTTCGGCCACTTGATTACTTCACCGTAGCATATGTTTATGCTGTACTAAATATACAGGAATTTTCGCTTGGAGGCAGACTATAAAGAGGTTTAAAACATTCGAAAGAGGTCAACAAATTAAAAGGACTAAAACAGGACTTTTTATTTTTTATGAATCAAAGAATGTAAATAGATTATTGATCAATCAAATACAAAGAATTTCCAATGTGAAAAAAAAAAATCAATTTAATTTAATTTATGCCATATATGCGTTGATATGATAAGGATTTAGTTTCCTCTTCTATCCTTTAAACCCTGTTATGCTTGCACTCAGTAGGATAGCCTTGAGGAAATCGCTTTGAATCACTACAATAATCATAAACCTTAAAATGCTTATGCACCCATCTCATTCTTTTCCTGCCATTTGCATCGAGATCATGGCTTCTCCATGAAGCACGCGTTGTCCCTCCATTAGCCGGCCTTTCAGAGTTGATGGAAGCCTCAGGTTCAAAAGCACAAGAGGAGGAGCTGCTACCTACAACACAGGCATCGATATTGAAGTTACGATAGTAGGCAGTGAAGGGGGCCTTGGACCAATCTGTCTTCACCAAGCCACCTTGAGTAGCCCAATCGTCAGCATTCCAAAGGCTAGAGTGTATTGTCATAGGCTGGTTCTTTGGGAATGCAACTCCATGTTTTTCATGGTTTCTGAATATTCTTATTGGTGTTTCATCCACCAAAAACCTGCAAGTTAAATCAATGTTCACATAGAGTTAAACATATGTTCAGAAAGAAAATAAAAACGCGCTCATAAAACAAACTAGTAATTGAAGTGGTGTTTAGCTTATTTACATGATGAGTTTTGTGTTCCAAACAATGGAGTAAGTGTGGAAGTTCTTGGTAGGATCAAACCATAGTTTGAATTGCTGCTCCCTGCTTCCTTTCCCCTGGCTGAACACATTCGTGTGGACGGTGTAAGGATTGCCACTCGAGTTTCCCAAGAACTCGAAATCAATCTCATCATGGATACCTGTGGTTTGATCAGCTGATAACTGCAAATTGTAATACAAAAATCAGCAAATTGTACAACTTAGCTGCCATTCAAATGCATATAATGCAAGGACTATAACTTGTACTTCTGTTAACTATTATTTGCAATTTTGGAATTTTTTTTTCTCACCAAAAATATCCCAAATTTGCAGATAAAAATTAAGGTAGTAATAATAATAACGTGAAAAAATGGGGCTTACATAAAATGTTGTGACGGTGCCAGCAGAGTTACCAGGAACGAGTTTAATTTGCATATCAATCCTTCCATACAAGTATTCCTTCTGGGACCGAAACCCGGATCCAGTATACTTGTCTAGGGTAAGAGATAAGAGACGGCCATCCTGACCGAAGATCCGAACTCTGTTGTCTCCAAAAGTGGGCTGAAACTCATCCCTGAAGCTGCCTGCAGCGAAGGCGGTACTGCTGACCATGGCAGTAACTAGCAGAACAATCTTAGGCACAAGCAACTTGTACTTGTCATGCCAATGTGATGAAAATGCCATGTTTTTTCTTATAATGAAGAAGATTTATGTTTATTTGTAGTTGAGTGAAGAATATAGTTCAAGAGATAGGCATATATATACATGTAATATGGTGAATTATTAGTATTAGTAACGTAGATCTAATGCATGGTTTATAAGAGGGAAGGTTCTTAGCTAGTGTATACTTAACGCGGAGCTAACTGTGGATTTGAGAGTATAAGCTGGCCAATTATAATTTAATTAGTCAAAGTAATAAAACTCGTTAATCCATTTTCATCTTAATTTAGTATTGATGAAATATACTAATATGTTAAAAGTCAACGATTTAGACAATAGCTATAGTTATAAATTTTTTTGTTGTTCCTCAACACAAATTATTTTAATTAAGCATTTGGGAGCATGATGCATATCGTGTTTTTAGAAATACACACATCTCAAAGGACATGCATACTAAAAGAACATGCAAATCTAATGAAAAAGGAGATTAACTGAGAGCGAGTATGACGCACATTATACCTAGCTACGATGGTCATGGGTGGAGTAATTAGCAATTTCTTAATTTATTGGGTGTGTCATTTGATTACCGAGGTGAATCCAATTAATCTATTATAAGTTTTAAATTTGTTTGTATTGTTGTGCTAGACATGAGGCAATTGCAATGCGCTTTTCCTAAGCTAGGTATGTTATACGACAAGCTCATCATGTTGATAAAAAAAAGGACTTGACCCACTTATTTCGTGTTCGATTCGTGTTGTGTTGCCACGTCGGATGAACTTTTAATTTATTAGCTCGAATTAGGCATATAATTTAATACTTCCTTTGCCAAGACTTTTTTCTCTAACAGTCAAAACAATACAAGTTTTGTCAAATGTATATGGTGGTACAAGAATCCCCTTTAATCTAGGTTGTCGTTCGAATTAACTTTCTAATTTAGGTGCTAATTAATTTTGTGAGCATATCTTGAATTATGTAGCATGCACCCATATGTGCACCATGTTCAATAATGTAATTTAATAAAGGTAATGTCAACGCTTAAACTAGGTATCTTGCTGAGTAGTGACTAAATTCATCAATTCATTATTAAGAAAAGTAAGCAACTTTAGTTTAATTAAGTCGTCTCTTATGGAAAACAACTTCCTCGGTTACTCACTTGCTAAGCTGCTTGTTGTTTGTCAACGCCAGTTCATTATTTCATGTAGCATCTTATCGCAAGATTTGCAACAATAGTAATCTCCTTCAATCTCAAGAAACTTCATACGAATTAGGTTTATTGGTTAAAGTCTCTGCGGTGGTAGACTAATAGTAATATACGCTCAAATATAAGATCGAGTATCTTCTATCAGCATATCACAACAACTTTAATTTCTACCCATCAACAAAGAAATAAGAAATAAAAATTTAATGCACTAAATAGTGAATCCGAAACAAATTGAAGGGTTAGTAAATGAAACATATGGAGTTACAAGGTCAATCGAGTTAATTTTTGATGCAGAGAGCCACATAGGGTTGTGTCGAAGGAGCTTGAACTCCAAGTTTTGGATACCAATCCCAAAAATTTAATCAACTAAGTTAATTGAATTCCACATGTTAAATCGAATTAAATAAGAGAATTATTTAATTGCGTAGTCATTGATAACAAAACTTTGTGTACCGAAGAGTAATTGAAGTAATAAGTACCGAGTAATCAATATTCATACATCAATTTGAGTTTATTGTGAAAGAATAAAAGAATTAATTTGATTACATAATACTTCTTGAATGAAAACATTTTTCGTCAAACCAAACAAAATGTCTCAATTAGTGCTTGCATTCAGGAGGGTAACCTTGAGATGAGAATCGCTTCCAATCTTTGCAATAATCATAAACCATGAAATGCTTCTGGACCCACCTCATTCTATTCCTTGATCTAGCATCAAGATCGTGGTTCCTCCATGTGCCACGTGCAGGCTTTCTATAGGTTGGCCCTCTAGAGTGGGCAAAGGATGTTGGGCCAGTTACGCAAGAGGAATGGGGTCTAATCGGCCCAACACAAGCATCAATATTGAAGTTACGAAAGTAGGCCTTAAATGGGGCCTTGGACCAATCTGTCTTTACTAATCCACCTTGTGTGGCCCAATCATCTGCATTCCATAGGCTTGAGCATATTCTCATGGGTTGATTCTTTGGAAATGCAACTCCATGCTTCTCATAGTTTCTAAACACCCTTATTGGTGTTTCATCGACCAAGAACCTGTAATTTTAAATTAATCATCAAAAGATTGATAAAAGTCAACCTATTTGTAATTTTGTATCTGACACATTTAAATACTGACATGCAATAAAATCTAACTAGATTTTTCAGACATTTTAAACTAGTATACGTGACTATTTGTAGTTTAGAAAGTATATGCACAACTCTATAGAGATAAAGGGGCAAAGATAAATAGTTGATTTAATATGACTTACATGATGAGTTTTGGGTTCCAAACAAAGGAATAAGTATGGAAGTTCGCGGTTGGGTCAAACCAAAGGTGGAATTGTTGCTCCCTGTTGCCTTTCCCATGGCTGAACACATTGGTGTGCAAGGTGTAAGGGTGGCCACTAACATTCCCCAAGAACTCGAAATCGATCTCGTCGTGTATACCCGTGCTTTGATCCGATGTTAACTACAAGTCACAATGCCATAAGATTAACATGCAGCTTATACATATTATTGCTACAATTGTGTCACTAAATTTTTTCATGAACTAAACAAACTGAAATATAAACTACGGAATATAATTTTAGCAGCATAAACGGACTTACATAAAGAGTAGTAACGGTGCCAGCAGAGTTACCACCAACAAGTTTAACCTGCATATCGACCCTTCCATACAAGTATTCTTTCTTAGACCGGAATCCAGATCCGGAATACTTGTCTAAGGACAATGAAAGAAGCTGGTTGGTCCGGCCCCAAACTCGAACTCTATTACCACCAAAAGTAGGCTCAAATTCATCACTAAAACGACCTATACCATAAACACTAGGGCACACCATAAGAACAACCATCACAAAATATTTTGCTAAATTTCCCATAATGTTTACTACAAAAAAAAAAAATGATGATTTAAGTATTTTAATTTGTAGATAAGTTATAAGTTTGTGAGATGATTTAGAAAGAGTGTAAGATCAAGTGTATATATACTAGTGAAGTGTGAAGATAAGTCACATGGAATTTCAGAATGAGTAATGTAAGACAAAGATACAACAACTGGAGTTTAAAGCATAATTAGCTGGACTATCATCATGTTATTAACTTCATAATTTACTAAAACTTGATCCAATTGGAATAATAATTCTGTTTTTTTTTTTTTTTTTGTTAGTTTCCTTAGTTTTAATTCATACAATATTCCGAATTATTTATGTCTTTTATGGAGTTAAATCATATAGTACTAATATAGGGTATATTAACTTATTAAGTACACAAGAAGTTTATTTGTTAATTATAAGATCAAAGCTTAAGCCATTGGGAATTAACTCTTATTTTTTTTTTATGATTATACAAAGTACATAATTATATTACTAATGGTTTTTCTCTATATTCGATGATAATCTAGCAAGTTTTATCATGTGTGATAGCATGTGAATAAGAAGAACATAAGCTATGATTGAGACAATGATGCGGGAACAAGTAGATGGCTTTACATAAATTATTAGTTGGTTATATTCTTGTATATTAGGATTATTATCTAGTTTTATCATTTATTGTAATTTATTATTACTACGTAATTAATATAGTTTTTTAGTTTTAGAACTTAATCTTTATAGGATTATGTTTAATTTAAGTAAAATTAGCTAGATGACAAAATAGTGTATGTTACTTAAATTTAGTGTCGATGCCATTAGTTTAAACCTTGAAGTCGTCATTGCCTTTTAAGCTTTGTCATAGGATCGTAAAGCAAGATCCATACTATTATATTAATGATTGAACCTTCACTATCTTTATCTTCATTGATCTTTAGTTTGGGCTTCAATTTATCTCATTAATCTTCTTTGAGATTCGAACAACAAGTCTCGTCTATTATAAATTCTAATATGCAATGGGAATACATTAGGAATAGATATCTTAGATATACATATTTATCATTTATTTTGATGCATAACATATATAGATCGATAATGTTATTTCATATTATTTATTTTTGCAATTGACAATGCTATTTTTTGGTAGGTTAAATTATGTTCTTTAATATAACATATATAGCTTGAAAGAGTATATTATATTTTGGTAAAGGTTATGCTCTTACTCGTAATGTTTAAGAAGCCAACCATATAATTGTACATACTAAAGAGGCGTTTGGTATAGTAATTTTAGATGTAGGAATCTGATTCCAATAAGTGTTTTTATTTATAATTGTTTAGTATGGGTTAAAAGTAACAAATACCCTTTTCGAGGGGTAACAAAATCCCTCAATTTGTTACCCTTGACAAACTAGTGGAAACCAAATACGTTTCCTTAATCACATTTTACTCAATTTGTTTCCATTCTACTAAGATACCATATGAATAGTAAAGGTTACATTTATCATTATCTTTTCCCTACTTATTTTAATCCTTCCATTTCATTTGTTTTTATTAAATTTTTTTTTTTAACTAATTCATTATTGAACAAGTCACATGATATGACACCTACAAGGGCTACAACATAAATCAAAATGAGGAAAAAAGAGAAAGAAAATGGGGCCAGGAAAGCAATAAAGTAGTGTACACCGTTTTTGTTTTGCTGTATATATATAATTAGATAATCCTCGTGCGATACTTAGCTTTGTAACTATAGTAAAAAAAAAAAAAAAAACTAATTGCATTATGTGATGTAGTTTTTAATTTTAATAATAATAATACCAATGACATAAGTCTTAATAACCAAAACAAGAGAAAATCGGAAAACAGAGTTTGCCAAAAACAAGCTAGGCCCAAGGAGGTTCATATATACGTAGTACTAAAACCAATTGATGATAATAATAGGAGTAACTCATCATCTATCATATAAAATAATGAAACCGTGTATGATTCCTCTTTCTTCAATAAGTGACACTCATAATTAAAGCTAATTAAAATAGATTTCTAACTATATCTAATTTTATCATGTATGCACAACATTAGGCAATTTTTTTTTAAAAAAAATTGTGTATGATGAGTATGCACACTTAGGAGAGTTGCATAATTTTAGGATATATTTATTTTATGTATGTAGCTAGGTAAGACTTCGAAGAAGACTCAAAGACTAAAAAGATACATGCACAATATATTATATATATGATCTTAAAAATTGGGAGTGGAATAAGTGTGAATAATAATTGATTTCATTTTGAAATTGCTTCACAATAATACAACAGATTTTCAAACTATTTGACTCAATCTTGTAACTTGTAAATCATGTATGGATTGAAAAATGAAAAGCAAACACACTTGACCTTAGTTTATAATAAATATATTGATATAAAAATAGCAAAAGTATACATTTTGATCAATATCACACGTACAATAATGCTTTTTATAGTAACTTTTCAAGAATTAAAACAAACGTTACTTCAACAATATCAGTAGAGCAATCTATGATGAATAACAATGGTGTAAAAACTCAAAGCGATGCATCTTTTGTCAAACAATATAATGTTGTTTGTTTCCCTACTCGAAACCGTGCTTGCACTCGGGTGGAAAGGCTTGAGAGAATCGCTTCCAATCGGTACAATAATTGTAGATCATGTAGTTTTTTTGAACCCATCTCAATTTCCTCCGGCTGTTTGCATCAAGGTCATGGGTCATCCATCTCCCGTTCCTCGCGGTGTTGATGTTAACGTTGCGGTAGTAGGCCGTGAAGGGAGCCTTAGACCAATCTGTCTTAACCAATCCGCCTTGTGTAGCCCAATCGTCGGCATTCCAAAGACTAGCGTATATTCTTTGTTGTTGGATTTTAGGGAAAAACGTTATTCCTTTGTTTTCGTAGTTTCTGAATATTCTTAAAGGTGTTTCGTCAACCAAGAACCTGAAAAGTCAAAGGTCTTACATTAATTAAATATGACTAGTATGTGACAAGTTTTAGTAAAGAATTACTATACGTATGTACGTTCATATTTTAAATGTAGCAAAAAAAATAATAATTTAAGTGTACTTACATGATGAGTTTTGGATTCCAAACAATGGAATAGGTATGAAAGTTTAGAGACGGGTCGAACCATAGGTGGAATTGTTGCTCCCTGTTGCCTTGCCCTTGGCTGAACACATTGGTGTGGATGGTGTATGGCTGGCCGGAAACGTTCCCTAAGAACTCGAAATCGATTTCATCGTGCCTTCCCGTGCTTTGATCAGATGACAACTGCATATGATAACGTCGTAATGTATGATAAGCAACTATAATACGATTACTATTTTTAAGAATTAAACTATGACTAACGGATAAAATAATAATCGGCCTTATTATAATTAGTACTATGTTCCCACCATCGTCTCTAAATGTTGTTCCTATTTTGTAAAAAAAAAAGTCAAAATAGGAACAATATCTAGAGGCGGGAAAGTAATTAAATAACGTACTTCAAATAAAGTAGTTGTAAGTTGGTTTATCTAGCTTATTTGACCTTTAAGTAATTAATATTGCTAGCTATTAGCTAGTACTTGTTGTTTTACTCGGTCATCGTCTGGTAGCTGACTAGCAGTAAATATATTTTGAAATATATATCGTAAATCATTTACTCGTATAGTAGTTGTTAGACGTTTTAATGTAAAACAACCAGCTTAAATTTTGGAAAGTAAATGCTATAATAAAAGTCAGCACACCTTTCTAGTACGAAATAGTAAATGTTGCTCGAACCAACTTTTTTTAC
This sequence comes from Chenopodium album, assembly GCF_948465745.1. NCBI lineage: Eukaryota > Viridiplantae > Streptophyta > Magnoliopsida > Caryophyllales > Amaranthaceae > Chenopodium > Chenopodium album. The sequence goes on from NC_137838.1 coordinate 78,473,212, forward strand.
GATTGAGAAATTTGATTTTAATTGTTTCACCACTTTGATAAGCAGGTTACTCTAGCTCTCAATTAATATCTATAAGGTTTTCATGTATTGATTTTCTAACAAGGTAACTATAAATAACAACCAACGTTTAAATAGAAAGAACTTTTAGACACGATGGGATATACTAAATTAAAATATTATTTAATCGCAACATAAGACCACTAATAAGTAACCAAGGATAATGCATGTTACCAAGTAATTGTAAGCAACTTACATATAAGGTAGTGACGGTACCAGCAGAGTTACCAGAAACAAATTTCATCTGCATATCAATCCTTCCAAACAAATACTCCCTCTTAGAACGGAACCCGGACCCTGAACCCCTATCTAGGGTAAGTGCAAGTTGTTGGCCACCAGGACCGGATACACGAACCCTCGGACCACCAAATGTGGGTTCAAAATCGGTGTTAAAGTTCCCGAGACCATAGGCCGTGGTGCACAACATAAGAGCAACCACGACCGAGGTTACAACTTTAAGCACAATAACATTATTGTCATGCCTAGTCCCCATATTTTTTTTTTGGTTGTAGTAGTAAAGATAAGAAGCTAAGCAGAGTGTGGGATGTGGTTAAGAAAGAGTGGAAGAAGAGGTATTTATATAGTAGTGTGAAGTGGATAATATGCAAAAGAAGGAAGATTTATTAAATTTTTTAGTAATAATAATATGTGAATGGAAAGAGTAACAACTATAGTAGGGACTAGGGAGTATTAGCTGGCTCAATAATCAGACTCACCCGAAAATATTGATCCAAAATTAATTTCGTGTTTTTTTTGTAGGTCCCTTTATAAATTGGTTGGCACTTAGCTAAGATAGTTGTATAGATTTTTTGTGTGGTTCATAATTTTATGAAACAATCATGCACGCGTATGTTTAAATGGCTATAATCAAAGCATAGGGTCGAAAAGTTAATATTTTTATTTATCGATTTAAGTTTATGATATAAACGACTCTTAAAGTTGCATACAAAAATTAAATATATTTTTTGAAGTATTAGTTTAATAATAATGTATAACAAAATTAGGTCGATAATCAATAATGTTATTAATACTTAATAATTTTTAATTGTTATTGCATTATCTTTTATTACGATTGTAGTAATCATTTTCATTTTTTTAAGAAAGCATTAATTTTCTTTGTTGTACTGTGTGTGATTGGAAAAAAAAAATTTGATTAATGCATGTAGTTTACAAAAGTATTTTTAATAAGTAATAAAATACGGGTACTTTCTACTTAATTAAACAAAATTTTAGCTTTTAAACGTCATTGTATGTATTACTTATTATTTTTCCAAACACGGAGTACGAGTTAATATAAGTGTTGAATTATTAATTTTCTGTAGTTGTCATAATTGTAAGTTGAATTTTCATACTCCTATCAATATAATGTAGAGCAATGCTAAATTGCTAAGCTATTTCTATCTCAATCCTAAATTCTTCACACTCTTTCAACATCAAGTGTAAGAAGTAACATCAACAGCTAGCTGCAATTGAAATTAGGTTTGTAGTCATCTTGTAACTTGCATGTAGTAAGTCAGCCTGGTTTTAGTTGGCATTTTTGCTCTACTATTTTCATGATTGTACTAGAATTTATGTAACAACTACATTATTGAAAGATTTTGCTATAAGTGTTATACTATTAATTATTATGAATTCAACTCTTATGTCAACGTGCAATGTCTATACATTTTCACACATAAAATTAATTTTCTAGAATAAATGGATTAAACAATATACAAGAATAATTTATATACTTACTACTCGATCATATATAAATTGTGTCCATTCAATTTATATGTATGTTTGTTTAACAAAGTTTTATCTGTACAACCAGTTAGGGTCTGTTTAGATTGACTGAATGAGCTGAACTGAACTTATTGGAGATGAATTGAACTGAATATTTTATGAGAGAAGGAAATCAACCGAACTGAACTGAACTGAACTTATTGGAGCTGAACTGAACTGAACTGAAAATAATGTGAAGAGAACAGGCTCTTAGTTGTACACTTGTACATACGATGTATATTACGGAGTATCTTGATTGTAATTTTCTTAGTCTTTAACAAGGGCATGTTGGTACTATATGATCGTTGATGTGACTATATGTGAACATGTACTTGTGTATCACTAATAACTCGAAAACAATGTACTTCAATGAAAAATACATTTGTCATCATAGTATGAGTTAAGTACGTAATTAAAGTTAGTTGTTATGCATTTATTTATTAGATCACTCATCCATGCAAACACATTAACATGTACGCACATGCATTTGTGTGCTAGGGTAGGGATGAGAGAAGAAGAGTATCAGATTGTGGGTCAACTTATAAATGGATTTTCAAGACCTAGTCTAGGTTTCCTGAATCGAATATGCACAATCAAACATCAAGTCATCATATATAAGAAAATTTATACATCAATATATGACACGACATGACATAAAATTAAGAGATGATATGCCGCAGCCATAATTTTATTTATTGGGAACGTACATTATATTGCCTTGGCACGTTAGCATGTGGGCTTGGGCCTTGAATTACTCATCCAAGAAAACCTTTATAAGTTCTTGACACGGCATGAACCATGGCCAATGGTCATTGGACCAATCTAGCCAACTAGCATGCGGGTTTGGGCCTTGAAATTCCTATGGAAACGAAATTTAATATATTTTTGATATAACATGACCTAATGAAAGAAAATTTTGAGCAAATTAAATTTACAAGGATTATGGCCATGTTTGGTAAAAGCTTTTGTTTAGTAACTTAGTCAAACCACATAAAAGTGGAGTATTTGGAAATCTAGTGTTGAAGGTATTTATTAACTTCGGAGTAACAGTGGTAACTTTTATCGAGAGCTAAAATTATTAGCTTTTGAAAAATTAAATGTAGTTGTGTATTTTGTTTTTGTTAACTCAATAAAATTAGAAAATTGTTGACCCACATACACTAATTACATGTATCGATGTACACATATCATTAGTTTGTTCTTTATCAATTGCAATATTTAGAGTTTAATGCTAGCTTGATTAATCAATCTTAGATGTACTTTCATTGATACTAAGAAGCATTTTTAGGCCTATTGTGCCATAAAATTAGGTGTAATTTTCCATCCTTATATTAGCTAAGTGAGCCTTACTAATATTGAGGGATTACGCTCTAATATTGGGTCAATCGAGGTACAATATGGCAAATTTTGCAATGGTGATTGTGACATATTTGGCTCTTAATCAAAAAGAAAGAAAGAAAATTGATGTTTTTTTGGATTATTCTTTGGAGTTACAAAGACAAAATGCATGTTAGCTAATAAGGAATACTTTCTATAAAATTCTCATCTGTCTTCCATTAGATTCTTGCATTATATTTCATATATTTGTCTGCTTCTATAAACTGTTTTGTAATTTTCTGTAATCATCATATACTTGTATAATAATAACGTGGTCTCTATTATTCACCTGAAAACGATTAGAAGTAAGTTTATATAAGCCTAAGATGTGTGATTCAATTAATTTAGACTTATCTAAATTTACCTTATCTCAACATATTTTGTCATTAATAAGATCAACTTATCTAAATTTATCATTTTTCTACAAAAAATGAGTACATTTTGATCCACTTACAAGTTACTCATACAAGCTTATACTCTGTAAAAAGTTTCATTCCTAAATAACTAATAATTAAAGTAGTAACTATTCAACCTTATAAAATACTCGTTTGTAATTATTATTTCTCCTATTCGCTAACGCAGGACAATTACATGTGGACATCAAACATATATATTTCATGATCCGATGATTTCAATAATTATTGGATTTTAGTTTTTTACCAATCTGCCAAATTTCCAACCTCCATATTGTGTATGACATCAATTTTTGTCTCACCGTATGTGGAACAAAACAATTTCACCCATAAAAATTTTTGGTTGGTTTTTCCTTACAAAAATTGGTAAGATTTCATTCAACATTTTTTTCCCCTTTTACTAAAAGCATACATCTATATAATTAAGGACATTTTACTATTTCAGGCATTATATATGTACACCGCTACTCTAGTCTACATCACCCCTTAGTTTATATAATAGAGATTTACGAGTACATTCTTATATTCCTACAATTTCTTGTAAATATTACAAGTAATAAGTTTTCCGATATATATCAGCTTTCTAATGTCGTTATTAATAACTAGAATTTGTTAAATACACCCGGGTGCACTTTAGTTTAATTATAAAAATATATCAATCAATTTGATTTTATTGAATATCTTATGATTACAATTACACATAAAAATGTAAATTCATGTATAAACCTAAAATACAAAGTGAAATGAATACAAGTATATAATTTATGAATAAAGAATCAAATTAAAATACAATATGAATTAAATGGTAGGCCATGCATGCAAATATATTATATGTCCATATTTTCACCCCTTAATTAAACTTGGCATGCTTGCACTCTGGAGGAAAAGCTTGAGAAAATCTCTTCCAATCAGTGCAATAATTGTAGATCATATAGTTATCTTGAACCCATTTCATTCTTCTCCTGCTGTTTGCATCAAGATCATGAGTCTTCCACTTCCCGTTCGTCGAGGTGTCGATGTTGAAGTTCCGGTAGTAGGCGTTGAAGGGAGCCTTAGACCAATCTGTCTTCACCAATCCTCCTTGTGTTGCCCAATCGTCGGCATTCCAAAGACTAGCGTATATTCTTTGGGGTTGGCTCTTTGGGAAAAATGTAATCCCTTTGTTCTCGTAGTTTCTGAATACTCTTAAGGGTGTTTCATCCACCAAGAACCTATAAAATATAATTAAAGCTTAATTAAAATTTGCTACATATAGTATTATATTGTACATACTACAAAGTCAGGTAGGCCTTGTAAAATCGACTGGTACTCATGTTACTCGACCCGTTGCACAGATATTTTAATTTGGTACAATTAAATTGACTTACATAATTAGTTGTGGGTTCCAAACAATGGAATAGGTGTGAAAGTTGCTTGTTGGGTCAAACCAAAGGTGGAATTGTTGTTCCCTATTGCCTTGTCCTTGGCTAAACACATTGGTGTGAAGAGTGTAAGGCTGGCCAGTTACGTTCCCTAAGAACTCGAAATCGATCTCATCGTGTCTTCCTGTGCTTTGATCAGATGTCAACTGCAAGCAACAACGACATTTTAATCATCAAACATAAACCTTAAAATTTTTGTACTAAAAATATCATATAATATAAGCTACCAATTAAATTAAGATAGACTTACATATAACGTCGTGACAGTACCAGCAGAATTACCAGGAACAAGTTTCATTTGCATGTCAATTCTTCCAAACAAGTATTCCTTCTTAGACCGGAACCCGGATCCTGAACCCTGATCTAAGGCGAGCGAGAGTTGCTCGCTACGAGAGCCGGAAATTTGCACCCTATCACCACCAAACGTTGTTTCAAAATCGTCGAAAAAGTTGCCTGCGCCGTAAGCCGTAGAGGTTACCATAATAGCAACCACTAAAGCAAACTTAAGCACAAGAGCTTTATCATTTGAGAAAATTCCCATTTTTTTGTAACAAAAATAAAAAAGATGAATTATTAATGAATGTGTTAAAGATGATTAAGAATGAATAAAAGACGAGGTATATATAGATAATAGACATGCAAATAAAATAAGTTAGGAAAGTTCATAGTACGTAGTTTGAATAATAATGTAAGACGTAAAGGTAGTAACTGGAGTAAGGAGTATTAGCTGGTCAATTATTAAATCCAACCGAAATATTATTGATTGTATTTTTTTATAATTTTATTTAGGAAATATTGATCTGAAATCGAATTGTGTTTTTTTTTTTTGGTGGGTCCCTTGGATTTGGTTGGTACTCTAGTTCTACCGATTTTGTGGAGAAATAATTGTTTGAAATTATGGAATTGGTCTGTTTTTAAATCATGCAGCACCGAAAAATACTAATTTTGCTGTGTTTTTTAATGAAAAAATTCTGAAATTATTCAAGAAAATTATTGTTTAGTATTTAATTCTACTCTGTTAAAAATATTGGTAAATATCTTACCTCAAATATATGTATGACAACCTAAAATAAAGCATTTTTTATAAGTTATTACAATATGATTTTGTTACTAGATGTTGGTACACATGCACAAATAAAAACTTGCAAACTAGCAATTGGCATTCTATAGCGCTTGGTTTATTTTAGATTGTCTTGGGAATACACCTTTAATGGTTATTTGTCTTTACATACAAAAAGTCGTTAATGTATCTGTAGGCATGAAAAATTTATATAAATGCCACATTGGATATTATATGGGTCAAAAGTCAATTTGTTGACTTAATGGTTTGACTATTTATTTAAAATTAATTATTTTGGGTAAAATAATATAAATTAGCCCATTTTAATTATTTTGATTAAATTTATTCATTTAATAGTAAAAACCTATTTAAATGGGTTAAGCTACATAAATGAGTCAAGATTACCAAGTCAAAGGCCCAATTCCAATGTACATTTAACCCTAACCCTAGGTTTCATACACTCTATAAATAGAGCTCTCTTCACATCATTTGGGGAGAGGAAAAATACAGAGAAAACTCTCAAATACTCTAAACCTCTTCAGAGAAAACCTCTCATCAAAATTAAATACTCTAAACTTCTCCAAAGAAATCCTCTCAAAACCTAGAAGAGGAACAGCAAGCATTCGGCGTGTCGTTCTGCTCTAGAAGATAACTCGTGGAAGAGATCAAGCCTCGACGACCCTCAACACGAAGGAAAGAAGAACATCAAATCATCAAGAACTCCAGTTCAACCTGTATATCAAATCTTCATTGATCGAGATCAAGCCTCGTCGGCCCTCAATCAACAACCCAAGTCAAAAGTCTACATCAGATATCTTCGATAGAGATCAAGCCTCGTCGGCCCTCAATCAACAACCCAAGTCAAAAGTCTACATCAGATATCTTCGATAGAGATCAAGCCTCGTCGGCCCTCAATCAAGAGTCAGCTCAGCCCGTGAAACAAGTCAAAGATAAAGTGGAGATCGAATCAGAGGAGCAAATTAGAGATTGTACCCATAAATTATCAAATTAATAAAATTTACACTTTGTTTCATTTATTTTGAATCTATATTTGGCAGATTTTAAAATTTGTGTTTACAATATCAATTTATTTGCTTTATTTTGTCAAGCTAAACTTGATTTAGTGAAAAAATTTGTACCTTCAAACTTTGAAGTTAAGGTACTTTAAGTGCGGAGATTCTTTACCTTTTCTTCTCACTCTCGCTCTAAATCGTTTTGAGTATTAAATGCTATTGTTTGTTGGTTTTGGGTTGTATCACATGTGGGCTTTCTACTTCCCTCTTTGGTTTTGGGCTATATCACATGGTAGGCTTCCTGCCACCTTCTTTATGATATGGGCTGGCCCAAACACAAAGAAAGGGTGTAACAAAGCTAAAGTTTAAAAAATACATTAATTTTTTGCAAGTCAAGTTATAAAAATAAAATTAATAAAAAAAAAAAACAGAGAAAAAGAAAGAATTGACCAAGTTTAATCCACACTCCACACTTCAAACAAGTTGAGTTAAATGCAAAATAAAAATAAAAAAATGCAAATGAGTTCAGTTGACGCACGGCTAATAATTAAGTTTAGATTAGTAAAATTCAAATGAAAATAATGCAAATGATTAACTCCGCAGTCAACATGGTACATATATGTTAACGCTTCAGAGAATAGAAGGGGAAGGTAAGGAAATCTCTTACACCCAAATTGATGATGAGGCTCGAATTTATGAGCTGAAAATGAGATAGTGGTTTTCCTACCAAGTATCAACTCTACCAAAACTGTTACTTTTTCCTAGTTAGTTATTGTCTAGCGAGCTATGAACTAAACCCATATTTTATACAAAGTATTTGGATAATATATGGCAATGTAAGGCTCAGGAAGTCAAAGTTGTAGGCCATTACACTAAAACCAATAGCTTTGAACTTTGGGACCAATTTTTAATTAAATAATAAATAAGAATTGGCAAAAAATAAACGTAAGTGTCTTATTTATTTGAATGAAATTGTAACAAGTTCAGCTTGAGCAATTCTCAGCTCGTTTAATTATCACCCCTGGATTTAAGATTTAACCATAGACCAACCAATTCAAGAACCAACTCTAAAAAAAAAATAATGCTTAGTTTGGTTAATTTGGCAGTCATGCATATGCTTTTAATACAAACCATCCATGTATAACAGAACTGAATTAACCAGAATTCCTTAGCAATCTTCATATGATCTTCAAATCTTTTTCTTGTATTTTTAATGCAATCTTATTTGTGTGGTGCTATATACTCGGTATATGTTCAATGTTTTTGCAGAGGTCTGTAAGTGAAAATTTATTATATCTTGTTTGCTCTTACTACTAGGTAGGTATACTATTGATTTTTTGTCAATAAAAAATTCTTCAAATGGAAAGGAAAGAAGAAAAAAAAACTGAAGGGAGTATTATTATTTGAGCTTGTCCCGATCTATCAAATGATAAACAAATTTGTGGGATCCGCGCTTGATTAAAAAAAAAAAAGTTGATTTATTTACGAAAATGTTATTTGATAAAAAAATATTCATTCCGGCTTGAATCGTGGAAAGTTGGAAACAAACATATTTTGGTAGGTTAGGAGAAGGGTTCTATAATATAAATCGTAATCTCTCACTGATCAATCTGGCTTGAATTATTGAACTTAGTCATTGAAAGTATTAGGAGGAGAAAGGTAAGAGAATCACCACCCCAAACCACCTCCTTGAGGTTTAACACCATAATCTCTTCGGCCTTCGCTGTGAGATATGAACTAACTTTTCACTAGTTTCTAATTTCCGTCTCTCATAAAATACTCAGTTCAGTTCAGGTCAGTTCAGCTCCAATCAGTTTAGTTCAATTTAGTTCAGTTTAGTAAATCAGAAACAAGCCCTAAGTGCATAGATCGATGTAACACTAAGTATTCCATATAGTAATTAGACAAGAAAATAAAGCTATAGATTGTGTATTTATAGCCGTGAATTACGGCCTAAGATTGATTACTGAAATAAATAAACAGCAAGACAATAAGGTGTCAAAAAAGTGAGTCTCAATTCAACTAACTTAACGTCAATTACTGAAGCTTCAAAGGAGTAAATTTCAAACACTAGGAAACAATTATGTAGCGTAATATATTGTGAAATAATGGACCATATTTCGGTGCCTGAAAACTTAGGACATCTTCACATGAATTTCAGATATCAACAACACTTCTAGGATAATTGGACCGATAACTAGCATAAGGTCACCGACCAACTAGACCAAGACAAACATTTGTCAAAACTAAAATATCGAAATTTTATACCATACATTATCAATTTACGATTTACAATATGTATTTCACTATTTTGTAATTTAGCACCTTCAATTTCCAATGTTAATTCTGAAATAATTATTTTTTATTAGAATTTTTAGCTTAGTGTATGCACTGTGAAATACTTATTGTGTTATTGAAAGGACGCAAACGCGTATGTTAAGAAATGTCATTATGAAAAGAAAAAAAAGGAGATACAAAGTATGTTGGTATTGTATTTTGGGTATTGCTATACACAGCCCTTAGGCCTTAGGGCTATATATAAGTATTAAAAACACTTTTGGAAATTGTATAAAATTAGGAATTTATGACAATTGATATGAAATTAAAAAATATATTTTAATGTATTATTTTATCATAATGTTGTGTTCTTTTGGTGCATAGTCAATATTATGTACATAAATAATAGAGCATGCCATTCTTGAACTAAAAATTGTTGTATAATATTTGTGAGAATGTAATAATTGATCCAATGAAAAAGGATGGAAACATGAAATAAATGTTAAGATAAAGGAAGACCATGTAACCATGTTACACACTCCCTTGATTCCTTTTTTTGACTCTATGTGTTATGCCCTGTGGAGTTGTGGTCAAACTCTGTTAATCGTCTATAACAATTTATATACTACTTACGTCATCTTGTGGGATCTTGTTAGTTTTGTTTGGTGTATATTTCCTAACACAAATAATAATATTAATGATCGAAGGTACCCGTATAGTCGTATACATTAGTGATCGCCCAAAATACTATCATAGATAGAATAATTTGAATCCGATAAGACATTCATTGCACTGAAAAAGTAACAAAGAGATAACTTGTGTACACTTTATTTATTACACAATATTGTTAAATAATCTAAAAAAAATGAGTACACCATTTGAAAAAAAATAATTTAGAAAGAGGTAGATGATGAAGACATAGCCAAATAAAGAATTGGACAACCAAAGCCCACAGCAAATCTACAGTTGGTAACGCTTCTGATGCTCTCCGCGTTACACTCACCTAGGAAACTACTATCGCGTCACCTTCCATGTGATCCATTAACGGTTTACAACAATTTTATCTATTTTTTATAATCAATGGTCCAAACTATTATATTCACCCTATATATATATATACGTACCCTTGTATACCATATTGTCACACAACTATTATATCATATAATCTCTCAAATAATCACTTCTTTAGTAGTTCTTCATATTTAGTCTTTTTTTCCCTTCTAGGGAAAAAATACATATAATTATGGGTCATGAAAAGATGCTTCTTGTTGTTGTTGTCGCTCTTATGGTGAGCTCTAGGGTTTATGGTGCAGGAGGCAACTTTCGCGATGAGTTCGAACCCACATTTGGTGATAATAGGGTTAATATGGCTGGCCGGGACTTGTCACTCTCATTAGACCAGTATTCGGGATCCGGGTTCCGGTCTAAGAGGGAATACTTGTATGGAAGGTTAGATATGCAAATGAAATTCGTTGAGGGTAACTCTGCTGGTACCGTCACTACTCTTTATGTAAGTTCGTTTTATTTGATATATTATCTAGTCATCTGCCTTATTTCATATTATCTGTCACTTAAAATATCCGTCACTGTATACTAATTTGTTCATTCTTGGCATTTGGTTTGCAGTTGACATCTGATCAAAGCACCGGAAGACACGACGAGATCGATTTCGAGTTCTTAGGGAATGTGTCCGGACAGCCTTACACTATCCATACCAATGTGTTTAGCCAAGGGCAAGGAAGCAGGGAGCAACAGTTTCACCTTTGGTTTGACCCATCTAAGGCCTACCACACCTATTCTATTGTTTGGAACCCAAAACTCATCATGTAAGTCATATATTAAGACACATGAAATTGTTTGTTTACTTAATTTATAGATGTGTCATTGACAACAAGACCTAATAATCTTTGATGATATAAAGATGTAAAATAAAAGTAAAATATACTTGTATATGAACAATCATGGGATTATATGCATATGATGTTCAAGGAGTGATGAATTAAAGGATGGTTAGTCCCTCCATATTTTCTCCTTAATCCCATTTTGTGACAAAAGGGTCCCTTGTATTTTACATTTTTAGTTCATATAGCCGACTCTACTTATGTGATTAAGGCTTTGATAAATTGATTGTAATAAAAACACGTCTTAACTCATTTGTCACATTTGAATGCAGGTTCTTGGTTGATGAAACACCTCTTAGAGTATTCAGGAACTACGAGAACCATGGAATTACATTCTTCCCAAAGAACCAAGCACAGAAAATCCATGCTAGTCTTTGGGAAGCCGACGATTGGGCGACACGAGGTGGATTGGAGAAGATAGATTGGTCTAAGGCACCCTTTGTAGCCCATTATCGCAATTTCAACATCGATACCTCACCAAATGGAGCATATAGAAACCATGATCTTAATGCTCAATCTAGGAGGAGATTGAGGTGGGTTCAAAAGAATTACATGATCTATAATTATTGCACAGATTGGAAACGATTTTCTTCAAGTTTCCCTCCTGAATGCAAGCATGCCAAATTTAATTAGAAGGGTTCAAAAGGATTATTATTAACAATATATCATTGTTACTATTGTTATACACTAGGCTATTGTAATTTCATATGAATTTAACTCAAATTTGTTCTTGTATTTTCAATTCTTATAATAAAAATAATTATTATATTCTTCTATATGCATTGATTTTATGGAAAGTCAAGAATAGTGGCCATCCTTGTTTGATTTTGTGACATACAAGAGACTTTTTTTTGCCTAAGTTGTTGAAACAGAGGAATTTGCATTGACCAATTGATGCAAATATAGTAAAGTTAGACACTTGTTTTAAAAAAAAAAATCAAATTTTCCTTAGTTTAATAATTAATTGTAGTAGTTTGAGAAACATAAAGTATTTGCTTAGCTTTTTGTGCCGTATTTAAAGATAACTATAAAAATAATATAAAATGCCACAAGTCATCTCTCGAGAGAAAGAGTTTAAATTACTTTTGAAATTAAAGATAGTTAGAATCTTTTATTAATGACTTTTATTATCCGCTATACATATTACAAAGAACTATGTACAAATTTTTTATTCTCATTTTGACAGAGCCTATATTCCTATGTTCCTCATTAATCATGGCAATATGGCATATAGAACTATCGAAGGGGTTTTAATTCAAGTAGAATGAAAGATCAAAACTTATAAGAGTCTGAAATTTTGTTAAGATCTTCGTAAATTAGAATCCAATCTCTTATCCTCTTGAATTTTTTTATGAAAAAAAAAAGAATTTTCTATTACAATAGAGAATTATGGCAATAGAATGCAGTACAACACTTTAGAGTACTTTGTTTACTCCTTCCATCAATCCATCCTATAGCAGTGTGCCCCTTTACATATTCACATCTACTTTTTGTTTTCGTTTCAATAATTCAATTAATAACTATACATACAAGTATACAACGCAAAAAAACCAAAAGAAAAAAATAAAAGGTACATAATTGTTATAGATAAATTTGCTTTATTAGTGACGAGTATTACAAGAAACTTATTCCATATAAGCCGTCACTCCTAAGTCCTAATGTATTAGTACAAGCGAAAGTCAAAACAATACAACTAAGTATAAAATTACTTGATTAAAACCTAAAATTCATGATAAGTTCAACAAAATTACATATGACTATGTTTTGAAAATATATTTAGATATTAAATTTCATAAATAATAAAGTCTATTAAAATTTCAAATAAGACAATCAATTAGAAACGGAGGAGTCCTCCTAACGAGCCGGATTATCTACTTGTATGTAGCAATGTCGCAAATCTCATATACTACAAGTCGGAATCTTTGGCAGAAAATGTGGAAAGATTGACCTCGAAAAGCATAGCAATAAATTAAATCAAGGCTAACATGCAACTCTTTAATGCATGCGATGTAATATGATGCATTGCACGAGTCAAATATTCTTGAATAAAGTCACCAATTGCATCTATATGACTATATGAGGTATCCTAGACGAACCATGTGAGCTATGTTGTATAATCCCAATTCATAATTCTTAACCTTGCAAATCCATTTTGTCTCTTTATTTATTTATTTAATCTGTATCGTCATCATTTCACATGGTTTCTATTCTGTCTTTGGATCATTTCTTCATGATTAAGCATTATAATTATATTATATTTACAATAATAGAACTATCATTTATCCATATCATTCATTTATATTCATCGTTGATCAATATAGGTTTTTTCAGTTCGGATCAGAAAACTTATTTCATCCTTTATTCCTATTTATTTAATTGTATCAATCCATTAACTTTATTCATCCACATAAATCGACACTAGCTAGGTTTTGTATTTATTGATAATAATCCTTAATATTAATATTAAGTTTTAATTGGTGTATATATATATATATATATATATATATATATATATATATATATATATATATATATATATATACCAAGATATTATTACTGTTGTAAAATGAAAATAGTATTGTAAATCGATAATAATATTAAATTTCGTGTTAACTACCCTATAAGGCTATAAGAGAACGCAACCTATTAGGTATCTAAGACTCCAACACTTTCTTTATTTACAATTGAAGCAGCTGGTTGACTGAAGTTTGATAATTGACTAAAGTCATCTACCAAACCTTCATTAGGACTATATATTGGTCTTCAGTTAAACTACTCATAAAATAAATTTTGGTTAATATATTTTATTTCATTAATAACTAAAATAGCGATCTTTACGTGAATACGTGCATGCAATTACCTCGTTGACTTGACGAATCACGACTCACCGTTAACTTGTTGACCTAGAGTCACATACTTCGTATAAAAGATTTTTGTGTTATGCATGTAATTTGTCATGTGTGTAATCTAGTTATTAAGTGTATAAATTAGTTTATTTTCATACAATCTTTTTTCTTAAATTGAGTAGTATTTTAGGGATTATGCTCTAAAGTAAGGAAGTCAATAAATTAATAAAGTTATAAATCTTACCAATGAAAATACCCTAGGAAAGCCACTGAATTATTAATTAAAAATAGCTACATACATAAAGACATACAACACATTCATTAAAAAGAATAATTATAATTTATTTCATTTGATGAATTAAAAGTAATGCAACATCGATCACACATTATATTCTATATCCTTTCAAATAAATCGTAAATTTAAAAATAAAATTTGAATTATTAACTCTTTGCTAATCTAAATTTGTGAGTGCTTGCATTCAGCAGGATAACCTTGAGAGAAACGCTTCATATCTGCACAATAATCATATATCATGAAGTATTTTTGAACCCATCTCAATCTTCTTCTACCCCATGCATTGAGATCATGAGTTCTCCATGCACCAAGTGTTGTTTTCCCATTGGTTGACATTGTAGCAGCCGTTCTAGGGGTGGCACTGTCGATGTTGAAGTTGCGATAGTAGGCCGTGAAGGGGGCCTTGGACCAATCTGTCTTAACCAAACCACCTTGAGTAGCCCAATCATCGGCGTTCCATAGGCTAGAGAACATCCTCGTGGGTTGGTTCTTTGGGAAAGGAACTCCGATATCCTCGTGGTTTCGAAATACTCTTAGTGGTGTTTCATCAACCATGAACCTAAAGAATTCAATTTAAATTTAAGAAATTTATAAGTTATTCTAATATATATACAGTACTTAAAAGACAATTGGTTAAACACTAAATGTTATACTTAATTTATTTGTTGTCGTGTTTTTATAAGACATGTGAGTACAATGCGAAAGTAACTTTAAAATGTTTGCATACATATGAGTGATATGACTATATGAGCACACCTTTTAGTTGAATTGGAAAAAAAATGTTTAAATTTTAATCTTACATAGTATGTCTCTTAATACTTAAACCGTCTAAATAATAGTGAAATCACTTCAGTTCATTTGTACATGGTACATTTATTCGTTTCAAAATTAGACACTTTTATTCTATGTACGTACTTAATAAAGAATGTATACAAAATATAGATATGGTATACGGAATATAATGGCAAGATTACTATATTTTGTTGTTTGTGTGTTTTATATGGCTTACATGATGAGTTTTGAGTTCCAAACGATGGAGTAAGTGTGGAAGTTCTTGGTGGGATCAAACCAAAGATGGAATTGCTGCTCCCTATTGCCTTTCCCTTGGCTAAACACATTGGTGTGGAGAGTGTAAGGCTGTCCGCTTACATTCCCCAAAAACTCGAAATCGATCTCATCGTGTGTACCCGTGGTTTGATCAGATGACAACTACGTATATACAATAAAATTCACACTACAATCAGGAAATTAAATTTAACTTTTACCTAAGTTACGTATACTTATTCCTGGGCGGTATTGATTATATATGTTTATATCTCATATCTCTAACATAATTAGTGTGATGTATGTGTATTTGACAATGTACGATTAGGTTGCTAATACAAAAATGAACTACATAAAAATGAGCAAGAAAGCTTACATAAAGAGTAGTAACAGTGCCAGCAGAATCGCCAGGAACAAGTTTCAATTGCATATCGAACCTCCCAAACACATATTCCTTCTTGGATCGAAACCCGGATCCGGAGTATTTATCCAAGGAGAGGGACAGGGATTGGTCACCTTGGCCAAATGTCCGGACTCTATGATCACCAAAAGTTCTTTCAAACACTGCATTGAAGTTGCTTGCATAAGCACTACTAGTGAAAGCAAGTACACTCACAACAAGTAACTTAAGCATCATTAGTAGCTTAAATGATGAAATATTCATGCTTAATTAATGAAGATAATGTTGTAATGAATGATGATTTATCATGAATTAGTAAGATTATGGAATTATAATTATGGAAAGACAAAGTTATATATATATAGTCATAGAGGAATAACGCCGAAAGGTAACGAGAGAAACACCTAGTGGAAAAATGGTTAGAATTAGCTGGCTATGTACTAAAAGTGGCCGTTACATGATTTGTAGTGTAGTCTTCATTATTATTGCCATGGTGTGTTTGTAGGGTAAAGGTCTCTTTTACATAATTATAAAGTTAATTTATGATCATTTTTTAGTATTTATATTGATCTATGGATGGAATCCAACTATGCATGGTTCATTAAAACTTACTATAAAGTTTATAACAAAAAAAAAACCAATATAGTAGTATGTACAATCACTATGCATGGCATATCATTACTTTGGTTCATATAGCTGACTCCACTTGTGGGATTTAGACTTTGATCAATTAATAAATTGATAATTAATAGTATATATGTACAATCAATTATATAGCTCATTTAGAAAATTAAAGTAGTGATGATTTATGATTGAATTATTCTAATATACTAGCACTTAATTAAGCGAGACTGTGACAGGTGAGGATGTATTGAGATGACATGACTATTTAAAACATGGAATTTGTTATATAAACCCAGGTGCAATGTACACCCAACTAACCTAAAGTTAGTTTTTGCTCTTCATTTGATGATTAAATGAAGAAAAAAAATCATCAAAATGAGAACAAAATACTCATGAGTGTTTAGTGCACCGGGTATATGTATCTATTATAATAAGGACTTTTAAAATTGGTTGAGACTAAAAGAAAAGTGTGTATTCATTTCTTGAAGATCTCAGCTAGAGGATTCCATTTACACTAACAATAACAATATTAGTTTGATTTGTTTCACTTCCCTAAAAAAAAAAAAGTTTGATTTGTTTCACACACACAACTTTTTTTTTTTTAAGGATAATTTTGTAACAATTGAATGTATCAATATTGATAGAGTATAAAACATATTCTTGGGCCTCGACCATCAGCTCGGAGCCATCGTGACACAAAGGTCACGGGTTCGAATCTCATCCACCCCCCACTTTCAAGTGGAACAATTGGTCTTGGCTGCACTCTAGTGCAGCCAAGATAGCTACAACAAGTGAGGCCCAAAACGCGCGGCCCAAATAAAAAATGAACATTTAGTTGAAAAATATGAACACGAAAAAAAATGAACATGTAATAACAAAAAATGAACACGTAAAAAAATGAACATTTAATACTAAAAAGTGAACATGTTATAAGGAAATGATCATTTATTAAAAATGAATCTGATTATCATATAATCATAAATTTGCTAGACCACGACCTTAAAAATGAACATTTAGTTAGAAAAATGAACACATAAAAAAAATTTTAAAAAAAAAGAAAAGAATATTCAGTAATAAAAATGAACATTCAGTAATAAAAAGTGAACATTTAGTATATTAGAAATGAACCTTTATCATACAACCATAAAATTGGGATCATATACATCGGAAATTCTCCAACCTAAAGGCAAATTCATTGTACATATCATATACTTCTTCATCACTTCTTACTTGTTTCTTCACTAATTCAGAGTCTTTGTCTTCTACAAATACAATTAATCTGTACTCACTAAAATATAACAAATAATCAGAATTTTCATAATCATCACAAAATATGTTCATAATAATTATTTAGAATGTTCATATATATAATCATCAATACATGTACAATACTTAAAAATGTAAATAATAATCACTCTATATGTCATATGTGTTCATAATCAATAACAGATATGTTCGTAAAGAATAACGAAACATATATATTCATAATAAATTGTTCAGATTTTCAACAATAAATGTTCAGATAGTTTAACTTTCAACGTATTATATTTTACTTTCAACCTAATAAAACTGAACATTTATTATTAAAAAATGAACACTTATAAAATGAACATCTAACAAAAAGTTATGAACTTTTAGAATATTAAAATGAACATGATTTTCATAAAGGTTCAAATTCATTGTACATAATTATTAATGAATAATAAAGATAAAATAATTTGTTGAAATATGTTCATTTTTTATGTATTTAATATTCATTTTCGGTGTACTAAATGCTCATTTTGTAAAAGATGTTCATTTTTAAATTTCTACGTATTCATTTTTTTTTTTTTTTTTTACAGAAATTATATTCAATATACACCTTAAATCTAATCTTGATTCATCATAGAGAAAATAATTATTGATTTGTAACATGATTAGAAATCAAAAGAAAGAGAGAGAGAGAAAATAACTACAAATTAAGCAATACAATTGATATTCATTAACAATTAAGTAAGCGATTTAATTGATATTCATCACAAACTCATAATAATTTCAAATAATCAAATAATAAATCATCATGCATGATCAACGAAATCATACAAAAAACAATTAGAAATTGATAAAATCTAACCTCCATTGTTTTCTTTGACCTCAACTTTCTCTCTCCTCCATTTTTTCCTTTCCTCTCTTGATAAAGCCAAATGATTGAATCTGAAACTCATAAATTTAGAAAGAAAGGAGTATACGCATCAAAACACGGATTACTAACTCAAAAATTTATATAAATAAGAAGAAAATTTTAAAGATTGAAGGGAAGTGAGGTAAAGAGGAGAGAGAATTTTAAATTGAGAAGAAAACTGAAGAGAGAGAAAAATAATAGAGCTAAGGAAGAAGAAGAAGAAGAAGAAGAAAGAGAATTAAGATATGAGGAAGAAAAAAAAAAACTGATGTTCATTTTAACGTCCTATATGTTCATATTTAATGCTGTTGCAGCTAGCTTGGCTGCACTAGAATGCAGCCAAGAATTATGGCAAGTGGAATATTAAGCGCAGGGTATGAGGAGGGCCCATGCTGCATCCACACTTCTAGCCCAACGGGCTCTCGTGTGAGGGGGCGTGATAGAATATAAAACATATTTCTGGACCTCAACCATCAGCTTAAGCTTTTGGTTGAGATGGTCCTCTAACAAATACTGTAGAATTGTAGACCATTGGTTAAGATCCAAAAGGTAGAAAATCAAAAGAGGAGTTGGAAGCAAATTAAAGTCCAATGCCTTATTCTTAATTTCCTCACCATCAAGAAAAGGCCCTATAAATATGGGTCTCCCATATATGACTGGGCTTTTACCCAAATCCATATTATATACTACGTAATATTAAGGCATGATTCGCATCTATTGTATATTTGTATGAGTAAATGTCGACTTTCTATCAACAATGAGAATTGGACCAACTCTTTTTAAAGTTGAACAAATTCTTGTAATATTCTTTGATAAGACTATAGTGACATATTTTGAGAATCATAGAATGAAATTCAAAGCGCAACTAACATATACCACTCATTTTGAGGCATAACATGATATTTCTTGGAAAAGCTATAGCAATATGCAGGAAGAATGAGAGTTTTAACACCTACCATGTTACTTATAGGCAACACCAAAAGGTTATTTGGAATTAATAACTCATAAACCCTTATTGAATTTATGATTGAATGGAATCAAAGAGCCACAGAGCCCCAAAACAAACCAATTACATAATTCATTCTCCAAGTGGGTTTTCTTAATTAATTTGAGTATCAAGAGATGATTGTTAGCTATTATTCTTTAATGTTGTGATTAATTCCAATTAGGCTAAACTAAACAACTATGAGAAATTAATTTGGGGTCAAATAGATTTAAACTCTTACATGTATCAAAATACTACATGCTATCCAGGCCATCATCATATTTGTAGTTGCACTATCAACTCATACATTAAGCTTTGACTAATCTATATATTTTCACTAATTGGTTATGTAATTTGCCTTACTATAAGTTACTCATGTACCAACTTAATTAAGCTTTCGATTACACCATAGCCACCAAAGAGAGAATTTTAGCTCACATTCATAATGATCTAACAAATTTTGGCTAACAAATTTTGGCTTTAAAAATTCAATTAATGCTAGTCACTTACTTGATGTTGATTTCACACAAATGAGAGTACAGTCCAATTAAGCCTTTGCTTACACCATATCATCCAAATTGAAGCACATATTCAAGCTTTATAACAATCAATTATTACAATGTAAGAACCATAATAATGTTTGTGAGCTATGTTGAATAATGCCTTGTGCCGAGCTTATGTACCATGGGGTTGGCTAGGCTTAGCTTACAACTCCAATCGATAGCTACATGTTACATGTCATGCTAAATTTTTTCCAAATGGTGGGTAATTAGCATGACTCAAGCTCATAGAACCAGAATGATGATTGTGGTCTATGTTGAATCATGGTTGCGTACTCGCGTGCCTAAACCAAATTTTACATGTTATAGCATGTTTTGTCATATCAGGCATTATCATTCTTAAAAAGAAATAAAAAAAAAAAAAACCCCAAACGAAACACATAGAAAAACGTGTCATCACTGTCATGTCATGCGTAACTCATGTTCATGTCACTTTTTTTTGCGCCTAACCGACCCTATATATTTTTAATGAGTCAATTTCAAAATAATCATAATAAATCACCAATACATTTTATACACATGGATAGGACCTCCAAGGATTATTAAGGAAATAAATCATAAAGATTAAGGGAATAAAATCACAATTATTTTTATGGGCAAATTAGGAGAAGAGAAAGAGCATTAACATTAACATTAACATTAACATTATTACATTAACAATATAGGAAAAGGGGTCCTTTTGCTAAGCTCTCAAGTCTGAATACTTTGTTCCTTTTGTTTTTGCGGTCCTCAATCACACCACCACACCACCGCCAACAACAACCCAAACTTTGCTCAATCTATTCGTCAATTAGCTGCGCTCTTTTGATCTGGTAGTGAATTTAATCTCTACCCTTTTTCTATTTTTCTCTGTTAATCAATAGGGTTCTTTCGTTTTCTTGTTGTTTGATTGATTTTGATGCTTTTTTCTTTGTTGGGTTTTAATCGGAATTGGTAAGATTCCCTTTTTTGGTTTTTGTATTTGATGTTAATTGGTTAATCAGCTTCTTTAATCAGTTGAAATTCGAGCATCATCAATTAGTTTGATTTTCTTGGGAATAAAGATTGACTCTTTTGTTGTTATTTTATTGGAAGATCGATTAAAATGATTGTTTTGTTAGTGATTACTGATAGATTGTTTAATTGATGATGTTTTGGTATCGGGAAATTGAAGTGATTCTATTGATGAAAATGGGCTGATTTTTATTTTATTTATTTTGGAATGATTTTACATTTGCTTAATTAAGAGGGATTGTTGGATAAAGTGTATAAGTGTGTAATTTGACTGTTAGGGATTGGTTTAGACTAATTGGTGGGATAAAATGTTAAAATCTGATGAAATGTACTTGTTTGTGGTATATGGTGGATGTGTTAATTGGCAGCTGAATGATGGCATCAATGGTAGCGAAAGCGAGTACTAGTAGTTGTAGTCAGTTATCACCATTGTCTATTCAAGAGAAAGGAAGTAGGAATAAGCGGAAATTTCGGGCTGATCCACCTACAAGTGACCCTCATAAGGTCTCTCCCTCGACTACAAATGATGGGACGAGTTATGAATTCTCGGCTGAGAAATTTGAGATGGCAGCTAGTCATGCACATCCGCCTAGCCCTTGTGATGTTTGTGGCGTATGTCAGGACCATTCGGATAATTTAAAACTTGACCTTGTATTGTCAAGTGCTTCTTTGGGGGGTTCGTCTGAGGTGGGTTCTAGTCATCCTAGAGAAGAAGAGGAACATGACGACTTCCAAGATGCGGATTGGAGTGATCTTACTGAAACTCAGCTGGAGGAGCTTGTTTTGAGCAATCTTGATACTATATTTAAGAGTGCAATTAAGAAAATAGTTGCTTATGGATACACCGAAGCCGTTGCCACCAGGGCTGTTTTGAGGTCTGGTCTTTGTTACGGGTCTAAGGATACTGTATCAAATATCGTGGACCATGCTTTGGTATTTCTTAGAAATGGGCAAGATATAAGTCCTTTAAGGGAGCATTGTTTCGAGGATCTGCAGCAGCTGGAGAAGTATGTATTGGCAGAGTTGGTCTGTGTACTCCAAGAGGTTAGACCTTTCTTCAGCACTGGAGATGCAATGTGGTGCTTGCTAATATGTGACATGAATGTGTCACATGCCTGTGCCATGGATAGTGACCCCTTAAGTAGCTTGATAAGTGAAGGATTTCCAAATGACAGTTCAACCAATCAACCTCATTCCCATTTGAAAGCCGAGTCTAAAAGTATAGAAATGAGTCTTCCTAGTCCCTCTAAAGCTGTTGCAAGCAATGTAAATCAGACTGGTAAGCACAAAGTTGCTGGAGTTCCTAATCTCACCAAACCAAAGAATACCAACGTTCCGAAAGGAACAACTGCAGCAAAAGAGCGTTCAACTTCCTCACAACCTAATTCCATAGATAAGCCTTTCAGTGCTGTAGGTGTATCGCATACTCTTTCTCCGGAAGAAAAATCTGTGTCAAGCAGGAAGACACATTCTGGCTATTCAAAAAGAGAATCTATCCTTCGGCAGAAATCTATTCATCTAGAGAAAAGCTGCAGGTCCTATGGGGCAAAAGGGTCTTTTAGAACGGCAAAGTTCAGTGGTTACATCTTGGATAAAAGAATCAGACCCACGTCTGATTCGGCTACCCTTAACATGAAGAGTGCCTCCTTGAAGATAAGCAAAGCAATGGCAATGGGATTGGAATTGGCACATGAAAATGGAAGCCTCAGTTTTTCAGCCTGTTCTACAATTTCCTCCACTTCACCTTCATTTACTGTAGAAGCCCGACGTACCGTATCCTCATCACCTGAGACGAATCAAACTTCAGTGACATCAGTGGCCAAAACCAAGCCTGATGTGTCAGCTGCTGATACTGAACTTTCTCTTTCACTACCGGCAAAATGTAATCCTCCTCAAGTGAATCAAAGCTGTAATAGTGAGGCTTCTATCCCTAGTGCTGCTGATATACCCTATGATAAGTCTCTAGCTCAGTGGGTACCTCAGGATAAAAAAGATGAGGTGATTATGAAGTTGGTGCCTAGGATAAGGGAATTACAACACCAACTTCAGGAATGGACAGAGTGGGCAAACCAAAAGGTAATGCAGGCTGCCAGGAGGCTGAGTAAGGACAAAGCTGAGCTCAAAAATTTGAGGCAAGAAAAAGAGGAAGTGGAACGGCTCAAAAAGGAGAAACAAAGCTTAGAGGAGAATACTATGAAGAAGCTTTCTGAGATGGAGAATGCATTGGGTAAGGCTAGTGAAAAGGTTGACCTAGCAAATGCTGCTGTACGAAGACTCAAGGTGGAGAACGCATCACTCAGGCAGGAAATGGAAGATGCTAAGGTACGTGCAGTGGAGTCTGCTGCAAGTTGTCAGGAGGTCTCAAAGCGAGAGAAGAAGACATTGATAAAGTTTCAATCGTGGGAAAAGCAGAAGAGTATATTCCAGGAGGAGCTTGCAACCGAGAAACGTAAGTTGTCTCAGCTACAGCAGGAACTCGAACAAGCTAGAGATCTCTATAACCAGCTTGAGGTATGTTCGTTTACACTGTTTGATTTCTGCATTTTGTTTTCTTTCTTCTCTTTTGTGTGAGTAAAAGAATTTCTGGCAAATGCTAGCTCATTGGCTCGTTGCTTCTAATACTATAAAACATTCCGGATGAGAATAAGTTGGTGGATTATTGAAGTTCATGTGATTGTCAGTGAGCACAAATACTGAAAAGCTAATTCATGCTTTGATGAGCACTAGTTCAAAAGGTTGACTGTTTAGGAGTCAGGGATCTCTGCTTATGTTTTACTCTTGAATCATTTAGTTGACTAGTTCACCCTTTCTCTTCTCTGGAAAATTTGTCATATTACACTTGCTAACTTATGAGCTATACTACTAATATCCATGAAGGGAAATAATCAATAGATAAACAAAATTTAGAAGCTGAAGTAAATCTTACTTCAGTATGACTAACAATAGATAATCATCTCTTCCTTGTAGTTCAAGATCTATATTACATATATACATGTTAGAAGGTATGTGCCTGCAGCTTGACAAGGCAAGACGAGTGAACAACTGAACATGGCTTTTGGCGTTCTTATTTAGGTAGTAAATCACCAATTTTAGCTCTAGCTGCTGCAGTAATAACTGGTATTCAGTTTTCTTCCTGCCATAACAAGCCAGCTTCTTGAGTTCAATCTGACATTTGCATTGAATGTTTTTTTATTCCATTCGTCTATTCCCCCCCTTCTCTTTCTTCCCTTAGATCCATTTCATGAATTTTTGTTTCTATCCTTTTGAAGTTGTGTTTTAGGCCTCTACATATATCTAGTATGCGCTTAGGCTTTAAGGAAGTAAATACTAGACTTGGACTTGTGGTTTGTGAAAAGCCATTTGCTAACACATCTCCTGGTTGATGATTTGTTTTCTTGAGTTGCAATGCTTAGAAAGACTTTCCGCCTTAATGATACAACATCCTGCCCCAATCCATTGATCATCCGTCTTTTTCTGACACTGAACTACCTAATAGTTGTTCATTTTGAAAATACTACCTCATAAGTTTTCTTGAATAGATAACTGTCAAACTTTCTCATACACTTTGATTACACTACCTTTTGATGGCAACCATTACTAATTCCATTTCTGGGCCTACTCTATCTGGTTCATCAACGGTTTTCCGTCATTATTTTTTTCCTGGATCCGTCTCATTAATCTTCGCATTAGCCTAAAACTCCTCAAACTCCTCTCTAGATCCAATGCATCTCTCACTCTGTTTCATTATAAACTAATATTTAAGCATTTTGAAATTTTGATCAACTAGGTTTACAACAGGAAATATTATTCCTTGTTAATTATTTCAGGTTTAAGTTTTAAATTTTTTGAAATGTTATTCTGAATTAGGTTTAATATAGTTAAAAGTATCCAAAGGGTTTTGAGTTTGATGAAGGCAGGCTTTTTTCATTTATTTTCATAGTTCAGACAAAACCCATGCTTTAGTCTTTCAGTTTGTGCCTCTTTTTTTTTTTTTTTTTTACTTTTTTTGATTGTTACAAACAATAAATTAAATATGTTTAAAAAAAAAAAAAAAAACGATAAATTAAACATTGGATGCAAAATTAAACAACCAATTTCAGCAAGTCAAATTTAAAAAGTTAGGCATAGGAGGGAGGTATGATAGTTTAGTCATATTATGTTCATTAAAATGGGAGTAGGAAATGTGGGCCCTGTAGACAAAAGTTGTGACAAAAATCATCGAAAAGGTTGTTTTATTCTTAGAAAAACATTGATTTGGTAGTTATTTAAATTAAAAAGAAAAAAAAAAAAACCTTTTTCGGTAATTGTTTCCAAGAGTGGAACAGATGCAAGTAGTTGCTCACAGATTCTACTTAAAAAATATCTCTGATATCCAACAATAACAATATCCTCCTTCTATGCCATCTATCTTCTTCTCCTAGTTTAAGGCTTTCATCTTGGAGTAAGTATGCCCTCGCTTGCTTATAAAAAATATTATTGGAAACTCTTATCTTTATCTGCATATTCAGCTGGTCAAATTTTATGTATACTATTGATAACCATGGCCCTCTAGGAGGTGTACTGTGTGGGGAAGAATACATCCTGATGTTGGAAGGTTATGAGTTTGCATGGATCAAGCCTTTAAGCAATTTTTTTTTTTTTTAAGGGAAGCCTTTAAGCATATAGTTAATCATAGTGGACAACTATTTGAGGATGAAATGCTTTTTTCCTCAATCTTGAAATTTTTGCAGTGGATAATGAAGTTTCAATGCAGATATCTCACTATTTCGGTTCAAAACCACGTTGATGTCTCATAATCTTATTCACATTATGTGCTTGTTTTATATGTATTGCCCATTATGAAAATATTTGCGAAGGAAACTTTTAAATCTGATTCTGAAATGTTGATGGGCTATGTTTATTAGGACTTCATTTTACCTCAAGTACTTAACATGGGTTTGGACATTTGACACTTCATTTCTGACCAACCATAGAAATTTTTCATAAATGGCTGCACTTGGATACATACACATGCTATAGTTACATAGCTTTTAAGTGGTTCTAAAGGAAGCTGATCATTCTGGTGGGTCTGCCCCGTAAAGATTAGAAAATATTTGTGGCATTCTAGAACATCCATTCATTTCGAAAGAAATGTAGTCGTATGAAAACATATTCTCAATTAGTACAGTAGTCTTTAGAAATCTCTATATGAAGTAACTACTGTAATGCATATACTAAATTGTAGCAGCAGTGCCTTTACAACCTGCTAGGTAGGTACAAATGAAAGTAATGGATATAAATTAAATGTAACATTGCAAGGTAAGTACATGCTAATGTCTATGCCCTATGGTAGTGCAACCTCATCCTTGAACATGTATCTTTCTGTACAAACTTACATTACCACCCAATTTCGCCCCTCAAGACCTCAAGTAGACGAGTGGTAGTAAAAATTTATGGGTGAACTAAGCATTAACATGGCCTTTGGCATATGTAGGACTTTCCTTATAAATTTATTAACGCCTATCTAATGCGCTGTTGATTTCATTCATCTCTGAAAAAAGTTTCTATAGTGTCTTTTATATTCTTAGGTCACCTACAGAGGCAGATCCACAGAAGGTATCACTCTGAAGGTGGTTGTAATTGCCAAGTATAACTGAAAATTTATGCCAATGGCATAAACTTTTTGTGTTTACTGCTTCTTGCCCTTTCAAACAAAGAAAGTGTAATGTATTCTTTTGTGCTATTTGTTGCATCTCTGTGATTACCATGAACTATCTTGATTGAAGCCAAGGATACAGATACTAATGCTTGCTTATCATCTTATGAGTTGATTTATTTACTGTGCACACATGTTAATAGAAATGAATAATGTTATGGGTAAAGATCTCAATACAGTATTGCTTCTAGAAGAATAACAATAATTGCTTTGTCCTTTTTCTTAGGCTACACATATTTTAATAAATCTAATACAAGTATGATATTGTATATTGGATAAGTTTAAGGTTTCCCTTGTTTAGTTGTATCTTTCATCTGTATTAGCAATTCATCTATTCTTTATTAAGACTGTAGTAAGTACATGCATTTCCTCTAATAGCTGCGAACATACACTTAAAAATTAGCAATTCAATCCTTTGTTGCTAGGGTATCACCCAATGAGTTGTAACTTGTGCAGGTCGCTGTTAAAAATCAGCAATTCTATTTAGAAAATCTGTGCCTGGGAGCATTATTACAATATTACCCAACCCCTTTCCCTCTGCAAACCACATTCTGGAACATGCAAACTACGATATGGTTATCTTGGGTTCCAGTTCTTAGTCGTCCAGTCTAACAAGCTGCTACATACACTTCCATACTTATTCCTAGCTCCTAAAGGCATGGTGTTGCTTGTGACACTCTCTAAAATCATTCTATTGCTTACGTTTTGTAAGAGTTTTTCTGGTTCTGTATCCTAAAAGTTGGTTAAGCTTTATAGATCTTCAGATTAGTGTAACAAAGTTAATGTAATCAATTCATCATGACACTTGGCAGATTTATTTGTCACTAATAATTAGTGCAATCTATGTGCATAATTTTCGTTGCTCTTGTCATCATTAGCAGCTTCATGCTCTTGTTGGGCTCCATTATCCCCCTCACATTCTTTGTTATGGAAGTGCGCTTGCGTCCAGAAGAAAAGACATGTCCCTGCTTCTTGACTTCATTCTGTCAGCATATGTTTGAGAAGTTTGCAGCTCTTGGAGGATCTGTGTGATTGTAAATACCGAGTCTTAGACTTGATTAGTATTTTACTGGTGAAATTTGAAGCCTTTGAGTTTCAGATCTTGTTCAGATGGAATGTTTCTAAGGACTTGCTTTGTAAATGGACAAACACAAAAGGAATCTTTCAGTACATCATCATCTGGAGAAGTCAACAATCCTACTATACGTCGTTATGTTCTTTGTTGCTTAAAATCTCTTGTTTTATACTTCCACTGTATCATTATTTTTAACTTGAGCTTTCTGAATTCTGATAGCCTGAGTGTACAATATTTACAGGCTCGGTGGAAGCAGGAGGAGAAGGCAAAGGAAGAATTACTCGTTCAAGCAAACTCAATTAAAAAAGAAAGAGAACAGCTTGAGGCATCTGCAAAATCTAAAGAGGAGGCCATAAAACTGAAATCAGAAGCTAATCTTCAGAAGTATAAAGGAGATATCCAAAAGCTTGAGAAGGAAATTTCTCAGTTGAGACTGAAGACCGACTCATCAAAGATAGCAGCTATGAAGAGAGGCATTGATGGAAATTTTGCTAGCAGGCTCACAGAAGCCCAAAGTGCACCTGCTGCTAAAGAATCCAGGGACACACACAAGTCTAGAATTGCAAACGGGTTTCAAGAATTTACTGCTGTTGGAGGGGTAAAACGAGAAAGGGAGTGTGTGATGTGCCTCTCAGAAGAGATGTCTGTAGTTTTTCTTCCCTGTGCTCATCAGGTGGTTTGCAAAATGTGCAATGAGCTCCATGAGAAGCAAGGCATGAACGATTGCCCTTCGTGTAGGAGCCCCATATCTAGGCGCATCTGCGTACGTTTTGCTCATCCTTAACCGCTATACTTCTCCCTGAATATAGAGCTCTTGAATGTTTTGAATAACGGAGACAAAATGTTTTTGAATAAATACACAACATTTTGAACGATTGAGTTCAGAAAGCTTATACCAGTACTCAATACAGCCTTGCATAATGAAATGAAAGGGTCCATTATATTATTGATGATTATACCATGTGCATTAGTTTCAGTCTATGTTGATGCCTGCTTCCTATTCTGTTTTCTGAATACTGAGGTGAGGTCTGAGTTGGTTTGTTTATACTACGTATGTTCCTTCAGTCAAATTTGTCATCCAGTTTTTTAAATGTAGGATTTGAAGGCGATATCAATTTATATAAATTTAACGTGAGAAATTAAAAGCCACTCTTCAAAAAGTAGAAGTCATATCTGCTTTTCCTTCTTTTTTTTCACCACTAGTTTGACAAGAAATATATTACTCCCTCTGTCCCTAATTGTGGGTTATGTTTGGATCCGAGTGAAAATTGGGAAAATTACAACCAACCAAAAAGAACGGAAAGAGTATTTAAAAACAATCTTAGGATGTCCTAAATTTTGAAAGTTAAATGGTCTCAGTACTAAAACATCCCATATACTGTATAGTACTTTGTATCATGCGTGGATCTTTACTCTCCCTGTTTCAGTGAAGTCTTGGACATGTGAGTAAAGTAGCTAGCTTTAGGAAAAACAATTTTTTACCAAGAAACTACCCAGTTTATAATGAATACTAAAATTAAATTACAATGCATGTCTTTTGACAACTTCTTGAGCACGGAAAGAACTAAGAAGTAGATGCACTACATCTAGAGGTGTCAAAAACTAACCTGACCAATCTAAATTGATTTGACTTATCCTGAAAAAAAAAATTAAAAAAATAAAAAATAAAACTTGATTTAGATTTTGACTCGTTTAGACAAAATTAGTTAGCATGAATGACACTAGTTCAAAAAAGACTCAACCCGACCCAGGAACCCGAATTTATATCTCTATCTACATCAGCCTGGCATAGTTGTCATTCGCCTGGTTTAGTTGTTACTCCGTATATTGCTACTTTAAAACTTTAGTTATAAGGAATGCGGGAATGCTTTTGAAGTTCGTCGGGAGGGAGTAGGTCTCGTGAATATAATTCTTCCAGTTTATGCATTATTTGATTATTTCATCAGAGTAAATGTTATTTCCTCAAAAAAGATCAGATATTTCTTTTGTTCCTTGAGATTAGATGCTGTATGCCTGTATGTTCATATACTGGCATAATTCCCTACCATTATTGTCCAGTTCGTTTGTCGCAGTGTCAACATCATATTAACAATAATAACATGAACATGATTCATTGTAAAAGAAAAATACACAAGATGCAAGACGCAAGGATAGTCTTACCTCAAGACTACGTGTGCGAAATACTCCATATAAATTTTGTTAAATATACTTTCATATTATAAGTTTTCACTAACACAACACACAAGGATTATGAGCCCAAAAAAGTTGAAGATTTGCTTACAGAACTGATTATCACCCGGGCTTGATAATCAGTACTACATAATACAAGGTTTAAAAAAAAAAAAAGGTTGCCTTCTATCCTTCTGTAAGATCACTAATCAGAATCTGAACCAAGGTTCAATGATGATCTGACTGACGTGCGTTTACTTTCAGAATAATCATCCTCGTCTTCATCTTTTTCCTTCTCTTTGATAATACCTGTAAACAACTGGTCAGACACATAGTAGCAAGCACTGCAACCCTCAAACAATAAAAGGATTTCTACCTTTCTTGATCAACAGATTTTCTAGTCTCTTAGTCGGGAAATCATCTTTAGCTCCAAGGTCTTGAAACCCTACTAGTCTATCACCAGCTATTCCTTTCCTGAAATTCAATACGGAAAGCCATATTCAGATGGCAAAATTGTAATCAACTGTGGTGTTCAATGTAGAGAGAATAGAGCATTTTTTGCACAGCAGATATTGATGAACACTCATAGAATATGATATGGATACGATACAGAGAAGATGAGAAACTAACTTGAACAATATAACACATGGCAAAGTTTTGATTCCGAGCTTGGATATGAAAAAGGGGGCATTCTGCATTTGGTGTACAGAGCCAGTTTGTCATCCGCAATTTATAGGAACTTAAGATTGTGTAAAACTTACGTCTTTTAGAGACACCAAAACAGAATCAGAAGACAAACAACTTCATAAAGCAACATCAACAACATATACTAAGAAAGCTAACCTCAGCGTCCAGTCTTAAGAATTTAGTACCAAGGTACTTGGGTGCAAGAGCCTTCAGATGCTTATCCATTATCCTGGAAAAGATACAAACAAGTACTTAATCAAATTAGGCAAGCTATGTAAAAGTTTCTGCATTACAAAAGTGTCAGCTCAGAAAGCTGCATATTCAACAATGATAACCACAGGAAAATTGAAATGCTGTCTTTCAGCAGCAGCAATGAAAAAAAAGGCAATAACAGTCTCCATTTCCCTTAGAAGCCACTTCGTTGAATATATTTTTTTAACTCAATTTCCCAATTTTCCCTTTTAAAGTTCCCCATTAACCCTCTACATCAAGTCCACCTTTCTCTTGAGACTTGAGTATTACCTTTCTCTTGAGACTTGAGTATTACCTTTCTCTTGGGACTTGAGTATTACCCATTTTCCTCTACACCACCCAACCACCACCTACCAGCTTTTTAGCTATCAGCTCCCAGCCACAGGCCAACATTTTCCCACTTCCCGACCAACAAAAACCATCCACCCACCTAACAGCCTCACAATGAATCCACCACTGCCTACAGCCTACCCATCTAATCCACAGCACCAACCAACCATCAACATATAAACCACAACTGCACCACTAACCCCTTTAAATATCTGTCACCTCCCATCATCATCATCATCTCCTTTTCTATTACTGACCAATGAAGCCAAAGAAAGAGACTGAGCCGCCAACCTTTTTCCTGAAGCCATGGCTTACTTTTGACTCCTTGGATGCTTGACATGGTAACCAGGTTACAGACATGAAATTCTAATCACTTTCACCACCAAGAATGCAAGTTTGTCAATTTTATTTTAAGGCATCATCGATAGATAAAATGATGTTGAGAGATGAAGGGATAACTTCTGGTAATCTGGTGGTTGTGGTGAAGCTTAGTTAGGGAGAAGGACACCTTTGACAAAGTGGGAGGTGGTGTAGTGATGCCAGTGAGGGACACTGATTCTTCCATTTACAAGTGTCTCGCAAGTGGCATCATGTTGGCCGGTTGTGGCCCTTTGGGTAGACAGAAAGATGTGTTTTTCTTTCTTTTACTTTGGCAATCAAACATTGAATAAGGATTTCAAATTATAATCATTAACCGAACCATACAAATAGATAAAATTCCCTTTCTTGATTCCTTTCACCTCATTTCCTTTCCTTGATTTCTTTCCGTTTTGAAGGAGTGAGCCAAGCAGCCCCTAAAGACGTTTGGATCCACTATTCTATACCATGAACATGAATTAGATTCTGTTTGTCTTCTTTCATCTTTAGAGGATGTTATAGACCTGGTGTCTACCACCATTAAGCCAACAAGGAACACAGTAGCACACTAGCACTAGAGGATTAAAGCAATTAAGAAAGCACTAAGGACTTAAGGAGGGGGAAGCATGGGACTGATTCCTGATTCTGTATGGCAGCAGTAGAGGACAAGAACAATTAATATTAGATAGACGTTTTGAATGTGGCTTTAGTATATAAAGTGTAGTAGTGAAGGCTATAGGACATTATGTTAATTGTGAGGTAACCTCAAGTTACTAGGAGAGAAAACCTAAGGTTATCAAGAGAGTAGAAACTTTTTAAAATATGCTCAAACTCTTTCCCTTTTTGAATGAGTAGAATCAAGGTACATAGCATACCATAGAAGAGAGGAAAAATGAAAGACACAATCACAAAAAGAGGTAGGATGTGC
Source organism: Chenopodium album (assembly GCF_948465745.1). Taxonomy (NCBI): domain Eukaryota; kingdom Viridiplantae; phylum Streptophyta; class Magnoliopsida; order Caryophyllales; family Amaranthaceae; genus Chenopodium; species Chenopodium album. Next base: position 78,505,896 of record NC_137838.1, read on the forward strand.
AGCAATTGCAACTGTTAATTGGTGATCATTGGTCAGGCCATATAACACCGGGACAAATTTTTTGGCCACAAATTCTGCTTTAAACTCAGAAAAATGCGCTTACGAGTTACTACATTAATAAGTTGAGCAGGGGGGCATAATCCACAAGATGCCGAGACCACAGAAAGAACAGATATTTTTTTGCTATAGGCAACACAACTTAGAGATGGAATGGGGTATTAGTGTATTAAATATCACTAAGAACATGCTAGAGGAGAAAAAGGTCTCAATTATTATTTGATGGCTTCAAATTGATATAAATATTAAGTTAAAGAGGCAGAGTAGGTCCTTACTTGCATCGATAAAACTCCCGATGGTAGAAGTGGCAGATAACTAATTCGCTGCCAGTAACTTCACCCAAGAAATCCCCTTCAGTTATGTCTCTATATTCTCCATGGCCTTGATTCTTCATTTTTTGTCGCTTCTCAGCCTCTTTCTAAGCAAATATACCATAGGGTGAATAATTTAAGGACTTTTGGTAGCAGATCCAATACTAAGAGATAATTTAAACCTGTAGTGCTGCAATTCTCTCAGCATGCAGTTTCTCTAGCTCTGGATCCTGGCGTTACAGAAAGAAACAATAGTTGAGCATTCAAGAAAACACATAAGTGACATGTAACCTAACTGCAAGTGATCTAAAACTTACATCCATCAACTCATCAAGATCAATATCGTCAATAACTGAACTTGATGCCTGTGTCTTCTCTTGAACAATCATTTCCTGTAACACCAGTTAAGTGAACTGTTTACAAGCCATCGAAACATCAAAGAGATGGAGGAACACGATTATTCAACAAGCAACCCAGCGAGGCTTTAAACATCATCCCTACTAAACCAACGTAATAATATAGTCTTAGCATCTGTCTCCTACATCTGACTATAGCCATGAAATTTAACACAACAAACACCACAACAAAAATTTGCAAGCAATAGCATTCTTTCTTGCGAAAGCATATCCACGTAATACTCTCCTACACTCGGGTCCATTAATTTTAAAATATAGATGTAAAATCAAAACTAAAAGAAGGGTAGGGTTTTCAAGAAACCAAGCACATTGTGATCCGGAATAAGATAGTATCCTGCAGACTAGTAACACTAGACAAAACTTTATACGCTTTGGATATATCCCAGCACATCACAAACACAGGTACTCCGTACTTAGTTTTCGCACACACTATTAACCTTTAAAATCTCAATATGTGCTTCTGGTTCTCATTCTTGGCCACAATGTCCAATTGAAGTTGTAACTAACCAACATTCCATTTAAAAAAAAAAAAAAAAAAAAAAAAAAAAAAAAAAAAAAAAAAAAAAAACCAACCATTCACTAATTGTTGAATTCAAGCTAAGAAAATCAACATTTCCATGGCTTTAATTTGATAAAATCCCACGATTTACACGAATACTGACCAACTTTAATACCCTGAAAAGTTAAAACACATGCTCAATTCGAGCTCCACGTTCATGGGGGTAGTCTCCAATTGGACAAATTACTCACCAATATTCTAAAACAAACAATTCAAATTGATAAAACTAACATATTTGGAAATGGGAATTGCATTAAAGCTAATTCCAAGAGATAAAACAAATATAAATTATCAAAAAAAAAAAAAAAACATTGAATTTTATTGATCAAAGATGAATAATGAGAAATGGGAAAGGGTAAAGAGAGAAATTCACCTTCTGAAGATTGCGGGCAGCAGCAGCCATAACATTTCCCATAGCTAAATTAGAGAAAGTCGATTTCACTGAATCTGGATCCATCTTTTGATGAACTCACTTCTTCGGTGAAATATCAACCTGAAATTCAAAAATACCAAAAAAAAATCAACCAACTCATAAACCCTAGAAATCAAAATTAAGAACCATACTCCCTCCTTTCCAGATTAATTGACAAATTTCAACCTTTTGCAGTATTCATAGTATACTAAATTGACAAAGAATACACATATTAACAAATCTAAAAACTAAAACGATTAAATCGGTAGAAAAATATCAGATGAATGTTGAACAAAATAGTGTATAATAGAGAAAGAGGGGATGATGAATACCTGGAAATCGAGGAAAGGGAAGAAGATGAAGAACTGCTGGAGAGGAGAGTGAGAAAGGAAAAGATGAGGAGATGAAGATCGTGCGCTAATAGCCTAATACTTTCTTTTTCAAAGTTTGGTTCATTAAAGGGCAAATTTGTAAATGTACACAATGTGTCAAAATACTCATTGGAGGGATAAAAAGAGGAGGATAGGGAATTAGAGATAAGTGCGTTTCTGATGCGGCAGGGTGTCAAATCAACAAATGATAAAGTAACCTTACTAACCTAGTAACCCAACTAACCCAATAACCCCTGACTCACATGGTAACCCCTGATTGGACCAAGTAACCCCTGGCCGAGCAAAGTAACTCTTGACCAAGTAACCCCTGACCGGACCTAGTAACCCCTGACCGGACAAAGTAACCCTTGACCAAGTAACCCCCGATCGAACCTAGTAAGTAGTAGCCCCCTAATAACTCCTAACCAAGTAAGTAACCCCTAATCCTACACCACCTCAAAGCCTTAGACTCCACCACACCACCACCACCTCTCGTACCCACTGCCCCACGCCACCAGCCCCAACACCACCAGCCGCAGCACTAACCCCTAACATTGAGCTACCCAACCTAACACTGACCAAACCCGAACCCGAACCCACACCCAAAACCCACCCTAACCACCAACAACCATGCTGATGTCACCAAATCTGATCCCAAAACCCACCCTAACCACCATGCCACCACCAACCATGCTCAGCAACCCACACCTAGCCCCGATACGCACCCACATTAACACTGACCTAACCCGAACCCACACCCAAAACCCACCCTAACCACCAGCAACCACGTTGCTGTCACCAAATCCGATCCCAAAACCCACCCTAACCACCATGCCACCACCAACCACGCCCAGCAACCCACACCTAGCCTTGATACGCACCCACCCTAACACTGACCAAACTCGAACCTACACCCAAAACCAACCCAACCCACCCTAACCACCACGCGCAGCAACCACGCTGCCACCAACTCCGCTGCCTCGAACAAATCCAAATCCAACCAAAACACAACCAAACCGGAACAAAAAAAAATTTAAATCGAACAAATACCTTAATTATTAACAATGGCTTCAAATTTCACTTCAAATAGGCTAAAAAGGCCAAATTCGACCATTAAAACACTAGATCTAGAGTTTTCATGGCTGAATTTGGCCTTAAAAACCTCTAAGTTGTTTTCCGACGACGGAGTACGAGGAGCTTCACGATGACCACGAGCTAGGTTGGAGCGTCGACGACGACCTGGGTTGGATAAGGAAGTCGACGACGATATGGGTTAGAGCATGAAGTCGGTGCTTCAAGGACGAGAAAATGGAGGAGAGGAGAGAAAGAGGAGAAAGAAAAAAATTATGTGGATGGTTGTACAGTGTGGTTGGCCGTACGGTGCGGCCAGCCGCATATAAAACTTTGTGATTAGGGATAAGGGGAAGGGAATTTAAAAATTCTTTTGTTTGTTTAGGGGGATAGGGATAAAAATGTAAGTTATTCCTCCAAAATAATAACTAGGTGGAGGTGGTATAAGAGATGTGGATAAAATTAACGAGGCAAAATACACATCTTTATCGTTAATGAAGAAAAGGAGGAAAAAAGCGGAGAAATATGAGTACGTGTAGTTAAGTAAATTTATTGCTTATCTCCATATAATTCCCAATTAGTACCAAACAAAGGACAACATCATTTTTATCCTTATCCCACTTACTAATCCTTCATCCTTGTCCCACCCTTTTATCCTCCTTATCCCTATCCCTCGTACCAAGCGCCCCAAAAAGGTATGAGGACAATTTCGAAAAATTTTATATGGTGATCTTGTGCTTTGTGGATGCGCAACTCTTGATGATTGTTCTAAAACCATAGAATGAGGAAAAAGAAAGAGAGTGCAAGCATGAGCGTGAGGAAGTTTTGAATTGCAACCATCGAGTTAATTTATATTGGGTTGGCTCGAGTTATAGTAAGGTTCGGATGAGGCAAGGTGAAACAAGAACGAATTGTGTTGTATAAAATTATACGAGAGTACAGGATAAATTGATGGTGACTGATGTGTCTATTTTATATAGTATTTTACCCCCGTCCCTTACTCCCCTTGTTCATAATTGGTAGTGTTTTTGGCTCGATCTTTAGAGCCACTTTTATTACTAATTGGTGTTTTCGTAGTTTTGGTTGAGTTTTGTAGGGAATTGCACTTTTGAAGCATTTTCCCGGGATTATTTGGAGCAACTGTGAACATTGGAGGAGCACGACCACTTTTGGTAGCCCAAGGCCGGTTAGAGTCATCGAACCGGTGATTAAAGGCTCGACACATGAGATATTGAGGCATTTGGACCGAGTATTCAAGCCCCAAAGAGGAAATCCGAATTGGACCGAAGAATCGAAGCCCAATCGAGAAGTCCAAGATAGCCCAAGAGCCTCGTCCGAACAGGCTCCCCCCGCCCTAAGGCGCGCCCGACCGGGCGGGGCGGAATGTGAAGGAAACAACCCTTCGCCCGAGCTCGCGCCTGACCGGGCGCGAGAGAAGCTTTGAGGTTCAAAAAGGCGGGTCCGATCAGGCTGTGTGGCGCCTGAACAGGCGCACGTGTTCGAGAGCTTGTTTTCGGCGATTTTTACTTAGTTTCTAATTAGGATTTTAGGAGCTTAGTATAAATACTTTTTGAGTTGTTTTGATACGATTATTTCTCTCTTACTCTCTCTTTTACCTCTTCTCCTAGACTTTCTCTCTCTACTTAGTTTTTAGATAAAACTTCTCTCTCTACAACTTTGTTCTTAATTCAACTCTTTATTTCCGTCAACTTTGGTAACGATTTCTTCTCATTTAATTACAGTAATTTATTCTCTTTCTTTCATCATGACTTGTTTAATTGGCCTGCTGCCCAACACGGCCCGCCATGCACGTGGATCGTGCCGTGGGCTGGGGTGTGCCAAAACTTGGCACGGCACGGCACGCCAAGCACGTGGGCCGTGCCGTGCCATGCGCTGGGGTGTGCCAAAACTTGGCACGGCACGGCACGGCACGATGCCCATTTTTAGGCATTAGTAATACTATCACTTTCGATCAGCCATTAATTACTTCATCTTCATGATTTTTATTGAAGATGAATTATATGATTTTCCTCTTAGGTTTTTTATTTGATTTGATCAATTAATCTTTTTTTCCTCTAAAGTATGATTTTTCTTATTTGCACTTTTAGAGTTTTCTATTGAGAGCATTTTGGCTTTTTAATTTGTTGTTCAACCTAAGCTAGAATCTAAATTTTTTACCCCATAATTATGTAAACATCAAGTCAATTATTTTTATTTTGACCATTAAGTGAATGTGAATAATGAAGGATTATAATCTTTCAAATTGAAATAAATAATCATTCACATTTCCCACTTGCACAAGGAATCTTGAACCAGGCACGTCAGGTTGTAATTATATCCCAACATGGTTTTTCGGGCCATGTTCTGGGTGGTCTTGTGTTTGAATTCTCTCTGTGTCCTCGTATTATTTTAGCCGTGTCCGGTACCACTGCCCCTCCTATTGATGATATATCTTCTATCACCCGTTACTTCCACTCATCTAGGCAGTGCTGGTTTTGAAATCTCAGAAACTGAAGTCGTTGTCTCAGAATATACCGAATCAGCAAATGTACCAGAGACAAAATCTGTTATCTTGTGTTTGTGTGTGCGTTGTGGTTTAAATCTGTCTTGTATTAGGTTTCTTCATGTGATTCTCCCATTAGACCTTGTTTTTGCTGGGAATTAGCACTTTGTTGTTGTTCTTGCTGCTGCTGCTGCTGTTGTTGTTGTTGCTGCTGCTTTTGAGCATAAAATATTGTTGCTGTAACTGCTTTTTCTGGTTTACAAGCTATCTTGTTGCTCAAAGTTTATTTCCATTGAAACTCCCCCTAATACTGGTAAGTGAGCAGTAATGTTTTATTTTTTTGTTGTTTGTAGCCCTACTAGTATGCTGATAATAATAATACCTTACTCTTTGCTCTTTGGTGATTTCAGAGAGAGACATGTTCGAGGATGGGCCTATGTACCGGAGAAACTGGAAGTGCATTCTAGCAGGATTTTTCAAGAATTTAGCAATATTTCATATCTAGCAGGATTGTTTAATGATTGTTTCTGTCTAGTTTTTTGTTACTTGTTTTACCTAAGGATTTGGTTATGTTAAGTTTGATAGCACTTGGTTTGTTTAGCTTTGGTTGGTTGAATCAAGTAACCACAGAACTTTGGTTGTGTTCATGCTTGTGTTTGAATTTAAAATTCTACTCAAATTTTCAAGAACAAATAAAATGTAATTTTTTTTTTTGTTAAAGTAACCAACACAACAATTATAGCAGCTCTACGTTTATAGCCGTTTTGAGGCTGAGAAACTCCTTGTAGGTTTGCAAATCAATGTCTACAATGGATTTGATGTGAGAACTACATTATAGCTGTATTGAACTTGCAAAGGAGAGTGAAGCTTTCTATGCAGGGAAGACATCTCATCCTATGCAGGAAAAGGTGGTTGGTTTGCTTGAGGATTTGGATTTAAAGATGAGAAAAAGAGGTTATAATGTGGATCCTAGTTTTGTTTTACATGAACTGGAGCACCCTGAGAAGGAGAGACATTTGTTGCGGTGGGTTGTAGCATATGGATTGCTTAAATGAACTCCTGGAACCACCATACGCAATTACGAATTCTTCTTGAAATTCTGCTGTAACTCATATTTCTGATCTTGAATCTGAGTTTCATCACATTTTGCTGCATTCATAAGAATTTCGAGAAAGTAATCACGAACAAAAGGAAACAAGATGACAAAACTGGGATTGTTTTAAATATAATCAAATTCGATTGTGATTTTGAAGCTACTCCTCAAAAAAATATAATATCAATCTCCTATCCTCCCCATGGACGTAGCTAACACGATATTAGTGAACCACGTAATATGTCTCTCTTATTTTTTGCTTGAACCCAAAGGAGCGCGGATGCACGTGAAACTTACATGCCACCTCGGCGACCCAAGGAATGATTGTGTGCTCTACGCATGTAATTTGTTTACTCTCAATAACACTCTTGTCTAGGAGCTCCAATAGGGCCTCAACCCCGCACTGGCGGAATGTTGAGAGGTAGTTTATGATATCTGCATCGGCGGCCTTAACACCATCGACAATACCCATCAGAAAAAGTGGCAAACTTCATACCCTTGGGAACCGTGGCCTTCTTAAGGCATCGGTGGACAGAGGCAGTGGTGATAAAGGTGACATCGGCCCCAGCTCGTGTGGGGCCTTTGAGCTATTTTGTGGGGATTGCAGTGACTCGTACACCGTCATATTAATTTATGTCTCGGTAGAAATATGGACAAGTTATCTTAGAACTTGCAAGTTTGTGGCTTCTTGCAAACCCGCGTCAACTCCTATCGATACTAACACTAAACTTAGTACCTAATGTAATGAGCATTATACCGACAAGAATGGCTGAGCCTTGTTACACTCGTGAGCCTAATGCTTTGCTAGCTTCCGATACAGGTCGAAAATAGGGATGTTAGTGAATTATTGGACGATGATACTTGTCCAACTGTTAGGCTTGGCAAGTTTATGAAGGTTTGGGCTGTTTGGCTGGTCTTTGAAGTGTTTAGTTTTGCTGGGTATCGAAAGTAGGTAACAGAGGTAAACGAGGAGTTCTAGTAGGATTTAGGTCTGGCGCTATAAGGAAAGGGAGTAAAAGGCTTCTAATAATGGCTCAATTCCTGTATAACATCTGACATATTTGAACCTTTCCATCTAGAGTGTCCATGAGCGACTCTAAGGATAAAATTATTGCAAGCTTTTTCAGCTATTTGGCACATTCGATGATCAAAAACAGACTACAGAAATCTACATTTTAATTGGCATTCTAGAAAACAATAGCTAATGCATTGCAAGGTCTGCAACTAAAAGGCATAAAGAGGAAAACAAGGATAAGCTAATTGCATGAGCAAGCCGAGCAACTAGCAGTTATCAAAAGAAACAATTAGATTTCAGCAGAATACTACTCATATTAGATTATTATATACAAAATACAACATTTAATGTTTAGTCGATTCAACTTAAATTATGGTTGGCATAGTTTAAATCGTATAGATCTGGATAATTTCAAATGTAATTGTCTATACAAATCCTACTCATATTATATGTAGCAGCTCAAAGAGTGAGCTTACCAAATTCTTTGCATTTCTGGAAATTCCATGGCTTGACCCTCTGTCTTCTTTCTCATCACCAGGTAGAGCCCTATAACATGAAGAAGCCTCCTCTGTATCTGAAGCTCCAGGCCTTTCAGTCAAAAACTGCTCCCAGAAATGGTCATTTACTCGGGCAGGTGCAGCAGGAGTAGGATCCTGGTTATGACTCCGAGTCTCTTGTGATGATGACGAATTGGCAACATTACCAATTGGATGACTGTTCTTTGAAGCCACCCCCAGTCCATCTCTATTACTACCGCTGGCATCAGGTTTTGTCCCTTGAGATCCACTAGCATCCACGTCCATATGGGTTGCTCTACTTGGATAGGCATTTTGATTGTCCCCAAAATAATTCCCCGTTCCCGTTTGTGCTCCCCTCCCCCTTCCCGTTTAGCCCACCATGGCAGACCCCCAACTCCACCAATACCCTAGTTTAGATGTCATCTGCGGATCTGCCTAATTTAGTTGTTATAATGCTAGTTTAAAACTTTAGTTCTACGAAATGCGGGAATGCTTTTGAAGTTCTTAGGGAGGGAGTAGGTCTCATGAATAATTCTTCCAGTTTATGCTTATCTTCATCGGTCGATATTTTTTCCCCAAAAAAGATTCAGACTATTCTTTTGTTCCTTGAGATTAGATGCTGTATGTTCATATACTGGCATAATTCCCTACAATTATTGTCCAGTTCGTGTATCGCAATGTTCTTCCTTTTTTCTTCAGAGCATTTGTGAATTTAGTAAGCAGATGTGTCATCATTTTAACAATAATAACATGAATATATATCATTTTGAAAGAAAAATATACAAGGCGCAAGGATAGTCTTATCTTAAGACTACATGTACGAACTACTCCATATAATTTTGGAGATATACCTTTCACATTAAAAGTTTCACCAACACAAAACACAAGGATTATGAACCAAAAAAGTTGAAGAAGGGCTTACAGAACTGATTATCACACGAGCTTGATGATCAGTACATAATACAAGGTATTTTTAAAAAAAAGTTGCCTTCTTTCCTTCTGTTAAATCACTAATCGGAATCTGAACCAAGGTTCAATGATGATCTGACCGATGTTCGTTTACTTTCAGAATAATCATCCTCGTCTTCATCTTTTTCCTTCTCTTTGATAATACCTGTAAAAACAACTGGTCAGACACAGAATAGCAAGCACTGCAACCCGTTTCAATCAATCAATCAAAGCCTTAATCCCATAAGTGGGGTCGGCTACTGCAACCCGTTTAAAGTTTCTTGATCAACAAATTTCTAGTCTCTTTGTCGCGAAATCATCTTTAGCTCCAAGGTCTTGAAACCAAACAAGTCGATCACCTGCTATTCCTTTCCTGATTCAGGAAAACCAATTCAGATGGAAAAATTGTATCAACTGTGACGTTCAATGTAGCAAGTATAGAGAAATTTTGGCACAGCAGATACAAATGAACACATAGAATAAGATAAGGATACAATACAGATAAGGTGAAAAACTAACTTGAACAATATAACACATGGCAAAGGGGGCGTTCTGCAATTGGTGTACATCGTCAGTTTGTCATCCGCAATTGATAGGAACTTAAAATTGTGTAAACTTATGTCTTTTAGAGACACTGAAACAGAATCAGAAGACAAACAACATCATAAAGTAACATCAACAAAATATACTAAGAAAGCTAACCTCAGCGTCCAGTCTTAAGAATTTAGTACCAAGGTACTTGGGTACAAGCGCCTTCAGATGCTTATCCATTATCCTGCAAGAGATAGCAAAAACCAACTTAATCAAATTAGGCAAGCTACGTAAAAGTTTCAGGCATAACAAAAGTGTCAGCTCAGAAAGCTGCATATTCAACAATGATAACCACAGGAAAATTGAAATGCTGTCTTTCAGCAGCAGCAATGAAAAAAAGGCAATAACAATCTCCATTTCCCTCGAAGCTACTTGGTTGAATATTTTTTATAACAATCTCCATTTCCCTTGAAGCTACTTGGTTGAATAATTTTTTTACTCAATTTCCCCATTTTCCCTTTTAAAGTTCCCCATTAACCCTCTACATCAAGTCCACCTTTCTCTTGGGACTTGAGTACCACCCCATTGTCCTCTACCCCTCTCCTCTACACCACCTACCAGCTTCTTAGCTATCAAATCCCAGCCACAGGCCACCATTTGCCCACTTCCCGACCAACAAAAACCATCCACCCGCCTAACAGCCTCACAATGAATCCACCACCGCCTACAGCCTACCCATCTAATCCACCGCACCAACCAACCATCACCATATAAACTGTAGAAACTATAAAGAAAGAGAAGAGAGATACAAATTTGATTAATCTGTTTGCATTGGCACATTGAAAATGGAGATACTCTAGGCCTATATAAATAGGCTTACAACTCTAAAAACTAACAAAGCTATAAAGTAGGAACTAATAACCAAGTGGGTAACAAACACTACACCACTAACTCACGTACTTTGAATTATGTTCTAATAAACTGATATTTAGGAAAATAATATGCAACTAACGTTCCACTAGTTTTGGAGCACTAATTATTGACTACTTTGAATCAATCCAACATTCCCCCTTGATTCAAAGTCTCATACTATACACTCGACCAAACTTTGCTTCTAACTTCATCGACTTGCAACGACGGACTTTGACTTGAACTCGACACACTTTTTCAAATCTCAATACGAACACATAACCTCACACTCGACTTTAGAAGAGCTTGCGATCTTTTTCTTCAAATTTCATAACATCTTGCTAGGCGTTTCAATTTGTGATGCACATCTCATCACCTACACAAAATTTGTTGATGCACATTATCACCAATACAATATCGTCGGAGCACTTCTCTCCGCACAACCAAACCTCGACATTTTTTATTCATGCAATTCTCATCAATTTCTCGATCTCGTTAATGAACATTTTCACTAACTTACATTCAATGGAGTACAACTCTCCATTAACTCTCTTTGACGTTGTCTTGCATTTTGACCTCGTCGACTTGTTTTGTGATTACTGTTGCAACATCGGAAATCATCTTTGCATTAATTATGACTTCCACACTATCAGATTGCTATTTATCTGACACCCACACACGTAAAGATTACTCGATCTTTACCTTAAACAATTTTTGCCCTCTTTTTCAATTACATGGGCTAAAAGGGAACCCATCAACACAACAAACCAACCATTACTTCCATGGTCAAACACAAACACGCTCACTATTTAAAAAAAAAAAAAAAAAATCAATCAATTTGTTTTTTAATTGCTCACAAACAATAAAATCAAGCTGCGTTGCTTGCTTCCATACTCACTATTTTTTTTAATACTCTCTTTCTCCCTTTTTCTTTTTTTCTTCTTCATCTCTTTCCCTTCTCTTTTTCCCGGATCTAACCTGAAACTCTTGATACCACGTTGAAATAATAAAAAGAGATGAGAGAAGGGAAAGAATAATAAAAGTTGTATTCAATCCATTGAAAAAAGTAGTACATAGCAACATATATATAGCGCAAAATAACTAAGCTATAAGTAAGGAACATGATCTCATGATCATAGATCATGCTAACATTAACCCGCTAAATTAACCCACTACTATTATGAGTCCACTAACACAACTAATACTTAGTAGAGCATATTCTTATACATTAGGAGTTAACTAATCACTAACAATTTGAAGCAAATATTCCAACAAACCACAACTGCACCACTAACGCCTTTAAATATCTGTCACCTCCCATCATCATCTCCTTTTCTATAACTGACCAATCAAGACAAAAAAAGAGACTGAATCGCCAACCTTTTTCCTGAAGCCATGGCTTACTTTTGACTCCTTGGTTGCTTGACATGGTAACCAAGTTTCAGACATGAAATTCTTATCACTTTCACCACCAAGAATGCAAGTTAGTCAATTTTATTTTAAGGCAGCATCGATAGATAAAATGATGAGGAGAGATGAAGGGATAAATTCTGGTGAAGCTTAGTTAGGGTGAAGGACACCTTTGACGAAGGGGGAGGTGGTGTAGTGATGCCAGTGAGGGACAGTGATTCTTCCACTTACAAGTTTCTCGCAAGTTACATCATGTTGGCTCGTTGGTTGTGGCCCTTCGGGTAGATAGAAAGACGTTATTTTTACTTTGGCAATCAAACATTGAATAAGGATTTCAAATTATTATCATTAACCGAACCATACAAATAGATTAAATTCCCTTTCTTGACTCCTTTCACCTCATTTCCTTTACTTGATTTCTTTCCATTTTGAAGGAGTGAGCCAAACAGCCCTTAAATACATTTGGATCCACTAATCTACACCATGAACATGAATTAGATTCTCTTTGTCTTCTTTCAGCTTTAGAGGATGTTATATACCCGGTGTCTACCACCACTAAGCCAACAAGGAAACAGTAGCACACTAGCACTAGAGGACAAAAGCAATTAAGAAAGCACTAAGGAGAGGGGAAGCATGGGACTCATTCCTCATTCTGTATGGCAGCAGTAGTGGGACAAAAACAATTAATATAAGGTTAATGTTTTGAATATTAATATAAGGTTAATGTTTTGAATGTGGCTTTAGTATATAAAGTGTAGTAGCGAAGGCAATAGGACATTATGTGACTGTGAGGTAACCTCAAGTTACTAGGAGAGATACACTAGTGGAAAAAAGGTCATCCGTAACGGGCAAAAAGGGCCCATCCGTAACGGGCAGCGTCCGTTACGTATGCGGCCGTTACGGATGGCCATTGTTATTCGTAATGGGCACCGTCCGTTACGAATAAGGGGCAACTGAAACGCCCGTTACGAATAAGTGCTTATTCGTAACGGGCGTTTCAGTTGCCCGTTACGAATAAGTACTTATTCATAACGGGCATTTCAAACACCCGTTACAAATAACCTCGTTATTCGTAACAGACACATTTTTGCCCGTTACGAATAACGGGGTTATTCGTAACGGACAGGTTCTACCCGTTACGAATAACGGGGTTATTTGTAACGGGCAGAACCTGCCCGTTACGAATACTATGAGATCCAATTAAAAAAAAATAACGGACAGGTGAAATGTCCGTTGCAAATAAGTACTGTGAGATCCAAATCCAAATATTTGTTTTCATGACACAAATATATATTATCAATCATATCATGCACACCAAATTTATTTTACAATTAAAAACTGCTTACAAACTCATAATATTGTAAAAGGTTAATGAGTAAAAAAAATGTAAATATTATAGCTTAAACAGCTTCCTAGAGCAACAGTAGTAGCAGAGCAGCAGGCCAGCAGCAACCATAAGTAGCAGCAGCAACCATAAGCAACAGCAACCATAAGCAGCAGCAACAATGATAACAATAGCATCTGCAACAGCAACCTAATCCAATCAATGAAAAAAAAATCAAAATCACAAAAATAGATAACACGAAATCAATAACACAAAAAAGGATGAACTTTGCCCATTGAGAGACAAAGAAAGTTACTTGTTTTGCTTGAATATACCCAGATTTCTTTAAGAAAGAATAGAGATTAAAGATAAAGAAAGAATGAGAGTGTGAGATAGAGAGAGCTTCTAAGACAACTCAAGTACTCAACGTAACTACAACAAACACACATGCATCAATTGAACCAACGTATCACTATTTTGTCAAACGTAAACACTTGAAACGATTAAATATTTAGCAGAGCATAGGTAATAGACAGAATAATCGGGGGGATAAATGATTCAAAACAGCCTTGACCTTGACCAACATATAATATAACGATTTCAGAGCACATACGGTAGTATGCAGGAAGCAACACAGCTGCTTTGAGAGAGCTGCCACTGCCTATATCTTCTTATTTGTACATTAATAATATCTCCATCAGCAATTGACTCAGCAACACGGGCAAGAGAGCTCATTCTTTTCATCCCACTATCATCTTTCCCTATAGAACTCGGCCGATAATTAATATAATTTTCCTGTCACACATAGGCCACCAATGAGTGCAGAAATAAACACAAGTTCACACATAAGCAATCAATTATTTATTTGCACTAGTCAATCAATAAAATTGAGAGTTTCTGAGCATCTATAATTCGCAAGCTATTAAGTGTAACCATAAGTCCACAATTGCAAATTCCTTCCATAGTTAAAACAGATTCATATTCTATATAAGCAATTCCAGTGTAAATAACATCCAGTGAGATGAAAAAAATACCAGTTAATTAATCCAGAAAGAGAAGAGCAGACCTGGATAAGAAGAGGAACCAGATCAAGGTCACTCATGCTCAGGTCAATCCGTTCATCCATTCTCAACTTCCCACCATTGTAACCAAACAACCTACAAGATAATGCAATAAGAAGCTTATTAAACTTCTTTAAAAGATGCAAAATAACCTGACAATCATAATCCTTAGACAATCAAGCTCTCACTCTCCCCCAAAGTTGACTGTGACAGATATTTAAAAGGGCATATAGAATGCAGTTCATTTTTCAAATTGTTCTATGATAAATAAGTACCCACTAATAACAACAATAACAATAATAATAATAATTTTGTTTTCCTTATAGGGGTGTGTCAAAAGAAGTTCTTGTTTTAAATTTATTTCCTCAATACCCTCATCAAAAGATTCAGTCTTTGCCAGGAAGTCCCATAAACCCTTGGAGGTAAAAAGAAGCCAGGAAGAGCTGCCGATTTCTCCTCCAATATAATTCATCACCATATGCCCACTCATGGAACCAAAAGTCCAAAATTACCATCCGAGTGTATATCAAGGTAAATGTAAAAGATTCTAAAAGAGAGTATAAGATTATAGGCAACAGATCAACACATGGGGGATGTATGGGTTTCTCCCCCGATTCCAACTACGAACATCCATAAGAAACAGAGACAACAATAAATGAAACATAGAAACAGAGAAATTTTAGTAGTTCCAATTTCCAAACAACAAATTCTAAGAGCTGCAGATTTTCAGGAGCTACTCATTGCCTCAATCTCCATATTATTACCATTCAACTTTTTCACACATAGCAATATCATTGGTCATTGGGTATCAAGGACTCAAGGTCAAGTCCTATTTCTAAGAAACTTTGAAAATCAAAAACACAAGAGATCCCAAGGAGAACCAATTTCTTTGAAAGATCACCAATTTGTTCACCCTCCAGGATCCTGAAAGTCACAAAATCATTTTTTCTTTCTAGAACCTCTGTAAATAAACTAAACTAACTTTATTACCCTCTTTTCTTTCTTCTTCTGTTAATAAAAGTAACAATACTGGATATCTTCGTTTATACATTTCCAATTCCTGTTGCCATGTCACCTTGCATTTACACACAAGCTAGCTAATCGAGAAAAAAGAAAGAAAATTGCTACATACTTATCAACAGCAGTAAATGGTGAAATGTCTTCATCTTTAGCATTGCTAAGAAGGCGCTGCCTAATATCATCATATCTGATAACTGACATGGATAAGCTCATATATTGCAGCTGGTTCACGGCCATGCGCATATCTCCATTACACCTCTCTGCCAGCTCTTCCAAAGCAATCTGTGCATACAAATTCAGATCACACAAACCAGTTGGCCATCCTACTCTTTAGACAAAGGGGAAAGTAATCAAACATGGAAGCGAGAATAAGAAAAGAGACGAGAAATTAAAACGGAGAGGAGGCAGCAAGCACCTATATAATGTCAGAGAAAAAACTTAATATGAGCGGCAATAATTTTAACTCGGCGCAACACTTTGAACAACAAAATGATAAGGCATCCTTTTGCCTTATCATATGAAGCTAGAATTCTATTAAAGCTGATGATTATTTAAAACTAAATACAAACTTGAACTCTCAATTCCATGTCATAGGTTTCGACAAACAGCAGAAGACTGGAAGACAAACAAAATTCATTAAAAAAAAATCCATGCTCAGCTCTTACACATGTTTATATTTTCTATCAAGTTTCCATGCTTAGACCATACCTTTTGCAACGTCGGAAGTAAATTAGACCGTATTTCAAGTCCTTCAAACATGACTGTCGAGTTATCACTTTGGTTGTGCTGTCAAAAATACAGAGGTATCAAAGTGAACAGGGTTTCTACTTCCTTGCAAGTACTAGTAGCCAAAGGATCTGAAAAGATTTAGACATTTTATTGAATACCTGACTCGAAGAAGTTATATAAGCCCTTGATATTGAGTGATTGATCTGAGTATTGTTGCGATCCACCCTTAAAGCCTCCAGATGAAATGCTGATCAACAAGAACAGTCATCAAAGAGTTGAAGGCTATGATTGAAAAAAAGTGGTAGCTGAAAACAGAGACATCCAGGTACCTCTTCTGGGAGCAGGAATGAATTCCAAAAGCCAGGATGACAGTACCGGCCCTCCTCCCAAACCAAGACCAACAAAGAAACGAAAGAAGATCAATGTTGCATAGTTTGGAGCAAGAGCACTAGAAATTCCAACTGTTGATGTAAAAATTGCACTTATGAAAAATCCATTCCTGGGAGATAAGATAGATGTGATAAAAGTGACAAGACTGTGTGAATATACGATAAAAGGTATGGGAGCAGCTTTACTTTTTTCAGACCATTTTCATAATTTACATGAAACACAAGCTAAACTATACAGGCAAATCATTAGCATCGGAGCAAGGAGTCAAAGACTCAATGAAGTAGAACAGAAACTGGCAAAAATGACATATAGGAGAAATGCAAATAATTGATATTCTTATTCCTGTGGAAAAACACAAGCCTGTCTACCCTAAATCTTACGATACATGCGTATAAATAGAACGAGGCATGACTACTTTATGCAGACAGAATAATTTTTAAACCATTACATGATTCTGCTAGAGCATGACATCATATTACATTACAGTTTTTAAAAAGTTCTTACACAAACAAGTTCTTTAAGAGGCATAGAGAAAGTCTACATAATTCCTGGTTCAGGCAATATGGCCTCTCCATAGTTTTAAAACATAACTTCAAGATTAAGGCTAAACAAACACTTGGAGAAAAGGGGTGGAGGGGTCCAATGTCAATTTGTAAAAGTCAAGATAAGTAAATTGTATGTATGCAGAGATGATTGTTATGAGATATTTGCAAATTATGATAACAATACAAATGGATGAGAAGGCTAAATCAAAAAGATATCTGCACTCACTATATGTTTTAGCTTGTAAGAGATAGCATCATTAACTACATCAAATACTTCCTAGCTTCCAAGAATATGTAATCAACTGACAGAAGAGCTCACCTCCGCCCATACTTATCTGAAACTATGCCCCATGAATATGAACCAATCAGCATGCCAGCAAAAACCACACTGGTTATCATACTTTCTTTATTTGGAGAAAGGCCCCATTCTGCCTGAACAGCTGGTCCAACAAAGGAGAGAAGCATCATCTCCATTGCTTCCGCAATCCATCCCATTCCAGCATCTGCAAGGAGATAAATCTGAAATTTTCCAGAGCCCATGGCAATGAGGGCATCATCAACCGTGTACTTTTGCGCTTCTTCTTCCATCTGCAAAACATTAAACATTAGATCAATATTCTACTGACTTTAATTTACAACAAATTGCTAACAATATAACAATTGTAAATCTCAATAAGCAGCACAACACCCAGTCCATCAGCCTGTATAAAATCACTAACATTGTAAATGACTTTAAAAAACTAGATGAACAACTAAAGAGTCTGCCACAGAGATTCGGCTAGTCAGCTTCCCTCCTCAAACATAAAATTAGCAGTTTTGCTATACAATAGCCAATGTTTCCAGGGGGGAAAACGTCAAATTCTCATCATCAGCTACCACTTTTTTTCAACCATTTTTCAGAATATTTTTTAAACTAGAAATTAACACCAATGCAGTATTTTTCATGGAAAAGTTGATCATAGTGATTCATGGCAAGCCATATTTTTAAAAGGACAACTCCAAAACACGAGCTAAATCAAGTTTAATTACTTGTAATAAGCAAAAGATTATACTTATACTTCCAAAATCAGAACTCCAATGGATACTCCCATAGTTTGACCATGACAATTTATTCGTGGAGGTTGTACTAGCAGCAGCTGCAACAAGCAAACAACACGAATAATTCAAGAGGATAATTAATTGAGACAGAAATGAAAGTAAAAAAAAAAAAGAACAAAACATTATCATTTTAGACCATAAAAATAGAAGCAGAAGTTCATTTAGGACTAGTACCTTCTTAATTTAACTTATTAGCACTGAGTTTCCAACTCCTAGTGCACTTTAAGGCATTCACCAACTTAGGTTTCAAAGATAATTACTTGTAATAAGCAAAAGATTATACTTATACTTCCAAAATCAGAACTCCAATGGATACTCCCATAGTTTGACCATGACAATTTATTCGTGGAGGTTGTACTAGTAGTAGCTGCAACAAGCAAACAACACGAATAATTTAAGAGGATAATTAAGACAATCCCCACCTCCAAAAAATCCCAAATACCGAATTCAAAAACCCAAAAATCCCATCAACTAATCTCAAGAAAATCACATCAAATAACACAACCAAAAGACAATTAAAAGTGATTTGAAAAAAAACCCAACAAGCTACATTCCTCAAATTTTAAAAAACAAGCGTAGATCTAGAAAAACTACATAAGAAACCCAGGAAAAAAAAAACAGAAAATAGAAATTGGTTACGGGAATGAATTAAGAGTATTTAACATGATAAATTATTAATTTTTATACAATTATAACAGTAATTTAATATTAAGAAGAAAAAAAAAAACACACCCATCCAAGAAAATAACACAGATCTGGGGCGTATAGAGTGCGGGAAGTACTACGTCGGAATCAGTCTGTTCACCCCAAGTAAGAATACAATGAGGCCTTCCGCTACAAAATATCATTCAATTCAATTCAATTCACAATTTCAATGATAAAGATAAATCAGATTAAAAGATATAAATTGATTTGAAAAATACGCACTTTGCAATATAATCATAGTCTAATTAGATTAAAAGATATAAATTAGAATTCAAGAATTTAAAGAATTAGATGCTCAGAAATCAATTCAAGAAGAGGAAAAAACAATTGAAGGACTTCTTACCACCGACAAAGATATCACCAAGAGTTCCGTCACCGCCGCTTGGGAGCTCGTGTATGAAGCCGCCGGTCAAATTGCTCCTCGAAATGAGAGGGCTTGAGTTTGAACTGAGAGAAAGAGGTGAATGACGGGAGGAGAGGAGAGGAGAGGAGAGGAGAGAGAGAGAGGGACTGAAGAGAGAGAAAGAGATGAAACCCTAAAAAGCCAAGTATTGGGCTCCTCTCATCATTTGGGCCAAGTTTGGGCATTTACGTGTAATATAGTATTTGTAACGGGCAAAATAGTGTCCGTTACGAATACTTATTTATTCGTAACGGGCACTAATTTGTCCGTTACGAATAAATAAGTATTCGTAACGGGCACTAATTTGTCCGTTACAAATACATACGTATTCGTAACGAACACTATTTTGCCCGTTACGAATAAATAAGTATTCGTAACGGACACTATTTTGCCCGTTACGAATATCTTAATTGTAACGGGCAAAGCTTTGCCCGTTACAAATAGCCTGTTACGAATGAGATTTTTTCCACTAGTGATAACCTAAAGTTATCAAGAGAGTAATAGCCTAAAGCTATTATCCTATCACTTTTGTATCGAAATTTCTGCCATTTTCAATCAAAGACTCGAGCTTTATCTTTAACTTTTCTTGTTCAATAGAACTTACAATCAGAAAATTCTAGACTATTACAGAGGACCTCCTTACCAAACCATTATTCACATTGAACACTGCCAAGCCTTCTCTACTAGTTTCTACTATAGACTTTTTAACATAAGCTCAAACTCTTGCCCTATTTGAATGAGTAGAACCAAGGTAGTTCATACATAGCATACCATAGAAGAGAGGAAAAATGAAAGACGCGATCACAAAAAGAGGTAGGATGCGCGGCAATTGCAACTGCTAATTGGTGATCATTGGTCAGACCACATAACATTGGGACAAATTTTTTGGCCACAAATTCTTCTATAAACTCAGAAAAATGGCCTTACTAGTTACTACATTAATAATTTGAGCAGGGGGGCATAATCCACAAGATGCCGAGACCCAAAGAACAGATATTTTTTAGCTATAGGCATGAACACAAATTAGAGATGGAATGGGGTATTAGAGTATTAAATATCACTAAGAACATGCCAAAGGAGAAAACGGCCTCAATTATTATTTGATGGCTTCGATAAAATAATTGATATCAATATTAAGTTAAAGAGGCAGAGTAGGCCTTACTTGCATCGATAAAACTCCTGGTGGTAGAAGTGACAGATAACTAATTCGCTGCCAGTAACTTCACCCAAGAAATCCCCTTCAGTTATGTCTCTATATTCTCCATGGCCTTGATTCTTCATTTTTTGTCACTTGTCAGCCTCTTTCTAAGCATATATACCATAGGGTGAATTATTTAATGACTTTTGGTAGCAGATGCCAATACTAAGAGACAACTTAAACCTGTAGTGCTGCAATTCTCTCAGAATGCAGTTTCTCTAGCTCTGGATCCTGGAGTTACAGAAAGAAACAACAGTTGAGCATTTAAGAAAACACATAAGTGCCATGCAACCTAACTGCAAGGGATCTAAAACTTACATCCATCAACTCATCAAGATCAATATCGTCATTAACTGAACTTGATGCCTGTGTCTTCTCTTGAACAATCATTTCCTGTAACACCAGTTAAGTGAACTATTTACCAGCCATCGAAATTCGAAACATCAAAGAGATGGAGGAACACGATTATTCAGCTACAGCAACCCAGCGAGGCTTTAAACATCATCCCTACTAAACCAACTGCTAAAGGTTAAAAATATAGTCTTAGCATCTGTCTCCTACATCTGACTATAGCCATAAAAATTTGCCAGCAATAGCATTCCTTCTTGCGAAAGCATATCCACTTAATACTCTCCAACATTAATTTCTAAATATAGATGTAAAATCAAAACTTAATTAAGTGTAGGATTTTCAAGAAAGCAAGCACATTGTGATCCAGAATAAGATAGTATCCCACAAACTAGTAACACTACCTTACAAAGACAAAACATCATACGCTTTGGATATATCACAAACAAAGATACTCCGTATTAGTTTTCGCACACACTATCAACCTTTAAAATCTCATATATGTGCTTGGCCACAATGTCAAATTGAAGTTATAACTAACCAACATTCCATATTTAAAAATAAATACACACCAACCATTCACTAATTGTAGAATTCAACCAACCCATAAACCCTAGAAATGAAAATTAACAGATTAATTGACAAAATTCAACCTTTTGCATGATTCATAGTGTACTTAATTGACAAAGAATACACATATTAACAGATCAATAAATTTAAACAAAATATCAAATGAATGTTGAACAAAAAACTGTGTAATAAAGGAAGAGGGGATGATGAATACCTGGAAATCGAGGAAAGGGAAGAATGTGAAGAACTGCAGGCAGGAGAGAAGAGAGTGACGAAAGGGGAAAAGGAGAAGATGAAGATCGTGTAAGTACTTTCTTTTTCAAAGTTTGCTTCATTAAAGGCAAATTTGTAAATGTACATAATGTGTCAAAATACTAAAAACAAAAGGATAACTTGACT
Organism: Chenopodium album; assembly: GCF_948465745.1. NCBI lineage: Eukaryota > Viridiplantae > Streptophyta > Magnoliopsida > Caryophyllales > Amaranthaceae > Chenopodium > Chenopodium album. Next base: position 78,527,810 of record NC_137838.1, read on the forward strand.
TTTGCTACCACCCAAACACTGAAATTTTTTCTATGGAGGCGGATGCTCAATGCTCCGTGCATCCGTTTTCTTTTCAAAAAGGCGGAATGAATATTTAGGTGTTCAGTAAAGAACATACAGTTATTTTATAAAGAACATTTAGCTATTTTATAAAGAACATCACATATAGTTGTATAGTAATGAACATATAGTTGTTTTGTAAAGAACATATACCTATTTTGTTAAGTAAAAATCGAACTTTATGTTCTTTATATATATTTAAAGAACATCGGTAATATAAATAAAGAACATGATAATTAGAGGTGGCCAACTTCAGCCCGATCTGATCCGGCCGGAAAATAAGGAGGGTTTGGGTAAACCTAAAATGCATTATAAATCCGACCCAAAAAAAGCCCAAAAATCCCGCTATTCCGAGTTTGGGCACGAGATATTATGTTAAGGCTCGGTCCGACCCGAATTTTTGATCACTTGTAATGATAATTTAATGTAATGAACATTATTTTTATTCAACCACCGTAATCTAAAGATAAAATTCAAAAAAAACATTTCAAAATAAACAATTAACATTATGTCACAAATAAAAGTACATTATACTGACAATCAAATAACATTAAGATAAAGAACATTATTTAACAATCTATAGCATGTTCTTTTCATTTTAACGGAATGTTCTTTACATTTCTATACAATGTTCTTTACAATTCTATAACAAGTTCTTTTCACTTTAACCAAATGTTCTTTACATTTCTATACAATGTTCTTTCCACTTATATATATATATATATATATATATATATATATATATATATATAGTGCTAATAGATTTGTTGTTTTATTCATTTTATATCGTATAATAATTTATTTTTTTAAAGAATATAGTATAATTTTTGGTTGAGTTACTTATTATTTTTTCATTTTTACCATTTTGTGTTATTTCACTTAAATCATTTGTTATTTTGCTAAAAGATTATTGTATTATCTTACTTACTTTGTGTTATTTTGCTTGAACTTTTTGTTATTTTTCAAATGTATGCTATTTTTACACAACAATATGCTAATATCTTCTGAAAATAAAAAACGAGCTCAATTAATTTTGCTGTTAAAATTTTATCAAATTCTCACAAATATAAAACACTCAATTTGATTTTTTGGGTTTAATATATTTATCTGATTTTGGTAATATTTTTTTTTTTTTTTGAAAACTGATTTTGGTAATTTGCAGGAGAACAAAAATAGAGGAAGGGAACTTCTCGAGTTGTCAGTATCTGTAAGACAAATTCCTTGATTCTTCAACTTTGATGAAATAGGTTTAGTTCGGTTCATTAGTATACTACTACATTTAAATAAAATCAAATCGGATTAAAAAAAAATTCAATGAATTCGTTACAAACAAACGATTGTTGCAAGGAACGCATCTTATGAAGTGAAGAGAAAGAGGTACTCCCCAGGAGTACTATAGAAATTGCGAAATATAATCGTCAAAAGTAAAAGATTTTTCAAGAAAAACGGAAGAAAAATTCACAAATTAAAAAATATATAAATAAAAATTCACTTAACTATTATTGAACAAGACGTTGACCTTCTTCTCATGAGCTTCAACGTGTTGTCAAGTAACATCTTAGCTTCTTTTGTCACTGAAAACGATGGATGACTAAAACAAATAAGAATGAGTTCCTCCAAAACAAATGAGTTTCTCAAAAAATATTTAACCACTTCCATTTCCCATTGTGTACAATAGTAGCTGTATATTGTGATTCTTTTGAGTTGAACCCTTAAACAAGATGGTATTTCTTCACTTTTACTCCATGCCTCACATTCCTCCAGGAATATCTCCCTATATCTCTCTTCTAGTACGTCATTGTCCATCATGATTCCCTACAGAGATGATCGGAGATTGATATAAGTCAGTATATATCATTTTCCTAATAATAGTAGTAGTATTACTATCCTATCCTATTAATTTTTAGTTTAATAATAATAATAATCTAGTTAAAGTTGGTACTTTATAATTTATACGTAGTATATGAAAGAATACATGAATAGTGAAAGTCAAGTTATAACGATTAATTAATTGAGAGAGGAGTAAAGGTAAATGACACTAACCTCCATAAAAGTGAGTGTTTCCAGAAAAGGTGCACGGTGTAGGAGCTCTATCAATACGTTATTCCAATTATAATAACCCTCACAGCCAAGCTGCAAATGCTTGAGGTTACCAAACAAAGGCAGCTTAAGATTTATTATTGTACCACAAGCCATCAATGCCTACAAACAAAAGAGCAATATAATACCGTCATTGATCAAATTAAATACTAGTGTATCTACAACTTTGAAATATTTTATATGAAATATCTCACAGATAATACCCTAAAGTAACAGAGATAGTAAAAAGGTAATTTAAACTTGTTAAAGGATGGATCAAAGATAAAACTAACCATTGTATTTGTAGTCCTTGACATGAGATACAAACTTTGGACATTCGACAACCCGCTGAAAATACCGAATATAGAACCATCAAAATAAAGGTCTGTAACATCGACTTGAGCATTGACTAGATTGTTCATTTTGGTGATGGAGTAGATGACCACCGCAGAGTCCACATACGTTAGATGCTCGAGATTAGGAACATCAAGCTCAAACTCTCTCCTTGGGAGCCTTTTGGTCGTAAAACTCGTAATATCAATCCATGTATTACCAGAAAAATTGATAACTAATCTACGAAGAGATTGTGAAGTAATGAGATTTATATTTATAAAGCATTCAGCATTGAGTACCAAGTCTTGGAGGGATGGACAACTAGCAACTAGCATAGCCACGGAGTCATCGTTAGGAGTGTGCTTAAGAAAAGTAAGATGGATTACCTTCAAGTTTGGCAAATGAATACGAAAGGAGATGTTGAGATCAAGATTATTAACATTAACATCGAGTTTCAACACTTCTAGTGTTGGACAACGATATAGGGCTGAGGGTATCTTACTAGGTTTCCTAACACGAGCTATAATGTCGAGCACCTTAACCCCACAGGCTAAGGGAAAACTGATCCAAGCATCGAGATGCATAGGGTCCAATACAGGGAGACAACCTTCAAAACATACATTATGGAAACAGTCCTTCCTTTTTCCAAAGTGAAGTATGTATGTGGATATATCCATATTGTTAGAGTGACATAGTTGCAATACCTTATCAACATACATCTTGAAATTAGGGAAAGAATCAATCGTGTGTGGAGTACGCATCAAACAATAGTCATGACAATTAGGTGTGTCATCGAGGTTAAGGTATGTTACCCAAGTAAAAACACGCCTCCATCGCCTTGACAATACACTTGTAGCAACCGCGTCCTTTAAGGGAATGAATGCAAGTATCTCACCTAATATATGATCGGGTAAATGACTGATCCTATCTTCTTTTATGAGGGTTGTACCTTCATTCCCATTTTGGAGCTTGTTGAGCATCATTCCACCACAAAATTCCAAGACACCTAAAAATTACAATTAGAATCACTATTATAATTATCATAGACAATTAATAAGCATAAAATATAATAATACCCAAAAATTGAGAAAATTATATCAATTAGAAGTATGTGAGCATTAATCTATGATGTATTATCACCACAAAAACTAACGAAGTATCCATAAGAAAAGATAAACACATAAATTTTATGTAACCAATTTTCCAGCGACATCTATATATATTGTCTTCAACTATATTGTTAATAATACCATACAGCTAATATTGCAATCCAATTAAGTATTTTTTTTTTTATTTTTTGCCTCAGTTATCTTCAACTATGCATCATAAACATTATATTGTTAATTAATAGAGACGAAGATTCCAATTGAGTATTTTTTTTTCCTTTTCTGATTATTACGATTAATTGTTAAGGTTAAATTTGCTCTCTTCAAATGAAAAGTTCTGAATGGAACCGCTAATATATCCCTTCTTTAAAATTATCATTCATGATTATTTAAGGATTAACACGATTGCACAAAAATGAATACAAACACATTCAACTGGACAAATTAAATATATATCATGAGACATTAGAATTGGTAAACAAATTTATTTTGAGTTACCTGAATGATGCTCTGGAGGTGGATCGGAGGCACCCATCTATCTCAATCCAAGATCTGAATATAGTCTTTATTAAATTAAGGTTTTTTTTTTTTTTCCTAGAACGAAATCCCAACTTTTATTGAGATGAAAATTGAGGGATATATATGGAGTACAAATCAGTTAGATCCGGTTTTCCTTGAGAATGAAAAAAAAAAAAAAGAAAAAGAAAGTCAGCCAGTTCGATGTCTTCGATGTGTTTATGAGTTATGACACAATGTCTTCATGTGTTAACCAAACAACATTTGTATTTTTGCTCCTATTTTTTGGGCTTTTCTGTTTTTAGAATAGGAAAACTTTTGTATACACCCGGTTTTCAGTAATTTACTGTACATCGGGTACACTTTTGTCAGATTTAATGTCACTTTTGTCAAATTTAGTGTCACTTTTGTCAAATTTATCAATAAAGCATAAATAACTTTTATATATGTCAGGGTAACTTTTGTGCATTTTAGTATAACTTTTGCACATTTTATTGTCACTTTATAACGGATGTTCAGTAATTTACTGAACATCCGTTTTATTTAAAAGTTTGTCTTTAGAATAAGGTACAACTGTACAAGGTTGGTTTTTTTTATTTATTTATTTATTATTTTTTTTTAATAATATACAACCTCCGGAACACATTATATGCAACTTTTGCCAAAAACGAAAAATTCATATTAGATGCAACTTTCCCATTCTTTTCTTTTTTTAGTAATTTTTTTAATATCATAAACACAATTAAGCAACTAAATTAGATCGAGGTTTAAGAGGTTTTTAGGGTAGTTTCGAGTAGATCGAGGTTAGTGGTGGAACGTTTTGATTGGTTTTGGGGTTTTCGGGGTGGGTTTGACGGGACTTGGTCGGGGTTAATGGTGGTGTGGGTTTAGGGTGGTTAAGGTGTTTTGGGGTGAGTAAGGGTGGGTCGAGGTGGATCGGGGTTAGTGGGAGAAGATTTCCGGTGTTTTGGGGTGAGTGGGGGGGGGGGGGGGTTGATTTCGAGTTGCTTAAGTGGTGGTTATTGGTGAGCAAGGTGGGTTTGCGGTGGTTCTGGGTGAGTAGTGGTGGTTTTGCGATGGTTTTGGGTGAGTAGGGTGGTGGTTTTGCGGTGGTTCTGGGTGAGTGGTGGTGGTTTGCGGTGGTTTTGGGTGAATGGTGGTGGTGGTGGTTCTGGCTATGGTGGTAGCCTAGTGGGCTGACTGTTGTTGTTGGTGGTGGTGATTAATTGTCTTCATTCTCTCTTCTAGCCTTAATTACTTATTCTTTAATTCATTAATTAATTATTATGAAATTTTTTCTTGGGTTCCGTGCAGTGTTTTGCATATACACAAATAGAGACATAGAGTTGATCATGGATGGAAAAACTTGCTAAGCCCGGTCCTCTTGTCCCACTTATAAACGGGCTTGGACAATTATTTTCAGAAAAAAAAATAATTAAGAGGGCTTAGCTCGGCCCGCTAGTGTTAACAGGCGGAATATGGCCGCAAATTTTTGCCTAGGTGTAGGTAGCGGTACTTGCACCCCTCTTACTTTCATAATGACGTCATCCTATATTTTTTCGGATTTCGAATCACATATGTAAATGTTCAATTTTGAAACCATATATTGATCAATATATAGTGTTACAAGACTAAATCTAATCATGTTAGGAGATCTAATTTGATAAGGATACAAATACAAATATATCTGATAACTACGACAAATATCATCAAAATATAATATATATCATTGCTAAGAGTGATAATTCGTTGTTTACTTTCCGGCAAGGAGATAATATAGCTTATTTGCCTCTTTATGTTGATGATATTATATTAACCACATTTAATGACAGGTTGTGAACATGAATCGTTTCTCAGTTACAAACTGATTTTCCTATGTCAGATGTGAGGCCTTTGAGCTATTTTGTGGGGATTGCAGTGACTCGTACACCGTCATATTTATTTATGTCTCGGTAGAAATATGCACAGGAGATCTTAGTTTTTGCAAGTATGGCTTCTTGTAAACCCGCATCAACTCCTGTCGATACTAACTCTAAACTTAGTGCAGATTTGGGACCACCATTCCGAGATCCTACTCTATGTAGACATCTACTTTTGGCCTTTTGTCCCGACCGGAAGTGCTATGACGATAACTAAAATCTTCTTTTTGTTGGATCAAAGTGAAGAATGCTTATAGACAACTGATTAAGTCACAAGAATGCAAAACGACTAGCCTGACCCAAAACAAAATGAATTAAGGTCCAAATTAACTAAGCCCGATCATAATTACGCTTAAACTCGAGGTTAAAACCTATTTTTGACGAACTAGTATGACTTTTTCTTGAGTTGCCATTATCTTCTTAGCTTTTCTTTTTCGACTGACTGGCTTATCAAAAAGTAGAACTTGAACGAAAGTGTTGTCCTTGATTAGACGCCCTTCCTTTCTTGAACACGCGCTGTGAATTAAACCATTTTTTTGTTTTAATGACTTGACTTAAATTGACTTTGACTTTATGATTTAAAAAGAGAAAAAAAGCAAAAATAAGGTGCATATTTTTGGGAATGGGTTCAAACAAGTGGTTTAATAGGAGGATTAATATCCGACTTACCCCCTTAAAAATATGACGGAAAACAAGTGCATACAAGACTCTCTAGACATGGTCAAAGTGTGACATACATGTTAAGTGTGTGCTTTATTAGTGAGTGCAAGTGACATGCTTTGACTCTTGTGTATGACCATGGGACTAGGTGCCAAGACTCAATTAAGGACTAAATATGGCTAAAGCCATTAACAACTTGGTCAAACTGATTAGCAAATTGTTTAATTAGACTCGTCGTGATGAATCGAGCAAAGATCTAGACTGTCGCCAAAGCAATAGGACTGTCGCCACAACCTAAAGTTTGGCGCCATAGCCCAAACTCCTGCGCCATTGCTGGAACATTAATCTGGGAATGTTTCCAGTTTTTTTACTCTAAAAGGACATGCCTAAAGTCGTACTAGGTCGGTTTTGATTATTTTATTAGTCTTTAATTAGTCAAATTAATTAATTCATTAATTAGACAAAGTCCTTTTAGTCATTAATTGGTTTATTTAGACTTAAACACAAGTCAAACAAACGGTTACCACATATAGGTTATGTACAAGAAAAGAATGCACAAGTAGTCAAATAGTAACAACATGATGCAATGAGTTTGCAACCTAACCATGGCTCTAGTTCTCTAAAGTTCAACCATATTGGTTAGTCAAAGAGGGTCCATGGTTATGAGTCCGGATGCATCGCGCGAAAGCCTTACCTTTGGAAGGGTTGGGGCGTATGGATGGGACCCCGCAAGTTAAAAACTTGCTTCCACGGTTTGGTGGATTCACAAACTCAGATGTACTCGTCGTTGCCAGGAGCGTTCGATTGGGTAGATGGATCGTGAACCCCCAAAGGGTTATGTCCATATGTAGAACACATACGGGTTTTAGAAAAGTGAGAAAAACTCAATCAAGAAGTAAAATCGAGCTAACAGTGCTAGAACTGGTCAAAACAAGAAGGTAGAGTTCTGGCTCGGTATTGGAAGAACATGGCGCCAGACTACAGGGACTGTCGCCGCAAAAATACTCCTGTCGCCAGGCGACAGAAGCACTTTATAGGCGACAAGCTCTGTTTTCTGACGCTAGTTCCTACATGCCTCAGCAGCTTTTTGTGTTCTTAAAATTTTCCAGTTTTCGCAGTATTATTTCGATTCTAGTTGTGAAAGTTATTTCTCAAATTTCCTACATGTAAAAATCCAATGTTTTTTACTCATTTCGGATGGTCTATAAAATGAGGACCTTTTTTTATGCATATGACAATAATGTTAATCAAAATTACGCACATGAAATACTTAGAACTTTTCGAGTCTCATCCGCTCATTCTAAATCATTGCCAAAATAAATTTCAGGAATTAAAATAGAAATCCTCCCTAGTGGAGTCGCCAAAAAATGTAGGGAATATTTCAAGCATTAACCCCAACTTGAACCCCAATGTGATCATACACTGAAGTATGGTGGCGTCCAAAGGGAAGGAAAAGAGAGCAAAAGAGTCGCCAACAAGTTTTAGGAACTTGTAAACCGTTCACGAGGTGAAGGTTACACCCCTTAACGATCCATGATATCGTTAACTCCAAAAGGTCTAGAACCAAATAGGGTTCGTGGATGAGGGTACGAATCCAATCTAAAAGAGATCAAACCCGCCCTATAAAATAGGCCTTTACTTAATTCTACTCGTACTCATGTGCGCTTTCTGACTAATGTGCAATCATTATATTAACCCTAAACCTGTTTAATCTATGTTGGTTGAATATTAATGCTCAAATAAATCTATTATTGGCGATCACTTGAATTAAAATAATATTAGCCTAAACCAAATTATTAATTATCTTAGGGAAATGCTCAATGGTAGATTGGTAACCACTTTTGCCCATTCTCAATGGTAACAAAATATTTGACAAATTCTCCCAAATAGCATTATTTTTTAAAAGTTTCTCTAACAAAACAATATTTTTACAATTATCAACTAATTAACTTAATTAAACCAAAATTAAACTAATAAATAACAAAAAAAAAAGCTTAATTAAAAAAAAATGTCTTCCCCTTCCCTTTCCTTTCCACTTCCACCTCCATAATCAACCATGATTGTCGGACTACAACATCTGCCCACCTCCTCTTCCTCGTCCTTATGCCCTCTCAGTCAACCCTGCCTCAACCCCACTGGCCACACGAAACCCACAATATCCCACCCCTCAAAATAATGAAAATTAGGGTTTTAAGCTGAACCATGGAATTTCGGGAATCGGGGTGGGTTTCGAGATGGACTTTGAGAGGGTTTCGGGGAGATTAAGGAGGTAATGGATGTGTTTCAGAGAGAATGGTGAGGTGGCTATGGGTGGGTTTCGCGGAGAACGAAGTTGTTTCGGGTGGGTTTTTGGGAGAACAAGGTGTTTTCGGGATAGCTATGCGGGGTATTTAGGTTTCCGACGGTGCTAGCCGACGCCGTGGAGGTGGCTGCTTGGCGGAGGGTTTTAGTCCCACTTTTTAAAAATATCTTTTTTTTCTTTTAATTATTAGGCTAATTCTTTTTTTTTAAAGCTAATTACTTGCAAATTATACAATTATTGTCATGTTAGGGAAACTTATAAAAAGTAATGCTACTTGGGAGAATTTGCAAAATATTTTGTTACCATTGAGAATGAGAAAAAGTACATAGCTACCATTGAGAATTTCCATTATCTTATTAAGCGTGATTTCAAATACAAATTCCCTTTAAACATGCATAAAAAGGCGTGATCAAGCAATAACAATAAATAACAACCAAGCAACATAATCATAATCATCATAATAACAATCATGGTCATAATAATAATAAAGCTTAATAAAAATAGCAAGATCCTAGGCATGATACTAACAAGATTAATAACAAATCCTAGCATGTCACTAAGCATTAAAGATCAAAGCTTTAAACCTAACATGGTACTAACATGCTATTAGAAAGAATAAAAGGCACCTTAAACATGATTCAAGAAAGCAATAAAAAACATCCTAACATGATATTAGCTAGGAATTAATCAAATCTAAACATGCTTTCTACATTGAAATTAAAAAGGGAGTAAGCTAATTACTTACTTTGAAGCCTCGTACCTCTTTCTAATAACAAAATACACGCGTTAGTAAACTTTAATAAAATAATAAATCAAAGAATTAAATTAAATAATTGAAAGAAAGAGTTAAAAAATTTAGACTGGATTTGGGACCAAACCCTCAGAAGGTATTAATGTAATACCCCGTATTTTTAATGTATTTTATAAATTATTTATTTAATTATAAAATATATTTTGGGTCAAACCATTTTAATTATTGGATTATAGATAAAGCAAGTATTTATATTTAGGTCAACAAGTATTTAATCCAAATGTAGTCCATCTTTCTTATAAACCCAATCATCCTATTTTTACTTTTGGGCCACCTATTTCTTCATTTAAAGTCCATTATTTTTATGAAGCCCAAACCTACCCTAACCTACTCTACACTATAAATACTCCATTTATCCCCAAAAATTCCCACACAAAAAGGTTAGTCTTATTTTCTTCTCTTTTGTTTTATTAATTGTGTAATTATAATAATTGATTTATGGGTTGTGGTTTTAATTATTCAAAGTATGTTTGATTAGTATCATAATTATGTTTTGATGATTAAAGATTGTAAATTTTAAATAATAAAGTGTTTTATTTTCAGATTTCATAAAATTATAAGTTAGGGTTTTAAAATTATTAAAGACTTGATTTTTAGGGTTTTTATGAACAATTGATTTAGGGCTTTTATAGTAATGATGTTTTGAAATTTTGGTGATTATAACTACTAATTAGTTTAACTTAATTCCAGATTATTTTGAACACGTAAATTCGTGTTTTAATTTTTAGATTTTCCTTCGTTAATATTAATCCCGTTTTAATCCCGACCAGGTTTTAAACTCATCCGATTTAGATAAAAAAAAGTAGTGTTTTCTATGTGGAAACAACGTTTTAAGAAAGAATCACTACCTTTGGTAGTGGGCACCACCCTCTCGTGGCCAAATTCAGCCTCTAAAAATGATTTTCGGGCAGTTTTTGATTTTTAACGAAGTTTTTTTTAAATTTTATCCTTGAGTTTAAAGGGTAAGAGATAATTTAATTTTTCTATGGATAATTTAAGTATAAAGATGTATTTTGATGAAGTTTTGAAGTGGTTTTTGATTAGTTTAAAATGCTGGAATTTTATTTAAAGGAGTATAATTGTGATTTTAATTAAAGGGTGTGATTACCTATTAAAAAGGAGTTTAATTAGGGGTTTTTAAATAATTTTCAGATTATTTTAAATGGTTTAAAGTGAGTTTAAGTTGCTGGAAATTGTGTATACAAGGGTAATTAATTTAGTATTATTGTCCCTTTATGTAGGAGACTTGATTCGGAAATTGTTGTAGTATTTTCGGCCACTTTATGGGCTTAATTGAGGTACGTTCGCGTACTTAGCATATTTATGTTGATGTAGTAGCATGCTAAATGTGTTTGATTGATTACAAGTAATATCATGCTAGGTTTGGAATGAAAATTATGATTTGGATATTATTGGTGATTGGATTATGAAGCATGATTTATTTGTGATGGATTATTGAATGGAAAATAATAGCTTGAAATATTATTTATGAACCACATATTTATTTATGGAATGATAGAGAGCATGTTTAATTAAACTAATTGTTTAATTTAGTTTGGAATATTGAAAAGGAATTTTATTATGGTTCATATAATTTTTATTGATGCTTTAAGTATGAGGAAGGAGCTATATAAGTGTCTATGTACACGAGGAATAAATTGTATGTTGGTGTCTTTGTGCACTTAAGGTGTTTTTAACACCGAGGGATAGGATTTTTGGCGCTTTATGCGTTTAAGGTGTCTTTGACATTGAGGTAGAATTAAAAAGGGTTCAACATTGAATAATATGTGGTCACTAATTTTTCAAGAATTAAATTGGTATGTTTGGTTGATTGAATAATTATTGTTGATTGATTTCTTATGCTTTGAGAGTCATCACCAAGTCCAATAACACGTAAATAACGTAAAGTGAAAGAGATTACGCACCAAAACTCTTGGAACGTATATACCTTGAGTATGAACAATGGGGGGAGTTATGGGGTTTTATATTTAACCATAACTTCTAATGGAGTACAGGACGCTGTACATTCCTTTTTATTTATAATTATGCGCAGGAATTCCGCCACCTTTGACTGGTTTTGTCGCTGGCACGATTAGCTCCCGTGTCAGTTAACCTCAATTTATTTGGGGGAGGTATAGTTGGCAACCCGTTCGATGCGTAATCAACGCTAAATGAATTATTTAGTGTCTAGTTAAAGTGTCTTGTTGATTGTTGTGTGTGCTTGTAAACAGGTGCATTGAGGTAAGGGTGTGTTGATAGGTGAAAGCATGTTAGTGTGTTTAATTACGCTTATGTACTCAGCTTTGCTGATTGTGTGTGTGTTTGTGTGTTTGGCCATGTCTTTATCTTGGCCCTATGATGACCCATTTTTAATGGAGAGTAGTGGGGACAAGTAGAGATAAATTTTTCAGGTTGAAGCATATTCATGATGGGGCATGAGTGAAGAGTGAATCATGCTAGTTTACGATGTGTTTTATGCTTTATTTATTTATGATACATTTTGTGTGGACTAACGCAAAGGTTTGGTTTTGGAACGGTTTTGAATAAGAGCCTTTAGTGGTTCCAAGTTGTAGTTTGATTTTATTGACTTCGTTTGTTTTGGTTTTAAACTTTACTTACGTTTGGTTGTCTTTAAGTTGACTTGTTTTGAACGGATTTTAATTCTAAGTCTTCCGCTGTGTGTCTTTGATAATTGCCTTAGCCGTTCTCACGGTGGCGGTAATGTCTTAGATATTCCTAAATCGTATTTTAAGGAGTAAAATAGGTATTTTTAAAGGAAAGGAATTTCTAGGGTGTTACAATTAACCTTTCACGTCTAGGGCAAAGACAACTTTGAACTTGGCTAGGTGTTTCAAGAACTTGTGAGTGCGGAATTGTGTTTAGTAAAAGTTGGTTTAGAAAGAGAGAGAGAATCAAGTATTCCTTGATGAGAGTTGATGATTGAAAACGGAAGTCCGGGGACTCTATTTATAGGAAAATAGTCCGGAAAATAATCAGAATTTGAAAAGGAATAAAACTCCACGCTGTCGCCAACAAATTACCTTGTCGCCAGGCGACAAGCTTGTCGTTTAGCGACAACTGGGATTTTCTACACGCTTTCAACACGGAGTCCACTTATCAATAAAATTGAGTCGTAAAGTCCGTATGAAGGCTAAAATTATAATTTCATATAAAACAATATTTTATTCCACGTAAAACTCGTAGACATAATTATCAATCCTAATTCCACTAGGATATGAAAAGAACCTTCTAGATGATTCTAGAAGACTATAATCAATCCTACTAGCTTTAGGAATAATAATGGGCCCTCCCCTAGATCATTAGGATGTATGTAAAGATCAAACTGGGCCTAGTTTAGTATTTTGGCCATAACTTCCTCATTATTCATCGGAATTAGGCTTATAATATATCGTTGGAAAACTCTTTTAAAGCCCCATCCAACTACACTATTATTGGACCCTTATCATGGACCAAATTAAACTAAATTGGATATTTTCATAAAAACAGAGTTGATTTTCGAAAACAACAAAAAAGATTTTAATAAAAACTAACTGCATCACTAGACTTTTCACACTTTCACTTCATTTGATTATGATTCGACGCGAAAGGCATTCATCATTGGGTTTGGTTTTGGGGAGACACAATTGGGTGTCTACACCATGGTTTCATCACGAGGAGAGAGAAAGTGGCGGCGGTTAGTGGCGGTGGTAGTGGCCTTTGAGGGGAAAGAAGAGGAGGGCGACGAGAGAGAAGGAGAGAGAGGGGTGAGACGAGAGAACGAAGAGATCGCCGGAGAGAGAAGGAGGAGATCGCAGGCAGGAGAGAGAAAGGGAGAAGGAGGAGAGGGGAGAGGGGAGAGCAGGAGAGAGAAAGAGAGGATGAGAGGGGAGAGAGGAGAGAGTTAGGGTTAGGGGTTTATAAAGGGGGGCAAGTTTTTTTTTTTTTTAAACAAAGCCACCGGTTCAAAACTTGTGGGATTAATATTTTCCCCACCGGTTCAGCAATACCCTTCCCTCATTTTCCCCCCATTTTTCCCCACCGGTTTTTTAAAACCGGTGGGCATTACTCGTTGTCAATCTTCTTTTTTCACCTAGTGTTAATATCCATTAGAAACTTATATAAGCTCAAATTAATTCTAATTGGTTTAGGAATGAGATTAAAGCCTTTGGACCCTTCAGATGATCATTGGGTTGTAGGTAAGGTGGGCTTAAGTTCAGTTTGGGCTCAGTTTAGTATTTTGCCCATAGCTTATTCGTTATAACTCGGATTTGAGCTTATAATATATCTTTGGAAAGCTCTTTTCAACCCATCCAACTATTCAATCATTGGACCAAGATTATGGACCAAAATAAACTGGTATAAACATTTTTATAAAAAGGACACAAACGCAAATTTTAAGATGCACCATGATGCACCTAGAATTAGGTGCACCACACCTATACTTTTGAGGTGCACCACACCTATACTTTTGAACATTTAGTAAAAAAAATTGAACAATTGCAAATTTTGAACATGTAGTAAAAACTTCTGAACATCGCAAATTTTGATCATTTAGTTAAAAAATCTGAACAATCGCAATGCATCACGCCTATACTTTTGAGCATTTAGTTAAAAAAATCTGAACAATTGCGAATTTTGAACATTTACTAAAAAGATCTGAACATCGCAAATTTTGACTACTTAGTAAAACAATCTGAAAAATCGCAATGCACCACGCCTATACTTTTGAACATTTAGTAAAAAATATGAACAATAACAAATTTTGAACATTTAGTAAATAAATATGAACAATCACAAATTTTGAATTATTACGAGTCAGGCAAATTTTGAATTACTCTTAATAATTCAATAATTTTGTAATATGAATTGAACATTTAGTGTATACAAAACGAACATTTCTTTATAAAATATGAACATAAAAGTTACATATTTATGTTAAATTTATGTGACGTGTTCATATTTTTTTACTAAATGTTCATTTTTTGTAAAATGTTCATTTTTTTACTAAATGTTCAAAATTATAGATGTGGTGCACCTATTTTTAGGGGCACCATGGTGCACATAATACTAATTAGGACGCGAAATGAATGATTTTAAGGGTTTAAAGGCACGAAAAGAGAAAAATAAGTTATGGTTTGGGGAAATGGGATAGGAATTGGATTGGTTTATGAAATCCATTGGGATTGAATGAGGATTTAAGTACTCCAAGATATAATACTCAACTCGACCAATAATGGCGGTGAAAGGTTGTTCATCATCGGGTTTGGTTTTGGGGAGACATTTTTAGGTGTCTACAGTAATGTATCTAGACAAATGTAACGAACTAGTATAATTTTATTGCTTACTCTTGTGATATATATACTCTTGTACTCATCAATATAATTAAGCTTTCCAACATTCTCTTTCTCATAACTCTATCATGATATCATGAGCTATTAATCCATTTTTTTTTCCCGCTTCCGCTACTACGCCATTATCATATTAATGGCTCACTATCAAAATCCTTTGCCGCACCGATAAATAATGATAGTGACCATATTCAAGCTCTCTTCCTTCTCGGAAAGCTTCAAACCCAAATCAAACTTTCTATATCAACTCTTTTGGCACCCTCGTATTTCATACACCAAAAGATGCCAATAATCAATTTTTTTTCTCCAAACCTCTAGTTATGAAAAAAAAAAATCCCTTTTTTGGCCCAAACCCGTAGTCTATCAACCGAGTGCTGCAAACATAACCTCATTTTTTCAAACTTTTTTGGAAAACCCCAAATCCTCTCTTTGAATGATAAAAATGTAATTCTTCTCCTATGGAAAAAGTTACATGCAATTGCATCTCTGTCCTCCATACCTCAATTTTCTCCCCTTAAAAAAAATCATCATTTCTTCTTTCTCTTTATCTCCTTTATTAAAAATAAACCCTTTTAATGCTCCACTCTCTCCAAACCCTCTCGGAGAATCACAATGCAATGCAATGAACCCTTCTCACCTCCAATTCATCAAATCCTACATTGAACAAGATTTGATATGTTATATCCAAGATTGGTCTCTCGTTCCGGATGTGCATCTTGCGGGGGCGGCATGTAAAGGATATTCAAATCATTATAAGTTATTGTGTTAATTGTGTAATCCCTTGATTTACTCTTTAGGTTGTTGATAGTCAAAGTTTTCCCTAACTCTCAGCTAATGTATCTAGACAAATAAACCCAGTCTAATTTTATTGCTTACTCATGTATATATACTCTTGTACTCATCATTATAATTAAGGTTTCTAACATTCTCTTTCTCATAACTTTATCAATTCAACCTCTTCCTTGTATAGTTCCTTCCAAACCTTGTTGCCTATTAATTTTTTTCGGTGATTATTCCTGAAGGAGGGTGAAAATCAGGGAGAGATTTGCCTACAATTCGCTCAAGCTCATGGCGATTTCAAATGCTTTTATTTTCTTCTTTTCCCCTTAATTTCTTTTCCAATTTTTTATGTACTTTAAATCATCAATTAAATTTTTTTAGTAAAATTCATACTGTATATTATATGTGTGAAGTTTGGTAGAGGAGATTTTTAATTTTAGAATTCTAATTGTTTAGCCAACCATTAATTTTCTTAAATTTTTAATCGTCTTTTTTTTTTTTTTTTGTATTTAGAGAGCCACAAGGGCGGGGTGAGAATCGATCTAAGGATCTCCTTAAATTTGGAGGGAAGCTCTAACCACTTGAGCTAGAGCTATCCCTCACTCTCATTTTTAATTTCTTTTTAATTGTCTTCTTTGATGCATATTGAATGAAGTATACTGCCTCATGACTTCTCATTCATTAATTGCTTTTTTCGAGGACAGGGGTGAATATTATTCGTTGTATGTAGTTATTTAAACACAAGTACAGGAAAGATGGTGAAATGGAGCGATACAAGGCGAGACTTGTTGTGAATGGCAAGTCTCAATAGGTTGGCATTGACTATGATGAGATTTTTAGTCCAATGGTGAAACAAGAAACTATTCGCACAATGTTGAGTATTGCTACGGGGAGAGATTGTCCTATTCATCAATTATTATATGTTTAAAACGCGTTTCTTCATGGTGTCCTCATAGAAACTGTATACTACCTCCGATTTTTTTTTAGTTGCAACTTTGGGGTATTATTTGAGAGATATAAAATATTCCAAAGTTGCAACTAAAAAAATCAGAGGTAGTATATGCATCAACCTCCGTGATTTGTGATCCTAATGTTCCCTATTATATATATGTGTGTCGGCTCCTCAAATCTTTATATGGTCTCAAACAGGCTCCCAGGGCATCATGATACCAATGCTTTGCCAATTACATTATGCAGATTGATTTTGTGTGTAGTAAGAGTGATAACTCTCTCTTTATTTTTCGTCAGGGCACGAAAATTGCATACCTTTTGTTATATGTTGATGACAACTCAAGTCTGACATTATTTCTCTTCTCAAGTAAGAGTTTTCCATGATAGATCTTGGTTAGTTGAGTTTTTTTGGGGGCATTTCGTTGAAACGTACCAGGGACAGTATATTTTGAGTCAAAGCAAGTATGCAGAGGAGATATCTCCCAGAGCTAAGATGGATAATTGCAAACCCGTTGAAACCAAGTCGAAACTTGGTGCTCTCGACAGACAATCGGTTAGTGACAATTCTCTTTACATGAGTCTTGCAGGTGCTCTTCAGTACCTCACTTTTACTAGATCGGACATTGTTTATGTGATTCTGCAAATATGCTTATTTATGCATAACCCGAGGGAACCGCATTTCAACGCTCTCAAGCGTATTATTAGATATATCAGAGGCACTATGGATCATGGCCTTCATTTGTACCGTTCTGCTCCTACGATACTTGTTTCTTACACTGATGCCGATTGGGGTGGTTCCCTGATACTCGGCGTTCTACTTCTAGATATTATGTTTATTAGGGTGATAATCTGGTCTCTTGGTCTCCAAACAACAGGCTACTTTGTCCTGTTCTAGTGCCGAAGCAGAATATAGAGGTGTTGCTAATGTTGTTTCCGAAAATCGTTGGCTCCGGAATCTGCTTCTAGAGCTACATTAACCTTTGCCATGGGTGTCCTTGGTTTATTGTGATAACATTTTTGAAGTTTATTTGTCTTGCAATCCGGTGCAACATCAACGTACCAAGCACATTTTGCATGCAACAAGGTCGTTCTAGGCCAATTTAAGGTGCTTCATATTCCCTCTCCATACCAGTACGTAGACATTTTCTGAAAAGGATTACCTCGACATCTATTCCTTGACAGATCTAGTCTCAGCGTTCATTTGACCTCCTCCCGCTTTGACTGCGGGGGGTGTGATAGAGATTATGATTAATAATCTCGTATATATTCAGTAAGATATATATTGTATAATTTAGTAAATGTTGTATTCTCATATTTAGGTTGTACTGTCACTTTTATATATATATATATATATATATATATATATATATATATATATATATATATATATATATATATATATATATATATATATTGATTAATGAGAAAGCATCCGGACCCTCCACTAAGGAAATTAAAATTACACAATCTAACAATGAAGAAAAAAAATATTTACTTAACCCATTTAATACAATTGTGGATACAAATTAAAAAGCTAATCAACTTGCAATACACAAGTAATGCAAGGATTTAAACAACATTAATTCCATGCCACTTAACATTTCAAAACATCCTACATTCTCTAGGAACACCCTTTGGAAACCTTTGTGCATCAGTACAATAATTGTAGATCATGAAATACTTTTGAACCCATCTTAGTCTCCTTCTGCTCCAAGCATTCAACTCTTGGTTTTGCCACTTTGCATCAGTGAAGGCCGCGGTTGCAGCCGCGTGGTTAGGGTTGACATTGAAGTTCCGGTAGTAAGCTGTGAACGGAGCCTTAGCCCAATCTGTCTTAACACGGCCTCCTTGGGTAGCCCATTGGTCTGCATTCCATAGGCTCGAGTATATCTTCATGGGTTGGCTCTTTGGGAAGGGCACTCCTCTAGCCTCATGGTTCTTGAATACCCTAATGGGCGTGTTGTCTACCAAGAATCTGCATGAATTAATCAAGTCGCGATTTAATTAATTATCCAATAATTAGTACTTAGGCAAAATATTTATTTATTTATTTTAATTATTGTCGTGCTTTCGATTGTGATATATCATGTAAAATTACTCATTTGCCCTTAATGAACGAAACAAAAGTCGTACTTACATGATCATACGAGGGGTCCAAGCGACAGAATAGGTATGGAATTTTGAGGTTGGGTCGAACCAAAGATGGAATTGTTGTTCCCTGCCACCTTTTCCTTTAGTAAACACATTAGTGTGGAGTGTGTATGGCTGGCCACTTACATTTCCTAAGAACTCGAAATCAATCTCGTCATGGGTTGCTCCTTCCGATGATAACTGCATACATACGTAACACAAGTTCAATCGTCATACACTAGAATAAAAAAAACTACGTAGAATATTAAAGAAATGACTCAATTTATTTGAAGAATTGAAGACATGATAGATTATTTTCACGTTCTCTTATTACTTGGTCTAATAAGTAATAATGAGATACATAACAACTTCTTTCCGAACATCTTAAAGTTGTATGTTCGATTACTCATACTACACAACATTTAAATAACAGAAAAAGTTTATTATTATGCTCCCTTGGACTCTTATTATTTGTATCGTTATGCCTATATAATTATCTGCTTTTGTGTTATTCTTTTGAAAAGCATGTTTAATTTATGTACATTCAAAAATAGTGATATGAAGTTATGAAATTGACATCAAAGAAATTATTGGTACTCCTTTCTAATAATAAGACCAAAACTACGTAGATGCCCATATTCTTCTTTTTTTTTTTTTTTTTTTTTTTTTTTTTTTTTTAACCAGATGCCCATATTCTATTCTCGTGCAATTTGTGCAAAAGCTATAAACTAACCACCACTTTTTTCCTTTTTTCTTTTTCCAATTAAAAAAAAAAAATCCAACATAAAATTCATGTGGACCTACTACTCCATCATTTCTCAACTTAGGTGATGTGACTTATACTTTATAATAGCAATAAATACGATTGTTTGTTTATAAGTTACTTCTAAAAATAAATGTGGACGTGGACTAATAACTTAATAAGCTAGTGTACAATTATATGAGTATGACCTAAACTACATTAAAAATATCATAAGTTTGACATGAAGTTGAAGTAAGAAGTTTGTTTTAGTCGAACAACTTTGAAATATAGGAATATAAAGTGGTCACTTAGTTTATATGATGAAGAATATAAGAAGTCGCATTGCGATAAGGATGTATAGGCATGTAATTAACCTACTACTATGTCTAACTAAACAACCACTTATAGTCACACAAGTGAAGTCGATTTAATACTTACAAGTACCAACTAGTTAGCTAAACTATAGCAATCCCATTTGTGTGTTATTACTTCATTACCTAGTAAGTTCGAAATTAGTTGTTACAAACTTAAACCATATACCATGATACCTGATTTAAACTATTAACGTGACAACATAGGAGATACTATACTAAACTAAAGTTAAATGGTGATCGATCAAGGGTCGAAGAAGGCTTACATAATAAGCAGTGACAGTACCAGCAGAGTTTCCGGCAACAAGTTTAAGTTGCATATCAATCCTTCCAAAGAGATACTCCCTCTTAGACCGAAAACCCGAACCCGAAACCCGATCAAGAGAAAGAGTAAGAAGTTGGCCTCTCCCAAACTTCTTAACTCTTCCATCACCAAATGTAACCTCAAAATCTTGATCAAAATTTCCCCCATTAACAACAACACTCAATGCTAGTGCTACCACCATTACCATGATCACTAAAACCCCTTTTCCCATTATTTTTTCCTAGACAAAAATGTCAAAACGCACTTTTTTTTTTATATAAAATATTTTAGAGAGGATTTTATATTTTTTTTTGTCTTGTAATTTTTTTTATCTTGTAATTTAGAGTGATGAAATTGAGGGGTATATAAAGGGGAAGAAATGATTGAAGGAATCAATGGAAGAGCGTGTAGTAAGGTATGGTGTAATGAAGTGGGGAGTTTAAGGGCACCAGCTGGAGGTATACTGGTGCCAGCTGGGGTAAAATAAATACATATTTAAAACTATATATTATACGATGTACCCTTATAAATGGGTCATTTACTGATTTTTAAGGACTATTTTTGGAAGGTTTTCTAATTTGTTTATAGTATGGTGAAGTGAAGTGAAGTGAAATAAAGGGTACATGAATCTAATTTTAGGAGTTTTGTCTCTTTATGGTATTATTGATGGGTCAATTTTATTATTTTGTTCAATGGTTTTATTACTATATTAGCATGTAGCTTGTAAATTTTAAATTTTAAAATTAGGGGTGGGTAGGTACACTACTTATTTATGTGATGGATAACTATTTTGTGATTTTGACTCATTATTAATGATATTTTTGTTGGACAATTTTTTTTAAAATAGTATAATATAAATGATTTGATGAGTAATTGTTGTTTGTAGTCATTGTAGGTGTTTAAGATAAAGATTCTCTATTCTTTATACCTGTTTATGTTGATTTTATATTAGATTATACATGTTTGAAACTTTTTGATGATATCTTTTGAAAAGAGACAAATCTAATTATAATTCGTGTTTATTTTCTTAAAAAAAAATCTTGAGAGATTGCTTATATTTAGTGCATCATCGGGTTGTTTGATGATAATTAGTATGTACAGATATCATAGTAATCTAACTAACACTAATTAAGTGTGTGACATAAAGAAATAAAAGTTGATTTGAAATTGAAACATCTCAAAGAGAATCTTAACTAGAGAAAATGATGCCTACTCATACAAAAATTTATATTCACCTAAACATTTTGACTATATCTTTTTTTCACTCTACTATATCATGATTAAATTAATACATAAATCAACTAGTTTACTTGATTAAAGTGTAACGTGTGGTATCTAAGAATTGACATCAGATATTACACTATCATTTACATCAGTCTCAATTATAAATACAATACTTAATGTTGAAATTGAGCTTGTACCATCAATTACAATAATAAATCATTTAGTCCAAGAGAATTAAATAGTCCACATCATTTAGTCAATAGTTGAACCTTTGGTTTTTAGCAAATTTCACTATCCAATATGGATCCAATTAGAGAGAAAGTGGGACCATTAGTTAACCAAAAAAAATGAAGATAACACTGAGTTTTATGGGTTATGGGCCCCATCAAAGCTTTAGCCCAAAACCCAAAAATCAAGACAGAAAATTCAGAAGATGATGTTTTTAGTAATTATCTCATCTTTAATTTCATTGGATTTTTTATGAGGTGATGGTTGTGAAAATTGCTTGGGTGGTGCATGGTTGGATGCCAGAAAGGAAGATACTGTCTTAAAATTAAATTATTACTGGTTTTTTTTTTCAGAACATTCTTGATTCTATTGGTTCTTAACAAACCTTGGAGAGGTGTATTTTATTGTATTAATTATATAATTGTATAATCTATGCCATTTTTTTATATTTTTATTATAAGCTTATCCATTCTATTGTTCTCCATGATTTTATCGTATGATTAGATTTTGTCATTGTGTGTTTCAATGGAGTCAAAATCTTCATCCTTATCTCTTTGTTCCTAATTTTGAGTCACAATAGGTGACTAGCTCACAGCTCTAGTTGTACTTTGTACACATATTATTGTTCATGAGTTTGCTTGATTAAAAAAATAAATAAATGTGTTTATTTTTTATTAGATTTAATTATAAGCTGATTTACATTATACATGAGTTATGAAGCTAAAGACATTGGGTAGTTGTAAACTTGTAACTAGAAATAGTATTTCACTAGCATATGAATTATGAACATAAATTGTGTAAGGGGTCATGTCATGTTTTTTGTGTATTCAAAATAGCATGAGTTTAATATAAGACATATTATGTTAGTTCGACTAACAATCTTAACTATCATTGAAATTGTATGTTACACCATAAATATGGTCTCTATTGGTCTTCAATTCATATGGTCGTGTGGTGTAGTGGTGTGACTAATCATGGTTGTTCTCTTCGATTCAAGTCGATAGTGTAATACTTTTTCAGAATTTAACTTCCATTAGGTTATATACATGTTCTTTTACTTTCCAATACATAGATTGAACGTTTCTTGAACTTCATTTTGAGTTCCATAGTTTTACTTAATTTTGTTTCAACTCATTTTTACAATTCGACACTTTCATACTATATTTCACTCCCTTTTTTTAATATACGTCTAACTGTTAGACAATTAGCGAGACTCTAAACCAAACACTTTGATGTATGCCATCAAAAAATGATACCATACTTGTTATTTGGAAGTACTTTGATACAATTACCTCTTTCAAACTTATCCCCATAAAAGAATTGTTGATCCCACTTTTGAACTAAAAAGCTATAAAAGGAAGAATAGTATGCTTCCAACAAACCGTTGGCCATTAAATTAGTAAAAACTTAAAGGCCTCTCATTGGCCCAACTATTACTATTATTGTGGGCCTCACAACTAGATGGGCCCACGTCACGGATAACCAGTGACTTGAATAATTTATTTCATTCCAAATTTAAAATGGTGGATTCTTTAGAAACATTGGTTTTTAGCCTTTTGCTTTCCTCAACTTTTTTTGGCTTACCTTTCAAAAATAAATAATTTTAAATTTTAAAAAAAAAATTAAAAAATAAATAAATAAATAAACTTTTTTTGGCTTTGCACATTCTTAGCCATTAACAACTCAAAAGAGGAATTTACAGCTGCAAATCATGAAAGAGTATTTTTATGTTAAGTAGAGAACCTGTGAAGATGCCAAAAGATGGTATATAATAATTTAAACAAGAAAGGGTTCGAAATTGATGACATCCAAGGAAATCCCTTGACCTAAAGTGAATCAAATGGTATGTATCTATGCTAAACAAAAACTTTTCATGACGCCTTTTGTGTAAAGTGCAAGCTGGAATTTCATCCCCTGCTAGCGAAATTCATATATTCGTTCGTTACACGAATTATCCGAAATGAGTGTTAGCAAGCTCTTGAATTAGCTAGCTAGACTGTTAAGAGCTACATTGATGAGTTTTAACTGATAGTTTTGGCCCTAACCCCTAAGCATCAGGCCGTAAACAGATACGGAAACAGTAAGGTTTGAGCAAGCTTGGCAAGCTAAAACCAAAAAGGTCTATTCGCGGCAGTAGTGAAGGTTTAAAATGCCTAGAAATTAAGGTTTCAAATAAAACTATCGACCAAATGTCATCGTTATCAGACTAGACAGGAAACAATCAAAGCAAATACGAAGTAATAATTAAGGTAGATACATTTAATTAGTAACTTGACAAGAAGGGTGTTAATCATAAAATTGTATTTCTTCTCATCACCCCTCGTCCCTTGAGAGGGAGGGGGGTTCGTAAACATCAGTTAATTGGGAAGTAGTCAATAAACCACAAATGTGACTACAGTTATAGTATCTATGTTTTGGCACTAGTCAATTACAAAGCTTGCTGAGTATAGCATGAAACACCCAGGCATCAGTTTTTAGAGCATCGGTTAACACCACCACAAGGAAAAAAGAGAATATACTAAGCTAAGTCTGAGATAATCACAGTTAAATCGCTTACTTAGCTGAAGATGCGCGGCCCTGTGAAGGATCAGTCGATACATCAAACCCAGGTGGGATGAAAACGACATCATCCCATTTCCGAGAAGAATCGTCCTGCAAAATTATTCTCTGACGTTAAATTTCAGTATTAAAAGAATGTTTCGTACGAGAAAAAAGCAGAGAAGCTTAGGTCCATACGGTAATTTCGCCTAACCTATGGTCCCTATGGTTGGGAATGTGGGTGGGGTGGGGTTGGGTGGGTGGGGCGGGGATAGAGGGTCAACTGTCTAAAAGCTTAGGACCCTGAGAAAATGACTGAATCAGAGTAGGTTTTATCCTTTATTTCTAAAGCCATAAGAAAGTTAGGTGCAGTACACAAAGAATTCAGTGAGCAGCAGAGCATAATGGCTCCATGTTCTTTATTACATGACAGAAGTTTGGTTGAACGTAAGGTTAATGAATCTCTTTAAAATGCAGTAGTTTAAGAATCAATATATCTACTTTTATGATGTTCATGTCTTGAGAAATTATAGTGGCAAAGACTTAATATACCTTCATTCCCTTAATTATGTCTTCAAGAACAGCTACCTGCGATATTGAAAGGGTGAAGAAAAAATGTTAGGAGAATAAAAATTACAGCTACACTAGAAAAGTCGTGGGCCATGAAAAAACACATACTTCAATATCCCCTTGTCTGTAAGCAGGATTCAGCCTTCCTTGCAGCGTAGAAGCTTTCAGTAACGAATTTTCCAAGTCCTCCTATTATGCCAAAGATAAATGCAAAAGAAATGGGAGTTAAAATTAAAAATACAATGGACAAAAAACAAATTAGAAATCTTTCTGCAACTTGAGATACCCAACCTTTCTGAAGAAAACAGGACGGTATTTCCTCTTGTCGCTGCTTAAAATTAAACTCCGGGACTGACATGTAAAAGAGTTGAAGATTATTACATGGACAATTCATGATGAAGTAACAAGAAATATAGCTACAAACGAAAGCCTAAAATGGTACAACCATCAGATGCTGTAAAATTGTAGTCTAAGCTGTCCTAACAGAAGCAGGTCAAATTCAACTGGTTGCATGAATAATTCAAGCAGGAAATTATGGACTAAAAACACTAATCTAAGCTGTGGATCACAAACGGAAAAAATATGAATTAGTAGCAACCTCAACCGATTGAGAAGATATTTTAACTTCATACATACAACTGTAGTAAATGAGTTTGGCTAATACTTCCATAAGAAGAAAATTTTAGTTATTATATGGAATTGATTTAATCTTGGTTGAAGAAAAAATTATTTAACCTAATATCCTGCATTCAACAAGGATACGCAATCCTGTTCCGCAACACATTCTGGGGGTAACAAAGTTTTCCAGATTCTCATCCATACTCAAAGTATATCACAGAGAAAAGGCAAAACTTGAACATTTGAGCTCATCAGAAAGAGAATCATTAACTATCAGAAAAGGGTAGGGGATTTCATGTAGCTAAATAACAGTATAACATTAATGGGAACCATGCACAATTGCACAATGTTGAAAAAAAAAACGAAGATATATGTGAAGATCTAAATGGATACTAGACATTAGATTCCTTAGGATAAGCCTAGAGTTGACTCCTCATTTTGTCACCAAAATATTTTGAAGCAACGCCTCAACATATTGGTCAAAATCTCGCTCACATCAAACACATATCTACTGTTTACAAGCTACAAATTTCTACATAAAAGATATGATTGCCAACCATTCTAGCCTCAAAGTAACAGAACACAACAATAGATTTGACCCAACCAGTTCACAGAAACATCTCACCAGATAATTCACAAAGGAATACATTACTTTAGGATTGATATGTAGTCAAAAGATTCAATAATGAAGAATGTGCTATGAATTAACATAGCTTAGACGGTATTAATGGCAGAAATTGGGGAAGGAGAAGATGTTTTTATTAAGGAACTGGAATTACAGAAGAATAAAGGATATTCAAGCTTTCAAGAGGATTGACTCTCTCCAATTAGCAATCTGAATGCTAAACAAAATACTCATCAATATTCCATCTCCCTTCCCTTCCCTCCCTCTTACATGTTCTGTACTGCTGTATATAGTGCTTTTCCTCTCAACTTCTTGCAGTCTTATGATCTTATCCCTCAAGCCACTAAATTAGTCATTACTGAATTTTCATGTAAAGTACTCCTCTCACTGATACTGATGCATAACAATATGATGATTTGGAATTTCATCCATGTTGACAATTTTCAAAGCCAAATTTGTTCAGAAGCTGAAAGGAAGAGAGACAAGAGTCAACTAAAGGGAAGGGGGTTAGATCTACAATTTCTGGAATCTGTAATGAAACAATACGTAGATTAATATAGACTTCAGCGTAGTAAAAGATAGAGCAAGGGACATAGCCAAATTTATGAGGAACAAGAGAGTAGACTAGTTGGTAGTAGCTACACTTAGTTTATAATCCTCGAATGAGATAAAAATGAAGAAAGATTGTGCCCCATTGTTCCACTAATCAGAGCAATTTCTGTAATTTATGTTTAAAAAAAGGGGGACTGGGGAAAGGATTCATATTGATGAAGGGAAAAAAAAAAAACAGAAACTCACTAATCTAACAATTTCAGGACCTTTAGAGTAGAGGATAGTTTTCTATTAATCCTCTTTCTGAAAATCATTAGCCTCTTGCAGAAACTTCTAGTAAAACAAGACTTCAAATTGTCCCTAGATCTATATTGGTGTTTCATGGCATTTGATTTACTTAACACAAACTCACAGGCAATACTTACAAGCATCCTAAGTAACAAAGCCACTCAAAGCAAATCAACATTTCGTCAAAACACCCCAATCCCTATTCTCCAATCCCTACCCAAATAACAATAAAGAATAAACATCAAAATAGAAACAAACCTGGAAAACTGGAACCCCTAAGAACTCTTCTTCGGAAATTCCAGCCTTTTGCCTTTCCTACAAATTTAAAGGGGAGATTTAGTTGGAACTTGAAAGCATAGAAATCACACGTAAATTGAATGAACTTTCTGCCTTGCATGGCTGCATTCACACTGAAATAAATCCAATTTCCAAAAGTTTGTACATATGATTATGTCTATGGATGAAGAGATGATCTGCTTTGATGTTCAATTTTCACATATAAAATTCTAATAATAAAAAATATTTGAAGCAGTACAAAATTGCTCAAAATAAATTCACACATCATTGGTCAATATGAATCTAGTAAGGTTAAAGGAGGCAAGTAATGACACAATGCTAACCAAACAGCAGAAAAGCACCTGTTATTTCTACAAACTTAGCACACAGATAAAACAGCTAACATGACAATGAAGCATGTCACCAAAATCTAACCCTATATTAAGTAAGCAAGGTCAGTACACTGAATCTCAAAAGGAAATATGGTCTAATCTGTCTATTTTGAGAGAAAAATTGACACATAGAAAACAGAAAAGTTCAACCTCTTATCAAAGTCACAAAAAGATCATAAATCTAGAAGCTTAAACTAACCACTTAACCAACATTCCAGCAATATTCGATCTCTGTAAACTTTTGTACCCCAATACCAAACACATCTCAATCCTATTTTCCAGAATCCAGACTAGAACATCTTAGTAGTGCAATGACACAGGAACAAGATTCAAGCAACACAGTAACTCAATTTCTCTTAGACAAGTCTTCGATTTATTGATGATTTGTAGGATGAAGATAGCTGATTTGTAGGATGAAGATAGCATCCATAACACAGTTTGACTGAAAACAATTTCAAAAAAGGAAAGAAAATCTTGAATTTATAGCCGAATAGATAGTCACTAGAGGAAATAGGAATTATGTTTTCATGAAACAGGAATAAAATTGAAGATTTGACCTCCAACCCCAGATATAATATTCTATGTCCTAATAAGTCTTCTTATCCTTCAACTACCCAGTTACTGAAATAGTAAATGATTCTTTAACCAAATTCATGAAATTGCAGCAGCTTGAGAAAAGAATGATTGTCTTCAATATAGCAAAAACGAGTACGGCTGATTATACAAAACAGACCAAAACTATGTTCATATTAGCAAAGATAAAACTCTTAAGATAGTGTACACCATTCCCAAGTCTCAATAGGGGTGTTCATAAATCGGTCTGGACCGAAAAAATGGACAGGACCATCTCGGACCGACCCGGTCCAAAACCCTATAAAAATCGGTCTTGGACCAGGCCCTTTTTTTGTTTAAAAATATACTTGAAACCTTAAATAATGGGTAAGATTATCCTTAATAAACTTAGAAAACTTTAATGTTATGAGCTTTTTTGTACTAAACATACAAAAAAAAGCTTTAAATTATAGTTTTTCCTTTACTTTTTTTCGAGTTTTCCATAAAATTAATAAAACTTTAGAATTCTTTTTTAAAAAACTCTTAAATCGGTCCAAAGCGGTCTAGTCCGGGTTTTGGACCGATTCTTTCAGTCTGGTCCGGGTTCGGTCCCAGCTTAATCGGTTTGGTTTTTTGTTCTTAAAAATCTAATTTTCGGTCCGGTCCGGTCTTGGTCTAACCAAGCAATGATTGTTTTCACTAATGGCAAATGAAAAGTGAGCCCCCAATGGCTGTTTTCACTTTTTACAACAACCAATCATAAGATTACCACCATGCTTAACAGTCAATAAAATAAAAAATAAATTTCAAAAAAAAAAAACACTCACCTTCAAAGCATTTTTAACCTCTGATGCCTCCGGAATCAATCTGAAAGCAACTCCATTCACCTTAAGCTGGAAAACCTGCCAATGCACATACCATTTTTCTCTTCGTTAGTTATGAGTCGCACTGTAAAATAAACACATGCTATTATTACCTCACACTCGTCAATGTTATCCAAAATGAACATTCACCAAATATAATCAAAATATGCCAGCAAAAAACTTATTAATCATTGATCTAACTGCAATGATCAGTCACTTCACCAATACACAAACAGCTAATGATTATTGATACAATCCACCAAAAGTTTCATTATCCTATTCAGAATCCTTGACCCCTCAAACTTAACAATACCCCCTTAGGTGTCGTCTGGTTGACAAATAAAAACATGAGAAGTTGAAAACTTGAAATTCCTAGGAATTGAAATTCTTTGGAGTTGTTTGGTTGACAAATTCATGGAAAGTAGAAATTCCCATGAAATCCACTTCCCACAAAATGGAGGTATTTAATTACCTAGGTAGACCTAGGTAAGTGGAACTTTCCATGGGAATTTCTACTTCCCATGGTTAACCAAACACAATTTAACATTTTCTAGGAATTCCAATTACATGGGAATATAAATCTCCAAGGCATTTGCATTTCCCACATTCAACCAAGCCTTAGTTTATGGACAATTTGCAACATCCCAACTCTGATTTCCAACCCCCCCCCCCCCCCCCTTCTTCCAATCAGCTAATTGCACCAATGTGGGTGTAATGAACCATCCCATTTTGATGGATTGATTATAGTTAAGGTTAACAATTTGGGAATTTCATCAACCAAAAAAGCTAAAATCTTCTCATAAAACTCATGCTCATCAATCAACAACACCAATTAGATAATGCAAGTAAATAATTAAATAAGATTACATAATTAGCATAATATAAGCTCAATACTTTCAGAAATTAATTAACCTTATTCAAAGCAACAGGAACAACACTAGCCCCACGACGCATGTTGGGGTCCATCAATCTCATCTGATCAAGAAGAGTATCAGCATCTTCCTCCTTTAAACAAAACAAAGCAAGCGAATTCTTCGATTTCCTCCCAGAAACCAACACAAATTCTTCATTCGAATTACTCAAAGCATAAACAGCAACCCCAGCTAATCTCTCCTCAATTGCTTCATTCGACATACCATAGTGTTGCTGCCGCGGCTTCTGCAACTGCTCAACATTAATGGGGTTTACCTCTAGTTGCTGAATTCGAGCAAAACCCGGGGATTTGATCGAACAAGAAGAAGTGGAAGCGAAATTGGCGAGGTGGGTATTGAGGTGATTAGTGAAAGAAGAAGAGAAATTGTTGAGGAAAGAAGAACAGGTTGTAAAAGCTTGCTGAAATTGGGAAATTGGCAAAAATGGCGGTTGCTCATGCTTGGATGATGATGAAGTTGAGGAATTCATCATCGATTGAATTGGGGTTTTTTAGAGATGGGTATTTTTGTCGCGGGGAAATTAAGGGATTTGAGAAAAAGGGGTTTTAGGGTAGGGTAGAGGAGAGAGAAAATGGAGAAGGGGTTTTAGTTACAGGTTGAGTTTTCTGGAAGAGTGAGTGAAGAAGGAAGGGAGAGACTGAATTTGTGTTTTGGGCCTATACTAGTGAAATTTTTTAAACACATTCGATTCGGGTGTACCGTGCGCCGAACTAGACTAAAGTTAATTTTTACCTCTTTATTTGATGATTAAGTGAAAAACAATTATCAAAGTGAGAATAAAATATTTATGGATGTACCATGTATTCAAATGTATAATAATGATCTCTCCTAGACTAGTGTATATTATTTGGGTGAATTAGGTCAATTGTTTTTTGTTTTGGCCAAAAAAATTTAACTACTTTGAGTATTTTCGTACATAGACTACGATCTTATTCAATTCACCTTATTTTCATTCATTTGAAAAGTGGAGATCATAGATTGGTTTTAAACTTTAAGTGAGTGGGATTAAATTCAGATAAAATAAGTTAAGTATGTTTGAATATGAATTAATTGCAATTACTCATGTTCAATTATCAATTTAAGAGTAAATTAAAATTCATATTCAAGAGTTACATAGACAATGATAGCAGAAATTTAATCTTAATCTCTCGGGCTATGGCCTATGGGTATGACCTTTTGGGTCTGTTCATATTTACTGAACTGAGCTGAAATGAACTGATTGGAACTAAACTGAACTAAAGTGAGCTGAAATGAATATTTTATGAGAGAGGAAAATTAGGAGCTGAACTAAACTGAACTAAATTGAAATTAAGTAAATGTGAACGGACCATTTATGATACTATACCAATTAATTGAGTTGTTAGTCACTTTTAAATATATTTGTAATTGGAGGTTTAAAATTTGAGATAAGTGTTTGAATCCTGGGTAACGAAAAATAACAATGATGAAATATGGGCCGGTTGGGATGTTATGCTGGCTGAAGCCCAACAGGGTCATTTGATCTTATCATAAAAATATCTACCTTTAAACCATTCCTTGTTGGTTTTGATTTGATCATAAAAATTGCACTTTTTGATAAGAGGCTAGAAATACTAGTACAATATTTCACAGTTATGCTAGTCAATTCTAAAATACTTTACAAAATTATACTTGGTATTTGTGTGTATTTTGTTTTTATCATGAATTTCTGAACTTATCTGGATTTATTAAAATTTAGCCAAAAAAGTTTAGTTTATAATTTAAACTTGGGTAGTCGTTATTAACCCCTATCAAAATTTATGTTTTTTTTACATTTTCTTGTTTGATTTTTATTCTTAATTATTAAAAAAGTGAGCTGAACTAGAGAGCTTATATTATAGATATTTGTAAAACGAAGTCGAAGTTGATATAGAATTTTTCACAAAGTCAAAATACTGGCACTATTTTAAATCAGTATAGTATATATTTAATTTGCACTAGTGTGTGACCGGACTTTTGCTCCGAGTGATACTTTGAATAAATTTATTTTTTTATATTAGATGATTTAAAAGTTTTTTTTTATTGTAAGTAAATTAGTATACAATGACAACATATTTTGGATTTTTTTTTTTCTATTATACATTCTATTACTTGTATGTATTTGAATATAAATGTGGATTAAAAAAATATAATTTATTTCTAGCTAAGATGGTAATGCATATGGTCTTCATTCAATGAGATTCAGGGTTCAAATCTCTTTCTAGTTTAAGTAATTGAATAATGATATGGGGTGACCCAAAAGGTTATCAAATGATGATGTGGCGTGATGTCTGTGTAAGAGGAGGTAATGACACTTGGACACTTTTAAGAACGCCTTTATATAGATAGATGCCATCTTTAGTTGTATGCATTTCTACTCATAAATATAACCACATACATGTATAAGTGCAAGTCTTACTTATATAACCTTTGTGATGTGCAAATATGTACATAAATATTTCACCATAGGCCGTATAGCCTATATTATAAAGTATAAACTTATAAATATAGGTCGTATAGTCGTGCAAATATCTTTTATACAAGAATGGTTTGTTATCTTCACTTCATTTCCTTTCGGATGAGATAAAAGATTAAAAACTCAAGGACTATGTTCTCCTTATATTTCTTTTATCATAAGTCTTGATAAGATTGTATAAGGGCTAATAAATTTATACAATAACGAGATAAGATTTTTTAGATGAAGGCTAATAAGTTCGGATAACCTATTGACAAATAAGATAAGTGCAATTTATGTATATAATACACCAACGTAGTCTATAAAAAGCCTTGTACATCTACTGGCGTTCTTAGAGAAGTTTAGGTCGGAGCCACATGGCACCCTCCTCAATCAATCAAGTTTTTTTTTATTCACGTGCAAACCCACTACCTTAAAATTTAAAAGTATAGTTAGTCACTATGCTATTAACATATTATATGTCATTATATTAAACTTAAATATAAATTAGATAAAAACTTTAATCATAAAATTAATGTAGTAACTCGAAGCATTGTCTGAACTTAAAATCTAGTTTTGAATAAAAACATAATAATAATCGTAATAATAATAATAACATAATAATTAATATCAAAACATATATTTACAATTAGCATGATGATAGATGATGAATTGATGAGTGTTGAGTACATATACGGATATACCTAACCAAACCTAATTCACTAATGATCTCATCTTCTATACATGATGCAATCTATAACAATCATACACGCGGCATAATCACAGTGGATAATATAGCATCATCATTAATTTATGAAGTAGTATAATTAATTATTTTCCTCCATCTTATCTTGACAAATGTAACGAGAACTGCCACTTTCAGTAAAATGGGCCAATCAACGCTTCTCGTTACTATTGGATAGTTGATACATACTTATGATTTGTAAATTTGGAGTTTGGATGTTGTTATTTGAACTGTCTTGCTCACCAACTCAACTGCTAATAGATAATTTGGGGCTGAAATAAAATAGAATTAACTACTTGGGTCACTCTTTCTGTCTTTCATTAGCCAAAAAACATAGTCGGACAAAGTATAAGATTACGCGTGTTTTGAATAGAACACACCCTTAGATTAATTAAGTCTATAAACTTAAATGAACTTACTTTTTTTTTTTTTTTTTTTAGAAAGCCACAAATCTCCTGAAACCAGGAGAGGAGAGAAATACTATTTGTAGTATCTACATTACGCCGCACTAAAATCATGTTTTATTTATAGTCATTTTTTCTGATTTGTGCATTTGCATTATACATGCTTTTTTACTTTGGAATTGTTTACTGTCATGTTAGTTTATTTTTATTTTTATTGGTCAATTTTAAGCCATTATAGCAGAAAATAGATGTATATTTTATTGAATTGATCGAACATGTAAGACATTAATGTTCATTGAAAATTGTAGGATTGAGTCATGAACCAATCAAATGTTTGAGAATGCAACACACGTGAAAATCCATGCAATATGCAGCCTATATTATGCCAAATATTTAGGGAGAATTCCTTCAAATTTAATTTTAACAACTAACAAATAAATCAGCTGCTTGGTGCACGTTAGTAGGACTAAGCACGTGTGCGGTGCACCACATAAACAAAATTACTCGTATTATATATCTTAATAATGTATTAAACCATAATTAATCGATATATTATATCATAATCATAATAGTAATATAATTTGTAAAATATATTAGCCGTTGATTTAGGGAAGTGTTTATTGAGCTACCACGAGATGTGGAGCCTCACCAAAAAGAAAACTTCATAAAGCATGTGAATAGGACAAACTAGAGGTCATGTATAATTGTATACTCTAATGTAAGTCCGTGAGCCACGTATAACTCTGGTTTAGCCAATACGAAATGTTACTTTAGTCGTTTGGGTCTTTGGTCGAGTTCAGTTCAAATTGAATAATAGAGTCATGTTAAATAATCGTGCTCATACAATTTAAATTTAAGATTGAGTTATATCAATTTATTTTAGATTAATTAGATAAATTTTTAACGCTTATGTATAGCAATGCACTTTGTAATTTTCTACTCCGTATATGCATAGTATGGTCTAGTGATGGAAGTTTACTTAATGACTGGACGAAATTTTAAAGTTCGAGTCCTAGTATTGCTTGTTAGAAATATGTTTTCACTTCTCATACAAAGTACTTTGTGCTCATACCTTAAACTCAATTTTAAGTGTTCTAATCACAAAGAGAAATGCCAAAAATTAAGTAAAGTATGCCACAATGATGATAAACTTTGAAACCGATATCCATGCAAGATTCATTGCCAATCGGCGTGTCTTTTTGTATTGTATTAGGCTTGTGCTGGAATGGATTGTTCTCGTGTCGTGCCTAAGTGACCCTTGTATTGGCCCAACCCATGTCCATATCTAATCCTATACATCATTAATTCATTATTCTCCGTATTAAGGGTCTGTTCTAATTTACTGAACTGAGCTGAGATGAGATGAGATGAGATGAGCTGAACTGAACTGATTGGAGGTGAGCTGAATTGAGCTGAACTGAATTGTTTATGAGAGAAAGAAATTAGAAACTAAACTAACGTGAAATGAACTAATTGAAGCTGAGTTGAACTGAACTGAATTGAAATTATACCGAAGAGAACAGACCCTAAGTATGAAATTACGATGTAATTAAATACACCAAACTATAATATTATCATAGGATTCAATTTTTTGATATATTGCATTGTATTCCATTCGACCCATTTGAGAGAAAACGGGCCTACCATAACATCACCGCACATGGTGTACTGGATTATCTCTTCTTGTCATTTTCTCTCACTTTCTTCCTCACTTCACACCACACTCACTTCAACTCGACTCGTTCACTCGTTCTTCCCTCAACTCAGTTACTTCCACACCTCACTCAACCCATCTAACTGAAAACGACTGCAAAAATACTCCCAATTTTCATTTCTTATTCATTCCTCTTTCTCTCTCCTCTTTGTCCTTTTTTTCCCTCTTTCAATTTCTATCATTTTCTTCTTCTGGTCGGATTGATGGAAACCCAAGATCACAAAAAGCCTAAACAATCAGGTTTGTTATCTGGGTCGTTTAAATTTTCTTTCTTTTTTTCTGGGTTGTTATTAAAATCTATCTTTTTTGTTCTTCCTGCTGTAAAATGTGATGTTTTGTACAGATTTTTTTGTGGGTTTTGTGTTTGGAGTTTTCTGGTTTTAATAGTTAATGAATTTTGGAATTATTGAGTATGGTTATGTTGATTAATTGGTATTCTGTGGATAAATTTCGTTTTTGTGTGTTGCCTGCCAAGTGTTTGATGAAATGTCTAAATGAAAAAAAATAAAAAATAAAAAAAATAATTTGATTTTGCTGTTTTTGATTTGATGTTTGGTCAAAAGGGTATGAAGGGCATAGTGGAGGAGTTCATGTTTGTACTAAATGTGGATGGCCGTTTCCAAAGCCACACCCTAGTGCTAAGCACAGGAGGGCTCATAAGAAGGTTTGTGGAACAGTTGAAGGCTATAGGCTGGATAATGATGCACAAGACAAGACCCATTTGATGGTTGGTTCTGATGGTGAACATGCTTCTGATGATGAACACAAAACCCCAAGTAATAATCGATTTTATTTCGCGTTAATTGCTTGATAAATGTTGTATGAATGATGGTTTTGAAGTGGGTTTTTGATTGAATATTTGGTAGGTGGTAAAGTTGTGGAGACTACTATAAACAGGAGGACTAGCAGTGGAGTTGGTAATAGATCAAGTAGGTCGACCAGATCAGAAGATGAAGTGTTTACTGATGCTGTCACAGAATTTGCTGACACTCCAAGTCCTGGAGAGGCCTCCGATGGTATACAGCGGTTTTATTCGATGCAACGTGTAACTCAGAATGATTTGGATGATATTAAGCATGCTGCAGAGAAGGCTGATGCTGGTGAGATAATTTCTTCTATTGTTACCATGTTTTATCGAGTTTTTGTTTGTTTTGTAGCTATTGAAGTAGCTGAATGTTTATCTTAAGTTTGAGCTGGTGAGTGTGCATAAGAATTTGTAATTTGTTTATTTTATTCAAGTAAAACTTGTTTGTGCCATAAGTTTGTATGGGTGTCTGTGTCAGTAGTTTAGGATTGAAGTAGTCCCGAGGATGTGTACCTAGATGGTTTATGTTGTTGCTTAGAAGTTAGAATCTTTTAATGCCATCTGAGCTTATTAACTTCAGAAGTTACGAAATATAGGTATTCAGATAGGTTTATATTGAATGAGCTAAGTCAAGTTATTACCTCACAGCGAGAATGTTATTTGTGCAATGTGGCTCCATCATCAAGCACTGAAATTCAAAGTCGAAAATTAAACAGATATTGATTCAAAGTAGTACAAATCTTTGCTAATATTATATAGATATATTTTTTTCCTTTATAAGTAGCTGTTATGAGCAAAACATAGTAGCCACTGGGTCTTACATCTGATTTAAAATAAAAAAAATCTTAATTTTTTCCTCCCACTACTGGGCTGGTGGCTTTCTTTTTGCTTCATTTGTGTGTGTTATACTGTTATCTGCCACTGTCTGTTCTTTCAATTGACTGTGAGGAAGCTAGGAAGCCTACTTTGATGTGCCATATCTGCCTTGCACTCTTGCAATTTTGTGAGTGACATAAAGGCGATAATACATTATTTTGGCTGTGATAAGCTTTACGTTAACAAACAGCTAGTGTTATAGTTTGTCTGCACATGGAATACATGCCAAACCAAACTACAAGAATTTATAATATGTATGTTAGCGTTGATATATTCTCTTCTTTGCTGAAGTTTTATTTAATTATTTATGCCGTTATGCAGGAGGTCGAAAATGGCTTTATCATCTCCCATAATTGTTTATAATGTTTCTGGTTGCTTAAGAGATTACAGTGAATCACATGTGACGTTTTCGGGAGGTCTTCTAATGTTTTCTGGTAGCAGATGAGGATTTTGGGTATAAAAATAATTTCATAGGATATCCATATGATTTCTGTAAACATAATTTCATCAGATATAAAAAAGTTCCCGAACTTGATATTCTGATTGAGATCACATAAGTTTAGTGATATGCGCTAAGTGCTAGACGTGTAGAAATTACCAGTACATTCTTTTATCTTGGTCTGTTGTGAACTGATTGTGGCTGGTTGTTTTCCTTCAGTTTTTTCAAAATTAATAGTGTGTGTGTGTTCTTCCTTTTGAAATATTATTGCTTATCACGTTTTCAAATGCAGATAAATTAGGAGCCCCCAGCACACATCTCAATGACAATCAGGATCAAGTTCAACCTGTTCAGAATTTGGAAGGTGACAATGATAGAATAGAAGCTGGTATTCTATCTCAGGATCAAATCCCCAGTTTCACCTCTGGTCCAGCTCCAGCCTCAGCTTTAATCACTATAGAAAATGAGAGTGAAGATGAGGCAGCTGATGAAATTGTTTTGAGTAAGGGGAAGTCAGAACCTAGAACCTCATATAATGAAACAACTGAGGAAGCATCAGAAGATGTTTCTGTTTTAGGAGATATGGATAAAGGAGTTCTAGGTCCTGTCTCCGATGGTGAATTAGCAAAATCGGTAGTGATGAAAATTACTGGTTCTGAAAACAATGTTGAATGCTCTCAGGCAGCAGGGCAACCAGTTGAAGTTATTGATCCTGCAAGTGGAGGCTCAGCCAAGTTAAGTGACGTGACAGTGGATCATGGCCTAAAATCTGGAGCTAATGCAGATGTCTATGTTCTAGCTGCTCCTGATGCTTTACCTCCGCATAAGCATCCTGAGAGAGCAGTCAAAGATTTTGACCACGAAACAAGTGAAAGTAAGAAAGTCTATTCTGAAAATGATATTCTAAAAAGTGTTGATGTCATGGAGGGTAAACTTAACCAGGATGTTGGGCAGAAATCAATAGCTGAGCAAAACCCTGTTGGTGAGCCAGTTCAATTACCTGATGTTGAGGCTTCTGAAGGTGACGTAAGTAATTTTAGTTGCGAAGTAGTTTCTGACTTGAAGACTGAAAATTTGGGAGAAAAAATTAGCTGTGCTGAAGAGCAGAAACCCACTATTGCATTGAATAATGTCTTTCCTGAAGAGCAGAAACCCACTATTGCATTGCATAATGTCTTTCCTGAAGAGCAGAAACCCACTGTTGCCTTGAATAACGTCTTTCCTGAAGAGCAGAAGCCTATTTTTGCTGCTGATAATCCAGAGTGCACCTCAAATGGAGCTTCCAACACAAGTAATGGTGTTAAAATTAATGCTGAGCATGTGGTTTTACAAGAAATCATTGACAATGAAGTGTCAAGGAGTCTATTATCTGCTTCTGATGTTGGCACAACTGAATTCAGGAATGAAGTAGTTTCTGACTTCAAGAATGAAAATTTGGAAGAAAAAAATTTTAGTTGTGCTGAAGAGCAGAAACCCATTGTTGCACTGAATAATGTATTTCCTGAAGAGCAGAAACCCATTGTTGCACTGAATAATGTATTTCCTGAAGAGCAGAAACCCTTAGTTGCTGCTGATAATCATGAGTTCATCTCAAATGGAGCTTCCAATGGTGTTAAAAGTAACTCAGAGCATGTGTTTCCACAAGAAATTGGCAACAATGATGTGTCAGGGGGTTTATTATTGGCTGAACATGCTATCAATGACATTCTACCCCAATCTAAAGAGCTAAGCAATATCCATGATGGCTCTGATACAGGTAATAATGAAAACATTGGAGCTGCACAAACTCATTTGGATGGAAGTGAGATAAATTATGGAGGCGAGGGTAATGAGGCTGTTAATGCTGAAACTGCACCTAGTGGCTCAATTATAGCTGGATCTCGTGATGGCATTCATGAGACATTTGAGGCAAATAGATTTCATGACCATGTTAAATCAGATAAGACGGTGGATCCTAGGGATGTGATAGCAGGTCATACACTACCCATGGTGGAGAGCACTGGTGGTAGTTCAGGAGGGGCAGAGTGTACAAGTGAAGATGGTCTAGGTGCTATTTCGAAAACCGACAATCTTCCTGGTTCAATATCAAAGATGATATCAACTGATTCTTCAGCTGTTTGTTACAATGCTCAACTTTCTTTGAAAAGCTCTGCTACTGTCGATGACACCTTCACGGATAAGTCTGCAGAGGAGGCCGATGTGTTTGAAGGGGATAGGATTGTTAAGCCCCATATTGCTATTTCAGGAGCTGATATTCTCCCGGATTCTAGTAGCCAAACTGACAGTCTGGAAGGCAACTGGGGATCTGTTTCAGGTAAATTTTTTTTTTTTTGGAATTTTTTTTGTAAGATATCGCAGCCTACACAAGTACATAGTCATATCTGTTATAACAAATTCAGATGCATTACTCTTGTATATATTCTCTATTTCTCACCTCTCTCCTTCAGAGGTTTCCTTCTTTACGCATTCTCACTACATCCATCCGGAAACTAAATCTTTGAATACTACCTGTCTCCAAATGTAGTTAATATCTACATTTTCCAAAAAGATTTAGGAGAGTGAATAAGTACATAGATTTAAGTGGCCCTATTTAAAAGAAGATTTGGGAGGAGAAAACATGCAAAACGGAGTTATAACTCTAGTGAGACACCAGAGACCCACAAAGAAGCTTTAAAATTGTTTTAGGGACGGAGTAGGCTTCTCCTTGTGATCATGCCTTTTTATTCAAATGTATGAGGTTGATCAGTCATGGTTTCTTTGCTTGAATTTTTAATGCCTCTAATTAGACATTAAGAAGCTTGTGTTCACCTGGGAATTAACCTCTGCTTGCTTGTTTTTGGTTGATGCAGTTATGTCTGCAGTATCAGACACACCACCTGCCAATGACACTCCTGCATTGAACC
The DNA here is from genome assembly GCF_948465745.1 of Chenopodium album. Taxonomy (NCBI): domain Eukaryota; kingdom Viridiplantae; phylum Streptophyta; class Magnoliopsida; order Caryophyllales; family Amaranthaceae; genus Chenopodium; species Chenopodium album. Next base: position 78,568,218 of record NC_137838.1, read on the forward strand.
AATCCCAGGTATCTGCCTCAAAAGATAATGGCATCTTGGATGTGAAACCTATGATGGAAAGTCAACACCCTGAGAGTAAATCGTCAGTTGATCCTGTGGTTGGAGCGATAGGAGGTATATCTGAGATCCAGACATTAGAGGAGCAGAAAGAGAAGGGTTCTGCCTTACAAACTTCTTGGTCGACCTCGGTTGCTCATTTGGATAATGCGCCACATGGAGGAAAAAGAAATGAGGAAATTATTGCCAAGGTAACCAACTGGAGCACCGAAAAGCAACATCTGCCTTTGAAAACCCTTTTGGGAGAAGCCACTGCCAGAAGTAGAGCAGAATCACCAATTCACACACATATGAAACCCCAAACTGATGAAACTCCAGTAGCAAATAATGATGCTTCAAAGACAGAAAATGTGATTCTTAGTTCCAACAACCCCATTCCAGAGGCGTCGAAGATAGAAATGGGAAAAGAATGGAATTCTCCAGCAAGGTATCCGGTGAATATCAAGACAGAGAAGAGGAAGGGCAAGAACAAACCATACTGGGCACCATTTCTTTGTTGTTCATCTGTCAATGCTAGGTAGGATAGCTGTTCAAGGTAATGGAACGACTTGAAACACATTTGAGGAGCAATTTTCTTCGATAAGTGGAATGCTTGTTTAATATGCACATGTTTAGGGTTTGTAAAAGAGATGTCTATATGTTGGATTTTTAAAGCCTAATACTCTTGGTGATCTTATTATACTATGAAGTATTTAGTTCAGATTATTAGTATTTAGTTCAGATTATTGTTGCATAGTGAAGATTTGTGAGCAGAGTAATTATTGTTTTTGCTGTGAAAAGGAACTAGAGCCCTACTATTAGTGTATTTTCAGCAGATTTTTTCTTAACGCCTTCTTTTTTGTGGAGACATTAGGCTATTAACTGTGATGATACAAATCAATCATATAAACTGCAAATAATTAAGGCATTTGAAGATGTCGCAGAGGGAGTAAATCATAGGGGTGAACCGGTGGACTAAGGGTCTGTTCTCTTCAGCTTAATTTCAGTTCAGCTCAGTTCAGTCCAGTTGCTAATTTCTTTCTCTTATAAACAATTCATTTAAGCTCTATCCAGTTCAGCTCAGGCTGCTCTGCTCTACTCTACTCAGCTCAGCTCAGTAAATCAGAACAGATCCTAAGTAATGCTTTATATAAAAGAGATGATATTTGCTTTTAGCCTATGGGACACCCATTAGGCCATTACTAGTAGGCAATCTTTTGGACCGTTTTCTTGTAAATGTAACACACCTTCTTGAACATTTTTATAGGAGTTATTTAGAGTAGGTAAATGAGTGACTTTATCAAAATGATTTAAACAACAAGATTAGAGAAGGGTTAAGTACTATATGTATAGATAATTCTTATTAATTTTCCGTTTACATTGTTTAATCTCTTCCTCATATATGTGTAAAAAATGTGTGTTGCATTTAAAAGAAAACGAAAGAAGTACATTGGTACAAATGGGTGATGCTCACATCATCCAAAATCGCATGTATAAAGAGTATAATATCGACTCGCAATACCTTACTACGTATAGTTACAAAATACTCCCTCCGTTATTAAATACTTGCTCCAATTCGATTTTTTACACTATTCTTTTGTCCTACTTTGATTAATGTTTGTGATTTAAACATAAGAAAAAATATAGTCTTGTGGGTACTTGTTGGAATCGTCTAATGAATAGATTATTAATTTTCAATTGTTAGAATTTATACTTATTGAAAGTGAAAGATATTATTGATTAAATATTAGCATCGGTATATGTGCTCAATAGAAATGGATCAAGTATTTAAAAAATGGAGGGAATAGTTGAGATGAGCGGCACTACTTTGCCATGATGTAAACTAAGTGGTAATTTCGTAATGGTTTTAATCATATTATTAGATAATACCCGAGCCATGCTCGTTTTTTAATGAGGGTAATTAAAATTAAATATAGAAGTCTCATGAAAAATGTTCTCTAAAAGTTTAGATATATATAGATAGATGGGCTTAACATTTGAGCATGAAAAATTTTCATGAGATAGTGACATGTGTACAACTTTGAGAAAAGATGACATCAACGGTTGTTACTTTAGTAATAGTTATAGATGGTAAGTTCGTAATTGTTTTAATCATACTATACTTCGTAATTATTTTTGTAATTATTGACCCGAAGATCATAATTTCTATAGTTTAACAAGTTTAAATACTCGTCAAAAAAAAAAATTCTATATAAAATTTTTATGAATAGTGTGCGGACATTTATATATCCCTAAAAATGTTTGTTTACTTATTTATCCTCATTAATGTTAATAGCCTTTTTCTTTTTGAACTCATATGAATAGATGATTAGTGTGTAAACATTTATACCATAAAAATATTTGTTCATATATTTTCTCTCACATTTTTCTCTTTGAAATTTGGTAGAATTTGGGGAAGGAAATGTGAATTAAAGTTTAGAGAGCGTTTTTAAAGAGAAAAATCAGGGAAAAAAATCAGTCAAAAGGGTTAAAATAAGTGTTAGGTGAAACCTACACACGGAAAATCCACCGGATTTTTGAAATGGGTAGTAATATGAGCATTTATTTAAATTAAGGGTAGTAATTTAAAATAAAAAATTAAACGGGTAGTTAGTTCGAAAATGGTTACATTTTTGGATGGTAATTTAAAAATTAACCTAAAAAAATTATAAAAATTATATATTTGAAAAACTCATAATGAGAATCTAACAAGACACATTTTGATAATGTTTCTTTATAGATTAGTATTAAAATGTGGTTAAAATTTACTCAAATTATTGAATTAGATTAGATCAGATCATATTAAAAAAAATTTAGATCAGATCAGACCAGACCTTAATAAAATCATACCTCATCGGTGAAGAGAACAAGACGTCCTTAGTTCTTATCACCAACAACATATATTGACAGTAATATAGGTGAGTTTTAAAGATAAATTTATAAAGGAGAATATATGCAAAGACCTTCTTTTACACGTCCTCGAGGGCTGCATTCACGACAATCATCACTACTTTCTTTCGAGGACCCACATCGGGGCTATGGGACTCGAACCCAACTCTTTCCGCGACCCCTCCACGAGCTTAATAAAGGAATTTTTTTTCCATGGGCGGCGGGAGGGGAAGCCCTAACTTTAGTGAGCAGACGATTTGCTGCTCTTCTAGTTAGAGAAGGACTTAGACCTACCGGTAACCGGCTTCGCGGGCCCATTTTGGTCCGCATGCGCTATTAAGACTTGCCGAGCAGTCATCCGATACGACGGATGGCCTACCCCTACAAGAAGAGGAGGCGAGCGCTCAACCAAAAGGTTGGGGGGTTGCTGCTGAGAGCATTTCAGGGTATAGGTCTAACCACCTTAATCAACTCCGAATCTCCTGCTTTTACCTAAGCATCCGCCACCGAAGAGTTTGCTGTCGGAGGAGTCTGCCATTGCTAAATCGCTCGCTGACGCCTTTTTAAAGCTCGGCGAGAAAGAGTTGGTTAAGAACTATTGACTGTAACCCATAGCAGTTACAGTCAGGCGGCCGGGGCATAAAGCTCGTAGATCTAAAAGGATCCATCCATAGGCCTGACCGGACCAGAAAATGCAGTATGAGACCGTCTTTTCGTTAGTAGTACCATCAGTTTAGAGACCAAGTAAGCTGTCAGAACCTTCGGTCAGAGCGAGATAAGAGAAGCAGGAAGGTGTTAGAGAAAAGACCTCGAGAACGGGGGCCCCGTGGGCACCAAAAACGGAGGTGAAAAAATTCCTAAATAAGCATAAAATCTCAGCGGTTGAGGATGGGAGCCGAGTCGAGACGTTGATGCTTCGAAGCCACCTCATTAACCATTGGTAAAAAAAATTATTTAATAGCTTAATAGCTGCAAGACCAAAAGAGGGTGAAAAGAACCGAAAGCCCCTCTTTTACTTTGAAGTTCTTTCCAGATACATGGTGGGATAGGGAATAAAGTATTGAAATGCTTCTTTTCCAGCGAAGTCTGACTCCGGTCGTGCTTTGGCATGCCAGAAAGGTAGAACTCTTGCTTAGTGCTTGCAAAGTATTAAGGACTGCAAGACGCGAGAAAGGGGGACCACCCTCTAAGCCTAAGTATTCCTCAATGACCGATAACGTACAAGTACCGTGAGGGAAAGGTGAAAAGAACCCTATTTAGGGAGTGCAATAGAGAACCGAGTTGGTCGGGTCAAGGGCCTGGGGCAGTCGCTACAGAGTAGGCTTGAAACCGAGCGGGAACATGGCTTTTACTGGAAGGGATTTTTTCTCGGATAAATCTTTTTCTTAATAGATCTTTTCTTCATTTTCAATTTTCCGGGGGTCTTTCTGTGGAAACCTTCACGAACAATCGTCGTTTTTTGATGGTTTTTCCCCTTCTCACAGCTGCTCTTTCCGCCCTTAGTGAAGCGAGTGACTTCTGCTCTCCAATTTAGCATTTGTGAGCGGCTTTCGCTTGGTTCGATACGCCCACCTACGAGACTTACCTTTGGCTTTCGCCTCAGTAGGTGTATTATTATACATTTTCAAAAAAATTCGTTTAGTTTCGGAATCAGATTAGGGAGTTTCCTGGAGATTACGAAATAACAAAAAAGTAAAAGTGACCAAGATGCAGGTGAATAATGAACTTGTACAACACGGGGCCCAAAGTCCATATTATCAAACAACATCGCTTATTCCTCCAACGGCTTCTTATTAAATAGAAATAGCATCGGAGTCGATATAGTTGTCTACTTGTCTTTACATAATACTTCCTCTGTTTTCTTTTAGCGCGGTAATTAAGAAAGGTGGGATTTACATGATATAATAAAATTTAAAATAGGTGTAATTTAGTGGGCCATGTGCTTTAAATAAGGGATATAGTATAATTTTTTCCCTAAAGTAACTTTCCTTTTATAGTGTGTTGCAAGTATTGTGACATTTCCTTTTTAGGGAAGTGTTGCAAGTAAAAGAAAACAGAGGAAACAAGGGTGTTTCTGAGTATGTGTAAAATGTGTAACTGTAGGGTGGTCGATCATACATGGTTGAATTTTGTTTTTTTTAGGGATATAGGGTTGAGTTAAAGACCCCAAAGTTTGATATTTGCTACTCTGTAATACGAAGTAAAGATAAAATTCATAATTTAGTAAAGTATATACTTCGTATGTTAAAACTCGTATTGCAATCTTGTAAAAAACAGAGGTTTTTTAGTGCGGCAAGCCACATGGTGTGGCACGGTTACTTGTATTTTAGGGTTACTTGTATTCTGGGGTTACTTGTATGGTATTACTTGTATTATGAGGTTACTTGTATTGGATACTTGTATCATGGGGTTACTTGTATGTGTTACTTGTATTCTGAGTAACTCTAGACCAAAATCTCATACCAAACCAGTAACACCCTACAAGTAACTCCTGATCAAAACCAATAACAGCCATATAAATAACCCTAGAATACAAGTAACACCTGACAAAACCAGTAACACCCTACAAGTAACCCCGACCAAAACCAGTAACACCCATACAAGTAACCCCAGAATACAAGTAACACCTACAAGTAACCCCTGACAAAACCAGCAACACCCTATAAGTAACCCCGACCAAAACCAGTAACACCCATACAAGTAACCCTAGAATACAAGTAACACCTACAAGTAACACCTTATAAGTAACACCGACCAAAACCAGTAACACCCATACAAGTAGCCCCAAAATACAAGTAATACCTACAAGTAACCCCTGACAAAACCAGTAACACCCTACAAGTAATCCTTGCCGCACCATGTGGCCAGCCACATACAAAAATTTGTATGTAAAAAATTGTTGTAGACATAGTTACACTTGACCAATTTCATCGCCGCCCCGGGTAAAAATATAAAATTGTAAAGAGATGAAATCATTATTTATTTAGTTTACATAATTAACTTTGTTAGAGATATAAAATATCAAAAAATATAATACGGAGTATAAGGTATACGGAAAATATATTACACATATATTTACCGATATCTCATATCTCTAATAAACTTTTATGATATTTTTTCACAGCCTTAAATTTGATATAATTTTAGGGTTGAGTTTAGCTAAACCTCTTTCCCTTCTTCACTATTTTTTTGAACAAAATCAATTCATTAATAAAAAGTTATACGACAACATCAATGGTGACATCGGAGGGTAATGCTTATGAGAAGTGTTTGATGAACAACATTGTTTCGTCACCGAACCAAATTCCCGCAACTCTTCCGGATCATCTAATAGTGGAGGAAATTCTACAAAGATTACCAGTAAAAACTCTAGTTCGATTCAAATCTGTTTCCAAGTTTTGGTTTTGTATAATTTCTTCTCCTGAATTTGCTAAAAAACACCTCAATCGAACCTCCGATAATAATGAATTTATCTTACTTAATTCTCTTTATTATTCTCGATCTTACAAGTTCTTGTCATTGCCATACGACGAGTCCAGCAATCTGAAAAGCCCTATCGAGATGAATTTTACTCTCGATATACCCTCTCGACAACAACTACAAACGGAAAAGGGTCGAGTGGTAGATCTTGTGGGTTCTTGTAATGGCCTCGTTTGCTTATCTTGTCTCAGTTATCCGACAATAATACTTTGTTATCAATTCTTAGTTATTTGTAATCCTGCAACACATCAATATCATGAAATTAATAATCCTTCATCAACAATTTTATAAGATTTTCCCCGCTTCAACAACTAGTTTGGAATTTTATGTGTACTCTTTGAGCACTGGGGAATGGAACGTGCTAAGTCATACTGATACAGTTTTTCGGTATTTCAAGCCGGAATTAGTGCCACTACAGACAACGGTTGATGATATTCTGTACTGGTCTATCGTGGTGAGCCATAGGAAGATAAGGCACATCATTGGGGTTGATATAGTAAACTTAAATTTCAAAGAATTTCCATGGATGGATTGGCTAGATCGATATAGTAGGGCTTCTTTTTTCGAGATGAATGGGTGCCTGTCATTACTTTGCTACTCATTATCGAGACAACCACAAGCTGATGTATGGACATTGAAACAAGGCAATGAATGGAGTTCTTGGGAGAAAATGTTTTCATTCGATATTGGACATAAGTATTTGCTACACATTACTTCCAATGGCAAATTCTTAGCACAAAATTATTTGAAACCACATATTTCTCGAATCACATTAATTGATCCAAGTCGAGACACTCTACAACAATCCTCGTTGGATATTTATTTGAATATGGTTGCTGCAAGAGGTTATGTCGAGAGTCTTGTTTCACCTTTTGGAGCAATCAAGTCTACCAAAGAGGAAGACCACGAGGTTTGATATAAGGATATAAGTCGTCATATAACCATTTAGGCATTTTTCAATTCTGTGGGTTAAGGGAGGAAGTGTTATCTCTAGTATTGGTACATTTTTCATCAATTCATAATTTCATACACTCAAATTTAAATCGAGTTACTTATTTGTCAAAGCCTTTACTTACATATAACCCGAACAATGTTACAACAGTTGCACAAAATCAGGTTGCTTAACAAACCATCGTAATGACAGCCCCTCTTAGTTACTCTTTTCATGATTCCATCCCTGCTTTAAATTTGTGGTCATAGATAATTTGGTGATTCTCCATGAATTAGCTGGTTAAACCGCCTTCTTCAAACAGCTGAATGAGGAACTAATATCCATTAGATGTGCTTATATTAATGTATACTGTATGTATTTATATAAATAAAAATGGGATTCTAACATTCATGCGTTAATTTAGTTCTGTGAATATACACATGCAAAAACAACAGATCGAACTATTTACAGTGCTCAAACAGTATTAACAAATCTTAAACTTGAACAGGCCTAAGCTCAGCATGCGTTCTCAAACCTCATATCTTCCGCGAGCCTGGAAAACAATTCCATTTCTTCCATTAATCTATTAGCCCTGGCATGATATCCGCCAAAATTAACATCCAGTTGTGTTTCCAACGACATTAATTGGAGTAGAACCTCACAAATTTCTCCCAAGTCGCTTGACATTGTCACGGCCTTCCTTCCTTGCTCTCCCGTGCAATCACTGTTGTCTTTACTTCCCATGTGTGTGCACCTCTTACAAGCCTGAAATTCATAATGTAGAATATAAATGGTTTTGCATCATTCTCCTCATTCCATTCTGGTTAGTTCTTAGGACTATACATCACAGAAAGTTTGAATGTACATAACCTGGTTTGGAATTTAATGTATTAATGTATTAACACCGTAGTATTTAGCCAACAATCAAATTAGTCCCTCCTAAAACTTCCTCTTAAAATCTCTTAGTAAAGGACTATATCATAATACAGAGTAAATTAGAGTACAGTTGACTAATGTCCGATTTTGTGACTCTTTTTCACTATCTCTGATCAAACAAATATGGGGATGTATCGGGAATTATGTTAGTACAAAATATAAAATGTGCCAAATAGTTCATGAAAAAATTATATAAGACAAAATTTGAGACAAGAGTTACCTGAAGCAGATGATTCAGTTTATCAATTTGATCAGGCTTCAGATAAGCTGACAGCAGCAGCTGTTGAAATAAGAGAACCACCTCAACACTAATGTTATTAGGAGAGAGGTTTTCGATTAAGCTAGATACACAGGCTTCATCGAACACAGAATTCATCCACGAAGGAACAGTTTTTGATCTTAAAAGAGCAGTAGCAATGTGCACTGCAGGCCGGTGATGATTCATCAATGAAGTAGATACTGAAGATGGCGCAGCCAAAGATCTTGCTAACTCCTCCACAATCATCCTGCACCAGCTGCTGTTTCTATTTAAGCTTGTATGATACGTACTGGGTACTTCCCAGCTGAAGATCATTGATAAACAGAGGCTAGAGTTCAGGGCAATTCGAAGATCACAGTGAAAAATAAGGCCTTCTAATACAGCAACTATGGACCGTAAATACCCCTTGGTGCATTTCAATCCATTCTGCTGATCTGTGATCCCACTCAATAACTCGAACAGGCAATGTGAGGCAATTAATTTTACCAGGGATGAACCGAAGTGCAGGAACCTGCATATATCCTCGCAAGAAATTCCAACTGCAGGAAATGCACATGTCCCTTCTGGTAAATCGAAGAAATTTTGCCAGTCCACGCTTCCTGGTAGAACAGCTTGCAAACTAAAGCACAAAAGAGTTAGCATTCAGATGAAACAATCAAAATGTTACTCAATAAAACCTTGCTTACCTTTTTAGGTAAAAGTGGACAAATAACAGCAGAAAAACTAAGGTGTGCTCGGTGTCTGATTCCTCTTCTTGCTCAATTGAAGCAGATCCATTTGCCAAAAGTCCATCGACTGTGGCTCGTATCAGGGAGGCTAAAGAAGAATTCAGAAGTATGAATTTTGCAGTTTCTACGAGCACACCCTGAGTGGAATGATACAAAACTAATGAAAGGACACCAAGTACTAATAGATGCTCTTCTGTCCATCCATTAGCCCTCATGGAGGAAGTAAACGAGTCAAACAGCTGCTTGGAGAGAGACGAAAAAGAAGAAAAAGTAAGAAATTTTCATGGATGAAACCAGGTCTCAATGCTTTACACAAAAACTTACCTACCTTCATCACCACTGCAAGCCAAGCTTCATCATCATAGAGTGTTTGAGATTGCACAGAACATAAGATGATGAAGATAAAACGTGAAACGATCATGTAGCTCTCTAGTGAGGAAGAACATAACAAATTCGAACAGAGATTTTGAACTGCACTGCCCATTCCATGCATGCAGAGCTGATCTGCAGCATGCGGAAAAATGGTGATAATTGACGATATAAAATGAAGTAATGATATTACATCCTCTAGTAACATATCATTTCCAACAAGCTGTTTCAGCAGAAGGACCAACAGTTTTGGTAAAAGGTTGTCTCCTACAGAGGCTAAACATGCTATATCGTGGAAATTAAGAATCCCACAGTTCATTAGGGTGTCATTTGAGAAACTATTTCGAGAGAGTTTGAGGATTTGGCAAGACAAGGACTTGCTGAATTTCTCCTGTTGAAACAACCATTTTAATGAGGATGGGTGAATGTCAAAAGATGATAAATCCCAATCTTGCTCCTCCAAGAGCTCGAAGAAAATCTTTTCTGCATCAGAACTGTAACAAATTTGGTAGTTTTTCTTGGCAAAGCTTCTACACAGAGCATAAAGATTCAACAAATAGACTACCACAATCGAGTCAACAGCTCTGAAAAGCAAGTGGCTGCTGTTGGCAAGCATATATTGCTCCAGAGAAGTCAAAATTAGCTTCTTGTCAGCAAGCCTGAGAAAGATGGGGAAAAATCTAAAGGTTAAGATGGAAAACTTGAAGGACATTAATAAGTCAAGAAAATTCAAAGCAGGGTTAGATACTTGCATTTCGTCGTATAAAGAGCTGATATGCAGTATTTGTAATACAGCAATCTGGCAAGATGACAGATCTAAGTTGTGCTTCTGCCCCAGAAGAAACAGAAGATCAACAGGATCTATTGGCAAAGCAGATGCAACAGTTCTGATGGATTTGCCAGAATCATCGCCAAGAATATTATCCACAATAGTACTTAGCATCAGATACACTGTCAATTTCATCTTTTCTGTTGGGTACAGACCTAAACATCTGAAAGACAAGCTGAACCACGAGAGTGAAAGTAGAGCATGAGTGCGTTGCAAGGCCTGATTATCATGAGCTTGTAACAGTATGAAGTGCAAGGTCTCCAATATTCTTAACACACTCTCCTCTTCCAAACCATTGATTTCTGTCATAAACCAAGGTACTATATGATTTTGACATACTTCTATAATTGAATCTCTCGGTTGCATCTCTGTACTATTACATATAGAGCTGATTTCGTGACAAAATGAGTATGTTTCTTTTAACAGAGATAAAGAATGCAGAAGTTGGTAGCTGTTTAAGTCATTTGTGCTCAATGAGGCCAGAATTGCATGTCTTGATGCTTGCAGGACTGTAGCCATCAAATTTGAAGCTCTGCTAGCTGAAGGAGATTTCACAAGAGCAACAAAAATGGAACAGATGGTAATGAATGCTTCAGGAAGCATACCCATCTCACCAGCAGAGTATCTCTTTAGTATTAGTGTCAAGGAACTACTTATTTCTTCAGCAAGTTTGGCAGATACTACTCCGGGATAACTTGAGATGCCAACCAATATGAGCTTTAGCATCTGAGGTTGAACAGGATGAAAAGGTACTTCAGCTACCTGAGGCAGAACAGAGACCAAAGTAGAGAAGCCAAGGGAAAGCCTCTGCCTGAAGACGTGTTCAGCCGCTGATAAGATATCAAGAGCTTGAACGCAAGAGCTTACAATCTGGTCCTTGTACTCTGCAAAGTAGAAGTTGTAATATAAGCATACAGTTAGGTAGCTTGTGAAACGCATCCAACAGAAAATCTATACCTAGAACTATATAAGTTGCTAATAACAACAGTATAACTTGAGTTAGAATAGCAAGATATTTGACAAAACACTGCACAAAGCATCACTGATGATATAAAATAGTAAATACTACATGTAGCATGATTCCTCAAGAATGCTTTTAACGTTTGATTCCTATAAATTTTTGTTTAGGCAAACAAATTATTACCTGATAGCCTTAGTATTTCAAATATATAGTCTGCAAGATTCTCTTCCACCAAGACTTGAATTTGCTTGAGTGAACAGTTCCCACATGACAAACAATGTACTATGAGGTCCAGTGTAGAGACTTGAACTTGACTATCAGGAGAGAGCAACGGAGACTTAATAGCCTCAGCAAACAATCTACTTAAAGAAGAACCATTAGGTTCATCATTGGAGGATTGTGTATAGTTATCCGCTTCACAGGTATCCATCATGTTGAACTCACTTGAAAAGGCATTTGAGAGGAATCCTCTTTGACCCAACACCTTCAGAAGAGCTACACAAGTAAATCAGTCATTACTTAACTAAGAGTCTGAAATGATATGCAAATACAAATGCTTCTTGCAGTGCTTCTCTTCTATGTGATGCAAGGATGTTACAACCTTAAGACAAAACGTAAAGCCCGTCTCATCCATATTTTTTCTAATCTAAATGTCCCCAAATAAATAGAAAGCTTAGCTTGCAGATTCAATTTGATCCTTAACAAGAGATGACAGTCATAACACATTCTCATGCAAACTGCTCAAGAGATTTTACCAAGCAAAGAATTTTAGCTAATAATCCTCTAATAGAGTTTTCCAAGTTATACCTTCCTTTATAACTTTCACTCTAGCTCAAGTACTAGTGTAATATCTGACTAGCTGAAAACTATAACCCAATTGACATTGCTATACATTAGAATGATCTTACTGAAGCTTAATCCCTTCGTGCCCAGAGAAAATAAAAGATTGGAATCCAAAATTTAAGATCTTCTACTAATATAGACCATAAATGCAACTTTTAATATTGCTTGGTTCTGCAGGTGTTGCAGAGTGATCCAAACTAGAAAGCTATATACAGGCAGTTGTGAGATATAAGGGACAAACCTAAACAGTTTAAGCGAACATCATCTCTTTGAGTCTTCATAAGTGCATCCAAAGATAATTGTAAGATCATGGGGCAATACTCAAACAATATATCAGCACCTTCCTCATCTTCACTGGAATACTGGAGGATACATATCCTGTACAGAACAAACATGATCTCCCCTCGAATTTCTTCACTGCATTTGTGATGGCATAGCAATGACAAAGTGAAAAGATAGTAATCTGTACTCAATAAATAAACTGCTCTGTGTTTGCTCAGGCTGATACCTTGGCAATTGAAGACCCATCACAAGATTGTTGATCAGACCAGTTTTATCTTTGATACTGTCATAAGTATCCATTTGACGTGTCAAAAGAACTCCCAGACAATGTAGCTACAATTAAAAAAAAAAAAAAAAACAAAAACAAAAAAAAAAAAAAAACAGTGAGTTTAACTCCAAATCACTGAGGTGCCAATAATTTGTGTTTACTTAATGCTTGTAGTTTACTTGATATTATATGCTGCAAATGCACTAATAGAAGACTATATGAGTAAATGGGAAGAAGCTTGGAGAAAGCATAATTTCACTCAATAAGCTGACTACATTATGATCACTGTTGTGACATAATGCATTTTTATTCATCATAGGCTTAAATCCAATCACTTAACAAATGACCAAACAAATGAATACACAGTTACATGTACTCATTTTAGGCCTATAGCTCAAATGAGTCAAATCTAACTACACCTAAAACAAAGCTGGTAGGCTTAATTCTAACTACACCTAAAACAAAGGCTTAAATCTAACTACATAGGCTAAAATGTATTCATCATAGGCTAAAATCTAATTACACCTAAAACAAAGATGGGTAGTCATCATAGGATTAAATCTAATTACATAGGCTTAAATCTAACTACATAGGCTTAAATCTAATTACACCTAAAACAAAGATGGGTAAAGGAAAAGTAGAGAGAAATAAATCAATCCGTATATAAGTATATAGCTAATTAACCAATAAAGTAACAGTATAACCACATTGTAGAAAAGAAAAATCTATTTCACACTCATTCTAGGCACAATATTATACACTTATACACCCATCCATATATGCTGTTGCGATTACTCCCCAAACATTCACATTTCTATTTGCATACTTTCCACGGGTTTTTCAAATAACAAAATGCATCAATGATTTTTACAGATAATGGTAGCTAGAATGCTAAGCTAGCTATAAGCCTTATAAACATATGTCACAACATAATTCATCTCCAAGAGTCATATTCGATCCAGAAGTGAATGCATAATGCTCTTACCAGTAAATCCATATTCAGTTCAGAAGTGAATGTATAATGATCTTACCAATAACTCCATCTTTACTGATCTCAACACGCCTATCAATGTCAATACTACGGTCTCCATCCTCCACATCTCTCATTTCAAAACTCGAAAAGTTGTAAAATCAAGTCTCCAGGAATTCACTTCGGATCTTTGACATAACTTCAGCAACCAAATTTCCAAACATTGACATCAAACAACCTATCCATTCATCAAAATTGAGCACAATCTAAGAGACAAGCCACCAATTCTCATCTGCAACCTCCATTTAAAAATCAACTTTTGAAATCAAACAATTTCATCATTCTCCAATAAAAACAATTCACATCAAAACCTAAAATTACATTTCACAAAATCACCACTCAATTTCCAAAAATCAACTTCTGAAATCAAAAATTTTCATCAATCTACAAAAAAATAATCACATCAAAACCTAACATCACATTTCACCACTCAAATTTTCAATTTCCACCAAAAATCATCTCATAATAAAACCACAAAAATCCAAACCTAATTGATCAAAATTCATCACAAACAGAAAAACAACTCACCGAGTAAACCTGACGACGACTCCAAGCAAGCTCACCAGACGACAAAACAGCAGCAACACTAGCAACAAAATCACCAGCAACCGAAGAACCACCATAATCAGAAATCTGAGAAACAACATCAATAACTTGGCGAGCAATCTGTTCATCATCAAAAGATGATAGAGAATGAACAAGAGGAGAGAGAATGAGGTGAGTATGAAACGAGAGAAGAGGAGAGAGAAAGGAAGGCTGAGAGACGGCATGAGAGAGCTGAGAGAGAGCGTAGGAGACATGGAAGGTTGGAGAATTAGGGTTTGTGATTAGGTTTGTGAAACAGAGTAAGCAAATTGAACCTCCTTCTTCGGTTTGAAGGATGAGCGAAGATCGATGACCTTGACTACATGATTGGGGTGATGATGATGAAGATGGTGGTGAGATCGGATGATTCGATTGCATCGGAATTGGAACCGGAACCGATAATGTCGAGTGTTGTTGTTCGAAGTAGGTGTACATTTTTGTGGGAGTTTGGTGATGATGAAGATGGAGAGATGAGAGAGAGGAGTAAATTTTGAATTTGGGGGGTTATGGCGCCAAAGGAAGGAGGTGAAATGGTATTTATAGAAGAGCCGAGTGCTGTCATTTTTTTTTGTTTTTTTTTGCTCGCGCTCGGGTGTGTTTTACTTTGAACACGATATACTTATTCGGGGATCGCACTCGTGGCAAGTGGGTATGATTTGGCGGATTATATATAACACCCGCCCTAATTTAAGTGGATATGAGTGCAAATTTGATGAATATAATGATTAATGAGTGAGTATGGATATAAAAAGTCATACTTCGACCCTTCGTATTCGTCATAAGAATTGAATATGTGGTAAATTTAAAATCTCGCTCAACTTATGTCCACCGTCCGCTCAATATCCACTTGTTCACTCAATCCCAACATTTTTATATACACAAGACATCTACTATATAATTTTATTGATGTATAAACTCGATGGTCATAGGTGGTAATAACTAATAAGTGGGTATAGGCAGGTAATATGTGAATTAGTGGGTAATAGATATGTACTTGAGTGGTATAGTAGATGAGGATTCCAATCATTCCATAGTGGGTAGTGGGTATAGAAATTTCAGGTGGATATAGGTTTGGGGAAGGGGGGTTTCCACAATTGCACCGCACCACACCCACCACCTGTTTGTTATCCCTAAATTCCCTAAGTTCACTTGTAATAAGTCGATGATGAATGAAGGATTGACCTAATGATTAAGAACTTTAAGAGTTGAATCTTTTCTATATTTATAGTGCAAAAAATATTTATTGCACACTTATATATTGTTCATTTTCTTCATCACAAATCAAAAAAGTTGTTTTTCGTAGAATGCAGTATAATTATCAACATTTGGGAGGGGAGGATTTAATGCTTTATGTATAGTCTCACATTGATTGGTTATTATCACTACAAGTTAAGGCAAATCTAACAAACTGTAACATTAGCTTGACTTGATTTGATTTAATTTTAATAAATTCAAACTAGAGAATGAACTCATCTTAATCCTATAACTTTGTTTGATATTTTGGCTTGATAGGAATGATTTGGGTTTAATCTAGATAAACCTAAACTCGACTAAATACATCATGTTTCAACATGTGCAATTAAAAATTTATGTTGTTACTTGGCTTTAATTTGTAATTTTATATGACTAGGGCAATTTGTGTGAAAAAGTGTATCCTATCATTGTCATTCAAATAATAAGCTCATATAGAATCATTTTCATAAATTAATAAGCTCACAAGTTAGGCAAATAATTGTTCCTCAAAAAAAAAAAAAAAGAGAGGCAAATGTAACTTAAGCTTGAACATGGCTCATTAACAACTGAACAAGGTCGGATCAAACTTCCCAAACCACCAGAATGTAATCCTTCTTTCCAGCAGCATTCTCGGTTGGCACCATGCAATGAACGACTCACAGTACAACCCCATATGGCGGCTGACTCGTGACAAACTTGGAGAGGATCAGGGTTGAATTCTACTCAAAAAGAAAAATCACCAAAAAGCAAGTTGAAATAAGAAACATATTGATCATTGCTTGCATGACAATCATTAGCAATAAACTATATGATACTATTATTATTAGCACATTGGTAGGGCTGCAAACAAGAGAACTAGCAATCCAGAAAAAGCAGTCACAGCAAGAAGACGCAAATTTACCAGTAATTGAAGTCAGTTAGCAAGTAGGAAAGGGGCCAAAGAGATCAGGACAGTAGTCAGGGAAAGGGAGATGTTTGTTTATGTCCAATGTAGATGGT
This sequence comes from Chenopodium album, assembly GCF_948465745.1. Lineage (NCBI taxonomy): Eukaryota > Viridiplantae > Streptophyta > Magnoliopsida > Caryophyllales > Amaranthaceae > Chenopodium > Chenopodium album. Next base: position 78,584,876 of record NC_137838.1, read on the forward strand.
TTCACAGCCTGTTCATAAATAATTCAAGCGAGTTTTGCTTACAAAATTCAGAAAGAAAAAAAAAAAATCAAATACTCAAATTCATACAAAGCCAAAATGAAATTGATGGATTATATAATTACTTCATTGTTATTATCATAAACCGACCACTGCAACAGCGGCAGTCTATTACAGAATTGTCAACTACTCAACAACAGCAACAGCAACAAAAAGTGCTGATTCCCAGCAAAAAAATTGTCTAATGGGAAAATCACATGATAAAACCTAATACAAGAAAAATTTAAACCACAATGCGCACACACCAACACAAGATAGCAGCACCGATCAAACTCCAGGGTTCTCCTCATCAATGGGCATGATTGTTCCAAAGGGGGAAATGAGACTCTCAACATATCCTACCGCATTTGAAACAGTTCTATTACCAGCACATGAGCAAGTATGGCTTTGCCTTTGTTTTTCAGTATCTAGACTTACATCAACTATCATGAACCGGTTCGGTGTTTGGAGCTCAAAACATTTCTCTACTAAAAACTTGCCTGTGGGGGTGTAATGAAAACCAAACGTGCATGGAAGAGAGAAATAACCCACTTTCTCCCAAGAGTTCCAGTCATCAAATTGTTTCAATGTCCAAAATTCAGTCGTCCGATCGATTAAGCTGATGCATTCCATTGATAAGCACCCATTCCTCAATAAAAACATCGTACAGACGTACTGTTGTAACCAATCCATCCAAGGGAATACTTTCACCTGTTCACTAACCAAATCATACCCTATAATGCGCTTAGGCATCGCATATACTGGAAGCCCAACAGACCAATACAGTATATCATTGACCACTTTTGTGTCCAGGCATAACCATTCATAGGGAGTAAAATAACCATCAAGGTCACACATTCTTTTCCAATTCCCAGTCTTAAACGAAAACACATAAAAGTATACAGGAGGAGGAGGTTCATGCTGAACTCTTAATCTAGACAATCCAAATAGCACGACTATCCTGTAGTCATCAATAGATGGTATATAACCAAACCAAGAAGTTCTAGGGCAGTAATCAGGATTAGGATACATAATTTCACGGTATGAATGCAGAGCAGGATTGCAGATAAAGAAGAAACATAAATTCCTACATTCAAAGCAAACCAACCCATTACCAGAACCCATAAAGCTAACCTTGGTTTTAGATATTTTTTGTTGAAAAGATGAATCAAAAAAGTTCTCCAATTCAATAGAGTCTTTCAGACTGTCAGATTCTTCATCATCATATGGCAATAACATGAATCTTAATGGGTTTTTAAAGATTAACAGAAATTGATTGGGGGAGAATTTGAGATGGGATTTTGCGAATTCAGGAGTAGAAATTGTGGAAAACCAGAATTTAGAAACAGATTTGAAACAGATTAGGGTTTTTACCAGCAATCTTGGCAGAATGAGGTCGATTATGAGATCATCGGGAATAGTTAGGGTTTCCGCCGAAACATAACTGATGTTGATGATCCTGCAATTCTCATTAGCAATAGAATCAGGATCATTCTCTTCCCTCAATTTCACCATTATTCAGATTTTCAGACCAATACTCTAGTTGCGACCAACTGGTATTTCAGACGAGAGATAAAAGCGGAAAAATAGAGGGAATGTAGTGTTTCGGAATAGTGCAAGAGGTTTAAGCAGTGCATTAAAGACGTATTTATTAAGAAATGGAGATGTGAAGAATCACTTTGTGTTATTAAGTAACACGCAAACACTTATTACGAATGCCGATGCAAATATTTGATTGTTGATATCTTTACTTGCGTATTAGTAAAAAATGATATTATGAATTTATACCTCGTAACTAATCCAACAATATATACGAACGAAGTATAACAATATTTCATTAAAAAAAAAAAAAAATATTTAATAATAGGAAAATTTTGCAAGAAATCCAAAGTGCCACGTGTCACATTTAAAGACCTTTTTTTTATCTTATTTCTTTGGGGTTCACATGTTTTCTCCTACACAATCTTGATTTTCTTCCACCTTTATGCCTTCAAATTACTCACTTAATATTTTCCGTTCAATTACATTTAGTTTTTCTTCCAATATCATGTCTCTTCACCTCAAAATAATTTCATGCCCCTTTACCCTAAATATAAAAAGATTTTAAAATTTCAAGTTTCCAAATTTATGCTATATACAGCTTCAAATTTTCAAACATTAATTTTTTATCAAAATTAATGAAATACATGTAGTTTATAAGGCATATATAATCAAATATAATGTAAAAGTCACTTTAAAAAGAAAAAGAAAAAGAAAAACCAAGCATCATGGATTAAAATTAGTTATTACATATAGGTAAGATAATTTAGTAAAACTCAATATCTTTATCATATAAATGAAGGGAAGGGCTTTGGTGTCCACCTAAAATACAATAATATAAATATTAGATGATTACAATTATAAGTTTATATTTGAAATGGAAACTAATCATTGACAAATCAGCCACATTTGGCAAGGTAAAAATTGGCACTAATTATTCAAATAATTGACATCAATTAAAAAAAATTAATTATGAAGGTACAATCAAGGAATTATAAATCATGGAACTTTTACAATTAAGATAATTCTATTAAAAATTATAATTAAGGAATCAATTCCACTTTGTGAATAGATGTAAATACATATAGCTAAATTTATGAATAATATTTTCTCCGTTTCTTTTTGTTGACACGTTTTTTAGTCACAATTTCCACAGCGCAACATAAACTATTAATATCTTTAATTACCGATAAACAAGGTTTATGAACAATTGATATTTTTAAAATATATATCGTGACGAATCTAACAAGATTCCACGGGACTATATTTTTAATTGTGTATAATGCATAAATCACGGTCAAAGGGGAGTAAGTAAATAGTGCTATATTCAAAATGTGTCGACTGGAAGAAGAAGAAAAAAAAACACCAAACAGAGAAAGTTCAATTTTTCTCCTCCTTATTCTTACAAGTGCATGAATATCATAATCAAGGTATATTTTGTGTGTGTTGATTTTAGAACTAGGAATTCATATGTCGTTAAAGAAATATATTCCAATGCATGAAATACTTTTAATTTTGTTATCAATCATATTAATGTCATAGTAATTTTTGTGGGGTGGTCTTCAAAAAGTTTACTATTTTTAATATAATTATGTTATTTGAGTTTTTTTTTTTTTTTCTCAATATTCCACTTTTTTTCATACGTGCATCAAAAAGGTGTCTTTGGTACACCCAAAAAATTACAATAAATCACGCATATATGACTAGTGTGAAAATGCAAAAAAGTCAATGAGTCACTTAATAAAGCGGAGGGTATAGATAAACAAAAGTTGTTTTAACATAATTTTTTTCAGTCATTGTTATTTAAAAAAAAAAATGCTTTGGATTATGTATATAATCTTCTTTAGACTTGTTTAAAGCTTGGATCATGCAATTTCAATCTTTTTTATTCCCACATAATCACTATATTTGATTATATTAATTAATTATGAACAAGATATATAACGAGTTAGCAAGATCTTCACCATACGACTAGTTGTAGCTTGTCCAATGTGTTTACTTGCATGGATGAACAAGAATGAGCAAACAGAGAATGTTCTTTTGCATCACTATACAAATTTGCTCATTTTGTGCAAGTAAAAAAAATGAAGCAAAATTAGCAAAACTAATTTGTTCAAATTTCGCTAGTGAGCAAAATTAATTTGCTCATTGTGTAAATGATTAGATACAATAATTTTTGTATGCTGCAAAGTACAACACCCCGGTTGTGTGGTAAAAAAGTAGTTTAAAATTTTATATATTCTCCAACTTTCTATTATTCTTGAAAGATATAATGGAAGAATAAAACTTAATTAAACTACAAATGCTTATGAACGAGTAGTTGAGTAACATTTACTTGGAGGTATTGTTTATGTGATGGGGAGGCAAATATGAACAAGTTGGTTGGACCAACCGAGCTAGCACCTCGAATTAGAATGTGAGACTTTTATATAATTATCACTAACAATAAAATAATACCAAAGCCTTATTTCCTTAACTGGTTATCGTTATGATTAAGATGCATAAAATAAAAATTTTAAGTAGTCAAGCACTAAATTCCCTCATACAAGCAAACAAGCAATCCAATCAAAGCACTTTGACAGTTTGTTTCAAAATTTTTTAGAAGCCAAGAAAATATGTACGTTAAAAACTGCCAAGGACTCCTATAAAAAGGGGGACAAAAAAAAGAACCTGATAACTTACCTGAATAATCTTATAATATCCTGCAAATAGAGTACACAAGATCTAATATCCAAGCCTATGCAGCTGTAACACCACCAGATTCAGAATTCAAGCTTGTAAGTGTTGAACCTTCTAATATGATCTGAACTGAGCAATCAATGTTGTCAATACAGACTCACAAGCTGCACCTGTGCTCCAAGAAGAGAGAAGAGGGGGGGGGGGGGGGGGGGAGCTTGAGTAAACGACAGTTTTAAGATAAAGCAGAGATGTGATACAGTAAAAAAATTAGGCAACTTAAAGCCCCGTTTTGGTTTGATGTAAAATACTTTCAATAAAAAAACTAGTTTTAATGGAAAACATATTTTCAAGGAAAACCACACTTGCAAGATAGTTTCCCTTTGTTTGGTTCTTACAAGAAAAACTAAGAGAAATTAAAAATAGGAGTGAAAATGTGGAGATGGATGAGAGAAAAATAAAAAGGAGATAAGGGAAAGGGAAGACAATGTGGCTTCCCTTGTTTTATAAAGAAAATAGTTTTCCACTATTATGGATGTAATTTTCCACCATTTGGAATATTATATTCCACCTCTTCACAAATCAAACAAAGGAATATGGGAAACTCATTTTCCATGAAAACATTTTACATCAAACTAAACGGGGCCTAACTGTGTTTCTTTCAAGAAAATGTGTGTGTGTGTGTGTGTGTGTGATTCTGTGAATGTGAAGAGCTTGTTCTGGCAGAGAATGAAAAGATCATGATAGCTAAAATATACCTGCATAATCAAGGGTTGCAGCAGTACAATATTGTGATTGCACTCTAGTTATCATATCTATTTCACAATAAGCACATGGAAGTCACAAACCTCACAATTGGGGTTTAGAATCAACTATTGCCATTATCATCAATTATAGGCTAAAAGCACGATCAGTACTGTAGAAATAAGTGATAATACAACACAATGGGAAATAGATAAGGTAATGACTATACTGAAAGACGAGGGGGCACATCTAGTGGTGATAGTATAATGGACTAAGATAAATTCAGTTAAATTGCTGAACAAGTTGCAAACCCACAGTATTTTCCCTTTTCATCATAATTGCTACATAGTGCATAGATTGCCCTTTTAACAAACAGGCCAATTTTCACAACTCGCAAAACCCTTTGTCATGGTCTCACGGTGCTTTGTGATGCACAGCTTTACTACTCATAGCTACATTTAGTAACAAGTATACTCTCGTGCAAGTCTTACGATTATATTTGTGATTCCAAAATTTTACTTGAATTCCCTAGCTACATGCAGTTCTCTAACTTAGGGTTCTGAAGCAGAAAATTTTCTTCATATCTAACCAGCCACTCCATGACCTTATGCATAGAAACAAGGTGCCTTTACAGTCCAAAGAACATAATTTGTTTTATCCTCTGAAAAAGATCTGGAATGCCATTTTGATTTCATCACTAGATTTGCACAAAATCACGTGATTAATTCAAAATTTATTAATTAACTCGGTAAAACATTGTAGACTCAAAAAAGGACATCAACCAAGAGAATCAAAATTTTTGTAAGAAAAAAATATACAAACCACAAAAAAGAAACTATGGCCATAAACTGTATAAGTTGGACCATTTGTCCTTGTCCTTTGATTGTTCTTGTTCTAAGTTTTTATGTGAAGCACAAACCTAGCTATGTTATAGTATGGCTGACCAATCAAATGAGAATAATTCAAAGTAAAACTAGCTATTTTAGTATGTTATCATATGGCTGACCAATCAAATGAGAAGCAAGCAACGTAATTCTAGTAAGATATAAAACAAGGAGTGATCACATAACTTCTAAAACATGCAGCAACAAAATCTAGTCTCATACATGAATCATGCTATATTGCTATGTATAGTCTTATTCCAATACTTAATTTTCTGACTACACGCAGTATTCTCTGGAACCTAGATTACGTATTAATCAGAATCCTACATAGAATTGTATTGCACTAACCAGCAGTCAATCGCTTTACATACATACACGTATATTAAATAACTCGCCAATTGGAAATCAAACACCAAAATATGCCAATTAGTATAAAGCAACCTAACATCAATATCATAAACCCTGTTCCACTTTCCATTCCTCAAAGAAAACGCATAAGTGCAGGAACGATTCGACGGAAAAACAATCATGTAATCATCAATGCACAAGTAACCGAATCGATAAGCATCATCCACATAACAGGATTGCAAATAAAGAAAATTCCACAACTCCAAAGACTTCCCGTAGTTGTCTAAACTTGATAAAACAAGCAAACCCGCAATTGCAAGAACCCACAAAATAAAAATACAAATCAAGATTTAAACAATTTCTAATGGAATTTTCAGGTTGTTGAACTCATCAGATTGCAATAACATGAGCTTGTATATGAACTATAATTACGAGTATGAGTAAGTATGATAATTTTGGACGAAAATTGCAATAATATAATTGCGTTTTCACGAATTCATCAGTAGAAATAATAGAATAACAAATTTTTGAAACAGAATTGAAAGGAATTAGGGTTTTTACCGGCAATATTGGGAGAATGAGACCAAAATCAGGTGTTCTGGAAGAATTGCGATGACTTGGACTAATGCTGAAACATTGTCATTGTTTTTCACACTTAAATTAGAAATATTACAATCGAAATTATGATCCTCACCATTTAAATTCGCCATTTTTCTGAGTTCTTCCTTTGTGAGTGGAAATTTAGTTAAGTTTAGCGAAGTGAAAAATGAGACTATTGAGTATTGACTACACCTGCTTAGGATTTTTTATTTTACCTCTAGTCTACTCTTTTAAAGTTTGTAATCTACTTAGAGCAACGCCCCCGCGGCAACAATTGTGAAGAGATTAGAATTTAACCATTTAGAGCTGAGCCCTGAATCTGGATCAATCCAAAGGTGAACCACGTAGAACCGTAGAAGTGTGGAACACCAAAAAAAAAAAAAAAAAAAAAAAAATCTATTAGAGCAACTCCAATATTCTAATGGTTGTAGTCACGAGCATTTTGTAAAATAATATGTATGAATACAATAAAAATAAGGAAATTTTGATTAAAGTAAGTAAACCTTAACCTCATTTAATATTAATAATAATCAATAGTTTTGCTTTTTATTTAACATTTTCATTAATTTATTGTGAAACGGGTTATAGTTATCTTAAGGGGTTGAATGGGATAGATGTAATGAGAGGGGGAAAATAAATGAGTAATAATTTTGGTTTTTTTAAAAAAGAGTTTGGATTTGGTAATTAAGTAGCGGGGAGTCAATATGCAGGCATGATTTTAATTTGACAAGTCAATAATATGTACATTTGTTTGATGATCAGGTATTTGGTGCATTTTCTTTACAAACTTAAGGGTATATGGTGCATTTGAAAGTTCCAGTGACACTCGGTGCATTTTTTAAAACTTCAGGGGTACACGAAATAATTTCCTTAAATAAAATGCAAATAATTGAGTTTGACTTTGGCTCTTTTAATATTTGAAATGTAATTTAAGCTTGAACATGTCTCATTAACAATTGGTCAATTGCACAAGGTTGGATCAAACTTTTCAAACCACCAGAATGTTATTCTTCTTTCCAGCAGCTCTGTTGGCACCATGCAATAGATCGACTCACAGAGTCACAGTGACAACTGACAACCCCTAATGGCTGCTAACTCATGAATAACTTGGAAAGAGCAAAGAGCTAGTTGAAATAACAAATAAGAAACATATTGATTATTGCTTGCATCACAATCATTAGCAATAAACTATATGATATCAGGACAGTAGTCAGGGAAAAGGAGATGGTTGTTTATGCCAATGTCGATGGTTTCACTGACCCGCGTAACCATGTTCATGATCAATTCAAGCCAGTTTTGCTTACAAAATTCAGAAAGGAATAAATACTCAAATTCATACAAAGCCAAAATGAAATTGATGGATTAAATAAAAACTTCGTTGCTATTATTATCATGAACCAACCACTACAACAGCAACAGACTACTACAAAATTGTCACCTTCTCAACAGTAATAATATTTTATGCTCAGGCTAGATAACAAACAGCTTTGAGTCTGAATCAGCCTCAGAAAAGCTACAACAACACAACAGCAACAACACCACCACCACCACAACAACAATGGTAACAAAAACGACGACGGCAACAACAATAACAACAGCAACAACAACAACAAAAATGGCTGATTCGGTGATTCCCAGAAAAAAACAAGGTCTAATAGGAAAATCACATGATAAAACCTAATACAAGCAATTTAAATTTTAAACCACAAAGCGAACACACCCACATAAGATAGCAATGTCGATCACACTTCACGGTCTTCCTCATCAATGGACAAGATTGTTCCGAAGGGGGAAATGAGACTCTCAACATAACCCACCGCATTTGAAACAGTTATTTTGTTGTCACATGAGCAAGTATGGCTTTGCCTTTGTTTTTCAGTATCTAGACTTGCATCAACTATCATGAACCGGTTCGGTGTTTGGAGCTCAAAACATTTCTCTACTAAAAACTTGCCTGTGGGGGTGACATGACAACCAAACGTGCACGGACGATTGAAAGAACCCACTTTCTCCCAAGAGTTCCAATCATCAAATTGTTTCAATGTCCAAACTTCAGTCATCCGATCGATTAAGCTGATGCATGCTATTGATAAGCACCCATTCCTCAAGAAAAACCTTGTACTAACGCACTGTTGTAACAAATTCATCCCAGGGAATACTTTCAGCTGTTGTAACCAATCCATCCAAGGAAATACTTCCACCTGTTCACTAACCAAATTATACCCTACAATGCGCTTAGGCATCGCATATTCCAGAAACCCAACAGACCAATACAGAATATCATTGACCACTTTCGTGTCCCAGCATAACCATTCATAGCGAGTAAAATAATCATCAAGGTCACATATTCTTTTCCAATTCCCCGTCTTAAGCGAAAACACATAAAAGTATACAGGAGGTTCACGCTGAACTCTTAATCTAGACAATCCAAATAGCACAACTATCCTGTAGTCATCAATAGATGGTATATAACCAAACCAAGAAGTATTGGAGCAGTAACCAGCATTCGGATACATAATTTTACGGTATGAATGCAGAGCAGGATTGCAGATAAAGAAGAAACACAAATGATCACATTCAAAGCAAACCAACCCATTACCAGAACCCACAAAGCTAACATCATTTTTAGATAATTTTTGTTGAAAAGATGAATCAAAAAAGTTTTCCAATTCAATTGGGTTTTCCAGACTGTCAGATTCTTCATCATCATATGGCAATATCATGAATCTTAAAGGTCTTTTATCGATTAAAAGAATTTGATTGAGGGAGAATTTGAGATGGGATTTTGCAAATTCAGGAGTAGAAATTGTAGAAAGCCAGAATTTAGAAACAGATGTGAAACGGATTAGAGTTTTTACCGGCAATCTTGGCAGAATGTTACCGATTATGAGATCATCGGGAATAGTTAGGGTTTCTGCCGAAAAATTACTGATGTTGATGATCCTGCACTTCACATTAGCAATAGTATCAGGATCATTCTCTTCCCTCAATTTCACCATTTCAGATTTTCAGACCAATACTCTAGTTGTGACCAATTGGTATTTCAGACGAGAGATAAAGCGGAAAACTAGAGGAATTGTAGTGTTTCAGAATAGTGCAAGAGGTTAAAGCAGTGCATTAAGGATGTATTTATTAAGAAATGGAGATGTGAAGAATCACTTTGTGTCATTAAGTAACACGCAACACTTATTAAGCATGGTGAGTGCCGACACATATGTTTGATCATTAATATCTTTAATTGCGTATTACTCCGTCAACTATATATGCAAATAATATATACATATATATATACTCCGTATATATATACACTTAAAGATCAACGTAGTATTATTTTTTATCGAAATAATTTCATGGCCCCTTTACTCTCAATGAATTTCATGCCCCTTCACCCAACATATAAAAGATATTAAAAATTTTAAATTATACAATTTCAAACATTAATTATTTATCAAAAATGATGAAATACATGTAGTCTATAAGGCATTATTTGATTACATATAATGTAAAAATCACGTTAAAAACAAAAGAAAAGAAGGGAAATTCTCAATGGTGAATTGGTGAGTTGGTGCCCTCAACTTTTAATGCACTAAAATGGTGACCCTTTTTTTAAAATTTTTATACAAAACCATAAATAATAATTTCATCCCAATTATGACATTAATGTGAGTTAAATGGATTAGTTTCATTAATATACTAACCATGGTTAACCTAATCTTTCACCACATCATTTTCCTAACATACACCACTATCCCATAAACAACTCCTCCCATCCCTATCCAATACCACATCATTACGTTGTCCTACACCACACCAACTTCCTCCATCTCCAAGGTAACACCTTCATCTCCTAGCTAACAACACTCAGACCACCGCTATGGCCCCACCTACACTAACCACTCTCACGTACACCAACCACCCCCACAAACCCCTTTCACTCTCCACCTCTATATCTCCTCCATGGATTATATTAATGATTTAATGGTGGGTCTAAGTAAGGAAAATCCAGCCCATCAGCTAAATTCTCAACCTCATCTAGAATTAAGGTCGACACATTTCCATTTTCGGCATTTTGAGAGGACCTATCTAATTTCTTATGTGTTTTTTGAGGAGTGGTGGATTTTCTTTATGCCGTTCGGTTCACTGTGGCGTTGGGAGATTCTTGGAACCAATTGACTTAATAATATGCAAGTGAACATTAATTTCAAATGAGGAAACTACTTAAAGGTAAATAGTGATAGAAATTCCAATTGGAGCAGAATAGGTTATCTCAGCCAGTTTCTGCAACCCTAACACCCGCCGCCGGCAACACCTCTCCCCATCTCATCCCATCCCATCCCATCCAGACCTTCAGCACCTCTAGTCACCAACGAAACCCAGCCAACCTTAAAACACGCCGCCACCAACGAAACCCAACCCAAGCCTTGAAACACGCCACCCAACCACCAACGAAACCGGTTTCGACCGAAAACCACCAATCCTTTACCCTTTCACCCTCAAAATGGCTAGAATCGGCCATGGAAACCCAGAATGGTCGATTTGGCAGTTTCGACTTTCGAGGGTGGGGAAAGGGGGTGGTTTTGCACACTGAGGTGTTTCCGGTTGGCTAGGAGGGTGCGTCGGGTTAGTGCGTAGGTTGGGATAGGTGGGGAAGGGAGTGCCGGCAGTGGCAGTGATGATGGTGGGCTGGTTTAGGGTTAGAGCAGGGTTAAATTTGGGGTTTTTATTTAGTTTTTTAATTTTCTTTTTTTAAAAAAACAAATAATATTGTGTCATGTGGCAACGTGACCCCACTTAACGGATTCCTTCCAAAAATCCGTTAAGTGGTGGTAAAATCAATATATATATATATATATATATATATTAGTTATTATATATAAGTGAAAAGATTTAGTCAAACTCTATATCTCTATTATATTAGTGAAAGGTAGGACATTTGGTGTCCATCAAAGACACAATGATATCTTTTGTAGCTCAATGGGGGAAAATAACAATCAATCAGCATGGATGGAAAGAAATGTTTGGATATTACAATTGCAATTGAAATGGAAACTAATCATTGACAAATCAATCACATTTGGCAAGGTAAAAATTGGCACTAATTATTCAAATAATTTCCATCTATTAAAGAATTTCAATTATGAAGGTACAATCAAGGAAAAACAAATCATGGAACTTTTATAATTAAGTAAATTCTACTATTAAAATGATTAAGGAACTAATTCCCTTTGTCAATAGATGTTTATAACTAATTTTATCAATAGTACATTTTTTCTCCTCCATATTCTTATAAGTACACGAAAAAGGTATAGTTTGTTTGTGTTGATTTTAGAATTAGGAATTCATGTCGTTAAAGAAATACGTTCCAATGCATTAAATATTTTTAATTTATTATATATTATATAAATATTATCGTATATTTTTGTGTTATAATCTTCTAAGAGTTAACAATTTTGTTAAAATTATGTTATTTTAGTTTTTTTTTTAAAATTCTACTTTTTTCCGTACATGCATCACAAATGAGTGTTTGGTACACCCAAAAAGTTACAATAAACCACACAGATATGACTAGTGTAAAAATGCAAAAAGTCATTGTGTCACTCCATAAAGCAATAGATTAAAAAAAAAAACAAAAAACAAAAAAAAAGTTTTTGACTTGTAATTATAAAAATTAAAAAATAAACACTTTGGATTATAGATATAATCCTCTTAAGACTTAATCAACTTTTCTATTTGGATCATCCAATTTTCAATATTTTTTTCCCCGCATATTCACTATATTTGATTATATTAATTTATTATGAACAAAATATACTACCTTCATTTCTTATTATGTGCAACAAAGGAATATATTATGTATCATAAATAATACCCCTTTATTGCACATAATAAGAAACGGAGGTAGTATAACGAGTTAGCAACATCTTCATCATACAATTAATTGTAGCTTGGTCCAATTCGTTTAATTCCACAAATGAACAAGAATGAGCAAATTGATATGTTCTTTTGCATTACTTGACAAATTTGCTCATTTTGTGCAAGCAAATATATAATGAAGCAAATTAGCAAAATTAGTTTGTTCATATTTCGCTAGTAACGAATTAATTTGCTCATTTTGTGTAAATTATTAGATACAATAGGACAATGATCTTTTGTATATTGCAAGATACAACACCCCGATTGTGTGGAAAAAACTAAGGTTAAAACTTTATATATTCTTTAATTTTTCATTATTTGACAAAGATACAATGGAAAAATAAAACTTAATTAAACTATGATTGCTTATAATGAACTAATGGAAGGATCATCAAATTTGAAGAAATCTTAACCATTATTGTAAATTTAGATACATTTCCATAATTGACCTCCTTAAGAAAACCATGTACGTTGCTTTCCAAAAAAAGAAAATCTTATGAACATTAGTACGATAGTACTCTTTGTCAATGGCTTCAGTTTTATAAATTAAATTTAGTACACCTTATTTCATAAAATGACCTTTAAGGGCTTTTATAATCGAAGGATGTATGGCTAGATGTATTCCAACTGTCTCATAGTGTCTCTACCCCATCCACAAATCCACAATGGCAGGTACCTTTACAAGTTCTCTTGAAACTGGGAGCTTCAATAGACATACACAAAAGCATGTACGAGTAGTTCAGTAATATTTACTTGGAGGCGTTGTTTATACTTTATATAATGGGGAGAGGAATATGAACAAGCTTTTTTTTTTTTTTACTTAGAGGTGTTTATATATTGAGGAGGGGAATATGAACAAGTTGTTTGTATTAAACCAAGCTAGCACCTTGAATTAGAATGTGAGGCTTTTATATAATTATCACATATATAAAACATTACCAAAGCCTTATTTCCTCAACTGGTTATGATTAAGATACATAAAATAAAGATTTGAAGCATTCAAGCACTAAATACCCTCATATAAGCAAACAAGCAATCCAATCAAAGCACTTTCACACTTTGTAAAATTGTTTCATATATTTTAGAAGGAGGAAAAAAAACAAAAAAAAACAAAAAAACAAAAAAATTGATTAACTTACTTGAGTAATCTTATAATATCCTGCAAATAGAGTACACAAGATCCAATATCCAAGCCTGTGCAGCTGTGCCACAACCAGATTCAAAATTCAAGCTTGTACGTGTTGATCCAAATTGAGCAATCAATATCGCCAATACAGACTCACAAGCTGCACCGTTGGTCCTTTTCTCCAAGAAGAGAGGAAAAAAAGAATCCTGAGTAAACGGCAGCTTTCAGATAAAGCAGAGAAGTTATACATATACTGTAAAAATTAGGCTACTTAACTTTGTTTCTTAAAGAAAAAAATAATTGTGATTCTGTGAAGAGCTTGTTCAGAGGATGCAAAGATCATAATAACAATTAAATGCTCAAAAGCACAGAATGGCTAAAATCTACCCGCATAATTAAGGGCCACATCAGCCCAATATTGCGATTACAATCTAGCTTTCATATCTATTTGATAATAAACACATTGAAGTCAGAAACCTCATAGTTGGGTGTTTAGAATCAACTATTGCCATCATCCCCAATCAAGGCAATCATAGGCTTAAAGCACGATCTGTACCATATGCAATAAGCGATAATACAACTATACTGAAGAAGGATGAGGCACATTAAGTGATAGTCTAATGGACTAAGATAAATTCAGTAAAATTACTGAAAAATTTGCAAACACGCGATATTGCCCTTTTATCATAATTGCTAAACAAATTGCATAAGTGCAGGAACGATTCAATTGAAAACCAATCATGTAATCATCAATGCACGAGTAACCAGACCGATAAGCATCATCCACATCCACATCCACAATGATGCATTGCAGAATTGCAAATAAAGAAAATTCCACAACTCCTAAGACTTCCCGGAGTCGTCGAAACTTGCTAAAACGAGCAAACCAAGCAATTGCAAGAACCCACAAAATCTATATTTCGGATTTGTCTCTTTTAAAAATGCAAATCAAGATTTAAAACAGTTTCTAATGGAATTTTCAGATTGTTGAACTCATCATAGTACAATAACTTGAGCTTGTATATATCAACTATAATTACATGAGTAAGTATGATAATTTGGACGAAGAACAGCAATAATATAATTGGGGTTTTACGAATTCATCAGTTTGAATAATAGAATAACAAATTTCTGAAACAGAATTGAAAGGAATTAGGGTTTTTACCGGCATAATTGGGAGAATGAAACCAAAATCAGGTGTTCAGGAAGAATTGCGTTGATTGGGGTTGATGTCGAAAACATTGTCGTTGTTTTTCAGAGACTTGGAATCAGCAATATTGCAAATGAAGTTATCATCCTCACCATTCAATTTCGCCATTTTTTTAAGTTCAAGTTCTTCCTTACTACCTTTCAAAAAAAGTTCTTCCTTGCTACAGTTTTTTTTTTTTTTTTCGGGAACTGGTGTACAGTGCTCATCGTACACCCGGATAAATAAAAAAAAAAAAACGGAAAGAACATCCTGTGTCTCATAAAGAACATACATGTATTTAACAAAGAACATGTTTGTATTTGACAAAAACAATGCATTACCAAAGAACATAAAGATATAATAAAAAGAACGAGATAAAAACTAAATAAAATTTTCTGAAAAATTACACATTATTAACGGAAAAAATTTAGAGGTAATAAAAAATCGAGTAGGGCTGGGCCATATCACAATTTCTTGTGCCCAAACCAGTAGAAAAGTAGCGGGTTTTCGGGCTTTTTTCGAACCCGGTTCAAGTTCTAACTAAAAATGCATTTTTAGGTTTGCCCAAACCCACCCTATTTCGGGCCGGATCGGGTCGGGATGCGAGTCATGCCAATGTTGATCACCTCTTAAAAAATCCTTACCAAAGATATCAATTCCCCCAAAAAATAGTTTTCTGTCTCTCCAAAAAAAATTCAACTTCCCATAATAATTTAGTTTTTTTACTCTAATATTATTTTCAATTAAAAATAATTTAAGATTTCAATATCAAATTTCAAAATAACATATGTTAAAAGAACATAATTTATATTGTAAAGTACATATAGTTAATACCTAAATAACACGCCAATCAAACTCAAAGAATATACGATAATAAAAGTAATTTAAATATGACATATGATAATAAAAATAGAATTTGGGCGTCACTACGACCTTAAAAAACATACACGCCAAATTCAAAGAACATACTTTGTATTATTAACCCAAAAAAACATATATGTTTATCAACATATATTAAATAACATAAGTTATAATGTAAAGAACATATTATTTTACTCAAAGAACACACTGATCACACTCAAAGAACATATTAAAAGTATGTTCTTTGTCAAACATGGGTATGTTCTTTATCAAACACTATATGTTCTTTCCGCCTTTTTTTGTTTATCCGAGTGCACCATGAGCATGGTGCACCCGGGTGTATTATCTAATTTTCAACTCTTCCTTACTATTGTCGTTGATTGCAAAATTTAGTAACAAAGTTTTATACATGGCTAGGCAAGTGTGGCTACTTCACATGATCAAGACAATTAATTAAGTTGATAGGAGGTTACGGTGATGAGCAAATGGGGTTAATTATTATTTGTTTTTTACGGGACAAATGGGGTTAACTTAACGCATGTGTAAGTTACTTAAATAAGAAATAGGGGTTACTCTCTTAAATAAGTGGGATTATTATTTCATTTTTCAAAATAAAAGAATAGGGGTTACCCGAATGAACAAATAGAGTTACTTATTTCTAAATTACTTGAATTCACTCGTATAATGAATTTGGGTTACTTTTATGGACAATATAAGGTTACTCTTACGAAAAATTGAGGTTACTCATACATAAAAATAAATATTACTCTTATAAACTAATGTGAACACGCCGTGTGGCTAGCCACATACAAGACTTACTCAAATGACATGAGAATCTAAAGGAAGTGAAAGGAACGCATCTTTACAAATTTTCAGCTTTCCTTTCCTCCCAAAATTGGAGGAATTCGACTAGAAAGAGAAAATAAAAGCATATTTCATTTCTCTTCCCTTCATTATATTTCATTAACCAAACATTGGAAATAAAATCTCTTCTTTTCCCTTCTCTTCTTTTCTTTTCCCCTCCTTTGCTTTCTCTTCTATTTCTTTACTAACAATGAACCAAACAAAACCTACGCCTATGCGAGTATTATGTAAAAGGACACGTATACAATAAAAATTAAGAAAATTTGAGTTAAATAATTAACATTTGCCATAGTTAATTTAACAATCCAACATTATGTTTTTTGTTGATTGTTGATGACATGTTCTCTTATTTCAAGTACTTATTATTACTTTTTCCTTAACAAATTCAGATCAAATCAGATCAGATTAAAAATATTCAGACAATAACTTTTAATTATAATTTATTTATTGCTAAATATAGTTAATTGCGTATTACAAGGAAATGTGAAAATTACATATTTGAAAAGTTCATTATGAGATGAACCTAACAAGATCCACTTTGATTATGTTTTTCTTTATAGATTAGTATTAGATTAGTTATTTCACTAAATTTAATCAATAAAAGAAAAAAATTGTATTAAAAAATAGCATTGATAAAATACATGTATAACATATTTATTATCTTCTTATTTTGCGTATATAATGAAATAAAAGATGAAATATAACGAAAGAGTTAGTTAGACAAATGAGTATATTAAAACTACATCTACATATTAGGGTCTGTTCTCTTACGTTGAATTCAATTCAGTTTAGTTCAGCTCCTAATTTCCTTCTCTTGTATTTTTTTATTATTATTATTAATCAAATAAGTATTTAAAATTGTGTATTACACTTAATGGGCAAGAATGATAACCCCATTATGGTATTTAGTCAATATTTTTCCTAAATTATGATACTATGTGAAAGTATTGGGAAAACAAATACAAAGAATTTAATCAAATTACCTTACATGATTACATGTATAGATAAAGTGCTTATAATGTTATGGTATGTTGCTAAAATCCCTTTATATTTTTAATAGGCTATTCGTATTAGAATTAGGCGAGAAACCAATTACAATTTTTAAAAAAAAAATAATAAAAAAAAAAATATCAAGTTCAAATCTATTATTTACTAGATTCGTATTAGAATTATGCGAGAAACCAATGAACAAAATAATGATGTATGTAGGATTAAAGATTTGTCCTACATAGTAATATTTATGAAAAGGGAGTAATAATAACTAAAAGGAATATATTAACGGAGTATTATAAAAGATACGCATAAAATATTTGAAATACAGAGGTTTTTTCAGTGCGGCAAGCCACATGGTGCGGCACGGATTACTTGTATTATGGGGTTACTTGTAGGGTGTTACTTATATTATGGGGTTACTTGTATTCTGGGGTTACTTGTAGGGTGTTACTTGTATTATGGGGTTACTTGTATTATGAGGTTACTTATATGTGTTACTTGTTACTTGTATCATGGGGTTACTTGTATTCTGAGTAACTCCTATAAGTAACTCCAGACCAAAATCCCATACCAAACCAGTAATACCCTACAAGTAACCCCTGATCAAAACTAGTAACACCCATACAAGTAACCCTAGAATACAAGTAACACATATAAGTAGCTCCTTACAAAACCAGTAACACCCTACAAGTAATCCCGACCAAAACCAGTAACACCCATACAAGTAACCCCAAAATACAAGTAACACATACAAGTAACCCCTGACAAAACCAGTAACACCCATACAAGTAACCCCAGAATACAAGTAACGCCTACAAGTAACCCCTGACAAAACCAGTAACACCCTAAAAGTAACCCCGACCAAAACCAGTAACACCCATACAAGTAACTCCAGAATACTAGTAACCCCTAACAAAACCAGTAACACCTTACAAGTAACCCTTGTCGCACTATATGGCCAGCCACATACAAAAATTTGCATTTGAAATAATATTATGATAGTTACATATACCAAATTTCTCAAAGAAGATTTTAGCAAAAGGGAAGGATTTTTTTGGAGTGGAAAAACTATAGCAGGAATTGACACGTGTCATTTCATGTGTCCGTTTTATTATTATGTTATTGATTGATTAAAATGCAGTTAAACTTTATCAAATTATTAAATCAGATTAGACCATATCTCCTTTTTTCAGCTGGAGAGAACAAAATCCTGAATCACCAACTGATATATGTGGTTGGCCATAAGGGTGAAACATATACGGTTTAAAATCAAACTGAACCATAAACCAAATCGAATGTAATTTTATAAATTAGCAACTTTAGCGCACACTTAAGGTCAAGATTTGGTCAAATTTGATAATCAAATTAAACCAAACTAGAGTGAGTAGATTAAATAAGCAAAAATAAGATGAATTAAACATGTCTTAAATACATTCATATCATACCGTGTTAAATACGTGCGTGGTTATTGGTGGTATTATTTCAAAATTTCAACTTTATGAGTTTCTTCTTTTTCTCATTGCTTGACAAAACTCACAAAGCACACATTTCAAACATGTGGTGAAGGTTGATTCCCCGACAAAGTTATCAAATCCCATTCTTTGACAAAGTGCACCTAAAACTAAACCTAACCACTTACCGTAAAATATAAGCTGTCCCCTGTTTTTTTTTTTTTTTTTTTTTTTTGGTAAAGGAAAAAAAACAAACAAACAAATACTCCGTAGAAATAAAAGCATAGACTTTCCTAGATTCTGGTACTTATCTTGCAAGTCTTGTCCACTTCAAATTATCATAATACCCTCCTTTTATTATGGAATTAATTCAAACCTCTCGAATTCTCTTTTGTTTTGGGTTTTAATTGCATTCCATGTGATTTTATTAATTTACGAAAATGATGTTGCATCTTAATTCACCAAACATAACATTGATCAATATATAATTTTGTCGTATATTTCTAAAAAAGTGTATTAGAGGTTTATTTATAAATCTAAGAGCTGTAGTCATATATACACACTGCAAAATGATATACTCCCACTATTTTTTTATATGCATTTGTTTGGTCGGTATATTTTCCGATACGCGTCTTTGACCATTAATATCTTTAATTGTGTATTAGTAAAAATTGTAACAAAATTATATTATGAAACTAGACATTATGACAAATCTAATGATATATTATATAATAACATTTATTTATTTTTTATAAGTGAAACAATTAAGTCAACCATGGGGTGTGAATAGTGCAATTGTCAAAGTGATGCATTTAAAATAGAACGGAGGGAGTGCATAGTAGCTTAGTTGGTTAAAACTGGTGGTAATCATGATCGAATATACTTTTAAACATTTACTATGGACATACACTTTTATTTGAATTAAAAGAATTTCTTGTACAAGTATATAAACTCTACCTACTATTGAGCACATAGCAAATAAAATGAAAATATTTCTAACTTTTTTTGAAGCAAAAAGTCATTCTAACTTGATTAATGTAAAGTGGTGAAAAATAAGAATCAAGATATTTAGAAACTGAATATCACCTCCAATAAAAGAATAACTTTTATATACATTCGGTGTACAATAATTTGCTGTACATTGGTGGTCACTTTTATCAAATTTAGGGTCACTTTTACAATTATTTGGGTAACTTTTATCAATAAAGCATAAATACTTAGTAACTTTGATTTATATCAGGATAACTTTTATTCATATTAGGGTAATTTTCGCTCATTTTAGGGTAATTTTATAAAGGATGTACAATATTTTATTGTACATTTGATTTATTTAAAAGTTTGTCCCAATAAAAATAGGTTATTGCTCATAAATGCTTATTTGTAGCCTTATCATTAGGGGTGAACATGGTCTGGTTTGGTGCGGTTTGAATCTAAACCAAACCAAACCGCAAAATACGGTTTGGTCAATTTTCCAAACCAAACCAAACCATATTAGTATTGAAACCAAACCAAACCAAACAATAATAATGCGGTTTGGTGCGGTTTGGTTTGCGGTTTATGATGAGACGCCATTTTTTCCTAAAAGTTGTCTAATATTAATAAATTTATAATAAAGTTTAAATAATTAGGCCAAAGGGATTAATTTATACTACAAAGTTTTAATCAAAATAACAACCAACTAATCAAGTGCTAAGTGCTAACACAATAACACATACTAGTATTAAAAATTATACATAATATATAATAACTATTTGAGAATGAGTATAGAGTATATTAGTATACTGACTGTATAGTCTTCTAATAATTTTTCATTTTTTTAATTTATTTTTTTAATAATATATAATAACTATTTTAAATGCGGTTTACTGGTTTACGGTTTGGTTTGGTTTATAATTTTTGAAAAACCAAACCAAATCGCAAACCGTACTTCCCAAAAAATTGGAACCAAACCGTAAACCAAACCAAACCGCTAAAGTGCGATTTGGTCTGGTTTGGTTATGGTCCATACCAAACTGTGTACAATCCTACTTATCATTAACTTCATCGGTTTTTTTTTTTAATTGTCGCTTTTGCCTATGCATAACTTCAATCATTTTTATTTTTAATTATCAATAAATAAAAATTATAAAAAGTTGATATTTTGAAATTATATATAGTGACGAATTTAATAAGATCCCACATGACAATATTTTTCATTACCTATAAAGTACAAAATACGGTTAAATGAGAATAAGTGAATAGTGCTAAGGTCAAAACGTACTACTCAATTTAAAAAACTGTATCATACAATAATTTATCCTATACCAAAAAAATAAATTTAAAACCGGATATTGCCAAAAAAAAAAAAAAAAAAAAAAAAAATCGGGATATATTTGGCAACATCAAAATCTGAGAAAAGTATTCTCAACAATTAAGGATTCTTCTTCTCTTTTCTTTTCTTTTCTTTCGTCAGAATGCGAGAGATTTTCCGCGTAAATTGATCTGCAAATCCGCCATTGTTGCGCCATTATTTTCTCTCTCCTCCTTCACCACTCTTCTCTTCACTCCTCTTAATTAACCCTTTTCCATTTTTAGAGAGAGAAACTAACGAACCCCTAGCATTTCAAGCGCTCCAAGAGTGAGAAATTCGACTGAAAATGGAGATGTTACTGTTGCAGAACGATCAACAGCAGTTTCAGCAGCAGAATTTGCAATCACAACACCATAATTCGCAGCAATTACAGCAGAATTCGCAGAATTTACAGCATTTACAGCAGTTTCAGCGACAATTGCAGGTTTCTAGGGTTCCGTTTTCGCTCGATCGTAATGATTCTTTTGTTTTTCATTCTGAGCATCAGCCGCAGCAGCAGCTGCAGTTGCCGTTGTCTTCGACGTCGACGGTTAAGTCTTCGCAGTCGCAAACTTTGGATCCTCGACAAGGTGTGTTGATTTTTGCGATTAATCTCGACAATAATTTCTATAATTTTGCATTATTTCCGGTAATTCATTTGTTAATTTTAGTATTGGATAAGTTGAATTGTTGAGTTTCGATTTTTTGCCAGTTGCTAGGGTTTGTGAAGTGATCAGTTATCCTAGGATGTTAATTTGAAAACTTCTGATTAAAAAAACAATATTCTTTGAACTTCTAAGTCAATTAATTTAAAATTTTTCGATTAAAAAACAATATTCTTTGAGCTTCTAAGCCGATTATTTTTCTGGCAGTGTTTTTGTTTTTGTTTTTTCCAACGAATGATGAGTATTTGCGGAAAACTTTATGTTTTATAGTCATACTGAAAATTGCATAAAATTTTAGAGGATTCTGGTAGTTTGTAGCGAATTTTGTATGTCTTATCTGGATGATTCTTAAGAAGCTATCGACTTAGTAAAAGATGGAGGATACTATGAACTGGATGATTCTTAAGCAGCTATCGACAGGGTAATTCTGTGTTGGTTAATACTCCGATTATTGATGGCCATAGTATGTGTTTTTTGTGGAGGATACTATGGACTAGATATATGCTCGGAATTGTTTACATCTGCGCCTCTTGAATTATATAGTTTGTGGTAAATGTGCTCCGATTTTTTGTTCTCTGCTGCAATGATGCATATCTAGACTTTAGCAAAACGTAATTCTTGCAGTTATTGGGACAGGGCACTGATGATGGTATCAGTTATGTGCTCCTTTAAAGAGAAACCTTTTGTTGTATTTCTACAATGTTAATTGTAATTGGCAAAAGATTAGAAAAGGGACAATTGAGCGTCCTTCCATATAATTTTTTTGTACATTATGTATTAGTTTTCACTGTAAAGTGTATCAACATTAATATGAAAAGAGGAGATGGTAGAAATTGCTTGTTAAATTTCCTGAACTCGGGGCCAAAAACTTATCTTTGGTATTATGACTATTATCATGTACTTTTCTGTCTTAATTGCTGTACTTCTGGGGTATATTTGTACTTGTACTTGTTAATTTGGGGTCTTTTTGTTCAGCTAATGTACATCTTATTGGTTGATTATGATTGCAATATACAAGTAGTATGTTATATTCCATGTGCATAGCAAGTTGTTGTAAAATAATGTTTCTCTCTCATTTTTGTAGTTGATGACAATCTTTTGCTGACTCTTGCCCATCAAAAGTACAAATCTGGGAACTACAAGCAAGCACTTGATTTTAGCAATAATTTGTTCGAGAGAAACCCTCGCCGTACAGATAATCTTTTGCTATTGGGTGCTATTTATTATCAGGTCTTATGTTGATTTTTTTGGTGGAATATGATTCATTTTGCTTGACATTTTGTTTTGTTTGGATACTTGTAATCTATTAGCTCACTGTTTGTTCCTGTACTTGTTTTAGCTGCATGATTTCGATACATGCATTGCAAAAAATGAAGAAGCTCTTCGAATTGATCCTCATTTTGCAGAGTGTTATGGTAACATGGCAAATGCATGGAAGGTACTTTGCAGACCTTCTAGTTTATTTGAATATGTTGGCTCTATAATCAGACTTGCATTGTTTCATGAAAAGTTCAGAAAAATGTTTAAACTAAGCTGGTGATAAGTCCTTTTGATCTCTTCTCTACCTGTTTGCAGGAGAAAGGAAATATTGATGTAGCTATCCGCTATTACTTGATTGCAATTGAGGTAACTCTATGAGCCTGAATATGTCAATACTCAATAGTGTTTACTGATTTTGATTTATGTCACTTTTTGGCTGCCAACTACTTTTGTATACTGTTTTATTTTATTCATCTGCTGTTTTCTTGTAATGGTTTGCAAACCTGCAAATGCTGTGCTCACATCCTTGTCTTATTAGTGTTTTATTGTATTTTGTATGTCACAGCTTCGACCCAATTTTGCTGATGCATGGTCCAATTTAGCCAATGCTTATATGCGGAAAGGACGGGTTACGGAAGCCTCGCAATGCTGCCGACAGGCCCTTGCATTGAATCCTAATCTGGTAATTATTTGGAATTTTGGATCATGTCCATGAATTTATGTGGACTGGATTGCTAGTGGCTTGTTATTGACAGTTTGTCTGTTTTTGAAGGTTGATGCTCGTTGTACGCTGGGTAATTTGATGAAAGCCCAAGGCCTGGTCCAGGAGGTGAGAAAAGTAGCTGAATCGCTGAGTCTTGACTTGTGTCTTACATTTCTCACGTGTGAATAAACAGCTCACTATGTCAAAGAGTGTCTCCTTTTATTTCTGTGGATATGGTATCTCTTGCAATAGTCTTTTTGGTAAAATTGATACGTTTCACTATCTAAATTCTATAGTCTCATACCATAGGTTAAACTCATTCACGTTTTTTTTTTTTATTAATTTTTTATTTTTTGCTGGAGGGGGTTGTTGGGGGGGGGGGGGGTTTGGGGTGGAGGAATGGCTGTTGGTACATTTTGTATGGCTTTACACTTCTACCATCCTTTTTGTCAATTATTGTGCTTCCCAAAATCTTCTTTCCACATTTCAGACTTGTTTAAATTTATCTTCTCTGCAGGCTTACAATTGTTATGTTGAGGCTCTTCGTGTCCAGCCTAAACTTCCTGTTGCTTGGTCCAATCTTGCTGGGCTTTTTACGGAGACAGGAGATTACAATAATGCTGTTCAGTGCTACAAGGTACTTAGATGGTTTTTGTTCATTTTATGTGAAGAAAGTCAATATATATCTAAATTATACAGTTCCTTGTATTGTTTACTACATAAGTTTTTTTTATGACCTTTCTTCTTCATATGTATACCAGGAAGCTATCAAACACAAGCCAACATGTGTAGATGCCTATCTTAATTTAGGAAATGTTTACAAGGTAAGCTGTTCAAGGATATACGCTGTAGTTTTTTGGAGTAGTTGCACTGCTTTCCCAGAAGAAAAAAAAAGAAAGAAATAATGTTCAAGCCATCCATCTAATACCGCATCTGTCCTTGTTACAGACTCTGGGAATGCCCCAAGAAGCTATGTTATGTTACCAACATTCACTGCAGATCCGACCAGACTATGCTATAGCTTATGGTGAGAATAACTATGTTTTACAGATGCGCTTTAAGTTGTAGATGTGACCAAACTGACCATATTGTGATGCAGTTATTATAGCACTAAAACATCTGAATGTGTTTTATATTGCACTTTATTGTTTTATCCGGCTGCTAGTCTGATACTATATGCTTTTACATCTCCTTGTTTCTCTTTCCATCTTAAAAATACTATTAGTGCTACTACATGCTTTTGCTTCTCCACGCTTCGCTTTCCATCTCTTTGACAACCTTTCTAATTAGTCTGTGTTTCTTTTGCTTCTATCTATTTTGCTATTGTGTTCTTGTTGAACTTATGTCTAGTTTTTAAAGCAGCCTCTGCTAACGTTTGGTTAGGCAAATAATCTTTTAATGTTTGATGCTTAAGAGTAGAGTCGACAAATTCAGCTTATGTTAGATAGGCCTTTTGTGGTAGTTGAATACAAATGGTGTCGGGTTCTTCTTGATTTTACCAACGTTAGAATTCATTCTCAAGCCATGGTTGGTGTTGCTGTTTAAAGTTTTATCACATTATAAGTTGTTACTTGATTTTGGCAAGTGTGTGGTTGATTAATTTGGAAGAAAAATCTTCACTGATTCTGATGTTATCCTATTGTGGCTCAACTGATCTGTCAAAGATAATTGTTTTTTTTTTACTAAACCTGGTGCTACTTTCTGGTGGACTATAAAGTTTTTTTCAGGGGGATGCCTTTTCGTCCTACTCATCCTTTGCCTGCTACTGCCAATGTAATATTGTATTTCTGTGTAGTCTTGTTGCTCGTTCCTGAACCTGGTGTCACAATTGTTTTTCATTGTTGCTGTGTTACTTTTTTTTGGTTGTGTTATGTGCTTCTTCTTGAATTCCATATTTGTGTGAGTTATCAATATAAATGCCTATGACATTCTTTCATGTGTTAAGTCCTTAAGAACTTGCTTTATAATGTTTCATTACTTTCTGCTCACTAATTTGATCTTCCCAGGCAATCTTGGTAGTATATATTATGAGCAAGGACAGATGGATATGGCAATTGCTCACTTTGAACGAGCCATTGCTCGTGATCCTGGATTCTTGGAAGCTTACAATAATTTGGTTGGGTTTTATGCTCTGTTCTTTCTCGTAGTTTTTTCTTAATTGTTTGCTTGCAGTTTGCTTTGCAACTCCTCAAGTGTCTAATCTTCTTTTCATTGTGATGATCAAGGGTAATGCACTGAAAGATGCTGGCCGAGTTGAGGATGCTGTTCAGTACTATCGGGTATGTGCTAATTACGTGTCCTGTACCTATTGCCTTATGTTTTTCTGTTCTGTTAACGTCTTAACTAATGCATTGATTACTGTTTGCAGCAATGTCTCTCACTGCAGCCTAGCCATCCACAAGCGCTGACTAATCTTGGTAACATCTATTTGGAGTGGTAAGTTGCTTAAGCTTCCATCTTAGCTACTCGCCTCTCGTGTTGCATTATGGAATTGTTGCTTTAGTTTCTATGAAGTTGATTTCACTGTCTAATATCTAGTTCTTAACACTTAAATATTGGGGATATTACAGGAATTTAATTGGTACTGCTGCTCAGTATTATAAGGCTACCCTTAGCGTTACCACAGGATTATCTGCCCCATACAATAACCTTGCAATAATTTATAAGCAGCAGGTATTGTTGTCATTCTGCTTTCTTAAAGGTTTTTCTTTTTATTTCATGGTGAAATTGTTTGATGCTTAGAGGACATATGTATTTTGTTTTTGGTTGTTAAACTATATTTCATATCTGCTTATTTTTGCACCAGGGTAATTATGCGGACGCTCTGACTTGCTACACCGAAGTTCTTCGGATTGATCCAATGGCAGCTGATGCGCTCCTCAACAGGGGAAATACATATAAGGAAATTGGAAGAGTTAATGAAGCTATCCAGGATTATACAAGTGCTATTGAAGTTCGCCCTAGTTTGGCTGAGGCTCATGCAAATTTGGCTTCAGCTTATAAAGACAGGTTAAGCATTGTGTTATTTCATCTGCTAGGGACTTTTCTTTTTGGTTGTTTGTTTGTTTTTTTTTTAAAAATTATTTTTTTAAATTTTTTTGTTTTGTTTTGCTCATGTTTGTAAACGAGGGTTTTTTTTTTTTTTTTTTTTTTTTCTATCCACAGTGGCCATGTGGAAGCAGCTATAAAAAGCTATAAGCATGCGTTGTTGTTACGTCCTGACTTCCCAGAGGCAACATGTAATCTCCTTCATACATTACAGGTAAGCTGCAGACACATGGTTTTTCCATAAGTAGGCAATTTGGGTTCCTTTATTTTACAAATCTATACAAAGTCTGCTAGCTTACTGTAATTGTATATTATTGAATTTAGACTTAGATTCCAAGGCTCATTGTAATTTGTATTGTTAGTCTTGGACTCTTGGCTTAGAGTCTGAGGCCTTTCGTGTCATGTATGAGAAATGGTCTTCATTATATGTAATTGCATGTTCTCCATATTCAACTCATCTCTGAAAGGGCATGCCTGTGACTACATTTTTTTTTACTTGAAACTACGCTGTTCAATTTGCTTGAATTGCTTCTAACTTTATTTTGTTAACTGCTTATTTGTGCAGTGTGTATGTGACTGGGAGGGATTAGATAACAGGCTCATTGAAGTTGAGCGCATACTAAGGCGGCAAATTCAGGTTTTTAATCTTCTATGCATTGCCCTTTGCCCTCTGGATATACCTTAGTGGAGCTCTTTATTCTCCATTCATGTCTCTCTAGACTTGAATTTCTATGTGTTAAATGGTTTTTTTTAATCTGCTTGTCAGATGTCTGTTGTTCCAAGTGTGCAACCCTTTCATGCCTTTGCTTACCCTCTGGATCCATTGCTCGCACTTGAAATTAGGTGAGTAGCACTTTTGTGGAGATGCTGATGTATTAGTATCCATAGAATTAAATCATTGTTGGTGTTCTAACCTTCTTTTTCCCTTTCGTTTGTTTACTGCAGTCGTAAATACGCAGAGCATTGTTCTCTTGTTGCTGCTCGATATTCACTTCCTTCCTTCAGTTATCCTGCTCTGATGCCTGTAAAGACTGATGAAGGGAGCAGGCGGTTGAGGGTTGGGTATGTTTAAACCCCTTCAACATACTATTAATCTACTTTTAAATTCACTTCTTGTCTGACAGATTATGGTGTGGATTGCAGATATGTCAGTAGTGATTTTGGTAATCATCCCTTGTCACATCTTATGGGTTCTGTCTTTGGTATGCACAACAGAGAAAATGTCGAGGTATACTTTATTTGAGTTGTTGTATTTCATGTCATGTATAAGGATACAATCTTTGCTGTGATTGAAAGTTTGTTGCTATGCTGGCAGGTCTTCTGTTATGCCTTGAGTCCAAGTGACGGTTCTGAGTGGAGGCTGCGCACACAGTCAGAAGCTGAGCACTTTGTTGATGTCTCATCTTTGTCATCTGATGCGATTGCTAAATTAATTAATGCGGACAATATTCAGATCCTTGTTAACCTTAATGGGTACACGAAGGTATGATGCTTTGTTGAATTTGATGCTTATGGATAATGGATTGCTATAGGTTTACTAATTTGTGTGGCTAAAGATAATCTGTTCAGTACTTTTTATGGTTGCTTATATAGGTTGGAACCTTTTTTGTTCTTTCTAGTCCTCCTCAATTTGTTCAGTAGTTTATTGTCTTCTGTCTTGACATTTCACTAGGACTTTATTTTTTTTTTCTTCCCCTTTCGCTTCACTGCTGCTTATAATTAGGTGCAATATTTGGAAGTTACTGAGTGATCAGTTAAAATTTGGATGTGGTCTTTTGTTAATGGCAGTGGTAGCAGAAATTCACTAAGTCACATGGCTCATGGGGTGATTCCTTTGAGGGGGGGACTTGAGGCACTTTTGCTGCTTGGGCTGTTGGGTCTACTCCTGGGCTTTTTTATTTTATTTTTATTTATTTCTATTTTTTACTTTGAAGTTACTTTGATTACAAATAATGAATGTGTGTTAATCGCTTTGGCTTTAATTTGGTTGATTCTTAATTTTAGGTTCCCTTGGCCTATATAATTTCACTTGCATTTTCAGTGCATAAGTTAGGAATGTTATTATGCTTTATACAAGTGGCTCCATCATTAGAGCAAGAGAAATGACCTAGATTCATTTGGGCAGGAATCCTTTTGCATTCCTAGGTGCACATATTTGCTTTAACACTTTATTCTTCAGCTTTGTTATTGGCTATATCTGCTTCATGTCTTCTTAACTCTGGTCATTGCCAAAATTGAAGTAGGATTAATTATTAACGTGTTTTCATATCCCATACTGCATTTAAATGGTTTTTACTTTTCTCTATATAGAAATAAAGATTGAAAAGAAATTATGTTAAGAAATTGCTTTTAAATGTGTGTTCGTAATAGCAACTGGGAATGTGAGCTTTCGTATTGTTGGAACTTTGAAGTCACTTTTGAGTTGTGTTGTCATGTTTATCCCATACCAAAATATCTGTTATTAACTTGCTTTATAACTTTGCAGGGTGCAAGGAATGAAATATTTGCTATGCAACCTGCTCCTGTACAGGTTTCATACATGGGATTCCCTGGAACCATGGGTGCTTCTTACATACAATATCTGGTGACAGATGAGGTGCGAAGTGAAGTTCTTATCTTTCAATGACTGTTTGAACTAAAATCTTTAATCATAACCAATAAATTTTTGCTGCAGTTTGTTTCTCCTAGTCATTTGTCACACCTTTACTCGGAGAAGCTAGTTCATGTTCCCAATTGCTACTTTGTTAATGATTATAAACAGGTGTTCTTTTTGACTTATACTTGTTGCTTCCACTTATTTGCCTTATGGGATTTTTATTAATGTGGTGATAATTTGGTTTCAGAAAAATCGTGACGTATTGGATCCCAGCACCAAACCTAAACGGTCAGATTATGGGCTGCCTGAGGATAAGTTCATCTTTGGATGCTTTAATCAGCTGTACAAGATAGATCGTGACATTTTTGACACTTGGTATATTATGGGTTCTAGTTTGGAGCTTGCGAGTGCACGCTTTTAATTCTCTTGTGCTTTTCAGTGACTGTGACAGTACTTCATGTTCATGATAAGCCAAACTGACATTAAATCAATCTTGTTTCTCCCCCTTCTGCTCAGGTGCAATATTCTTAAGCGTGTTCCAAACAGTGCTCTCTGGCTTCTGAGGTTTCCAGCTGCAGGCGAGACTAGGCTTCGTGCATGTAAGCTCTTGTTTTCTAAAATTTGCCGATTGCCTGATTGTAATTTTCATGTGATTGTTGTAATGATATCTTGAATTGTAACGTCTTCAGATGCTGCTGCAAGGGGTGTGCAACCGGACCAAATAATATTTACTGATGTTGCCATGAAGGGAGAACATATTAGACGCAGTTCTTTGGCAGATCTCTGTCTTGACACGTAAGCACTTGGACTTGGACCTTTTATGCCTAAATTATGTTTGTATCTGTCTGCTAGTTACCTTTTTATTGATTGTTTGGCTTCTGTTGAGGTAGGCCATTATGCAATGGGCACACAACTGGCACAGATGTTCTCTGGGCTGGTTTGCCAATGTTGACGCTTCCCTTGGAGAAGATGGCTAGCAGGGTTGCTGGTTCACTGTGTTTGGCGACTGGTGTTGGAGACGAGATGGTGGTTTACAGGTAGCAATATAGCCAGCTGCGTGCTTGGTACTCCATGGTTTTTTTTCATCCACCAAATGTGTTTCCTCTTTGTCCAATCTGGATCGAGTGGCTTTGGATTGTGTTCAGTATGGATAACTGGTCTGATCTCATGCATTGTGTATGTTGAAGTTGCGTAGTATGTAAGGTTTAAGTTAGAGCATTATCGTGTAGGTGGTTATGATGCATATGATTTTCCTGGATCCTCTTGTGGTTATGCCCTTATAATCACCCGGCTGGTTTATTAATTCACGTGGGTTGTATTGTCAAAATGTATGATGCACCTCTGTTGAATCACACTTCTGTATTGGAGGATAGATTTTAGGCAGTGTAATACTTGAAGTCGAATCCACCGTAGCTCCTTATAGTTGCATTTTTTGTGTACGGAGCACATAGTTTATGTGTGCATTGCCCACTTTTTTGTTGTTTGCTTGTGTTTTGCTGGTCATTGTCATGCTTTCATGTGGTATTTTGTGTGTGCATGAAAAATGCACCATCACTGATTCCTTTTTTTGTTTGTTGATTGTTGTATATGAAAGCCTGAGAGAATATGAAGAAAAGGCGGTGTCTTTGGCATTAAATAGACCAAAGCTTCAGGATCTTACCAATAGATTGAAGGCTGCTCGCTTGACTTGTCCTCTCTTTGACACTGCTCGCTGGGTGAGTACATGTCTGTCTTCTTTAATTGATCTGTTACCCTTAGCTCTTGCTAATTAATAAACGAACCTAATATTGTTGCATTGTTTATTGCTAATATTTTAAAGGGGATGGGGAACTGGACAAAGCCATTTAAATGACAGGATTGGTTAAAGAGCTAGTTATGCATGTTAGTTACTTAACTGAAAAATCATTGTACAGATATCATTCAGGAGATGATATGATGGCAGTTATTTTTCAATCCCCTAATTATCCCAAGGGCTAATCATATTATACGATATATGCTGAATTTAAATTCAATTTTTACTACTTGCCTATATATATTGTGTATGGGAAGGCCTTTCTATGCTTTTTCTGTATTTATATTTACTTATCATCTACCTTGGTCTTAACCATGCATTTTTGTTACTTCTCTTTCTAGATATCACCTATGCATTAATATCTCACGAGGTGTACAGTACACCTTTTTAGAAGTTGTAGTGAGCCTTTTCATCAAGAATGAATCTTTCTTTTGAATGATTACTCTCCATGAATTCTCTTCATAGGTCATATGATGAACCCACAATATCTCTTACGAATGAAATATTTGACTATATTTTCCGAAAAGCATTTCCAAGTTTAGGTTTCAATTCAAACCACGATGAGCTATTTTAAGTTTGGCACGCTTCTTTTAGCCTGCTATAAAGAGGCACAGATGTGCATATGATGAAGTTGATGGCTTTCTCATTTGCTTTAGTTGCTATATTTCTGTTGTAAATTTTGCAGCTGCTTGCTGATTCTGACCTCATATTGAATGCAGGTGAGAAACCTTGAGCGAGCCTACTTCAAGATGTGGAATTTATATTGTGCTGGCCAGCATCCTCAGCCATTCAAAGTGACTGAGAATGATTTAGAATGCCCTTATGACAGATAGTATGAATTGCAATGCAAGATAACAACACAATGCAAGATAACAACATTGTAGATATCCTGAAGAGCCTAAGTTAAGGTAGAATGATTTGTTATGGAGATTATATTGTGTTATAGGTATTTAAGTGCTGGAGCTGTCAGGCCTTGAAACTCAGGTAATTGTTGCTTTGCACTTACGGGATGATTGGAGAAGGGGGAAAAGATCTGCTTAATTTTTTATTTTTGGAGTGCATTGCTCCTCTCCATCTCTATTTTTCCACTGATATTTCTTTCTTTGGTCTTTCCTCTCGAGGAACAATAATGGTGTTGTTGTGACATTCAACGAAGAATAACGCTGATGTTGATTCAACAAGGTGGTCCATGCTGACATATATTATTGAACGGCTAATTCATCATTCAGGTAGAATAGGGTGTCAATAAGAAATTAGTTAACATATGCTAATCTTATAGCTGTATGTGATGCTCTCACTGAGATTCGTGGTGATCACCCTTGAAGCTGCAAGTAACCAATGATGAACTCTTGAACTTAATATTTTCGTGATGGGTGACCGTCGTGCAGCTGCTGTACGTGGTTGGGTTTAGATGCTGCACATGATGGAAGTTATGATGTAGTAGGGGGAAGGAGAAGAAGGTTTCTGGATGTTGGAAATTTAGGGGTGTGGTTGGGTGGCTATGATAATATTGACCTAGGAAGGCGATAAAATAAGTCTCTGGAAATAGGAAGCTGGGTTTATTTTTCGGTAGTCCTAGTGTCTGAATGTGTGAGGGTGGTAGACTGGTAGTTAGAGGCAGAAAGCTTTAGCATTCCGAATGATGTCAACTATGTCGAAGCTGCGCAAAAGGAAGGCAGGTAGTAATCTTATCCATACTAATACTAATTTGTCACAGGTAAACGGATTTTCTAAACTCAAAAGACGAGATAATATAAACAATAAACTAAACTATACATCAAGATTTGAGGGAGGGGGGAGAGAGGGGGGGGGGGGGGGGGGGGGGGGGGGGAACTCTTTCTAAGGCAATAAAGTGGCAAGAGGTGAAGATTTGCACTTGAAAGGGGAGGTTCTCACAAATTCATTCTTTGAGTATTTACAAACAAGTACTTCGTGTTTGTTACTCGACTGAAATCTTACTCGGACTTGTGACATTATGGTTAAAGAGTAGCCACCATTCTTTAACTTTCGTCAAGAGACTAACTTGGAACAACTCAAATTTACTTGCCAAACTTATCAGTGAGCAGAACTTGACATTCGTTTGAAATTTGGTTTACAGAAAAGTTTGAAGATATTTTTTTAATTTAAAAAATTTGGGGTTAATAATGATTTTATATCGCGATTAACCGATTATATATTTATTAATCGTATTCAGCCAAAATCCAGTACAACAAGCTTAATATAGAAGTACCGAAAAACATCAAATGGAAAATTAGGGATAATCCGGAAAATTCAAAGTCATTATTTATTATTGATGAAAGGATGAACAACTTGTTATTGTTAATCACAGAAGTCAGAAAAGCAAATTATCACTAATTAGCATCATCTTTAACCAAGAACAAAAATATTATACTCTCAGCACTTGAGCAGCTTCCTACATTTGTTCAGTCGGAACATCTGAAAATTTGGGCCTTGGAGATGGGCCAAAGTTGAGCAATTTTTTGGACTCCTCAACCCAAGGCTTAACCACCACCACCGCATCAAAAGTCCTACTAACACCGCCTTGCACGGCTTCAACCTTAAGGTAGTATTTAATCCCGGAAACCACCTGCCTTTGCGCCTCCACCACCTCCACAAAATCCAATGACTGGTTCGATACGCTTTGAAGCGGGCTCGGCTGCTTGCTTAAGATCCCCTTGTTGTACTCCTCTACTGAAAACTTGCCTAGTTCTTGAACTTCCTTGTTAGTTTTTACGTCTTTTACTTGTGTTCTTGCTCCTACCATTCTTCCTCTATGTACTGCATTCACCTTTGTAGTGAAGATGAAGAGTAGTAGTAGAAGAAGAGATACAATAGTTTGTTTATGCATTTTTAGATTTGTATATTTTTTTTTGAAGGGATATGAATTTGATGAACAAGTGTAAGAAATGGGAGAAAGTGTCAAAAACATTAGAAGTGTAGAAGGGTATAAATAGGTAGGAGAAATTACGAGAAAAAAAAGGTGAGAATTTCGAGACGTATAATACGAAAGAGTAGGAGATAGGAAGAAAGAGAAGGTGGAAGCATGAACGGTGTGCCGCGTTTGATAATACATGCAAAAAAACAGACATCTATTAGAAAAAACAGCAGTGTGAGTATGAGTGGAATTTTGGACTGTAAGGCTAAAGCGGTGGGGGGATAAACTCCAATTTTGGCGTTACGTGATTTAAATTCAACTCGATAAAATTGGAATGATACAGAGAAGATTACTCCAATAACACTTATTTAAAAGTGGAATGTAGAGATCGGGATTTGGGATGGTTAAAATAGTCTTCCTAATATAAAATTACTTGATCAAGTTGGGACGGTTAAAATAGTCTTCCTAATATAAAATTACTTGATCAATAAGTTATAGTGTTATACCATGACTTACAAATAATTGGGACATGTTTTTATTTAGCCAATATGAGCTGATTGATCACTATAATTAGCTAATTGGATTGTTTGGCGGTAATCGAATTTAAAGAGCTTATTTTACAATAAATTAGTAAAAATCAATTCAAATTAGATTTATATTTAGCTTTTCACCAAATACGACTTTAGTCATTGGTAATATAATACGGAGTATTAGTCAAATACAAGTATTGTTACGCAATACAAGCCTCTAATAACAGAAAAATTAGAGGAGTGAGGGGATGGAGGGATGGTTAGTCCCTCCATCTCCCCCCCATGTGATGGGGGTTCGACTCCTCACAAGCCCCATTCCTGTGATAGGATGGGGCCCCTTCCCCGTAGTTTACCGGTCAAAAAAAAAAAAAAAAAAATAACAGAAAAATTAAACTACTAAGCTAGTAACCTTTTTTGTCGTGGAGTTGAGATGAACCATGCATTTTTGTTTGGACCTAAATGCTAGCGTGGCGGCCATGCATAGCAAAACGTGCGCTCTCTCACGTGATTGGTGTGAGAGGTGGCGTTTGTAATTGAATCAATCAATCATTTTCTTAGTTTTGGTTTCTTGTATATTGTACGGTTACGAGTACCATGCTCATCCCATGCCCTATTCCCCGCTTCAAAGTTGCTCAACAGCCTTATCATTCATCCC
The DNA here is from genome assembly GCF_948465745.1 of Chenopodium album. NCBI lineage: Eukaryota > Viridiplantae > Streptophyta > Magnoliopsida > Caryophyllales > Amaranthaceae > Chenopodium > Chenopodium album. Next base: position 78,620,553 of record NC_137838.1, read on the forward strand.
TCGGGTGTTTAATTAGGAGTTTTTTGATAAATTAAAACACATAGAGTTGTTTGACGATTTCAAAAAATAATATAGGGTGGGTGATTGGTTAAGAGTTTCTTTTGTTTCAAAAAGCGCTTAACCAAACACCCCAATATAAGAAGCAGAGAAGAGCTTTTAAAAATGCTTTTAGCATTTAAAAATTGTCGACTTTGTATCCCATATTTCATTGATGAAATGAATGGAAGAACAAAGAGCACACAAGTATTGACAAACAACAAATCGAGCTAATGGGGGAGGTAAAAAAGACAACAAAGTAAAAACCCATTGCCCTTTAATTTCTTACCGTTGTTAACTCCAAACAATAAGGGATAGTAATTAATTAATCAATTAATTAATTCAGTTTCAAAACAAAATGTTACTTGACTATTTATAATCATCAAATGTAAAAGGTATTTCAAGGAAACGAAAGAACAATTCACTTGACTATTATTGAACAATTCCTTGAGCCTCTTTTCATGAGCTTCAACGTGTTGTCAAGTAACATCTTAGCTTCTATTGTCACTGGACGTAATGGATGAGTTTCTCCAAAACAAATGAGTTTCTCCAAAACAAATGAGTTTCTCAAAAAATATTTAACCACTTCCATTTCCCATTGTGTACAAAAATAGTCGTATATTGTGATTCTTTTGAGTTGAACCCTTAAACAAGATGGTATTTCTTCACTTTTACTCAGCTCCATGCCTCACATTCCTCCAGGAATACCTCCCTATATCTCTCTTCTAGTACGTCGTTGTCCATCGTGATTCCCTACAGAGATGATCGGAGATTGATATAGTCAGTATATATCATTTTCCGAATAATAATAGTAGTAATACTATCTATGTTAATTTATAATTGCAATAAAATTGAATTGTGTAAGTCTCACGGATAAAACCCTTTGTTACTACTAAAAATTAACGGAGATAGTAATTAATAATAATCCAATTACAGTTAGTGTTTTGTATATGAATGGATACTTGAATAGTGAAAGTCAAGTTGTAGCGATTAAATAATTGAGAGAGGAGTAAAGGTAAATGACATTGACCTCCATAAAAGTGAGTGTTTCCAGAAAAGGTGCACGGTGTAGGAGCTCTATCAATACGCTATTCCAATTATAATAACCCTCACAACAAAGCTGCAAATGCTTGAGGTTACCAAACATAAGGCAGCTTAAGATTTATTATTGTACCACAAGCTATCGATGCCTACAAACAAAAGAGCAATATAATACCGTCATTGATCAAATTAAAAACTAGTGTATCTGCAACTTTGAAATCTTTACGAAATATCTCACAAATAATACCTTAAAGTTACATATAGAAGATAGAAATTAACAGAGATAATAAAAAGGTAATTTAAACTTGTTAAAGGATGGATCAAAGATAAAACTAAGCATTGTATATGTAGTCCTTGACATGAGATACAAACTTTGGACATTAGACAACCAGCTGAAAATACCGAATATAGAACCATCAAGATAAAGTTCTACAACATCGACTTTAGCATTGACTAGATTGTTCATTTTGGTGATGGAGTAGATGAACACCGTAGAGTCCACATACGTTACATGCTCGAGATTAGGAACATCAAGCTCAAACTCTCTCCTTGGGAGCCTTTTAGTCGTAAAACTCGTAAGATCAATCCACGTATTACCAAGAAAATTGATAACTAATCTACGAAGAAATTGGGTACATTAAGCACTTTTCCTAGCCTTAGACTGTGTGCATTAGTTACATGACTTACATCACCTTCAGGAACATAAGAGCAATCCACCATAAATAATTGAGGAGAGTTAACTACGACTCCGCAATCTTTTTGCACCTCTATGTTTCTAGAGATCTCGTGTCATTCCTTCATATCTTACCTTATAAAGTTAAAAGTGGTCTCAATGATCTCGCGTCTTACCATCTATCCACATCATTTTGGCGGCGTTTTAAGGTGGGTCAACATCAGAAATTAAGTTTAACTAAATTTATTAGTCACATAAAAATCTTTAATACTAGTAGTAACTAGTAAGGAAATTGTAATCCTCCAAGGTCAAAACTAGCAGCCAATTTTAAGACTTTAAGTCTTGAATAATTGATTGAAATTTGTAAAGGTCAAAACTTGCAGCCAATTTATAGCAGCCAATTTATAGCAGCCAATTTTGTAATAAACTCTGTTTAACAAATTTAATGCACCCAAAAAAGCTGAACATCGAATGGTTTTGCTCACATTATCTCCACCAACTTAGATCCTGTGCAAAACTTCAATCTCTCTCCTCTGGCCAAAAACTCCATACCCAGATCACCAAACTTGGTCTACATCATTATGGCCCAATACCCAACTCCCTTGTTGAAATGTATGGCAAATGTGGTGTTATTGATCATGCCCTCAAAGTGTTCGACGAAATGCCTCAAAGAGATCTTGTATCCTGGGCTTCAATTCTTACTGCTTTTAATCATGCTGGTTTTCCCCATAAAACTCTTTCTTTGTTCCTTAGAATGTGGGAGCTTGATAAGTTACTGCCTGATCATTTTGTGATTGCTAGTCTTGTTAGGTCCTGTGCTAGCTTGGTTGATGTTAGGCTTGGTAAACAAGTGCATGCTCATTTTGTTCTGTCACCCTTTTATGAGGATGATGTTGTTAAGTCGTCGCTTGTTGATTTATACTCAAAATGTGGGTTCCTTGACTATGCTAGGATGGTTTTCGATTCGATTAAGGTGAAAAATACGATTTCTTGGACGGCTTTGGTCTCGGGTTATGCTCGAATTGGACGGAAAACTGATGCTGTGGAGCTTTTCAGGAGGATGCCTGACAAGAATTTGTTGTCTTGGAGTGCTTTGATATCTGGGTTGGTGCATAGTGGTCATGGGAATGATGCTAGTAGTATCTATAGGAATATGAGAAGAGAGGTTGATCATGGTGCTGACCCATATATTCTTTCAAGTGTTATTGCAGCATCTGCTAATATGGCAGCACTACAGCTAGGGAAGCAATTACACTGCTTGGTTATATTGCTCGGGTTTGAACGTAATTTGTTCATCTCCAATTCACTCATTGATATGTATGCCAAATGCAGTGATCTTTTAGCAGCAAAAGGCATTTTTTCATGTATGTCCAAAAGAGATGTTGTGTCTTGGACTTCTATCATAGTTGGGATGGCTCAACACGGCCAAGCAAAGGAAGCATTGGCTCTGTACGATGAGATGGTCATTGATGGTGTAAAACCAAATGAAGTAACATTTCTAGGGTTGATTTATGCATGTAGTCATGTAGGTTTAGTCAACAAAGGTCGGCATTTCTTTGATACAATGGTTCAAGATTATGGGATGAGGCCCTCTTTGCATCATTACACATGCCTATTGGATGTTCTTAGCCGTTCCGGTCACCTTGATGAGGCCGAGAAACTCCTAAAGACAATGCCATATCATCCTGATGAAGCTGCTTGGGCTGCTCTGTTAAGTGCTTGCAGGAAACACAAAAATACAGAGGTTGCTGTAAGGGTTGCTGATCATTTACTGTGCTTGGGGCCTGAAGACCCTTCTTCTTATATTTTGCTTTCTAATACATATGCTTCTGCTTCTATGTGGAATAATGTGTCTAAAGTTCGCAAATTGATGTCTACAATGGATTTGAAGAGAGAGCCTGGTTATAGCTGTGTTGAACTTGCAAAGGAGAGTCAAGTGTTTTATGCAGGGCATACATCTCATCCTATGCAGGAAAAACTTATTGGTTTGCTTGAGGAGTTGGATATGGAGATGAGAAAAAGAGGTTATGTTCCAGATACTAGTTATGTTTTACATGAACTGGAGCAGCATGAGAAGGAGAGACATTTGTTGTGGCATAGTGAAAGGTGGGCTGTTGCATATGGCTTGCTTAAATCTGCTCCTGGTACCACCATACGCATAGTGAAAAATTTACGAACTTGTGGGGATTGTCACACGGTTTTAAAATTCATAAGCAGCATCGTAAAGAGGGAGATCATTGTTCGAGATATCAACAGGTTTCATCATTTTAAGGATGGTAGCTGTTCTTGTGGTGATTTTTGGTAGGCACTTACAAGCTGAGTATCTGTATACAGGATGTAATCTACCTCTTCATTTCTCAGGAGTCTTATAAAGGTTTATAGCACCCTTTTCTTAAAATGTTCATATTTATGGTACTCTAAACACACATACACACCATTACACTGTCCTTTGAAGTCTTAAATATGGCCTGATGATCCCCGAATTGTGTTTTTGTTTTGTCCTCAAAATCTTAACTATTGCCTGATGATACCTAAATTCTGTTATTTGTTAACTTTATATTGATCTCTGATTCAAGAACCCCCAATATCAATTTTCATGAAACTCTTATAAGAGTTTTAACACTGAAGCATCTTCTAACGAAAAAGTTGTGCTCCTTTTCCATCCCTTAGAAGGTTATCAGTTTACATAAAGAACACATTTGTCCTAAGTCAGCAATACATCATTACTCTAGTACTTTAGAAAAATTGTGTTCTTCTTAGGAGTTAGGATGGCAACTATGTATTCCTTTAGAATATATGATCAATATTGTCTGCTTGTAACATATGATAAAATGCATCTGTTATTTTGTTTGTGTTGGGATCTTTGTTAAAAGGAGATGAAGTTAATAATCTGTGTCTCTATCTTTAAATCAATTATTCAACAAACAGAATCAAAAGTGATGTAGTTCCCTTAACTATGTGCTACAAGTCTTATTTAATTCCGTTATCAGTTTACCAATATGAAGTCCCATTCTCTTAGAGGTGCATCCTGTTTATTTAGAATGAGAACATAACTGGTTGGCTGTTTCCAATGGTTAGTTTGATGTATCCATGTTAGTTATCATAAAGAGAAATATAGCAAGGTGACTCTTCACTTAGTTATCTTTTTTTTTTTTCCTCATCTGCCTTTATTTCCTTTTTTTTTTAATTTTATTTTTTTTTAATTTTATTTATTTTTTATTTTAAAAAAAATAAAAAAATTCTGAGCCTAGAAGGACGCTATTGAAGATGCCCTGGCCATTTTCCAACCCGTCATCTTGGTTCTTGAGGATGTTGCTCGGAGTGAAGCGGAGATTGAAAGAGCTTTGAAGGTAACTCATTTACTCATCACTTAATTATTGCATGTTTTGATGTTTAGGATTTATGAGATCATATTTGGGAAAGACTTAGATATGTTATTGTAGATTAGGGATAAGGTTACTATATTTAATAATCAATACTGTTAGTTTATAATATTTTTCTCATAGATAATATTTCTCATGAATAAAGAAAAGTAATGTACGGAGATGTCTAGAAGGACATTATTGGAGGCATGAAATCTTTTACTCTGTAATCTATAATTTTCACACCTTTTTAAAAAAATAAATTTAATTCTAATTTGTTCTGCGAATTATTTGGGCTTCTTGGTCTTGGGTAACAATTTGTATGAATTTTATGTTAAATAGTGTCAGATAATTAATTTATTTCCTGAGGATGGGAAATTATGGGGTTTTATTGGGGTGAATGGAAGACTGGAGTAGTTTATCTAGATACTTATATATATATTTGGTGATATATAATAAGACACTTCTGAAAGCTTGAACTATAGTTGCCTGCTTTAATGATTATTAGGGAAAGAATCATGAATTTTAGTTAATTTATACCTCTTTGAGGGTTGATCGATTGATAGAGAAGTCACTAGAGAGAACAAAGGGTTTAACTGTGGAAAAATAAACCATTTGCAAGTCGTTTTGTAGGGTTCAGCTACTTTGTTATACAATATTTGCATAGGGCTTGTGGCTCTGATGTCAAAGAGTTAATGTTATCCGTAATTTCGCTTTGATGTTTGGTCATTGTAGAAAGCTTTGATGATCAGCCATTATAGTAAGCCTTTCTTGAGTGGTCATCCCAAATGTGGGACTGTGGGAGGTGGAGGTGGCTTGAAGAAGATAGTGAGACTTGCTTATGAGTCATGAGCACATACTCTGTCTCCTTTCTTGCTTCCTTGCACATAGCTCCTCAATTGAAACTTGGAGGCTAAGCAAGTTATTTGAATTAGCAGTTGAGGGTTCAACTGAATTATGATTTCTGACAGAGATCAGAAGTGGTGTTCTAGCCACCAATTCACTGGACCTTTGTTAGGTGTTGTGAGTTGTGACAAGGGCATATCGCGAAAAACACCTTAATGCTATCAGAGCTCAGTTGGGAATTGTCTTGGGCAGGAAATTGTGGTGACATCCAGTGCATTAGTAGAGTTTGACATAGAGAAAGAAAGTGACATAAGCAGATTGGTTGTATAGATAAATGGGGTGATGAAAGAAAAGATTTATTTAGAGAAATATTGCCTTTATTTCACTAATTTTGTGAACGAAAATATTCCCTCTGTTTTCCCAATTTCGACAATTCTCCATTTCTCACTAATGAGTTTAACAAGAAATAAGAGCCATCTACAGTGAATGAAGGAGACTCCAACTTCCAATCAAACTCCAAAGCCCCGGATGCTGCTGAATTTAGCTTTTATGCACTTGTTTTTGAAACAGGCAAGCGAGGGAGAGAGGGGTGCGGCAAGAAAAGAGAAGGTGTGAATTAAGGTGTAGAGTATGTTAATTGTCAGCCAAATAGTGGGTAGAGAGGCTTGTAATCACTCACTTTTGTACCGGATCTGTGTGGGAACAGATAAATACAATCTCTAAGAAATAAATCGTAAATGGTCATATTTTGATTTGTTTGCCTTTTGCAGTCCTGATGCCTGATGGCTGATTTCTTGACATCTACCATCTCATCATGTATTTAGTATCAGTGTGAGAACAGATATATAAAAGCAGCAAGAAGTGAACCTTTTCTTGTAGTTTTTAGGTTGTGCTCAGCAAGAAAGGAGAATGATGTCCGCGTTCAGATCTTATTTTACCAATTTTCTATTATCAGACAAAAGGAGATTTTGTGCATTACAAGCAGAGTGTCTGTCTGCAGGACTTAATCTACCTCTTCATTGCTCAGAAACTCCATTAAGGAGTCTTGTAAAGGTTTATAGCACCCTTTCTTAAACCTTCATATTTATGGTATACACACCATTACGCCGTCCTCTGAAGTCTTAACTATGGCCTAATGATCCCCAAATTGTGTTTTTGTTGCGTCCTCCAAAATCTAAACTACCACCTATTCACCTGTTGATCCCTAAATTCTGTTATTTTTCAACTTGTAATGATATCTGATTCAAGAACTCCCAATATCAATTTTCATGAAGCTCTTATAAGAGCTATAACACTGAAACATTTTCTGGCAAAAAAGTTGTGCTCCTTTTCCATCCCTTAAAAGCCTATCAGATTACAGAATGAACACATACTTGGCCTTCTCTGCATGATCTCCTTTATACTAAGTAGCCTTATCAGAGTGTTCAATAACGTTCAGCATTTATCTTTGCGCGGCGTGTGGACAGAGGTTTGTTAACATTTCTTTTTATATACTCGCAATGTTTCTTTTTTATTGTCATATGTGGGAAAAAAAAAACATGTACTATGCATTTTACTTTGTATTATGTAATGTGAGATTGACTGATCTGATTGCACCTTTGGTTGAAGGAGTTAAGCTTTGGTGGTGTAGAGGATAAACTGCCAGTGTTTGACAAATTGAAACATCTAGAGCTGGGTTTTTCTGAGTTTAACACTTGGAATAAAGTGCTGGTGCCGTTTCTAAATCGTTCGCCGGTCTTAGCAACACTTGTTTTTCCTAATGTTAGTACTCTATCTCTGTGGTATCTTGACACGGATCATAAATAAAATTCAAACAATGGTTGATTTTGATTGGCATCTAATCTACTTTGCAGGGATTGATTTGTTGCAGTAATGGTAAAGACAGATTTTGCGATTTAAAGAAGACCCTCAAGGAAGAAGAATTTTTTGAAAAAACTCTAGCAGTGATTCCTTCATGTTTCAGATCTCATCTTAAAAGAATTGTGATTGGTTCGTACTATGGGAAGAAGCGGGAACTATATGTGATTCGGTTTTTGCTGAGACATGCATTGGTGTTGGAGGAATTGATCTTAAGGAGAGGACGTGAGTATGCTCCAGTATCAGATCAAATGAGTCTCCAATGAGCCGTGCAGAGTTTACCAAGGGCCTCAGCTAAATGTACAATTCAGGTGCTGCAGGATTCAAGTTTGACACAATTTATGAGAGGACGTGAGTATGCTCCAACATCAGTCATTTACTAATGTAATGTGATGTACTGAATTGCTTGTATTATTAATTTATTCAAATATGTAATAGTAATTTTTAGAAGTATAAATGTGAATATGTGATCCCTATCTGGAGGTAAGAAAACAATATCATTATTTTAATGAATATAAATGTTAGGGTCTCAGGGCATATTGAACTTCGCTTCATTCCTAAATTGACGTATACTATACATAAACAATACTTGATCAAACAAAATCCTTGCAAAATAATGTTAAGGTAAGAATTATCCCACTTTGAGATAGGCATACCAAGGCAATTTTATCTCACTTGAACCAGCAAAAATAACCCCAATTGAGCAACTTAATTGAGCACCACTATAGCATGGAATCATGGATACCACCTAGTTCAAGGGAGCCTATGTACACCAAAAAGACAGATGAAGTATCATAATTTAAATTTTCTAACCGATACTTTTCCGAAGCCTCAAAAAAATTTCATGACTAAAATCTATATGATCAACAACTATTCTAGGCATATTCTAACATACCATCACACTATATATATATATATATGTGTAAATACGCAAAAACATTTGCCTTTGATATATGTACAACATCCATCAGCAAAAAAAGCAGCATCTCGAATTCCCGAGTCAAGTCCTTCAGGTCCATGATAAAAGCAAAAGCAGGAAACTATATAGCCACCACATTCATCCGAGCTAATTCTGAAGGCCTTGCTTTCTTGTAGCTTAAATCTTTGACTTCCGGCCTGCTTCAGATATTAAAGATTGCTTCTCCTGAAAACATCAAAACATAATCAAAAGTCGATACACGTGGTTCTCCAATCACGACTGACAATATATATGAACATGAAACATACGTTTGAGAACAATCGCTCATCCTCGCAACTTCCAAACCCATTCAATGGCAGCTCACCACATAGGAATACAAAACGCGCATCAAAAAACATTATCATTGCACATAAGAGCAAAGGTGCTGGAAGACAAGGCACACTGTATAGACGGGGCCACCCAGCATAAGCATCGTGCAACAACCAATAACACAAACGCTGCATTTGATGTTAGGCTTGATCTACCTCATACAGCCATTTTATACATTGCCAAATCAACATTTCACTCAATATATGATGCATTCTTGTACATATTTCACATGCTAACATCTTCATCACATGAAATGGGCAAAAACAAACATAAAGCGAATAATCTTACTCTGGTCGTCTATGGTACAACCAACCCCATAAAAACAATTCTAAAGACTGTCTAAAAGTAGAACCCGAAAAATTATACCAATAGCCAACTAATCCTTTGCTTACCAAACACATACTCTTTTATGAGTCTTATATATCACTATAATTAGTATGATTCCACCAGAAGAGAGAAACTTCACTACTATTTATGAAAATCATCATCTCTCATCACTATAGTTCCACTAGATGAGAGAAACTTCACTGCTATTTGGTGCTACAAAACAAGGCACATGTAGAGCGAGTTTTTTTCAAATTTGGAAACTGAGAAAAATTTTTGTGGTAAAAAAAGAACAAGGCTAAAAATAGATTTATTATTGGTTTCATCATTGGCCTTGAAATAATTTATTGTAGACCTAGCAAAATCTTAGATAATGTGATAATATAATCTCACTAAACTTTGTATGCAATTCATAACCTTCATTGAATGAAGAGTGTCAATCTAACAATGGCGGTTGCAAGACATTGATAATAATATAACCTATTTACCACTCCGAACTCAAGGAGAAGATAACCTAACACAACTAATACCTTAAGCTACAGATTTTAATAATGGAAGTTCCATTAAATCCCTTTTATTTGGGTAGATTAAATTGGGTTCAGTAGCCGTAAGAAATAAACATATAAATAAACCAATAAAATTAAAGTTATGGAGTATATACTTACAGCATTAGACAGGGACTTCCACTTCTTTGAAGCAACACCCCTAGCCTGATTAAATGTAGCAACATAATGAGCGACATTCAAAAACAAAGAAAAGAAATTGTCACATATCAGCAAGTGTAACATAACTAACCATAGCGTGAGTCATGGAAGGATTTTCACTCTTTACCCTCTGCCTTTAAAATCAAGTAGAAGGGCAAAAACAAATCAAGGTGATCGATTAGAGGTATGTACACTAAGGGGTAAATTAAGAGGGAAGAGTTAAGACATTTCAGAACGACGACTTACAACAAAGCAGTGTAAGCAGGAAGAACACCACCAGCCCTGACCAGACGATGATATACACTCCATAGTCAGTAGCAAGACATCGAGTTTCCTAATAATTAACAAAATATTGACAAACATAAAAGAAGTAACAAGTGATAGATCTTACTGCAAAACTGTTGCCTTTTTAGCTTTAGATGTCTTTCTTCCAGACATGCTACCTCGTGCCTTACGAGCAGTAACTTGCAATCATGAGAAACGCCAGTTAGTAAACTCGAGGACAAGGAGAAGGAAAAAGATGATATAGGAATACATGTCCATGAGATAAAAGCACCATTTTACATGTGCTTGTATTTTCTTAAGAGATGAGGAAACACAAAAAGAACAATCTTACTGAAATATAATTTACTTTTTAAGATGGAAAAACAAATAAGCAATTTACCAGCTTTCTTTGAGGTTTTGAATTCCTTAAAGTACAGCAAGTGCAATTCGTTAGAAGGAAACCGAAAGCACACTTTGGCACGGTAGGTTTTAATCTCTTGGTCAGAGGTGTCAATGGCAGTAAATGTAACGTAGTACATTGTACCTTGAACTGGCTGTAAGTTGGCTTTATCGAGTGATAAAACTTCCAAACGATTTCCCTAGCAATGAATTGAATTTGACAAGAGAAAAAAACAGTTGAGCGATAGATTGTTCAGTGGTATATGAAAATACTACCTCCGTTACAGGTTATGTGCAACGATTAGACATAAAGCAGAAAGATAAAATGTCTAATCGTTGTACATAACCTGTAACGGGGGTTGTAGAATCCAAAACGACCTCTAGCTACTTTAAATTTATATTACCCCATGTTTAAAAGCAGCAAAGCGTGCAACGATATTAGCAACTTTCCATTCTGAAGAGGTAGGGTGAATGATTGAAATGCGGCCGGGCATACTGCCAGTACAGCCATCAACATCGAAGCCTTTGCTTTGAGTAACCTTCCTGTCGTACCTATCCAGTTCTGCCTGAGTCATCCTACGGAACCGCTTTCTACGTTGGGAAAGATACTTAGCAGGTCCATAAGCAGTTCCCTTGAAAACCTCCAAGCCGCTAAAGTTGCGAGCTTCATACTTGCCACCCACCATAATCACCAAACTAAAACCCTTTCAAAACATTTACCTTTCAATTCTTTAGCACAAATAATAATAAATGTATTAGAGATAATATCAAAGATATATCTTGATATTATCCTTGCCGCATATATGCCATGAACAGCTAGACTATATCAATTACTGATCTTGTATATAAGTTGTAATCTTCTATTTTTGTGTAATTATTATCTCACTATTGTACATAATATCTTTGAGTCAAAGATATTATTTCTTTACTAATTAGCTAGTCCTACGTGATTCTAATTGTGTAGTATATATAATTGTATCTTGCCTCTTATCATATATGCAATATACTCATATACTCTTAAACCTTTCAAGAAAATGATAAACATAACCGACTATGTATAAGAAGCTCAAAAAGAAAAGATTGAGGAAAGATCAACATTAATTAAACCGATCTGTGCGTAATTTTATCATGAATTCCCAACTTAGGGTAATGTTATATGTAGCCCTAAGGGCTATATATAAGCATTAAATATACTCTTGGAAATTGTATAAAGTTAGGAATTTACGACAAAAACACGCGCAAATCAGTGTAATTAGTGTTTATATTCTGATGATTTCTTAATTTTTTACGATTTTCAAATGTAAATTTAATGCTGATATGTAGCCCTAAGGGCTATGTATAACATTTTCCATAATATACCTCTAAACCCTAAATCCTAAATCGCACAATTTCGTCAACAATAATACAACACAACTCAACATACTACCCATCACATGAATCTAAGTGCCAAAAAAACAAAATAATTTGACAAGTTAAATTTACTAAAATTCGATTGATTTTAGATAAAAATAAAATATGGCAACGTAAATTAATCCAACATCACCAATACTCACGATTCATACACAATTATCGAGGTCGAAAACTGGAAAATAAAAACAATTAATTTCAATGCCATTAATTGATTCAAACTTTAAGCAAGATCCACAAAACTAAAACAAACAAAATCACAAATAATTTTTTTTTTTTCTAAAAAGCGAAGAATAATTTAACATCGGGAAGAGAGAGAAAATACCTGGCCAGAGAAAAATAAAATTGATGTAGGGTTTTGTAAAGCTGTTCAATTGCAATTTGGGTAGTATATGTATATATAGATGCACAAATAAAAATCTTAGAAGGAAAATTAAAAGGAAAGTTTAAGGAGTTGTCTTCAAATAAATTTTAAGTCTTGAATATTTGATTGAAATTTGTAAATTAAATTCAAACAATGGTTGATTTTGATTGGCATCTAATCTACTTTGCAGGGATTGATTTGGTGCTGTAATGGTAAAGACGGATTTTGCAATTTAAAGAATTTTTTGAAAAAACTCTAGCAGTGGTTCCTTCATGTTTCAGATCTCATCTTAAAAGAATTGTGATTGGTTCGTACTTTGGGAAGAAGCAGAAAGTATATGTGATTCGGATGCATGATTCAAGTTTGACACAATTTATGAGAGGACGTGAGTATGCTCCGAAATCAGTCATTTACTAATGTAATGTACTATTGTACTGAATTGCTTATATTATTAATTAATTCAAATATGTAGTAGTAATTTTTAGAAGTATAAATGTGAATATGTGATCCCTATCTCAAGGTAAGAAAACAATATCATTATTTTAATGAATATATGTTAGGGTCTTAGGGCATGTTGAACTTCGCTTCATTCCTAAATTGACGTATACTATACATAAACCTGTTCAACGGGCCGGGCCGGACAGGGCTTTATCTAAAATGGGCTGGGCCGGGCCAAGCCTAATCCAAAATGGGCCAATATTGTCCATGGACCATTAAGCCCGGCCCGGCCCGGCCCATTTAAAATGTGTAAACAATCCAAAACAACCATAAAGTAGACACAATTATAAAGGGCCTTTAAGGGGCCTTATAAAAAAACACTTACTACTAACAATTAATTGACATAACGAGAATAAAATCTAGGCAGACAACCTAAACTCAAGAAAACATACATACTTAACTAAAACTCAAAGTGTCTCTAAGTCACATTTAGTACACTAACATAAAAGGTAAGTCACATTTAGTACACTAACATAAAAGAGTATCATCGAATAGTGTATTTTTATGCTAAACTACTAAAGATAAGAGTTAATTTGAAGGGATGATCTTATACTAGAGTTAGTAGTACTAGCTACTTCATAACACTTTTCATAACATTTTAAAGGGATGATCTTATTTTCTATCTATGTAAATGATTTCAGTCTCAACATGTCTTTGAATTCAAAATGTTTATCACTTCTTAAATAATTTCTTTCTATTCTCTTTTTCTGTCCTGTTCCGAAAACACACACAACTTTCAAAACTATATGTCTATATACACCGAAATTGAGCCTAAGCAAGCCTACTAGTTTAGGATTGATAATTGACAGCAAATTACAAGAACAAGCTACCATTTGTTAGTTTGATTTCTATGAAATACTGAATTTGTTCCTAGCTAGTTTAATTTTCAAAAAAGTCGAAAACTTGATTTATTTACTGCACTTAGATGAGGTAACTATGAGTTCTACATGACTAGAACTTCGTATTTAGTCATGTAACTTGTCTTACCTCGCTCCAGGATCAAATTGAGAAGGAACATAACACTAACCAAAGGCATAATTCCTTGCAAAAATGCAGATTCGTGGGTTGCGTTCTTATTCACTAGATCATAATCCTTCCAGCGTTTGGAAACCTCCTTCTTTCCTTTTCTATAAATAACTTCATTGCGTCATTTTATCAAACACCTTTCTTACACTCCATAAATCCCAATCAATTTTCAAAATTTCTCCTTTTTAGTTTTTTTAAATCGAGTAGATGATGATCAATTAGCATTCAAACTTCAAAAAATATTATATAATTTAAAATCCAAGCACGAAATCAATAGATTCGTACATTATTGAGAGCGGCGAGCAAGAATACATAAATTGACCTAAAAACAAACGAATTTAGAAATTAATACACGAAAACATACCTTGGTAGTTGAAGATTAAGAGCGGCGAGCAAGAAGAAGGAATTTATTAGCTATAATCTGGGAATTTTTGAAGATTATAATCTGGGAATTTTTTTAGGGTTCATAATTTGGGGGAAATAGGGAATTTTAAAATTGACGTTAGGAAGTTTTAGAAACAAACAGAAAAATTAGGATACAAAAAGCCTCTGAAGTGTTACCCAATTTCAGCCCTTTTTTTTCCTATAAAAAAAAAAAAATTCAGCCCTTTTTAACTTAGACCCAAACCTTTAAAAACCCATTATTTAATAGCCCTTTAAAAGCCCACCCCATTTAAATGTTGGATGGGTAAAACCCTTTTATAAAAGGGCTGGACTAGGGCTTTAAATGGGCCCCTAACCCAGGAATGACTATACATAAACAATACTTAATCAAACAAAATCCTTGCAAAATAATGTTAAGGTAAGAATTATCCCACTTTGAGATAGGCATACCTAGACAATTTTATCTCACTTGAACCAGCAAAAATAACCCCAATTGAGCACCAATAGAGCATGGATACCACCTAGTTCAAGGGAGCCTATGTACACCAAAAAGACAGATGAAGGATCATAATTTAAATTTTCTAACCGTCCGAAGCCTCAAAAAAATTTCATGACTAAAATTTATATGATTAACAACTATTCTAGGCATATTCTAGCATACCATCACACTATATAAATGTGTAAATACGCAAAAACATTTACCTCAAAATTTCCTGAAAAAGCGTGGATTATTATAGCCTTCAATTGTGTAATTTTTGACCATATCTCGTTCGGAAATAAAAATTGACAAGATGTTTTCCAATTGGGTCGGTGTAACCGTCCAATATGCCCTTAAACGGTCATCTTACCCGTTCACAACTTGCATTGATTTCGTAAACTCAAGCTAGATTGACCTGATCTGATTTTAACTCGAATTGAACCCAACCTATATCCGAAAAGGTGAACGACCCGTTATAACTTGAACTGAAATTGACCCGACCTGAACCTGAATCTGATCTGAAGCTACATTGACCCGACATAACCTGATCCTAATTTAACCCGCGAAATAATTTGACCCTACCCAAACCCGACTTGAATACCCGAATTGACAGCTCTAGTATCAACTATCTCTAGCACCAGCGCCATGATCAACTCATACAATTGCTTTCCATTTTCTCTCTTGTTGGGTTTTCCATTTCTTCTCTTCTTCCTTCTTCTTCATCAATGGCGTCCAAGCCATGGAAGCAACTTGCTCCTACGTACAATTCATTTGAGTTGTTTTGGGTTCCGACGAAGACACGCCTCATCCTCGTTGTGGTCATACCCTTACCACCGTCGCATCTATCAAACTGGGAAGCTTGAAAGCTCGAAATCGCTGATTAGATTACTATTAGGAGCTACTTTTGAATCAAATATGCAAGAATTTATAAATCAATTGAAGAACTTTAGGGTTTTTTTTTCTTCAGAACATCGAAAAAAAGAGAAGACGATAATGGAGATAAGTTTTTTTTCTTTGGTCCTTTTTATTTTTTAAAAAAATTTGGGTTTTTTCTTTGTAAGTTTGTAACAATTTGACCCTTTAATTTTTCTTTAATATTAACGGGCTGTCAATAAAAGCCCTTTATTGACCATATATCTTAAAGCCATTTAGTGACCCTGCCCATTAAAACATTAAAAAGTTAAGACCCTTTAAATTTAGGCCCGACCCTATTATATCAATGGACAGCCATGTCCAATAACCACCCCTAGCTCTCCTGATTACATCCCAGACATCAAAGTTCAAATGCTGCTCGCTAAGTTGAACACAAAACAAAACAGATAACAATATAAGGTAACCATAGTCCACATAACATATGTTTTGTGCAAAAATATACAAGCATGCTATGAGCCTATGATATAGAATATTCCAGGCTCATGCATTCCTAGAAAGTTTACGAAGAGGAAACAACTGTTCTAAGCATTCTAGCATACCATCAAACTATTTACATATGTAGATGTTGCATTTTATAGAATTGTATCATAGAAACTCAAAATAAGCAAAAACATTTGCCTTTGACATCCACCAGCAAAAAAAGCAGCATCCCAAGTCAAGTCCTTCAGGTCCATGATAAAAGCAAAAGCAGGAAACTATAGCCACCACATTCATGCAAGCTAATTCTGAAGGCCTTGCTTTCTTGTAAGCTTAAATCTTTGACTTCCGGCCTGCTTCAGATATAAAAGATTGCTTCTCCTGAAAACATCAAAACATAATCAAAAGGCAATACATGTTGTTCTCCAATCACGACTGACTACATATGAACATGAAACATAGGTTTGAGAACAAACGCTCATCCTCACAACTTCCAAACCCATTCAATGGCAGCTCACCACATAGGAATATAAAACGCGCTTCTCAAATCATTATCATAGCACATAAGAGCAAAGGTGCGGGAAGACGGGGCACATTGTATAGACGGGGCCACCCAGCATAAGCATCATGCAACAACCAATAACACAAACATTGCATTGGATGTTAGGCTTGATCTACCTCATACAGCCATTTTATACATTGCCAAATCAACATTTCACTCAATATATATATGATGCATTCTTGTACATATTTCACATGCTAACATCTTCATCATATGAAATGAGCAAAAACAAACATAAAGCGAATAATCTTACTCTGGTGTATGGTGCAACCAACCCCATAAAAACAATTCTAAAGACTGTCTAAAAGTAGAAACCGAAAAATTATACCAATAGCCAACTAATCCTTTGCTTACCAAACACATACTCTTTTATGAGTCTTATATATCACTATAATTAGTATGATTCCACCAGAAGAGAGAAACTTCACTACTATTTACGAAAATCATCATCTCTCATCACTATAGTTCCACCAGATGAGAGAAACTTCACTGCTATTTGGTGCTACAAAACAAGGCACATGTAGAGCAAGTATTCTCAAATTTGGAAACTGAGAAAAGTTTTTGTGGTAAAAAAGAACAAGGCTAAAAATAGATTTACCATTGGCCTTGAAATGATTTATTGTAGACCTTGCAAAATCTGTAGATAATGTGATAATCTTACTAAACTTGTATGCAATTCATAACCTTCAGTAAATGAAGAGTTTCAATCTAACAATGGTGGTTGCAAGACATTGATAATAATATAACCTATTTACCACCCCGAACTCAAGAAGAGGATAACCTAACCCAACTAATACCTTAAGATTAATTCAAATACCTTAAGCTACATGATCAAACAAAATATATTGAGAAAGTCTGCCAATTATTAAGTGAGCAAAGATTTTAATCATGGAAGTTCCATCAAATCCCCTTTATTAGGGTAGGATTAAATTGGGTACAGTAGCCATAAGAAATAAATACATAAATAAATCAATAAAAATAAAGTTATAGAGTATATACTTACAGCATTTGACAGAGACTTCCACTTCTTTGAAGCAACACCCCTAGCCTGATTAAATATAGCAACATAATGAGCGATATTCAAAAACAAAGAAAAGAAATTGTCACATATCAGCAAGTGTAACACAACTAACCATAGCGTGAGTCATGGAAGGATTTTCACTCTTTACCCTCTGCCTTTAAAATCAAGTAGAAGGGCAAAAAAAAAAAAAAAAAAAAAAAAAAGATGATTAAAGGTCTGTTCACTAAGGGGAAAATTAAGAGGGGGAGAGTTAAAACATTTCAGAACAATGACTTACAACAAAGCAGTGTAAGCAGGAAGAACACCACCAGTCCTACCAGTCCTGACCAGACGATGACATACACTCCATAGTCAGTAGCAAGACATCGAGTTTCCTAATAATTAGCAAAATATTGACAAACATAAAATAAGTAAGAGATCTTACTGCAAAACTGTTGTCGTTTTAGCTTTAGATATCTTTCTTCCAGAAGTGCTACCTAGTGCCTTACGAGCAGTAACTTGCAATCATGAGAAACACCAGTTAGTAAACTCGAGGACAAGGAAAAGGAAAAAGTTGACATACGAATACATGTCCATAAGATAAAAGCACCATTTAACATGTGCTTGTACTTTCTAATCTATCTCAGGATATCACAGTTTTCACTACAGTGGAAAGCCAAATGAGATCAGGAAACACAAAAAACAATCTTATGGAAATATAATCTACTTGTACATTTTAAGATGGAAAAACAAATAAGCAATTTACCTGCTTTCTTTGGGGTTTTGAATTCCTTAAAGTACAACAAGTGCAATTCGTTAGAAGTAAACCGGTAGAGCACTTTGGCACGGTAGGTTTTAATCTCTTGGTCAGCGGTGTCTCTGGCAGTAAATGTAACGTAGTAAATTGTACCATCAACTGGCTGTGAGTTGGCTTTATCAACTGATAAAACTTCCAAACGTTTTCCCTAGCAATGAATTTGTCAAGAGAGAAAAATGAGCAATAGATTGTTCAGTAGTATAGGAAAATAGAATCTGAAACCACCTCCAGCTACTTTAAATTTACCCATTTTTTAAAAGCAGCATAGCGTGCAACGATATTAGCAGATTTCCATTCTGGAGAGGTAGGATGAATGATTGAAATGCGACCGGGCATACAACCAGTACAACCATCAACATCGAAGCCTTTGCTTTGAGTAACCTTCCTGTCGTACCTATCCAGTTCTGCCTGAGTCATCCTACGGAACCGCTTTTGATGTTCGGAAAGATACTTAGCAGGTCCAAAAGCAGTTCCCTTGAAAACCTTGAAGCCGCTAAAGCTGCGAGCTTCATACTTGCCACCCACCATAATCACCAAACTAAAACCCTTTCAAAACAATTACCTTTCAATTCTTTAGCACAAATAATAAATGGAAAATGATAAACATAGCCGACTATGTATAAGAAGCTCAAAAAGAAAAGACTGAGGAAGATTAACATTAATTACACCGATTTACGCGTGATTTTGTCATGTATTCCCAACTTAAATTCATTTTGGGAAGTATATTTAATGCTTATAAGTAGCCTTTAAATGTAACACCTAAGCACCACACTACGTAGCACTCAAACAAGGCAGCACGCACACACCACTCAGAGCAGAACAGCAAGCACCACACAACGTTGCACCACACAACACACACTAGCACAAGGGTAGCACCACACAAGGCAGCACCACGCACCACACAAGACTGCACAGCACGCTCACACGCACCACACAACAAACCAAACCGAAGCAAAAACAGAACCAAAAAACAGAATTTCGAGCAGCACACAAAGATGCGCACCACAGCAAAATCAAACCAAAAATTAATTAGGGCTTGTGAACCCTAGTTACGAGCAAATTTAACAGAATTTGCAATAAAAAGAATCTGAGAAAAAAAATAAATAAAATCGAAGCCTTAATTTCTCAAATAAACAAGTAATATGCGGAATAAAACAAGAACTAAGCAAGATCGATGAAAAAATCTCCTAAAAGCTACATACGAAGTATATCATTACCCATAATAAATTAATTAAATGAGATTTTTAATTACAACAACGGATAATCATATACCTCTAAATCCTAATTCGCACGATTTCATCGACAGTAATACAACACAACTCAACATACTACCCATCACATCACATGAATCAAGTGCCAAAAAACAAAATAATTTGACAAGTTAAATTTACTAAAATTCGATTGATTATATGGCAACCTAAATTAATCCAACAACACCAATACTACGATTCATACACAATTATCGAGATCGAAAACTGGAAAATAAAAACAATTAATTTCAATGCCATTGATTGATTCAAACCCTAAGCAAGATCCACAAAACTAAAACCCAAAAATCACAAATAAAAAAATTACTAGTAAAAAAAAAAGCGAAGAATAATTTAACATTGGGAAGAGAGAAAAAATACCTGACCAGTGAAAAAAAAAATTGATGTGGGGTTTTGTAAAGCTGTTCGATTGCAATTTGGGTAGTATATATAGATGCACAAATAAAATTCTGGAAGAAAAATTAAAAGGAAAGTTTAAGGAAAAATTAAAATTCCAAAATTGGTCTCCATCATTATGGCCCAATACCCAACTCCCTTGTTGAAATGTATGGCAAATGTGGTGTTATTGATCATGCCTTCAAAGTGTTCGACGAAATGCCTCAAAGAGATCTTGTATCTTGGGCTTCAATTCTCACTGCTTATAATCATGCTGGTTTTCCCCATAAAACGCTTTCTTTGTTAAGTTATTGCCTGATGATCCCTAATTTCTGTTATTTGTTAACTTTCTATTGATCTCTGATTCTAGAACCCCAAATATTTGGTGATATAACAAGACACTGCTGAAAGCTTGAACTATAGTTGCCTGCTTTAATGATTATTAGGGAAAGAATCATGAATTTTAGTTATTTTATACCTCTTTGAGGGTTGATCGATTGATAGAGAAGTCACTAGAGAGAACAAAGGGTTTAACTGTGGAAAAGTAAACCTTTTGCAAGTCGTTTTGTAGGGTTCAGCTACTTTGTTATACAATATTTGGTTAGGGCTTGTGGCTCTGATGTCAAAGAGTTAATGTTATCCGTAATTTCGCTTTGATGGTTGGTCATTGTAGAAAGCTTTGATGATTAGCCATTATAGTAAGTCTTTCTTGAATGGTCATCCCAAACGCGGGACTGTGGGAGGTGGAGGTGGCTTGAAGAAGATAGTGAGAATTGCTTATGAATTATGAGCACATTCTCTGTCTCCTTTATTGCATCCTTGCTCATAGCTTCTCATTCCTCAATTGAAACTTGGAGGCTAAGCAAGTTATTTGAATTAGCAGTTGAGGGTTCAACTGAGTTATGACTTCTGACAGAGATCAGAAGTGGTGTCCTAGCCACCAAATCACTGCACTTTTGTTAGGGGTTGTGAGTTGTGACAAGGGCATATCGCGGAAAACACCTTAATGCTATCAGAGCTCAATTGGAAATTGTCTTGGGCAGGAAGTCGTGGTGACATCCTGTGCAATAGTAGAGTTTGACATAGAGAAAGAAAGTGACAAAGCAGATTGGTTGTATAGAGAAGTGAGGTGATGAAAGAAAAGGTTTATTTAGAGAAATACTGCCTTTATTTCACTAATTTTGTGAGTAAAAATATTCCCTCTGTTTTCCCAATTTCGACAATTCTCCATTTTTCACTAATGAGTTTAACAAGGAAAAAGAGCCTTTTTAGAGTGAATGAAGGAGACTCCAACTTCCAATCAAACTCCAAAGACCCAGATCCTGCTGAATTTAGCTCTTATGCACCTTTTTTTGAAACAGGCAAGTGAGGGAGAGAGGGGTGAGGCAAGAAAAGAGAAGGTGTGAATGAGCATTAAGGTGTAGAGTATGTTAATTGTCAGCCAAATAGTGGGTAGAGAGGCTTGTAATCACTCACTTTTGTACCGGATCTGTGTGGGAACAGATAAATAAAATCCCTAAGAAATGAACTGTAAATGGTCATATATGATTTGTTTGCTTGTTGCTGTCCTGATGCCTGATGGCTGATTTCTTGATATCTACCATCTCATCATGTATTCAGTATCAGTGTGAGAACAGATAAATAAAAGTATCAAGAAGTGAACCTTCTCTTGTAGTTAGGTTGTGCTCAGCAAGAAAGGGAAATGATGTCCGCGTTCAGGTCTCATTTTACCAAATTTCTATTGTCAGACAAAAGGAGATTTTGTGCATTATATTCTCGCTATGTTCAATTGGTCAAATTTGAGTAAGCAATATTGTTACACTCCTGGATGTTACTCTTTAACTGCTTGATCTTCTGCTGACTATCTTGATTGCAGCAGGGCTTTTCCTATTATTAGCAGTTTTGTTATTCTTGGATAGTACCAAGTATATATGCTTGTTTGTAATCTTTGTAGTACATAGTTTCGTGTCTCTTTATTCTCAGCATGATGACTGTGAGTCTGTGATTTACCATGTCTTTAATTACTAGCGTTACTCCTATGTAATTAAAAAATGTATATTATGAAGCATAATCATGCTATTTATCTCAGATGTCAGGATTTAGATCCATATTCTAAGTGACTAAGTCTCTATTGAGTAAATGGAAACAGAACAAGTTGTTCATTTTTAATAAATGATCAATTTGTAGGCACAGAAATTATAAAATTTGTGTTTATACTATATTACTGACTACTGTGATACCTTAGCTTCTTCTAGACAATGTTATATAGGGACTCTAATAGGAAGCCAACATGTTGCTGATGATTTTTTTCCCTCGGTGACTCATTCCAACTGCGCCTATAATTTTAGCATTATAAATTGATTATAGCGCATACAAGGATTTGGTTTGGTTAATCTTTCTATGGTGTCTTTGCAGAATCCATCTGCTAGATCTACGAGGCAAGTTATGGATGACGATGGCTGGCTGATCACTGGAGATTAGGCTGGATAGCACCTTCTCTTTCAGCAGGGAGAAGTCGGCTTTGTGGAGATGTTCTTGAAGGACAGGCTAAAGATACTGTGGTTCTCTCTAAGTCCACAATCTTCACTTTCAGGTGATCCACATTACTCTACATTGTATGACAAGCATGATTCACTAATCAGCAAATAAACTCAAGGAAACACATCTTTTCATCACATTGTTCTTTCACTCATCCACCTCTCCGACCCATATGCCTCTTCTGATGTCCAAGAACTCAAACATATTCTAGTTTTTGATTGATTTTTTTCTTAATACAATTAGAAAGTTACTTCTATCAGGTTCTCCCTGCTACCTGGTCTTCATGTGCTTCTATTCGTGGTGTAGAGGATAATCTGCCATGTTTGACAATTTGAAATACCTAGAGCTGGGTTTTTCTGATTTTAACACTTGGTCTAAAGTGCTGGTGCCATATCTAAATCGTTTGCTGGTCTTAGAAACACTTGTTTTTTCCTAACTTAGTACTCTCTCTGTGGCTTTCTTCACTTGATGACACAGAATAATAAATTGAATTCAAACAATGGTGTAGCGTAACGATGTTGATTTTGATTGCAGGGATTGTTTATTTGCTGTAACCGTGAAGACAGTTTTGGCGATTTAAAGAAGACCCTCAAGGAAGAAGAATTTTTGGAAAAAAACTCTAGCAGTGATTCCTTCATGTTGCAGATCACAACTTAGAAGAATTGTGATTGGTTCGTACTTTGGGAAGAAGTGGAGACATGCATTTGTGTTGGAGGAATTCATCTTAAGAAGAGGTCTTGAGTATGCTCCAGTATCAGATCAAATGACGCTCCAAAGCGCGGTGCATAGTTTACCAAGGGCCTCAGCTAAATGTTCAATTCGGGTGCAGGACAATTAGACACAATTTGATTTACAATTTGACACATTTACTAATGTATGTAATGTAATGAAAGTACTTTTATTACTCGGTATTAATTTATTCAAATACAGTGTGTATTACTAATAAATTAAAACTTTTAAAAGTAAATTTAATGCAATTATATTCCCATCACAATTATAAGAAAACAATATTCTACATTTGTTAGGGGCTCATGACATATTGAACTTCACTTCATTCAACACTAAATTGACATAGATGTACTGTAATATTAACAACACATAAAATACTCTATAAAAAAATAGACAATATATGGTAGGGTAAACATCTACGCCTAAAATTATAAGAGGCAGAAGATCACTTTATATCCCTAATCTACTCCTTAAGAGTAAATACTAAATCTTCTCACTTGGCCTATGTAAGCATGCACAGCTCTGTTTAAGATGCATAACTGACAGACCAAATTAAGTACTAATGCAACTTACAAATTATTGCAAGGTTATTGTATGGCGCAGATGATCCTGTGGTGACATTAAGGGTAGCCTTATAATACTGAGCGGCAGTACGAATCAAATTCCTGTAATATCCCCAATATTTAAGTATTAAGAACTAGGTATTAGACAGTGAAATCAGCTTCATAGAAACTAAAGCAGCAACTCCATAATGCATCACGAGAGGCAAGTAGCTAAGATAGAAGCTTAAGCAACTTACCACTCCAAATAGATGTTGCCAAGATTAGTCAGTGCTTGTGGATGGCTACGTTGCAGTGAGAGACATTGCTGCATACAGTAATCAATGCATTAGTTAAAGACGTTAACAGAACAGAAAAACATAAGGCAATAGGTACAGGACACGTAATTAGCACATACACGATAGTACTGAACAGCATCCTCAACTCGGCCAGCATCTTTCAGTGAATTACCCTTGATCATCACAACGAAGAAGATTAGACACTTGAGGAGTTGCAAAGCAAACTGCAAGAAAACAATTGGGAAAAACTACAAGAAAGAACAGATCATAAAGCCCAACCAAATTATTGTAAGCTTCCAAGAATCCAAGATCATGAGCAATGGCTCGTTCAAAGTGAGCAATTGCCATATCCATCTGTCCTTGCTCATCATATATACTACCAAGATTGCCTGGGAAGATCAAAGTCAGTGATCAGAAAATATGGCATTTATATTGATATTTGATAACAAGCATATAACACAACAAAAAGAAAAAAGTAACCCAGCAACAATGGAAACAATTGTGACCAGGTTCAGGAACGAACAACACGACTACACAGGAATACAATATTGCAACGGCAGTAGCAGGCAAAGGATGAGTAGGATGAAAAGGCACCCCCCTGAAGCAAACTTTATAGTCTATCAGAAAGTAGCATCAGATTTAGAAAATAAACAATAATCTTAGATAGATAACATCAGAATCACTGAAGTTATTTCTTCAAAATTAATCGGTCAACACTTTGCCAAAATCAAGTAATAACATAGCATATGATAAAAGTATTAACAGCAACACCAATCATGGCTTGAGAATGAATTCGAACGGTGGTAAAATCAAGAAGAACCGGGCACCATATGTATTAATCTACCACAAAAGGCCTATCTAGCATAAGTTGAACTTGCCCTGACTCTACTCTTAAGCATTAAACATTAAAAGATATTTGCCTAACCAAACGTTAGTAGAGGCTGCTTTAAATAGACATAAGTTCAACAAGAACACAATAGCAAAATAGATAGAAGCAAAAAGGAACACAGACAAATCAGAAAGGTTGTCAATAAAGAGATGGAAGAGCATGTAGTAGCAGACTAGGAGCCGGATAAAACAATAAAGTGGTATATTAAACACATTCAGATGTTTTATTGCTTTAATAACTGCATCAAAATATGGTCAGTTTGCTAGGATCTTTAACTTAAAGCGCATCTGTAAAACATAGGTATCCTCACCATAAGCTATAGCATAGTCAGGTCGGATCTGCAGTGAATGTTGGTAACATAGAATAGCTTCTTGGGGCATTCTCAGAGTCTGTACCAAGGACAGAACCGGTATTAGATGGATGGCATGAACATTATGATAGCCATACTCCAAAAATTTACAGCGTATATTCTAGGACAGCTTACCTTGTAAACATTTCCTAAATTAAGATAGGCATCTACACATGTCGGCTTGTGTTTGATAGCTTCCTGATATACATATGAAGAAGAAAGGTCATACAAAAAGTTTAAGCATCTAAGCACCTTGTAGCACTGAACAGCATTATTATTGTAATCTCCTGTCTCCGTAAAAAGCCCAGCAAGATCGGACCAAGACCAAGCTTCAGGAAGTTTAGGCTGAACACGAAGAGCCTCAACATAACAATTGTAAGCCTGCAGAGAATATAGATTTTAAACAAGTCTGAAACATGGAAAGAAGATTTTGGGACAATTGAGAAACCTTTTTGTATAGCTTTACACTTGTACCATCCTTTACAATAATTCGAACATGATCCAAAATTCCGAATAATTACCAGATTAGGATTCAATACAATAAAACACTAATAAGACAAGGATGTGAACACAACATTTGCAAACTATTACAAGAAAAAAGCAGATTAATAAAATAAAAACATTAAACAAAAAAGTGACATAAATCAAAATCAGTAAACAATATTGACATATTGAGATTACCTTAATTATTGCAATCAAGTAATAGCAGATAGCTACATCAATATTTCCTTTCTTCTGCAAACAGGAAGAGAAGAGATCAAAAGCTTTGTTTATACATTTTTTCATGAAACAAAACAAGTCTGATTATAGAGTCAACACATTCAAATAAATTACAAGGTCTGCAAATTAAAGTACCTTCCATGCATTTTCCATGTCACCATAACACTCTGCAAAATGAGGATCAATTCGATGAGCTTCTTCATTTTTTGCGATGCCAGTATTGAAATCATGCCGCTAAAACAAGTTCAGGAACAAACAGTAAGCTAATAGATTACAAATATCCAAACACAACAAAAAAATTGAACCAATTCAATTAAACTAATATTGAAAAAAAACCCAAGAATATACGGAAGCTTTTCTTATGAATTCTGCTCGAATGGAACTGAAACGTATAATCTTTAAGCGTTTGCACGTCTCTAACGTTCATATCAAAAAACAGGGGATCATTTGTGGGGTCATTGTCATGCAACTGGATCATATTTTTATGATCATTGGAAAATTTGGGATATAGAAATTCATCAAACATGGGTTTTGCAATAGTTAGCCGATCTTTAACTGATTTCCCTGAAATTTTCACGGTAAAAACCTCCATGGAAACTCAGAAAGAAGAAAACAGGGAAGAAGACAAGAGTATGTCGATTTTCTTGAAAATAAAAAGGCGCCTTTCTTTCTTTCTTTAATTAATTTGGATTTTCATAAGCCGTTACTTGAATTATTTATAGGGCTTGAATGAAGTGTTTTATTAGTTGGGCTTGGGCAGGGCCGGGGGAAAGGTTGAAGACTTGAAGATGATATGGGACCGAAATCCTTTTTTGTGAGTCGGGTTACTTATTCGAGGGCTACTCGGTTTGTTAAGTTTTTCTTATTTAGGGGTTAGAAATAATGAATAATGAGCGAATTGGAGCATAGTCATCTTTGTATATTAAAAGCTAAACAAAAGTCAAATAAAAAAGAGAGATTGTTAAATACACCTAGGTATACTGTACATTCATGAGTATTAAAAGCAAAAACTAATTTTAAATATAGTTGAATGTACGGTACACCCGATTATATATAACAAACTCTAAATAAGAGGTCGTTTAATTAGAATTTTTGACACCATCAATTTTGATTTACTTGTGTAAGAAGTTTTTTAATTATTATTTAAAGAAAGTGTAAGAATCTTTAATAGATAGGATTATGTGGGTAATTATGTTAAGTTGGATTATTTTTGTAAAACTAGGAATATATAGTTTGGATTATTAATGTCAAATTTTCCTTCTTAATACTCCAAACTAAATTAGATCAACTATTTAATTAAACATGCTCAATATCATATCCCAATTAAAATCAAGGTTCATGCTCAATAAATATCAACTAACTCGTTATGATTCCTAATTTATCAACATGCTTAGAATTATCATCACAATAATACATCACACATTATTTTTAAGGAAAATTTGTCAAAAATAAGTCAACCTTTATGTAGTTAGTTCAAAATAAGTCAAACTAAGAATAAGTTAATGAACTAGTCAAATGACCTACAACCTACCAACTAAGTGGTTGGCCATATCATGTGGCGGGGGTTACTTGTAGGATTACTTACTCAAGGGTTACTTATTTAGGAGTTACTTGTAGCGGTTACTTACTCAGTTGCTTAGTGCATAATTTGTGTGAGGAAAATCCATGACCAATTAAGTAACCTTTGAATAAGCAACTTCTGAATAAATAACCCCTATAATTTATCCCTGACTAAACAAGTAACCTCTGAATAAGTTACCCCATTTACACGGTGTGACATTGTGACCCAACCACATACAAAAAATTGTGATCAAATCATTCATTTTCTTAATTTAAAATTATTTATATAATTAATTAATATAAATCTTTTTAAAAAATTAAAACAAATCCCACCCCATCACTAACCAGTCCACACCCTTACGCCTTGCCTGCCACCACACGGACCACCTCCTTCACCCCCTGTTTTTTTTTTTTTTTTTTTTTTTTTTTTTTTTTTTTAATCTTTGACATCCCACCGCCAACCCCGACCCCTAACACTTTTCTCTTCTCCTTTTTGAACGTCAGTCGACATCTCCTCTTCTCAACCTGACCCCTTTCTCTTCCCTCTACCTAAACACCAGCCTTTGTCGACTGAACCAACCCAAACCCGCAAAGCCACACCTAAACCCAATGTACCCACCTCGAATCCCCACCCTAACCACCAAAATTTTATCATATCTACCCAAAACCCGTCCCTAACCCTCAAAACCCACTTGAAAAATCCACCCTAAAAAACCCAACACTCATTCAAAAATTGTTCATTGGGCTTGATTGAATTTGATAAGGTGTTATTTGAATTTATTTATAGTCCCCATCTTTATACTTAAAGGATGATAAAGAAAAAGGTACTCGTAAAAGTTAGTAAGGAAATTTTTGTACTCCCCCTTCCACGATTATCTGCACCAAATGTCTTTTTGTGGACACATAGGCAAAATTTTTAGTGTAGATTAATTAAGTTTAGGTGGATTTAATTAAGTTGTAAAAAGGAAGGAAATTGGAGAGAGAAAGTGGTCTCATATGTTTAAGTTTGTTAGTGGGTTAAAGTGAATGGGAAATAGGAGAGAGAAAGTGGTCTCATATGTTTAAGTTGGTAAGATAGTTTTTATACACTTTAAAATTTACTGAAAGAGGAAAGATAAAAAATTACAGAACATAATAGAGAGCACCTAATTATGGCAAATGTTGCAGATAATTATGAGCGGGGGAGTTTATATCTTAAATTATCCTAACTCTTTTTAAAAAAAACAACTAGTGTTTAGGCCCGGGCGATGCCCCGGGTAATTTCATAGGATTAATTATTAATATACATTTTGAATTATGACTCAATTTTTTTTTTGTAATTAAAGTTTTAAGGATAATTTGCCAATTACTACCGCAAGTTAATATCACTTTGTAAATTACTACCGCAAATTAAAAAAGTTGTGAATTACTACCGCAAATTTTTTTAAAATGTTGCGATTACTACCAGACCCCCATTAAACCCAACTATGACGTCATTATATCCCTTTAACCCGTGTTTGACCATGGTTAAGGGCTTTAACCAGCCCCCCCTCCCCCCCCCCCCCCCCCCAAAAAAAAGAAAATGGTTTAGGGATATAATGACGTCATGGTTAAGAACTTTAACTGTGGGTTAAAGTGATATAATGACGTCATAGTTGGGTTTAATGGGGGTTTGGTAGTAATCGCAACATCTTAAAATTTTTTACGGTACTAATTCACAACTTTTTTAATTTGCGGTAGTAATTTACAAAGTAGTATTAACTTGCGGTAGTAATTGGCAAATTTTCCAAGTTTTAATTCATATTATCATTCGCTATATTAATATTTTGTAATATAAAGATAACATCAAAGTATTGTGTAGCTAGGTGGTAAGACATAAGGTTGCGTGTTCAAATCTTAATATAGAAAGTATAGATTATTCCTAACCTTTTTTAAAAACAATTATTCCTAACCCTTCAAACAAGGAACATGAATCATGATATCTCTTTAACTGTTCTATATTTTTGTCCCACAATCACACGGCCACACTCCCAAGTCCCACCGTAAGTTTATATATCTTTTACGTAGTAACTGTTCTATATTTTTGTCATCAAATTTCTGTTACGTTACATTGTTGGAAACCAAAAAAAATAAAAATTCTCTCTTCTATTGAAGCGCATACTCTGAATTCTCCATTGTTGCGCCGTCTGAGCTTTCTGTCCTCCATTGAATTAGCTTCAGAGGTAAGATGTTTTTATATTTACCTTTTGATATTCGAATATCTATTTCACAATCTAGGGTTTATGGTTAATTAAACTATCAGTATTATCAATTTAGGGTTCTTCTAAGATGGATTGTTGAACTCTTGCTTATTATTACTGATGTTATGAATGATTATTCTGATCAATTTTTCTATTAGAGTTTTCATTTGTGCACTTTATATTAATGTTCTTAAATGAGTAGAAGTTAATGTGATTTTTGGAGCCTAAAGTGATGATTGAGTCAATTTTGTTGCAGAACCCTTTAATTGACCTTGAAAGTTTATCGATTTTTCTTTAATTGATATTCTACCAGGTTACTAAGTTTAATAAACTTTGAGTTTGAGGTACATGTGATTTTTAATCCGACTATGAGCTACCTATAACTATGGGATTAGGTTTATTATAAACAGTAGTATATCATAGATGTGAATTCAAGTGTCCGGATTGGGTTTTCTGAGGTCCGGATTGAGTTTTTTCCGAGTTAGTTTTGGGTTGAGTCGGTTTTTGACACCTTGATTACCTTTAAACATTAAAATTAATTTATAAAGTGTAAATTTTTTTGTGAAGGGAGCAATATATCATAAAAATATGTAATTTTATTTCATGTAAGGATAATTTATATACTAATCGTAGATTAATAATCATGGATATTTGATTTCAGGACCTCAAGTTTATGGATTTCTGGTTGAAACGTGATAACCTAGCATTAGATAGGCTATCCAGTTTGCCTATTGAATTGTTGATTCGGATACTTTCTTTGCTTCCTACCAAGGATGCTGTTGTTACTTGTGCGTTGTCTAGTAGAATTAGACGTGCATTTCCATGGATTACCAGCCTAGACTTCAGTGATTCACCTGTATCGAATTGTTTGCAGCATCCATACACAATCTACCGTTTCCCTACTTTTGTCAATTTCATTGATACTGTCCTCCATACACACCAGTCTCGGTATCTCACCAGCTTTAAACTTCAACTAGGCAAGGACTTCGCTGCCACATACTATGTTACTTCCAAACATACTCCTTATGGATGTGTGAAAGGCTGTTTCCCGAACTTGAAGTCCAAGCAAATAAATGCGTGGATTACTTTTCCTTTAACCTGTATTGGCCTAAAGGAGCTTGATCTCCGTATTCATGTGAGGGAACCAGGTGAGCTACCACCAGATATCTTCATGTGTGAAACATTGGAGGTGTTGAAGCTTGATGTCAACCTGGGTCTTGATCAAGTTTGCAGCATGTCATCCTTTCGTCTTCCAAGGCTGAAACTGTTACACCTTCACGCCAGTCTTATTAACGAGGATGGTTTTCTGTCAAGGTTAGTTTCAAGCTGCC
Organism: Chenopodium album; assembly: GCF_948465745.1. Classification (NCBI taxonomy): domain Eukaryota; kingdom Viridiplantae; phylum Streptophyta; class Magnoliopsida; order Caryophyllales; family Amaranthaceae; genus Chenopodium; species Chenopodium album. The sequence continues at coordinate 78,652,049 of NC_137838.1, forward strand.
CTGTACTTGAAGACCTCAAAGTGGATGCATTTTGGAATCATGTCAAGTACACACGCATTTCTTCGCCTTCTCTTCGGAGGTTATGTTTAGATATGGCTAAACTTGATACATATGATAGCACTGATTTTGTACTTATTGATGCTCCTAATTTGGAGTATCTTTATTATCTTGATAATTTACCAATACAACACTCTATTACAAACATGGATCGTCTGATTGAGGCGCACTTAACCATTGGAAATTCCATCATGGTCCCTACTCCGCCAACACATCCGGGTTCACGGCAAGTAATGCTTAGCCTTATCAGAGTGTTCAATAACGTTCAGCATTTATCTTTGCGCGGCGTGTGGACAGAGGTTTGTTAACATTTCTATTTTGTATACTCGCAATGTTTCTTTTTTATACTTTATATTATGTAATGTGAGATTGACTGATCTGATTGCACCTTTGGTTGAAGAAGTTAAGCTTTGGTGGTGTAAAGGATAAACTGCCAGTGTTTGACAAATTGAAATATCTAGAGCTGGGTTTTTCTGAGTTTAACACTTGGAATAAAGTGCTGGTGCCATTTCTAAATCGTTCGCCGGTCTTAGCAACACTTGTTTTTCCTAATGTTAGTACGCTATCTCTGTGGCTTACATCGATCTTCACTTGACACGGAATAATAAATTAAATTCAAACAATGGTTGATTTTGATTGGCATCTAATGTATTTTGCAGGGATTGATTTGTTGCTGTAATGGTACAGACCGATTTTGCGATTTAAAGAAGACCATCAAGGAAGAAGAATTTTTTGAAAAAAATCTAGCAGTGATTCCTTCATGTTGCAGATCTCATCTTAAAAGAATTGTGATTGGTTCGTACTTTGGGAAGAAGCGGGAACTATATGTGATTCGGTTTTTGTTGAGACATGCATTTGTGTTGGAGGAATTGATCTTAAGGAGAGGACGTGATTATTATGTTCCAGTATCAGATCAAATGACGCTCCAAAGGGCCGTGCAGAGTTTACCAAGGGCCTCAGCTAAATGTACAATTCGGGTGCAGGATTCACAGTTGGACACAATTTGATGTAATGAGAGGACCTGAGTATGCTCCAATATCAGTCATTTACTAATGTAATGTGATGTAATGAATTATATAATAGTTATTGCTTTTATTATTACTTTATTCAAATATGTAATGGTAATAATAAAAGTAAATTTTAATTATATCCCTATCTCTAAATTGACATATACTTCGTACTATACATAAACAGTACTTAATCAAAAATAGAAAATATATTACGGTGTTAGGGGTAAGAATTATCCCACCTTGAGTTAGGCGTACCAAGACTATTTTATCTCAATTGAACCAGCAAAAATAACCGAAATTGAGCAACTTAAATGAGCACCAATATGGGTAACACCTAGTTCAAGGGAGCCTATGTACAAGACGAGCCCAGGATATTGTCTTTGTACACAAAAAATATGAAGTATCATAATTAAAATTTTCTAACTGATACTTTTTCTGAAGCCTCATAAAAATCTCTTGACTAAAATCTCATGATCAATAAAGAGTCTTCAATTTTGGGCAGCAACCGTGGTGTTTCTCCTATACATGTTTTATTTGAATATGTTAAAAAAGATAGCTTGTCATTTAATGCTTGTAAGTTCTCACGCGTTAAAAGAGCTTGTAATACGGTAGCTCAACTTGTGGCATGGTGGGATACGAGTGATATATTAACTTTTCCCAATATCAAGTGAGGAGAAAGAACCAGATAAAGATCCATAACCTGGAGAATATTAAACACATCAAGAATCGTCTTTCCAGGAATCCAAAATGGATAATCATAAGAGAACCTTCATTTCTTACTACTCGCATTCATAAAATGCACTGAAACTTAAGTGAACTAGCCTTTCATTCACAAATGTCAAGGGAAAATAGAAAACAGAAAATTGAACTATAACAATATTGACAGAAACAGAATATAGTCCAGATTTTCTGACAAACTTGGATGCATATATATGAATTTATGCCTAGAGAGCTCTGTAAATTCCCAGCAAGGATCCCATACTAGAAACTGGATTGATCGGTCACTTTTCTGTTCTTCTGTGCCGAAGTGTAAAGGATAATATCCAGTTAGTCGAATTCTCACCCATTTACGAGGTTACTCCTGTTATAGGTACGGTCCATACTGCTGATCTCTTCCCGTTGATAAAATGTAATGTTTTAGATTATCCCTTGTATTTTCCCATATTATTTTTGTGGATACACATCTCCTAGATTACGGAGATGTATACAATTTGAGTCAATCAAGCTACATATTTTTTGATATTTTACTAAAAAAGAGTACAAATCAAAGAGTACAAATCAAAGAGTACAAGTCCTCTAAACAGAAACTAACCAAAAAATTACATTATACAAAGTAACTTTAATCTCTCCAGTCAAGTTACTCCTTAGAGCCCCATCCAGCTTCTTTAGTCTATGATGAAGCTAAATAATTGACTTATCCCACAACAATGGCCAACGTAACTTATCAATTAGGATCGCAACACTTTCCTCATCTGGGTCCTGATAAAACTGAGTCGGAAAGTTGGGTTATTGGCTCAATTAATGGGTGTCCATCTATGTTCAAAATTGCACAGGAATAGTCACTAATAGCCTCTAGAGCTATTGCACCTTCCTGTCCTTCCAATAGTTTCACCACCATTGACATGACAGGACGTCGAGTTGGCTCTGTATGCAAACACCACAATGCAATTTTTATAATCTTCTCAACGTCTTCAGCATTTTGCCTTGTATCCTCATTGCATTCGTTTAGTAGATCAAACAACTGGCACTCCTCAACCTTCTGTTTGACCAGTTGGATGAGAGTGCTTTCCTCAGGTTGAGAGTAGTCCAAGTTCTTCCTCCCAAACACTACTTCTAAGACTACAACCCCATAACTATACACATCCGCTATCTCTGTGATCTTTCGACCTAACCATTCAGGGGCAAGGTACCCTCGAGTTCCTCTCATTTGAGTCATTACATAACTTTCATCCTTGTCAAAAAGTTTTGCAAGACCAAAATCAGATATTTTGGCATTAAGGGCGTCATCTAGAAGTACATTTTGGGGTTTTACATCTAGATGAGCTATTCTTTTTTGACACTCCTCATGCAAATACGCCAACCCCTTTGCAATTTGCAAGATGATCTTTCTCTTAGCATCCCATGTAAGGATGCCTCTTGGATTTGCGCTAAAAATCCATTTATCTAATGAACCATTACTCAAGTACTCATAAACCAAAAGTCTGTGTTTGTTTTCAGCACAATATCCAACCAATTTCACTAAATTCACATGGTGTATGCAGCCTATGGTCTGAACCTCTGCTAAAAATTCCTTTCGTCCTTGTCCAAGATTATCCAAACGCTTTACTGCAATTTTTGTTCCAATCCTCAAACTTCCTTCAAAAACAGAACCAAAGCCACCGACCCCAAGTTTCTTCTTAACATCAAAATTGTTAGTTGCATCCATCAAGCTTTGATAACTAAATTTCACAGGAAAATTAGAAGCTAGTTGTGAGAAACTCTCCCCCTCTTCCTGGGATTCTATCCGTTGCCTTTTCTTCCTGTAACACTTGTACATAAACATAAACATCATGAGAACAACAACTGTGATCACCACCGATGCCACTAAAGCATAGGGAATAAAAGACCTCTTTGAACCCCCACCCGACTCAGAAGAGGAGCTTCCCCCAGAACCCGAAGAACCCGGAGAACCAGGTGGAGCAACATCCTTCCCAATATTCTTATTCCCAGAAGTGAGCAAATTCACCCCAGGACTAAAACTAGGAATTTTCCCACTAATGTCATTATTTGTCAAATCAATCTTCTTAAGCTTGGGCAAGGAAGCTAAAGAAGCAGGGATAGTGCCAGTCAAATTATTATTACTCAAATTCAACTCCGTCAACGATGTCAAATTCGCAAATGCAGGGGAAATGGTACCCGAAAACCCTTGTTTCGCGAAATTAACACTAACTACACGGTGGCTCGAATCACAGGTCACAAAAATCCAGCTATTACAAGCATCATTACCAATCCAAGCATCAGCTAACTTAATTGGATATCCTAAAGCCCCAGCAATATGAAGCAAAGCAGTAATCTGAGGATCACAATCCCCAGAAACATTCCTACAAAAATTATTATATCCCACTCTACTACTTCAACAGTATTGGGAAAATCAGGAAGAGGCCCTTGAATGTTATTGTTACTAATATTAAAATTCTCCAATTTAGGCAAACTAACAATTGAAGGTGGAAGAATCCCAGTAAACTTATTATCCCCAAGTTGAAGATCAAATATCTCAGTACAAGCAGATAAATCAGGAATTGAACCAGTAAATGAATTAGCATGAAGCCATACCTGAGCTAATTGGGTCATACCCGAAACAACATCAATCGGACCCGATAACAACCCACCAACCTGATTATTAATCCAGAAATTCTGAATAGCAGACCTTTTTAACGAACCGGGTAAAGACCCACTCAAATAATTATAGCTCAAGCTCAAATTCTGCAACTTGGGAAACGACCCGAATACATCCGGGATTGGGCCTTCCATATTCGTATTATTAGCAAAGAAACTCCCCAAACTTGGAGAATCAGTGAGCTCGGAAGGAAATTGCCATGGCGCAAGCTTTTCATTAGAAGAAATGTTGAGATTTTGAAGTGAACTCAACCCAGAAAAAGCACCAGATGGAATTGAAGTGAAATTGTTACTATCAAGAAGAACAGTTTGAAGAAGAGTGAGATTAGCTAAGGAAGGTAAAGGGCCGATTAATTCATTGTTTTGAAGAGAAAGAGTGGTGAGTTGAGAGAGGGTATTAATGGAAGAAGGAAGTGTAGTTTTCAAAGATTGAGAAGTAAGATTAATATAGGTAACCCTGTTGTTATTATCGCAATTTACACCATACCATTTGCAGAAATCTGTGGAAGAATCCCAGTTATCCCACCCAGAAAAGGATTTCAACAAGTCCTCCATGACAGATTTGTCATCTGCAAAGGTTGTAGTGAAACTAAGGAGTGTGAGGAAGAAAAGGATTATCATTTCCATTTGGTGATTGGAGAGAGAGAGGGGAGGAGGAAATGTTTTGGAAAGAGAGGAGAGACAGAGAGCATGTAGATAGAGGGAGAAGAAGACTTGGAAGTCTTCCTAACAGTAGTTATACAGAATATTTGAATTGTTTCACATTCAAAGTTCTCCCAAATCTCATTTTTTTCTACTCTTTGGTATTTGACATTTTGGATTGTGCGTGGCTTTTGGATTGTGCTGATTTTTATTAATTAATTGAAAGGTTCCTTTGTTTTTTTTTCACTCCCAAATGAAAGGTTACTTTAATCTCTTTTTCACAGAACCATATTTGTGGAGATGTGATGGAAGGGAGTGCGAAGTGGAGGTTTGTAGGGATATATGGCTGGCCGGAGTCGGGGAATAAGCATCGAACATGGAGTTTGGTGAGACATCTTTGTGAGGGTACAAACTTACCTATCGTGCTCGGGGGAGATTTTAATGAAATTTTGACTTATGATGAGAAAGAAGGGGGAGTTGATCGTGAGAGGAGGGATATGAAGGGATTTAGAGAAGCCATGGAAGCTTGCGATCTTCGGGACTTAGGATATAAAGGTCAATGGTGGACTTGGGAAAGGGGTAGAACCGTTCAAACACGGGTGAGGGAAAGGCTGGACAGGTATTTAGTGTCGTCTGCTTGGGCTACAATTTTCCCTAACGCATCTGTCGAACATCTTATGAAGCACCGCTCTGACCATGTGCCGATTATCCTGAGGCTGACTGCTAGACCGAGAAAGAGAGGAAGGCGAACTAAAAGTTTTAAGTTCGAAACCGCATGGTTGCTTGACAGCTCTTGTGAGAATGTAGTGAAGGGTGCGTGGGAGGATGCAGGTGGGTGTGATATAATGGGGAAATTAAAATTGACCAGCAGCAATTTGTTAGTTTGGAGTAAGAAGAAGTTCGATGATTTGGGTCAAAAATTTGAGAGAGTGGAAAAAGCCCTTCATTCGGCCCAACGAGAGAGAGTTTCGATGGAGAGTTGTGAGAGGTGTGCAAAGCTTGAAAAAGATTTAGATGAGCTACATTGTAAACAGGAAGCGTATTGGTTCTTGAGGTCTCGGGTTTTGGAGGTTAAGGACGGTGATCGCAACATGAGCTACTTTCATCACAAAGCATCTCAACGAAAAAAGAAAAATTCTATTGAGGGACTTTATGATGAAGATGGATTTTGGCAGGAAGATGAGGATTTGTTTGAAGGAATTGTTGGTAACTTCTACTCGCAATTATTCACCTCGTCCAGTCCGTCAGATGGTGGTATCGAAGATGTGTTGCAGCATGTGAAGGCAGTAATTTCTAGCGAGAAAAATGAAGAGCTCATGAGACCGTATACAAAGGATGAAGTTTTTGCAGCTCTGCAACAGATGCACCCTTGCAAGGCCCCCGGACCGGATGGTATGCACGCTATATTTTATCAAAAATTTTGGCATATAACTGGGGATGATGTTTATAATTTTGTTCGTAGTATTTTATGTGGCATTTCTACTCTAGAGCATGTCAATAATACTAACATTGCTTTAATTCCGAAAGTAAAATCCCCGGTTAATATGTCTGAATTCCGGCCAATTAGCTTATGTAATGTTTTGTATAAGCTAGTTTCGAAGGTGATTGTGCTTAGGTTGAAGTCAATTCTTCCCGAGGTTGTGACAGAAAATCAGAGTGCTTTTGTTCCTGGAAGACTTATAACTGATAATGCTCTTATAGCGCTAGAATTGTTTCATACTATGAAGAAAAGAAGTAAGAGCAAAAAGGGCACAATTGCATTGAAATTAGACATGAGCAAGGAATATGATAGAGTTGAATGAGGTTTCTTGAAAAAATTACTTCTTACGATGGGTTTTGATGGCCGATGGGTGAATCTTGTGATGCATTGTGTGACTTCAGTTTCTTACTCTTTCATTATTAATGGAAGAGTGTGTGGTGCTGTGAACCCCACTCGGGGCTTGAGACAAGGAGACCCTCTCTCTTCTTACTTGTTCATTTTGGTGGCCGATGCGTTTTCTCACATGTTACATAATAAAGTGCAGACTAAAGTGTTACATGGGGCGAAAGCGAGTAGGAGTGGGCCTGCTATATCTCATCTCTTGTTTGCAGATGATAGCTTACTTTTTGCTAGAGCGACACGACAGGAATGCGAAGTGATAGTTGATGTACTCAACCGCTATGAAGTAGCATCCGGGCAAAAAATTAATTATGAGAAGTCGGAAGTGTCTTTCAGTGGAGGGGTAAGCGCAGAGCAACAAGAAGAATTGATGGGGGTACTCAATATGAGACGTGTTGATCGACATGGGAAATATTTGGGTATCCCTACCTTGGCAGGGAGATCGAAAAAGGCTATTTTTGGTGCTCTTTTAGACAAAATATGGAAGAAGTTGCAGGGTTGGAAGGAAAAGTTGCTATCGAGGGCCGGAAAAGAGGTGCTTCTAAAGGCCGTGATTCAAGCAATTCCAACCTATTTAATGGGAGTGTACAGATTTCCTAGCTCGGTTATTCATAACATTCGATCGGCGATGGCGAGGTTTTTTTGGGGTGACTCAACTTCTCAACGGAAAATTCATTGGAAATCATGGGAGGTAATGTGTACTCCAAAATGTGCTGGAGGTATGGGCTTAAGGATTTAGAAGTGTTTAATGTTGCTCTTCTTGGAAAGCAAGCGTGGCGGCTCGTTTCTAGAGAGGACTCTCTTTTAGGGAAGGTTATGAAGGCGAAGTACTATCTGAATAGTACTTTTCTTGACTCGTACCTAGGTATGTCGGGAAGCTACTCATGGCAGAGCATTTGGAGTGCAAAGGCTCTTGTGAAGGAAGGAATCATTTGGAGAGTTGGGTGTGGAGCTAGCATAAACATTTGGAAGGATCCTTAGGTAGCCGATGAAAATGGGAGGTTTATTACAAACCCGAAAGCAGAGGATTTGTGTATGGTGAGTGATCTTGTGGACTTTTCAAGAATGGAGTGGAAGGATGAAATTATTTCTGCCAGATTTAATGAGCGAGACAGAAAATGTATTCTAGCAATTCCTCTAAGTATGAGAGCTCCTAAAGACAAAATCACGTGGGCGTTTTCAATGGATGGTGAATACTCAACTAAGACTTCATATATGCTTGGTAAGGGTTGTGATTTTGACTTGTTTCACCAAGTTTGGGTGGAGTTATGGAGCTTAGAGGCCTCCCCGAAAGTCAAGCATTTTTTATGGCGTTGGTGCACGAATACGCTGCCAACTAGGCTGCTGCTTTGCTCTCGACACTTGCTGGAATCTGCAGCGTGTCCGTGGTGTGAGGTTGGCGAGGAGAATACATTTCATGCGATTTTCCTTTGCACTCGTGTCTGGGACTTATGGGAAGACTGTGGTTGTGCTGCTGCCAGACCACATGAGGGAGAGAATGCTTGTGAATTGATAGTGAGATGGAGTACATTAGGGGCAAGAGTTAAGCAGAGAGCAGCTTACCTTGCCTGGGTTATCTGGACAGAAAGAAATAACAAGGTACATGCTGGGACTGTGACCCCTAATGAGCTGTTGGTGTCTCGAGTTCGTCGTTTGGCTGATGAGTTTGGAACGTATAATAAAAGGGTCTACTCAACACCCCCTTGTAAAGCTCGGCCTAGCATGAAGAAGTGGGCTGCCCCTCCTACAGGTGTGGTCAAGGTGAATTCCGATGCGTCTTTGTGTGATGAAGGGTGGGTGGGCTTGGGAGTGGTAGCTTGAGACCATGAAGGGAAGGTATTATTTTCAGCAACCCGAAGAGTGAAGGCCTGGTGGCCTCCCGAGATAGCAGAAGGAAGAGCTCTTCTCCTTACTATGAAGCTTGCACACAGGTTTGGTTATAAGGAGGTCATTCTTGAATCGGATTGCCAAGTGCTCGTGAATCGACTATCAAAGGCTGCGACTTTCTTCACTGATTTTGATAATGTGTTAGAGGATATTTTGTCTTTTAGTTGTGCTTTTACGTCTTTTAATTGGTCTCACGTTAGAAGGGATGGAAATAATGTAGCCCATCACCTTGCGAAGCTAATGCCGTTTGGTGTTGAACAAGTTTGGATCAATCATTGCCCTGAAATGGTTGCTCCTTATGTACTGTCGGACACTTTGTCCATTGATTAATAAAATGCATTAGCTCGCTTGCCCTCAAAAAAAAAAAAAAAAAAAAAAAAGTCAAAGTATTTGACATTTTATATATATTTTTTAATAAATAAAAACTACACCGTACTATTGTTCTACTGTGTACAACTGTACAATCTATCTATCTATTAACTTATACTAAAAGCGAATAACTAATGACACTTGTCATGACCTTGTGAAAAATTTTCCCGCCTTTTTCGTTTTTTTTTTTTTTTGGCAAAATGTGTAAGTAAAGTTAGTAAATGATGTACACAGTTTATACTACATTTTACCCTCGGTTTATAGCTATTTCTATGTGATTTCTAAGCTCTACGGAGCTATTTCTCGCTAATATCCTCTTCTCTAGTGTGGCTTGGTCTATTTGATTGATTTTACAGGCATATGAAGATTTTCGGATGATTTGGATGCATTTTGGATTGCCACGAGAGCTTAGTAGGATGGAAGAGATTTTTCCCGTGTCCGCCCTGGAGGGCAACATTGCCCTGGCAGCCAGGGCGAAGAAGAAAAGAAGCGAAGAAGTTCAGCCCCCGTCCGCCCGGACCGGGCGGAATTGCCCTGGCAGACCGGGCGAACAGGATATCGTATTTTAAGCCAAAGTGTTGGTCGCGTCCGACCGGGCGGCTTTGCCCGGTCTGACCGGGCGGAGTTTCGCGGATCTTATTTTCAGTTTTTTTCGGATTTTCTTATTTTAAGGGATATAAATACCCCTTTGTAAAGCCGATTAAACTTACTTAGTTATTATCTTAGCAGTTTTTAAACACTATTAGAACCCTAATATTCTCTCTAGATCTAGATTAAATTGCACTTTCAAGTTTTGATCTTTGTTCATCAACAATTGGTACTTTTCTTCATTCAAGCAATTGGTATTCATCTCTATTTCTTCTTTTACTTTTAATTGCTTATTAATCATGCTTTCTTCATTGATTATTGTTTTTGCTTCCATTAATATGTGTGAGTAGTTCTTTATTCCAAGATCTAGCGAAACCCGAATATGATTAATGCATGATTTAATTCTTTAAATTCTCTAATAATAATTGTATTTGATTTGCTTAATTGATTATGTTTATGCCAATACTAGATTAGGGATAATTGGTATTGTTATTAATCCTTTGTTTTTATCGCAACGGGAGTTGGGTTTTGACGGATTTGAATACATCAATCAAGGGTTTGAAGTTTATCACGGGAGTAGTTGAACGGATGATTAGGAAGTTAGAGTAATGTGCTTAAGGTCTCTAATTTACATGATTCCACGGAAGTAGGCTTGATTATGATTAGAGAAGCCATTGATAACTCGAGAGAGACCATTGGTATTATTCATGGATTACTTTTCCTCATTAATCAATTGAATTATATGTTAGGGGTAGAACGACTATTGCATTAATTGTATTCGTGGTGAAGCTTGATCTTGGATGTTTTTAGCATTGAATTGTGCATTTTATTAGATTTTATCGTTTTAATTAGTTCTTTAGATATTGATTCCCACTTATTTGATTTGATTACTTGCTTAGTAATTGCTTGAGTCTATTTAATTAGTTGAACTATAGTCTCTTGGGATCCGACCCTTGCTTGCCCGTCTATATAGTAGTGGTCTAGTTAGGTTTATTTTTGTTAGGTACGCGACACGTCTATCAGTATACTATTTACATCTTATGATATATTCTTTCCAATTTGACAATCATATGTATTGCATTTATACCCAAAAGAAATATTTCTACATATCTTTCATATAGTTTATATTTTGTAATATTATTATTATCAAAAATATTTAATCGTGCATTGCACGGGATTTTAACATAGTATAATACTATTGGTGAAATCGTATACACAAATAATGGAGAATAGTTTAATGAGTATGATTTGAACAAGAGTGTATACTTAGAGTCTGTTCACTTCAGTTTAATTTCAATTCAATTTAACTCCTAATTTCCTTCTCTAAAAAAAATATTCATTTCATCTCTATTCAGTTCAGTTCAATTCAATTCAATTTAGTTCAGTAAATGTGAACAAACCCTTAAGGTTGAATGGAGTAAATTTTAAGAAAGAATTTACAAATAAATAAAATTAAAAAGGGTAATGTTATATGTAGTCCTAAGGGTTATATATAAGCATTAAATATACTCTTGGAAATTATATAAAACTAGTTCAAAACCCGTGCTATGCACGGTTTTACAATAATATTTTACTATTTGTTTATTTTTTTTAACAGACTATTTGTTTATTAGAAACTGTACAAAACGAATCATTAGAAATACAAAAAAAATATATATTTAAAAAGTACAATAAACATTGTGATATACCATAAGATTAATCTCAATATCTAAATTACATTACATTTAATGTGAGACAGAAGAATTAATTAGATTTTAGTATCCGTAATAATGTAATATGAAAGCTACCCTTTTCTTAATTAAAAAAAAAAATACTAACTATTCATGTTTGTTTGGTTGGGGAAAAAAAAATCTTTTTTGATGATATATTAATAGTACTCGTATTATGTAATTTGACCTAACATTTCATTCAATATAACTATATTTTTTAATTTTATTTATATTATTATTGTTGGATATCACTCCCTAAATGTAAGGCAAAAACTTCTCCTTTAGATATAGTAACACACTTATATCAATAATAAATAAATAAATAAATAAATAAAACTTAAAAGGTAACAAAATATTTTGGTGGGAAAAATTTTCATATGGTGATGACACGTGTACTTAGGGATAACTACGGGGATTACTTTAGTATTAAGTACTAGCATAATGCCCTTGCATTGCACGGTTTATAAATCAAATCATTATTTTTTTTGACAAAAGCATGATTGATCTCGTAGGAAAAAAAAAAATCCTAAGATAATTCAATTAGTAATAAAGGGCTTATTTTCTCTAACAAATAATTAATTATTAAATTTTTTTCCAGTTGCAATAATGGTTGATACGTAAATAAATTAAAGAAAGATGTGATTTGAATAGTATTTTATGTCATTTGCAATTCTTTTCTTTTATTCCCTATTATTTTTTTTATAATGTTATTTATTATAATTGAAAATTAAATTAATCATTTTGCCCCACATAACTACGTAAGAGAAGTAGAGGAAAAACTAAATTTACTTGTCATACATTCCGCATATTACTATAGAAGAACAATGGAAGAAAAACTAAAATTTACTTGTCATACAATCGGTTCGGTATCTATACAATCTAAACCTATTTTACCCGCCGCATTCACTATCTACAAACACGATAATAACCTTATATCTTATTCACCGCCATATTTTACAGTTATCTAAGCTAAGCATTGTGTCAAAAACTTTTACATAATATCCATATAACTAATCAACAACTGATGATTGAATATACAACACAAATATATAGAAATGGTTATTGATAAATTTTATATGATTAAAAAAATATTTATTAAAATAATATGAATTAAAGACATATTTTATCAACTAACCAATCATGTATGTAATGTATTTTTTTACGAACATGTATTTTTATACAGTAACTATGAATGTTATAAAACTCATAAAATTACATATTAAATTATTTAAATTTTGAATATGAGCATTACAAGAGTAAGAAAATATGAAAATTTAATTGTTATAGAATGAGAATATTTTTTCATACAAATTTTATTAGATATTATTTATGTTAAAACCATAAACTATTTTACGTATGCATCATTTTTTGGCATAGTTTTGCTTACTGTATACTTGTTTTCCTTGTAGGAAATTAGGCCTACTTTATAGCTTACCATATGTAGCTTACAATGTATATAATGCCTTTGATAAACTTGTTAATATTTACCGAATTATCTTCTTTCATTATAAACATAATATTTTAGAGAGAATATGAATTACCATACATACATATGTTATTTTGATATTTTTTATACTAAATTTTTTTATTCTTATGTAGCTATTATTATTTACATATACTAACATATTTTATGATACTTTTCTTAATATACCGTGCATGTGTATATGTCTATTACTTTACTATAATAGACTTTACTATAATAGTTTATGTATTTATTTAGAATAAAATGTATAGATTTTTTTTATACATATGGAAACATAAATGTATAATAATAAAATAAAAAAAAATTAATAAAAGACAGCGAATCATAATAAGACATTTGTCAGTCTCACATTGAGGCGCTTGTCTTTTAGTATAGTATATGGATGGATAGATAGATAGATAGATAGATAAATGGATGCTTAACGCTTTGAACTACTTCCTTTGCTCCAAAATATATTATGATATAAAATATAAATTTATTTGATAATTTTTGAGAATTATTATCTAATAATTTTTTTTTGAATAAAATTATAATTCAATCTGTTAATTTAAAATATTAGTATTTTATCAAAAATAAAACTCTTAACTAACAATTTTATCCTAATATTCAATCCAAATAAATTCTAAACTAATTTTTTTTTATCTTATGAAGTTTATTTAAATCTATCCGCTGCCTCGTGACCTAGCTAAAAGTTTAGCTTTATACAAATTCAAAACCTGTGCAAATGCACAGTTTTTCAATAATATTTTGCTATTTGTTTATTGGAAACTGTACAAAACGAATCATTAGAAGTACAAAAAAAAAAAAGGTACAATAAACATTGTGATACACCATAAGATTAATCTCAATGTCTAGATTACATTACAGTTAATGTGAAATGGAAGAATTGATAAGAACACATTTTGATGATATCCTAAATAGTATTTTAGAATTTTACGTAACATTTTATTCAATACCACTATATTTTTTAAATTTTATTTAAATTATTATTGTTGGATATCACTCCCTAAATATAAGGCAAAAACTTCTACTTTAAATATAGCAACAAACTTATATCAATAACAAAAATAAAAATAAAAATAAAAAATAAAAAAGAAAAAGTAACAAAATATTTTGGCGGAAAATTTTTTTATATGATGATGACACGTGTAATTAGGGGATAACTACGGGGATTACTTTAGTATATAAAGTATAGATAGATAGATTAGTAATTCATGACAAAAACACGTGTAAATTAGTGTTATTAGTGTTTATATTTTGATGATTTCTTAACTTTTTATGATTTTCAAATGTAAATTTAATGCTTATATGTAGTTCTAAGGGTTATGTATAACATTTTCCAAAAAAATCTAAACTATTCTTTATTTAATAATTAAAAAAAAAAAATAAAAATCCAACTAATAAATAAGTGATACGGAGTTGAACAAATGATAAATAAGTGTCTATTAACAACTATCATAACACTATTCGGGGTATTTTGTAAATTAAATGGGCAAGTCTAATAATTTTGGATATAGTTTGGATTGTTTTGCAAAATTAATTACTTGCCCTAAAATCATGTAGTGTGATCTTTGTGATATTTTTATTTTTATTTTTATTTTTTATATCATAAATAATTACACATAATGACCATCTTTAAAAGGTTGTCCTTATAAAGCTAACAGTAATCAAAAAGACTTGCGTGGACCTAGTCCATTATTGTGGACCCGAGTTCTATACACACGCAACTGACTTTATATTGAACATAGTGACCATTATTTTTAACATAGTAACCTTATTTTTAACCTAGTAACCTTTATTAAAACTAATACAACGTTTAATAATATTGTGAACTTAAAATACGACGCTATTACCCTAATTTTAACATAGTGGCCTTTATTATTCATATTGATCGGTATATAAAATATTTCATTACAAAAATAACCACTTAGGCCTATATATTACCAAAATGATTTTTATTTCAATATAGTGACCTTTTTTTTTTTTAATTATAGTGACTTTTTTTTATTAATAAAACAACCATACTTTCTCTAATGTTAGTGGTCCACGATAAATTAGTGTGAACCAGGTCCATTTAAGAATTTGTCAACAGTAATTTGACACAATACGTTAGAGTAAAACATCATCCATAACTCATAATTAACTTGAATTTTTTAAGATTATATTAACAAATTTTACCATTCAAGATGAGCATACCACATTAGTTGAGATGAATGAGAGTGAAGGATAGCTCAAGTGATTAGAGCTCCCTTCCCGATTTCATGAGATCATGGGATCGATTCTCACCCCTGCCCTTGTGGCTCTCTAAACACCAAAAAACATTAGTTGAGATGAATTGTTTTTCATGACTTCTTTAATACGAGTATAGTAGTGGGTCCAAGAATGAAAAATGTCAAGGCTTCATGGCAGTCTGTAATCTGACTTTCTTAAACCTCCTAACTATTACTATTAGCAAAAGTCAAAAGTTTTGGAGTAATAATATTCCAGCAAAAGATACATTCTCACTAGTACTATTACTATACTTGTATGAGGGAGACCTCGTGGTGCAGTGGCACAATAAGTCGTCTTGCATCCTCGAGGTGCGAGGTCTGATCCTCATTAGTGACAAATCCCACCCCCTAATGTTTCCTGTGATATAAACCTTCGGATGGGGCTCGATTAACCTTATTTAAAAATAAAATAAAAACTATACTCTACTTCCCAAAAACAACCGTTTTTATTTGAATAAATTAAAAAAAAAAACAACCGTTTTTATTTAAGTGTCTCATTACTCCGTATTAAATTTAGAAACCTCACTCACATTACAGGTATATATTAAGAAATTTTGACATTTGCAATCAGGAAAAACAGCTCGATTCACATTTGCTACCGTTTAATTTTTATTTATTTTTTTCACTTAGCTACCACCTAAATCAGAGTTTGTTAGAAATTACAACCACTTAACGAAACCTGTTAAGTTTATTAAAAAAAAAAAAGAGAAAAAAAAAAAAAAAAAAAACCTAGCCACCCCTTCCCCTCAACTGCCATCTCTCCCGCTTCCACCTGCCGGCACCAAAAGCTTCGGCCGGCACTGGCGACCCCACCACCTCCCTTCTCCCTACCTATGAAGCCAACCCCCCTCCCTTTTCCCCACCCATGAAGCTAACCCCTCTTCCCATTCCCCCACCTACGAAGCCAACCCCACCGAAATCAACCCCCTCCCCATTACCCATATCAGAAGCGACCCCCTCTCCTTCTCCCACCCAAAAACTGACACCCCTAACCCTAAATCATCGGCTTAAAGCCACCCTAAACGGGTTTTAAGGTTTCGGTTATGGTGGTTTTAGGGTAGTGGTTTAGGGTTTGGGGTGGCCAAAAAGGGTAGGAGAAGGGGAGGGGGTCGATTCCAGTGGAGGGAACGAAGAGGGGGATTGACTTCGGTGGTGGGGGGTTGGCTTCGTGGGTGGGGGAAAGGGAGGGGGTTGGCCTAGGGAGGGGTGGGGTCGTCAGTCGTAGCTCTGGGCGTCGGCCCCCAACATGGGGGAAGGGTGGCAATAGGGTGGCTGGACAGTGGTTAGGCCCTAGTGACGGAAATAGTTACGGTGTAAGACATCGAGTAGTAATTTCTAACAAACTCTGATTTAGGTGGTAGCGAAGTAAAAAAAAAAATATTAAAACGATAGCAAATGTGAGGTGTTTTTCCTTGTAGCAAATGTCAAAATTTCCTACATACTATTTCTTTCATTTCAATTCCCTTTCACCCCACTATTATATTATAATATTTCTCCTTCTCACGTTATACCTAGTGGTTCTTTATTTATATTTCTCTTTTATTTTTCCAAATAATTTATTCTTAACCATGCCCACTTATTATATATTATTTTACTTTTTTTTATCTAAAACTCCGCGCACACCCCATTACCCCAATAAGGAACTTATAAAAACAAAACGAAGGAGTAATCATTCCAACACTTGGATGAAACTTTCTACAACCAAAATCTAGGTCGAATAATTGATACAAGACAAAGGTAAAAAGTTGTCTACTTTCTTTTAGAAATAAAGCAGAATAACAGGAGACAATTAAAAATATGTTACAGTGTTTACTTATTGACCTTTAATAAAGACTTTCCAAAATTCCATGTCAGCCAATACACAGTTGTAGTAACAAATGACAAGTGAGGATAAAATGTTTACGACCTTGCCTACCAAAAAAAAAAAAACAAATTTTATAACCTTGGAGATAAACTGTTACTGAAATTATAATCGTCTTTTCAAGTATTAGTGGAGGGGTACATGCGTCTTTTTATGTACTAGTTGAGGGGTATATGTGTAATTTTCTCAGAAAATAGTAAATGCAAGCTGCAAATAGTAATTGGACAGCTCACTAAAAGTGATGAATAAATGACCACACTTTTTCAATATAAATGCCACCAGATTAACAAAAATTCGTTTATCAGATAAAATTGTATTTGCCCGTAAATTGGTGGAAGCTTCATTAATTTTTTATTTTTTATATTTATTTAACAAAGAACCAGTAACGGTAATAGTAGTTTTATACATAATTATATGTGACCTTGAATGTATTTGAAATTATTAAAAATATGCAAAAAAATAAAAATAAATAAATAAATAAAATAAAATAAAATAAAAAATTAATAAATGCCTCAAAGGAGCACTAGCTTCATTTATAACTTGTAAATCAAAAGAAAAAGCAGAAGGTATACCAACAGAAAAGTTATTATACCAAAACTTCATACGCAATTCATTCAAAAGCTTATGATCTACGTATCAGGTCACTTAGTTACCCATGCGCTAAATCTAACCCAAGAAATACTAGAAAAATTATAATATTTTCTATAACATTTTGGTTGTATAATGCCTATAAAACTATATAAATAATTTTACATAATTTGTTAATTTATAAATAATTTGTTAATTTATAAATTATTTTACGTAATTTATTTGTATATTAATAATATAAATATTATGAAAAATTGGTTTTAATAATCCCAAATTAGGCCAATTTTCTTTAAATAATCTCGATTTTTGATTATTTTTTTAATGATTCTAATTATCTACTGTATGAATATTATTTCAAATTCTATATTCATATAAGAAAGTTTTTTTTTTTAAATTTGTTTTTAGAAAGATCTTATTAATATTGTTAAAGCTAAAAAGCATAATATCCTTCAATTATTACCTGATGATGTTATAAATCACTCCCTATTATTTATAGAGTATGGGACATTTTTTTTTTCTGAAACCAAGGTTGATCGGTTGTTTGATAATAAAAAATCAATATAAAGAAACATGAGGCTAATAAAGGTTATGGTTAATTAATCAAGAATTCAAGTTTAATTGAAATTAAAGTAAAAGAGTTTGATCGGGAAATGAAAAAAGAGAAAAACGAAATGTGGTTCTATGTTCATATAGTTCCCGTTGTAATAAGTATTGTTATTTAAATTTATATTGTGTATTATTTATTTTTATTTGGTTGATTTAGGATATTAATTTTTAGAATTATTCCAAATTCCTTTATTTTGTTTTGAAATTTGTCTATTAACTTATAATTCTTATGTGTAAGGACATGTTTTTCCTCTTGTTTATGCACTTGACTTTAATATTGAAGAGATGGTGAATTTTATAAAAATTTCTGATCATTTGCATCGTGATCTTGTCTTTCTTCTATATGTTGAAGATGATGGGTTAATGAAATTATTAATATTTGATTTATTTTAAATAAATTATGTTCTATATTATTTTATAGGGAAATTATCTTTGGCAGACCTCTAATAATAAACATTCTCAGTGGTAAAATGCAAAAAAAGTTAATATCCTTGGTAAACTATGTTTTAAAAAGTTAAGTCAATGGTAACATTTAGCAAGATAATTAGCATTTTAATTTTTATTTGTATAGAAGAAAATTGCAAATGGGTAGTGCTACCCTAACTTTTTAAAATTAGGGGGTAGTTTTTTTGATAAAATTTTTTATTGGGTAATTGTTTTCAAATACCCCTATTAAGCATGTAGTTCCTGAAAAATTTTCCTTTTTTATTTTTATTTTATTTTTATTATTTTTTAAAACAAGTATTAATGTAAATAAGAGTAAAGAAAGAAAAAAAAGTCTTAATTCATTTTAAACGCTTCACCTTTTTCTAGGAATATGCAAAGTTTAACCTCGTTCAATGAAAATTATTGGTTTTAACCAAAATAATTAAAAGCTATGGAGTACTTGATTAGTTGATATAGTTTACACCCAATATTATTTCTTCTTGAGTAAAACTGATTAAACATATTCTAACTACAATATCAATTCACATGTTAATAAATCTGTATTTCTTAATCGAAACTCATCAGGTTGAGCAACCACCCATTTGATTATATGCATCTACTAAGTGTTTATTACTTTACTAAAGTGGCTAAGTGGCTTTGCATTACTACCTATTTCATTCCATTAGGTAAGTTTTAGAATATTTTTTTTCTAAAGTTTAATTACCTTTCAAGCATAAGTCAAATGAAAATTAAACTTTTGATAATCTCTAGCCTTCTTCTTTAGTGAGCTACATTTATAGAATTATTTCTGTTTATTTGCATGTTTTAATATTAGCATATAAACCTCACATCATGATTAACATTGATATGTCATACTTTTAACTATTCTAACTTTAGCTAAATCTTTACTCTGTTGGATTTAGATAATTATGACTACTTTATGAAATTATAAGTTTAGCCAACTCCCATTTGCAGATGTGATATTGTTCATTGACAAATGAATATACTTTAATTTATTTCATCAATAAATTTTTTGATCTTGTAGTTATATAGCGTTAATTTGTAATTTAAAATGCTAATGAAACACATTGGATTAAAAAAAATGCAAAATTAAAGTTAATTATTTGTAAGTGAATCAACATTAAAAAAAATAAAAACATATACAAAGTATAAAATACGAAATATTATAGGGGCCTTTTTCTATTGTTTTGCCTAGGGCCCATAAAATGTCAGAACCGGGGCTGGATTGAGGGAGGAGAAGTTGTTTTAGAAGAAATTGATGAGATGGGAAGAGGAGGAGGAGGAGAGAGAAAGTGATGTATGATGTTATTACTCAAAAATGAATGTAATATTACAATACTGTACTTCGTAATTACAAAGCTGTATTTATACATCTTACCAAACTATGTAATAACTAACTATTTAAGCTAATATTCCAACAATATACTCCAATACCCTCCTCTGAGACAATATACCACAAACTATCCTCCAAACACACCATTATAACCATCTTCAAATCACACTACATACACCCTAAACTCCAATTAGAACCAAGAGCACAAAGAAGTCAGCTGGACCAACTGAACGTGCGCAAAAAAACTTCTGAAATGTCTTTGAATACTTAATGTTGTCTACTTGAATATCATTTTCAAGTATGAAGAATGTGCCTCCTTCCATTTCTAGCACCCCCCAACTTTCATATCACAACTACCAAACCAATTCCATCAACCTTGGAATCATCAATACCGTAATCCCCCCCTCAAGCTTAGAAGGGTAGAAATCCATTCTAAGCTTGAAGATGCATCAACAACTAAGCCACCAATAGAGAAGAGTGAATGGAGAGAGAGAAGAGAGAGAGAGAGAGAGAGAGAGAGAGAGAGAAGCTGAAAAACAGTGAAAGAGAGGAATAATGATCACTATGGATCTTTGAGAAATAGCTTCAATGGGCAAGAAAGGACCTCTATAGGTCATAAAACTTGATCTCTATGGATCACAAAGAAAGGCCTCTATGGGCACAACAATAAGAGGGAATATGGAAAGGATAAAAGAGAGTAAATGAACGTGTTTAGAAGCTGAAAAAAAATAGAAGGAAAATGATCGCAAAGGATCTTAAAAAAATTATCAGAGAAATTATTGGGATAAAGAGAATCAAAATCTCATAAGAGAAAGAAAAATATCAAGAAGAAAAGAATTCAGGAACAAAATTCAGAGAAATTTAGGAAAACAGTTCAAAGAAATTCAGGAAAACAATTCAGGGAAATTTCAGGAAAACTTCAACACACCAACACTGCCAACAAACAATTACCAACTGCTCCAATCTACAAAACCTCCATTAACATCCATCAACATTGAACAACACCCAATATTCATCAATCAATCAAACTATCAACATCACACTACTTTGAAACAATCCCAAATCGATATAATCAACCCAACAAACCATTACCAATATTCATCATCAACATCCAACAACACAAAACATACTTCAATTCTACCTTAAATCAAGAAGAACAAACTCTCTAGAAACAACAAGAAACTTTCACCATCACCCATCAACTAACAGAGCAATATCAACATCACACAACATATCAATCACCAATACAGCTCAAACTTCAATTCAACTATCAATCAAGAACAACCCAAATCCAATATCAATCAAGCTAGCAAGGATTGAAAACATGAGAATTATACCAGATTTCGCAGAAAGTATCAAGCCAATCAAGAATGTGGGAAGTAATATTGAACTAGAACACACCCAACTTCCTTCAATCACCACCGAAGAAAAGAAAGGGCAAACACCAACAACAACCGTGACAGCAACGACGGCGGTGGCTACGAACATCACCAACAAGAATATCGAAGAACCCAACAATGAGAACGAAGAACCCAGAAACTAAACTTCACTGATTGTTTTACTGTAATTTCGGCGGCAAAACCCAGAGACTTTACTCTGATTTCTAAACCCAAAACATGAAACCCAGAAATTTGAGCGAAAATCTAAGCGATTGAAATTCTTCAAACCAATCAAACTGAAGTTCTAATAACCTAAACTTGCAAACCCGTAAATCGATCGAAAAGCTTCGGGAATGAAACATCCATAAAACCACCAAAAACTGATCAAATTTGCCAGAAATTGGTCGAAATTTCACAAATACAGAAGGTCGAACAAGCATCCCTCTTACAACTTGTGGCTAATTGTTCAAATTCGAACAATAAAGAGTGAAAAATTGGAAGAACCCTAGAAATTTGGGTAAAATTCAAGAATCAAAAAAATTTGTCAATTGAAAATAGAGGACAATAGGACGAATTGAAGCTCCTATTGCTTAATTGCAAACTTGATTTGACTGAAAAATTCGAACAAAAAATTTTGGGGAAAATAAGAATTGGAGATTCACGTTCAGCTGAAAATTGTGCGGAATTATGGAGCTAGGAACCTAGGATCGTCCGCTCTGATACCATGTTAATTTGGACGTTCATGGTGTGAAAAAATGATAGGAAGCCATTAAAATAACTTAGACTGAGGGAGGAGTTGTTTCAGAAGAAATTGATGAGATGGGGAGAGGAGGAGGAGAGAGAAAGTGATGCATGATGTTATTACTCAAAAATGAATGTAATATTACAATACTGTACTTCGTAATTACAAAGCTGAATTTATACATCTTATCAAACTATGTATTAACTAACTATTTAAGCTAAAATCTCGAATACTTGTTGCAATGTTGCTGCTTTATTGTTCTGAAACTGATATTCGTATTTACAGAGTGAGACTATCAGAGCTCTCAGTTTCATCCTCATCACCTTCATCGCTGTAGGTTGTTAGGTATGCTTCATCTTCTTCCTCCTACAGAATACCAGTCAGTTAAAAGAAAGATGAACTAACATCTAAAGAACAAGAAAATGAGAAATACTAGGATTTGACCTCATCTTCTGTGGAATACGCAGCATCTAATCTATCATAAAACTCTTCTTTTTGGTGTTCCTCATCCATGACATTCATGTGTTCCTAATATAGTTTAGTCAAGGGAAGTCCAGTTAGGAGTAGACAAACATGAAATATGTGGAACAGTTCATACAAGCTGTAATATAGAATATAATACGGAGTAATTGCTTAAAAAGCCTTACGATTTCAGATTTCAGTTTCTCTGCATTCCGCCGCAACTGTGCAATATGCTTCAAAAGAGCCTGTATGTAACAGTAATGGTAATGGATTAATTATAAAAGACTAAGTATTGACAGACAAAAGGTAATCTGATGAAGACGCCCTTCCTCCAAAAAAAAAAAAAAAAAAGGTACTATGATGAAGACGACTCTCCCCAGAAAAAATAATCTTATGAAATGACATGAGAGAAAATAGAAAAGAATTCAAGCAGTTAAATTTAAATTACAAAAAAAAAAAATTAATATAAAAATCTCATTTTTTTTTTCTTATTTTCTTTATCGTTATTTGAAGCACAATCACTGCACAAAAATGCCAGGCAAACGCAGTTTTACAAATAAATATCAGAATCTCAAACCCAGTTTCTCAAAATTGTGCAAAAAAAATGGCGTCACGATAGCATTTTTAGATTGCTGCAGCAGGGACCTATGTTACCCGCACTCAATGACAAGGATCCTATGGCAGAGAACTAAGAGTCAACCCATCTTTTGCAAATATAAAACTGAGAATCCATACAAAGGATACAGGCTTTTGGTTAAAGATTTACAAAATTTGAAACAAGTTTAAATACTCCGTATTTACTAGCTGGAGTATAGATAATAAGTTGGTAAAAGAAAAAGGTACAAACTGTTAACATGCAATCATGTGCTTGTATAGCTTATTGAACAGGATATTAGAAACGGGGAACGGAGAAAAGGATGGGTCTTGCAGAAGTACAAAAAATGAGTACAATGGAAGAAGATAACATCATACTATATCTAGCCACAGGCCGAGCTGGGTTAGTCTAGTCCTGGGCCAACTCAGTTACAGAGTCAGGCCTGTCTAACCTAGTTGTCCAAGGATTGACTCCAGACTAGACCAAGCCAGGCCAGCTGAGCCAGTTATAAAGTAAATAATCCCACACAAGACCTGCAAGGTTGACCTCTTTGAGCAATTGAACACACATATTATTGTAGTATAACAACCTCGAACCTTCAGAAAGTCACCTACTCAGCTAGTAAATGTACAACTGCTACTTCACGAGTAAAAGAAATATTAACTACCAATAAGAATATATTGAGATCCAGGTCCTCTAATTAGGCTTCTTTAAAGGAATTAAATGAGACATTCCATATAACCACATCTCCATTCTATTTAGTACTATCAGTTAGAAAATAATTTAAATAATTTCTCTGTTCTTATTAAGTTTACACATTACTTTTATCAAATTTTCTAATGCAAAAGTTCAATTGCTAATATCTTCAATTAAAAAGTATATACGTTGAAAATATATATTGATAAGAAACTAAAAAGATCCCAAACGACTATGTATTTTCTTAGCTAAATCATGAAAGCAAGCCAAAGTAGAGACTGTGAATAGTGTCAAACGTCAAAATCTGTCAACTAAAAAAGAACGGAGGAAGTATGTAAAATCACACAAATCTAAACTTGGCACTAGTCATCAGAATCCAAAAGCGTGGAGCTACTAGTTCCAAATTCCAACCAGTAAAAATTTCAAGTGACATCACTAGCTCCAACCTCTAATAAGTAACTTATTGCAGAAAAATACCTCACGCCTTTGCAGCTCAATAGAACGTGCTAAAGCCTTCCTCTTAGTCAAGAGGTTCTTCGGCCTCAATGTAGGAGGACGCTTATACTCTTTTCCTCGGAATACTATGATAGCATAGCCTTTGGAGACTTTGTCAACTGAAACCAAGATGCCCCCACTCTCAGCTTCAAGTGCTAAAGCAATGTTTTTAACTTCTTCAAAATTCTTTGCCTTCAAAATGATCTTAACTAGCTCACGGTATTTCCAATGCAAATGCATGTTCTCAACTGTACCATCAAAAACTCCACGCCTACCTGAAACAGTAAATTTACAAAGCTGTATCAGTTAATATCTCTAGATAAAAAAAATAAAAAAAATCTCAAGATCAAGAATGTACAAAGTTCAGTAATTTGTCATACCAAGAAGTAAAAACGCTTTCATTCTCAAACCAAGCTTTCTAAACATAAATCTCTCTTCATCAGTAATACTCCCAGAATCCATCTGTTGATCTGTTGGTTTCAAGAATTCCTCCACTTTTGACAAAGTTTTTTCAGCTTTCATCAGCTTCCGTTCAGCCTAGCAGAAAATTTAAGAGCTTTATGTCATGGAAGCACGCACAATTATACACTACATGTAAGATATTGTTCCGACCAAAGAACATGGTCATGAAATGAAATGTGAGTTAGCGAGTAAAAAAAAAATTCATTAATAACTTACAGAGATACAACTGGGTGAGGACACATTCAAAAGAAAAAAATTCTCAGGCATCAGGAATAATTACACTATGCATGAAACATTCTTTATCGACCTCAACTATCCAAATGCCCAATTATATCTCAATCAAACATATACAATATTCCCTATTGATTCCTTGCTTCCTTAGATTGAAGAATATGAAGACTCTCCTTCTAATACCTTTAAACACACTTTACTTCTCTATTGTTAATTTATTATTTTTCAGACAAAAAAGATGGGTAGGACCAGCAGAGAGCAACCCCCCCCCCCCCCCCCCCCTAAAAAACAGGGACAAAAATTCCACTTCACTTCCTTTGGGAGCAAAACATTCTATGCAACAAACCTCTCTGTGGATCCTAACCCACACGAGGCTCCTAAACTATTATATTCAGCATAATTTCATTAATTATAAAGGATTTAATTAAATCTGTTTTGTCTTTCAAAACTTGAGCAGGGTTTATATCCCATTTCTAGAATGTTTTGAGAAGAAACCAGCTGGAAAGCTTAGAGAAGAGAAGAAATCAGATTGGCTATGGTTGAGGTGTATCAGCAACATTTGAAATGCATCTTGGTAGTGAGTAGAAGCTTATGCATATTCATAAAATCTTCACTTAGGTGCATGTTGTGGGATTCTGCTTGTACTTTCAGAAACATCTCTGAGGTATAAAGCAACAATCGTACTAAACAAAGGCATATTACATGAAGGATATTTCTATTCAAAAGCCTGAAAACCCTGGTTGATTGTATAAAATGTAGGTGATATATGGTGTGCAAAAAGACATGTTATTGTATTAAAAGTCTATTACTGTGGCATTTTAACTACTCTATATGTGACATTTGTATTAGATGCATGAAATCTTTACATGAGAGCCTGAAAAAAATTTAAATAATTGTTGATAGACTTGATACTATAATCAAGTAGGAAAAAAACACATCATGTAAAAAATTCTTATAGAACTATTTCCAGATTCATTTCTTTAGTTGTGGACAACGCTTCCTCCCACAAGGAAGAATTTTCAACCGCTAATTACTTCTAAAGGAGCAAAACACCCCATGAGTCTGTTTGATGTGTCTCATATAGTACTTCCCTAAATAATATTCTCTAATTCTTTGGTATTTGATTGAATCTGAAAGCCCGAAAGGGCTACTTGATCACTCTTGAACTCTTAATTATTTTATTCTTCAAGGGAGATTGATCTTCTTTATAAGAAAGAAAACTAATAGTGTAGGCACGGCACATGCACCCTTGCATGAAAGAGTGTGTCACTAACAAGAGCGGAAGAGAAAGAAAAGTCACTTGAAGTTATTGCCTTTCTCTTCCACCACATCAAAAGAAAGTTTAGGAACTTACAAAAGCAAGCTTCCCTTCTAGCTTCCTGACAAGTTTGGCATGCCTCATTACTTCTGCTTGTCTCAGCACCTTTTCTGCCTCGTGACCATCAAGTCTCTTCCCCCACTTAGTATTAGCATCCAAAGTTTCAGAGAGTGTACCAGCAGCTCCATAATGTTCTCCAGTTCCAACAGAAGGTATAAATGAGCCTGAGGCTCTTGTTCGTGCCAGTTCCTCTTCATCCTGAAGGTCCTTCGCCAATCTCTCCCTTTCTAGTAAAGCTTCAGTGACATCTGATGATAAAAAGTCCTTGCCCCTGTAAAAAACCATGAAATCCTTGTTTCTGGAAAGCATTACTCCCCCGGTCAACCTCTGCAATATATTTTAAGACAATGTAAAACAACAGCTTGGTAAAATTGGACAGCGCTTGGGACAATATCAAACTGCTGAACTATTAATGACATTGATTCAATAATCCTGGAGAGACTCCAATTTAGATCAAGAGGAATTGCTTATCAACAATATTTTATGCAGTGAAATTAATAATTTTAAATAATAAGAAATAGAGCACAGCAATCAACATCCATTAGCTTACCTTGATCTCCTCAGCCATTTTCTCACTTGTAGTAAGCTGAACACCACGCTTCAGCGCTACCTTTGCAATGGAACTTCTTTCCCATAACTTAACAATGGCGGCTGCCAAACCTTCCAGTTGCCTACTTCTGCCTGAAGACAACCTCAATACACAGTTAGCAAAAATCTAAGAAGCTTCAAGAAAGTAAGTAGAAGAGCTAGCATACCTAAAGCAAAATGAGGGGGAAGTGTTCTAGCAATCCTTCTTAACGATGTAGACTCTTTCACTCCAAGAGTACGTCTGAATCCATACGGGAGCAATCTAAATGGTGGCTGGTAGCCAGGAACTACATTAGGGAGCAAATCAGCATCAACAGGCAATGGGTTATCACCTGGCCAGTCCGCATATCTAGGCCCAAGGTCAGATAACAACTTGTCTATTTCGTCCTCGTACTTCATATTAGTTAAAGATTCAGAATCTTTTTTATCAACATCATTTCTGTGGAGGCCCTCTTCAGGAGAACGTTTACTGTCATAAGAATCATCTTGTGAAGGTTTTGTAAGATTTTGATCAAGCAACAATCGGCCAGAAACCTGAGTTCCATGGTTCTTAGATGTGCGCCCAGAGACTTCATAGCTCACTCCTCGATATAGAGATACAGATGTCCCTGACCTCCAAATAACAAGACCACCAGTTTTCCTCTGGATTGAAAATGAAGAACAATGCCAATAAACGTACAGGAAACTAAAAGGTTACAAGCCATATATACAAGAAGTTCAACAAAAATGCAATGACATGAGAACCCAAATAAGAAGTCACACCATTTTATATAAGAAGAGATAAGACACTACACTTAATGTATTTAGATAGTAATGAACAATCAACATAAATTTCCAGTCTCATGGAAGTAAATAAACTTTCTTTCATAGCTCTACAGGTTCAGCAAATAAGAAGAGCTAATAGGAAGGGAGAAAGTTTTAATAGCTAAGGAGAAATCTTGGGTGCTCCAGACTTACAAAGGATAAAGAGGTTTGTGCTTGTAGACATGAGTCATGCCAAACAGAATCTTGGATGTTTTACTCTCATATTGAAGGACTACAAACAACAGCCTCTTGTGATCATAAACATGCACCACAAGCAGTGTTTGAAAAAGCGCGCCTAGGCACTGAGGCGCAAGGCGATAGGAGGTAAGCGCTTTTTTTGGTCTGGGCGAGGAGATTTTGATAAGGTGCACCTGAGGCGCCTGAGGCGCACCTGAAGCATAATTCTGCCAATTTTTTTCAATTATTTATATAGTGCGCCTCAGTTCAACGCGGCGTGCCTAAGGCGCTGCATATACCTTATCGCCTCAGCGCGCCTTGAGCTTTTTTATACATTGACCACAACTCAACAAGTTTCAGGACAAGCTAAGCATGAGCACAAAAGTAGTGACATCGCTGGAATGAGCCAACATCCCTGATCTGTCCACCCTATCAGCTTTTCATACTATTTCTCTTTCTCTTTTAATTGTAATTTAAACTAGTGACTAGGTTAGTAGGTTTCACATATATTGCTGTTATAACATGAATCCTGTACTATAAGGTCTTGAACTCTTGATATAAATTTGGAAGAATATAGTCTGTAAGAACAGAAATCACTGATAGAGTTTAACTGTCCCCTTCACCCCATGAGATCTATAGGGTATCTGTGAGATTTACTTCATTTTTTCAAACATTAAATTGAAGTGATTGCCAGAATAAGGGTAAGGATGGTTGAATTGAAAAGGTAATTTTAATCAAAAGTAACTGAATTTTCATCTCCTTCACAACAGGCTCAAGTATCAATTATCAGTGGCCATATAGTGGATACTAGTAAGAGGGGGAGGGGGGGGGGGGGGGTTATAAGGCTAACTTGATACATTGACAATTTGTTTTTACTTATTCCAATGATAACTGATTACTAACCAAGTATCACACTATCACTTAAATAGTCATTAAATTTCAATGAAGTTCAGTGACTATGTAGATGATAACTTGATAAGTGAGTTAATAACTTATTGAGTTCATGGGAGTTGACATGTAAAATCTGTACCATAAACAAAATACTTTGTACGGGAATTTTATAGGACTTCTATTCCTTTAAATTATATGCTTCAAGTTCATTCAACCACGAGATCATTTGTGAAGACTCTTGAGCTATTTACACATCGGCATATGATATGAAACTAAATTGTTTCTCTTCAGAAATGACTAAGAGTTGGCAAGTAAAACCTTACCAAAGATTTGTCTTATAGTGATTTTAAGTCCTATAATGCTTATTCAGCACAGCAACATTTACTAAGATATTCAATATATTTGCAAACTGACAAATGAAACACTAAAACAGATGATAATGTATACGGTATACCTATGTATGGACTATCTTGATTTTTAAGAATGTGGAGTATCTCAAACAATCTATAAGAAAAACATTTAAACAAGGATATGATTAATTGGTTATTACACCCGAGGTATACACTGACAAATGCTTAGACAAGTAGATGAAAATTATGACCATTTCAAAGATTTCCAGTAATGAACCTTCTGCAATCAAGTATAAATGTGTTTACATCTCAAGTACTGATGGTTATTCTGGTGCAATACATAGATTTATGAGGGAAAAATCATGACCAAGTGAAAGTGTAGCCTCATGGCAGTGCCTCTTTTGTGTCTCATCATTTTCCACATAATGGTCTAAAGGTCCCCAAAATAGGCACAACAATCTATCACCACAAAGATACTAAAAAGGGCAGTTTAGCACTTACTTCATATATATTATGTTTGATTTTGACAACATTCAGCTAAGCAGAGAGACAGCAACCAAAATTAAGTTCCAAGGCAATAAATACCAGTAAAAGTAAAAGAGATAAAAATCATAAGATGCAAACCTCAAGAATCTCATGCATACGTTTCATATTTAGTGCAGGAGGGCCCTCTACTTTCAATCTCACTATTTCTGCGGATTTCCACTTCTCATGTATTCGATCAACCACTGCTTGTGTAACGCCTCCACCACCTATCTTCACTTTTTGCTTCGTGTTTAAAGTCAATTGCATTAACCTCCTTCTCTCAGACTCTGGTAGAGTAAGCTCAGCCATATAAGTCCTGCTTCTCTTTATGACTGAATTAGCTTCCTCAGGTTTTGCAGCAGGTTTCTCCCATGGAAATCGTACATCGTCCTCATTGTCAAAACCTTGCTCTATCCCTAATGAGAAATTCTCAGAAAACCCACCATGTGTATTAGGGAGCATTCCTTCTTCTACATAGAATATATCCTCAACTGACCCTTTCTCAATCATCCTTTCTTGGTTATCATCATTTCCATTGGCATCATCCATATAGCCAAACTGTTTCAATTTTTTTACTATCCTGTCCATAGTACTACCACCGGTGGCATGGGTACTAGATGAGTCACTACTAGAACTAAACGAATTCAACATATTATCTCTGCTTCTATAGTTCAATGCAAGTTGGGGTGATTTGGGAGAATTTCTTTGGCGGGTTTCCTTCCACTTCTCTAACCAAGCACTTGATGATTTTTCATCACTATTTGACTGAGAAAATGATGTTTGGCTGGAATTCTCATCAGTTTTATTTGACCTGGAAAAGGATGTTTGACTAGGGGATCCCTGATTTTCATATTTTCTAAGCAGAAAACTCGATTTCTTTGGTAAGTCCTGCTCATTGATTGAACATGACCGAATAAAATTCTGAGTTGAGTAATAACTGTGTCTACCAAAAGTACTAGAGTAATTGTACCTAAGTAGTGGCATAGGAACGTTTTGAAACTTGGAGAACGAGCTCTGGAACGAGTCAATAAAACTTGTAGAGCAGAGGTGACAACTCTGAACCACAGACATCCTATCTTGAGCGCAGAAACAATCTAGCAAATTTAATAAAAGGTCAATAGAAATACAAAAATGCTAATATACAAAATTAAAACTTAATTCATCTTTGACTCTTTGACACCAATCATGATAATTGTGAAACACTATAAAAAGGAATAAAATAAAAGTTAATGTAACCAAATTAATCACCTAGAGCAACAAGAATGCCATGTTGATGAAATGTTCAGAAATTTAGGGCCTTAGGTTTAAGGTATATAGGAAGCTTAGTTCACCAACTCAATACAAAGTATTTTCTAAACCATTGTGATTCGCAAAAATATATATATATATAGTTTGCCATCAATAAATTCTAACTTTTAATACACTCAAAGTATGATCATGATTCCCATGTAATCTATCATGGAAAAATTACAAACAAAAAATCAAACATGGAGGAATAGCTTAATTCAAACATATATATACAAAATTACAATGTAATAAAGATGAAGGAATAGCTTCTCAAGGTATCTATCAATACACGGCTTCGGTGTCCTTCCTTTTTTTCACTCTCACTAGACCTTAAAAACCTAATATCAATCAAAAACCTCAACAATATTGGACCAAAATTGGTTCTTGACTTTATCAAAAGGATAAAAACAACATAACAATGAACTCAAATTATGAAAAACTGAAATGCTTCCTAATAACAATTGGAATAAAAAAAAAGGGTGCAGATTAAACCCGCAATTGTTTCCCAAAGTCCATTACATAGTACTGCAACACTACTTAGTTGTTAAATACAATTAAAATACAGATAAAAACATTAAAAACCAAAAACCCCAAAAGGAATTACATGATTTACATACAAATTATGGGTCATATTGAATTTAAACTCTTTAATTACAGATAGAAACAACACAAATAATGATATAATTCAGATAAATTAACCAAGAAAAGCTTAAATTAATAAACATTGAAAAGGATAAACGAGAGAAAGAAAAATACCTTACTGAAGAGAATGAGCTCAATGGGGCTAACCCCACTTTGGAGGAACAAGAAATGGCAAAAATTGCAGAAGAAATTCAACAGAAATGGTGGATTTGACTGTAAGCGGATGAGATGATGTTCTGGGAAGTAGAACAACTGTTTTTTTTTTTTTTTTTTTTTTTGAAGGTAATTGCGAATTGCTGTGTCACTGTGTGAGCTGATTTCATTAAGATTTTTTTTTTTAAAAAAAAAAAAGAAGTTAGAAGAGTTTTTTTTTTTTTTTTTTTTTTTTTTTTTTTTAATTTTTAACAAATGAATTAATTGTGCTAAAAATAAAAAGTAAAGAAAAATGTATTCTATATTTGTTTAATAATAATTTACATTTTTTTTTCTTGTGGTATGGAGATAGTTGTGAGTAAATAATTTTGTACAAAGTATAAGACATGATTACCTTAATTTTATTGAAAAATCGTCAATTTTAGGGTAAATTTTAACACTTTTTATGAAAAATTTCAATGAGTTTGATTGTATTTTAATGTGTAAAAACTAATGAATACATGCTATGAAGGCTAATATGATTAATCTAATACTCTATTATTAGTGTTTTTAAGGGTAAAATTTATGTTATGAAAATGGTAATTTTTGTAGCATATAAAGATAACTTTAATACTCGTAACTTTTAAGGTATCTCTAATCTGTCTTACAATAACTTGATGAAAATTTATCTTAATCAAGAATTTGTGGTGAGTCTAATAATATAAACGAGGTTTAATCTCAAGTATTAAATTTCACCCTAGAATTTAAGTTTTAGATGTTTATTAACATCCACTTTTGTTTAAAAAATTAAAATAACCTATTTAAATCAATTTTGTACAACTTTTTTTCACTTCTTGTTTTATGTAATCGAGATTATTTCAAATTCAAATAAATTTACAACTAGAATCAGCTGCATAGAAAGCACCATTTGCACACGATCAATATAATATACGGATGTAAGATAAATTCGATAATCCATTCTCATACTTTATTATAAGCTGAAAAATAGTTCATGCATGTTCTTTATTGGCTGTAAGAAAAATATCCACATTGGTCTATCTTGAATAGAGATTATCCAATCTGACAACCCAACTCATCATGACATGGGAGCCAAAATTAATTAAAATACTAATAAACTAAAAATGATACTAAAATCTTAGACTAATCAAGACAAGGCCAGTGAAGATCAATATGTATCTATCAAGATAATGCTAAATTAGGCAAATTAAATCTCATCACTAAAATTTAGAAAAGTCCATTAATATTAAATGGTTACCATAAATTCCCATGAACCTGGTACAGAATTTTATAATTTATTGTGTCACTGTATTTGGACACACTTTGGCATTATATACAACAAACCCCAGTTCTTTTTTGTATTTATACTCCCATGTTATTTCAGTGATCCGATAAAATCAAAGACATTTACTTACTCTTCTAATCAAATTAATCATCTTTTCTTGGTGGGTTTTTTTTGTTCTTTTGATTTTTAGATTAAAAATTGTCAATTTCCCAGTTTTTTTCTTTTCTAATCAATCTTTGTTTTGGGTGAATTTTGCAGAAAAATGGCTGGTGTTGATGTAGAAGTGATTATGCATGGAGAATTAGAGAAGAAGGTGGATAGTAATGGGGGAAAAGCTTGCTGCCATGGCAAAGGCCCAGGTTATGCTAGTCCTTTGGAAGCCATGGCTGGGCCCAAAGAATCTCTGCTTTATGTTACTTGTGTATATACTGGTAAAACCCTTGCACCCAAAAAACCCAAAAAAGATTCAATCTTTACTGTTTATTAGTCTGCTTTTTTACCTTTAATTCTTAGATAATCGTGCAATCCTATACTTCATTGATAATCATGCAATCATTTTTGTTGATTGATATATTGAAGTTCTTATTTTCAAAAAATTCAATCTTTACTGTTTATAGATAATCATGAAATTTTTTACTTCAAAGATAATCATGCAATCATTTTTGTTGATAGATATTTTGAAGTTCTTATTTTGCATGCAACAGAAAAAAAAGGGATTTTTTTTTTTTTGGTGAGTGGTGATGATTGATTAAGGTTGGGAAATGATGAACTGAATTAATGTATGAAGGTTTTTTTTTTTTTTTTTTTTTTTTTGGAAAGCAATTGATGTATGAATACAATACAGGGGAGTGTTTGAATTTTAGTGTTGTCTATGAGATGGGTTTTGATGACAATTGTGAATTTTTAATTTGGTTCATCATTTTATCTTCCAAAACGCCTCAATAACCTAAGATCTAAGGAACATAGATATAAATAGTGTTGGAAATGACACTCATCAGGGCCATTTTCTGATGATTGTGTCTCAAAGATGGACAAGGTGAACAAGTATAAACAAATTGGTAAACCTTAGGATTAACAAATCAAGATCCTTTGATGACTTATTATGATGAAAATCTTGTACGAGATAGTCTCACATTATCACCTAAGACTTGCTCTTATTAAGTGGGGAATTACAGCTATCAGCTATGAAGATTTTTTTTTATTGTGTAATTGATTAGCCAAATTAGCAATCTGCTTCAATTATGAAATGTGAATTTCATGCTAAAATAAAGTCCTTGCTAAGTGTAGAGATTAGGCAATGTCACAAATTTCTATAACTATTTCCTGAATGTGAGTTCATTTGCTGCTTTATTTTGTGTAGAATCCAATTTGGTCTTGTAACATGTCCTGGTATCTGCAGGAACTGGGAGAGAGAAGCCTGACTACCTAGCCACAGTTGATGTGAATCCTAACTCTCCTACTTATTCAAAAGTTATCCATCGATTGTTTGTTCCTCATTTGGGGGATGAGTTGCATCATTCAGGGTGGAATTCCTGCAGCTCTTGCCATGGAGACTCATCCGCTGACAGACGTTTTCTCGTGCTTCCCTCTTTAATGTAAGGCTTGTTACTCATATATTCCTCAATTTCATCATGTTGTCAATTGGAAAATCTAGCTTTTGGTATTATAGCCACCATTCAAAATATCAGAAGCTATTATAGTATTATGTAACCATCTGTCAGAATAATCGATGCTACCTTCTGTTTTATCCAGTGGATTTGCTGGACAAGAGCCTCCTTAGTAATATTGATGTCATGTACTTGTGCTAATAATGTTACTCTCCGTGATTGATTTTTTACTTCATGTATTGAAGTTTCGGATACTGATGGTCTGATTATGTAAATCGGTTAAGAAGATTGACTCTTGTGCTAAAGTAACATTTGATCTAAATTTTCAAGTGAAGGGCGCATATGGGTTAATCAGATTTAACTATAAAATGTTGGCTTGTTTGATGAGATCTCTCTTCATCTCTTGCTTTGTTATTACAGATCAGGAAGAGTTTACATTGTAGATACAAAGAATCCAAAGGCTCCCTCACTGCACAAAGCTGTTGAGCCTGAAGATATCTTGGCGAAGACTGGATTAGCTTACCCCCACACTTCTCATTGCCTTGCCTCTGGTGACATCCTAATCTCATGCCTTGGTGGCGGCGATGGGAAAGCTGATGGAAATGGGTTTCTCCTACTTGACAATGAATTTAATGTAAAAGGAAGGTAAAACGAAATTGCTATTTTATTCTCTGCTACTGCATGATGCACCTATGTAGCTTTCAATACCATATTCCATCATACACGGTCATCATAATGACTTCTAGTACTTTATGTTACTTCTGTTTTATGCACTTGCTAACTTGGTCTCTTCATTACACCTAAATATTGGTATAGGTCAGTGGTATACTTGACAATCAATCATGGTTATAGATACTCCATTCATGCAAACTTTTGCAATTATGTCGAGTCTGATGTTGGGGCACTTACCCTGGTTTTAATATTAATTGTTTGTTTGCTCTGGCAGATTATCTTGAGTAAATTTTAGTTGCTTAAATCTTCTCCTTGATAGATTTTCATTATTGTAGGTGGGAAAAGCCAGGGCATAGTCCAACCTTTGGCTATGATTTCTGGTACCAACCCCGGCATAAGACAATGATAAGCTCATCATGGGGAGCCCCTTTGGCTTTTTCTAAAGGTTTTAACCCTCAGCACGTGTCTGAGGGCCTATATGGAAGACACCTATTTGTATATAGCTGGCCTGACGGTGAATTGAAACAGACATTGGACCTCGGCAATACTGGACTTCTACCCTTGGAGGTGGGTTGAGACTTGAGAAGAAGAAAAAAGTATTGTGAAATTCTTGTTGAATTAATGGAGTGCTTCTTTGCTTATGTGTGTCCTGTAAATATACAGATACGGTTCCTTCACGACCCTTCTAAAGATACTGGTTTTGTTGGGAGTGCATTATCAAGTAATATGATTCGATTTTTCAAGAACCCAGATGGATCTTGGAGCCATGAGGTATGCATACATGTTTCCCGCCTAATTGCAGACCTTTGACTTCTCTCTGTTTTATTTTACAGTTCCTTCAGCTAAACAGGTCTGCATGTTTCGCTTTTCAGGTTGCAGCATCTGTTAAGTCAATACAGGTGCAAAACTGGGTTCTACCTGAGATGCCTGGGTTGATAACTGACTTTTTAATCTCCCTAGATGACCGGTTTATATACTTCTCGAACTGGCTTCATGGTGATATTCGACAGTATAACATTGAGGATCCCAAAAACCCTGTTTTGACTGGCCAAGTGTGGGTTGGAGGTCTTATTCGGAAGGGAAGTCCTGTTACAGCAGTTGCTGAAGATGGTTCAACTTATCAGGTTGATGTTCCAGAAGTTCAGGTAATATCTTTGTGTAATCTTAGGTCCTTATGCTTGAATCAGGCTAACAACAGACAATATACCATGGAGTCTTAGGTCTTTAAACTTACCTATTTGTACTGCTGGCTTAATATTGCTTGAATTAGTTCTGAGTTCTGACAAATTTTAGTGCTTCTGTTTCATATTGTTCATCTCATTTAGAGCCTTTTGATGAGGCAAAATTGTTCAAAATGGGAAGAATGATATATAGGACTTGAAGGTCTTGAACTATCTGAACAACTTGGATTAGTCCCATACTCCCATGAATTGAAGTGACTTAGGCAGACATACTACGCTTGATTTAGGTTAGATTTGTGATTGTGCAGGTCCTGAAGCTTGTATTAAGCTGATGGAGTACTACCCTTGAACAAATCTGTGACTTCTCATGTTATAATGACATTTTATTTCAAGCCCTTTAGATCTTATTGCCTTAAAACCAAAATCTTACTGTTCTATATTTTGCAGGGCAAGAGACTGAGAGGCGGGCCTCAGATGATACAGTTAAGTTTAGATGGGAAGCGTCTTTATGTGACCAATTCCCTCTTTAGCACATGGGACAATCAATTCTATCCTGAACTAAAGGAACAAGGATCTCACATGTTGCAAATAGACGTTGACACTGAGAAAGGCGGCCTTGCTATAAATCCTAACTTCTTCGTAGATTTTGGCTTGGAACCTGATGGTCCTTCCCTTGCCCATGAAATGAGATACCCCGGTGGTGACTGCACTTCAGATATATGGGTTTGAGCAGACAAACTGCTCAGCAAATAAGAGTTCATGTTGAATAAATTTAGCTACTATCTGAATTATGCTGCAGATAGTTCTGTTGTAATGTGGGATTGACATTAGATATTAATGTTAAAACTTATTTTTATTTGTTAAAGCTATTGAAATGCTGGTTTTAAATGTTTCCATTGTAATAATTTTATGTACATGTATTATGTTTTCCTTGTGAGAGAAAAGTCGTCGTTAAAGAGCACCATGCGCATGATGCTCCAAATGAATATGCACTAAATTGAACAAAACATATCTGTGGCCAATGTCAAGTATGTGGTGATCCCAGGTGTAGGATATAATTTGCCGTAAAGAAGTTGATCATACACACGCTTACTAAACTTACACGCCATTATAAGAAGAAAAAAGACCGAATTCTATTAGCACACAAGAGTTTTAGCCTTTAAGGAATGGCATATTGGCATCTTATCCTCTTATCACATCCAGCACTGGATGTGAGTTGACACCAGTAGTATCAGTTCTTGATGATTACTGTGATTAATGGTGTAATTACGAACAAATTTGCCAGGAACTGATAGGCCTATTGTCGAATTTAAAGAATAAAAAGCTGATAATTGACAAAAGGCCATGAATACAGCTCTGTAAGAAGCCAATTGCTTCCAAGTATATTTTTATTGCTAGCAGTTTTCATAACTGTATTATACCAGTGACTTAACAGGGCAGAACTACAGGTTTATACAGTATGTTAAAATGGGTTTAACCATTTTTTTGCCTGATTAACTTATTATAGATTCTATAAGAGATTGCATGACAGCATGAGTGACCAGTTTTATACCACGCCTTTCTTCTCGTAGAGGGTCACAAAAGACAATGATGTAGACAAGATGAGATACTAAGTCTAGATGACCTAAACTCGGAAATTTGGAAGTGTTTTTTTTTTTTTTTTTTTTCTTTTTTTAAAATGGCAACTACTCTTGGTCAACATCATTTATACATGTTGACATGATGACCTTAGTTGACCTAAACTCTTGGTTATTTTCTTGAATTGACCACAAAATTGAAAGACAACATATTTAACATTATCAACCATCCTACTAGTGTCCTAGGAATATATTCAGTGCGTTATGACAATGACCACTGCCCACAATTTTCTGTAAACTTTTGCTTGGATCATGCCTATTTAAGAGAATGATTATAACAATATCACTTCTCATTTTAATATACAAATCAAAGAAAACAGAATCGTAACAAAATCATAGGTATGGAGTACTATCAAAACTACAGGCCATACACAAACCAAGAGTATGACAGTAGTTCTACTGAGGTGCAGTACAACGAGTATGACTACGAGCAGTTCCACAATGGCAGACACACGGAAGTTGAGCAAGAGACAATGTTTGCTCAGCAGAAAAACTACATCAGTTTTAATGCTCTGAAGGGAGATCAGGAACAGTCACCCCAGGGAAGTCATGGTCCTCTTCAGCCTGCAAACACCTGGCGTCGTGGCCACTCTAAGTGTCACAGGTGCAGGGGTTGATTTACCTACAGGACTGCAGGAGGCCGAAAAATGAGGACTATAGTTATTTTCAGTTTCTTTCATGGCTGTTTTTTTTTTTTCTAGCTAGTTTCTATGATAATGCATACTAATGTCATAAATAATACTAAGCCATGTTTCAGAGGATTCTGAAGTACTATAGTACAAGATCTAATAAACACCATATCAATATACTCAAAAACCTATTCATATTTACCTCCATTTCATGCTTTCAAAATATAAAATGTTCAGGAAAATAAGAGGAGTTGGGTATTTGCCTAACTGAAATTTGATTCATAAAGGGCTAATGTTTCAGACCCTTTTGATTACCCAACTTGAGGAAATAGATACACTCTAAATAGAATATTAGGCCTCTACTATGCTACTCGACCTCAAGGACAAATACACAGGCTTCAGGGAAGATCCGAAAGGGGAATATGATTCTTCTTTAGGGATTGGATATGGATTTGTTCAAAGAGGCCAAATGACAAATTCCCTTCATCCACCAATAATATATCTGCTCTGCAAGATTTCATGACTAAAAATCTTGTAACAAATGTTGGAACACAAATTGTATTGTTTCTAGTTACACCTTGGATGCACCAAGACTATTTTAGTACTCATTTGAACGAGCAAAAAGTAACCACAAATGAGCAAATGAAATGAGCATATCATGCACCCAATATAGCATTGGTTACACCTATTTCTAACTGAGCCTATGTACAAGACATAGATTCTCCAGAATTTTGTGGTGAATTATAATTTGTAGATGGATGAAGTATCATAATTTAAGTTTTCTAAACAACATGTTTTCGATGCCTCTTTATAAAAACTCGTGTAATTAAGAAACAGATCACTCTATGCAGGCTTTATCACTATGATCAACAAGAGTTTGTTCACATTTGATCCTTAGTTTACTCAAATCAAATCACATGTTCTTATTGCTATTAGAAAAGTTGTGAGATACCCATAATCAATACATTATATCTACATATCCTACTTTGTTGGGGGAATAGATTCAGATTCAGTGTTTCCACAACTTGTAAATATTTTAAGTTCTTATTCAGAATGCAACTAGCTTATTTAAGAGTACATCTTCTCACTTAATAGCAGAAACACCAATCTCTCAGCCGAGTAAATTCACACACAAACCACAAAACAATGAAAGGCTACCGCTATACTGATAGTATGCAACATCATGGAAAGAAGAGCTGGACAAGTGATGAGTCCAGTGACAGCTCCAGTGATGATGACTCCAACGATGATGAACAATCGACAAAACTTCCAATCCCTGCTTATTCCACACGAGCCACGTACATCAGCTATGGAGTACTGAAATATGATAGGGCAGCCAGGGGTAAACCCAAGCCCCGATCCAGAAAATAATCATAGGTGCAAGTACCATTGCAGGAGATGACTCTTCAAGTTTAATTTCTTAACATGTCCTTTTTCTCTAGTCATGAAGCAAATAAAACAAGGCTATGTTGTGTCAGACTCTGAAGTCTGAACTGATGCAATGTGTTGTATACAATTGTTTCATTTTCTCAGTAGAATTTAAGGTGTCCTAGACTTAAGTTTTGTTTAATGGTGTGACGTGTGATTTATCTCATATATGGACTGAGTCAGTTCCTCTGCCCTCTGGTAACTTTAAATGAACTCGCGCTATGTTCCTACCTTGCATTAACTAGAACTCGTAAACTGACATAGCCAAAATAGTCCGAGTCAAACCCAACTACCTGTATTCAATTCTGAAACTAGATAACCTGATTCAAATCTTCCAAACCAAATCAAACAAGGAGTAACCTGAATATGGACATGACTAATCGGTTGTATAATCATACACAGCTACACATAATTGATACTGTAATAAACTTTATATGCCCAACACATACCCAAATTAATTGGTTCATCACTCGAGTTTGATCTTTATGGAACTTTATCCGAATTCTCCCTTCTCAACCATGTTAAAAGGACTTCAGTGGTCCAGCGCGACTATTGTGGCCTCATCACTCATCAGCCGTGCCACCCAGAGGCTCAAGCACGGCCCACCTCTACATTTAGCCATCAATAAGAGATTGATAGAAAGGATTTTTCCAAACTTGTTGCATATCTATGTCATGTAGATCAACAAA
Source organism: Chenopodium album (assembly GCF_948465745.1). NCBI lineage: Eukaryota > Viridiplantae > Streptophyta > Magnoliopsida > Caryophyllales > Amaranthaceae > Chenopodium > Chenopodium album. The sequence continues at coordinate 78,693,135 of NC_137838.1, forward strand.
TCTAAGACATGATTTGGTGCTAGTTTACCAAACTTGGGCCCTTATGATATAACACAAGTCAAAACCAATCATTAAGCAGATCATGTTTTCCTCCCTTGGTAGGCAACCATTATGCAAAGCATATCTTAGTGAAAATTATAAATCATATAATTTGACTAAAGTTAATCATTCTGAGCTGCTAAACGTGCAAAAACCAATATGCTTTGTAATTCGAGCAATTAGGTGAAGTGCGGTCCATCAAAGTGCATGCTTAAAGTTGGCTTTCCACTTTGTCACCTTTATAATATAAAGGTGAGTATAACACTTACTTATATAGTGCTCTCTAAGAGGAAATGATGGGAGGCCATAAATAAACAGCTCAAAAGGGAAAACAAATATGGAATACAAAGCAATGAGGAAACTTACATGCTGCTTGTTTTTTATATTCATCAGTCTTCCGCTCCACGTTCATGGTGCCAGAACGGATACTGATGCATACTTGCAGTGTAATGGTTCAATAGGCGAATGCCAACAAGAGAATGAGATGTTGATGATGTCGGAAATAGCTCGGAGGATTCTTGAAGAAAGGAAGTACATCTCGTATGGTGCTTTGAACAGAAATCAACCTGCCTGCGGCGGTCCTAGGGGCCAGGCTTATTCCAGCAATTCTGAATGTCTTGGTCCTGCAGCCAATCCGTATCACAGAGGCTGCTCGAAGTATTATCGCTGTAGATCAGACACTTAGCATTGTAATTGCTTCATATTTGCTGCTACTCGTGTATTTATCACAGAAAGAAAATTTTCTGAAATATATTGGTTATCAGTTGTGCAGTCCATTTTTGCTTTTACTACGGTTTTGCTTGCTTAGACTCAAATGTTAACCATTGCTGTCAAATCAGCTGGTCAAACTGGTTTTGGGTCAGTTATATTTGGTTCAAAGATCAATTTTTCAAGATTAAGGCTTCGGTTGTTATTGAAATAGTACATGATCCAATTTCAGGTCACTTTTGGCTCAACTATTTTTCATACATTTCTTACTTAGGGTCAAAATGGTGTTCAAACCTAAGATTTTAGGCAGGTCCCAATCAGGTTTTTGAGTCAGGTAAAATCTAGACTTCTCATTTCACTTCAAATATCTGCGTCAGATACTCGTTACTTGTACATGAATTTATGACTCATGGACACTTCATAGTAAGCCAGACTCATGGACACTTCATAGTAAGCCAAACTCATGGAAAATTTTCGCAAGACGGCCTTGGGCATCTACCTGTGTCCTACACTTCTAGGCTCCAGCTAAAGTACAAGTAACAATACTAACTGAGAAATTCTCTACCTGTATGATTGTTCTGTTCTGGCAAAGAATATAGGTAAAAAAACTGAAGGGGATTTCAGAAACACAGCCCCATTCATCTTATAAAAACTCCAATTCATTAGTTCAAATAGTTCCTGAACATTTGCATTACACTTACATGGCAGGAACAAAAAAAAAGACCCTCCAATAAAACAAACATATCATATGAGGCATACATATCAGCAACATAGATCAAGATTATAGCAAGCTTCAAGTTTGTTTTTGCAGCAAAACCAGAAAGCAACTGCCACAAGGATTAGATCCCACAACGGTCTCTTCTCTAAGCTTTCTCAATAGTTGGTCCCGTCTTTTTGAGGGTTAGTTCCAGCATCAAACTGAAATATTTGAATTGCATGCTCACTTGCAAGATAGTTTCCAAACTTCTCTGAGGTTTGATGAGCCATCAGCCACTTCAGCAATTAAGCTGGCTATCATCATACCTGCAACATCAGTCAGCAACAAATTAAGCCAATTAACCACAGGTCAGAGATGGCAAGCAACAGAATCTCTGCAGTAAACTTCTTGATACTCCGTAGTAAGTTGTGAATAAAAAGCCCAAATCTCCATTTGTCCCATATTATAATGCCCAAATTGGCCATTGTATATCAACAGAACACCTTTCTTTTCAAGTAAAATCTCTCTTCCTATATCTCTCTCTAACTCCAAGCTTTTTCTTACATATTCTTTCTATCCACAATTCTTAATCTCTATAACATTTCCAAGTAAGCTTAATTATAAAGGACGGAAAAGGTATTAATTAATCCACCAAACAATACTACATGTATAGAAAACATGGAAAAATATACTTCATGAGATTTTTGAATTTTTCTATCGTAGCCAGCATAAATAACCCTCTGTTTTTGCCTAATGCATTAATCTCTCAATATTTATGAAAGACAATGTTGAGCATCCTATGGCATGCAACCAAAAAACCTACCATCTTTCTCTGCAATAGATATGAATTGCCTTGATCCTCCACCTACTCCAAAATAATGCTTCTTTGCAGAAAAATAGATAACACCATGCGGACGGCTGACACACTGCAGGAGTAGTACATACTATGTTTAGTCTTGGAAAAAAAAACAATTTTTTTCCAGCAAAATGCAAATACAAAAGAGAAACACTAACAACATACTTTCTTAATAAGATTGTAAAGGCTCTGTAGAGTGGAGATGGAATAAACAGTCTCAGCCATTAAAATCACATCATATCCTGTATTTGGATTGTCATCAGATGATGTGGCATTAATACTGTCTGGGTGAGCATGGGAAAGAATTCGATCAACTTCTCTCCAATCACCAGCAAAATAACGAATTTCACAATTATCAGCAATACTAGTTCCTGACGGCAGATTTGCATTCACGTTTGGAAGAGTGAGACATTTTAAGACCTCTACATTGAAATCCTGAAAATGAATGGAACCTGCACCCTGACACAAGAATAAATTTGAACAGCTGAGCAAATGAGAGGGAGCAGGGAGGGGGACAACGAATGAACAGTTAGCAGTGAGACAGTGACGTGCTCACCTTGAGGGAGGCAAAAATTCCAGGAAGCCCATGGCCACATCCAAGCTACAAACAACAAAGGTTACACTGTTACTAAAAACTTAAAAGGCATGGAATTAAAAAAATTATTAAATGAAAAATCCAGCAGAATTCCATTTTCATTGAAAAACCAATTGAAAAGATAATTCGTTATCTCAACATATCTAGATATCACTTCGAGGCTCGAAGCTATACAATTGTTCACATTGGATAAGGCTAAGGAATCATCAGCACATGCCTACTACCTATAGGCTACAATCAAGGTCAAATCATTACCCATACCATCACGAAGGGCCAAATTCTATGCACCGTTAACAGTCTTAACACATAATGCAAGCCAAACTGACACATGACACCTCAAAGGAGGTCATACATGAGGTTGCTTGCCAAAATCCATGGCGCCTCTTTAGGCAAGTGGAAATTTTAGATGGAAATTGGAAAGGAGCATCTTCCCAAGTCCCCCAAGCAATAATCTAGAGTCATGGGTTACCATTGACCATGCGATTATAGATAATAATTAGAGTACAAACGAAGATGACATATGTGAAACCTATATGAAGGCTAGAACTTCCACCCCCAGAGAAAGCCAACCTTGGCATTCTTTGTTTCTCATCAATATAAAATAACAAACAAAAATAATCACCTGAAAATTAAAAGCCCACCTCTAAGACTCGCTTCCCTTCAAATGATAAATCCCCTTTTTGAATCTCTGAATGGAGAGCTTTCACCAAATCAAGCGAGCCTTCCCAGAGTTTAAGACCTCCTGTCCTCCATATAATTTATAATACCAATTGCTAGTTAGTAAATAATATAGTAAATCATAATATAAGCGTCACAGGAAAACCAAAAAGTAAATTACTTTGCACACCTTCATATTTCCCAGGAACCAAATCAGAGTTTGGCAATGCAAAAACCTCTCGTGTACTCACCCGACCCTGTAAATTTTTTTAAAAAATGTTCAAACTTTATTGCACATCAAATCAACATGTCAAATTTGGTTTTCTACCCAGCCCCTTCCCCACTTCCCATTCTACAAGTCAAAAGCAATGTAAGGAAAAGAATATGTAAGGCTTTTATTATCCAAGAAAGAAGAAGAAAATATCTTGTCAACAAATGAAATTAAGATACAACTTTTAATCAAAAAATATCATAAACAAATTTAAGTTTTTATGCAAGACCTAAGTACAATCATCTTGGAGCATGTCAATTGTCAAAGGTTAGAGCTTAGACATGTAAGGTTTATAAATAGAATTAATAGAAACAGTTTTCTAAAATAATTTACAAAAAAATTGCATCAGTTTCTAAGTTGATTGATCAAGAGTTCTTTAAATTCTCTGCCATCTTCTTTACATAGGTGATTTAAGTGTCTTTCAAGTTTTCAAACACATTATCGTCACAATGAATCAAACATCAAGAAAAGCTCCTACTCAAACCATTGCTTGAACAAGTTTATTCGAAGACTATCTAACTATTTCTTCCCCTTTTCGCCTACTAGTCCAGTACTAACTACCTTTTAATGTCTCACAATAGCATGTTCTACAAAATTCTTCAACAAAAGTTCATGAAAAGAATGTGTATTGAGTCTATCCTTCTAATCAAAATGTCAAATCACTAGGCTATACATCTTTGTATAGTTCTTAACATTAAGTTTCCAACACTTTCCAGTATCCATTCCGAATGCATAATAAAATCATGTGTCGATCAGTGTTACTAAAGTTTATAAATTTCCACACTCCAATTTCCTCTACAACTTAAACAATTCAGTAAAAACAATTACATAAAATAATGCGTAGTAAATAAAGCTTACCTTAAGCAAAGTAACAACCCCCAAATCAACCTTCTCAACAGTATACTTCACAGAAGTAGATACCTAAATATATCAATACCCAACAAAATTATAAACAAAAAATGCCCATAAAATAGCTAAAAATTCACAAAAAATTATAATCAAAAAATAAAATTGACAAACCTCAGAAGGGAGTACTTCAACACAAGGGGGAGGAGGAGGAAGAGGGGTTTCTGGGAAATTCAAAAACCCTAATCCTCCATTATTGGGCTTATTCTTGCTCTCATCAGCTGATTGAAAAAGCTGAAACGATCTAACCCCTGTATTCTATTTACAATAAGAAAACAATAGCGATTACAGAAACAATAAAAGACAAAATTTTGAAGATAATTGGTAGGAAAGCTAACCTCGGAATTTGCCGCCATTTTTGCAGTTCACCGGAAAAACCCAGCTGAAATAGAGGATTGTAATGTGTAAGCTATAAAGTCTAAAGCTCTCTCTTTTAGTATGGCTTTAAAAATTATGGGCTAATTGTATTGGAGAGGTATACAGCCCATTGCTATGCTCTAAGTCCAATCCTTTAATTACCTCCATGCGGATATGGATTCGGGTATGAATACGGATTTGGATAGGAGCATACGGTGTAGAAGGTTCAATTCAGGTGCATCTTTCAAAGACAGAAATTATTTTAATTATAGATTAAAAAAACAGTTTAGATGTTATAGAACTATCAATTGTAAGGTATGGGACTTGGCTCCACTTGAGTCTCACATCGGTCATATGAGGGGTTGATGTGGAATTTATATAGAACAATGGGCTCTTCTTCCTTTGAGCTAGCTTTTGGGGTGGCTCTCCTATTGTCCTATATCAATGGTATCAGAACCAAGATCGGAGTGGTGGCCCTCGAAGTTGGTGGCCTGGATGAAGTCAGTCGTGACCAAACGTGGTTGTGACCAACTAAGACGTCGGTCCTACAATTTCATCTAGTTAACTAGTTTGTTCGAATATAAATACATGTTATTTTTTGTACCAATTGTACGATGTTGAATTCAAACATTATCTTAATAAAATAACAACTATTTCACTTTTTAATTACTAAAACAATGTATTTCCCTTTTTTTCATTTTCAAAAAACTCAATAATAGTATGTTACATGGTGTTGTCAATTTTATAATACCTTTACTAGTATGATATTTTCAGTGACTTTTATGATTAGATTTTTGGTCCAATTAGTAGGTAAAAAGTTTTTAAGTGACTAAAGTGTTGTACAACCGTCCATTATAAACTCAAAGAATCAAATTCTTCTCAAAAAACTTTATTGCAATTAGTGGATGGAGAGTCGTATCGTGAGAGAATTACTCTATATCCTCGACATTTTATGGAACTATAGCCTAAACGCATTCACGATTGCTTTAGAAGTTTTTACTACAAGGACTCTCTTTAGTAAACTGAAATTGACTTTTTATGATCAACAATTTAAAACTTTGACAACAAATTTATTTATTTATTTATTTTATTTTATTTTATTTTTGGTATGAATCAACTAGTAGATTAATGAATTAAAATATCAAACATACAAGCTATATCCACCATATACGACTTTCATACACAAGTAACATAATCATTTCCAATGTAAATATCCAAATGTAATATGCTTTAATTTTATTATAAATAAATAAATAAATAATTTATCACTACAAACTCTATCTAGATGTTTGCGGCTTGAACTTATTCTTCTTCCACTAAGCCTAGATTCTTATTATTAATTAATATGAGACATGTAACCAAAAATAAGAATCAAGATTTTTGTAATCAGAGAAATAATGAATCCAATACTTTAGAGTTTCATTAGCAACTTTGGGAATAAAGTAGTATGGAGGGAATAACACGTAACACCATAAATTATATTCTCAATATGGTCGACTAATCTCATGCACCTACGTATTCATTATAAATATCACACTATAGACAAGTATATCTCCTACACACCACAAAAATTAGATCGAATTTCTTACTCCAAATTACAACCAATTAATAATTATAATTACATTGTGAAATAATATGACATGGGGATGGGGATATGGGCATCAACACACATCACCATGGCAAGGCTCATATGGCTATGGTGGTAACCCATATGGTTATGGAGACTATCATCATGGAGGGCACCATGGTTATGGTCATCATGGTGGTCATCACCATGATTATTATGATCACGATCATCATCACCATCACGGTCATTATGATGATCATCACCACCATGGCCACCATCACCATGGTCATCACGACGGCCATCACCACCATCACCATGGCCACCATCATTATGATGATCATTGTTCATAAAACTCATTATTTATATGAGGTTTTATGTAAGATATATGGCTAAACTTTGTTGTTATGCTTTTGTGAGATGAGTTTCAATTCTATGTACTAGAAGAATAAAGAATGCCCTGTTCTATATTATGTGTAACTTAGTTTGTAGTCTTTGTACTAGCTAGTTATATGACTTTATGATGTACTCCTTATTTGTGTGTGTAATATTAGTAAGATTAACTTTTTATTATATGATAATCAAATCTAGGGTAGTGTAGAGTACGGTCTAGACCGCACCAAACCGCAATTTTGCGGTTTGGTGCGGTTTGGAAATTACGGTGCGGTTTTCAAATTTGACCAAACCGCAGTTTTGCGGTTTGGTGCGGTTTCAAAAAAATTTCAAGCCAAACCGCAATTTAACGCTAAGACTCTTATATGGAAAGAAGACTCTTATATTGTATTTATATGTACTGAATTGTGTGGGTCATTATTAAGAAAACCAAAGTTTTCCTTTCTTATTACTCTCTGTTTCTTGTGCTTTGGAGTTGTAATGGAGTGGTTGTGGTTTACTTAATGATTTTGCTCAATGTTTGCCTTGGCATGTTACTGGGTCACTATTAACATTGAAGTAAAGCACTACTTCTTTGTTGAATTATTTGCATAGTTGTACAGTTTCTAAGTAAAAATTTCATAATAAAAGATTAGCAAATAATCATTATTTGTGAGGTAAAAAAATTATGGAAAAACCGCAAACCGCACCGCACCAAACCGTATTTTGCGGTGTGGTTTGTATAGAATTGCGGTTTGGTGCGGTTTGAAAAAATCACAAACCGCAATTTTGCGATTTGGTGCAATTTTGCACTGTGCACAGCCCTAATCAAATCCATATGAAATTTTCACTTAGTAATTTAGTATGTTCTAATTATTCGACGTTCGTCATTTCCTTATAAGTGTCGTGGTGCCTACCTAGCTAGTAGTAATAAGTAGGACATATAATGAATTTAATATATTTTATAGAATATATAAACAACCCATTTATACTGTATAGTAATACATGCATGTATCAATAACAACATAAAGATATGGTCATATGGTAACTTGGTAAGTAATGAGTGGGTATGATTGATAATCTAATGAGGGACACCTTAATAGGATCTCGGGATACCAAGTTGCTATTTAGAAGTTTAGAACCATGCATCTTTTGCAAATTTTCACTACCAATGCAATACAACTCCGAAATAGCCACATTAATAAACAATACTCAAGTCCTGTTCTCATTTGATTGAATTGAGCTGAACTGAACTTTAACTTAACTTATTAGAGCTGAACTGAACTTAATTGAACTGATTAGAGTTGAACTGAACTGAATATTTTATAACAGAAGGAAATTAAGAGCTGAACTGAACTGAACTGAATTGAACTAAACTTAACTTATTAGAGCTGAACTGAAAATAATCGTATCAGAACAGGGCCTCATTCTAATGACTTTATTATAGACCTGCTGAGATATTTGTTATGGCTTCAAACTACTTAAATGGCCTTGAGGGATAAGCCATATATTCTCTTCAATTTTGGAAATTTTTTCCAAAAGTGGTCCAAAAGCATGGAAGCCTTTAGTTTTGGAAATTTAACGACTTTTTTGGGCAAAAACAATGAGAGTTCAGTGTGTTCTGCATGAACTCCACGACGTTCAAGGAGGGCAATTGGGTGGTTGAACCCCACTTCACCTCTAATCTGAAAAGAGGAAAACCTATAGTGTTTTACTGTTTTAGAGAGGAAAACCCGCGTTAAAACCAAAAAGGGCTTTGTATTTAGGGATGGAGGAAGCAATGATCAAAATTGCGTCTTTGTAAATGTACCAATCAAAAATTCAAAATGCATTTAAAAAAAATGGAATTCAAACTTTTGACTTAACATCTACCATTTTGTCCTCAACTAAAGTCAACATCGACAACTTTGAACACAAAAATTAAAATTAAAAAAAAAACAATTTCTTCAACAACCACTCTTTTTCATTTTCTCTCTCCTCGACCTTCCACAGTTTCAGCGATGGAAACCTCAACTTCCGGCAATGGCGGCGGCGGCGGTGGTGGCGGAGGTCCGGCGCCGTTTCTGTTGAAGACATACGACATGGTAGACGATCCGTCGACCAACGAGATCGTATCTTGGAGTGATTCCAACACTAGTTTCATCGTTTGGAATCCTCCTGAATTTGCTAGGCTTTTGCTTCCTACTTACTTCAAGCATAGCAATTTCTCCAGTTTCATTCGTCAGCTCAACACTTACGTAATTTTCTCTCAATTTTTTTTCGTTTTCTACTTTGATTAATTTGCTTAATTTTAGGTTTTTGATTCAACTATGTCGAATTTTGAAAGTTTTGTTCTGTTTCTTATGTTGTTGTTGATTAATTTGCTTAATCTTATTGGAAATTTGTAGTTTTTGTTCTGTTTCTTATTATGATGTTAATTAATTTGCGTTAATCTTATTTGTGATTCATTTTTTTAGGACTTTTGTAGTTTTTGTTTTGTTTAGTAGGATGATGTTGATTAATTTGCTTAATCGTACGTTTTTGAATCGTTTTTGAGGAAATTTGTAGTTTTTATTCAATTTCTTATGAATTTTATGATGATTTTTGATATTAATAGGTGTTGTTGAAGTGTTGATTGTGTTATTGTACTGGACTTTTGGTTATCTATGCGAATTTAAGAACTTGCTTGATTGTAAGATTAGTTCAGGAATTAATAGGCTGATTGAAAGGCAACTTTGTTCTAAGCGGTATTCGTGTAGCAATTGGTGTTATGGATGTTTAGTTTATGGGAGGCGGTATTGGGATCCGTTGTAGGGGAAAAGATCACCCGATTGATTGAGTTGTCGAATGGCTTGTTCTCCCTGGTCTGAATTGGAGGGTCAATTCCTTCTCTTAGAACCGTACGTGAGAGTTTCCCACCTCATGTGTCATGTCTATTAAGTTTAGACAAAATGCAGACAAGTTCTATGAAACAATTACTGAATCAGCCCTGGCTTCAAATGTTTCAGACAAGTTTTGTGAAACAATTACTGAATCAAAGATAGTATAGGTTGGTAGGTGGTTTGTAGTTGGTGTAGTGAAAGGTTTTGAAGTACTACGTATATTACATTCTGTGCTAGTAGGGTTTACACTGCTTTCGCTTGATCCTTGAATGAGCTTTATGAGAAGCCCTTTAACAATTAGTTTTTCATGTATTTGAGACTCTAGGTTAAGACATGGGTTGATATAATTGTGAATGATGGTAAATTTAATGCGTAGCCTTTTTATGATTTTGTATATCTGAGATTCTGAGCTAAGAAATGGGTCGTAATGATTGTGAGTGATAAGAATTTGATTGCTTGTACAGATTCTGGATATCTTACACCGTGAAACTAGTTGATTGTTACTCATTAGGGTCTGTGTAGACTATGTTTGTATTTTAGGAGCTGTTTAATCTGAAATCTGGATGTAGTTAATCCTGATAATGATCCCCATCTTTTTATTTGACATGTCAACCTTTGATTTGAATTGTGAAATTCATGATTCAGAAAGTTGGAATCTGCTTCTGATGTATCGTTATTCATTACACTCAAGGTGAATGACCTATCGCTGCTCTGATTTCGTAATAGTGTACTGCTGGAGGTGTCTTCCGATTACATTGCTGTTGGTCATTGTTACTCCTTGTTATTTCAACTTTCAAGTTTCTTTGTCAAATTAAGGGCTTGTTTGAAAATAAGAGCCTGAATATGGTTGGTTTAAGGCTAATTTAATCATGTCAAGTGAACTGAACATGGAACATTAATTTTTTTTTTTTGGCAGGGATTTCGGAAAATTGACCCAGAAAAATGGGAATTTGCGAATGATGATTTTATAAAAGATAAGAAGCATCTCTTGAAAAATATCCACCGGCGAAAGCCCGTCCATAGCCACAGTCATCCTCCACCAGATCCAGAAAGAGCAGCATTTGAGGAAGAGATGGAAAAGCTTAGTCGTGAGAAAAATGAACTTGATGCAAAAGTTTCAGGTTTCAATATGCACCATTGTGCGGCAAAGTCTCAACTTGAAGATGTCACGCTGCGACTTTGCGATATGGAGAAAAGGCAAGAGAAGCTAATTACCTACTTGCAAAAAGCAGTTCAAAATCCTGCTTTTGTTGATCATCTTTCTCAGAAAATAGATGCTATGGACCTCACGGCATATAACAAGAAGAGGCGGTTGCCCCGATCCGATCACTTCCTACCAGCAGGGGAGAATAATTTTGGGGACAACCAAAGCTTTTGCAGACCAGAGGTTGCTAATATTTATCAGCAAGATTTGTCGAATAAACTTAAGCTAGAGCTGTCCACAGCTGTTTCTAAGATGAATTTGGTCTCAAATAGTACACATAGCTCAAATGAAGACTGGGCAAGTCCAACAAGGAGATCATCTGGGACAGACCCAAAAGATTCAGAATTGGGTATATGTACACTGCCATTTGCCACAGAAACTTTTGATTTGTCAGACGCTGGAACATGCCTGGGATTTAAGATGGATGCTTCATTGTCGGACAAAGTTGGGGTAAAGGAATGTTCAGGTTTGCCGTCTTTGCAGCAAAACATGGTGTCAGCAGAAGAATGTGATGCGATATGCTGCCAGTTGAATCTTTCATTAGCTTCTTCCCCTGTACAACTCAATCAAAATGCCTATTCAAGTCGAGCAACCCATATGGACGTGGATGCTAGTGGATCTCAAGGAACAAAACCTGATGCCAGCGGTAGTAATAGAGATGGACTGGGGGTGGCTTCAAAGAACAATCATCCAATTGTTAATGTTGCCAATTCGTCATCATCACAAGAGACTCGGAGTCATAACCAGGATCCTACTCCTGCTGCACCTGCCCGAGTAAATGACCACTTCTGGGAGCAGTTTTTGACTGAAAGGCCTGGAGCTTCAGATACAGAAGAGGCTTCTTCATGTTATAGGGCTCTACCTGGTGATGAGCAAGAAGATAGAGGGTCAAGCCATGGAATTTCCAGAAATGCAAAGAATTTGGGTAAGCTCACTCTTTGAGCTGCTACATATATTATGAATAGGATTTGTATAGACAATTACATTTTTCATTCTGTTGAAATTATCCAGATCTATACGATTTAAACTATGCCAACCATAATTTAAGTTGAATCGACTAAACATTAAATGTTGTATTTTGTATATAATAATCTAATACGAGTAGTATTCTGCTGAAATCTAATTGTTTCTTTTGATAACTGCTAGTTGCTCGGCTTGCTCATGCAATTAGCTTATCCTTGTTTTCCTCTTTACGCCTTTTAGTTGCAGACCTTGCAATGCATTAGCTATTGTTTTCTAGAATGCCAATTAAAATGTAGATTTCTGTAGTCTCTTTTTTATCATCGAATGTGACAAATAGCTGATAAAGCTTGCCATATTTTTATCCAAGTTCCCTAGAGTCGCCCATAAACACTCTAGATGGAAAGGTTCAAATATGTCATAAGTTTACAGGACTTGAGCCATTATTAGAAGCCTTTTACTTCCTTTCCTTATAGCGCCAGACCTAAATCCTACTGTAACTCCTCGTTTTTCTCTGTTACCTACTTTCGATACCCAACAAAACTAAACACTTCAAAGACCAGCCAAACGGCCCAAACCTTCATAAACTAGTCGAGCCTAACACTTGGACAAGTATCATCATCTAATAATTCACTAACATCCCTATTATCGACCTGGAAGCTAGCAAAAAAGTAGGCTCACGAGTGTAACAAGGCTCAGCCATTCTTGTCTTGTATAGATTTGGATCTGTTACAGCCGCTAACCAATTTTCAAAGTACCTGACAAAATATGCTTTTCATTCTGCTTTTTTCCCCCTCTTCTTGTCCTTAAGCTGTAGGCTTGTGCAGTACAATATTCTACGGATTAGCTCATTACATTAGGTAGTGACTAGTGACTTAGTGAGCCACTGAAGTTAGTCAAACATTATTAGTAGTTTCTATCTCATCACTGTCTAGCTTCTGTTGACCTTTGTTGCTAATGGAGCTCACAATGGTTTACATATGTAATACAGTAAGACTGTTGACAGTGGAAGTGATTTCAGCACCTTTAAATTGATTCCCACACTTTTACTCGTGAGCGGAGTCGCAACAAATTATTATATGCACTCGGGAACTCCGAAAGTACCTGAAAATGGTGCTCTCGGCCATGCTCTCCCTTTAAAGGTTGAGCATGTCATGCGCACCTCAAGTTGAGATAGGAGCACTGTCTTAGGTACCCTTAGATGCAATGTATATTGCATACTCTATTACTTAAGGGTTGCCACTTGCTAAATAGCCTAAGTTACAATCAACGAATAGTCTGTGGATTATATTATACTGAATAGTCTGTGGATTATATTATACTGAATAGCTTGCTGTCAGCCACTGTGTCATATTATAATCCTGATCACATACTTAGACAACTAACATTTTGCAAAAAAAATATCCAATGTTCACTTCCACTACAAATACTATTCACAATCTTTAAGATAAGAGCATTACAGCTAGTTCATAACCTTATTCCTTCCAACGTCACTCTCTGCCTTTTATGGAGCAACAAAAGCCTCACTTCCTCCTAGTCACCTTCCCGGCGCAAGGCCACATCAATCCGGCCCTCCAATTCGCCAAGCGGCTCCTACAAGCTGGGGCCGATGTCACCTTTATCACCGCTGCCTCTGGCCACCGATGCCTTAAAAAGGCCACGGTTCCTAAGGGTATGAACTTCACCACGTTTTCTGATGGGTATGGCGATAGTTTTAAGGTCGCCGATACAGATTTAATGAACTACCTCTCAATGTTTCGCCAGCGTGGGGTTGAGGCCTTATCGGAGTTCCTTGACAAGAGTGTTGTCGAGGGTAAACAAATTACATGCGTGGTGCACACAATCCTACCTTGGGCCGCCGAGGTGGCATGTAAGTTTCACTTGCCATCCGCGCTCCTTTGGGTTCAACCTGCCATGGTTTTTAATATCTACTATTACTATTTCAATGGCTACGGTGAGGCTATAAATGAATGTGAAAAAGACCCCTCATGGTCGTTAGAATTACCAAACATACCATTGAAGCTCAAAGCACGTGACCTCCCCGTATTCCTTCTTCCTTCCAACCATTCCCTTTACACTTTTGCCATCCCTTCATTCCAAGAGCAAATGCAACAATTAGAGATTGAGGATAAGCCAATAATCCTAGTGAATACCTTTGAAGCTTTAGAAGTTCATGCTTTAAGAGCTATTGAAAGGTTCAACTTAATTCCTATCGGCCCTATCTTTCCCTCCGCCTTGTTGAATGGAAAGGACCCCTCCGACAAATCCTTTGAAGGGGACCTCTTCCAACAATCTAAGGAGGCAGATTACATGGAATGGCTAAACTTGCAAGGAAAGAATTCCAAGGTGATCTACTTGTCGTTTGGAAGCATCTCAGTGCTATCCAAGCCGCAGATGGAGGAGTTAGCCAGAGCCCTAATACAGACCCACAGGCCGTTCCTGTGGGTCATTAATAGGGAGAAGGCGAGCCATGGAGTAAATGTAGAGGGTAATAGTGAAGAAGAGTTGAGTTGCATGGAGGAGCTGAAACAACAAGGGCTAATAGTCCCATGGTGCTCCCAAGTGGAGGTGTTAGCCCACCCCTCAGTGGGATGCTTTGTGACACATTGTGGATGGAACTCGACATTGGAGAGCCTAGCATATGGTGTCCCCATGGTCGGGTTTCCACAATGGACGGATCAAACAATGAATGCTAAACTGATGGAGGATCTATGGAAGACCGGGGTAAGGGTCAATTTGAGTGAAGAAGGAGGTGATGTATTAGTTAAGAGTGATGAGATTAAGAGGTGTTTGGAAGAGGTTATGGAGAGTGAAGAGATTAAGGAGAATGCTAAGAAATGGAGAGAATTGGCGGTCAAAGCGGTCAACGAGGGTGGATCGTCTAATATGAACTTGAAGGCTTTCATGGAGGAATTGTTCAATAATAATGTTGATTCCAAAAAGATTCATAAATGATGAAGAGTTTGATTAATACATGATTTTTTTGCATTACATTTGTTGACTGTTAAATGTTAATTACTACTTTATTACAAGCTTAACCGATAAAAAAATATTACCTCAATAGTCAACATCAACACTATACTAGTTTCAATAATATGCTAGCTAGTCTTTGGTACGAATGTATGATTAATTTCTTTGTGTTTTTAGCTATTCTCTAGCGCTACAATTATCGTGTTGGCTATTGTAAAAAAAACTTTTGTTAGCATTGAAATTTGAATTGATTATACTCCATTTGTTCTTTAAAATTCAACTTAATTATCCATTTAGGTGTTTCACAAGATTTGACCCGTTTTTAATTTATTACTCGTACAAAGTATCAGAGTATATTTTTTGGCTAATTTTATTTACTATATCACCCCTATTATCCATCATTATTTATGTCTAAATTGGCGATGATTGCTTCCCTCTTTTTGTGGAGATTAGTGGAGCTATAATTAGTACATTAAAATGAAGGTCAATGAACCAATAAGCTCAATTGAACAAGACAGATCTAAAGCCACTACACTAACATTGGAAACACACAAATCCTTTGAGCATTCACACCTAAACCCAAATTTATGGGTCGGGCTTTCTAAGTGGTGGAGAATACTTCATTGAAATACTTTATGTCCATAATTAGTCGGTGCATGTGTACAAGATACATTATTTATTGTATCGTAACAAGTTTTGGATCTGTTTCGGGTATGGATTAGATAACTTGCATTTAGGGTCGATATGTGTCATATGTCACTCTAATCCGATATGAAACTGGTATAGTTAAGACATGTCAACAACCCTAAACAAATAAAGAGTTTAAAACGAGTACACATTGCATATTCCAGCTTACGACAAACCTATGAAGACAGCTTGAATTTGCCAATGAGTGGCAATTGTCATATTTTGACCCACCAATACAATAAACAACCATAACATAAAAGTAGTTTTTATAGTACAATGTTGGTAGTAATTTCAAGATAACGACACAAAAATTGTAAGGACTAAACATAATTGAATATAATCTATAACTTACTCTTACTAGAAATTTTATCCCAACACACATTATCATTTGTGCTAATCAATTTTATGATTTATATTCTAATCAAAGAGATTATTTATTGAGAGAAAAGTAAAAGTGTAGACATTTTGTTCTCATCACAACTTTTATCTAGTTATGTAATTTCCAAAAATTCGTATATTTATAAAGTAGATCACAATTACCAATCAAATGAATATTTTTGTCGATCATCGTAAAAACCATCATATTTGTTGACTGCCTATGAAAGGAACATATCAACCTTACTAAAGTTGGCTTCTATCACAATATTGAACATATAAGCTTTAATTAATTAACGAAGGATGACAAATTGACAATAGAAAAAACATCATCGCCAATCCAAAAAGGCTATAACTATAGTCAAACTATAAGAGTGATGCAGAAGGTATTTGATTCTTACACTAAATACAATATCGTACTTAAACTGTTTTTCGAGAACTAATCTAGCTGACATCCATAAACACGAGTTGGTCTACCAAGATGTCACTCATGCCATATCACTTTGAGTTGGCCCTTTCTAACCATATTATTTATGACACAACAAGCAAACATTTAGTATCTCTCTTTCGCTCTCGGTGGACCACTAGTTCAGACCGTGACCCTTACCATATTTAATGTCTCTCAACTAGGTAAAAATCAAATCTTTTGTTGAACCAAAAACAAAATCCCAAAAAAAAACAAAAAAATTCACTCACTCATCAAACAAAAACCCTTTAATCTTTCCCACAAAACTCCCAAATTAGCAATGCTCACAATCAAACTCAAATTACTTATTACATTACTCATAATCTTACAAACCCATCTCATATTCTCAAAAGGGTACTCAGATTTGAGCTTAAATTCAACAGAAAATGATGAAATGGTGAAAAGGGTTTGTGATGAAAAGATGGGAAATTGCCCTGTTGCAACTGAAGCAGAAGAATTTGAGGTTGATTCAGAGATAAACAGAAGAATTTTGAGTATGAGGAGAAAATATATAAGTTATGAAACATTGAAGAGAGATGTTGTGCCTTGTTCAACACCAGGATCTTCATATTACAGTTGTGGTGCTACACCAGCTAACAGATACAGAAGAGGTTGTAGTGTTATCACTAAATGTGCTAGAATGTACTGATTTTTCAAGTTTCTCTCTTGAAAAAAGAACCAAATTTTCAGGGTAATTGTGTTATCATTTTTTTAATTTGTTGTGGTTTATTTGATTTGATCTTCTGTGTAATTGATATTAGTATGATTAATTAATGTGTTAGATACAGTAGTAAAGGGTTAATTATCTTATTTTTATCTTTGTTTGTGGTCTAATTTTATCTGGGATTGGACTCATTGGAGTACTAATTGAATTTTGTGAATTGGGATATTATTGATGAAATGACAGTTAATTACTATAAAAATAATGGTAATTTTGCTGTAATTTCTGTTCTGTTTGACTGTAACTGCAGAAGAAAATCTGACCATGATGGAATATATTAACAATTTTTTTTTTTATGGGCACAAGTGCAATGGTCTATGTCTATGGTGTGAATGTGATCCTGCTATTCCAAGACAATGTCACTATCCAAATTCACAGCCTATGGTTCGCTTTGTTACTCCGTCAATCCGATCACCATGTCGTCTGCGTCCGATCAACTCGTACCCTTTGATCGGAAAGTCAATTTTCGAAAATGAGATGTAAAACATGTAAAAATCATAATGAGCAAATTGTGCTCGAGTACATATGATATGATTTCATTTTCATTTCATATTCGTTTCCATATTGGTACGTCGACGAGTACATAGAAAAATTCAACAAGAAAGTCTCACACGAAGACGAACAACGAAGAAGAACGCATTAGTTGAACAAAGCCTAATTCACATATAAAGGGTGTGAATATTACCTAATTTCATTTCAAATTATTCAATTTCAATTCCAATTTCTTCAATTTCAATTTTTTTATACAATTTTGGGAGGATTTTTTTGTTGATTGCATCGCAAGTTTTCTCCGCCATTAATCCTTCAATTTCGACCTTCGTAATTTCTCTCTCCTCTGTAATTGTTGGCGAAATTTCTGGGTTGAAGAAATTTCTGTAAAAAAAAATGAAGACTTCATTGAAGAAATTGCTTAATCATCATAATAAGCACAATAACAAAGACAGAAAAATTCAGCCTCTTGTTCAATTGGACGAGCTTGCTAAAGCTTCCGAGGTATGTTTTTTTAGGGTTTAATTTCGATTTTTGATTGGTTTTTATGCAATGTTTATTCAATTTTAATGTATTATATTATTGGTGAAATTCAAGAATTTCATAATTCTGTAATTTTGATTGTTGTTAATATTTTGTAAAATGAATTTGAAATTAACGTGCAATTTTATGTTTTGAATTGAGCAGGCTATGCAAGATATGAAAGACTGTTATGATAGTTTGCTTTCTGCTGCTTCTGCGGCAACAAATAGTGCATATGGTATGATGATTCTTATTTTCTTTTTACACTTTAATTATTTTGTATATAAATTATGAATTAATGTAGTTAATTTTGCAATTGTAGCACAAAATTATTATGGAATTGTGTGTATAATTTTTTCTAAAATGATTTTTGATGTTCTTTAGAGTTTTCTGAATCATTGCGTGAGATGGGTGTTTGCCTCCTTCAGAAAATTGCATTGAATGATGATGAAGAATCTGGCGAGTTTTCGAAATTCGATTTAAATTCGATTTGATTTTCGTCTCTGAGCAGGCCACTTGATTCATCACCAGGACGAGAAATAACCAACTTACTTCTTAATTGAAGCTTAGCAATAAGAGTTCTTGATGATGACCCTGTGCTCGAGTTTGTTGAAATCTTGATCCAATCTATTTTGCATCAATTATCCAAATTGCGTAAAGATTGAGGAACTTAATAATACTTGAGTTTAATCATCTACTGTCTTTACTAGATAGAGTAAATGTCAAGGCCAGCATTATAGTTACTACAGGAGAAAGTTTAAAGTCAATCATTTCCAAAACTTGCACGAAATCACACATGAGAAAAAGAGTACGCATCATCAAATATAAGAGTAAAAAACAGGTTGAATCCCATCATTCTCTCTCCTAAACAATAAATCCAAAGGCAGGTGAATTCAGATTGTTTTACAGGTCAAATGATAATGACTTTTGTGGGCCAAGACAAACTTTGCATGAAATTTTTTCAACATACTTCATTTTCATGTCTAAAAATAAGGCCATACAGTATATAAACTCAACGAAAGCTACTTTCTTTCATTACAGCTCAAGTATGCAGAGGTTTGAGCTGCCAGAAAGGCGACTTCGTTCTTATTCGTATTTTCGACTGTCAATCATCGGGCAACAGTCAAACCCATCATAGTATTACATAGCTCGAGTTTTTATTCTGAAATTTGAGTTCAGGAGTTTACAACCTTCTGGTCTTGAAGAGATAAAAGACATTTCCTCCAATATGGAGGGGATTAAAAGGTGTTTCTGAACATATATCCTTTGACTTGATACAATAATTACACAATTGTAGCAAATCTGTTTTCTTAAATAGCTACAACTAGATCTGATTCTATTGTTTCAATAGAGATTAAATTGATCTTGTTGCCAAGTAAACCTAATTCATAAATTAACAACAATAAAACAAATCACTTTGAAAGCTTCCAAAGCAATTCATTTGTTTAATTATTCTCGATCATTTTGATGAAATTCTTAATTATCCCTTTACCTTCTGGAGTGAGAACACTTTCAGGATGAAACTGGACTCCCTGAAAATTAAATATGGAAAAGGTATTAATGGGACAATTCCGAAAAGAAACCATGCACAATTAAAAGGGCGAGCTGTCAACACAAAAATGCCTCTCTCAAAAACCATGGAAGTTACCAAGAGACCACTTTATACAAAGAATGGGACCAGCATATGTTTATTCATTCTTTCTAGTGCATATTAGCGTATCTTTGATTGCAATGATCAAAATGACTAACTCACACCTGTTTCTTTCAGAAAAACAAAATTATTTGATTAGTGAGATCTGTTCCCATATCTCCTGTGTCAACACTCATCAATCTCCAGTTTCAACATACCATAATCAATAATTGTAGATGAACAAAGCAATAGACTTGGTTAACAAATGAATCATTTAAAACTAATTCAATAGAAAGCCCAAGAAAAAAATTGCTCAAAAAATTGAGACATTAACATCCTCAAACTACAAAATGCGAGGCCAGGACTTGTTCCAGTATGCATGTCTCAAAGTGAACTCAACTTATTGGCCTTCCTTTCTGAATGGGGACAGAACTTTTTGTCTCCTTCCCTTAAAGATCTTTCCTTTTTGAGTGTTGGGAGTGGGGGTAATGGGGTAGAAGATGGCATAGATCTGTAGACAAGTTTTTACCTGTAAATTTTTGTATTCTTTATGGTGAGCAGCCATGACCAACCCATCCTCGGTCCATGCAGTAATTTCAAGCTCATCAGGAAAGTTATCTCTGGTAATTACAAGGCTATGATATCTAGCAGCAGTAAAGGGGCTGTAACATAGAGAAATTTCTATCATTAGAGTCTGGAATATACAATAGAAGGTACATTTTCGGAAACATGCAAGTTAATGCACGTGTAAAACATAGCTATCTTCATTTTCCAGTAGAACACAGCTAGAACTATTTGTTTTTCTTTTCTTCTATTTCATTAAGAAAAGAAAAAACTAGTTTTCATAGAAAATCCTTAATTAAACCAATTATCTTTATCAAGTTAGCACTTCAAACTATCCTACAGACATGGTGACAGGATGCAGATAAGAAGAGCAATAGTAGGAGGCTCCATTCCTATAACCTAACATACTTCAGTGATAGAAGAGGGTTAGCATGCTGAAACACTCAAACAGAAGGCGACCTACAAAAATAACCTAACATAGAAGCATAGCTTAACTTCAATCAATGACAATCCACACACACACACACATACACACAAAAAAAATGCATAGCTGCAATCCTGTAAAACTAAATAAAAAGAGCACTACAAATCGCCTGCATGATTAAATCTTGCTATATAAATCAATTACTACTCCATAATTGGATCACTTGTAGCAGTGTAGCACCTCTATATTCTGATGCATTGCTCCACATCTAGACTTTGATCATAATAATACACAACAAAGCACTTACTTGGGTAAACCTGTAAACAAGCCATTGCTCCCCTTCTCATCATAGTACACAGGTGAGCTTTTCCCATGCACAACTCCATATGGGGAACGCACAACCTTCCCTGTAAAATTATTATGGTAACATGACTTATCAAAAGGAAAATGGCTCTGCAAGCGACAAACACACACTTGGAATGGATACATCAGAAACAGTCAACAAGTAAGATGAAACTGCAGTAAACACTCCAATATATTTTGTACATAAGTCTGGGCTGTAAGTCTTTACGAGTAATATAGCTTTATTCTTCCCATTCAATAATGTATGAATGACAAGTCGATTCCTTTATTGACTCCATAAATAAATTCAAATTTAGATGATAAACACATGATGGCACTCAAAGCCATGAAATCCCTTTCCCCACTAATACAAGTACATTCCTTTTAATTGCAGGTATACCTTTCTTCTTCGAATCACAAAAATTCACAATAATTCAAGCATTTCATTCAGTACTGGTAACTCCAGTATATTCTTTTAACATCACCAGTAAAAGTTAAAACAGCATCTAAGTTTCAAAACTTCACGCCAAGAGCTCTGGACTCTTGAGTAGAGCATTTTAACCTCATTACATGCTCATCCTCTATAAAAAAAAAATTAGAATAATGTAAGTCCAGCTAGATATGTTTTGACCTCTTTAGAATTTGTAATTCACAAATCACAATGTGAGTACACCCCTTACCTGCATAATTATGTTTAAACACAATGAAAACCTCCTAACGCTTATACTAAATTACAGTTGTTACGAGCCAAGAAAACAATTGCCTGAAAGAATAAATTAATGACACTTTATAACAGCAATACTGGCAGCAGCATAGGTAGACAGAGAAGTTTAAGCAGAATGTGAAGCAGCATCATCTAATATTCTAATTTACAGTGTAAAAGACCCTCTAAGCCAATTGAGAAACAAAAGTGAATTTTTACCTCCAAAAGCCTCTCCAATGCACTGCAGGCCCATACAAACACCAAATATTGGTACAGTGGGTCCCAATTCCAAAACAAGAGCTAAAGAGATTCCTGAGTCTTGTGGTGTACCTTTCAATGGAAATGCATGAGCATTTTGTTAACAAGGGCAACTATAATTAACATTGTTAACAAGGACAACAATAGTTAACATCAGCAATCATATAGTCACATATACATACATGAATCGACCACCCTTCAACCAAGCACTTGGACTTCATCTTTCAATCGAAAATAAACAGAACTTTTAGGTTTCAGAAGACAGAAAGAAGTACAAAATGTCAGAAGTATCTAAAGTATATAAAAACTCTACTCCTCAAACAAGAGTTGTTGTCCAAAACTCAGATGATGATGTGATACATTCTATCCATGTACATGAACTTCATCACGTTTAAGTAGTCATTAGATTTTCAAAGCCCTGTCAAACTTAGGATCCTAGTACTCAGCCCCATCACTTACTTAAAAAGGAAACTAGAGTAGGAAAACAATTGGATGTCTATGAAGAGACACTTCTAAAAAAAAATATGTCCATTTATCTAACATTTGAACCCAATTAACCAATTGACATAAGTTTATAAATAATAATAAAAAATAAAAATAAATAATTTTTTTTTCCTGTTCTCCTAAGATGTTGCAATCCTTACCTCCTAAGAGTTTCTGCAGCCAAAAAAACATTAACCTGTTCACAAAGATTCAGCCAAAAAGATATCAGAGATGATTTTGAGTAAAAAACTCGAGGCTGAAACCCTCATTTGTGAATTCCAAGGCTTCAATTTGTCTGTCTCTCTTGCTTACTATTCTCATCTTCTTTTTAATTTTGCAGATTTCTATTCAAACAGTTCAAAACTATCAAGATACAAAGTACCAGATAACATGTATAGGTTCGGATCTTCTACCAGGAAAATGAGATCATATACCCTCCACCCCCTTACCCAACCTTCACAATTTCCAATTGTAATCTTAAGGTCAAGATTTCTTTCACTTCCACTAATCTATTGGGGAAAAAAATAAAGGATGTGGGACTTGTATCAATTCCACACCCAACATCACTCCTATGCATCTGAAAGGACTCCACCTTTAGCAGATATATTGTAAACCTGAGATATTGAGAGACTGCTTCATGATTAAACACACACTGAGCGTTGGTAGCTTTGTAATAATAAGGAATGTAGCCAAACTATATGATCCATTTAAAGGTAGTCCATTACCATGAAAAAGCAAAATAACAAAAAAAAATATTACTCCAATCAAAATGGACATATTGTACATAGATTTTTAAAAAAAATTAAAAACATAAACAAATAAATAAAAGAGCAAAAAAGCTCACCTGGACCCGGAGATATAAGGATTCCCCTTGGATTTTTCCTGGTACGACAGTTTGAACAGCATAAATTAACTTTAATCTAATTGAAGAAAAGGAAATTTAATACAATGCTTAAAACTTCAGACACACTTGCAAGCAACAAATTAACATAAGAAAAATAAATAAACTCAACCACTCTTCTCCCACCTTACCTTTTCAAATCTTCCACAGAGATCTCGTCATTTCTGTATACCTCGAAATTCGTACCTAATTCTCCCACATACTTGAAAATGAAAACAACATAATATTTAAAGTTAGAAAATAGCTTTCTTGTAACCAGCAACTTAAATGTCTGTTTATGCAGTAACTTTAAACCAATCTTCAAAGTCTGAAACTTAAAGCTCAGATACACTGATACAATATTCAGATAAAGCAATTATGTCAGAAGGCTACTTAGGTCATCAATCCAATCTGTATAAGAACACAAAGAAGGAAGCTTGGAGTATACTCTTGCAATATCCACAACAGAGTTTGGAAAAATAAATATTTCAAAAGGCAGATTTCTCAGGCATTTTTAACTTTTGCAAAACGTAACAATGACTGAAATCACAAGACAGCAGCCTTATTCATGAAGAGTCTTTATGGACAAGGTAAAGTGACCAAACCAAGAAAAGAAGAAGGGGGAAACCCCCACCTAGTGGGATGAGCAATAAACCCATGACCATTAGTTTAAGGCATGAAGGTGGCCCAACCAACCGGGGAAAGGGGAGGAAAGGAGGGGGGGGGGGGGGGGGGGGGGGGAGCCCCACCTGGTGGGAATGTGGGACAAGCATCAAACCCAAGACCATCAGGTTAGGATAGGAAGTGATAACTATTCCTCCAACTAAAGTTCAGTAGTTCACTATTCATAAAGAGTATCAAAGCTCTAAGAAAAGGGAAACAATCCATGCTTGTTACCATTTATCTTATTACTAAAACAAACAAAGTTATAAATTTTGACCCTTCAAATTTGTAAAACCTGCGACCATTACATTACATCAACACAAGGCTAGTAGCTGTAGCTCAAAACTTAGTAATCAACACCTTTCCATGATTGAACAAATCTTGATACTATAGTTGAAAATCAATATCCATGTGACTTCCTATTTTCATTGAAGAGGATTTCTAATGTCCTGTTCTCATCATTACAACCCCCTAAACAATTATACATGCCCCAAGCCTTACACTCTTGTTCTCACTAAAACTCAACCCCCCCCCCCCCCCCCGGGTAAAAAAATTATGTAATTAGGATGCACACGTGACCCAACTGAGTCAAAGGGGTAAAGCACCGTGTATTACTAGACTACAGCCCGAATACCATAGCTATAAAAGGACACAAAAACATTAATATGATGGTTGGACATTTCAAACTCTATGAGAAAGACATACGAGTATGAACCCAAGACAGACACCAGATATCTGGAATCCAACTGGCAATTAATAATGATAATTCCTAACACGAGATTGACGAGTTGTGAGTGACGCAATAACTATCAACCAATTTCTAAATGCCATGGTGTACTTTGGACTATAAACACCTAGTTTTATTATTTCATTTACTGTCACTCTTTTTGCAGCTTCTCAACTAAATTTAAATAGAAATCTGACAAGCAAAACCAACCGTATTTTCCGTTACTACCTACTGATCTACACGTGCCACCATATTGTATCAACCGATTTCCAAATTCCACACTGCCATATGAAGAAAATACAACAAAATTTTGTATTTTTATTTGATTCCCGTATTATTGTTGCTTCTTGACTCAATTCAGTTATTAGAACATCCACATTTGTCGTTAATATTTATAGATGCAAGTCATGCAACCATTTTGTATCAACCAATTTCCAAACCCCCATGATGCACTATGGACTATATACTCTCTACAATTTTTGGAATTTTGCTGAATGTCCATCACAAATGATTCAATAACTGAATCTTGTGCATTAGCTGCTTAAAAAAACACCCTTTTCTCCCTAGCTAATTATTCAGCCATGACCCGCCCCCCCCCTCCTCGTCGTCTTCATCCTCATCGAATCCGCCACCTCCAATGCAATATATAATACTAACGGACCTTCTAAGCTCAAATATATATTTACATACCAAGGCAGAAAAAGGCAACAAATACAAAAATCATGAAACTCAAACCTCTAAAATCAAATAATCCTCACTTTATATAACATGCTCTAATTCCCAATGCTCTCATCTTCACTTTCAACAGAACCCAATGCATCAATCAACCCAAATTCCCGCTTATAAGGTACATTCATCATTAGTATGTCACAAGCAAAAATAATATTATATGAAAATCAGCAGAAATAAATTCACACAAAAACAAAAACATGCAAAAAAATAAATCTATCTCAATCAACAATCCAACTTTAGATACAGCAAAATCAGAATAAAACAAACCTGGCAAAGATTATAAGTGAAGCTATCATAATTATCAATGACAACGAAAGGGCGAGAATCCACAGCCTTAGTATCCGCCGCAACAGCCTTCAAACCACCATTAAAATCACCTCCATTTTTAATTGAAAACTTCAACGAGGATGATTGGGCGGGAAATTTTCGAGAAATTAGGGATTTGAACGAAGTTTTGATTGGAGAAGTGGTGGGAATTTGGCCTAATGTATGCATGGTGGTAAGAATTTGGATGAGGGAGAAATTGGGGAATTAGGGTTTTTGAGAAAATTTAGGAGAGAGAAAGTTTAATTGGAGGGAAGAGAGGAAGCTCAGGAGTAGGAGAAGGCACAAAATCTGTAGAAATAACTGTTTTTTCTCCTTGGTTTTTTGAAGGAATAATTTCTTGGTTTGATATAGAATTAGGGACTATGGCTAAGGTGCACCGAGCAACATAATATGATCCGGATGCATTGAGCTATTGAGTGACATACGTAGTATATCGGTATATTATGACTCAGAGAATAAAGATTTCGCCGCAGGATTTAAACTTTTTACACAATTAGTTTTAGTACTAGGTAATCCCTATGCTATTCTCGAGATGTTAAAAAAAGAACCGCTTTAGTATAGTACTCCGCATTATATATTAGACATTTTGAATCTAAATCATACCTATATCTTAGAATATCAACCATTTCCATGTTCAATAGTCAAGATTGGCATCACCATGATTAGAATATCAACCATTTCCATATTCAATAGTCAAGATTGTCATCGCCATGATTGACAAAGCTAATGAAGTACAAATCGTCAATGAAAAGTCTCTTTGATTTATGGAGTATGTAGTTTATTAATTTATTTATGGTTAAGGTTTTCTTTTTGTGTAATTATTGATGTTTATGACTTATGAATTTTGAGTTTGAAGCTTGTTTCTTACAGAACTTTTAATTAAGTCTAACATGTCTGTCATATGCTCTCATTCTTTGATTTTAGGTTCATGAATCATGGCATTGTTGAATTGGTCATGAATCATCGTATGAGAACTGAAGAAGAGTTATCAAGCTTTCAATTTCGCAACAAAAAGGAGTAATAATTTTAGCATTAGTGTTGCTCTACCTCATCAAAATTTCTTGTTCATCACAACATACTACACACCGAGTACTTAAAGACCGATCACAATCAAATTCTGTAATAAATTGACATTCATATTTGGCTCCCAGCTCCCCATGTCCCCAAGGACAGCAAAAACTGAACATTTGAAGTACAGAAACACCAGGGGAAGATCCTATATCTCCTATCTAAGTTTCATCTACCAAAAAGAACAGTCTCACACCAAAATTCGCTATATCTTTAAGAAGACTCGACGTCAGATTCTTCCAACCCTTCTCTATACACCTCAAAATCATCACCTCTCAAACTACAGATCAGATGAAGCTTGAATGAAGTCATCTTCACTCCAAGTAGACGCTGCAAACAAAAAAGTTCAGTGAATTATATGGCAAGAAAGTAACACGGTCTCAACAATAGCAATACTTGCAACACAATTCAACATAGCTTATAACATAATCCAGCAACTATTAACCACAAAATAGCATCCCTATGGTCCTAACACCCACCATCTTCTCAATCCTATAATGAGTCCAATCTAGGTTTCATGAATTTATTGATCTATATTTGTGCCACATCATCAACATCCACCAATAAGTTATAATCGAGTGGGACACATGACAAGGCACAAATTGGAACATGTCGATGTAAATCCCAGCCCCCTCCAACCTCCCCACTTTGGATTGCAAAAAAGAGAGAACTCCTAAAAGAAGTACATGTACGCAGAGCAGAAAATGTTCAGATGCCAAGCATGTGTACGCAGATAATTCATTGGGAACTTCCTTTAAAAAAAGGGGGTCCAAATCAATCTCAAACCTCAGCTAGTCAACTCTCTAAAAAGACCACAGCTCACTCTACCTATAAGAGCTTCGCATCGAAAAAAATCTTTTGTTAATCGTTATTTCCACGGGTGTGGGTTCGCTAGAATATTTTCTTTCATATAAAGCTATTCTGAGGCTCTCTTAAGCACACCAAATAAAAGTAAGACTGACATTCATTACAATATACATCTAACAACACCGTACACAGTGTATAGGTAGTACTGTAGTAGAGACAGTAGAGCATGAAGTAGTGACACTAACCAGGATACGAGATGATTCGGGAGACAAAGGATTCCCTTCTTCACAAACAACAAAATCTGAAATAAGCTCTATCACACCTGCCATGACAATAAAAACCCAATTAATGTTCACAATTTCTTTTTTCCTTTGAAATTTATTTGGGGTGTGACAGAGATCCTGAACAATTAAAATTGCAAACCTTTGTTTAATCGCACAGGCATCCCTTGCTTGCGTAGAAAGGGCTCCATCTCATGGCTGAACTCAGTCAGAGGTCCTTCTTTAAGCTCCACCTGTAAGATTCATCATTTGTCCGATTAAACAGACAAACATACGGCAATGAACTTTGGATTCAAGTTTCATGTTATATACAAAATATCCAAGAGCTAGACCACAAAAATGATGAGTGATGCACAGAAGACTTATAGCCTCAAAAATATTCTTGAATAATATCATTTGCATATACATGACCCACCAATGCAGCAGAACAAACTAAAAACTGAGAAACGGTTACTATATACAAAATACAAATTAACCTTCTCGGTAGCGAGACATCCTGTCCTTGCAAAATCAAAAACTTCAAACTCTTCAAATATTCTGCAGACGAAGCCA
This sequence comes from Chenopodium album, assembly GCF_948465745.1. NCBI lineage: Eukaryota > Viridiplantae > Streptophyta > Magnoliopsida > Caryophyllales > Amaranthaceae > Chenopodium > Chenopodium album. The sequence goes on from NC_137838.1 coordinate 78,721,853, forward strand.
CAAAAGCAACATTTAGAGGAGCATTGGCACATCAAATTTTAAAAAGCCACGTACTACTTTCAATTGCTACTCGATGCAAACATTGAAGCAAAAATCCCTTGCAGATTTACAGAAATAATTTTTAAAAAAATAAATAAAAACCAGCCCATCGTTAGACAGTCTTTTATCACCCGAACAAAAGGGAAAGCAAATCAGCTTGTCCGCTAAATATTGCATTAATAGATACATGAAATGAAAAGGTAATAAACAATGACAGAAACAACTTTAGAACAATTTCTCATGCATACTTTTTGACCTCTTCCTCTGACATGTCTGTAAAGAAAAGACCGGTCTCTCCACGCAAAAACTGCAAAAACAGGAAGCAAACAAAGAAGAAATGAAACAAGATCACAAACTGACCAAGAAATGTAAATTAGACAAATAATAAGCAGAACATTACCTTTGAAATTTTATGAAGACCAGGTTTAATCTCATCAGAAGCAGAACGACCTAAAGCAATCTGCATGACTTTGTTCGATCCAAGAAAGAATCTGAAATAGCGAATGGCACAATTTAATCATCATAAGTCATAACCAACACATAGAACAACCAGCAAGAAGCATGACTAATAGAAGTAAAATTGCTTCATATGATTCTTGATGAATTTGAATTAAGAAACCTAGCTACACATTGTAATTTAACCAATTCCACAACCATGTCAATTAGTCCCTACTACACGCCTACAATGCTCATTCAACTGTGATCATTACACAGCATAACCATTGAAAAGACCACTCAAGCATTAAGTACAGTACATAATATGTATCAAAAATTCAATCTTTCACCCCTAAATATGTCAAACATCAAAATAAAGTATTATCGGACTTCATAACAAGCACTCATATGGAAAAAAAGGCGGTTTCCAATCATAATCACCTGCCGGAGGACTTGATAGAATCTCTGAACTGTTTGAATTTAAGATTCCTCATGTTCTCGAAAGCAAAGACGTAAACAGAGGGGAACTTCTCTGCTGCTTCCCTTATTGAGTTAACAATCACCTCCTTATGCTCTCTTCCCTTCTTCTTTGTCTTTGATAAGGTCACTGCATTTTCAATTTAATTTCAATTTCAAATTCACAAAAAACCCATCATTGTCTCAGTAATCACTCTCTGTCCCACTTCAATTTTAAAGATAATAATCTAAACTACCCAAAATCAAATATTGAACAATTACAAAAACATAAAATTATACGATTCACTGATTAAAAACACCAAAAATCATACAAAATTGAAAACAAAATATAGAAAAAAGATGAAATAACTACAGCTGGTAGAACTAACAATTGCATAAATTATATCAGATGAAAGAGTGAGCTATAATTCTTCTGTTTCTTCACAGTATAGCAGTACATAGAAATTCTTAATACATTGAAAAATATAATAAAAATCAACAGAAGAACTTAATAAATAGGGAAAAATACGAATGTAAGGCTAATGAGAGAAGGAGGAAGAGAATACCTGCGCGATTTCTTTTGGATTTCGGCATGTTTGGAGAAGAAGAGAGATAAAGAGGACTGCGGGAATGAGGAAGAAGAAAGAGGGGACTTAAGCAAGAAAGGGGTTAGGGTTTTATAAATTCAATTTCATTTTATATTTTTATTCTAACATAAAGTTGCCTCTAGGCTAGACTGCTAGAGCGTTCAAAAATCGGTTCGGATCGAAAAAATAGAGAATGGTCTGTTCTCTTCTGTTGAAATTCAGTTCACTTCAGTTCGGTTCAGTTCAGCTCTTAATTTACGTCTAATGATATTGCTAATGATATAAAGCTAAATTTCATTCTTTTAAGCTCTTATTATAACAACGACAACAACAACAACAACAACAACAATAATAATAATAATATTAACAATAATAATAATAATAATCAATAAGTAATAAATAATAATAATAATAATCAATAAATAATAATAATAATAATAATAATAATAATAACAATAATAATTGAAATAATAATACTAATAATAATAATCAATAAATAATAATAATAATCATCAATAAATAACAATAATAATAATAATAATAATCAATAAATAATAATAATAATAATAATAATAATCAAAATTAATAATAATAATAATAATAATATTAATAATAATAATAATATTAATAATAATATTAATAATAATAATAATAATATTAATAATAATATTATTATTAATAATATGTACATTTGTATATACACATATGTATAGTAATAAATAATCAAAGATCACTAATCCGTAGTTAGAAATCACTAATTAATAAGTTCAGTTAAGTTCAGTTCAGTTCAGCTCAGTTCAGCTCAGTTCAGTTCAGCTCAATTCAGTCAATCGGAACAGGCCCTAAGTGGATCGTATTAAACCTACACTGCTAGACGAGAAAATACAAGTCAATATTATATATCAACAAAATTTGTTAATATAGGGGTGTTGCGGTCTTTTCAACTATGTTAGTGAGGGGTAAAATTGTAAGAACAAAGATTCCAATTCATTCTCGTATTTCGAACCCTGTAATCATCGTCAATTCACCTTCAACCAAGGCAAACTCTTGTGGATGCCTTCAATGAATAATGAAATGTTCATCTTTAATGGTGAAGCAATGAAAGCTCATCTTTAATGGTGGCAACAATGGAGGAGTATAACACCTTGGGGTTAATTATACCCTAAATTACTCCTTCTTACTTAGGGTTATCGTTTAATTTGGCGGAGAAGCCACCGTTGGCAGTGTTTGATATTCACCGCTGGTAGTGTTTGATCAGATTGATGTGCATTCTTTTATTGTCAACCATGTCAGGGAGAGAGGTGGGTAACAACATCACGATTCACTTTGGGGGCATTGTTTCTCTCTCCTCCTCTCTAGATTTACCCACAAATTCGCACAACGGAGTCCACCTCATCTTTTCATAATTTTATCAATACTTTTCATAAGTTTTGCCTATTATTTACAACACTGCCATGATATTAACAATATTTGTTGATATCTGGTATCAAAGGGGACCGGCTCCGGCTATACTAGACAAAAGATATTTGGTTTGGTTTCTGGGTTAAGAAATTCGAATTTTATTTTTTAAATATTTTAAGAGTCGATATTTTTTTTAAAAAAAAAAAACTTATTGTTATAAACCTTATGTGCAGGTTTAGAACCAATTTCATTTGGCCAAATTATAAACCTCTATAAATTTGGCCCATAATCCTTGAGCAATATGATAAAATCATGATAGTATCAAAGAAAATAATTAATACTCCATACAGATTTACCAATATTTATTTTTAAAATTAACCATGATTTATTACATCAATTGTCAACCAGATCCAAACAATAGTTGCTTGAATAAAACACATTTAAACGTATCTTCCCCTATTATCCGCACGTACAAAAATTAGCGGTTTAGTACTTACCGAGTAATGGTTAGTAGTACGGAGTTCTTCGTAGATAATCTAATATATCATATAACTAATATATAAAGCTAAACTTTTAGCCAGGCGACGAGGCAGCGACACTTGGCGTTCCAACTTTTCACCAAGTGTCGTGCCACGTAGGATAGAGTTTTATAGAATTCAATTTGTAGGATAAAAAAGTTAGTTTAGAATTTTATTTTAATAAAATTTGGATAGAATTTTAGGATAAAATTGTTAATTTAGAGTTTTATTTTTTATAAAGTACCAATATTTTTATCATAGAATTTTATTTTTTAATAAAGTACACATTGAATTATATCATTATTGAAAGTACACATTGAATTATATCTTTATTGAAAAAATAATTAGATTATAACTCTCATAAATTATCATATAAATTTATTTTTGTATCATAGTATTTTTCTGGAGCGAAGGAATTATTTCAAAATGTACCTCATTGAGTTTTAAAAGTTAGTTTAGAATTCTATTTTGAATCAAATTTTGATAGAATTTTAGGATAAAATTGTTAATTTAGAGGTTTATTTTCAATAAAATAAAATTTGAGTGTCGCACCACGTTGGATAGATTTAAATCGACTTCATAAACAACCCGGGCATCGCAAGATAAACTTTTAGCCAGGTCACGAAACAATGACACTTGGCATTCTAACTTTTCGACAAGTGTCGCGCCACCTTGGATAGATTTAAATAGATTCATAAGATAAAAAAGTTAGATAAAAATTCTATTTTCAATCAAATTAGATAGAATTTTAGAATAAGAGGGTTAGTTTAGAGTTTTATTTTCAATAAAATACCAAATAATAAACTTATAATTAGGCCACAAGACAACATCGTATAGCATTTTAACTTTTCGCCAAGTGTCGTACCACGTTGGACAAATATAGATAGACTTTGTAGAAAAAAAAAGTTAATTTAGAATTCTATTTTCAATCAATTAAATTGAATTATAATATAATTTTATCTTAAAATTCCATAAACAACCCGAGCATCGCACGGGCACAAAACTAGCGCTAAACTTTTAGCCAGGTCACGAGGCAGCGACACTTGGCATTCTAACTTTTCGCCAAGTGTCAATGTCAAGTGTCGCGCCACGTTGGATAGATTTAAATACAATCCGGGCATTGCACGGGGCACAAAACTAGTATATATAAAGGGGAGTTTTTCCTCGAGTTTTTAGAGAGCCACGTAGGATCTAATTTTTTCAGCGCGCCATGTAGGATTATAAATCTTAATAGTAGCCAATTAAATAAGAGATTATTAATTTCTTTTTAGAATTAAATAATTCAAATGTCATGTAAGCAAAATTGGCGAATGAGATTTTTAAGTTTAAATTAATTAAATATTATATATTATCTTTTAATATTAGGAATTTTATCTAAATATATAACAAATTTTAGGCTCATAAATACAAAAAAAAAAAAAACATTATTTAAAAAAAATCAAACAAACCGTGCATCGCACGGGCTTCATCTAGTTAACTACCATTACTGAACAAATCGACAAAATATATGACTTTATAGTTTATACTAGCGAGTTTACATGGACGGTATGACTCTTTTATTAAATGGGTCGGATCTCCCCGGAAACCTAAAGGGCCAAGTCCTAAAACGAGTTAAAAACCCCAACACCTTATATACAATTGTCAGTTGAAGTACACTGTAAAGTCTAAACCTTTGAGCACACCAATTTCATGCCACCATGGCTGACTGACCTTTACCTTCTCAATTGAGTAAAGGCTTTCTACCCTTTTTCTTTCTCTTTATTAGCTGAATTGGGTTGAATTCAATTTCCAAAATTTCTGCATTTTTTTCCATTTTTTTTCCAATTGTTTTTGTGAAAAAAAAGGGGGGAAATTGATGAAAAATGGCGAGCAGTGCGAAAAACAATGGAATTGAAGAAGGAGAAGTTTCTACTCAAATGGCAGAACAGCTTGAAAGATCTCTTAAACAAGGAGAGAGATTAGTGGGTCCTACTCGTAGACCAGATGGTACTCTTCGCAAACCCATCAGAATTAGGGCTGGTTATGTTCCTCAAGAAGAAGTTGCAATTTATCAATCCAAAGGATCTTTGGTAATAATTTTATATCATTCATTAATTCTTAGTATTGTTAGATAATATATTGTAATTTTCTCCTTTTTTATTTTTTTTTTATTTTTTTATTTTTTTATTTTTAAGAAGTGTCAAATTTGATGATGATTGTAGTGTGAATGCCAATTTATATTGTAAAGATGTTATCTTTTTCATAGTTTGGGGATTGCTTGTTAATGTAGTTGGTTATCTATTTGTCAATTTCACTTTAATTTGTGTGTTTTTTGTTGTTAATTTATGATTATGTTTCTTTGGCAATGTCTACCTGCAATTGATGATCATTCTTCATCTGTAAGGAATTGTTGGAAAAGGGGTATGATTTGGGTTGTTTTCGCATGTATTTGGTAGAGTTTTGCATGAATCCAAAAACTTGAATTTTGGGTTGGATCAATGTTGATGAAAGGTTTTTTTTAGTGGTTTTAGTAAATGTGGTTTAGGGATAATTCAAACTCGCAGGCTCTTGAGAGAATCTATTGGAGATCTCCCTTTTTCGGTTTGTATCTTTCGTACTAGGTAGTTCTCGAGCCTTATTCAAAGTTTTCCCTTGTTTGCGTATTTTATTTATGAACTGTACTTGACCAGCATTAACTCAAAGTGGACTCGCTGATTTGTTAATTTGCCTATAGCCGTATAGGAACAACAAAGTTTATCGATTTCGCTAATTTTGAAAATGATGAGAATGACAAGAGTTTATGTCATTTGTTTGCAACTCAAATAAGAAAAGACTAGTTTGCCTCCATTTACTTGGCATGCCTACCTCTACATCACCCTCTCCCTCTGTTGCCTCAGCCTCCACGCTGTAATTTAATTTCAAAGTTGCTTCATTTCCCGATTTTCTTCTTGTGTGTGTTTATATGTGTGTTGTAGGATTGTAGCCTTCAATTTATGAATATGATACAAACAAAATCTAAGAGGATTGACTAAAAAATTATTGCAGTGGAAAAAGGAGCTGGAGTCACAAGGGCCACCTGGATTTGTTCCTGAAACGGAGGCAAAGCCTAAAAGCAAGTCTGTTAAGAGGAATGAGAGAAAGAAAGAAAAGAGACAGCAGGTACTCCTTATATTATTCTTATTTTGTCTTAATATATCCTGATATGCTTTATATACATCTAAGGCGTCTACTATATTGAGCACTTCTTGTTATACTTATCATAATTCAAACTGTAGTATTTTGTATAAACAACTTCTCCCAAGCTTTTGAATAATTTTAAAGGATCTTGTCCGGATGGAGCTGAGAGATTCAACTTGAGCACCTGTCTTACGTCTTTTTGTGTATGAGGTCATGCACAATTGGGGGTTCTTGCCTTTTGTTTTTCGATTTTTTTTTATTTGTATGGGAGACTTGTTACTACCTAACAAGGACCTCCTGCTTTTCTTTATCCCCACATGTTTTGATAATATGTCAATGTAAAAAGGCAACAATTTTCATGTACACCCCTTGCTACTCCAGCTTCCCCTATCTATAGACTTAGTGAAATTTGCTCTTATACCGTACAACTTTGTAGCTTCCGTAGCTTCATTCGGAGCTGTGTTTTACAATTTCCGACCTCCACTTGCTGCAAGATTTTATTTGGTTTCCTGTTATAGTATTATTGTAGTTTTCAATTTTTACCATCCTACGTCATATTGTTATGCATTGAATGTAGAGAAGGGATAATACTGGAGTGCAGCATGTTAGCATTGCTGAGAAAGAAATCGAGTTAGCTCTGTAAATAAATGAGAGCAGTGAGAAGGAAGACGTAAAGAAATTTAAAATTGTTTTATTTTGTATTTGGGAGAGCATTTAAACCTCTTGAAAGCGTCAAAATCTTTTTTATTGTCTGTAATTAGAATAACAATATTGCTACGGATATGCTAGCTCATAAGCAACATAATACTCGCCCCCCCCTCTTCTCTCTCTCTCTCTCTCTCTCTCTCTCTCTCTCTCTTCCGTCAGTATGGATTTTAACATATTATGAAATTATTAGCTAATACTTATATTGGCCTTCACAGGCTTCCGTTGAAAGGGTAAGTAACCCAGATAATTCAGCTGACGAGGATCTGAAGGAGACAAGTTCTAAAGATCCTAATCTAAAGCAATCTCTGGAGTCTGCTGCTTCTCAGATTAGTCAACTAGCTCTTTCTACAAGCACAGCTACTAGTAAACCTTCAGTGGACCCTGCAGTAGGATCAGATACGGCCAATGCAGGTGTAGATATTGACAAAAAGATCCGAGCTTTGAAAAAGAAGGTACCGTTCCTACTTCCTATCAATGTTATTTTCTACCATAAAAGTACGTTTATTTGGTAATTGGTTAGTGATGATCAAATTTTATATCTGCTATTTTCTGAAGGATTGAGAAAATCTTCATTCTACTCTTTCCCTTACTCTCATGTATATTGCATACAAAAAGTTATTTAATGAAAATTACCCTTTGACAGATTTAGGAACTTGTATGTCTTTTCGTTCCTTTTCTTTTTTTAATTGTTACTCCCTGTGTTTGTAAATAGATGTAACACTTTGAAACATTCCTTTTTTGGCTTGTGGTCTTGCTTGCTCTCTCCCATTTTTGCTTGGACAATTTTTCTCATATTTACAAACTGATAGAGTCATGAACATGAACATGGATATATATATAGTAGTTTACAGTCATGAACATGGATATATAAAGTAGTTATCTATTGTTTCCTTGGTATTGACTTCAAATATCACAAATTCACAATCATAACCAATAACATATGATAAGATGCACTTGCTGGTAATCTATATACTTAACTAAATAAAGATATAGGATGACGAGGAATTCATCACATGTCTCAAGGAACTGCTTGAAAAGATTATTTTTTGGAGGATGATTCAATTTGTGGTTGGAAAATGTTTTTCTTGGTTCAAAATTTGGGATTTTGGGTACTTCTGCAATTTTCTATTGTGGTGGTGCACTACTGCTTATACATGCTATTGGTACTTCATGACTTCATGTGGAGGACTTTGGCTCCCTTTTCCCTTTGTAGATTTATGTGGTGCTTTCAAGTAGCCCATGAACTGAATTCCTTCACTTAGAAGGTGACAATGATTTGAACTCAACATGAGTAATGTGCTCCAAGTGAGACGGCTTGTTAAGTGTCAATCCAAGATGATGTGCTGTGTTTTGCCCCATTAAGCATTTACATCTTCAATACTTGATTGCCTGCTACCATTGGGTGATTTAGTTTGCAATTTTTAGTAAGGATTTGTTTTGCCTAGGTACCATTATGTATTTTTTATGAGGGGAGTATTTAGTCTTTGTGCAAACAAAATGTGGGAGATGGTTTGGTGCCATTCCTTATTGTTGATATATTGACGTATGTTGTTAGAAAGAAAGGGCAAATTACTTTTGCTAAGTTTTTATTTATTTCTATGCGATTGTGTTGTTCTCTGTCATGTACTGATCAAGATGGCTTGTTAAACTATATTTCCTATTGTTTGTGTGTGTTTTTTTTTAATTGCATAATTTGAACTTTTACACCCGTTGGTGCACAACTTATACCATTACTATTATTAACTTACTTTTATAGAAAAAATTATCAAAAGTTTTAATTTTTGGAAGTATACCCGAGAAAAATCTAACAAGGTCACACGATTATATTTTTCCTAGCATGCAAATCACAAAACATGGTCAAAGAGAAGTGTGAATTATGTGAATGTCCTATTGACGAATTTTTTTTTTAAAGGAAGGGGGAAGTATATGCTTATAATTTATAGTAACTCTCAAAGTGAATTTGCTGTATCTCCTCAAAAAAAAAAGTGAATTTGCTGTATGCGTGTTAGCAGAGCTACTATATATAGGTGAACAGTCTAGCAGACCAACTACACATAGGTGAACAGGCTAGCAGAGCAACTATATATAGGTGAAATGCTTAGCAGAGCCTATTACAAGATATGGCTACTTACACTTGACCCAGTTTTTCTATTCCCCTTGGGAGAAATCTCGAGGCAATGGGATAAGTTTCTGTTGATTGAGGCACACGTAAACACTGTAAGGGCAACTTTTATGAGGGCTTCTTACTGGAATCACTAATATTAGCTCTTGTCATGTCTTCTTTAGTTAAAACTGATGAAGTATGTAAATTTAAATAGATAACTGTCGTGCATCTTAAATCAAGTAACTTTAACCTAGCTGGTTGACCCTTTGAGAAAAAATAAAATGAAAAAACCAAAGAAGTCAAATTACATTAAAGCTATTTTTCAAAAAAGTTAACAAATTCTGCTTAGTTGCGAAATGTTTCAATATCAGTATTTTGAAAGGTTATTCTGATTTCTTAGAGTATTTATTTGTTGGGGGACAGTTCAATGATGGGGTTTTTAGAAAGAAATGATATTGTAGAAGGTAATAAGAATGGGTACGGTTTACATGTAGTTTCATCTCCGTATTTCTTTTTAATTAATTTATAAATCTTAGTTTATGTTAGATTGTAGGTTGGAAAATAGTTTTTACATTGGGGGGTAGAGTGGTTTTATATTTGTTTTGTATTTTCGCTCTGTGAAATTTGCTTAATCCCAATTCTACGATCTCATGTTGATTTTTATTTTTCTATAAGTAGTATTTCATGGGCAACTTTTCCAATGCACTTCCCCTTGCATCCTCTCATTATGGTTTACCTTCTCTTAAATAATATGCAAAGTCAAAATAGAAGTATTAAATGGGTGTCGTAGTGATTGCTAAGGATGCAATTGAAATTTTAAGTAGTAAGGGCTTTTATTAGATAATGACCGAGAGTGAGGGACAATTGACAATACAAGGTAAATTGTTAATAAATTTATAGATGTTAGTCTTTTTGCTACCCTGCAGTCTTCTAGCATCTTGGAATCACATAGGGTTCTATAATTCATCTAGATAAAAAATTATTCATCTAGATGAAAAATAATTCACATATATTTTCCTTATAGGGCCTCGAGAAACTTCAATGGACAGTGGCAAACACCTTTGCTGTTGTCAAATAATTATTAGGTGCATCTAACAATGTATTTTGGGTAATGTAATATTTTTGTTGAGGGCATAGATCATAGTAAGGATTGAGGTAATTTTTCTCGCTTTGAAGTTTAAAGCACCACTCATTTCTATAATCCATAGTTCCATACCATAGGCATTACCAGATTCAGCACTAGCTTTGGTGGTGTCACAGGCTCACAGCCCATCTTGACATTTATGGCTCATTTTCATGAAGACCCCCAAAGACATGTACGTAACCTTCCTTAGACCGGTTAATGGTCTTTGGACATGTATGTGATATCTGTTGAGAGATTTGCCTATTCGGATATTGATGGTTATTGTATGGTTAAGTCAGTCTCCATTTTTTAGGGCCAAATTCACCCTCTTGAGGTGCTTATGAGCTAGAATGATGAATAATGAATGTTGAGAGGATAAGAGGAGGAACACTTAGTTGGTCACTTGGTTAGCTGGTTGTGAGGCTCAGAGCAAAAGCCACAAATCATGCCCCCTTTTATTTTAGAATCTTCCTTGGATCTATGGGCTATGGCTCTGTATTTTCTATCTTATTTGTTGGCATGTTTTGTGGGCCCTTCCTTAAGGCTATGAGTTTAAAAGAACATTAAATTTAATTTTTACTCTATACATCTGTCTAGAACCACTATTTCTTCACAAAAATAACTAGATAAGGTGCTTGAAAGTATAATTTGAAGTATAAATTTTAGAATATGTTTAAAGTATAGGATAATAAGAACTGGATTTTCTTAATATGTTCAATTCTTGGTAATCGATATGACTGTGATGCTTGGGTTAACATCCCCCATATGCCATTTCTATTACACTATATCTTTAGTGTTTGGTTGTTACATAAGACTTTTCACACACATAAAGGCCAAATTACAATTACCCGAGAGAGTGCTTGTCTTTGACTGGCTGTTCAATAGTTGTAGGGTTCCTATAATCGTATATGATTGGAGTAAGTTATCTTGTTCATGCTGAATGGCTCCTTTTAGGTGTTGGTGGGAATTTAGGAAATTTTGGGATTCAAGAGTTGTTTAGCTTTATAAAAGCTAGGCTTAGAGCTGTCAAAAGCTGACACGACCCGAACTCGATTGTTAACTGACCCATCTGAACTCGAAAAAATGGTGACCTAAACCTAACCCGACCTGAAACCAACCTTAGATCCAAGTTGACCCGAGTATGTGAGATCCAAACCCGAACATGAACCGACCTGAAGATGACCCGACCCGAATGTAACCCGTAAAATTATTGACCAGAACCAAAATCGACTTGAATCGAAATAGACACAAACCCGTTTTAAACCGTCAAAACCCGAATTTAACCCGACCTGAATTCAACCCGACTCGTTCCTAACCCAACCCGAATTTAACCCGACCTGTTACAACCTTGACTCGAAACCAACCCGACTTGTTATTAACCCGACCCAAATTCAACCCGACTTGTTATTGACCCGACTAAAATTTTACCCGACCTATTACTAACCTGACCCAAAAATATAACCCGATCTAGTACTAACCCGACTTGAAATCAACACGACTTGTTATTGACCTGATTTCAAATCACCTTAAATTCAATTTAGACCACCTTACTATTGTTGATCAAAGTATTTTGTCTAGGGAGACCAAGTCGGCCCTGGCAGCAAAAGAAAGGAGCATCATCCCTAAATTTAAGAGAGAAATATAGTATATATTTGTTGTATGGTGAAAGGAGATAATTATCTTCCTAAATTATAGACTATAGTTCCCTAGTATGTTGCCATATATATTATAGTCAAAGGAAATAATTAGCTTGATAAAAATGATAATTATATATTTATAGTAAGTTAAACCCGAATATGACCCAACTTGAAAATGACCTAATCCAATTGTAACCCGCAAATTATTGACTTGAACCGAAGAATGACCCGACTTGAAAATGACCCGACCTGAATATAACCCGCAAATTATTGACTTGAACCGAACCCGACTCAAACCTGAGAATGACCCGTCCTGATTCAAACTCGCAAATTATTGACTTGAACCGAACCCGACTCAAACCCGAGAATTACCCTAACCCATTTTAACCTGTGAAAACCCAACCTATTGTTCACACAACCCAAATGTAACTCAACCTGTTATATACCCGACCCAAACCCGATAAGATGTATGACCCGACGTGACCCAACTTAAGCATGACCCGACCCGCATAGGGTTACGACATTAACCCGAATTGAACCGACCCGAGTTGGCCCGACCCACTCTTACCCGACCTGTTTACCTTAATTGACAGCTCTAGCTAGGCTCACTCTTGTTTTGAAGGTTATATCTGTTAAGCTATTTACATGATCTCTGTGACCTTGTCAACTTTGTGTACAATACCACAAAGACAACTTTAAGTGGTGGTCATGTACAATGGGCTAAGGTTTCTGGGCTATTTGGTAGCCTTGGGTCCATACTGGTCAGATGTTTCACATATCAGGTCTGATGCAAAGGTGTGCAATACCTAATGGGACAATTGAGCAATTTCAATAGAAATAGGGGTTCAGTCTGTCAACTCTTTTGAGTCACCTAATGGTCATGATTTTTTATGTATTATATTAGACTTTGGATTTATAATTTTGTTGAGAGGCATGAGCTCACCGTTTCACACGGAAACCTCTAAAAGTGTATCTAGAAGTTGTGGATGCTTTCCTACTCCTGTGGTTCTGCAAAGGCTATTAAAAGATTCTGGAAGTTTCTTTGAGTTGCCTGATACATAGATTTTTCCTTTTGGGCAATCAAAATTATAACATCCAAAAACATATCCCTAGCAGCATTCTGTTGGAAACTACAACAGAGATTATGAAGGCATCACAGCATTAAACTATGTGAGGAAAATGGACAGATGTCTCCCATGGTTGCCTATTGCTATTTTGGGCCTACAACAATTCGAAGTCATTACTTTGGACATTAGTTGGGGCCTATTGCTATGCTGTAAAAGCAGACATTTTTAAAAGCCTATCAAGCTCCGTAATAGTCCTTGAAGGGTGCCAGGGTCCATATTATAGGATGCATCCCCCAATGGCCTCAGCAGTTTCCATTTTGGAGGCTCGCATTTTAAGAAGGTTACAGCAACCAGAGTGAGCCTACTTGGGTTTCCCAGCTCTGTTATGAGTGACAAAATTAGGTTACTGAATCAACAAAGCTCAATTTCATTGCTAGGAAAAAGAGTTTTGTTGATTTGTGGAGGAAAGCCTCCTCTGCTCCTATTTCAAAGGATATAACTCGTTCTCTATGCAATTTTGATTTTGTGGATTGCAGGATGTCATGGCTATTAAGAAGAAATTGTACTGTGTCGCATAGGAATGAAATTATTCTCTCATCATTTATTGACGTGCTATACCTCAAACATTACTGTCATTTTTCTTTTTCTATATTCACATGCTACGGTGTATATGTGAGCTTTGCAAATCTGTCATTTATTACATGTTTCGTTGTATATGTGAGCTTGGCAAATCTTACTGTCAGTTATTACAATATGCTATGGTGTATATCTGAGCTTAGCAAAACTTACTGTTATTCGCTTTCTCTATATTCACAATGAGGTTTGCTTTTAATTTAAGTTTCGAGCTTAATGTGTTAATAAGCAAATTTCAGTTGACATCAATTTATGCTGCCCGTGGGCTATAATTACATTTTTCTTCAGATTAAACATATTCTGATCCATGAACTTGAATTTGGCTTTCTTCAGATTCGGCTTGCAGAAGCTCAATTACAAAAAGCTAGCCCTGAAGATATGAAGCCTGAGCAGCTTGAAAAGGTCAAGAAGTTGGAAGGTTGGCGCGAGGAGCTAAAGTTTTTGGAAGGTGAAAAAACGACAGAATCAACGTCGTGACCCTCATTTCTTGTAGTCGCTATTCAACCAAGATTGTCTTGATTAGTTGGTAAGGTCACTAGCTGAACCCCCCCATTAGGGTCTAGGGGCTCTTAACAGAAGCTACCTCCCCCCACCCCTCGGGGTGTGTACTCTAGAGTGTTTGAGCTTTTATTGGTCAGGGGAATTGCGATGGTGTCAACTCAAAATTATATACTAGTATATTTAGTCATATCTGCACATAACGTGTGGTATTGTTGATTATTTGTGATTCGGTGGAGAAGTGTTGCTTTGTTAGAGTCCAATATTTGTGGTTTGTGCCATTGTAACTTATATTTTACATGCTGTGTTATGAAATTTAGTCATGTAACATTTGCATTGCGAATTTTCTTTTTGATATCGTACTGCTTGCATTCATTATTGAACAACAAGGGTTGATCAAATGTTGTTGTCGCTCGCTCATCCAAAGACAATCAACTGATCAACTGCCTAAGTTTACTGATATAACAGGTGATCTGCAAGCTGACAACCACAACATACATAAATTTTTTACATGTTACTATGTCAGTTGTGTAATTGTCGATCCAATTAGGTTTATTAAAATATACGCCGTGTTGAATACACAACGATTGCATCAGATCGGATACTTTCTGGCACCGTGCTCAAATCCAATTAATGTGGATGTATGATTCAACCTCGTGGACTCGTGGTAATGTCTTCTTGTCCTCCCAAACCTATTTTTTAATACATACATCCGATCAGGGTGCCTAGATTTCGATTTCTTAATTAAGATTAAATTACTTTTTACATATTATCACGGCGTATCAATGGCCTTGCTTTAGTTACACATCCTATTGCAATTTCCAGATTGTTTCTGATTCCTCACATTCTCAGTCGTACAAACTCGACTTGAAATTATATAATCCGAACAAAAATCCTAACTCGACAAGTCAATATGGATCATTTTATCACGATTAGCTAATCGACAACTAATCCTAAATCCTCGAACTCAACCAGATCCAGACAATCCTTATAAAAAAACAATAGTATTGACACAAAATTAGATAAGGGCATATATAGAGGAACAACATTTGAACAATCTGTTAATTACACAACAACACTTGATAATAATAACATTAATAACAACATAATCAAAAGGGCAAATACATAATTGATTAATCAAGAAATGATTAAAAGAAGTTGGGGTCATAACCATTGCTAGCAGTAGCCAAGATATAGTAAGCAACAATATGACCAATTGAACCCCAAGCAAGAACATCAACAATGTTGAACCCAACAGGGTCATTAGACTTGAGCAGGCTAACATACTCCTTAGCACGAGTATCGCCCGCCTCGAAATGAGTCATTCCATTCTGCTCAGGCACTTGCTTAGCCATGTTCTCTCTTTGGAAGTTAAAGAACACAAATCTTCCTAGGAAAAGTGATAGTCCTGTACTCAGACTTATCACCAATGATGGGTTCAGTTCAGCTCTGCAGGTCATCGCTCTTCTTTTTCCTGACATCGAAAGGCTACTGCTGCTGCGGCTGATGTTGCTGCTGAGCTGCAGGGGACGTAGCCCTGCGAAAGACTTGCATTTGATTAGCTGCTGCTGTTGCTGCTGCGGCTGCTTTGTGGTGCAGGGTGCTAGTAAACTGCTGCTGCTTAATGCTGCTGTTGCTGTTGCTGTTGCTGCTGCCATTTTTTTTTTACTGTTTTTTTTTTTTTTTTTTTTTTTTTGGGTGATTTTAGAACATGAAAATTATATGATATGAACTATAAAATGATCATGTAAAGATGAAGATATCTGAAAAATGGATATGAAGAATGATGTCCACAAAATCTGACAGACAAATCAGAATATTTTTGTGGGTGGTATTTGAGGATTTTTAAAAAAGATTTTACTAGCTGAGGTGTACTGTTTTTATTGGTTTGTTGTGGATCAAAGATTATATTATTAATCCTATTGTTTTTTAATATTG
The DNA here is from genome assembly GCF_948465745.1 of Chenopodium album. Classification (NCBI taxonomy): domain Eukaryota; kingdom Viridiplantae; phylum Streptophyta; class Magnoliopsida; order Caryophyllales; family Amaranthaceae; genus Chenopodium; species Chenopodium album. The sequence continues at coordinate 78,738,153 of NC_137838.1, forward strand.
ATTTAGTATATTTGGGTTTGTTAATTATCAACAAATGAGGATCCGTGGCGCAATGGTAGCGCGTCTGACTCCAGATCAGAAGGTTGCGTGTTCGATTCACGTCGGGTTCAAAACCCCGAACTCATTGGATCAAATTTTTTTATTTTTTATTTTTTATTTTTTGGGTTCTTGCTCACTTGCTGCTGTATGACTTACATATTGAGAGAATGTATTATTGTATGTATGAAATTTACGTAGTAATAAAGTTGATTGGTGATGATTTGTGTTTTACGTAGCACTACGATTTAAAAAAGGTTCAATTCTACATCGATCAAGCTAGTTTCATACTCTTTATAATAACTACGTACAAGGAATGTTTTACGACTCCAAAACCTTCAAAATTTCTCTAAAAGTGTGGATATTAGCCTTCAATTTTTAAATTTTTTGACTTTTATCGTCCGGAAATAAAAATTGTCGAAATGTTTACCATGGTGCCTAATACCCTCAGTGAGTCTAATTGGGTAGGTGGAACCAACCAATTTGCCTTTAAACAATCAATTTACCGATTTACAACTTGCACCGATTTCATTAATTCAAGCCTACCACGAACATTTATGACAATATATAATGATTATATATGGTTCCAAATGGCATTATATGACCCCGAGATGTGTCCCCTAAAATCTCGAGTCTTTTCGTCAACGGGCCCCAAAACCTCTAAAATTTCTCAAAAAGTGTGGATATTAGACTTCAATTTTGGAATTTTTTGACGTTTTTTTGCCCGGAAATAAAAATTGGCGAAACGTTTACCATGGTCCCTAATACCCTCCGAGAGTCCAATTGAATGGGTGGAACCATCCAATTTGCCTTTAAAGGACCAATTTACCGGTTTACAACTTGTACCGATTTCATTAACTCAATCCTACCACGAACATTTATGACAACAACTAATGATCATATGTTGTTCCAAACAGCATTATATGACCTCGAGATATATCCCCTAGAATTTCAAGACTTTTCGACACCGGGCCCGAAACCTCCAAAATTTCTCAAAAAGCATGGATATTAGCCTTCAATTTTTGAATTTTTTGACTTTTTTTCGCCCGCAAATAAAAATTGCTGAAATTTTTACCATGGTTCCTAATACCCTCTGGGAGTCCAATTGGGTGGGTTGAACTATCCAATTTGCCTTTAAACGACCAATTTACCAGTTTACAACTTGCACTAATTTCATTAAATCAAGCCTACCACGAACATTTATGACAACATATAATGATCATAAATGGTTCCAAATGGCATTATATGACCCCGAGATGTTTCCGCTAAAATTTAAGGCTTTGCGACACCGAGCCTCAAAACCTGCAAAATTTCTCAAAAGCGTGGATCTTAACCTTCAATTTTGGAATTTTTTTCACCCCAGAACAAAAAAATCCCGAAATGTTTACCATGATCCCTAATACCTTTCGGGAGTCCACTTGGGTGGGTAGAATCATCCAATTTGCCTTTAAACGGCCAATTTACCGGTTTACAACTTGCATCGATTTCATTAACTCAAGCCTACCACGAACATCTATGACAACATATAATGTTCATATATGGTTCCAAACGACATTATATGACCCCCATATGTATTCCCCTAAATCTCAAAACTTTTTGACAACGGGCCCCGAAACCTCCAAAATTTCTCAAAAAGCGTGGACATTAACCTTCAATTTTGGAAATTTTTGACTTTTTTTCGCCCGAAAATAAAAATTGCCGAAAATTTTACCATGGTCCTTAATACCCTCCAGTAGTCCAATTGGGTAGGTGGAACCATCCAATTTGTCTTTAAACGGCCAATTTACCGGTTTACAAGTTGCACCGATTTCATTAATTCAAGCATCCCACGAACATTTATGACGACAAATAATGATCATATATGGTTCCAAACGACATTATATGACCCTAAGATGTATTTCATAGAATCTCAAGGCTTTTCGATACCGAGTCCTGAAACCTCCAAAATTTCTCAAAAAACGTGGATATTAGCCTTTATTTTTGGAATTTTTAGACTTTTTTCGCTCGAAAATAATAGTTGCCGAAATGTTTACCGTGGTCCCTAATACCCTTCGGGAGTCCAATTGGGTGGGTGCAACCATCCAATTTGCCTTTAAACGGACTATTTACCGGTTTATAACTTGCACCGATTTCATTAAATCAAGCTTACCACGAACATTTATGACAACATATAATGATCATATATGGTTCCAAACGTCATTATATGACTCCAAGATGTATTCCCTAAAACCTCAAGGCTTTTCGACACCGTGCCCCGAAACCTCAAAAATTTCTTAAAAAGCGTGGATATAAGCCTCCAATTTTGTAATTTTTTGGCTTTTTTTCGCCCGAAAATAAAAATTGCCGAAATTTTTACCATGGTCCCTAATACCCTCCGGGAGTCCAATTGAGTGCGTTGAACTATCCAATTTGCCCTTAAACGCTCAATTTACCGGTTTACAACTTGCACCGATTTCATTAAATCAAGCCTACCACGAACATTTATGACAACAACTAATGATCGTAAATGGCTCCAAACGGCATTATATGACCCCAAAATGTATCCCCTAAAATTTCAAAACTTTTCGACACCGGGCCCCGAATCCTCCAAAAAGTGTAGATATTAGCCTTTAATTTTGTTATTCTTGACTTTTTTTGCCCGAAGAAAAAAAATTGCCGAAATGTTTACCATGATCCCTAATACCGTCCGGGAGTACCATTGGGTGGGTGGAACCATCCAATTTTCCTTTAAACGACCAATTTACGGTTTACTACTTGCACCGATTTTATTAATTCAAGCATACTACGAACATTTATGACAACATATAATGATCATATATGGTTCCAAACGGCATTATATATCCTCGAGATGTATCCCCTTAAATATCAAGACTTTTCTACACTGGTCCCCGAAACCTCCAAAATTTTCAAAAAAACGTGGATATTAGTCTTCAATTTTGGAATTTTTTGACTTTTTTCGTCCGGAAATAAAATTTGTCGAAATGTTTACCATGGTCCCTAATACAATCCGGGAGTCCAATTGGGTGGGTGCAACCATTCAATTTGCCTTTAAACGACCTATTTACCGGTTTATAACTTGCACCAATTTCATTAAATCAAGCCTAGCACGAACATTTATGACAACATATGATTATCATATATGGTTTCAAACGTCATTATATGAGTCCGAGATGTATTCCCTAAAATCTCAAGGCTTTCGACCCCGGGCCCCAAAACCTCCAAAATTTCTCAAAATGCCTTCAATTTTGGAACTTTTTGACTTTTTTTGCCCGGAAATAAAAATTGCACAAATGTTTACCATGGTCCTTAATATCCTACAGGAGTCCAATTGGGTGTGTGGAACCATCCAGTTTGGTGTTAAACAGTCAATTTACCGGTTTACAACTTGCACCGATTTATCGATTTACAACGGCCAATTTAATTAACTTGCATCGAACCCGACTTGAACCGAAATTATTGACCCTAACCCGTTTTAACCCGTTAAAACCCGAATTTAACCCTATTTGTTACTAACTTGACCTGAATTCAGCCCAACTCGTTCTTAATTTGACCCGAATTTAACCCACCCTGTTACAAACCCGACCCGAAATCAACCCGACTTGTTATTGACCTGACCCAAATTCAATCCGAATTTTTATTGACCCGACTCGAATTTTACCAGACCTATTACTTACCCGACCCAAAAATTCAACTCGATCTATTACTAACCCGACCCGAAATTAGCACGACTTGTTATTGACCCAACCTATATTCAACCCAATTTGTTCCTGACCCGATTTCAAATCACCTTAAATGCAATTTAGACCACCTTACTATTGTTGATCAAAGCATTTTGTCTAGGGAGACCAAGTCAGTCCAAGCCAGCAAAAGAAAGGAGCATCATCCTCAAATTTAAGAGTTAAATATAGTATATATTTGTTGTATGGTCAAAGGAGATAATTATCTTCCTAAATTATAGACTATAGTTCCCTAGTATATTGTCATATATATTATAGTCAAAGGAAATAATTAGCTTGATAAAAATGATAATTATCTATTTATAATTAGTTGAACCCGAATATAACCTGACTTAGAAATGACCCGACCTGATGGTAACCTGCAAATTATTAACTTGAACATAACCCGACTTGAATCCGAGAATATCCCGACTTAGAAATGACCCAACCTGATTATAACCCGCAAATAACTGACTTAAATCAAACCCGACTTGAAATTGACCCGATCTGATTATAATCTGCAAATTATTGACTTGAACCGAACCCGACTCAAACCCTAGAATGACCCGACCTGATTCTGACCCGCAAATTATTGACTTGAATAGAACCCGACTCAAACCTGACTTATTGTTCACCTGCCCCGAATGTAACCCGACCTGTACCCAAACCCGATAAGAAGTATGTGCCGACGTGACCTGACTCAAGCATGACCCAACCCAAAACCCGACCCGCATAGGTTGTGGAATTAATCTGAATTGACCCGACCCACTCTTACCCGACCCATTTACCCGAATTGACAGCTCTACTTATGAGTCTCATCTTTATATGGTTAAGTGGGCTTAGATATACACAAACTTATTCCTATAATTTTATGATAGTAATTAAATAATTGTAAGGATGTTTCAAATTGATCTTTGCTTTGCTACACAATTACAAATGTATACATCTTTTCTCAAAAAAAAAATTTGTATACATATGAGCATTTATATACTCTGATATTCCACTCATGATAAGGTTTACCAGTATGGCAGAGTTTCGTAGCCAAGTTAAAGACGTGCCAACTTTTCAAACTCTTTCTTAAGCGCTGGTTCTGCTTTCACTATATGAGCAATATAAGAGCATATAAACGATAGGGCAAGATAGAAACAATAGCAACAGGAAGCTCTTAGCCGGTCTATCGAACGTCCCTTTGTATTAGGCTTTAGCAACAGGAAGAGGAGATGGTTCATTAATACTAGTTTAGTTAAATAACTATGTTGTTAGCTCCGGTCGAGCTCTTCCTCCAATAACAAAAGGAACAACTGGTTATGATATTCTTAAATCGGGGTATAAAGACCATAATTGGCGTAGATTAGTAATTAGAAACTAGGTTCTCCTATATGCATCTTATTATTGGTATGGTGTATTGGAATTAGCTAAAGGAGCTATAAGAGGAATGTAGCTACAGAGAAACAGTAGCTGCAGTAAGAATAGAGCTATAAAACAGTAGTTAAAGCACCTATAGCTATTAAGACAGGAATAAGAAGTAGCGAAAACGAGTCTAGCACAAATAAGAAGATAAGAGCAACCGATCTTCTTTCTTTAGCAGGCACTCTATAGGAGATTTTATCAGCACTCTCAAGGGTCAGGGTTAGGGGTATGATAATTAGTAAGATAGGGAACAAGAGAACAAGAAAGGGTTTGGTTAACTAGTTTTCTCTTTCACAGCAGGAACTACAATCGAGTATACGCTTTCAGTCGAAGTAGGTCTTAATCGTCCGAGCCCTTTTATAGAGAGCTCTCACTCAAGTCAAGCAGATCCGGCAGGTAGCAACATGTCCGTGGTATCGGAAGAGCTGCATTCATTAGTATGTTAGTTCATTACTTCCTTAGTCCTAATGAGTTCAGTCGCAGCATTTCCCTGCTGGATGTCTGGCCTCTAGATAGGCCTATAACCGTAGTTAGGAAGTCTCCTGTATGATTCCTTGAAACATTTGATTCCATCAAATCAATTGATCCTATCAGTACTAAAAAGATCAGACACCGAATCAATTGAGCATTTATATATGGAAAATAAAGGATGGATGTTATCTTGAGCTCAAGTGTTGGGAGGAATTACATTACAAGTGACCAAAAATACCAATATTGTGCAGGTTAGCTTAGTGAGGATGTTACTTCACTTTATGATAAGTTCGAGCTAGATTATAGATTATTGTCTAACAATACAAGTGTCAAAATCAACTTTTGGTGTCATTACTTAAGTGAGAAATAAGTATATATTGGAGTTAAACTATACTCCGTATAATTTGAATAAAGTGATAAATCATAATGATGAATCATCTCACTACACAAATTAATATGATACGTGTCATATTATTTGATAGTGCTACAAAATGTGGTACAAAATGACGGGGTTTGCACACTACAAAAAGAGAAAAAAAAAAAAAAAAAAAAAATTAATGCTACAAAATGACGGGGTTTGCACACTTGATGAGATTCAAAAATTGTGGATCTTATTTTTTGTACAATCCTTATTCATAGTTTATACGAGTCCCCTAAAACCGAAGAAAAATGGGTAACATAAGAGCGAGAATACAAGATCCTAAAATAGTCATCCAAGACCCCCTCAATTGATGTCAATTCCTTATTATTAGGAGGCACATTAACCTCCATAGTCTATATAGAGCAACATAATCGCATAGTAATTCGGATCACTCATGCCCAAGTCAGTGAAGTAACACCATAACAAAATCTACCAAACACCTTTTTTGACAATATCTTTACTTCGAATTCCTTAGTTAGGAGAGGATTATCATCGTTAGATTACGTATTCATAAAGAATTTGAAAGATTAATTTAAAAAATTTAAAATCGAGTGTGCTCTTTTTGACTTCTTTCATCAACAATTGTTCATTATTTTTATGAACAGAGGTTGTATTAAAATTTACAAATTTGAAATTTCAAAAGCTATGCATTGACGACAAAATAATTAGTTATTCTCGAATATAACATAGGTATACACGGGAATAAAATAAAAGTGTTACTTCGTTAGTAATCATGTTCATATCTATTGCGAATTACAAGCGACTAGTTTTACTAGATACTCCGTAACAGATTTTGACACTCTAAATATTGATTACAGATAAAATCATTGTCAAGTTGACTCTCTAGTTTACATACGGACTGCGGAGTGTGGTTAAACGCTTGACCTACTCTTGATCAACAAAATTTCAAATCTATCCAACAAAAATTTGACAATGAGATTTGTCCAACATCTATCCAAGAAATAAAGAGCAACTTCTTGTTGTTCAGAAAAATAAGCAAACAATCAAGCAGTGTTCTAAACAAGTCGAAATTTTCGAAACAGAAATGATAAAACACTCATTCCTCTTCATTTTGATAGAAAAATTTTAAACAGACTAGCCGAATACAAGACAACAGCAAAGTCTGAGAGCAATTACAAAACATAAGCCTAAAAGTTTTGCCTTATTCAAAACCCCCATATTAGGACCTCAATTCAAAACACACTTTGATACTTGTCCTCTAAGCCCTTCCAAACTTTCCCAAACAGCAAAGACAAGCAAAAAAAACTAACATCCTAAGCGAAAATTAAGATATAAGGCACACCACCCCTTTCCTCTTCGAAGACCCAATACGCCAATCTCCGTTCCCCACTCTAATACCTGTAGTGAGCTGGCTTGTATGGTCCCTCGACGGGCACGCTGATGTAGTCAGCCTGGTCCTTAGAAAGCTTGGTGAGCTTAGCACCGAGCTTGCCAAGATGAAGGGCAGCAACCTTCTCATCAAGGTGCTTGGGCAAAACGTAGACCTCCTTCTTGTATTTGCCAGAGTCCTTCTCGTTCCACAACTCAAGCTGAGCAATAACTTGGTTGGTGAATGAGCAGGACATGACAAAACTGGGGTGACCGGTGGCACAACCCAAGTTCATGAGACGACCCTCAGCCAAGACAATGATGCCAGTCTTGGTCTCGGGGAAGACAAAACGGTCAGTTTGGGGCTTGATGGTGATCCTCTTGACTCCTGGGTAGTTCTCAAGTCCAGACATGTCAATTTCGTTGTCAAAGTGACCAATGTTGCAAACAATGGCGTTGTTCTTCATCTTCCTCATGTCATCAACCATGATGATGTCCTTGTTACCGGTGGTGGTGACAAAGATATCAGCTTCAGAGACAACATCGTCCAAGGTCAAGACCTGGAAACCTTCCATAAGAGCTTGGAGAGCACAGATGGGATCAATCTCAGTCACGATCACACGGGCACCAGCTGCCTTCAAGGCTAGAGCACAACCCTTTCCAACATCTCCGTATCCACATACAACACCAACCTTTCCGGCAATCATAACATCGGTGGCTCTCATCAAACCATCGGGAAGGGAGTGACGGCATCCATACAAGTTGTCAAACTGTTAACAAACACAAATACATTATAACCACACCATTTCAAATAATCACATTTTCCTTCCAACAAAGCAAGTAATGATAATGTCAATATGATGATTCGATTCTGATCAAGTGTATCGATATCCAAGACTCGAATTTATACCTTGCTCTTGGTGACAGAGTCGTTAACATTGATGGCGGGGAACAACAAGGTACCGTTAAGCTGCATCTGGTAAAGCCTCTTAACTCCGGTGGTGGTCTCCTCAGAGACACCAACCAATCTTTGCTTCATCTTGTGGTACCTCTTAGGGTCAACCTTCAAGCTCTCGACGATCAAGCCCAACACGAGTTGGAACTCGACATTGTCAGTAGAGCTTGGGTCGGGCACCTTTCCGGTCTTCTCAAACTCCTCCTCGGCCTTAACTCCCTCGTGGATCAACAAGGTAGCGTCACCACCGTCATCAACGATAAGGTCGGGACCGCCAGCGGCACCCCAGTCAAGAGCCCTCTCTGTGCACCACCAGTACTCCTGGAGGGTCTCACCCTTCCAGGCGAATACTGCAGCACTGTCCCTAGCAATAGCAGCAGCAGCATGGTCCTATATAACAAATTAAATCAATAATTCAATTAATTAACCAACATTTCTTGCTAAAATTATGTATGAATTTTATAATAGATCCACAAAAACCGCATCTGAAACTCAGCCAACAGAAAACCCAAAATTCATGCTAAGATCCGATTATTGAGCTCATATTTTTATTTTGAACTTCAAATTTTCATGAAATATTATGATTAAACAGATCTTAGCTTAAAAATTAAGACAGTAACACTGTGATCTACTCAATTCATACTACGATTAAATCCCACAAAAAATAATTAAATAATTAAAGTATATACCAGTAATGCCACCATTAAATCATCCATTTAATATTAATTAAACCCCCATAATTCTATAAGATCTGAGATCTTAAGAATCCAGAAATGAACAACCCATTTCGAATTATTTATTGCACAAATTAAACACTTATTCATTTTAAACTCTAACTATATACCAAATCCCACCAAAAATGATTAAATAATTAAAGTACATACCACCATTTTTTATCATTAATGAAATACCCCACAATTCTAAAAATCAAAAAACACAAGATCTGAGATCTTAAACCCTAGAAACAACAACCCATTTCAAATCTCAATCATATACTCATTTCATTAAAATTATCACAAAATGAATCAAACCCAACAAGATCCAATCCACAAAAACAATAAAACCCCATTTAAGATCAGAAAATTCCAAAATCAAGGTAAACAACAGATCAAAAAAAGGGGGATTAAATCGAAAAATGACGAGATAAATGAAATTATACCTGGGTAGAGAAGATGTTGCAAGAACACCAACGAACTTCAGCACCAAGAGCAGTAAGAGTCTCAATAAGAACAGCAGTTTGAATAGTCATATGAAGAGATCCAGTAATCTTAGCACCTTTAAAGGGTTGAGAAGGACCAAATTCAGTACGGCAAGACATAAGTCCAGGCATTTCGACTTCAGCAAGCTCGATTTCGAGTCTACCGAAATCAGCCTGAGACATGTCTTTAACCTTATACTCTCTTCCAGAGGTGGTCTTCTCGACTGACAATGGAGTCGCCGCCATTGTTGCTGAGCTCGAAGAACAGGAAGAGAGAGAAGAAGAAGAGAGAGAAAATGGAAGGAGTGATGAGAAGAGAGAAAATGGAAGGAGTGATGAGAAGAGAGAAAGAGGGGTGTAGCGAGGAGTTAAGGGAGTGAGGGTAGGGATATAAATAGGTTTGAAGAGATTGGATTTGACGGTCACGATTTATTTGAATCTATCAATGTTTTGATTTTCAGGGGTTGGTGATTTGGAAATTAAAATTAAATTAAATTGAAAAAAAAAATTGAGTTGGGCTAATAATATTGTTGTTTGTTGTTGTTGGTCATGGACTGTAATTGTGGAGTGTCATGTTTGAATTTGATGACTCTATAAAGAAGCCAAGTAGTCCAACCCATTTTATCGTTTACTCTAAATTAATAGTCACGTATACTATTTTATGTACTTACGATGTAATCTAATATATATATATATATAAAGGGAAATTTTTTTCCTGAGTTTTTAGATAGCCACGTAGGATTTAATTTTCTTAGCGCGCCATGTAGGATTATAAATTTAAGTTGTAGCCAATTAAATAAGAGATTATTAATTTCTTTTACAATTATAATTCAAATGCCACGTAAGCAAAATTGACGAATGATATACTAAAGTTTAAATTAATTAAATACAAAATATTATCTTTTGAGATTAGGAATTTTATCTAATATTTTAAAGCTAATATAATAATAAAAATCACATAAATATAAAAAATATTTTTTTAAAAAAAATATTAACAAACCGTGCATCGCACGGGCTTCATCTAGTGATAATAATAATACAGAGTATTTTATACTTCGTAAGATTTAGATTTATGTTTTGTGATACACAATTATAAATTTAAGATACTTTATCATTATCTGTTTCTTTTCATTACCTTTAAACGCAATACTTTATTGAAAAATATATATACTTCGTTAAAACATAGTAATTCAGCAGTTTGTTAGATTTGTTTTGATTTTTAATGTCTAAGTATTAATATTTATAATTTTTTATAATGCGTATTTAGAAATATTTCGAAGGGGAGTTTCCTTTTCAAGACTCTATATTTGTACCATGCGATTCAGCCTTAATTCTTTCTCTCAATGAGCGGGGGATGCAGAGGTTCATAATTAGAGGAAGCAATGAACGTATTGATTCATGTGAGTGTGTGACATAAGGGGTGGAATTGGTTGCAGGAGTTTGTTGTGCAAAATGAGAAAGGTGACGTTTGATACAATTACCGTTGGTGTTTGTTGACGATTAAGCTTGGTTGGGTCAATCGATTGACCACAGTTTTCGACATTGACCACGGTTTTAGGCATGTGTATGACAAATGTCATGTAGGATGACGAGAACATTTAAAAGGGGTTCTGAATATACAACTTAACATTGAAAAAGTCGTGAAGGTCAAATAATAATGTTTATGGAAGTGGATTGATCCATATTGGATATCACCCAAAAGACTTCAACCATCAAAGATAAGTAATCAAAGTTAATTAATTACTTATGGTATATAACAGGGCATGTATCATTGTAGTGTTTCTTCCTATTTTCGGTTTGTAGATTATGTCTAATGTAAAAATTATTCCTTATATTATGACTACAGTCACATTAATATACGCTGGTTAATTTGTTTAGATCTTACAACAATAATTAGGGTTTATTTTCAGACAATTGATTGTAAAATCAATTGAAATGTAGAGTTTTTCTATCTCATCGATAATTTTATTTTTATTTTTATTTTTATTTTTATTTTTTATGAAAAGAACTTGGTTTTGTTTCCTTGATTATTGCTTATAGTATAAACGTGTTAGAAATTACAAAACTAAAGTAAAGGAAAATATAAACTAGGTAAATGAGGCTAATCTCTGTCATTAGGCTAACAATAACCTATGTAAACGTTGGGATTAAACTATTTTAATTTACTACAGCCAATCTGTATACCAAAATAGATTATTGTTTTCATAGGTCCAAAGTATCTACATTTACACGATGTATAATGAGTTATAAAGTCATCAAAGGCATCTTCTTTCTCTTATGTGGGACTAACTTTCTCAATCACCTGCACATTTGAAGACTTCTAATCCTCTCAAGTCTCAAAAATAGAGGGGTAGAACAATTGAAGGCCTTTGAATTTGACTCTTGCGTTACCAAAATTTATCAAAATGTACTCAAGAAAAACACTTGATAACTCATGCTAAAGTTATATGATTGCAAAATGCAACCCCTCGCCTACTTCATGCTCGCATCAACAATTCTTGTATATTACCAAAATACTTCTCTTTCTTTTCAATTCTTGTATATCTTCAACAACCATACACTTCCTTTAAGTTATTACTTTCCTATCACTTAGACACTTAAACTTTTGTTTTGAAATTAGATATCTCATGCATCAACACGAATACAATTTAGTTTACAATTTATGAAGCATCTTGTAATTAATAATGCCCTAATTATGAGAATATGCAGCAACATTGCAACAATAATCATACAAAGCTAAGCTGATCTATACTTAGTATTTAAAAACACAAACCATAATTTTTCATATGACACATGTCATTACAAGTCACTCACTACCACATATGACACATGTCACCCCTTTTGATCTTTTTGTTTAAGTCTTTATACATTCTATAACTTGCAAATTCAATTAAGAAAATGAAGTGTTTCATTTCCATCATAATAAAATAAAGTTGAACCAATTAATATACATCACATAAACATATGAATTGAATTATATAAAAATTGTCTTTTCAACTAATAGACTTAAAATATAACTTAAACCAATATGTCATTTCATATCCTACAATCTTCATGTATATATACGTATCTAAATTCCTTTATCTTTTTCCACAGTTCTATCCTCATTCTTTTTTTCCTTTTAAGTTTTAGCAATGAAACAATTACTTCGTATTTCATATCAAAAATTTCAACTATTGAAAAACATACCTACATATGAAATAACCTAGATAAGAACCCGTGCATCGAACGGGCCAAAAGGCTAGTTTACTCTTAATTCTTCGCCATTGAAGACTATTCACAACAACAGATGGGTGGAAGGCCTAGGATTTCTTTGAATGTGATTCTATATGTAGATCAAAATATATCAAAATTTACTCGATCAAGAAGAACACTTAACAATAAATTCATGTTAACATCCTTTTATGTTTGATTGCAAAATGCAACCCCTACTTAGGGTCTGTTCTCATACGTTGTAATTCAGTTCAGTTCAGTTCAGCTGAATTCAGGCAATGAGAACATGCCCTTAGTTACACATACTCAAACATCACTCTCCCTTTCCGATAAATACTCAATCCTCGATAACTATGCACATTCTACTAAATATTGATTTACTATAATTTTCACTTTTGTTGTCAATATTGTTATATTTTATATGTCATGCATTAACGTGATTAGACTAAACATATTGTAAATTTGTACTCCGTAATGCACTAATGGTCCTATATGGATACATTACAATTAAGAAAACTCAGGGAAATCATCAATTACCACAATCGGCATTAAAGATGACAATCGACATTGCCACAATTACCATATATAGCTACAATACATGTTAATTCATTCTTCTGCCAATAAACATTAGAAAACGAACTATAATCAAACAACCAAGGAAATTTTATAAATGGTAAAATGTCACTCTACGATCACCTACTCTATAAACCAATCAATAGACGTTGTTTTTATGAGGGCCAAAGGAAACATAATGAACTTCAATTGTTGTTAAAAGCTTTAAAAAGACTAGTTCTAATACTCCGTAATATTCTATTATGGTCATTGAGCTTTTTTTCCCATGCTTCCTTCTAAAGTGAAAAACCGTTTTCACCACCAACAAAAAAGTACTATTTTAACTTATTTTTATTTATTGATAAATAATACCTCCTATTTTATTTATTTTTATTTTTTTTACTTGACCTGCTTTTTTTATCACGTTTATTAATACAAAACTTTAATGAATCAACAACTTTAATTTTCTATAAATAATAATTATAAAATTTATATATTATGGTAGTACTTATTGAAACGAATTCAAATAGTTCTCACAAGAAATTGTTTTTCCTTATATATTATTCACAAAAGACTGTTAAAGAATGGTTAGTAAATAGTGTAAAATTTAAAGTAGGTCAAGTAAAAAAGAACGGAGGAAATAAAAATTATTTTGATGGGGGTAATATCTTGCACAAATAAATTTACTTCGGGTTAGTGATTGATCCTTCGACAAAAGGGAGGAAGAAACAGATGGTGATAGATTTTTAATTACTTGTAAATCTCCCTATTGAAAATTTATTCGATATCTATGTTATGTACACATACACGGTAATTTAAAGTCTACTAAACACCGACTAATCCAAATTAAATTACCTCGTAAAACTAAATCAAATCCCAATCAGGTGGAAAGTTCTCTTAATACACGTTGTCGTGTTCCCAAATTCTTAAGTCGTCAACCCAAAATTTGGGTTTGTTATGTTCCGCTTAATGTTAGTTTAGTTAAGTTCAGTTCAATTGAACCCCAATCAATTTAGTTCAGTTCAGTTCAGTTGTATTCAGTAAATCGGAACATGACTTTAATGAAGCCAAAACAATTCTCTAAATTCAAACACTTAGGGCCTGTTTTGATTTATTGAACTAAAATGAACTGAACTGATTGGAGCTGAACTGTAATGAACTGAATATTTTATAAGAGAAGTAAATTAAGAATTGAATTGAACTGATTGGAGCTGAATTGAATTGAATTGAACATAAGTTGAAGAGAACAAGCCCTTATTGATCTCAATGTTAAAAGTTTTGTAGGATGTACAATTTTTTAATTTTTTTTTTAACTAAAATAGTAGAGGAATTATATAAAAAAATAATTCATGTCATTTGGGCTCCACAATATGAGTGTAATTCTACGATTCTACAACATCCACAAATGAAGATTTTTATTGTTTTGTCACCAACTTTATGGTTGGTATTTGGTAATGAGTGACCTTTTTTAATTATTTATTCTGGTAGTGAGTGACTTTAACAATGGCAAAATGGCGACACCCTTACGATGTTGATCTTTTTTCTATTTTATATTTTGGTGAAATTGTAATTTAGAATTACATATACACTCTTTTCATTTTAATTTACTTCATTTTATTTTTCCGTTTCAATTTAATTTGTTTATTTTTGTTTTTGACAATATATTACTCATTAGGGAGTATTATTATTGCCCCCTCAAAAAAGGGAGTATTATTATTGCAATACTTTCTCCTTTCACTATTTGATTTACTCCCTCTATTCCACAATAACTTTTACAATCAACTTTTACACACATGTCGATGCATTAATTTGATCTTATTTTTATATAGTTAAAGATTAATAAAAAATTATAATAAAAGTTATATTATGAAACTTTATATCAAAACTTATCTAACAACATATTTTATGACTAAATATATTTTTATTATGTTAGTAAAAGTTTATAATTAGAATGAATATATAAATAGCGAAAAAAAAGTCCTAACGTATTAGTTATGTCGATAATTGGGATGGAAAGAGTATATCCTCGATTCCTTAAATTGATAAATTAGGTGTAACTCTTGAGAGAAGGACCTCTTCATTTTAAGTCACGATCTCGTATGACTTTAGTCCATTTGACTAAAATATCTTTGTTTCTTCAACTCAAATCTACAATAATTCAATATTGTGCTCAAGAAAAATATCTACATCAATTATTCTCTATGTTTAAATTAATAATATAGTGTTTATAAAAAACTTAGATTTGGCAAATGTAGTGGCTTTTTAGTTGTACTTGTTTCAGTGAAGTTGGTGAAACCAATTCTTTAATATTTTACGCATATGGCCATATGGGCATAATCGCATAATTGATCCATGAAGATCTCAAGGCACCTATACATTAAATTTTTAAGAAAAATGGTAATCTAAGCTCCATTACTTTTTATTTTATTTTATTTTATTTTATTTTATTTTATTTATTTATTTATTTATTTATTTTGTTTGTTTGTTAATTGTCTATGAGATTAAGAAAGTATTTTTGCATTCTCTATAACCAATGAAAAATCACAATATTAATTAGGGATACATTTTATTCACCTACAAGAATAAGTTTTAAGGTTAATTAGGGTTTATCAGATTTAATCAAGAATTGGGTATAAACATAAAATAAAATCATGATCGATTAGGTAAATAGAATACACCTTAAATTGAGTATTGAGCAAATAAATTGTCATTTTGCAATAACCCCATTGTCATAATTGTTTTTTAGTGTTTAGAGAGCCACAAAGGGCGGGGGTGAGAAATTGAGAATCAATTCTATGATCCCTTGGAACCTGGAGAAAACTCTAACCATTTGAGTTATCCCTCACTCTCACCCCATTGTCATAATTGTTAATTATAACCATGTTATATTCACTTTTGGCCCTAGAGAGTTGAGCTTTCAAATTAGGCTCATTTAGTGTGTAATAATTTGTCCTTGTCTATAATGAATTGATGAAATCTTCAACTCCAACAATTTTCTTAATAATTATAACTTCTTGTCGAATTTACAACTCTCAATAAAACATAATGTCAATGTTCCAAGTGTCACAACCTTATAATTTCGTATATACAATTTTAAAATTAACCTAATTTATCAAATAAAAAGCCAATTAAAGTAACATATTCTTCGTACCTATTTATCACTTTTATTAATTGCTTAGAAGTTAGTTATTTTGCATAATAAGACATGTAACAAAAATAACAATCACCCACACAACCCCACCAACAAAAACTATTTGTGATCACAATTAAACACCATCACATCCAAAAAAAAAAAAAAAAAAAAAAAGCTATTCCTCCTTTAATAAGAAAAACTTAAAAAGAAAAAGGCCAAAGAAAAAAAAAAGTTTTAGTAATGAGAGTGAAATGAAGTGGTGTCGGTGGCCCATTTAAACAGGAGAGGTGAACAAGTGTATGAATTTTCATATAATCAAACGAAATTGGTGCAAGGCCACCGGACAATGAGTGACGCTACACACTTCATTGGCTCACGTTCACTAGTCGCTGCGGTATCAACTCACCTTTTTCAATTAAAAAAAAAAAACAAAAACCAAAAAAAAAAAAAAAAAAAAAAAAAAAAAAAAACCCTCTTGAGTGCATTGAATAAGGGAAATAAAAGTAGAAATACGAAGTATTGAATTAAATTGAACATTAATTACATCGATCGATGCATGATTTTGTCATACATTTTTAAATTAACACCAATTTAGGAAATATTTTAAATGTTTATTTAACGTCATGCATGGAGGGCGTTCGTTAGCAAGATTTTAACATAAACTTTGGCTCATTTTAATCGGTATATTTATCAAATTAAAACTTTGGCCCATAATATCTTTGACTATCCTTATGGCATAAATAGTAGAAAAGTCAATATTAAGAAGTATACATTGAGTTGATCGATTCCAACTAATATCAACACAACCATGTATTATCTATCTAAGTAAGCAGCATTGGAGATCAAAGTGGAATATGTGAATAATGAAAAAGTCACATTAAGGGCATATTCTGATTGACCGATTTGAGCTGAATTGAATATTTTATGAGAGAAGAAAATTAAGAATTGAAGTGAAAATAATCTAAAAAGAACAAGTCCTATGGCACTTATATATTTTGAAATATAAGGAGTAAAAAAAGACCAAAATTCCTTAGTTACGAGTTTATGACCCCTCCTTTTGAATTGACGGTTTTTTATACAAGGTAAAACTGCGGTATGATTTTAACATAAACTGATATAATACAAATGTTTGGAGGTAAAAATACCCAATGCCACACGACCCAATTAGAAGTCAACATCTGGCCTTCTCCAATGTTGAGCTAGCTCCCCCGAAATTGGCCAACCAGAGCTCGCTACATGGCAAGCAGCATGGAATTCCCCGGATGATGAGACCTACACATGACACTTGCATATGTATTTTGCACCCAATCAAAATACACCTTCTTAGCGCCGTTGTGGCCTAGTGATGACCGTAATATAAGACAACTTAAAATACCTCAATCATTTATTGATGAGACATGTTCAATTCATTATTAGATTTTCCGACCATTTACCATAATTCATCAATTCAAAATGAATTTAATATAATCCCACATTATTATATTTTTCGTTAACCATAATTTATTATAATTAGTGCATAAGTCAAAAGGGTGCCAATTATAAAAAAATCTCATTTCACTAATGAGAAGTTCATGCATGCATGTAGGCTGGCCAAGTTATATATTCTCCCTCAATTTCAATGCATTCACTAGTTATATTGTCCAATTAAGCATTTGTTTCCTTTAAATAATATCAAATTTAAGAATGAAGAATGTGTTTTATTAAGCTAAACAAATAACTAGGAATGTAGGAAAGTTGATTGTGTCTTTCTTTACACCTTAGCAAACAATAAGCATGTCAATATAACTGTATTACTTTACATATATAAGCTATATAAAATACATGCTATTTTATTTTGTCCAATCCACCAACTCTGACCACTAATTTTTATTAATTCTTTTAAATAAGCAATTAATCAGCCAAATTAAAGCTCGTGACTAATGAAGAGGGTTAATCATACTAGCTACTAGCCTACTACTATTACAACTCACTAGGTTGCCACTTTTATAGTTGGTGTTTAGTAAGGACTTTTTATGCTTTTTAATACATAGTATACTTTATTTTACCAAAAAAAAAAAGCAATTTTTTTTTTTAATTTTTATTATGACACGACTCAAACAAAATTGATCATACTATAGTACATACTACAAAATAATGACTAAACGGAATAATCATTTTTAGTTTATATAGCCGACTCCATTTATACTATTAAGACTTTGATTAATTGATTGTTACTGTAGCACAAAATTAAATTGAATACTTTGTACTACGTATTTGTTTTCAATTTCTAAAACTATATTGGACAAAATTTTCATCTTTGTCCAAATATATCATTCGACAACTATGATATAATTATAGACTATATTAGTATTTTTAATTTTTATATATTGGTAAAATAGAGTTATTTTGGTACAAGAAACCTTTTCTTTTGGAATAAAAACAAAATATACTCAATCATTATAATCCTGTCAATTCCTGTAATTTAATTGGGCCAAAAATATATTTCATGAATGTCAAATAGTTGGGTCTCGGGTACTTAAATAGTTATTGAAGTTAATTATCTAATCATGGTCATTACCAACTCCCAAAATTAGCTTTCTCTAAGTATGAAATTGCTAAATAAAGTCATTACTTTTTCATACAATTCACCAACCACAATAACAATGACATAATCAAACTCCTTACTATGTAGTATTGTACACCTTATTTCTCACCTACTACATACTACCACGTACATTTTCGCTTTGTTGTACTTGTACACCAACCTTTGCTTAGTGGCATTCCAATAATAACAAGATTTTATTTGTACAACAAAGTCTAGGTATATATTCACATGATCTGATATTTCTTAAGTTCATAAAAGTCTGGTAAAGTGTGCCAAGTTAAAGATCGATCAAGCTTGTATTAAAATGTAGTTTGAAACTTTCTTAATTTGACGGACTATATCAGTAACGATGTGATCAAACTCAAATCTGATCGAGAAATAACCTAATTGATAATGTTTTGAGTTTTAAAAGTTTATAAAACTACACTTCTATTCTATGAAAGGAATGAGTTTTATTCTCAAACCTAACAAGATATACAAAGTATATGACTAAAATAATACAAATATAGAGTTGTTAAGTTGCTCATCTTATTCAAAAACTTGGTCCAACTCAAATTAAAAAGACATACGAAGTAACTTATACATTGTAGTGTAGTATTATCATCATCTAAATTCTCTTGATCTGATCTCCTATAAAACTTAAGAGCTATAGCCTTAACTTATACGTAGTATTAAATATTAAAGAAATACCTCTTTAATTCTACATTTTCTTAAATTTGAAAGACCAATTCATATGTAATAATTTCATTGTAAATCAAACTAAACTATAACTATCACAATTTCTTTTTGTTCATACCCTCAACTCCTCAAGCACCCTTAGGATTCAAACCTTATACCTCTGAAATCGAGTCACACTTTGTAGGTAGTTTGACAAGTAGTTGTATGGATAACTATAATATACTCCATCCATATTCTATGTTGTGGACTAGTGGGTTAGTGAAGTCCACAAACCGCAAAGGGCCCAAATCAGATATTTTTAACCATATTATATTTATTTTAATATATTTTTTTAATATTATTCCAAAATAAAATACTAAGAAATACTGTATTTTATGTGTCGACACTTTCATTTTCTCAGATCCAAAACCAACCTCTTCTTTCTCTCTCCTCGTTATCTCTCTCTCCACCAAACCACAGTCAAAAAATAACATTAATTTTAATTATTTTTATTTCATTATCTAAATATATTTTTAAAAAATTAAAAAATGATGCACCAAATCTCATCATCACTGTACTACAAGGACATAAAAGTAATTTCACAGCCCTCCATTTCCCTCTTTAAATCTCCTCCGCATTTCATCAAACACCTTGTGTGCACTCCCTCTTCTCTCCTCCCTTCATCTTCTTCTTCATCCATTCTCAAATCTTCTGCAAACCCATCTTCTCTCTCCTCCCCTCTTTCAATGGATCCCGTCAATGTCTGGGGAAACACTTCCCTCGAAGAAATCGACCCAGAAATCTTCGACCTCATTGAGAAAGAAAAGCGTCGTCAATGTCGAGGCATTGAGCTCATCGCATCCGAAAATTTCACCTCATTTGCCGTCATTGAAGCTCTTGGATCTGCTCTAACCAACAAATACTCAGAGGGTATGCCCGGAAACCGCTACTATGGTGGCAACGAGCATATCGATGTGATCGAGAATCTTTGCCGATCAAGGGCACTTGAATGTTACAGGCTAAACCCAGAAAAATGGGGTGTTAATGTTCAGCCGTATTCTGGGAGTCCGGCGAATTTCGCGGCTTACACGGCCGTGTTGAATCCGCACGACAGGATTATGGGGCTTGATCTTCCTTCAGGTGGGCATTTGACTCATGGGTATTACACTGCTGGTGGGAAGAAGATCTCTGCAACTTCGATTTACTTTGAGAGTTTGCCTTACAAAGTGAATTTCCAAACTGGGTATATTGATTATGATAAGCTTGAAGAGAAAGCTTTGGACTTTAGGCCTAAATTGATTATTTGTGGTGGAAGTGCTTATCCTAGGGATTGGGATTATGCCAGATTTAGGTCTATTGCTGATAAGTGTGGTGCTCTTTTGCTTTGTGATATGGCTCACATTAGTGGCCTTGTTGCTGCTGAGGTATATATCTTTATTATTATCATCATTATTATTATTCTTCATTTGATTTTTGTTGGTTTTTTTTTTTTTAATTATTATTTCTTAGATTTTATTGTTGTTCTTGAATTATTTAGTGTTGATTTGATGTGGGTTGTTGAAAATAATTGATTATTAGATCTGGTCTTGTGATTATTCTCATTTAAAATTGTTTTTTGGGTTGATTATAGGATGTGCGATCTGATTTTGGTGAATTGGTCCATTATTAGATCTGGAATTTGTGTGTGTTTTTGTTGTATGTATCGAACAGGCTCGTTTGGTAGGTGGTAATAGATGGCGATATTGTTAGTGAAGTTAAATGTAATTTTGCAATCATGGTAATAGTTTTGAGGAAATGACAGTGATGAGAAAGACTGTATAATGTATCTGTCTCTAATTTGGATTTTACTGAGTAATATTATGCATTTGTTACCATTGTGTTTGTATCTTGTGTATGGTTGTTTTCCTATGAAGTAATTGGTTTTACTACAATAGTACAATGTAATAGTGTGTGTATAATTAGCATTTTGTTCTTAATCATCTCATTATCTGGCTGTTGTAGCTTGTAAGGCTGTTATCATTGTATTAGATGGAATTAATATGGAAAGTGTGGATAAATAAGATGTTATTACTGATAAATTTGGTTGTTGCTTGTTAGAGATTCAGAATACTATTGAATTAGATGGAGTAAATATTGATAGTGTGGATAAATAAGATGTTATTATTGATAAATTTGGTTGTTAAGAGATTGGGAATACTCTCCTTGATGAAGCTGGTTAAAGTGATATGATGGTTGCATGAAATTGATACCCTTGCATAGCTGATCTCTAACTTTTGCTGATGTTTTGATTGCAGGAAGCTGCTAGTCCTTTCGATTACTGTGACATTGTCACCACCACTACTCACAAGAGTCTTAGGGGTCCAAGGGCTGGTATGATTTTCTACCGTAAAGGCCCAAAACCACCAAAGAAGGGCCAACCCGAGGATGCTGTTTACGACTTCGAGGACAAGATCAACTTTGCTGTTTTCCCTTCTCTGCAAGGTGGTCCTCACAACCACCAAATTGGTGCCTTGGCTGTTGCTCTTAAGCAAGCCATGTCTCCTGGGTTCAAGGCTTATGCCAAGCAAGTGAGGGCAAATGCTGTTGCAATTGGGAACTATCTTATGAGCAAGGGATACAGCATTGTTACTGGAGGAACTGAGAACCATCTTGTTCTCTGGGATCTTCGCCCACTTGGATTGACAGGTAACTTAAAGATGAACCATTTGGCATCCCTTTTGCTTAATTCTTTACTACAATGTGAATCTTTGGAAGATATGTTGTAGATATTCAAAGCATTGAATTATTCTCAATATTTTGGCAGGAAACAAGGTGGAGAAGCTATGCGATCTTTGCAACATCACTGTCAACAAGAATGCTGTGTTTGGTGACAGCAGTGCTTTGGCTCCCGGAGGTGTACGAATTGGTATGGATCATAAAAGTTTTAGTTATTGCATTGAAAGTTTGAAACTTAAAACCAACACAAGTAAGAGTGCATCACTGCATTAGTATTTTAATTGTACATGTTATAGGTGTCGGTAATTATGTGACCTATAGCAATGATAATCTGAAACTTAAAACTAACTGTTAATAGTGAGTTGGTATATTGATCGAACATATTTTAGCGTTTTGGTACTTATGTGACCTAGTGACGGATAATTTTGAACGAGAAAATTTGTTCCAATTGGGTTAAATTATATGGAATGAAGGGAGTGTTGCTTCTCTGTGCCAACTACCAAGTCTTAGACTAATAGTATTATGTTGACTTCTTGTTGCAACGCATATAACTTGAACTCATGGAAAATTGGCCAATTAGAATATCTGGCTTGCCATCCTTTCCAATCTTAAGTTAGTGCCTCCACGATAAGATTTACGAAGTATTTCTTTTTTGTCCTGAGGTGATCATATGACGGCTTAGATTCCTAATGCCAGCTTTATAATGCATCTGTACTTTCATTAGTTATCATGTACAAGATTATGGGAATGGGAATTTTTCAACCTGGCTGCATTTGTTTGACTGATATGAATAAGTATTCTTATTTTGTATAAAAAATTCTCCATCTTTTGACTTATATCCACCAAAATCGTCTGTAGCTCTAAATTTAGGAATTGTGCGCTTGTAATTCCACACTGCTCCCTAATTTTCCTGCTAAGCAATGATGTATTAACATAAATTGTGTGTTTGGTAGGTGCTCCTGCCATGACTTCAAGAGGACTCTTGGAGAAGGATTTCGAGCAGATTGGTGAGTTCCTTCACAGGGCCGTCACCATCACTTTGAACATCCAAAAGGAGTATGGTAAGCTCCTCAAGGACTTCAACAAAGGTCTAGTGAACAACAAGGAGATTGAACAACTCAAGGCTGACGTTGAGAAGTTTTCATCTTCATATGACATGCCTGGTTTCTTGAAGTCCGAGTTGAAGTACAAGGACTAAGTATTTTCGTGTAATGATAATCAGGATCACTTCAGTTTTCTCCACGAGCGAAGCCTCCAATGTTATGCTGTCTCAGTGGAAGAAAGCTAATTGTGCTTTTTAGTAGTATATTAGGGGATTTGATCCAAAGAAAAAAGTTCTGGAATTTTTACATTTCAGTGAGTTCAGTAGTTATTTTTTCTTTTCTTTTTTCTCTTATGGAAATTAATCAAAGCAGTTTTTCATTTGGAGGTGAAATTTATATGAAATAAACATTGTAAAATTGCCTTTTCTTCTCCCTTTACACCCGTGCTTTTATCAAATTAATTAGGTAGCCAAGGTTGAATGTCGGGATCCTTGCTTGCTCATTTTAAAAAGCAAAGACGAATACTCCGTAACTAGTTCCAGGCCGATTGATGTCGAATCACTCGAATGTTATGGTGCCAGTATATGTTCACTATTAGGTTTAAGCTACACACAATGTTTAATCAATTTTTGGTGACTACATATGCTGTTTAGTTTGTAATTAACACACCATAAATGGGTGTATAAATTACATTACTTCATCTAGGGAAGCAAAAAGGTTGTCATTAGTCGATGGTTTAAACTAATGAATGTGAGCTGGTGTGACTCAATACTTCGTAATATCTTCTCAGATGTTCCAGGTTTCTATATTAGCAAGTCATAGCAGGCGAATTGCTCTTATTTATCAACGAGAATCGAATACAGCCTCTTCTTCAGCTTCTCTAAATTTCATACCATACACCGAAGCACACACTATCATTTACCTTTACTCTTATACAGGCACCTACTAGCTGAATAAGGTTCTGTTGTAACACACTTAAGAGGAAATGTTAACAACTTATTACATTACGCTACGTGAATCAATTTCCCAGAAAATGGCTCAGTCAAGTGTAACAGGGGCTAGAATCTGCCAAACAAAAGGGCAAAATTTAGCCAAATAAACTTCTCATGTCTACTCTTCAAGGTAATCAAACATTTCAGTTAGGAAGAATAGTGATTATGAAACAATTCAATGATTATCGAGAATAGCTTAAACTAAAATATATACTCAGTACGGTAAAAATCAGGCACATCTTACAAAGCAGCGTTCTGTGGTTAACATAGCAAACTCATTTCAATGGACACCGCACACATTCCTCTCATTTCAAACTCTATACAAACAAACCGTAGTGGTATACTGATATTCAACCACAAACGCCTACCAATGTTTCAGCTCATACACTTCATATTCCGATATGCTCTGAGAACGACAATACATATGGTAAACATGATCCATGTAAGAGACCTAAATGTGCAGACAAGTGAAGTATTCACTTCTTTTAAGAGAAACATCAAAAGCTGGATAAAGGCAGGATGTACAGAATCAGTCACCTCAAACCAAGTGATATGAAAAACTCAGTATAGGTTGGTGGAAAGGGTCAACAGAATGGAGACCAATGGAGCACCTTAAGGAACTTCAATCAAAGATTTCCTGAGCAGAAATTATGCTATGTTGACTGCAAAAATAGAATGAAAATATTATTAGATAAAAACAAACAACATGCATACAAACACACAAACGCAAAGCCTTCTCAAAATGATGGGGTTGGTTGCATGAACAAATAATTAATCTCCCATGTTAATCCACAAAGATCCTCTTCTCTATTTGCTTCTACCAATCCCATTTTATTCATGTCACTTTCTTTTGCAAACCCAATTCAAAAAAACATGCAAAAAAATAAAAAAGGAAGAAAATATGCTAAATAAACTATAACCCATACAGTAAAAGAACTATGGCAGTACTATTGGTATTTCTGTATATTAGAGCCATTCCTGAACACGGCCCTGACTTATTTGATATTTTCAAATCGACCCTGCTGTAGAGAAAGTTCTCCTAAATAATGGTACTATGGACAGCATAACAACAACAGTCCCAACGATTTGGTGTCGGCAAAAATGGATCATATAATCGATTGAATAAAAGTTGGAAAAAAAAATGTGTGAAGTGAGAAACCAAAAAAAAAAAAAAAAAAAAATGTAGAAAAAAATTCACTACAACTAAATTCAAACACGTAAACTCACTTTCAGATTTCAATTTCAAAGGTGATTTAAGAATTTTAACAAAATCAGGGTTGATTAGGAATTTTGAGAAATATCTTTAGGTATAAGGTTACTATATATAGTTTCCTAAAGATTACTATAGAATTATAGATAGTTACTATCTTTAGGTATAAGGTATTATAGATAGTTTCCTAAAGAACATCAGAAAGCTAAATTTGTTATAAGAAACATAGGAGTTTTTTTAAAAAGAAATTCCCTCATCCCAGCCCCAGCCAACCACCACTACCACTGGCCAATCATTAGAGGAATCAACAGTGGCCAGCAGACCACCATAGCATAACAGGGAAAATAGCATAAGGTTAGCAAGGAAATAGGCAGGCCCTTACTGTTCATCTTTGTAAACCCGGTAATATTTCTCCGCATGCTGTCGTTGACCAATTAGCTGAGCAAACCGTTCATCATGAGTGATGACAATTAACTGAAAATTCTCCTGGCCTTTTCTGTCTTCCATGATTCTGAAGAGGATGACCCAAAACTAAGATGTTTAGAATTTAATTAGTAACAGGTATGAACCTCTGCAAATACTATGCATACCTAAGAAGAGCAGCAGCCAAACTCTCAGAATTTGGGCCATCCAAGTTTGTTGTTGGCTCATCGAGTGCTAAGATTCCACAATGGAGGCAAAAGGTTTCTGCCAAGGCCAATCTTATAATAAGTGAAGCAAGAACCTAGAGATGCAAATTCCATGGAATGAGAATGTTAGAAATAACAAACAAGTATAAATGGAAAACAATATAAGTTATCTCTATAGACATGCAGACTGCCTGCCTCACCTTCTGGCCAGCACTGCACCTTCCTCGCATTTCAAGCTCAGCATCACCTGTCTGCATGAGCACCTGAAACAGAAATCACGGACAATTAATAAATATATACACTGATGTTAAGGGCTTCTGTAAAGCAACAAACTTAATGAAGAACTATTACGTAGTCAAGAATATGATATTACCTTATAACTGTAAGATCTAGTTCCAGCACCCTCAGAATCAGAATGTATGTATATGTAATCAATGTCCTGGCCTCTGTATGTTTGCTGCCAGATTTCGCGAATAATTCTATTTATTTCTTCCATTTTCATAGTGTGAAAACGCATCAGGGCTCTGGAGGAAGGTAAGCCAACATAAGAAGCTATGTTCAACATTAGCAACAAGCACATAAAGCCCGTAAACCGTAAAGCGACAAAATGTGTGGTATAAGAGGGCAAAGCTTTATGACTAAAAGTGCTGGACAAAGTATTCAAGGCCTGACAGTAATATCAAGTTATCAACACAGAAATAAGAGACTTTCCTAGTTCGCCCAATACAAAACTGAGGTCAAAATATTAGACTTGTACACTAGTTAATTGCAAAGATATTAAATCTTCAGGGAAAAAAAAAAAAATTACTCACATTGGCATATAGCAACAGTGTCAAACAAAGAAGATATCAAAAGAAAAAGGAAAAATAAAAAAGAACCTACATTATATACTGGAAGTACATAAATTCTGAAAACAGGAAACAAAAGCTTAACTTCCAGATAAAATATACTGTTCTCTAGATTAATGAGGGAGTGCTTACTTGTCAAGAGCGTTGTAGTATCTATCAAGGTCTTTGTTTGCCATTTCTGTAGTCTGTAAAAATCAGACAATAGTCATTAATACAATGAAATTAGCTTAGGGAAAGGATGTAAAAGCTGTGTGATAGTTACCTTGAGCTGGATATATTGGTCGAAGTGGCGTTTGTCTATATCCTTGTATTGTGGCTGTTTAAGATCACTCTTGTTTTTTGATATGTTGCTCTCATACACGGACATTGTACCACGAAACCTATTCAACTATAGATATTACAGAAGTTATAAATTTAGTTAATATCTGCAGAACATTCTATGGCAACTCAACTAACCCAGTAGGTTTTTTTTTTTTTTTTTTTAATTTTTTTTTTATGAAAGCATACATGACAAGATATATCACATTTTTAGAAAGATTTCAAGCATAAAAAAACACATTCCAAGTACGGCATGAAAATATCGCTTCCAAGCAGGCAAAGGGAGTGCTATAAAAAGTTAGGAATCCATGCGGAATATATGATAGTCACATGTATGAAGCAGAGGGAGTGGCAGGTAAGTGAAACAGCAATTACTTTCCCCAAACGCAGCAAAATAAAACAGAATAAAAGGCCCTCTAAGGCCCTGATGCAGAATGCTTGATCGTCATAATACAAATCTATACTTCAGATTCAGCAGATACATGTTGGATTGCATCCAGCATAGATGCTTTAGTAAACGGCCACCAACTTGGTGCAAAATGCATCACAAAATTTCCAACCAATTGAAATAATTGTAGCCAGACATCTGATAAAAGTAGGTGATATCAGATATGACTTGTAGGCTTGTAGCTGATAATATGACACATACACAGATCCATAACTGTTAATAGGGAAACCGAAATAAATCCCACCACTAGTAGTAACATAGCATCTGCCAATATTTTAGTAAATTGAAATGCAATCAGGTATCACAAGAATCATGCGACACAATGATTTATAACTTCAGTTAAACTGATGAATGAGATTAAGAATACCTCAGACAGAAGCCTATCTCTTTCTTTGCCTAACTTAAATAGTTCAGATTCAATTAACTCAGCACTACCAATCTCTACTAGTCTCTGCTCCAGCAACTCAAGGTCACGAGTAAGCTCATCTACTCTGGCTTTTGCCTCCCGATATATAATGTTTTCATTAATATTATGTCTCAGTAACTCTTGGTTCTTCTTGAATTCCCGTGCACTTTCCAGTTCATCAGATATTTTTTTCTTCTTTTGACCAGAGTTCTCAATCTGGGATTCTGCTTGTGACTTTCTTACTTGTAGTTCCTTTAAGCGCTCTGCTTTCTTAGTCTCATCATACCTGCCAGCAGAATGCTATAAAAAAACTCACATGGAAAGAAGTCAAGGGCACAAGAAAGGACAACCAAATGACCAAAGGCATGATTGAGTTGCATACTCTTCTATCTTGAAATTAAGTTTGAGAAGGTCTTTGAGCTGCTGCTGTTGACTTCTCCACAGATCAGCTTGCCTCTCATATTCACAGTCAAGTTTTTTTTTAAGAGCATTGTAATCACTTAGCAATTTTGATGTCTCCTTGGCCAAAGGATTAATAACCTCAGCATGTTGCTGCAATTATGAAAAGAAATTAACTTCAGCTCATCAAAATCATATTCAAAGATAAATACACATTATTCTGCTTTTACATTGTTTATAATCAATAAACAATCGAACACAAATTAAATGAACTACAATTAATCAAACAACAATAATACCAATTACAAAATTGTTGAGTACATAAATAAACCTCACTTCAAAATATTCAATAACAAAATGGACCTAGAATAGTGCAATCAATATATCTGTTGAGTTCTGTATGATGTGTCCTAAAAAATCCAGATACAATGAAATAATCCTAATTTTAAACAATAGACAAAACTTCTGCCATATCAATAATCTCACAAAATCATGCTGCTCTATTCTTAGAATTAAATTGAATATATCCAATGAAAAACGATAAACCAATAAAGATTCAAAAGTAATCGTACTTCAGATAAAACAAAGTCCCATTAACATCAAGTTTAAATGTTTGATCCTAAGTTACTCAGACTCTTCATTTTTACCTCAAGTACCTATGTCAAATCCTCGACACCCAAACATATAGGACACTTAGATCCTTCATTTTGGGCCAAAATCGTGGGAGTGGAATAATTTCGCATAACATCCGAGTCGGATAAATGGACACATATCTATGTTGGACATGGGTACCCGAGCTTGAGTAACTTAGGTTTGATCAATTTTTAGATTAAAATTCATATGCTTAAATGAAATTTACAAGGGAAAATATACCAATTACATAAGGATTTATAGGAAAGATAGAGAATTAGTTTGAAACTCTTGATTGTGCTCTTTTTGTTTTGGAGTGTTGTAGTCTCAAAGAAGATCAGTTAATCTGTTATTAGTGTTGTAATTCACCTAATTTCAGTTGCTTTGCCTTCTGATTTTGATTAGAGATTTTTACGTCAATTATTAAAGTCTCAATTATGGGGTGCCAGAAGAGTGGAGGGCTGATCATGGAGCAAGAAGCCACAAACTAAGTAAAACTTAAAATCAGGGCAGAGCATCACACTTTTCTTATGTGAGGAACTTATTTCAGCAGAGTTTAGAGGTTAAGAAAGACAATTTAACAACAGAATAATACAAATATAATCCCCACAACTTTGTCAGCAAAAATACATTAAACAAGACCAGCGGTCAAATCTCCAAAATAAAATTTAACTATCAACTAATAGTGTCTCCAAAGACTGCTAGTATTCAATTCCAATAATCAAATTCAGATTAAATTTGATTTGTTTTAGCCTAATGCTCCTTTCTGACATGTTATTCTCGCCTAAGATTTGCCCACCAGTCTAGCTTAACACATTTTTTTATCAAGGTAAATAATTGGTATTGTTTTAGTACGGAGTACAATTTTGATAGACCAACAAATCAACAATTGCTGGTTTCATCTGCATCAAATATTTCAATATAAATTCAAGAAAACAGCATTTCGGGGTAAAGCAAGAGGCATTGCAGATTGGACAATGCTTTAAAAAAAAAAAAATATCAAAATCGAAAGCTGTGCATTAATGCTAATTTAACCAAAAACATCTATTCTATAGGTTACCTTCTCCTCAAGCTCCACCTGACTTTTCTCCTCCATCAAACTTTGAAGCTCATCTTCCACTTTATTAAAATTATTCAATACAGCAGCAGCTTTCATTTTCTCCTCCCTAATTGAGTACAACCGAAGGGTGGTGCTATTTAAATCTTCCGTGATATACTTTTGTTCTTCTCTTAACTTCTCGATATCATCTTGCAATTTATCCCTTCATAGCACAGAAAATAAGCCACATTGAAAGGAGACAAAAATGGGAGGGAAATAGTGTTACAAAAACAGTGAAGCTGTCTACAATTTCAGTCAGAGTGCCTATATTGCTATTTCATAGAACTGCTAGAAATATGCCCAATCTACTTAAGGAAAACAAAGAAGAGAGAGAAAAGAGGAAAAAGAGGTCAATTTTCAACAAGGCAAGTGAAAGAGCTTAGTTCAAACACTCAATCCTCAAATGTGACAGGCACACTGCACATAACATGTAGATTCAGCAAAGCAAAAAGTTATCACTAAGAGTAAACACAATGGTTGCCCACAACCATTATGGTTATCACTTATTTAATTAATTTCTCTATCTTCCACCTCATTTATAACCACTCTTATACCCACTTAATAACCAATGTAGCCCAATGGTTGATCATGGTTACACATCTTATCTCTCTTACTTTTACCCAACCCAACCCCACCACACAATCTCCCTCTTTCACTCAATGACCAAGCAAATTAGCCCTACTACTTCACTCAATAACCAAGCTTTATAACCTGGTTATTTCCACAACCAGGTTATTGCTTTTTATTCCCAAAAATTTCTCTCTTCATTTTTTAATTATTTTTTCACATTCTCTCTCCCAACAACCATCCTAAATGGTTAACGTTTGGCTATGCTCTAAGTACATGACTTCAAACATTGGTATGAAGTTAGAAGCTAAAGCAATCTTCATATCTCTATATATTGCTCAAACGTAAAAGCACATGTGACGAGGAATTTATATCTCAGCAGAGGAAAAGAGAAACATATCATGCTCAAACACAAACAAAATAAGAAAACAATCAGGATAATATATATATATATATACTTATTGTTCTGCAGATCATTGATCTCTGACTTGATGTCTTCCATAGATCGAACATCCAGCCCTCGATAATCAAGCTTGTCTTCCAACGTCACGACTTGACTTTTTAAAGTCTGGATCTCTAGGAAATGCATGTCCGCTGTCTCCACAGGCAATACCAAGGCTTCAACTGAATCCTTGTCAGCCTTTACTTGGGCAACTATACATGAAATCTACATGAAACAATAAACAGTGTAGTATAAGACTAAAGAACCATGGATTATCAGGACTAACATCATAACACAATCTTGATTTTTAGAGCAGTTAAATCTGAAAAAAGGCAAAGATGGAACTTCAGAACTTATTTAACACATTGAACAAAACTTAATGTCAACACTGTAACTACATAAGAAAGCAACAAGCCTATGTAATGATCCACTACAAAACTTAGATATGATCACCATGTGAAAAACCTACAATGAAATATTTCAGGTGAATCTCTTGAAATCATTTAGTAGACAAGTGTCGTGAATAAATCTCGCAGGCACAGTGGCAGGCACAGTGGCACACACAAACACACACACACAGCTAACGTTATTGCTAGAAGATAAGAGAACACAAGTCCAAAATACGGAAGTCCAAAATATTACATCATCGAGTGCCAGCGTCTTCTGATCCAACTCTTCATTTAAATTAGCTAGCTCCGCCTCTGCTTGCGGTATTGCCTCTTCTTTAAATTTAGAATACTCATCATATGCTGCTCGGAGACTGTACAACTGCTGAAAAATAGAATCAGCACTCGCAGCTTCTGCTTCCACCTCCTTCAATCGCTCTCCAGTAGTGGCCATACTTTCCTTTTGCTGAGCATAAACCAAAAGAAGTGCATTTTGTAAAATAGGAAAAAGACATAGTAGAGATCATAAGGCTTTTACAAGATCAACCAAAGAAAAAAAAAAATCTGTAAAGTAGGCCTCTGAGGCTCTGACTATATCATATCACACCGTTACTCAAATTTAGTAATCAAGACTTTGTTCTCTTCATCTGAAATAAGGTGTTCAGGTTTGAATTTCTACAGTCTGGTCTGATTTGATATTTTTTTTGGTCTGGTCTAGTCCAGTTCTCTGATTTGACTGAACATAGACCTTAGTTATACGTTAATGAATAAAAAACCATTCAAGTAGGTTCTTGTTAGATTCACCTTAAAGTGTATAATAAAAGATCTAAAATTCATATTTTTTACGAATATGAAACTAAAGATATATGGCATTAAGAAAATGTAAATACATAGTAAGAGGTTTTTGTTTGGTCTGGTCTGAATTTTTGTGGTACGATCTGATGTGGTATATTTTTAACTAGTAAAAGGTATTATGAATAAAGTGAAGAGAACAAAGCCCCAAGTCCTCTCATAAGGCTCTCGGCTCCCGCCTACAACGATATAAGGGGTCAAATCACTCAAATGCATGCAATCTTACCCAAGGGATTGAAGAGAGCCTACAGCATTAAATCTTTGATGAAAACTTCAGTAAAAACTAGTAAATATCCTACCTTCTTGACAAATTCATCCTCCTCTTCAGCAGAAAAAGGACGTGCGCAACAAGGACAAATATGATGGTTTCGAGCAGTAAATTCAAACGGAACAAACATTTTGCGCATACCCTCTTCCATATCGTATTTACTGCATCTCATTAGTCAGAATAATTAGTACATAAACAGAAGTCAAGCCTGCTTCTAAAGAGCATAATATGTCTAGAACCTTCTCAGAGCATCTCTTTTCTCTTTGGCCTTATTCAAGGCTAGCAGATAGGAATCAACACCAAAAAGTTGCTGATCCAGTAATTGAAGTTTTGACTCAATGAACTTCTTCCTAGCTGAAAATATACATGGAGAGGCATTTAGATGAAGAGTTAGGTGTATAAGACAAACAATTAAAATAAGTGCATATATCTTTGAAATATTCAGATGAATTAGCAACAATAAAACTCATTTCTCCATCAACAAGGCTATGATTAGTATACTTCTTACATACAAACATTGTTCAGGATGAGACAATTCTAACACGATACAGGAAACACCAGCATTCAAGCATAAAAATCTTTGAAGACAGGGGCCAACTTGGCTTACAAGTATAAGGCAAATGAAATTGCCAAATACCAAAGGGGTGGAGTGGGGGTGGGGGTGGAGGATTATAATATGTATATGAAGGGTGCATATTGCACTTTGTATCATAACAGGAAATGAAATGGAATTCACAGCAAAATATGCTCATTTACAAACCAAAGTTACAGCATTTATAGCTCAGCGAACATAGAGTATTGATGACACTCCATACCCAAACAAAAGTCCCATTTGACCCAAAAATCAGGTCTCAAGCAACTTCAACATTTAGCTACTCCATGAGATTAAAAATCAAACTTACAGTTCATATCTCTTTGAAATTTATTTAAATTATTGCTGACTTCTTTGATCTTCAACTGCAACAAGGAAACTTCGTTTTCAACCTCGCGGGACTTGGGAATAAGGTCATCAAACTCATTGTTTGTAGAGCTGCACATATAATGAAAAAATAAAGATTTTCCCTATGTCCGAAAGTTTTTAACACTTTCACTTTAGTCCATTTTTGGTAAACCTATTCCCTACCTTTCCTTCTTTTAACCCACATTATTTACCCCTTTTCACTCACTCTCTTTATTCAACTTTTTTTTTACACCCACCCATTTTTACACTCTCCCCTTTTCTTGCACCCAATCACTATATCATCACTCCCTTACCACTTGCCTTTATTCGTGTACAGAACGTAAATGTTAATAACTTTCGTACACGGACAAAATTCCACAAGAAAGTACCAATGAATCTACTTCATCCATTTCTCAATAAGTTCATCATTTTGACTTTTTACAATGTTTATAACCTTAACAATTGAAATAAGGACCTTTATCATTGACTCATTGTAAAATAATAAATAAAAGTAGTCAAAGTTAGAATATAAAAGTGTAAGAAGTCATATAAAAGTGGGACCATGGAGGGGTTAAACGAGGGAGAGGGAGACCGAAAATGACTTGGCTAAAAGGAGTTAGGAAGGATATGAAGTTTATGGGTTTGCATGATGATGAAGCTTTGGATTGTAAGGGATGGAGAAGGAAGATTTATGTCGATCACTACATAAAATAATAAAATTTGATTCATGTTAGCCGACCCCACTTATGGGATTATGGCTTTGATTGATTCCTCACCAATCACCATAGACAAAACAAAGAAGGATATAAGTATGCACTCCTTAATTAGTTCCATTGCCAATTTGGCGGTGCGCTTAGAAATAAGCAAACAGATTTTTTTAATGATATAGCTTCCCTTAGTTGAGACTTTCAAGTTCTGTATGTCGAAACTTATGTACAGTTGGAGTCATGTTTCAGACTCTAATCAATACCCTTAACTTTCTTGTTATGAAGATAAATTGCTTCATGATAGCTTAAGGGAATGAGCTTTCTTGCCCAGGGCCCTCACTTTATATGTGCCTTATGAAGTCTTTTTTATATAATTCTTCATTACTAATTAAAAAGTGGGAAAAATACACCCAAGCAAACCATCGTAATAGGAATATGTATTAATACCAAAATTGTTATCTTATAACCTAATGCTCATTTCCTTACATTGTTTTTATTGAAATAGAAGTTATTTCAATATGCTATTTTTATTTCATTTATGTTTGTTTATTCATGCATCAATTATGTCCTTGATTAGCTCTACAAATAAGAAAAGTTGACAATTTGGCCTTTTAATTTAATCCATATATGTCGGGTTCTATATTGTTGATCATTTTAGAACTAATTATGAAGTAAAGATAACTTGGCAGCTAATGGGGGCACCACCACCTCCTCCTTCAGTTATATAATAGAAATAGATCATGATTTAGGAAGCTCACAATAAACTAATAAACCCCTATATCATTCAAATCGTGACTTGGTGTGAACCAAAATCAAGACATATAAAAGAAGAAAAAGATCAAAGTAGATCTTCAAAAGCTTGAAAATAACCTTTTAGCCTTTAGAATTTCACTTCTCAAATCCTTCTCTGGTGGGAGTCTCCCTTTTAGCACTCCTCTGATCTTATCCTTGTACTCATCCATTCTAGAAATAGAGCAAAATACGTCAGTTTGAAGATATATCAGGCAGCACAGGAGTTTATAAAATCTATCCTCAACAAACACACAAAACATGAACAGCTCCAGAGCTTGTAAACTGACATTTTGTTTAACTTTTTCTTGTGTTTTTCTATCTCTGATTTCTTCGCAGCCAACTCTGCTCTATTATCAGAATCACCAGCCAAGATATCTCTTTCACGATTCAGAGATTTAATCTTACTGTTCAAGTTAAAGATTTCACTTTGCTTTTGCATTATAATAGAATCAAAATCTCTTTCAGCAAGTTGCTTCGTCTTCCTCTCCAACTCGAGATTCTAAAGCAAATAAATTATAAAGTATAATGGTTTAAGAACTAAGAAGTAGTAATCAAGCAGGGAAAACGTCATAGAAGAAATCCATAAACAGATATATTACCATGTGCCTTTCTCTTTCATCTAAGCGAGGGAGATCAAATCCAGATAGCTGATCTTCATATGACTTACGTTCACTCTCTTTTTCTTTAATGTGTTTCAAAATCTTATTCTGTAAGGAACAACCCAGAAGACATGACACTTAATATTATGTGGACATGAATGAAATTAAGCAGATTGTTTATAAAAAAATAAATAAATAAATAAATAAAATAAATAAATAAATTGTAACAACCTTATAGTCCGCATTGGCCCTCCTTTTGGCTTCAAGATTCTTCAGACTGTTATTAGCATCGTTATAGGAGTCCAGTGCTGCTTTAATTTCAGTTTCATTTGTTTTCTGTAACAATCTCAGTTAAATATTTTACAAGCAATGAAAGATGGTGTAAAAATGGCAAGGAGGTTCATAGATAAGTAAAAAAAGTACAAACATGATAAATTGATAATATACTCCATATACAGATGCTGCTGATTCTCCAATCTCCAGCATTCAGGAGGAAGAGCAGGGTTAAAGAGAGGGTAAAGTTGAGAGTGTACTCCACTCCAGTACTCCATTACCAGGGGAAAATATAATATCCCTTCTCCCAAGTAAGCAACACCTCGTCTTTCTCCTATTATTTCCACATCTATCCTTTTATACTCCTACTACCAATCTACCATGACCATCAACAATCTTGCCTATTTCTTCTCTCCCTCACATTAAATCTTTCTCAGTCCATGATGTAGAATCTGGTCATTTTTTCCTCCCTACTTAATTCTACACCAACTCAGAAAGAGTTTTAAATGGTTGGAGTAATTGGTGATGACCAGACTCATGAAACTAATTTTAGTGAGCAAGCCCACCAATGAGAAAGCATATCATTAAGTCTAAAATCCAATGGAAATACAAATGTAGGAACATATGCTTTTGCACATCACAAGCATCAGAAAGCCCAAAGATTGTTCACAAAATCATAGAAAAGGTAGAACTGACCTTCTTCTCGTTTAAATCCTTCTCCAAGTCAAGTATCCTCTCATTTATATAACTTGTACAACTCAAAGCTGTTTCATCACTGAAAGGACCATTTGTAAGGGATCCCAAATTGTGCAGAGAATAGAGCTCTTTGATCATGGAGTCCCTGTCATTCTTTAACTCAGTATGAGCCTGGAGCCAAAAGCAAAAAACATCCAATAATTGTAAATAATAAAGAAAATGAAACAGGCAACAAATATAATTTTAGGTAAATCACACAACGTAACTCCCCATGGTTTTTTCATGTGAAAAAATAATAATAATAAATTAAAAAAAAAAAATCAATGACTATCACAACCCTCAACATGAGCTAAAGCAATAACTACTGCCACTCCCCCTAATTTATAAAGGGGGAAAATAAAACTCATTCATTCCCTGCTCAGTCTATTGACTCTCATCCTATTCATCATATCTTGGAGTTATCACAATGAAAATTTTATATTATAAATAGGCTACTAAAAAATAAGAGAAAAATGTCAGGATTTTTATTTTTTTTTATTTTTTTTTGGGGGGGGGGGGGGTGTCTTATGCTTCAAGTGGCTTTATCTCAAGTCAATGCCCACAAGAGTTGACCCCCCCCCCCCCCCAAAACCCGATCCGCACCCATGATACTGACCGCACCATCTCAGATGAAGGAGTGAGATAGTTATAAACCTGCCCTCATCAACGCTTCATAAAATATTACAACAAATGTACATGCTCTTTTATTTATAAGTCTACGACAGTGAATTACATAGAAATTAAACTTTGAATTATTTTATAAGTAGTTGGAATGGAAAGCTTTATCATGTCAATGCAGTGTAGGGAGTTGATATATAGGACATTCTGAGGAATGGTCCATGCATAAACACTATGGACCAAAGGTCCCTACTGGAGTGCTGGCATCTTGTTAAAAACAGAGTTACCTTGTGAAATTTACTTATACAATATATATGGTAGACTTACATCTGCTGCACTTTGAAGTTTGCTTATCTCTACAAGATACTCAGTAACTTTTTTGCTAAGGATAATACTTGTTTTCTCTAAGTCATCTCCTTCTCTGACCAATTTGGCAATTAGCCTATCCTGCTGAGAAATTTTTTCATCAAACTTTTCCTTCCACTCCTTCAGTTCTTCATCAGTCTCTGAAATACAAACAATATTGAATGCAATATCCACAAATAAAGAATATTAATGCAATTAGCACACTCATGAATAAATGAGACACAACAGAGTGACAGACCTTCGATTTCTTCTATGAGCGCTTGATACCTTTGAACCTGCTCGTTATATGAAGCACTTCTTGTGGCACTCTTTTCGGTTATCTGATCCTGAAGCTTACGAAGATCTTTTAGCTTAGTTTCAGTACATTGTATCTTCGCATCAACCTCTTCGATTTCCTTATCCAAATTCTGCATTTGAACTTTCAAACATTCTGTTCTTTCCTGATCTTGAGCAATACTATCTCGTAACTGTCAGAGAATGATCAAGGCCGCAGACCATCAGAACATCCCAAGGAAATCAAACATTAATGTTTCCAACTACAACAATTAAAGACAAATAACTATAGATCACCAAAACTACAACAGAGGAATTCGAACATGGCTAGAAGAAATTGCAACTTAACACAAAGGAAAATTATATGTAAAGCCCTAAGGGATAATTATTAGAAAAAGTTAAGCATCATGCACAAAGTAAGCATTAATACTAGTGATCAACGTGTGACTTTGTCATACATTCCGAGACTAATACCAATTAGGAATGAAATTTAATGCTTATAGTTAGACCTTATGGTTGCACATATCATAACCATAAATAATTTAATATGAATAGACTAGAAGAATGAGTAGAAGGACAGAAACAGGACTGTTGAACTACCTACAAGGTATACACCTGTCAAAGATACAAGTCATACGACAACGAACCCAATAAACGTGAAGAAAAAGGCATTTGGTCCCAGTCGTGGGTACACCTTATGGTTGCACATATCATTACCATAATAATTTAATATGAATAGACTAGAAGAATGAGTAGAAGGACAGAAACAGGACAGTTGAACTACCTCCAAGGTATACACCTGTCAAAGATACAAGTCATACGACAACGAACCCAATAAACGTGAAGAAAAAGGCATTTGGTCCCAGTCGTGGGTACTGCAGTGCTACTATCTCACGTACCCCCTAAGCCTTCCTATGACTGGTGGACAGACTGACCACTGGTGCATTATATTGCACCATTTCCCCTCATGCTCTTCCCTACCATTTTTTGGGGAAGGGGGAGGAGGACTAGATAAGGAAAAAGGACTTAACCTTTCCCTTACATTGACTGATCTCAGCTTCCCTTCCCCTTTTACCTACAGCAGATAAAACACATACAATCTTCCAAGAACCATAGATGAAAACTAGCTACCTGCATCCGATGATTGTGAGTAAAGTTTGAAAAATTGAAAAATTCTCTAAATGGACAGCAAATCTTAAGTTTTAAATGGTGCGAGACACACAAGGCACAGATGGTCAATGGAGCCAAGGTGCAAGGCAAAGGCCGTGCACCTTTCATATACAAGATAATGAGACGAAACTTTGTCTTTTGTTTTTGTTCTAATTTTATTTCTTTTTAAGGTTATAACTTTTATTGATTAAAAAAGAAGGCCAAAAAAATAGTTTTAAGGAATTGAAAAAAAATAAAACAATTAGGGAGATGTGGGGGGGGGGGGGGGGGGGGGGGGGGGGGGGGGTCACATGACTGTATAATCAAAATGTGTGTTTTACATTGAAAAAAATAACAAAGGGTGGGTACCAGTCAATCTGTTAGCTAAAATGGAAAATAAGAAAACCAAAAAAAAAAAAAAAAAAAAAAAAAAAAAAAACTCATACTGTCAAAGAGGAGAAAGAACATGGAGAATAAGCTCATCCAGAAAAGGAAAAGAGAAAATAGAAAGTTTTGAATTTGTGACGGAAGAAGACATTTAGAAAAGAGAGAAGATAAGGTCGAAGAGAAAGAATGAAAGAAGTCCAGATTGAAGAGAGAGAAAGAGTGAACTCAACTTCAAACGCATTGATATATGCCCCCTATTTACACTAATTCACAAATAAATGGTACGTAGATCACTCATAATATACAAGACTCGGGTACCAAATAAAATTCCACAATGCATAACAAAACTACACAAAACGAAGCTGACCAAAAAAGATGCAGGAAGCATATGTTTAAGACTCTAGGAGAACAAGAAGGAAAACCTTATAAGCAGAATCTTTCAATGTTTGCAGATGCTCTAATTTCAGCTTGTATGTCTTGATCCCTTGGGCCTGCTCTTTATGGAGCTTCTTGATGACCTCCAATGCCTTAGTGTATCTGGTCAAAGCACATTGAAAGAGCTCAGTCCAACTCTCAACTCAGGCTATACTTAATAATGAAAACAAGTCAAGGTGCCAACGATTTATACATAATGTCATCTCAATATCTCACAGCACTACTTTCTCCATAATTATAATTGCATTAGTTCAGCAATAAATAGAAGCCCAACTATGACATAATAGTAAGTTTTTTTTTATGAGCCATCCCTCGTGATGTTTACTAATATTACTATGCAGAACTGCCGACTACCTCCACCGGTGCACCCTTTCAAGACATGCATATGCCTAGATCTAATTATTGGCCTTAAGCAATTTTGCTTAAAAGGTTGTTGTTATGAGTTATGACTCCTAAGTCGAAACCTATACAGAGATTGTTAGTGACAATGGCAATTGGTAGATGGTATAAACATAGAGCTCCCACTACCCTGTTGAAGCATGAATGCCTCCGCTAATTATAAAGAAGATTTTTTTTAAAAAAGCATACAATTATGCTCCAAATCACATCAAAAAAAATTCACGTCATCATAATGCCAAGTGACTACAGCCTTACCGGGTCGCAGAGAATATATCATCAAATTTTTTTTTCAGAGTGGAGGAGTCTTGCAATGGCCAGTTAGCCTCATCTTGGTGCACAAATATCACATTTTCTAGAATCGCTTTAGAAACACCCATCAGTGCAGGGATTTCTCGATCCATATCAGCACATCTGTAGCTGAGGCAAACTTTCTAAAAGGAAGTAAGAGAATAATGTGTGAGTGGAGGACCTACTTTTCCTTTTCAGCAAGACATATACAAGTTTACAGATTATACACAGACACAGTAGCATGCAGGGTAAGAACTAAAACTATTAATTGCAAGGTCTCATCATCCTTCAGACAAACAATTCAAAGGATGGAGACTGAAACATATCAAAGGAAGAAAGGGAGGCTAGCACCTACATCAATTTTACCATATATTTTCCTAGTAAAATAAAATTAATAGTAAGAATTTACAGATTACAATGCCTAACATGCACCTTCTTACCAGCAAATTGACAATATGATAAACACATGTGAGCATAGCATATGGGCTAGAGTTGCATTGAGCAAAAGTTTAGGCTTAATAGTTGGCAAATAAATAAAATTCTCCTTTTATATTCAAGTCTCAATGATATCCTGGATTTCTAGGGCTATGTATATCCCTTCTAGAGTTCTAGAGGACATATATTACCATAGAGCTCTACCATTTCGTCCAAAAAGGAAGAAAAATACCACTGATGAACAATTAACTATGCAACATAAACCGTTAAATACATTGAACAATCCATCACCCAACACATGAAATTAGGCAATTCACACAACACCTAAAGCTGCAAAGGTTTCAAAAAATAGCCGTTGAATAATCACTAAACAATGATTCTAGCAACATCCAAGTTTCAATAATTGCTGCAGATAAACAATCTATGATGTACAACACAACGATAGCATTAATGAGCATGTATTCACCTCCCCTGTATTTGGGTTAATAGTCTGGAGCACACTTTCAATAGCTTTATACTCCATCTTAGACGCCTTTTGAGTTAGCTGAAACGACCTTATACACACAACATCTTTCCCTGCGGCTGTCTTAAACCGGAGCTTAATTTGCGCTTTTGTCTCTGTCTCTCCCGCTACCTACCATTCATACCCAACAAAGAAAAACCCTCACATTAGCACCAATCTCCAATAAAACAAAACAATCCAAACAAATAAAAAAAATATAGCTGAGAGAATTAGAAACCTTGGGATCATGAATGAAGCTTTGACCCGACCTAGCATTCGGAGGCAACTCCCCGGTGCATGCAACCTTCAAGCACTCAATTACAGTCTACACCCAAATCAAACTAATCACATAACAATATAGAGTAATCCTACAATTCCAAGTACATTAATCATCCTTCTAAATTACAATTTCAATATCAATTTTCAATTAATTGCCAATCATTAGCAAAACTTCACCCTTTTTCATCCCTAAATGTTATACACTTGGCAACTAACACATAATTTATAAAAAAAAAAAAAAAAAAAAAAAAAAAAAAAAATCAAATGAGGAAATGGGCAATAATCACCAACAATATATTAAAAGCAAATAAACACCCCACTATAATCTAATAAATAAAAATACCAAGCAATATATTACATTCAAACCCCAGAAAAATTAAGGTTATTTAAAACAAAAATAAGAAAATGGGTAACCAAAAAATACAAAAAAAATAAAAAGATAAAATAGAAATATACAGTTTTTCCGGCGCCATTGGAACCCACGATTAAGGTTAAGGGTTTGAAGAAGGTGATGACATGCTTGTTTTCCGGGTCGAAACTCCTGATTCCTTTAATCAGCATCTTGTCTACTGTACTCATTTTTGCTGCTTTCTATACAATTTGCTGCGAATTTTAAAGGGTTTTCTCAGATTTGGGTGTTTTTGATTAATTTACTGAATTAATGGAGTTTACGCCGGAATTTTTTCCCGGCGAAAGTGTGAGAGATGAAAACAAGGGTTTTGTTGGGGTTTAATTTTCAATTATTTTCACTCAAGAAGTTTTGTGAGTTGTTTATATGGAGTTTTGCGACTCTGTAATGGGCGCGGGAATACTCGAACGATTAAATAAATTGGTTATGGAGTAAGCCAAAAATTTAATTCCCCATTTGCTTTGGTTAGTACGAGTAAAAATTAGGCCTTGTTTAGTTCACCTTATTTTTACTTATTTCAGAAAAAATAAGTTCAGATCAGATCATATCAGAAAAAATAAGTTTAGATCAGATCAGATAAGTTCAAATTAAATACAAATTATTATTATTATTATTATTATTATTATTATTATTATTATTATTACTATTATTATTATTATTATTATTATTATTATTATAATTATTACATATTATTATTATTACTATTACATATTTTATTATTACTATTATTATTATTATTATTATTGTTGTTGTTGTTGTTGTTGTTGTTGTTGTTGTTGTTGTTGTTGTTGTTGTTCA
Organism: Chenopodium album; assembly: GCF_948465745.1. Taxonomy (NCBI): domain Eukaryota; kingdom Viridiplantae; phylum Streptophyta; class Magnoliopsida; order Caryophyllales; family Amaranthaceae; genus Chenopodium; species Chenopodium album. The sequence continues at coordinate 78,781,464 of NC_137838.1, forward strand.
AACAATAAACGATAATAATTATATTTTCATTATAAGCTCCAAATCATAAACGTTTACAAATATAATTTCCATCATAAGAAGTTTCAAATTTTCTTCGCTATATTAAATTGTACTTCGTTCATTAGGCCTTACGATTCTCGTTAAACAAATCACAATCTGCTCTTGGTTCGATTTCTATACCACTATCAATGGGTATATCCAACTCATGTAATCGAATAAAATTGTGAAGTGTGAATGCAGCAACCATAATCGCCAATTGATGTTTAGTGTCCATATTTGACATCATTGTGAGTATTTTCCATTGAGATTTGAATTGTCCAAAACATCTCAAATCATTCCAATGATTTGTTACCAGTTTGATATTGAATTGTTTCCACATTTTACGATCAAAGTACTCACTATTCTATCCCAATTAAGCTTTATTTTTTTGACAAACCCAATTAAGCTTTAAATATCCAAATTCTTTCATCTCCAAGCATATGTCCAACAATATCTCCGTACATTCTTCAGACCATGCTACCCAACCACCCATTACACTATGATAAAGAGCACTTTGGAATCAATATTTCGTGCATAAATTATAGACATTAATGTTGAATTGGCACCAGGATTATAATCAAAAGGATTCTTTTGAAATAAATGAACTAAAGATAAAATATTAATTGTGCTTTACATTTTCATCGATATTACTTGCATTAGGTCAAATGTAAAATTCATAAAACAAATAAATGTATATTTTCCTACATTATCTAAAAAAACAATGGACAAATGATAAAATTAATGACATAGAGTCTTGAAGTATTTACCTATGATGGAGATAAAAGACAAATAACCTATTGAAAAAATGAATAGAAAAATATTTTAGGAGATTGATTTAGAGTGTGAAAATTATGACACTAAGATGTTGTTTTATATAGGAAAATAGAGGTGTTACCCATAGTTGTTCGGAATATTGAAATATGAAATGATAATTTTCAATTCAATTTAGTCAACCATTTTTATTACCAAAAAATTTGTAAAATTCCCTATAAAGCTATGACAAATTTAATCTGCAATTTAGGTTTTTTAGGATCCCATTTTAATACTTTCTTATAAACAAATTCATTTATGATGTTGGATATTGTAAATAATAAAATTATCAAATATTACAAGTACATTACCTTATAATATCTGATAATATTAATACTTTTAGGTTTCTTTTAAAATATTTGTAAGGGATCTAAAATATTTTATAATAATAATAATAATTTTCCTATTAATAATAATAATAATAATAATAATAATAATAACATTAATATCTTTTTAAAAAAAACATTAATATTGATTAAAATAAAAGTAGAATATTGAAATAATTAAAATAAGTTCAGATTAGATCAGAAAAAATAAGTTCAGATCAGATCAGATCAGAAAAAATAAGTTCAGTTCAGATCAGATCAAAAAAAATAAGTTCAGATCAGAAAAGATAAGTTCAGATCAGATCAGAAAAAATAAGTTCAGTTCAAATCAGATCAGAAAAAATAAGTTCAGATCAGAAAATATAAGTTCAGATCAGATCAAATCAGATCAGATCAGATCAAATCAGACCAGATCAGCTAAAATCAGGTGAACTAAACAGGGCCTTACTCGTAATCGGTAATTCCCTTTATACCGTCCATGTAAGAGGGTTACGAAGGACTCTGTAATAGTGAAACCAGAAGGGTGATAGCGGTTATATTAATGAAAACTATTACTCCGCAATATTATTAATGACTTTCATTGAATTAGTAAGAGAAATAAAACAATAAAGTGTTTGTCCCCTTCTCCTGCTCTTCAAAGTTTAGGGAAAAAAAGGAAAAATCGTTGAGGTTTAAAAAAATAGAGGGAGTATAATAAAATGGATAGATTAGGTGGTTGAATAATTCTCGATCCTTAGAGTCAAGATCCAAGTTTGAACTCATTCTAATAAAATATATGTTCGTGACATGTTATAAAGCTATTTGGTAAACAATGGGAAGTAACTTTTCATTATAATTTCTCAATGTATTACAGAATATGACTTCAGAACGACTATTCACATTTCAAAAACTATTTCTGAAAACACTTTTTATAAAGAAAAGGACTAGAGGAGTGTAACTTATGAGTAATGATATAATAGAGGAGAATTGAAGCTCCCTCAATCCTCCATTGAAGCTTCGTCTTTTCTCCATCCTCCATTGAAGTCCCTCCTTCTCCTTCCCTCGATCTCCACCATTTTACACCTTCAATGGAGAACATGCTCACCACTATATCTTTGAGGTTAATCAGCCATAATTTCACAATTATTCATAGAAATTTTCGATGTGGTGGTGCCACCAGTGGAAGGTGGAGACATGGTGGAAATAATGGTGTCGATGGAAGGTATACATGGCGTAGATGATGAAAATGGTGGTGTCAATGGAAGGTGGGTAAACCTAGGGAAGGAAGGAGGAGGATGGAATTTGAAAACGACGTTACCATCTCAAAAAAATTATTTGGCAAATAAATAAGGACAGAGGTAATACTTCATAATCGATAGTCAACACTCAATAGTGCATATGTCACCCATCATAGTCAAAAGTTGAGGATAATACTTTATGAAATTACGATTACTATACCACTGAAGTAACGAAGTAAGTTGATCAAAAGACCAACGACAACGATCCCTTAATTTATTTTTGGGGAACCTATTATATACACCCGGGTGTGCATAAAGGTAGGTGCACCCAAAGTTTTTTTTTCCCCTTTTTTTTTGCTTATTTGATATAATTTTGCTCTTTTTATTTGAAAATTAAATGAGAAAAAAAAAAACTCATATTAAATAAGTACGAGTAGTGTAAAATATATTTGAGTGTACCTTATACCCGGATGTATATAACAATTTCTAATTTGTTGGGTGTTCCCTCTCAAATGACACTATTATAGTATCACAATTATTCACTTCTCTTCATACACCTTGGTAGAGGACCTTGATGTTTTCCGGGAGGATCATTATCGGAGTTGGATCTGATATCTTTTTTTCGAATTGGGTCGAATTAGAATGGAACTCAAATTGAATTGTCATCCCTGCTAGACCCCCTAGCAATTTTTTTTTTCAAGCACAAATTATCTTTAACTTAAGGAAAGACAAAAATTAGAGAGCTCTTACATAGAAAGAAGAGAATTGGGGGTGAAAGCAGCAACTAAATCAACATCTTTTTCTGAACTAATTGAAGGCTTTGATGATGATGATGAGGTTGATTGTGAAGCATAAATTTGAGATAATGAGTTCAAGTAAGTTTAAATAAGAAATATATACATTATAAGTTCATATTATTTCCAGTAAAATTCGGGTCGGGTCAATAACAAGTTGGGTTTTTGTGCGTATATAATTATTTATAAATTAACAAATTACATAATACTGCGTATTGTATTAAATTACATAAAACATTGTTTTTCATTGTTTTTATCATAATGTAATTATCACTTGAAACTATATGCTATACATCATCAATTTAATTTTTGTGTTAGATTTGGACCTTGACTGAACCTAACCGGGTCAAACTCGGTACAAGTCGATGCATTTACGACCCAAATTGACTGAAGAATATGTGATTTGGACATAATGGCATTAAAGGTTAATTAATTTCATGACCAAAAAATGTGAAAATGAGGAAATTGATTATTTGCAAAAACAAGCAATACCCAGTTCATGATTACATTATTAAACTGGGCTAAATTGAAATGTATTTTTTTTTCAGAGAATTATCAATTGATATTACAACAATTTCAGAGTTAGCAAAAATGAAAATTTGAAGCTAATTACATTAATGGTGTACCTGGAAAACAAAATGTGAAGAACAGACCATGACTTGAGAGAGGTGATTGATAGTAACATTGCCACCGGTTCATAGTCTTCATACGCACCAAGAGTCCAAGACCATTTAATTTAGCAACTAAATCATATTATCAAAAGTGTTCTGTTTTTTTTACCTTAGTCACAATTTTAACTAATAATGTAAAATGTTACAGCTTAAGATAATAGACTATAGGAGTATTTCCAACCTAAGTAGCTCATGGTCAAGGATCCCAGGATGTTCGTTGTGGTTAGGACCTTGGGTTGACCTTAGTGTCATGGCACTTGAGATTTGAAAAGGTAGTATTTTGCTCACACCGACTTCCATCAACGTTGTGTACTTGTTTACCGTTCTTTTTCCTAGGCCCTATGCTGCATTGCTACTCCCATTTTCAGCTTCCTCACCTTCTTCGATCCGGTTTGGGTATTTTATGGTGGCGGCAAGTTCATGACTCCCAAGTAATTCTTAACGGGGTTTGTCTTGTTCTTTTCGACCAAATATTTGCGGTAGCAGTGCTCTCTTTTGCATAGGTCATATTAATTACCAAAGCATGTAATGAAATTTTAGTGTGTTGTATTTTAGTTCCTTTATTTTAGCTTAGGTTGTAATCTATCTATCTATATATTATACTAAAAGACAAGCGCCTCAATGTGAGGATGACAAATGTCACTCTCTCATTGGCTTATCTTATGTATAAAATAAATCTATATAATTACTGTGTACATATTTAAGCATAGTTATTTTTGTTAAACTTCAAACAATAAAAACAAGTTTCTATACATGCATAAGATTTTCATGATTTCCTAACATAAATATTGATTTAATTTTTTATAATAAATATATACTTTCCAATACTGCAAATAATCCATAAAATCTTTCCAATCTTTATTTATAGTTAAGTTAAAGAATAATAACTAATTTGAAGCAATATGATTAAAGTGGCATAATTAAGGAAACAAATATTTCGTATTTTGAAAGGCTAATATAGTTTTTTTTTATGAAAATTAAATAAAATCGATAATATTTAGTTTGACGTCAATTATGAAATCAATACAAACATTTAAAAAAAATCAGATGTACAATAAAATATTGTGCACCTATTATAAAAGCTGCCCTGTAATGAATGAAAGTTATTTATGCTTTATTGATAAAAGTTACCCAAAATATCAGATGTACAATAAAATATTGTGCACCTATTATAAAAGCTACCCTGTAATGAATGAAAGTTATTTATGATTTATTGATAAAAGTTACCCAAAATAATGTAAAAGTTTTTGATACAAAAGTTTTTAGTGTAAAAATTACTTTTATCGTTTGTTGTACTCCTTGAATGCTGAGCCGAAATGTTGTCTTGGAAAAAAAATACATAATCTTGAACATAAATTTAATTTTAATCGGCCTTTCATTTTCTATACAATGTCTTTTACAATGACCTTTTGTTTTTCTTGCATAAAAAAAAATAAAAATAAAAAACTAAACCAATAACCAATCTACACAAGAGGAATAAAAGTTAAATTGAATTAGACATTTGACGGAAAAGGGATAAATATAAAATATATTATAACTATTACTCATGTTTTAAATTGTAATATTCGTATTAACAATGCAATTACTTATAATTTTTTTTTTTAGAAAAACTAACATTTTGATTTAAAAATCGTGCATTGCTCATGTATTATACTAGATATACAACAATCATGTGCAATAATTTATGTTGTTTTATACATAATAATACTTTTAACTATAATAGTATGTGTATATAATATAATATTTTTATAATATAAAAAAGTATACGTATATAATATAATATTTTATAACATGTGTCCTCCATACCAAGTGTAGTCCCAATCACCACTACACCAATTGGTTGTTGGTGTAGTGGTGATTGAGACTACACTTGGTAGGGAGGACCAGTGTGCTCCCCTGCAACAACAATCGGAAGGGGAGTGGAACCTAATAACCTAGAACTGATCCTCAAATCTAGATTAGCCCAAAGGGTGAACCGGATAGAACACCCAAAACTCAATGCATATATGACGGGAATTAACTTATCCTTTATCTATCTTATACAAAACTCCAAAGTCTATTTTTTTTTTCAAAATATGATAATAACATTTGTAAATTTTTGTTAATATGAAAGATATAAACCTATCAAAATGTATATATAGTTAAATTGTTTAATAACTTATATCGAATGCGTAGTTTTATTAAAATTATTTGCATGTAATCATTAAATGTGTTGGATGTTGTGTAGCTATGCAATGTCCAAAACTTTAGTTGAGCGACTTTGATTTAGTGATTGTACGGTAAAAAGATATTGACTTCGATCTTGAAACCTAATAGTCTAATAAATTCTAAATAGAAAAATTAAAACAAAAGGAAATGAAAATAGTAAATGGCTTTAAATATTAAAATAAACATAACCTTTTAAATCAATTTAGCGAATTCAAGAGACAATTTTAAGGCATTTAAAATTAAATGGGGGAAAATATATGTAAAAAGAACATTTTTAGATATATAAATGTTCATGCACTATTATAAGAGTTTTGTTAACCTTTTTATAATTAAGGTAGGGATAAATCTTAATAATATATATTACGTATATTTTATTTATATAAAATTATTAGTATCCATACCTATATACGAAGTATTTGTGTCGTATACTATATTTAATCAGTTGTTGGTTATATATATGACTATTATATAATATATAGTTTTTGGCACAATGCTTAACTTAGGAAAATATATGTTCTGGTAGGTCAAATATAAGGTTATTATTGTGTCTATAGATTTAATGAGTGCGACGGGTAAATAAAACATGTATATATTAGATTGATTGTAGCTACTGATGCGGATGGTATGATAAGAAAATTTTAGTTTTTTTCTCAATAGGAGATATAAATAAATTAGTCCACTTCTTATATAGCTATGTGGAGTATTATTCAATTATTTTTCAATTAATAAAATAACATTATAAAAAATTAAAAGAAATTCAAATAACATAAAATACTATTCAAATAACGTTCCTTTATTTTTTTTTATTGACCATTAGTACAAGTCCTTTAATAGTAAATGAATTACCTTTGTTTTTATTTTTATTTTTCCTACGGGTTTGATAATTTGATTAAATTTATAATCCGTGCATCGCACTGGCACTATGCTAGTTTGCTCATTATTTATAAAATTCTCTTTGTACCAAAAAAAAAAAAAAAAAAAAAAATTCACATTTCAGAACACTTGTTATCGAAGAAGTGAAGTTGTAAAAAAGTGTAAAAACCCACCAAAGTTCAATTTCCCTACTAAAAGTGTCTCAATCTAAAATTCCAACTCCCAAACGTTTAAAAAGTTTCAAACACTCCGCCAAAAATGAAGAATTTCCCAGAAAAACCCCATTTTTCATCATCATCAACAACAGAAACAACAATCACAACAACAACTGAATTTCAAACAGTTGTTGATAATTGGGATAAACCCTTTTCAAACGAAGAATTGGAAGCCATTGAAGCAGCTTTTGAAGCTGCAACATCAACAATTTCTGCAACCCCTTCATCTTTTTCGTCTTCCTTCAAAACCCCACGTAGCAGTTCTTCAGTTAACGGCGACGATGACCCTAATACCCGACCCACGACCCGTCGTCGATTGCCGGGCTCCATTTCTTGCTCAAATGGTGAATTGGGTTCAACTCCGAATTCGGGTTCTTTCGCGCTAACCCCGTGTTCAAGAAATCGGGCCTTCCACCACCAAGGTAAAACTCATTGGATTGTTTTGGAATTTGGGGTTTGTTTGATTTTATAAATTTGGTTAATTTTGTGTTATTGCCTGGAATTTGGGATTTTGATGGATTGTTTTTAGAATATTGGTATTGTGATTTGTGGGGATATTTTGTTGTAGATGTGATGAATTGAATTTTGTAACTTTGTTTGTTAGGCAGTGTGAAAATGAAGTATCCTGCACTGAATTTTTGTGGCCGCATTGTGTATTCCCGGACGACGGAGGAGGTAGAGGAAGCTACATTGGAGATTTTGAAGTTTCTGGAGGCTAGGAAATGCGAAACAGGCAGGGCTGTTCTTGGCCTCGACATTGAATGGAAACCTAGCTTTGATCGAGGTTGGTTTATGTGGTTTTCTTATTTGTGCTTTGGTGTTTCGTTTGTAAGATTACCAAGCTCATATCTATATGAGCCTATTGCTTGTCTGCCATGAGAAGCATGATCAGGCGCTACAACTTTGTTCTTGGGAATGTTATTTGACTTTGGATTCTAATGGACTAACTAAAATGATCATTATAAACTCTGTGTACTTCTTAACAATGGTGAAGTAGCTTTAATATTACCATGAGAATAAGATTGTATTTATGACCCTTATCCATCTTGTGTTGGAGCCTATCTAGAGGTCTCGAGGAATGTTGTTGTTGATGTTATTATATCAGTGCTTGTGTAGTTTAGGCTTAGGCACCCGATCTATCATTGCTGGAAACCTTTTAGCATGTTATTTATAAATATGTGATTTAAGCTGTTACTATCAGTTTGAGGCAAGACCTTACTTCTTACCCTCTGATTGTTTGCGGCATTGTTCATGCTTGTAATTTCTTATTGGAGGTATCAAGTAGTGACTGTTAGCTTTTAATTACCCTTAGTTCAAACTACGATAGACTTTGATAGTTGTGACTTGACGAAGTGCTTCTGAACGTAGGATTTGCAGTTATGCCATTAGCCTTTAACAGGACAATAGGTTTGTATCATCTGGCTTTATCTATGGATGGAAAGTTCCATACACAAACTAGGATGATTGAATCCTGACCCTTTGGGCATAATTATTCCAGATTGGTAATTGATTAAGATACCTTTGAATCGTTGATTCGTTGACAATAGTTGAGAAGGTTTAATGTGCACTAGGCGATGGAGTCACAGGGCTTAGGTGTGAAGCGCAGTTCTTAAAGTTGTGTATAAAACAGATTGCATACATGGAATTAATGCAGCCTGTAATTCTCACTGTGCCATTTAGTGTCCAAAAGCGACTTGCCGAGATCTTCATAAGTGCTTGGTTTCAGTGCTCTGTCGAGCCATTTCAAACACTGGTTTGAGGTGCTTATCTGACAAGCAATATTCACTTGTAAAAAGCTTGCCTTTGACTTAGATAGTTAGATATATGTTTCATTTTTGTTTGATCTTGTACATTAGACGTTATTAGGGACATGAGGCGATTTGGACAATGGAACCATGTTGAAAGTGCATGGTTTGAAGAAAGGGTTTTATTTACCCTAGCGAGTAGTTTGATGACATCATAACAGTAGCCTTTAAAGACGTGTTTTATGACAACTTTTGCTTTGAGGATCATTTTTTCGAACTTGTAAATATTCCCATTTCCATTGTGGCTTGTAACCATGGGCATATATTATCTTTGTTGCTTACTTGGAACTCCCCCACGTCGTATAAGTTATCTTTGATCTTAGTCAGGTCTGTAATTTGATGAGATTATGCTTACTTTGGTTCAAAAGCTTAATGCGTCTTACATTATGCCTGAAAAGCTGAAATGATTGGAGATGCTGTTCTATTTGTTCTTCTTCCTAGGACATCTCTAAGTATGGAACTAAATATATCCAAATTATTAACATTGGGTTTTTTCCTTGAACTTTAGCAGTTAATGCCAAGCTTCTTGAGGTCCTCAATTGACTATTTTTTTGACATTTGGCTTCAGACCCCAAATCTCGTCTTTGGCAGTAGCATAACTTATTTCGGGTGGTCTTACATGTAAGCATTAAACTTTTTTTCTTCTGAGATTACTAAAGACAACCTTTTACGATATCTTCTTGGTCATGCACTATATGGAATTAGTCTTTGGGGGGTTGGAGTATTGAATTTCTTACAGTATTATTTCCATTTGGGCAACGTGACCATGTCCCACCAAATTATGGACTTTGCAGTAGAGACTAGGTTACCATTGTGATTGTGTTCAGTGCACAACGTCCTTGCCAGTGACCTTGATATTCATGATACCCTCTTGTGAGAGTGTGAGATCATAATCTCTAAAGGGTGACCTGTGATATGTTTTCTTTGACAACCCACATGTTGTGGTTAGATTGAAATTCTTTCGAACTTTTATGTTCTTCTTATTCCCTTGAACTTGGCATCATCACAAAATACTGCTAGGGCCAAGCCCCTAAGAAGGTATGATCATCCTGATATCTCTTTTGTATCAGTAGTGTCATCCATTTGGAGGGATTTCTAGCCTTTGGTTTGACAACTGTGATAGAGTTAGCTATGTTCCCTTGAATACTTGAGACTATGCAATGGCTCATATTGTGAATTTGAATATTATGTATGGTCACAAGGCCCCTTATGTCACATATTTGGCACTATTATAGCTTTTCAGTTTTCCTAACTGATAAATTGTGAGCACAACTCATAAGGGACTGTTACATAATAGCATATAAGATCGATGCAGGACTGTAACCAAATTGACCAATGTTTATTGCATCAATCTTGAGTTCTGACCTCGATGTAGTATGCTTATGCAATGCATCAGCCTTTGGTTTTATTCCCTCCATTGATGTTTTTTTCCAAAATTATTGGGTGGAGTATATCTTTCTGTTCTTCACCTTATTAATTAAATGTAGTGTGCAGTTTATTGGTTTATATCATCTTTTTTGTTATTTTGCTATCTATACTATAACTTTTAGTGTGCAGTTTATTGTTTTTTATCGTGTCTTTTGTTATTTGCCCCCCCACACATTCTAAGCCTCAAGCCCCATCGGCCTATCCCACCTTTGTCCTTCCATTTGGAAACCCAAAAACCATTATTACATCCTTAAAAGCTGCATATTTCAGCAAGTATGAGCAAATTTGAGATATCAAATCAGGGGAATAAATGGTATTTGCAGACATAAACTTCTGATAGAGTAGTATGATCCTGAAAGATCATGGTTAAGGGATTGATGGTGGTTGAGCTCAGTCATTGAAGCTTTTTATCTAAAGTTAAATGGTGGAACCGTGGAATCCAACTGCTAAAAGACCACCACAAAAATATCCAAACAGACTAACCTGACCACTGCAACACAGCCCTAGAAAGAGATGAAGGTTGGTTGGTTTCTCAGAAGCAATAGAGAGCAATGGATCATCATCGAAGTCAGTAAGAGACAAAGATGGTGTTTGGTTGAAGAAGGATAAGGGAGCAGATGATGAAGAGAGAGAGAGAGAGAGAGAGAGAGAGAGTTTTTCGAATGCTTTTTTTTTTTTTTTGGGTAATTGTACCAATTATGTAACTTGAATTCCCTTTCTTGAATCCTTTCTTCTCTATTTCCTTTACCGAGGTAGGTGACTTAAGAAAAATAATTTTGAGGGTGCATTGGTGCGAATTCATGAGCTAAGAGATGAATTTGATGTCTTTGTCCTTCAAATATGGCTCGCGGGGTCCCTTAAAAAGCATAGGAAGCATCTTATTGCCTAACCTAGGCGAGTCCAAAAAAGTTTTGGAGGCCCAGATTGCAAACACGTTTTCGAATCATTTTTGGACCCAATGTAATAACTAGATAAACTCAAGTGATGGTGGGGGCATCTTGGGCTAGCAAAAGGTTGTTTGAAACCACATACTATTTATTACATAAAGGCCTAAGGTGACCTAACATAAATGACAGGAGGCTTATCTATAACTAGCTAAATTAATGGTTAAGAGCCAAAGTGAATGGTTTCAACAACCTAAAGCTAGTTTGGAACCATAATAGTCTATTAATAGGATTTTAAAGTATCAAGAATGAGTTTGGTTCGGTGATATGACTATTTAGAAAATTTGTTACTATAGTAGTAAAGAGTTTTATTACTTTGTTCAATGATATAAATTATAAAAATTGTGCTCTGACAAACATTTTTTAAGAAAATGACCACCCTTTTCTAACCATTCTTATATTGAAATTACTACTTTTAACAAGATGAAAATTGTTGTAACAAGGTACGATAAGGCCATGGTAGGCCATCTTAGACATATTTATGAAGGATGCAAAGTCGTGGGCTAAGATATGAATTAGATGGAACCAACCACTAAATAGGCCTCACGGGGTTCCTTTAGAAGCTTGGGATGTGCCTCAATGTGTCTAACCTTGCTAGTTCGAAATTGTCCTTCGAGGCAAAATTAAAGGTTATACATGAAATTGAACCTTCAGAGATTTTCAAACCCTAGTTCATGAATTTATGTTATGATGGGGATGCTTCTTGTGATCACAAATGGTTGTTTGGAAACATGTACTCGACTACTCCTAGTTAGTCACTCAGTGTCTCAGTCCCATCTTGAGGTGGCCTATATAAATGATGGAAGACATGTCTTATAACATTCTAAATTGATAGTTAAGAGCCAAAGTTGATGGTTCAAACCACCCAAGTGGCTTGCCGGGTTCTTGTGGGGTCTAAGGGAAACACCTCTTTCTCTATCCATTCTGGCCGGAAAAGTTGAAAAAAAATCAAAATTGAAGGTTATAATCCATGTTTTAAGACCAATTTCAGGAACTTTTTCAAAGTTGAAGTGGATGTGGGCTTGTGGAGGGTATCTCACGGGGCGATAATAGTTGGTTTGGAACCATAACAGGCTTATCAATAGGGTTTACAAAGTATCGAGAATGAATTTGATTCAATGATATGACAATTTTGAAAATTTGTTGCAGCGGTAGTCAAGGGTTTGTCTCAATGATATTAATGACGAAAAATGTGCACCAACAAACGTTTTACAAGTAAATTACAACCTTTTCTAACCATTCTTACATTGAAATTTGTGCTACAGGTATTCCACAGGGAAAAGCTGCAGTCATGCAAATATGCGGGGGTATGCATCATTGTTATGTATTGCATATAATTCATTCTGGAATCCCTGGTAGTCTGCAATCTCTCCTTGAAGATTCTACATATATCAAGGTTGTGAGTTTTATAATTTTGTGCTTCTAAATTGTATCTCTTGTGAACCTCTTCTGTAATAGTGAATTAATTTTGTACTATTTACAGGTTGGAGTTGGTATTGACAATGATGCTGTCAAAGTCTTTCATGACCATAATGTGTCAATAAAATCTTTGGAAGATCTATCCAGTATGGCCAATCAAAAGCTTGGTGGTGTACCTAAGCAGTGGAGTTTGTCTTCACTGGTCGAAACATTTACTTGCAAACAAGTACATAATTGGAACCTCTTGATTTACTAATTATTGGTTATTGCCTCTCTTAAAGCTCTCTTTAATGCTGATGGTGTCTTTAACTTTCATTCTTTAATTGCCTTTTTTATATGCTCCAATTTCTTCTTGTTGTTTTATGTTCATCAGAAACTTTGCTCATCAGTTTCTTTCTTAATTCTTACAATCTGTGTTTCATTTTTTAATTTTTTTTATTTGTATGATTATTCTAAGATAGATGATTGTCATAAATTGAAGACATGATGCAGCACCTTGCATTTTCTCATGGAGAATTTTATTATAGACATTGTAGATCATACCCAGATTTGGGCTTGTTGCCCAGACCCTATCAGTTATGGGAACTTAGCTACTCGTACTTTTCTTCATATACTTACAATTTTTTCCTTATTTCAATTTGTTATAATTGAATTGTACTGAATTTCTTGAGTCATGAACCTCGGTTTTTCATTGCACGATTACAACAATTTTCGTTTATTGTGAGAATCACATCTGAAAAAGTATTTTTGTAGAACTTCTCATTCGTAACAGATTCTGCTGTTAGCCATGTTATGTGCCTTGTCTCTTCCTTAATTAGCCTTAGAAATGAAATCCGGTGAAGATTATTCTGTGTCATGAGTAACTTGTCAAAGGATCATTATGATACAAAGATATATGATACAAAGTTGTTGTAAACTCGTCAACCTGATGCTTAGTGTATAAAATATGAATGAGGGGGTTGCCAATCCTAATTTTTTTTGAAGGCTATGTCCCATTCTAATTTCAATATTAAGTTCCCTATGAAGCCTAAATTTGCCAGTTGTAACTCCATGTTTCTTTGTGATTTCTTGATATCTAATCTGAATTTTAAAAGCTGCCTCAATTGCCTTTCCCATCTGTGCTATGAAATGTTTAAACAATTGATTTACATATGGATTGAGTTCTGTGTTTGTATTCCACTGTGGTATTTGTCACCTCAGAAAACTGCTCTCCACTCCGACCATCAATTTTTTTGTGTGTTATGACTGTGGCTCTAACTGTCCCCATTACTCTTTTGGCTGTGTTATGTGCTCTTTTAATAGTAAAGATTTTGAAATTAAAGATTGTATTGTATATTTGTATGCAGCTCTTGAAGCCTAAGAAGATTAGACTAGGAAATTGGGAAGCTGATCCGCTTTCAAAGGCCCAGTTACGTTATGCAGCAACTGATGCATTTGCTTCTTGGTACCTCTATGAGGTAAGTAAAAGTCAGTTTGTTTCTCTTGTTTTAGCACTTGAAAGTTAGTCATCTGACTACGTTTCCCCTCGCATTAGGTGCTGGAGACCTTCTCAGATTTACCAGAGAATCAGAAGGAGAACTAAATTCTGGAATTATAACTTGTGACTGACTGATCACTGACTGTTATAAGTGAGCAGGTTCTATGTTCAAGGCTAAGATGCTCACCCAGGTCTTTTCTGAGCTTGCTCTAGTTATATATCATTAGTATTTTTCACAAGTCCAGTAATTTATTTGTCCTGGGACTGGCCCCTGCAAGAAGCAGGAGTGAACCCACCCATCTCATAGGCAAACTGTAGCACAAGTGCACAACATTAATTTTTTTTTTTTGGGTTTACCACTAACCCAGTTTTGAAGCCAGCAGAGATGAAAAGGCGAAATTTTAACTTTGAGGTTCGGAGGTTTGAGCTCCCACACAATTCCCATATTTATCAGTATCATTTAACCTACAGTCTGAATCTTGTTAAGAATGTATCAGTTGGTCATGAAATAACTGTAACGAACGAACAATTACTATCAGATCCCCTGGGAGTGACTCGCTCCCTCAGAAGGGATTGTAAAACACATCCCATGTTTGCATCAACAACTACTTTGTTTTTATTCAATGTATGTTATAATGTGTTATCCTTAAATTAAATGTGCCCTTGATAGTTCTTATGACTATTAAATTTTCTGACCCAGGATTTCATCCCCTGAATTCTGAGGTAATGTACCATGTTATGCTACTGTATAATCATAAGGAGCTCCATAACATTTTTCTACTCCATATTTAATTCTATATTCTTTTTTTTTTTTTTTCAATGCTGCCATTTTCAATGTGAAAGTGATTGCAGAGTTGGCACTGTTGTTTGCCACTTTGCATGTGAGTGGGGCCATTTTCTTCTTGTCAATGTGATTTTAATGGTCTTTACTTTCTCTCTCACTACCCTTTAGATGTAGGGTAGTGTCCCATGTGATTAAGGACAAGAATTTTTCTCACTTTTTATCTGTGAATTGAAGAAGAATATGACAGTTATATTGAGATAATAACAGTTTGTAAAGTTTCTGAAAAATCTCTAAATTTCTGTGATTTAGAGGTGAAAGTAGCTAATACTAGTATCATTATTTGAGGAATTATTTATCCTATTTTTCAGCTTCCATTTTTGGCAATGTTTTAGTAGAAATTTTCAAGACACAAGTACAGGTAAGAAGTTGATGGTACTTATAACTTATGTACTAGTGTCACTGTATGGAGTATGGACTACAATTATGAGTGCTGTCACAGGTAACAAATAATTTTTTTTTTTGACGGGAATTACGTGCAAATAATTTAAACGCGTATGTTACTTGGTTAATAATAGTCTTAATATCTAACACGGGGGACCATGGATATTTTATACGTCATAATAATATTGAACTACTACGTTTCTTACCATCTATAGAGAAGCTAAGCTTATAGGAATGGCCTTTAAAATTTACACTAATGTGATCATTGAGGGATAGACTATGACGTTAGTGCCTGAATTGCTTTGAATCAAACATTTGAATTTCTTGGTTATTAATATGAAACATTTTCTTGGAAGTTTGGTTGATTCTACATTGATGCTTATTCTGGACAATCTATCTTATAATTTTGGTAATATTGAAAGATTATTAAATCATAAAAATGAAGCAATTTTATTGACCTTATTGGCCCTATTTCAACTTCAAAAAAATTCATTGGATCATGAAAAAAGGGTTATTAATGATTGTTATGAAAAGGGTTCCTTCTACGCCTATGTGTATTTCCACTTTATTGTTATTTTTTTTTCTTTGGACTCATTTGGAGCTCCATAGGTGCGTGGTACACAAAAGTGTATAATACTGGAATGATTTTTTATTTTATTTTTATTAAATTATTTATAAATATTTTTTACCTTAACTTTAGTAGGAAGAGTGTGAATGAGAAGTAACAATTAATTATTTGGGTGTTTAAATCTTTTAGATAGGAAGAAAAATGATTTCACATTAATTGTCAATAAATTTTGTTATTTGTCCTACTCTTTAATAGTTGAAAATTTATTTAATAGCATATTAATTACCAACAAATAGGTTAAATTGTCTTCATCAATTACAGCATAGTGTATCACTTGTCATTTTCTTCTTCAATTACTAATTAAATTTGTAATTTATTTATTTTAATGAATAAAATTGATTTTAATACGTTTAGATTTATTCACGTGTCATTGTGATTGTATATATTCAAATTTACGTATGGAAAAAAAAATATCAAACTAAGTTATATGGATCGAACTTGGTCTTTGTAAATTATGGAGTACTGGTTATGTTTTTTTATTCCCTTTTTTCTCTCAGATTAATATTAGAATCTAAAAATAACTATACATTATAGACAATATTTAGTATTAGTATATTCAAATTAAATTCCTATTTATTGGGTTGTAATTTAGCACTTAAGATACCGTTAATTGGTTTATCTAAACTTAACAATACTTGAGGAAATCTTATTAGAACTCATATGCACTCATTTCTTTTCCGAACTTGAAGTACCTTAATTAGTTTTAGTTATTGATTTATCTTAGGGCCTGTTCATATTTACTTATTTTCAGTTCAGTTCAGTTCAACTCCAATCAGTTCAGTTCTGTTCAGCTCTTAATTTCCCTCTCTCATTAAATATTCATTTCAGTTTAGTTCAGTTCAGTTCCAATCAGTTCAGTCCAGTTCAGCTCCAATCAGTTCAGTCCAGTTCAGCTCAGTTCAGTAAATATGAACAGGCCCTTAATTATTAAGTGCATGTTCTGTTCAGCTTAATTTCAGTTCAGTTTTACGACAAACTTTTAAATAAAACGGATGTTCAGTAAATTACTGAACATCCGGTATAAAGTGAAAATAAAATATGCAAAAGTTACACTAAAACGCACAAAAGTTATCCTGACATATATAAAAGTTATTTATGCTTTATTGATAAATTTGACAAAAGTAACACTAAATTTGACAAAAGTGACACTAAATTTGACAAAAGTGTACCCGATGTTCAGTAAATTACTGAAAACCGGGTGTATACAAAAGTTTTCCCAGTTTTATTTGGTTTAGTTCCTAATTTCCTTCTTTTATAAACAATTCATTTCAGTTTAGTTCAGTTCAGCTCCAATTAATTTAGTTCAGTTGTTTTTTGTAAATCGGAACAAACTCTTATACTTTTACTCCAACTTCACCCACTGTGAGGCTATTAGTGTTCTTTAACAATTCGTCTCTCTTATCAAAAATTAATCACAACTAGTAGTCAATTACTTACATTATTCTATGAATTTTTGCTAGTGTGCAAATTTATAATGAGTGAGAAGATCTTTGTGGATAGTATAATGTATTGTAAGCATCCTAGCACCATTAATAACATGAGGAACAATGGTGCTAGTATTAATAACTATGTATATGAATTTTCTGAGTAAATACATATTGATATCCTATATCAACCAACAGCGTTGATATAAGGGCATTTTTGACTTATCACTCATTAAAGTGAGGACAAAACTGGAAAGTGAGTGGAAAGTGAGTAACACCCCGTTGCAAGCCATCCGTTGCAAACCAATTGCAGACGTTAACTTTCCTAACGTCTGTTTAGCTGTTGCGGTCAATATCGTGGTTGACCTTTTGACAAACATTGCGTTTTACTCTCTTGCTCTCCAGTTCACTAATTTTCAAATTCGATTTTAGAGGCGATAACTTTGAAGTTGCTCTCCAGTTCACTAATTAACAAAATCGAAACCAAGGGCCGATTTTGGATCAGTTGGTGGTTGTGGAATTCGATTGCAAGATTGCTTTAATATGAATTGCAACAATTTCAATTGGTGGGTATGGAATTCGATTGCAAAATCAAGGTAATGTCTTTTTTTTAATCATATAGTTCACGTATTAATCGAAGTATTGAAGGCGACCCAATTTCGGACTAAAAATGATTTTTTGTGTTAATTGGGTTCTAAAACTGTTTAATGGATGGTATTTAATTAGCTCATCTGTTAATTTGCATTTGGTCAGATTAGTTACTCATCCTGGACATTGGAAAAAGGCTTAATTACGGTACGAATTGCGGAAGATTTGCGCGAATTTGATGAAGTAGACATTTTGGTTCCAGGTAAATACTCCTATGTTGGTGGTGTGGGTAAAATCAACTGTAATTCCTATGGTGTTGGTAAAATGATGATTTGGCCATTCGTATCAATTAGAGGGTATAATATTGATTACATGAGTAAACAATTCTACAATGGTTTTCTAATATATTAATCAATACACTACAGGAAATTGTTATTGCCCAACTCTAACTCAGCAAATACTTGACATGTTTGATGTTTATTAAGGACTTTCTGTAAGAGCTGTGACGATGATACAGAGCAAGAGTGAGCACGAGTTTTAATTACCGTCAACAATGTCCCGTTACAAGATTTAATTAAAAAAATTCGATATACGGGGTCCACATCATCATCCCAACATTGAGCATGTGGAATTCAGCAAAAAGTTCCCAAATATTACAACAATGCCATTATATCAACATGTTTTTGTTGATAGTGGATATCAATGGGGTGTG
The DNA here is from genome assembly GCF_948465745.1 of Chenopodium album. Taxonomy (NCBI): domain Eukaryota; kingdom Viridiplantae; phylum Streptophyta; class Magnoliopsida; order Caryophyllales; family Amaranthaceae; genus Chenopodium; species Chenopodium album. The sequence goes on from NC_137838.1 coordinate 78,800,267, forward strand.
GCTCGAATTTTCTTTTTCAAAATTACTAACGAGTATTCAACAATTAATTTAAAATAACACATAAAATTAAATTTCAAGTAATATCAATTTTTTTTTTTTTGAGAAAACGTAATATCATTTAAAAACTTTTTAGAAGGACAACTATATGATATTGAATAGATAAGTAATATATGAAATAAATAATACTCGTATTTAATAGTAATAATAATAATAATTGCCGACAATTTTGTTTGATTGGGAGAGAAGAGGGGGGTTGAGAAGAAAGTTCCATTGACATAAGAGCATCAATTTAAGCCAAAGTGCTTATAAATCATGCTTTTATATTGATAATGACATTCTTTAACACCAAACTTTATTATATGTCTAAAAATTAAAAATTAAAAAATAAACACACCAACTTTAGTCCATTCTCGTGTTTACAGCAAAATGCATACAAGATAAAACATATTATTGAAAATTACGTCCATCTCAATAAAACATTTGGTTAATCTGATCATCAGCAAAAAAAAATTGTTTATGCATAAATCTACATCAAATTACGACATTTTGAAAAGGTGAACATCAAATTAAGCTACCCCCTCATTCTATAACAAAATTTAAGATTATTAAAGTAAGGAGGTCATACAAATAACACCTAAATTAAATAATTAATAAGAATTCAACAACAATTAACTAGTAATTAGTGTACTTATTAGGGGTTTCACTGTTTCACCTTAATTTGAGGTCTCAAATATGGCTCTTATATCGTAATTTGGAGTTTAATATGGAGATTCCCTTATACTCCTTTCCATAACCTTTTTTTTTTTGGTGATTAGAGAGCCACAAGGATAGGTGATGAGAATCGATACCAGGATCTCCTGAAATCGAGAGGGAAGCTCTAACCACTTAAGTTATCCAACACTTTCTTCTTTCCATAACCTAACTGATTGTATTAATTAATTTGTAAGAGGTACCAATTTAATACATACGGAGTACAATTTTTCTACTTTAACCGGGAAAAAAAAATCACCAAATTTTATTACTCATTATAGTTTAGCCGTTAATTAAATAGCATCAAGGTATATCCTTCTCCTGCTTTCAAGGGAGGGTTAGTTGAGAAGATATTTTAAAATTGTTTGCTTAGGTCAACTAAGAAAGATTACGCCACTCCATAGTCCATATTTATTACCAAGTCAAGAATTTAACACATCAAATTAGTAATTAATCTTTGTTTTCCAAGCTTTTTCAATTTGCCTTTTAATTAATTAGACTATTGTCCCTTATGTATTGCGGAATATTTAACTTTCCGTTCTTTTTAATTGATCCATTTGTAATTTTACGCTTGTAAATACACAACATATTCAAATCAGACAGTATTGTCATATATGTTTATATCTTTTTCTAACGTAATTGTAAAAAGTATAATAGCCTAAATGGTGCAAAAATAATTCTCCAAGACCCACCAATATTGTGAATGAACCATTTTCTAAACATTTGTTGAGTCCAATTCAATCATCAGTCATGGAATCCAATCATCTAAGAATTGCTTTATTAATGGGCCTATGTTTAACCATGATCTTTCCTACATTCATCCACATGTTAATTGGATACTATGAATAAACACCTGAAAGTTCTATCCTTATCACGTACACAAACATGAAATTACGACTCAACCAATCTCCCAATGACAAACTCGATAAGTGTCCAATTCTATCCATCACACACGAGCCATTTATTTCACTGAAAGTACTTATCTTTAAGTCATACTTACTACTCGTACAATGTACAAGATAGGTAGCAAGTTTGATTTCTCTTAAATCCCATCTAAATTTCTGTCTTGTGCCTATTTCTATAGAATAAATAAAAGTATACCCGGAATATAATAATTTTTCCGTGTATGGTTGGTCATATTGTGCGTCAGGGGTTACTTATAGGGGTTTTTTGTATGGATTACCTATTAATGGGTTACTTAATTAGGGTTTACTTATTCCGGGATTACTTGTAAGGGTTACTTACTCAGTCATAAGCGCGTTTTCTCTATAATCAGAGTAACCCCTGACCGACCGAGTAACCCATGAATAAGTAACCCCTAAATTAGTAACTCTTATACTTTATCTCTGACCAAACGAGTAACCCCTGAATAAGTAAGTCATACAAGTAACCCCTGGTCAAACGAGTAACCCCTGCCACACGGTGTGCCCAGCCATATACTACCTCCGTTACAAATAATATGTAACGGAGGAAAAATGTCTAATCGTTGCAAATAATATGTAACGGAGGTAGTATAAAACATTATGCTAAATGTATGAATATTCCCTATTTTAAATTCCTTATATTTTTTAAAACTATGTGCTTTAGTGTTTTACTCGTAATAAATAAATGAAAAAAAAAAAGTATGCTAGATCATTATCATTAGTAAGACCATCGCAAAAGTCAAAATAAAACCTTAAAATTAATTAATTTTGCTAATAAATTGACATTATTATCATTAGTAAGACAGTAAGACCATCTTCTAATAAAGTTTATATTTTGTTTTTATTTAAATTTCAGAGGTAATAATTATGTTGAAAGCTTTTCTGTCCTTTTTATATTGAATTCCAATGTCCTATATATGACACTATCCTACACTATCCTAAGCAAATATCCATGTCAAGTGGGAAGGTAAAATTTGTAGAAAAAAAATTTGCCGACTTGATAATTAATAAAATAATAATAAGATTAATATTAAAATATTAAAGTTCAATTATTTGATATTGTGCGAAGAGTGTGACATTTCACAAGGAAGAGGGGGTGGCTTAATTACTATCCACATATATGTATGTTCTTGTCATAGCATTCAAATCTCAAGACAATTCAGAAGAAAATCTCACTTCTAATGAGGACGAAATCATGTACCCTACAATTATACCTACACACACACAATTTAAAAAATAATAAAATATAAATACAATAAAATAAACATCGGATCCCCCTACACAAGTTTAATTGATGAGAATATTCATGGCATTTTCAATTTTTGTGGCTCTTTCTTCAAACCTAGGCCTAGGAGAACACAACTTTTACGTAGTCTAACTAGGTTCTAGGCTCGTACGATGCAGTGTAATGATGATTTTAAGTAAAAGTTTACATTTAAAAGTGAAAAAGACACGTTAGTGTAAAAAAAAATAATAAAAAAAACGGATTGAGATTATGACAACATGAGGAATACTAAGAAAATATATTTGCTTAATTGAATAAATGTCTTGTTGCTTCGTCTAATAAGAAATCATTAACAAAGACGACAATTAATCAACTATCTGTGATTGAACCTTCAAACTATTTAGGCTAAACATTCCAATCACCTCAACAAGTCAACATAACTAAATTGATTATTAGTTGTCTAACTATATATGATTAGCCTTTCAAATTAGTATTAGAGGAAATAAACCTTGATTAGAGGTCACCATTTCAACATATTTTATGTTCATTTAAATATTTTGGGCATTTAGCATAATTATAAGTTTATAACTAAACTAATTTAAGCAATTATTTGTGATTGAACTTTCAAATTATTCCTTGAGAATAGACTAGAAAAGAAAAATGCACCTTAAATTAAATATTGAATAATTTCTACAACAAATAAGTTTATATTAGTCAAAATCAAGTGAATACAACACACTCTTAATTTAAATTAATTTCACCATGACTCTAATTTTTATAAGCTAATTAATTAGTTTATCATGTAATTACCAAAACTATGTAGAAATTTAGACAATTATTATCAGGATCATTTTGTTGCTCATTTTTGGGGTGTTAGAGAAGTAGGGTAGACACATGATAATGTAATATTAAGGAGTTCATCGAAAAAATATATATATATATATGAATCATGTGAAAGTAATCAAATTGTTGAAATGGGTCAATCAAAATTCAAAACAACGAGATACTAAAAAGATTAGAAGAAGTATATAAAGTACTTTTTATAGAATGGCATGATTATGTACGTTTAAATTGACATTTTTCTTCAATTCTTTGCTATTTTAGATGGATCTTAGGCCCTGTTCTCTTCACCTTTAAAAAATAATATTAAGTAAAAATAATTTCAGTTCACTAAAAATAAGTTCATTTCAGTAAAAGTAATATCAGTTCAGTAAAAATAATTTCAGTTAAATAAAAATAAGTTCAGTTCAGTAAAATTCAGTTTTCTTAAAGAAGAATTATAATAGAAAATCAGAAAAAATAATTTAAGTTCAGTAAAAATAATTTCAGTTCAGTAAAATTAAGTCCAGTTCAGTAAAAATAAGTTCAGTTTTATAAAAATAATTTTAATTCAGCAAAAGTAAGGTGAATCAAACACGCCTTAGTAGAAAAAAAATATACAAAGGTATAATCCAAAAGGCTTAATCAACCTGTGTCTTCTATTTCTATATATAGTAAGAAATACATTTTTTTGGAGAGAAAAATAATTATGTCATACTTTTCCCTCTGAAAAAGAGAAACTTGAAAAGAAACAAAAAAAAAAAGGTCATGTGTCCTAATTCGTACATAAAAGCCTAAATGTGAGGAGTTATGTCAAGTTTTACTCTAGAACTGATGAATTGATTTTTTGTTTCGAACTCACGATACTACAAATACAGATATAAGTTATCGGAGATTTTATATAAGTTACCAGACTTATTAGTTTTTGAAATCTTATATAGATAGACTTACAGTATAACGGATTCACCCACTACTTTGTATTCCTATGAATTGACAAATACGTATACAAAAAAAGAAGAAGATAAACATATATATTTGAAGTATAATTTATAGTCTAACACCCCGGGCCAATTTGGTTCTCTAATCTCATAATTCCATGAAGCCATGCACCCTAAGAAAGATTGTTACATACATTGGGTGTACAATCCACCTAAGGATATAGTTTTTTCATTTAAATAATAATGATTCATTTAATCATCAAATACAAAATAAATGCTAACCTTAAGTTAATTGAGTGTATATAAAAAAAATTCAGCACCCTAAAGGAGTCTAAAGCACCAATTGACAAGATGAATAAGAAAGTGGGAGCGGCCTATTTAAGATTCTTGGAATCAAAAGCTCTAAATTAATTGAACAATAGTGAGACTCAGAAGAATCATCAATCAATAGTTATTTACATAGGTAAATTTGGCTCAAAACTAATTATTACCATGTTAACTAGGAAAAAAGTATTGATCTCTGAAGGTTTTTCAAATAAAAATTGCTAGTTAAATAATAACGTATATCAACATCAATAGGAGATCCCTAAATTTAAAAATCAGGAAGCTAAGTGTACAAAACTAACTCAATTAATGAAATTATATTATCCGTATACACTATAATTTAAAGTCGCATTCTAATTAAATTATCAAATAATTATAGTTCAACTCCTGATAACAAAACCCATTATAACTTGTTTCGCTAATTTACATCACAAATGCACAAAGAAAGGGTTTATGATGTATACATATACGTGTTCATGTTACATACATACATAGACACTATAACACGGCCTCGTATTTCACTATAAAATGTCTTTGTATGGGGTGATTTTCATTAATTATCAATGAAAAATTATGTGATTGGCCAATGTCTAATATAGAAATGTCCAAAAACGAGCATGTAATATGAGTACTAGATTGAATTATTATATGTAATTAGTATTAAATTAATAACAGAATTTCTTGATCAAATGAATCAATTACTTAAGAATATGTATGTAATTGTACTTGGTGTCTGCAATAATATCATGTGACATGGGAAACCGACTTCTCAGCTAAATATAAGGGAGGATTCCCAAATATGGGAATGGGAGTGCCCCTTCTATCTTTTGTTATTTTGCCCCTAATTTATTGCACCGACGGAAAGCTACGTTGTTTCCTCTCTTTTTATAGTCCCTTACGTCAATAATACCTTGATGGTGCCTTTGCCTCCGTTCCGTTATATATGTCTGTCTCGTTTGGAATATTTCATTTAGGTTATGTTATGTTCACATTTACTGAAGTGAATTGAACTAAATAAAGCTAAAATTAATTTTTTATGAGAGAAGGAAATTAGGACCTGAACTAAAACCTGAAATGATGAATTGAAATTTTAATCACATCATGATATTCATCGTTCTATATAAGCTAAAATAAATTAATGTGAGATCTTACTAGATATGTCTTGATGTTGTTGGATAAGAAATCATCAGCAAGCATTTTACATCCTATTGCTTTAGGTCTAAAGTGTCCTTGTAGAGTATATACTTTTAATTTTACTTATTTACATAATTTGTTGTCAAAGATAGCATTGAAAAGTGTACATAGAAAGTTATGCTTTGTATTTACTTGTTTTGAGTACATAAAGAGAAAAACCCTATTAAATCGAAGTATCTCACAACTCAGTCAATCTAGCTATATAAGTCAATGTTTAAAAGTAATTGGAGAAGGTAAGAGAATTCTACTCCCAAGTAACAAATAAAATGATAAGATCAAACTTGCGACTTTAAAGTTTGAGATTTTACCATATGTCCATTTCCACTCGACTAGCTTCGTAAGTATTAAAAAAAAAAAAGTCAAATAAGACCAACATTAAGTAAAATATAAGTACGTCATGCTCGTATTTTACTAGTGCATGCATGATACATCACCTTGATATGTCGTGCTTTATGGGGATTTGTCTTAATTAATTGATAATTATTCTTGAATTAGATGTAATTAAAGTTTGTGTCAGTTAAGATGCATGTCAACTTAATTAATTAGAGTAGTTTTATCAAGTGATTGAATCATGGTAGCATGCAGTCAATTGACTTTGCGCGTTGTCATACTGCATCACTAGTTCAGAATAATATTAATGAAGTTTATATGTAAGTCAATCTTAATGACCGTTGAAATCTACTCCCAAGTAACACTGGTATAGTTCAATAGTTCTAATTTAAATATACCAGTGTTTTCTTCAAAAAAAATATACGAGTGTTCATATACAGAGTATTTTTATTTTATTTATTTATTCTTTTTTAGCATTTGGACATTTTGGATTTCCTCCGGAGGAGGGTCTCGTAATAATGTTCCATTTTAAGCTGTTTATTTAGGCTATCATAAAATAGATCGACTGTCTAAATTGTTGGTAACAAACTAACAAATTTAAACATGTTGTAAACTAATATTGTTTGTCTCTATGGTCAAACAAAATCGACCATAGCTAAGGATTGGACATTTGAAGCTTATTATTTTGCACATCTTAGGCCTTAGGGAGTTAATAGGGTGGTGGTTCAGTGGTTGATGTCTTGACGGTTATGGCATATAAAAAATAAATGGTGTTAATAAATTCAATAAGTACTTGTTTTTGTTACGAAGTAGATCAATTCACATATATCAATCTTTCATTCTTTTGTTTTTAATGACATGTTCGGAAATTTTGGTTCAAATGTCAAATTGAGCCAAATTTCAATTCACAAACAATAGATACATGAAAATGGACGCTTTACAATTTGGCTATATTCTTTTCGCTTGGTTTTATCAAATGAATTGAACTGAATTTTAAAATAATTTTTTTTAAAAAGCAAGCTTTTGCTTTGGATAGGAATGAGACGTTTAGAAGATTCTCATTGGAGCCTATGAGGTTAAAATCTATTGATAATTATTTTTTGTAAAATGTGTCAAACATAATTAAGTATATACGAAATATATAGCTATCCATCTTACTAACTTCTTCTATACAAAGTAACAAAGATTGTCTACTAGTGAAGGATATTTCTCGTACATTAGAAAATAGCAATCATACTTAATGCTAACAAAAACAGTTGCACCAATGACCAATCAACAATCGTTAATTAAGTAAACCTTGATTCAAATTAGGCTTCTTAAATTGATTGGACTCTTTGTCCTGGCATGAATAGAAGTCTATAGGTCTATACAATTGCTCGTTTGTTGATAAGGGCTTTCTAATAAGTACTTTTTAATACCTTTTTCTAATAATTAAAAATTCTTCCTACAAAATTATAATAAATTAAAATTTTCATTCGGCCTTGTAAAATTTGTTCATAGCTTGTTTAATTCCAAACTACGTACTCACTCCGTGTGGAAAATAACACTCGTGTTGGTTAAGTACATATGTTCTTAACTATGTACTCCGTATGATATTTATACTTGTAGGTCTTAATTCCACCATTATTTTCCCGTTTATGATCGAGTGTCATGAAAAAGGCAAAAAGCTTTGTTTTAATTTGTAATGAGGGGTGACCCTAAGGTAAGAACCAATATATATATATATATAACACACGTAATTTCAAAAGAGAGAAAAAATTGTGTTGATCACCCATCATATCAAAAACATTTAGTGTGCCTTGAAATTTTGTTCATTTATCTGAAAATAGTATAGTGCACCCGGGTGCACCATGCGCATGGTGCACCCGGAAAGAACATTAGGCTTATTTTAAAGAACATGAGAAAAAAAAAAAAAAAGAACATACGAGTGTTTGAAAAAGAACATGCTAGTATTTGAAAAAGAACATGCATAATAGTGTTCAACACAAGAACATGTTTGTGTTTGACAAAGAACATAGCCTCCGAAAAGAACATTAGACATATTTTAAAGAACATGGAATAGAAAGAACATGTTAGTGTTTGAAAAAGAACAAGCCATTGTTTGAAAAAGAACATGCTAGTATTTGAAAAAGAACATGCATAATAGTGTTCAACAAAAGAACATGTTTGTGTTTGACAAAGAACATGACCTCCGAAAAGAACATTAGGCATATTTTAAAGAACATGGAATAAAAAGAACATGTTAGTGTTTGAAAAAAAACAAGCTAGTGTTTGAAAAATTAACCTTGCTTGGTTATCTTCTAGTTGGCTTCATTTCATTACTATTCTTCTTTCTCCTCTAATTGTTCTTTTTTGAACAACTTGTACTTTATAGCTTTAATTTTTTATTTTTATTTTTTTAAAAATACTCCAAATTCACAAAATTAAACACTTTGACTTTAAAATTATTGACGAAAAACAATTTGCATGTACAAAATTTATACTTACATTTTACTTGAATCCACCATTTGTTTAAGTTTGAAGGTTGAATTGTTGAAATAAGTTCAATTTTTTTTCTTGGGTTTCACTTTGAAGATGAACAATTTTGCTATTTTGAAATTTTTTTGAAAAATAGAAAAAGATAGAGAGAAAAGTTATGGAGAGAGAAAATGAGTACTTTGGAAATGATTTTTACCCAAATTCATTGAAATTCTTAAATGAAAACGATGGTGTAAAGGAGAGTAAAAATTGGCAGCAAGAAAGAGAGTGATAGGAAGGGAAAGAGGAGTGAGAAATTGCAGGAGAAGAGAGTGATGGATTTGCAGTTGCAAGAAAATAAAAACATGTTCATTTTTTACCCATGTTCTTTTAAATATACTAAATGTTCTTTTGGGTGCACCAACCACAAATTATCATTTATCTAGTATTTTTTACTAAATTTAAAACAATTATTGTTAGTTATAATTGTAGAGGGGCTTGTGAAAGGACTATACGTCCCTCACCATGTTCATGCATCGATTAAACATACCACAATTTGATATCATAAGTTTAAAATCTTGAATTTGCCCGGCCATATATATTCTTATAACCTTACAGAATTAAGGTTGGAATTGAACCAACAAGTCTATCGTACCACCTCAAACTTTAGTAGTGGATCAAAAATCCTAGGGCTAGGGCAGAATTACAAGATGTGTACTTTCATTTGTGGAAGAAAATATTAAAATTAGCCGACAAATGCCAAGAAAACCTATTTATGACCCCATGAAATCGACCACATTTTGCAAATAAACATCACCAACAAATAAAAAAATTAATATAAGTTTCATTGACAAATTGGATAGAAAAATACAAAAAAACCGTCATACTCTTTCATAAATTATGTGGGGTAATCAATCACCTTATATTAAATAACGTTACTTTAGAATATAATCATATAATACAAAATCTATATTGTCTATATAGTTAAATAAATTTAATAAATATACCAAGAATTTCAACAATTTTCAGCTTGAATATGGAAATTGCCCAATAAAAACCATGATTAGAGTTGTCTGTGGAAAATAGGACGACTCACCCCTTTAATTTTCATGCACAAACTTTATCAAAATATAGATAATAATGGCATTTATGTTTATACATAGCTTTAGTTTGGACTTTGGACCATAAAATTGATAGATTTTTCAACATGTACCAAACATGGAGTATTTATTGTAGTTATCCTATATTTAGAGTTTTAGTATTACTATGTGCTCGTACTTATAATATGAAAAATTGAAAAATACTTCTCTCAACAATTGGGTAGAGGTTTTGCCGAAAATTATATTTCATGTATAAATCAGATAAACTCAAATAAGTACGTGAATTTCAAGTGAAATAGAACATACCACACCCTAATTTCTCAATAATATGAAATTTAATCATAAACAGATATGTAACAAAAAAAGGAGATATAACCTTATAAAGTAACTATGAAGTTTATTTGACTAAGATCCAAATTAGTCAAACGAGAGCTACTTATCATAAGAAGGAGTAATAACTAATAAGCATATAATTAATTAGTGTAATTAATTGTTAATTAGGTAGCTGCGTGAAGCATGTTAGTTATTCCCTCCCCTGAATCCACACTGCAAAACCTTCACTGCACCTTCCATGAAAGGAAGAGGTGACAAAAACTAACTTTATTTTATATGCCAAATCAAGCTTAATACATTAATAAACCACATGGACCGACTTTGTATTGTATTTAATCGTACTATATGTTATTTTAAATAATCTATAAGTGTGATTAATATATGATTATATATAGAGTATACATTTATTTGCATTGCTTCTCACATAAGTGTGATGCTACAAGTAGTAGATGTATGTATATACGTATTTTCTAATTAGAAGAGAATCTATTACTAGTAGTAATTATCTAATTAATTATGCATATTGTATGTATTATTCATGCACTTGGAAATAATTATCGTTAGATCTTTACCGTATATATGTCGGCAATGCATGAGAGATTCATATACTACGTAATTTTAATTTGCATACTTTAATTTGAATATTAATTACAAGTCAAATAAGCAATGGATGTCAAATTAGGACTAGTTTAATTAGTTCATTCATTTTTGTGGGGTGATATCAATGTCCCATCTATACCATTTATCCTTTGTTGCGCTTCTCTAAAAAATAATAAAGAGATTAAATATTAATGTATCAAAATGTATTGTTTCTTTTTATTTTACTTCCCAAACACTTGTTGTAAATTTGCCCCACATAACCCTTCCCAAAAATTAGCCATTGACATCATATTAGATTTGAATCACTTGATTAATTTTTAATTTTAATATAGTGAAGAAAAATCATGTATAACTACTTTTCAAAAAAAAAAAAAAAAAAAAAAAAAAAAAAAAAATCACTTATAACTTTATTTTCTACGTCGATATTTCTAGTGGCCTAACATCATATTTGTGCTACAATTTTCTCTAATGACCAGCAACAACATCTGCATCTAGCTTGAATGATGCTAAATACACCAATTTATTCGCTTTTTATTTCTTTTGTAAAGCAAGGTTCTTTGATTATTTTTTTCTTATCGAGGGAACTTTAAGCAAGGTACCTCATATTAGCTAGATTGCTAAGTATAGATAACATATACACTATAACAAAATAAGCATGACCAGATTGCTTTTATCCACTCTTTATTATATCAAATTAACTATTTTGTTTTCGTCTCTAACTACTTAATTAAATTCTCCATATAATTATAATTAAATAAGGAAGGCCCAAAACAATATTAAATCAAACAAGTCCCTATCATATATGGTTGATGTATATTGTGAATAATAAACCATTCTAGCTAAACTATATTAAGTGGTTGATATTGTGTATAATAAATCATGCTAAACTATTCTAAATTTCGACCTACTATACATAGCCAACATAACACATGTACTTAAAAGTTAAAACAGTCCAAATATTATTGTTTTGTTTATCAATTTTCTTTTCTTTATTTATTTATATATTGAGTTTGTTTTGTACCATTATGTCTTTGTGTAATCTTTTGGTGTGTATGTTATATACTTATATTATGTCGGGAGTTTTATTTTCTACGCTACTAATTTTGAGCATATTATGAATTATGATTGTGAGACTCCTTATCAACCCTAATGTCCTAATGAGAAAGCAAGAACTAAATTAAAGTGTATGCAGTTTTTTTATTTTTGTGTTTTTATAATATTTTATTTAATTTTTCATTATTAATTCAATAATGCAATATGATGATATATAAAGCCACAACGAATTTATAAATCATCTGAGCTATACACTAGTTTAATTAATTGTCATAAAATAATTACTCCGGATAACTATTAACTAGGTCGGTACATAATTTTGCCAAATGTGTAAAGACTAAATAGCCCTTCCTTTTTTTTTTTCTTGGATAGAATTTAGTGCCTACCTCTTTGGTTCTTAATTTCAACCCTTTTTTGTCCTTTTAGAACTTTATTGATTTACTGTCTAATTAATCCCTATGCCCTTTTTCTCTGTCACTGCAAGTTTTACTTTAATAATTAAGCATTCCATCAAATGATTATGGACAAAGTTATAACCCTCCAAAAGGTAATTAATAATAATTTTTGAAGGAAAAAATTTAGTTTTAAATTTCTTCATTTTATTTAATTAATCTTACTATACTATACTACAACGTACTGAAACCTAATGATTTCTACCTTACTTTATTAATTATTATACTACTTTATACATTCTCTCTCATTTTTATAGTCTTATCTTTTTCTTAAAGCTTAACTTAGTTGGGAAGCTAATTAATCATATCATAACAAAACAATAGTGCTTGTACTCTATTTATATTACGAATGTCCTAGAACTTCAATTATAACACCTTTGAAACACAATCACTTCCCCATTATAATCAAATCCATGCATAAGCATGCGTTTATATGATCTATAAAATCAAAGCATAATTGTGGTCAAAAATATTATTATTTCGTACAATTTTTCAAAATAATAGGTCTATTAATCAAAGACGTAGCATATAAGATTTTACCAACCTCTGTATGGAACTTTATGTTTTACGAGTTGTTGAAGCATATGGATTTGCATGAGAATTTGGTATTTGATAGAAAGGGATAAAGGAGGAAAATTTTTGTGAAGAATGAGAATAATCACTTTTAGTTTATATACTTGACTTCATTATATAATTGGATTAACACTTTGATTGATTGATTAATTTAAGTGTCTCATATTAAATAAATGTTGAAAGAATTTAAACACTTTATAAATTAAGGGCTATTCCTTCTATTGTTGTCTCATTAGACTTGTGAAGTGAACTATTTCTCAGTAACAGGTGAGGTTAAGCCCCATATTTAAATATACTGGTTAAAATTAAATGAGTTTATATAATGGGGATTGTGAAAATGCACATTAAGGGGTTGTTCTAATTTATTAAAAACAACTGAACTGAACTGTTTATGTTAGAAGAAAATTAGGAACTGAACTGAGCTTATTGAAGCTGAACTTAACTGAACTAAAATTAAGCCGAAGAGAACAAGCCCTAAGTCACTAACACTATGAAACATTATGTGTGACTGGATTAAAAAGGGGGCGATCCATAATAAAAACGAGTAACAAACATAATGTATGTAATGTAGGAATTAGTACTTCAGAGTATATGTTTTCACATTCATTTTCTTTCTGTATCTTATTGTAATTATTTTGTGAAATTTTTGGCATAACATAATTATCACTTAGGCATTGCAATTTATAATCAGTTAAAAAATTAATAATATGGATTATATGATGTAATACTCCGTATAATTTAATATAATTAATAGAGTAATAGGGGGGACAAAATGTAGTTGGAAAATAGGAGTGTGAAAGAAGAGGAAAAATTTCAATGAAAACACGTGTTGTTCACATGGTCAGAAGATTTTGTAACACGGCTTCATATAGCTGGCAATGGTGCCTTAGCCACTAGCACGATGCAAATTAAAGGTAATTAAGATCATTTGGCATGTAAATATGAGATTATTGTACTAAGAAATAAAATTTTCAATTATATACTATGATCTAAAATAGGTAACAGATTATCTATTACAGTACCTTTTTATTTTAGGGGAACAAAATTTCTACTGTACTAAATATTACTCGCGTTGTAAGTACTTTATAGGATTTAAGATTAAATATTTATCATTTACTGAAATGTTTACACGCATTTGATGTTATTGTATGATCGGATCGCCTAAGCTATAAGCTACCTTGTAATTAATAAGCAATAACGTACGTCTAGATCAGTTGGACATATTTATCTTTAATTTGAGTACATCCGAGTGTATAATTGTATGATCTGATCGCCTAACCTACCTTGTAATTACATTCACGCCTAAAATGATACTCTTTTGGTTATTTAGTTGGTGAGATGCATGCTAACAATGTTAAAGCTAAGTATATTGTCATCATCATTTTTTTTAAAAAATTTGAATAAGCCATAAGAACAATATAAGATACTTTGTATAAATGAGAGTGAGTTGCGCGATTGAGTCGGTGCCTCAGCGATCTACTTAGTACTTATTATTAATCACTAGACCAAAACCTTACTGATAAGTCATCTTACTAAGTTTCTAGTGGTAGAAGTTTTGATTTAAAGAGGAGCAAGGCTACAAGGGTGACAAATTTGGATTGGATTTTACTTGGCTTATAGATTGCCTATATATATGCTATAAGCCTATAAATGATTGTGGACCATTTCCTTTAAATTTTTTGTTGGTGAAAAAGTAGTGGGATACGAGTGAAATAAGTGTGGAATAACACACATTAAAAAAAACAAATTTATAAACAAAATATACAGTAGATATTTACAAAATTAGAGATATTAATTACAATTCTCTATTATATACTTTATTATTATGATATGTTATTTAATTAAGTACATAAATCACTTTTTTACCAAAAAAAAAAAGTACTCTTACCCAAGTCACTAAATATTTATTTATGTACTTTGTAAAAATTATATGGATATATGTACTAGCATTATCAATAGTAGTAAGCTAGTAATTTGATTAAAAAATTAATACATTAGTAATAAAATTGGTCACTTCATTTTAGATATTTAAAAATGGTTATACTTTAATTTGTATATATTTTCTTTCAACATTCGTATAGAGTAAAATATAAGAGTAAAAGATACTTATAGAATACTTACGTACTCTACAGTAATTAGTGAGCAAATATTTTCTACAATAAAATAATATAACTAGGTTTTTATAGGAAATTAACAATTTAACCTAGATAATAGTTAGTTAAGTGTTACACTCCTTCATTTACTCCTCAAATCAACAAACTACTTAAAATCAATCAATCGATCTTCAAGACTCTTATTAACATATGCTATAATTTCTATACCTATCTTAACAATTTTTATTTTTAATAAAAGCCATTTTAATTAATTATTAAAAGCATAAAAGCACACACCATAGTTTGCATTTAGTGGTCTCCACCCAACCCAACCCCCTCATTTCTCTCTCCTCTTTTTTTATTTTTTTAAATATTAATATTAATTACATTTATTTTTAAAAATTAATTTTCTCTCTCTTCCCTTCTCTCCTTTATATTTCTCATCCATTCTTCTCATTCATTCTTCAGGGCTCAATGATTCTCCATTCCCTCATCAAATACTGAGCCCTTTATTTAAACTTTTTATTTTTTTTCCTATAAAACCAAAAATAAAAATTGATCATTTTTATTTTCTCACATCTCAAAAATCATTTACGAAGTAACAAATTAAACATTATCTTCCAACACATAATAGTACAATATGGCGTTTTCTCCAGACCTCAGCAAGAGCACAAAGCTAGAAAGGTACAACAGCTACCTACGGCGCGTGAACAACACTAAGCTATTAGCCGCCTCGTCGAAGCTCCTATTCCGAGTAACCCTCCTTGTGGCGCTCCTCCTCGTATTCTTCTTTACTCTCAACTACCCAATCGGCGGTGGTGACTCGCAGAATGCGTCAATCCACACGACGAGCCGATTCTTCTCGTCGGGTTTCTACGGGACTGGCGCAGCCTGGGAGAAACAGGTGCGCCAGTCCTCAACCCCGCGGCGCCCTAACGGATTTTCAATACTCGTTACGGGCGCAGCGGGTTTTGTCGGCACCCATTGCTCCCTCGCTCTCAGAAAAAGGGGCGACGGAGTATTGGGACTCGACAATTTTAACAGCTACTATGACCCATCACTTAAACGGGCAAGACAGAAGTTATTGTCAAGGTAATAATACATCCATTCATTTCACACCCAACTTTACAACATGTCAACATGTTTTTTTATTTTTTTGCACTTTATTCTAGTAGCATAATATATTTGATACTCTTTACTTGATATTTTATTCCACTCCCTCCATCCCTAAATTACATTCCTTTTTCTCTCTATTATGTAAGTATTCCCTCCGTCCTTAAGAAATAAATGCTAGAAAGAGGAATTTAATTTAGGGACGGAGGATTATTTTTTTTTTTCTTTGCCTACAATTAATAGGAATTTGATTGATTAATTGATTTACAAAAGATAATTACTCGTCTCTAAATATTGTTCCTACTTTGATGGTGATCGGTAAAAAAGTCAAAAGTAGAATCTATCTTCATTTTTGAATGGTAATTATAATGAATCTATCTTCATTTTTGAATGGTAATTATAACGTGAATAACAAAGATCTATAAGAACTTCATTAGAGACAATTGATTAAGGATTATAATTAATTATATTGATAGTATTATAATTGTAACTTGTTTAAATCTTATTAGACAAAATGATTACTGATTTTTACTTGTACTCCAATATAATTTTTTATTCAGATTAAACAATTCACCCATGTAATCCAAATTCTAAGCATTAAGAAAGATATATGCTGTAAATGATTTGTTATTAGTACTATATATTTATTGTGATGGACCAATTATATTATTTCCTAATTAATTTTATATTATTTTATATAGGAACCAAATCTTTATAGTGGAAGCAGATCTAAATGACACCCCAATGTTGAACAAGTTGTTTGATATAGTCCCATTTACCCATGTGCTACATCTTGCGGCTCAAGCCGGGGTGCGTTACGCTATGAAGAACCCTCAATCTTATGTACAATCCAACATTGCTGGCTTCATCAACCTCTTAGAAGTGGCTAAGGCCGCGGTCCCACAACCCGCGATTGTTTGGGCCTCCTCGAGTTCTGTTTATGGACTTAATAAGGATAATCCGTTCTCGGAAATGGACCGGACCGACCAACCGGCTAGCCTCTATGCTGCTACTAAAAAGGCTGGGGAGGAGATAGCCCATACTTATAACCACATTTATGGGCTTTCTCTTACTGGGCTTAGGTTTTTTACTGTTTATGGGCCGTGGGGCCGACCGGATATGGCCTACTTTTTTTTCACCAAGGACATTTTGCAAGGGAAGCCCATTAATATTTACAAGACCCATGATGGGACCGAGGTGGCACGTGACTTCACGTATGTCGATGACATCGTGAAGGGTTGTGTCGGGGCGCTAGACACGGCGGAGAAGAGTACCGGGAGTGGTGGCAAGAAGCGAGGGCCGGCTCAATTGAGGGTGTACAATTTGGGTAATACTAGCCCTGTTGGGGTTGGGAGACTAGTTTCTATCTTGGAAGGGTTATTGAATGTGAAGGCTAAAAAACATGTGATCACAATGCCAAGGAATGGAGATGTGCCCTTCACACATGCTAATGTTACCTTGGCACGTAAAGATTTCGCGTACAAGCCCACCACGGACTTGGCTACCGGTCTTAGGAAGTTTGTAAAGTGGTACGTTAGTTATTATGGTGTTCAACCGAAGGTAAAAAAAGATACTCCCTCTGAAGCCGAGTAATCAATCTAAGACGTTCATCATGGTTATATGGTTATTATACGCCCGAATAGTTCATAACAAAGAACATGGGCACCTCTCTTTTTAATTCATTTAGATTTTTTATTTAATTGCTTAAGGGGATGGATGATGTTGTACTATAGATATAGAAACTTTTAAGTGTTCATATTATATAAGATTATTACTATTATTATTATAGGAAAAAGGGAAGGAGGGAGATTGATAAGTGTAGATCATGGAGAGGTAATAATGAAATTTGGATCCAACCAAAAAAAAAAAAAAAAAGAAAGAAAGAAAAATATTGTAAAGCCTAGATGATCTTGTTGGGGAATGATCTACTTCAAAAGTGGAGTAGATGATAAACCAAAAATAGTTGATTGTATGTCAAAGTCAATTTGGAATTATAAGAGAAATGAAAGAACAACTATGACATCAACCATCTTTTCTCTTATTTTTTTTAAAACTAGTTATAGTCATATTTACTTTTTTTACTCGTTGTAGTAAACAACGTATGCACTCTTCTATTATTATGCTTGTACTTGATTTTAATAGCTAGATCTTTATTGATTATCCAGTATCTACTGCTTTCAAAGAAGTCTAGATTCATAATTGTGTATCACGACTCAATTAAAATCAAGCTTATTAGTTGCCCTGCCTCGTGAAACATGAGTTTAAAAATCTTTCAACACTTCATAATATCTTTGTAAGTTGTTATTTTTAAGCATATCATAATTATACATCAATACTTACTCATAATTTTGTTACTCTTCACTCCTTTATAATATTTCAAAATTTTGGGGTTTCCAAAAGTGTCCATTCTTTTGATGATGATTGGTAAACATAGTGGCAGCTTATTGAGTGATTGGTAGTGGACTAAATTAGTGAGGATAACTGGTTGTTTGATCAAATTATTGATTGCCATTTGGTAGATGTGTTTGCCGAATAAGTCAAACTTAGATTGTCTTATTAGATCACCGACACTAATCTAAGGTTAAAAGCTAATTCATTTTTATTTTTTAATAATTATTTTGGGCATATCAAAGTGGAGAGAGCAATATCCCACTTTCATACTTATTTTGGTTTTATTAATCATTAAACTTAAATTTATAAACTTTCGTAATAAGGCTATATGAGTTATATATGTTGTACATCTTAACCACCTGAATCGAAAACATAACTTCTACCTTCGTTTCTTATTATGTGCAACAAAGGGGTATTATTTGTGAGACATAAAATATTCCTTTGTTGCACGTAATAAGAAACGGGGGTATAATTTATTTCTAAAACAAAGGGTTAAGTAACTAAATGGCATTAGTCTAGGCATAGTATAAATGTCAATTTACGATTTAATCTCGTATTTATTATTTGTACACTTGAAATTTTATATTAAGTGATGATTCAAGAAGATCATAGAAATAGATTATAGTTAATTGAGCTTAAAATACTGCACTTGACCATATCATCATCATAATGTTTAAAGAATCTTGTTTAGCCGCTATTTTAGGGTTTTTGTTGATAGAGAAACAGCAATTTTATTTTATTTTATTTTTTTTTTTGTTTTTTTTTTTTTTGTCAATGATGCTAGTGTACGTGCTTTAATAAAGTAAACTAAAGGGACCAAATTTGTACCAAAAATAAAATAAAAAATGAAAATAAAGGGGACCAAAGAAGCTAATTTAAAGTTATGTGTATGAACATTTATTTTAAAAGAAAAAATGTGAATATTATCCTTTTTCAAAAATTAAAAACAAAAAAAAAAAAAAAAAATTGTAAAATGTGGTTTGTAGAATTCTTGATTTTTGAAAATAGGTACCAAAATTTTTTGATGTGAAATTGGATGGAAGATTGAGGGAAGCAATTCTGAGTTGAGTGGCCAAGTGGTAATGTGATTTGTTGTTGAGTTGTAATACATTAATTATTTAAGTCAAAGTTTTTAATAAAATACAACCCATACGCACATATATATCGAATATTAATATAAACATTATAGTGATATTTTTCAAATTAAAAAAAGAAATAAATTGAAATGATACTCGCAGTAAGCTTAGAATACTAGGATATAGAATACAATGATATGTGATAGATTTAGTTTATTTTGAGTCTATATTTTTAATAAACTATACCATGGATGATTTTTGTTTTCTATGTTTATAATTTGAGATGTTGAATAGAGTAGTAGTAATTTATATTTATCAAGTTAAATTTGGCTTTAAAAAATTGTACCTTGATTTCAATTTTCACTAAAAACACTTTGAGTAGCAAATCTTAGACCAAAATATACAGAGGACTAGACTTAAAATTTAATCTTTAGTTGTAAGATTGAAATTGTATATATCTAACCAATAACATTTTGTATCAATATTGACTATATATATTCCTCATGTCCATAAACTCTTAAAATAACTACAGTGATCAGACCCCGCCCCTACTAGCCCCAATGAGGCAATGAATGAAGAACTTCCCCTGGTTATTGAGGTCGGAGTCCTAATCCTTATGTCTCACTTTTAAATTATCTGATCCATAAATAGTAAACCTAAAAAAACCATAAGGATTAAGATTTAATCAAAGTTTTTCTCCTTTACCATTAAAAAAATTAGCAAAATACATTTGACATATTCATTGATTGATAGCTTTCGTAAAAACTATATACTCCTTTGTTATCAATCACCTCTTTTGAGCTTCTGATTAAAACTCGAACAAATTAAATTTATGATATATTTTCCGTAGAGATGGTATCTCATATCTCTAACAATAATTAGAATGAATGTATTTGAATAACGAAAGACTAATAATAAGGGACAAAAAAGGTTGTGGGTGGTGGTGAACGGGCATATAGCGGTGGAAATTGCTTTAATGTTAAGCTTCATTGGAAAGGTTCTTGTGTCTCCTTAACCCATGTTCATTTTTGCACTTTTTAGTTGGTGAATATAATGCATAAAGTTTAAAATTAATAATATTCCGACTGCTTGATTTAGAGGAAAATTCTAAGGTTGAATTTAATTTGAGGTGATTAATCAAGGTTTGAAAATTTGAAATGTATTTTAGCATGTATTTATAATATCCAAAAAATCTTGTCACTTTTGTACGGAGTAGAAAATATTATGCCCTTAAATTTTATATAATGTTAATTTAAAATTAATTATTAAAAATTTCGGTACATGATGACACGGGAACTAACCTAGTATTATACGAAGTATAAGTCAACGAACTTTTGAAGAATTTTGTGTTCACCTTATAATACATTTGAAAATCCCTCAATTAAAACATTTTTAAAATTTAATATTATGTATGTTACTATTGATACAAGATGAAGTAAATAATACGAATTGAAAGAAGTATGTAATTAGTTTTTGATAACCAATGCAATAAATTACAATTTTAGTTAAATTAGTTCTAATAACAATCTTGTTTGACTAGACTAAATTAAAAATTTGTTTCGAAATCATCATATTTGTAAGCAATAAAAACTCCTACACATACGAATCATAGGATAACATGGTCTGGTCAGAAAACTCCACCAAACATACATCAAAGCTGTATTTTGGGTTTGGCAATTGTGTGGTCAACTCAATTACAACTTTATTTGATATATATATTAAAATTAAATTAATTGATCTATATATTAGATCAATTTGTGCACATCAAAATATTCCATCTTTTTAATTTCATTTCTTTTCGGAGAAGTCATTAGTTATAATTATAACTAATTAAATCAGTAATATATAATTAGAGAAGAGGTCAGCTAATTGTGAGGAACTTTTTGTGATGTTTACTTAATAATTGAATGGTATATTTTGATGTTAGTTAAGGAATGATATTTACTGATTGAAAATATGAATTGATAAGTCCATAAGCGTGAAAATAAAAGTATTGTACCTTGTACGTATAATGAAACGGATAAATATAATACATATGTCCAAACAAAAGATCATTGATTAACGCATTGAGATATCCTATATAAGATCTCATGCATATATGTCATCAAACCTCCATATCACTAATTCACTATTGTGATGCATCAGATCTGAGAAGTCGTGCCCTATTTTAAGTACAATACTTTAAAATTGTACAATCATGTTAATTTAATTAGACATTCATGGAGCAACGTGTTTTAAAAGATAGATTCAAATTAAATTTAAATCTCTACTATTACTAAAATGCTACTACAGTCCTACTATAATCTCTAATGCGTAGAGTTTGAGAGTGATTAGGGAAAAAATGTGAGATAATTAGAGAAGCAAATCATGAAATAAATAGAGGAAAGCACAATTACAAACTTTTTCGATCTCAATTAAAATTAAATTGAATTTCTTCAAATTGATTATTGATTGATTTAACAAGGCCCTATTATAAATGCATGCATTATTGCTCATTTGCTAAGAGTGAAAGAAAGGCCATGACTTTATTCTAGTTAAGTCTAGATGTTGCATGATTAAGGAAGCACTTTGATGGTTAATCTTTTGATTTGTGAGGGATCCTTTAGATTTGGTTGTCTAAATGTAGGGTACGGTTGTCGGTAAGTGTCATCTATTATCAAATACAACCCCTTTAATTCAATTTCATTATATTAGTGTCAAAACTATATCTTATAATATTGATTTGATTCTATGGCCCAATTAGAGATCATCTTCAAATACAACGCTATGGTATAAACATAAAAACTTTGCCTTAGACCCGACTCAATACACATCTCAATGACATGAACTAATGAATGTAACGCTATATGTAAAATAAAAATTATAATTTGTCAAGACGTATTGAATACTATTTTTAAATTTGCAAATAAATAACATAGCTCAAAATTGTTTAAAAATGTAACATTATTACGACTTAATCAGCTTAAATGTTACTTTTGATTTGAGTTTTGAAGATAATAACTCATGATGTAATGAACCACTCCATAACTTTTTAATAATGCAATGCAATAGAAGAAGCATATTAGTGTCCTCGAAGTGTCAGACTACTTCTCGAATTAAAAAAAAAATGATGATAAAAAAAAAATAAAAAATAAAAAATAAAAAATAAAAAATAAAAAAAAAATGATTGAGCTAATATATCAAGATTCTCTAATTTTTATTCTATTTTATTATATTTTTTTTTAAAAAAATGTCAAATAGACAATATCAGAAAAAGACACAATACATGAAGTTAGTCAGAAATTTAAGGGCCCATTAACTGAATGATACAAAAGTTTAGCAAAAAAAAAAAAGGGAGGCATTAGGATTTGGACAACAATCAGCCCATTAGTCTGAAACCCCCTGCTTCTGAATCACTGAAAATTTGCATGAAAATTACTTTCTTTTTTTCTTTTTTTTTTTTTTTCTTTTTTTTTTGAATGGAGCTGTATAATAATGCAAGTTAGATTGTACATGCAAGGGTGAGGACATGGTGCATATAATACTTTTGAGAGAATATATAAAACATATAACTAAGAGTATAATGTGCATCATACTCTCGAAGCTTAAATATAACAAGGTTATGGTATATTGTGCAACCCTACAATCCTACATTCCCCTCAACTTCCCACGAAGTAAATGACTATGAGGTTTTGGTGTACAGTGGTTACAATTCTTATCATCCAACTTACTGTCGATTAATTAATTAGGAGATGCTAAGCAAAGATAAGCTTCCATAATTTGTTCATAATTAAGGCTTACTCTAGTTGACGCAAACTGGTGCAGCTACACCACAAAGCGGGTTGTGCCGTTGTGGACTTGTGGTTATAGCATAGGCAACTTGGTAAGAGCAGAGCAAAATGATTCAGGTTGTATACTGATAGCTAGAAGGGGGCTACTGCTGGTCTGCTGCCGCATTACCAGCACGCTCCCCCTTGGCTGCTAGAAGTTTTGATGCATACCGGAGGATGCTGGAAGCTGCTGCTTTGGAAGTGTACATGGACGGCGCTATGTACTGTTTATCAGCAGTAATACAAAAACTGGTATGCCAGTAGTTTCACTAGGGCAAAGATGGTGATCGATTTACTTACAGCCATTCGAAACAAAGCCAGCACAATTATTGCTAAAAACATTTTCATATGGGATCCTGTAAGTTTATCTCAATTAACTTTTACGAGTATAATTTTCACAGAATTAAAGTTATTAACCGTTAAACTTCTGCATTGACAAGCGTAGATTAAAAAATAAATAAAAGTATAAAAGTTTGTTATTCTCTCCGTATTATGATATTTATGGAGAACAAACTTCAACAGTATATTTTAATATTTTAAAAAAATGAGATGCATTTAGTGATTTGTAAGTATCACCTTTTTTTTTTTAAAAAACATTTTGTAAGTATCACCTAAAAGGGGAGAAAACTGAAAATTTCAGATATTGCCAAATTACGTACTTGTGTCAAAAAACCTTTATAAAATTCGAACAAGCCTTGGATAAAATATTCATCTGTATGGCTGACTAGTGAATTGAATTCTGAAATATATAAATAAAATCTACCTAAATTTTGTGCCATACTAGTGAGCCAAGCATAACAGAGCCTCATCGACACCAGCTAAGCTCTTAGACTCGACAGACTTGCAGAAATTAATCAGACAAATACGAGTATTGCAGTATCACCACCATATCAATCAAACTTGAAAACTACAGCAGCGAAAGTTGTACCGAATTGCAAAGCAGTAGCTAAGAGAACATCCACTAAAATAGAAGCAAATAAAAGAGCCTAAATTGCATCCATTTCCTACAGGCTACAGCCACTTGCTATGAACATTTGCAGTTTTACTTATTAAAAATCGTCATTTGATCTGGATTGACCACCATAGCCTCCGCCACCATAGCCTCCGCCTCCACCACCGTAACTGCCACCACCATAGCCTCCACCTCCGTACCCACCACCTCCACCTCGGGGAGGACCTGGTGTCCTCTCATTTGCAACACTCACACGAATGTTACGCCCATTCAGATCCTGTATATACATCAGTGCACAATGTTAAAAATAATGGTCTCAATGTGAATATTGAATATCCAAAAGAACTTTGTAAGTATGTTGTGTTCACCTGGCCATCCATAGCAGACAATGCACTGTTTGCAGCTTCAGCATCTGCAAAGTTAACAAACCCAAATCCCCTAGACCTTCCGGTGTTTCTATCAGTGATGACCCTAGCTGTAAAATACAAAAAAAATGAATAAATTAAAGACTGCAGACTTTAGGACAGTTATTAAAACTTGCAAACACGGAGTAGTTGTTTCTGAAAAACAGCTTCAACAAGAAATAGCTAATACTCACCATCTACTACTTCACCAAAACTGGAAAATGCATCCTTCAAATTGCCGTCATCAGTTGCAAATGAAAGACCTGAAGTGGACATAGTAGTTTAAGTTAAAAAGTTCCATACTAAAATAGCATAATTTATTACATGCATAAATCAATCAAGTACCTCCAACAAAAAGCTTTGAAGAAGACATGTATCGAATAGCAGTCATCATAGACGAGTTGGAACTTTGTGAGATGCTTTGACCAAGAATGCTGCCAATTCTGTTTAGGAACGCCATTTTCGACAATAATCTACACAGAACAGGGAAAATCAGGAAGGTACTATAACTTAAAATCTCAAAGGAAAAAAACTGCATTTCACAATATCTTATATTCAAATTTCAAAATAAGAACAGGCCAGTTTGTTGAATTTCTAATTTTCATACACTATACTCATATACTTCACGCTAAATCATCACAGGGAAAAGGTATTCTGCAATTTATACGTTAAAGTGTATAACCTCATAGGAAAAGCCCTGAATAAGCTTACAATTCACAAGCTCAAAAACAAATATCAATCTTGCTGTTATAGTAGCTAAGTAGTTGCATCAAGTGCCCACTCCCTATTCCAATATTCAGCAAACGAAAAGCAGTCGAATCAAAAACCTCAAGAACTGTTTGATAGGTGGTAATATAGGGTGGGAATGGGAAAGAACTAAGTATAACTTTGTGAGGTAAGCATAGCATTACCATGAGCATGAGCTCGGGACGTTCTTTACAAATCATTCTAATTACCATTATTTATAACCGACTACAATACGATTCACCAATAGCTCAACTCCGACAGACACAATACATGTCACGGTGTCACCAATAGCTCAACTATGAACAGACCCAATTTAGACTACTATCAGTAAGATTAACCCATGAAACATGTAAAATCAAGGCTTTTTCTATATATTTACAGTAATAAAGCATGCCATTTCTCAAGATGTACAAGAAATAATGAACCTTTTCAGAATATAGAAAATAAAACCTTATTAGTTATTATTTCATACAGAACATCATTATATTATATGATTATCTATAAAATACACAATACATGCAGCTAAGAAATCATAAAACCACCTACTATCATGAATCATTCTTCAATCAAACTAATTCATAAGAGTACAGATTTATTAACCTCAAACTCCAAAATTAATAGAAAAGACCTTATAAATCATATCCCAATTGCACAAAAATTACATCTTGCACACCAAGAATGAACATTTCAAAAACAAAATCAACATTAAAACATATTTAACCTAAAATAACTTCTCATGAATCAATCAACATAAAACTTTCAGCAATAATTAAGCAAAACAGCAAGAAATTGACATGAAAC
Source organism: Chenopodium album (assembly GCF_948465745.1). NCBI lineage: Eukaryota > Viridiplantae > Streptophyta > Magnoliopsida > Caryophyllales > Amaranthaceae > Chenopodium > Chenopodium album. Next base: position 78,826,724 of record NC_137838.1, read on the forward strand.
AGAGCAGCATAAACAACGAATAATCAAATGAATTACAAAATACAAGAACAACTGAAAAATAATTGTAGATCGTAAAACGACAAATGGAAAAATGCAAGACAAAAACCCTAAAAAATGAAAAGAGGAATACCTGAAGAGAGAGAAAGAGGAGAGAGAGTGAGGTTTATGAGCGGCTAGGGTTTAAGCTTTTGAGAAGCTTAAAATTAGGTTTGGTATCTGAAATATCTTACGGACCTCTTTTTATAGGGTTACAAAAATATCATCAAGGTTTTGGGGTTTTAGGTTATTTGGAAAAAAAAAAAAAAAAGGAGGATTTTTATACAGTACTCTATTTAATGTAGTATATGCTTGAATGAATACTTGATTAGTGCAAACATATGGTATGAGGGTTGGCTTATACGGGTTTGGTTTTTTAGGTTGCTTTGTTTAATTTCTAATTACCCGATTGAGGGCTTGTTCTGATTCACTGGACTATACTGAACGGATTAAAGCTAAACTAAACTGAAATGAATTATTTATGAGAGAAGGAAATTGGGAATTCAACTGAACAGATTAGAGCTGCACAAAACTAAAATTAAGCTGAAAAGAACAGGTCCTAAATTGGATTGGATTGGATTTGGATCGGATTTTGACGGAAGCCTCTTTTTGGCTGACTGGTGGTTCGGGTCATGAACATTTTTAAGATTGGGCGTCTATTCATTGTTCGGTTGAGATGTGATTCGACCATTTTTCGCTCATAGTCTTTAAAGGGATATAAACAAGATGATAATTCCATCTTTGAAATTTGTAACAATCTTTTAATTGTTATGTGAAATGTAATGCATTAATTAATTTACGTGATACAAAAACAATCTTAAAAATGGGTCAATAATTATATTTTAAAGATATGTATAACCAGAAGTGTGATTGGGTTAATAACAACTACCCGGCGTGTAAATCTTGGTCTAACCAAGTTTAATTTGGGCCGCCAAACCTGACTCAAATGGCTGGGTACACTTTATTACTTGACAATTTTATACTACAAAATGAGATCGTGGTGCGTATCATAATTCCAAATGATCAAATAGTTATAAATATAACCATTTTTGTAGGTACTGAGAAGGTGCCCCAACAAACTAAAGCATATCAAGATCATCTTGGTTTGCATAGACGGGCAAGTCCCATTGGGAATGGGGGGAAGGATAAGAGAATTCCTAACCCCAAGTTGGCCTCTAGTACAGTGAAGCTTGATCTTATAACTTTTCGGTTAAAATACCCTACCCTAACCAAATACTACATAGTTGTTCAACATATTTCATACGGAGTATAATTTAGTGAACACAGCTTATAAATGCAAAGTACTAACTTCTTGGATAGAGGTTGTAGATCCAACCATACTTAAGCATTATGAAATATTCGTATTCTAAATTAGATAAGTTAGAGGTGATTATGGATCGAGTCAGATTTGAGCATAAAAATATATTGACCAAGCCACACTACGGAGTGCAAAAAATAGGCCTACCAAAGAAGTTGATCACTAGGCCCATTACTCGATAAGTCGATAAGCTTAACTAAACATCACTCGAGGGAGTGTGGCCAGCTAACCGATTCCACATTCCCACATGCATTGCACTCCCCATCCCACTTCAAAGCTCTTGTGTATAGGAGATTTGACTTGAAAAATACAGCAACTATTACAAGACTAATGTAAAAATTACATTTTCCTACTAAACTACTTAAGCGTTTACGAGAGGCCTTCCTTCCATCTCTGTGAGAGGGGTTCGATTCTCACCCCAAGCAAATTGGATCCCTTGTTTCCCCCCAACTTGCAAGGGAAATTGTATTCTTTTTGATTTGTTTTTGTTTTTCTTCTTCTTCTTCTCTCTCTTTATTTTTTATTTTTTATTTTTTTATATATAATATATTTCAAATGAAAATAACAAAAAGAATAGATAAAAAAAACAAAACACCACATAAAACAATACCAAGCAACGATTAAGGATAACTGGATAAGTCTATCACACTTTCTAAAATATAATTTAACGTAATAAAATTTGTTTGGGCATTGTACGTACATCAAGCTTGACAATTCTTTCTCAATGCATACTTATATGTTTGTGGGCATGAAGCCGATCAAATTAAACAAATACGGATTGGCAGGAGCGGTCATTCTCGTAGCCATATAGTTGTAAGAGTTCGAAAGAAAATTCAATATTGACAAAGTATACATAAAATTGATTGATAGGGTAAAGTCGCATTTCAACTTATATCACTACCATGATTCGATCAACTATATTATATTGTAATTTTCCCTTTTTACAACACACCTTATCGACTTTGCTCTCAAAGGGAGCCAAAATTAGCCTCTTATCCTCTAACATTTGAACAAAAAACAGTAGAGATGCCATTATTTTACTCATTAAGGTAAAACTTATGTTGGTTTCAGATGATTTAGAGAAGGAATGAAACGGGATATTCTTGAACTACCCACATATTATCTTTCCCACATCATCTGTATTACAATTTTTACAGTTAGTTGTTTAGTACTACGTATTATAAAAACCATGCATTATTAGATAGTAGTGTATACCCTAGCAAATTTATTAAACAAAATTTAAATACAAAACTTAGATGGAATAAATGTATAGCATAGTCAACAATGTATATGAAATAAATTGATCACATTGCATGCAACAACTCTTGAATGTTAATCATTCCAATTTTGTAGATTAGAAGTTCATTTAAAAAAAATGAGAAAAAAGGATAAGAGAATCCCCCTCCTAATCTAAAGTGTCTTTAACGCTACGATATTAAAACTACGAGACGAAGATCTGTTTTAGTATCTTTATTTACCATAATCCGTATTTCAGAATCTTATTACATTACCCGTACTTTTTAAGCTTTTTCCACTTATGATATCTATAAGTGCATATAAAATACGAAGTACACAACTTTGACCATAAATACAGGCGATAACGGCCCTAGAGGTGTTATAGCCCAACCCATAACGAACAAAAGCAAGGCTTCCTCCCCTTCCCAACACAGACAGCACACACAAAAATAATAAGAGAGAGAGAAACACGAAACTCTCTACACACCCCAGAAGAACAACATTCATACCATAAGAAGAGAGAGAAAAACTCGAAGATTTTTTGAAAATATTATTGCGGCTGCTTCAATTTCTACTCTCCAAGATCAATCAATCAATCAATCAACCTTTTATTAATGCTATCAAATGAATTTGCTGCTTAATCATAATTTTCATTTATTTCTAAACTCCTTTTGATTCGATCTTTTTTGAAAAAAATTTAAAGAGAATTGAAAAAATTTCTTTGGGATTGTGCTTTTTTCTCAAAGTGTTGAATAATTCCCACTTTATTCCTCTTTTTTTTTTGATTTTGGAAGAGATTCTTGATTTTCAATTTGGTGTTTTTACTCCTATTTTTGGGAGAATTTTAGAATTAGGGTTTCGTTTTTTTTTTTAAAATTTTAATTTTTTGTTTATTTTGGTGGAAGTAGTAGTACTGCTGCTGTTGGTTTTTAGTTTGTTAAGAAATTTCGGAAGAATCTTAGGTTTCTGTCGGATCGGCAGCTGAAATTACGGAGGTGTGAGAAAATTTGGACTTTGATTTAGGGTTTTGTATTGATCCTAGGAATCACTAGTTGTTGATAACTGAAGATTACCGAGCTTCCAATTGTTGAGCTGCTCAATTTTATTGTCGAATTCGAGTTTCGAGTTTCAGTGGATTTAGTGCTGATTCTGTTGATGAGCATTGTTTAATCTGGGCATGGAAGAGTATTGTAGTTATAAAATCAGGCAATAGAGAGGATCAGTGAGTTTTTTCGATACTTTGATTCAATTGAAGCTTGTTGCAGTAGCTAAAGAGTTGATTGTTAGAAGATCAGTTGGATAAATTTTCAAATTCCATTTGATTTTGGTAGCTTTGACCCTGTTATACCACCCCTTTTGATAGGGGATGATATTGTGTTCTGGGATTTGAGAATAAGGTGGAAGATAGAGAGAATCATAGTATTGCTCTTTAGTTGCCATCGTTTTTTCTGAAGTATCCAATTGGGGCTGTTAACAATCTAACATCAGTTACCTAGTTCCGGGGATAAAATTCATCGGCGATCCTTTGAAAACTCGGTTGCTGAGCTCATTTAGCATTGGCTTTGAGTTTTTTGTGGCAAGTGATTTGTGTGAATTTGAATTTTGAGTTGGTGGGCTGAGAGTCTGAGTTTATGGAAGTATATTGATGCTGGAAATGTATGTGGGGACATGGTGCATGGACAAGAGCTTAGTTGTTGGTTTGGTCCCTGTTTGGAACATTGCTCAAGCAATAGCATACTAGTCAGAGTGTTTGCGCTTGCAAGGGGTGACAGATTGCTGAGGCCCTTGGAAGTTTTGCAATGTCTCGCTGCTATCCTTTCCCTCCTCCAGGATACGAAAGGAAGCCTAAAGCAGACGGCACTAACGTGCACGTGCACACTGATGTGATTAAAAAGGTTAATACCAATGCTCTTTCAATTGGCTGTGATCCATTTTGTTCATGTGAGTCTACACAATATGTTAGACTATGTGCTAATATGTAACTTTTTACCGGCACTTTTTATACCACCCTGTGTGTGTTTGTGTGTGTGTGTGTGTTGTGGGGGGAGGGGGTGAGGAGGGGGTTGGGAGGGGAAGTACAATGCAGCACAAGTGCCACTCTAGGGATTTTTACTCTGTTCACTTTTTAGTGGGATGGAAAATACTGGCATACTGAATACCATGTCTGCGGTTCCCTGTAATGAATTGATATTGTTGATTAGTTGTCATGAAGACTTAGTTAAGAAATTGGAATCACTCTAACCCCGTCAGTTTTGCATATGCCATGTAGGAATTTCGACATATTTGCTAATAATTACTTAGTATATGGTATAGACAATCATGATTAGATATGCAAACTCAACACTCTTAGTTTCGTTGACTTTTGTATAGAGCCTATTTATGTGGAGTACATGTATTTTATCATTTTATTGATTTTCTTTTGCATGATACACGATTTGTTTCTTAAATTTTATTTAAGAAAATGACATCTGCTGCTTCTCATTTGATAGCTTGATTGATGTTGACCTTGACACTTGAGGTTGCTATATGAGATTGTGTCCATCTTCCTTCTGCTCTATCACTGTTTTTTGCCCCTGTGTATTTAATGTCTTGGAAGTAGTGGATGATTCTTGAATGCAGATTTTATATAATTAGACATTGGAAGTGGAGTGATGAATTCTGGTCACATATGTGTAACTAGATACTATGGCAGAGTAATGAAAACATGTCCTAATTGTATGTGTTTTCAAAAGGTTCCCAGCTTTTAGGGATGGAGTAGTCTGAAGTAATATATGACTTAAACTTGAAGACTGGATTCTGAAATCCTAAATTTGAGCTTTAGTGTTCAGCCAAAAGCTAGTTGTGCAGGCTCATGATAAGTAAGATTTTCAATATATTTCTGACATTTATTCCAAGTGTTTCACGGCTAGCAAGGTATTAATTAGTGGAATTCTCTGGACTAAAACCTCAATTTTCGTTTTCAAGTCAAAACCTCTGTACTTGTCAAACTTATTCAATTCTGCTCTACTTAGATAGTCTTAGCATTTACTGGTTAGCAAATTTACCTACCTTTACAAGCTACTATTTGCAACATTTCTGAAGGGAACTTATGAATCAGTGACCTATCCTTATTTGGTGAGCCAACTTGAGTCTACAGTGCTTAAAAGTTTTTTATACTGTGGGCTTCTCCACTTTGCAATCTCCATTTGATCTTGTTTAGTTTTAGTTTGTACTTGTATCTATTTGTAATCCAATTTTGATACATGTATTGCAGATTTATTATTGTTTATGTCAGATATAATTGAAAAGTAGACTTCAAGATCCACCTTACATTGAACACCTTAGAAAAATAAATAGATTATCTCACCCAATGAATTAACTCTAGATTTTTCATTGCAAGTTATCATAGGACTTAATTGATGACTGCATACTCCTTTTAAAGGTGTTCTCAATGATCTCTTACTCAAAGGTTATTGCTTGAACTCAGCCTTGACCAAACCTAAGCCTACTAGCTGCAGTTGCAAATTTTGTATTAAGGCATCATATGTGTTTTACTCTGTGTGTGTTCACAATTGTTGTTAGCTGCATTCAAAAACTTGTCATGAACTTTCTTAGCCGAGCTGGATGGAGATAGGCTTTTGCAAAGTAGTGCTTAGAGATTGTTGTTGCTTATTAAGTGTTTACTAGAAAATTTATTTGACTTTATTGAGGGGCAAACTTTGCTAATGCGTGTTTTTCTGTAGTGGATTTTAAATTTTGCGTTTACCTTGTGAGTAACATTGGTGTAAATTTTGCACATGAAGTATTCACTCTGTATCAACCATTGTTGTAAGAGTCATCGTCCAAATCATAGGATTATGATCCAATTTTAGCCAAAATATCCGAATTGGAAACAAAATCGACATCGCTGCAAGATCAGTTAGGATTGGAAGGTCCTCCCCCCCTCCCCCCCCCCCCCCCCCCCCACAACCCACCCAACCCCCCCACCCCCACCCACTTGGATCGTTGTTGGAGGACAATCCTGCTTGATCTTTCTGTTCTACTTATAAAAATGAGCCCAAAGCAACCAAATTTTTTCTCATTAGCCTAGAAAATGACTACCCAACTACTGTAACTATAGATATTTGCATATTAAATGCTTGAAAGATGTGTATATAGTCATCCAGTTATACTGATCCAAAATTCCCCTCACCAATCCAATGTGGGATCCTGATCCTGACAACCTTGGTATCAATGATGCGTAAATAGTTGTAGTTGAGGAGACCACACTGCTTAAAAGAACTCTATGCTGCATTGTATGCTTAAAAGGACTCTATGCTGCATTGTATGCTTAAAAGGACTCTATGCTGGACTGTGCTCTTTTATGACAGGTCAAGTGTTTAGACAAAATGAAATTCAGTTAAGTGCTTTTTTTCATAACTGCTACTATTCCTGATGATGATGTTGGGTGTTAGGTTTCGTGGCTACAAAAGTACAAATGTCATTTTTAAGTTTACTGTTGACTTGGAATTATTATTATATGATGTTAGTATGATTTCCAATGCAATTATTAGTATTTTGGTGGATATTTTTCATCATGGTGATAACTGATAATGCATTTGTGGATAATGATGATTAGAAATTTATTTGGGTTAATGGCTTTCAGTTTGTTTGTTTTAGAAAGAGGGTGTTTGGGGGGGGGGGGGGGGGAGTGGCTTCTGGTTTAGTTTTGCACTTAGTAGGTGTAAATTCGACCTCATATTCTTGCTTTTTCTGTAATTGCTAAAGCTCATGATTATCATGAAGCCAATTCTGCTTGATATTTAGACTGTTGCACCCTATTCATAGTTGCGGCCTAGATCCTCTTTGGACTCCAAAATATGGTTACGAATATTGTAAAATGATTGCTTAGTGCTGTCGTTTATTTTGATTAAGGCTTTGACTGATTTTATTGGTTACGAATATTATAGCCGACCCCACTTATGGGAATAAGGCTTTGATTGATTGATTGCCTAGTGCTGCTTTATTTTGTTAAGAAATATTTATATATTTAAAACAAAAAAGAAAAGAGAAGAGATTATAAAGTCTTTCACATCTCAATTTGGCGGATTTTTGACCAAGTTGCTGAATAGCTTGAGAGTTGTCGTGCCTCACTATTACCCTTAGGTGCAAGTACATGGCCTTTAGTGCTATTAATTAAGATTTTTATCTTATTTTTTTTTGTCTTATTTCAAAGTCTCATGCGTGGAAGAGAGGAAAAGTGGAATCATGGAGAGGTTAAATGAGGCAGAGAAAGAGTGAAAAGGACTTGGTTGGAAGGAGTTAGGAAGGACATGAAGTATATGGATTTGCATGAGAATGAGGTATTTGATCGTAAGGGATGGAGGAGGAGGATTTTTGTGGATGACTGTACGAAATAATCACTTTTGGTTCATGTAGCCGATGTAATGGACTGAAACTCTGACTTGTATTTCTGATATAATTAGTCTAATACATAAAGATAAAAGCTTGAGATTTTGATTAATAATGGCAGAAATTTGGGTATAAAGCTATAGATCAATAGCTTAAGGCTATTACTCTCTTGATAACTTTAGGCTATCACTCTCCTAGTAACTTGAGGTTACTACTCTCAACATTTTTCCTCACAATTCACATGATATCCTAGTGCTTATACTAATTCCTATTTATACTAAGACCAAGGAGTCAAGGACTACTACCCTAAAAGCATTAGACTTCCCAAAATGCCCTTCCTTATGTTGGTCTATTACAGCCGACCCCACTTATATGGTTAAGGCTTTGCTTGATTGATTGATCTCAAGTCTCATGCGTGGTTGAATGCTAACAATGCTTGGTTATATCATTGCTTGATCATTACGTATGGCCATTCATATATCTGTTTGGCTGATGGCCAATTTAGTTGTATCTTTGGGTTCATGGGGTGAGTAAGGTGACGTAGGTGATGATGGATATACTTAAAAGCTGGGTCCTGGTGAGTGCAATTTAGATGCTATGGGATATCTTCAAATCAATATATGATGCGAGCTCAAATTTTTTGGATGTTATTAGGGAAGGTAAGCTTGTGGTAGTTTTTGACTTTTTGATTAGGCGTATGTTACTTAACATTTATTCTGATAAAAATTGCTGAATGTTATACATCATGTGTAGATTTTTTGCTTCATGGTTTTGTGTGCTGGGTCATCTTAGTTGTTTGAGTTTTGTTGATGATCTCTCCATTGGAAAAAGATAACAATTTGAAGTACTCCTTCAAATTAATGAACTAAATTGTAATAATAGCCCGACAAAACTTTCCTAAAATGATTGGAAGATTTTGTAAAAAGAAAGTGTTGTCCAGTTTGAGAAATACAATGCTGATCCCTGATTGATTATACCTAGGGTTGCTCTTTTTTATTTGCTTAATTGAATACGTAAGGCACGCCATTAGGTGTTTACAGGATTAGTGAGGCTTTGGCTTTAGTCCCATGGCCTGACTATGAGTTTTGGATGGTAAGACTGCAATTAAGATCATTTAAAAAATATAAGCTCATTGCATAAATCAATTAGGCTGCGACATGAGACCTTGATCAATATCATTTAAGGATAGAGTCTGATACCTGAGCATGAATATTTTAATGGTTAGACCACGATCAAGATCAGTTGAAGGATCCGTGCTCTTGAAATAGAGATATCAGGTTTAATCCCTAAAAAAGTAAATAATCTGGTATGAAGAATTGAAGATGTTAAGATGGGCTTTTAGGGGATATTGGCATGAAGATGTGCTATTAACTTTCATCCGATGCTGCTTTAAAGAATTTATGATAGTCAACTTGTGCATTTTAGCCTCCCAGTTATAAATCTTATAATTGTTGAAATTTCAACTTTGCCTCCCAGTTTATTTCCCTTTTTAAGTGGCTGAATGCACAATTTTTTGGTGCATAGACTTTAGGCAAATGTTGCCTTTGGGACAGTGTGATGGTTGGAATTGGATGTTATTCAGGGGATCTACTGAGTGTAAGTGGCTTTTGTTACATTTGGATTCAGTATGTGAGTTGATAATTTTTGTTAAAACAATTGACATTTCTACATGTTAAAGTGCTATAAGTCCCAGCATGGTTTACTGATTGAAGACATTATGTAGTGTTTCTTGTGTTCATTGAGGTTAGTTCATTTTCATACTTGCCAGGAGCATTGGCGTGTTTGAGTAAACTTGGAGAAACGGGTATTTATGACTTCTTTGGTGAATCCATCATTTGTGAAAATAACATTTTTGCACTTTAAATTGCCTAACAATGCACATGTTTGTGTGAATTAGGGCTTGTTCTCATACGTTTATTTTCATTTCAGTTCAGCTCCTAATTTCCTTCTCTTATAAAATATTCATTTTAGTTCAGTTCAGCTAATTTCAGTCTATTAGAACAGGCTCTTAGTTGGTTGATGTTCTTTTATGCTTAATGGTCACTCTAGTGTCGAGCAGGTCTTTCTTTGAGAAATCTTCAAATTGTCAAAGTATATTGATGATATTGTAAATGAAATAGTTCCATCCTTCTTTAATATTTGCACCGTTTGGAATTTTACTTTTGTGATTTATATACAAGGAATAATATAATCCTATGGGATCTTGTTAGATTTGTCTTGATATATGTTTTTAAAATATCATTCCCCCCCCCCCCCCTTTATTTCCTAAAAGATAATTAAAATATTAAATATATTAAAGTGTAAAGCTTCAAATGTTCTAGTAAAAAATAACGAGGGAAGTATATATCTTTGGGAAGACAATTTGGTTTTTGTCATACAAAAAACTGTTTCTTCATTGTGTATACTTATATATGGAGAGCCAAATAGATAAATAGAAGATTGAGAAAGTGAAAGGATGTCTATCTTGTTCATGAAGCACAAAATAACTTTTTTTGGAAATGGATATGGCTTTATCTTCCATATTGTTTGTTTGGTTTCGGTTTTCTAAAAGGGTAACTTGGCAACATGATTTCTATCTCTTGTTGCTTAAGTCTGCTTACAATATATATATATATATATATATATATATATATATATATATATATTTGGACATTTTGGGAGAAACTACCTAATAAAGCCTAAATTTTGTGAGAAACTAGCTAATAAAAAAAATGTTGTAAGAAATTACCTAATAAAAGATAAAATGTTGTAATGTACTACCTTTGACCGAAATTCAACTATTGACTTAATTTTAGGATGTTGATCCACCTTAGATCACCCCCAAAACCACCGTTAGGGTTGGTTTTCAAGGTGGTAAGGTAATTTTCGGGATGGTTGGAGGATATTCCGAGTTGGTGAGGGTAGATTAGTGCTTCGGGATGGTGATTTTTAGGGTTAGAGCCTTAGAGGTGGTGGTTTTGTGGTTGAAAGGTGATTTAGATGTGGTGGAGACGATTTCAAGCAAGTTGTGTTAGTTTTGGGAATGAAAGCGGTGGTTTTGGGAGCGTTTTGAGGTCGATCAACGGTGAAAATTCAGTATAGGTAGTATTTTACATTTTACCTTTTCTCAGACAGTTTTTTACATTATTTTACCTTTATTAGGTAGTTTATTACAACATTTTTTTTATTAGGTAGTTTCTCGCAAAATTTGAGTTTTATTAGGTAGTTTTTACAAAAAGCCCTATTTTTTATATGTTCCGCATACATATACTGTCTTTGGTCTGCTCTTGATTGTAAATTATGAATGCTGTCGTATGTTCTGATTCTTATTCTGGGGTTCACAGTATCATTGGTTATAAATACATTACTTCGGTTGTTTTGCTAATCACGCATTTTCTGTTCTTTTTGGTTCATTGGTATATAAATACTTTACTCACCTCATGGTTTTGACTTCCAAGTTATGTAAATTCAAGTTACTGATGATTTTATGTATATGACCCTACTGGCTAAACACTAAATCAAGTGCAACAGATTAATATTTGTCTAAATGAACATGCAAACACGGTGCAATTTATGCAAGGTGAATCTAACACTGGTTTTGCATTTTATACCCTGATTGCAAAGATGAATTTTATTCCTTCCCTTTGTTTGGGGAAAATGGTAATTTATGTAATTCAATGAACCTAAGGTAGAGCAGTGTGCTGCCAATGGAGAATAAGCTGTTCACCTGAAACCTGAAGATATATTTTTCCAATGTGATCCCATCATTATGTGAACTGTAGTAGCAGGAAGTAGTGATTTTTACTTTTTAGTGTGTTCTGACCTTTAGCTGTTTTAAAATTATCACATTTTTCCTATTTTTCCTATTTTACTCCTGATTACTGAATTTTTTTACTCATGTCTTTTGTGTTCTTTCTCTATATTTCTCTTTTATTATAGTTAGGGGTGTTGTCGACTTGCGTTGGTCTTGTGAAGATCTCTTGATTGATTTGCTGCGAAATATGTTAAATCTATCTATATCATGCTGCAATGATCTTGATTGGAGTTGATTCATTGTTGACTTTTTCAGGAAAAGCACAAAGAAAAGAAGCACAAAAAGGATAAGAAAGACAAGGAGAAGAAAGATGGAAAAGAAAAACGTGACAAAGAAAGAAGTGATGAAAGACATAGAGAAAAGAAAGACAAAAGGGAGAAACGTAGAGACAAAAAGAAAGACAAGGAGAAGGACCGAGATAAAGATAAACATAAAAGCAATCTCCTTCCAGTTGAGAAGAAGATTGTGGGTTCAGCTGACAGCCATATTTATAATCCCTCCGAGAAGAACAAGGAGAGGGAAAGTGACAAAAATGCTATTTTGGCTGAGAAGAAAATTGGTGGGCTGTCTGCAGTTCACAATGGAATCCCAGTTACTAAGAACAATCACCAGGTCTATGAGGCTAAGAGTTTTAATCATGCCTCAGATCTGGGCAGGAAGAGCATGGATGAAGAAAGGAGAGCAATCAATCAATATCCTAATAAGAATATTGGTGCAGAGAGAAGGAAGGATGGAGTTGTCAAGTTGGATTCAAAGAGTGGTGGATCTCTCCTGGATTCAAAGGAAAGGACCAAAGAGAAACCCACTCTTGATGAAAGGATGGATGGACGAGGTGCCATTGGCGATGCCAAATCTGGTGGAAGTGCTTTGGTCCCAAATCCTGTTGGAGTGCTTCAAAACAGAGTGGGAGGAATTGTCAGGCCCGTGGATAAGAAGATTGAGCAGAAAGTGGATGGGAAAGAAAAAAACAGGGAGAAAGAAGGCGGTGATAGAAAAGGAGAAAAAAGAAAGGAAAAAGACAGAGAGAAATCAGTTCTCAAGGAGAAGGACAGGAAAAAGGAGAAGAAGAAAGACGAGATAGCTAAGGCAACAACTGAACAGAAGCAAATTCAAAGAATAAAAGATGGCAGTGATGATCACATGCTGAAGCCAAGCACAAAGGACGCAAACAAGAAGGATGTTTCAGGTGTCCAGAGTGTAGGGTCTCAGAACAATGCAAAGGATAGCAATCATCATGCTACTACTGTGAATAATAATCTCAAGAAACGAAAGGACACTGGTCTCAATGGAATTTATGATGGTGAGCTCTTTCTCAGCATTGTTTTTGACTGCTTGTGGAAATTGCTTCATTAGATAGATTAATTTTCTGTTAGATATAGGTGGTGGTTAAAAATGAAAAGAAAAATAAAGGGATCCAGCTCCTAGGACTATCACAGTCTAGTCCTATTCTTTGGACTGTGAAAGATTGGGAATGGTGCTCAAATGTGAATTGCTACAGTACTAGTTAGATTTATCATGCCAATGATGTATGTACGATCTTGAATTTTCCTGTAGCTTATGTGAATGCTACTTATGTTTGGGTTTATCTCAACAGAGTTTGTCACTCGGCCTGATAAGCTGGCAAGAACAACAGCTTCTCCCCATCCGTTGACGGAAAATGGAAGGAGCTTGGAGCCTTGCCAGAATTCTGCCGCATTTGCTCCTGTTACACAGCGCCCTCCCACAAATAGTATAGTGGAACATAATCTTTCTCATGATGATACACAGAGGCCAGCCATGAAAATTAAAGTGGATGGCAAGGAATGCAAGATAAATGGCACAGTTGCTGAACCCTCTACACAGTCTTCTCGAGAAACAACTGCAAAAGCAGAACGGAAATCTGTTGCTCCTACAAAGCCACCTCATCCAGATGCCAAGTATCTTGACCAGGTGCTTTCAGTACCTAAATTAGATGAATGGTCTGGTTTTGACGACCAAGATTGGCTGTTCGACAGCAATTGCTCCCCATCAAGGAAGCCAGAGGTCAAATCATCTGGGATCAATGAGATGCCGCAGGTATGGGCAAGAGCCTTGTGGTTAGAACCAGTAGATGTTTATGCTTTGCCATATGTTATTCCGCACTGATTGGCTCCATGAATTGTGGTTGTGGTTATTCTTTACCCCTGCTCTCTGAGGAGGAAATCCTAGCCATGCTCGGAAATATTTGCAGCAGAGGCTGTGAGATTGAAATTCCAAAATCTCTGCCTCAAAAGCATGCTCCTTGAAGCTACGAATTTCGTAGATTGGACTGAGCTCTTCCTGCATGTTCTGTACATTAGCATGTAGTGTGGTTATCAACTCTTTTCCAGAGCTTTCTGAAATTGAAGGAAGCTGTCGGTTGTGTCACACCTGCCTCAGCTATGATGCTGCTCGCTCCAAGAGCTAGGGTTTTGATGGCAATTTTAGGGCCTCCTGGCACGAGATATATTGATTCTTTCGTAAGGGGAGTATAATCAGCTTCCCTAAAAGGCTATAGTCGCTACGGTTGGGAAAATTGTTTAGATGGGAGATGTATTAGCTTGTGAAAATATTTTTGTTAGAGCAATGGGAGCCTTTGCTAATCTTTTCAGTGTAAGAGAAACATAGCTGTGGTGCATGCACCCACCGATTTTGATTTGTAACATAATACTCTTAATTTACAGAGAAATGTAACATAGAAGGAAATGGGAAGAGGTAGCTTGATATATACTTCGTATACTTATATACTACGTATATTTTTTCCCCGTATGCTTAGGATTATTTAGATTGATTTGAACTTTTGAAGTGAACCTGATCTCTAGCAAAATATCAATGGTAAAATAGCAAACAGAGTAACGGTATACTCCCTCTGTTTTTGTAAGTGTTCGCTGGGATTTTTTTGCATTATTCACTTGACCCACTTTTACTAAAGCTTGTGAAATATACAATTGTTATAGTAGTATTTTTTTTTTTTTTTTTTAAAAATATTTTTTGGTGTTTAGAGAGACATAAAGGATTGAGGTGAGAATTAATTATAATATATCTTGAAATCGGGAGGGAAGCTCTAAACACTTGGGCTTTCTCTCACTTTCATTTGTTATAATTTTTTTTTTTTTTGAAGGGGGGGGGGGGAGATTTAAATTCATTAATAATAAGTCATACGGCACTTACATAAGAAACCGTAATCGAACAATACAAAGACAAAAGAACCAATTACAAGTTCGAAAAAAAGGAAACTACAATTGCACGCGCAAAATGACTTTCTAAAATACCCTTGGCTCATATAACGCTGTCCTATGCAGCCTCTTGCAAGGGGATCTGACAATATGTTGTAGTTTCTGACGAGAACCTTCATTGGCTCAGAATCCTGTACTCCTCGACCTGAAATCAAAATTGGTGTCGTACACTTCACCATTGATAAGACAATCTCCGATTTAAACACGGATATCGGCATGGAAGCATAACCCCTTAGCCCAAACCAACAGAAGATCAAACCAAAGCCCCATAACAAAAAAACCTGGCTCAAATCCTGTACCAGAAGATCGGTACACCGATCTGCACACCCCATAGCACACCAACACACCACACAAAAGGAAAAAATAACAAACCCAAATAACACACAAAGACGGAAACAGGAAACCCAAACACTACACACACCACTAATAGAAAAAACAGGAAAAAACTTAAAAACAAGAACTACGAACGGAACCCTAACAACCCACCCCGCCGCCACTCCGAGCACAACCACCAAAGCTCTGAGGTTCACCAACCCAACCCACATACCGCCTGACAATAAAACCCGAACCACCAAGACCCGCTCGAGAAGCCCAAACCCCCCACACCCCAGAACCGCGGCAGCGACGGCCCTACGCGAGGGACTGAGAACGGCCCTACGCGAGGGACTCAGAGGGATCTCCCTCCCCGTTCTCGAAAACAGCGACGCAACGACGGACAAAACGGAGGGGCATAGACACGGCGGGGAAGCGGAAACGAAAACCGGCGGCAAGCTGGCAGCAAGGCCGGTGAGGAACTGAAGCGGTCGAAAAGGGGAAGCGGTGCACGATGCAAGGCCGGAAATATAAAACACCAAAACGAAAACGAAAAACGCAAAAGAGAAAGGAAAAAACAACCTAAAGGAGTAGATCGGAGGCTCGCCGACGCTATGGCATGGGCGGTGGGCCGCACGCCGGCCAATGAGCCTCATGGCCGGAGCAGATAAAGGGAAGGAGATAGGGTTTGGGAGAGAGAGAGGGGGCGCTAAATTTGTCGTGCAGCCTACGTATATGTATATTATGTACAACAATATTCATTTGTTATAATTTATATGATTGATAATTAAAGATATTATTGTTTTAATTAAAGTCTGTTTTGTTTACCTTATTTTCACTTACTACCTCCGCTACAGGTTATGTGCAACGATTTGACATAAAGTAGAGAGGAAAAATGTCTAATCGTTGCACATAACCTATAACGGAGGTAGTATTTTAGGTGTAATAAGTTTAGATAAGTTTAATTCAGGTTTAATAAGTTTACCGTAATAAAGGTTACCTACAATTAAAATAAGTTTTAATAAGGTCAAATAAGTTCAGATTAGATCAGGTAAGTTCATATAAGTTCAGCCAAGTTTTAACGGAGCACTTTTTGTTTATTTCTTGAGGAAACGTTAGGTTATGTTCAAGTCAATAATTTGTAGGTTACAATCAGGTCGGGTCATTTCTAAGTCAGGTCATATTCGAGTTCAACTAACTATAAATAATTTTATCAAGCTAATTATATCCTTTGACTATAATATATATGACAATATACTAGGGAACTATAGTATATAATTTAGGAAGATAATTATCTCCTTTGACAACACAACAAATATATACTATATTTAACTCTTAAATTTGAGGATGATGCTCCTTTTTTTTGCTGGCACGGACCGACTTAGTCTCCCTAGAAAAAATGCTTTGATCAACAATAATAAGGTGATCTAAATTGCATTTAAGGTGATTTGAAATTGGGTCAGGAACAATTTGGGTTGAGTTTAGGTCGGGTCACTAACAAGTTGTGTTAATTTCGAGTCGGGTTACTAACAGATTGGGTTGAATTTTTGGGTCGGGTAAGTAATAGGTCTAGTAAAATTTGGGTCGGGTCAATAACAAGTCGGGTTGAATTTCGGTCAAGTAAATAACAAGTCGGGTTGATCTCGAGTCGGGTTTGTAATAACAGGTTGGGTTAAATTCGGGTCGGGTTGAATTCAGGTCAGGTTAGTAACAAGTTGGGTTAAATTCGGGTTTTGACAGGTTAAAATGGGTTAGGGTCAATTTTGGTTTAAGTCGGGTTCGGTGCAAGTTAATTAAATTGACCATTGTAAACCGATAAATCGGTGCAAGTTGTAAACCGGTAAATTGACTGTTTAAAAGCAAATTGAATGGTTCCACACATCCAATTGTACTCCCGGAGGGTATTAGGGACCATGGTAAACATATCGGCAATTTTTTATTTTCGGACAAAAAAAGTCAAAAAATTCTAAAATTGAAGGCTAATATCCACGTGTTTTGAGAAATTTTGGAGGTTTCAAGGTCCGGTGTCGAAAAGGCTTGATATTTTAGGGAATACATCTCGGGGTCATATAATGAAGTTTGGTACCATATATGATCATTATATGTTGTCATAAATGTTTGTGGTATGCTTGAGTTAGTGAAATCGGTGCAAGTTGTAAATCGGTAAATTGGCCGTTTAAAGGCAAATTGGATGGTTCCACCCTCCCAACTGGACTCCCGAAAGGTATTAGTGACCATGATAAACATTTTGGCAATTTTTATTTCTGAGCAAACAAAATCGAAAAATTCCAAAATTGAAGGCTAATATCCTCGCTTTTTGAGAAATTTTGGAGATTTCGAGGTCCGGTGTCGAAAAGTCTCGAAAATTTAAGGGATACATCTCAGGGTCATATAATGCCATTTGGAATCATTTATAATCATTATATGTTGTCATAAATGTTCATGGTAGGCTTGAGTTAATGAAATCAGTGTAAGTTGTATACTGGTAAATTGGTCGTTTAAAGGCAAATTGTATGGTTCCATCCACCCAACTGGACTCCCGAGGGTATTAGGGAAATAGGGACCATGGTAAACAATTCGGCAATTTTTATTTTCGGGCAAAATAAAGTCAAAAAATTCCAAAATTGAAGGCTTAATATCAACATTTTTTGAGAAATTTTGGAGGTTTCGTGGCCCGGTGTCCGAGTCTTGAAATTCTTGGGGATATATCTCGGGGGCCATATAATGCCATTTGGAACAATATATGATCATTATTTGTTGTCATAAATGTTCGTGGTAGGCACTAGTGAATGAAATCGGTGCTAGTTGTTAACCGGTAAATTGGTCGTTTAAAGGCAAATTGGATGATTCCACCCACCCTAACTTGCGGAGGGTATTAGGAACCATGGTAAACATTTCGGCAATTTTTATTTCCGAGCGAATAAAAGTCAAAAAATACCAAAATTAAAGGCTAATATCCTCGCTTTTTGACAATTTTTTAAAGTTTCGGGACCCGATGTTGAAAATGCTTAAGATTTTAGGGGATACATCTCGGGGTCATATAATGCCGTTTAGAACCATATATGATCATTTTATGTATTCATAAATGTTCGTAGTAGGCTTGAGTTAATTAAATCGGTGCAAGTTGTAAACCAGTAAATTGGCCGTTTAAAAGCAAATAGGAAGGTTCCACCCACCCAATTGGAATCCCGGAGGGTATTAGGGACCATGATAAACATTTCGGCAATTTTTATTTCCGGGCGAAAAAAAGTAAAAAAAATTCCAAAATTGAACGCTAATATCCACGTTTTTTGAGAAATTTTGGAAGTTTCCGGGCCCGGTGTCGAAAAGCCTTAAGATTATAGGGGATATATCTCGGAGTCATATAATGTCGTTTGGAACCTTATATGATCATTATATGTTGTCATAAATGTTCGTGGTGGTAGACTTGAGTTAATGAAATCGGGCGCAAGTTGTAAACTTATAAATTGGTCGTTTAAAGGCAAATTGGATGGTTCCACCCACCCCATTGGACTCCCGGAGGGTATTAGGGATCATGGTAAAAATATCGCCAATTTTTATTTCCGAGCGAAAAAAAAGTCAAAAAATTCCAAAATTGAAGGCTAATATCCACGCTTTTTGAGAAAATTTTGAGGTTTTAGGGCCCGGTGTCCAAAAATCTTAAAATTCTTGGGAATACATCTCGGGGTCATATAATGTCATTTGGAACCATATATGATCATTATTTGTTGTAATAAATGTTTTTGGTAGGCTTGAATTAAAGAAATCGATGCAAGTTGTAAACCGGCAAATTGGTCGTTTAAAGGCAAATTGGATGGTTCCACCCACCCAATTGGAATCCCTAAAGGTATAAGGGACCATGGTAAACATTTCGACAATTTTATATCCGGACGAAAAAAAGTAAAAAAATTCCAAAATTGAAGGCTAATATCCACGCTTTTTGAGAAATTTCGAATGTTTCGGGGACCGGTGTCGAAAAGCATTGAGATTTTAGGGGATAAATTTCGGGCTCATATAATGCCGTTTGGAACCATATATGATCATTATATATTGTTAGAAATGTTTGTGGTAGGCTTGAGTTAATAAAATCGTTGCAAGTTGTAAACCGGTAAATTGGTCATTTAAAGGCAAATTGGATGGTTCCACCCAGCCAATTGGACTCCCATGGAGTATTAGGGACCATGGTAAAACTTCGACCATTTTTATTTCCGGTTGAAAAAAAGTCAAAAAATTCCAAAATTGAAGACTAATATCCACGCTTTTTGAGAAATTTTGGAGGTTTCGGGTAGAGTTGTCAATTCGGGTAAACATGTCGGGTTTGGTTCAGTAAGAATGGATTGGGTCAACTCGGATTAATTCCATAACATATGCGGGTCGGGTTTTGGTTGGGTCATGCTTTAGTCGGGTCATTTCGAGTCATACTTCTTATCGGGTTTAGGTCAGGTTAATAACAGGTCGGGTTACATTTGGGTCGGGTGAACAATAAATCGAGTTTAATTCGGGTTTTCACGAGTTAAAACGGGTTAGGGTAATTCTCGAGTTCGGTTCAAGTCAATAATTTGCGGGTTATTATCAGGTCGGGTCATTCTTGGGTTTGAGTCGGGTTCGGTTCAAGTCAATAATTTGCGGGTTATAATTCGGTTGGGTCATTTTCAAGTCGGGTCATTCTCGGGTTCAAGTCGGGTTTGGTTCAAGTCAATAATTTGCGGGTTATAAAATTGTTGAGTCATTTTCAAGTCGGGTCGTTCTCGGATTCAAGTCGGGTTATGTTCAAGTCAATAATTTGCAGGTTGTTATCAGGTTGGGTCATTTCCAAGTGAGGTCATATTCGGGTTCAACTAACTATAAATAGATAATTATCATTTTTATCAAGCTAATTATTTCCTTTGATTATAATATATATGGCAATATACTAGGGAATTATAGACTATAATTTAGGAAGATAATTGTCTCCATTGACCATACAACAAATATATTTTATATTTAACTCTTAAATTTGAGGATGATGCTACTTTCTTTAGCTGGTCTGGACTGACTTGGTCTCCCTAGACAAAATGTTTTGATAAAAAATAATAAGGTGGTCTAAATTGCATCTAAGGTGATTTGAAATCGGGTCAGGAACAATTTGAGTTGAATTTAGGTCGGGTCAATAACAAGTCGTGTTGATTTCGAGTCGGGTTAGTTAGTAACAGATCGGGTTGAATTTTTGGGTCGGGTTAGTAATACGTCTGGTAAAATTTGGGTCGGGTCAATAGCAAGTCGGGTTGAATTTGGTCAGGTCAATAACAAGTCAGGTTGATTTTGGGTCGGGTTTGTAACAGGTTGGGTTAAATTCGGGTCGGGTTAGGAACGGGTCGGGTTAAATTCAGGTCAGGTTAGTAACAAGTCGGGTTAAATTCGGGTTTTGACGGGTTAAAACTAGTTTGGGTCAATTTCGGTTCAAGTCGGGTTCGGTTCAGCTCAATAATTTACGGGTTACATTCGGGTCGGGTCATCTCCAGGTCAGTTCATGTTCGGGTTCGGATCTCACATACTCGGGTCAACTCGAGTCTTGGGTTGGTTTCAGGTCGGGTTTGGGTCACCATTTTTTCTGGTTCAGATGGGTCCGTTAATAATCGGGTTTGAGTCGGTATTTTGGGTCGGTCAACTTTTGACAGCTCTATATTTAAGGTTAAGGTTTGGTCAAATCTGACATTCAGATCAGACCAGATCAGATAAGAAAAAATACGGTGAACCAAACAATCCCTATATGTCTAGTGTAATAATTTTTTACATTACGAGCGTAGCAGTGTTTCCATTACTTGTACTTTTTTTTTTTGAGGCAATACTTTCTCCGTTCCTTTTTGTCCTATACACTAATTGTTAAGATCAATAAGATGTGTTTCCGTTACCTGTACTTTCTCTGTTCCTTTTTTTTCCTACTAGTACTCCTTTAAAATTAAATCTTATTCCTTAGTATTTAAAAGTGATACATACTAACGTTTGCTTAGACATTTATGGATTTTCATGTAAATAAATAAAAAAAAAATGGAAAATTGTAAATGGAAAAAAATGGATTTTCATATGCGGCCAGCCACATTTTTTAATTTTTTTTTATATTTTCTCTCTCCTCTCTTTCTCTCCTCTCTCTCCTCTACCTTCCTCCATTTCTCTTCCTAACTTTCTCCCTCTAACCTTCAATGGCCGAACTAGGTCTTTCGCTGCCGTCAGGTTCGTCGTCTCCGTCCAGATCTCCTCGAAGCTCCAAGCCAGATTGTCGTCACCGTCTTCGTTTCTTCGTTGTCGTGGAAGCTCCTTGAAATACAAACCAACCCAAACATTCGTCGTTGTCTTCATATTTGCCGGCGAAATCAGCCAAAGACCTCCACCTCCGTCGTCGTCCTGTTAATTGATTGCTGGTCGAGCAATTGCAAAATCTCAGTTAATTGCGTTTATCTACTGTAAATTGATTCATTCCACTGTATTTTGTTAATTGATTCATTTTACTGTATTTTGTTAATTGATTTTCACTCAAACCAACGATTGCTTCCTTTATCATCTGCAACATTTCTTATATAAATTTGTTTTATGCAAAATTGATTTAAATTGATACTTAAAAGTTTCGTTATTTTGGTTTGATTTGGATGAATTTGTGGTCCCTGTTTTGTTGTTGTGGATGTTTATTTCAGGGGTTACTAGGTCGGGGTTACTAGGTCGGTTAGGGGTTACTAGGTTAGGGCTTACTAGGTCGGTTAGGGGTTACTTGGGGTTACTAGGTTAGAGGTTACTAAGTCGGTTAGGGGTTACTAGGTTAGGGGTTACTAGGTCGGTTAGGGGTTACTTGGAGTTACTAGGTTAGGGGTTACTATGTTAGGGGTTACTAGGTCAGCCAGGGGTTACTAGGTCGGGGGTTACTAGGGGTTACCAGGTCAGTCGGAGGTTATTTGGTCATGGGTTACTAAGTCAGTCAGGGGTTACTTTGTCTGGGAGTTACTAGAGGGGTTACTTAAATGGGGTTACTTGAGGGGTTCTAGAAGGGTTACTAATATAGCACCTTGCCGCACCGTGCGGCCAGTCGCACCAGAAACGCGCTGAACGGATATATGAAACTTGAAAGAAAAGATTAAGAATTATTTAGCATTGATAATATTGTTAGAAGCGTCAATTTGTCATAAATTTCTATAGTTATACTATGATTAGTATAGGAAATTCATTTAGTGTTAGTATGTCATTAGGTTAAAATCCAATGCACCGTTGTTAAATATTTTTTACAATAATATTACAAAATATAAAGTATATAAAAGATATTCATAAATATTTCATTAGGGCATATATATATGATTGTTAATTTTTTTGAAAGAATATATGATTGTTAATTGAAAAAAAAGATATCATAAGTTATAAATAATTTACTTAAAAATTTTGCAAAAAGGAAAAAGAAAAAAAAGAAGCGAAAAAAAGTGAGAAATTTTTTTTACAAGGTAATGACAAGTGTCCTGAAAGAATTTGCTTATAGTATAGGCTAATAGATAGATATTCGAACCTTTTTTTTTTTTAATGGAAAAGGTTTAGCTTCTTGTTCAAAATTGCGTCCATAAACATGTACTCCGTATGGAATATCAGCATTTAATAATTCATTTATTGAAATATTGCAAAAATATGAAAAGTGTGTTTAGGTATAGGCATTTACTAATCCATTTATTGAAATATTCTACATTCATCTACAAAATATGTGGTAAGACTAATTATTACGAGTATTATTGTTTTGCTAAGTTTATTTCTTGAATATATAGGAAAAGATAAACATCAAAGTTTTAAAATCATCAAAAACCACAAGTAAATTAATTAATGTTATTGTAATATGTGATCAAAAGTCACTCGAATATGAATATTTTACTCACAAAATCGTTCACTTTAAAAAACACATGCATTTGCGATACAAAATTTTTAAAACTATATAAACACCTCATATTGTACTACAATTTTATTTGAAGATAATCAAAATTGATTCAAATTGCTCCATTTTACGGCTTTAAGTTGTAGAATGAAGTTCTCGTACTCCTACACACAAAATTGGAGTATCTTACATCATTACATCATTGAAACCCAATTGGAGTATCAACAGTAGTTGGAATTATTTTCCACCAATTCTTAAAATTAAAATAATAATAATAATAATAATAATAATAATAATAATAATAATAATAATAATAATAATAATAATAATAATAATAATAGCCAAACACTTGGAGAAGATTAGACCTAATGTCCTAATCACCTAAGCTAATTTACCTAAGAGAGATGGGGAATCCCTAATTAGGGATGACAATGGGTCTAGGACCCTCTCTAGACCTTGTCGGACCTTACCTTGAAATACAGGTATTGGTCAAATAATTATTTAGCCCTTGTGGATTCGGGTAGGGTAAGGGTTTGGGTACAATATATACAGACCCACATACCCAGACGCTGCTCATACCCTACCCGTGAACCCGTCAAACCAATATCATACCCAAAGCCGTACTTATAGAAAGTTAGACCTGCCCAATTTATTAATATTTAGGATCTTGATAATGAAATCGAGTATAGTACGAAAGAAGACTACTAACTTTGTAATTGTGCATTTATTTAATGAGAATGAGACTTTAATTGTAAAGCACTAATGGACAAAAGTTTTTTGAGCTTCGTATTAGTTTTTTTTTTTTTTTTTTTTTTTTTTTTTTTTTTTCGTATTTGTACGATTTGTGAAATTAATTATAATGTTCTCATACTTTATAATAATTATTATTTTTTGGCATGCATGATATGGTATATGTAAGTATATATGTAACTGTACATTAAAAAAAGACGATAAAAAATTAGGGGGGGGGGGAACGATAATGGACACTAGACCTTGCCCAGACCCTACTAGACCCATAGGGTACGGTCTAGGTAACCCTAAGGGTCTGGTTAGGGTTCGAATATGGTAAAAAAATTATGGGTACGGGTCTGAGTATTACTAGACCCTACCCTTTGCCATCCTTATCCCGAATCCTTTCATTTCCAAAGTTTATGAACATTAATAATTCAATTTAATTAGAAAGAAATGGAGGTTTTGACAAATAACTAACAGTCACCCTATGTTTCTAAAAGATTATCAAGAATAAATGCTCTATATAATTACATTCAACCACTCTATTATTTTTCCATGTGTACAATTAAGGACTTCTTAATTCAACTTATTTTTATTTATTTCAGAAAAATAAGTCCAGATCAAATCTGATTAAAAAAAATAAGTTTGGATTAGATAAAAAAAAAAAATTCAAATCAGATCATCGTTTTATGTGCAATTATTCATCGCTAAATATCTTTGGTTTTGTGATGAAAAAATTAAGAAATAATAAAATACACATAAATACGAATCTAAGAAGACCCCACTTGGTCAAATCAAACAATCAGATAAAATCAGACTAGTTTAGATAAGCAAATTAAAAAAAATAAAGTAACTAAACAAGCCTTACGTGTGTATATGCCATAAAATGTGAATCAAACCTATTGTTACAACTTATAAAATCTTTTTAAATTAAAAGGTGGATTTTTACCAAAACTTTGTTTTAAAAGGTGATTTCTCACTACATATATTATAATAAAAAAAAGTCCAACGTCCATATATTATGGGATAGAGGAAGTATTAGAATTGTGCGGCACGCAACAAAATAAGTTCAACATAGTGCACTAGTCTTTATAACTTGAGGTTCCATGGATCACCTTGCATGCATGATCCGATCACCTTGCATGCATGATCCACATTACAAAATTGCTTGGTGTAGTCATCATCATTATTCTTGCTTTGTCACAACTAACAAGTGTCTTTTTACTTCATTAATTTCCATGAATTTGACAAGGCACCAGAACATACTTACTTAAGCTTCCAAAATTATACTTATCCTTTCAGTCTTTAATAACTATGAGAGCACCTCACTTATCACGATTGGACTGAAAACGATCCTTTTGTTTTATGGTTCAAATCATCGTCATATACTTGACACCATCAATCTACTTTTGGAGAATATCTTCCCCAATCGTTGGGGGTTCGATCCTCATCCCCTCATTCATGTGATAGGGGGACCCCCCCGTGTCTGACCGATTACAAAAAAATATATCAAATTGATCTACTTTTGGATGGTTCAAAGGAATGTATATATTAGACTATATTGGACAGCATCTAAATTTTTAGCTCGATCTTGTTTTGAGTTTTGTTCTTGGTCTTATGTACTAGCTCTCATAACCTTGCTAGAATAGTGCCGTGTGGCTACAGCCTACAAGTATATATGTGTAAACCATGATGTCCTTTAATTTAATATATTTTCGATGTAACAAAGGAGCTAGTAAGGCTTGTAGTTTTTTTTTTTTTTTTTTTTTGAAGACAGTAAGGCTTGTAGTTTGTAATACTGTTATATTTATTTAAACCGTTGTCTAAAAAAATAAAGATTACCAGTATATCTATGAATGTACTCATGGACGAAGATTAATAAAAGCACTAGTCTTTTTCTTATTCTTCTTCTTCTTCAAAAAAAAAAAAAAGGAATAAATTAACTGTATATATTTAAGTAATAAATACGTATTTCATTAAGTTAGTTAAATTTGTAATGAAGGTTCACCTAGAACATAGTACGGAGTAGGTGACAATTTATCCGGGGTTAATTAGATGCATGATACCCGCATTCATTTGCTCAAACACTAGAGAGTAGAGATCGATCTACCTGCCTTTCATTTATTCATCTTGTCGACATGATCGAGAAAAAAACAATACTCATTCTATAAACCTTATATTATACGAGCTAGTTTATGAATTCATGTATAAAACGCATACATACATATATTAATTTTCATAAGAAAGAACTCCATTATTTATCAAGTATAACTATATAAAAATCCTAGCAAGGTCTAAAAAAAGCAATGCAATAAAGGAGGAAGCATATATATATATATATATATATATATATATATATATATATATATATATATAGCAAACAATAACAACAAATATCAAATTTAGTACAAACTCTAAAACAACAGTATGTGTATAAGACAAGACCTCGAATAAAGGCGCCAATACAAGTTAGAAATTTAGATCTTGATATAATGATATTTAATTTATGAAAAAATGCTATATACAACCCTTAGCATTACTCATAATTTATGTACAGCGCTGTTACATAATTTATGTACCAATTTTTTGTTGCTGTTATATTCCTCGAAAAATGGTATCCGAAGCCCATAGGCCATAACCTAACCATTAAGGCTAAGAAAAAGGACCATGACATGTTTTTTTTTGTTTGTTTATTTATTTATTTCATTTTTATCTTACTAAAAGTCTATTCAGTTCACCTTATTTTCACTTATTTACGGTGTAATAAGTTCAGTTCAGGTTTAGTAAGTTTTTATCAGGGTTACTCAAGTACAAATTACTACTAAAGTAAGTTTAATAAGGTCTAATAAGTTCAGATAAGTTAATTCGGTAAGTTAAAATAAATTCAAATCAATGAAAATCAGACGAATAGAACACACCCTAAATAAAATACTACCTCCGTTACAAGTTATGTGCAACGATTTGACATAAAACAGAGAGGGAAAATGTCTAATCGTTGCACATAACCTGTAACGGAGGTAGTATATTGCATTCATTACCCTAATATGAATTGAAGTACGTAAGTTTTCTCTCTAATAATACGAGAAGAGAGTATTTAAAGCAGTAATAATAATTTGTCATCAATTAAATTGGCACACCAAATACTTCGTAGAAGCATTTGCTGTCCATGCCACCACACGTATATGTACGAAATATTCAACTTATTACCATTAATTCCACCACTTACCCAAGCAAGCTATCAATATTTAATGCTATGTTTCATTGCTTACAACTACTCTTTGTATCATATGATTAATGAATTATGAACCCATTTTTATTATTTTTTAAATTCCCTATAAATACCATATACTACCCTAACTCACAATTATCAATATAACATACCAAAAATAAAAAAAAAAAAAAAAAAAAGGTTGAATAATAATATACATATTACATACCATAATAATGGTGGTTTGTAGTACTATGAAAAACTCTAATGATAATCATAATGATCAAGATAATCTTGTTTATGGGATAAGATTATCTTCCGTAGGATCGGCGACGGTAACGGGAAATTTAGCTTATGAGCCTAATAACATGGATTTAGCAATGAAAGTACATTATTTAAGGGTAGTGTACTTTCTTGATAGTCAAGCAATTGAGGGATTAATCCCTTTTAAATTGAAGGAGGCTATTTTTGCATGGCTTTGTTACTATTATGAATCTTGTGGAAGGTTTAGGAGATCTGAAGAAGATGGTAGACCTTTTATCAAGTGTAACGATTGTGGTGTTAGATTTGTTGAAGCCAAAAGCTCCAAAACCCTAGATGAATGGATTCAAATGGAGGATACTTCTTCTCAAAGGCTTCTTGTTGCTGATAATGTTCTTGGCCCTGAGCTCACCTTCTCTCCTCTTGTTTTTCTACAGGTTTGCCTCCGTCTTCTTTTGATTTAAACTGTATTTATTGTTCAGAATTAATAGTCGCATATACTATTTTATGTGAATCAAATCATATATTATTGAATATGTATATATAGATATTGTTGTCATCATCTACTCATCTATATATGTTTGAAATTGTTTTGGTCTGTGATTGAATTTAGACCTAAGTATAAAGGGTATGTAGTTTTATAAAATTATTTCATTAAATAATCATAAAATAATATCAAGTCTAATGACAACGAACAAACTCGAGACATAGATAGATGTTACTTTCTCCACTTTAGGATTTGTTTGCAAGGTCCACAAATCTAGGCTTAATTGGTAACACTCTATTTAATTTATATTTTGTTTTTTTTAGATACTTATTCCATTAATTTGCATAACCACCACCTAAAACACTCATTTGTTTCTTTGTTGTAATTAATTTTTAATCATCAAAATACGGCTGCATGGCTGCATATAATTTGTTTCTGTGTGTAAATCTATCATCATAAATAATATATTTCTATTTTTAGTGATTACTCAACCACTTAATTTGATTTTGAAAGCATAAACAAGTATGTTTACTACATACTCGTAGGGCCAACAAATTCATTTTTACATGTAGGTGTAATAAATAAGGTTGCCTTTGTTTTCCTGTAGCCAAAAAAAAAAAAAAAAAAAAAAAAAATCTCGCCAGTTGTTTAAATCCAAGCACGTACATACGAGTATTATTTTCAATATCGTCATGTTTTACCAGGCCAATAGCATACAATAGATGTCAACATAATTAATTGACTAAAGTTTCAAAGTATAGAGTACTAAAAAATTAAGAGTTGAATCTCATCTACATCGATTATTGACTTGTACTTGTGACTCGATATCTATACACATGAAAACAATCATGCATACACGGATCGGAAACACCCATAAACCATATTATGTAAAAAACAATTATCCTTAGTAATTTTGTTTCAAGCAATTTAAAAAATCATATGGATGCTTTGGAGAAAAACATCTTTATATACATATCCTTTTCAATCTTGCTTATCATAATTTTGTTTCATGAATTTAGAGGTTATTATTTTATAAATTTTTTGATTCACTTAGGAAAAAAGTATCTTTATCAATCTTTATCATAATTCATACCATACTAAAATCTAAACTAGCATCGATTGCATACCTTAAATGCAATAGATGATATAGATCAATGAGGTGGATGATGGTCCAGGGCAAAGAGGGGAACTGCCAAAAATTAATTTGTGGGACGACATAATTACTAATTTGACTCCTCAGTTTTTGAAATAATGAATACTTGCTCTATTTATATATGTTTTTTTTTGGGTGAAATCTATTTATATATGTTTCATATACGCATTCGATCGCTTTAATTTATTCCTATATTGAGGTGTTTTTTATCTAACGTATTCACTTTTATTTTGTTTCCTGGAAAAAAAAAAATATGATTTTACCATGTTACAATATATAATTTTAACTATTTTATTTTATTTTATTTCCATATCTAGCATAATTATTGAAAAATAAGGGCATATACCTAAGTAAAACTTAAAAACACAATGAAAAAATGATTCGAATATTCAATACCAAACCTTGATATATCAACTTAAAAATAAATAATCATTTCCATATAAAATAATCAAAATCCAAACTCATATCATACTGATCTTGAATTTGATGATTATTTCAAATCAATATCAACTTATGAGCCAAACACCTTAGATATTAAATTGAAGAAACCATATATTATATCAACCTAACCACAATAAATTAATTGTCCAATCAAAGTGAAACAAGGTGTTAGAGATAGTATCCTTTAGTGGACCTCAATTTGTTACTTTAGTGACATAATCCGTGTTTTATTATTTATCAAGAAAAAGTTTGTTTCCAAGTTCCAAATTTGGAAATTGGATGATTTTACATTAAATATATATGGACAACTTTATGGCATGACAATTGACAACCACAACATACTGGACGTTAATTCACTATCCTCCAACCAAATTGTGTACGACAATATTTTTCATAATGCATGTATATCCTAATATTATCGTTAATATAATATCTATGATTGAGGAATTAATTTAAACTTATAGTTTAAAGAGTATCTACAAAAATTATACCTATGATAATAAATATTTAACTAATAAATTTTATGATGAAGGAATTTAACAAATAATTTGTTCTTAAAAAACTAAGAAAAATTTAAATTTGGTTTTTAGGACATGTTCCGATTTATTGAAAATAATTGAATTTAACTGAACTGAACTCAAATAAATTGTTTATGAGAGATAGAAATTAGGAACTGAACTGATTGAAGCTGGACTGAACTGAAATAAAGCTGAACATAACAAGCCCTTAATCAAGTGTGTATATAATACGTAAAGCACATGCACTCTATCACATAATATATATATATATATATATATATATATATATATATATATAGAACATAAAACTACACAAAAAGTTGCTAAATAGCATGTACCAATTAAATAGAACACTAATGTATTATGTTATTATAATGCATTATGTCTTTATATATTTAAACTATAAATCATATTTCATAAAGGATCAAGAGATCCCTGCCTTCATTCGAATATATTAATATATACTATATGGAAAGTATTAATGTTTGAAATCTAAGGAGTAAAATATTTTTGTTTCTTTTTATTTTAATGTTTTTTTTTTTTTTTTTATTATTTTCATTATTTGCATAGTTTATTTAATAACTTATATAAATTATAGTTATGAAAAGCAAATATTTATGGTTGACATCTAAGGAGTATTCTTTTTAAAATAAACTTATGTATAATTGTATAAAATATATTCAATTATCAACAAATATTTAATCATTTATAATTAAAGCAATATTCCGAAATTAAAATGGATTCCACCTCTTTGATCGATTTGCATCATCAGCCTAAATTGTACTATAGTAGGTTGTTGACTTGTTGTCAGTTTACCAATTAATGAGACTTAATTGCTCAACAGTTGGTAGCTACTCGTAGGAGATTTCGTACGCAAGTCACACAAAATCTAGGAACTCCCCCCATCTATTCCTCCATCACCTTATAAACTTGAAATGAAATGTTTATCTAATGGCATACTTGTAATTAAACGGGCATACTTGTAATTAAACGCACAACACATTAGAATATATGGATAAAACCGCCAATTCAATTAGTGAGTTACCCTACAATCGCTAATTAAATTAGCGGCTTTACCCTAAAACCATTATTTGAGTTAGCAGTGGTTTAATAATTGACGGTTTTACCTGAATATGCAAAAGATATAGATATTTTGTTTATTATGGTGATAAGCTAGGGCCGCCTCATAAATTTTTATACCCCACATGTCATAGTTTTATATGAAAGTTTGTGGTCTTTAGATGTTATCCTTGAAATGATATTTTTTTAAAAAAAATTAAAAATAGAGATAAGAAATACAAAAAACATTAAGAAAGACCTCTAGAGTCTTAGTTTCATTGCGACTTTGTGACAACATGGAGTGTTTGTTTTTATGATTGTACAGATTACCTCTTTCAAATGTGGAGGATTATCTTTGGGCCTCAGCTGGGCCCATGTGCTAGGAGATGCATTTTCAGCAGCAAACTACATGAACACTTTAGCACTATTCTTGAATGGACTAAAGCCCAAATTTCCTCCCAGCCTAAACAAAAAACCTGCCAGAAATCTCAAGCCCAATAAACCCATAAACTCAGACCCATCAACTCTAAAGATAGTGGGCCCACTTGGAGACCATTGGATCATGCCCTTTCCCTGTGAAATGGGCACAATCTCCCTTCATTTGAAGCCCACTCAATTGACCCAATTGCAAGCTAAATTTTATGAGAATGATTCCACTCTAAGCCCAATCCAATCTTTTGAGATGCTAAGTGCCGTAATCTGGCGGGCCATAGCAAGAATCAAAGATGGGCCTGAGCCCAACACAGTGACAGTCATCAAGAAAGACGCCGCAAGCCCAATAGAGGATGCCATGGCCCTAAGGAACAACCAATTTGTGGGCTCAGTCAAGGCGGAGTTTTCCGTAGGGAAGGCCCATCCCAAAGAGCTCGCGGCCCTGATCCAAGACAGGGCCGAGAGCGAAAGGGATCAAATTGAAGAGGTTGTGGGCCGAGACCCTGGAGGATGTGATTGTATTATATACGGGTCGAATTTGACATTTGTTAACTTGGAAGAAGTGGACTTCTATGGGTTCGAGCTGAAAGGGTTAAGCCCAAGATTTGTGAATTGTTTTGTGGATGGTGTTGGAGAAGAAGGGGTAGTTTTGGTACTTCCGAGTCCAAAAGATATTAATGATAAAAGTAATGCAAAAACTTTGAGCGGAGGAAGAACCGTGACAATTATTTTGCCAAAGAATTATATGGTGGACCTCAAGAAGGAGTTGAAGGAATGGGGTCTTAGTGCTTAAGCAAGGGGAGTTTTATGCATTATAGTTATGTTTTTGGTACTTTTATTTGAAGAATTGGTTTGGTGTGAGTTGAAATTAAGTATTTTGTCATATTATTAAAAACACTTTATAATTTGCTGGATAATTCAACTATAATACAGTTAGCTATGTTTCCATCATCTATGTTGTACACTATATGGAATAAATATATAATTATGTGTATGTCATCAAGAAATTAGATCATACAATCTCTCTGTAATAAGAGTCAAACTTTGTATCTTTACTTTTTTCTATTATAATGTATGAAGCACATAATAATATATATCAAATTTAATATGAATGAAATAGATTTTGAAGTAAAAGCTTGTTTCTCATAAGTCTTTTTTTGTCTTAGCTTGGAGATTATCCACTTGGCAATAATCTAGCATACAATAACATCTATGGATATGTATCTATTGTATTCTTGTACATGCTTCCAAAAAACATAAAAAATAAAAATAAATAAAAATAAAAATTTTAGTGGCTAATTAAATATGATCAACACAATATTTAAAATGTAAAAATCTCATAAAACTAGTTATGGCACAAAGGAATTAAAACGTCATGGTCTAAAGATAGACATTTATATTATGTCCAAACACTTGTAAGTGTAACAAATACAAATGTTTTGGTGCAAATAACTTTAACTTTAGTTAGTTTGTTCAACACTTGAATGTTGTATCTTATTCCAGATGTGGTGCATAAGATTGGAGTAATAGGACCAATAACCCTAAAACATTTGGAGTAAATTGTCATCAATAACCCTAAAAAATGTCACTATATATTTCGTAAAGAAAAAGGCAATATCTAGTATGAGATGAAAAATATCACCTTTTTTTATAATTTAATCATATAAATCACTTGCGACCTATATATTTATAGATGTAATACAAAAAATATTGGAATGAGGTTTAATTTATAGCAATCATGTATGAAATAATGGAAAAAATTCCAATTAAGCTAATATAAAGAACTAATGGGTAGAAGTAAAATATTATCATTGTTATTATGAATATAAAGATGACACTAGTCGGGATGGCTTCGTGAGGCCATGACACAATACATTACTCTACAAATCAAATTGTAGCTAATTGACTTTTGTCAAATCATTGCACATAATCTGAAACGAAAATAGTAGAAAAACTTTGAACAAAAGTTCCTAGTTCCTACTGCAAATGTTTTCTGAAAAAGAAAAAATGATGAAGTTTTGTTGAGCTTCAAAATTGCTGATAAAATTTGGTAGGGTATGGCTCAGTGTGACAGTGTTACATTCAGAGAAGTTCGTCTTCAACTGCCTGATTTGTTGTTTATAATGTTCGGTGTAAAGGATAAGACTCATAAACCTCTGGTCCTCTAAAGGGGACAACTCTATTATTTCCATTTTTTGTTTTTGGTAATTTCATCTCTAAATTTACCAAGGAGCCCATAATTTAATAACATTCATCATGATGAAATTAATTAGATCACGAAAACATTTATTATTATTATTTTTTAAAAGGCAAAATCTTGAATGAGATAGTTGTAAAATAACTACGAAAGTTTGAAATTATGGTACATACTTATGCTAGTGAACATTTTGTCTTACAATAATTAAGTGTGAGAATGTCTCATTCAAGATTTGCTAAATTCAATTTTTATTTATTTATTTACTATTATTATTATCATTATCATCGAACACCAATTTCCATTTTATGGCAAACAGTTAACACCTCCCATCCACCTCCACATAAAAAAATCAAAACATTATCCTTAAGTTGGGACCAAAATAACATCCATCTATGATATATCCAAGCTGAAAACAACAAATGATGTAATTTTTTTTTTTTTTTAAAAATGCTCTTAAAAAAAATAAAAAATATATATGAACCTCAGAAGTTCACCACTCCATTTTCCTTCCCTTTCAATTCAAATGAAATTGACCTCAATAATCTTCTCCAGTGTTCCTTTGGCGCAACGCTAGAGCTATCACTCATCTTAAAGCTTTAATTCGTATGAAAATAGGTTGTACACTTGTGTCCTGCACAAGATTCAATTCAACTGGATGTACAATGATGATTTTCGGAGCCATAAGCTTCGATGCATTATTTTCCCTCTGCTCTTTTGTACTTGCATTGTATATGTCCATAAAGAAGCTCAAAATGGTGTAAGAAAGTATAATAAAATCAAAATTCGCGAGCAAATTCGAGCAAGAAGCATAGATGTATATATGCAATATGTTTCTTGATTACACAGTTAACACCTATGGATGATATAATCAGAAAGACAAGCCCACATAATTGCTTGAACTTATAAGCACAATCCAAGCAATCAGCAAAGGGCTAATTCTTCCTATTCCTAGTAAATCCACAAAAAGTGGTTAAAAAAACTACTGAACAAAAACACAGATATATACATAGCGAGGCTTATCAGTAAATTTGTGATTATGAAGGTGATTCACTCCTTTGACGGCGCATTCTAGCACCCCATGAGTTTTTCTTAGCATCTTTGTACATGCTTCTTCTCTTCAATTCTGATAGTTGGCTCTGCCAACGACCTCTCCAATCACTTGTGTCCTTCATTTCCTGATTGCAAACAAAAGTCAGATATTAGGAGAAAATTTGATCCAATAATACATTTTAGCTTCCAAAAACAGAAGTAATCAATGCTTCATAAAATCAATAAATGTAAAAACAAACAGGACAAGCAACAATTAGGCTGGTGGTGGGGTTTTATTCAAAGATCTGGATAGAGGAAACATGAGTGAGTAATCATGTTTATCCTTCTCTTCAAGAGGATAGCTCATAATTAAACAACTACAACACATTAACAACAAAGGGACCAGCTAGCTTATGTTAAGGGAAAACTACATCTGATTGGTTTTTTCGAGATTCAGATGAATAATATTCAACCTTGGCTGGCTGATAATATACTCAATTCAATATTATAGGTCTAATTGAACTTTTGTGGTCAAAACCTTGTTTACTTTTCACTAATATAATTGACGGGGTATCAGAATATTACAGTAAAACTTAACAACAGTCTTATGATAATACAGAGTACCATTTAAATTTATCTAAAAATGATTTTTTTTTCTACCATATTTCAACAAAGTGAAAATCTAAAGGTAGCAAGTGGCTTGTTAGTTTATAAATGAGGGACTATTAGGTTTAACAAACCTATGAAATTCAGTCCATCAAATGGGACGGCATCTTAAATAATCATTAATACAGTCATCAAAGATTCTAACAAAAACTCATAACCTAAGAAAGTCAATTATGGCCTTCCCTAGTCGATAAGTGTCTAAAATTGTCAACCCAAAGTAGCATTAAGAAGGGGGCGGGGCAGACTTCAGACTTGTGAAGATACTACACTTTATGAGCTCACTTATTCGTCCTGCAATATACCTAAGGAAAAGAGTACCCTACATGATAAAGCATAAGCTTGTACTACCTTCGTTTCATACAAAGTATTATTTACAACGATTAGACATTTTACACTCACACTTTATGTCAAATCATTGCAAATAATATGAAACGGAGGTAGTATTACATGTGATTAATATGCTGCAAACTAACTGTGAATGTGAAGCAACATCATCTTCTAGGGAAGTTTATGGATGAAGAGGGGAGGGAAAACAACATTAATCTCTCAATGTAAACCGAAGGCTTTATGATGAACAAAAAGTAGGAGTCTTAACCAAAACCGAGATATACTGTTTAGCTATAGAACAAGAACAACATAAAATGCAAAAACAAAATCATCGACTTGAATTGATCATCCCCACTACAAAGTCGGCAGAGAAATCCAGGCAGTTAGCTTATATTGATTCAGATTGAACAAATTTAGAGGTGATTTCAACCAAATTTACCACAACACGACGGCATTAGTGTCAAGTAATTGACAGCAATTTCTATACATCCAAATTGAGTTAAAGTTGGGCAACATGAGAAGGATAGCTCTTTTTGATTGCTAAATCTATAATAACCTCATCAATCAACATGACACGTTACGTATAAGTACAATCAACCTATAAACTATAGTTAAATATATTAATAAACTTGTTTCAAAAAATATACTTCAATTATCAATGAACGCCAATATTAGCAATAAGGTGATACAGGAAACATCAATAATTCATACCAAGTGGCGCAATAATAAGTACAGAATATAAATTTAGCTTCAATTAACAAAAGCTAGTCATAAAATTAGCTCAATAACAAGAACAAAACTAAATGAACCCTAATTTTCAACCAAAAAATTGGTAAATTAAGGATCAAACTTTGCCCAAAATTCAAGCACCCAGATCAAAAACAAAGATACCCAACTCAAATTTTCACAAACCCAAATACCAAAATCAAAATTCAACAACACCCAGATCAAATTTAATGGCATAAATTCCAAAAATATGCTATAAATATACCTCATCATCAAACTGGTTCATCTTCTTCCGAGCAGAAAACGCAAGATGAAGTCCGCGCGCCATATCTCGATCATACATAGCTCTCATTCGAGCATCAGACAAAGTTTCATACGCTTCTTGAACACGAATAAATCGGTCGGTATACTCCTGCACTAAATCTGGGGGTGATACATCAGGGTGATATTTGCGCGCAAGTTGCTTGTAAGCCTGCTTAATTTCAGACAAATCGACAGTTGTTGGGATGTCGAGAAGCTCATAGAAGGTCATTTCTGAGATGGGTTTTGTGATTCCGCCATTGTTGAGGGTAGCTCGAGCTTTGAGAGTTGAAAATGGCAGTGTTGTTTGAAAGGAAATGCGATTTGAAGGGAGGTAAGAGGAAGAAGATGGGATTGAAGAAGTGGGGTTTGATGGAAATGGGAAAGTTGAGTTTTTTGAGATCAAATTATCGTAGTTTATTTGCATTTTTTCTGGTTTTTGGATTTTTATTTTAACAAAATGTTGGGCAAATTTGGAGGTTTGAGAAGGTGGAGAAGAAATATAAATTGAGGTGCTGGGAAAGTTAGAAAAAGCCCAAGATTTTGCGTGCAACTTGGAAAATGACCATGGTGAATTTGTAATTTTTAATTTTTTTTTTCCGGTTTCCAGAACTTTTACGAATTATAAGGATACGCGTTAGCGTGTTGGTAAACTTTTTTAGGAATTAAAATTTAATTTAAGTATGAGTGTATAAAAAGGAAGTGACTTGTAGAATGATGGAGATTACAAAATGCACAATATTTTCTTTAATTACCCTCCTTATTGAACCTCTTGCAAAAAGATGATTAGTGAAGTTAAATCAATATAGTCTTAATTACGGTTTATTTTTATGGACACTTAACTACTTAAACAGTTAAGGAATATTTCTTAAAAACTAGTGGCCAAATGTTTTTTTCCACCTTAATTAACGTTTTAATCTGTTTATAGGTTTGATTCGAGTAACACATAAGTTCAAGGTCAAATTATTAACATATTGTCCAACTAACATTATTAGCATATTGTCCAACTAACATAAGTTCAAGGGCAAATTATTATCATATTGGACATTAGGATTATCTAATTATTTTCAAAGTACCTTAGTTGTGGGTTTATGCTATATAACATGATTTCTATAAATGATATTGTAACAAACTTCATTTATTGTCCAATTCCCTTTAATCTAATAGATGTAGTGTAAAATAGTAAATCACTAAATCTATGTGCAAGTATCACATCTGCAAGTTGACGTAGTCTAGAGGAGCAAATCACTAAATCTATGTGCAAAGTAACATTTTAAGTATCACATCTTACACGTTAGTATGTGAGGTATACACGTTAGTTATAAAGTTTACAAAAGTTAACACGACAACACAACATTAAATCATAGAAGTTATATCCTTTTTGTAACAAATTTCATTAATAAGCCAATCCCCTTTATCCGAATTAAAGTAGAATAGAAGAACAATCTATGAGCAATCCAACGTTTTAAGTATCACATCTGAGGTTTACACGCTATTTATAAAGTTTACAAAAGTAAATTTCCATGACAACATTACATTAAATCCTAGAAGTGAAATTGTCTGTAACAAACTTCAAGAATAGTCCCTTTATCTTAATGAAAGTTGAAGAGAAATGTAATCTATGTGCAATCCAACATTTTAAGTATCACTTCTTACACGCTAATATGTGAGATGTACACGCCAGCTATAAAGTTTACAAAAGTTAATTTCACACAACAATAGTACATTAAATCCTAGAAGTGAAACCGCTTGTAACAAACTTCATTAATAGTCCAATCCCTTTTTATCTCAATGAATGTAGAAAGGAAGAGTAAATTTATGTGCAATCCAACGTTTTGAGTATCACATCTTACACACCAACATGTGAGATGTGCACGCTAGTCATAAAGTCTACAAAAATTATTTTCATACGTCAACGCAACATAAATTTCTACACAACTTTTTTTTTTTTTTTTTTTGGCGAACTACACAACTTAATTCATGTATACATGACATTGTGGTTAAAAGTTAATTCAACACGACAACACAACATTAACCTAACACAATTCAAGTCAAGGAAAGCTGATAGGGGAAAGTGTATGAGGTAGAATAATTTTGCACATTGGACCGTTGAGGACTGAATAAGTATAGACCACTACCAGGTATGGATAGTTGGAGTCCATACCACAATAAAAAAAAATACGTAAAAAAATTGTAAAATTTAAAAAGCTAAAACAAAATGGAAAAGGAAGAAGGATTAGAGGGTGAAAATAACAGGAACTCAAAAAACTACCACTCACGAGAAAAAGCACCGGTGGTCGGAAAATCAGTCCCACAAAAACCCCATCAAAATTGCAGTAATCTTCCCTTCAAGGAGCGATGCTCGATGTACTGAAGGTGAGAATATTGTGGCTGATTCAAATTAAAGGAGTTATTCGAAGTTTGGTTGATGAAAGATGATAGTCGAAGGTTGACGAAGAATGTTCAAGGTCTATACTTACAATTGCAGCCATGAAAAACGGTGGGTTCAATTCCCATAGATCGAAAGATTTTGGATATGAGGGGGTAGAGGTTGGTTGTCGGTGCTCCGTTATTATTAACTTGTATACTGTTATTATTGAATTGTATACTGTTATGGTTAATTTTAATACAGTTATCATAGAGTTGAATACTGTTATTGTAGAATTGTAAGATGAGAGAGAATATTTTTTTTACACCATAGTACAATCTGATGACTTACTATGGAAATATTGCGCAAAATTACATATTTGCCCCTGATCACGTGATAGGCAGCTGACATATGGATAAAGCGATAACACCCAAATTCGAACACCAAAAACCCTTTCTTGCAAAACCCCATTGAAATTGTGAATGTTTTAGTACCAAAAACATCATAATAATAATCTGGATAATCTTCTTCCTCCAAATTCAATCTAATTTGTGAATTGGGTATTTGAAATTATCATTAAAAACCCAGAAAAAAATGGCAACAATTTCTTCAATTCTTCCATGTCATGGCCTACTTCAACACTCTTCATCTTCATCTTCTTCAAAACCCAAGTTTTTATCACAAAATTTGGTTCAATTTCCCTCTTTTAATAATGGGTTTGGTCTAAAATTCAAGTCCAGAATCGCTACAAATCCGCCATTGTTGAAGGTTCGAGCTGTTGTAGCTGAAGAAACTTCTTCTTCATCTTCTGCACCATCTTCTTCAGATGGGGAAGAAGCTCGTAGATTATACATTGGTAACATTCCAAGAAATCTCAATAATGATGAACTTCGTAACATTGTTGAAGAGCATGGTGCCGTTGAGATAGCCGAGGTTTCTAATTTCTTCAAAGCTTTCTATTTTACTTGAATTTATTTTTCAGGGATTTATTTACATTTTAGCTATTTATGTTTGATGTGAGTAACATTTACAAATTATTTATTTGCAATTTTGGTCTTTTGCTTTGATGGGTGTCTGTTTAGTTGAAATTTTGTTCAATAATTTGTGCTGTGTCAAACTGTCAAAAGTTTATGATTCTTGTAGAGTAAGAATTGGTGTATTATACCTTGAATACTGAACATATGTTTATTTCACAAAATGGATTTCGCCGGCCTCACTGGTGCTACTAGTGTATGTATGCCTTGTAGTAAGCAATGTAGATCACTTGAAGAGGTGGAGCAATTGCAGTGCCTCTTATTTTGGTGGTTAAGGATTGTAATTATCGTTGTTTCGAGTTATGGAGTATAATTTGACAATGTTGTTATATGGAGATCATACTAGATATTTGTGGTTATTAAAGGCTTGGTTTTTAATTAAAACTATGATGTAAATATGTGGGGTGGGGGGCAATGAGTAGGCTGCCAGTTAACTGTATTAAGGTGTTGATTGTGCTTGGATTTAAGGTGATAACTTTACAATGGATGATTGAGGATACTGAGATTAGTGAGGCTTTGTTGCTGTGTGATTTGTTCCTTTTTCTATATATGTTTGTCAGTGTTTGAGAAGTCATCATGTCATCCCCTGAAATTGTATTTCTACCAAAAAAAGTTCAAATTGTATGATTTAGAGGAGAGGCGAGGTGTTGATTGTGATGGGGGGAAAGCCTAATATCAACCTAAAACTAGATATATGCATTACAATTGTATCGATTAGTAATCAAAAGTTGGAGAGAGAGAGGAGGGGGTGGGGGGTGGGGGGGGGGGGGGGGGGGGGGGGACGGGGGGACGGCATACTTAGGCCCTTTAGAAGCCTCGCCCATTATATGATCTACTGATCTCTTCTTTATATTGAGACAATTAAGACAGGACAAGGGGTACAAAGAATATTTAATTTTGATCCTATTTTGAATTTTTTTTTTCAGACTTTTGATTCTCTTACAAGGATTCACATATCAATTCTTATAAGGGAAATCATGTAAAAGAAACAGACCCCATGGTGGTGGTGGCTACAATGCTTGGCTTCAGTCAGATGCAAAGCAGCGACTTGCAGCTGAATAAACCATGATTCACCAATGCCATATGCTAATCTAGAAACTTAAACAAAGATTAAATTTTCTTATATCTGTAAATACTGAAGTTCTATTTACAGATACTAAAGTAAATACTGAGCTAAATAGTGAAGAAGCAATTAGTTTTCACCAAGAATCTGACCCCTCTGACTTCTATACGACCACCGTCAGCTGTATGATGAGGAGATAACAGTAGATGGATTCAACTTTGATTAATTTGAATCCAATTTCTTGGAGGATAATGAGGTGGAGAAAATGAGTTTGCAAGAGCATAGAGCTCTAGATAAAAGCCAAAGGAGGGAGGGGGGGGGTCTTTGCAGAAGACCACAATAGATAGATGTTTTATGTGGCCGACCCCATCCCTTTGGGAATAATGCTTTGGTTTTGTTATTGTGAAGGATAGTGAATAGTGGACAGGGTTCGGTTATGCCTTTTCGTGAAATAGGTTTCGATCAACCGTGAAATTTGGTTTATATATGCTGGTGTTTTTACTGCTTGACAGCCGTAACAAAACTTGTTGTAGTACATTACTATATTTTATCATCTATAGATGAATTCTTAAAGAGGTTAATCTACACTCCTCTTCAATATTTTGTGTGGGTTGGAGGCATCTTCTTTTTTTCTATATGAAATTATGTGATGTCTAAGTGATAAACACCGCAAATGCTTCTTGTTTCGTGCAGGTGATGTATGATAAATATTCTGGAAGAAGCAGAAGGTTTGCTTTTGTGACAATGAAGACTATTGAAGATGCAAATGCAGTGATCGAGAAGTTAAATGACACAGTATGCACTCTTGTTGCCCCTAAAATTTTATCACTCATTAATGCCATGGGTCTGTGTACGATTATAGCATCGGATTTTGACCAATATTTCTCCATCTTTTGCCCTTTCTGATTCAGGAAATTGGTGGGCGTAAAATAAAAGTTAATATTACCGAGAAACCTTTGCAAGGTATGGACAGGGCAGTGACCCAGGCAGAGGATTCACAATTTGTTGAGAGTCCCTATAAAGTTTATGTCGGTAATCTTGCAAAGACAGTAACTAATGAGTTGCTGAAGGATTTCTTCTCAGAGAAAGGGAATGTTCTCGGTGCAAAGGTTCAACGGACCCCAGGGACCTCCAAGTCTAGTGGTTTTGGGTTTGTTAGTTTCTCATCAGAAGAGGAAGTAGAAGCTGCAATTGAAGCTCTCAACAATGCTGTAAGCTGATTTAGCATATGACTTGATATCTGCCATTTAGCGTTCTCAATGCACCATAATTAGATGATCTGGACATTAGCTGTTATTTTCTTTTCAACATTTTAGTCATTTTATTTTCAAGTCTCCTGATGCAGAATTTTTCATTGCAGGTTTTGGAAGGGCAAAAGATACGAGTGAACAAAGCTTAGGTCAGGAGAGGGGCTTAAGCTAGGATGGGAAGTTCTAAGTTTTGTATGTGCCATTAAGCTCTTTTACTTGATTTAACTTCATAACAAAGTTAATCAGAAGATTTGAAGAGTTTGTTCTTGACTGCTCGAGTCTGTAAGCTGAGGCTTTGTTGGTGCACTGGCTAAGTGGCCAGTTGGTCACCCCAAATAGCTTAGTAGGCATAGTTAGTTTTCAGATGTGACTATTTTTGCTCACAACTTTTATTGTTGTCATCATCTTCATCCGCAGCATAATATATTTGTTGTTTATATTTTCTTAATTGGGATTCCCTACTTCCATTATGCATGCATAATCATGCCATACAATTTAGCGTATCATGT
The DNA here is from genome assembly GCF_948465745.1 of Chenopodium album. Classification (NCBI taxonomy): domain Eukaryota; kingdom Viridiplantae; phylum Streptophyta; class Magnoliopsida; order Caryophyllales; family Amaranthaceae; genus Chenopodium; species Chenopodium album. The sequence continues at coordinate 78,869,658 of NC_137838.1, forward strand.
CAACCAATTGCTGGAATTGTTATAGAATGATTCTTTGTTCTTCAGACATGCCGCCATTGTTGATTGTAATTCAACCATGGTATGCTGATGCTTACTAAGCACAAGGCCTAGGCCTTGGTATGCTGATGTTGCCGTTGTCCATGCGGTCATGTCCATGCCCAATTAAGGCATGCCAAGGCCTATGCATGGGCAGTGCTGCCCAGGACAAGGTACGCCTCAACCTAGCTTAGGGCATGGGCACAAGGACGAGACACTTAGACACGTTAGGCTTTTAAAAAACCTATTTAGGCAATTGAGGATAGACTCTTGGCTTGCTTTAAGGCCAAGACAACGGAAGACCCAATTAAGGCAAGGCAACACAATGTTTAGACAACACAAGGCCCTAGACAAAGTATCTTAAGACTTGATGGTGAGGGGTGGGTTAAGGCATTACCGCATTAATGAGATGGTTTCAAGCACCGAGTAGGCATACTAGTTCTCTTTGGGAACCCTAGGAAGCACCTCAATGTGTAACCATGGCGTGTTCAGAAATGTTCTATAGAGACTAAATTTGAAGGCTAGAATACATTAAATCGGACATTTTTGGAGATTATGAGATCCGTTGTTGAAAATTGATGGTAGGGGGTGCACCCTTGGGGGATATTATATGTCTTGAAGCATTCACATAATCACATCTACTAGTTGATCATATGAAGGCCCATTGTGGCAAAGTTAATGTAAGGGGGGGCATGTACATAAACGACTTAGTTGATAGTTAAAATGCAAATTGGATGACAACCAAATAGCTTTTTAGGTCTCCTAGGGTCCCTGAAAAATACCTCATCCTCTTCCCATTACGAGCTCGAAAAAGTCAAAGTTTTCCAAAATTGAAGGCTATAATCCACATTTTCCAAAGTAGTTTTTTAAAATTGAAATGAAAGTGAAAAAAGTCAAAACCATTGGTTAGAGCCGTTAGACTCTGTTACTTAGAACTAAACTCTACCTTGTGAAATCATATTGACCGAATACATACTATAAGAAGATGCATTATGTACTTTGCTAAAAAAAATACCCAACAACTAACTTAAAAACACTGTTAATTAAATTGCTCATTCTAATTCCTAACCATTACAGAGTTACTGTAATATGTCCCAAAATCACTCAACTTTCATTAAACAACTCACTGAGCCTCATGGCCTAGATTTGGTATTAATTGGGTTGTGGGAGTAGCCAAGTGACCCAAATGATATGCACTCCCACAAGCACCTAATGGCCTAGATTTGGCATTAATCCTTCATCCAAGCAAGTTGAGGTGTGTAGGGGAGAAGAAAGGCAGGTTAAGCAATGTCCACAATTTCGCATTGCCTATACCAGAGACTACCAAAGACCTGACAATTCGATCATAAAATTCATAACAAGAGGGTCGAAAAGAGGCTCCCTGTCCATGCTCATGATCATATAGAGTAATTGTCACAAAGCCTAGTTCATGTCGCGATCATTATCTTGAAAATACTACGCAAGTACATAGAACGACACAAGGAAATGACTAGTCAATGACCCAAACAACATTATTCCATTGACATGATACTTTGAAAAAAAAAAGGACAGCCAGAACAAGTCTCCTGCCTCTACTGAGATTACAAATCTGTCTTAGCCAGGGGGCCAGTTCATTTGACGTCCTAGTGGATGTGATAAACAGATTGATCTGCTGAACAAAGAATTACAGCTTGTTAGAGCACTGAAATTAAGTTGATATGTAGAGTTTGTGTGATTAGCTTAACTTACATCCTTTTGGACCATCATTAATCACAATCCTGAAGCCATCGTCAAGGCCTTCCTGCTTTGCAACGAGCTTTGCTGTTTACAGTCTCTACTTTGACTTGCTTTTGGACCATCATTAGTTGATAGATTTTGACGTTTGACAATATTTACAGTCTCTACTTTGACTTGCTTTCATGATTTAGCTAAGAATATACATAGTCATTTGGGATATTTTTTAGTTTCTTCTCAATATATATTTTCAAAATATTTGCTTTTTAATTGAAGATATTAGCAATTGAACTTTTGCATTAGAAATTGGATAAAAGTAATGTCTCAACTTAATAAGAACAGAGGAAGCATATAAACTATTTTCTAACTGATAGTACTAAATAGAATGGAGATGTGATTATATGGAAATGCCTCATTTAATTCCTTTAAAGAAGCCTAATTAGACGACGTGGATCTCAATATATTCTTATTGGTAGTAAATATTTCTTTGACTCGTGAAGTAGCAGTTGTACGTGTACTAGCTGAGTAGGTGACTTTCTGAAGGTTGTTATACTACAATAATATATGTGTTCAATTGCTCAAAGAGGTTAACCTTACAGGTCTTGTGTTGTTACCTGCAACTCTTATTATATTTTTAAGAATAAAATTTTTTTTAACCCATAACGAAGAAATATATTACTAGCCTATAAGGCTATAAAGGTTCATTACAACAAAAGAGCAAAGAATTCTAAAATTACCAAAACTAATGAAAATATTGGTAATAATAGAAACCTGCTGAAACATAATAATATATCCGATCAAACATAAGCTAAAATAAAGGATATTATACAACCTAGAGATAGAGCAGAAACTAAGAAAGCAGTAAAGATTCAAAGTTTTGACAGGACATCCAAACCAGCGAGTACAAAGGATAAACACTTTATCATCCTGAGGATGAAGAAGCACCAAGATCAGCATCATAGATGGGTTTGGCAAAAGGAGGAACAACGAAATGATCCTTGTGCCCAATACTCACCTCCATTCCGTATGCAGCCAAACTATGAGCCAGTACACTGTTTTCTCTAGGAACATGCCTAATCAGAATGTTGCCATTGAGAAGAAGGTCATTCACATCATTGATAACATCATAAAGTTCATGGTGAGGAACATGATCAACAGAATTGAGAAGCTTCTTCAAGTATTCAGTATCAGTTTCAATCTCAATCTTCTTGATTTGGAATTCTGCTACAACATATAACCCTTCACGCATTGCAAGAAGTTTAGCAGCAAGAGGAGCCAATACATTATATTTACTTGAAAAGCCGAAGAACCAAGTACCATTAGGGCGCCTGATAACACCACCCCCATCAGCATCTTCAAAATGTTTCCAAGCCCCATTTGTATTCAGTTTCAAATAACCATCCCTTGGGGGAATCTAGTGAGAAGAAGTCGAATCTTCTGCCTTAGACTTGCCTTTCCCTTGCAGCAAATGAGTGTTCATTTGATAGTCCACAAAGAACTTAGAGAAAGTATGCACAGAGTGGAACATTTTCTGCTCGAAAATCACAGTATTTCTATCCTTCCAGAAATGCCATAGACATGAGCAAAAGATCAATTTCTAGTTTTCAGACTGAGAAAGATTAAACTCAATCCACTTATTCCAATTCGAATTTTTAAAGGTGTGAAAATCAAAATTCTTTGGAATTGTCAACCTCTGAAAAATAAAGTTTCATAAGATCGAAGAAAAGAAGCAATCCGTAAAGAGGTGTAGGTGAGATTCATCAAATAAGCACTAGTAGAAAAATAGCATTAGGCACCCCCCATATGGCACCGGTTCAGGCCAAACCGGTGCCAAAAATCGGCCCAAAATTGGGCGGGTTTTTAAACTAAGGGAAAAGGCACCGGTTCAAAGCAAACCGGTGCCAAAGACATAAAGGCCACCGGTTTGAACCGGTGCCTTTTGAACCGGATCCATTAAAAATTAAAAAAAAAAAAAAAAAAAAAAACCGGCCCTTTAAAACCCCCCCAACCCTAACATATTCACTCCACTCAGCCGTTTCTCTTTCTCTCTCCTCCTCTCATCCTCTTCTCTCTCCTCCTCCTCCTCTTTCTCGATCTCCTTCTCCTCCTTCTATTTATCTTCCCTCATCTCCTTCTCCTTGGTTTCCTCCTCCCTCATCTCCTTATTCGAATTTAAAAGGTTTTTTTTTTCGATTTTGATATATTATATTTTTGTTCGAATTCTTGGTATTTGTTTTTTGATTTCATTTCTGGGTATGATTAATGTTTTTCGATTTTGATTCATTTTTCGATTATTATTTGTTTTTCGATTTCTGGGTATTTTTTCGTTTTTTTTTTTTTTATAATTTTTTGGGTTTTTTACTAATTTTCGATTTCATTTTTTTTTAATTTTCTGGGTTTTAATCTTTTTCGATTTTCTGGGCTTTGATTTAATTTTTTCTTCATTTTCTGGATTTTCAACTCATTTTCGATTTTCATTTTTTCGATTTTCTGGGTTTTAAGTTTTCGATTTTAATTTTTTCGGTTTTTTTTTTAAATTTTCTGGGTTTTAAACTAATTTTCAATTTTTTTTTTTTTTTTTAATTTTCTGGGTTTTAATTTTTTTCAATTTTAATTTTTTTCGATTTTCTGGGTTTTAATTTAATTTTTTCTTCATTTTCTGGATTTTCAACTGATTTTCGATTTTCATTTTTTCGATTTTCTGGGTTTTAAATTTTCGATTTTCTGGGTTTTAAATTTTCAATTATAATTTTTTCGTTTTTTTTTTTAATTTTCGATTTTTATTTTTTCGATTTTCTGGGTTTTAAATTTTCGATTTTCTGGGTTTTAAATTTTCAATTATAATTTTTTCGGTTTTTTTCGCAGGTATACTATTTGCTTTGCAAGCCCGTGCAATAATCGAAGAATCAAGATTCAAGAATTGTGATGTTTGGGGATTTTTTTTATTGTGATGTTGTAATATTTTTTTTTTTTGGTTATATTGTAGCTCTTTTTTATTTATTAATATGTGGTAATTGTTTAATTTTATAATTCGTATATTGTAATTTTTTTCTTAATTATATACTGTAAATTTTCGGTTATATTCAATGATATTTGATTAATATGTTGTTGTTCTCATTTATTTTAGTAACTTTTATTTTTAAGTGAAAAATGACAAACAAAAAAAAAAAAAAAATATTTTTTGGGGCTTTTTGGCACCGGTTAACCGGTGCCAAAGACTTTCAAATAATTTTCAGTGGGCTATTTTGGCACCGGTTAACCGGTGCCTATTAAACCCTATGGCACCGGTTAACCGGTGCCTATTAAACCCTATGGCACCGGTTTTGAACCGGTGCCAAAAAGTAGGTTTTTGGCACCCCTCAAATAGGCAGCGGTTCAAACCGGTGCCTTAGACCGGGTTTGAACCGCTGCCTAATGCGTTTTTTCTACTAGTGAAGCCACATCTACTGCAAGTAGGAGAAAATAAGGGGATAAGTGAAGAAAGTTTGCTAGCAACTGGAAGAATTTTATGAGCACAATGCCAAATAAAGTAGCATGTTATATTTATGTGGTGTTCGAATCTTCCAAATTTTCTTCCAAATATTACTTGAAAAGGGATGAAGATCATTATTGAAGTTGGAAGAAATGGAACATTGTAAATGACAGGCTGATTTGATCGAGAAATTGCCATCTTTGGAGGGGGTCCATCTTATAAAATCCTCTAAATTCAGATTGAAAGACAAAGGAATTTGTAAGATTAACTTTAAAATCCAATCAAGGAGAAGGTGTTTAATGCTATCCAAAGACCAAGAGTTATTTCTAATGATATCACAAACGAACCAGTGGGCTTTAGATGGGGGAACATCTTGATCAAGAAGAAGATATAAGGGTTTCGGACCAACCCAATGATGAAACCAAAGAGAAGTAGACTTTCCATTCCCTATTCCAATAATTAATCTTGTTGCTAAAAGAAGTCTACCCCTAAGGATATCTCTCCAAATGGGGGAATGATAGGATTTAGGATCACAATAAAAAAAAGTGCAGATCTATGAAGATATTTATCATTAAAAATCCTAACCCGTAGCTTGGAATTATCAGTGAGTAAAGTCCAACCCAATTTTGCCATAAAAGCCATATTCCACTCTCCTAATCTTCTAATGCCTAAACCTCCAATGGCCATAGGTTTAGTAACAATGCTCCAACTTGTACGGAGCATATATCTAAATCTATCCACTTTATTCCACAAGAACTTCCTACAATTTTTCTCTAAGGATTTCAGGATAGCAACCGGAAGAAAAGTAGTTTGCATAGCATACACTGGATAAGAGTTCAAAACAGATTTTATGAGAGTGTTTCTTCCAGCTATATTAATGAGTTTGGCTTGCCATCCTTGAATTCTATTAAAAGATTTTTGAAGGAGGTCATAATAATGGGAGACTTTGAGTTTATTAGGACTGATTTCTACCCCAAGATATCTACCAAAATTAGAAGAAATTTTGACAGTGAATGAAGAAGAGATATCCTGCCTAACTTGAAAAGCCATAGAAGAAGGAAAGATTAAGGATGATTTAGCAAGGTTAACATGTAAACCTGATAATTTCCCAAAATCATTCATGACACTCATGATGGACTGCAAATTAGTGGAAGAAGCATGACCAAAAAGAAAAACATCATCAGCATAAAAGAGATGAGAGATAGATATGTTTTTTGTAACTTTTAAAAGCTTCCAAACTCGATGATTAACACCCTCTTCTATCATGATAGATAGCCTTTCTAGACACAAGACAAAGATGTATGAAGAAAGAGGATCCCCTTGCCTAATTCCCCGAGAGGGAGAAAAAGGAGAAGTAATTTGACCATTCCAAAGAACTGAGATGCTAGGAGTTGTAATACAGGACATAATGAGCTTGATAATGTTGTCAGGGAAGTCAAAACCACGAAGGGTGCTCTCAATAAAAATCCACTCAAGGCTACCATATGCTTTGGCAAGATCTAATTTCAAGGACATGATATTTTTACCTTTCTTAGCTTTTTTGAAAAGATGAGCAATTTCTTTTATAACAATGACATTGTCCTCGATACCACGACCTTTGTTGAAACTAGATTGCAAAGAGTTAATGATTAAAGGAAGGATTGGCCTAATTCTAGTAGATATGATCTTTGTGACTAATTTGTAGATTGAGTTACAAAGACCAATAGGTCTAAAATTAGAGATGAAATCAGGTTGGGTTTTTTTTTTGGGATGAGGGAGATATAAGAATGGTTAATTTGAGAGGGGATGCTACACGACTCAAAACATTGAACACAAAATTGATGTAAAATAACACCAATATCATCCCAATAAAATTGATAAAATCGTAATACCATCAGGGACGGGACAATTCATAGGCTGCATACTAACAAGGCAATTTCTAACTTCATCCAAAATAGGAATAAAAGATAAAAGAAATGCGTGCGTAGAGGATATTTTTTGAGATGAAATAAAGGAAGGTTGAATAAACGATAACGATAAGTCAAGTGTGGACTTAAAAAGATTTTTAAAATGATTTGTTGCTAAATCTTTTAAAATCGATTCTTCCATGATCCAATTACCTTCTTTATCTTTTAAACAAATTATTTTTCCTCTAGATTTTTTCACAGCAGCAATAATATGAAAATATTTGGTATTTAAATTCCTAAATTTCCTCCAATTTATCCCCTTTTTTGAGACCAAATAATCCTTTATTTTTTTTTAAAAATATCTTTTAGCTCTCTAAGCAAATCTTTTTCAAGATTAACAAGGAAGGCAGAATATTTAGAAGCCAAATAAATTTGTATTCCATCAATTCTAACCAAATAATATTTTTAAAAATAAAATACATATTTTATCAACTAACTAGGCTTGTAATGTATATTTTTACAAACATGTATTTTTATAATACAATTATTTAAATTTTGAATATTAGCATTATATTTATAAAAAAAATGAATATTCAATGGTTATACAAATGAGAATATTCTAAAAAATATCTCTAAAAGTTATTTAAATGTAAATTAATTATCTATTTGCAACGGAATAAAAACTTATTTTCACCATATTATCTACATAGGATTGGTGGAATTTCATTATTATTATTTTTTAATTTTGATTTAGCAAAGAACCACTAACGGTAATAGCGATTCTATACATAATTTTTGTAGTTATACGTAATTTGTTAATTTATAAATAATTTATGTATAAATACTATATTTATGTAGTTACGTAATTTTTTAATTTATAAATAATTTTTGTTTGTACATAAATAATTTAAATATTAGAAAAAATTGGTTTTAATAATCTCAAATTTGGCCAATTTTTTTTTAAATAACCTCGACTTGTGATTATTTTGTAATGATTCCAATTATATACGATATGACTATTATGTATATAATCTAACATTGTTAAATTAATGATACTCATCAAATTGTTTATTCATTAACCATATTCATTCAATGAATCTAACAAAACTCGAGATTTTAAGATAAGCTAAAGATTTATAATAATAAGTCAGAGATTTATAAAAACTTGAATTTGACTTATTGATCCCTGCTAATTGGCGGCTTCCCTTTGAAATTGTGGATGGTGAATAATGAGTGTCTCTCATGACTGAATTTTTGTAGGAATATCAAAATGAGTCAAAGGTTTCTTCCAACAATCAAAATCTACAACTAAACTCTCTAAACTAGAAAAGTCTCTGAAATGCCAAATGTAGTACAGTTTTTTTCATTTGGGGGTATCTTGTTGAGCTCAGCATCAACGTTGATTTCAACCTCAAGTAAATATGAAATTCCTTCTTGTTTCTTCATACTAAGGCGAAAAGACGACCCTAGTGCCTGACGAAGCTCGTACTCGAAATGTCGAGTATCAACTCTCTCCCAATCAACTCCAAACTTGCTGCATCTTTCGATCGATGTGGCACTCGCTGCATAAAAAACCATGTCAAACTACAATTTTAGAGATATAAAATATTCCAAATCATAATTAAAAGATAAATGAGACTTGATTAAATTACAAACAAAAGGTACCATTAAAAAACAAAAGAGAAGCTATGATTATAACAGCACCGGTGTTCTAAAATTGACTATTTTTCTAATTAAAATTTCATCCTTTTTTCGTTAAAAATGCAGGAAAGAAATGCAAGAGTAACAATCAACGCAATACATCCAGGGATAGTGGAATTATAAGGGCTCATAAAGGCTTTATCGCAGGCATGCTTTGCCACCCCTTTTAATTTATTTATTATCATATAATATATGATTCATTATTGTTATTAATCACATTCATAATCCCATTACCCGTCCAATAATATTCATGTATTTTATAATGTACTATGTATAATACATGATTATATTATTAATCACTTTCATTATCCTTCCTAATATTATTAATTGTATTTAGATAGATGGGAAACTTCACAACCGCAAAATGTTAATCATCATGGTTTATATTGCTTTCTTGCAGATTCTTTGTATTTCCTAGCAGCCAAGCTGCTCAAGTCCACATCACATGTCTGTCTCATTTACCTTAATTTTTTTGCTTATTAAAATGTCAATTTTCATGTAGTTAGTGCATTTTCGACAAAATTAACCTACCATTAACATAAATATATGTATTACTCCGTACTATATAGGTAGACAACACATGAAAGTAAGTGTTATTACACGTGTTACCGTATGACAAATTGACTAGTATATTGGGGTTTAAGGATATGAAAATCCTCAATTGTAATGATTTTCATTGTTCAATATCCTAAATCTAATATGAAAATATTCTACGTATATTCTCTATCAGTGACATGTTTTAATGTGAAAATGAAACCGTGTTTCCTGCGCTACGAACATGAGAAATATGAAGAACATGAAAAGACTTAGCAAGACTATCTATATCATCATAGACTAGGCAAATAGGGGATAATCAATTAGTCATCAACTCAGAGGATATTTGGGCAATATCTTGGTATATCGAACATATTATTAAAGACATTCATACTCTTCTCACTCGATTGGATCGGAGTATCCAGCACATCTACTAAAAGGCAAATCGTGCAACAGATAGGATTGTAATGTAGGTTATTAGTATAAATTTGTAGTTTGAGTATTGATGTTTATAACAACTCTAGCCAGTGTGTTTACTATTTCTTCTGCTGATACATTATGAATTCTCTTCGTGAGGAGGGTTTTCTAATGATTATCTTTCTTACTTTTTCCCAAAAAAGAGGGCATTACTTGGCATTTTAGCATATGCCAATATGCTATGTGTAATGAGTACCAAAAGTTGAGTGTTTTTATTTATTTTTCGCCACCGGGTCCTGTAACATCCAAAATTTCTCAAAAAGCGTGGATAATAGCCTTCAATTTTGGAATTTTTGACCTTTTTTCGCCCGGAAATAAAATTGCCCAAATGCTTACCATGGTCCCTAACACCATTCGGGGGCCCAATTGGGTGAGTGAAACCATCCAATTCGCCTTAAAACGGTCAACTTACCCGTTCACAACTTGCCCCGATTTCGTGAACTCGAGCGTACCACGGACAATTATGACAACATATAATGGTCATATATGGCTCCAAACGGCATTATGTGGCCCTGAAATGTATCCCCTAGGGTCTTAGCACTTTTCGCCACCGGGTCCTGTAACCTCCAAAATTCCTCAAAAAGCGTGGATAATAACCTTCAATTTTTTAATTTTTTTGACCTTTTTTGCCCGGAAATAAAAATTGCCCAGATTCTTACCATGGTCCTTAACACCCTCTGGGAGTCCAATTGGGTGGGTGGAACCATCAAATTCGCCTTAAAACGACCAATTAAACCGTTCACAACTTGCACCGATTTCGTGAACTCAAACATACCACGGACAGTTATGACAATATATAATGGTCATATATGGTTCTAAACGGCATTATATGACTTTGAGATGTATCTCCTAGTGTCTCTACACTTTTTCGCCACCGGGCCCATTAACCTCCAAAATTCCTCAAAAAACGTGGATAATAGCCTTTAATTTTGGAATCTTTTGACCTTTTTTGCCCAAAAATAAAAATTACCCAGATGCTTACCATGGTCCCTCACACCCTCCGGGAGTTTAATTGGGTGGGTGGAACCATCAAATACGCCTTAAATCGGTCAATTTACCCGTTCACAACTTGCACCGATTTCGTGAACTAGAGCCTACCACGGACAGTTATGACAGCATATAATGGTCATATATGGTTCAAAACAACATTATATGACCTTGAGATGTATCTGCTAGGGTCTCAATACTTTTCTCCACCGGGTCTCGTAACCTCTAAAATTCCTCAAAAAGCATGGATAATAGCCTTCAATTTTGGAAATTTTTAACCTTTTTTCGCCCGGAATTAAAAATTGCCTAGATGCTCACCTTGGTCCCTAACACCTTCCGGGGGCCCAATTGGGTGAGTGAAACCATCCAATTCGCCTTAAAACGATCAACTTACCCGTTCACAACTTGCTCCGATTTCGTGAACTCGAGCGTACCACGGACAATTATGACAACATATAATGGTCATATATGGCTCCAAACAGCATTATGAAACCCTGAAATGTATCCCCTAGGGTGTTAGCACTTTTCGCCACCGGGTCCTGTAACCTCCAAAACTCCTTAAAAAGCGTGGATTTTGGAATTTTTTGACCTTTTTTTCGCCCGGAAATAAAAATTGCCCATGCTTACCATGGTCCCTAACACCATCCGGGGGCCCAATTGGTTGAGTGAAACCATCCAATTCGCCTTAAAACGGTCAACTTACCCGTTCACAACTTGCACCGATTTCGTAAACTCAAGCCTACCACGGACAGTTATAACAACATATAATGGTCATATATGGCTCCAAACGGCATTATGTGACTCTGAAATGTATCCCCTAGGGTCTTAGCACTTTTCGCTACCGGGTCCTGTAATTTCTAAAATTCCTCAAAAAGAGTGGATAATAGCCTTCAATTTTTGAATTTTTTTGACCTTTTTTGCCCGGAAATAAAAATTGCCCAGATTCTTACCATGGTCCTTAACACCCTCTGGGAGTCCAATTGGGTGGGTGGAACCATCAAATTCGCCTTAAAACGACCAATTTACCTGTTCACAACTTGCACCGATTTCGTGAACTCAAACATACCACGGACAATTATGACAATATATAATGGTCATTTATGGTTCTAAACGGCATTATATGACTTTGAGATGTATCTCCTAGTGTCTCTACACTTTTTCGCCACCGGGCCCTTTAACCTCTAAAATTCCTCAAAAAACGTGGATAAATAGCCTTTAATTTTGGAATCTTTTGACCTTTTTTGCCCGGAAATAAAAATTACCCAGATGCTTACCATGGTCCCTAACACCCTCCGGGAGTTTAATTGGGTGGGTGGAACCATCAAATACGCCTTAAATCGGTCAATTTACCCGTTCACAACTTGCACCGATTTCGTGAACTAGAGCCTACCACGGACAGTTATGACAGCATATAATGGTCATATATGGTTCAAAACGACATTATATGACCTTGAGATGTATCTGCTAGGGTCTCAATACTTTTCGCCACCGGGTCCTGTAACCTCTAAAATTCCTCAAAAAGCGTGGATAATAGCCTTCAATTTTGGAATTTTTTGACCTTTTTTCGCTCGAAAATAAAAATTGCCTAGATGCTTACAATGGTTCTAACATCTTTCGGGAGTCCAATTGGGTGGGTGGAACCATGCAATTCGCCTCAAAACGGTCAATTTTCCTATTCACAACTTTCATCAATTTCGTGAACACGAGCCTACCACGTACTGTTATTGTAACACCCTAGAAATTCCTTTTTTTTAAAATACCTGTTTTGCCTTGTATAAAACTTTAAATAGGAATATCTAAGACATTACCGCCACCGTGAAAACGGTTAAGGCAAATATCAAAGATACACAGCGGAAGACTAATTTTAAAAACCTTTTCTAAACAAACCAACTTGAAAAGCTAACCAAACAAAAGTAAAGTTAAACACAAAAATGAGTGAACTAAAATGAAAATCAACCTACAACTTGGAACCATTAAAGGCCCTTATTAAAAACCAAACCAAATCCAAACTTGATATTAGTTCCACATATAATATTAGCATAAATAATTAAAGCAGAAACACATTGTAAGTAATATAAACTAGCATGATTCGCTCTTCACTCGTGCCCCATCATGAATATACCTCAATACCTGAAAAGCTTATCTCTACTTGTCTCCACTACTCTCCATTAAAAATGGGTCATCATAGGGCCAAGATAAAGACATGGCCAAAACACACAAACACACACAATCAGCAAAGCTGAGTACATAAGCGTAATTAAACACACTAACATGCATTCTCCTATCATCACACACACTTACCTCATTGCACCTGTTTACAAGCACACACAACAATCAACAAGACACAATGACTAGACACTAATTAATTCATTTTGCATTGATTACGCATCGAACGGGTTTCCACCTACTAACCTCCCCCAAATAAATTTGAGGTTAACTGGCACTAACCGTGCCAGCGACAAACCACACAAAGGTGGCGGAATTCCTGCGCATAATAAATAATAAAAAGGACCTGTACTCCATTGGAAGTTATGGTTAAATCTAAAACCCCATAACCCCCCCATTGTTCATACTCAAGGTATATACGTTCCAAGAGTTTTGGTGCGTAATCTCTTTCACTTTACGTTATTTACATATTATTAGACTTGGTGATGACTCTCAAAGCATAATAAGTCAATCAACAATAATTATACAATCAAACAAACATACATATTTAATTCTTGAATAATTAATGACCACATATTATTTATTGTTGAACCCTTTTTAATTCTACCTCAGTGTCAAAGACACCTTAAACGCATAATGCGCCAAAAATCCTATCCCTCGGTGTTAAAAACACCTTACGTGCACAAAGGCACCGACATACAATTTATTCCTTGTGTACATAGACACTTATATAGCTCCTTCCTTATGCTTAAAGCATCAATAAAAATTATATGAACCATAATAAAATTTCTTTCAATATTCTAGACATAATTAAACAATTAGTTTAATTAAACATGCTCTCTATCATGCCATAAATAAATATGTAGTCTATATAATCATGCCAAAATATAATTTTCCAATCCATAAACCATCACAACTAATTCATGCTTCACAATTCAATCACCAACACCAATAATTCATGATTCAATACATAAACCTTAGCATGATACTACTTGTAACTGATTGAAATTAAACCTAGCATGATTCTACATCATCAAAATATGCTAAGTACGTGAACGTACCTCAAATAAGCTCTTAAAATAATCGAGTACTCTACAACAATTTTCGAACCAAGTCTTCAACATAAAGGGACAATAATACTATATTAATTACCCTTGTATACACAATTTCCAGCAACTTAAACTCACTTTAAATAACTTATAATAATCTGAAAATTATTTTAAAACCCCTAATTAAACTCCTTTTTAATGGATAATCACAACCTTTTATTAAAAATCACAATTATACTACTTAAAATAAAATTCCAACATTTTAAACTAATCAAAAATCCTTTAAAACTTCATCAAAATACATCTTTATACTTAAATTATCCATAGAAACATTAAATTATCTCTTACCCCTTTTAAACTCAAAGATAAAATTTAAAGCATAAAAAAAAAAACTTCGTTAAAAATCAAAAACTGCTCGAAAATCGTATTTAGAGGCTGAATTTGGCCACGAGAGGGTTCTCTCTTAAAACGTTGTTTCCACTCGAAAAACACTACTTTTTTTTTATCAATATCGGAGGAGTTTAGAACCTGATCGGGATTAAAACGAGATTAATATTAACGAACGGAAATCTAATTATTAAAACATGAATTTGCGTGTTCAAAATAAATCTGGAATTAAGTTAAACTAATAAGTAGTTATAATCACCAAAATTTCAAAACATCATTACTATAAAAGCCCTAAATCAATTATTCATAAAAACCTAAAATCATGATTTTCAATAATTAAAAACCCTAGGTTATAAAATTTACAAAATCTGAAAATTATAAAGTTCAATCATCAAAATACAATTTGATACTAGTTAAATTAATTTCAAACAATAAAATCAAAACCCATAAATCAATAATTATAATTACACAAATTAATAAAACAAAAGAGTGAGAAAATAAGACTAACCTTTTTGTGTGGGAAATTTTTGGGAATTCATGGGGTATTTATAGAGTAAAAAGTGTAGGGTTAAGTTTGGGCTTATAAAAATGTGGGCTTGAGTTATGGGATAGGGCTTAAGTTATGGGTTTTGGAATGGGTTATCCTAATAAGAGTATGTAGGAATAATTTACATTGCCCAATAATTTATAAACGTTTGACCCAAAACTTATTTTACTTTTATAAAACTTTATATTTAAAATACTTTAACCCTTTAAAATATTTAATTAAACCCTTGACAATACATTTTATTAATACTTAAATACTTTATAAAAATACATAAAAATACGGGGTATTACAGTTATGACAACATATAATGGTCATATATGATTTCAAACGGCATTATATAAACCTGAGAATACTTGGGCATCCAACTAGAAAAGCTAACACTTGACAGTTTTTGAATTGAAAGTAACACGAGTAATAGTCTTCTTGTCATCAAATATCCATTTTTCTGAACTTACCTCAATTTTATTTATTTTTTTTGTTTTTCTTTTTTGAAATAAGATCAATTCATTGATAAAAGATTCATATGACATTTACAAAAGATATCAAAGCCAACAAATACAAAGCAGATCAAATCAAATAAAATTCTAATTTGACAAAACTACAATTGTGAATGAGATTCGACATTGATGAATTCTCTTGTCTCTTACATGGATGTCCTTTGCACTCTTCTACAAGGGGGTCTTGCAATCTATTGTAATTTTTGAATTTCAGAACACGGCGCACAATCATCCACATACCATAAATACTCTAAATTCGGAACATCAAGTACAAGCTTGCTCCCTAAGATACTACTACAGAAAAACGTATTCAATTTCAATGTACGAAGAGAATGTGAAGAAATACTGATGGGAATCACAGGACTCAAGGAACCACATAGAGTCATGTACTCAAGAGACGGACAACTCGAAACGAGCCTAGTCAAAGAGTCATCAACCGGGAAGCAAACTACAGAGATATGCAACTCTTTCAAGTTAGGCAAACACAAAGTCGAGGGCACTTCAAGATCAAGATTCACGTCGAGCTTCAACACCTCTAGTGTTCGACAATTAAAGATAGCCGAGGGCAGCTTATCAGGCTCCCTTACACGAATATGAATATCGAGCTTCTTAACCCCTCGGCTTAAGGGATATGTTAACCACTCATTAACATGTCGAGGTTCCAATTCGGGGTAACAACAAGTATCATAACAATAGCCTACAGTCCCTACATTACAATCGAGATTAGTTTTCGCAAAGTGAAGCCTAAATGTGGTAGTAATTTTCGACTGACATGCTTGCAACATGTTATCAACAAACATCTTGAAAGTAGGGAAAAGCTCGGTCAAGTGTGGATGTTCCGCACAATGTGATATAGGGGAGTCGTCAAAGTCGAGACGTGTTACCCCGGTGAAAAGCCGCCTCCATCGCCTCGACAAAAGACTAGTTGCAACGACATCCTTTGTTGGAAGGTATGAAAGTATGTTGTCTAATAAAACATGATCAGGTAAATTACTGATCCTATCTTTAACTGCACTATTTTCATCCCTTTTAGGCCGTTTTCGACACCTGAAGCAAGAAATCATGACACTTTGAATAAAAATTAAACTAAAATTCTATCTATCTTGTTAAAGAACAAATTAAACAAAAGTCGAAGAATTACCTCAACATTGCTTTAAGATCAAACATAGGATTTGATTCAAAAGAAAATTTACAGCGATTATTGTGTATGATGAGAAAAATTATAGTTGAATTAATGTACGCTTTTTGGTTATAGAATATGGAAATTTGAAATTAATTAACAAAATACATATAAATAAACAAGAACTAATCCTTGTCTCATGGTGTCAGTGTGTCACACGCCTAATATTATTAGGAAACTCTTTAGATAGTAAACTTCTATCTTAACTTTGACTTCTAAACCAAGTTAATTTGCAACTAATAATATAGGAAAAATATCTTACACAACCGTTGCAACCAACTACCCATTAACCAATCAAATAATTGGGCTTGTTTGGCACCATTTTTAGTTTTCAATTTCCTTTTTTTTTAAAACTAAAAACCAAAAACAAGAAAAAAGTGTGTTCACTTTTTTTTTTTTATCAATTTTCAAAATTATTATGATTTTAATAAGCTTAATAATTTTTTATTCATTATGTGACATATATCATACACTTATAATAAACAAAAAACCAAAAAATAGAAAACCACAGCAATGTCAAACAACCCCGAATTCAATTTTTGTTTTTTGTTATTTAATTAAATTTCCAAATCCTCCTATCTTTTTAAGATTTTTTTTTTTTTTAAATTGGTTTTCCAGAGAGATGCATTACTATGTGGTGTAACCATTATATGAGTACTAGCATAGCGTTTTAAATCATGTTTTGTACCTTTTGATTAGTGGTTATATTTTTTTTTTTTTTTTTTTTGACAGCTGGAAAAATTAGAGAAGCTAATCTCTACGGTTTGTACACCTGACAGAAATACAATGAAAATTTGGAAGTAATTTCCCTATGTTCTGAGAAAGAACTCTTCCTTCCTGCAATCCTATGTTTTCTCCTAATGCTAATGCTAAGTACATTATATTCTTCTAATGCTAATGCTAAGTACATTATTATCGTATGACTTGATTCATATTTATTAAAATCATCCAATGGAATTACTCCGTATTTCGGATGCAATAGCCACTAATTCCACATATTAACAAGGCAGCAAAGATCAACATCAGATCCCCATAGATGGGCACAAAGCTCATATACCTCTAGAACGCCCTCACACTCATGTACCATAAGTATCGTACTATTGTGCACCTCGTGGTAGATTGATCATAAAGTACTTAAAAGTTGTCCTAAAATAAGTAGTGTCCGTGTTTAAGAAATTAAGAGTACTAAACTGTTATGTTCTGACAAGTGAACTTAGAATTGGAACCAACGAGTCTTGAGTTGTAAATTGTAATGATTGTACTCGCTCAATAGCAGCAATAAAGAACACTCTGTATCAGAAAGTAAATCCGCAATAATTTTTTTGTTCAATCACACTTATGTAGGAAATAATGCAAAAAAATTATGCTCTTTTTTTAAAAAAATAAAAACATGATTAATATATAAAAATAACTAGCAAAGATTCAGGTATGTAAACATCCCCCTCCCCCAAAACAAAAGAGAAAAAAAAGTCTCAAAAATATGATAATACGGGGCCACATGCTTCAGTGTCCAATCACACTGCTCAACCTAATATAAATGACAGAAAACACAAGAAACGGGAGAAGAGGGGGAAATTAGGGCAGGGGGATCTTGACAAATAAAGAGGTGGGAAAAAATACCAAGAAAATGAAGATGGTAACATAACAGATGCATAAAAGACTAAGAGAATGAAGCAGCAAAAATAACAGCACTTGAACATGCTTCAGACAGGATTACCAATTGAAGCGAATTTCCATGAACCTTAACAAAGATCAAAAGGCAGGTTAGGGCGGCAATTTCCTTCTAATTACCAGGAAATTTACAAGCTACTTGTGTTATAAGTTTATCAGATGTATCATCTTGCATACTCATATCTACTTTAACACCTTTAACAAACCAGGAAATAATCACATCAGTTATAATTGATTCCTGTACACCATTTCATACAAGAGAGCGTTTGACACCCTAATTGTCAATTGACAAAAAGAGAAACTTGAATAAGCCGCACTAAAGTTCCAATGAAAACTTCCACAAACATAAACATATTGGACATAAGACTAGCCAATATGAACAAAAAGACCGACTACACCTGCCAGATCAATTCAGAGGCTCGGCAGAAAATTACCTGAAGTTAACTAGTGTTAACAATGAAACATACAGTCTACCAGCCAGGCCAGTTTGCTTTGCTTGACAAATTCCTTTTTTCATGCTTTCACTCAGCACATCTACTTCTGCTTGAACTTAGTAGCTTAGCTAATGGAAGAGGTTTCTGGAAAATGGAGAGCAAGGAAGGGGGGAAAAAGAAAAGAAAGAAAGACCAAAGGGGAAATATTTTTTTTCATAGAAAAGAAAAAAAAAAAAAAGAAAAAGAAGTAAGGCAAAAGATATTGGCATAAGCCAAGCACTAGTGAACTCAAAAGCAAGATATACGGCTATAAACCTTCATATATAGAGCAAAAATCTATAGATAAACAATCTTCGAAAACACCTGTCAACCCCTTAATACAAAAAAACTCTCCTTTGATGGCATACCTCAGTTAAAATTCACAGAACATGTCCTTCCAATTTCACTTGGAAAAGTTCTAACAAAAGCTTCCATTGTGAAGTCAGCACCTGTGCATCAAAAGTAACAGACCCAGCACCCGGGAGAAAAGGGAAAAGAAAAATAAAAAAAAATAAAAAAGAAAACAGAGAGAAAAGACCTAAGATCAGTGACAACTACAAGGAGAGGTTCAATGACCACCCATCATTGACACATAAGTTAAAATTAAAAAAAATAAAAATAAAATAAAAAATCGAAAAATAAAAACAAACTAAACAAAACCCAAAACAGACTATTTAACATTTTGACCAGAAAATGCACAATGGAAAGAATTATAAAAGCTGCCATCCAGATAGCAGTCTATATCACACTTTCTCTCCCTCCCTTGACAGAATTAAATTGAAACATAATAGTCCACCAGAGAACCCCAGCATTTCTCTATCATGCAAAATCTTACCAAAGACATGAACAACAAAACATTTCAGATTATTTTAGGATAAACTCAGAAAAAAGGCATATTTGTCCTCAATTAATACTGCAAGAAATTCGTTTCTGCTTTAGCAAGAGAAAGTTAACATACATTTTATATCAAAGAACCTTGCTACTAACACTGGACGTTGACATTGCATAAAGGAAGATAAAAAGGCTTCACAAGTCACCAACAAAGAAACCATTGCCCTCTTTCACCTCCATCATACCTGCAAAAAAAGAGGCAGCAAGGCCAATTTGTGTAAAGAACAATATCATCAGAAACCTCTGAGCACTGAAACAAATTATAAGCAAGCCACTGCTCATCCGCAAGTTCAGAATTCAAACAAATTGATCCTTCACTAGCTTTTGCCTGAGGTCAAACTGTCACGGTCTTGTGAAGAAATTTGAAGAAAGATGTGATCCTCAAGCTTCAGAACCATTTTCCTAATATAGATACAGCTTGTAGCTTGTTGAGCAACCCCACATGAATATCTCTCCAAGGCGGTAAATCTGAAATTGTACTGTCCGTAATGCTTATCATCAACATTAACCTCAACTCGGCTATGAGTTAAAGAATCTGAATGAGCTGATTATTGACTAGCATCTCAATTATCACCACCTGTGAATACATAAATTTTAATATTTTTAGCAAAAAGCGCGAATTTATTAGAACTTCAGACATAGAGCATAAAAACAGAGATGTAGACATGCAGAGGAATGAAAAAAGGAAAAATATACAAACTAAATTTCACCTTCTCGCTCAAAAGAGTAATCAGGATCAACGCCAATGTTGTTATTTTCAGCAAAGGTTTCTAGATCACAATTAGACCGACTCTTAGAGTTTTCCGCAACATCAGAGCGATCAGATTCGCTTTCATAAATTGTAGCTTTAATTGACTTGCTTTTATCACATTCAGATCTTTCACTCTCAATGATAGAGGGGTTCTTTCCAGAACAGTTGCTTAAGGAAGTTCCATCCCTGGGGTCAGTTGAATTCCTGGAACTCTTTTCGTCTTCGTCTTTTACATACTTTTTGCTATTGCGGTCTAGTTTATCATTAATGCTTCCGCTATTTCTCCTTTTCTCTTTGCCTTCAGGAGACTTTGATCTTGACCGTCTTCTATGCTTATCCTTCAATTTGTCCTCTCTATGCCGAGAGGACTTGCTGCCTGTGTGGGATTCGTGTTCTGCAGATAATGATCTGGAACGCCTCCTATCACGATGCTTACGTTTTTCTTTCCTGCCTTCATCCTTTATTCCCTTATGCTCAACATCATCTCTAATAGATTTGGATGCTGAGTGCCTGGAAATCTTAGATTTATCCTCATCCACTAATTGAGAGGATGTCTTCTTGTAAACTTCTTTGACATTTGAAGTGGATCTAATTCCTTCCCCACATTTTGATTCTTCTTTTTCATCAACAGGCTCACCTTCTTTCACCTTCGAATGATCCTTAGTGTCCATTGATCTTGATCTTGATCTCGATCTTGATCTTGACTTTGAGCGCTTTCTTTGAGTTGTTAAGTTCTCATCTGAACTTTGGGGGGACAACTTGCCACTCTTATCATGCTTATTTTCAGATGATGCAGACCTAGAACGCCTCCTACCACGATACTTTGCCTTCTCCTTGCCTTCATCAATTCTCTTACTCGATTTGTGTCTATCCTCTACAGATTTAGACCTAGATCGCCGACGATGTTTCAACTTCTTGTCTGCATCATTCGCAGGGGAAGATCTACCTCCTTGGTGAAGTCCAGGTGATTTGGAGCGGTGACCAGAATTCCTACGATGTCGAGGTTTTGGTGAATCTGAACGGTCTCGATACGATCTCCTCCCTCGAGGACTAGAACTCCTACTCTTATTCCTTTTGAAATCAGACACATGATAATCACGTGATCCTTTCGAATCTCTCCTTCCAGATCTATCACTAACATCTCTATATGACCGCCTATCATATTCATAGCCTGTATAGTGGCGATACCTTACTGGAGACCTGGATCTATGATCTCGAGAATGTCTTTTCTGAGGAGAAAAAGAACGAGATCTATGACGAGACCTTCGAGGAGACTTTGATCTCCGACTACGAAAATGGCGTGCAGGTGAGAAAGATCGAGATCTACGTCTTTTACCATAACTTATAGGTGATCGCGACCTTGACTTGGACTTAGACCTTGCAATAGAAGGTGATGGAGATCTGCAATAGAAAAAATCATAATAAGCAACAAAAGAAAAACTGTAGTATCAAACAGGCCAATGTTAACTTCTGTCATGTTCACTAAGTATATGGCAAGAGAAATATCCTTTCATCTATCAATTAACTTTAAGACAGCCCAAAATATAGATGTTACGTGACGCACAGATAGAGCAAGAACAATCCCAACAGTATACAGATATGAGCACAAGATTCACGACAATAATAACACATGCAAACAATCAACCAAATCACAACTATTCCCACAAATTTCGGCACAAGTCAAAAAAGAAATATCCCTAAGAAACTGCACCGTCAACAATCCCCCAGGTTGTCAAATTCTACAGTTTTTTAGATGAAATCTAATCATATCAGATAAGACAACAAGCAGCAGGAAAAATAAACAAAACCGCACGACTAACTCCCAAGTCATACCTAGATTTTTTCTCTGGCTCTTTTTCATCAATTACAAAACCATCAGCCCTCAGTTTCTTTGATATTTCTGCAGCTCTAGCTGATGCTAAATCTGTAGCAGACTTCACTGTAGCAGCACGGTTGGCTGCTTGCTGTGCAGTCATTGTCTGCTGCATCAGCAATGCTTGCTGAAACTGCATCTGCTGCATGGCTACTGCTTGCTGCATCATAATTGGCAAGGATGAAGCTGAAGAACCAGCAGGTTTCTGAGGAAGTGATTTTGCCATCTCAACATTCAAGGGGCGGCCACAAACATCCATGTTATTGAGAGCAAGCGCAGCCGTTGCCTCTTCAGGTTTTGCATACTCTATGTAAGCAAAGTGCTTTGAGTCAGTGATCGTGCAATCCACCACAGTACCACAAAAGGCAAAAAGTTGTTTCAGGTGTTCTGCTGTGAGAAGAGGATTGAGGTTGCTAATTTGGACGGTTTTCTTCAACACGTCAGCTTTATTATCTGCCTCAGATGCACCTGCACATAGTTGCTAGTAACATCAGAAGGATCCCCATAGAAATATCTGATTGTATGTAAATTTTTACTTTTGGGGGGTCTGGATGGACTTAAGGAGAGGAGAAAAGATATTAAATGTGAGAATAGATGATAATATACTCATTAAGTATTAGCATTGACAGTTCATTTCTGACGTTGAAAATATAAACTACTTTATGTTGGCAAAAAATATTACTATTTAGCACACTTATTTTGAGCAAATCGCCAAGTTCTATTCACTAGCTTCTGAATGTTGTTTCAAAATAAATTCTTGGGATTAATATACTGTTAGTATACACTCAAGCCTAAAGAATATCATGAGATAGAAATATAAAGGTTTTCTGACCTACTAGGGCACAAAAGTAACATCTATATTTCTCAGATGTTCGCTCTAAACCATCATCCCTCAAAAAAGGAAACTTCTTTAAAAGAGGTTTTTTTTTTCTTTTTTGGGTGGGTGGGGGGGGGGGGGGGGTGGTGGAGATATTAGTAGCAATGATAGAAACACATAGTGAATATATTAACAGTCATGACAATGATGATAGCAACATTCAAAGAAACACAATAGGGAGGGGGGTTAGGGGAAAAGGGGTAGAGTGCAGTACTGGAAGAATCTTTAGACAGCTTAGATTGAGCCTGTAGCTGAGCAGTATGGGCTTGAAGAGCCTGAGCAGCCATGATTGCTTGTGCCGCAGCCATTGCAGCAGCAGAAGGTGCCATTGGAACTTGGCTCATGGTTCCCATGGTAGAGGTTGCAGCTATTGCACTCATGAGCAAGTTGTGTGTGGGGTGGGTAAACTTGCAATCTGTTTTGAAGCACCGACCATTAAGAAATTCCCTACATACTTCCCCCAAGGAAGCTCCAATACCAGGCAAAATCACCCCACCAGAAGGGCCAGGAACAAGTCCAGGAATCATCCCAACCAGACCAGGAAATGCCCCTGAAACAGAACCAGCATAGTTTGGCATGTTTGGCATATTAGCATTAACAAGGTTTGGATATGACACTGTTGGAGCCACACCAAGCAGTCCTCCATTCGAACTTCCTGTAAAATGTATGACACACAGCATTCAGCAAAGACATATATGGAGTACAGCAAACAGCAAATAGCTCATATCCAGTCCAAAAAAAGGAGTAAATATAGACGCCCAAGTGACCTAACCAGTGCATTTAAAAAAATCAGCTTGTAACACAATAACATTAATATCATAATAACACGAGCCCAATTATGAATAAAACAAAATAATATGCACATGCAACAGTTGACAAGCAACAAGTAATTCTACACAATTGGCAGATCAATTTCAGCTGTCCCCTAAGAGAAAGCTCACATTTAGCCAACAAAAAATCAGCAAAGTCAATGGCAAGAAAACAGTCATGCTAATGGGCTGTAATCAGACACCTCCCTTTGTCCCTCTTTGATCTTCCCACCCAACCGAAATTATAGATCTTCAGATATGCGCAATGATATCAACAAAGATTTTAGTTAATTAAGTATTTGATACAATGCACTAAGTTCATTAAATTTCAGTAAGACATCCCCCCCCCCCCCCCCCCCCACAACTCGAAATTAAAGTTTTCCAAGTGTACACAATTACAAGTCAATCAATCAATCAAAGCCTTAATCTCATAAGTGGGGTCAGCTAACAAAGAGTAAAGATCAACAAAGAGCGTAGTTGATTACTAAGCATACACATTTCAATGCACTATATTTATTACTTAAATTTCAGAGGGACATTGTTCCAGTTTCCTATTCTTTAACTGAAGAGATTGCACTCCATTTTGATCGCTGAATCTCACATTATCATCAACTAGAATCTCCGAGTTCAATAGAATAAAAGCAGAAAGGTGAAAAAGAAACTACCTGCACTGAAAAATACAGGAAACGGGCTGCCCATGATAGGCCTCCCATTGCATTCTACATGGACCATATAATTTCCTCTCTTAGGGACAGCATAGGTAACCGTATACGTCCCATCACCCAGATCCTTCACAATCCCATCAATGTCTGAACCTCCGACCCCTACTCCCGGGGTAACCTTAACCTTCACCTGAGCATCACCTTTAGGAATCTTTCTCCCATCTGAATCCTTGGTAATCAAATTAAACGTACACGGTGAGCCTGCCGACCCACCAGAAACTCCAGCCCCAGCTGCAGTACACTTGGAAGGATCAACTGGCCCAATTGGCTTGTTTACGAGATCTTCTGCCTCGTCTTCACTGTCCGAAGATAAATCAAGAGCCTTAGGTTTGCTCTTGTCCACATCCTTGAAAGTAGCCTCAAAAGCCGCCTTGGCAGCCGCAGTTTTCTCGGCTTCGCTCTTCAGCTTTGCTTCCTCAGCTTGTCTCGCCCAAATTGGCCGAATAGCCACCGCATTCCGGTCAGCCATCAAACCCTAATTACCTACAATTCCCAGAAAATTAAAAAAAAAAAAAAAAAATTCAATAGCCCCAATTATAGAATCAAAACCCTAGTTACCAAGAATTCCAAAAATTACATAAATTGAAATTGCAAGCAAGTAACTCAAATTGCCGAATACCAATTATAAAGAAAAAAATTCAACAAGTCAAATTAGCCTCAACTGAAGATAAAATGCAGAAAATCAAGCATAAAAAGGTATTCAATTAGCCCGATTTTTAGCTTAATGTGTAAAAAAAAAAAACAAAATTGGGAAATTGGTAAAGTTGAAAGATTGAGAGGAGAGAAAAAATTAAAAAGAAAAATACCAGAAATACAGTCGATTGGGAGAGATGATAGAGATCTGCGAGAGCCAAGAGGCTTTTGATATTTTGGGAGGGGTGTTCAATTCTTAATGCAATTTACCACAAATTATGATTAAAGGTTTTTTTTTTTTTTATCTAAGCTAATGTGCGATACTGCTTCTTGAAGTGGTTGAATTTTTAAGGTATGACCTTTTTCAAGATAACAAGTTGTGACTTTAATTTAAAGTATTAGACATTAGTATTTGTTAAAGGAAAAATTACAAAAGATAATACTCCTTCCGTCCTTTTATTACATCAACAATTTATCGTCGCACCTTAGCATCAATTTACAGCAGCAATTGCGCAACCAGGCCACCATTCATCTCCATTGGATCATCACGTGGGGGATTTCGGCTCATTGCCGGGGTTTGTGGGGGTTGGCTGCGGTGGTCGAGAAGGGATAAAATCAGGGCTGCAAAAGGGTGGGATGGAATAGGGACTGGTTGGTACCTTGGTGGGGTTGTGGGATGTGGGGTAGGGGGTGGTTCTGGTAGTGTGGATGGAATCGGAGTGGTGTAGTGGTGGCAGGGATTAGTGGAGCACCGTTGGTGTTTGGGGGAAGGAGAGAGAAAAGGGAAAAACAAAAATTAAGTCAATCATATAGCAACACATGGCATAGTTAACTTGTTAAACATGTTGCATCCGATTTTTGCCTGTTTAAAATTGATACCCTAAAAGGTTGTAATATTCATGTATAATCCACGGGTTATGTTATTTAAAAAGAACAGGCCAAATGTTGTATTATTTTTTGCAATTTTCCCTTTGTAAAAAGATGGGAAGTAATTTAATTTATAATTTAAAAATTACCACTACCATCTAGCAACTAACCCCTCCTTTTCCTCTCCACTAGCAACAACCCCCCTCACCCATGTGAGTCGCCACCTAGGTTCCCCCATCCCCAGCGACCCACCTTCCTTTTCCCTTTTTCCTCGTCCATCAGTTTCTCTCTCCTCCCTTCCCCTTCCACGGTTCCACCTCCACCAAACTCCTTAAACTCAACTTCCGCCATTACGATATGAACTCAATCGAAACTCAAGCATCTAATCAGGTTTTTCTTTAAGGGCAGAAATTAATTTAACTGTTTCTTCGAATAACCCTTTAGGGATTGTACATTCAAAGGTTTTTATTAACAGAAATTTTATGTCTTCTGACTGATCTGGGATGGTACAAGAATCATTTTTTTTTTCAATAACACTTAAACTTAATTTTGGTTCAGTTCAGCTCAGTTCAATTCAGTTCAGTTTAGCTCAGCTCCTAATTTCCTTCTCTCATAAAATATTCATTTCAGCTCTATTCAGTTCAGCTCCTAATCTCCTTTTCTCATAAAATAATAATTTCAGCTCTATTTAGTTCAGTTCAGTTCAGCTCCAATCAGTTCAGTTCAGCTCCAATCAGTTCAATTCAGTTCAGCTACAATCAGTTCAGTTCAGCTCCAATTAGTTCAGTTCAATTTAGCTCAGTTCATTAAATATGAACAAACCCTAAAACCCCATTCATACTCCCTTTTGGGATTATCTTTTGCCAAACCCCAACTAAATCTATACATGTGTTAAAGTTGGCCCAAATTCTTACAAGCCCATTAAAGAGTATTATTCAAAATTTGCTATGGCCATCATTTACATGATCAACACAAGAAAAAGTCATATTTAAAAAAAGTCTTCTACTAGAAAGTCTTTCCACCTTATTAGTTTCTTTATACTTAAACTTCCTCCTTGTAACCTTGTAACCATACACTCCTTCAATTAGTTTTATTTTGTACTCTCAATTTTAATATAGTGGAATTATTTTCATTGCTCGTGTGTCTCTTCGATATTGCTTATCTTGCATTCATCTTTAAAATTTCTGGATTTATTTTACGCTTCCGTTACGTGCTCATAGCCTAACAACATATCTATTTTTAGTGCTGTGGAGTGCCAATTTCCCTCGGTCGACTTTTTCTTTCCATGTTTTGTAAATCCTCCTTTACACATCTTCACGATGAAATTGTATTCTGAACCTTACCAATCAATTCGATTGAAAAACAAGATTTAAATAAAAAATTCAACCAAGAATTTGCGCGGGAATATTGCAAGTAAACCTGGCTCTAAAACCATAATAAAGATTCTAAATCAGAAACTCAAAACAGGAGAATTAGGTAGTGTTTGACCAAGCTCTTGAAGCTGAAATATGGCCAAACAATGGGTTTTGCAGAAAGAGAAACAATATAGCTTCATGAAACTTTGACCATTATACCCTTCAATTAAAAAAAAATACCCATATGTCCCATCTAAAAAATATTCTCTCTCCTCCTCTACTCTGTCAATAGCCATTACTAGTTTACTACTATATATTTAGAATATGAGTATCCCTCCTCTCTCAATTTTAAAAATTTGAAAATTGTGGTTCTAATTTTATTTATGAATTTTTCTAAGCTGTGCCCTTCACCTCACGATATTTTATCAACAATACCCTTTGACAACCATATTTGTTAATGAATTTTAAGTTAAATAATACCCTTTGACAACCATATCCGTTAACGAAAGTTAAGTTATTTTATCAACAATGATGTTGCGGCGTTATTAATTTGACATGTGTCCTGTTCTAATTGGTTTAACACTTTAAAAAAATTTAAAAAATCAGAAAATAAAATAATAAAAAAAAGTTATTGTTAACGTCAAAGGTTATTTTTAATAAAAAGGAAATTTTGCAAAAAACCACCTTATAAAACTTGTTTTTTTTTGCAAATAACCACCTTTTAAAAAAAAATGTTGCACAAGACCACCAATTTTAAAAATTTTGTTGCAAATTACTACTTTTTTAGCCAAATTTATCAATTGTTTTACATTGAATTGGTGGTAAGTTGCAACAAAATTTTTAAAATTGGTGGTTTTTTGCAACAATTTTTTTTTAAAAGGTAGTTAAATTTAAAAAACAAGATTTTAAATGTGGTTTTTTGCAAAATTTCCTAAATAAAAATTAGTGAAGTTGAGGGTAGTATGTAGTTTCAAGATGTTTGTTGGTAACATACTGCAAGCGTGTTAGTCTGAACAGATAACCACCTATAGAATTCACTTTGCCAATGGTAATCCTAACTGTTGGCAGTGCTGTTGCTCCAAAGATGGTTGTTGCCCTGAAATGAAACCTATGGATGTTAATGCATGGATATCTTTTCCCTTAACCCAAGCAGCTTGATATTCACATTCATGTCAAGGAACCTGATAAGTTGCCCTCGACCATCTTTGGTTGTCAAACACTTGAGGTGTTAAAGCTTGACGTCAATCTTGATCTTCAAGTTCCCTCATCTGTGTGTTTGCCAAACTTGAAACACGGCTGATGACTCTCTGTATAGGTTGGTTTCGAGCTGCCCGTCCCTTGAACACTTGACTCTAGTTGGTTCCTTGAAATCTTCCATTCCCATTATTATTTCCATTCCTTCCGTTCGTACATTGGCAATCCTTAATCAATCCTTCTATATGTGCTTCAAATATATATCTTTTGTCAATGGATAATGCTGATGCTTTGCTCTTTGTTCTAGGCTTTAGATACTTATAATTTAGAGTATAAGCTGCCCATCTTCCGTAATTAAAAACATCTGCAGCTTTGTTAGAAATCGACAAACAACATGAACGTTATTTGATGCTGACTAGGGAAGAAATCGAATCATGGAGTAAAACTCAAGTAATCCCTTCTTGTTTGAGGTTTCATCTCAAAAGAATCATAATAGAGGAATACTTGCAAACAGAATGGGAACTGGAAATGGTTAAATATTTTCTGAGAAACGCTTCAGTTTTGGAGGAATTGTTGGTAGTTTGTAAAACTACCGAGCCATTGGCAGATAAGATTCAGCTTGGCCGCGCATTGCAAGAGCTACCAAGAGGATCAATGACCTGTTCAATAAATGTAGAGTGATTCTGGGACTAGTATTACAGTATCTCTGTAATGGTTAGAAAATTAAGCATACAAAGTTATTCAATTAAGCATAAAATTTCCTCCTCATGTGAAGATATCTCTTGTAAATAGAAAATGTTGGAACTTGCAAAATTGTATTTCTTATATCTTATTTCCTTCCTATGTATAATAACCATAGCAAGATTACAGAAACACTACTATAGTATAAAGATAATCTCCGATTTGTTCAGATGTTATTGCTGTGCAGAAACTAGTAATTAATGAAAAATCAAGAACAAGAGGCTCGTGCATTGAGAATACTAGAAAGAAGTTCATCGGTTCTTCAAAGCAGATAAATGCAAAAGAGCTTTATCAATTGAGTAATTCAAAATTTTTATCTCATAATTTCTAACAAAATTTGCCTTGAGACGGGACATTGCATCGCCATGATTCAAGGCATCAGAATCTATATATACAAACAGTTACAATTCCTATCACGAAGTCCTTCAGTCTACCTAGTATATAACAGACCACAAAAGCTAGTTGAGAAATTTCAGAAGACTAGGTCAGGACTCTTTGTCCATTTGAGTAATTTCCCGACTTACCAAGAGTGAACTGTCAAATTTGGGCATTTATCGTAAGAGATATGTACAATAAAAATTGATACCCAAACCAAGAAAATTTGCACCTAGCGCATCCATCTACCCATCTTGGTAACCATCATTTTTCTCTTCTTGTGGGCTTGATGTTTGGCAGAAACCCCCATTTTCCTCTTGGCATTTCTGACAGGATTAATAACAGCCAAGAGCTTCTCCTCTTGCTTCCTCTTGAACCTTTTTTCTCCAAGATCATGCCTCATCTGGTTGTAAACTTGTACAAAGTTCTGAGTACCAAGTTTTTCCTGTATCTTTTGACGAACTTTTTCTGCACGTTGCTTTACATCATCTACATACAGATGAAAAAGACATTATAAGTTTTCAACTAAAAAACGCAAAAGCATAGAGAATATAAACCTACCCTGGCTGCGCTTCACATAATTAAAAAATCAAAGCTAATGATTTCCCCAGAAAGGGAGAGTGGCTCTATTATAAAACTCTCCTTCCCTAATCTCCCCACCCCCCCCCCCCCCCCCTTCCCCCCACTCTCTCTCAAAGTTTGTTTTCACTCCACTTTGCTGAAAGCTACTCATAGGTAACTGGCAAGCTAAGCCACCTGCTTATTAGCCAAAGCTGTTTTTAATTCATTTTATTTTTTTCCTTCATACTGTCATAGTTACAAACTTAAAACCAAACAAGCCACCAGCTCAAATCACCAAAATGCACTTCAATGTCTTCAAAGCCAGCCTTATAGTTCAGTGCAACAATGTGACAGACATTAGGTACAATACGAAATACTTGGGAGGTTGAGGAAATTATAAACCTTACCTGAAACTACTTTTCCAGAAAACCCCTCGCAAAGTTTGTAAATTGGGAACAACAACAAATAGGCATACTGCAGGCAATCTTCTTGAGTGGTCTGCTCAGCCACCAGTCTAAGACTACCAAGAATCATCTTCGTCTGAAATTTATAAAATTAAAAAGTCTTTAGCAACAAAGGAAGCAACAAAAACAACAACAAAGCCTTAGTCCTAAAATGATCTGGGGTCGGCTAACATGAATCATCATAGGTAACCATAATATGTAGGGAAAGAGACATAAGAAAATAATCCATTGAAAGAGCATGAAAAAGGCGAGTAAAGTGAGAAAAATGAGCATTCAAGTAAAATTAAAGAAGTTTTAAAGAAAATTAAGAATAGACTTCAAGAAAGTATTATAAGAGTGCTTAAAACGTGTTGATAAGCATAAAGGTTTGAGAACAAAAAAGCCATAATTACACAATGTGAACAAGCAAAGAACAAATGGTTCAGTATATGTGCTTTACAACCTAAGAGCTCACTGACCTGAGTATCCTCAGTTTGAAGGGCAGTTTTCCCCATTGTGTTAAGTAAACCAGACACGAGCAAATAACTAAGATTATGGTTTTTCTGATCAAAATTATCATCATCAAATCCACAAGTGAGCACTTCGGTGATACTCCTTCCACTTTTCGTATCAAGCAACTGACAAGCTTTAAGAAAACATCCTTGATCGCGTGAACCGAGGGAGGACCAAAATATACAGGGATCCTGAAATTCTGTTTGACGCAACAGAGACTGTATACCACAGATTGCAAATGCAAGATTGCATTTAACAATTCTTCTTACACCTTTATCAGGGAGTTGAACCTTTAATCGACTGCATAGAGACGAAGCAATCAGGAACATCCTACTCGTGCTTGTAAGGCAAGTTGTTCCGATTTTTTCCCCTTTCTTTCCCATTTGTTCAAAGTACAAAGCAACAAGACGGCTGGATATGTTACAAATCCATGGGTGTGGATGTACAAGAAGCTCAGAGACTGCCTGCCATATATCCTGGAAAAAAGAAAGTATTACCAACAAACACTTGAGAATATTCAGATTAATTGCTGCAAATTATTACCCTTGTGGAAGCAAGTAGCTTCATCTTTTGAAATGTAAAAAAAAATATATATATATATTGCTCATAAACTCAATTCTGTTATGAAATTTTTAGGAAAGCAATGGACCGTATAGAAGCTTCTCTGCAGGAATATCAAGGAAAAATAAAACAAAAGTGACAATCTTTTGATGATATCACATTCTATAGTTTTGACTGAAATGCTAAAGCTTCTATGAAGTAAGAAACCAGTGCTTCCAGTTCATTACTCTTCACAAATCTTATACATTTGTTCGAAAAGAATATCAAAATCAATTCATTCAGCAAGAAAAGAGACTTTCAAAGATGCTTTATGCTCCCCCCCCCCCCCCCCCAAAAAAAAAAAAAAAAAAAAAAAAAAAAAAAAAACATAATTGAGATATGTATCCACGTTATGAATTCTCTTTAAATAGCAACCTAGTTTAAACATTTCAGGTCAAAACTATATACCAGCAGCATCCAACTCTGATAAATTTAAGCACTAAGCAAGATCAATACTATATATATATATATATATATATATATATATATAAAAAAAAAAAAAAAAAAAAAAAAAAACTTACCCAGGAGACCTTGTCATAAACTCATAATATCATATGTTAAGTTATACGTCTCATTTATAAACATCTACATACATGTTTTCAAGTCTAAATTGGATTTCGAAAAGATAAAGGGACTATGAGCTGACAACAAGAAACTTACATCAATATCCCCAACAAAGAATAATTCTGGAATCTGTGTAAGAATTTTCTCCAGCAAAATGAAAGAATAATATGCATCCTTCCAAAAGGGAATTGTTTCCGGATCTGACAGATTTAGCTGCCCACCATTCAACACATCAATAGCAGACTGCACGGTCATTTTCATAACAGGCAGTACATCATTTATGTGCTTCCGAAATCCTCTTTTCATCACTTCAACAACAAATCCAAGGGCCTGGACAAAATAAACACTGACAGTAAGAACATTTTGCGTATCAACTCTAAAACCTTAAGCATAATATATTCCCCAAAAAAAAAGAAATTGCAGCCTAGTAGAATCAGCATAATAACATCACCAGAATCAAGTAAGAGAAAACCAATAGACAAAAAGAGGCACATATAAGCACAGGCAACTTAGCCTTGAAAAGCATGCCTTTAAAAGGCACAGAATTTATCACCTGCTTGACTACCAAGAACCAGCTATAGCTAGCCTGATTAACACCATTTTCTATAATATCTGGGAACAAATAGCCTGCAAAGGATATTATTCAACAGGCTCTAATCACAAACACCCACCCACCCAGTCACCCACCAACCATTTTAAATAAGTACGCAACTACTAATAAAGTCTCTTGAGAACAATCATGAAGTTTTAATTAAGAACAAAATCATCCAATTTTAAGTGCCGAAAAACCCATTCTTTCTCCAACTGATCTTACCCACCACTACAGAAAGCTTAGGAGGAAAAAAGTTGAATAAGGAACGAAATGTGTTTCGAAAATGTTAGACACATTACATTAACTATATTACCATCATATAAATCATTACCTGTGCTGATAGGCTCCGTAGCTGTTGTTGCTCCCCCAAATACCAAGTAAGACACATATTTAAAATGGTCTTAAGTGATTCTGAGTTTATGCGCCCGAGAAGATGCTTTATAACAATGCCAATTGAGGAGCGAACTTGATTATCATGATCATTGGCCAAAGCACGAACCAAAGTGAGAAAAAAGATCGTTGACTGCTCACAAATTACGCTCTCCGGAAATCTCTTAATAAATGTCTTAAGCATATCCAACACAGCTGATCTCCCAGTGGCATGTTCATACCTTCAAACAAAATTTACATAAAACAATGTGCCTAAGAGAACACAATAATAATTTTACATTTTACATCTTAAGTAAGGATGATATGGTATCTTACCCTAGTTGAATCACAAGGAAATCAAGATGCTGCTGCCTTCGTTTCTGAGAAAGTTGATAGTTAAGCAAGAATTGTAACAATATCTGACTGCATTTTCTGCGGATAGCTTCCTCTTGACTGGTTACCATTAGTTTTGCAACTTGATTTATCAGATCATATATTTCAAGGACAACAAGTTTGCGCCGCACAATTGCCTTTAAAAGTGTCAAGGCAACAAAAGAGGGGTTATTTTCAAGGTCAACAAAAAGGGGAAACTTGATCAATAAATGCAATTGATCAGCTGAAAGGGTAATTTTGGTGCTCTGTAGCAGGGCAATCAATAATTTTAAACAGGACTGCATTACAGGACTATTTACATTAGAAGTACTTTGCGCAATGCCCAATAATGTCACTTTTATTATGTCCGCTTGAGATTCCAAGGAGGGAAGAGGCAGCCTTGTCAAAGGGAATATACACTTGAGGGCAACATCTACTATCTCTTCATACTTAGAACTCAGGCAAGATGTCAGAAGCTTAATAAAGGGATCCAACAGTGAGATCAGATGATCATTGCCCTTGTGAAGTTTAATATTTCTCAAACGATTGTGGAGAAGTCGAAGAGCAAAGACTGCAATAAGATATGAGCACTGTGGTTCGGTCCCAACATAACATTTCATAACAATTTTACTACTTGCCTCAACATGATTTTCTATTTTTAATTCTTCCACTAACTTAGTTTCTCTTCTACGTTTATCCTCAGAAAGCCAATCATCAATTAGGCCATATATGAAGATAAAGAGATCAATCTGCTCAACAGAGGAGTTTCTTTCAAATCCTTCAGCAATGTGAGTCAACATATTCTCCAATTTTAATTTTACTTTTGGTGTCAAATGCTTCTGCATATGCGCAGTTACTGGAGAGAGCAGCTTCAAACCATGGGATTTAAAAGTCACATTTTGGGCCATCAACCTAAGTGTATCAAAAGACATTTGTTTTCTAGTCTCTTTCATTTTAAAAGCAACCTTTTCCACCTCTTTTTGCTCAGCTACCTCACTAAAAATGTCATTATCTACTGCACGAAGCAGCTCATCCAAACAAAAGTCTAACATACCACCTACAGTATCTGGAAGGCCTTTTGACAAGATGAAGTTAATAGTATATCCCAAAACATGAAGCTCAAATCCTCGTTTCAAAGTCGCACTCAAAGCCTTGACTACTAGTTTAAGATACTCAAATCCGAGTTCCTTCAAACATGCAACCAAAGCACATCTGGCTTCATCACGAATGCTTTGGAGACGATTTTTAAGGAAGTTCGATATTCGATGAATAATACTGGAAAGATGAGTGTCCAAGGTGTCACCAGGAAGTTTCTTTAAAACTTTTAAGATGGCAACACTAATATTAACATTCACTTTCTGTGGATCAGAAACAAGCAGTTTTTGCAACTTTGGAAGCACAGTACCAGTAAGACAGGCCTGTGTCGCAGAAAACATATAACTGGCACCTTTGGGTATAGTAGCTGAATTAGTTTTGTCTTCAGGATCATTCTCTGTTAAATCATTTCTTGGAAGGTCAGGTGAGGAATAGGTCTCGGAAAAATGAAATTGGTCAAGGATAGAGCAAACAAGTCGTAACAGGACCTTTTCCCTATCGGGCTTTTTTTCCATATCCCTGAAACATCTCATTAGTAAAGCATAGTATGATTTCCATCCCAATTGGCCAGAAATAGAAGCGATGGCATCAAGACAAGCACTTCTAATATGCTCCCCCTTTCCTGCTTGCAAGTCATACAACATACTGAAAAAGAGGGGTATGAACACTTTCTTCAACATGAACTGGAGAACAGGAAAAATGCAAATGAATCAACAACTCAAAAGGGCCAAAACTGTATAAAAGAAAAGGCAAACTGCAACATGTAGCTAACCTCGGAAAGCTGCCCAGTGGCAACAATATTTTTAAAGCGTGACAATGCTCTGGCTTTCCTATGTTTCTGCAAGAGGAAAAATAAGTCAGCACTGCAGCAGTACACACAAGCAATTTTCATACTTTTAATAAACATAATTTAGATATGGAACATATAATCTAGAATGAATTGCGTCACTGCACCCTTCTTTTATCCAATTGAAGAGAAATTGATTACTGAGGAAATCACAACACAACAGGACCAGGAATCTCAAATAACTAATGTACAAAAAAGTACTGAGCCAATCCAGCTGAAACATCAGACAAAGATCAATAAGGGAGAGTTAAGGCAGCATACTACTAAGGTGAAGCTACATAGACAAATGAGTCGCACAAATCCAGAGACTAAAGAAATGACAGAAAAAAAAACTGTCAGTATTATCTGATCATGAACTTCATTGATGATGAATCATTCAGATACAAACACAGATATCCTTCCCTTGTTTCTCCAAAAACTACCGTCATCACTTGCATACAAATCAAAAAACTACTGGCAGTCCCAGTACAGCACCAAGCTACCGAACACAACCTCTCAACTCACTCCCTTCCCCACCCTACTTGAGCGGAATAACAATCAAGTCCAAACAGTCACTTCAAATCACCAATGAAAAGGATACTCTTGACCCTGTCTCAACAAACCTACATCTTTATATCCTGGGGCAACCAAAATCTTTTGCAGATAGCCCAAATTAGTACCAAAGGAATGCCCAAACTAAAACACTTTACACTACGCAATTTCTAAGGGAAAATAAGTCTCCAACATGGGTAACATCCTTCAAAAGTTGCTATCTCATTACAAATCCTGTTGACTAATTCTAAAGAGACATTTTTTAAGAAAAAGAAATTTATGAAACAGATCTACAAAGCACACATAAATAATATAAACTGGGGCACTTGAAAAAAAAAAATTCAAGGACTGTATTTTAATTCTTTCCATTCCCATCTTCAAGACTTCAACAATGAAACTAAAAGATGGAATTTGGAGAAAAAAAAAAAAATAATAGGATTGGAGATTTCATGCGCGAATGGACCTCCCAGCAATTTGACTAGAGAATATATCTATTATTCACTCTTGCCAAAAAAAATTTGTTACAAGAGAGCATCGCCAGAATGGAACAGGCCAAACAGAACTTAGAACCTATATACTAGTCCTAGCCTTCCGCCTCTCTAAGTACACACTCTAATTAGTAATTAACATGTTAGACATGCATGACTAGGAGTTCAACATATGTTTCCTGACCCGGTCATCATTTGATCCAAAGCTGGCTGGAAAATAACTTGTCACCATACACAGCAAGTGAGCTGTAACCTCAACCTATGTTACATGGACTCGGGTACGTGTGTTGGACTCGGACATGTGTCAAACTGTCCGATTCGTCAATTTCAAAAAAATTTGGACACGGGGACTCTATCCTATATTTGGACACGGGTGCAAGGACACGATACTTTCATTTTTTGCAAAAAAAAAAAAAAAAAAAAAAAAAAAATTACAAAACAATTAAATATTTCATTTTCTTTGTCTAATACCTGGGAAATTAGAATATAATATTATTTTAAAATAATTTAAAATGGAGTAATGGAAACTGAAAACTAAAAATAAGTTTTACAAATAGTTAAAGTGTAAAAAAGAATGACCTCAGCTAGGATTAACAAAAAAGAGTCACGTGATTCCATTTATTACAAGTGTCTTATCAAAGAAAAATATAGAAAATGATGGGGTCAACACTTCAATTTAAAAAAAAAAAAATTGATGAACAACATTTATTTATCAAGAACCACAGATTGTTGCCGGCTATCCCACTATTCCCGCCCATGACCCATCTTCACTTACTCCCGCCTTTCACCTTCCCCTCTTTCACTCTATCAAGCAGGCGGCAAGTTGGCAACAATGGAGTTTCAGTCTCTCTCTGAAATGCCCGAGTGCACACTGCCGAATCTGACGAGAATTTCATGTCTGTGTCGTGTCGACACAGATACTCTGGGATTTCAGCCGAGTACGGTGAACATAGACCTCAACTAAGTGATGGTGGTTCTGATTTTCACTAACTCCAGTTTATAATAACCCCTTCTAATAAATTAATTCAGAATATAAAAATTCCGCCACTCTTTCCTGATCGCAATGTTGGTAATTTCATGTTTTTCAATGCACATTTAATACCATTAATATCTTTAAAAAAATAGTAAACCTATGATAATAAGATATTTTGAAAGCATATATCAAAACAAATCTAAGAAGATCCCATACAAATTGGATAGTGGGAGTTAAGAATAGACCACCTTTTATACTTTATAAGTTGGATATGGGAAAGCACGGAATAGATGTTATAGATCCACTTTCCATTAAGTAAAATGCTGAGAAAGGCCAAAGATGACTTGGATAGAAAAAACCAATCAGAGTTGGCTCAAGTGATAAACAACTTGATGTCGCTTAAGGGAGGTCTCAGGTTCGAGCCTCACCGTATGCAAAAACTCTTATTGAGAGACTCACCCACTATAAACTAGATGACCCGGGTCAAATCCGGATGTAGTCGGAGCTAAGCTCCAGTGAACCGGGTGAGCATCCTAAAAAAAGACTTGGATGGAAGGAGTTAAGAAGAAACCTGAGTAACCTGACACTAAAGGTTCAATTCCAGACCTGATTTTAACCCAATTATATTCAGAAATTTAATCATTACCCGAAATTACCTAAAGATAGACTCAGATCAAAAGAGGTCCAACACATGGGCCGACTCGAAATGACCTAACTCATAAATGACATGAATATAGATGGCTACAAACTAATATGAATACACATCCCCAATTAACCAAAATATATATTAGTCCAGCCATCCCACATTAATTTGAACAATTATCACTTTACAAATTTTAAGGTGATAAGTACTGAATGGGTTTTATACTGTTATATAATAAAGAAGTAGATGTGATTGGAGTTTGTCAAGTATTTACATGTATTTTAACAAAAACATAGGTGTGAACAGAAGTTAAGTCCAAAACAATGGTAATAAATAGATAACTGATAAGTCCATACCTAAAAGGAAATCATTCGGTCTCATGGTTCATTTATTCCGTCAAAGTAGAACACGGCATGTTCAAATTAATTTGATACTTGTTTAATTAAGTCTTTAACGTATAAATCTTACCATATGAAAGCGCAATTCTTACTAATTTATCTTATCTGAAATAAATCAAAATAATAAGCTAGCTATAACTTAGTTTTAAAAATACTCAAAAGTTAAACCACCTTTGTTGATTTAGATGTTGGGCAAAATAGAGTCATGTGGGATTTAGTTAGATTCGTCTCGTATTATACCTTCACATTATCAAATCTTGAGATTATTTAGTTTCATAATTATATATTTAAAGTTTGAAATCATACATTGGCAATCGTGAAAGTCAAAATGTTGCGAGTAAAAGAGAATGGAGGAAGCATAAATTTATGGTTCAAAAGTTATGTACTCCAAAATAAAAGTTCACATAATAAAAACTAAACAAAAGAGAATTTGAACTTAATATTGAAGCCATAACTTAACTTTGTTGCATCATAATCTAAGTTGTCAACCTATGTCTAAGCAATGAAAGGAGCTTATGGTTTTTTGAAAGGAAAAGGGAGCTTCTTAATTGGATAAGAAACAAATCGATTGATTACAAATTATAATTATTTTCCAAGTCATCTTAAGAAAAATGGCATTCTTCACAGATAGTCATCTGCTGTAACCTAATCTTGAAAACAAAAAACTAAACTTAGAGCAGACCACAATAGACTTGATCCAAACGCAAAAGACCCACGTCAAGTCATCAACTGGATCGCAGCCATCTAAATGATATGTTCCCAGCTAGAAATGTAATGATGAAAGTGGGTTTTCAAGAGCATGGCAAAAGATAGAAGAAAATGAAGGAAAAAGTATATGTGTATGAGCACGGAAAATTGATTCTTGATTCATGCAGCCTACCTCAACTTTTAGGGAATAAAAGAATAAGACTTAGGTTTTGTTGTCGAAATTATAATAAAATGTATTTAAATTCGGGTGAACCCTCATTGTGCAGAAATTTAACCAAAAAAAAACCCTGGTGAACAAAAAAAGAACCCTTGAGACTCGATAGTAATAGATACCTGTAAATGAACGATGTTGTTAAAGAAGTCTACTTCAGCATCTTCACTGCAAAGGACCTTTAAACTTCCAAGATTTGGAATTCCTGAAAGCTTCAGGACCATCTCATGTAACAAATCAATCCATTCCTAGAATCATACCCAACAATCAATGTGACCTTGAGAATCCAGTATATGAATAAATCACTATAATACCAGTAATAAATAGAGTTTCAAAAGATGCCTACCTTTTGCATAGTTGTTATTTTAGTCATTGCATCTCCCATGTGCTTCAAAAGGAATTTATTTACAATATGCTGAATGTGATTATCAGTCCAATAAGGGTCATCAATTGCCATTGTTCGTGCAGGAACATCCTGGTTCTTTACTTCTTCCCCAGTTATTAGAGCAGAGAATTCAACAAATGAGAGGAGTGACTTATACGCACATTGTCTTAAAATTAACTCATCAGATTTGATGTCATAAATACAGTGGGATAATATCACTATAGCTTGATCCTCACTAACACCGAAGAAGTAATCTGCTGTAATTCTGTCATAAGCGTTGATGATAATATCAAAGTCAAGGTCATCCAATTCCATTGCAGAAGTGGTGGCATTTAATTCACAAACGAGATTAACCTGCAAATACAAGAGAAATTATCAAGGAAAAGACATGACCCACCCTAATAGAAAAAAAAGTAAAAAAAATTGAAAAATCCTAGCAACCATAAAAAAGGAAATTCTAAGAACATAAGACAATTACCATAGAGCGAATGGATGAATCATTCTCAGCAAGAGCACCCAAAAGATTACAGATTGACGACCGAACACCCCTTTCAGCAGATATAAGAATGGGAGATACAGCCTTCAAGATTTTAGTGTTAGCTTCACTTCGTAATACTGAAACTATATCCCCGAGGATCTGCAAAGCTTCCATACACAAATCTAACAAAAAAAACAAAACAAATTACTTCAGAAAAAAGAACTAAACAAAATGAACTCTTATTGAAAAGGGAATAGGACCCTACCAGAATTTTTTATGCCATCTGACGCAAGCAAAAGCAAGATATCCACAAACTTTCTTGCTCCTGATTGATCGTTTATGAACTTTGATAGCAATTTCAGAACTCTCAGCAAAGTTTCCCCAGGATGTTTTAGCAACTTCCTGCAAAAAAGACGGATGAAACCCACAAAACGATACAGGCAAAAAAAATCACTGCCCAGAATGTAAATTTGGCATTCATTGCCCACTTATGGGATTAAGGCTTTGATTGATTGATTGACTGCCCAAAAGTAAAATTGGCAGAAACTATAAGGTAAAAATAAACAAGATCCACTGAAGAAATGATGAAATAGAGACTGAAAAATGATTTAAAGCAAATGATGAGGGAATGAGTAGTGAAGGCACGAGCGTCAACCGGAGAAATAAAGACTACTAGCATAGCGCCAAATTAAAAGCGTTAGATAATCCAATGAGGCCCTATTCTCTTCACCAAATAAATTCTACCTCCGTTAACTTTTAGTTGCAACTTTGGGGTATTATTTGTGAGATATAAAATATTCCAAAGTTGCAACTAAAAGTTATCGGAGGTAGTAACAAATATAAAAAGTAAATCCGGTAAAAACAAATAAACGGAGGAAGTAATTGTTATTCTTTATATATATAGAGTGAGAAATAGATATTTGCCAAAATAATCATCATCATTCGCACCAAAATTACACGAGACTGGATTTTCACTTTAAAACGACTAGATAGATAATATTAGATAATATCCAAATACACTAGGATATTATCAAATACTATCTATGTCCTATGTTTGAGACTTGGAGCTTCACAACGATCCTCTACCTCATGGGTTCTATTAATATAAAAGTAGATATAATGAGAGTCAATGTAGTATTAATGTAATTACTTTAACGAAAAATTAACAATATCTCTCAATTTTCCGCTAATTAACTGTAGATATGTGGTGTAAGAGAACTATGAAAGAGATGAGTGGGTGTAGAAAAAGTAAGAGAGGGTGTAAAAGATAGGTGGCTGTAAAACAAAGTAAGAGAGAAGGTAAAAGGGTGTGTGGGTGTAAGATAAAGTAAGAGAGTCAGAGAATGTAAAAAAAGTCGTAGGTGTAAGATAAAAAAAGAGAGTGAAAATGTGTACATATGTGTGGTTGGAGGGTTTGATAGGAAAGATAATATGACAATAATTGAATTTAAAAAAAATGAGTAGAACAAACGAAACAATTATAGATGCCAAGCAACTAGAACAATAAAACTTTTTATAGTTAAGATGATAGCAACTTGGTAATATCAAACCAATGACAATCAGTAAAAACAAACTTTAATCAGTAATAAAACTAATAATCAAATTGAATAAGTAAATATCTAATAAATATAAAATAAAAAAAAAAAAAAAAATCAGTAAAATAATTGTCAAGTAAATAACCTTGTAGCTAATGTAAGATGAATAACCGTGAAGGTGGCTTCAAAATGGGCAAAAACAGCGAAAGCCTTTCACAATTATATTAAAGGGAGATTAGAAGAAAATGGGATGCTTTCCAGTTATGGTTTTTGCAGTTACTTTACAAGGACACCTCATCCTCTTTTTGTACATGGTTCTATGCACTTCTTTAATAAATTAATAGATAAGAAAATTCCATCAATTACAAAAATACCTAGATTTGGAGTCAGAGGTCTTTTAGTAGGCAAAGTTTTACCTACTAGATTTCACAGCTTCAATAAAACATGCCTTCCAATACAGAAAGTATTTACAGTCCCACTTCCTCACCCTCTCAGTTAATGAAACATAGAGGGTTGTCAATATTCCTAACCTAAGTGACCTTGTAGCTAACCAAGAAGAATAAAAGTGAAGAAGGCTAAAGAATAGAAAGAAGAAACGTCTTCACTCATCAATTATATTTTAATGCTTGAAGAACCATCAAGAAACATTATGCTGAATTGCTGAGTAAATCTTGATAGAAAACAGACAAACAGAAATCAAAAACACAAATAATTAATCTTCACTTCAATTAGAGAGCTATGTAGAAACATAACAAGCACATATAAAATAATATACCTTTTTTTCTCAGTGAATGAATGAAATAGATGATGCAGGCTGTCAATAAGACCATCAAGGTTTGAACAAAAAACGTCATCAATAACATATCCATCAATCCCAAGCTCATCTTTAACAGTTAGAAGGTTCTCAGTGAACTTGAGAACGCTATAAATTATGGCTTCAGAAGCAGTTGGAACAGATAAGATTGAAAAGATATCTGGAATTAGGTTCTTTTCTCTGCATAAAAGAGAAACAAGTCTCGGACTCTGGCTCATTGCAAGAAAGCAAAAGAACAAAGAGCTTGGCTTTTCGCTACTTGAGCCCTCCTGCTTGAATCCACGTACTAAAGGCTTCACTGCCCTGAAGAATATATCCCAAAATG
The DNA here is from genome assembly GCF_948465745.1 of Chenopodium album. NCBI lineage: Eukaryota > Viridiplantae > Streptophyta > Magnoliopsida > Caryophyllales > Amaranthaceae > Chenopodium > Chenopodium album. The sequence continues at coordinate 78,912,967 of NC_137838.1, forward strand.
TAGAGCCAAAATCATGGTCCTCGTAATTATTAAGAATGGAAGAAATGATCTTCAGGCATAATGATCTCATATCTTTAAATTGCTTGACCGCCGAGCTGGTCTGTACATATATTCACAAATATGATCAGTGATTTCAGCAAATTTTCTGCTTATCCAAAGTATATATGTAAGTGTAATACTACAGATTAAAGCCATTTTCAATAATAATCACTGGTGAGTTACATATTTTTTAGCAAAAAGACAAGTGACACTATTATACTTGCCTACTGAACCTAACCAAGCCCAGATCTACTTTTCCAGCCTCACCAAAGACACGCATATGTAAATATGTAACATTTATCACAAACAAATTAAAGCAGTAAATTATGTAGTAAATTGTACCCATACATGGCTCATAGCTTCCTTTCTACTTTCTTGCAAGTTAATATCGGATGAATCATCAAGTTGAGCAGGTTGCTTAGGACTTTTATTCAGAATACTTGAAGCACAGCTGTCGAGAATACGGACAACACAACCCAAGAGAAGATCGAGAAATGGGCTGACACGTGAAGCATCAAAAATACTAAAAATTTCTTCAACCACGTGTAAAAACCCAAATCTCTTTTTTAAGGGAATGGCCAATATTCTCTCCACAGAGAATAAATTCAATAAAGTTGGCAATTCAAATCCATCCAAATTGCATTTCTCTGAAACCCAAGCACAACTTTCTATTTCTTCATTATTAAGATCAGTAATTTGCAAAGACTTCAACAATAGTTGAAAGAAAAGAGGAAGCTCAGCAACAGTGAATTCAGCAATGAATCCCAGCACAGCCTTTCGATTGCTCACACTTGCATGCTGTATGATAAGGAAACAAAAAAAATGTTAAGTTAGCAATTCAATTGGACAAAAAAGCAATCAACCACTAAACCATCTCACCTTTCTTGAGGCAAGTGTCTTAAGGCTTCTAACTTTTGGCATCAGCAATCGAATAACTAATGGGACAAGTTGGGCTCTGTGCTCTTCTTCAACCAAATTAGAGTCTTCAGATAAACTCCAAGTAGCAATTTCTTCTCTCAAACATTTTGAACTGACAAGATTCTTCAGATGCTTCTCATAAGGGAGCAAGAACCTATCCTTCCAATTTAAGAGACAATCCAAAACCCTTATTTGTATCTCAACATCATTATTATCAAGCAACCTGGAAACCTCACTCCCGTCATATTCCAATCACAACGATACAGAGGGAAAACAGACAAATAAACATATACATATATATATATTTACAAACCTATTCACCAAGACTTCTTTCAATAGTTGACTGCAGTAAAATGACCTGGGATTCTTCATCAACTTAAAAAGGTTAAGCCACTCCATGAGTACAACTTTCCAATCCTTACCAGCACAAGCAAGTGAATCAAACGATTCCAACCTACAACAGAGGCACATATATAACAGACAATTAGTACAATTCTCCAAGCCACGCCATAAAATGACTAGCCCAGATCTAATCATTTAATAAAAAAAAAATTTAAAAAAAAAATAAATAAAATAAAAAATTAAAAAAAAAATCAGCACTCACCGCGGGTTTTCATCACTGTAGCCCAGAAATTTCAAAAATAATGGAACTATTTGGCGAGAATGTGACTCAGTAACGGTTGGAATCCTTTGTAAGGCTTGGAGTAGCAAAGGAGTTATAGACAAGCCAGATCTATCAGATGATGTTGTGCTACAAAAGGAACGGAAATGTTCCACCAACTCTAACAAGGGCAACAGAGAAAGCAGTTAGAAAGCCATTAATACAATACCTTGTCAGCCAGCAGACTTGTAAAAATTCACTGTATAGCCTACCAGTTATCTTAGGGGATAAGAATTTCAGTTCAAAATTTTAACTGAAGATGTTTATAGTACTTAAACAATGCACTAGAAGTAGAACTGACAACCAGGTTGGTTAGGAAGGGTTGGGGTTGAAAATGTTCGGGTTCAGGTCATTTGTCAGCTTGGTACATTTAAGGTTTTGGTCAGAAAATGTTTGTTCTTGACCCACACATTTCGAGTTCAGGTAGACCAATTGATTAAGGGATTTCAGAAATGCTATTTAATTTTATAAGAGTTCAATATAAATAACCATATATCGATAAATATAAATATATATAAAAAAAATTAAAAAAAAATTAAAAAAAAGTGCAATATAATATATAAGGATGAACTTATTTAATTATATGACATATTCAAGCATATAAAGATGTATGCAGCCAACCAAAACAATGTTATACCCAACAAATGTAACATTAACTACTATAAAGGCAATAATTTACTGGTCAATCAGAAAATAAATGGGATGGTCGGGTTTGACACTATTTTTTGAATTAGTCAGACTTATGTAAAAAAATAAGGTTTCAGATCATGATATCTTGTTCATGACCCACTTTTTTGCATTAGGTCGATTTTTTACAGGTCTAATTAGAGGCAAATAGCAAACACAATTTTCCACCCAATATCTCAGATTATATGATAAATAGTTATGGACTTCAGGTTCTTGAATGACATAAGAATTTTGAAGAGCTAGTACAAACCAGTTTTATCGCTACATGCTATCATGTTGGAGTTGTCTAACCCATGAGCCTTTATACAACTGGTCTGGCATTGCTCAAAAAAGCAGATAAACTTATTCCACAAGAGCCCAGGATATGTGCTGATCATAGCAGAAAGGCACTCTAAAGCTGCATTTGATAAATCCATGTATTGGTTATACAGAAGCCCGATAGTGCCATAAAAAGCCGGCAGTACATGGGCTTCAGTTACCCCAGGAGCAGATAGAGAAGCCCGTATTCTAGAAACTAGCAAAGTGACCTTTCTACCAGTGGCAACTGAGATGGGTGTTTGCTCAATAGTAAGAAGCAGGTTAAATACCTGCATGTCGCAGAAAAAAAAAAAAAATAGCTGTTTAATGGCCAAATCAACACATAAATTTATGATCCATGATGAGGGGAAAAATAAAATTACTGAATAGAATGTACATTGTAGCTTTGGGTGCCAATGTGATCTTCTTCAGAAACTTCTGCATCCATCTGTTGTGATTCATAATTCAAAAGCTCATAATGACACAATATTTTAAGTGTCGAAACACGAAGTTCCTTGTTGGGATGAAATAGGTTCTCTGAAAATACATTCAAAGCATCCATCCCATCTGCTGCTTCAAGCTTTAGATTTCTTATCGAGACACCTTTGTTTTTTTGGAGACTCTCCCTGACATTTGTGCAGGTTTTATAAGACAAACTATTCTGACTGATTATTGCAGAAAAGCATAAAGGGTAGAAAATTATCAAATAATTGCTTATAAGAGAAACATAACCAGACTACTTACCCATATTTCGAATCCAAATACTCTGCTACAGCAGACAGTATTTGCTGTGATGATTTATAACTTTTTCCAAGATGCAAAATCTTGCAGGTATGTTCATGTTCAAATCTTTCAGGTCTTCCTGCACCATGATAACTTTGTAAAGCAGCACCAATTAGGCCCTGCCATATACATTTGGGAACTCCAGCCACAAAATCTGGAAAAATATACAAATGGATCAACAAATTATTGATGAACCAAATGAGTTAAAAAATCATTCAAGTTTGAACCTTGAGACTCTGTTACAGTAGGAAAAGAATTAAGACCAAATGTTAAATACAACAGTATCCAGAAAGTTATGTAGCACTTTTTTTCAACATTCAAGGGAATGCATGCATGTATGGAATGCAATACAACAAAACGACATTCCTAATAGTTACCCAGCGATCAGGGTTCAAAATAGAGCTTAGAACATGAAGCAATTCATTATAAAAGACATGCTGAAAACGATATCCGTAACCGAAATGTCATTCCATTGGTAAGATTTTATACTTTTTACAAAAGATCCACAAAAATTCTATCCACGCTTCGCCAAACTGCAGATCTCATAGTGATTATTGCATTCCATTTGATAAAACCACTTTGACAGTCCTTAGAGATAGCAAAAATAATAATAATTTCATCGACCAAAATGAGACAACAGGAGTGCTTCTAAAACCAATTTGACAGTCTTTGGAGTTACCAATACTAAGGTTTCCCATCAAGGGTTTAAGGACAGCTATGTAGCCAATAGGCAAGTAACACAACCTACCATCCCATAAGTGTAAAAATATCAGCTTACTATACTCAGATTTCCCAAACCTAAACAGGCCATTATTTCGGCCAATACAGCCAAAAACAGAAACAAGGACAGTATGTGTAACACCCCCGAGGGTGTTACAGTACGGCAGCTAGAAATAACATTAAATCACGGCATATCAACCACGACCATTTATGTGAACCCACAATAAGCATACGAATTTATGAATAGCTTAAATGTTCCCCTTTCCTCAATCGGTAATCAAAAAAAGGGTTTCTTTAGATTACACAGACTATACTTCAATAGTCATACAACAATGACTATTAAACATCAGCTACAAGTATAAAAACGAAATTTTAGAGACTGCTAAAGACAATAAAAAAAAAAAATAATAATAATACGGCAGAAACTAACATATAAATCCTGCCCAGTCAACCCTCACTTTTTACGTGATGCCGCATAAACAATACTTCTGCGATGCATAAGCCTAACCACAATTGAGACCACAACCCCATTTTAGAAACCTGTTTCTATTTTAGAAAATTAGAAATGAACACAGTTATTTAACTGTGGAAAAGTGAAACACTCTGACACTAATGAAAAATGCAACATTTAGTATCTTTAAGTTAGCCAGAAGAGAGACGAGAAAGCTCAATTTTAAAGTTTGAAAACAAAATCTACCTCCAAGAAGAAAACAATACAAACTGTTACCAAATTAAGGTGGTTAAATATTACTACCAGGGTGAACTCTACATTTCTGCTTATAAACATACAATTTTGCATAGTTATTCTCATGCTCCACAATCAAATTAAGTGGTCAATTGGATGAAAGGTGGGTAAAATTTGGTGGATTCTGCACCAAATCTCTCCTGGTTGGAGCAGGAAGGTATTTCTTTGGTGAAATGGAGAAACTGGGGATATCAAACATGCCCGCCATGGGTAGTTGATAGGTGGTGAGTATCAAAACTTTCCTGCACCACCCCAAATCCAATTACAACACACCAACCCTACCCAAATATTATACAATATAATAATATCATCAAATGGTAAAATTAAAGGTGATATTACATGTATACCAGGTAGGCAGGAATTGAATATCACACTTAGGTGGATATTACATGTATACAAGGTAGGCAGGAATTGAATCACACTTAGATAGTCAGAATGGGCAGCAGGGCAGGTATAGATGGATAGTAAAAAACCTCTTAATTGATGAAAGAGGTATGATTTTAAAGCTGTACCTACCTTGGTGTGCATGGATGTTGGTGTTGACATGGGTGAGGGGTATATGAGTAAGTGGTAGATATGGGTATAGGATAAGGTGTAACCACATCTGACCATTGTTGTCCCTAACTGACCTTTACTAGACAAGTAGACATAGAGTAAGATATTCATAGAGCATCCTAAGGAGCAAATTCAAAGTGAAGGTGGTCCCATTCTCTCTTCTGCAATATTTTAAGAACAAGATGTTGCATCATTGCCACTACCGATTGAGACTGTTAAGTTAAAAAAATTCCAAAGAGAATCCTTCAACAAGACATTTCTAGCTCGTGTGAAACTACTGAGTTAAAAGTTGTACCTGTTTCAGTTATTAATAGCCGATCAACCTCATCAACCAAATTCATCAGATACTCATTCCCCTCGACAGATAAGAAATAAGGGATGCAACAAATGGTTCCCCAAAGTAAAGCCAAAGCGTCCTCATCTACTACTTCATCAATTATTGTATCCTTGTGCGTCATATTTTTTATCACTCCTATCCAGTAGCAGATTGTCTCTTGAAAAAAACATCTGGACTTTACAACCAATTCCTTTGGCATTCCTTCTAGAACATTAAAACATCCTGTTTTAGCTTGAAATCTTTCACAATAAGCCAGCATCAAATGTAGAGCTTCTCCCTTAGCTATTTCCAGTACATTCAAACAACCACTATCAAAATGACAAAAAAGCTCAGTAAGTAATGCTGTAAAGTATTGTTAAGTATCGGCAACATATCCATGTGGCAAAGCTACCTTAAAATATTGCTTTGGAATGCAATTATAGCATAGTCCTTCATGACCAAATCTTTCAAGAGCGTAAGCAAACTGAAACAAAGAATTAAAATGTCAGCTCAATAGACCTGCTTTTACAGAAAGCCTAAAAATCAACCACTATTACCAAGTATCTAAGGTAGGATACCTTGAGCTCTTTAATTGAAAGACAGGAGCCCACTGCAAGGCAAGTTCAGGAATACCAGTCGAATTGTTGTTATTGCAAATACCATCAAGAACGCACAACAGGAGCTGAAAAGTTTTATCAGCAGCCTCAGATACCAGTCCCTTTGTTTCACCACTGCTAAATGGAAGAATAAATTTCCACATGAGCAAATCTACTAGCTTCTGCATTTGCTTGTAGTCTGCACATATATATAGAGCAGTCACATTAAGAAACAGTTATACAGCTTCACAGCCTACAAGAACTTTACACACAAAAATTCATAAGCTCACTCACAACCTACCACCAACTTTTCGGCCATGATCAACAGAAATTATTGATATAAGCACTGATAACAGGCGGGATAACTGTTGAGAATATCCGCCAGATAGAGAATTAGCAACAGCTTCATACAAGCTATTCCATATCAGCTTCAGCTCACTGACATCCAGCTCCATACATCTTTCAAGAGACGCAATCACAATTTCAGTAACAGTGTCAGAACCTGCAGTGAAATGAAATGGTGAAAAGTATATAGGGTGAAAAGCTTTGAACTTTCACTAAAGAGGTTGATGCCTAATAAGATACAGAAAGACAGCAAAAGATTAAAAAGATAGAAAAAAATAAACCAAAGGCAAATCAAAAATTCACAACCTACCTTGGTTAAACTTGTCGCCTATACTTAAGAAGCCACTATCTGTTAATAAGTCCAGCACTCGAGATGCGCGTGAATGAAAGTTAGATGATGTTCCTCTCATAATATGCCACAGCAACGCACTAGCTCCAAATTTTTTGGCCTCAGATGGTTTTCTTGCAGCTTCATGCAGAATTTTACTAACACCTGCATACAATATTAATAATCAATAACCAAAGACTGACAGGAAAATATAAGGGTCTCTTATATACAGCAATAATTACCTAGCTTATAATTGCACATATGAACCAGGCCGAAACAGGTATCACTCAATGCATAATAAAGTCAATCATTCAAGGATCAACTTTACTTAAGAACTGTGTGGACAAAAGTTCAAAGGGGCAAAACACATGACAGAACCTAAAAGAGTATAAAATACAGAAGGAAATCAGCCTTCATTTAAGTACTTATGTATTACTACTCAAATTACGAGTGCAGAAATACAAGCAGGAAGGCAAGCAGAAAAGTGCAGTATGAAAAAATGCGCTGTGGAGGATAATCAGTCGATCAAGATCAATTGATCTCCATTGAATTAACTTCAGTTTCATTATACAGTGGAAGACCGAATTATTGAACTACATAAATATACAGAGGACCAGAAGTAGATAAACCAAACTATGCGCATATAAGAGCACAAAAATTCACCACAAAACAACACATATGGAGCCATGAGTCTAAATGTCTGATAGTGTACCTCTTTTAAAAATCTCCAGCTGACAAGGTCAGGAAGAAAGCTTAGGATAACATTTAATCTTATAATTAATTCAACATTCCCCTACCGAAGAAACTTTCAATATTCTTCTCTAATTGCCTACAGTGAGTAATAATTACAAAGCATAGAACACCATAGAACACAACACCCCACAAAAGCAGCACATCAAGCATTTTAAAGCACTAGGTGGATAACATTCAAGAGGTAGATGACTCATGGTGAAACATAGAAGATAATGACAAAAAAAAAAAAGGATTTATTATGAGTTATTACTGATTCAACTGAATGCAATTAAACTGACACTAACACATTTTAACTAGCCAATCAAGCAGCTCAAATCTGAAGATAAATGATCTAGAATATCTGAAGGCTAATCACTTTGTACGTTTACAGAAAATTTTTACTAACATCACCTTCTTTAAGTTGTGGAGTAGGTGCATTTCTCAGCAAAAATGACAGCGCTTTAGCCATAAACTCCTGGACAAAATCTTTGGGATAATATCTTAGTTTGACTGTAACCCTACAGAAGCAAATTTACAACATTGTCAAAGGATTTTCAGTCAACAGTGAGTAATTGTCAATGCCTAGTGAATCTATACCACCAACAACAACAACAAAGCCTTACAACCAAAATGATTTGGGGTCAGCTATCCATGAAGAAAAAAGAGCATGGCAAGGTAGTCAATTGACAAATAATATATTAATACTATAATAGTGCCAAAACATACTATCATATACTATAATAGTGCCACACAAAAAAAAAAGAGACACAGCACACACACACACACACGGATGGCTGGTATCGGAAAACCTAATTCGAGAACAATAAACTAAGCAAATGGTAAGAAGAAAAATTAATCTTAAATCAAATTCAATTAGACTATCAATTAACACATTTTACAACCAAGACAAGGTCATCAAGGAATATATAATATGGGTGCAAAGCTAAGTTCTCAATAAAAACAATTCAAAAGGTTTGGGGCATGATAAGTTGGTACAAGATTTGGATATGGGTAAAACGACACGTGAATGTTAATAAATATATATTTATTGTAATACGTAGTGTATACTACCTCTATTCTTTCATGTTCTACTCGCAAAAGATACGCGATTTAAAAAATTGTTGAAGAATTAAGTGTAAGATAAGTGCGAGAAAGAATGTAAAAAAGTGGGTTTGTGTAAGAATAAGGTGAATAAAGCAAGAGAGAGAGTATGGAAAGGTGTAATTATTGTGGGGTTGAAGAGATAAGATGGTAAAATGGATATGTCATACAGAGAATAAATCAAAGTGAATAGAACATAAAAGAACGGCCAAAAAAATAGAACAAAAAAGAACGAAAGGAGTATTTAGTAATATTTAGTGTATAATAAGAAGTGTATATTATTAATTTTTATCGTATATTTATTTATATTATTAATTGGGTTAAATGAGAATTTTCTTCCATCTAGGTTCCAAGGACCCTTTGCACTTCAGTGCGCCTCATGACATTTTTAAGTTAAGAGTCAAAACTCCCACTTTGGAACTTACAAAATACAAGTGTAAGGACTATAATTTTAAGATCAACAATTTCTTAAGTTTAAAATGGAATGTTGAAAGACAAGAATAATAAATATATGTGTTAAGTGGAAGCTTTAAGAATAAAAAAGACGAATAAAAAAATTGGTTGGTTGGAATGATGTGAGAAAAAGAAGAGCAAATAATAGATTGAGAAGATTGTTAAAACTTGAAAATAAATTGGAAAAAAGTAATGTAAATGGATCGTGTTAATGCATCAAATAATAAGGTGAGTCATCGACCTTAATATGGAATAACGCATAGTGTAACCATTAATTTGAAAAACACTTTCATGTACAGTTTTGAACATTATGGAAGGAGAATCAAATAAGGGGCACAAGGTGACTTTCCAGCAAGAAAAGGAATTGTAACAACTGCTTGATGCAAAAAGAAATACAATCCTACTAACATTTGTTTATATGGAAAGGAAAAATTTTATATTTTCTCAAACAGCTCGTATCAAAAAAATATGTTGAAGCACTTAAAATACCACTAAACTACTTATGATAAAATTTCCCACAGTAAAACGTTTTAACTTCAAATCACGTCCTATAAACACATGAACATAAAGCCAAAATAGATCAATATAATTTATTTCGATTTTTTTTTTTTTTCAATCCAACTGAAGAACGCATGCATAACCCAAGTTAGGAGAACATAGGCAATATGATAGAAAAAAAATAATAACAAATAAGATAACTTGCTAAACATTTAAAATATAAACTTGCACTTACTCGAGAACTTGAACAACTTTTTGGGTGAGATACCTCTGCAAGTACATCATTATATATGACAACGAGGTAAACATCTGCAAACAAGTAAATCAGCTCTTTCATAAGTATTTGTAATCCTAAGAAGTACAAAAGGCAGATAGAGAAGGATATTCCTAAGAGACATAGGTAGACCTGCTCAATAATCTCTGGTTCTCGGTCAGCTTTATCTTTGAGAAGACCCAAGTAAGACTCAATAATCCTTGGAAGAAAGCTGTCAAAAAGTACATGAAGGAACCATGTTAAATGATATTTACAATTCTTCTGAATTGGAAAAAAAAAAAAAAAAAAAAAAAAAAAAAAAAAAAAAAACCTTTCAAGAAATTAAAAAAAAAAAAAAAAAAAAAAAAAAAAAAAAAAAAAAAACAATTTAAAGCACATGGAAGAAATAGAATCACATATAAAAAAAATAAATCTACTACCTCCGTTTAACATTTTTTGCAACTTTAACCAAAAATGTCAGCTACACTTTTTTTTCAACTTTCCAAAAGTTTTTTAAATTAATTTACTAAAACACCCTTACTAAAATTTTTAAAAAGTCAATTAGTACTTAAAACAAAACTTTATCAAGACAATAATCCAACCAACCATTTCAATTCATTGAACAATACTGATCTATCATCGAATCTCTCCAGAAAAATCAAACCCAATTCTTGAACTTCTTCTTCTTCAATTCCCCATTTTCTTTTTCTATCCTTTAATCTAACCCCCTATCTCTCTCTCCCACGAAGACAAACCATTTGGGTGGTGAAGATCTACCCATGGACAATGATGACGGAAAGTTTGCGATTATGGTGGTGGTTATGCGGTGGTTCTGGGTTTGGTTTTAGGTTTTGGGTAGTATGGTTGCAGGCTTGAAGCGGGGTTGGTTTCGGGTTTGTGTGTGTGTGTGTGTGTGTGTGTGTGTGTGTGTGTGTGTGTGTGTGTGTGTGTGTGTGTGTGTGTGTGTGTGTGTGTGTGTGGTGGCTACGGGATGGGTTTAGGTTTTGGGTGTGGTGGCTAATGGATGTGTGGTGGTTCGGCGGTATCCGTGAGGCTAGTGTTGGTGACTGGTACTAGGCGATGCGTCAAGATGGTGGACTGGTGGTGCGTAGAGGTGGTGATGTGTGTGGCTGGTGTTATGGAAGGTGGTAAATTAATTATTAATTTATCCCCAATTTCTCTCTTCTTCCTTAATCACATGTCCCTCCCTTTTCTTAATCTCCATTTCTCATTTTTTGCCTAGGAGTCCGTGTCAACTCCAAAGTTGCAAAAAATGTGTAACGGAGGTAGTAGAAAAAATTACATGATCTGGAAGCACCTAGATTGACAAGGACAACATTAAGTTCTGTTTTCTCGGGATCTTGAATAGTAATTAGAGTACTGCATCAGTATCACCGTCTATAACATCATGCATGATTCTAAATAAATAGAAGGATTAAGTTTTGTCTGGGGGCACAGGTATAAACCCAACCTCTTTTTTTTTTTTGGGAGGAAATAAACCCAACTAACATTATTTAATTAATAGTAACTAATGATAATTAGTCATTCCAAAGATCTGCTCAAAACCCAAAATGCCATCTAAAATAAATAATTAAGGAACAAATTAGATTTGAACGTTTAAAAGGCAGCATTAGTAATTCCTAGAATTAAATCATCACTAGACATTTTGGTGAAGCTATAGACATCCTATCAGCATAGGAAGAGTGGTTTTTAAGTCACTTATGCAGCCATCTTTATTAGACGAACAATTTCAAATCATACTTAAATCCCATATACTTTCTCTTGGTTCATGAAGTGGAGACTCAAGGGAAATGCAACACAAAAAACCCTAGCTGTCTGTCAAATGAGTAAGGCGCTTGTAGAGTTGTAGTGGTGGATTAAGACTGATTTGCTTGCCTTTTGAGGTGTTCCTGACTCCTTGCAATCAAGATTAGAAAGCAACCTTATGAAGTGTTCTTGACTTCTTGCAGTCAAGAGAAAAAATCAAAATTAAACTAGATTGAGCAGTTGTTGGTGGTACTCTCTATCCAAGTGAATAATTGACTTTAAACTCAGAATATCTATGCATAATATCAATTTTTTTAACTGATCAGGTCCATATACTTTCATTTTCATTCCCCAGCTAAAAGATTGTCCTGGGTGGGTTTTAAAGATGTCAGATTGCATACCAAGTACCAACATCACTAAGTGCAAGATTACAGGATTATAAATTTTTTTTTTTTAAAAAAAAACCATCAGCACAGAATTGAAGCTACTTTATACCAGTGCCATTTTGTTTAATACAAAGTAACAGAGAAGCTATACCGGAGAGTTAGATCGCAATATTGATAAATAAATTATAACAACTGACAATCACAAACTTACGGTATAAACTCTTCACCTAGATCTCTTGATAACTCCGCAATCAACCTGTAGAGAAAATGAAGAGTTCATCCTCAATACCAAAATAATAACTTAATATTATTGCACTTCATATAACATTATAGAACCACCTATAACTCAATAAGAAGGAAACAAAAACTTATTATATATCAATCAATCATAAGTGGGGTTGGCTACATAAACCAAAAGTGATTATTCTGTATAAACTAAAAAAATCAAAATTGTAAATACGAATAAACAGAACCAGCACTCTACACAATATTACATTCCACTAGTGTTTCATAGGGATAATCATAGGGATAATTAGCTAGTGAAAATCCAGATTAAAAAAAAGGCAAACCTGAAAATAGCCTCTAGTGAAAGCCGCGCTTTCATTTGCAACCTAGACAAGAGTCTCGCGATTATCATATCTTTGTGTAATAGAGCCAACGACAAGGTTTGTACAAGAGGCATCAATTCTTCATATAACGAAATAAAATCCTCAGCTGTATTTAACTCCTGAACCAAAACCCCGACAACAAAATTATAAATAAGTGACCGCGAAATGTGACACCTTCCCATTGACAACATTAAAGCTAAGAACTTTTGAAAGCAAATTGCTTAATTATGATTACATGATTTATTTATGAACCTACTATTGTTTCTATCAAAATAAAACAGTAATGATAAAAGGATTATAGTAAAATAATTAGCATACTATTGTTTCCATCAAAATCAAATTAAACAATAATAATGTTAACTGATTACAGTAAAATAATTAGCATACCCTCCAATGTATTAGACAATCCAAGAAGAAATAAGAGCCAGAAGAGGGCTTAGCCTTGACGGTATCGAGATTTCGAAAAACATTGATTTCCAGCTCGTCGATTTGTTGAGCACATGATTTGTACTGCACAACAAAATTTCAAACAATTGAATTAACTCAATTGCAAACAAACAAATTCAAACATAAAAAAATTAAAAAAATAAAAAACATAAAATAAGTAGGGTTTAAAGTAGGGTTTATGGTAGAAGTGAGAGAAGAGTACCACAAAGCGGCGGTTGCGGAGGCCGGGAGTAGTATTGAGAGATTTAACGGCCTGAGCTTCATTGGCCGACGCCATTGATGGTTGCTGCTGAAAAAAGATAACAGAAGAGGAGATTGAAGGTGTGAAAATGGTGGTGAATAATAATGTGATAGAAACAGAGAAAGGCGGCAAAAATTATTATCGAAACACTGTAAAGTAAAGAGGGGATATATAGGTTTTCATTTACCACCAGCTGTTCCGGCTATATATCAGAGCTCGCCCTCTTATTTCTTTTATTACTTCGTCCACCTCTTTATTTTCAGAAAAATTAGCAAATTACAACCATTTAAATTTCGTATTTTGCAAATTAAACTCATTTTAAAAAATAATTACAAATTGGAACTCAAAAAATCGTATAAATTGTAAATTATAGCCCGATTTAACTTTTTCATCGGTTTACATGTTGAAAATTATCCGGTTAAGGTTTTATGGGTCATTTTAGCTCTTAAGGGGCCGAATTGAGCTTGGAATAGCAAAAAAAATAACGTAAGTGTCTCGTTTTGGGCATAAAAAATGTATTAATTTGTGGAAAATTGTAAAAATGAGACACATTAATTTTTTGCTAATTCCGAGCTCAATTCGGAACGTTAAGGACTAATATGGCCCCTAAAACCTTAACCGAAGATTTTTCAACATTATATACTAATGAAAAAGTTAAATCGGACTGCAATTTACAATTTATACGAACTTTTGGATTGCAATTTGCAATTTTTTTTTAAATGGATGTGATTTGCAAAATTTCCTTTTTTTCGCTGTATATTTTATTAATTAATATTACATTTATATAATTTTCAAAAATATGAAAATGAAAATATACACACGCCGTACATATTAAAACTCATCTTGGATATCATAAAAGGACAAAAAAAAACAAAATAGAGACAGAGGAATCCTTGCTAGAGCCCATGATTAAGTGTGCTCGTGTAAATTTGTAGTAAAATTGGGGTGTTTCTCATGTGAATTTGATGCACTTTATCTTCCATTAATTTCACTTTTTTTTTTTTACTTACTCCGTATTTTTTTTTTTTGAAATATTTACTTACTCCATATTTATAAAAAAGAAAATAGTGTTAAAATTTTATCATTATTTGCTTTCATATCAATAATTGCAATAACTAATTTGAAATTAGCCCTTAATTATGTCTAATGTTAAGAAAATTAATTTTTTTTTTCTTGAAAAATCATTTTGAAAGGATCTAGACTTTTTTCCAAAATTAACATTGGGTTATGAAAGGTATCATAGTACAAATTTGAAAATTTTTAACAATAAAATAAAAAGAACTAAAATGTGAATCGAATTTTGATGTATGTAAGTAAGTTTAAACATGCTAGAAATATTGAATTATGGTGAATTGGATTTGTTATAGCCCCCTAAAAATTTCAAAGTGATTTTATTTATGCGCACTCATAAGAGAAATTTTAAACTTTACAAATTGTTTAGAATTAGAAAATTACAAGAGAAAAAAGAGTGAGAGAATGGTTTTATGTGTAAAATCACACTCACAAAAGTCATTTTTTAAGATAACATATATCATAGCTAATAGATAAGATTAAAGGCCAATCATACTATCACTTTGTGAGACCACATATTATCAAGTTCCTCAACATATACCTAAAGTGCATGTGACCTCAACCAGATAATCTATTAAGACCTTCAGTGAAACAGTAAAACACAAAATAGACTGCATACTCTAAATACTCCAAACGAGAAACATAAAGTACAAATACGATCCAACCCCAAAGCTGCCAAGTGTGGGACATCGACCAGCACGATGACCGTCTGTGAAAAGATTGCAGCATACATTCAACAATTATGCAGCAACACATGCACAGTTGCATCTCTATAAATTTGAGGAAAAGCACAATGACCAAAAACATTTATTTTACTCCATTGAATTAAGTTCCCGCAAGTTTACAACTAAACAGCAAATTCATGTAACCAGTCCTCGCCAAAAAACTACCACCTTACAGCATAATTTCCTCTAAACAATCAATTGATTTACAAAACTGACACCCTAGCTTCATCAAACGTCTCTCTGTCTCCTTGAAACTACTCAAAGCTGTGTTTAGTAACCGAATCCTGCAACAACAAAAAAAAACACATCATTATATAATACACATTGTTTCCTGCAGTGGTCATCATCATTACAAATTACTTGCGAAACAGATTATGATGCTTCGAAGCAATGAATAGTACTTACCTGAATTATCCATCGGACTTCCAACAGACACTGGTGGCTCAGGTTCCTTGACATCAACAACTACACAATCTGACATCAAAAATGTTTTTGCTACTGAAGATGCATGCTCCAAACAGCATCTCACAACCTGTTTAAGTAAATTAGAGGCATTTTAACATCACAGCATAACTTACACGATTCAGTAAAAACCCGAAAGTCACCCAGGAAGATTTATTCAATCACATGTCAAATCACACAGACCCAACATCTCTCACACCCATTGCCCAATAATACTCATCCAACTTACCTTTGTTGGATCAATGATTCCTGCAGACATCAAGTCCTCATACTGTCCAGTGGCAGCATTATATCCATATCTTGTGTCGTCACTTGACAGCACCTACACCCACAGAACGAGAAATCCATAAGAGCGCAATACCTCATATAATTAAAACTTCTGTCCAAAACGGGAATGTGGCTGTTTTGCAAGATGGCGCACATAGCTAGCTAGCAATAGCACATCATTTTTAGCATTATTTTATTAATCATCTCCTACATCAAGTGTTTTTGTAAATATTATTTGCCCATTGATCTTTGGGAGTGAGTCCTATTATGCCTTTTATTGCACTTTGAAGTTGGTGTGAAAAAACATGAAACTTGAATACGTATTCAGAAAGTCCAGCTGCACAGCATACTAGGTGATCTCAATTCTCAAACATAGGCAGTGCACATCAGTTTTTCAAGGTATTTTTTTGAAATTATATTCAGCCTGTACTACAGCTTTTCTCAAACAATTGGCAGAAGAATTATAAATGAATTACATACCTTTTCACTGACTACACTTCCATTTACACCAGCATTTTTAGCAATCAACTTCAAGGGATAGCTTAATGCTCTTTTAACAATATCTGCCCCAACCTGCAAAGAAAAGTCCAGTGATTAAAATTTAAAAGAACCAGGAACAGCTATATTACAATGATGGAAAGGGAAGTCGATAAAGAGATATTGGTGTCATTTTACCAACAAAGTACAAAATCACACTACGAATCAGGCAAATTTGAAGTTCCAAAAGCTATTACCATAACAAGCAAAAAGCCTAAAACTAACAACTTTGAAAAAAAACAGCAGAAGAATGTCATACAACTCGATTTTGACAATAACAACATGCATCAATTAAGCAAGCACACGGCAGCCCAGAATAAGTTATCACGGCAATATAAAAGAATGAAGTGATGTTACATTGTCTAAATTTACAATAGAAAACCATCTCTAGGTGTCTAATTAATATTTATAGCCACAAAAGGCCTATGTTTAGGACAATACCATGGACATTCATTTATTAATCTTTCCTTGCTCTTCCACATTTAATGTGATATTAGGATGAATCTTATTACGGCTACGCCCACTAATTATGATGTCTGACCAGAACCAACACGACCAAACACACTAATTGATACGGAGTATAAAATCAAGCACTTTTTCTCTAAATAACCCAACTAAACTTGGCCAATGACACAGCAAAATAACAAACAAAAAAAACTTATTCTGATAAACTTAGCCATGATGATGAGAGCGGATGCCACAAGCAAGAGTTTTACATCAGCAGTTCTGTGTCTTGTGATGAAAATTATACACACCCTAATATATACTCCCTCCGTCCTTATTGATAGTCGGCAATTCGGCATAGTCCCTTATGGCCAATATTTAGTCCCAAAATGATAGTCTCATTTGCTTTTTTCAAGTACCACTAATATCAATTTTTTACAAAAATTCCCTACAATTTGCAACAATATTTGTGCAAATTTAACTTTCACATGTAAATTTTGCTTTTCCATGTACTTTTATTACTTTCTCTCTCTAATTTTTTGCATACCCAATGTAAATTTACTTTTTCAATATACTTTTATTTGTGTTCATTAATTCCCGAGAAAATTGTCCACAAGGGACTATCAATAAGGGACAGAGGGAGTATTTACTAAGAAAAAGAGTTCGCCCTCAGCAGCACTACATCTGGTGATGAAAATTATGAACACCCTATATTATACTTAGAAAAATAATAAAAATTCCTGTTAAAGGAAATTAAATTGACCAAACCTTTTCCTCAACATTTTGAAGTTGATCCTTAATAGCATCCACTTTAGATGAAAGACGAAGTAGAGTGCATCCACCTCCAACAACAATTCCTTCTTCAACCGCCGCCTAAATTGCAAGTAAAATTTAATACATGTTATGTACTGCTAAATGGTACAGTATTCCATCTAAGCAAAAAATATCAGTCTCCTCTTCGAAAATTTATCCAATACCTTTGTTGCATTAAGGGCGTCTTCAACTCTCAGCTTCTTTTCTTTCAACTCTGTTTCAGTTTGTGCTCCAACCTACCAAGAAAATGTAACATGTTATGAGCAAATGAAACCATTACATTAATTATTCTGGAGATTTTGTATACAGCCCACTGTACAGGGTTTGATGCTGAGAGCAGGAAGGTAGCATACCTGAATAACAGCCACTCCACCAGAAAGTTTTGCGATTCTCTCCGTAAGCTTTTCCTTCTCATATTCTTGCTCAGCAACCTGCAACAAGAATTTGTATAAGAATGCAAAATCACCGAATCTAGCAATGTTATAATCTGGAAAACAACTTCACCTCAATTTGATTCTTTATTTGTCCAACCCGTTTTGTCACAGCTTCTTGAGTGCTTCCATCACCCACAATTGTGGATGAATCCTTTGTTAGAACTATTTTGGCAGCATGACCTAAAACCTCCTTGTCAGCTTTGTCAAGTGTGAGACCAACTTCATCTCGAATAACAGTTGCTGCAACCATTCACAAAAATTGAGATAGCTGAGTGCATGATAAGCAGTGAAGGAAAACAGGTAATCAAAACAAAAAGGTCATAGGCAGTATAATGTAAGGCAGCAAGGGTTTAATGTAATCATTTACCTCCTGTAAGGATGGCAATGTCATCGAGATACTGACTTTTACGTTCACCAAATCCAGGAGCCTTGAGTGCTGCAATTTTCAAAGAACCTCTCAACCGATTCACAACAAGGGTAGCCAAAGCTTCCTGTTCAATATCCTCGGCTATTATTAGTACTGGGTAACTTCCCCTAATGGCATCTTCCAAGATGTTAACCAAATCCCTTGCATTTGTAATCTTTTTGTCAACTAGAAGCACCTGTAACAACATTTTCACAAAAAATGTTAAATGCAATACCACAAATGTGACAACATAAGACAACCCTACTAATAATGTTCGACAGAGTAGTTTTGAATGTATTGCAAACCTTGCAGTTCTCATACTCCACTGTCATTTTCTCAGCATCAGTAACAAAATAAGGTGAAATATAACCCCGATCGAACTGCATTCCTTCAACAACATAGAGACTGTTCTCGGCACTTTTTCCTTCTTCAAGAGTCACAACACCTTTCCTACCAACTCTGCTCATTGCTTCAGCAATCATATTTCCTACTTCATGGTTGTTGCCAGCACTGACAGCAGCTACATCAGCTAGTTCACTGTCTTCAACCTGCAAAAGATCAATTATGGTTACTGGTGACTGCATATTCGTAAAAGTACACATATTAATTAAGTGTATATTCCCTGTTATATTACCTCTTTTGACATCAACTTAAGCTCAGCTACTAGTGCTTTTGTAGTCTTCTCAATACCTCGGGTGATCAGAACAGGATTTGCACCTGCTGCAACTACCTAAACAAACCAAAAAAAACTCCACAAAATTATTTATCAAACAAACAGTCATTGAATCAAGTAGAAATTATACAGCATCTTCACAAACAAACCTTGACCCCTTCTGCAATCAGACCTTGTGCGAGGACAACAGAAGTAGTTGTCCCGTCTCCAGCCAAATCATTAGTCTTAGCAGCCGCCTGTCTCACTAATTTTGCCCCAATATTTTCAACTGGGTCCTCCAACTCAACCTTCAGGTTATAGATAAACCACAGCATATAAGTAACGGTTGACCAACAATACAGAATACAAATAGATAAGATCACAGGATTGCATGGTTTTATCAATAATCAACCCAACTCTCTCATGAAACAAGATTTACATGAGGGGTTAAAAAACTTATACCTCCTTAGCAACAGTAACACCATCATTGACAATCTTTGGGGAACCATATTTGCTCTCTAGAACAACGTTCCGACCCTTAGGACCCAAAGTAACCCCCACTAAATCAGCAAGCTTGTTCACCCCACTCTGGACAACAAATTCAGTAAATTTAGCAACATAAACAGGAAAGTTAAAAAAAAAAAAAAAAAAAAAAAAAAAAAAAAAAAAAAAAAAAAAAAAGCCTAAGAATATTGATTGAATAACTATTCTTAGGCCTAGCCTAAACTCACTTGCAGCCTCTTGATAGCAGACCCATCTTTGTTAAAATACAACTCTTTGGCCATCGCGTTGATCTTTACTGAACGTGAATTCCGCAGAACAGCATTAGATCGTCTCCCTAAATTAATAGAAGAAGATATGGACGCCAATGAGGATAGTTTCTCTGCGGAGGTCAAAGGTTTCTTATCCATAACACGGGCGGCACCAGGGGCAGCCATTGCAGACATGCTCGTGAATGTTGATGCCATTTGTTCAGAAACCGTGAGATTTCACTGCAAAAACAAATTAATTCACAAATCTTCGTAATAAAACAAACCTATAGAAATCCATTCATTAATATAAATAGCACCCTTCTTCAAAAAAGCATAATTCATCAAACTGTAACAATATACTTCCTCGATTTCATTATAATGCGATAAATTTGACTTAGTAGCAAAACTTAGTAATCTCAACCGTCAATTTCTATCTTAAGTTCTTCAAAAATCATATGTGACTCAAAATGCAACAGCTTAACATTACAATGGTCAACTATCACCAAATGTAGTCTATCCGTCGGGAATTAATAGTCACGTTGATAGTATAATTCAAACGATTAATATAATAATTTAGCCCCAAACTTGAGAGCAATTGATACACAAGTAGTAAAGAACATATACATATTCATAATAACATCTCAATAAAAACAATACTAATTATATCTCAATATACGCAGATTAAGGAGCTTAGCAGCAAACAAAACTTACATCTCATAAACAAATTAATGAAAATAAAGCTCAATAATCAGTGAACAACATTAGGGTTTTGCATAAACACAAAATTCAATTAAAAAGTTCAAAAATCAATTCACAGAAATTGCAGAGAATATATACAGAATGTAAATGTTGAAGATTGAAACGATGAAATCGAAGTAAAATAGGAGAGAGAAAATGTGAACTTACGAAGATGGAGAAATGGATAAGAGGAGCTTTGAAATGGAGAGTGAATACTGAAGCAGAGAGAAGAGGGGAGTGAGTGAAGAGGTAAGGTTTTAGCGAAAACCGGAAAATGAGAGAAATTAGGTTTAAATTGAGGGAAAACCGGTATTTCTTTAGCCTCTTGAACCTTCTTCCTAATTATGGACCGTTGGATTATTTATCTCTTGTTGTGTTTAGAACTCTCTAGAATTTTTGGTTTCGTTTGTTGGACAACTTGATATTTTGGCACCACCATGGCTCCCTACTTCCTCATAGTAATGTCTAATGTGATTGTATTTGGGCTTGGTCGTCACACATTTGGGTTTATATTCATCTGTTCAACTTAGAGGATTATTATATACATTCGGGTCATCGGGTGTACCGATGTACCGTATAAGCATTAGTATTTTGTTCTCATTTTGATGATTGGTTTTCATTTAATCAACAAATAAGGAAATCAAAACCAACCTCGGGTCGGGTTAATTGAGTGTACGGTGCATCCGGTTGTATATAATAAATTATACTCTAGTTAAATGCAAGCGATAAGTTTGTCATGGAATGTGCCAAACAAACTCCTTAGACCACGTTGGTAACACATAGGTTGTCGCATTTAATGGTCATGTTTTTTTATTGCTCTTCAATGGTAAGTTTGACACTCGTTATGATTATAGCTCTACTATAATTAACTTTATGTTACTCGATTAATAGACGTGTGCACTGAATATCTCGCATCTGGAGTTGTGCAAGATAACACTTATTAGTGTTGAGTTGTCACATGATGGACAATTGAAGTTAAGGGTATGTTCTCTTACGATGAAATTCAGTTCAGTTCAATTTAGCTCAGTTCAGTTAAGTTAAGTTCAGTTCAGTTCAACTCCTAATTTCCTTATCTTATAAAATATTCATTTCAGTTCAGTTCAGTTCAGTTCAGTAAATGAGAACAGGCCCTAAGTTCAAATAGTGAATTAAGTGGTGGTGCCTCCCAAACAACCATAATATGGCGGTGCCTCCCAAACAACCATAATATAGTTGGACAAAGGTAGATTTGGGCATGGGGCAAATCAACATAAGAGTAGCTTGACTCGGCTAAGAAGCACACAAATGGGTCATGGATCTTGCATGTACATCGATCATTTTCAAAATTGATATAAGATTAGCACAAGCACGACATGTTAGCGCGCATGATTATGGCCAATTTATCTAATAAAAAATTAAAATAATTAAGGGGGTCATTGGCGTGTTGCGTTGGGCAGATCATGCACGTGCTTTGTTTATAAAAGTTGGCACAAATCGGACATGACATGGTTTTTTTTTTTTTTTTTGTTTTTTTTTTTTTTTTTTTTTGTCAATTCTAAACACATGACATGCACGAGCAGAGCATGAGACACATGCTTGACCAATGAGCTGACATAACCTACCCTCGTACAACTATGACCAACTTTATATGGAATTGGTTGAGAAATTTTAGTTTGTAAATACTCCAACTCAATGAATGAAGGAGATTTAGTATAAGTTTTGCAATACGCCAAAGTACTACTTATTGTAAGCAAATAATGTCTTATGAAATACATAGTTTTATATGTATGTTTAATTTTTATTACATAAATTTGTAACAATTTCTTCATTCAAATATTTTAGATGGAAAAAAAAAAAAATTCTCGTGCTTAAAATATGGTTTCTATTAATTAATGTCATTTAAGGGAAAAAAAAAAAACACATAGTTATTTCATGAGAAAATACAAGTTAATATCAGATATCAACAAAACTTGTTAATATAGGGGTCTTGCAGTCTTTTCAACTATGTTAGTAAAGGACAAAATTGGGCAAACTTTTGTGGCTGCCTTCAATAGAGAATGAAAAGTTCATCTTCAATGACGAAGCAATGAAAGCTCATCTCTAATGGTGGAAACAATGGATGAGTTTAATACCTACCCTTTGGGGTTAATTATACCCTAAATTACCTTATTTTTACTTAGGGTTGTCGTCTAATTTGGCGGCAAAGCCGCCAGTTGTGTTTGAAATTCGTCGTCAGTAGTGTTTGATCAGATTGACGTGCATTCCTTCATTATTAATGGGAGGTGGGTTTTACTTTGGGGGCATTGTTACTCTCTCCTCCTCCCCAGATTTGTCCACAAATGGGAACAACGGAGTCCACCTCAACTTTCCATTATTTTATCAATACTTTTCCAAAAGTCTTACCTATTATTTACAACAATTGCCATGATATTAATAATGTTTGTTGATATTTGATAAATGGGAATCGACTAGTTATTTCATCGAGTACTCTTTAGCCTCAAGGTAATTGCAAAATTCACATGGTGCCCTAGTTGTTTCAAAAATTAACGTATCTTTGAGGTACGGAGTTAATGTTTCTAGTCTATAATTAAAATTTTCGAGTCCGAACCGAATGGGTCCTTATCTTTATGACCCATCAACACTAATTGGTGACGGGTTTGAAGCCGGGCATGGGTTTTCCTCTCAAACTTACCACCCATTGTGAAACCCGAATCTTGTTCTAGGGTTTAGGATTTTAGTTGTTTTGCTCTCAATTCATCGAGCTTCCCTCTCTTTCTTCCTCAACCTTCACTGATCATCAATGGCGAAAACCCCATCTCCCATTTCAATGTGATGCTGTTTCAAGCTTAGCTGTTTCATTCAATCAAGAGCATTTTAGGTTTTTATTTTTTCCATTTCTCTCTATAGTCGTCGATTTCGCTGCTAAAAGATGCAATTTTTGAGTCGAATCGTATCGCGCAATTCACCCTCATATTACTACAGTAGTGCGAGTATATTATCAAAGCATTTGTCAGAAATCCCCAATTTCAAGCTGTTTACGAATTCTAGAAGTTTCTCGAATGATTCCGAAAATGGCGGTGGAAATCTTCCATGGGGTGATAGCAAAGTAGGCAGTGATAATTTTCAGTGGGATGAATCGGCTTCTTCTTGGTCTACTGGGTTAACCAAAGATCACTTTGATGGGGAAGCAGTGGGTCATCAGGTTGCTCACCATGTACCTTCTGGTGGTGGAATTGGATCGGTATCGGAGCCTCGATCGAATTCTCGTTCTTCGGGTGATTCGTCGGAGAGATTGTTAAGGAAGCAAATGGCAGAGCTGCAGCGTGAGGCGCGGCGAGAGGCGAGGAGAGAATTGGATGCTGAGGATGAGTGGGATGAAAAGATGGAAGAGACTAGTGTGGTATTGAAGCAGATTACTGAGCCTGGTGCTAGAGGCTCTTACTTGAAGGATTCCGAAAAAGCCGAAATGTATCGGTTGCATAAGGGAGACCCTGAGGTTTATAATGTGGAACGCTTGGCTAAGGATTTTAGGATTATGAGGCAAAGGGTGGTTGCTATTCTTTGGCTTAAGGAGCTTGAGGAAGAAGAGGAGAAAAAGCTTGGTGAACCTTTGGATGATTCTGTTGAGCTTTTGCTTGATGCTTTCCCTGAGTAAGTTCATTTTTTGATGCATTTTTATGGGTTGATTACTGAGTTTTATTATTATGAAACATATTATGAGGTGAGCAAGAAATTTAGTGACAATGTATGCGGAATTTTGTTATGTATCAATTGGTGCTTGGTTTTGTTTCTTTTAGGTGTAATGAAGATGATATGGGTTTATGGCCGATTAGTGCTTGTATTTTTGAATTGTTCTACCTGTTGAGTGTTTGAATGACTTAATTTGGCATTTGCTCATTGTATGTTTGTGGTTGAAGTTGATGTTTAAGTTCTTATGTTTAAAGAGCAAGATGTCAAATTCTAGTTGGGTTCTTATGCAACTGGTAGTAGTGTGTTTGATAATGTACCCTTGCTGATCGCAGCACGTTAGAAGTATATGATATGAATAATTTGTTTGTATTGATTTCTTCGATGTCTGTAGTTGAAACTAGTTTAATCCCAATATGCTTAAAATACTGCACTCCTCTATAGTTTCCCCTCTTAGCAGGTCAATAGATCTGTGACAGATTCTGTGTCTACAGGTAGGATTCCTATTGGCTGTTACCTTTCTCGTGCTCAGCTTTTTCCCCTTGCAAAGTAATTTTATTAGCTTGCTTTTGTGTAGATTTTTAATTCGCCATTTCATTCAGTTTACATTTGGATAATTTAGTTATTACTCTATATGCGAGGCACTGTTTTTGACCTGATTATGCTTCTTACTGAAGCCCGAGGAGAATATAAGTACTTTGTTGGACCTAAACTTTTGTCTGAGGCAAATTTTTAATGTCTGCATTCCAAACCCTTTCAGTATGTTCTCTCTTGCCACACTCTCTTAAACTTCTCTTTATCTTTCCTCTTTTCTATTCTTTTGTCAGTTGAGAATACAAGATAAAGTTGTTCCTCCCATGGCACCATGTATCTTTGTAATGGGAGTTAAGCTCTTGAACAATCTTTAGAGATGAAAAGACAAACACCACATTGTCGAAACAATATGAGTTGTGTATTTAGGAGAGTAATTATAGTTTTAGGGTCAGATTGTTGAAATTCTAGTCTGATATCCTACTCTAGTTTTTTGAAATTTGTGCTGAGTTGCAGTTACTTGGTTTAGAGAGCAATCAAGTATTATTAAGCTTTTTCATGGGTTACCCTTTGTAATTTGGTGTAATAGATAAGTTGCTCTTTGGTCATGGTTTTATGCATGATGTACTCTTATTGTTTGGAATTGTGTGCAATGCATACAAAATTGAGTATCCTTATTGTCAGGTTACTGATATCAGTGACGTGTCTGCTGTATGGTTATTTGACCCCTTGATGAATGATGACTAATGTTGACTCATCCCCCCCCCCCCCCCCCCCCCCCAACACACACACACACCTCTCTCTTCTTTCACCATTTTTTATATTACCACCTCTCTGCTACCCACAATATGACTAATATTGCCTTCAAGTTAATTTGAGAGCTCGTCATTCCTTGTTTGTAGACAAGATAATTCAATATTCTTCAATTTGAAGGTATTATGAATTGTATGTAGTATCTCTTGTTGTTGGGCTTAGTGAAGTAGCATACCATTAAGATCAAGATTAAGGATTTTTTGCCCCCATTTGTCAATCATTGACAGCCTTTTGATGTCTTTCTATACACTCCATATCTTTCCTCCCCCATAGGAAAAACTAAACACTAAATATTCTTGAAATAAAACAAATGGAGCTCGTAATATACTTATTAAACTCTTATGCCACATGGTCCTTGCCATGTAAAGAATGCACAATGCAATGTGGTTGATTCTTTCATATCTGAACTTATATCTGAAATCCCAACTACACTCTTTATCCCTCTTATATACACAAAATAGGATGATAGTATATATTTTGGAGCGGGTATTTACCTTGTAATGAAATCTCAGGACATGAAACCTTCTTCTAGGCAGGGAGAAGGGCAGAGCCGCAGAGTGAGAGAGGACAGGAGGTGTAATAAAATTTTTCCGCATCTGTTAAAATCAGAACTGTTAGAAATTGACAAGTTAAGAAGATTCAAAACGTAAGTACAATCCCAAAGTACAAATGTACTTTGTACTCATAGTTGCTTTCAAAGGAAGTCTTGTAAATATTACGGTATTACCAAATTTACCCTGTCACGAGCAAGAGCGTTTTTAGAGGTATTGGAGCTACAAGCCTATTTTGAGGCTTTTGAGCTATTCTTGTGGCCATATGAGTGGGTAATCTGGTGTACAAGGTTATCATAGATGCAAAGGGAGAGAGTCAATCGAGGACTGATGGCAATAGAAAGCCCAATAAGTGGTTCTACACACTCTAACTTGGACTTTGTGGTCAAATGAGTGGGTTATAGATGTAGCAAAGCTATGAAGATTTTTTTAAAAGTAAATTACTTTAATCTAAAGGTGTAGATTTACTCGTAGAATAGATTGGGAAACTAACAGCATCAACAGAAGCTGGAATCATGCTTCCCAGGTTTTTGAGCTTATAGTTGCAAAAGTCTTATTCTCAGGATTTGAGAATTTTTTTTGGGATCGATGACTGTTTCAAAGGAAGATGAGAGCTTGCTAGACCTTACTGAACCTGTCTACCATGCTGGTAGTTTCTTTCTCGGATGATTTGGTGATTATTCATCATAGATTTTGGAAGTAAAGCTAGTCAATGGTAAAGAAATAAATAGTCATTGTCAGAACTCAGAACTTGCTTTAGGAAGAAAATATTGTAACTAAGAGATGAGGACTTGACATTGGGAATCAAATAGAAGCTTCTGATCTTTGGAAATACTTGTTTTGTGCCTTTTCACCCGTGTGTAGACCTCTTTGTCCTTGCTATGTATCCCCCTCTCTCTCTCTCTCTCTCTCTCGTCTCTCTCGCGTGTGTGTTGTGACTGAATGCATCAGACAGTTTATTTTACCGAACTTAATCTTTCAAGTAACTGGAAGACAGAAAGTGTAATTTGGTCAAGTGTATTGTAGTTTGGATTTTGGGGTTTCCAGGTATTTTATTAGGAAGAAGTGTTTAATCTCTTTCCTTGTTTGCTTGAATGCCTTCTGCTGTTTTTTGTTCTTCTTGGCTTGGTTTGTTTGTATAATTGTATGTAGACTTTGCCAGCCATATACCATTTTATTTCCTTTACGGCTTTACCTTTATAATTATATATTGTTTGTATTCAGGGTTGTATTACTTCCTTACAAATCGCAACTGCTTATATTGTTATATTATGCTTATAAAAATAATAAAGCACTGCTTGTAAACTACACTGCTGACTTTTAGACTCAAATTTGACCAATTTGGCTGTGCTGTGTGCCTGTATCTGAAGCTTTTAAGATTTCCTGCAACTAATCCATATTGTTGGGCCTATTAAACTGTGAGGAATGTAGGCTTTTTTTGTAGTTTAATGCTTCTTGTCGGGAGTATAAAAAGATAAATATTGTATCAATAAATACAAGTTTGAAACTTTATCCTTGAATTTACCCTGTTGGTTTCTTTCTTGCAGATTCTTCGTTTCCCATGATAGAGAGTTTCATGTAGCCTCACTTCCATACAAACCTGATTTTAAGGTCATGCCTGAGGGTTGGGATGGCACCACTAGAGATCCTGATGAAGTACACTATGAGATATCAAAGAAGGAAGATGATATATTGTATGAAGAATTCCTTCAGAAGTTTAATTTCAACAAGATGAAAGTAAGTGCCTGGAGTAACTCTCTCTCTCTCTCTCTCTTCGTTTCACCTCTTGGAGTCACTTCAAAATTGAGTCGTACATTATTTTATTTTTTTGTAAGAAGCCCCTTGCAGGTGGGGGAGGGGGGGGGGGGGGGGGATTGGGGATCCCTCTAACAAGGGGTGAAAATTGAACCCTCTCACAGAGATGGAGGGAGGGTCTCCATTCTCCAACCACTAGATCAACCTTGATTCTCTACACTCTGCTATTGGGTTGCACTAAACATCCTTGGCTGTGAAAGTGAATCAATGATTACACTTGAATTATTGCTTTCAATACCATTTCTTTTTAACTGGATGGTTTTGACTTTTAGGCAGTGGGCTGAATATTAATTATAAAATAGAACATAAGATTAAATATTACAATAGCAAATACTACTATACTCCACTGGCATACAAAGTTTGTGAGAACTTTAGTCCTTTTTTTCTAGGACAGTGGTACTCATTGTCTGGTAAAGCTATTGCTCTAGTGTCTTGTTTCTTGAAGAAAAAGGAGGAGAAAATCTTGGGATGTACTATATATATTTTTTCCATTCATGTGAGAGTGACTACAACTTCCGTTGTGTGTTAGGGCTGACAGTTATCTGGCACATCCCAAAACAGAATGTTTGTCGACTAGATTTGGTTCTAATCTTTAACTTGCTGTGCTGTGAATATGTTGCCAACAGTTGACTATTTTTGTGCTTATAATGTTGTGTAATGCTATCTCCGCTTTTGTGAGCAGTTCAAGAATGAGGTTAAGGTGCACAAATATAGTAGGAGGCGCCCTTCAGATGGTTGGAGTTTTACAGTGGAGAAGTTAGGACCTCGGGGAAAGCGTGGAGGAAGTGGTGGATGGAAATTTGTGAGTCAACCTGATGGATCAACACGACCATTGAACGATATAGAGAAGATGTATGTCAAGAGGGAAACTCCTCGTCGCCGTCGGAAAATACTCCCGTAAGAAGCATATATTCATATCACAGCTACAGCTTAGGCAGCATTTTTTGTTTGGTTCTTTTGTACGATAGAGCTGATATCTCTGCTCCAAATTTGTATGGTTGCAAGTCAGCACTTTTGTATCCCTGGATCTGGTTTTGGTTGACAATTCCTGATCGATGAAAACAGAGGTTTTGTTGACATATCTCTAAGGGTGAATAATATGATCCACTCCAAATATTTGGTTAAAATCATTTGCTTTTCCCCCTGTACCAAATGCGTGGATCATTTTGTCTTGTCCTGGGATTGTTTTATCTATCTCCGAACTAACATTGCAGCAGGTTTGATTCGAAAGTTTTGGCCAATGGAAGTTCCGCGTCTTCTTTACTAGTAGACGAGATGAATGTAAACGGGTTTCAAGTCTAGGTTTTTCGCGTATTTGGTATACCGTATTGACTTTGTTAAGCAATAAATCAGTCTATCTGCTAATTTGCTGGCAGGTGCTCCTCTTGTCACAACAGTTGGCAATTGTAAGATGTATTATACAATCTTTCCAAATAGGGTTGTTCATTGCAATTGTATTTGTATTTGCCAGAATTAAGTGATTTAAATATAATGGGAAGAGTTGATATTTTGCGTTGACTTGACTTGTCAAAGTTTGTGGGAGGCGTATTACAGGTAATGAATTGTATTGTGGAGCATTATCGTACTTAAGAATGACACTTTTGTATCAAAGATAGTGTCAATTTTTTGGTCTTAGACGTGCGATTTTAGAGTGAATGGTCCAACTCCGATAACCCCATCATTCACATTCATGAATCATGACTCATGTCATGCCAATACGGGAAGGAGTAGCTGGCTAAATTGGTCAGCATCGACACAAACCTTAGTTACTTACTTGTACAAGTAACATACTCTTTCTATCTCTAATTATTTGACACATTTGAACTTTTTTTTTTCTTCTCCTTTTGTTTAGCTCGAAGTAAAAAAAATTGTACTTTGTAACTGAGATGGATGATACTCTGTACTAGGTTTAACTGTATGTAAGAATATTGTAGGTCGTGTTTGGAGAAAGGTTGAAAAACAAAGTTGATCTTGTTAGCTGATTTTTAAAGATAATTGTATTAATTGATTTGAGTAATTGAATATTTTAGTTTTTTTTTTTTTTTTATTCGAATGAGGTTACAAGCACCAAATGAAAGAAAATAACAAAAACGAAAAACACACAGCAGAAATAAAAGGCTATAAAAATAATAAAACACTGCTGATTATTTTAGTTGATTGTATAAAAGTGATTGATAATTAACTAATTGTTTAAAGTTTGAGTATGCAAATGATTAATAAGGAAATTAACATACGTAGTATTTAAAAATGGTAGAGTTTTGGGTTAAATGTCATCTCACTTTAAAATATTTGAATATGCTAATGAAAAAGCTCCATCAAGTAGCTTATTAAAAATAAGCTTATCTTGTGAAATTAACTATTCAAATCAGCTGGCCACTAAATACCCCAATTAACTTACTGTATTGGTCAATTAGCTAAAATTAGTAAATCAACTAATTTTGCCTTAATAAGATCACCACCTAATACCCTCGCAATATCGTTAAATATGACCTTAATATATTGTGGTTTGATTCCTACCATCTATGGTTTTATGTGGGTGATCTTCCAAGGGTATATGAGTGTATGGCTTGCTGCACCAAACCTAGATTGATTAACTTGTTATAGTTATAATCAAAATCCAAGTAAGATTTTTGTCCACACCATATGACGACATAAATCACAATCTAATAAGATTTGTTTCATTACCGTATCGCAACATAGGTTAGAATATAACATCTCATCTTCCTTACCATATTAAGACATGATTACAACATATTAAGATATTATTTCATATCGTATCACGAGTTCACAACATAGGTTATGATATGATGAGATCTCTTTTTACATTGTATTTCGACTTAGATACAATTTTTTTTTGACACAGACTTAGATACAATTTGATAACATATGACCCACCATATCACTCCATAAGTTACAATATAATATGGCTTATGTTCTTTACCGTATAACGATATAAGTAAATACTGCATATTACATTAAGAATCTACGATACACGATATCGGGTAAATACTAAAATAAATAAATAAATAAACGCGGGATCCGGAGATCTTCATGAACTCAAAAATTGTGTGGCTCCCCCATTTTGCAACTTCAATCAGGGGAAAAAAAATTAAAAATAAAAATTTGAGTCTTGACAGCAAAAAAGGAAACCTTTTTAATTTTTGGATTTTCCATTTTTTTTGGCTTTCTCTTTCAAAGTAATTCATACCAAACGTAACGGAAATACCATCGTCCCTGTTCTTTCTCTCTCTCTCCTCTCTCGGCTGTTGCTGTCGAATTCCTTTGAACAATTTCTGAGAGAGAATACAGAGAGAGTAAGAGAAGGGGGGAAGAATTCAATATCCAAACAAATTTCGCAAAAAATATTGGGATTTTTCACAAGTTACAACGTGAAAGGAGCCACCTTTTTGAGTTTTTTAGATTGTTTTGGAAATACCCATGTTCGGAAAATTCTCAAGAATCTCAAATTAATGAATATTTGATTGGTTTTAGATGTGTAATCCACATTTTTCCCTTGAAAAATAGCCAAGTGGGTATCTGAATTTTCCAATTAATTTTCAAGATTTTGTTTGTGATTCTTGAAATTTGATGAATTTATATATGTGGGTATTATCAGGGTTTTGAAAAGAATTTGGCTTTCAAAGGGTTTTGAATTTCGCATTGGATTGGATTGAATTGGGTTTATTTTTTGGTTTTGGGGCAAAAAATTGTCAATGGTGATGTCGTCAGATAATGTTAAGGGGCTTGTGTTGGCTGTTTCTTCGAGTATCTTTATTGGGTCAAGCTTCATCATTAAGAAAAAAGGTCTCATGAAAGCTGGGACAACTGGGACTAGAGCAGGTTTTGATCCTTTCAATCTTTTTATTATTTCTTATTAATGTTGGCTTTTGAAGTTGTGTTTAATATTCATGCATTTCTTGGAATTGAGATATTAGGATTTTCATCATTGTTAATTTGGAAATTGGAATCGAAGGCAAGTTTTTCTGGTAAATGGGTTGCTTTTAATGTTTATGTTTTTTAATTTACCAGGATCAGGAGGCCATTCATACCTGTATGAACCTTGGTGGTGGACAGGAATGATTGCAAGTAAGTTTTTGTCGGATTTCGTCGTGTGAAATTTAGATGGATGTGGTTGCTGTCATTTATTTTTTGTTTGTGTGTCGCTTTTCGAGTTGATTGAATGATACATGATGGTGAATTGAATGGTGGATTAATAGTGTGCCTTCATTTGTATTTTGCTAGTGATTGTTGGGGAGATTGCTAATTTTGCAGCATATGCTTTTGCACCTGCAATTCTTGTTACTCCTTTGGGAGCCCTTAGTATTATCTTCAGGTTTGGTCAATGCAACATTGGACTCCTTTCACCTTAATTACCTGTCTGTTTTGATTTAATATTTAATTTCCTAAATCTAGTTTCTGTAATGCAGTTCAGTTCTAGCTCATTTTATCCTCAACGAAAAGTTGCACATATTTGGTATGCTTGGTTGTGTTCTCTGTGTGGTCGGTTCGACCACTATTGTCTTACATGCCCCACACGAGAGGGATATTGAATCTGTTAAGCAAGTATGGACGCTTGCCACAGAGCCAGGTAATTGCATATGGAACCTTATCAGTTTGACTTAGTCTTCTTGTCATGTTTTAAAGATTTAAATAATTGGTATTGCATGTGTTATATTGGTAAAATACTGAAGTTCACATAGTTTTGCCATAATTCTTATATGCTCAAGAGGAATTTCTTTCAAGGGTCGTGCTTTCCTTTTGTGTACCTCCAAAGGCTTGCAGCAGTCTAATATGCTTATCCATGATGTTTCATATGTAGCGTTTATTAGCTTTAGTATTCAACAATCTCCAAGTGCAAGAAATAGCTGACCAGAAAATTTATCTGTGAACAGGTTTTCTTGTGTATGCTGCCATTGTTGTTGTGATGGTTATTGTACTCATTTTCTACTTCGTTCCACGTAATGGGCGGACACATATGGTTGTGTATATTGGAATTTGCTCCCTCATGGGCTCTCTTACGGTTTGTTCATTGAATCCCAGCTTTACATGTTCACAATTTAGCTTTCTGGCTTATCCACTCATTGGACAGACATGATATTGTTTTTGCATATGCAGGTTATGTGTGTCAAAGCTGTGAGTATTGCCTTAAAGTTGACTTTTGAGGGAAATAACCAGTTCAAATACTTCCAAGCATGGTTCTTCACCATTGTTGTAATTATTTGCTGTCTCTTGCAAATTAATTACTTGAACAAGGTAATTGTTGATAGTCTCACTATGATCTCTGTCTTCTGCAGGATCCTATATTGTTGTCCTTTCATGTTTATCAATACATCCATTCAGTAATGCTCTATGAATTAGATTGATGCATGTTAGAGTTCTGTTATAACTATGATTTATTGCATACTTATTTACTATATGCCATGACTTATCATAAGCTAGGTGTTTTTAAGGCAACTACAATGGCAGCCTTATTATTTTCCTTAATTGACGTTCTCTTGAAATAATTATACAAATCATCTAACTGTAGAATTTTAGCACAAACTTGATATTAGTCTAATTGAGGCAGTTGTTCTTAACTTGCCAATATGCATTTGTGTAGAACATGCAACCTAGTACACAAGGATGGGTTTGATATAGATACCTATGTCACTTGAACTCTATAAGACTATTTTTACCTCAAGTAACCATATTGAATACTCGACACTCTATAATGGGAAGTGGCTACGTTTGGGGCTTTTTTGTATATTATTGAGATTTTAAGGTAAGTTGCAATTTTCTTTCCTACTTCCTCCACTGTACTACCTCACCCCTTCCTTCTTTTACTTCAGCAGTACCTACGATTGCTACCAGTAGAACCATGTACGCTTCTACCACCACCACTACGGCACCAATACAACAACTACTACTATCTTCTTTTTTTGCACCCCTTCCCTCTTTTCTTAGTTATTTTTAGTTGATACCTAAATTTATAATTAATTAATTGGATTTGCATTGGTCGAAAATTTACTAACTGAAGGGCACTATTTACAAACCTACTTACCTCATTACAAAATACATTGTGAATAACCTAGAAAGGAGGATTAGGAATAGTTGAAAGTGGATGCTTATTTATCTGGGACTTGCAATCACAAGTGAAACTCTGCTTTTTCTTGTGATCTGCTTTGTTGATATCTCCCAAACGGCAATCTATTATATCTTCTGATTTTCTGTTATATATTTTAATGATTAAAGACACATACCTCTAGACAAGCCACATCTGCATAAGTTTCCCTTCCACCTAACAAGTGACACCTATTCTTTTTGTTGATTTTTTCAGATGAGTCACCTTGAATATTGAAATTTATTGTTATGGTATTGGAAATTTGACCCATATCTCTTCCTGTTAAGATTTTACAAAATCACAATCTCTCATCTATGCAAAACCACTGCCATAACTATATGGAAGGGAAAAAAAAAACACCCTTCAATCTTGCTTTGACTGTTTGACAGGCTTATGATTCAATATATTGCCTACCTTTGCGTTATAGAAACGATAGTTTCTGCACGAGTGGATATCCTCATTATTAGGATGAATTTAGCAGGGGGTGAAAATTGCTTGTTTCTGTTTTCGACTTGGGATATTTGCTAGTGAGAAAATGGTTTGAAGGTATCTTTTAATCTTGTTTGCAAGCATATGTGCGCTCTACGTCACAACAGTTTGTCATTTGTTTTTAATCTGTACAATTGCATTACAAAGGCTACCTAGAAGTTTCAATGACATTTATATTGTTGCAGGCTCTGGACACCTTTAACACTGCTGTTGTTTCCCCCGTCTACTACGTCATGTTTACTTCGCTCACCATCCTTGCCAGTATGATCATGTTTAAGGTAATTCAGTGATTACTAATGCAAAATTCTAATTTATAATTAACCTTATGGGATCAAAAATCTAGTTTAAAGTTTTGCTGTTGTTGCAACAATAAATATTTTCTCTAAAGTGCTAATTATTTCAATACAGCACATGTTGCAGTCTCGGTAATGTCTATTTATACACCATGAATTATTAAATGATGAAACGTTAGAGATCCTTATAACTCATTCAGAGAACTGGATGTAAATATTATATTGATTCCTATTCTTTAATGTTGCAGAACAACTCTTAAAGGTGTAAAATCCTGACAATATCACCAATTTATTGCCAAAAGTTAAAAACAAATCTGCCAAATTAATTATTCTAATGCTGGTTAAAACAACATTAACGTATTGACATCTGTTCTTGCACTAAATGAATATTCCTCTTACGGCTATGATGTTGAATTAGTCTTATTAGTTGTTTAGTTCAGTAATTTTAACATATTGTAGCACCAGTTTATACTTGACTGAGACATTCAGTATGTTTTGATGCGCTTAAAGTTTACTCTGAAAGGAATGAATCGGCCTATTCTGTTTAGATGGAAGTCTATATACTGTGATTAGTTTTAAAGGAGTTTAATTCAGATTTTCCTTCATTTGTTACTCTTACAATCTTCTTTGGTGGGGGCTTGAGTGGCATTTAGATAGTCTATATACCGTGATATGCTGTTCATTTTATGATTTACATTGCTCGTGTTTGTCCAAATCTTCAGGATTGGGACTCACAAAATGGTTCACAAATAGCTACAGAATTGTGCGGATTTGTAACCATTCTGTCTGGGACATTTCTGCTTCACAAAACCAAGGACATGGGAAATACTCCAGCAGCAACACCGCTTGCTGCAGCTGAACTTTCTAGGCAATATAGCGTCAATTGCAATCATGAAAATTCAAGACATTCTGACTGCAATGCTAGCCCAGACCGCAATTTCAGAGAGTAAGCTCGATTTTTTGGAGATTCAACAAATATTTTGCCGGTTGTCCCTTGGAACTCAACGGGACAGATGATACCTTGTCTCTTGGAGCACAACGTTCGGGCTTGAAATTTTATCACATTACAGAATGGCCAGTTTTTTCGTTTTTGGCTCAAGTGCAGACCAATTTCTGATAAAAGGGTATATATATTCATAGCGGAAGGGCTCTTATTATTTGTAGGGATACGGCTAAGTTAGCTAGTTTTTCTTTTTTCCACCATTTTTTTCCGCTACGTAGGTTTGAGGTTGTGACTTGTGAATATGTTTCGGAAAATAAATGAAAAATATTGGTTATGGCAAAAATCTAGAAAGGCAGATCCCTGATGGAATGAGAAACAAAGCAAATTTGTGCAGTATTTTCTGAACCTTTTTACATCCCCCTTAGTTTAATGGGTTAATTACATTTGTTAAGAGATTAAACCTCTTATGAAGCTAGTAAAGAAATATTATTTAACTCGTATTTTCGAATGTTTTATCAAATTTTAACATACTCTTATAATACGAGTAGCTTTTATTATATGTCCATGTGTGTCCATGTAGAATCATGTTGTCCATGTGTGTCCGACATATGATACATACAAGTACGTGATTATGTATGCACACATGATACATTTAATGTGTCAACTAGATTTCTTATAATCGTAATGTAAGGGATATGCATATTAAGTTTTGATTATTATAATTGAATTTCCTGAAATTTTTAGAGTAAGTATTAATATGCATAGTATACAACGGGCCAAATAGTCAATAGTAATGAATTTGAATTATCAACTTAAACATTCATTTGTGATGGTTAAGAGTTAAGACTTGAGAAGGCTTCTTAATTTCTTTATAAGAAATAATGGCACATGCCACCTAAAGTGTCTTCAATAGCTTTAGGTCATCCCTTAGCAAGTAGGAGTAAAATAATAGCAGCCATGGAAGCCCATAAAAAATAGTCATAGAAAATCTTGATTTGAATAAGGATCCGAATTGAGCTTGAAATTGAAAAAAAACATAACGTAAGTGTCTCGTTTTGCGTATAAAAATGTATCAATTTGTGTGCAACTAGTTTTTGTAGTAAATCAAGGCGCTTACGTTAATTTTTTTTGTCAATTTCAAGCTCAATTTGTTTTTTAGAGCAACTCCAACGACAAGCTACTTTAATAATTAGCTTGACATGCCACATAAGCTTTTAAGCTAATTGTTATTGTAGCTACTTTGAACTCCAATGGCTAGCTATTAGCATACAATCTAAATGAATTTCACATCATTTTTTAACTTTTTAGATTTCATTTAATTAATTCTATTACATATTTTTTTGGTAAGTTTTTCTCCAATCAAAGCTAATTTGCTTAGCCAAGCTAATTGCATTTTCTATCTCCAACGGTGAAGCTAATAGCTCGAAATTATTTAATATTGCAAGCAAGTTCATAGCTACAACCATTGGAGTTGCTCTTAAATGACTAAAATGAATCTAAACAGTGTAAAATTAGGACTAGCTTGCAATTTATGAAACTAATAAATAATTAGCTTAACCATTGGAATTGCATTACCAAATTAGCTGGGCAAATCTATTTGCTTAGCTAAACTAATTAGCTTAGCAAATTGTGGGAATTAAAAAAAATTATTGAAAATTAGCTTAACCATTGTGGGATTAATTAGCTACAAGGTAGATTAGCTTTGCAATCCTAGGTGGCATGGCAAGCTAATTTCACAATTAGCTTACCATTGGAGTTGCTCTAAAACCTTCCCGAAATATTTTTGACACGCAAATCGATGAAAAATAGAATTGGATTGCAATTTACAATTCATTACGGGGTATTAGGCTTGCAATTTGCAATTTTTTTAAATGCCTGCAATTTGTAAAATACAAAGTTTAAATTGTTGTAATTGACCAATTTTTCTTAAATAAAAAAATAAATTAACTCTATTTTCATTATTTTGGGGAAATTTCTCTCTCCTCTTTCCTATACGGCTATATCCCCTGCACTTTGAACATTAAAGATGTAAGATTCCGACAATCATCTCTTTTCCGGTGACCTCATATAAATTCCAAATCTTTTTCTCACTTTTTTCTGCGCTATCTTTGTTGTATTCCAACTTCATATTAACTCCTTCCCTCAGTTTGAAGATTCACTATCCTAAATTTGAAGGTTAGTAATTTTACTCTGATGATCTTGTTCAAATCAAGTGTTTATTTTCATCTGGGCATGTGTTATTTTCTGCAATCATCAAAGTTTAGTTGAATAATTTTGCCTTTAAACATTGATTTGAGTAATGGGTAGTGATTGATTTTTGAGAGCAACATAAAATTATTACATGAATTATGATTCCTACTCCATTAAAGAGAAAAAAATGGAGTGAGACTGAGGAAAAAACACTAATTGATAGATATGGAGAGCTGATCTTAAATGGGAATTTGGGAAAGATGAAAACTAGGGAGAAAAAATTTAGACCCATTGCTTTTTATGTGAATTCAATGCACCATGATAGGGACCCAATTGCATTTCCATGGCAATGGACATGGAAAGATGTGTCCACCAAGGTGCAAAACATGAGGCATCAGTATTTGCTGGTTAAGCAAAAGATTAAGAAGCCAGATTCGGATTCGCCTTTGGGGTGCAATTTGGAGGAATTTGATTGGGATGATGGTGTTTCACATTGGTCAAATTTTCTAAGGTACAAGGAGGTATTTGGGGATGTGCCTCTTGTTTTTAGTAGTAATCATGATGATTCTATGTTGGGAACGGTTAATAATGATGAGAATGGTGGAGGGTTTTGTGGGAGTAGTCATATGATGGAGTTTGGCCATTTAGGTCATTCAGGAGAGGAGGATTTTGCCGCGGGGATTGATGGTGGGGAAGACGGGGTCTTGAGTCTTGGTTTTGAGTATGATGGGGAGGAAGGAG
Source organism: Chenopodium album (assembly GCF_948465745.1). NCBI lineage: Eukaryota > Viridiplantae > Streptophyta > Magnoliopsida > Caryophyllales > Amaranthaceae > Chenopodium > Chenopodium album. Next base: position 78,951,876 of record NC_137838.1, read on the forward strand.
AAGAGAATATTAACAATAGTAGTAACCGTTTAAAGAATGATGGTGATGAAGAGTTAGCATATGAAGATGTTGAGGCTAATGGGTTGGGGTTGAGAAAGAAGAAGAAGGTAATTAAGGGGTTTGAGAAGAAGGCTTGGAGTTTCTTAGCAAATCAATTGGGACAATTGAGGGAAATGGAAATGCGTTTTGACCAAAAGGAGATAGAAAGGGATCGAGAGAGGCAAAGGAAGGAAAATTTGCTTGTAGAGCGTGAGAGAGAAAGGGAAAAGATGTGGCAAGAGAGGGATAGAGAAAGGGCAAAGAGGGAGAAGAATATGGAGGAGCTGAGGAAGCAAACATTAGAAGAATGGGAAGCCATGGAAAAGGAATGTGAAGAAAGGGAGAGCAGAAGAAGAGAGGAGCTGTTGATTCAGGAGAGGGAATGGGAAGAGAGGATGACTTTGAGGAGGTCTGAATGGAAAAAAAGGATGGATGACATGTTGAATCAGCATCGAGCTGAAATGGGCCAGATTCAGTCCCGGATACTGCATGAACAACAAAATCTCACAACTCAGTTGCTCACAATTGTTTCACAGTGGTCAGGCCATCCTAGTGGGCTCTCTGATCATGCAGGAACGAGCAGTCATTATCTGTCACAAGTGATGCCTAATATGCACCATGTGAACGGCATGGTTCATGATGATACTAGGGTTGAAGGAGACAATCAAGATGATCAATTTATAGTCGATTGATGATCCTGATTCTTCTGCCCCTTTTTGCAGCTGTAGTCCAGGGCAGATACATTTCATATATGCGGGGATATTTGCCATGGCAAAATGTAGAGTAAGAGAATTCAGCTGTAACATTGTAAATTGATTTGTCTTTATGAATTCTCAGTTAAGATGGAAATAAATTTTCTTGTTTCCTTTTTTCATTCTTTGTTATATTAACTGACAAACTCAAAGTATATACACTTTAATTTTCTCCAATCTCTGTCCTTGTTTTTATAAAACAAGAACAGTAAATAAGGAATAGTATATACAAAACCTGTGAAATACATACTGGAAAGGGAAAGCGTCAAACAATTGTGTGATCTCTTTTGTTGGTCTGCTATACAAGGCAAACACACCCTTTACTCAGACACAATATATAGCTGCATATACTATTTTGGACGTCCTAAAAATAGTTGTCACCTTTCTTATATTAGTAATGGTATGATTGAATTTCTCAGATGCCCAAACTTGTTGATTTATCTGTGGAACATGAGAATAACCAACTATTAAGGTCTTTCATTGAAGTTATGTTATTTTGTAGCTGCTATAGCTTCGTGTTGATCTCTTCATGTTTTTACTGTTCTAGTTTGTTTGTTTTATTAATATGTAATTGTCTTTGGAGCAATGACTTGCTATCACCTATGATACGTTTCAATTTTTTCAAAATAATTTTACAGAATTGCTGGATTTGCCAATAAGATATACGAAGTATAACGTAATGATCCCATAATTGAATTGATGAATTTTACTTGAGCTTGTCATGTATTTGTGTTGTCATTCTCTATAGTGCAACTTAGTAGTTTATGGGAGAATTTCGTACTTATACTTTATGTGCAATTTCTAGAATCACCTTTCATTCAATGCTCTTAGAAAATTTGGGTTATGTAGTGAATCTGTCTTGTTGGTTTTGTACTGTAGCGGAATTTGCTTCTGGATTAGTGGATGTCTTTCCTCTTTGCATAAGTAGAGTTTTGTTCTGTTTGCTGTTTGAGGTTGTAATGTTTGAAGAATACCTTTCTTTTGTAACTTGAGTTTATCCTCATTTACCAAAGTACTATTTCTTGCAACTTATCTTGTTAATAGGTAAAGGGTTGCCATATTATATTAGCTAGTCCCGGATGCATTAGTTGCTTGATTGTTTTCTGTGTTTCATGCGAAAATTTCTGTGTTTTGCTTTTGACAGAAATTTCTCTGCAAGTTTTCTTAGTATATTGATAACAATAAAGCTTTTACTATACACTAACCAGTCTAACCCCTGGGAGAGTGTAGTTTTGTACTGCTACTACAGCTATTTTCAGTATGTCATGCTTTAAACTTTCAATACTAAAAGCAGCAAGTGTTTCCTCAGCTATTGACCAAACCCAATCAACCAAATTAGACCCATTTCTTTTGCCTTTGTGTTAAACTTCATATTTCTCCGTTTTCTTTTACTTGCAACACACATTTTAGGCACGCAGTTTTAGGAGATAATTAGTGAGGGTAAACGAGCGATTTTATCAATATAATTTTTATACGAAGATTAGAATAGGGTTAAGTATCATTTGTAAAAATTATAATGAATAATTTATCCGTTTACATTATATAAACCCGACCTCAAAACACGTGCCACAAGGCTGTGTTGCAAGTAAAAAAAAACGGAGGAAGTATATCTTTGATATTGCTCACTGAGCACAACCCATAATCAAACCGAAACTAAACAAGAGCCAAACACATTTTTTGAATTACTAGCTCCAATCTTAAGAACCAGTCTATTAATTTTTTATTTATTTATTTATTTATTTATTTTTTTTGATGCAAACCAGTCTATCAAATCATGAGCGAAGAAATTGTATATTGAGACAAACAATTGAGGATTATTGTTGACTAAATTTGTACACGATACTACGATAGGGGCTACATTCAGCCATTAAGAAGAAAGTAATACATCTAAGTTGATGCCAATATCAGAAATGTACCAACATCAAAGAAAAGGTGCTGACAACATACAAGGAAACAACTCGCAGCACTTCATAAAGTATCATTAAGCATTTTTCTGATCCAGCATTTTGCATTTTCAAATCAACGCAACAATTAGCTACTTGGATTTGAACTTCAAAAGAAATGTATAGCAGAGTCTCAAGTGACCCAAGCTATTCCATAAAAACATAGAACATGGCTTCAACGTGCTTGCTTAACTTCATAAAATGTTCATCATTCAAGCATAGATAAGAGTACTATAACGCATGTGTGAACTGACCTACAAATTACAGCCTGTTATAGAATATACATTCTTCTACATACTAAACCATATTCAATAAGCTGAGATTGAGATGATCAAAACCATCCCAGCTCCTGAGTGCATTACTCAGCATCTGAACGATCCTGTCTGCATTTTGAAGGAATCACCTCAAATCCCCATCTTGCTTCTACAAAAAACATACATTCATAAACAAATTGATATAAGCCATACAACTACGTACTGAACATAACCTGCTGATACTTAGACAGTGCGGGAAACCAGTCAGAACACAGTGCTTGTCTAAGGGCAGAATAGCTATAATCGTCATCTGAAAGAAACTTCAGGGCTTCATGGATGACTTTAAACAAGAATTTTGCAACTTGCAAGGCTGAAACTTGGAAAAGGTCAGTCTTACCCATTAACGTAGTGGTGGACGACTGGATTCCAAGGGCCATGGTATTCATGATAGTATATTAAAGATGAGGTTCTAGGCGTATTTTCTCCATAATTATCTCTTCAATGCCATCCACAAAACTTGTTATGCTTTTCCGTATAGTTAAATCAAATGAATTTGCGACCTCCTGCAGCACAAAAAGTGTGAAATTTTATGGAAACATTTTTTATTATTACTGTTTTTTTTTCCCTCTTATCAATCAATCAAAGCCTTAATCCCATTAGTGGTAATTTTATATAAACATAAAAGCTTTTTTGTAACCAAACTTTTTTTGTCAATTTATCCTTATTATTACATCTAAACATGCATAGTAACATGATTTATCATTGTGCTTAAAAAAAACATGCAGAAGTATCTTAGGTTAAGTGATTCAAATGCAAAATAGATTATCCTACCACCCTAAGTTATAGTCTCACTTGCAGTTCTAGGGTATGCTACACTTCCTGAGGTATTAATCAGGTAACTTTCAATGATAGTAACGCCAAAAACTTTTGCTTCAATACACATACCAAGACTCATTCTAGGAGATAGGAATAATAGAAACTGAGTAGAAAAACTAATTACCTCAACTTTAGAAAACAAACTCAAAGAAATATCTTCTGCATTCTGATTAGTACTCCGGAAAGAGATTAGTTTAAGTGGGGAAATTGATAGTGGCCAACCCTGAGAAGGCTTTATAAAGGCGTCTATCCCACCATTCATGTGAGCAACGATTAACTCGTCCTTGTCCAAATACTCAAATGAATGCCTGCAACAGGCAAATAGAAGAAACGTAAATAAGAAACATTTGATACAACTGGGTGCAACATTTCTACAATTGGTATGATTCATGATCTGCTAATATGTATATTACGAAATTTTAACCTTCTAGGTCACAGTTTAACCGTTTTACCCTCTAAACAAGGCTCTTCAATCATCAAAAAGGGTATATACATTGACATTTAATTTTTTGCTTTACACCAACATGACTTCAAGCCAGATTGTGACTACAAGAAGCAAAGGTGACTTTGAGCCAGATATCAAAGTATTAGACATCAGGTGAATGCATTTCCATGACATTTCCTTGTGTTAGGCAGCAAACATAAGCTCGATCATTATCAACTACTGCTGAATGCCCTATTGCTCTTGATGTCTCCTTTCAATTTTCTCTTCTTTTCTAGCAATGAAGGTGAGTCAGAAGTTTAGAGATTTATCATTTCTATAGGCCAAAGATTTGAATACCTTAGCTAATGTACTCTCTGTCTTTCAAGTTTCACTTTCAATTAATCATAGCAGCAGATTCTCAGAGTGAATTTCAGTTTATTTTTCATCTATTCCTTGGATTGTTTCATAACTATTTTTATCATATTCTATATGGGACTAAGGCTTTGTTGTTATTGGTTCTGAAAAATGTAAAGGATTTTGCAATTAAAGATTAACTTTGTTAATGGTTAAGGACTTCAGGGCTCATCTATCTTGACTAAGAAGAGGGGGGGTGTTACTCGGCCCTGTCCATCCTTTTCTGATTTTGAAGTTAGAGAACATCACTAGGAAGAACCATATCGATATATCCTTTGATATGCTCTTTTCCTTTCTCATTTCTACATTGACTATCCTGCTTCAGATTTTCTCACACTTACTGTCCTTGGTTCCCCTTTTTCTACAAAATATAAAAAAAAGACCGGAAATATCTCATGGTAAACAGCTAGTATCCACCCCTACATAGAAACAGAGCATTCATGAAAGCTTATGACACATTTAGGTCAAGCTTATGTTCTGAACCATGAAGCAGGTGATCACAAACTCCCTTGACAGTTGACAGCCATAGTGAACAAAGCTACAACAATCAGAAAATAAGGTGATCCCAATATTTCTGAAGTTTATATTTCTATCTTTTGCTGATGATTAGATAACAGGAAAATTACACCTGCCTGGTTTACTTATCAGGTGTAGTTTACTTGTTAAATTAGAATGAGTGAAGTACCTGCTTTTATTTGAATGATACCGATAATACACAACAATTATTATTTTAGGCATGTAGAGGTGCAGGAAAACTTGTTAAGTAAAAATCACCTGGACTTATTAGCAATCTTCACCATAAACCGTCTTAAAGTGCAAATGACGATTCTGTCTTGGACTTTCTGCAAAAACCATCCCAAGGAAGACCTTGTCTGGGGTACTGACAACACAGTAAATAATTTGCTGGCACAATGCAAGAAAACATGTCAAGTAAATTGCAAAATATGGAGTAAGAAATTCAAGTTACTCATACATCCACGTTGCATTATGACAGAACTATGAATTTAATTTTAGAAAGAAAATTGGTTATGTGCAATTGTGCACAGATTTATCATAGATATCCTTAACCAGTTTACCAGGGATAGGTTGTAATATCCTTTAGTGTCATTTTCAGCAGTATCTGCACACTTTGTTTATTATTCCTTATCCCATGATTAATATCTTTTGATGTCTTCTACAATAATAGAAACAAAATTATCCAATTTACCATCAAGAGATAACTCTAATAAAGGTAAATAAGTACTTCAACTTGCGGAAAGCATTATCTAAAATTAGAATTATGAGTCAAAATAACAAGAAAAAGTATAAAGGTTGTATAAAGGTTAACTGGGACAAGACAAAGGAAGAAAATTTGATATCATCACTCATGGAGCGCATACTCATTTTGGTGAATATAAGGGTTCAAATTTCTAAGTAGCTTCTCTCAAAAGTCATAAGAAATTGGAAATACTTGAGAGATGCAGTTGGATAGGTAATATTATTGACAAACCTGAAGGTGTTTGCAGCTTCAGCAATCTCCCCTATGTAAACATCATTTGGAAAAATCTGCAGACATCAGACAACATAGTAAATTATAAGTAATTTAAAGAATCCAGCATTTAATTTAGCTTCTCAACTTCACAAGGATACAGTACATCTGCCCTCAGAGAAAAGGATACAGTACATCTGAAAGGAATTGATTTTGAAATACACCAATAAAGCATGAGTCAAACCATTCCAAAGACAAGCCATGGCGGCATGGCATAAATATAGAAAAGAAGAAAATGAAGGGAATGCACAAGACAAGTTAAACATATTAATCAAATGGAAGACTCACATCTGCTTTTACCAGGTTTGTTATGCATAAACAAAGTTTGAAATAGGACATATCAAGAGAAAGGCAGTTTTTCCCTATCAGGCATATATGTTATGCACCTGTAATTGTAACATAATAAGAAATGCAGCCTTCCCTCTTCTCAGAACCCTCATTGATTCAGTTCAACTTTTTGTCAGGTCAGGGTGGGAGGGGGAGGGGGGGGGGGGGGTGAGGAGATTGATTTTTATTAAAAAAAAAAAAAAAAGAAAGAAAGAAAAAAAGGATACAGTAAGCCTGTGGAGTCCAACAACATTTAAGATTTAGAAAGTTTTCGATGGTATATGGTGAATTAAGCTTTAACTCAGTGATATATGGTGAAAAATCCGTAAGATTTAACCAACAATAAAATAAAATAAAAATATCCATACACGAGACCATAGCAAAGCAAGAAAAACAAACAAGTTCCTATGAAGGCACTAGCAATAAATTTATTAATTCTATTCTTAGAAATATGAAATGCCATTAAAGTAAACTAGCATAACATCATAGGCTACTAAATTTCCAAAAACCAGCATACATTGTCTGAAATGTATGACTAAACCAGTAGCACAAATCCAACAACCCCCCCCCCCCCCCCCTCTCTCTCTCTCTCTCCCAACTAAAAGATAGAAAGATATCACGTAGCTAAAGCAAGGCCCAATCTCAATTCTCAAGTTGCAAAAACTGACAAATTTACAATTATATTTGAATTTTGAATTAGTGATTCATCTATGATGTTTAATTATCCACATCAGCTGTCCAAACAAAAACCATGCAACTTATGTAGGTAGAAAGGATCCCAGGAAAGAAGGCATGTTGCTAAATAAAGTAACCATTAATGATCTCAAAAGGCGCATGTTCAAAACAAGGTGGACCAGGTCCTAATATCCAAGATGCGAGCCAGGTGGAAACACAGGCCTGTAAATCCTGACACAACATAGTTTTTCTACTTATAGATACATAATACCAATTATATGGACAAACTGGCATATAGTAACAAATGACACCAGCATAACATTCTTTGAAAGACAATTTTGTGATTAGAACTGCACCAAGCCCACAAATATATTGAAGTTTTATCAATGTTATAAGCAAGGAGAATGATTTCACCAGAGCTACCTGAAATGAAATTATGAAATAGTTCATTAAGTTTTACCTCTACATTTTTAAGATCCATAGTCCCGTCAATGACCTCTACTAGTAACTCATGGTTCACTTCACACTGCTTGAAATTATCTTCAGAATTCAGCCGACACATCTCACCTTCAACATCTGGAATGTATGTCTTCAGTGACACCCTTATTATATTTCCTTCAAGGTCTATCACCTTCAAACCAGTTAATGCCTCCTCGATGTTTTCAATTATCTCAATCCTAAAATAAAAAAGAGAGATGATAAGACAAAGTTCAAGCCATGCAAGTCAAATACAACCTTAAGCCAGGGATTTTTTTTGCCATCTGTACAATCTGTAGACTAAGAGTACTACAAAGGTGAGGCAGTTGTTTTATATGGGATATAAAATTGTCCAGCCACCTTTTCAAGTTGAGGTCAAGATCCTCCAAGGACTTCAATGTCGCATTGTTCATCTCAATTTGATGTTTCAACTTCAAAACCTGGAAGATAAAAAGCCAAAAAAATAAACATACACATCGATAGTTGGCATCAATCAGTACCACACGTCCACACAGCATATATCGAGAATATACTTCCTCCACAAGTCACTGAAAATCAAATTGGTCAAGGCCAAACATAACTGGCTAGCACCATAATATTATGTCATGAAAGAAGTTAACCTCGAGGTAGTCTTCATGAAGTGCCTTTGCTTCAGGTTGACCCTCTCCAGATTTGATTTTATCATCATGTTCTGCTGTTTCTGCTAGCCCCAGTCCCTGTGTTTAACCATATGACAATAAGCAAACACTTTGAGTTGGCATAGCCAGAGACAAATTTCTATTACAAGACCATTGGAATCAGGATATTCCATTACTCATAAACAAGTTCAAGTTGTTAAAATTTCAGGCTGAATGCTGAAGATATACGACTGTTAAAATTACAACACTACAACTGTATTTCAGGCAAATAATCATTAACCAGCACCAGTAGACCTTCTAATTGTGTGATTACTGTTGAAAACTCACCTCCAAACCAGTATGCTCCAAGAGATGGTGCAATGACTCAATATTACTTTCCAATTGACAAGTACCTAAAACAACCAAACCAATTAGCAAGCTGTTTGGTACCTATATCATGAAAATATTGACAAAAAATATATGCAGTTGCCCACCTTCCGTGTGCAATTTTTTAAGACTCTCGATTTCATTGGATAGAGACGCACTTTCAGCCTCTGTCGTCCTAAGATCATCTCTCAAAGAATCCATGTAAGCATCTGCAAGTATGATTCAGGTAAAAATCACATGAAAGCATTTGGTAGACATATCTACAATCCCTCTATATCATTGCAAAACGATTATATCATTTTATTGAGTATTTCATTTCAATAATTCTGCAATCATTATAACCCATACAGCTCATATCTTCATATTAGTAGCCTTGCCCGGCCCTCAAGCCTTCAATGAAGTATCTATTGTTACAATTGATATCCTTTGTTTAATAGGTTCACCAATCTTCGTCACATCTAAACACAAGACACTACATCCATCCTAAAACGCGTCACTATGACATACTTCTCACTTTTCCAAATAACCAAACCCCTTTATTTCCCCTAGCAAAAGGAATTAAACTTGTTCACATTTCATAAATTCCAAGTGTGTTTTTTTTTTTTTTTTTAAATACAATGCACTTCAACAGGTTATAACTGATTCTTCTCATGTTACGAAAATGAGCAAAACTTGCAAAATCAACACATAATCAACAACCCATTCCAGAAAAATGAAATGGGAATTCAGCATAACAACACCCAAGAATATAAAAATTAGAAATGTGCTAACCCAAATCTTCATCTTTGAAAAACCCAACATCAGAATGCTCTGAGACAATTTCTTTCACATTGGTCTGCATTAATTTCATATATTAACAGAAAAAAATTAAAAATTCAGAAAGCTAATCATAGCTCGAATCATAACAAATTAAATTACTACTAAATCAAAATAAAGTAAGAAGGATAGTAAACCTCTAGAGCTTGAACGCAATCTTGAAGAACAGTGTCAAAATCTGAAGAGGAAACTACGGAATTGGTAGCGGAATTTGTGAGGAAAGTGGATAATTCATCAATTCGACTGAGAATTTACAAAATGAAACAATATGAGTGAGAAAATCTGCGTTGAAAGTAAGGGGATAATTAGAGGAGAGAGAGATTACCTGCGAATAGTTTGGACCTCCATTATCAGTTGCTGAAATTGTTTCTGGGAAATGAGTTACGAACTTAAGATGCTCCCGCCGCTTTGGGGTTGCCCTCACCTTTCAAACTTCAAATTTGATCAAGCGCTTAACATTTACAAAATACTCTTTCCGTCTCTATTTGTTTTGCCCACGTAGATTGTTTGGTAACATAACGTCGTGTCCGTTTAGTTACTTACGTACACTTATTAAATAGAGTCATTACTCATTAAGGGTATGTTAAATTCAAAGTTTTTTTTAGAAAACTAATTTCACTTCTTAGCTTAGTTTAACTTATACTCACTCTGTTCTGTTTTTTTTTTATCCCATTACAAATAATTGGTTCAAACATTAAAAATTTTGACCATAAATTCTCATTAATGTATAGAAATTATATATTAAAGTGGGTTCATGTTGGATTCGTCTTATTGTACATTTTTATTAATATCAAGTTTTTTATTATATATTCCATATGTTTCAAGATGTGTCTTAAAGACCGCAAAAGGTTAAATGGAGCAAAAAATAAAATAAAAAAGGAGTACAAAATTGGGTGCTCATTGATAATTAACTTTTTGCTAACTCTAACTTAAACTTTATATTTTGAGTTTTAGATGAACATGAACTCTTCATTTCACCTCAAATACTCTTCATTTCAGACATGAGTATGATTATTGAACACTTCGCTTTTTGTTCAAAATCTTAAATTTTTTTTTTTATAAAATAGTCGAATCAGACACTTGAACATGTACATGTATTCGTGCTATATAGAGTGTGATATTTGAGTGAGTGAGGTGATTCAATTTACTTATATAGTCTCAAACTCTCAAGATATGAAACGAAATCGTGAGCTTATGTCCTAGTTTATGGGATTAGTTATCCAAGTTTAAAATGGATTCATGCTTCCAGAACATTTTATTTACTTCATAATCGAAGTGAGTCCAAGGCCCAACAATCAAAATCATCAGTGGTATATAATTTTAGTTTATTGCTTTACTCAGCATGAATATGATGCAATTCAGAAGGCGGTTTTTTAATTGAATTAGTCTTTAGCTGAGACTTTCCCTTTGTAATTAGATGGTTTTCATGCCATTGAACTTCAAAATTTTCATTCACATGAGAACTCAAATCACCCAATCTACTCAACCTAGAAAGAGGGTGGCTACTACAAACAAGAGTTCGGACCCATTTAACTGTGCAATTTGAACAGAAAACTAGTATAAACGAATTAGTTAATACGTTTATAAACGCTTACCAAGATTAGGATAACATGATGGTTAAGTAGGGTTCATTTGATTACTTATAAATCAAGTGGTTAGTCGCTGAACAGCACAAGGGAATGATTTACCAGTGAACCAGCAAATAGCATCTGTTAACAGGAGAACAGAGGCTGCACCCAAAAGTGGGATCTCCCTAGCTACAGCAATTGGGATTTTGACAAGCTAGCTAAAATATTCAAGTCTCAACCCACAAAATCTAAACAATCCAACTAGATACAAATCACTATACTACATTTCTTCGGATATCCATCGACACATCAAACATAGCATCACCAATCCCTGTCTTGGATCAATAATCACTTGCAAACCTTGCCATCTCAGCCTACAAAATGCAAATATACATTTTAGATCATTAGCATTGAATAATTTCTAACAGCACAACAATCCAAATCCATTGTTGCCTAGAAGATATTGATACTGAACAAGATAATGTGTCTTTGAGATAAATAACACTCTAGAAACACAACTCAATTAGGCAGCTCATCCTTATAATCCATTTGCAATCCTCCAAAGATATCGATATCCAATAAGCTGTTGCAAAACCTTATATAAAAAATCAACCGTGCATATGTTTATGAACATAGACTATTAAAATAGAGTACACGTGACTTTCTCACCTCAAATGCACCTTTCAAACAGTCAAGTTCCTTGTCTAGGTCATTGATCGCTTGGTTGTATGCCTGTGTGGGTGAAGACTGGCTTGTAGTGTGAATCTGCGCAGATAAAACAATCCATTTAACAATGCATGAGACATGTAAGGGGCTCAAGAATATTCAGATATCAATTCACAATAAGATGTAATCTAAAGCTTAGTCACCACTAATGAAATAAATGGCCTTTCAAGTCCTTAGCTAATCAGATATACAAAAGTAATATACAAAAGTAGGATTAATAAACTGTGAGAACTACCAACTTCTGCAGAAACTCAGAAAATAGAAGCATAGCAGCATCATCCATCTTATTATTATTAATAGACTAAGGGTATTGAGAAGAGATGTGATGAGGTCAACACCTTTTCACCAATTCATAATAACAGAGACTAGCATAAACCTAGCACCTAAAAGACATGTAATGCAAGATTTAGTCTTAAAATAAACCAGAGACATAAAAGGAGGAACATAGTTTCAAGGCGTACAAGATAGGAAAACAATTCTAACAACAAGGCTTAATTGATTAAAGTTTTCATAATTCATAAGGTGCATTTCCACGAGAGAAACATCTCAAACTGATTGTTAAGGGGAAAAAAAGCCTTGTCGATAAACTCGATAATAAGAAATTAACCTCACAAAGCATTCTCAAATATCATTTATCTCATGGGGCAAGCGGTCAACCCTAACAGTTTGTTTGGATAAAGAAAGGGGAAGGAAAAGAAGGGGAGGGAGGAGAAGAGGAGGGGAGGAAAAGGGAGGGGAGGGAAGAATGATGAGTTTTCCTTCCAAATCTCTCCAATGTTGGAGGGATTAATTTTCTACAATTTAATCCTTACATTTCTCTCCCCTCCAATTCCCTCCCTTCCTCATTTGCTATCCAAATGAAAGATACTCCATCTCTCCATTTCTCTTCCCTTCCTTTCCTTCCATTTCCTTCAACCCAAACAGACCGTAATACTCCCACTGCTCTAATTCTCACAGCCAAACACAAATTCTGCCCTTTGACAACCCGGAGGGTTGCCGAGAAAATCTCCTGGGAAAAATATCCACATATTGTACATGAGCTCATAAATTCCCCTTTAATCAAAATTTCCTTCAAATATCTCATCTTTAATTACCTCAGCTCTCACATTACAAATAAATCATTAACCTGAAACCATTCACTAAAATATACTACAAGTGCTAAATTACTTAATAATAACATCATATAACAAGAAAATTACCCATATTATTTTCAAATTCAAGCTCCAAATTACAATTACAAATGCAGAAAACATAAATAATAATATTTAGTAGTTAATAGAAAAAACTAACCCTAACAAGAATTTTGTACTGAAGAGGGTGTGGAAGCTTGTAGCCGGCAAAAAGGACATTTGGGTCTCTGTGCAATTGCCTATACCATAACAATTTCAATCAGCAAAATCGATCAATTTAGGGTTTTAGAAATTAAAATTTTGGAATGAATTATTGTCAGATTATTGGGAGATTAATTAATTAATGAATTACATGCGGAGGATGTTGCCAATGGTGTGATCTTCTCTCTCAATGGTAAAAGAGGCGGCATTGATGATCTTCGTATCTCTCTCATACGAAACCCTAAAACAAGAAGAATCACCACAATTAACAACAGTTATCAAATTATTAAGAAATAAATTGTGATTATGAATGAAAAAACAAAGGGAACAAAAAATGAAGTAGGGAAAATTACTTCTTAACGCCTTCAGGAACGACGAATCTCTCGTATCGATCAGGAGCATTCATCTTTCTCTCTCTTCCCTGATGCTTTGTGAAAGAACAACTGTGTTCAACTCTGTTCTAAAATTCGAGGGGTTTAGAATTTTAGATGTGCCTTTATTTTCAGTAATTTTTAATGTACCTCGTTTAAGTTGTACTTTTATCTTTTAATTACCGTCCTTATTTAAGAAAATTACTCGATACACATTGGCTACATATGATGCCTTGTACTTTCGGTTTCGGCTAAGTAAATTGAGTGCAAACACAATCCTTAATCTATTACAGAGTATATTTGTGCACTTTTGATCACTTATCTATTAAATGTTTAATTTTGATCCTTCAATTTTCAATGAAGGAGTTTTCAAGCGATTAAGCTTTGTCAACAATAGTTTAGGGACCTTAAAAGCTTAGTCAACATTAGTTTAGAGACTTTGAAAGCTTTGTCAATAATAGTTTAGAAGCCTTGAAAACTTTGTCATTAATAGTTTAGGGACATCATTTGCTTAGTCATCCATAGTTTATGGACTTTAACATTTAGGGTATGTTCACATTTACTGAACTGAGCTGAGCTGAACTGAGCTGAAATGAATATTTTATGAGAGAGGGAAATTAGGAGCTGAACTGAACTGGAATAGTGGAATGAACTCATTAGAGCTGAACTGAACTGAACTTTAATGTTGATGATTACATGGAAAAAATGCTGACAAATAAAATGGTATAAGGACTATATTTTAGGAATTAAGTAGTTTAAAAAAGGAAATGGAGCACCCCGTGGAATTCCAATGAGAACACCTCATACTTCAACTACGAATCTGCTTACTTGGTCATTTTATACTCCCACCGATTTTCCTTCTCTCTTCTCTTCTAATCACCCTATTTGTAATATGCAAATAATATTTCTATCATAATCGTCTCATTACATAATTTATTAATATCATGTTTTTATAATTTTGAAGATAAATAGGCATATGTATGACGGTTTTAAAACATGCTTTAAAGACCGTGAAAAAACGTAATAAGGGATAGGGAGGGAAGGGAGTGTGTTCCTAGACAACAATCGAGTAGGCCAGCCCAATAGAAACAACCAGTCTACAAACGAGATGAGCCCGTAAGATTTGTAAGACTCAAATAATAAAAAACTCAGCTCACTTACATAAACCCTACTTGCCTTACAACGCCGGATTCCATTCTCTCTCCTCAGGTTCTCCCTCTCGTAGATTTAGGGCTTCAATTTCAGCAGAGATGGCACCCCCTGCGAAAGGTATTGTTTTTCCTATTCTAATTTTTCATTTTCAATTTTTGGGCTTTAATTGTTAATTATGTAGGAATACATGAGTTTTTTTTATTATATTTTGTTAATTGTTGATTCATTGATAATCAAAGTTGAATTTGGTTAATATAATTAAACTTTTAATCTTGTTATTGTTTTTGTTAATTCTGCTTTTATAAGCTTAATTAATGTTTTGTGCTACTGTTAGTGATTATTATAATGTATGCTGTTTCTTTGATAAACTAAACTTTAGGTTTAATAATTTGTAATATGATATAATAAAATGGCGAATTTGATGTTAAGAAAGATGGTTGACATTGGGGTGTTGGTACCTTGAGTTATATATTGAGAAATTCTTATTGTTCTTAATGTAACTTTTGCCCTGCTACTCTCGGTTTAATGCTTTTTGATTAATAATGTGCTATGTTGGTCGTTGATGCATTACATTATGTTAGTTTGAGTGTGTTATTTTGGTTCAGAAAACTGAATATTGCTCTGCCACACCAAGTATAAGACCGCCGTGGTAATTGCTATTCTTCGGGTTTAGTCCCTTCTGCTTGATTGAGAGTTGGTTAACTATGTATAGGCGTATCGCTCTTGGTTCTGTAAGAGGATTCAGAGTTGTGTCAATGGCTTTCTCCTGTCATGCAATTGGATCTAATTCTTGATTGTGTTTGTTTAGGCTGACGAAAGTTTGATAACTGATTTAATCAGTTAGTAAGGGTGCAAAAAAAAAAAAAAAAAAAATCCTTGATTAACCCTGCTATATTTATTAGTTTTTCATGCAATCCCTTTTTCCGAATTTCAAATTTGTTTAGTTATTTTATTACGGTCAGCTGCTGTATTGCACTTCTAGAGTTCTGGTTGTGTTACAAAAGTACAAATTCTTTTTAGCTGTGATAAAATTGCAAATATTACATTTTTAAACCTAGAAGGATATCTGACATCTTTTATCCGGCAGATGTAAAGAAGGCTGATCCCAAGGCACAGGCCTTGAAAGCTGCTAAAGCTGTTAAATCTGGCTCAAGTACCTTGAAGAAGAAGGCCAAGAAGATCAGGACCAAGGTTACTTTCCATAGGCCAAAGACATTGAAGAAGGACAGAAACCCTAAGTACCCTCGTATTAGTGCTACACCAAGAAATAAGTTGGATCATTACCAGATACTTAAATATCCCTTGACTACTGAGTCTGCAATGAAGAAGATTGAGGACAACAACACATTGGTTTTTATTGTTGACATCCGTTCTGACAAGAAGAAGATTAAGGCCGCCGTCAAGAAGATGTATGACATTCAGGCCAAGAAAGTGAATACCTTGATCAGGTGAACATTTCTGCTAATTAACTTGCTTCTCTTTGCTTCATGTTGTTATCTGTGTTTCCTTAATATTATGTTTTGATTCTCTCTT
This sequence comes from Chenopodium album, assembly GCF_948465745.1. Taxonomy (NCBI): domain Eukaryota; kingdom Viridiplantae; phylum Streptophyta; class Magnoliopsida; order Caryophyllales; family Amaranthaceae; genus Chenopodium; species Chenopodium album. Next base: position 78,968,086 of record NC_137838.1, read on the forward strand.
CACTCGTTAGGTTAAAAGTGTGTAACTGAGAAATTTATTCTACATAAATAACCTATTGTCTTGTTTATTTAAGGTTGAAAGACTTGCATACTGTTAAATATATTTTCTTGTGGCACTGATTTTTATCAGTGGAAGCCATACTAGTAGTTTTTATTATTCTGCTTGCTGATTTTTAGCTTGTCATCATTGACTAGGGTTTGCTGTAAGTCTGAAAGTTTCCTGTCATTCTAATTGTTATGATTAATTTCCTTTTTGCAGGCCTGATGGCACCAAGAAGGCGTATGTTCGTTTGACACCTGACTATGATGCCTTGGATGTTGCAAACAAGATTGGAATCATCTAATTTGTATTTTGCTCCATAGTTGTTCAAGTAGATGATCTCTGACATTTTTGATAGGAACGTACTCAATAGAAAAAAACATGAAGTTTTGTTTGATGTTGCAATGCTAAGCAGTAGCCTATGTTCTTATGGGTTCCTTTATTTGCTTTTTTAGAATGTGCCTGTATTTCAAGACGCCTTTTGGTTCCTAAATATATGGGTTCATCTACCAAAACTTGAAGAGCCTTCTCTCCAGCATTGTTCTTGATTATGACTGGTAAATGTAAGATTATGGATTAAACAAAATTAGTGTTTGAATCAATGTTATTTAAAGATGTGAAAATTGAGGAAAATGTGAGGTTATGCATGATAGGAGGCTTGTAGCAAGATTTCAATCAAGTGGAGTTTGAAGCAACTTGATTTATGCATATTAATCCTCCTAACATTACTCACTTTTGATGGCAATATTTATCTTTTTTTTTTTGTTTCTTTTCATATTTATCAATTTTTGATTTGTTTGGATATGAATTTATAGTTTCTTTGTTAGTTAATTTGAGCAAATATAGGGGGTTACTAAATGCCACAATAGAATTACTTATGTTGCGGTATTGAATGACGCATCTGCCCCTAATTGTTTTTTTGGCAAATTTGTTATTTGTTTAAGCCCATAAATTTACTAATTTTTTCGTTGTCAAAAAAAAAAAAAATTACTAATTTTTTTTAATCAATAAATTTTACTAATTAAATTAAGTGTATTTTGTTATTTTTAATAATTATTAAAAGTTAATTAGTATAAATTAAACGGTTGGCTTAAAAAAAAAATTTTAATGGTACCCGGTACGGTGTAGTCGTGTACCGCGGTATAGTCGCATGTAATACGCGACTACACCGCGGTATAGTCGCATGTTATACGCGACTATACCGACTATACCGCGGTGTAGTCGCATATAGCATGCGACCGGGTACAACGGAAATTAAAAAAAAAGTCCGACATATACTTGACTCGACGGCGTCGAAGGTTTGTCGTCCCCACCAAGTGCCTCCGATATGAACACAGACAATCGTCGACTCATTTTATTGGACGGAAAGTACAATGTTAGTGGTCAACCGTTGTGGGATCGGTCAAGTTTGTTGTTAAGGTGGAGTCGTGGTGGTGGACAGTCAAGGTGGGTGGTGGTATGGGTGGTGGAGCTGATAGTCAATGTGGAGCTAAGACTTGAGTATGGTCAAGGTAGGACAAAGTTAGTAGTTAGTAATGGTTGGATTGTTATGTTATTTTCAAAATAATAAGGGACATAAAAGTCTTTTAATACTATAGTTTGAGTAATTTCATTGTGGCAAATAACAATTCACCAAATATATTGTCATTTAAATACTGTGTAGTACTATTGTGTACTTAATAGTGTTCCTTAAAACCATAAAGGTCTTAGTAAATGCTAGCAACATTTAAAAAAAATTGTGTTTAGATAAGAAGAATCACAAGACATCTAAACAGGTTGAACTAGTCTAAAATATAGATGTCCGTACCCAATCTTCGCTCCAAGAAGATTTGTAGATTTTGTTCCATGTCTATGACGGTACTAGTTTGATTTTGGACCGGTGCACAGTTTCTGTGACATTGTCCTCATTTAATTACCATCAATGACCACAATAATCACTTGAATCTTTCACATTATCAAGTGTGACTAGACCTGGCAATTCTGATTCGACTAGAATGGCCCGATCTGAATGACCCAATCTGTGACCCGAAATTGACCTGAACTCGACCCGAATGTGACCCGATGCCCAGAATGTCTCGACGTGAAACCCAAACTTGACCCGGCCCGAAACCCAAACTTGACCCGGCCCGAAACCCAAACTTGACCCGGCCCGAAACCCAAACTCCAAAACCCAAACTTGACCCGACCCGAAGTGATCCAACCCGATTTTAACCCGAATTGATTGACCCGAATCGACTCGACTCTTGAAGTGACCTGATTCTTGAAGTGAATAGGGTTAATTACTTAGTTTAAGGCTTCTTTCTTTCCTAATAAGTAACAGGCACACGATTTTACTTTATATTTCTATTTTCTAACTATTTTTGTAAGAGAATTTATTTTGGTGACCCGACACAAACTTAGCCCGACCCTAACTAACCCAACCCGAATTGTCTCGACCCAAAATTGGTCCTAAAAATTGACCTGAGCCGAACTGACTCGACTTGTTTCGAACTTGACTAGACCCGAACTTGACCTGAAACCCAAATTAACCCGACCAGACTTGAATATTTGCTGACCTGAAATTGACACGACTCATTTGCCAAGTTTAAGTGTGATCGTATGAAACATTACACATTTACACATGCGAATTATAAGGAGAATTTAGAAATTCTTTTTTACTTTAAATGCACGAAATTCTCATTTTAGAGTTTAGTTCTTATCAAAATAAAACCCTTAGAGCGTTAATACAAATTACTTACAAGAAAAGCACTTAAAGTAAGGAGATAATGAGTTAGAAGCCCAACTTAACAAAAAGGGTAAAAATAAATTAAATGAACTTTTTGCAATTAACAACATGTTAAGATTTGACATATAAATCAAGTACTTACAAGTTACACGTGTAAAATTCTCCTATATATAAAACTTAAAACATAATTAACAAAACATTTGTTGATCTGGGATGATTAACATGCCTAAACAATCTTGCACAATTTACAGCTTGCACATTTATTGTTTCTCTGTCTTCTTCCCATTTATCTCTCATATTCTATTAACCCTTTTGAGCATTCTGCAGCAATTTTTTTTTGCTTTCTTCTTGATTCACCTTTTCATATTATCAAAAATCTCGACTTTTTATTATTTGGGTATTTGATTTCCTTGTTTTCGGTGATTAAAATAAAATTAAAATTACAATTATTGTTGGCAAAATTACGAAGGAATATCTATCTTCTATGTGCGTTTATGATCCAAAAAAGCCAATCATTTACATTACACATGATTTAATTTGGCCATTACACTTCTTTGAAAAGTTTATTGGGTAAGCAAGTATAAGATAAATGGTGTACATTTGAGAGACACAAGCTAAGGAAAGGCTCGAAAGAAAATGGATGACAGTAACACAAATTGTAATGATACAATCTCAAATGTTGCTTCATCCATTACTTGCTTCATCTTTTTGCTAGCACTTTGTCATGGATTACATATCTCTTTGAAGCCTCTTTCGCAACCTAGAATCATCTCAGAAACTATTGTATGTCTTCATCTCCTCTTTTTTTCTATTTATTTGTCTTGTATATTAGAGGACCAACTCAACCAAAAGCTTAAGCGGATGGTTGAGGCCCAGGAATATGTTTTATACTCTATCATTATATTTATATATATATATATATATATATAAATAAGAATTGTATTACTTATAAAATAATTTTGCATATGAAAAAAACGCAGGTGGGTTTAATTTTAGGCAATTTAAATATTGTGAGGACAAAGCTATTGAGTTCAGAAAGTAACGGATTGCAAAACATGAGATTCTTAACAGATTTTGGAATGACGCTTTACATGTTTGCTTTGGGGCTTGAGATGGATCCCTTGGTGCTTTTTCGCATACCTAAAAGAGAGGCTATAGTTGCATATACCGGGATGTTGTTTACATTTATTTTAACGTATAGCTTAACTCCAATCCTAAAATATGCAATAAATTCAAACATTGAATTTAATGTTACTTTGGCAATACTCCTATCAAGTACAGGATCCCCATTATTAACTCGTGTGCTTACAGATCTTAAGATTGGTAAATCCGAAATTGGCAAATTTGCCATTTCTGCAGCCGTTTACTCAGAGTTGATAACAATATTATTCATTTGCGTTGGATATGTCATCTTCCAGCCTGAAAGTGGGTTCCAACTACGCAGAAGAATACTTCAAAGGCCTGATAAACATGATCTTCTACATGGTCCCAGACTCGTCCCTCTTGCTATGTCAGTGTTGTTACAAATCATTATAACATTAGTGGCAGGACCTCTTATTCTTAGTTGGGTTAATAATGCTAACCCCTATGGAAAGACACTTAAAGGCTCACATTTAGTGCTCTCTGTTGCATTTGCAGTGTGTGTTGGTTGTATTTCACCACTTACCGGCTTTAGTCCTGTGCTTAGTGCCTTTATTACCGGAGTGTTTTTACCTCGACAAGGGAGAATTTCACAGTATATTGTTAGTAAAGTGAATTACCTCTTAACTTTTTTGTTTTTCCCATACTTTTTTGTGTGGGTTGGATCGGAAGCACAATTTGATCGATTTGAAATTCGAACATTAAGCTCTTGGGAAAAGTTGTTTGGTTTTTTTGCTGTCGGAACAATTGGGAAAGTCATTGGTGCTCTTCTATCTGGGTTTCTTTTTGGAATTCAATGGCGTGATTCTATAATGCTTGCATCACTTTTGAATGTCAAAGGCCATTTACACATGTATCTCACTATTGTTGCTATGAAGGTATGTGTTATTAACTTTGACCTTATTAATTATATTGAATAGTTGAAAAAGAATTACATAAATTCTCATGTAATGGGTGTTTGCAGAAAGACATTATTACTTATTCTACGTGTATTGGGTTGCTATTAGCAATGCTCCTTAAGATTGTATACATCCCAATGGTGGCACAATACATCATTCAACATGCTAGATTACGCTTGTCAAAGCAACCTTTAGCACTACAATGGCAGAATCCTAGTGAAGAGCTTCGAATCCTATTATGCTTCCATGGACCCGAAAATGTTCCTTGTGCCATTAATTTCATGGAGATCTCCAAGGGGACAGGTGACCCAGGCATATTAGTATATGCTACTGACATTGTACAACTCACAGACCAAATTGCTGACACATTAATTCCAGGAGAGATGGATGATGTAGAGGTGACAGATTCAAAAGTAATCCAAATCAGAGATCAAATCACCACTGCACTACAAGAGTATACTGACAATTACGGAGATGGTATCACCCTTCGTAGAGTCATGGCCTTAGCCACTTACAACACCATGCACCAAGAAATTTGCAACTTAGCAGAGGATTCAATAATTAGCTTAATAGTTCTTCCGTTCCATAATAGTCCTCCAATTGATCAACATACAGATTACAAACTTGCAGGAATTAGATATGTTAATCGCAAGGTAATGCTTGATTTCTTTGTTAATATATGTTAATCCTATTTCACTTTTGCTGATCGAGTATATATTAGGTACTTCGCAATGCCCCATGCTCTATAGCAATCATGGTGGATCGAGGTTTTGGTGCAAGCAACCAAATATTGAAGTCATTAAGTAGCACTTTGAATACTGTCGTTATATTTATTGGAGGCAAAGATGATAGAGAAGCACTAGCCTATGCAGGACGTATCGCTTACCGGCGTGGAGTGAAGCTGACAGTCATGAGATTTCTAGTAGATACTGATGTAGAGAATAATAATAATACGAGAAAAACATATCAACAAGAACAAGAGATGGAGCTTGATGATGAATGCTTTGCAAAATTTTATGAGAAGCATGTTGCAGGAGGAAATGTGTCATACCTTGAGAAACATTTGGTGAATTCAGCACAAGCCTTCACTACATTACAATCAATTGAAGGGCAATATGGACTTTTCATTGTGGGCCGAGGAGGTCGGGTGAATTCAATGTTGACAATGGGGATGAATGATTGGGAGCAATGTCCGGAATTAGGACCTTTAGGAGATATTTTATCCGGACCTAATTTTTCTACTACCGCCTCAGTTTTGATTATTCAACAACACGACCCTAAACTTGAACCTAGGCGAGCTGCATGACAATAATGTTAGTGTACACCGAGCAATATTAGGGTAACTTTTAGCCAATTTAAGATAACTTTTTGCTTTTTTATTTGGGTAATTTTAAATCTGATATGATTTTATTGTAAATAGACAACGAGATATGTTTTCTAAGGGTAATGGAATTACTTTTAATAATTACTAAGATTTGATTTCAAGTTATTTAAAGTATCTTAGGGCCTGTTCTCTTCCGTTGAAATTCAGTTCAGTTCAGCTCTTAATTTACGTCTAATGATATTGCTAATGATATAAAACCAAATTCATTCTTTTAAGCTCTTATTACAACAACAACAACAACAACAACAACAACAACAACAAATTTCATTCTTTTAAGCTCTTATTACACCGACAGCAACAACAACAACAACAACAACAACAACAACAACAACAACAACAACAACAACAACAACAACAACAACAACAACAACAACAATAATAATAATAATAATAATCAAAATCAATAAGTAATGAATAATAATAATAATAATAATCAATAAATAATAATAATAATAATCATAATAATAATAATAATAATAATAATAATAATAACAATAATAATTGAAATAATAATACTAATAATAATAATCAACAAATAATAATAATAATCATCAATAAATAATAATAACAATAATAATAATAATCAATAAATAATAATAATAATAATAATCAATAATTAATAATAATAATATTAATAATAATATGTACATTTGTATATACACATATGTATAGTAATAAATAATCAATAAATAATCAAAGATCACTAATCCGTAGTTAAAAATCACTAATTAATAAGTTCAGTTCAGTTCAGTTCAGCTGAGTTCAGTCAATCGGAACAGGCCCTTACTTATTAAAAAACCATTGATAACTTTTATTTGTATCGAGTAACTTTTATTCATTTCAAGGGTAATTTTGATCATTTTAAAATAACTTTATTTACAATAATCATTTCAAGGGTACATGTACAATAATTATTGTACACCCAATATTTTTTTAAAATTTTTTTTGTGCTCAACTATTTCTAGTCATAAAAAAATAAAATAAAGCATAGCTACTATTTTACTAGAAAACAATCTATGAAAAGAGAGAATAATCATATACAATCCCATGATAGAAACCATATGTGAAAAACAAATTGACCATTTAAGAAAATAAATTCTAAAATGAATGTAAGAAAATCCAACGAATTGACCAGATTGGTGGATAAAAAAGACCCCTCGTGGCAGTTTGGTAAAAAAAAAAACTTACTCCGACGACAATTTTGTAAAAAAAAAACACCATATATGACAATTTGGTAAAAACATTCAACTCAGGTGACATTTAGACCAAAATTTCTATTTTTTTTTAGACAAACACTTTTAAAACCCTAATTTACTTCATTTTTGGGTTTTAAAATTTATTTTTCCCATAAAAATTTGCTAAATTTCGATACCAAATTTATTTCCAACCCCTTTTTTCAAAAATATTTTGTGAAAAAGGGCTAGGCAAATGAAGTGAAAATTAATACTTATAACATCTTTTTTCTTCAAATTGTAATTTCCTTAAAAAAGGTTGTTAAATTTAGTTGGGAAATTATATTTGAAAACAAAAAACCATTGAAAATGAACTAAATTAAGCTTTCACGAGTAGGTTGACGGAAATTTATGTGTTTTTTTTTTTTAATTTTTTTTTACCTAATTGTCGTTTGGGGTTAGTTTTTATAATCAAATTGCACTAGAGTAATTTTTTTTTCCTTAATCAAATTTTCATTAAGGGTCTTTTTTATTTACTAATTTGGTCAATTGGCCAAGCAAATCCAACCCATTAACAAAATTGCTATAATTAAAGGGAAAATAATTTACTTAGTTTTTAATTGTGATAATTTATACAAGATTTATCAATATAATCATGATTAATTCCGACTCAATAAAGCAATCTTTAATTAAAAATATTACAGAGTAAATAAGTCTCTTACCAAATGAGCTAAAGACCGTAACGACATTGACCACTTACTTGTTTAAGGCCCTGTTTTCTACTGAACTGAAATTATTTTTACTGAACTGAAATTATTTTTGCTGAACTTAAATTATATTTGCTGAACTTAAATTATTTTTACTGAAGTTAAATTAATTTTACTGAACTGAAATTATTTTTGCTGAACTGAAATTATTTTTAATGATTTTCTATTATAATTCTTCTTTAAGAAAACTGAATTTTACTGAACTGAACTTATTTTTACTGAACTGAACTTATTTTTACTGAACTGAAATTATTTTTACTGAACTAAAATTAATTTTACTGAACTGAACTTATTTTTACTGATCTTAAATTATTTTTACTTTATTTTTACTTAATATTATTTTTTTAAGGTGAATAGAATAGGGTCTAAGTCGTTTTAAAAAAAATTGCGTAGTATGATTAATTAAAATTTTAATGCCCTAAGATTACGTGCCAAATCACTAGTTAAGCCGTCTTAATCCAAATTCATTTGATGCTATTAATACTGAGTACTTAATTTCTATCTCCTATCTTGAGCTGCAAGAAGAGGTTGAAATGAAGAAACCTCTAATTTCACAACAATGGCGTTTGCTCTTCCTGCTTCTATCAATGGCGGAATTCGGCGTCGGAAAGCTCTTCTTCGAGCCATTCAACGTCACTTATGATCACCGATCACTTATCATCGCCGGCCGCCGTCGCATGCTAATCTCCGCCGGCATTCACTACCCTCGCGCCACTCCTCAGGTCTCTTTTCTTCTTCTTCTACTATTAATCTTCCTAATTCTGAACTTTGATTACTGTAATCATCCAATTTTATTCAAAATTACTTTCAATTTTTGATTTGGTTTCATAATATTATGTTATATAGATGTGGCCTGATTTGATTGCAAAGGCAAAGGAAGGAGGTGCTGAAGTGATTGAAACATACACATTTTGGAATGGACATGAGCCTGTGAGAGGAGAGGTTAGGGGTGATTTTTTTCATGTTTGAGTTTTGAAATTTTTTAGTATGATTTGGTTATGAATTCATGTTTAATTTTGTATGTTGATCGTAATTGTAGTATAATTTTGAAGGGAGATTTGACCTCGTCAAGTTTGCGAAGCTAGTCGGGTCGAATGGACTCTATTTCTTCCTTAGGATAGGACCTTATGTGTGTGCAGAGTGGAACTTTGGGTATACTCCTTTTCATTTCTTTTGTTATTTGATGCTTTCATGTAAATTTGTTCGCTGTTTTATGATTTTAGGCTATATGTTATTCTGTAATTTCTAGTGAGTGAATATATTATTGATGTTATTTGTAACTTCACTACTAATTATTTGCTTTCTGGCTAATTGGTTTGTTGTTTAACAGTGGCTTTCCTGTGTGGCTGCGAGATATTCCTGGTATTGAATTTCGAACAGATAATGCACCTTTTAAGGTAAGCGTTACTGTGTTATGTAGTCTCTCTCACCTCTCAAAGAAAAATGGGGTAAATATGCTCATTAATAGTCATCTGCTGCATATCAAATTTCCTGAATAATTTTGATTGCATGTTTCTTCAGGAGGAGATGCAACGGTTTGTTACAAAGATTGTAAACTTAATGCGGGAGGAGAGTCTGTTCTCTTGGCAAGGAGGGCCACTAATACTATTGCAGGTTGAGTGATTTTTCAGTTTCATGTTGAAGTAGTATACCAGTTTCCTTATCTATGTTTACATACTTCTGCACAAAGACCCCCCCCCCCAAACAGCAGCAACGATAAAGCTTTAATCCCAAAATGATTTGGGGTCGGCTAACATGAGTAATAGACTTGGCTCCTGCTATATATGGTTGGGTGATAAAAATTGTGTATTTTATGTTGGAGTTTATTTTAAATTGATTGATCTCTCTCTCTCAACCCTTGCATTGCAGTGTCTTTTAAAAGATTATTTCTTGATTGTCTATCTATCAGATTGAGAATGAATATGGAGATGTTGAAAACTCATATGGTAAAAAAGGACGGGACTATATTAACTGGGCTGCTAACATGGCTGTTGGGCTTGGTGCTGGTGTCCCATGGGTAATGTGCAAACAAACTGATGCACCTGAATTCATTGTAAGTTCATTATCACCATTTAGTGCATGCATCCCCCCTTTTTATTTTTTTTTGAGATTTGTGTGTGTACATTACTGCTATTGTTTGTCTGAACTTTTAAGTTTAATCAAAGTTTTGCAAGCACTAAGTAAATTTATGATTCTGTTTGGTTATTTTACCTGTGAAATATGTGCTGTGCAATCCTGCTTCAACACTAATCATGAGATTTTATGTTCAACCAAAACCCAGATTGATACTTGCAATGGCTACTATTGTGATGGCTTTAAGCCAAATTCCAACAAGAAGCCTGTTTTTTGGACTGAGGACTGGGATGGATGGTATGTCTCTGGCTGTATGACTTTTAGTTCATTCTTCAATAGCAAGTTTAGCAACTGTGTGAATTAAGTATATTATTTATTAGTGACTGAATATTGACTGATGGGAAAGATTTTATGCACTGACATCATGAGTTATGATTTACAAGGAAGCTAAGTAAGTTAAACAAGCTGAGCTTGTTTTAGATAAAAGTTGGCGTATGTAATGTTGAGTTTTGTTGATAAGTGGAATATAAAACCAAGTCACAGATTTGTTCACAATGATTGCCTCTTTGTTCCTATTTGTTTTTCCTCCTTTCCAATTTTCTGACCATAAGCACTAGTTTTGAGACATACCGGGTAAGAATCCCGAGCAAAACCATCTTGTCCCAACCCCCATTTGAAAATGTGTCAAAACTAGAGGTACCCATCCTTCACGCCCCCCTTCCCACAATCTCTTTCCTCTTACTGTGGCCCACTGCCATTGACCCCTTCCCTCCCTATCTCTCCCTTCCACCTTGCATTATTTATGGGGGTGATGACCAATGATAACCAACCAAACTTTCACCGGATAATCAATAGTTGTAGGGGAGATAAGTTATGTGAGAAATAGCCTTATTTTTAGAGGCGCTGCTGTTTCCTGCGATTTACCATCGGATAAAGTCACTTTCCTGGTGTCTTTATTAGCTGAAGCGCCTAGGACTTTCAAAATTGTTCAATAGAGACGGGATACAATCATAGGAACTGAGCAAACATGTGTTTGTTCTTTTTTTTGGGAGAATCCTTGTGAGGACAACTTGTCCTCCAGCTGTATTGATCTATTTTCTATACTTCTATTTTGATAAAATATTTTGTCGTTAAATAAAGAAAGTAAAGAAAATAGGTTCTGTGCCTTCAACTTGCCATCTGGTCAGCTAATGATCCTTATTCCTCCTGGTTTGTCAGTATGTTGCTATATAAAATTTGTTGAGACCTTGAAGGGAAAATGAAGTGGGATTAAGTTTTTTACTGCTATATCTAATGATTTCCTATGTGCTTGTATTATATCCTCATTTAAATTGTTTGTAGGTACACTAAGTGGGGTGGAAGTGTACCTCATAGGCCTGTTCAAGACCTGGCATTTGCAGTTGCTCGCTTTTTTCAACGAGGTGGTAGCTTACAAAATTATTACATGGTAATATAACTAAGTTGGGTTGCTTATGCAATAGTGTAATTGTGGGTAGAATTCTAAGCTCAGCTTTCCACCAATTTTAAACGAGTACACTTTACACACGAATGACATTGTCAATTAAATTTCTGGTTTTGTATTGTGAGAAATCAATTTTTGAGGACAGGCTTTCAAAATGATGTTGGCAAAATCTCATTTTTTGGTCCAAACTCTCTGAAACTGACAGAGGCCATGCCATGCAAGCTGTAATTCTGTATTTCTGTATAGAGTTCTGGGATATCTTTTAGTTTTTGAAAAGGATTTTTTCCAACTAATAGATTTTCTTAATAGTCCCTTGTTGTAGAAGGCATCCGGGGTCTGTGTAATGTTCTATTCTTGACCATAACGACACCTTAAGTCAACTGTTTATTTTTATTTTTTAATGCTGTGCTACAGTGGAGGTCGGTGACCGCCAATGAATAATTATTAGGCCTTGTTCTTTTCACCTTTGATTTAAAAAGAGTTTCTGGAAGAATAAAGGTCTATGAAGTTGTGATAAGAAAAATTCAGTTCAAATTAGTTGACATAAGGGCTAATAAGTTCAAATAAAAGCTATTCAAGTGAAAAGAATGAAGCCTTATATTCTTATTATAAAATGGAAGTCTATAGATAATTTAGAACCCTTGGGTAATGTTCATTCCTTATCGTATGAGCCATCAATATCAGGGTGATGTATCAAAAAAAAAATTTCTTGAAAATAACCATATTCTGCAGAATGAGCTTGAAATCAGGTATTTAAGTCCTGTATATTATGCTTTCTGTTTTCAGTATTTTGGCGGAACAAATTTTGGGAGGTCAGCTGGAGGTCCATTTTATATCACAAGTTATGATTATGATGCTCCCATAGATGAATATGGCAAGTAAAAACTGTGTCTTTTGTCTTGGATGTGTTTTATATGGATATGCATATCAGATTATCTTCACAGGTCTATTTCAGGCCATTTGAAAATGTCAAGCTTGTGCGTATAGGTCTTTTAAGCCAGCCAAAGTGGGGTCATTTGAAGGATTTGCATGCTGCAATCAAGCTTTGCGAACCTGCTCTAGTTGCAGTTGATTCTCCTCACTATGTCAAGCTGGGGCATATGCAGGAGGTACATTCTGGAGTTTGTCTATTTCATTTTTTCTGAATTATTGTAGTTCTGCAATTTGTGCATGATGGAGATTTGTGCATCAAGGGTCAATTTCTAACAGTTTCTCCTTATTTCTGGGGTAAAGTCAAGGCTGCATATTTACCATTCTCATTACCCAGCCATGGGAAAGAGCCTCTTTAAATGCATTTTGATGAAGAGAATTTATACTGCCTCTGTTTCATATTATTTGCAACAAATGAGTTTGCACGGACTCTGAGGTAAAATTTGTTTGTGAGTGTTATATGGAGAGAGAAAGATAGAGATGCATGGGATGGGGAGAGAGATAAAAGAAAAATGATAACTTAAAAAGAAAGAATACATTTGTTGCAAATAACATGAAACATCCATGTTTGGTAAATGTTGCTAATAATATAATGGAGGTAGTCTAAGAAAATTGGCAACAATTACAATATAATAGTGGACAAGTTGTCCTCGGAGCAACAGGACAACACTTTGATGTTGTATGCATCAAAGATGTATGGCAAACTTTACAAACCATTCTGTGTACTATAAGCCCTGTTCTGCATATATCTCAATCAAACCTCAAAATTTATGTTCTGTCCTGGAATCTAGTAGGTTTTAAGTTCACATTTTCTGGCATTGGGTATGGGTTAAAAGATTCCTAAAATCCACATAAACGGAATTTGGATTTTGGAGGGCCAACTTCCAAACTTTTGAGGTAGGGGGTTTCCATATCCAAGGGTAGGCCTGGGGGCTTGGTAGCTGGGTTGCTAAATTTAGTTTCCATCTATTCGATTTGAAAGTTTGGAGAAGCTGCAAGAATGAGCCCTGTTAATTGCATGTGCGAGGCTTTTAAAAGGTTCCTCCTTTCAAGAGAATCCTCATTGAGGCACTCTGTTTATTTTCTTATTAATAAATGGAAGGATTGTGAACAACTGTTGTTATTGCCTCGGTCTAACAAATAGAAACAATGTGGATCTTATATTTGCGACATTTATAATGCTTGCAACTTATTATTTAACTTAGAGTGCATTTCTAAATTTTCACTGGCCAGGCTCATGTTTATCACAAAAGAGGTAATAGAAGAAGGGCAGTAAGTGAGTCTGGAGATGAAGATAGGTGCTCAGCATTTTTGGCTAATATTGATCAACATAATGTGGCTTCGGTGCATTTCCAGGGTCGCGTGTACACTCTACCTCCTTGGTCTGTCAGTATATTACCAGACTGTCGTAATGTGGCTTACAACACTGCCAAGGTTATGGCTCTCTATCTTTTCTTAGGCAATTATCTTATCTTGTAATTGATCTGGCTGCCTGCAATTATCAATTCTACTGCCTTCACAGTTGTTACATATGTTACCATTTGCCGATTAGTGCTATGTAGGCTTTTCGACTGCCACATTTTTTTTTATTTATTATTTTTATTTATTTTTTATATATGTATTTATTTTTATTTTGGAGGGTATTCGACTTCCACTTAGTATTTGATCGTTATTTTACATCGCGTTCATAATTCTCTTTTTTTCCGTTTGTTACAAGGTTTTAAGTGCTTCTTTCCATTGCAACTTGGACACTTTCTGTATGGACCCGCCAAGGCCTCCATTTTTCAGTTAGGTCCAAGTCATGTAAAATGGAAAAAAAGGGTCTAAAAGAAGGGAGGATAGATGCATAGACAAGAGTTAAGACAATTGAACCTATAGAACCCCAGCATATTATGTTTGTTGCAATAATCAATTTGTCAATCATTATTCACAAACCAGAGGTCATCAACTGTCGCTGATGCTGATAATCATTGATCTATGAGCATGAGCTTCTATTTTCCTTCCAAAGCTACCCAATTTTGGAATGATTTGGCTCATTCAAGAGAGAAGGAACATAGATACCCTTCTATTACCTTTTCTCCTTTTCACCAATCCAACCTAATTATTATCCAAATAATGGAAAAATGATTTTTTTTCACTCTCGAACTTATCCTTCACTCCAAATACCCTTAGCAAACAAACTGTGATGTGGCAATATAGGGCATTCCTAGCATGTTTAATTAGTTTTCTTCTTTTTCAGATTGGGGCTCAGACATCAGTTAAAGAGCTAGAGCCTAATGCACTTCCATTTTCAAATACACAAGTTGTACAAAATTTACTGCATCAGGATGGGGCATCCTATATTTCAGAGAACTGGGTGACAGTAAACGAGCCTGTTGGAGTATGGAGTGACAACAATTTCACTGTAAAAGGCATCTTGGATCACTTAAATGTTACCAAGGACTCCTCTGATTATCTTTGGTACTTTACCAGGTGCAGCTTCATGATCTCTCTGCTGGCTTGAGTATTGTAGTATCTAAGCAATTGAAGTGAACTTCTAGAAACCACAATAAGTATCCTTGATTGCTAGTTCACAAACTTCATGCGCTAGCAATGTTTACGCATTGCTTCATTTAAACGTTTCATCATATTGGTTTTTTACTTTCTTCAAATTTTAGACTTCATTTTCATATTTAAGTGACATCTCTATTAGGACTAGTTTATTTTAGTTTGATGTTCTGTTGTGTTGCCTTACCATATCTCTTGTTTTTAACGTGTAATTTAATTTTACACAAGCATAAACATTGCTTTAGAATACGTTTCATTATAAGATTGTATGTTTCTTATTTTGGTGAAAGTGGTTATTTGAACACTCTTCTGATACCTATCTCTGTGTAACTGCATTACAGAATATATTTTTCGGGAGAAGATGTATTATTTTGGAAGAAAAATGGAGTCCATCCAGCTCTTACAATTGATAGCATGCGTGATGTAGTGCACATATATATAAATGGCCGACTAGCTGGTATTCTCTCTTTATCCTTATCTTTAACCTTATCGTATTTCTGCATGAGCATCATTTTCAGACAAAAAGAAAATGTACATTATTGAAGCAAGAGTTATTTAAGATAGGCCTCCCAAAAATCTTTGCTTGATGCGAACAAAGTGAGGCCTGGAAAACAACTCAATTTCTCGTAGCCAACATGTATAAACATTAATATGATATTCAAAGTAACAATCGACGGGTCCATGTGTCCTTGGTTCTATAAGGTTAGACCATTAGAATCTTGTAGAAATTTGTCGCTTTTCTTAGATAACTAATCTTACTCTCTGATTTCATTTCTTACTAAATTTATGAATGGTTTGCCTCTTCTCGACTGAGATAGCCCCAAGTTTCTTTCGCATTCTTGACATTCTATTGCAGCATAAGAAACATGGAAGTGATGGAACTGTTTGCTTTGCTGCTATTCCAAGAGTATCCAAAACCTTTCAAATATAAAACAGTTTGAAAATCAATTAATATGTGTGTAATGATGTGACCCCAAGTCATTTTCCATGTGAAGGGTGATCTGTGGCAAAGTCTGTTATGGACACTGCCTTTTAATATAATAGAGTGATAGTATAGATATAGATATCAAGTTAATTAGGATGAGATTTACTGCAAGCTTCCTGCTTTGTACATCACTTTTATTTGTTGAATCTTAACTTGAATTTCTCTAGTCCATGAAATTGTGAAGGCTCTACTGTAATATAATAGGACATGTTTAATTTTCTTGTGAGAGCTCCTTTCTTGATAGTCCGTGTATATTACATTACCTTGGCACATTCTTAAATATCTGGAATTGTAGGTAGTGGAGTTGGACATTGGGTACAAGTTGTACAGCCTGTCGAATTACTGGAAGGATATAATGATGTGGCACTGCTGTCTCTGACAGTGGGGATGCAGGTATGCTCTGTGTGTGCGTGTGTTTGCTTTAATTTATTTTTCCTCTTAAATTATATTATATGGATGCATTTTCATCTTAAATTAAAAGGCGTGTGCTCTTTTAAATAAAATTCCCCCCTTGAGTTATATGGATTTACTGTTGTCTTCTAAATGAAGGGTATTACATCATCAATCAGAGAGAATGTTTCTAAACTTTCTATTCTGTTTTTCGTCAAATTGCCATTATTGGTCAATGGTCATAGAGCTTCACACTCACCAAAACAATTTCTTATTAATTTTTCAATTATCTTAGGCAGCTTCTTATTATAGCTTTTAGTTCTTTTCTTTCCACATTATATATGTTCTTTAAATTTTCACCTAATGTAGTAAATTGTCAGATGCCAGTTGCTAACCTGTTTCATGTTGCTTTCTTGTTGCAGAATTATGGTGCTTTCTTGGAGAAAGATGGAGGTGGTTTCAGAGGTCAGATCAAGCTTACAGGACTGAAAGAGGGGGACATAGATCTATCAAACTTGTCCTGGACCTACCAGGCATATTCTCCATCTTTCTATTTGATATATATTTTGGTTGTCTGTGTTTATTGGCTTTTTTTTTTTATGTGGTGAGATCCAGTTATAACTGCACGATGCAGTTGACATGGCTAAATGCATGCCAAATTTGATCTCCTGCTATGTTTATGGTCAACAAACTAGAATAATTTCTTGGTGAAATCTGTCTGGAAGTTTAGCTGTTCCCGAAACGCGGTCATGATATAATGTCTCTTGTTTACTTGTTATGATTTTTCAGCAATTAGCATGAGATCAAAAGCAGGAGAGTTAGGAAAAAAAAAAAAGAAGAGAACTTTTCTTAGTTGTACCATCAATTATTATCTTCTGAATTTCATTATACTGGCATTGCAGGACAATCTCTTTTTTGTAATGCAGAAAATCTCGTCTTCTCTCTTTCCAGGTTGGTCTAAAAGGTGAAATGCAGAAAATATACGCATTAGATGGACATGAGAAGGCAGGTTGGGCTGATTTGACAACTGATGGAATCAAAGACCCCTTAAGATGGTACAAGGTACTCACATGTAATTACATAAAAAACCTTAGAGAGTTTAATTATGAATTTTTGATTATCAAATTGAATTGGAACTCTAGTGGATCTTAGGTATTTTATCATGCACAACAGCGCAATGCACTAAATTTTTTAATGTCTTATATAGAATTTTGGGCCAAGTGTCAACTCTCTCAAGGCTCAATTTTGATTCATGTGGATCCTAATTTCATTTATGTTAGAAGATAATTTCTGTCGATGCTTTATACAGTATATATTATTAATGCTAAATCATTATATTTAATCTGTGGCAGACTTATTTTGACGCATCATATGGGCTGGATCCAGTTGCACTTGATTTCAGAAGTATGGGTAAAGGCCAGGCTTGGGTTAATGGACATCATATAGGAAGATTTTGGACTTTGCCTTCTTCACAAGATGGATGTCAAAGTTATTGTGATTATCGTGGAAATTATGATTCAAGCAAGTGTGCGACAAACTGTGGGAATCCTACTCAAGTGAGGTATGCATCATGTACTTTGATACGTGGAACTCAATGGGGAGATTCCTATATAATTCTTACAGATTCCACAGTTGGTGCTAATGCATTTCCTGTTGAGGTGCAAATTTATTTTGGGGCAGGCATACTTGCTTTCACATTAATGTACTCTGGCATTTGGCTCTTATTGCAATATACTTTATATACTTGCTCATTTATGCTCCTGAAAATTTTATTCTTCTAGGTTGGGAACTTTATTCCAATTTTTTTCAAGATTTTAGGTTTGGAGGGAAAAGGTTCTGACCTACTGTAATTTGATATTGCAAAAGGAGCTCAAGAAAGATTGGCTGACTTAGTTGAAGCTCTAGGCAAAAAAGAAAAAAATAAAAAAAAGTTGCTTTTATTAGCTAGGCATTTTACCTTGCTTCCTCATTGACACCCTAATATCATCACTACTTGCAATGCCATTTGCCATCTTGTTTAGTAGTTTGCACATAGTATCTAAGAATAAGTAATCAATGACATTGTTTGGGATGCTCACTAGGTTTATCTAGCTTATTAATCAAGTAGCCTCAATGTCTTAAGTTGAATATGGGCTCACTGATCCTCGACTTTACAAGGCAAAGTTTGAGCCTCATGAAAAAAAAAAAAAAAAAAAACCCTACTTTGGTTTACAAGTTTATTCATCAGGTTAAGATCTCTATAAAGAAAACCACATTTCATTTCAATGTCTTTCCATTGTTTCCACTTTTGACTAGCAGATTCTCCACCCACAGTCCCCCACCCTTCTGGGAGAAGTTACATCTTTACCTGTGTAAGGAGATTGAATCAATAGGTTTGATTGAATTTTCTGTGAAGGCTCACGGCACTAACAATCACGTAAAATAACTCTTGAGTTATTTTGCCAACTTTAGTGGACAGAAGGTGTGGCTTTGTAAACTTTTCGCAAATTATATGGACTGTAGTGGAAACTATATATAAATATGTGGTAGGATACTTCTCAATACTTGAGGTTACAGCTTTCCCTTCCTATTGTCCCCTTGGTAAGAATGACTAATCCCTCTTATGTGGTTTATCTTCCAAGGACCTATGAAATTAGTCACCTTCTGTTCTAAAGTGTAATTTAAGGGTGTAAATTGGAGAGCTTGAAGCTTAAATGGATTTAGTATGCTCATCTGAAATAGTCTATCCCCATATATGGGATTAAGGCTGTGATTGTTGTTGCTATTGTATCTAAAATTGCCTATGCAAAGTTTGTGTTAATGCTTGCATACTAAGTTATACGAATTCTTCACTTGAATGACTTTTTACATATCTATATTCTTTTTTGAAGTGCTGAAGAATTTGAAGGACCTAATCTTGTGTGTAATCATTTCAGATACCATGTACCGCGTTCATGGCTGCAGGAATCTAATAACTTACTAGTTGTGTTTGAAGAGACTGGAGGAAACCCATTCGAGATCTCATTAACTTCACATTTTACACAAATCATTTGTGCTAGTATATCAGAATCCCACTATCCGCCACTTTCGAGATGGTTGACTCGTGGTTCTGTAGGCGGACAGATCTTGATCAATGACACAACACCTGAAATGCATCTACATTGTGAAGGAGAACATGTAATCTCTATAGTGTTTGTCAGCTATGGGACTCCAAAAGGTAGCTGTCAAAAATTTTCAAGAGGTAGTTGCCATGCACCAAGGTCTTCTGATGTGGTTTCTGGGGTAAGTGGACAAAACCTTACACATAGCTCTGTAAATTTGAACTTAAAAATATCTTTTTAATTGGATCCATGTATCGAGTCTAAAGTTTCAGGAACTACCATGAGTAGCATTCAGTCAATTAATTGATATAATCTAGAGTTCTAGACCAAATTAAGCTTGATATACACCCCAAAGTGCCCCTCCCACCTGATTGTCACTTATTTCCAATGCAGATTATATAATAGTCTGCCTTAGTGTTGTGATTACATCTTAGAAATTAAACCCTGCAAAAAGTTTCAAAATTTTAGATTCATCTTGGTTTTGCAGACTAATTCATACTAAGGCTAGTGCTAATGGTTTTATTGCCCATATCATTTTGTCAACAGCTTTGCCAAGGAAGACAGAGTTGCTCCATAAGAGTTACAAATTCTGAATTTGGTGATCCATGCAGAGGGGTTGCTAAAACCCTTGCCGTTGAGGCGAAATGCATACCACAGGATACAGGGTCCTCATCCATCTAGCCATATAGGTATTGTACTGCTTTTTTTTTTTTCTTTTTTTTTTTAAAAAAAAAATTATTTTGCCAGACGAACGTGCTACTGTTAAATTAATGACGAGAATGCTCTATTTAAATGTCTTTCCAGGTGCGATTCAATTCTATGGTGTAGATTTTGCTCCATATGTGCTCACTCAGCTCCAATTGGTTTACGTAAATTAGTTATTTTATCTCGAGAATAATTGTTGTTGCATATGGGTCCTGTAAATGAAAAGGTTGTAAATCTGCAATTGCGTGGGACTTCATGTACATTTTTTACATCATGTACATAGTGTACAAGTATATGTATATTTCATATAAAGTAATACTTCTATTATCAAATTGTCATTACGATTTTTTTTACTGGTCAATTGGCTCTTCTTTTCATTACAAACCCTAATTTGAACATAAGAAAACTATTCCGTATGTCTTATTCATTAATTATTACTCGTATTATATAATTTTTTTAGGTGTTCATGGATCTTAACAAAAATAATTGCTAATTAATATGAATATTGGATATGATGAGTGATACATTTTTCAGACTAGGCATGGCATAGGAATTGGCTGAATTTAACAGAATTTTAAACAATGTATTATGTATAGTATCATTCACATCAGTATATGGTGGCCAAGGTTTTATCAGAACATAGCACCATTACTAATGAGAACATTCGGACTGTCGGAGAACTATAATTCTTGTAGAAACATGTTCTATTATTTTATTTCTTTTATTTTGTTGTTTGTTGCAATTGGTCACTTACTATCCGTCTTAGAAAAATAGACATGCTGAACTTTTTTTCATTATTTATATTTTCACTTTGACAATAGTTTTTTGCAAACAAAATAATACATAATTACTTGCTCCATATAAGTAATTTAGACGTAAATTAAATAATAACATAATTACTTGCAAACAAAATAATAACACAAATTAAATATCAACTAATTTAGACGTAGTATACCATCCTTAATTATTTGCTCCATATAAGTAAAATCATTCAATTCATACAAGATATACAATTCTAAACAATTCAAATAATGTACTCATAATACTTCTAGCAGGAACAGTACAATAACAACAATGTTGCTAATTTAATTCACCTAAACATTATTATTTTGTAAAAAAATACCCCACCAATAATCAAGTAACGGATCAGAAACGTTGGTTGTTGTTGAATTAGGAAACAGTTGAGTATCATCTTGACTCTTCGTTAATTCCTCTAATGAAACTCCATCTCGATCTTCATTAGTAGTTTGATGATCATCCAGTGACACTTGAAGGTAAGAGTCCCAATCAAAATTTAGATCATCTTCATACTTGATGTTCATTAATACATTTTGTATATCTCCATCATCGCCGCCTTTGTTGTCATATCCATTGTTAAGAGATGTGTTATTATTGATTATTATTGACGACTCCACACTTGTACTTTCATTGATATTGTTGTTGTCCATTTTTTGTGTAGGAGGGTTATTGTCCAGTATTTTTCCACTTTCAAGATTTTTATTTTCATTGCAAATTCTCTTCCTTTGCTCTTCGCAATTGAAGCTTTCTTTCCTTTTCTTGTCCATCTCAATGAAGTTTTTCTCCACTTTCTTGTGAACATGGCAAAATACAATATTATCAACAACCTATCATTAAAAAAAAAAAGTCAGTATTTATAAATCAATATTATTATTAAGAGTTAGAAATAAATCAAATACTAATCACATAAAATCATTAAGAATTAATGCTTTAATTAAGATCTTTAATTTTCGTAATAACCAAAAAAAAACTAGGGCTTGTTTCATTTATTTATTTATTGAATGAAAAACTATTCATATTTCTCCTACAACTAATATTTTAGTTTTTTAGTAAAATAACAAGAACACATTATTAATAACGTAAAATTAAAATAAAAAGTAAAATCACAAGATCACATCATTAATAACGTAACAATGTCAGGATCTAGGTTAAGTTAACAAAAAAACCAATTCAGTTAACAAGGTGATAGATAATAGGTTAATATTATCTTGTAAATATTCTGTAAAGATATATCTTGTGTAATTAGGTTTCTCATATTAGGGTTGTACATACCTATATATATTTGATTAACGAGAATACTCTAACTAAGGAGAATTACACTATTCTATATCTTTCTTCTCTTTTCTCCAAAACCCTATTCATGTTTATGCATGGTTATACTACGAGTAGTCGAGTATATATATATGCAAGATGAAATATAACTATTTGGGTTTGTAAAAGATAGATAACAAAAATAAAATCAGTAAGCTAAGGTATAAAAACTTACATTAGGGTTGATATTATTGCCGTTGTTGTATGTGTTAACGTAGTAATCTTTATCCATCTTGTACTCATGCAAGATCCAAGAAACATTATTATCACATTCATCTTTTTTGGACTTCTTGAACTTAAATGACTTCTTCACACCAACTTTCACCATATTTCCTTGAACAACCATTTTACATTCTTCGTATCTATCTCCGTCCCAAGTCCCTCCACCGGCCACACGTTTAACTCTTTTGTTCGACTCACTTTGCTTTTTTAAAGTCGTAAAGAAGTAGAATTCGGTTTCATCATCACTAGTAGATTGATGATCAAATAGTTGTTGCGGTGACATCTCACCGTAAAGATCAATGTCTTTAACGTTAGTGTCATATGGAGAAGGCAAAACCGGTTGCCCTACGAGGAGTCTTTGAGGAAGAAAGTACGAGAATATTTCGGTAATGGAAGGTTGAAAGATGAAACCTACCATTAAACGATTTGAGGAAACACTATTTGGGTTTCTAAGAGCCATATGTAATATGATATTGAAGGAGCTAATAGGGTTTTTTTTTTTTTTTTTTTTTTTTTTTTTTTTTTTTTTTTTTTTTTTTAAGACGAAGCTAATCAATACTTAGTAGCTAAATGTAGGTGACTAATGATGAATTGAGATGTAACAAATTTTTTCAATGTAATGACAAAGTATTTATAGACCAAAGGGGTTAATGACGGTGCAGTGTAATATCTCAAAATTTATCTTTTCATCCCTTTTAGCTTTATCTTTTCAACAATTTTAATATAAATAGATAAGATAAATAATTGATCCTAATACATATATATTTACTACAAAGTTTACAAAAATAAATAGAAAAAAATCATTGTGAAAAATACATACATTAACACCTATCTTAATATGATAATGTTTGTTAAATTGTTAGTACACAAGCTTTACAAAAAAATCGGGTGTATATATATATCCATTGTGAAGTACCCTTCAATGACCATAAGTTACTATAATAAATTACAGTGATGATTCCGTAATAATGAAAGTTATCCTAATATAAAAGTTATTTAAGATTTATTGATAAAATTACTCTCTTTATATGAGTAAAATAATTTTAGGGTTACTTTAATTAGATGACTTAATATGATTTTAATGAATATATACAATGTGATGATAAGTTTTATAATTACTTATTCACTAAAAAGTACCTATGTACAAAAGTTTTATAAAAGACAAAGGAGTGTAGGATGTTATTCTGAGAACGCAAGTCTTGTTTCGCCTTCTATTACAGTTGGTGTGCCAAAGAGTGAAAGAGAAAAAACAAGTTAGAACTTATTTGACAAAGAGAACAATATAAATAAAAGCAAATTACAACCTAAGAAAAAAGGTTTGAACTTATTTGCTACTTTATATATGCTGATTTTGGCTATCAGTTATAAATATGACATATATATTGTACATAAACATATAAATCATACATAAGTTCTAACACAAATCTTTGCAAGAAAAATCGTCTCATGTTTCTCAGACGCGAGCATGTTACTGTTCTCTGTATACACTGCTATACTATACATTTGCATGAAATCTACTACGTATATGAACTCAAAAGTTACATGGTCGATCATCAAACAAATTTATTCTGCTTCTATCATACTGCCATTTATTTTTGCTCGGTAATAATCAAGCGTTATAATTTGCTTTCTTTATAAAAATAATCAAGAGTAATAATCAATAATTCGGGGATTTGTTGGGGACTGATCTTGATGTTAGATTATAAATAGTAACTGCAAAATCAGTAAAATCATCCATATATTTCCACAAACTCCCTGCACGACCATGTAACAAAACTAGCCTGTCAATACTTGCCTTTTTAAATTGACAATACATTTGGAGCTTGAATGCTAAGGCAAATACATAACATCAAGAACAAAACTTTTCAGCTCCCATCAAAGGAGCAAATCAATAAGATAGTAAAGGGATAAACCTCCCTTATGGGGAATTTTTGTTAAAAAAAAATGGGAAAAGTTTTCTATCAATAGCCCATAATATTGAGCGTTTCTACTTTATGGTTCCATTCGAAATTGATGAAACCTTGCAGATACCAGCAGATGTAGTGAATGGCAAATCTTTGAACCGGGCCACCAAATTAGAGTCTGTGTTTAGGTCTACTTGCAGTGCCTCCCACACTTTCTTCTTTGGGTTCAAAACTTCATCTGGCTCACCATCAAAACCTGAAAACTTGACTCTCTCTCCAACAGATGCTTCTTTAGGTGGCTCAACTAATTCAACCTGAATTTAAAGGTGGACATATAGTTACATTACTATTAACAAAGAAAATAATGTTACTTGACACAAACTCAAGTTCATGGGTAAAATTTCAATATTTTGGCAACTGACCTTGGTGTGCTCGCTGTTGGAAGCCGCAAGGACCATAGCGTGAGACTTTATCCCCCTCATGGAAGCTGGCTTCAAGTTGCAAAGAACACAGACCTTCCGGTTCTGCCAACAAAGCGGACATCAGCAAGATCTCTAGTGTTTATGCAAAACATTAGAAAATCCAAACATGGCAAATGAAATATTGCAAACCTGCATTTCCTCAATAGGTATATACTTGACAAGACCACTGACAACAGTTCTTGGTGTTGCTTCCCCAACATCAATCTCTTCCACGTAAAGAGAATCTGCATCAGGATGCTTCTGAACTTTTGTTATAAGGCCAACACGAATATCAAGTCTAGCGATCGTAATTTCTGCTTCAGGTGAAGACTTAGTTTTGGATCCAGCAGCAGGCTTTGCTGCCTTTTTCTTCTCACTTTTATCTGCAAACAAGAATTCATATCTTCATATACAATAACAAAGCCACAAAGCAAAGTAAAGCAGTAAGACTCTCTGAATAAAACAGTAATATTCACGGAGCAGCTGCATCCATATTACGCTATGATAGCACTGGACTCATCAACATAATAACAACCCTGGGATGAATGAACTACCAAATGTTGTAACATATAGCATATACTTTAATGAACCACCAACAAACAAAAACATATTGTCCACCAAGCCTTGATGTGTCTTAGGTCGGTGTCGGTTAAAGGAAGATAATAAACACATGTGTCAGTGCTATTACTAGCAAATATTTCAGGGACTCACAAAAGCCATTTCCTTGACACTCATGATTCCAAAGCAAAAACAATTTGATCTCTCTCAGGCTCTCAGCACCATATATAAAAACATAAATTAAAAAAGTAGCACACAGCCGCTTCACCCACACAACAATGATAGCCTTCATGCAAGCCCTCAATTATGAGAAATTCTTCAAGCCAGGTAACTAGATAAGTAACATGCCCTTATAGTCTAAAGTTGTATAAATATAGCATCACAAAGCCAAGAGTAGCTCCATTGCTAGTAGAGGCTCCAAAGGTTGTTTCCTTGACACTCATGACCCCAAAGCAAAAAGAAGTTGATCTATTCCAGCATAGAAAACAAAACACAAGCACAGTAAATTCAACACACAAGAATGATGAAATATACAAGTTATAAAGCAAACTCAAGGTCCCAGCTCTCATACTTTTAACCCATCCCTTTCTCGATCTCAAAAGCAGATTCCCAATTCAAGTATTCTTTTTTAGTCTTATAGTAATGAAAACCAATTTTCGAAAAGCAACATCATGGAAGTTTATTATCACAATAAACGGACAAATCCAATGTTTAGGTACTACATTAATAACAGCATTGGATAAAAAAAATATATAAAAAAAAAAAAACAAAACAAAACAAAAACCTGATATTTTTGTTTTTTTCAACTGCTCAGCAGTCTTTTCTGCAGCAGCTTTCAGAGCCCTGTCTGCTTGACTTCCAGCAAACTTATCGCGATAAAATTCCACTTCCTCATCTTTCTGCAAAGTACCCAAACTTTTAATAAAAGACAATAAAAATAAGTATGTTCTGCAGTATAAAAGAAAAATGTTCAGCAAAGTCTTTATTTAATCAAATCCTCAGAAGGTAATATAAATTAGCAATTACTCCGTATAAGCCAAAAGCATACCAGTTCCTTGAACAATGGTTCTGGTTTCCCTATACAGTGACCATCAGGTAGAATATCCCAGAGTTTCCTGATTTTCTCAAGATCCCCATTTTCATCTGAAAGAGTTACTTGAAGTTGGGGCATATTAAGCTGCTTCAGTACCTATAGAGCCATTCAAAATTATGAGAAAGATCAACACATTGGCCCATGTGCGACTAATAATGTATACTTTTAATTGCAATCTAGTTCAATCACCTCGACAGAGAAAGATGGCATAAAAGGCTCTAACAAACAGGCCAAGAGATACACCAGTCCTGCTGCAGTTCTCATGACCACGGCACATGCAGGCTGATCTTCTTTATAAAGCTTCCAAAATTGACTTTCCTGCACAGCAGAGGATGCTGTAATTGCTACCCAACTTGTCAAAAGATGACATATAGAGGTTTCCCAAGATGACATATAATCGATAATAAGGTAATGAGGATTTGTTTATCTGAATCTTAAAGAGTCAAATAAATTTGTAAGCTAACCTGTAAATATGCATTTCCTTCACTTGAAACAGCCATTGCAGTTTTAAGTCCCTGCTTTAGCTTAACCTGAGTCAACAAAAAAAGCTAGCTAAATTTACCAACACTACAGAAGAACTTTTACAATATGATTAACCTTTTTATCGGAAACCATAAACTCAATTGCTGCAACCAAAAAATAACCTTCTCCATGGCTTCTACATACTGCTCCACATGCTTTCCTACTTTTTCTGCTAACGCCTTAGTTAAAGAATGAGCTTCCGCCTGTGGAGCATCAGGAATGACAGAACCATATCCCTGACCTGTAAACCCCAAAAAATGATAATAATGATAATAAAATAAAAGCTAGGCCTAAAATACAGTTTAAAAAATCTCCAATATGTATGAGCTAAATTTCAAAAGATCTTAATAAAACTAACCAAAATTTATAACTCCGTACCAAGCTAGCCATATATGGCAAAAGAATAACTAATGACTTCAATTTACCAATCCAGACAAAGATTTAAGAAATGTCACTAAAAATGATTCATGATAACACAATTCAAATTGAAGCACAACTATCATCAATTTAGAAACTATCATAATGGCACCCATCATTGCTAGATTTGCCACAACCATGGCACCACCTGTTGCATGCTTCACGCCACCCCCTCATCCACCAATTTCACATAGCAATCCTCCCCAACACCTATACGTCCACTGCCAAACGGCCCAAACCATAGTTGCCAACAGCCACATTGAAAACATTGATTTAGGAATAAATGAAAACGATGGAGAATAGGTAGAATGAAAAGAGTGAAAGAAGAGAAATGTGGGGTGATGGTCACGAGCCAATAGCAGGGGACTAGCAGGGGAAATTTTGGTCATTGTTACTAATATGTTTACAAAAACATTTATTAGTAGTGTAACAATAATTTGACAAGGTAGAGCTACTTCAAAATTCAACAAGGTACTTGGTTCTGAAACTGACTTTTTTCTCATATGTCACGATATTGTACATGTAGACAGCTGCATCATACATATCCTCTCTTCATTACTTAATCAATGTAGTGACACATTAAGAAATCCAATCATAAACCATTACTATTTTAGGAAAGGTGACAACTTTCCCATGACATCCTAAAATAGTATGTGTGACTATTAATTTCCGCCGAAAAGGAATTATAAACTATTGTGCAAAATTCTATTCAAAAAAAAAAAAACTATTGTGCAAAAGTGTATAGGGGTAAAATTGAAATGTGTTCAATATTTTCTTCCCAAAATCTTTAACACCTACCATCAAAAAATCTTTGATAGCCAATAAGTGGGCAAAAAAAAAATGACAGATGTTTGATATAAAAATTACTACCCCATCAATTATTAATTCCATGTTTAGCAATGATAATTTACAAAAAATGTTATCACAATATAGAACATCCCATAAAAATTTAATTAAACCTCTTTATAAGAGGAAAGCATTAAATTTCCCACTATAAATTTAGGATAATATTAAAACTGATAAATCTCAGTTTTGAATATTTTTAATATATTGTGATATAATTTTGTGAAGTATAACAGCTGTTTATGGAAATATTATATTAAGATGGGATAGTAGTTTTTTTACAATATATAATTGTTTGGCAGTGACTATAACAATCTATATTAGTCCATCTCCACTCTAGTTAGTTTAATCCAGTGAAACTATCACTAAGTGGTTATAGACTACTGTAGAGTGATAGTACATGTTGTTTGATTGTAGGTATAAAAAATTGACAAGATAATAACTCATATGTCATAATTCCATATACTCCCTATAACTATGCTATAGTACATTTCTTTTTTCTTCCACTTGCAATATACACATTTGCGGTGATTACACTAAAGAGTACCAAAAAGCCCTCATTTAGGGTGGTTACACTAACGAGAACAAACCCATTGTCATTTTTTTTAGCCTTAACCACGTGGGGTTTGTGCCACACCGCCTCTATTTAATTCCTATCCTTAATTTCTAACAGCTACTTTTATGCTGAAAGCCGAATTGATCATATACACAATTGCTTAAAATTTCTTTGCCGGGAATTAATAGTCACATATACTATTTTAAAACTTTAAGAAAAGTTGTCACATTTCCTAAAACAGTAATGATTTACGATTGGATTTCCTAAAATTCCATTACTTGTAAGTAATGGGTAGATGATACATATAATAATGACACAGCTACTACTGCTATCTTTAGTAAACTAATGTCATATACAAGTATGTAAAAGCAACACTTTTGAACAAATTATTGTTTACACCGCCATATATTAGGTTTTGTAACATTCTAGTTAAATGACCAAATATTCTAACCCTCCTTTACTTCCATTTTCACCTTCAACAGCAAAACCCCTAAAATTTACACACATTACTTGGACTTTATGATTACACCATAGACAACAAAATTAGCAAAAAATCTACCAACAAGTTTGAAGTTTCACATGCATACAACAGGTCTGACATTACTATGCCTCATATCAATTAAATTACGATTATGAAACAAGGTACTTTTAAAAATCCATTGTACCTGACGGCTTAGCAATAAAGCTCAAGACCCGATTAACAAAATTCCCCAGATTGCTCAGCAGCTCACTGTTTAATTTTGCTTGTAGATCTGCCCAAGTAAACAGCGTGTCGGATACCTAATAATTGCAAAGTTTCCAAGATTAGTGACTTCAGTTCAAACCATAAATTTTAAACTCAAGTAACAAGCTCTTATCAGATTAACTACCTCAGGTCGGTTAGTAAGCAAATAGTATCTCCAGACTTCAACAGGAATACTTGTGTCCTTCGCATCATTTCCGAATACTCCAATGCCTTTGCTTTTGGAGAATTTTCCTACATAAAATAAATAGAAAATGAACCACCTTGAGCATTTTAGCATAACTTTTATAATTATGTGATGCAGAGAAATGCTCTCCAACATAGGCTTTATAATGATATTGTAGAATCATGAAGAAATAGATCAATAGAGGTCAAGGACTCCAGCATAAAAGCAATATGCACTAAAAGACTATTGCTTATGAACATGGCAAAATGATCTTTTAGAGTTTTACCTGCTTCATAGTTCAGAAACTCAGTGACACTAATACTCTTCATCAAAGTCCAGTTTTCACCGGTGCCAAGAAGTGTAGATGGAAACATCACCTATAAAGCACTCACACTCTTAATCAATCATCAAAACCAAACCATAAAAATCGAAACAACTTCAAAAAGAGAGGACTAACTAGAGCATTTTTTACGTTGAGCAAGAAACTAGCAAAACAAGTAAAAAAAAATTCCCCTCTTGGTTACCTCTTAGCTGTTCTCTTTCTTTAATTCTATTTATTTGCAATTGCCTTGTTTATTTTTCTTTTTCCTTCAAGGCCAATGTTTCCCCTTACAGTAGTAAATTTAACAATAACTTACAGTGTGGAATGGCACATTATCCTTGCCCATAAACTGATATAGCTCAACATCTTCGGGGTTTTTCCACCACTTCTCCCACTCTGGCGTGTAGCATGCTGTGATTGATATATACCCTATAGGTGCATCGTACCAAACATAGAATACCTACAAGTGATAAACAAACAGAGTCAATTCCAAACAACAAAAAATTAATTCTACTCCACATTGGAATATATTATATCAATTGGCAAAATAAAGTGATAATGAAGAATAGGAAACTACTACCATAAGGATACTCTGACCTTGTCTTTAAATTTCTCATGTGGGACAGGGACACCCCATTTCAAATCTCTAGTAATACATCGCGACCTGAGTCCTTCTTTCAACCATCCATTTGTTACTTGAATAGCATTCTGGCTCCAAGATCCAGCTTCTGACATTTTATTTATGTACTCTTCCAGCTTGTCTTGAAGCAGTGGAAGTTCAAGAAACAAGTGATTAGTGTCACGGATGCGAGGAGTAGATTGGCATGTCTGTTCAGATAGGATTTTGTGGAACACAATCAGTCGTAAGAGATCAAAAATGATGCATGCATGATCAGTATTATGATGCTCTGTAAGTGAAGATTCATGCAAAAAGAGTGGAGCCATTTATGATAGTATTACCAAGATTAATCCAAAAAAAATTTATGTAAGCAAGTAAACTGAGGAAAGATGCATACTTTGCATTTAGGATCTTTCAATTCTGTAGGATTCAAAAGATTTCCACATTTTTCACATTGATCCCCTCTAGCAGAATCATAATTGCAATTAGGCTTTGGGCAAGTTCCCTCGACAAGTCGATCAGCTAAGAACCTTTCGCATGTATCACAATAGGGCTGCAAGTTCAATCACCGAATCAAAAACAAATTAAGTAGACACCTTACTCAATGAGCTAAAAAAAACGACAGGTGGAACTTGGAATAACTCCATTAAAATTCACATAAAGAAAGCACAAACCTGCTGCATTGTATTCTCAGTAAGCCAATTGTTGTCCATTAGCTTCTTAAAAATAGCTTGGCAAGCTTCAGTCTGTTCGGGACTTGATGTGCGTCCAAATTTATCAAAACTTATGTTGAACCATTCATACACTTCCTTATGAATTGCATGGTATCTATACAAAAAAGACAGGTAATCAACAACAATCGAAACCTTAAAAAGGTACTCATTTTGATCACTTCCAAAACATTATTCTCAAAATTTTCATTCAAATGAGATAAACTACACAAAACCCTTTAATTGTTTAACAATTAAACTCTGAATTTCTCATCAACAATGAAACCAATTAAATTAATAAAAATTGAAATTGAAGCTAATTAGAAAAAGAAGGAAAATTACTTGTCACAAATTTCTTTAGGAGTGCATTTCTCCTCCATAGCTTTAGTCTCAGTAGCAGTACCATACTCATCAGTTCCACAAATGTAAATGGTGTTGTAACCTCGAAGCCGGCAATACCTCGCGAAAACATCCGCACTCAAAACACCTACAATTACAATGCGATTCTCATTCATTTCAACATCATCATCAATCAATCAAACAAAAACCAAACAAGTTGAGCGATAATTAGAAGAAGAACAAGTGAAAGAAATTTACAGCCGATGATATTGCCAAGGTGAGGAACGTTGTTAACGTAAGGTAAAGCGCTGGTAATCAAGACGTTGCGCTTTCCCGGAATCGGAAGAATATGGCGGTTTTCGGTGGCGGCGCCGCCATTTTTGTGGAGATCCGCCATGATTTCGCCGGAAAAATGGGAGGAGAGAGAAAATTAGGGTTTATCAGAAGAATTTGTTGATGATAACCAGAAATATTGAAGAATTAAGAGGAGAGAGAAAATGGAAGAGTTGGGGAATCTTTACTGTACTTGTTTAGGGTTACTGAAGTGGAAGGTGAGTAGATTATCGAATAAAATTTTTAAAGTGAAAAAATTAGATCTCTTGCTTACGTTTTTATTCTATGCAATTACCTTAATTAATCACATGTTAAGTTGACAATTTTCCATTGTACGAAATAAAAAGAGTTAGAGTTAAAAGAAAAAATGTACTGGTAACATAATGTCCCAATTCATTGTATATATTTAAATATTATAATTGAGATAGGAATGTATATTGTAATATGATATTATGATACGGAGTAGTAACCATTGATGATTGTTTTTCCATAAATATAAATCACAAAATGTTATACGAAGTAGAATTAGAATATGAGAATATGTGTACAACTTTGGTAATCATTTTGATGTATTGAAAAAAAATATATATAGATAATAAAGTGGATTTTGGCCTCTTAATTTTTCAATGGTTATTGTAAATGAGAAGGGTTGGTGTTCGAACTAAAGAACATCCAAGGAGTTTGTAACTGTTGTTGAATTGGATAGAATTGCCTTGGTAATGTTGGTTGGTCATGCGCCTATGCTACTGAAGTACAAGTACTTTCATAGATTGTGGTTGCTTCATCAAAAGGTCTATTATTGTCTGACATTGTTATATTATTATCCGATAAAAGCGTTATATAGCTAAATTGATTATTCCGTTCAATTTATCCTTCTGTGGTAGGATTCTTGTGCTCAATATGAAGACTGACCTTGTGTTCCTAGACAAGAATAGCGAGCATTGTAGAAGAGTTGGAGCATTCGTTGATGATAAAATTCATAAGGAGAAAGAATAGCGTTGTAGATATGACACACACACACATAGTTATCGAGCTAGATTGGTTGTAGAAGTCCTAGGAGTGAGCACTGCTTGTCTTGCAGTTGCAGTGATGAAGACATCAGTTTGCCAAATATGGTCCCTTTCATCTTTAATGGCGAAGCTAGAGCAAAAGAAACCCTTGGGGTGTTCAAGGTATTCAGAAGGCTTGCACTTTGCAACCGGTGTAAGTGCTAAGGATTTCACCAAAATTATGAATGAAACGTCAAACACCGGCAAGTCACTAATGAACAATGTAACAAGCCATCCGTTCAAAATACACGAAGCCAGTCTTCCACAACAGTATAACAAGTCAACCCCAAGGCAAGATAGATCCATATTAATGTAGGAGTTTTTGCAGAAGTTTGCCATCAAGATATCAACCACTTTTAATCGGATATAAATGGTTAGTGATGATTTTAGCTAATGAATGCTGGGAAAAAGATGACTATGAAGACTTAATTGTCACTTTTAAAGTTTTAGGTCAGGGTGAGGTAGCATCACCCACTTTGTAATCCCCCGTATTTTTAAATATGTTATAAATGAAATTTAATTTTATTCATAATATTGTTTTGTATTTTTCCGTAATTTAATTTCAAAATATTCAAATTATTAATTAGGGTCAAAAATTATTTTGGTACAAATCATTTTATGAACCTTCATTCTATAATTAATCTTTTTATTAACCCTACAACATTCTCCCCTATAAATACCCCATTAATCCCCAAAATTTTCCCACACAAAAGGGTTAGTCTTATTTTCTCCTTTGTTTTATTAATTTGTAGAATTATAATTATTGATTTATGGGTTTTGATTTTATTGTTTGAAATTAATTTAATTAGTATCAAATTGTATTTTGATGATTAAACTTTATAAATTCAGATTTTATAAATGTCATAATTTTCAGATTTTGTAAATTTTATAACTTTTAATTATTGAAAATCATGATTTTAGGGTTTTTATGAACAATTGATTTAGGGATTTTATAGTAATGATGTTTTGAAATTTTGGTGATTATTATAACTAATTATTAGTTTAACTTAATTCCAGATTATTTTGAACACTTAAATTCGTGTTTTAATTTTTAGATTTCCGTTCGTTAATATTAATCCCGTTTTAATCCCGATCAGGTTTTGAACTCATCCGATTTTGATGAAAAAGTAGTGTTTTTCATGTGGAAACAACGTTTTAAGAAAGACTCATTACCTTTGGTAGTGAGCACCACCCTATCATGGCCAAATTCAGTCTCTAAATGTGATTTCCGGGCAGTTTTTGATTTTAACGAAGTTTTTTTTTATACATAAGATATTACCCTTGAGTTTGATTAATAAAATTAATTATGTTTAAAGTTAATTAAGCATAAATATAGTTTTTATTGAATTTTTAAGTGTTGGAAATAGTTTTTAAGTACTACTTTTGATGTGTTTATAAAGAGAGTTTAATCACCCATTAAAAATGGAGATTATTAGGGGTTTTTAAATAATTTCAGATTTTTATTAAACTTTAAACTTGCTGTAATTTCATGTATAAGAGTATATTTTAATGTTTTTATGAAGGAAACTTAAAGAACTATACATAAGCTTTTGATTTCAATTAAAGAGAAGGTTTTAAAGTGTTGTTTAATTGGATTTTGAAGGTTTTAAAGTAAGTTAGTATTGCTGTAAATTTGATTGATTGGGTATTGATTGAGATGTTATTGTTTGGTTTAGGAGAGGACTTTATTGAAGGTGATTTCTAGTTAGTAAAGTGGCATACCAATTCGTTTGCTCAAGGTACGTACAAGTTACGAAACCTTGCTTGTAGGTGCATGTTTAAGGATGGATCGAGAACTTAGTATCATGTATAGGATTGACTGGGTTAAATTGTTTGGTTATACATTGTGAATTTCAAATGATGTGCACTATTTTATATTGCAAGTATTATTTGTGCTCTAATTATGCAAGGTGCGCTTAGAGGCAAAAGTATGTGATTGGTGTAATGATTAATTTATTACTCATTCATGATTATGCAAGCATAATGAGTAAAGGAAAAATTTAAGTCTTATAAGACGAGGTTAAGGTTTTGGGGTGTCTTATGCACTCAAGGTGTTTATATACCGAGGTAGTTAAAGAAATAAATAATAAATGTTGCTTGTCACTAATAAATCAAGAATTGAAATTGAAAAGTTGTTTTACTTGATTGAATTGATGTTAGAATGTTTGTATTGTAATGTATATGAGTCATCATCAAGTCTAAACCTGTAAATCACGTAAAGTGTAAGATGGATGAGCAATTAAACTCTAGATTGGTGCACATCTGGAGTAATGACAATCAGGGGGTTGGGGTACATGGGGTATTAGCCGTGTACTTTCATCGAGACCGTCTGATCTACGAGTCTCCTATTTCAAATATTATTTTTCTAAAACTAGGAGTTAGGTGAGATCTCATACTAACTACGGTCACGGAGTCGCGCCCGTGGTCGTTGGATGTTTATTGATGTTTTCGAAAGGAGGCATGGGGTTTTTTCTTTTATTGATGTTCCAAATGGGACATGGGTTGGACAACCTTGTCTATTGCTAAAAATCCAATGAAATAAATAAATGAGTCAGTTAATATCAATTAGTGAGGTTTTATATAAATTTGAAAATTGAGTCATGAGTTGAGTCTGTATTTAATGATGCTTATGCTTGGTTATTAGTAGCATGTTAGGTATTTTCTTAATTTATTTCGCAGCTTGTATGTATTCAGCTTTATGAAAATGCAAAATAATGTACTCAATTTGTATGTTAACGGGGTTTTTCTTTATGTTAACGGGGTTTTCATAAATCAGCCTTGTCTTAATATTTTAACTTATATACAAGCTGAGTACATACAAGCTGCGAAATAAAGCTGAGTACTAAATTACGGGGTGATCTTAACGAGACTAGGGGTGAGTAGGGCTGGGGATACTCAATTTGCCTTTGAAATCTAGCTCAATTAGCTTACTGCAAAAATATTAGTTATGAATTCAACTAATTATATCTAGGGTTGTTCATTGTTTTTTCAATTGGAATACAAAAAATAATTTGGAATCCAAAACACTAAATCGTCCAAAACTAATAGTCATGGACCAAGCTGATTTAGATCATCTTAAGTCTAACAACATATAATGCTCATATATGGTTTTAGTCTAATTAACCTTTCGAATGTATCAAAACATGATAGAGCAAAGAGTATCTATTGTACATACTTCGTAATACTTTAATTCTTTATGGCAAGAAGCAATTATGTTGTCTGTATTTAATTGGTACTAACAGCGCACTAATTATTAGTACTTGGTATTAATAGTGGCTGATACCAATAATGGTTGATTAAGCAGACGAAAGCAATATAACTATGAGTCATCTATCCCTTCCTCAGGAGCATTCCTAATGCGAAAACCCCAATAAGATTTGGTACATTATCGCTCATAGTTGAGTAAACTAGTGCATAAATGGTAAGAGAGAGTGAGAGACATCTAAGTGAAGACATAAAAGAATTTGCTTTTACCTTAGCCACTGATATTTATACTGATGATAGAATTCACAGGGGAAAGAATACAATGAAAGAAAATTACATGATATACAACACACAGACGCCTCCAAGGTACCTCACATATATTTTCACAACGATTACATAATAAGCAAGCAGTATGGATTAGTTTCATCACCAAGGAAGGCACCCGCACCCCTGAGCAAGAGATAGAGAGAAAGAAATAAGTTAGCTTCAAGCAGCCAATGGCAGCAATAATAAGAATGTTTATAACAACTGCAGCACAGACCTTATTTTTTTTACTTTTATAGTGCTTGCCATCAGATTTTTGAGCGTGAACTGCTGTACCAGTCACACTCCCTACGCTGCCATGCCTCTCCTCTTTCACTTTGTTGAAAATGACTGAGAACCCATCGGCTGATGAAGGGTCGGTCTCATCCCATTCCCCAAATTTAGGAACAGAAGCACCTCGATCAGGCTGCAATATTATGCTAACAAATCTCAAAACACTTGCAAAATTGCAATTATCCTTATAAATGGGGGTTTCATTTTCATATGAGACATGCAGAAACATTTTCATGCAAGTTTTGGGCAATCTTTGAGTGTCCTGCTGGACAGCTATCAGTTCATCTCTTAAAATGATGCACACCTAAGACTGACAGAAGGTTTCGTAAAGACAAAAAAAAGTTGAGAAGAGCAGAGCTATTGAGAAGATACTAAGGACATAAGGATTCAAACACTATGCTAAAATAAACAGGCAACAAATGAAAATATATCAGTTGTGAAGCAATTCTAACCAGAAACACATCCAACAAAAAGACCAAACAGAACACACAATTCCTGTAACCACCCAAGTTTTAAGCAGAAACACAACAGTAGCAAACATTATATTTGAGTTGATCCTCATCCACTCTAAATGGTCATGTAATTGCTGATCAGTCTATATTTATCTGAGACAGCTAGAAGCCTACAGTTGCTAAACGTGAAGGCATATCCAACTATTACATGGCCATTCTATATATAAATTATGCAAATTTATGGCTCAAAAAGGAGTGCCAAGCGTTCACATCCATGTGGTTATAGTCAAGTATCTAATACTTCAGAAAAAATGAAGATTTCAGGAAACATAGCATCAATCTTCTTTTGGGAAGGGACCGAGGGAATCAGGTAGTGAATAGTTGTTAATTTTATACATAATCATATTCAGACATTAATCGAAAACCAGAAGAAAGAAAGTTATTACAGTTTCATTGCCTCGAGCAACAGATCTCAGACGGGATCTTCCAGGAGTGGAAGGAGCCAAACCATGACTTCCATCAGACAGACCTTTCTTTTCCCGTGAAGGAGAAGAAACCGCATTTCCTTTGGTACCAATACTTGCCTGGTAATGTGGATGCATAGGAGACTGGTTGGCACTGCGCATACCTCCTCCATTTGCCCTTGTAGCCCTTTTGGGCGAATCACTGCTTACTCCAGCAGGTCGATGATGGGTTGAATTGACTGAAGCTTTACGCCCTCCATTACAGCGTGATGGGGAATCATATGACCTTTGTGGCTCACTGTCCTCTTGGCTTACCATGTGCTCCTGCTTTGCTCTCACAGTGTCTGATCCTCTTCGTGCCTCAAATTTAGAGACCGCATTAGGATTATCAGGAGAGTTATTAGGGTTTCCCTTATCACTTGATGTAACCCTCCTTGCATTTTCAAAATAGGTTGTGTAAGGGACATCTTCTTCAGTCTCCCAATTTCCAAACTTTGGCACATTTGTTCGCTGCCACAGGATAATACTCTTATGAGAAACTCGCAGTGAATATTTAAAGTGCCTTCACTATTAAGATCTAAAATAACAAGTCACACAAAAACTTATACACAATCTAGTACTCTCACTAAGAAAAACTCCCAAAAGGCGTGTTGTTTCAACTCAACAATCACTTCAATTAACAAATCCTTAAGAAAAGTAGTACTTCATAGAGTTCATACTATATTTTAATGTATACACCAACAAACCAAGATTAGCTCACCTACTGCTCTTCATTTGTCAAGTTTCCCCTATCAATGCTGGAAAAGAATTGGAAATTACAGTACACAATACAGTACGACAGTTATGCATATGTTGAACTTCAATTGATATTCCTGAACTACAACTCCACTAATCCGCG
Source organism: Chenopodium album (assembly GCF_948465745.1). Taxonomy (NCBI): domain Eukaryota; kingdom Viridiplantae; phylum Streptophyta; class Magnoliopsida; order Caryophyllales; family Amaranthaceae; genus Chenopodium; species Chenopodium album. The sequence goes on from NC_137838.1 coordinate 79,006,964, forward strand.
GCTAATCAAGACATATGACTCAATTGAGAAGAGTATATCCAAAGGCAAAAGATATAACTTCGCGCTATAGACATGCTATTGCTAATGATGATGCTAAAAGAACTTACTAATTAGTATCATTTTCCATTGTCGGTACAACAATCACTACAACCTAACACTGTACTACAGAATTGTCAGCCAAGTAATGTATGTTCTTCAACCTTATTAAATTTAGAGATAGAACATGTCTCCCCAAATCATTTAATACTAACAAACTTAGGAAAATCTAACATCTTATAAACAACAGTATATCTGAATAAAATTATACTTTGTGTAATTCTTCTTACATATGTAATTTACAACAGTTGTCAAATCATAGAAGATTCAGCTTAACAGTAAATCATAGTTTATAATAATTTAATCATAAAGCATAATTTAGACAGCAACAGATGAAAATCAAAATCATAACGATAGAAAAAACCCCAGAATATTCAAAGCAATAAATCATCAAGTATAAATAAAGAAAGAAAAGATTAAAACTTACTGCCATGTTCAATTTGTTGAAAGCAGCAACCTTTTTTTTTTTTTTTTGGGTGGATTTGCTAAAAATAAAAAACTAAAAGTTTGATTTATGTTAAAAGAAAAAGTGGAGATAAATTAGTGTTGAGAGAAGGCAACAAAGATCCAACCCAGCGCCGTGAGGGGACAAAGACATTGACTCCGTATGAGCAGGTGACACCTACTGTTGTTTAGTGGGCTCTACTCTTTAAACCTTCTACCAAGTTTACTGCCACCGGATTTTGGCGGTTAACTGCTTTCTTTACGCTACTAAGCAACTTTTTTTTTTATTTAATTACGGATTACGGATCACACGTGGGTATATTATTGCGGAATTTATACCATACTCGTTTTAATTGGAGTGGTATGGGTATGATTTTGGAAAGTAGAAGATTGATATGGATATTAAAAGTCATACCCGTCATGGATGGTGGGTTAGTGGTGGATTTGAAATCATATTCGTCTCATATCTATTGACTTGCCTACTTCATATCTATTTGTTAGCCTAATTTCCACCTTATGTCACAATTATTTTATGACGTTTCATAATTAAAGTTTGTTTAAGCGGGTAAAAGATGGGTTGTTAATATATACTTGGGTAGCGAAGGGAGTCTGAATTTTGTTTTATACCCACTAAGGTAGTAAGGTGGATGTGAATATTGTGCATATGTACCTGCCATGAGTAGTGACTAATTTGGTTCATATTATCTTCAAAACTTTAACCGACTAAATTAGTATAAAAAGCTCCAAAATCTCAACTTAATACGAAGTATGATTCTCATACGGAGTATAATGTATCTGTTATACTTGAAAGCAATTATTTTGTTGGTCACGTAAAAGTGTAAAATGTATTTGTCATAGAGAAGGGAAGATGGAAGAAAATAGAGCCAATAAACTAGGAAGTTATCCCTGAATGTGGCTTAACCTCTAAGCCTCTTAGTGTCATCACACAAACCTTGCAAAATTTTCGCCAAATGTAATAAGAATGGAAAAGATGACCGAGGACAGTACAAATATCCAACGATCTACATACACTATCTACGTCCATCACCATTAACATGTACAAGCAAATCCATTTCATTCACCTATATGAAAAACTGATTTTTGTCTCAAAACAAAAACTCATTGATGTCAACGATATGCATACAATATTCCTTTAGCTTATATCTGATATATTGTTCAAATTTTCCCTCTTTGATTTGTGTGCTTGATAAGGCATTAAGGCCTCCACTCCTAGTCACTGGAACCATATAGGTTGAGCAATTTCATCCTCCAAGCCGATTCCAGACATCATTACTTTTCCAGTCTATGATTGGAGGAGTAATATTTAACTCTCTGATTCCCAAATCCCAAAGGAACCATATTTGACCAAACATTGAGAAGCTTCACCATCAGTTGAGCCTAGTCTCACTTTAGGCGCTTAATTTGCTTAGCCATATCCACAATGCCTTGGCTTCGCTCTGGATTGTCAAATTTCAACAACTTCTGAAATTGGAGTGCTGCTTCAGAAATGTTATCCATAACACACATATTTGAGTTAGCAGCAAATACGACTTCATTCACATCTCCCTCAAGTTGAAGGCAGTAAAGGTGGCTAAAAACCTGAAAAGGAAAAAGAATTATTACAATATAATACATCAGTATCTCAAAGTGACAATAATATTTGGCTAACTATGCCAAGAGAACAAATTTCAGTTAGCTCTCCAGAGCACCCTCTGCACCACCTTCCACAGAGAACAGTAAAATACAAACTATACTAGTGTACTGTGTACCATTAATAGAACTCTCTTCAATGCCCCAATCTACTGTGATTTCCCAGCGAAATTTTCAACATATATTTTCTATTATCAAACAATACCATTATCACAATCACAAGTGGGCTGTTGATGAAGCTCCAACTCAGGGGTATAGTAAGATCAGGGCATGTCACTAGTAAAGCTGCAGTAGTTATAAATTAAAGCAATGACTTGCAAAAAGCTTTGACAGGCTTGAATTAACATGTTTGAAGTACACCTGAGTTAACATGTTTGAATTAAGCCCAGTACTTTTCGGCTTTTTCGCCCTAAAAAACAAGTTTCAAATCTAATAAAGTTCAGTGTGTTCAGATGGTTTAAGTCAAAGACTAACAAGTCAGGGCCAGAGCTACAAATAAATTCTGACAAATTTTGGTGATAGCTAACAGTTAAATAACTTCAGTTCAGGGATAATAAACTGTGTACCAGGCTTAAAATTCCAGGAGTTTTGGCCTTAGTCAATCTACTCTCTAAGGTCGTGCCTATTGCCGGCACTGAAACTAAGGTCTAGAAGTTTAATTGACAGCTGAAATCTAAAGCAGTAATCCATATTATACATGCCAATCAAGCAGAAATTCATGCTAGTAGACTCAACATTGTTTCATACACAGCTTCATATGTGCTGGAAATTTACCAAATTCCCAGTTAATTTTCTTACCGCTCTCATCCTTGAAACAACCACTTCCTTTATAGATGGAGATCTAGAGACCAAATTAACGATGAAAAGCCCCTGCTCAGAAAGGACATCCTTTACAGTAGCAAAAAAGGAATCTTCAACGAAATCAGCAGCAGGGCAAGAAAGTCCTGAGCTGTAACAAGGAAACCATAAATAAAGATTCTATAATACTAGTATACTATAGTATATAAGAAAATGATTATAAAAAATATAGAATGAAAAAAAATAATTACCTTGAATCTGATGAATCCACATCAACTACAATTATGTCAAATTTCTGGACAGGGTGGCGTCTTAAATTAGACGCTACAGAACTGTCACTAATACTCTCTTGGATATCATCCCCTTCTTGGAGACTAGAAATGGTAAAATTTTTGAGAAACTGAATGCCATCAGCAAGGTGAACCTAAGAACATCATAAAGCAGGAAACACAAGTTATATTACAGAACAGAAGGAAAGCAACAAATGAGGCAAATAAAGACTCAATAAAACCATCATATGGGAACTCATTTTAGATTGGGAATAAACAAACTTTTTAAACACTGTATCCTTCGAACATTCTGTGATACTCTCCACCTCAAACTTCATAAGAATGCAAAAGTAAAAGTTAATCAACAGTTGTACAATTTGCAGCTACATATTACCTTCTTCACAAAAGAATTTTTTTTATGTAAATTAGGAGAGTGGGAAGACACTAGACAAGTATATGGTGATTAAGCCACCCAGAAACCCGTATAAATAAAGCAACGTTGACAAATGAGTTCAAAAACCAGGTCAAACACTTTTAACTTACGCAATCCATATACACATGAACATGTACAGAAAATGCACAATAAACATATAACTATAAAAAAAACACTTCTTCACTTTCTTTTTTTATAAAAAATAATAAATAAATAAATAAAATAAAATAAAATAAAAACAACAACAAAAAATTTATCATCTTTAAGTTCAAAAAACTACCTTTAAACGGTCATCTTCACAAAAACCGAAGTATTCTTTCGCAAGACTTAACATCACCGGATCCAATTCAACTGCCTGCAACAAACACCAAATTAGGGTAATCTCTGCAGTATAAAAATGCTATAAATGAGAGAGGACACATATTACCTCAATTTGAAGAAAGTCTATACAGTTGTGGAGAAGCATTGGAAGCAGACCAGCTCCAAGACCAATAACAACAGTCTCAACCTGCAACATAAAAGAAATTAAGAAAATTGAAAAGAGCAACACTTACAAGATTAAAGACCAATTACAACAATCTCAACACCGCACTTCCAGCAAAAACGAACAAGAGGGTCCAAGCAACAGTTCTTACTTTTTTCTTGCTACATAGCATACTTTCTAAGTAAGGTAAGATCAGCGTGAATCCAGCAACAATTCCAGTATGGTATGAACTAGCCACGAAGGTGTGATCAACTACCACATTGTTGTTCAGCTCTGTGAAATCAAGGGAAAAATAATTTAGAATTACAAGATTGAGAGAAAAAATTCAAAGATTTCAACACTTATTTTAATTTAAATGTTCAACCGTTAGATTCAATGAAGGCAGAGTGTCCAGTCAAATTGCTCAACAGCAGACATTCACAGTATCACTTCAGTTGAAATAATTCTTAATAGAGGTAAAATTCTTAAATGTAGGTAATTTTTATCAAGCAAAATAATTACATTCACTAAAATTTGACAGCATCGCTGCTAAAAATTTGACAATCACGGGAGATAAAATCTTTGTTCATATGGCCAACCCCATCATTGGGATTAAGCCTTTGATATTGTTGTTGTATTGCTACTACATTCTTGAAATGAACACATATTTCTGACAATGAAGTAACTTCAAATGACATTCAGTCGTGTTCTTGGTCAATTTTCTTTCAACATAGAGTAAGCTCTTAGTTTCCCATCTTAAATCGCCAAATAAGCAGCACATATAATATAAATGAATAGAACCCGAGTCAAATGGAAAGAGATTGATATGCCATTCCTTACCATCTATTTTAGACTGTTGAGATTTCTTCGTCTTCTCCTTTTCTTTCAAATTAGATTTCGCAGTTGCGGTAGACTTTTTCCTTCCATTTTCATCATTACATACCTCAGATCTTTCATTAAGTAGCAATGCTTCTGATTGAACTAGACTCTCAGTCCTTTGGAAAATAAGTCGGCGGAATACAGGCTCCTTTGATGGACAGATGGAAGCAAGATGTTCATCGACATTTTCATAAATAACGTCCTCGACAACTATTTGCCCAGTTAATTTAGAAGTGACCTACCAAAGCAAAAGACACTGAAGATAATTAGGATGCAGTTGAAGGAAGTTCAATGAACTATGTACCAGTACAACCATCTTCCAAAAACCCCCCACCCAGGAAAAAAAAATCACTATATATGCTTATATAAATATAAAAAATATCTTGAGATAATATAAAGTCCACTCCGCTAAGCATGAGAGGGAAGTGAGGAGGATCACTATACATTGACCACCACAAAAACCAGGCCAGTATGAAAATTGACAGAAGTTTCTTGACAAAAAAATACAATGCATCAATCTGTTTCAACAGTCTTAACACGAAATCATATTTTTTTTTTTATTCACAAGAAAACAGATCAAGATTAATTTATGGGTTGTTTGGTTTGACATGGAGATAGGTATAACGCTTGGGAAAGGATAGGGAATTTATAGAGGGAAGTTCATTTATTTTCTTCCTATCCCTTGTTTGGCATGGTAGTGGAAATACATTGGGTATAAAAATAGCAAATTTACAATATACATTAGATTTTAACACCTCACAAAAACACGAAAATTGATTTTAACACCCCCATAAAAAAAAAAAAAAATTGATTTTAACACCAGATAAATTTCCAAAAAATTGGTATTACCACCACTTAACGGTTTCCATCCAAAAATTCCGTTAAGTGTGGCCCACATTAACACGTGTCAGCATTTTATTTGTTAAAAAAAAAAAAGAGAAATTAAAAAAAAATAATAATAAAAAATAAAACTACCCAGCCACCACCACAGCACCACCCCCGCGCCACCGCCGGCTTCCCCCCAACTCACCACATCCCTCCACGAAACCACCACCCCCAACCCACCTGAACACTCCCCCTCCCTTTCCCGCAACCGTAACGCCCCCAAAAACCACCAAACCCAAAACCCTCGTCCCCCCTAAACGGCCACGAATCCGGCCTTAAAAGGCCGAAATCGGCCGGTTAAGGCCACTAATCCCTAAAACCGGCCAATTTCGACCATTTTTGGCCAGATTCGTGGCCGTTTTGGGGAACAAGGGTTTTGGGTTTGGTGGTTTTTGGGGGCGATACGGTTGCGGGAAAGGGAGGGGGAGGGTTCAGGTGGGTTGGGGGTGGTGGTGCGACACGGGTGGTGGTTTCGTGGAGAGATGTGGTGAGTTGGGGGGAAGCCGGCGGTGGCGCGGGGGTGGTAGCTGGGTAGTTTTAGGTTTTTATTCTTTTTTTTTTTTTTTAATTTTTTTATTTTTTTCTTTTTTTTTTTTATTTTTTTTGGCCAATAATAACACGACACATGGCTTATGGACCCACTTAACGGATTCCTAAACAGAATCAGTTAAGTGGTGGTAATATCAAATTTTTAGAAATTTATCTGGTGTTAAAATCCATTTTTTTTTTATGTGGGTGTTAAAATCAATTTTTTCGTTTTTGTGAGGTGTTAAAATCTAAAATTTCCTTATTAAAAAGGGAAATTTTGTCAAGAACTACCAATTAAAGCGCGTGTTTTGAAAACAACTACCTATTAAAATTTTTTTTTAAAAGAACTACAACAAAGTTGTAAAAAGTTTAAGTAGCACTACCACTCTGATAATTCCAAGTAGAATATTTGGCATGTAGGTTCCACTTTTTACCTCTACCTCATAAAATCATCATCTAAATTGACTAAATTACCCTTCATAAAGGTAAAAAGTGATAAAAAATGAGACTCAAATACCAGAGATTCTAGTTAAAATTGTTAGAGTGGTAGTGCTACTTAAACTTTTTACAACTTTATGGTAGTTCTTTTAAAAAACTTTTTTAATAGGTAGTTGTTTTCAAAACACGTGATTTAATTGGTAGTTATTGACAAAATTTCCTATTAAAAACAAAATAATCAGCTTTCCTTAATCTGCTTGCGATTGATAGTTGACAGTTTGACACCCAACATCTTATCCCTTTTTCTCTCTTCAAACGGTCAAACCTCCATTTTTGCGGCTTAGATCATCATTCATCTCTCTTCAAAGTTCAAACCTCCATTTTTGTATCTTAGATCTTCATTTCTCTCTCTTCCAACCTATTCTCTCCATTTCAATGATTTTAAACTTCAGCCATAAGAAACTCTTCTTTTCTTCATTTCCAAGAAAAATCTTCATTTTTCATCACTCAAAAGCAAAATTTGACAAAGTTTAAAAAAAAAAGGGGAAAAAAAAATTCATATTAACGCTACCTTAGGTAAATGTTTTTGTAAATAGGAATAGTTGTTTTGGGAGTAGGCAAATTCCGTAAATATTTTTGAAATATGGGAATAGTTGCATTGGAAGTAGTTATGCAAGAGGGAAAATGTTTTATAAAAAAAACATTCTTTAGGGATGGAGGGAGTATCATTTTGCATAAAACTCCTAACATTGACTAAAATTAATTAGTACAAACATAAAAAATTTCATTTCTCCAAAAAATATAAAGCAAGCAGGAAAGGTCAATTCTATGGTACCTCTTGAAAATAGACATTAAAAGAACCATATTAATTGTTATGGGATATAGTGGTCAACCAGAATATAGACAAAACATATTGCATGATGTAAATTATTTATCCCTCAAATCAGCAAGTTGTGCCTTGACAAGCACCCATTTAGATAGTAAGTGATGGAAGGAATTTAACAATAGCAATAATAGTAAGGAAAAATATTGACATCTATACTTGAAATACATAAACTTCAAACCTCGTGAACAATTTTCCGGTGCTTGATACCATCACCAGCAGTCATAAACCTGCACACAGATTAGGCAAGAAAACTCATCAATCAAGAAAAATATGAATAAATTTCAAATGATTAATAGACTAACTAAAACTTCACCATCTACAAGAAACACAGATAGCCACAATATTGACAAAAAACAAAGCATGCACATCCATGACATGAAGCACCTATCATAGTAGCCGGTTTTTGTGGTTCCCATGAAATTATTTTCGAAGTACATGATTAACTTTTAATTAGTCACATTCACCCACCATAAGTACTAACAAATACCTATTGCACATCATTATATTGTGCTTTTAAGTTCAAGATAAATTCTTGCTCATGCATGCAAACAAATGTTACTAACATTTACTAAAAAATTAAGAGAAATTAAGCATATATATCAAAGTAAAAGACGTCTAAAAGTTTGTTTACTATCTTAGATGGTTTAAAGATGACTAAAGGATCAAAGAAAAGAAATGTTAAAGGGCCTAAGTTTTAAAAACTTGTAACCTCTACTAAAAACACGAGTTCAGCTGAGTTTATACGCATAGCTTGATGCTTTGCTTTACTCATCTTAGCACAATTAAAACCCACCAATATTCAGATTACTAGATATAGAAGATATGCATGGCTCATTCTGAGGGTTCAAGACAATTAGAAGATAAAGGTACTCCTTGCTTTCAAGAAGTATCATGTAGGTGATTGTTGCTGAAATATGTTTCTTATTCCATTAAATAATCATACTAAGAAATCTACAGAACAAAGAGAGGAGGTTGTTAAAAAAACATACGGAATTTGAGCGCCACTATCATGGTTCTCAGGTTCCAACAACTTCACGAGAGGAGAAAGATCTTTCTACAAATGCAGAAGCAGAACAGACATCAGTGTCTCATTGGTGTCAAAATTCTACAAAGAAAGTTAATATTTCTTGTTTGAAAAGACTAGCTTTACCTGAATTTCTTCCATCCCAAGGTTAGAATGACTGGAGTTTAAGAAAATCTGAAGATTCACAATGCTTTAGTAAAAAAAACGGGCTTCTCAACAGCAAATCTCAATAATTATAAAACCTGAATATAGCTCAGAGAGCAAGTAACAAGAAATTACAATTATCAGTCGAGCAGCCTTAGCACTCTCAACCACCATCCATTGTCCTTCTTCTGAGGTAAAAAGCCATTCACGAACCCTATTCTAAAAATAGAAAATTAAAATTTTACAATTCAGGTCACCAACATCTAATTATAAATTATCATAAAAATCTAGATATGCAAAACTATAAATTAAATTTGTCAAGTTAATAAAGAATCAATGTAGAAACAAACGAACTTTTCTTTTCTATCTGGTGTACACAGGCTAGAGAGAGAGAGAGAGAGAGAGAGAGAGAGAGAGAGAGAGAGAGAGAGAGTTGTGTTCACCCTAAGTTTACCAAGACCATATCCAAGTCAAAGTTAAAAGGACATCACCAGGAGGAAGAGGGTTACAGCTATTGTTGAAGTAAATTTGAAACAAGGTTAAGTGGTCATCTATAAGTAAGTTTTGAGCTGAGTATAGATTATTTATTATGAAACACATTACTGCAAACCATAAGGGACGATGAAATCATGAAATCCAGCTCTGCGGTTTTTATGAGTTCTGTGACTATTAGAAATTGATCTTAAGCAAGCTGTAGAGCATGTCCTAACCTTTGGCACAAGTAAAACTCCACAATGGTATGAGAAGGGGAGAGACTGTGGTTGAGCATCTAGAACCACAGCTCTATAACGAAAAAGGGAGCCAACTCCACCCAAGACCAATTGAACACGTCGACCAGAACTAAGCTCCATCATATCACCCTTAGCCACTAGTTTCAGATCTTCAAGAGAGTATAATAAATCAGAGCCATCCAAATGTCCTTGACGAACTTCATTTTCAGCTTCAAGAGCAGCATTGAGTCCTTTAATCTGTCATACAATATATATTCTATCAGCAACTTGTGGAAAACAAATATTAATTTAGTCAGAACATAAAACACCATCCAATTTATTAGAATTTTAGCAGAATTTTGCCCGCACATACAAACACACACATACACACATGTCCATCCATCAACAAATTCAACACACAGTTTTTCACCCTTGGCATAAAGAAGAGATTTGTCATCATAAGCCTCCAAGCCGGCTTCTTGATAACATACTACCAGCACTCTTAAGTGATTTGAAATTGATCATATAGCAACACTAACTATGCAATACTTTCTAACTGATTGTTTTTTTAACTAAATTACATAATTCCATTACCAAAAAGATATTACATCACATTTCATTCAACACCTAATTTTCAAGTCAGCCCAATTCAATTTGCCATCAAAACCAATTCAAAGTAATCAGCTGTACTCTATTAGCAATGCAGAAAAAATCTAGACCATAGCACAGATCACTAGATCAGCAACTTCCCAATATTTGCTCACAGTTTTGCATGCATCCTGTTCTCAATAACAAATAACAAAAGCTGATTCCTTGGTAGATACAAAAGCTTTACCTGTTCTTTGTTGCAATCAATTGAGGAATGATCAAAAGACGACACTATTTTGTCCACTACAGAAGAGTCGCCTTTAACAGCCACCACCATAAATGTACTAAGGCTAGGCTTACTAGACGGTTTCTGAGGTACGCAATGAAGAGTCACTTTCCACCCAATCCTGAATTTGGGGAAAAGTAAGCCTGGAAAAACAAAAGAAAAAACAATGCCGACCATCAATATTCACGAAAAGGTTATAAGCAGAGGAAAACCATAGAAGCTTGTTTAGAAAATGATCAAATTTCTACAATATTAAGTATAAACCCTCCTTAGAAAAGGATCATTTGGCAAAGAAATGGCAGAGTAAAAAAAGCGCAAAATGTTAGTTATAGAAACTAAACAAAACAATACCTAAGACATGAGACTCTGCTAATGTCAAACAGATAAACTTCCCTCCCGGTTTTAAGACCCTCTTCACCTGATGAGATGCCAAATTTGTAGTTAAAAATAAAAATAATCAAAAGGGCAACGAAATCGCTTAAAGTGACACTACACCAGCACAAATCTTGTAAGCATATACAATATAAGTGTGATTAAAAAGTATATGAGAGCACCTCTGATAGATATTGATCACCCAACTTAGAACCAAACTCTGGCTCCATCAACGCATCCAATCCCCCCTTATCCAGAACAACATCATAAGTCTCATCAACAAACTGTCAACAAGTAACAAACAAGAGTTAACACAAAGTACAACACACCAGAGCTAAGTGGCATCGATTATTCTGCAATAATCCCAACTTTCAGATATGAAAAGAATAGTAAACCTGCATGGAAGTGATGTCCATAACACGCCAACGCATGTGGGGTCGATCTCTGACATTCCTGCGGAGCATGTCGGAGATGACAACCTTGGAGAAATCGAGGTTGGTAATGTCGTGAAACCCGGCATCGTAGAGGTGTTCGGAGAGGCGGGAGTTGCCGCAACCTGGGACAAGAATCTGCAAATTCTCCGAAGATGAAGAAGAAGATGATGATGATGATGTCGAAGGAGAGAGGAGAGAGAGAAGAGGGGGTTTGAGCTGAGACCACTCGGCGTACCACTCGAAGGAATCATCGGAACCACGAAGAGTGAAGAATTTGTCCCAATTCTCTTTCTTGGTGAAATCTCCTAAGGTTGATAGCAGTTCTTCTTGTTGGGGTTTAGGGTTTTGGCTGCTCTTCTTCTTCCCCATTTTTCTTTCTAAGGGTTTATCACAGAAATGCTAGACTAGTGAAGGACTACCAGTCTCAACACTCAACACAAAGACAATTGTCAATTCGGGTTCACGGTTCGGGTTTGAGATAAGACCGGCCACTCCCCATACCGCTCCGTACTTAGTACGGAGTAATTTTATAAGTGTTTTAATTTAACTCTTTTCGTTTTAAGATGATAATTATTGTGTATGTGTTTTACTAATTTATCTTAATTGGCGTTTTGGCACTTTTATAACCACCGTTACAAAAGAAGATGAAAATTACATTTAGTCATTTACTTCTTTAGCGGGCTCAATGACAGCGTTATGAAAAAAAAAAAAAAAAAAAAAAAAAAAAAAAAAAAAAGTCTAGTCATCCATGTAGTGGGTTTTTTATGTCTTTTGGATGAAGAAAACAATTTTTTTAACTATTTTTTTTTAAATAAAAGAAAAAATATTTTAGGTTCTTCAATTTTATGGATACAATTGGCTTTGAGTTAGGTTGGCTTTGCAATATTACAAGATTTCCTACTTTTAGTTACAGCAAATGGTATTTTCCCAAGACATAGCTATATTCAAAAAATTAATGAAGTTAGCTTTGATTTTAAGAACTTAAATAGATGTTTAATGCTATATAATGTTCTCGGCTACCTTAACTATTCTTTATTAAAAGTTATCCAAACAAATAATTTCTAAAATATAAACCAATTGAAAGTAACAAAACCTGCAATAAGACAAGTAAAATATTAAATAAAATAAGAGACAGATGAATAAGACAAGTATTGCAATCAATTGTAATACCAGGAATTAAGCACACACTTTGGTATCAAGTTTTGGATTTTTTCACTCTTTTAGATACTCAATTTTTTTTACTCTTTAAGTAATCGGCTAAAATTCCAACCAATTAACTCTAAATAAACTCACCATTAACCATTGCTTAATTATAAAAAATATAAATTAAAAAAAAAACATTAAATGAGCTAAGCCAACACTAGGTCAGGGTTACATGGTCGGTCGAATATGAGTTAACCCATCGGTCAGAAAACGCGCTAACTAACTTAGTAACCCTAGAATAATGAGAGTCTAATCTGTATACTCGGGGTCATTTTCTCATTTAATAACTAATTTGTTGACTAAATGAGTAAATGACCCTAGGTGTAGGGTACACTCATATGTATATCTACTAAACCACGTCCGGTATTTACCACGTAAATAACACCCATATTTTAACATGACTTTACAACACATGCCCCCATATAAAATGTACCTTATTCCACTTCCTTTTTTTTTTTTAACCGCTCTCAATCTAACTTGTTAAATCACCCCACCACCCACCAAATAACCATCACCTTCGAACCGCCACCACGTAATTTTTTGTTAAAAAATTGCTTTACTCTTCACCAATTAGCACTAGATAAGCGGTGAATGGACGAGTTTAAGGAATCAACAACGCTATTGGAGAAGTCGTATGAGCATTTTTTTTTTTTTTTTTTTTGGACAATAGCAAAGGAACAAGAAGAAAACTACATTAAGTTAGAAAGAGTAACACGACATTCCCTAGCAATGTCGTTTGCCCTTTTAACCTGATCCCTGTGGACCTTTAGTATCGTACACCTTTGAAACGAGCTCCCTACGAGTTCCTGCAAGTTATGCAAAAGAGAAGTTGAGTCGGAGAGCAGAAGAATACCCTGTCTACCCTTTGTCCTAGCCCACTTCATTGCTTCAAGGCAAGCCCAAGCCTCGCAATGAATGACAGAAGAAGCAGTCCCATGTTTTCCTCCTTCATCAACCCCCAAGCCCTGCGGGTTGGACTTCACTGCCCAACCAATACCTGCTCGTAAGGACTCTTTTCCCCAAGAACCATCAGCTTCCATAATGAAATCCTTAAAACCAGTTTTAACTGTACCTAGCTGCACATGATTGAAACCCGGAGGAATAATCGGGTTATCCTTACTAGCAACCTCTGAATCGGTCGTTCTACTGGATTGTAGATTAAAAATCTCATGGTCTTGCATAGCTTGATCAATGAATTTGTAACACCCCAATAATTCTCTCTTTAAACCTGTGAGGACCCTGAACAACATTCAAGAGAATTACTGGCGTTCTATCGCCACGTGTTCAAACGTTAAGGCTTTATCAGAAAATAGCAGCGGAAAAACTAAATCAGTTATAAATAAGTTTCAAAACCAACGAATGAAACCAAATTAAGTCATACAACTTGGAACCATTAAGGCCCTTATTCAAAACCCAATAAAAGTAGTAAGTGATTAAATTCAGTGTTCAAATAAATTCAAACCCAAAAGAAATAGTGTCGAATAAAATCGAATTAAAATAAATTCAAACTTGCAAAAGAAATAAAATGCAAACAACCAACTCTCTACTCAAGATCCCACAACCCTGATGAATGCTGCATGTGTAAGAATCTGTGGTAATTCTGCTCCCCAATATTACAAGTGTAAAAATTGGATCGTCACAGGGTCATTGAAAGGCGAAGGCCATGACCAAAGAAAGACACACAAAGCACGCAATCAGCAAAGCTGCGTACATACAAGCTGCAAAATAAATTAAGAAATCCATAACATGCTACTAATAATCAATCATCATGCATCATTAAATTATAGACTCAACACACGACTCAACTATTTATATTACTAAGACTCCATTAATTAATAATAGGTAAATCATTATTTTTATTCATTGAATTACGCAATAGACAAGGTTGTCCAACCCATGCTCCATTTGGAACATCAATAAAAGAAAAACCCCATGCCTCCTTTCGGAAACATCAATAAACACCAACGACCACGGGCGCGACTCCGTGACCGTAGTTAGTATGAGATCTCACCTAACTCCTAGTTTTGAAAAGTATTTGAAATAAGAGACTCGTAGATCAGACGGCCTCGAGAAAAGTACACGGCTAATACCCCATGTACCCCAACCCCTGATTGTCATTACTCCAGAAGTGCACCAATCCAGAGTTTTATTGCTCATCCATCTTGCACATTACGTGATTTATAGGTTTAGACTTGGTGATGACTCATATGCATAACAATACAATCAATCCAATATCAATTCAATAAAGTAAAACAACTTTTCAATTTCAATTCTTGATTTATTAGTGGCAAGCAACATTTATTATTTATTCCTTTACTACCTCGGTGTATAAACACCTTGAGTGCATAAGACTACCCAAAACCTTAACATCGTCTTAGAAGACTTAAATTCTTCCTTTACTCATCCTGCTTGCATAATCATGAATGAGTAATAAATTAATCATTACATTAATCATATACCTTTGCCTCTAAGCGTACCTTGCATAATTAGAGCACAAATAATACTTGCAATATAAAATAGTGCACGTCATACGAAATTCACAATGTATAACCAAACAATTTAACTCAGTCATCCCTATACATGATACTAAGTTCTCGATCCGTCCTTAAACATGCACCTAGCTACAAGCAAGGTTTCGTAACTTGTACGTACCTTGAGCAAACGAATTGGTATGCCACTTTACTAACTAGAAATCACCTTCAATAAACTCCTCTCCTAAGCCAAATAATAACATCTCAATCAATACCCAATCAATCAAATTTACAGCAATACTAACTTACTTTAAAACCTTCAAAATCCAAATCAAACAACACTTTAAAACCTTCCCTTTAGTTAAAATTAAAGGCTTATATATAGTTCTTTAAATTTTCTTCATAAAAACCTTAAAATACACTCTTATACATGAAATTACAGCAAGTTCAAAGTCTAATAAAGATCTGAAAATTATATAAAAACCCCTTTTAATCTCCCTTTTTAATGGGTGATTAAACCCTCTTTATAAAACATCAAAAGTAGTACTTAGAAACTATTTCCAACACTTAAAAATTCAATAAAAACATATATTTATGCTTAATTAACTTTTAACATAATTAATTTTATTAATCAAACTCAAGGATAATATTTTAAGTATGAAAAAAACTTCGTTAAAATCAAAAACTGCCCGAAAATCATATTTAGAGGCTGAATTTGGCCACGAAAGGGTGGTAATCACCACCAAAGGTAATGAGTCTTTCTTAAAACGTTGTTTCCACATGAAAAAAACTGCTTTTTCATAAAAATCGGATGATTTCAGAACCTGATAGGGATTAAAACGGGATTAATATTAATGAACGAAAATCTTAGAATTAAAACACGAATTTAAGTGTTCAAAATAATCTGGAATTAATTTAAACTAATCATTAGTTATAATCACCAAAATTTCAAAACATCATTACTATAAAAGCCCTAAATCAATTGTTCATAAAAACCCTAAAATCATGATTTTCAATAATTAAAAACCCTAGGTTATAAAATTTACAAAACATGAAAATTATGACACTTATAAAATCTGAAATTATAAATTTTAATCATCAAAATACAACTTGATACTAATTAAATTACTTTCAAACAATAAAATCAAAATCCATAAATCAATAATTATAATTATACAAATTAATAAAACAAAGGAGAGAGAAAATAAGACTAACCTTTTTGTGTGGGAAATTTTTGGAGATTCATGGGGTATTTATAGGAGAGAATTATTGTAGGGTAAAAAGGAAGATTGGGCCTCATAAAAATAATGGGTCGATTAAGTAAACAAATGGGTTAGGCTTGTGTGATTGGACATAAATTGTAGAATAAAGGTGCATAAAATAATTTGTTCAAATAATTTTCGACCCAGATTAATAATTTGAAACTTTTGAAATTAAATTATGAAAAATAACAAATAAATATTATAAATAAAATAAATTTACATTTATAAAATATTTAAAAATACAGGGGATTACAGAATTTTCTAACCAAACTTGTCGATCCCCTAGCTCCCTTAAAGCATCTCTCATTTCTACCTTTCCATAGGCCCCATAGAGTAGCTATAAACAAAACACATCGGGCACTATGTTTACCATCCTCGCTTCGTATGAGCATATTGAGTCGGTGAATGCTTGGAATTTTTGACCTTTTTTTTAATTTTGTAATTATAAAAGGAACGCCTGAAATTTTAGAATCACCTTCGGAACATTCTAAAATTTTAGGCATTCAGGGGGGAAACGCCTAAAATTTTAGACTTTTATGGGGAGAAACGCCTGAAATTTTAGAATGTTCTGAGGAAGATTCTAAAATTTCAGGTGTTCCATCCATGGAACATTCTAAAATTTCAGGCGTTTGTCCGGAATGACTAAAATAATAATAATAATAAAAAAGTAAACAAGTACCTAATCGCCAGTTGCAACCCCCTTACCTTTCCGATTTTCTGATATCATCCCTTATAGCCGGTCGCAATCATTGGTGGTAATGAAAATGTGGTGGCTTTGCTTAGTGGTGATGGGATTGTGGTGGTTTGTTTGGTGGTGGTGGTTTGATTGGTGGTGGTTGTGGATAAAATTCTTAAGGTGAAGAGAGAGAAAAGAAAAAGTGAAAGTAAGGCCCTGTTTGATTCACCTTAATTTTGCTTAACTGAAATTATTTTTACTGAACTGAACTTATTTTTACTGAACTAAACTTAATTTTACTGAACTGAAATTATTTTTACTGAACTTAAATTATTTTTACTGAATTGAAATTATTTTTTACTAATTTTCTATTATAATTCTTCTTTAAGAAAACTGAATTGAACTTATTTTTACTGAACTGAAATTGTTTTTACTGAACTGAAATTAATTTTACTGAACTGAACTTATTTTGACTGAACTGAAATTATTTACTTAATATTATTTTTTTTAAGGTGAAGAGAACAGGGCCTAAGAGAGGGAAAGATTGAAGAGTTATTTAAGAAATGATTACTTAAGGGAGTGTATATAAAACTACGGGCGTTATTCGGGAAATATTGGGCGCGGTTTAGTAACCTTCATAATAATAAATTCTATAGAATAAATAACTTTTGACTAATTGAGTAAACTCCAAATAATCTATATCTATATCTATATCTATATCTATATTTATAATTAGTATTTAAAAACAAAAACCACAAATCTATACTAAGCCACATGCCACCATAATCACTCATATGTCACATGTCACCTAACTTAATCCTTTCTTTTTAAATTCCCATTTTAATATAAAAACAAAATATATAAATAATGTTTGAGTCTTTAATCTTTATGCATTCTAAAACTTACAAATTTAAGTAAGAAAATGGAGTGTTTTATATTCAATATAATAAGTTAAAGTTAAACTAATTAGTGTTCATTACATTAACAATAAAATAGTCTTTTCATCTCCTAAACTTAAATACAAGTATAACTTAAACCAATGTGTCATTTCATACCCTACCATATCTATGTATATATACCTAATTAAGGTCCTGTTTGATTCACCTTAATTTTGCTGAACTGAAATTATTTTTGTTGAACTGAAATTATTTTTACTGAACTGTACTTAATTTTACTGAACTGAACTTATTTTTACTGAACTGAAATTATTTTTTACTGATTTTCTATTATAATTCTTTTTTAAGAAAACTGAATTTTACCGAACTAAACTTAATTTTACTGAACTGAACTTAATTTTACTGAACTGAAATTAATTTTACTGAACTGAAATTATTTTTACTTAATATTATTTTTTTAAGGTGAAGAGAACATGGCCTAAATTCAACAACACCACTAATACTTTTCAAGAAAAATAACATAAGTAACAACCCGTGCATCGAACGGGTCAAAAGACTAGTTAACTCTCGAATAAGTAACCCGGCTACTCGGAGTATTATCATTTCCCAAAATAAAAAGTTTGTGACATAAAACATCAAAAGGGGAAAAAAAGAAAAAAAAGAAAAAAGGTGAGGAAATTAAACGGAGGGAGTTAATTGAGTAGTACTCCGTAATCCGTATTCCATACCCAAGTGTGTGCAGGCTACCTGGCTATTTGTCTTCTCTCTCACTTTCTCAGTTTCCAATTCAACCGCAACTCCACGTTTTCTCCATTCATTTTGCTAATTCTATCCTCCATTGAAGCTGCTTCTCAGGTAAGTTGTTGTTTCCTTTTCTAATCCTCATATCAATTTCACAATCTAGGGTTAATCGCTGATCTAATTTATTTCATTGTCAGTATACTAATTTTAGGGTTCCAATGTTAGAACTATTGATTCTAATTACTAATGAGCGATTATGTTGCTTGGGAAGAAAATTATGAGCCTAATTTTGATAATTGAATCAAATGTGCCTCTTCTCCCTAAAATTATGTGATTTTTGAGCTTGATTCAATAATTGAATCAAATTTGTTGCAGAACCCTTTAATGTTAGGAGTGAACTATGAAATTGGACCTCTTCTTCCTCCTTCCATGGCTCAGGGACGGGCTTATTTGCATTGTAATTTGAATTGGGTTTTTTCTTTTTTTTGTTTGTAATAGTTCATTTTTTTCCAAATTTTGATCTTTATTAATTTTGATCTGATTTCAGACCAGCATTTTCTGGGTTGTAATGCCTTTTAATATGTGCTTTTTGATATGAAATGAAAATAAAAATGGATCAAAAATTTAGAATGTATACATGTGAGTATGTGTGAGTAGTCTTTGTAGTTTATTCTTGATAGATTAAAGAATGATGAAGACTTACTACTTTTGAAATAGCTTAAGCATGAATTTTGCCATTCAGATGACACAAGCTTTAGTGCTCCTAGACCTTGTAGGCAACATTTGACCGTGGCAGTATGCTGCTGTTGATAGCCTTATCTTGTTACCCTGTATTTTTAACATTAGTTGACTAGATTAAGGTTATATATATATTAGGTTCATTCTTCTGCGGGATCCTTACCTAAAAGTCTCATTGCAGATCCTTGTAGCTGAGCAGAGAAAGCTTTTATCGTTGACTTTCACTGTGTAGGAGTAAAGCCCCTGTATCTGCATATTGCTACTCAGCATTGAGTTATCAAATTATGGACGATGGAATTTCAAGCTTTTGGGGTCCTGTGACATCTACCATTGAGTGTTGTGAGGAGAACTATGTTTATTCATCTTACATTGCAGAGTTCTTCAATACCCTTTCAAATGTTCCTGGCATCATTTTGGCACTTATAGGTCTTTTAAATGCCCTGAGGCAACGGTTTGAGAAGAGGTTTAGTTTTCTTCACATGTCCAACATGGCACTGGCATTTGGCAATATGCTGTATCATGCTACACTGCAACGTGTGTAAGTAATTCTTGTTTAATCTATAAATTTCTATCTTTTTTGCTGTAAGATGGTATTTCCTGGTCATCATTTTTATTTCTGTTTTTATACCCTTCTATATTTGAGTGATCAGGGATTAGAAAAAGATTCTCTCTCTGTATGTGTGCCCACGTGCGTGTGCACTTCTGTGCTGCTGCTTTCCTCTCTCTGTTTATTTTATTATTTTATTATTATTTTTTAATTTTTTTTTTTGTGACTAAGAAAGAGGGTAGCGGTAACAAGAGGATTCTACAGAGTTCAGGTGCTAAATATTCATTTTTCATGAGGGTGATCACTTTGGGGATGGAGGTAGGCTGGGCTTTGGAAGAGTGAGATTACTGAGATATGGTGGCAGTAGAACTTCCTACTTTGGTTTATTCTAGAGGAGATAGACTCTCACAGTTTCAGTCAAGCATTTAGGGTGTTCTATGAACTTGTGCGAGGAGTCCCCTCTTTTTACTTTTATGAATGGTTAGTAAGTATCTTGTTATTAAGGTTTTAGATGAGATAGTCCCTCACAATATCTTTATTCTATCCTTCATTCCATTGAAATTATGAAGAGCCCTGTCTCTGCAGTGCAACTTTTCTCACCATGGACCCCACCCATTTGCTAGTATTGCTATATTAAGGAGTTCAGGATATGGTTCTCTACGTAACAATCTGAGAGTTTATTTTCTAGTGAATAGATTTTACTCCTCTCCTTGTAATACCTAGTTTTCCATCCCACTTTACTCAACTCATTGTGATATATGATCTCATTAGTCATTGCAATGTATGATCTTATTAGTCATTGTGATATCTTCAGCAGCTTGATACTTTCATTCAACGCATGAACACTTTGCCCAAAATGGAAGAAAAGGAAGTTAATAACTTAAATGGGAAAGGTAGATGTATTTTCTCCTCCATCATCTTTTAATAAGTTTGTAGTTCAGACAACATAGAAATGTGCCCCAGGCCCCCAGTCCTTGCAGTATTTTGTTAAACCTTGTAAAAATGAAAAGTTATAGCTTTTATTATTGTTGTTACTTTTTCTTCAAGTAATAGGTGGAGTTGAGATACTTGAGAACACACTGGTAATATAGCTCATTAGCTCTTCAGCTGTACTGTTGTTTGATATCCTTCAAATGCTGTTAGGGATATGTTTTTGTGTGAACTAGCTAATCCTGCATTGTCATTCACATTTTTAGCTATTTATAACTCTGACATAATCTGCTGGCAGGCATCAACATAGTGATGAAACACCAATGGTGTGGGAGATGCTGCTTTATCTCTACATACTCTACTCACCAGACTGGCACTATAAGAGCACAATGCCAACTTTCATCTTTTTCTACGGTGCTGCATTTGGTCTTCTTCATCATCTAGTTGGTTTTGATATCGGCTTTAAGTTACACTATATGTTACTGTGTCTTCTCTGCATCCCTCGGATGTACAAGTATTATATCCACACCAATGATGTCTGTGCTAAGTGGCTGGCAAAGTTGTACTTGGTGACACTACTGCTGGGTAGCCTTTGTTGGCTTGTGGATCGTGAGTTCTGCAAGAAGTTTTCTAGCTGGGGTTATAATCCGCAGGGTCATGCCTTCTGGCATGTCTTCATGGGTTTCAATTCATATCTTGCAAATACATTTTTGATGTTTTGTCGGGCGCAGCAATTAGGATGGAATCCGAAAGTTGACCATTTCATGGGGTTTCTGCCTTATGTGAAGATTGACAAGCCGAAGACCCAGTAATTCAGTGAAAGCAAGCTTTGGGAAGAATAGATTTAGAGTAGTTGTGTGGTTTTGGCTTCTTCGGAGTCGATACAATTTTTTTAATGTAGGCATTTTCCCAAAGAATGTAAATGATATTTTTTTGATTTTGATTATGAGTGAGAATTGTTAATGTAGAACCCTAGTGCATGGTCACGTGTACCATATTTAAGTTGTTCCTCAGTAACCAGCAATTTTGAAGTTGCTAACTTGTTTCTTTCTTTCTTTGTCTTCTTTGTTTATCTAGTTTTGGCAATTTGGCAAAATCTTTTTTTTTTTTTGGCAAAATGTTAATTTGAATCTTTTGTTCAATCAACATGGCTTCCGCTACTAACTTCTTATTAATTAGCTTAGGTGTTTTGGTGTGCCAATAAATGATAGAAAATTTACTATTCACAGTTTCTTATAATTTATTCATTTATCATCACAAACTTTACGATCCTACTGCTCTGAAATGTAGTTTAACATAAAAAAAAAAAAAAAATAAAAAAAAAAAAAAATCATAGACAATTGGTATAACTAATGCACCAATCTTACTGATTTTTACACCAACATTACAAGAACTTGGCATTTCTTAAAATATTTTGAGCTTACACGGAGTAACTTTTTATATTTCATAACAAACTACTGTAATAATAATATAATGCTAAGTTAGTTGTAAAAATAACAGAATGTCTAGGTAGTTAAGCTGAGTCATCAATCCAGGGCTCACTAATCCAAACAGAAGTGGTTGATTCTTGTTTGTTAGTTAACTTTAAAACTTGTAATTCCCTCCAATGCTTTTTGGTAAAAAAAAAATGAAAATAATTCCCTCCAATTCTTCGTTTACTCTTTCTTCTACTCTGTCCTACTCTCTGTTCTTCTACCTCTTGTTCTTAAAATTCTGCAAAATTTCCTATTGAATATAGTCCCAGCAGCTCGAGTTCTAGAAGCATCCAGAATCTTCCTCCAAGAATTAGTTATCCTAGCTGGCAGGTTGTTATTCTGTTAGATGATGTAATATTTAGAGCTAAGATATTTAGTTGTAAATATCTACAGTATAAATAGGTGTACTCTTCACCCTTAATCATTATTCATTCAGAAATATACCAAAAATTGTCTCTGTTTCTGTTTTCAGTCATTTTTTTGTTTCTCTGATTTTAACATTTGCCAAGAAAGCTTGGTAATTACTACAATGGAGGAAACAGCAGCTAAAAAGGCTTGTTTAGAAAAGTGGAAAAACATTCCAAAAGAAATACTGATTCGCATCGTTGAACGGCATGGATTGAAGTCGGAGCTTCACCGGCTTCTTGGAGATCATCCCTGTCTCTTCTGGCATATCGTAAACCCTGCATTAGTTTGCCGAAACACCCTGATCACGATGAGCCTGTTTTTCTTCTCCAAACACCTTTCTACTACATCTGCCCCCTCTCCTCTTCCGGGGTTCTTGGGTGGCGAGGATGATCGAAGACGGTCCATCAAAGCGGCTGATTAACCCGGTGAATGAGGTCTTTCGGAAATACTTTGATGCTACTCCATCCATCAAAGGAGAGTTGGGGTTGAATCTTTTGGAATGCCGGGTTCTTGAACTTGCGAGGCCTATGTTCTTGGTTAAATTGCTGGACCAAAATCCCTTTACCAATCAAATATCAACTCAAGTGGTTGGCGGTTGGGCTATGAACACAAACTATAAGTTTGCTGTCTTGGTAGAAAAGAAATCAGGTCTAATGATGTGGAAGCTCGGTAATACAGAATGGATTCATATTGAGATTGATTCTCAAGAATCGTTGATATTGCTTTTCATAATGCAAAGTTTTACGTTGTCTTGCTCAAAACAAGTCGTGGGAAACTTAAGAAGAAGAATCATGAGTTGAGAGTTGGCGTTATTGATCCAGAAAATGCAATGGTGATTCAATTCATCAAGCCACCCAATGTGGTATCAAGGAATGACTGCTATAATGAACTTGAAATTGATGGGGTTAATTACAGATTCCGGAATCTGAAAATGGTGTCGACGAATAATCAGTTGTATCTAGTCATCAATGGTAAGCATGACTTAGAGATGGGTTATGAAGGCCTACTGTATGTCTTCGTATACTTGTTACAACAGAGGAAACATGGAGGTTGGAGGTGGGTGCGTGTCAAGGAGTTGGGTGATGAAGCATTTTTTCTGGGGTTCGGGAATCCTTGTGATACTTCTTTTGCTATTTCTCCTCTGAAAGATTATCTGCCTAATTGGGAACCTGGAACAATCTGTTGGTGGTTTCTTAAAAATGAAACATTTGGAAAATTGCAAATGTATTTTTCAGGACCTGTTGGCTTAGAGTTCACTCTTCCTAGGGGACTAGAGCGTCTCGGCTACATAGCTTTGCCGAGCTATGATAGTTACTATCACCTGTTCAACATTCACAGGCAGGCCTTGCTTCTAAAGGGGTATCAGACTAAGTGCCCTCTGACATCCAAGGACAACAGGAAGTATAGAGGCCTCTTTTTTCCACCGCCCCCATGGGTAAAATGGTACCTCCCTAACAAGGTTGAGGTCAATTTCAGAGGGTTCGACAACGAGCATGATGGTGTCTTCGGTGAAGAGCAACAACACAATGGTACTGCTGGTGTTGAGGAACATGGCATCGACGATGAGACTGCTGCTGATACCAATGAAGATGATGCTGCTGATACCATGAAGATGATGCTGCTGATACCAATGAAGATGATGCTGCTGATACTGATGAAGCTGCTGTTGATGATTGATAAGGTTGAGCTAGGTGGCCGTTTGTCAAGATTAGGCAGTATGATAATTTCAATTTTTCTAGTTATGTAAGATTTTAGTTTCAAGCCGTTAAACATTTTGATAATGTATGTGTCCTCAATGTTTTTCATTTGACAAAAGAGGGGATTGTTAAATCCACCCATTTCTGTAAGCACTTAACAGCTTCTGAAAGCTGAATTAGTTCCAATAAAAATAAAAAACATTTGTCATAATGCCATCTGCTTATAGCTTTGCATATACACATTTACATGTCTTTACGTGTCTAAATACAAATTAAAAAAACAATAGTCCTTGAGCCATGCTAAAAAGTGATCCAAAAATTTCCCTAAAATATTTTGAGCTTGGCATTTCTTAATATATTCTGAGCTTACCAATGTAATACCCATAACAGAATAATTTGGCTACAACTAACTGATCATTTTCATATTCGAAGTATAGACCATTTAGTGCTTCGGCCCCCATTAATTGATGATTCCTAGCTTCGTCGCCTCTAGGTGGCCCATCAATAGTGGAGTATAAAATATGTCCCAACAAAATAAGAAGAAACACAGTCATAAAATCCTCACAACATTTTAAGCTTCCTCTTTTTGCTATAACATCCTCCGGCATCAACAGGATCGGATCATCTTTCATAAGTTGAGATAACGTACCCTACAAATCACACAACAGGAAAACATCAAAACTCCAATTTGTTATCTGATTGATTTTCTTTCATAACAAACTACTGTAATGATAACAGAATGCCAAGTTAGTTATAACAAACCAATAACAGAATTCTATGTTAGATAGAAAAATAACAGAATGTCTAGGTAGTTAAGCCAAGTAATCAATCCATGTCTTATCCAGCTCACTAATCCAAACAGAAGTAAGTGATTCTTGATTGTTAGTTAAGTTTAAAGTCATCAACTATATCTCAATTCTTGAATTAATCGTCTATAAATAACCCCTTTCATACTTGCATTTCCCTTTCATAAATTCATACTTGTATTTCCCTTCAATTCTCTCATACTTGTATTTCTCTGTCTTCTACTCTCTTCTTCTCTTTCACTTGAAAAATTCGAAATGGAAAGCAACAATCACCAGAATAGATTATCTGCATGTGCAAGAATTGCAACATAAGACTTTAATTAACATAAACTCTTGAAACTAAACAAATAAAATTTTTGACGTTTGGAGCTCCTCACTCGTGATCAAGTTTAGACCTTTGAAGCCTTGAGCTTGGCTAGTCGGTTAGAGCTCAATCGGTTTAGCCTTGAGCTTAGAGCTCAACGAGCCTCCAAACCCAGTCTTCACAGGACTCAATTCGACTCAACAAATGCGACACATTAACAAACAAATTCGACTCAATTTTCAGAGTTAAACTAATCCCTAAATTGTCGAATAAATATTCAATAATTAAACAAAAACTGCATCAATGGAGGAGAGAAAGCTCACCGCCGCAATGGAGAACTCGGAGTACTACAACGGAGGAGAGAGGGGGTTAATTTTTCGTCGGAGTTATTTTTTTTTTTTATCAATTTATTGTCGGAGTTATTTTTTTATCAAATTGTCGCTAATGGTTTTTTTATTTCACATCAGATCTACTCCGTAGAAGATTATATCAACACTTAAAATTTATTCACAACTAGGTTAGATCTCGTGCCATGCACGGTTTTTCAATTTTGTCACGGAGTATCAATTTAATTTTTTTTAAAAAATCTCAAATCAAGCTGCTAAATTTTTTTTTATCTTTTTTGAATACATATTATATTGCTTATTTTAAACCTTAATGGCAATTTATTTATATTTCAAATATAATAATTTTTCATTTACCAAGTTGAAAAATATATATTCATAATTTTTTTTACTATAAATTATCATTATACATTAAAAAGTAATTATTAATATAGGAATTTATTTATACAAAGATATGGATAGATATTTATGTTTATAAATATATTATTCAACGATTATTTTCCCTAAATTTTGGAAGTAAATATTTTGCGTATATAATCTATCAATTTTTAAAAGTTTTATTTTTTATTTTTTAAATTTTAAAAAATATACTAAAGACACAGCAAAGATTACTGGTGTGTCTTTTAGTATATTGTTATTGATTAAGTTTTGTTCTCACATTTTTCACTTTTGATATAACCAAAATACATTCCTTTGATTTTTGGTTGCTATTAAAATTTTTGTTTTATTTTATTGAGAAATTCTACATTATAACTGTAACACCCCCAAAATTCGAGTCTTTAAAACAATAAGAGTAACCTTTAACTTTTAAAAACCCAACCATCGAACTCTGGAAGTGTTACTGCTACACTTATTTTCCGTAGAAAATAAATGCAAAGCAAAAATAACATAATATTTAAATAAACTAAGTGGTCTAAGTTGTGGCAAAATAAAATAGTCATTACATCAAAACTGCAATTATTGAAACCAATAATTGAGAGGAAATAATTAAATTCGGGAATAAACTAAATTGTCTTAGCTACGTGATTATTCTAACGTCTCCTCACACGTAACCGAGTACCCTTTTTACCAACCTGCAAAATAAATCAGAAACAAGAAAAGAGAGAAGACTCCCAAAAATAAGATAAACTGAGTAATTCCAACTCCATCCCGTAAAATAAATATTTTTAGTTCAAAACATTTTATACATAATATAGTCTCATAAATAGTTTAACACTAAACCAAGTTCAAATAGTCACATAACATATTATTACTTTATTTAAGAAAGGGAAAGAGAACGCCAGTAAGCCGGGACTAGTCCCTGTCACCACCTACTTTACAGAGGGTCGCGCGTAATCCCAATTGGCCATAAAATAAAACAGAATGTCCCTAGTGTGCACACCCCTCACTAATACCCAGTGATTAGGAGGAAGACTCACAGCAATATACAATAATTTAAACCAACTAGTAGCAACCATAACTACTAGTGGGGCAACATGTTCTTCACCCTTCCGGGTTTCATTTCCCTTCTTAAATTAAATTTCACTGTACATTTTATTTGCTTAAATCATCACACTGTACACAAGTATTGCACAAATCAATTTCATTCCAAGAAACAATACTTCAATTTCAGTATTATTAGACCATAGTCATCGTACATGACATATAGACCATCAATCACATATAATCAATCATCCATACCCAAGATCTTATTTATTTTTGAAAGAAACTCATACGATATCAAATAATAAAAATTTTCGAAAGTACATATACTAGTACACAAAATAGAAATCTAATATATAATATGATTCCATAATATCATACGATATCACACTCATCACATATAATTACAACCTAGAAAATGGCATCATTAAGATTAAAGGCATAGGGAGGCATGGTACTTTTCTATGTACAAGTGGATTAATAGTAGTGGCAAAAAAAGGCTATAAACCTTAAATAGTGTCAGGTTATGGGTCTATTTACTGAAAGACGAGTCTCCATCATGTGATGCCTTCCAAGAAAAATTCAAAGTATCAAACTATATGGCATAAAATGTTCTATTGTGCAAGCACATGAATGGGTATAGGACCATAATTGGCTATATAATATAATTTCAAATATTCAACAAGTACACCAGCATACTATAATCCGATTCACATGTTCCTAAAGAGCTTTATTTCTCTGCAGTTTTCAAGCACAAGAACCAGTATAATCTCTACATATTCATAACAAAAGAAGCATTCAACACCTGCAACTTCACTCAAGCAACACCACTTTCCAGGATGCAAACATCATCATCTGTCTCATCACAAATGTACAACCCATACACCTACCACAAATCACACAACGAAGTTCCCTCGGTTCTGCTTCTCTTTGATCTCAACATCTTACTTTTACTTCATCTATAATAATATCAATTAGATTGTGATCAAATAATCACATAATTCATCTAAACTACTCCACAAATTACCAACAATTTAATCTTAACTGTGTTTTGGGGTCAAATTACAAGAAAATTCATTAAAATTACTCCAGGAATCACCAGAATTCATCTAATATACAGTAATCAGTTTTTTGAACATTCATCTAAATTACTTTACACATTGCTAGAAATTTATCTAATTTACTCATTTTTGAGGTCAAATTTCCAAAATATTCGTCTAAATTACTCTACAAATTATAATTATCAATAAACCACTAGTTTTATCAATGGATTAAATTACAGGAAAAATTCACAAAACAGGAAAAAAATAATTCTTATGAGAAACATGAATAATGCATAATAAATTATTTACCTGAATCGTCATCATCATCATTTCTAATATTAGGGTTTGTACATTCCGATTGATGATTCATCAAATTCATAGCTGAAAATTCGAATCAAGAGTTCTTTCACTTCCCATACATACAAATTACAATAATTATCATAACAAGAGGGACAAAATCAAACTCAAAATCAAACATTACATAATAATTCAAACTAAAAAACAACAACCGAATCATAAAATCCAAAATCAAAACCCAAAAACTCAACGAAATCGAAACCCTAACCTAAATTATACAAAATTAACAAAACAAAGGAGGGTTAAACCTTGTGAGGAGCAGTGTCGCCATTAGAGATCTAGGCATCGTTCTCCTAGTTTTTTAAGGGCTTATTCCATTAGAGACGACTGCGGTGGTGGTGGCAAGAAACTAGGATGGAGAGAGAGGAGGGTTGCGGTGGTGGTGGCAAGAAACTAGGATGGAGAGAGAGGAGGGTTGCGCTGGTGGTGACTACGGTGGGAAGCTAGGATGGAGAGAGTTGAGGGTTGCGCTGGTGGTGGCTGCGATGGAGCGAGAAAAGAGAGGAGACGGAGAGTTTGAGAGGAGAGAGGAAACAGAGGAGACAGAACAAGAGAGTTAGAGATAGAGAGGAAAGAGTGAGGAGAGAGTGCGTGTTCTAATTTTAGGGAATTTTGGAAAAAAGGCACCGGTTAACCGGTGCCCTATTAAACCTGTTTTTATTTTTGTGGTCTAGGCTTTATTTTTGGCACCGGTTTTCAATAACCGGTGCGCATTCGTCGGTGCGTTTTTATCTTTTTCTTCTATTGCTTGTAGTGATTTCGTATACTCAAGCCTACCACGGACGTTTATGACAACATATAATGATCATGTGTGGTTTCAAACGGCATTATATGACCCTGAGATGTATCCCTTATGGTCTCAAGTTTGTTCGCCACTGGGCCCTAAAACCTTAAAATTTCTTTAAAAAGCGTGGATTATAGCATTCAATTTTTTAATTTTTTTTTTACCTTTTTTAGTTCGGAAATAAAAATTGCCGAGATGTTTACCATGGTCCGTTATATACTCCGGGTGTCAAATTGGGTCGGTGGAACCATCTAATATGCCCTTAAACGGTCATTTTACCTGTTCACAACTTGTAGTGATTTCGTAAACTCAAGCATACCACATACGTTATGAAAACATATAATGATCATACGTGGTTTCAAACGACATTATTTGACCCTGAGATATATACCCTAGGTTCTCAACACTTTTCACCACCGGGCCTCGAAACCTCAATATTTCCTCAAAAAGCGTGGATTATTATAGCCTTCAATTTTGTAATTTTTTTTTACCATTTTTCATCCTGAAATACAAATTGTCGAGAGGTTTATTATGGTCTCTAATACCCTCCAGGAGTCCAATTGGATCGGTGGAACCGTCTAATATGCCCTTAAACGGTCATCTTAACCGTTCACAACTTGAAGTGATTTCGTAAACTCAAGCCTACCACGGACGTTTATGACAACAAATGATGATCATATATGGTTTCAAACGACATTATATGACCTCGAGATGTACCCTTAATTAGGGTCTCAAGACTTTTCGCCACCGGGCACCGAAACCTCAAAATTTTATCAAAAAAGCGTGGATTATAACGTTCAATTTTGTAATTTTTTGACCTTTTTTAGCCTGGAAATAAAAATTGCCGAGATGTTTACCATGGTCCCTAATACCCTCCGGGAGTCAAATTGGGTTGGAGGAACCGTCCAATATGCCCTTAACGGTCGTCTTACTCGTTCACAACTTGTAGTGATTTCGTAAACTCAAGCTTACCACGGACGTTTATGACAACATATAATGATCATATATGGTTTCAAACGACATTATATGACACCGAGATATATCCCCTAGGGTCTCAACATCTTTCGTCACTGGGCCCTGAAACCTCAAAATTTCCTCAAAAAGCGTGGATTATAGCCTTTGATTTTGTAATTTTTTGACCTTTTTTCGCCCGAAAATAAAAATTGCCGAGATGTTTACCATGGTCCCTAATACCCTCCGGGAGTCCAATTGGGTCGGTGGAACCATCCAATATGTCTTGAAACGGTCATTTTACCCGTTCGCAACTTGCATCGATTTCGTAAACTCAAGCCTACCATGGAAGTTTATGACAATATATAATGATCATATACGGTTTCAAACGACATTATATGACCCCGAGATGTATCTATTAGGGTCTCAAGGTTTTTCGCTACCGGGCCCCTAAACCTCAAAAAGCTTGGATTGTAGCCTTCTATTTTGTAATTTTTTTGACCTTTTTCGCCCGAAAATAAAAATTGTCGAGATGTTTACCATGGTCCCTAATACCCTCCGGGTGTCCAATTGGGTCAGTGGAACCATCCAATATGCCCTTAAACGGTCATTTTACTTGTTCACAACTTGCATTTATTTCATAAACTCAAGCCTACCACGTACGTTTATGACAACATATAATGATCACATATGGTTTCAAACGGCATTATTTGACCCCCGAGATATATCCCCTAGGGTCTCAACACTTTGTGCCACCGGGCCCTGAAACCTCAAAAAGTGTGGGAGCTGTAAGAAAACTGACCCGATGCGAGAACCCAACCTTAACGGACAAAGATCTAAACCCAGCCTGTACTCGAACAATGGGGTGTAACTAGTGACCTATAACCTGACTTGATCTCAACCGAAAACCCATTTGATCCAATACTTTATGACCTGAACCCGAACCTGCCCCGACCTGATAGTTACCGTCAATCGATTTAATTCGACCCGAAAACAATCTGAACCTGAACTAGTACCCGACCCAATTAAAACATGAACCCGAGTCATGGAAGGTTTAATAAAATTTTATATACCTTTTATTCAGCTTATATACTTGTATAATTCTATAAACCCTCGATTCGATTTAATAAAATCTTTTGTTCAGCCTATATAACTTTTTTTCTCTATTACTTGTATATAAGAAAATCTTGATGATGCTTGATCAAATTATGGAAGGCGTAATTATATAGTTCAACTTGGCCACATCAACACTAACCCGAACCCGAATGTACCATCTTGTAACCCATCCAAATCCGACTCAACACAACCCAAACCTGAAATTGAACCCGATCTAATTTTAACTTGAATTGAACCCGACCTATATCCGAAAAGGTGAACGACCCGTTATAACTTGAATTGAAATTGACCTAACCTGAACCTAAACCTGATCTAAAGCTAGATTGACCCGACATAACCTGATCCTGATTTAACCCGATACCTAATTTGACCCGACCCAAACCCGACTTGAATACCCGAATTGACAGCTCTACTTTTTAGTACTAAATATTTTTTTTGCGTATTCTTTTTTTATTAATGAATATTCATTTTTTTTTACGCGTTCATAATTATCAGCTATCCTGATTTATACTAAGTGTTCATTTTATAGAGCGTGGTGCAGCTATCCTACTACTCCAGGATGCAGCTAAGACCTATTGTTTGATCAGTAATATAGTTTTGGGCCTTTGGCTTGCTTGCTAATTC
Organism: Chenopodium album; assembly: GCF_948465745.1. Lineage (NCBI taxonomy): Eukaryota > Viridiplantae > Streptophyta > Magnoliopsida > Caryophyllales > Amaranthaceae > Chenopodium > Chenopodium album. The sequence goes on from NC_137838.1 coordinate 79,039,086, forward strand.
ATAAACGCGATACATTCAATTTCCTTTTCCCTCCATCTCTCTCTCTCTATATATATACGTATAATTATAGTACAAAATGTCCTCTGCTTCATTTCATAAATTTCTTTCTTCTACTTGTTCATTGTTCAGTTCCCAAGAATGGAAACTTACTCCGGCAAGAATAAAACAATCGAGAAATGGAGCAATCTTCCAAGAGACATACTCTTACACATCCTCCAACGCCATGGATTGAAACCAGACCTTCACCGTCTTCGCGCCGTTTGCTCTTCTTGGCGAACCGCTCTTTCACCAAACCCTGAATTTCCTTCCTGCTTCAGGACTCCAACACACCCTCTTTTCGGAGACTGCCCTCTTTTCCTCCTCCAAACCCGGTTCTACTTTCTCTCTCCTCTCCCCTCTTCCGGCGTCGATGGCGGTGCTTGGGTTGCCAAGATGATCGAACTCGAACCCTCCAAATGGCACCTCCTTAACCCGGTTGATGACTGCCGGACCCTGGACTACTTTCACTCGGATCCACCCATTGTTGGGAAACTGGGTCTCAGTCTGTTAGATTGTCGGGTTCTTGAACTTGATAGACCCATGTACTTGGTTCATTCATCGGACTGCAAAACCCGACCCGAATGTATATCCTTCCAAGTTGTAGGTGGGTGGGCATTGAATTCGAGTTATAAGTATGCTCTGTTAGTGGATCGACAGAGAGATAATGGGTTGATGTTATGGAGATTGGGTGATAAACAATGGATTGATATCGAGATTCTCCATTGGGGGTGTGTACTTGATATGGCTTTTCATAATGGAAAATTCTATGTAATCTTGTTCAAATATCAGGAGTGTAAGTGGAAAATCGGAGTAATCGATCCTCAAAATAAAATGATCTCGATGCAGTTCATAGACAGGCCTGATTTTTTGGTACAAAATCAAGTGGACAAAGAAATTAATGTCAAAGGGATTTCATACGAGTTACGCTATTTGAAGATGGTGTCGTCGAATGAGGAGTTGTATCTTGCCATCGAAGGGTTTCGAGAAGATAATGGTGGAGGGAGTTGGACTAGCAGAATGTTTGTCTTCTTGTTCAAGGAAGAAACAGAATGGGTGCGTTTGAAAAACTTGGGTGATCGAGCTTTTTTCCTTGGTTTTGGGCATTGTAAAGAGAGGTCATTTGGTATCCCATCTTTGAAAGATTATCTACCACAATGGAAGCCGAGTACGATTTGTTATTGGTATCCTCATGTCGATGTATGGTCAGGGGTGGAGGGATATGGTGAAGGAAGTAGCAGTCCTATGCCAAAGGGACTAGAGTGCCTCAGCAGTCTGATTTTTCCAACATATGATAAATACTTTCATGTGTTCAACATACAAAAGCAGGTTAGGCTTCTCTTGGACTATCCAAACAAGGACCATAAGCTGTATCGAGGGTTGTTCTTTCCGCCTCCGCCTTGGGTTAAATGGCACTGCCCTAGCCTTGGAAATGTTCATGTCAGCTTTACTGGTTTGTATATCGATGATCATGATGATGATGATGTCGCTGAGGAGGAAGAACAACATGCTTATATCACTGATGAGGAGCAACAACATGATGATACCGATGATGAGGAAGAACAACATGCTGCTGATATTGCTAATGAGGACGAACAACATGCTGCTGATATTGCTAATGAGGAAGAACAGCATGATGATACCGATAATGACGATGGTGATGAGGAAGAACAGCATGATGATGCCAATGAGGAGGATGGAGCTGCTCAAGCATTGATAATGTTGAGCTCAGGTTAAGTGCGTGGCTTAATTGCATTTTTACATGAGATAACGCGCAAGGTTGTTTACTATACTGATTTCGTTGTGTTTCGATTGTGATTTTGCTTGTTGGATCTATCTAGTGCTAGTGTAGAGTCTGTAGACTGCGTAGTGTTAGTAGAAATTTGTTTGCCAAGATACTTCATTTTTCTAGTTATGTAAGAAATTAGTTTCAAGTCTTTGAACATTTGCTTTGTATGTATCCATGACATTGGTTTTCATTTAATGTAGGAGGTGATTGTTTTGTCATTCAACTAAAATGCTTTTGTAAATAAAAATAATGCTGCGTAGCTTTTACTTAACATTCTATCATCACAAAACAAAAGACTACAAGTAATATTCGTTACATCGAGTCTTCTCCGGATCTTTACAAATCAATTGCCAATACGGAGTATGATTTATACAACCAATTAACAAAAGAATTAGCCACATACAACACCAAGCCACTACCATCGGATAACCTTTGTGGTCGATCATCCTTTTTCTCTTCATAATGAGGGAAGATTTTTCGAGTGCTATACATTCCATTAGCACAATGCTCAATCCTATACAAGCCTGATTACTGATTCACTATGCATGCTTACAGCCATGATATTGAAGGCAGATGCTTACTATTATGATTAATCATAAATTTGTGACTAGCACAGTACACGAAATTTAAAGTAGTCATTTCATTTCATGAAGATTTTTCCCTCTCAATAGCTTCGACGTGAAAAACCTTGCGTATAGACTCGAGATTTTGTTGAGTACGAAACTTGGCACTAAGTAGGTTGCTATAACATGAGAGGCCATTGTTGAATATACAGTGTCACCTCTCCAATTCCAGTACAATACTTATAAAGTTCACACTCCAAAAGAAGAAGAAAAAAAATCACGTCGAAAGTCTGAGCACTTAATACATATTGCCGCAAATCATATCTCTGGAAAGACCCCCAAAGAACATGCTACTTGGTTTCAAAATAAGCTAAGGAAGCAGAATCTAAGGGGGGGAAAAAACAGAGAGAAATAGCAGGAAAACAATTTCTAAGGAAAAGTACAACTATACAAGTTATAAAACTTGGATTAAAAATTAACTTAGAAATTTTCTTGGAGCTTTGCATCGACCACCAGTCTACCATTTACACTATTACATATTTACATGTTTAATAAAAATTAAAGACAAAATAATGGTCCTTGAGCCAATGATAAAAAATGATCCAAAATTTTCTTTATATTTACACTGTTTTTCTTAATAATTGCAACGTTTCACTTTTTAGAAACCTGCATACTAGGTGTAACATCAATACTTTTGGCTGTAGTTTCTCTCTCTATCTCTGACCTCTCCTAAAAAATTATGAAGTACGGAGTCTTAATTTCATTCCTTGGATTAAATTACACATCTAATTCCCTTCATAAAAAACAGAGACAGCTTTCACCAATGCGAGGACATTAATCTGTAGCAATTGTATCCATGGCAACATAGCTGAACAGATCAGACAGAGAATTCACTTGTCATTCAAAAGGTGTAATCAGTCATATAGAGATCACCTGGCAGCATATGAAAGAGATGCAGAACATTACTGAGAGGGTTCTTGATATGATTTTGGAATTGTAACAGTCAACTGCAGCTTTCCGAGTTGGCAGAGTTTTACCGGATTCTTATAAACCATGATCCTGGCAAGATTTTGGCCAGAAAGAAGAACATATGCTATACTGAAAGAATCACCTTTCTCTGCTGCAAATTGCCACTCTCGTGTTGATATGACAAACCACTCTTTCTTAGAATATCGAGAAGCTTTCACTTCAATGTATTCCCTATTCTTTTCATCTCCCATCACAATGTCAAATGGTAAGCCCGTCTCTTTATCTTGATTGACCCAATTCACTTCTGCTCCATCAGCATTTCCTGCAAAGTATCTGAAAGCCAACAGCTCTCCAAGTCTACCAATTCGCATTGCTTCTTGAGCACCTGGAGTATTAAGTTGATCTTTGCTTTTTGATTGTCCCGCTTCTGGGCAAAGGGACTCGACAACAATGTTGGTAGGATCAGGTAACATTTCCATAAATTGACGCTGGTTGCATATAAGATCATTTTGATTTTCAAAAAGAGGGAAGGCAGATGAATCAGGGCCTACGACTCCATCATCTTCAATAATAGCATCTTCATTTATGTTGGTTAAATTCACTTCAGCTTCCTCCTGTATCGAGCCCTCAAAAAGACCCTCAACTGTACCTGTATTGCGACTTTGATCCATGATCACAGGTTTTGACCTGGAACCATTGGCAAGTGAACAACTAAAACTGGGTGCAGTTTTCCAGTCCACAGGAGGCCAGCTTGAGTATGCTCGTTTTTTCTTGGAATTGGAAGATAGGTCATTGATATCAGTAAAAAGGGCATTTCCAGAAAGTGCTTCATTATTCTCCAACCAGGACAGTGAAGAAGAAAGAGACCAGACGGGCTCCTCAATGGGAACCTTTTCCATCTTCTGGCTATTAAGGATGAAAAACTCCATTTGCTCTTCAGTTGAACCAGATTCTGCCATAGTAGTGATCATGTGAAGGAAGTTGGCCAAATGCAACTCGGGAGAACCATCAAAGAATAATCGCGACAGTTCCATAAACACAGAGTGTGAATCAGAATCTTGAGTTGTGTATAGAATGTTGTCCTACAAAACAAAACCATGTGTATACCACTGAGAAAGGAATACATAATTTTTCAACAACATAGAAGTCCACAAAACTACACTACCTGAAGTAGGGAGTGGCATTCAGTCTTCTTCTTGGATGAACAGTCACACCTCTTTATTACATTACGATAGAACAACTTTTCAACTACACAAATTTTTAAATGATGTAACTTGCATCCAGACTGCTTGAGTTGACTGTATCTTTCTGGATGTAGATTATAGAGGTAACGCTGGGCAAAGGGAAGCACCCATGTCACCATAGAGGTTTTTAAGCCACAATCAGAAAGCCCATAGTAAATAGCTTCACGAAACACAACCTGCAATGAAGTAATTAATAAAAAAATTCTTTATAAGAGAATATAGCAAACTAACACTAGTTATAGAATATATTGGTATAGCAACATGTGCCGGCTCATCTGCACAAAAATCTTCCCCTTCTGCCCCACCTTGACCATTGTGGATTTAAAATATACAAGAAAAGCAATACAGGCAGGCATATGACAAAAAAAAAAACATTACAGCAGAAAACTCCAGCTCAAGGGATTTTAGCAAGAGGACAAATTCGAACAAGGTAACATTAGGAATATGCACCTGTAAATTTTAGTCATGCATATAATACAAGTAACTTGTTTTGTTTTAAGAAGAATAAAGTGAAGCTTAAAACAAAGCCCTACAAACAGCACATTAAAGCCTTCCCTTTTGAAATCTCAGCAGCAGCGACATCTATTGGGTGCAAAACAGGAGTCTTGCAACAAATATAGCCAAAATTTAACCCTTAATTCACCTGGATTGTTAATAAATCAAGATGAATAGTGAAATTGGCCAGTTTTCTTGTAAGGAATTACATCCATTTTCTGAAGCACTAACAGCCTCTGAAAGCTGAATGAGTTCCAATTAAATAATTCACCCAATAAGTCACTGCTAACTTTGACTTCTGTACATTTCAATGAATCAATAATTTCCATAACATCATCAGCATGTAAAGAATTCAAAGACACATAAGAATTCAAGCTTCTGGTTTTATACCACAAATATTTTCAAGCCAATAATCCAAATGAAGGAAAGGGTACCAAACTATAGAGTATATGCAATTTCCACCTTGCAACTACAATCAGTGAGCAGCGACAAGAGCTCTGTTCATGAGAGAGAGAAAAGGCAAATATACATACCTTCGAAATAGCAGGTATGCCTAAGTTCTGTAACAGAACAGAAACTTTTATTTGAAGCATCTCTCTTTCATCGTCGGTAAGCTCTCCAAAGTATAGAAACTCGATATTGTCTAAGTGCTTAAATTCTTTCTTTAAAGTATCATCATCAGACCAACATACAAGGCCAAAAGATGGGTGTAAGGAAACCCACTTATCTTGCATTGCTGGAAGTACTCTGAACTCTGACTGCAAGAGACATTCCTTCAAGTAAGACAGGTTATCAGGAGTGAACACACCACACTTCAGGTCATCCGCCCACTTGAGAAGAACTTGGAAAACCTGATACATGAAACACATTATTATCAGAAAATTTACACAGGTCAATAAGCTCGATAAATCATTGATATAACATACCGCATTAGCTGCCTGTAGAGGGGAAGAGTTTTCAGACAACTGCCGCAAAATCTTAAGGTAATGACTAAAAGAAGGGGCCTCGTTGACACCACACTCACTCACAAAAAAGTCATGAAGACCTGGATAAATAGAGCATAATGTCTTGCTACTAGCCTCTACAGAATTCTTCACATGCTTTCTACAGTCCAAAGCACCGGTAGAATCATGCCAGTAAGCTTCATCAGGCGATAGAAACACACCAGGTACAACATCCTCGTAGAGTTTGACAGAGGCGCAAGGGATGAATATGAAAGGCCCTGATTTTAAAGCATCCAGCACTTGTTGCCTACATGTTGTGATTTCCTTCCAAATGAAAGAATACATTTTTAACATTTGTGACAAGCTGCAAAGATCAAGTTCTTACTAAATTAGCTCCTTCAATTATAGTACATAAAGAGTACAGCAGAAAGTAGAATAATATTTTTCAGACTAATTTGGATGATACAGACGTCTTAGGCAATTCATAAGCAAAGTCACAGTACAACAGCCAAAAATTGTGGTGGCTGTGACTGGGCAAGAGAAGGGCATACAGAAACGCCAACTCTAAATATGATTTATGATACAAGAAAGCAAGCATGTGTCCTCACTTCTCTATTAATTAGATCTCTCCTGTCCAGCTTTCAGCCCCCTTCATTATTGTGAGTGAAAGAACCTATTCAGATTTGGTACAACTAAAAATAAAAATAAATAAATAAAAAAGAACTCTAACCTCTCCCAAATCTAATTGCAGTGATTTATCCTAAATATTTCATTTCAATAAGACAATGATTACCAAAATATACGTGGATTTCCCCTAAGCATTTTTTAAACTTCATGACTTGGTTGGAAGGAGTTAGAAAGGATATGAAGCATATGGATTTGCATGGAATGAGCCCAATGAGGTATTTGATAGTAAGGGATGGAGGAGAAAGATTTTTGTCAATGACTATACAGATTAATCACTTTTGGTTCATGTAACCGACCCCACTTATGGGATTAAGGCTTTGGTTGATTGATTAATTACTATAGGATGCAAGCCAATGGGACCCTAAAATTAGTCTATTCGAATTGGCACAATATCAATGAAATTTCATCATTAATACCACAAGGGATTGTTGTGATGAAGACAAATAATGTGCAATGACACCAATGAGTTGACAATTGATGGCTATGACATGGGGTATTAGTGTATTACCATAAGTGATTGAGTTGCAATGGATATGGTGGCTCATATTTTCACAATTCCATGTTTTAGAACTTAAAAGACATGAGGGATAAAAAAAATGATATGTTTCTCAGAGCCTAAGAGAAAGGAGAATGGTCAAGACACCTGCCTTGAAAATGAGAAGCGAATTCCATATTTTAAAATGTAGTCAGATTTAAATAGAATATAATATATGGAATAATGTGAAAAGTAGCCTATTCAAAATAATGCATCTGAATGTCATAATCATACAAAAAAAAAAAAAAAAAAAAAAAACTAGAGTTCATGACTTTCTACGTTAACTTGAAGGGCAGTAAATTAAAGAGGTGATAGGTCTGTGCCTTATGACACCTCATTGTGCCACAGTAAATTCGCCTCTCCTAGAACAATAAAGGTAATAGCTCTCTGTGCACCTCGCCAATTCTACACCACTTCCAGGTTCAAACATTCAATATATTGGTTTCGGAAAGCACATGGTGAGAAGAGCTCCCTAGCAGTTAGGCAAACGATGTGGGTACTATGATCAGAAAGGAATAGAAGACTTCTCTCAAATAGGGTTACTGCAGTGCCATGCAAGGTATAATTGCTTTCCTTACCTTTACATGAATTTGTACAACCAAAAGTTTCCATTATTTTTTGACAGGCTCTGTTCTTTCATTAGGATTTTCAGCCAGAAAATGTATACCCTTTCATGACTATTTATTAATAAAAATATCTTTTGTAGCTTCTTTAGATGGTAAAAAAGTACTGGGTTGTCCAATCTCTCTTACAAAGCCACAGCACTACAGCAGCACATTGATTTGAATGACTGCTTAAGTTTTCATGAAATATGCTGGAGCTAGATTACAATGAATTTCTAAATCAACAAATTTAAGATTAAGGACCAAGAATGAGCAGCTTTATATCAACCAATGATCAAGAATAGGCAGAAAAGTGACAAGCTCTGCAATAGATTACTACCTGGCTGTGAATGTAGACTCCAACGTTCTCCAAGTTTGAAGCATTGCCAATACATCATCAAGTGTAACTTCAGTCTTGAAACCAATTTCCGTCAATAGTTTAACACTTTTGACCTGTTTCAAAAAAACTACATATCTGAGAAATATTCAAATCATCTTACAGCATTCAAATAATTGCCAATGTTACACAAACAAAAGAACCCTCTCCTTTCAGTTTTATCATAGTATTGAGATATACTACCTATTTGCGGTAAATACATATATTTAGATGAGTGGCTTTAGAACAAGTTGTGAAGTTGACTATCCCATCAGATATACAACCTCCTTTACAAAAATGAAAAAAAAAAAATACAAATAATTAACACACTTTCCTTTATTGAGTGGAGGCAATCAGAGTGGTTGGTTGGTTTCATCTAATCTATACTCCTCAAGCTCACCAAATATATCAGACTAGAACACGGTGATAGTCAACTGTTTCCTAAATTATGTCTTATTTTAACAAGATTGCACCAAAGTCTGACACAAAAAGGTAAGGTCAGTGAAGGAACTGACAAGCACAATACTTCAATTTTAGACCGGAAACCAAAGAATCTCAGTCAGAGTGACATTCATTAAGGAGCTCCAAAAGGCAGAAACAAAGGATATCTCAATTGGAGTGACAAAGAAGTGGAGCTATTTGATGGAAAATCATTCAAAAGAAAGTTGATAATACCATGCAATTAAAATATCAAATTGAATCTAGCTTTAACATTGAACTTCTTACAAAGAATATCAATTAAACTGACCTTTGGAACAACATATGGGGCATGACAACCAAGAATAGAACGGACAGCATCACAATCATGAAACAACTCTTTTGGATATTGAAGCTCGTTTGATATACTTGAAACTGCCCACCTGATATCAGATATGCAATGCCAGAACGAAGATCTGAAACATAAGTCATTCAGACCAGACTTACTGCTGCAACAACCAAACACTTTATCACTGAAATGATCATCCCATAAGTCATCTAGAACTTCCAAGAGATATTTGCACCTCTCTTGGTTACCATCCTTAGACAAATGGGAAAGTATATGAACTAATTCAGGCGATTCCCAATCTCTAACCACCAATCCTGGGGATATGAGCTGTCTGTCACTCGTCATCTGACTAAGAACAGCAGGAGACAAGTCAGCTACAGATTTCTCAGAGGGAATTACTTTGACAAAATCTGTGACCCCTAAGTTCTGAAAAAACTTCCTCCACTTCATTAATCTACCTGACACTGACTCAGTAATGGGGTGCTTCAAATACATACCATCAACCTCGTGCCACTTGTAATTTAAACCACTTATCAATTTCTTTGCATCAATAGAATTTCCATATTCTTTATTAAAATGAATCGGCACCTCAACCGGTCGCTTGTATCCATGATTTGTTAAAATTAAAGCTTTACTGCATAGTTCAGAAATTATGAGTTCTCTTTCAACATGACAATCTACACAAGTAGAGTTCAAATGAAGCATTATAAAGGTGATATATTCCCTCATTAACTGCATGCTATCAGTCAATCTGTCATCCGATATAGATGGTAAAATATGAATCTTAACAAGTTCATGAGCTGACATCTGCTGAACACCAAGCTTCTGCAGCATACTTGTACAGTTATTGATTAAAGTAATGTCAGCAGATGCCTCTGAAAAGAGGGCAGGGCTTACAATCCTCAGTGTAGCATATAAGCAGGGAAAAGCTTCATTACCAAGTTCACCACCAAGGCCAGTGCTTATGTAGTCAGCATGAAACCAGATGGTACCATCATCCAACGAGCCATATGTACCATCAGACAGTGGAATAAATGGCACTTTTTTCAGGTTATTTATAAGATCCAGTTCAGAGCCTGAATTCCTTAAGTTTGGTGCATGGAAGTGAAACATGCTGTGAAGTTCATTAAGCAAAGAGAAAAGCCAATGAAGACCCATTGATTTTATACCATCTTTCATTCGGCCCAAGGAAGATATGAGCTGTACCAATATCTTTGGACCATATTCCTCAACACCGAGTGCTCTAGCAAGTACATCCGACAAACTTACATCCTTGTGTAAAAGACCAAGTCCAAGTTGTTCATACAGTATAGTGTCAGGCAACAGCATCTGTGCTTGCTCATTCCAGCCTCTTAAAACCTTGCATGGAGGGACCCACTTGTCCTTGCACCCAGCCTGAAGCAAGCAATTTGATTGACGTAATTTAGCAATAATCATCCGAGGGAGTCCAGAAAAAAATCCATGCACTTCACCCATAAGAGGAACAAAGCTCATGTAAATACTCACTGCTTTCGCAGGATTCTCTCGGAAACAAGGAAGAGAGCAAAATAATTTCTCTGCATTAACAAATAAAACAGGAAATTCTGACAATAACCACTGATTCCATGGGCTATCTCCATCAACTTCTTCTCTAGAAGAAGGAAGGACAAAGTCAGCTTGAAGTATAAATTTGAGGCCATATGTTCTCAGTGGTAGAAAAGCAAAAACAGGCTGCTGACCTAAGAATGGTTCATAGTCGCCATTTATTGTCTCATTCAGTGTCAAAGCCATAGATATCTCAGTCATATGAACATTGGACCGGATAACTTTGGGACACAGCTTGTTAGAAGCCACAAACCAAGTCATTTGCTCTTTCCCATGAGATACTTTGACAATTCCATCTCCTAATATCTCTTTTCTCATGATAATAAGCGAGTCATTTAGCATATTCCTTAACTTAATATTCTGAAGACGGTGAAGAAAAAGTAACAATGAAGGATGGAGATCAGAAAACATAGACAAAATGCTACTCATTGCTGATCCTTCAAGTAATTTTGATTTGAAAGGAAGCACTATACATGTGTTCCAACAATTCTTGCCCTTTTGAAAATCATCTCCAGGTACCAATCTTTTAAGCATGTCAACATCACAAGGTGGTACAATTGTTGGTAATACAAACCCAATCTGACCCTGACCGACATCAAACTTAATATGAAATCCATTTGAGTGAATTTCCGGAGCATCTGTAACCTGTGTGAAAAGCAACTAAAATTAAGATGCATAGGTGACAACTTATAAGATATAGAAGAAATATTTTCCAAAATATTCTGCTTGGCTTAAGAAAGTATTGTCTGCAGTATTTTTGCATGTTCACAATAACAAGCAATAAGCTAAGCGGTCTAAGCCATCCTGTAAAAATGCAAGTGAAACTACATGCTTTAACATAAACAGAAATTAAACCAGCATTTTTGTCACAAACTTGATACCAGTAACCATTTCATGATAAATGAGTATTTGATTGCATACCCGAAAAACTGATTTGAAACCAATTCCTTTTTGTCCAATGTAGCCGGCAGAAGACCCTTTTTTGGTAGAGTTCCCTACATCACAAAGAGCTCTTATATTCTCTGCATCAAATCCTATCTCATTATTAAGAATAGTAATTCCGCTATCTTGAAGGATGAAGCTTAGAGTAGGTTCCACATTGTCAGGGTAAACATTATCATCAGCATTCTGAACCTGTGAATTTAGAGATTAGAGAAATAGGAAGGTCATATATGTTACAATTGACAATTGGGAAAATCATCACATTCTTGCATGACAACATCCATTACAACAACAATAACTCTTGTTCTATGATAAAGATAACAATTTTACACCATGAAAGTAAATATTATGAATCAGGAAACCCAAAAAAGCAAATAAACAATCCCAGCCCCATCCTCCTAGCCAAACCCAAAAAACAAATATAAAGAGGAAAGACACAAAAATATTCGAATTTAGGCAATATATTACTTTTGAAGCATAATTAGTTTGGACATAATTCGTCATGTTTTCAAATCACATCTGTCAGTGTGTCTAGTAATCCCAGCAAATAAAAATACTGTGAAAACACCTATACAGATAGTATCTCCCATTCTATACAAGTTTATCATGATGATCCCCCCATGTTGAGGCAGGTATAGGGAGTAAAGTACATGCCACCTTACCCTGCCATTGCAAAGAGGCAAAATTTAGAACCTTAGACAGAAAGGCTGCCTACCAGATCACGAGGAGAGTTTAATTTAGCAAATGAAACAGACTGTATGCATACATCTAGACCCTAAATCCCTGCAACAACAGGATCCTCAGTTGATGTAAACAAAGTCAACAAGAGCTTGCCCATACAATTTTGCAGTTATTCTTTTAGCATAATTGGTAGATCAATATACAATATCAGCAATTCATCCCATTTTCATGTGTTTCCTCTCTTCAGCATCTCCCCTTCTTCAATATTCCTTTTTCTTAAACCCAATAAATTGTTTAATTGTACCACTATTTGGTCAACTGGGGGGAGAGTGTTAATAAGGAGTTCCATCATAATCTTGAGTTTTCCCCAGGTTTTCAAACTACATACTTGTATATAGTACCACACTTCCAATAGTACTACCCATGCCCCCACAGTCTTAATATCAGTATTAGTTTAATTTACTACTTATTTTAGAATAAACCTCATAACAACAATTCCATCTCTCTCCCCCTCTCTCTCTCAACCCATTTACATCATACTCATTGCCAGAATGAAGCTCCCTCTCTCTCTTCAAAACAGAGAATGAAAAAGGAGAAGTACAAAATTAACCAAGTGTCAAAAAATGAAGAGATTGAGCTTTAGTGTAGGAGGATGTGCCACACCCATATGTGTCACTGCAAAATTCACCATCTCAGAACATTTGAGTACAGAGTAAGTACTGTAATCAGCTTCTGACATGACAAGAAATTTTAACAGGTTTTAACAGCAACTTATACCAGATCATTCATTGCTCAATATTCGAAAAGACCCTTCAATTCATAAAATGGATTGTATATCACAAAAAATGTTGGCTCCATAGATGTATTAGTCACTCCTATAAAACCAAGCCATCACAAATGGATAGCCTATAAGGTTGTTACTACTTTAGAGCTTTCATTAAAAGATCAAATTAACAGATAGTTGGCACCTGGAAAGATAGGACATCTTTGATGTTTCTAGTTTTGTGGGCCTCCCTTCTCCATGTTCTTTCTCTCGTATAAATCAGTGGTTCTACCGGGGACGAAAACCAATTAACCAAATTATATTATTTGGTTCTAATGAAACCGTAAACACATCCTTGACTAAACTTATTATTGGAAAGAGATACTCAAAGAATGCAGTATGGCAAAGCTAAAACAAAGACCCAGCCTAAAAAGTGGATACTGCCAAATGGAGTTCCACCAAATACTTTTTGAATAAGAAAAGGTATTATATTAATAAATGTAGAAGAAGATTACAGAAAGAGGACAAGAAATTACCAAATTGATCCAATTCCTTTGAATCTCCCAAATTGTTTAACCCTCAAAAGTCCCTGCTGCCCTAACCATAACGATGCTAACAAAAGTACTTTAACATAGAGCACAGCACATGACACCAGCTTGATCCCTGGATTAATTCGTAGCTACATATGCTATTACTTACCTAAAATGGAAGCAAAAGCCAATAGGAGTAGACTCTTAAGATAATGGAATTCGTTTTGTCCAGCACAGCATGCAAATGTCTAGTGAAATTCCCCATTCCATGACACATTTCATTTGTATTATCCCCCCCCCCCCCCTCTCTCCCAAAGCTAGCATAGACACAAAAGCCTGCACCTTCCCTATGAAATTTGCTAATGGAAATGCAGAATATTAGGGTTAAGTCAAGCATGTAAATAAAAGGATTTACACAAAATGACAAACAAAGTATCTCCCGTCAAAATCTTAGTGCATCAAAAGGTTGTGTTTCGACACATGCACTCGTCTAGAAGTATGCAGCCTAAAATAACAAAACTTTATTATATGATAGATTTAACTAAAATGACTTGCCATATGTAAACTTATTAAGATTATTTAGTCAGTCAAGTGTAATGAAGCGACTTAGAGGAGGGTATTATGGGTAGTTTAGTATTTTGGTAGCTATCAAAAGTGGTATGGGCAATTTGGGAAGTCTAGTATTATTAGGTTAGTAGTTTTTAGCTTTAGTATAAACAGAGAGAGGGAAGAAAGAAGAAGGCAGAAATTTGGTGTGAACCCTTGAGAGAGTTATGGCCTAAAGCCATTGTTAGAGTTGTGAGCTAAACTCTATTGGAGAGTAATAGCCTTAAGCTATCAAACCTATCTTTTGTAATCATTGCCATTTTTAATCAATATCCAAGCTTTAATTTTTTTTGTTGTATTATTAAATCAGAAATATAAACCCAGAAAATCAGTCCATTACATCAAGCACTGGCAACCAGCGAACATAACCGTGGACTCGCATCACTCAGGTGCCAACATTCCTCACTTATTATTTTTCTTCCTCTTGAATAGATGCCACGATTTTCAAATGTAGAGTTTTTTGAACCCTGACAAAAATTTTCCTTCCACTTAATTTCCCTCTAGTGAGTGGTGAGTGCAATATCCCGTGTCCACGCCCAGGGTACGCCATCCATCACAACTACAAGGATCTCAACTAAATACTTAGTAAGACAAAACTAAATAAGCCATGAGTTTGCAATATTCAATTAAAGTTCCATCAATAAGTTTAAATTTATGGAAAAAAGAGAATAGCTAACATAAAATCCAATCAAGCAACTGTGATACAAAACCAAGAATAAAAAAATAAAAAAAACCAAAGTCCTCTAAGCATGGATACAAAATAAGCATAAAGGCACACATGACATACCAGCTCAAGAAGGAAATGTGAGTCTTGCGAATACAATTCTTCTGAGAGACAATGAAGTGCTCGCCCCAAACGGGCATGTTGTTTCTTCAACAAACTACTCTCCACATCAGAGATATTAGGGTCCAATCCAAATTCATCCCGCCTAATTGATTCAACAACAAGAGCAGCCTTCTCTATGTCATGTTCAGCCAGGTGATGTGATAAATTATTTTTAGAATACTGCACTTCTGAGCCACCTATGGTCACGGATGCATCCATATCATTTTTATGCAGGTCGAGTCTTTCAGAAGGAGAAGAGGTCTTTTCAGGTGGACACTGGGTAAGGTCAATCTCCTTCACATCAGAACCCATGTTTGTCAGTGAAGGAACTCCAGTTAGTATCAAGGACTTGTAATCAGTTATTGGACAAACTGAATGGTGATCATGGATCCACTCAACTATACCCAATGATAAACCAATTTCATGCAGCATAAGACGCTCCATATGTCCTTTACACTGAATCAATATAGCTGAAGCAACATCTTTGACCAAAGACTGCATTCCAGAAAGTAATACATCAGCTGCAAAACAGCGAAATTCTGAAGGCAGGAGAGCTAGACAATCAATGACAATTCTTGATGCAAGGGACACAGCACAATTCATCCCACTCGACTTCTTGACAAGATTCACACTTGAATGACAATTAACCGATTCATTCTCTCTCGGTATTTTCTCACTCCTATGCCCATTACTATAATCCATGTTTTGCACAAAATCTGCCATGACAACTTCAAATCCTTGCCGTGCCTGGCATTTTAGAAGGGACAAGGGCACATGACTTTTCCCACCAGACAACACAAACAATGAAAGAAGCTGCACCGCAACTTCAAAAGGCGATTCATGAAGTAAAGCTTGAAAGAACAGATCCCCAGAAGCTAAATGGTCAATTCGAACAACTTTACCATCTCTTGTCAAAAGACATAAAAAGCCTTCCACATTAACCTCTGAATGCAGCCATTCCAGAAGAGGCCCAAGTGAAGGAGCATACACAAGATCCCAATGCAACCATGAGTTTAGATCTGTCAAATATGGTGTTTGAAGTAATATTTCAATGGCATTTCTTGATGTAACTGATCCAAATTTACCATCAACCCGCTCCAAGTCTGCTATCAGCCCAGAATTGTCAAACACGTCAATTCCATTAGCACCAGCAGAATCAACATACTTAGAGGTGCCTGACAATGTTGCAGAGAAAACAACACAATTGGATGAAACACTGTTTTTCTGCTTCCCTACCAACTCTAGGAGCTCTTGTGTACTACAACTTTCGTTAATTCTGAAACTGATTTGAGGAAATTGCAGAATAAGCAGTTCAGATATTTTATCCTTGGTTACAACGCCTTCCTCCCAGAGGCTGCTTGAGGCTTGGGACAATAACGTAACCAATTGTTGTTGAATCATGGTAACCTCCAACAACTGGGATTCATGAACCTCCCCTCTAACAAAATTCAGGAGTTCTTTAGGGAGTAAAGAAGAATTTCTTTCTAAGAACGAAAAAAAATCCCCATGACCAAGCAACTTGAATTCTTTAACTGAAAACTTCTCACTCAACCAAACTTCACAACGAAAAAGTTCCTTTATAAACATGAGCAATCTATCCACAAGTGAACTTCCACCAGATAACAGAGTGCTTTCAACTAGATAATCTGAGGCTTTTCTGACAATATCTTCCAAATTAACACCTGAAAATTGGAAAAGGCACATACGAATAATGATAAGAAAATAATATGGATCCACAAAAGCACAAAGGGAGTCAAGGAAGCAGCACCCATGGAAGTAGTTGTATGCATAATCTTGCTGGGTGAAAAAATGATATATGGAAGCCAAATATGAAGGCTATAATACACGAAATCGGAGCAATTTAGGAGGTGTCAGAACTCGGAGTCGAAATTTCACGGAGCATTACGGGATGCATCCCGGGGTCAGATAAAAATATAAAATTGTTTCGATCCATATATAACCATTATCTGGCTACTTACAGGCCTCATGAAAGCTTATAGCCAATACAAGAGGCGTGTACAAAAACGAGCAAATTGACCGTTTTAAGGCATATTGGATAGTTCCACCCACCTAATTGGACACCCGGAAGGTATTAGGGACCATGGTAAACATATCGGCAATTTTTATTTCCAGGCAAAAAAAGGTCAAAAATTTCTAAAATTAAAGGATATTATCCACGTTTTTTGAGGAATTTTTTATGTTACGGGGCCCGTTAGCGAAAAGTCTTGAGATCGTAGGGAATACATCTTAGGATCATATAATGCCGTTTGGAACCATATATGACCATAATATGTTGTCAAAAATGTCCGTGGTAGGCTTCATTTCACCAAATCGATGCAAGTTTCGAACGGGTAAATTGACCGTTTCAAGGCATATTGGACGGTTCCGCCCACCAATTGGACTCCCGGAGAGTATTAGGGACCATGGTAAACATCTCGGCAATTTTTAATTCGGGTCGAAAAAAAGGTCAAAAAATTCCAAAATTGAAGGCTATTATCCACGCTTTTTGAGGAATTTTTGAGGTTACGAGGCTCGGTGGCGAAAAGTCTTGAGACCCTAAGGGATACATCTAAGGGTCATATAATGCCGTTTGGAACCATATATGACCATTATATGTTGTCATAAATGTCCGTGGTAGACTTGAGTTCACAAAATCGATGCAAGTTTGGAACGGGTAAATTGACTGTTTAAAAGCATATTGGATGGTTGCACCTAGGGGTGTTCAAAAAAACCCGACCCGATTGTCCCGACCCGATTTCCCGATAAATACCCGATGGGAAATTTAGGAGAAAAAACTGTTTTTTCGGGACGGGCTTCTATCCGGGTCGGGACATGGGGCGCATTTTTCCATTATCGGGTACCCGAATACCCGATAATCATTTTTTTTTTTTTTTTTAAAAATCGCTACTAACTTACTAAGCCCAGCCAATAGTATAAGTTTGGAAATTAGGGCTCTCTTCCTCTCTCTCCGCCGCTCTCTCTCTTCCTCTCTTGCTCTTCCTCTCTCTCTCTCTCTTCCTGCCTCTCTCTCTCTTCCTGCCTTCTTCTTCCCAAAGAGATTGTTCGTGTTTTTTGATGGATCTGATGTAAAAGTCAAGTCGAAGGAGGATGTGTTCGAGCTGGGTTTTTTTCTGGTACATTTCTTCGATGGTTTTTCCGGTGGTCGGAATCCATGGGTTTTTTCTGGTACATTTCTTCGCCCAACAATGTCGCAGTCTCGCAGTGGTCGTCGCTATGTTCTATGTTGCAAGTTTGCAACTTGCAACAGTACCTTTGGAGCAAATTAATTATAATTTCTAATTAAATTTCTAATTATATTTTCTAATGTAATTAAATGTTGCAAGACTTGTTCTAATTATATATTTTTCTTCTTCTAATTCTTTGTATATTTCAAATTTTATTATTATTATTGAAACAAAGCTTTGTGTAATTGGGTATTTTGTATCTTGGTTGTTCAATTGTGTAGAGTTTGGGTAGAAGATCTAAATTGTTTTTCAATTTTTTTACCTTTTGGGAGAAAATTAATTACAATCATTCAAGAATCCGGGTACCCTATGTCCCGACCAGAATAATTCGGGTACCCGAAATCGGGTACCCGAATTATTCGGGTCGGGACATGGGACAAATTAAGAAGTACCCGAAACTCCAGGTACCCGGGTTTTCGGGTACCCGGATTTGAACACCCCTAGTTGCACCCACCCAAATAGTCTCCGGGGGTGCATTAGGGTCCATGGTAAGCATCTCGGCAATTTTCATTTCCGGGTCAAAATAAGTGGAAAATTGTCCAAAATTGAAGGTGAATTTTCATTACACTATTTCGAATCAATTTTTGACATTTTGGATGCTACTGGGGTCATATAGGAGGTGAATAATTATCATAGGAGCTTGCAACCCAATTACATTTAGAAGAAAACGAGAAAAACTAATGACAAAGAACAATAATTTCAGAATCAGAACATAAAACAGAGCATGCTGTGCTTTATTACAATATGTTGTAAAAAGAAGACATGTTGGGAGTGTTGGACTATAGCATCTTGCTCCTAGACTTGGCTTAAGGTATTCCAAAGAGGGAGGGGAGAGACGAAGATTACACAATTAGCTTAAGTATTGAATGTTTGCACCAAACATACTGCTAGTTACATCACCAATGTCAACACCTGGTCAAAGCTCTCCCTTGTGTTCGGGTTAGATTTCGGGTTAATTTTGGGTTGTGCTCAAAACTATCAAAAATAGTGTATAACTTAATATTAGTACAAAGTATGATTTATGGGTGGAATTCGGGTTGTTCGGATTCTGTTTAGGTTGGGTTTGGGTTACTCTAAGTAACTTCATGTCGGGTTTGGTTCAGGTCGGTTTGGTTCAGGTCGGGTCAGCCTTAGTAGATGTCCTACTTTCGCTTGCTCCTGTATATATAAGTTTCTAGTAGAAATCAGTAATGGAGTATCCGAAATTCTTCCAAACTTTCATTCCATCTCAATTAACTAATCAACACTCCATGTTATCCTATAGTTAAGATATAAAACTGAGTTCTTCACATTTAGATTATTACCATTAATTTCCAGCCATGCTGAAAATACAGACTTCCAGCACATCTAAGCTTTGCACTTATGAAAACCAACGTAAGTAAGTCAAGAATCCAAAATATCGTCCTTTTCTCATATAGTAATTGATCTTTGTTAAACCAGACAACCCCCTCCCCCCGGGACAACATCAAACAAGAAACCAATTGAATTACTTACATGGAGCAATCTTTGACGAATCCCTATTGTGAAGGCCAAGATCCTTTTCAATGGGATCAATATCAATGCTTTCATACTCCATTATCTCCTTAGCTTGAATGTCTTCCTGTCCCAATTCACCCATGAATTGGAATGTATCATACATGCTATCCCACATCCCCTTTCTAATAGATGTTACCTGCAACATTAGGGGTAACATTATATATTCATGTTCTCAAACCCATTATCCTCAAGAGCATTGTATCATGACCAGACTAATTATTGTACACACATACATCGCAAACGGAGGCAAATTCGTCATCCCATAGCAACTCAATCAATCAAACAAATATAATATCCACAAACACTAAGATGCAGCAGATTCAAAAAGCTCAATAAACTAGAAAGTGAATAATTTTACAAGGGTCATGCAATTTTCAATTTATTTAATATATCAAAGGAGAATCAAACAAACTTCTACAGAAGAGAACTAGAGGAGAAAGTATATGGACTATGGAGCCCCAGTCACAGAGATTAAAACTTAAAAGACATTCCCCCCCACCCCCACCCACCCCCCCCCCCCCCAAAAAAAAAATAAATAAATAAATAAATAAATAAAACCATTGTGTAGCACAAATGGAGGATAGTAAAAGGAAAACAAAAAAGGGAAAAATCTAAACACAACCACAGAACATGGCCTCATGACTCAGCCATCTAAGAGAATGCAGAGCCACATAGTTATCAAGATCAGTTTCTCAGACAACTAAATTATTGAATCATGGGACAAGAAAAAGGATACCAAGATTCTCACGATCAAATGAAAAATACTCACCGCAACATTCAGCAACCCTACAAGTGGATAATCTGAAAATGCTTTTCTAATTCTTTTTCTTTTTCCACCTGTCATTTTATGGAATTCTAGCATTTTTTCCAAGACCTGCACCATAAGACAAGGTAAACACATTTAACAGCATCCTATATAGTACAAAAAAATTGCAGCAAATATAAGATAACTAAAAGACAAATCTAGAGATTTACTTTCTAGCATAATGCTATGCCTACTTTTAAGAATTATTTGCCAGGGAAATGGATAACACCCCCCTTTGTGTCTTTTTATACTTCTCTTTGTAATTTGGCCAATTAAAAATGGAATCAAAAGCAGTTTCACAATTTCAACAGATTAAATTTCAGCAATTGGTATTTGGTGCTCAAAACAATATAAGCTGAAAAAAGATCCAAGTAGCTATACCCGGTTTACTCCATTATATGACCTTTGATTACCACTTGTTACCGAGTAGATACGAGAAGATTATCATAGGGGGCAAGTTCATTACATTTATGAGCCTTAAATGCAGCCACCACTTGACAAATATTTCTATGCAAGCCTAGCAAATTAATAGTCTTGATATAGTGTATAAGGTAATCTCAATGATATACAGTACAGCCACAATAGCCTTAATTTTCTTCAGTGTTGATTTACAATACCTGCCTCAAAGCCTTAATATTGAATTTTTGTGAGTGTAAAATTCCAATATAATACACTATTTGCCCTAACATATAAGCTCTACTAGCAATCAATTAACATCTAATTGCAGCAAGGTTTTAAGATCATATTTCAGTAATAGTTTGCATTAGATCATTAGCAATGAAAAAATCAGATGTATGTAACAATAGAACAACTTTCTCAACAGCTACATACTCCCTCCATTTCACAAAGATGGTTACACTTCACTTATCACAAAATCCAAGAAAATGATTAGAAGTCCTGGAATGTTGTAAGAAAAAAACAATAATGAAAAGTAAGTAGTGGAATGATATAAGAAAAGAATATTAAAATAGTGAATAGACATCTAGAGGTGGAATTCTATGTTGCTTATCCAACACAGTGTCGGAGGACTCAACTCCAAAATTTAGGCGGACACGTCAACACGGTCAAAAGAGTGTCTTCACCGGTTTTCTAGACACGGCTATCATATAAAGTGTCCAGAAAATTTCTTTCAACCTTTATGTTAGACATATTAATAAAAATCAGATGTAAAATTAAAATACTTCCTAAGTTCCCCTAATATTGCAACATAGAGGAGAGGGCACGGATTTTAAGAAGCAGAGAGAAATAGAGAGGAATAAAGATAGGACCCATGAGATGAGGAGAGAGAAAGGAAGGAAGAAGACATGTGCAAATAAGGAAATGTAGCAATATTTGTGACACCTCTTAAAATGGTAATTGTTGCAATATTAAGGGAACATGGGAAGTATATAATTAGTCGTAAAATTAAAAGTTAAATATAATAACGCATCCGTTTCTTATTATTGTATGTGCAATAAAAGAATATATTATATCTCACAAATAAGACATTATGTTGCACATAATAAGAAACGGAAGGTAGTAATTATCTGTAAATAAATTAAGAATAATTTCTTCATGATGATGAGTCATTTTCATCTTTAGCAAATGAGGGAGAAAGAAGACAATGGAAAAGCAAAAGTGAACACTTGTTAGCAGCTAAAAAGAGACATTCATAAAATAAAAAGTAGTTCCAGCGGAAACACTAACATACCTCTACTGCTGTGTGCTGCCGGCAAGCCTCCTTCCAGGTTGTGATAAACATCCTAATAGAATCATTATCATCAGCAATGTTTGAATTAATTTCCTCCTCTGGCTCAGTGCTTCCAGAGAGTAAGAAAGAACCTTGTTCATTTGCCTTTCCATGACTCTGACTTTTCAATTTTCTTTTCTTTTTCGGCAGCGTGCTTCTCTGATTGCAATTTAAGCTCTGAGTATGTGGAGAAGAATTATCACCAATTTCTCCTTTCAATCCCAGCCTTGTCCTCTCTTCAGCTACAGATGGGTAAGGACAGCTACTCACCCTATCTCCATTTTTTCTTTTTACGGAAGAGGACTGAGACTGGTTACTCGTTAAGTTGTCATTTCCTAGATTTTCATTATCAGAGATATCTGTCATATCCTCATCCTCATCAGAGCTAGACGAAACAAATCGTATGTGCTTCCCACGGAAGTCCTTGTTGACAGAGGCAAAGGATGTGACACGCTCACTTATGACACTGAAACGGTTATCAAGTTCCTTCTTTTGCAAAGAGAAAAGTGGCCTTTTTTTACTTGGCTTATTGCATTTCTCTTTCACTGCCTCCATACACTTCTCCAAAACAAGATTTTGAGCATTCTGGGCCTTGCGTAAGAAACCTATGTGCAACCTGAAACAGTATTGTAGGTATTAGATCACATCATCTAATCATCAGTGATTGTCCAAGAAAGAGGTTTGAGCAAATTTGACATTTTATGTAAAAGCCAAAAGATTTTTCTTGTAAAACGGCAACTAGCACCACTCCCACTACAGGTTTGAATTTCCAAGAAGACAACTAACAGGATTTTAAGAGTTTGGAAACAAACACTGCTCAATGTTGTGAATAAACAATGATCATCAGGCTCCAACTCCAAGTATAGAGAAACCAATTTCAACATCATTTCTTCAACTGCTAAAGTAACCAAACAGCACACGAAGGGAGAGCTATGAGCTTTCCTAATTTTGGTTCAATGAATATTCAGCTGAAAAGTTAATAAACTTGGAAGTATCAAGCTATTTTGCTCAAAAAGGCAGTCTCCTTATGCATAAAGAACCTGAGTGGAGACACACTTTAGGGTGCAATAAGACCGCAACTCGGAGATAAGAATTTCAAATGTCCCTATATTTTCCAACTTTTAGTATGTGTTCAATGATAATCTTGGCAATTGTTTGTAGCATTCACTTTTATCTACAAGCTTAAAGATTGATCTATATATGCATAAAACATTCAAAGGCTACTGCTGTGATTATATAGTGCTTCACACTTATCCCAGCCGACACTGAAAAAAAAAGAGAGAGAGAGAGAGAGCAAGGGGTCATTGAAAAACCAATGTACCACCCAACGTTCACTTATCACACATCTCAAGGAAAGCAACAACGTAAATTAGGAAGCATCAAAGACACAAGCAAGCATTTAACAAGTACCACAAGCATGATGTTTGTTAACTTGTGAGAAGTTTATATCATTTTTGTTAGGCAGTCAAAAACCAGTTATAAATTGTTCTTAAAAGGTAATAGTAACAACTAACAAGTGATAATTGCCTACCCCAAACTCTGGATCCGCAAGCCAAGTAACCTGGGGTTTGTCACTTTACACTTCCTTGCAACAAAATCCAGGAACTCCTGGATTGCAACCTTCTGGTTCTTCTGTTTCTTACTATAAAACAGCAAAAGATAAGAAACTATTTGGTCGGTTGTTATCTCGTACACTTCCTCCACATCTTTGTTTAGAGAGAAATAGTGCATGACAAGGGGGTGCCGTAAAAAAGGACCCAACTCAAGCTCTTCAAACTTCTCAACACACTCATTCTTGCATATGGCCTCTTGCAAATCAAACAAAGACGTAATCTTGTGAACAGCCACATGACAGCGAATAAACGTATTGACCTAACATACAAAAAACACGACAATCAACAAATAAATTTCATTCATACCTAACATTATAGGCCAAATAAAAATACTCCATCACTCTAAAATAACAGTTCACACAAATGTCATAAAACACACAAAATTGCATAGATTAACCTGTGCTTCGACAAGGATAAGTTGGTGGAGGGAAGGAACTTGATGGAGCTGAAACCCTAAAGAATCCCAAGAGTCAGCTTGCAAGTTAGCCAACACGCATTGCGACAGCTTCAAAACGGAAACATGCTCTCCAGCTCCAATGATTTGACGTCGAGCACTCCCAACCGCAGTCTCAATCTTATCAAGAGTTTCCTTACGATCACCAGCATTCGGAAATTTGGGATTTGGGCGAATACTAATCGATTCGCTGTTTCGTTGTTGATTTTGATTCTGCAAAGGAGGATGGCTAGGGTTGTAGTTGTTCGTGGTTGCAGGGGATGATAAATTGGGATTATTCTGCGGAAATCCAACGGGATTATTAATATTATGAAACTGAACTCCAGGATTGGTCGGAATTGGGAAATTGTTGTAGAAATTGGGGTTTTGAAATGGTAAATTAGGGTTTTGGAAAAGAGGGTTTTGATTGTGAGAGTATAAGCCCATGCTTTGGAGGAGGAGGAGATTGGGATCAAATTGCTGCGGCGGAGGCTGAGGCTGAGGTTGTGGTGGAGGTCCACGACTTCCGGCGAAGCGTTGGGGACGATGGTTCTCCATTGAAGAGAGATTGAAGGTGGCGGGAAAGAGTCTGAGGGTTTAAGCTTTAAGCAGGGTTTTAAGGGTTTTGCAATTTTTTAGCGTCCAAACAATATAAGGGTAAGTTTGGTCTTTTCATATACAATAAAAAACGATTAATGAACTAAATTATTAAGGAAAATTTGTTAAAAATAATCCCAACTTTTACGTATTCACCTTAAATAATCCTAACTTTGTATTATTTTAATATAATCCTAACTTTGGGTGTATTCGCTCAAAACAGGCCCTTGTGACCGGTAACTTGTTAAACAGGTAATTTTTTTTAAAAGTTAATTGACACGAGTCATCGTGTTAATGATTGAAAATATATTTAAAAAATTTAAAAATGTTAAAAAAAATAAAAACAAAAAACCCAACCCAAGCCCCCAACCCACGACAACCACCGTCATCGGGCCTGCCACCGGCCTAGTCCAAGTCCCCGGCCTTAGCCTGCTACGTCAAGACCCCCTCCCCTACGCGGCCACCAATACCCACCACCGCCCTTTGCCTCTATCCCAACCACCAAATCTCCTAGTCAAAACACCTCCTCTCTTCCTTTCCCCACCTTACCAAACTGCCGCTGACCTCCTCCTTGCACCGAAAGGTAAAAAATAGAGAGGGAGAGAGAAAGAAAAAAGGCGGTGGTTAATTGATGGGATCAGAGGGCGTAGTTTTGTGGGTGAGGAAGGTGAGAGAGGATGGTTTCAGGGCCGGTCAAGGTGCGGCGATTTCGAGGCTGGGTAAGGTGCAGCGAATTTAAGGCTGGGCAAGCGGGAGGTGGAGGTTTCTGGCTGGTAAAGGGAGGCATAAGGTTTTTGGGTTAGGCGGCAAGGGGAGGGGAAAGTGTCGATGGTTGTCTGGGAGGGGATGTGGATGGTGACGTGGTGTGGCTGCGCAAGGAGAGGGGGGAGGGTTTTGGGGCTGGGGATAGGGATAGGAAGGATGGTGGTCGGAGGTGCTGGAGAAGGGGAGGAAGAGGGTATTTGTGGAGGTTATGGGAGAGTGTGGTGGCGGTAGTTAGAGGTGTACAAAAACTGGCTCGGACTTGAAAACTGACCTGAACCGGACCTATTAGGACCGGACCTGATCCGGACCAGTAGATTCAGGTCCGGTCCCGATCCTTGAAATTCAAGGATTTAGGTTTCAGGTCCGGTCCAGGTAAAACTCGGAATTTTCAGGTCTGGACCTGAAACCGGTAAAACTACTTTTTTTATTTAATAAGTTTAAACAGGTCCATAACAGGTCCTAACAGATCTAAACAGGTCTAGAAATAAGTCTAAACAACAAGTTTATAAACAAGTCAACAGCTATATATTATTTTTAAAAAAAACAAAAAAAAAAATCAATAATCAAGTCTATTTAGGTCCAAACCCGGATCAGACTTGATTTTTCAAGTCTGGACCGGAACCGGATCTGTTGATTCAGGTCCAGTGTCCGGTCCTTAAAAATCAAGGATTCAGGTCCCGGTCCATTTATGTCCGGGTCAGGTCCGGTCCGGTTTTGGACCGGTGTACAGCCCTAGCGATAGTGGTGGAGAAAGAGTGGCATTAGTGGCTGGGTTTTTAGTGCTTGTTTGGCATTGTTTTTTGTTTTCAATTTTCAATTTTTTTAAAAACAAAAAACCAAAAATAGGAAACAAGAAAAAGATGTTTTCACTTTTCAGTTGTCTGTTTTCAAAATTAGCATGATTTTAATAAGTTTGACTAATTTTTTTATTCAATATATGACATATATCATACACTTTTAAAATACTAAAAACCAAAAAACTGAAAACCACAACAATGCCAAACGAACCCTTATTTTTTGGTTTATATTTTTAATTTAAACTTATTTTTATGTAAAAAAAATTAACAAATCACATTATGCCACATATCCCAATAACCTTTATTATAGGTTAGTAACCGGTTAGGACCTAAAGAAAGCGAATACACCCCAAAGTTGGGATTTTAATAATAATCCAAAGTTGGAATTATTCAAAGCGAATACGTGTTATTTTTAACAAATGTTTCAATTACTAATACTACCTACATTTTAGAACGTCTATACGCCACAATATGGATGAGAAGGTTCGAACACTTGACCTTTTAGAAGAAAAATTATTGTTTAACCATCTAAACTAATTGTCAATTACTTGTCACAAAAAAACAAAAAAAAAAACAAAAAAAACTAATTGTCAATTATGCTTTAACCTTACACAATAAATAATATTATTATATTACAAAGTAATGAAGGCACATACTGATATACATACAAATTATTAGATGCTCTTAAAAATGAGCAGTTGTACAATTATAAAAATAATAATTCGGGACAACGCCCGAGCTACTCACTAGTGATATTTTGGGCCAATGCGCATGACTCTAATTAAAGCAACTCCATTACTAGGCTTGCAAATTCAAATAGTTCCTACCTACTAGTTTGACCATTATTAGAGATAAAATATACGATTAGGTTGGTCAAGTAAATTACCTAATTGACTTGGAAAAAACTTGCCAAAAAGAAAACTAGTAATTTAAGATGAAAACTATAAATAAATAGTTTGGAAAATTTGCCATATGAAATGAACAAAAGGAATGTATGTCTAAATCTCGTGATGGACGTATGATGAGTTTTGAAAAGGCTAGACTTATAAATCAAGAGAAAGAAAGAAAAAATAAGGTTTAGCTTAAATAGAGAAGATAGAGATGTGATTGTTGATGAATTGAAAATGGGGAATAAATACCCTATTTATAGAGAAAAATCGTCTAAAAACAATCAGGTATAGGCTTAAAATTCGACTCGGAGTAAAACTAATGTCATTGCCGCAACGATAAGCCTATCGCGACGCGATAGATGCTGTACAATAAAATTTGTACTGGTCTATATTCCAATTGAATTTGGTTCATGAGTCCGTACTTATCTTTTATCAAATCAGATTTAATCCTCTCAAAACACTTGTTTTTTTTCCAAATAAAATCCTTTATCTTTTCCAAAATAGCATAATTAACAAATTATGTAAATGTTACCCGTAAAACTTATTCGTGAATTAACAAATTATGTAAAATATGTATTGACTTTTAGATTTAGTCTAGAAATTTAGCCTTAGCAGTTAGTGAGAATAAAGGAAGCTGAAGCTGTTGCTATTAAATCTTTCAATTTTTACAGGGTTACTCATTCACACTTTGAGAATTTGGTCAAGTTGATTCTAGCTTGGGCGGCAGATGTGTAAATATCTTTGGTCTGGTCGCGGAAAGTACACTTATATTTTGTTCTGGTCGCGGAATGCATACTCTTTCAAACAGTCTGTTACTACAGAACTATTCTTTTTACTTTCAAAGTAATACAGAATGTTCTGTATTGCTAATATTGAGTGAGTACAATCGTTACAACTCAAAATTGCCGTTGAACTGATTTCAATCCCACTAAATTCAAATGTTAGAACAACAAAATTTAGTACTCTTACAAGTCTTACCTCCTCAACGCAGACAACTCTAAGGGGTCGTTTGGTTGGGGTAAAGGGAATGAACATGCCTCATCCCCTTTGTTTTGATGTTTGTTTGTCAATTTTTTCATTACCTTTACCCATTTTTATTTTTGAGTTTACTCAAAATCAGTCTAAATTGATTCCCCACCCCCTTAGACTTTTCAATTCTTTAACCTAACCCACCACTACACCACCATACCCACACCAACAACTAGTTACCTCAACCGCCCAACCACCACGCTGGAACTCGAAGCACCTTCCCCACCCTTTGCTAGGATTCGTCGCACCTTCCCCAGTCCTCGTCGGAAGTCGTGCATCTCCATCTCTCCTCTGAAACCCACTTTTCACCATGGGGTCAATCTCTCTTCTCCTTTTCACGACGACGTTTTTCTGCTCCGAACCATTTTCTTTGTCCTCCCCCCGATTCTCATGGTGTTTTATTCAAAACCCTAGCGACTAAGGGAAGGGACGACTGACAATTTTAAGGGGAAGAGATCGCGAGTTTTCTAGGGTTTGTGTGTGCAGGGGGGAAGATTTTGCGTGGCGGCGAGGGGTGGGGTGGGGGTGGTTCGTTGACGGGCGACGAGTGTTGGTGAGGTTGTGGCTAGTGGTGGAGTGGCTAAAGAAGTGGGAAAGATGGGTGGTGGGGTGGTGGTGGTGATTCCATTTGTTTTTGTAAACCAGACAACATCCTATTTGGAAAGGGTTTCATTGAATTTTTTTTCATTCCTTTTGTTCATTTCATTTCGTTTACCCTGTGCGAACCAAACGACCTCTAAGTACTTTATGTTCATTTTACCACAAGGTGCACGATACTTGAATCGAATCTTCCGTTGATCTTTATTCTGCTCCCATTCAGAGATTTTGCCTGTTGGGAGACCTATTATTTTTTTATATCTCATAATATGTAAAAGTGTTGCTACCTCTTTAACCCATATGTTAATGACTTAATGACGCCACTCGTTAGTTAACAATGGCGACTTGGATTTTTTTAATAAAAATGAATCAAGTCATACAATAATAATGTACTTAGCATTAGCATTAGAAGAATATAACCACTGATCACAACTTCATTCCAATTTTCACTGCTTAAGCTGATTCATGAGAGGCCAATATTAATTTTTAAAACTAGCCTGTTGTTCTCGTTTTCAATGAAGTCGTTTCTTTTGTATTCTCAAATTTGCCCTCATTATAATAATCTCCTCTTCCCTAAATGTTGTTCCTACTTTGACTTATTGCGAGATAATCACATTAAACATAATTAGGAGACAATATTCTGATTGAAAAAATTAAATATGGAACATAAACATAATCACCTGGGTTTAATAACTTAGTCACCTTGAGCTAAAACAATTTTGCACATGCAATTATATTAATAAAGAAAAATAATTGATCTTCTTTAATTAATTAATCGGCTGCTTACTTTAAAAAAAAATTAGGAGAAAAAAACTTAATCACCTAAAGTATATATGACAGGGTAAAGTCGTATCCCCAAATCAAAAGTAATTCCTAAATCCTCTAACTAATGTAGATAGGGAAGTAGGGTCGAATCCACAGAGAAACGAGTCTTTCTATTCCTAATTAACTAATATAATCTAAATTATGAGGTAACCAATATATATATTTGAATAATAAACTAAACTACGGAGGTTAAGAATAGGGAGAAAACAATGAATAAAAGGATCTAGGGCATAGGTTCACCAATAAATAATATTCCAAGGTAGAATATAATAATCATTCATCAATGCATACATTAATCAGATTATAAAGGGCTTTCGCTACGTATTATAATCACACAATTAATTTACCGGTATTAAATCTCATCTTTCGAATCTCGACCTAACCATTTATAAATTAACCTGCCTATTGAAACTAGACCTAAACATCAATTCTCATCTGTCGAATCTCGAATCAATATTGTCAAACTCATGCATAAAAGATCAGGCCTAATCTAGTCACAGAGCATTAAATCAATCAATAGGAAATTAATCTAGCATTGACAATCAACAACAATAAATTACCCTTTCATATTATTTATAGATCCCCATAAACCCTATAAATAGAACTACTCACACATGATAAAAACTAAACTAATCAAAGCAATAAAGCAAGACATAATCAAAGGAATGAATTAAATAACTAAGATTTAGAGAAGAGAAATCGTTACCAAAATAAATCTCGAATTAAGAATAAAGTGGAGAACAAAGTATAAGAGAAAGAATTAATCTCAAAGCTCAGTAGAGAGAGAAAATCTAAGAAATAACTAAAAGAGAGTAAAAGAAGAGTAAAGAGTGATGCTAAAATCGTATTACGGAGGAGTATTTATACTCCGTACAAATCCTAAACTAAAACAAACTTAAACGTCGAAATTAACTCCTAATAATTACATGCGCACGATCGGGCGAGGCACCGCCCGATCGGGCGCGCCTTTTTGCTCTTTAGTACAAATCTCGCGCCCGACCGAGCGCGTCACCGGGCGCCGACCTTTGCTTCTCCCGCCCGGCCGAGCGCGCCTCCGGGCGCCAGCCTCTTTGGCCGGGCGGCTCTCTTGGGCCACTAATTGGACTACGATTGGGCTCCAATTCTTCGGGCCAATCTAGGTTTCCTCTTCGGGTCTTGAATACTCGGTCCAAATGCCCTAGTATCACCTATACCGAGCCCTTAATCACCGATTCGATGGCTCTAACCGGCCCTGGGCTATAAAATCTGGTCGTGCTTCTCCAGTGCTCGTATTTGCTCTATAATATCTCGGGAAAATGCTCCAAAAGTGCAAATCCCTGCAAAAGTCAACCAAATTTACGAAAACACTAGAAAACAACAATTAGTAATAAAAGTGGCTCCAAAGAGCCGAAAACTCTACTAATTATGACCAAGGGACGGGGGTAAAATACTATATAAAATAGACACATCAATATACTTCCTCTGTTTTTTTTTTCCTTTTTTTTATAGTTGCACAATTTGATTTATACACTACTAATTGTCCTACGCGCGCAATAGTCCAGCGTTTTTTGTATCATATGTATTAGTTTGAACATTCAATTCAATTTTGAAAACAAAATTAGCCATAAAAGGGTGGATTTTAGGCTTATAGCCTTCAAATTTGGCCAATTTTGGTCCTTTTTAGACTCGGAATAAAAACATGCCGAGGTTGCTCGTATGAAATTTGGACCCCATAACACCTCAATAGGCCACTTGAGTAGCTAGAACCATCCACTTGCCTTTTAACGGTCGATTTTGGCTTTTTTGGTCTTCGCCACATAAGTGAAAAATACTCATTCTCGAGCCTTTGTATACCTATGAATATGATTTTTTTTTTGTTCCAAACCAACTTATATGATCTTGTGGGATACCTCACGCATTCAGTTCATTTTTGAATTTTTTTATCGAGTTTGGGTAGAAATTGTGGATTATATCCTTCAAATTTGATTGATTTTAGACTTTTTTAGACGCGGAAATGAAACATGTCGAGGTAACTCCCATGCAGCCCCTAATGTGTTGGAAGACCATTTGAGCGATTAGCACCATCCACTAATCGGCGGATTTCGGGGTCAATCGGGGTTAGGGGTGGTTTTTTCGGGGGAGGGGAGGGCGGTGAGGCTCGGGGGAGGGTCGGCGGTGGTCGGGGTAGGGGCGGCAGTGGTCTGGGCTGATTTTCCGGTGGTGATGTGGTGGTGTGAAGGTGGTGATGTGAAGGTGGGTAGGGAATGGAATGGAAATACCTAGGGGGGTGGGGAATGAAGTTAGAGGGATTTGGGGACATGAAGGGGGTAAAGGGAATGGGAAAAATGGGCTAACAAACAACAATAAAGGGAATGAGGGTAGTTGATTCTCATTTCCTTTGACGATTAACCCCATCCAAACGACCCCTAATTGTCTAATTGAATAGTCTCCTTGTTTCCAATTAAGTTGAGGAGCAAGTATCCGATTTCACCGCCAGACTGACACTTCCTGAGTTCCTCACAAACTCCAACGCTGGATCACTTGTATCCCAAATTTAAACCCTAGCTCTTTCAATTCTGCGCAAATTGAGAGCATGAGAAGGTATGATGTAGATCTCGAATTTGTTCTACTGCATAAATTGGTGGGTTTCTGCAATTCTAATTTTCGATCAAAATCTTTGTTTTAGGGCAGCAGAAATGGGACAGAGAAGACGACAGCTGAAGCAATGGAGTGGAATAATGAAGGGGATGATTGGGAAGCTCATAATTGCCGCCATTGTTCTCGTCATTTGCACTTTCTCTCTCTTCACTTCAAGGTCCACTATCCGATCTACCACTAGAACCGAGGTCAGTTTCAGGTGAATTGATTTCCTTCCAACATTTTCGTATTTTTGCATCAATTTGGATATTGATACCTACTTCGTATTATTCATTTTTGAAATTGAAGAGATTGTATTTTTGGTTCAAAATGTTAATTGCTCAGCTAATAATTATAATGTGGTTATAATCTAGCATAAATGTGATGATTTTGTGGATTGGCGAATGGATATGTGATTTAATTTCCCTTCTTTACATCATGCAACCAAGTTAATTAAAATCTTTGATCACTGTTTGCTTGGTAATGGTTTATGAAACTTTGAATTGGTGCTGATGCATTTCTATTTTACTAGATAAATACGGAGGATCTTTGGCAAACTGCGCCTTCTGATGGCTGGAGACCTTCTTCTGCCCCTCGTTCTGATTGGCCTCGTAAGATTTTTCTGCTAGTGACACAATGAGACTAGATTTAGTTTAATATCGGATTCAATGTGCTCCTTTACATTAACTCATTTGCTTCACCCCTATTTCCAATGCTGTAGCTCCCCCATCTAAGACAAATGGGTACCTGCGTGTTCGCTGCAATGGTGGTCTGAATCAGCAGAGAACTGCAGTAAGTATCCTCTTCATTGACTTTATTTTGTTCAATTTCATGCTTCCTCTCAAGAAATGGATAGTTTTCTTTTGCAATTATGAGTTCTATGATATCTTCAACATTAAAAAATTCTTTTAGTTGCTGGCTGATTACATACCTAGCAAAATTAATTATTCACATGTACATTTGTTAACATAATAAACTACTTTGATGTTTTGTGATAGGACTTCCTGAACAAAGCTAAGGTGGGTTTCTAATAAACATCAAAGGGATACTTCACGCTAAAAAAGAATTACATAATATTTGGATAATTGGATGTTAGTATACAAATTGTTAAATTAGGTAATGGCTCTAGGCAATGAATTGGTAGCGCATTGCACCAAACAATTTTTGAGCGATGTCTAGCTTTTATCTTGAAGCAAGGGCTCCTAAGAGTCAACTTCTTGAATAGATTAGATTCTAGTTTTACTACTAAGGAATAAATTGAAAGTATTAATGCACGTATGTATAAAGAAATTTATTTGTATATTACTATTGTGTATCTTCCACTAACTTGTAGATGGTTTTCCCTTCAGAAATTTAGGTTTTAACTTGATTATTCAACACTTTATAAACTCAGAATTGCCAAAGAAGACATTGAGTCATTGATATTTCTTAAAAGTTCATGTGGGATATCTAATGAATTAATATCTAATTTATTGCTGGTCTTTTACCTTTATTTATTTTTTGGCTTTGGTAATGGATCTACATTGTTCTGAAGTTGGTTAGTCAAAGCCGCCAGCATATTGTAGGTTACTTAGATGAAAGGGTTAGGCTCTGTCATCATTTTAAATTGCTTGTATTAATTTTGTGCTCAGATACTTCTTAAAAGTGATTTTTTGCATTTTTGTGATCTGTGTTGCTTTCCATTGTCTATTTAATAATGCACAAGTGTGGGTTTGTCTCCATGACCTATCTATTTTATGTGATGTTACCCAGAATTCCCCTGTGTTTTCAGCAAGATGTTACTCTGTTTTACCTAACAATTGGCCTTATCTTCTGTAGATTTGTAATGCTGTTCTTGCTGCTAGAATCATGAATGCAACACTAGTATTACCTGAGTTGGATGCCAATTCCTTTTGGCATGATGACAGGTATGTATCTTCATGTCAACTTTAAGCAACTTAAAAAAAATTATAGATTTATTAAGGGAACAGATAACAAAGGGGAGTGTGATAAAAAGGCCATTCATTGTTTGGACAACAGAACTGTAAGAGCGAAGGGTTGACAAGGGTTATTTATTTTATTTTTAACTCTTTGTTTCACTTTGCCCTATTTCCTCCGCCTCTTCCCTTCTCTCCCGGGTTTTGTTGTGTGAACTGCATTTATGTAATTCTTGAAACCGTAATACAGTGGATTTCAAGGTATCTATGATGTGGAGCATTTTATCAGAACTCTGAGATATGATGTGCGAATTGTTGAAAGTGTTCCAGAGATTCACAAAAATGGAAAGACCAAGAAGATGAAAACATTTCAGGTACTTTTTAGTTTTTACTGCTTTCTTATGTGAAATCAAAATAGTTGCTCTTATACAATATACACGCGTCACAATTTTTTTTTTTTTAAAATATAGATGAACCCTCCAAGAGATGCGCCCATCAGTTGGTATACAACCACTGCTTTGGAGAAGATGAAGGAACATGGTGCTATCTATCTTACCCCCTTCTCTCATCGTTTGGCTGAGGAAATCGACAATGCTGAATATCAGAGGTTACGGTGCAGGGTAAATTATCATGCTCTCAGATTTAAGCCTCATATAATGGAGCTGAGCCATGCAATAGTGAATCGACTACGTGCACAAGGTCGCTTCATGGCAATACATCTTCGATTTGAGATGGATATGCTGTCATTTGCTGGGTAAGTCACGTGCTTGTTGAGAATCACTATATATGATGAATAACATTGGTAGGATTTCTGATTACGGGTCTTTTCCTTCATTTACATACAGAGCTTAATTGGCTCGGAGGCTGTCAATATACCTACTTTTTTTTTTTTAATGATTATGTAGAAAAGATTAACTGCTAAATGACCATTATTTAAATGGTTGGCCAATATTGTCCAGGTGCTTTGATATATTTTCCCCCAAGGAGCAGAAGGAATTGAAAGAATATCGGGAGAAGAATTTTGCCCCAAAGAAACTTGTATATGATGAGAGACGTGCAATTGGAAAATGTCCTTTGACTCCAGAAGAGGTATATTTTGACTCCATTCATTCATTGTCATTGTTTTCTTTTGTTACCCCTTTGGTTTTATAAATGTTTGTGTAGAATTGATAAAATGAAATTAAATTTGCCAAAGTTCTCCGAGGTCATTGTTCATGTCCTAATGTTGAGAAAAACCATCATTTTTTTTTGCATCCCAGAGACTTCAATTTATGGCCTTATTATAGAACTTCTTAGTTGAGACTAGAAGTTTAAAGAGATTACCATGCTAGAGTACTGTTCTGTCAGTATCTTAATTTGTTGTTTCCCTGTTCCTAGCTGAAAGATAGACTAATGACTTAAACCTGTGAGTAAGTAGTCTTGTTATTCTTGTTTTATGGCTTACCTTTCTCTCACAAACACAAAACACACACAAGCAAATGCTCAAGTGCCTTTCGTTGCATTCAGAGCTGTTCAGTCCTTGTACTGTGATGCATTTATTTTTGGTGCCTGTTTCTAGTGAAATTTCTTGCTAACTGCGATCCCATCATACCCATTGAAGGAGGTTTGCTGTTGATTTTCTAATCTTTTATGGTAATTGTGGTCACTCTGTTGCAGGTAGGTCTTGTTCTTCGTGCAATGGGTTTTGACAACTCCACCAGGATCTATCTTGCAGCTGGTGACCTTTATGGTGGTGAGCGTTTCATGAAACCTTTTAGGTCTCTTTTCCCACATCTTGAAAACCACAGCACTGTTGATACATCAGGACAGCTCAAAAAGAACACACGGGGTATGCTGGGGTCGGCTGTGGATTACATGGTTTGCCTCCTTGCAGATATTTTTATGCCCACGTATGATGGCCCAAGCAACTTTGCAAACAATCTTTTGGGCCACCGCCTGTACTATGGTTTTCGAACAATAATCAGGCCAGACAGGAAAGCTCTTGCCCCAATTTTCATTGACCGAGAAAAGGGGCGCTCTGCTGGTTTTGAAGAAGCTGTGAGAAGTGTAATGGCGAAGACAAGTTTTGGTGGTCCACATAAGCGGATATCCCCTGAATCATTCTACACAAATTCATGGCCTGAATGCTTCTGTCAGATGTCAGCCAAGAATCCTGCTAATAAATGCCCACCAGAAAACAATATGGAGACATTGCATAGTCGATTACAGAGTGAGGGCCTCAGTGATTTCTCAGCAACTGAATCAAACTTGACTGTTTCAAAGCGCTGAGAGATGAAAGTTTTGTCTTAAATCACTTCCTGAATTCAGCAGAGAATATTGGGCGATTGTTCTTCAATAGGATCATTTCTACACGAATAGGTTATCTTAGAAAGTGTTTACTTTTCATTGCATTAGTGTAAAAAAAAGTGGGATATAGGTGGTGAGGCTCTCCGGAGCAGAGTATACTTACGTAATATGGAAGCAGTTAGTATGAGTATGTCTGGAAGAATGAATGGAAAGGGAAGTAATTGCTAAGGATCAACCGATCAAATACTTGCAATCAAAATTGTCAATCTGAATTGTGCAATTCTTCTGTATAGGGATTAGGGGCCTAGGGGGGCAACAGAACGGCCACAGCCTCTTTTGTTTGTTGAAGATGTGGGTTTGTGAGAATTAGTCGTATCCCTCTTCTAGAGGTGGGCATGGTTACTTCTTCTAAGGTTTACAATGACGGTTATTAACTATGAAACTCTGAGTACTGTAACAATGTCATTTTCAGATTAATATATTGTTATTCTTTTCAATTATAAGTTAATTATTGTACTCCGTAATACTTTGGGTGGATTTATTAAGCTTTTTATTTTGTAAGTTTCAGCAAAAAATTAAAAAATTTAATTTGCTTTCATTGAGAGTCGAACTCAAGACCTCCCGCTTACTAAACGGGTGCTCTAACCAACTGAGCTATGAAAGCTGAACATTGATTGATAACGCATTTAATTAAATATTAAGTATTAAAATCGATTAGAATAATTGCAAAAAAAAAAAATACGGGGGGAACCTATAAATAGCACCAAAAAAATAGAGCAGGTATGTTAGAGATGAACCGCTTCAGCATCAAGTTTCCCAATAATTCCTCTTAAAACCCTAAAAACCCTGATTCAATTTCCGCATAAAAATGGAGCACGAAAAATCGTTCAAAGATATTGGAGTTTGTGATTTATTAGTTGAAGCTTGTGAGAATTTGGGATGGAAAACTCCTACCCAAATTCAAGCTCAAGCCATCCCTTCTGCTCTTGAAGGTTTTCTCTTTTAATTTTACTTCTTTTTTTTTTAAAATTAAGGTCTTCGATAATGTTGTTGTTTGATTTTGGAGTGAATTTATTTAATAAATTGATGAAATTTGTAATAAAAATTATCAGGAAAAGATATAATAGGGGTTGCACAAACTGGAACTGGCAAAACAGGTGCATTTGCATTGCCTATTATTCAAGCTTTACTCGATGCTGATCGCCCTCGTCCCTTCTTCGCTTGCGTCATTGCACCTACCCGGTAATTTTATTTTTTCATTCAATTGATGGATGATCGTGTTAATTGTTTTTATGGATTTTTTGAATCTTTTTTATTATTTTTGGTGTGAATTTAATTAGGGAGCTTGCTATTCAAATCGGTGAAGTATTCTCAGCCTTGGGAGCTGGTATTGGGTTGAAGACAGCAGTTGTGAGTTTGAATTTCTTTCATTTTTTATGCATTTAACATCCTTGAATATAAATTACTATTGTGCTGGGTCTTGAATTCTTCATATGTATATTTAATCAAAGGTGTATCTTTTTTCAATTTTGGCTCCTACATTCTATCCTAATAATACAAGGTTGGAAAAGTGTTTGCCCCAAGTTATACAAGTCAGATTATTTGAATTGTGTTTAAATGCAAGATCCATCAATAATGGTCACCTGAATGCTGACTACCTTGTATCTTCTGTAGCTTGTAGGTGGAGTGGACATGAATCAACAGCAGTTCGCCCTTGCAAGACGGCCTCACATCATAGTATGCAGTCACTCACATTTGCTTATTTGTCTCTTACTTCATATTTTATGCTCTCCTGTTTCATCAATATTTAAATAGATAGATTGTATGTTGATAGTTATCGCAAATGCTATACTAATGTTCTGGGTGATAGATTAATACATTAGCTCTTTTATGCTTTTGATATAGACAAACAGGACTGTAAACCTCAATTTGAACAACCATGTTCAGTAACTTCAACAATTTTGGGCCTTCGGCTGTGTCTTTTAATAAGAGGCTTGTTAACTAAGTTCCTACATAGTTAATGGGCCAATGGATATTTAAGTTGATATGAGCAGTAACCAAGGGCTTCCCTTTCGGAGATGGAAGACAAAACTTCTGGTCTTCTACATTTGCATAACAAAGAGACTTCCACTTTATTGGTCAAGAATGACTAATGCTGTAGATTAACACTGTAATTGTTGTAGGTTCTTGTTTTTTCTTCTACTTTAAATGGACTGTGTAGATAATTATGTGTCTTAATCTCGAGTCATATTCTTTTTTAGGATGGATCTTGCCCATCTTGGGGTTATGTTGTATCATCTCATGGCTGAGAAAGCTTAGTTGGTTTTGATTTCAGATATGTTATTTGCCATCTGATCTTTTCTC
This sequence comes from Chenopodium album, assembly GCF_948465745.1. Taxonomy (NCBI): domain Eukaryota; kingdom Viridiplantae; phylum Streptophyta; class Magnoliopsida; order Caryophyllales; family Amaranthaceae; genus Chenopodium; species Chenopodium album. The sequence continues at coordinate 79,078,067 of NC_137838.1, forward strand.
TTCTAGGTTGGTACTCCTGGACGTCTTCTGGATCATTTGACCAATACCAAGGGGTTCTCATTTTGTTCGTTGAAGCATCTGGTATGCTGCTGTGTTCATACTTTTGGTTTAATTTCGTGGCTACTCTTTTGTCTTTTGCATGTATAGAATATTGCTCTATTTTTGCGTTTGTTAGTATTACATCTTGTAACTAAGTAACTTCCCAAAGAGGGTATTGATGTATTCTCATGCTGTAAACAGGTGCCTTGGACAAAATAAAGTTCCATATATATATATATTTTTTCCAATTTAACTCATTTCATTGGTGGGTTTGAACAGTATGAGTCCTGCACACCTACTGTTCTCTTTATTGACCAGAAAGTAATATACATATCTTACTACCTTCTGAGAAAGAGCAGTAGTTGATGGTTCCTCAAGAAAGATGCCCAAAAAATTTAAGGTCTACAACTCTACATTGATTAGAAGGATGACCATCTCTTGGTTCATGCAGCCAACTCTATTCTTCTGGGAATAGGGCTTTGGCTTTTTTTGTTGTGTTGCTTAAAAGGATGTACTATATGGGGCAACTACTATAAAATATAGCTGCCTTTCTTTTGGCTTCATTTTCTTTATTCATTCAGAATTTTTGGTTGAATTGTTGTGTTATTCCTATTATGTACAGGTATTAGATGAGGCAGATAGATTATTGGATATGGACTTTGAGAAATCCATTGATGATATATTGAAAGTGATCCCTCATGAGCGAAGGACTTACCTATTTTCTGCCACGATGACAAAAAAGGTAACTATGACATTTTTGGATGAAATTGTGTTTCAATTTTTTTTTTCTCGTTTTAGTTGTTTCTGTCGTCCGTTGATAGGAAGTAAGTTTTCCTCTTTTTACTGTTCAATGCTTTGCAAATGCTATGACACGTTGGGTTGGCGACTTGGCGGTCTCAAATCATGGGAATGGTAATTGAATTTGTGGGTAAGGTTAGTTGTTAATGAATAAATCTCATGTTCGCTACCATGGTAATGGAACTCCATCCCATACATGTGATTTTCTTCATAAATTTCCATTACCACTCAATATCACCTTGCAAATGGTAAGGAACATTTATGAAGAAAATGAGGGTATAGAGGTGACTTCACATTACCATTGGTAATGAAATACAATTTTTCTTTACAAATTTTACACACAAATTCATTACTATTCCCACAATTTATAACTTTATACCAAATGTTCACATGTGTCGTAAGTTCCTTTTTATGACCATTGCAGCCCTTCAAATAATAAAATGTTTTCTCCTAGCGCACTTCATGTTTCTCTCTCCCTTGTCACTGTAACACTAGTGATAAGTGACCAAACCATTGTAGATTTGGAATTTTTACACTTCTTTAATTTACATTTTAAATCCTACGGTGCTCCTTTTCTCCTTTTTTATTTAATTGGTCAACCTTAAAGTTCTAAATTTAAAAACACTAGGTAGAAAAGCTGAGTAGTGTTGATTAGCTAGTGTTGCTAATGGATATCTGGAAAGGTGGCTAGGCTTGGAGGAAGGAAAATCCTTATGTTCTTTTTCCTCCTTGCTTTATTTGGGGAAGGCAAAGGCGGTTTAGGTTTTGGAGCTGTTTTCCTATGTGTGTCTCATTGTTATACCTTTACTTGTTTTTGTTTACCTATTCTGAGTTGCAACTCTTGCAAGTAACCAATGTTTATTTTTGTTTAATAGTTATAAATTTGTTACTTTGGGTGCTATTTATTTTTGTTTGGGAATATAAAATGTACTCTAGAGGTATTGTTTTTGTTGAGAGAATTACGACTTGTATTATACTACCTCCGTTTCTGGTTGATCACACTTTATATTTTGGTCTGTTTTTGTAAAAGTTCTTACCACTTTCACTGTATTCCATTTTTGCTATCCCCTTTACTACTTTGTCCTTACCCTCTTACACCACTAAATTTATCACCTTTTCACTCACTTTCTTACTTAACACTTTCACTTTATTCCATTTTTTCAAATCCTAATTACTACTTTACCCTCTTTCCCCACAATTATTACCCCTTTCTCCTCTCATACCTTGTCCAATTTTTTCTTATACCCACAATCCTTATTACATATTCTCTCTTTTATTTTAATCACTACTTGTATTTATTACATTTAACTTAACCTTTTCCTTATTTTTTAATATTTGTGCAAATAGTAAATGTTAAGATCAATTAGAAACTACCCCTTTTTCTTCTCATACCTTGTCCAATTTTTTCTTATACCCACAATCCTTATTATGCACTCTCTTTTATTTTGATCACTACTTGTATTTATTACATTTAACTTAACCACTTATCTTATTTCTTAATATTTGTGCAAATAGTAAATGTTAAGATCATTTAGAAACTGAGTTATTACCATAGTACTCCTATAATACATGGTCAACAATACATTGAGGTACCGGGGATCGATATTGTGTGTATACACAGAATATCTCATGCAAAGTCCATGGTTATGGATTTGCATATAATAATTTGTTCTCTATTATTTTTTACTACTACTTGTTATCATCAAAAGTTTTGCGGATGAGTGAAGAGAGTCGGTGGAAAAATTGGATGCTTTAATGTAGATATTAATACTGGACATCCAATCTAAAGTTACACATATTCATTACTACTTTCTTAGTCTATTACCCTGTTTGGACTTTGGAGTACCAAGTGAGTTGTTCCTTTACGTTCAATAAAATTCATTATATTCTGGTTACATGAATGGCGTTTTTGAAAGAGATTGATATTTCCGATAAGCTTAATGTCTGAAATAAGAGGTTTTCCACCTTTTTAATTGCAGGTGAAGAAGCTCCAAAGAGCTTGTATAAGGAATCATGTAAAGGTCAGATTTATATTTATAATGACACTAATATCTTTGTGAACATTAATACGTAGTACATTTTTTTTCTGTTCGGGTGTTATAATCAAACGTACAATAAATTTTTTACTGGTTTACAGGGTAAGAAAATCTAAGTTTCTTTGAAAAGCAGTTTTCTTTTTAGTTATATCTTGACCAAATGTCATGATTTATTTTTTCCCCTTCCAGATTGAGATATCTTCTGTATATTCTACGGTTGAATCATTAATGCAGCAATATCTTTTGATTCCTGCTAAGCAAAAGGTTTGTCTCCTTTAATGAACTATCTTATTTTGGTTTTGTAATGAAAGGTGGGCAAAAGGTTTCCAATGTGACTGCTGTTTTTAATGCTGATTTACCTTACAGTAGTTGCTACTTTTATAATTACTGATCGGATAATTCATGCATAAAACATGGCAATGACTAATGTACGTGAGGCCTACAAAAAATTGAAGAAGCCATGAGATATGTTTATGAACTTCACATTACATTTTTATTTATTTTTTATTTTTATCTTTTCAGGCTTGTGCTCTTGTATATCTTTTAATGAAGATGCCCGAATACACATCAATGGTTTTTACTCGTACCTGTGCTGAAACTGAAATTTTAGCATTAATGCTCCGTTTTCTTGGTTTCAGAGCAATGCACTTTAATGGCAATATGACTCAGGTTTTCTTACCTTTGTTTTGTTTAATTTTTTTTTTCCTTATCTTTGTGTACTACTGGCGCCCTACTACAATATAGCTAGATTTATAGTAATATATTGCCAACTTACAAGAGTTTGACTTCCCGATTCTGTTTTTTTGTGTGTTTGTTGTAGGTAAAAAGACTGGGAGCCTTGAACAAGTTTAAAGCTGGAGATTGCAATATCCTTGTTTGCACCAATGCAGCTGGTAGAGGTCTTGATATTTCCTCTGTGGATTTGGTCATAGTTTATGATGTCCCAGCAGAACAAGAGGTGATTTTTTCACTTTTGGCAAATTAATCAAGAAAGTTAAGAACATTGTTCTTTCCTGTCCTATTCATTACCCCTCTGTCTTTTCCAATAGGATTTAGGAATTCATGCACTAGGAGAATAGGAGATTTAAATGTGTATTGTGCAAAACATAGACTGCTTACTAGTATTGGATAGAGGTTTGTGTACAGCAGTCACTGGCAACTTTTATTTGCTAAAGGTTTGCAATTTTTTGGTTCAAATTGAAGTGATTTTTGTATTATATGAATTATAATAATGAATTTTTAACATGGTTACTCTGTGTTACACTTGATATTATCCCTCTTTGATATCATTAGGTCATAATTATGTGATAGGCATTCTTACAATTGGCCCTTGGAAATGAGCATTTGTTTATTATTTACCATGAGAATGTGGATGCTATTTCACAGTATTTGGTCACTAATGTCATTGTGGGTTTCAGGATTATATACATTGGGTAGGGCGAACTGCACGTGCTGGGAAATCAGGACTTGCTATCGCACTTGTAACTGAATACAGCATCGGAAATTATTACAGAATAGAACAAGAAATAGGTAAGTTGTTTCGTAGGCCTGTGGCATTTTTTTATTTTTTTTTATTTTATTTTTTATCATGGACTTTTGGATATGTGGTTGAACCTCTCATCTATATTCTGAGCTATAGGAAAACAGTTGCCAACGTATCCTGTAGAAAAGGAAGAAATGTTGCTTCTGTATGAACGTGTGTCTGTGGCGAGAAGGATTGCAGATAAAGTAAGTTTGTTCTGCTTGCATGACTTATTTACAAATCCACATCCATCTTTGAGTGAGAGTTTAGGCGTTCACCTTAAATCTTTTTAACCTCTATGGATTGTAGATAGATGGGGACCTTAACTTTCATTTCGAGAAAGTGGTAAAAATTGTGTGCAATTAGAGAAGATAGAAATTTACAATAAATAAAAATAGGAAAAATTGTTTGACAATATCTTTCATAGTTTCATATCGTAACTTTGGCACATGGATGCTCTAAGCATCTCTAGTTTGCTATTGGTGATTAATTTTATCTTTAGCGGCGCTTTAATTAATATGAAGGTATATTTATATCTACAGAAATACAAGGAATCTGGTGGGAAGAAGAGCAAAGAGTATGATGATCTGGAGGAGACTAAGTACCTGCCCAAGAAAAGTTCCAAAAAGTTGAAAAAAATCAAAAGGCCGCGCCCTTATTGATTTATTACATCAGCAACAAGTTTCGTTTATCTAGTGGCTGAATGGTGGATTTAAAAAACAATATTTTGTTTCTTTTATTTTGTACAGTACTTTTTAAGCTGCTTTAACCTCCTTTTTTTTGTTTTTTTTGTTTTTGTTTTTTTTTTTTTTTTTCATTCGACCTCCTCCTTCGATCCCTCACTAATACCACCATTTCCTCCATGTGACAACACCGACATCTTCATTTTTTTCATCTTCCTTGACATGTTTGTCGCCATTTTTGGCGGCCCAAGCTGTTGAATTAAACTAAAACCCTAAGAAAAAGGGAGAAATAAAGGGCATGGTTTACCCCAAAGAATGAGGGTGTTGTCCTCCTTCACCGAGTTGCCCTAGCTTGAGCTTTAATTTCTCCATTGAAGTTTCTAAACTCTTCTTTAAAGCTCTTCAAATTGTACATCCTCCATTAACGTTGTTCTTCGTTAAATTAACATTGTTAATTTCTCTTATTGTTAAATTACAAAATTACCAATTATTGAATGATGGATATCTACACTTCTACTATACTTGTAAAGAGGGGGCCATCATATTCTAATTTGAGAAAATACAAGTTTATCTTTTAATTTTTGTACCACAACAAAATACTAATTCTACTACTTTTATCTTTTATCTTCCATTTGCTATTGACCTCTTCTAAGAGTTTGTTTTGAGGAATGTGCAATTATTGTTAATGTTTCGTTCCCATAGTTTTGGGAGCTGCTCTTACTTCACTAACCGATTGCAATCGTTGTCATTATCTAAAAAGTTGTGAACGATTGTAGGCATCACCGTTGCCTATGCTCCACAAGAAACATTTTGATATACATAGTATATATTTTTATATCCAATTTTTAAGAATAGACAAACTTTGTTTTAAAACACATGTCATTTTATTATAATGTTCAACAAGTGTCCACCTCATAAGTTGTTGAAAAAAAACATTAACGACCTTTTATCCAAATGACCACAATACACCTTTTGACGACGAATGAGCTAATTGAAGAAAAGACTTGTTACAAACGTAACGTAGATTGAAAACGAGGCTTAGTGGTTTTATTAAGCAAGATTTATATATATATATATATATATATATATATATATATATATATAGTAAGAGGTTGTGGGATTAAACTTCATTTAGAGACACTTCGGGTGAGAATTTTCTTATCTTTTTTCCCGTTAACTTGCGAGAGTTTATTATTATTATTATTATTTTTTAATTTTGTTACTTATGAAGGGGCCAATTGACCAGATTGGTAATAAAAAAGACCCATAGTAACAATTTGGTAAATATTACTCTTGAGACAATTTGATAAAAAAAGCTACCCCTAAAGGACAATTTGGTAAAAAAAAAAAATCCTCAAGCTACAATTAGCCTAGAAATACAAAAATTTCGAAAAAATACTTGTGATAAATTTAGTTCATTTTTCGAGTTTTTTTTTTTAAAATTCCCAACTAAATTTCTAACCCTAATTTTTTTTTTTTTTTATTTTTTTTTGAGGCAGATTGTTAGTATTTTTCTCTTTAATTTCAATCTGGTGAATTGTCCCATACAACGAATTAACTAATAAGGCTGAAATAAAAAAAACGAGTAAACTAATAAGGCTTGACAGCTTTACAAAACCCTAAACCTGAGTTGTAGTTGTAGTTGTAGTTGTAGTCGTAGTAGTAGTGTTCTCGACTTCAATTGGGTTATTCTTGCGTTTGCTTCCCTAATTATTTGCTGTTGCGAATTCTCCTCTGTTTGCATTTTGCCATTAACAAAAATGGAGGAAGATAACCGAGAAGAAGTGAAATCATTCAAAGACCTAAATATTTGCGATCTTTTGGTTGAAGCTTGTCACAAATTAGGATGGACTGCTCCTACTAAAATTCAAGCTGATTCCATTCCTCATGCTCTTGCAGGTTTTTTTTTTAATATTCCTGTTAATTTACCATAATTATACGATTAATTGTTTCGAATTCTGTTAATTTTTCATAATTATCTTATTAATTGTTTGAGTTTCTGTTAATTGATTAATTGTTTGAGTTTCTGTTAATTGATTAATTGTTTCAGTTTCTGTTAATTTAATTAATTGTTACTCGTATAATTTTTGTTGATTTACAATTGTTGATTTTCGAATAGGCAAGGATATAATTGGACTTGCTCAAACCGGGTCTGGTAAAACCGGAGCTTTTGCATTGCCAATAATTCAGGCTTTACTGGAAGCCAAATCACCTCAGCCATTCTTCGGTTGCGTGCTTTTGCCCACTCGGTGAGCTTTTGGTTAATGAAGCTGTTGATTTTTTGTTTAATGCTTCAGTGTTGAATGGTTGAGTTCCCTTTATAGTTAGTCCTATTACCGGCTGTTTCGTTATGTCGTTACTGTCTTTAATTTGAATAACTTACAGCTTCTATCATAAGACGACATAAACTTGATACAGTATATACTCCACCATCTAAGGAAGCCTTGAGGAGTCATTGTTACTATATATTTCAATTTTACTAGTATTTGTTTATGATAAAGGTTATGTTTGCTTTCTGTTTGATGTATCTAACACTGGGAATTTTGGCCTTAGTTTGTTCTCGCTCAGTAATGCATTTCCATTAAATGAGCTTATGATGCCTCTAGAATTATCCTTTTGCTTATTTTTGGCTGTTTTGTTACACCAGGGAGCTTGCAATCCAAATTGCCGAACAATTTGAAGCGTTAGGAGCTAGCATTGGATTAAGAACAGCAGTGGTAAGTTTGTTAATGAGCTGATTCCTTTCTTGCCTTTGTGTGCAATACTGCTCAACTTTCTCAGAGCTTTATGTCTTTTTTACATTTTGATATCTGATGAATGATTGAAAGTAGTTGCCTTTTTTGTAGTGAGTTTTATGATATTTTTTATTTTTTATTTTTAAATTTTTATAAAGCAAGTACCATGATTGCTGACTGCTTTATATCTTTTATAGCTTGTTGGGGGAGTGGACATGAACCAGCAGCAGATTGCTCTTGCAAGACGGCCTCACATTGTAGTACGTGATCATTCACTTTTTATTTATTTATTTGTTTATTGTAATACATGATTTGAGTTGTTCTAAGGATTTTGAATAAATTATTGTATAAATGTTGAAATTTTCCTTTCTTATAAATCTAATGTTATAGGTGCTACATTACCAGTAACTATGGAGTATACCCGTGCATATTGCATGTAGAACTAATTTGGAAGTTTTACAAGTCTGTTAGTGTGTGTCTGTGCATTTAAAAATTATGTAGAGGTGTTTAGAAGCATATTTAAATGTGATACTGGGTTAGTTTTTTTGCTGTTATGTTTTGTCATTTATTATTTCTTTTCTATAGGTAGGAACACCTGGACGCCTTATGGATCATTTGACAAATACCAAGGGGTTTTCACTTCGTCCCTTGAAATATCTGGTATTTTTGCTGCTAATATTTCCTATGTTTTTTTCTTTGGAATGCTGTATTCATTGTTCTGTTTAATTTTTTTGTTTGTGTAATTCCTGCTTAGCTGAATGACTTTGATTTTATCAGGTGTTGTACTTAATCACATGTAACATGTACAATCAGTATAAATTTGTTTTAATTAGTAAACAGAATTTGGTGCCTTGAATATAAGGTGAAGAGAATTGGCTTCGTTCCTTAAATGTAATTCTTGTTTATCCGTATTGGCCTTTAAGACAGAACCTCGGTCATAATATCTCTTAATATCTTTATGAGGTGATTGCAGATTTGCAGAAAACCACACCAAGCAGGGCCGCTTGATTTATTAAACTCACCGACAAATTTTATCTTTCCTTTTTTATGTCTTAATATCTATCTAATATTCTAATCAAACATTTATGAGTTTCCTTATTTTTTTTGTTTTTGGGGTCTTAATGAGCTTCAAAGAGTGGGGGAACATGTAACCACTAGACCAAGGCCTCATTGATGTTTATGATTTTTTCTTATTGACTGCTAGGGTTATCTTTGAAGTGAATGATAATATCTATTGTCATTCAATAGGGTTTTCCTATTCAATTTTCAAAATATGTATAGGCATATTTGAGATAGGAGATGTTAAGGCTATGGTACCAAATGTTGGGCTTCTAAGAAGAGCACATTAGAAAGATGGAGGTTATACAATTGCGCATGTTAAGGTGGATGTGTGGGAACACTCTAAGGAATAGAATCAGGAATGAGGTAAATTCGCAAGAAAGTAGGTGTGGTAGGCATTGCACTCAAACTAAGGGAAAATCGTCTGCGTTTGTTTGGGCATGCAAGACGAAGACTTGAGGGTGCACTGTTACGAAGAGTGGAAGAGTGGGACCATGGAGGGGTGGGTTAAACGAGGGAGAGGGAGACCGAAAATGACTTGGTTCAAAGGAGTTAAGATGAATATGAAGTATATGGACTTGCATGAGGATGAGGTTTTGGATCGTACGGGTTGGAGGAGGAAGATTTTTGTGGATGACCACACGGAATAATCAAATTGGTTCATGTAGCTGACCTTACTTATGAAATTAAGGCTTTGATTGATTGATTGATTTGAGATAGAGGACGCGCAAAATACTTCTAAACAATCTGTCTTGTGGATAGCTTACTAGGGGATAAGTTGCAGCTCAATGCTATTGTTTTTGCATTCATGTTGCTTAAAGGCTTAAGTTCTATTTGCAATTAGGTGACCATTTGGTGCTCTAGATTTCTAGAGTACACTTAAAATTTCCCTATTTGATTTAGGTTTTCCTTAAATGTAATCGTGGGTGGACGGGTTTTAATGTACAGTTCCAAGGCGCTTAAGTGGTACTTTAGACCTATGTTTTAACTTTTAAAAATGGTAGACTCTCTGTTTTTTTGCCCCCTTCCCCCTTCCCTAAGGGTGAGGAGGGATAAGAAGTTGCATGGGTAAGTCAGCAAGGGCATCATCCTAAATTAGCGTGGAGATAGTGGGGCATACAATTATGATGTTCTCAAGCTATAAGATCACTTAAGATAATTTCAACTTTAATAAGGATGTATTAAAAAGCATCAATAAAATAATAAAAATGCTTAACATGAACAGCGTTCTTAAAATTTTGTTGGTTCGTCATTTCTGTGCTCTCATGCACCCCTAAACAACTATTGCAAGAAAAAGAGTGGAGCAAAACTAGTATGAAAATAGTGTTTTTTTTTTCTTTTTCTAAATTACTCCTATGGGGTGTTTGTTTTGTACAGAGAAAAGGGAAAGGAAACAAGAAAGAGATGGAACTATGAAAGAAGAAAGGAAGAATTACTTGTCTAAGTGTCTGACTAGGCTATTATGTGAGGGTTTTTCATGAAAAAAGTTCAATAATGAAGGGTTGATGCGTCCTAGAGATGTTTGAGTGTCGAGTAGCCAACATGGGTGTAATATGAAGAGTCTAAGTAAGGATGTTTCCCTTTCTCATTTTTGAAGACCCCAAAACAATTGCCCCCTAGTCTCCCTTAAACAAAGCTCGACAAGGCAACCTGGTTCGTCCGGATCTTTCCTTGTTTTGTTTCCACCTTTGCCTTTATTCTAAAATATTTATTTGATATTCTATTGATTTGTAGCTGAAAATACATTCTAATACCAAGACAATTGAAATCATGCTTTACATAGTCTACTAAGAAGAAATGCCTAATTGGTTGGGGTGTTGACCAAAAAGTTTGTTAAGGATACTCTATGGATTGATGCAAAAAGGAAGTTAGGTGTTTGTAAAGATACAAAGAATTTTTCCTTGGATTCTAGTATTGAGTCTTCAATATGTTCCGTGGGGTATACCACATTGTTTGGATCGAAAGCAACCTTCTCTACTACATCCTTTTTTTTCCACTGTCCAGTCTTATGTTATGTAAAGTAAAGTTGATAAAAAAAGCCATGTCGATCTCGAGCTGGCTTAACTTGACTAGACTTGGAATCTTGGAGACAAATTCAAGCTCATTTCTATTTATTACTCACCTTGAGCTTGAGCTAAAGATCTACTGGAGCTCTTAAAGCTACTTAAATACTATTTCTGGCTACAACATTCCTACTGTTGTGTTTGGCTTCAATTTTTACTCTGTCAAGTATTTGGTGATATCTATTATAATTATCTAGTTTGGAGCTCAAAACTCCTTTACTCCCTTAAGATACTTTCCTAAACTTACATTGGAACTAATTTTAGAGGACACTGGATTTTTTTTTCCTCCTGGTTTTATTGATTCAAAAGAATAAAAAAAAGAAAAAAACTTTGATTTGTTTTACAAAGACTCTTCAAATGCTTTTGTTACTCTTGCCAGCGTATTCTTAAAGGCAGGATTGGTGATGACATGGTGTTACCCATCTATCAGCTTCTAAATGTAAAGCTGTAAATGTTAGAAAAAAAAGGTTAAAAGTTCAGAAGTTTGAATCCTTGACATTTGAAATTAAGTTTGATGTTAAGCTTGCTGGAATGTTAGATTGTGGAATCTTGCTGATGTGTGGCAAAGGTTAATTGTTTCTTGTTTAATGTTTGTAGGTGCTAGTTCCATTTGTGTACATGTCTTTTTATTTGTAGGTTTCTTTGCCCTTTGATTTTTCTACTAATACAACAACAAAGCCTTAGTCCCAAAAACAATTTGGGGTCCGCTAACATGAATCATCATAAGAAATCATACGATATAAAGAAAGGGACATAACAAGATAATCATTTCAAAGGGTTTGAAAAAGGTGAGTAAAGTGAGCAAACAAAAAAACATCCATAAAAATTAAGGGAGTTAAAAAGATAACCGAAGTATTGATAGGAATATCGGTGGTTTGAAGAATAAAATTCAAGAAAATTTTAAAGAAGTGGTTAAAACGTTGGAGTAAAAAATGGAAAGGTTTGAGATAGCTTTTGAAAAGGAAAACAATAAAGTTCATAAAGCATTAGTGGGACAATATAATAAAATTAAATACGAAATTAAATTTAGAAAGTATATATTCAAGCACGACACGTCGCTAACGTGAATTTTCTCCTTCCACACCGCCCTATATAACACTATATTTTCCTTAATCCTCAAAGCACTCATGTCACTATCAATCACCCTTTTCTATGTTTTCTTAGGTCTTCCTCTACCTCTCGCTTTCCTAACACTTTGCAAATTTTAATGCCTCCCTTACCAAGTGTCACTTGGTTTCCTTTTTACATGGCCAAACCATTTTAAGTGATTCTCCCTCATCTTGTACTCAATCGATGTAACCCCTACTTTCTTCCTAATTATCTCATTTCTCAACTGATCCTTTCTTATATGGCTACACATTCATGGCATGCATCCCCGCTACATTCATGTTATGCACGTGGCAATGCCTTGACAGGATAAAGTCGTATAACCTAGTCAAAAATAATTCCTAAGTCCTCTAACTATGCAGATAGGGAAGAAGGGTCGAACCACGGGAAAACAAGTGTTCCTATTCCTAATTAATTAATATAATTTAAATTATTAAGTAACTAAACTATAGATCTGATAAATTAAACTAAGGGAGATGAAAGTAGGGAGAAAATCAAATAATAAAAGCCTAGGATATAGGTTCACCAATTAATAATGCATCAATTAATCAAATCATAAAAGACTTTCGTTACGTATTACAATCACATAATTAATCTACTAGTATTAAATCGCATCTGTCGAATCTTGACTTAACCATTTATAAATTAACCTGCTTATTGAAATTAAGCCTAAACATCAATTCTCATTAGTCGAATCTCAAGTCAATATTGCTAAACTCATACAATTAAACTAGGGGTGAGCATGGAACGGGTACCCGTGTACTAACGGTTCGGGTACCCGATAACCAAAATCACTAAAAGTGATACCCATAACCAGAACCGATAAGTTCGGGTACCCAAATTTCGGGTACCCGGATTTTCGGATCGGTTATCGGGTACCCAATAAGATATCTAATAATGATAATTAAACTTAATTATGTAGTTATTATGATATAATTTACAACTAATTAAAAACAATACCATATGATCTTAACCAAATTATTAATAATATTACTAATCATTGATATTATAAAGTGATTATAAAGTAAAGTAAAAGTTTAGATTTATATTAATAGATTTAAGTAGGGAAAAAAAGCAAAAAAAATGCGTATCGGATCGGGTCGGGTAACCGTTAATTTTAAAATGATACCCATAACCATACACGATAACAAATTATCGGAACGGGTACCCGAACCGTTATGGTTATCGGATCGGGTACCCTAATTTTCGGAACGGTTACGGATCGGTTTTTCGGGTAGTTTTACTCAGCCCTAAATTAAACCATACCTAATATAATTGCATAGCATTAAATCAATCAATAAGAAATTAATCAAGCATTGGCAATTAACAATGATAAATTACCCCTTCATATTATTTATGGATCCCCACAACCCTAGAAAATAATATACTCACACATAATTAAATCTAAACTAATCAAAGCAATTAGGCAAAACATGATGAACAAAAGCAAAAAAATTACTGAAATAAAAAGGGAAGAAATTGTTACCAAAGTAAATAAAAATAATGAATTGAATTAAACCAAGAGTTGTAGAGAGAGAAACAAGAGAGAAGTTTAAGTTTAAGAGAAGATTAAACTAATGAAAGAGAGTAATTGTATTAAACGAAACTAAAACGTATTTATACAAAATGTAAAAATCCTAATTAAAATCTAAGTAAAGAAAACGTCGAATTCAATCTTCAAGACACGCGCTCGGTCGGGCACCAGCTTGCCCGGCCGGGCCCGCCTTTTTGATTCTTGAGACTCCTCTCGTGCCCGGTCGGGTGCGAAACAGGGCAAGGTAAGCTTCCTTTGTTCTTCCACCACGCCGGCCGGACGCGCCTTCGGGCAAAGCCTTGGGCTCTTCCTTGGACTTCCGTTTGGGCTATTAACTCGGCCTAAACGCTTATTTCCGCCTTGGGGCTTGAATCACTCGGGCCGTAGCCTCGGCTTCTTACATGTCGAGCCCTTAATTATCGGTTTGATGACTCCAACCGTCCCTGGGCTACAAGAGATGGTTTTGCTCCTCCAATGCTCGTAGTAGTTCTAAATAATCCCGGGAAAAAGCTCCAAATGTGCAATTTCCTACAAAATGCTACCAAAACTACGAAAACACTAGAAAGCACACATTAGCAATTAAAGTGGCTCTAAAGAGCCAAAAATACTCCTAAATATGACAAGGGATGGGGGTAAATCACTATATTAAATAGATATATCACTTTACGACCCAAAGCCGGCGTTATTGCCGTTTGGTAGAATTTTCCTTTTAATCTATGTGGTATGCCGGGATCACATAAAAAAACCTGTCGCACTCTTACATTTCAACCAACCCGCTTTGATCTTATGGAGCTACTAATGATTACTTTAATTAATGTGCAGGTATTGGATGAGGCTGATAGATTGTTGAATCAGGACTTCGAAAAAGCACTTGATGACATTTTAAAAGTTATTCCTGTTGAGAGGAGGACTTACTTGTTTTCTGCCACTATGACCAAAAAGGTTAGCATGTAATATGATTGTTTATGATCTTTTCCCATACTTTGTGAAGCTTTCATTGATGACATTAAATTACTTTTGTTCATCACGAGTTTTTCTAGATAGTTGACATGGCTTTGACCTGTTTTGTTTTCTCCTTCTCTTTGGGTATTTGTAGCTAGTCTTTTAAAAAAAAATTGTATTAGCTTTTGAAGCTGATATTTTCCGATAAGAAGAGGGATATATTTAACTAGAAAGCCCTTTTTTGTTTGCAGGTCAAGAAGCTCCAAAGGGCTTGTTTAAGGAACCCAGTGAAGGTAAGGTTTCGATGTGCTGTGTCATATACTCATATTTCCTCTCTTTTTACTTATATGTTTCTTCTATTTTCCCTATTGATATATTTATCTCTTCCAGATCGAGTCAGACTCAAAATATTCTACAGTTGACACTTTGAAGCAGCTACATCTTTTCATTGCTGCTAAATACAAGGTTTGTTCATCTACATGGTTCCTCCTCTTATTGTTGTGTTCTGACCCTGTGTTGTGAATGTAGTTTCTGACACTGATATTAGTGATATACCTTGTTGGCTTGTTGCTGTGACTTTTACAATCTGTGATTGGGAAATTTGATTCTATGGCGTCTTAGTGTGATATGTTGATCTATATTATTAGGTGAAAGAATAAAATTGAGGAAGAATTGCCTAAGAAAAAAAATGAAAGACTTGAATTAGTTTTATAGCCAGCGTGAAGAACTGTGGATATCTCAATTTATGTAATCATGATTTTTTCATCTATAAATTGTTTATAGTTGTTTTTCAGAGATAATATACTATTGCATAATTATAGGCGCAAGCTACAAACAAAGAGGGCATTTCCTCTACAACAATCTACTGAGTTCAAACGTGAGAAACCCTAGATGTAGGCTGATACTTAGGCCTAAGAACTCCAGTACAATACTAAGCATCAGTAGAAGGGGGAGGGGCACTTCAGGCAGTTGCATTATGATTCGGTTTTTCGTGACATGAATAATACGCTTGCTGGGTAGCTAGAGGAAAAGCTCTGGAAGGGCATGTTGATATTGATGAAGTTAGCTTTTAGATTTGGGAATTTGGGAGAGAATCAAGCATCTTAAATGCTTGAACATCCTTTAATATTGTTGTTTTCTAGATTTTATCTATCAAACTTCATCTGCTTTGTTATTCTCACTTTTAGTCTCTAAATACCCAGGTTTATCCTTTGTTCTGGGATAAAATAAAAAAAGCATGGCCCCCAGTTAGCCCTTCGTCATAGGGAAGGCAACTCCTATATTTAGTTGCCTTTTTCTGTTGTTGAAAATCACCACCCTTCATTTTGATGTTTTGTTATTCTCTGGTGCCTGGTCATACCCAAACTCTTTTGATAATCTATTTCTTATCTTATCAAAAGCCTTTACCAATACTCATACCAAAGCCTAACAGTGATAATAATGACTGTGGGACTAAGGAGGCACAAATGCTTTATGGAAGAAAAAAAATATTCACTTGACTGTAATACTACCCAAAAAAAAATAAAAATAAAAAATGAAGATACTTTTGCAATACCAGTGTGAAAAGTTTCCAAAATTAATATTCCAATGCGGATCCATTAGATAAATGTTTCAGCTTCAGATTTCCTCAACTTAATTTGTTGGTGACGGTTGTGCTTTGCTTACAAGTATTCTAAATTTAAGGTGTATCATGTTGATGCATTCTATTGTGTACTTCTGGCTAGTTATCTGTGTTCTCTTGTATGTTGTGATGTTTCTATTCACAATTGGTTTTAAACTGAAGCTGTCTCTATGACTAGATACAATGTAAAATCATTTTGTTGCTTTGAGGACTTGAGATCACATTTATATGTCTTCTTTGACTCTTTCACTTTTCCTTATAATTTTGTTTTACTCATTTATTGGTGTGCTAAGCCGCAGAGCACTATTAAGATTTCAATGTGTATACTGATATGAAACTTGATCCTTCTTAGATAATCTTCAGGGTAATAATATTGTAACCCCTCTGAATCTCTTGTGAGACAACAATTTAACTCTGAATTTACTTCTGAGTTCAATTCTCAATATAATAGCAAAAAGCTATGCACCCAAACTCAATTCTTATTGTCCATCTTCTAATTAGTGTTGTTCTCTTTACTAATAAGTTATAACTGAATAATATATCCTCCTTACCCCAACTAGGAATAGGAAACAACAAAGTTTTGAAACCTAACTAAACATAGAGCCCAAGCTAACCTGCCTAATTAGCTTAGTTAATGAACCCGATCAGCCCAAATAACTAGCTAACACAAACCAGAACCATTAGGCCAAGCAAAGTATGAAAGAATAACACAAGTAACAAGTCTATTCCATTCCCTCCTACAAGGCACTTTGAAAGTGTTGAAACAAGATATGCCTTCGGCCTTCCCGTGATGATCCAAACCAAAACCCATAGTATCTATCATGATAAACACATGCTTGTAGGATAATGCAACATCAACCACAGTACTAACATATATGCTCCCGGACTTTGTAGTTATTTTTAGTGATATATCATATTATTTGAGATTTTTATGAAGTTTTATTCTTTGCTATACTTTCATTTTTCTCAGGATTACTATTTTGTATATATATTGACGGATACACCGGGAAGCACTATGGTTTTCACTCGTACATGTGATGCAACTAATCTGCTAGCACTCATGCTTCGTAACCTTGGTTTTAGGGCTGTTCCCATCAATGGGCATATGTCTCAGGTTTGCTTCTTGCCTTTGCTTTTATTTTATTGTATATCACCATACATTTTTTCTTACATTTTTTTTTACATATTTTATACTCCCTCCGTCACATATTACTCGCAACAATTACTAAAAATGGCCGTTACATATTAATCGCTAGAGGTGAGCATGATCAAGTTGAAGGGAATTGGAACCGGACCCGGTTAGTACCGGGTCCAAAAAATTGGACCCGATATTGGAACTGGTCCTAATCGGGTCCAATAAACTCGGAACTGGTCCTGGATCCAGTTGGAACCGGTTCCAAAACCGGGTACCCGACTTATCATCATCTAATTGGATCGCGGCGCTATGGCTTCAACCAAAAAACAATCTGACTTCGAAATTAAATCTCATATAATCAAATGTCTTAAAATTAACCTCAAAAGATTAGCTAATCATTAACAATAGTGCATTTATTTATATATAAAACAAAAAAAATAAAAGAAATAACTCAGCTTACTAGTAGAGTAGTAGATTCCTTTTGTATGTTTGCATGTTCATTTTTGTATACATTTGCTTTCATCTAGTTGTAAGCATTCACTACTTTAGTTTCATTTGTAGAGATAATTGAAAAGAAGGGAATAAAATAAGATTTATAGTGAGACTAGCTAAGAGATGAAAGAGATTAAATGGGAAGTAAGAGTACGTGAGAGGAAGAGAGTGAATCTGAGGTATGAGCCATACGACGGCTGTAGAGATAGTTTTAACTTTATGGGTTTGGTTGATATGTTTATTATATATGATTAAGAAAACAGTATATAGGGTTATTGGGCTTGATAAAAAAAATGGGCCGCAAACTCCAATTAACTCTCATGGTATAAATAAAACTGATATAAAACTAATTAACCTGACCGGGTCCAAAAACTTAGGACTTGGAATTGGAATTGGTTGCAACCGAGTCCTTGTTTTTGGAACCGGACCCGGACTCGGACCTAGTTGAACCAGTTCCGGGTCCGGTGACTCAACTGGTTCTAGTTTCGGAACCGGGTACCCATAATTTTGCTCACCCCTATTACTCGCAAGAAACTTTTTTTTTCCCCTTTATAGTAAGTTTTTATGTGTGATTTTACAAAATTACCCTTAGTTATTTTTAAACACCCTAATTAAACTACTGATTTTCTCTTATTCACTTAAACCCTAACATTGATTTACTTAATTATTTCCACCAAAATCATTCCCCTTCCGTCTAAATTCATACTCATCTTCATTGGCAACCACCACCACCACCACCGATCTCCGGTCTCTCTTAAATCAACCCAAAAATTTCTCTCTTTGTTCATCTCCCCTCAATTCGATCGCAATATTCTTGGAAACCACCACCGCCGTCAGAAGTCACTGCCCCTGTCCCTTTGCTTGTGGCCGCTTCCGTTTTTCCTCTCTTCCTCTTCTTGTTGTTTCGTCATTGTCAGTGAAGCACATACTTGAAGGTTTTATGGTCAAATTTAACCATGAAAACTTAAAATCTAGAGTTTCGATGGTTAAATTTGACCAATTGAAGCTATACTTGATTATAGAGAAGGCATTAGTTTGTCATTTTCATCCTTTCCGTTCATATTTTCGGGTTCTGAGTTTTGGGGTTCTGGGTTTGAGTTCTGGATTCGAATTTTGGGTTTGAGTTTTGGGTTCTGGATTCTGGGTTTAGGGTTCATCGGATGTAATATTGGTGGTTCTGGGTTCGTGGGTTGTGGGTTTTGGGGTTGTGGGTGGTGGAGGGCTGTAGTTGTTCGTGCTGCTGGGTTGTGCGTGGTTGTTCGTGCTGCTGGGTTCTGTTGGCCTGGTTTCGGTGTTTCGTGCTGTTGGGTGGTTGGTTTGCGCTGCTAGGTGGTGGTGTTGGGTGGTTTCGTGGTGCTAAGTGGTGATTGTGGCTGGTTTCGTGGTACTAGATGATGGCGTTGGGTGGTTTCGTGGTGCTAGGTGGTGGTGGTGGTGGTTCGTAAATTCAAGTTGCTGGGTTGTGAACTTTGTTTTTTTTTTTTGATTAATACTCAAGTGTATGCCCTTATTTTTCGTTAATCATGCTTTCAATATTTTGCCTAGGAGTCCGCAATCTCCTAGTTTGTTGTGAGCAATTCGTAACGGAGGGAGTATATGAAACCTAATATGTAGATTTGTTGACCTTCAAGTTGAATCTTATTGTGTATGTGCTTGATTCTGAAATAACCTTGCCTTATTTGGTAGGCAAAACGACTCGGGGCGCTGAACAAGTTCAAATCTGGCGATTGCAATATCCTCATTTGCACTGATGTAGCTAGTAGAGGGCTCGATATTCCTTCGGTGGATATGGTGATAAATTATGAAATTCCCAGTAACTCTAAGGTCAGTTTTTGCTGCTCCTGCAGATTAGCTAGTCATCTGAGAACTCAGTTTGCTTATTGCTTCCAATGTATACTGGATGAAAACATTTCATATTTTCATTTGTTCCATAAGTGAAACTGTGAAAGTGCTTACTGACAGTGAGCAAAGTTCAATTTGAAGTAATGCAGAGTAGACGTAGACAAATTGTTCTTGTGCTTAAGGCATGTGACCGTGATGTAGTCAGTTTGCTTCCATTGTATTCATTTGACAATGTCATTATGGTTTCAGGATTACATACATCGGGTAGGGAGAACAGCTCGTGCTGGAAGGTCAGGGGTAGCCATCTCATTAGTAAATCAGTATGAGGTTGAGTATTATATCCAGATAGAGAAGTTGATAGGTGAGCAGCATTTTGTGTTCATGATAGCATTAATTTGTTTTCTTTGAGCCCTTCATTTATTATCTGAGATACAGGCAAAAAGTTACCGAAGCATCCAGCTGAGGAAGCGGAAGCACTGCTCCTGTCTGAACGTGTTAATGAGGCAAAAAGGATATCATATATGGTATATTAGCTTAAAATCTATTGTGTTCTTATGAGTTAGGTTTACAGTTTCCTTTGTGATTTAGATTATTCTCTGTTTGTCTTCTTTTTTGTGTCAAGCTAGAAAAAATCTAACATATTACATTTTTGATCTTCTGATTACAATAAACTTTAATGAGTTTGCGACTAGGTTGAATTTACATTCATGATCCCTGTACATTGCCTGCTGCCCTGTATACTCGTTGAGATCATAAATAAATGGAATGCTAAATTCAAGACCCAATTTGACATTGTCACATGTAGTGTTTGACCTTCTGTGAACCTTGCTATTTGCATAAGCTAAAGATCCTTCTGTAGCATTGCTATGCTCCATCTTGATGCTTAAAATGGTTTTATGCTCTGAATGGATCTTTAATACGTAGTACACTAGTACATATCTTGTGGCTTCGTGTTTAGTGTGTTTCAGGTTTTTTTAAAATTACTTTTAAAAAGTCTACATTAAGTTCAGGTTGGTGTTTTTAATATTGTGCCTTTTGCATCCACAGAAAATAAAGGAATCTGGCGGGAAGAATAAAAGAAAAGGCAGGGGAGATGATGATGGTGAGGAAATTGAAAAATACTCGAGCAAAGGCAACAAAGGCGGTGGTAAAACATTCAAGAAGTCGAGGAGATGATGCTTTTTACTTGCAAAGACAAACTTGAAGTATTAAAGTAGGGTTTACAAAGATTTTGTTAGATACTCTTCCAGGATAATATATATATATATATATATATATATATATATATATATATTTTTTTTTTCTGCCTATTTATTGACACTATTACTGAGATATACGACTAATACAAGCATGCTTATCGTACATCTATAAGAAAAGTCTAACTCTCTTCGGAGACATCTGATAAGAAAAGTCCATCTGCATCTTGTTGTCCATGAAGTTGCGTTCTCTTGTTTTTATTTTTCAAACTCTCTAAAATTTCTCAGTTATTGGAGGCTAGTGAGTAGTGAGCTCTAGTTCAAGCTTGCATACTCAACTCCCATCAGTCTAATCAGGTTCTTACTGAGTCGTCTCAAAGGACAAGTGTAGTTCAACTCATTTGACTTATTTTGTAGATAAAATGAACTTTAGGTGAATCCAGAAAAAATAATTCGAAGAAGAGTTATGGTCCACTTTTTGAATTCAAACTCGACCATTTGTATCTAATAATGAATAATTCTAAAAATTAGAAGAGGAGGGAAGGAGAGGGAAATCAAGAATACTACTTAATCTATAATTCTAGCTTTCAAATGGGGGAAAGGATGAAGAGACACTATGGACAACTATGGTGCAAGAGAAAGCCTACCAACTTTTAATAATTGGGTTTAAGTGTGATTAACTACAATAAATTCATTAAATTATGACTTTCTTGTACACTAATCCTTGAGAAAAAAAGTATCAAAAGACATGTTAAAGTATATTAACAATAAGTAAATGTGAATAAGAAAGCAAGGAGTAGCTTTATTTTCGTTTGTTTTGTTCTGTCTTGAGCTTGCCAAATATGTAAATTAGTTATGATTTTGATTATAAAAGTTGTGGTATTTTTTTTCCTTACAAATCTTTTTTATTATCGATACCGTAGGGCTATTATTTAATTTAATAATACAACGTATTTTAAAAAAAATTCAAGCTTATTGAGTTTAGGCTACTCTGATAATCCCCGTTTGGTATATGAGGTATTGAAGAAAGGGATAGAGAATGAGTTAAGTTAAAATATTGTCATAAAAAAGGAAAGAAGAGAAACGGATGAGCGCAGCCCTGCTTGTCTCTTTCTGAGTTTCCCATTGAAGCGCAACTCCACCTTCTCCATTGATGCAGCTTTCTGAAGTAAGTTGTTTCTTTTTGTAATCAATTTCACAATCTAATCTAGGGTTTATAGTTGATCTAATTTAGGGTTCCAATGTTATTTTGTACTTATTTAATTGAATCTGGACTTTTTAATTTTCGCTTCACGAATCACGATTGTAACCTTATGTTGAGTGGGATTTGCCTCTTTCATGTACTGTAATGAGTTTTGCTTTCATAGGGATGACTTTTTAATTAAAGTCTAGAATGCTGAAGATGAATTGATTAATCCGTATTGTGATTTCAATTACACTGTAATTGGCCTATCTAAACTTGTAATTAGAGTCTTGCTTACATTATCCTTTTCATACTGGAATTTAATTTGTTTGTTGCTACTGCTTTTAATGCTGCCAAAGTTTTTCATGGATTCTTATGTCCTTCCTTTTCCTTGTTATGTCATTTAATATTGACTACTTTTCAGTCAGTTATCTGTTATATATCTTAAGGCTCCTGCTCATAAATTCCAAGCATAAATTTGATGCGGAAAAATTAAAAAAAAATTCTACTTTATATAGCAACTTAGATACTGCTACTCGTTTCTGATGTAGGTACAAGAGCTATTATTATATTGGGGGTTGAACAAAGAGGGAACTGTAAATATCCTGGGAAAAACCAGCTGATTTCGTTTTCTATAGGGAAATGATCACAGTGTAGCCTCTTTGCCAGATTGCTCAAGCCTGGTTTGGAGGTACAATGAAGGCTCAACTTTGCATGTTTAGAACTCTGTTCACAGTTCAGAGTATTAAATTTGATTTCTGTAATTATTTTCGTAATACAAGTCCTTGCGTAAAGGCTGGTTTTTTCTCGACTACAACTAAAAGTTCGAGCAGATCATCTCCACTTGTAGGTGAAGGTGTGCAGGAAGTAATAACGTTTGTACAGTTCCCAAAATGCTCTACTGAAGTTTTGAGGAACTATGGTTGTAGTGAAAGCCAGATAAGTACTATTTTCTCCCGCCAGCCTTCATTACGTAATGCTATTCCCTCTTTACTTGAATCTAAGCTTTACTTGCTTCGTAAATTGGGTGTCTCATCCTCTGAGCTTGTCTCTATGGTCCACTGTCGTCCGCGCCTTCTGAGATGCCAAATTAACCGGCGCTTTGATGAACGTCTAAATGATCTACTATCTCTATTTGAGTCAAGGGCTCTTTGTGTTAGAGCTATCATTAGGAATCCCTCACTTCTGATCTACGACTTTCATAAGACAGTCATACCTACATTTTCAGTGTATGAGAAAATGGGTCTCAGTAAAAGCGAAGTGATTTCCATGCTCTTGCTTAGGCCTACGTTAACTCAGAGAACCAATATGAGCCCAGAGAAACTAGATTACATACGTAGGACTGGAATCTGCAGTGATTCAAAAATGTACAAGTATGTGGTCACAATAATTGGTGTATCACGCTTCGAGACTATCCGTGAAAAGGTTGCAAATCTTGAGAAGTATGGTTTCTCAGAGGATGAGGTACTGGCATTTATTGGTCGACAGCCATTATTGATGACTCTTTCAGTGGAAAAAGTTCGACGACATATGACTTTTATAATGGGTACTATGAAGTTGCCACAGAGCATTATTTGTCGTTATCCATTTCTGTTGTTCTGTAGTTTGGAAACAATACTGAGGCCCCGGGTGCTCTTGGTTAGTAAAATGCGAGAAATGGGTCTCGGTCCACAAGTAAATCAAGCTGTAATGATAACGGCATTGAGGATGTCTGAAAAGAGGTTCTTGAAGAAGTTTGTTGGATGCCAAGAGGAGGAAGTCAGAAAAGAGTTATTGTTGTATTATGGAGCTTCAAAAGGCATCAAGCGGTTGGCAGAATCATCAAAGAAGACTTCTTATACCTCTGGGTTTCCCTTCTGAAGGCGACTCTCAGATCTTTTTTTGGATACATCAAATTACAGTTTTGGTAGGTTAATTGTATTGTAATAATTTGATTTATCCAATTTCATAACAAAAGAAACTATGTGGTGCATAGTCCCTTCATTGCTTGTCTTGTTTTCATCAAGAATGTTTTAGCTTCATCAATACCTACTAAGCTGCTACCTCTTAATTATGGAGGTGCTGGTACTGTGGCTGATGATTGAAAACATACGAAACATTGTAATTTCTACTCACTTGTGCAAGCTTATGAGCAAACCAGTTAAAACCAATGTAATGCAGGCAAAAAATAATTTGGAAATTAAATTATACTGTAGTGTAATGACTACCCAACAAAATTTTTGTAAGAACCTTAATATTTTTTAGAATGTTTCATGTGCTAATTGTCATGCCTCACATTTAGAGAAATAAAAACAAGCTATTATGCTTGTGGCATATAATATACTTTAGTTTTCTACAACAGGAAAATTTGACAGATATTTTGTGACAATATTTGTGGATCGATGACAGGAACAAGTCCATCAACATGATCACTGAGCTCTTCACCTCTGGGGATTTACGACAGTACAGTGAGAAACATAAGTGTCTTGGCGAATCATAAGACTTAGTTATGAAGCTCTGCGCTGGGTTGAAGGGGCTTAGCTAGCTATCTTGTCGATACTAATTGGAAGGCAATCAAGAACTGGGCGAGAGAGATCCTTAAAGGGTTAGACTATCTTCACAGTCATAATACACCAATTATTCACAAGGATATCAAGTGTGAGAATAGTTTTGTTAATGGTTATTCAGGCCAGGTTAAAATTGGTGATTTTGGACTTGCAACTGTTCTGGAACATGGTACAGCTTTATGTGTTACAGGAACCCCGGAATTTATGGAACCCGAGTCTTATGATGAGGAGTATAATCAACTAGTGGATGTATATTCTTCTGGGATATGCAAGCTGCAGATGATCACCCGTGATAAGCCGTATGGTGAATGCAGTAAAGTATCCTCTGGTGAGGAACTTCATTGACCAGTATATGGCTTCAGTATCAGAGAAACCGTCTACAATAGACCTCTTAAAGGATTCATTCCTTGCATCCATGTCAGGCAATTTGTGCATACCAAATGCAGTCCTTCTCTGACGGAATTTGTGTGCTTGGGCAGTTCTCTTCTTACAATTATTGCTCCTATTGAAGTTTTTCAAGCGTAGATAATAGCCTTCAATTTAAGATTTTTTTGACCATTTTTCGCCCGGAAATAAAAATTACCAAGATGTTTACCAAGGTCCCTAATATCCTCCGGGAGTCCAATTGGGTTGGTGGAACCATCCAATTTGCCTTAAAACGGTCAATTTAACCGTTTGAAACTTATACCGATTTCGAGAACTCAAGCCCATCACATACATTTTTGACAACATATAATATTCATATATGATTCCAAACGCATTATATGACCCCTAAGACGTATCCCCTAGGGTTTAAGGACTTGTCGCCACCGGACCTCGTAACATAAAAAATTCCTCAAAAAGCATGAATAATAACCTTCAATTTTGGAATTTTTTAACCATTTTTCGCTAAGAAGTAAAAATTGCCGAGATGTTTACCATGTTCTCTAATACCCTCCGGAAGTCCAATTGGGTGGGTGAAACCATCAAATTTGCCTTAAAACAGTCAATTTACTTGTTCGAAACTTGTACCGATTTCGTGAACTCAAGCCTACCACGGACATTTTTGACAACATATAATGGTAATATATGATTCTAAACGTCATTGTATATCTCTAAGATGTAACCCCTAGGGTCTAAAGACTTTTCGCCACCGGGCCCCGTAACGTATAAAATTCCTCAAAAAGCGTGGATAACAGCCTTCAATTTTGGAATTTTTTTGACCTTTTTACGCCTAAAATAATTTGCCTTATTACGATCAATTTACGCGTTCGAAACTTATATCGATTTCGTGAACTCAAGGCTACCACGGACATTTTCGACAACTTATAATGGTAATAAATGATTCTAAATGTCATTATATGTCCCTAAGATGTATCCCCTAGGGTCACAAGACTTTTCGACACCGGGCCCGTAACAAAAAAAAAATCCATAGAAGCTTGGATAATAGCCTTCAATTTTGGAAATTTTTGAGCTTTTTTCGCCCGGAAAAAAAAATTGCGGAGATGTATACCTGTGTCCCTAATGCCCTCCGGGAGTCCAATTGGGTTGGTGGAACCATCTAATTTGCCTTATCACGGTCAATTTACGCATTCGAAACTTGTACCGATTTCGTGAAATCAAGCCTACCACGGACGTTTTTGACAACATAAAACGGTAATATATGATTCCAATTAAATGTCATTATATGTCCCTAAGATATATCCCCTAGGTTCTCAAGAGTTTTTGCCACCGAGCCCTGTAACATAAAAAAATTCACAAAAAGCTTAGATAATAGCATTCAATTTTGGAATTTTTTTATCACTTTTCGCCTAAAAATAAAAATTGAAGAGATGTTTATAATGGTCCTTATAGCTTCTGGGAGTCTATTAGGGTTGGTGGAACCATGTAATTTTCCTTTAAACGGTCAATTTACGCGTTCGAAACTTGTATCGATTTCTTGAACTCAAGCTTACCACGGCCATTTTTGACAACATATAATGGTAATATATGATTCCAAACGTCATTATATGTCCCTAAGATGTATCCTCTAAGGTCTCAAGACTTTTCGCCACCAGACCCTGTAACATGAAAAATTCCTTATAAGGCATGGATAATAACCTTCATTTTTTGAATTTTTTGACCATTTTTCGCCCGAAAATAAAAATTTTCGAAATGTTTACCATGGTCTCTAATACCCTCCGGGAGTCCAATTGGGTCGGTGGAACCATCTAATTTGCCTTATTATGGTCAATTTACGCGTTCGAAACTTGTATCGATTTCGTGAACTCAAGCCTACCACGGACATTTTCGACTACTTATAATGGTAATAAATGATTCTAAATGTCATTATATGTCCCTAAGATGTATCCCCTAGGGTCTCAATACTTTTCGCCACCGGCCCGTAATATAAAAAATTCCTCAAAAAGCGTGGATAATAGCCTTCAATTTTGGAATTTATTGAGCTTTTTTCTCCCGGAAAAAAAAATTGCAGAGATGTTTACCTGTGTCCCTAATGCCCTCCGGGAGTCCAATTGGGTTGGTGGAACCATCTAATTTTCCTTATCACGGTCAATTTACGCATTCGAAACTTGTACCGATTTCGTGAACTCAAGCCTACCACGGACGTTTTTGACAACATAAAACGGTAATATATGATTCCAAATGTCATTATATGTCCCTAAGATATATCCCCTAGGTTCTCAAGAGTTTTCGCCATCGAGCCCCGTAACATAAAAAAATTCACAAAAAGCGTAGATAATAGCCTTCAATTTTGGAATTTTTTGATCACTTTTCGCCTAAAAATAAAAATTGATGAGATGTTTATAATGGTCCCTAACACTTTTCAGGAGTCTATTAGGGTTGGTCGGTGGAACCATCTAATTTGCCTTTAAAAGGTCAATTTACGCATTCGAAACTTGTATCAATTTCTTGAACTCAAGCTTACCACGGCCATTTTTGACAACATATAATGGTAATATATGATTCCAAACGTCATTATATGTCCCTAAGCTGTATCCTCTAAGGTCTCAACACTTTTCGCCACCAGACCCCTGTAACATGAAAAATTCCTTAAAAAGCGTGGATAATAGCCTTCATTTTTTTGAATTTTATGACCATTTTTCGCCCGAAAATAAAAATTGTCGAGATGTTTACCATGGTCTCTAATACCCTCCGGGAGTCCAATTGGGTGGGTGGAACCATTAAATTTGGCTTAAAACGGTCAATTTACCGGCTCGAAACTTGTATTGATTTCGTGAACTCAATCCACCGCAGACATTATTGAAAACATATAATGGTAATAAATGATTCCAAACATCATTGTATATCTCAAAGATGTAACCCCTTTGGTCTCAAGACTTTTCGCCACCAGACCCGTAGCATAAAAAATTCCTCAAAAAGCGTGGATAATAGCCTTCAATTTTGGAATTTTTTGAGCTTTTTTCTCCCGGAAAAAAAAATTATGGAGATGTTTACCTGTGTCTCTAATGCCCTCCGGAAGTACAATTGGGTGGGTGGAACCATCTAATTTGCCTTATTACGGTCAATTTACGCGTTCGAAACTTGTATCAATTTCGTGAACTCAAGCCTACCACAGACATTTTCGACAACTTATAATGGTAATAAATGATTCTAAATGTCATTATATGTCCGTAAGATGTATCCCTTAGGGTCTCAAGACTTTTCGCCACCGGGCCTGTAACATAAAAAATTCCTTAAAAGCGTGGATAATAGCCTTCAATTTTGGAATTTTTTGAGCTTTTTTCGCTAGGAAAAAAAAATTGCGGAGATGTTTACCTGTGTCCCCAATGCCCTCCGGGAGTCCAATTGGGTGGGGGGAACCATCTAATTTGCCTTATTACGGTCAATTTACGCATTCGAAACTTGAACCGATTTCTTGAACTCAAGCCTACTACGGACGTTTTTGACAACATAAAACGGTAATATATGATTCCAAATGTCATTATATGTCCCTAAGATATATCCACTAGGTTCTCAAGAGTTTTCGCCACCGAGCCCCGTAACATAAAAATAATTCTAAAAAAGCGTAGACAATAGCCTTTGATTTTGGAATTTTTTGATCACTTTTCGCCTTAAAATAAAAATTGGCGAGATGTTTATTATGATGGTATCTAATACCTTCCGGGAGTCTATTAGGGTTGGTGGAACCATGTAATTTTCCTTTAAACGGTCAATTTACGCGTTCGAAACTTGTATCGATTTCTTGAACTCAAGCTTACCACGGGCATTTTTGACAACATATAATGGTAATATATGATTCCAAACGTCATTATATGTCCCGAAGATGTATCCTCTAAGGTCTCAAAACTTTTCGCCACCAGAACCTGTAACATGAAAAATTCCTCAAAAATCGTGGATAATAGCCTTCAATTTTAGAATTTTTTGACCTTTTTACGCCTGAAAATAAAAATTGTCGAGATGTTTACCATGGTCCCTAATACCCTCCGGGAGTCCAATTGGGTCGGTGGAACCATCTAATTTGCCTTATTACGGTCAATTTACACGTTTGAAACTTGTATCGATTTCATGAACTCTAACCTACCACGGACATTTTCGACAACTTATAATGGTAATAAATGATTCTAAATGTCATTATATGTCCCTAAGATGTATCTCCTAGGGTCTCAAGACTTTTCGCCACCGGGCCCGTAACATAAAAAATTCCTTAAAAGCGTGGATAATAGCCTTCAATTTTGGAATTTTTTGACTTTTTTTCTCCCGGAAAAAAAAAATTGCGGAGATGTTTACCTGTGTCCCTAATGCCCTCCGGGAATCCAATTGGGTTGGTGGAACCATCTAATTTGCCTTATCACGGTCAATTTACGCGTTCGAAACTTATATCGATTTCGTGACCTCAAGCCTACCACGGACATTTTCGACAACTTATAATGGTAATAAATGATTTTAAAGGTCATTATATGTTCGTAAGATGTATCCCCTAGGGTCTCCAGACTTTTCGCCACCAGCCCTGTAACATAAAAAATTCCTTAAAAGCGTGGATAATAGCCTTCAATTTTGGAATTTTTTGAGCTTTTTTCGCCCGGAAAAAAAAAATGCGGAGATGTTTACCTGTATCCCTAATGCCCTCCGGGAGTCCAATTGGATTGGTGGAACCATCTAATTTGCTTTATCACGGTCAATTTACGCATTCGAAACTTGTACCGATTTCATGAACTCAATCCTACCACGGACGTTTTTGACAACATAAAACGGTAATATATGATTCCAAATGTCATTATATCTCCCTAAGATATATCCCCTAGGTTCTCAACAGTTTTCGCCAACGAGCCTCGTAACATAAAAAAATTCACAAAAAGCGTAGATAAGCCTTCAATTTTGGAATTTTTTGATAACTTTTCGCCTAAAAATGAAAATTGATGAGATGTTTATAATGGTCCCTAATACCTTTCAGGAGTCTATTAGGGTTGGTGGAACCATGTAATTTGCCTTTAAATGGTCAATTTACGCGTTCGAAACTTGTATCGATTTCTTGAACTCAAACTTACCACAGACATTTTTGACAACATATAATGGTAATATATGATTCCAAACGTCATTATATGTCCCTAAGATGTATCTTCTAAGGTCTCAACACTTTTCGCCACCAGACCCTGTAACATGAAAAATACCTTAAAAAGCGTGGATAATAGCCTTCATTTTTTGAATTTTTTGACCATTTTTCGCCCGAAAATAAAAATTGTCATGATGTTTACCATGGTCTCTAATACCCTCCGGGTATCCAATTGAGTGGGTAGAACCATCAAATTTTCCTTAAATCGGTCAATTTACCCGCTCGAAACTTGTATTGATTTTTGTGAACTCAATCCACCGCAGACATTATTGACAACATATAATGGTAATATATGATTCCAAACTTCATTGTATATCTCAAAGATGTAACCCCTAGGGTCTCAAGAATTTTCGCCACCGGGCCCCGTAACGTAAAAAATTCCTCAAAAAGCGTGGATAATAGCGCCTTCAATTTTGGAATTTTTTTTACCTTTTTACGCCTGAAAATAAAAATTGCCGAGATGTTTATCATGGTCCCTAATACCCTCCGGAAGTCCAATTGGGTGGGTGGAACCATCTAATTTGCCTTATTACGGTCAATTTACGCGTTCGAAACTTGTATCAATTTCGTGAACGCAAGCCTACCACGGACATTTTTGACAACTTATAATGGTAATAAATGATTCTAAATGCCATTATATGTCCGTAAGATGTATCCCCTAGGGTCTCAAAACTTTTCGCCACCGGGCCTGTAACATCAAAAATTTTCTTAAAAACGTGGATAATAGCCTTCAATTTTAGAATTTTTTGAGCTTTTTTCGCTCGGAAAAAAAAATTGCGGAGATGTTTACCTGTGTCCCTAATGCCCTCTGGGAGTCCAATTGGGTGGGTGGAACCATCTAATTTGCCTTATTACGGTCAATTTACGCATTTGAAACTTGAACCGATCTCGTGAACTCAAGCCTACTACGGACGTTTTTGACAACATAAAACGGTAATATATGATTCCAAATGTCATTATATGTCCCTAAGATATATCCCCTAGGTTCTCAAGAGTTTTCCCCACCGAGCACTGTAACATAAAAATAATTCTTAAAAAGCGTAGATAATAACCTTCAATTTTGGATTTTTTTAATTACTGTTCGCCTTAATAAAATAAAAATTGCCGAGATCTTTATAGTGGTACCTAATACCTTCCGGGAGTCTATTAGGGTTGGTGGAACCATAGTATTTTCCATTAAATGGTCAATTTACGCGTTCGAAACTTGTATCGATTTCTTGAACTCAAGCTTACCACGGACATTTTTGACAACATATAATGGTAATATATGATTCCAAACGTCATTATATGTCCCTAAGATGTATCCTCTAAGGTCTCAAAACTTTTCGCCACCAGAACCTGTAACATGAAAAATTCCTTAAAAAGCGTGGATAATAGCCTTCATTTTTTGAATTTATTGACCATTTTTCGCCCGATAATAAAAATTGTCGAGATGTTTACTATGGTTCCTAATACCCTCCGAGAGTCCAATTGGGTGGGTGGAACTATCAAATTTTCCTTAAAACGGTCAATTTACCCGCTCGAAACTTGTAATGATTTCGTGAACCCAATCCACCACAGACATTATTGACAACATATAATGGTAATATATGATTCCAAACGTCATTGTATATCTCTAAGATGTATCCCCTAGGGTCTCAGGACTTTCCGTCACTGGGCCCCGTAACGTAAATAATTCCTCAAAAAGCGTGGATAATAGCCTTCAATTTTAGAACTTTTTGACCTTTTACGCCTGAAAATAAAAATTGTCAAGATGTTTACCATGGTCCCTAATACCCTCCGAGAGTCCAATTGGGTCGGTGGAACCATCTAATTTGCCTTATTACGGCCAATTTACGTGTTCGAAACTTGTATCGATTTCATGAACTCAAGCATACCACGGACATTTTCGACAACTTATAATGGTAATAAATGATTCTAAATTTCATTATATTTCTCTAAGATGTATCCCCTAGGGTCGTAAGACTTTTCGCCACTGGGCCAGTAACATAAAAAATTCCTTAAAAGCGTGGATAATAGCCTTCAATTTTGGAATTTTTTGAGCTTTTTTCTCCCGGAAAAAAAAAATTGCGGAGATGTTTACCTGTGTCCCTAATGCCCTCCGGGAGTCCAATTGGGTTGGTGGAACCATCTAATTTGCCTTATCACGGTCAATTTACGCGTTCGAAACTTATATCGATTTCGTGAACTCAAGCCTACCACGGACATTTTCGACAACTTATAATGGTAATAAATGATTCTAAATGTCATTATATGTTCGTAAGATGTATCCCTTAGGGTTTCAAGACTTTTCGCCACTGGGCCTGTAACATAAAAAATTCCTTAAAAGCGTGGATAATAGCCTTCAATTTTGGAATTTTTTGAGCTTTTTTCGCCTGAAAAAAAAAATTGCGGAGATGTTTACCTGTGTCCCTAATGCCCTTATGGAGTCCAATTGGGTTGGTGGAACCATCTAATTTGCTTTATCACGGTCAATTAACGCATTCGAAACTTGTACCGATTTCGTGAACTCAATCCTACCACGTGGCGGTAACATGCCAATGGTTCTCCACTATTTTTATTTAAAGTAAGTGGTTTGGAAATGGGAGAATTATTGGGGTGTTACACTAGGGTCTAGAGACTTTTCGCCACCGAGCCCCGTAACGTAAAAAATTCCTCAAAAAGCGTGGATAATAGCCTTTAATTTTGGAATTTTTTGACCTTTTTACGTCTGAAAATAAAAATTGCCGAGATGTTTATCATGGTCCCTAATACCCTCCGGAAGTCCAATTGGGTGGGTGGAACCATCTAATTTGCCTTATTACGGTCAATTTACGCGTTCAAAACTTGTATCAATTTCGTGAACTCAAGCCTACCACGTACGTTTTCGACAACTTATAATGGTAATAAATGATTCTAAATGTCATTATATGTTCGTAAGGTGTATCCCCTAGGGTCTCAAGACTTTTCGCCACCGGGCTTGTAACATAAAAAATTCGTTAAAAGCGTGGATAATAGCCTTCAATTTTGGAATTTTTTGAGCTTTTTTGGCTCGAAAAAAAAAATTGCGGAGATGTTTACCTGTGTCCCTAATGCCCTCCGGGAGTCCAATTGGGTGGGTGGAACCATCTAATTTGCCTTATTACGGTCAATTTACGCATTCGAAACTTAAACCGATTTCGTGAACTCAAGCCTACTACGGACGTTTTTGACAACATAAAACCGTAATATGTGATTCCAAATGTCATTATATGTCCCTAAGATATATCCCCTAGGTTCTCAAGAGTTTTCGCCACCGAGCCCCGTAACATTAAAATAATTCTTAAAAAGCGTATATAATAGCCTTCAATTTTGGAATTTTTTGATCACTTTTCGCCTTAAAATAAAAATTGCCGAGATGTTTATAATGGTACCTAATACCTTCCGGGAGTCTATTAGGGTTGGTGGAACCATGTAATTTGCCTTTAAACGGTCAATTTACGCGTTCGAAACTTGTATCGATTTCTTGAACTCAAGCTTACCACGTACATTTTTGACAACATATAATGGTAATATATGATTCCAAACGTCATTATATGTCCCTAAGATGTATCCTCTAAGGTCTCAAAACTTTTCGCCACGAGAACCTGTAACATGAAAAATTCCTTAAAAAGCGTGGATAATAGCCTTCATTTTTTGAATTTTTTGACCATTTTTCTTCCGAAAATAAAAATTGTCGAAATGTTTACCATGGTCCCTAATACCCTCCGAGAGTGCAATTGGGTGGGTGGAACCATCAAATTTGCCTTAAAAAGGTCAATTTACCCGCTCGAAACTTGTAATGATTTCGTGAACCCAATCCACCACAGACATTATTGACAACATATAATGGTAATATATGATTCCAAACGTCATTGTATATCTCTAAGATATATCCCCTAGGGTCTCAGGACTTTTTGTCACCGGGCCCCGTAACGTAAAAAATTCCTCAAAAAGCGTGGATAATAGCCTTCAATTTTGGAATTTTTTGACCTTTTTAAGCCAGAAAAAAAAAATTGTCGAGATGTTTACCATGGTCCCTAATACCCTTCGGGAGTCCAATTGGGTCGGTGGAACCATCTAATTTGCCTTATTACGGTCAATTTACGCGTTCGAAACTTGTATCGATTTCGTGAACTCAAGCCTACCACGGACATTTTCGACAACGTACTTATAATGGTAATATATGAATCTGAATGTCATTATATGTCCCTAAGATGTATCCCCTAGGGTCTCAAGATTTTTCGCCACCGGGCCCGTAACATAAAAAATTCCTTAAAAGTGTGGATAATAGCCTTCAATTTTGGAATTTTTTAAGTCTTTTTCGACCGGAAAAAAAATTGCGGAGATGTTTACCTGTGTCCCTAATTCCCTCGGGAGTCCAATTGGGGGGATGGAACCATCTAATTTGCCTTATTACGGTCAATTTACGCATTCGAAACTTGTACCGATTTCGTGAAATCAAGCCTACCACGTCCGTTTTTTACAACATAAAATGGTAATATATGATTTCAAACGTCATTATATGTCCCTAAGATATATCCCCTAGGTTCTCTAGAGTTTTCGCCACCGAGCCCCGTAACATAAAAAAATTCTCAAAAAGCGTGGACAATAGTCTTCAATTTTTGAATTTTTTGACCATTTTTCGCCCGGGAAAAAAAAAATTGCCGAGATGTTTACCATGGCTCCTAATACTCTTCGGGAGTCCAATTGGGTTGGTGTAACCATCCAATTTGCCTTAAAATAGTCAATTTACCCGTTCGAAACTTGTACCGATTTCGTGAACTCAAGCCTACCAAAGACATTTTTGACAACATATAATGGTAATATATAATTTCAAACGTCATTATATGTCCCTAAGACGTATCCCCAAAACTTTTCGCCACCGGGCCCCTTAACATAAAAATTGCCGAGATACCATGGTCCCCTATTGCCCTCTGGGAGTCCAATTGGGTGGGTGGAACCATCCAATTTGTCTAATTACGGTCTATTTACGCGTTCGAAACTTGTACCGATTTCGTGAACTCAAGCCTACCACGGTAAATTTTGACAACATATAATGGTAATATATGATTACACACGTCATTATATGTCCCTAAGATGTATTCCCTAACGTCTCGAGAATTTTTGCCACCAGACCCCGTTACATAAAAAATTCCTCAAAAAGCGTGGATAATAGCCTTCAATATTTGAGTTATTTGACCACGTTTCGCACAGAAATAAAAATTGCCGCGATGTTTACCATGGTCCCTAATACCCTCCGGGAGTCCAATTGGGTGGGTGGAACCATCTAATTTGCCTTAAAACGGTCAATTTACCCGTTCGAAACTTGTACCGATGACAGGGTAAAGTCGTATCCTCTAATAAAAAATAATTACCTAAGTCCTCTAACTAAAGTAGATAGGGAAGTAGGGTCAAACTCCACAGGGAAACAGTCTTTCTATTCCTAATTAATTATTATAGTCTAAATTATCTAAGTAACCAATATTTTTATGAATAAAATCTAAACTACGGAGAATAAGGTCGAAAGGAATAAAGTAGGAGAAAATCAAATATTAAAAGGCCTAGGGCATAGGTTCACTAATAAACAATATTCCAGGGCAAATCATAATAAGCAATCATCAAGCATTGGTTAATCAGATTATAAAGTGCTTTCGCTACGTATTATAATCACAGAGTCAATTTACCGGTATTAAATCTCATCAGTCGAATCTCGACTTAACCATTTATAAATTAATCCGCCTATTGAAACTAAGCCTAAACATCAATTCTCATCTGTCGAATCTCGAATTAATATTGCTAAACTCATACAATTAAATCTGGCCAAACCTAATTGCATAACATTAAATCAATCAATAGGAAATCAACCAAACATTGATAATCAACAATCACAAAATTACCCCTTCACATCATTTATTTGATCCCCATAAACCCTAGAAATAAAACTACTCACGCATCATCATAACTAAACTAATCAAATAAATAAATAAAAGCATAATCAAAGAAGTAAGTAAAATAGCTGGAATTAAAAGAGAAGAAATTGTTACCAAGAAGAAATCTGGATGAATGGAAATAATTAAGAACAAAAGTTGAGAGAGAATTTAAGAGAGAGAAATAATCTAAGTAGAGAGAGAAAGTCTAAGAAAGAAGGTAATCAAAATTCCGTACAAAACTCCTACTTTAACGTTTCCTAAAACAAGAATTAAAACTAAACTAATCAGGCTCCATAAAAACATGCGCCCGATCGGGCGAAGGGCCGCCCGATCGGGCGAAGGGCCGCCCGATCGGGCCCGCCTTTTTCTTCGCGTTCCTTCTCAGCAGCATCGCCCGATCGTTCTAGACGCTTGCACGATCGGGCGCGCTATAAGCACGCACAACATCAACAACGTCGCGCCGCGCCCGATCGTGCAACCTCTTGCCCAATCGGGCCCTTGCTTCACTTTAAGGCTCGGACTTCGATTGAGCTTGATTTCTTGGCCCAATCCGGATTTCTTCTCCGGGTCTTGAATACTCGGTCCAAATACCTCGGGATCCCAATTACCGAGCCCTTAATCACCGTCTCGATGACTCTAACTGGCCTTGGGCTTCAAGGATGGTCGTGCACTTCTAATTCCGTAGTCGCTTCATGAAAAACCCGAGAAAATGCTCCAAAGGCGCAGTTTCCTACAAAACTCAACAAAGACTACGAAAACACCAGAAAACACAAATTAGTAATTAAAGTGGCTCGAAAGAGCCAAAAACACTACTAATTATGACCAAGGGACGGGGGTAAATTACTATATAAAATGGACATATCAACCGATTTCCTGAACTCTAGCCTACCAAAGACATTTTTGACAACATATAATGGTAATAATCCGTATATGATTCCAAACATCATTATATGTCTCTAAGATGTATCCCCTAGGGTCTCAAGACTTTTTACCACCGGGCCCGTAACATAAAAAATTCTTCAAAATTCGTGGATAATAGCCTTCAATTTTAGGATTTTTTTGACCTTTTTCGCACGGAAATAAAAATTGCCGAGATGTTTACCATTGTCCGTAATACCCTCCAGGAATCCTATTGGGTGAGTGGAACCATCTAATTTGTCTTATTACGATAAATTTATGCGTTCGAAACTTGTATCGATTTCGTGAACTTAAGCCTACCACGAACATTTTTTTACAACATATAATGGTAATATATGATTCTGACCGTCATTATATGTCCCTAATATGTATCCCCTAGGGTTTCGAGACTTTTCGCCACCGGGCCACGTAACATAAAAAATTTCTTAAAAAGCGTGGATAGCCTTCAATTTTTGAAAATTTTGACCATTTTTCTCTCGGAAATAAAAATTTCCGAGATGTTTACCATGATCCCTAATTCCCTCAGGCAGTTTAATTGGGTAGGTGGAACCATTAAATTTGCCTGAAAACGGTCAATTACCCGTTCGAAACTTGTACCGATTTCGTGAGCTCAAGCCTACGACGGACATTTTTGAAAACATATAATGGTAATATACAATTCTAAACGTCATTATATGTCCCTAAGATGTATCCCCTAGGTTCTCAAGACTTTTTGCCACTGGGCTCCGTAAGATAAAAAATTTCTCAAAAAGCGTGGATAATAGCCTTCAATTTTTGAATTTTTTGACCATTTTTCGCCCTAGAAAAAAAATTGCCGAGATGTTTACCATGGTCTCTAATACCCTACGGGAGTCCAATTGGGTGGGTGGATCCATCTAATTTGCCTTATTACGGTCAATTTACGCGTTCGAAACTTGTAGCGATTTCGTGAACTCAAGCCAACCACGGACATTTTTGACAACATATATGGTAATATATGATTCCAAACGTCATTATATGCCTCAAAGATGTATCCCCTAAGGTCTCAAGACTTTTAGCTACCGGGCCCCGTAACATAAAAAATTCCTTAAAAAGCGTGGATAATAGCCTTCAATTTTTGAATTTTTTGACCATTTTTTGCTCGAAAATAAAAATTCCCGAGATGTTTACTGTTGTCTCTAATACCCTCCCGGAGTCCAATTTGGTTGGTGGAACCATGAAATTTGCCTTAAAATGGTCAAATTACCCTTTCGAAACTTGTGCCGATTTCGTGAATTCAAGCCTGACATTTTTGACAACATATAATGGTACTATATGATTCCAAACGTCATTATATGTCTCTAAGACGTATCCCCTAGGGTCTCAAGACTTTTCGCCACTGGTGCGCGTAACATAAAATTTTTTTCTAAAAAAGCGTGGATAATAGCTTTCAATAATATATTTAAGAAATACAATAGGTAGTTTTGCACAATATTTCCTAACAAAGCTACTCAACCTTCATTAGTACATGGTTCAAAGGTAGCAAGAGTAATATAAATTAGTTAAAGTAGAAAGAATGTAATATGTAACCCCTTAATTTGACGGACATTGTCAACATCACCACAATTAAGGTAACAAACCACATACAGCAGGATTGTGTTCTTTGGTTTGGCGGGGAAGGGGGATACAATGAAATAGTTATTGAAAACAAACATGGCAGCGTTCAACCAATGCTTTTAACAGACATTTACATATAACAAAAGATAAACTAAACATACAAAAACGGTACTCTACAATGTGCAGAAGTAATAATAAAAAAACACAGAAAGAATCATAGGGAACTGAAGTGTCATACAAAAGAACCTAGCTAGTTGGATGGGCCCTTAACTTGTTTGCAACATATAGTAGATGACTAATATTTGTTGAGGGGTAGTTTTGCAAAAGCTTGAGATTGGAAGTAAAATCACCAGCAAGCAACCGTCTCCGGATTAGAATTAGCATAGCACAACAGATTCTTAGCAATGTTTCCTGCCACGACATAAGCAACAATCAGTTGTGAAGTGAAGCAGCCAATATTAGCATGAATTTTTGTGCAAATTTCCTTAATGTTCTATGACTATTACATACAATAATCTTCTCAGGGAATATCCTCAATACCACGTTTTTAATACGAAGTATTAAACATTATAGACAAACAATATAATTTTTACACTAACAAATTCTTCCATAAATTCCACAAGTATATTGCCAGTATAAGGGATTAAAAAAAATACTGCAGTAGAGGCATAATAGAACAGTAACTATGAAGTTTAGCCTTTATAGTCAAACCACATAACCTCCAAGCTCTAATACAATTCCAACAAAATTTTGGCTTCTTGCACTCGGACAAAACTATAACACTTTGGCTAACTGATGGGCTTCTTCGCCCAAAAGTTAATGCAGTTTATAAAAATTCTGCTGCAGGAGATGATACTTGATATGTAGCTAGTATAATTTGCAATAAGGACAACATAGCTGTAGAAGTTGAGTTCATTGCATCACTAAATATAAAATTAAGAGCATAATATGTGCCGCCTATATTTTTTTGTCAACAAGTAACATAGCCCAATCCCCATACTTAGCTCCAGAACCAAAAAATTAAAAAATAAATAATTAAAAATTTAAAAATAATTAAGATGATTTGATAGCTTAAACACACCTGTGGCCCCTCAGGATCACTTAATAGAATGTCCCAAATATGAAGGCTGTCTGTGAAGCTGAATTCTTGAGTCAAAAGAAGAGTTATCCATCTGAATGCATAAAATTGGGGATTAACCTGTCACCAAAGAGTAGGAAGTTAAACATTCAGTAACAAGGCCTTAGGTGTACAACAAACATTTATGTCCACTTCACATCATTAGCTTTCCTATCAAATCTGGTGTATGCTCTGTGTAGTTCATCAGCTGAAACAGCAAGGGCCACCTCTTGAGAGGCACAAGGTTGATAGTATTCTATAATGTCATTTGAGCATTACACAAATATACAAGATTGCAGCAAACAAGTATAAAGTGTTTACAAGTTTGCATTATTAAGAGGCCATCATATAAATTTGAGTCATGGAAGTGATACGCAAAAAATTTGAATGAGAGACTGAAGAAAGTGCAATAAAACCAGAATCCATTGATTTGGTAAGTGGTTATACAAAACTGGATCGCTCCTTAGTCTTTGGCCAGCTTTTTTGTTTGTCGAACTCTTTTCTTAAAATTTTGAAGAAAAGCTTTAAACAAGCATACAGCAGTTATTAAAAATAATAAAAAATAATAAAAATACTAAAAAAAAAAAAAAAAAAAAGGGACAGCTAACTTTTTTTATTTATGTAATACTGGCAATAGGCACTGTCGAGGTTTCAGTTAGTTTTCCAGACTCTCATTTGTACACACTCCTACTTTACAATGAATAAATCTTTCATATTTATAACAATGTATTTGCCAATCTGTCAGAGGCTATTGTCAGTCACTTATTCCTTTAATAGTTTATCAGGCTGTTATGTGGCATTTAAGTAATGGCCAGCAATAGAGTATACAGGTAGTCATTCACCAGGTACAAAATGTTGGGAATGAGAGACTTTTTTCCACTCAAACCTCACATCCAACTCCAATTTGCTCCCAGAATACGCATACAGCAGTGAGAAAGAAACCTTCAATCCCGTTCTCATTCTTACTGCAGATGTGCCACTAGTGTCATTCCACATATCTAGCTTCTTTGTGCAGTCTTTGCTAACAATAACTGTAATTAAAATCAACTGCAACACCACCACCACCCAGCATTAAAGTTCACTATGGCTTCCACCTCAAACAGAGTCCGTGTAAGTCATGAGCATATATGATGCATCATGATTATCCCAAAATTTATTTACTCAATACATTTTTTTACATCTGCAACCTAGGTATTTATTTGCATATGATTCATTAAAGAAGAAGACTAATAAAGAACTGCTATAGGCTTATACCAGAAGATAATAACTGACAAAATAGATACAACTGAAGGTGGCCAGATAGCACTGAGAATTAAGAGCTATAGGAAGATTGGAGCAGAAAATGCAGCAAAAACGATATACATTACCTTACAAGTGACCTCCAAGTGACGCCAAAGTTCTTCATCGTGTTCTTTTAAAAGCATTGACAATTTTGTGATCGTAGAACGGATTCCAACAACACTATTATCAAGTTGCTGACAGAAATTATCCCTGAATCCACTAAGCAACTCAACAAAACAAAAGAATGTATCTGCTTCAGCAGCAGCCTGCAGAAGGGAAATCATCCACATGATCAGAAACACAATAACTTATGAGGAACATCTATATAAAAATTTTGCAGACAAAAAGCTAAAAGTTTTACCATATCATCAAAAGTAAACAATGCAACATTTTTACACAGAAATTCTAGTATACTATCTCAATCTATGATGCACCAATACGGGTACGAGGGCATGTACGGGTACAGGGACGGGAAATGGCAAATCTAAAAATTCCAGAGTACAGGGACGGCTTTGGGGACTGCGGTTTTTAAAATGTAAATTTAAATATAAAAAAATTGGATCATAGTAAAAAAATTTATGCAAAAAAATAAAATGATAATAAAAACAATTTTAGCCAATGTTTACCACAACATTTAAAATAAGAACAAATCATGAAATCAGAAACATTCAAAAAAAAAAAAAATCATGAAAGCAGAAACATTAAAACAAAATATAAAAGTGTAAACAACACTACAACACCGAGAATATTTTAAGGCTAGAAGAGAGGAGAAGAAGAAAGTCAGAAAGAGAAGAAGAGAAGCGCCAACCGCCGATTAGCCTCGCCGCCGCTGCCCAAACTCCACCGCCGAGAGAGAGATAATGAGAAAGTGATAAACCTTAATTTGTGAGTTTTGAAGTGTGAACTATGAATTGGGGGAAATGGGACGACAAACTCAAAAAAAAACTTTTTATTTTAAAAAGCCAAAAATTACCCTTGGGGACGGCATTGAGCCTCATGCGCGTCCCCAGAAACGTCCCCAAAAAATCAACCCGTCCCCAAAAAGTTAACTCATCCCGGGGACGTACCCAAGCCGTCCTCGAGAGCGTATCCGTACCCGTAACGTCACGGGGATGGGGGACACCGGCCATAAGGCGTCCCCGTGCAACATAGATCTCAATTTTGTCAATATCCTCAATGGTGGATCTAAGAAATCTTTTGAGCATGCTTCACCATACAAGTTTTTCTAAAAGATCTCTACATGTTAATATACATTAGTATCTATATGACTTTCCTTTTAGCCAACCCCACTTTTGGGATTAAGGCTTTGATTGATTGATTATCTATATGACTTTCCCTAGATTATACGGCCTCCACAAGATTTGAACTAGAGACCTCTAATTATAGTATCCATGTCTTCACCTCCAACACTTCGATACATCACATTATTCAATACCCAAAATTCAATCAACTACTGCAAAGTTGCACTTACACCCTGGTTACCAAAATATTCTTACCACACCTGATTGAACTTGACTTGACCAATCTTGAATTTTATAATAATATTTCGTCAAGTCTGCTAAGTTGTAACACAGGTAAGACATTGAAGCAGAAATACTTCATGAAAATCAGTTTATGCTCTCTTTTAAAAAATTATGGGCAAAGGATAAAAGAAGAAAAAGAAATAATATAGAGAAAGTCATTCTTAAGGCAGGGAGAGGCAAGAGGAGCAAAGAGATTTAAGATGGTACGGTTAAGAAATTCTCCGTCGTAATGCCACTTTTAATTCAAATTATTAGGGTGAGTTAGGACACGTGGAAATTTAATGTTGCAATGACATGAGAAAGTGCCAAGTGATTATATACTTGATATTACTCAATTAGTTCTCAAGGAAATATTTCTAAATAAGATAGCGTAAAAGTGGCACAGTCCAACTTATTAAAAATGCACAATATCTTCTACTTTGAGGGTGCAGTCCAGCCACCAACAAAAGTTTAGGGGTATCGAGAAACAACAGTGCTACACACTGAAAAAGGAAAGTGAAGAAAGAAAATTAACAGAGAGAAAAATCTAGAGCAGAGATCTTTAGAACTGAATAATCCATAGGGCAAAGGAAATAAAAAAAAAAAAAAAAAGATACCTAGAAGAAGAAGAAGATGATGTAATTGAAGCAAAAAATCAGCAATGCAAAGGTTAGAGAGCAAATCAGAGAGAAGAAGAAAGATTCCAAGACAAAGAGAGTCAATATATTGGCTAGTCACCGCTATTTATTTATGGTTTGTGTAGCCTTTTGCCCTAAAGATGTCACATAGAATGACTAATGAGATCATTTTAAATTTCCCAATATTTATACAAGTTTCCAAAGTAAAAGCATCAAAGAATGTAGGTAAACCAAGAAAATGGCACTATTGAAAGGTTCCAAGATTAAGAGAGCCAATCTATTGGGCTAGTCACCGCTATGACTGATGAGATTATTTTAAATTTCCCAATAACTATAGAAGTTTCCAAAGTACAAGCATCAAAGAATGTAGGTAACCAAGAAAATGGCACTACTCATCACATGCCTTGATGGAGACACCCCAAGGTATGTGAAGCAAAGAGGCCTTTTCCTAGTAGCTAAGTGTGCCTCGGAAACAATTTAACTTACAGAAACTAGGACGACAGGAAGTCAAGAAGAAACATTTCAAGTGTAGAGCAATCATATAACTAACGATAGTAAGAATATCACCACATTACCAGGTTTCCTTTTACTTGGACTATATCAGGCTTAAGGATAAAAGATCAACATGTGAGTGACATAACTAACATACATGACTTATTGGTCTATAATAAAATGAAGTAAAAGTATAAATTAAAGGTAGATGAGATCCCCATGTTCAGGCATCCTAGGTCTCATCTCTCACAGATGCGCGCGGGGGGGGGACACTAAATCATACTTCCTATTTTTTTTTTATAGTTGAAGTCTTTCTATTATCACGCTTGCCAACGCATATTTTTAACGATTAATATCTCTAATTATCAACATTATAAAATTAGAAAAAGTGGATATTAATAAAATATAAATAGAAACGATTCAAACAAGATCCCACAAGAATATGTTTTATCGTATCCATAAACCACAAAAGCGAGTCAAGCGTGTTGTGTGAATAGTTTAAAAGTCAAACGGTGTCAACTAAAAAAAACGGAGGAAATATATAGCATATATACACTGATACATATTTGTCCACACATTTTATTAACTTACAGAGTTTTCCTCATCTGGATCATTCCTAAAAACATAGAAGAGAGGTGCCAATAACTCATTCATTCCTTGTACGTATCTTATACCGGGGTTTAGCTTAGCGAACACAATCAAAATGTTCCTCAGAGCCTCCTACAGTAGTAAGAATGTCATAAATTTAGTAGAGAAAAGATAACAATACCACAAATAGAAGACAAAGATAGCTAAACTACTAACCTGATTTAATTTTGCAGAAATCGTATCCCCAGAGAAAAATTGCATATCTGGGTGAGTTCTTTTCACATCCCGATCAATCTGCTCGATGATCTCTGTGTCCTAAGCATGCATTACAGCATTCAGAAATCTTATATTGTTAAAGAATTATCAAAAAGAAAATTGATTTTAAGAAGAAAGAACTGAGAAACACCATCCCCCCTCCCCCCCCCCCCCCAAAAAAAAAACCCTTCCTACAAAAATGATACTTATGCAAGAAACAAGAAGCACAGTCAAAGTCTCAATTCATCTCTCCACTCAGAGCAACATCAGATTCTCCTTTTTAATTTTGACAACAGTCAGACGTAATAGAGTAACACCAGCCTCTTTCCAAAGTCTCAGACTTGTGTTCC
Organism: Chenopodium album; assembly: GCF_948465745.1. NCBI lineage: Eukaryota > Viridiplantae > Streptophyta > Magnoliopsida > Caryophyllales > Amaranthaceae > Chenopodium > Chenopodium album. The sequence continues at coordinate 79,122,797 of NC_137838.1, forward strand.
AGGTAAACATTTACATAACAAAACATCTAATATTGTTTCATTAATCATGACAGCAACCAATATAATTAGCAAACCTAATATTAAGATACCAAAGATAAAAGAACATCTACTGAAATATATGCAAGCACGTCAACTATCTTGGTCCATAAAAAGAGCATATGGTCTTTCAAAAATAAAAGAACAAAATTATAAGGGTAACATATGAATATAATTGAACAATAAACATAAATTAATTTACTTTTCCAACAAAACATAGCTAACCGCTACCCCCCCCCCCCCCCCCACAACAACAAAATGGCCTCCTAGGTTCTCGTAGGTTTCATGAGCGAAGATTGTCAAAATGTAAAAGCTATGATCCACGTTTTCGACCGAGTTTTTATGAACATGTAGAGTGTTCCCTAAAGATCTTAAAAGTTGGTTTGAAACCATAGCAGGCCTAAAATCTCGAAAATGAGTTTTGCTCAACTATATGATTATTTCGAAAGCGAGTTTACAATGGTAGTCAAAAGCTACAATAGTTGGTTCCAAACACCAACTTGGAATCCCTAACATAGTGTCCATGGGAAAAGCACCTTGTCCCCTTTTCTATCCGCTTACATAAATCCAAAAATGTCAAAATTTTACACTTCAGACCATAGTATAAAAATGCGGTTTCGGTCACGATCGCGGGAACGATTGCGGTCTCACATTAATGGTAATGATGTGTTAGATCACGGACCAGGTCACGGTAGAATTTTATTTTAAATTAATTAATCTAAATGTTGTAATTTAGGATTTTTAATTAATTTTTATGTGGGTTTTAAATTGAATTAGTATACTTTATTACCCTTAAAAAAAAAAAACCATATGTTTGTATTACTACAAAGCTTGTTTTATCTTTTATTACCCATTAACAACAATTTAAAAAACAAATAACAAACATAAAAGGCCACCTGTCATAGCATGTGACCATTGGCCAACTATTGTCCCACCAACTAATTACTACAATCAATCAAAGCCTTAATCCTATAAATAGGATCGGCTACATGAAGCAAAAGTGATTATTTCGTGTTGTCATCGACAAAAATCTTCCTCCTCCATCCCTTACGATCCAATGCCTCATCCTCATGCAAATCCATATACTTCATATCCTTCCTAACTCCTTCCAAACAAGTCATTTTCGGTCTCCTTCTCCCTCGTTTAACCCTTCCATGGTCCCACTCTTCCACTTTTTGTACCAATGCACCAACTAATTACTACACAATAAAATTAATTAATTAATTAATAAAGCCCACCAAACCCATTACTTCAACTTACACGTGACTACCTCTTTATAGTTGTCCCACTATTTACTTTCTCTTTGTTCCTTTAACTCATCCGTTTCAATGGAATTATCTCCATTTTTTTCTTTTTTCCATTTCATTTTGTCTAAAAGTGAGTAATTCTTCGGTGAACATCGATGCAGGTAAGATTCATTTTGTATCAGTCGTATCCGTCAAATCTCGGCCTTTTCAAAAAACGGTGTGCTAAAACAGGAAATATCGAATCGATAAGTACAATATCCATTACAAACCGGCCGGTTCACGATGCATTGACGTAACAACTGCATTTTTAAACAATGCTTCAAACCTGTTTCTAACATATAAGTTGATTTGAAACCATAATATGCATATCAATATGTCTATAAAGTTTCAAGGAGTTCTTCGATTTTACTAATATTTCGAAGACATGATTATAGTAGAGGTTGAGAGCCGTAAGAAATGGTTCCAATCACCAAATTGGAATACAAGGCCTTGTAGGGTCCATGGAAATCACCTCATTTTTGTTTAGCGTGCAACCTTTGAAAATTGTCCAAATTTGAAGGCTATAATCCACACGCTTTTGGACCAAATTCAAGAAAAAAAAAATCCAAATTTAAAGTAAAAGCATAAGGAGTCCCCTAATATGATAAAAGTTGGTTTGGAACCAAAGCAATCCTACCAATAGGTATATAAATTCTAACAAATGGCATGAGATGATTTTGATAACCAACTTCGAATACCCGAGTATCCTAAGGTCCACAAGAATCACCTCGGCCACTTTCCAATCCCAACTTTCCAAGCTCAAAATAGACGAAAAAATGTACAAATTTCAACTATACAAGGCTACCAATAGGCCTAAAAAGTATGTAAAATAAGTTTTGTTCAATGATTTGAGTATTTCAAAAGCATGTTTGTAGCGAATATATAGAGCCACAAGAAATGGTTCCAATCACCACACATCGAACACACTTTTCTTTCCTAGTACATAAAATTAAAAATTGTCCAAATTTGAAGTCTTAATCCACGCTTTTGAACCAATTTTAGGAATTTTTACCAAAGTTGAATTAAATGAGGAATTTGAACGTAAGGGATGGAGGAGTATGGAATAATCACTTTTGATTCATGTAGCCATCCCCACTTATGGAATTATGGCTTTGATTGATTGATTGAAGTGGATGCTTTCCCCAAAGGTCATCAAGGTTTGTTTAAAGCATAATTACATAAAAATCCTATAACGTCTTAAAGAATAAAATTTGTAGAGTTATATGACAATTTCGAAAAAAGCTAATACTGGAAGTTAAGAATTGCAAGAGATGGTTACCTTGACGAGGTCCACAAAGATCACCTCGTACACTTTCCTTTCAAATCCCACAAGAGATGAAAAATATCAAAATATGAAGCTCATAATAAACTTCTTCTAACCAATTTTGAAAAACTTGTCAAAAATTAAAGTTGATGTGTAATTGGTTAAAAACCATAGCATATCATATAACTAATATATAAAGGTAAACTTTTAGTCAAGCCACAAGAAAACGACACTTGGCGTTTCAACTTTAAGTCGTGTCGCACCACATAAGCAACAATTGATTATTCGTAAAACACCTAGGATAAAAATGTTGGATAAATTTAGATAAATTTTTTAAGATAAAAAAGTTAGTTTAGAGTTTCATTTTCAATAAAATTTGGATAGATTATTAACATAAAATGGTTGGTTTAGAGTTTTATATTCGATAAAAATACTAATATTCCATATGTACAAATAAAATTATAATACTATAAAAAAAATTATAAATTTCAATAACTATTATCTTAAAAATTTACAATATTACTTCATATCATAATATTCGTATTAAAGAGTCCTTCAGAATAAATTCATTTATGATATATTTTAATAAGTGATTTAAAAAATAGTTTAGTCATTATTGAATTTCCTTATTAAATCATAATATATCCTAGAATATCATGAAAATAGGTGCAACTCTAGACTAATTTCTTCTAATTGCCCTTACCGTGATACCTGCGCCACTTTCATAAACCACTAACTCAAAACTTTTCCAAAATTGAATTTGATGGGTGGGGTGCCTTAAGGTCATAAAAAAATGGTTTTGAACCATAACTAACCTAATGAATCTATAAAGTCCATAGAATAAGTTGTGTACAATTATATAGCTATTCCATTCACCAAACAAGTCCTCGGGAATCAACTAGAAATGGGTCCATTCACCAAACAAGTCCTCGGGAATCAACTTAGCTTCTTTACTTTCCCGGTGAGGAAAAGTCTAAAATTGTCAACTCCGAAGATATATGCGCTTTCACACAATTTTTGGGAATTTTCTTAAATTAAAGTAGGTCTTTGTTGTCTCTCCCAAAGTTATATAAGTTGATAATGAGCCATAACTAGCTTGCCATAGTTCCAATCAAAACATGTTTATAGCGAAAATGAAGAGCGAAGGAATAGTTCCAATCACCAATTGGAATCCCAAAGCTTTGAGGTAGTCACCTCAATAACTTACCTTTACAAGTTTGTAAAAGTCAATAATTAAAAGGTTATAAATTACACTTTCGGACCAATTTCGAAAAAAATAATTCCTAAACTGAAGTGGATGTTTGAGGTGTTCCTTAGGTCATCAAGGTTGATTTAGAAGCATAAATGGCCTACCAATAGGTCTATAACGTCTCAAGAATAAATTTTGTTCAACTATAAGACGTTTTCTAACCAATTTCGGGATTTTTTAAAAATCAAAGTCAATGTGTTCGTTATCCCCTTTAATCATAAAAATTAGTTTGCGACCATGAAAGGCCTAGCAATAGGTTTAAAAGTCTAGAAAATAAATTTATTCGATTATATGACCATTTTAGAAACATGTATCCAATCCCAATCAACAACAATCTTTGAGATCTAAGGGAAGTAGTTTGGCTTCTTCCTTTTCACTTTTAAGGTCGGAAAATATCAAAGACAATCTATATATGAAGACTACAATAATGTTTTGAACCAATTTCGGGAAATGTTTCCAAAATTGAAGTTGATGTGTAGGATCTACCGAAGACATAAAAGTTTATTATAAATCATATATCTTACTAATAGTTCTATAAAGTTACTAGAAAGAGTTTTATTCATTTACTACCTCTATTTCATATTATTTGCAACTTTGGGTATTATTTATGAGATATAAAATAATCCAAAGTTGCAAATAATATGAAACGAAGGTAGTATATTCATATTTCATGGGGTTTATAGGACGCAACTGGCCACTTTCCTTACTAAATTCGAAAAAGTAAAAAATTGTCAAAATTCGAAGGCTTATAATCCATGCTCTCGGACCAATTTCGGGAAAATTTCCCAATATTAAAGTGGATGTTTGGGGTGTCCCCTAAGGCCATCAAAGTTGGTTTAGAAACATAACGTCTATAGAAAAAAAATTATTCAATTATATGACATTTTAGAAATAATGTTTTATGTTTATAGTGGTAGTTAGATGAAAGAGATATTTCCAATCACTAAATTAAAATCCTAGGTCTCATAGGGTCTAGGAGAAAAACCGAGGCCACTTTCCTATCTAAGCCCAAAAAGGTCAAAATTGTCCAAATATAAAGCGTGCAATCGAAGCTTTTCATCCAATTGCGGGAACTTACTTCTACAACGAAGTTAGAAGGTCATAAAAGTTGATTTTGAACCAAAATTAGCAAATTAATAGGTCTATATAGTCTATAGAATGACTTTTGTTCAATTATAAAAATATTACAAAAACGTGTTTATAGGGATAATAAAGTATGGTTCCAATCACCAACATGGAATACCAAGACTTTATGGAGTCCATAAAAAACAACTTAGCTTCTTTACTTTCCGAGTCCGGAAAATGAGAAAATTGTCCCAAAAATGAAGGCTATAATCCACACTTTCAAACTAATTTTAGGGATTTTGTGGGGTCTCTCCCAAAATCATAAAGTTAATTTAGAACCATAACTAACCTATTCAGAGGTCTATAAGGTATATAGAATGAGTTTTGTTTAATATGAACATTTCAAAACCATGTTTATAGTAGTGAGAAAGAATTGCACAAAATGGTTCCAATAACCAAAATGGAATTCTACTGCCTCATGAGGTCCAAGGGAAGCAGCTAAGCTTCTTTACTTTCTAAGTCCAGTAAAAGTAAAAAATTATCCAAAATAATTAACGCTTTCGAACCAATATCAGGGATTTTTTAGAAATTGAAGTTATAAAAAATTATTTTGAACTATAACTAGCCTACTAATATGTCTATAAAGTCTCTAGAATGAGATACATTCAATCATATGACTTTCAAGACATGTTTATACCGTTAGAATATAGAGAAATGGTTGCAATAACCAACATGGAATACCAAGACTTCGTTAGGTCCATGTGAAGCACTTAAATTCTTTACTTTTCGAGATCGAAAAAGAGAAAAATTGTCCAAATCAGAAGGCTATTCACGCTCTTAGACCGATTTCGAGAATTTTTCCAAACTTTGTTTGAGGTGTCCCACGAGGTCATCAAGTTTGGAAGCATAAAAGGCCAACCAATAAAACTATATCGAGGATAAATTTTGATCAATTATAGAACAATTCCACAAACATGTTATTTATGGTAGTTAAGAGTAGGGCTGAGCAAAACTACCCGAAAAACCGAAAACCCGTTCCGTTACCGTTCCAAAAATTAGGGTACCCGATCCGATAATCATAATGGTTCGGGTACCCGTTCCGATATCGGGTATGGTTTTTGGGTATCATTTTAAAATTAACGGTTACCCGTTCTGTTCCGATAAGCAATTATTTTGTTTTTTTCCTACTTAAATCTATCTTTTCAATATTTAAACTCTTACGTTACTTCATAATCACTATATGGTATTGTTGTTAATTAGTGTTAAAAAATATCATAATAACTAATTTTTTAAGTTTAATTATCACTATTGGATACTTTATTGGGTACCCGATAACCGTTCCGAAAATCCGGGTACCCGAAGTCCGGGTACCCGAACTTATCGGTTCGGGTTATGGATATCACTTTTAGTGATATTGGTTATCGGGTACCCGAACCGTTAGTACTAATGGTACGGGTACCCGTCCCATGCTCACCCCTAGTTAAGAGTAGGGGTGTTAAAAAAACCCGACCCGTTTGATTCGACCCGATGACCCGCAAAATACCCAACGGGTATTTAGAGATTTTTCATCAAATTTTCGGGTCAGGTACCCGACCCGCTAAAAACCTCAAGTTGCGGGCCGGGTCATGGGCCGGAGTTTCTGTTACTCGGGTACCCGTTAATACCCGTTACTTTTTTTTTTTGTTTTTTTTAAAGTACAGCTCTTGTTTTACTCTTCTAGTCTTTTATTTCCTCAGCCGCAACACACTCTTTTACTCTTCTCCATTATTCTTTCCCCCTTCTCTCTCTATACCTCATCAATTCAAGGCTGCAACTGCAATTGTGCAACCCCCTTTCTCGATCTGTCGCCTTCTTTCTCCTTTCACAAGCCCCAACCCTCTTTATCCTTCTCCAAAAAAAAATGATATTTCTACTTGAGGGGGCACGAGCAGGCTAATTTTTTCGGCGGTACGGGTATGGGTTGGATGAGTTTCGTCGGCAAATTTGTTTGGACTTTTCATCATAAGTAATTATTACTTCGAATTTTTGTTACTCTGAAGAAAGAATTGTAGTACAGCAGTGGAGTATGCACTATATTTCTTCTTATTTCATTATTTATTTTTGAATGATTTCATTTTATTTATATCATAAGCAATAAAGTAGATTGTAGAGATTATTTCCTATTAATTAATTTTTTTTAATTCAATTTGTTTTTTTTTCTCGGGTACCCGTGACCCGACCCGCGAAAATACCCGGTTATCGCGGGTCAAGTCATGGGCCGAGTGTTTGACTACCTGCAAAGGCGGGTACCCAAAGAGAAACCCGGTACCCAGTTATGAACAGCCCTAGTTAAGAGTTGCAAGAGATGGTTCCAATCACCAACTTAGAATCCTAGGGTATCATGGGCAGTTTTGTATCCAAGCTCACAAAGGTCGAAAATTGTCCAAATATAAAAGCTTATTTAATAAACATTTCTAACCAATTTTGAGAATTCCAAAATTGAGGCTGATTAGTGTCTCTTTAGGGCATGCCTGGAATCCCAGAAATAATGAAGGGGGTAATATCTAATGGGGTAAATTCTACTTGAGCATTGATTTAGAGGGAAATAATTCATTTTCTTAAGGTTTGGCAACAATCCTAGGGTAAAAACCTCAAATTCATGGCAACCATGTCGTTGATAAATTTGAGACCACCACGAGCATCGCCTCACTTGAAGGATCAAAAGCCCTAACCTTTTGTTCAACTATCTCTTCAACCAATTACCAATGGGTCCGATTCAAGATACTTGTTCGTAATTCGCCGGAATTGATAAGCTATGGCGGCGGCTAGCAGCTTCCATTAGGCGCTATAATGGCGGCAACAGCTTCAATTGGGCGGAGGGGTATGAAGGTGAAGGAGATAATACATAGCAGGGGAGAAGAAGATGCAGTATGGAAAAGGAGAGTGCTTTTTGTTTTTACGGGGGGAATTGTTATGCTAGGGGGGAGGTGGGTAATTATAAACCCCCTTTTCAGGGAAATAGATTACCCTACTGATTAATTACCCTAGATCCAAACTTTAAAAAAATCCAGAATTATTACTCATGTAATTTTTCCCCTCCCATTACACCCATTCCAGGCAGCCCCTTAATGTCATAAAGTTGGTTGTGAATCATAACTAGCCTACCAATGGGTCAAAAATGTCTCCAAAATGAGTTTTGTTCAATTATATATTACAAAATGTTATACAGCGATAATAAAAAATAAGTAAGAAAGGGTTGCAATCACCAAGGTCCATGGGAAGTAAGAAAGGGTTGTAATTTATACTTTCTGGGTCCTAAACACTTAAATTTTTCCAAATCCAAATATAATACATGCTTTCAAACTATTTTTGGGAATTTTTTCTTAAAGTGGATGTTTAGTGGCCCCCTAGGTCATCAAGGTTGGTTTGGAAGCATAAACGACCTACCAATGGGTCTATAACGTCTCGAAGTTACATTTTGATTAATTATATAACAATTTCAAACACGTGTTTATGGTGATAGTTAAAAGCTACAAGAGGTAATTTGAATCATCAACTAGGAATCTTAAGGCCTCCAAGGGTCCAAAAAAATCACCTTGACCACTTTCCTTTCTAAGCCCGCAGATCTTGAAAAAATTTAAATCTAAAAGCTATAATTCACGCTTTTGGACCAATTTAGGAAAAATATTCCAAAATTAAAGTAGATGTGTAGGGTGTTTTCCAAGACCACATAAGTTGGTTTGGAACCATTGCAGGCAAACCATTAGGTCTATAAAGTCCAAAGAATGAATTTTGTCTAATTATATGACTATTTCAATAACAGATTAATAGTGGTCGTTGATTAAGGTCGAAAAGAAGCACCTTGGCCCAATCGTTCCGTAAACTTGTACAAATATGAAAGCTATAATCCATGCTTTCTAACCAATTTAGGAATTTTTTTCCAAATTTGAAGTCGATGTGTAGGGTGTCCTGTAATACCCCGTATTTTTATGTATTTTTATAAAGTATTTAAGTATTAATAAAATGTATTGTCAAGGGCTCAAGTATTTTAATTAAATATTCTAAAGGGTTAAAGTATTTTAAATATAAAGTTTTATAAAAGTAAAATATGTTTTGGGCCAAACATTTATTAATTATTGGGCAATGTAAATTATTCCTACATACTCTTATTGGAATAACCCATTTCAAAACCTATAACTTAAGCCCTATCCCATAACTCAAGCCCACATTTTTATAAGCCCAAATTTAACCCTACACTCTCTACTCTATAAATACCCCATGAATCCCCAAAAATTTCCCACACAAAAAGGTTAGTCTTATTTTCTCTCTCCTTTGTTTTATTAATTTGTGTAATTATAATTATTGATTTATGGGTTTTGATTTTATTGTTTGAAATTAATTTAATTAGTATCAAATTGTATTTTGATGATTGAACTTTATAATTTTCAGATTTTGTAAATTTTATAACCTAGGGTTTTTAATTATTGAAAATCATGATTTTAGGGTTTTTATGAATAATTGATTTAGGGCTTTTATAGTAATGATGTTTTGAAATTTTGGTGATTATAACTACTTATTAGTTTAACTTAATTCCAGATTTATTTTGAACACGCAAATTCATGTTTTAATAATTAGATTTCCGTTCGTTAAATATTAATCTCGTTTTAATCCCGATCAGGTTCTAAACTCCTCCGATTTTGATAAAAAAAAGTAGTGTTTTTCGAGTGGAAAAAACGTTTTAAGAAAGACTCACTACCTTTGAGCACTAAAAAAAAAGTAGTGAGCACTACCCTCTCGTGGCCAAATTCAGCCTCTAAATACGATTTTCGAGCAGTTTTTGATTTTTAACGAAGTTTTTGTTTATGCTTTAAATTTTATCTTTGAGTTTAAAAGGGGTAAGAGATAATTTAATGTTTCTATGGATAATTTAAGTATAAAGATGTATTTTGATGAAGTTTTAAAGGATTTTTGATTAGTTTAAAATGTTGGAATTTTATTTAAAGTAGTATAATTGTGATTTTTAATAAAAGGGTGTGATTATCCATTAAAAAGGAGTTTAATTAGGGGTTTTTAAATAATTTTCAGATTATTATAAGTTATTTAAAGTGAGTTTAAGTTGCTGGAAATTGTGTATACAAGGAGAATTAATATAGGTTTATTGTCCCTTTAAGTAGGAGACTTGGTTCGGGAATTGTTGTAGTGTAATTGGCTACTTTACGGGCTTAATTGAGGTACGTTCGCGTACTTAGCATATTTGGATGACGTAGAATCATGCTAGGTTTGATTTCAATCAATTACAAGTAGTATCATGCTGAGGTTCATGTATGGAATTGTGAATTTATGGTGTTTGTGATTGAATTGTGAAGCATGAATTATTTGTGATGGTTATGGATTGGAAAATTATATTTTGGGCATGTTGTATTTGAACCACATTTTTATTTATGGCATGTTAGAAGGCATGATTAATTAAACTACATGTTTAATTACGTTTGGAATATTGAAAAGGAATTTTATTATGGTTCAAAAAATTTTTATTAAGAAGCTATATAAGTGTCTATATACACAAAGAATAAATTGTATGTTAGGTGCCTTTGTGCACTTAAGGTGTTTTTAACACCGAGGGATAGGATTTTGGCGCTTTATGCATTTAAGGTGTCTTTAACACTGAGGTAGAATTAAAAAGGATTCAACAATAAATAATATGTGGTCACTAATTATTCAAGAATTTAAATTTCGGGACGAAACTTCTTTTAAAGAGGGTAGATTGTAATACCCGAATATTTTATGAGTTTATATAATGTATTTTATAAATAAAATAGTTTATTTTATCTATTAAATAACTTTACTAATCTCATATTTTTTATTTTAAAGTTCGAAAAGGTTTAAAACCCTATTTTATTTTAAATAGGACTCTCTATTTTTAAGCATATATAAACTATTCTAACCCTATTAAGTTTTTGGGATACAATAATATTATGCAGCCGTTTTGATACAAAATTCCTAGCTTTCTCTTCTTCCTCTTTACTCCATTATGTACGTTCGTGGGTTTATACCAACAGCCTGCTATTAATCTTTGGAATGTTTATCTTCTGATAATCATGTGGCTAAACCAATTGCTTTTATTCCAAAGGTAATCATCCGCATCTTTTTGCTGTTGTGTCATCATACCACAATCATGTTTGCAAATTTGTAATCTAATACTTTGAAATAAATAAGTTAATCATGTTTTTCTTTTTTTAAAAAATTTATATATGCAAGTGTATTTGATGAGCAGTGAATTCGTGGAATTGGAGTTATGTTGATAAATATATGATTCTCACGGCAACATAGTTTATATGGATTTATTTGATGTAAACTTTTTGATTATCTTAGTTGTGTCGAGGCAGTGTATTCGAATATAGAGTATCATTTTGAGGTTAAAGGGTAACTTGTATTACTTTTGAGTTGTGAGTTAATTATTTTTGGGTTGAGATTTGATTAAATTTGGGTACTAGTTTGATTGTCCTATAAGAGTTGAGATATGCTATGGTTTAACGAGTTTGAATTGTTGTATTATTTGGGAACACGTGCCACTGTTGAGATATTATTTAATATATTAATTTGTGAATGGTTATTTGATCAAGTATGAGATCAAAAGGTTGAGAATTATTATTTTGTTCTTGGTTTGAGGCTCGGCGTTGTATAACTTAGTCCTTGGCTTGTTGGTAAAAGGGTAATAATCATGAGTTAAGAATGAGGTACAATCTTTATTATCTATTTTCTATGGTCCCCTACGGTGGGAATTGACCCGTATGTGGTCTAGTTCAAGGTGTTTTCTAGTTATTGGGAGTATTCAAGTTTTTATACCTGTTGGTTTTATTCGAATTACCCATGTCCAAGGCTAGGTATAGAACAACGAGCATGGCACACTTATTGGTTATGAGTTGAGTAAAGGTTCGTACTATTATTCGAGGTTGAGTTTGACAAAGGTTATTTTCAGAGTACAATGTGTAATGTAGTTTCGAACTACATTGTTTAATTGATCTAATAATGTTAATTATTATATTATACTCTATATTCTGATATGTGGTGATTGCTCAGCTTTTTGCTGACGTGTGTGTTGTTTTATTGTGCTATTTATATTTGCGGCCATGTCTTTTTCTTATGGTGGCCCTGCGACGATCTATTTTAGAATTTGTCCTTAATGGTGAGCAGTCAAGATTTTCTAAGTAGGTTGATCTAGTGGTCGTAGCTAAAGGAGCTCAAGTGTTTCGATTAGTGTGATGTCATGAGTTTATAAAGTTGTATAAATAGCTCACCTAGTTTATTGGGTTGTAATTATTGGGATTTGGTAAGCCTTAAAACTCGACAAGTTGTTGAGTGTGGCGGTAATACCTCCGATTTAAGTGTATGCTTCCGCAATTTTATTTAAAGGTTGTTTATTTTTCCTTTAATTCTTATTTATTTTGGTTAGTAAATCGGGGGTGTTACAGTTAATAGGTGGAAACCCGTTCGATGCGTAATCAATGCAAAACGAATTAATGAGTGTCTAGTCATTAAGTCTTGTTGAATGTTGTGTGTGCTTGTTCACAGGTGCATTGAGGTAAGTGTGTGTTGATAAGTGAAAGCATGATAGCGTGTTTAATTACGCTTATGTACTCAGCTTTGCTGATTGTGTGTGTTTGTGTGTATTGGTCATGTCTTTATCTTGACTCTATGATGACCCATTTTTAATGGAGAGTAGTGGAGACAAGTAGAGATAAGCTTTTCAGGTATTGAGGCATATTCATGATGGGGCACGAGTGAAGAGCGAATCATGCTAGTTTATATTAGTTACAATGTGTTTCTGCTTTAATTATTTATGCTAATATTTATATATGGAGCTAATATCAAGTTTGGATTTGGTTTGGTTTCTAATAAGGGCCTTTAATGGTTCCAAGTTGTATGTTGATTTTCATTTTTACTTCGCTCATTTTGGTTTTAACTTTACTTTCGTTTGGTTAGCTTTCCAAGTTGGGTTGTTTTGGAAAGTTTTTTAAAATTAGTCTTCCGCTGTGTATCTTTGATATTTGCTTTAACTGTTTTCACGGTGGCGGTAATGTCTTAGATATTCCTATTTAAAGTTTTATACAGGGCAAAACAGGTATTTTAAAATAAAGGAATTTCTAGGGTGTTACATGTCCCCAAGACCATAATACAATAAAAAGCCTACCACTAGGTTTATAAAGTCTATAGAATGAGGTTTGTTCAATTGTATGACTATTCTAAATACTTGTTTATAGCAGTAATAAAGAGTAGCAAGAAATGGTTTCAATCACCAACTTAGAGAATTTAGAGAATTTTTTTCCAAAATTGAATATGGATGTGTGCGATGTCCACATGAGTTAAGTTGGTTTGAAACCATAAAAGGTCTTTTAGTAGGTATATATAGTCTCAAAAGAGTGATTTCTGTTTAATTACATAAATACTTAATAAGACATTTTGATAGTGGTAGTAAAGAATTACAAGAGATGTTCTAATAACAAACTAAGAAACCCGAGGTCTCATTGAGATCATGGGAACAACCAGCTTCTTTCCTTTCCAGGTCCGAAAAAATAAAAAATTGTCCAAATTTGAAGGCTAATCCGCGACTTCAGTCTAATTTCGGGAATTTTTTTCAAAATTGAAATGGATTTGTGGGGTGTCCCTAAGGTCATAAAAGTCTATTTTGAACCATAAAAGGCGCACTAATAGGTGTATATTCAATTATATGACTTTTGCAAATGCATGATTATAATGGTAGTCAAGAGAAGCACGAGATAGTTACCATCATCAACTTGGCATCCCGTGGTCCTATTAGTGTTCCGACTATTCCTAATTTATAGAGCTACCAAACCCAAACCCACCCATTCCTTCACAAACCATTAAAAATAATTTTATATTATGATTTTTTTTTTCAATTCTCCATAATGAAGCCTCTGTTTGATTATTTTAGCATTACCTTCGAGTGCAGAAGAGGATATGTCAATAAAAATGTAAAATTGTACGAGTATGAAATTTTGTTGTAAAGGCTCTTTTTCTAAGTCTCATATAGTATTTATTCAAGAAATGTATAATTATTAGCAATAGTTTGCAATTTGGACTATAATACACCTCTTCATGTTTGAGGTTACCAATGGCTATGTTATTTCCTAGAGATGTGATGAACATGATGACGATTGATGATCTCAAATGGATTAGAAATTTTTGACATGAACATGATCCGGTTAACTAAACAAATCAGGCAAGTTAGGCAGCAGTTTATTAAACAGGTTATGTTTGTGTCTAGCCTTCCTGACTCGTTTAAAAAAGGTGTTGCATGGCCAAGTAGTGTGAAACCCCTGCCCCTCCAAGGCCCCAACACACAGACACACGTACACACACACATACAAAAAGAGAATGAAAAGTAAATAAAAAAGCAACATGAAACAGTGTCAAAGTATAATACTTATGGAGTAATATTTTCAATAGAAATCAGTGATCAATTTGAGAAGAGCCAATCTGATAGTTGATATTGAAGGTATATACCTGAAAAAACTGATTCCATAGACTGGATTGTCCAAGGCTAAGAGGATGCTCATCTTGAACAATTTCTGATCTAGAGAGTACGCAACGACTTTCACCTTTGAGTTCATCCTTATCAGCAATTGATGACTTCTCCAGCTTCCTCGAAATTTCTGACTGACTAGCCACATAGACATTCAGAAATGCCAAACTTTTTACAAAAGAAAAATAAAAAAGGGAGGGCAACACATTTTGAGTTTTTGACATTGACATGGAGATGATGGTGTTTAAACCAGAATTGACATGCACAAGCTATAGAAAATGGCAAGCTCTGGAATAGCATTATTAATACATGTAGTTTGATAAAAAAAACACATGAATTAAGAAAACTTGATAAATTGTTGTGTGTATAAAGACTATAAACAATGGCAATTGAATGAGTAATAGAAGAAACAAGTTAAGAAGAGTAGTGGAGGAGTTTAAAACATGAAAGAAACGCGAAGCAAAATCGAAAGTGAAAGGAAAGAAAAGAGAGGGAGAAGAGAGAAGAGGACATACGGGAGACATCAAGAGGTCATCCTTGAAATGGTTGTATTGAGACCTCTTGTTGGCTAATTCAGAGGGCCACATTGCTCGATCACTGGGCAAATACCCCAATAGAAGCTGGCAATTGCAATTAGGGATTGTAATTCCGATTAGGTAACTAATTAATTAAGACTATGAAATGAAGAGAGAGAGAGAGAGAGAGAGAGAGAGAGAGAGAAACCTTCCACACAGTAGAGCGGATGGCAGGGGCATCAGGAAGACCCATGGATGCTAACCTCCTGATTTCTCTGATGTTGATGACCTTCTTCGACAGCTGCAACAAATTCAAGAAATTAGGTTAGGTGAATTCAATTGGATTGAATTGAATTGAAGAAGAAAAGAGAGAGAAACCTCGAGTGAGAGCTGAGCATGGCGAGAGATCTCCTCGGGGGAAGGAGAAGGAGAAGCAGAGGAAGTGGAAGTGCCGTTGGAGTCCGGCGGCGGAGGAGGTGGTGATGGAGGTCGAACCGGCGACGGAGGACGGACGACGGGTGGAGGAGAGAGATCTTGAGTTTGAGTTTGAGTTTGAGTGATGGTGGTAGCAGCAGACAAAGGAGGCGTAGACCAGAGTGAAGAATTCAACCAATCAGGTACTTTCTTCTTCTGCTTCTTCGAGTCTTTCTCATTTTCGTTCACCATCTCACAGATGAAGACTAGTTGTGCAGGAGAGAGAAAGTAGAATATTGATTGTTGAAGATGATCGCAGCAATTATGAAGGGAGGGTTGGGTTTTGGGTTGAAAATCAAAATCAAAATTGAAAAACCCCCGGCAGGCCAAGGCAACCTTGGTGATTGAGGAGGAAAGGAAGGTGGTGGGCAAGTGTTGCTTTGTGTTGCAAACCAACTACACGTGTGCTGGGGAATGGGATCTTACGCTCAACCCTCCAGCCCCGCATACCTTTAATTTTTTTGTTACCGTAAATAATAATATAGAGTACCACCCATATTCACCTCAACTTAAACTCCCTTAGTCAAAAAAAAATAATAAAATAATTATTACAGTGTACTATACTTTCTTTTAGTTTCAAAATAAATGTCTCAATTTAACTTATGTTAATATTCTATAATTACATATAAACATATAACTTGCGTTTGTGCACATAATCTACCCATCAAATCATCATACTTAGTCCATGTTTGGTAAATGGCATTTTGGTGGCTTTTTGGTTGGCTTTTGGCTTTTTTATGAGGTCAAATAACCTAAAAATGTGTTTGGTAATTGGCTTTTTAGCCAGTGAAAAAGCTGGCTTTTAAGCCAAAATGAAAAAGATGCATTGAGTAGTTTTTTTGTTGGCTTTTGGCTTGTTGGCTCACAAATTATCTAATAAACAGCCAACTACCAACAATTTACCAAACACTTTTATAAACAGCTAGCTTTAACAGCCAGTTTTAAAAGCCATTATAAACAGCCAAACATATCAGCTGGTCAAACAAGCTAAGTGAACCATCCAACAGTCAATTGTCAAACAAGGCCTTAATATTTATGCACGGATAAAAGGAAAATTTTAGCCCATATAAAACCTTTATTTCCTTTTTTTCATCCGCCTCTTTTTGAACTCTAGCATTAGCACTTGGAAACTCTGCTTTTTGTTAAATTTCACACATTTGACATAGGAGGTCCTCGTCACACACAAAACATAAAATAGCTAGTAGTGATATAAGGCTAATTGGAAGAGTTTTATAAAGAATTTGCACAACCATCAATTGTAACAAATCAACTTGGAGATGAGAATTTAGTATACGCCGTATAGGTTGGTATGTCATTTACATTTCAAATAAGAGATCATGGGTCCAAATTCTTCATGAACATCTTTTTTGTGTGTGAATGAACCACAAGGAAATAGTAGTAATAGAATAAACAATATTTTCTTCTGTTGACCACGATATTGACATACAGTTTCATTTTACAGTATTCCTTTTCCTGTTCATAGCAAAGGAGGCACATAGCTCATTCTACTAGAGGTTTTTTCCTCTCCCAAAAATACATCAAATGTTGGATCTTGAGTTTTTGTGGACATGAATTTCAATGAGTTTATCTTACGACTCATTTTTTAGCAAGTTCAGCTCCCAGTAATGTCAGCTAAATGAAGTTGTGCAAGTTCAAACAGATCACAAAGCATTAACCAGTATATGCACCATCAACCAATAAATTCACGAAATTCTTGAGCTTTGGCTTCTGAATCCATAGCAATATACGAAGTAGCTCAAAGTCTCATATGCATTATTCTAAACCAGCAATGAGGCATAGCTAGTTGGAAAAAGTAGTTTAACAAACAAATTACCCTAGTCTTCAAAAAAAAACACATTACCCTAAAAGATAATTTTGCGAAAGTGAAATTAAAATGAATATATTTCAGGATCAAATTGGGATCAAGTCATAATAAAAGTGTGCAAAATGGAACCCAAATCCAAGCTAACTGCAATTGCATATATTGGGATTTTTCCACTCAAACCAGTATACAAAGCCATATGAAGAGATAAATAAGGTGGCTCAACAGATGTTTAAACCTTCAGAGAACACCAAAGTGAGGATTCTCAATGGCTGATTGCAGTTCTTTACCAGCTGAATTCAGCACAGCAGTATCAACCTTTTCCCTGGGCATAAATAAGAATTCTCCGTCTTCACTCTTCTCAAATCCACACAACTCAAGAAATTCAATGCCTCCTTTCAATCCACCAACTCTATCCTGCAACAAAACATGGCATCAAACAGGTTGATATTAGACAATTGAACTATGTTCTTTGCCATTCACATCCAATAGTAAAAGCTCATCGTAAAGCTATTAACTTCAGCATTCAACAATATGAGAAATTACCAGACATTTAGTAACATGCCATTAGACCATTAGTATAGTGTGTCAAACCCATACCTGAAAAGCCTGGTTAGTAAGTCTGATTTTCCTGAATTTCTCCTCATCTGGATTCTTCACCACATTGCCTGCATAGGTAAAAAGAGTTTGGAATGCTTTCTTTACCCTGGCATCCTCGTCCTGGTTCAGCAATTGTCAACAAACAGCTATAAGTATTAAGGCTATGTTGTGAACCATCCAACCGGTTGATATTCATAAAACATGTACATTTGAGAATTAGAGTGCAAACAAGCAAAAGCATTGAAGACATGATTCACCTTATGATTCTTTTTTAAAGATCGAAGGCACTCTCTCATTTGCTCTGCTTTTGTAATAGGCTTAACTGGCAAAATACTCTGCAATTTATATATAAATACATCACAATTATGGCAATTATAGATTAACTTCACAACTATGCCCATCTTAACAAAAATCCACCTTTTTCTCCTCAACAACGGGTTCAGAAGGTTTTGCAGCAGCAGGATCTTCTGGAGGCAGCCCAAGTTTGCGTCTTCTTTCAGCCTGTGAAACCAAGGGAAAGAAAAATAGCAGGTTACCACTGTTCCTCAATATTCAACTAAATAAATCCACTAATTTTCAGGCCACAAATGGCACTCAGAGAGGTAGATAAAAAGTATAGTAAAAGAAAATTTGTTGCTGAGATATTTAAGCTTGAAATCTTGCAATAAGGACCTTCTGGTCAAACTAAAGTAATCGTAAAGGTATACAACAAGGCAGAAAAGATATTAGAACCTTGTCTTCTTCCAGCTTTTTTCGAATTTTTTCCAAGGCCTTTTTCTCTTCTTCTTTCTCTGCCTTCCTGAAGGCTATCAAACTGCCAAAGCAATACACATTAATACAAGAACCATATCCTTTCTGCAGGGAATAAGATTAAAAAGCATATTCAAGTGCACATTGATTAAAGATATACTGAAAGAAGCCAAACCGTTTTCTCTCATTATCTTCTTCAATACGCTTTGCCTCAAGAAGTTCCTTTCCAATTCGAATCCTCTCCTACAGAAATTTCAAACAATTGTTAGAAGTACAACATTGAATAAATTAACTACTCGCTTTGCTAGAGGTTTTATACTCTGTTTTTAAAGAGATGGTGAAATAACAATCTACATTTAAGGAGCAAAAGAGGTTTTATACTCTGTTTTTCAAGAGATGGTGAAAGATTTTAATTGCATGGATAAATATGAATCTATCAAGCACAAGAGGGACCAAAAAAATGTGTACTCAGCTTGTAGTTCTCTTTTCTGACCATTTTTTAGCAGATTAATTTCTCCACTTGATCTAGTAATAATGTAATATGGCCCAGTGCCAAGATGAAGTGGTAGTCAACTATAATAAGACATTTCAGCATTTCTTACTCCAACTTTAGGTTTTACAAATATTGTATAAAACCTGATAGAGTAGGTAGCGTTTTGAGACCAATTATAAGGTAGCTTCCTATGTCTCAATAGGTGTAAGTGATAGCAAAAAAAAAAAATAACATAGGAAATAAATTGTGTTTAGCCAACTGATAAGTATAGCAGACGTGCAAATGCTTCGTGTACATAAGCTCTGTTTACAAACACATTGAAATGCACATCAGCAATTCAACTTAACACGACAGAACTAATGGTTGTACCTTTTCTTTCTCTCTTTCCGCCCTTTTTTCTTCCTCTTCCTTCTTCTTGCGTGCTCGCTCTCTAAATATTATCAGAGAAGACATCAAAATGAATTATGAGGTATAACAATAACAAATTAGGATACTATATCAGCTTTTAACTAACTATAGTCAACTTTGATCCTATTAAAAATAAAATAAAAATAAAAAAACTGTATTAAGTATAGAAGTACAAAAAATTGAAAAGAAAACTATAGATAGCAAGGTTATGAATATTACCAGACCAAGTACTGCCTAGATATTTCTATTTTAAAAAAGCTGTAAATAAACATAAATCAAAATCATCATCCAGATAGTGAAACGGCTGAACGGCTCTAAGACTATGTTTGGATAGCAATCTAGAAGGAAAAGGGTGGGGAGGGAAGTATAACAAAGGGGAAGGAGGAAGGGGAGGGAGAGAGTGAGCTTCTATTTTCTTTCCAAATCTTTCTAATATTGGAAGGATTTGGTTTATTAAAAGAGAAGGAAAATGGGTCCTTCCATTTCCCTCCCCTTCCCTTCTTCCATATGTTCCAAATAAGGGATGACAATTCCCTCCCTTTCTCTTCTCTTTCTTTCCTTCCATTTCTATCTACCCAAACATGGTGTAAAAAACTAGAGGGGATTTGGGCAAATTGCCTACCCCCATCTCTCAGTCCTGCCTTTGTCGCTCAGTTCCACTGGACATTACCTTTAATGGAGACACTCACAAGTCATATGTCATGAAAAACTAAAAATATCCTGCTCATAACTTAAACTTCTAGCACTATGAAGTCTGTAAAATAGCCAGCTCCAAAGAATTTACCCGCAAAGAAGGCCTTAATATAAATTTATGATTAAATTGCCCACCCCAAGCCCAAGAAATGCAGAATTCCCTTGCACAACTCTTTGTTTTCCAAATTCTTCATCTTATAAACACAATGTTTTATATACACAATTAAGACTCATATCCAAAGGAAAAAGCTGCAGTCTTTAGAGCCAGGTGAAGTAGACACAAACTTTCTACAAGCTTTTTGGCTCACTAATTTGGTTTCAAGGTCCAAATTCTCTTCATCTTATAAACACAGTTTTATAAGCACAATTAGGACTCTTATCCAAAGGAAAAAGCTGCAGTCTTTAAAAGTTTAGAGCCAGGTGAACTAAACACAAACTTTCTACAAGCTTTTTGGCTCACTAATTTGGTTTCAATGTCCTTTCAATTAGAACGTACGGAGTATAATAAAGTGGCAAGCAGACTCAGCATATAATTAAATAAACTATTCTTGTTGCAGGGATGGGAAAAAGAAAGAGGTTAAAAAAGATAGTAAATTTGAATGATCCAAAAATAAATTATGACCTCGAAGTGGTGAGACTTATCCAGGCTATTTGGACCCCAAAGGAAGTGTTTAGAGCCTGATACAACTGTATAGCTTATTCACCTAATACTATACGTGACTTTGTTTTGGTTTTTCTTAAGTATTCAGGAAAAGAATAGCATTATACCTAAATACATTTTATACACACATAACTTTTTATTTCTTTTAGTGGCTGAGGCAGAACAAGAAGATGCATAATGTTTCAGAAAAATAGCATAAAGGAAAAGGATATCCGTATATACCTTAGCTCCAGCAGCTTCATTTTCTTCTCTTCTTCGGTAAGGGAAGGTTTAGGAGGATCATTTTTACTGCTAGCTGGAACCTGGAAACAAATGAAGAACCAACTTTTAGTCATGGACAAACAAAAAAGGCATTCCAATTCCATGCTCGAGCAATAAAATCCGAGGAGGAACAAGGCCCAAGGCCCAGAAAGACAATGAAGTTTGAATAATAGGAAATGTAAATAGTATTGATAAGAGCATGAGAACCATGGGCATCTGATCAATGTCAGCATCGTTCTCGTGTTCAACTATCCAGTTGACAGCACCCTCAAGACTGGAATTACCTGAACATAACAGCCACATTATATGATAGTAGTTGGTGAATAAAGTGGCAAACTTGAATAAGAAAAGATAACAATGTAATTACCGGAGCAATGAAGTGCACGGGTAGCCCGTGCAGTTGAGAATCCCATTCCTTCGAGTTCAAGAAGCAGGGCTTTATCAACCTCAGGGACAACCATTTCTACAAATACAAAAAACCAACGAAACAGAATTGAATAGGGAAGAAATAGTTATATAATAGGGGTTTTGGAAAAGAATTGAATTGTTGAAAAGTATATAAATTTAGGTACCTTGAGAATCAACGTCCATAGGAGTAGGAGTAGTAGAAGACGGTGATTCAAGATTAATAGGTTTAACGGATTCAGAAGTCTTATCTGAAAATTCAGTGTGGCCAGTTCTTTTGGTATGCAAATCACTCTCCTGATAAATCAAATTCAACAAATCAAAAAACCCTAATTGAAAAATTGAATAATGGAAAAAAAGAGAGAGGTAATTACAGTTTTGGAGCGGCAGGGTTTGCCGCAGGAAGAGCAGACGAGATTGAGAACAGGCTCAGTAGATTCAGAGAAATTGGAGTGAGAAGTGAGCTCCGCATGTTGTTGAGCTTCTTCCACGGATTTCAGAAGAGCTCCACAATCTCCGCACTGCAACGATACGCCTGACATCCTCGATTCTCGATTCTCGATTCTCGATTCTCAATTCTCAATTCTCAATTCTCAGTCCTCAATCTCATCGATCGGATTCAATCAACTTTCGCTGTCTTCGATTTCTTTCTTTTATACTACTCCTACTCCTCTGCCTCTACTCCTACCCTTTTTATTTTTTTATTTTAAACAAAAAGATAATTATATTGTCCAATTAGTTATTAGTATTACACTTCAAATCAAATTCTAAATTTCAAAAGATATCTCTTATTACTATTGCCATTTAAGGTGTTCAAACAAAATCGACAAACTTTTAAATAACTTAGATGTACAATAAAATAGTGTACATCCGTTATAATGTTACCCTAACATGAATAAAAGTTACTAAGTATTTATGATTTATTGATAAAAGTTATCAAAATAGTGTAAAAGTGACCTGATTTACTGTACATCGGATATTCGGATGTATACAAAAGTTACTATTGAAAATCTAGTATCATTACAGTGGAATCATGTTATAATTAAACATTGTATAAAGGCAAAGAAATTAATTAAATAAGCATTTAATAATTCTACATTCCTACTTAATTTGTTAAGGTTAGAACCGTTGATATCAATTCCTTAATTGTGGTGCGCGAGTCAACCCTCAAACAAGTTATTATAAGAGGATATACTAAGGGGATGTTTGGTTGAACTTCTTGGGATGGGTTGGAATGAATTTAGAATCCATTCATGGTTTTATTTGTTTGGTTAGGCTATTCAAGTATAAAATCTCATACTTGGGATTTCTAACTCCATCCCATTTCACTGGAATCTTATATCCATCTCCTTCCTAAGGATTCATAATCCATACTATTAATTAAGTATGAGAAAACCATTTCATGATTAAACCAAACAACTTTGGATTGCCCTGAGACAAAGATTTCATATCACCCAAGTATGACAATCCATTCCAGCTTAGTGAACCAAACAACCCCTAAAATAGAACACGGTCTGAAGATGATCACAAGATATTAAGAGGACATCGAATACATCCTCATCTTAACCATGCATAATGCTACTACTACTTTTCCTTTTAGGACAACTTGAAAAATGATTGAAACGGAAAGTTATAACACACAAAATCGGACCAAATCTAGAGGTTTGAGACTCATGCCAAAAACTCTCAAAATTATAGGGATGCATCCTGAGGGTCATATAATGTTGTTTGAAATCATATATGATCACTAGCCGGTCATTTTAAGTCTCGCGAGAGATTGAAATTAATAAAGTTGATGTAAGTTGTAAAGACTAAATTAGCAATTAAAAACTAAAGTGGACAAACATATATTTAATGGAGATATCTACCAAAAGTCCTTTGAGAACAAGGATTGTGTCACGAAATAATTTTCCGTAGTTTCATTAGAGTGTAGAGTAGAGTATATATACAACCTAGCAAATAGATTAGGGCTCATGAGATAGGCCCGATAACTATACACTATACACAATAATAGGCCCTAACAGATTGTGATGTTATTTATGGATGTCATTGAAAATATGTGACCAATATTGTGTTGCAGGGGTGACCTATTTTACAGATCCACCCGGGCCGGGTTAATTTGGTGAGAATAGATGATCACATAATACACATGGGAAATTTGATTGTTTGTATCCAGGGGTGGGTAACGCTGGCATAA
Organism: Chenopodium album; assembly: GCF_948465745.1. NCBI lineage: Eukaryota > Viridiplantae > Streptophyta > Magnoliopsida > Caryophyllales > Amaranthaceae > Chenopodium > Chenopodium album. The sequence goes on from NC_137838.1 coordinate 79,146,499, forward strand.
TTATACGGACTAGTGCAGTACGTCGTGTGTAGACTCGGTTTCCTCTTGGCCTTTCTCTTCTTTCTCCCCCCTCTTTTATGCGCCCAAGATCTTCCATCACCTTCTTCAATGCTGAAATGAAATTGAAATTGATGACGATTTTGTTCCATCTTCTTCAACTTCCCCCGATTTTAAATTCCCAAATTCTCTCAATTCACACTTTCCCTTTTCGTTTTGATTTTGAAATTGATGGATCCCCAACTCAAAGTGATTCAATGGCAAGATTTTGAACAAGAACTTGCGAGGTTATCCAGTCTTTCGTCTGCTCTCCAACAAGCTCAGAGCAAGAAACTCGCTCTTCAGCGTCACCTTCAAGCCCTAATTCAGGTATCTTCTGATCCCCAATCCTTAATCAAACTGTAGTTTTTCAATTTAATTCAACTTCACTTTGATTGACTGATTCCTCTAGTTAAATTGAATAATATGATTCTTTGATAATGATAGTAGTTTGCCTATTATTATGTTTGAAAAGGGGAGATGGATTATCAAGTTATATGTGAAAAAGTGGCATTAGCAATGTAGCAGACTAGCAGATACATGGGAAATGATATTTGTTTTATTTACGGGGCTTTAATCCGACTGCCCGCGGTTTAGCGGGCTTGGACATCGTTTTCCAGGTACAATCGGAATCCTTGAGTCGGAGGAATCAACTCGATGAAATTTCTGAAAGATTGGAAGATAGAAAGCTGGTTATGGGAAACATGTTGATGCAAGCTAAGGTGGTAGAAGAACATGCTAAGACTAAAGAGGACCACCTTGCTACTGAAATTAAGTCTCTACTTGTTTCCGGGACTTCTCTTTCAGTTGCGCGCAAAAGACTGCAGGTGCTATTTCCATTGCTTACATCTTCTGCTATTCTATAATCTCTAATTAACTTCATTCTTATCCAAATCTTACCCATCATTTGATTGCCAAAATGTAATTTGCTTACAAATGGTTTGTAGGAAGGGCTTCAATTTTGTTATGCTTCGCCTTTGTGTTTCATGTAGTCTTGTTAACTACTCTCGTTCAGTTTTTACTTGTTTCTGAATGTGGCAGTGCAGCTATTTACTCTGCTATACTACTGCAGGAATCTGGTAGATTACTTGGGGGAGAACAGGGTCTTGCTCAACTAAATGGTTTGCGAAAGATGCTTAGAGTGAGACAACAACACATGGTTTCCCAAGTTGCGTATCTTTATCCAGTCAAGACCATGGTTGGTGCAACTCAGGAGCTTGAACTTGATTCGTTTCCAGGTGAGATATTATATTGTTCCTTATTAGATTTTCTGACAAGTTGAATGATGAAGCAAAATCATATGTTTACTGTAAAACTTCCATTTCTATTGGAAGTGTGTGTATGCACGTTTAGGGAAAGGAAGATGCTTAGCCAATTCAAAGAAGATGTTTGATGTCTGTTATTTTTCTTTTAAATCTGGAATTAGGTTTGGTGCCATAAAGAAGGGGCTGATTAAAATCTGGTTTTATGAAACTAGCTTTTGCATTTTTCGATATCCTTAATCAGACTACCCTTGTCTCTCATTCTTTATAGTGGTTGGATACCATTATGCATGTTGTTAAGATAAATATGCATTATGAAACTTCTCTATTACTCCGTACTTATTTTCATCACAGCATACAAATAATCTTTTTCTCCTGCTTAATTTTTATCGATATGCAGGGACTCCTGGCGGAACTCTAGATGAGAACAAATCAAAGAACCAAGGAATCTTGACTATTTCAGGTGTACAGCTGAATATGCTTCCTTTTACTCAGTTGACTTTTTTCACTGATAAGAAGCAGGTTCAGAGGTCGACAACTGCTCTTGGATATGTTGCCCATGTGTGTACTTTCTCTTCCCTTGAGTTATGTATGTTTATTATTATAAGTATTCATAGCATGTTCATATTTTAGGGAAACTAGTAATTTTGATAAGTTTCGCCTTCAGGCTAATTGCTTTTGCTCATACATAGATTCGTCTATGATATTTCAGATGCTTTCATTTATAAGTCTATAACGTGCACTCTATTTAGCCAGTCATAGTTATTTAGTAGCTCAGATGACTTGCAAGAAAATCCACATGAGCAACATTTACCCCCTTCTACAGTCCTCCTAATCACTTAGAAAAAGAAAGAAGAAGAAAGCAGCAACAATGACTGGATGATATTAATACGTTGAGTTGGTCCTTTGCAGGTTATCTCACTCATAGCTACATATTTACATGTCCCTTTGCGTTATCCTTTGCGCATGGGTGGTTCTCATTCGTATATTAAAGACTATGCACCCTCGATTGATCCCACATCTTCAGGACCCTCCTCATCTGCCTTGGCCTCTGCAAATACGAAGTGTTTGGAATTTCCCCTTTTTTTAGATGGGCAAGATGCCACCAGAGCAGCGTATGCTATATTTTTATTGAACAAGGTTAGCTAATTATGGACCTTTTTAATAAATGTCATATCTACTGCCTGAAAAATTCTACTTGTGAACCTTTTTAATAGATGTTTGCTGCCACTTTCCGGACTATGGTCGCAGTAGATTTTTGAGTTGAAGTTATATAGTTGTATGTTTCTGCTAGTTTTCTTGTTTTAATTTGCTTATTGTATACTCCGTAGCAAGATATAATTGTACTCTTTGCTGGTCATTTGCTGTTCCTTTATATTCATTTTTGATCTGTAGTGCTTGATGAGATATGTGACGGACTTGGATGAAAATCCACTAGTCACCAGCTAAAGATTCTTACTCAATTAACTAAGTTTTTTCTTCCAATTGTTTTGCATATTGCAGGACATAGAGCAGTTGTTGAATTATGTTGGGATTAAAAGCTTAGGGCCTCGACATGTATTGGCTAATCTGAAGGAGCTGTTTAAAACCATACTCTCGCCGAACTTTATAGAAAGTGAATGATATCAGACTTTGTAAGTTAGGTATAGTTTTGTAAATGGTTTTTCTTCTTCTTCTTCTTTTTTTTTTCTACTCATTATGGGTGCATTTTCTCTTTTTTTCCCCTTGAGCACCTGATTAAAACTCAATCATCTACCATGGAGATGATGTGTATTCTTTGTGAAGCCGGCATAGGATTGGCTGTGTCACATAACTGAAATTGCATTCTTTACCCTCCTTATCCTGTAGTTTAGTTTACGAGGTCTGATGCTGTATTCTGTATACGACGGAAAATCCCAAGGATAAGCATAGTGTAGTATATGATGACAACTAACCGAGTAATGTTGATGTAGCAGACTGAATTTTAAGAATTGCAAAATTCTATGGTTACTTGTATACTTACGATTTATTTTTTTTACATTATGTGCTGCGAAGAATTTATTATTGTAGTCTTTGAATGTTCACTGATGTACAATGCAATGCAAGAGGTAGAGACTGATGTATTAAATAATGAGAAACAGACAAGGGTATTATCCTTTAAGAGGGAGTGCTGTCCACGAAGCTGAGCATCACTCCTCTTAAAGGCTATTGGAAGTATAATATGCATATTACAGGATCCGTAACGGCAGCGAACATGGTGAGGACTGAGGAGCTGTGGTGTTTGATGTTGTTTTTAATTATTGGAAGTGAGAAGTTGCAGTCAGATGGTTGTATCAAGTTTCCGGTCTCTAATAATAATCTAATCTAATTGGTGGATTAAAGTGGTACTTGTTTGTTGAACTTACTAACTAATTAGAGTAGTGATTATTTGATGCAAATGACATGATCATCAATCTTAAGTACTCCGTAGTATGTAAAGTTGGAGTGGTAAATGTAATGTGTGTACTAGTCTACTGTCGTTTGACTGTGTGAGTGAGTGACAGCCTTGCATTGATAGGAGTAGTGGTATATCAATTTCCCAAAATGAATAGACTGGTGCATGAAACAAGTGAGTTGGAAGTCAGCAAGGTAATTAATTAAATGGGAGAAGTAACTGTTGGTTGGGTGTAAAGATTAAATACTGTTACTGTTACGGATACAATACTAAAAACTGTAACAATGAATGTCTAACTGTTAGGCATTAGAGTAGAAAATAGAAACTTGGTTGAGTTGTATTCTCCCACTTTTACCTTTAAAAAGAGAGTTGACCCATTTATTGTCTTCTATCTTTCCTCTTTGTTTTCAAATTTAGGGAAAGAAAAGAAAGGTTAGAAAGAATAGTTGTAGCTGACTAGCAATGGCGGAAAAGAGGAAGATAAGCAATGAGAGTATTATAACTTACAAACACCACAAGACAAGTGCACTATGTCCGTCTTCCGACCATTATGTTCGTCTCAAGTTTGTGAATCAGGTCTCTTTTTTTTCTTTTTTTTCTCTCAGTGTTTACTTATTGGGGCCGTGCACATGCTTCATCTTGTACTTGATCTCACAGTATTCATTTATTTCAAGTAGTATGTGTTCATTTATTTCAAGTAGTATGTGTATTTATTAAGATAAGATAAAATGGGGTATTTGTAGGACAATGAAGAAACCTTTTTTAAGGTGTTGCGTAATGCCAATCTTGGCAAAGCCTTTAAAGCATACTCTCATCACCACAATTTGACTCACCAACTTCACTTCACCTTTGACGGCATGCGTGTCAATCCTAACCTCACCCCCGACGATGTACGTTTCTTTCTTTCTTTCTTTAATCCAATTTAAACTATTCCTACTTAATTTGATTTTTTGAAAAAATGCATGCAGCTAAACGTGAGGGATGGAGATGTATTTGACGTTTTCAGCTATGTACACGGTGGTGCTGCTGCTGCTGCTGCTTTCATCAGCTTTAATAATTTGGGATGAAGCTCCTTCTTAACCCAATTGTTTAAATTGGATTATTAATAATTTGGACCATTCACTAATTGCTGTTTAGATGTAGTAGGCCACTGTAGTTATGCTTTTCAAGTTTTTAATACTACTCTTCTAGGCTCCTAGCCCTTGGATGTATAGTGTTTGTATTTGTGTTAAAACAGAAATATGTATGTACTACTCCGTAGTTAATTAAAAGTTTTCCTTTGATCATTAACAAGTGCATACAATGATATGATTAGGTGGGTTAATTGTTGATGCAATACTTACTAATCAGCTAATTACAATGTTGATTAATGCTTTTAAGGAAGTAGATTGATGCGGTAATTAATATTGGTTAAAAAAAAAAAAAAAAAAAAAAAGTTGAATGGGTTTGGAAAACGTACAAGTAAAAATGAAATTAGGAATTAAGGTTGTAGAGGATAAATCATAAATGTGGAATGAGATATTAGGTGGTGATGAGATCACTCATCAGTGATGAGGTAGGTGGGGATGGCTGTAAATATGATGAGAATGAGTTGATAATAATGATACCACTGGAGTACTGGGTACTAACATCTCAAAACTACAGTAGTATGAAATGAGCAGGGGAGTGTGAGAGTTAGCGTGTATGAAAAGATAATATCACTCTATGCCATAATCTACATTCATATCAAATCCATCCATCACTTATATTCGGGTTCAATAATAACATCATGTATTTATTCTTACTTATTTTGTGTGTGGAGTGGAACGTGTACTTGTATTCCCTTCCAGCCTTGGTAACATCTTTGTCAAATAAAATATATCACTCTATGCCTTTGCTTGTTCTATTACTTGTTCTTTCCTCTATCTCTCTCTCTCTCTCTCTCTCTCTCTCTCTCTCTCAGTGTCAACAAATAAGCAACAAAGCCTGATCTGAATTGAGGGAACAAATGGAGCAACAGCAACAACATGACCAAGTGCAACAACAAGAGGTCGACCCCAACTTTATGTATCTCAAGTTTGTCAATCAGGTACTTTTGATTTACTACAACTATATGGTTTGCTTCCAGTTCATACACTGTATGATTAATTTATGTAAATTCAGAATGAAAAGGCAACATTTATAAAGGTTTTTCGGAAATCGAAGATAGCAAAGGCATTTAACAAATACTACCAAGTTAACAACATACAACATGGCACCGCTCGCTTCCTTTTCAATGGCAATCGCATTCTTCCTACTTGCTCTGCCACTCCCTCTGATGTACTCTTCCTTCCCCCTCTTTCTTTCTTTCTTATATACTACTCGTACGTATGACTATGTCTCTACATAATACATATTCTCTTATTATTCTTCTACTTGCATTGCTATGATCATAACTAAAGCCTTCTACATACATACAGTTGGATATTCAAGATGGAGATCAAATTGACGTTGTTCGCGAGGTTGCTGGAGGTGCTCCATCCTAAACCATAGATCAACTTCTACTGCTGCTTTTATTTATCTTGTTCATTAGTCACAGTACGGAGTGTAAGGTTATCCTACTCCGTATTAGTTACTTAGTTAGTAGCTATTCTTAGGATTTTAAGGCTGTTGGCTATTCATTAATTAGGAACCTGGAGGCTAGAGCTACGTATTAATGAATGTTTTATGCTTAAACACCAAGCCCATCACTACCCTTTACTAAACTACTCTAATTCACAATCATCAATTGTTTGTGCTTCCTTTTATTTCCTTTTTTTTTATTTACAATCCTGCTTCATAATCTTTACCCTATCATGTGTTATTATGCTTATTGTCGCGGAACATCTACTATTGAATGAATTGATTGTCGCTTTACTTTGTTATCACCTAACTCAGACTTCTACAAATAAGAATGCGACTTTAATGTGTTTTGCAATAGCTACTACTGACTCAAACTCACCAAAGGATTTATTACTTGAATGTTTCAATAAATTAAACTAAAACACGGGAGGAGTTGGCACTATTTAAGATAAACTAGTGATTAAAATTTTAATTAAAGATGAATGGAACAGCCTAATCAATTAGCATATATAGCAGTAAAATCTTCTCAAAACTAGCCAACAATTTTAGTAAATGAATACGAACTGAATTGTCAATCACTCGCTAATGTAGTAGCTTTAGCTCCTACAACTCCCAAATTAAGGAAATGAAGTGCGTTTAGATGATAAAAAGTACTACAATCAATTTCATTCATTAATTTCTAATGCAAGTTATGCAACACCTCCAAGCTTCGTACAAAATTGTGGTGAGCCTTCTAAGGATTAACAAAAAAAAAAATGTGATCACACCTCTTTTACTCTCCTTCCCTTCTATCCTCTTCAATAGATGGCAAGTGAAAGCAGTAGTACGACGAGTAGTGTCTCCAAAAGAGGCAATGGAGACTTAATGGGGGCTTTTGATTCATTGGTAGTAGAAATAGGAGGTCCCATATAGTTGGGATTAAGACCTGTTCCAGCACCACCACCAAAGGTCGTAGGAGACATCGTGGTGGGGGAGAAGGGTGTTGCTGTTCCATAGGGGTTTGTTGTTGGTGTGGCTCCTGTCGTGTTAGCTGTTATGCTTCCTGCAGTGCTGCAAAATTGGTACTACATAATTAATATAGGTCTGTGATGTAATGTTAAAGTAGCTGCAATGGCATGCATACAAGCATGAAAAAGTAGTAGGAGATAGAATACTCATTGATTCAACCAAGATACTATCTACTGATTAAAAAAAAAATAATAACTTGCAGAAGTATCGCTTGCTCCTAAGTTCCTTCAGTTGAAGTCGAGATTGTACAAGAATACATGTAATACCATTCAATAGAGATTGATGAAGCTCAAGCATGATTCAATAAACCAGAAGAAAAAAAAAAAAAAAAAAAAACACTTAAGTCTTGATCAAATCAGTCACACTAATTAGGTTCCCTCCTTCCAAGTTAGCACATATTTTCTGTTAGAAATGATGAGGTTTCAAGGTGATGCAGTAGTTTATTAGAACTAGAAATATAATCCCTTATAGTAGAAGAGGGAAAATGCACATAGAAAGCAGTGTGGAAGTAATTAAGTTATTAGTACTACCAGTTCTGTGCTCCATAAAATAGGGGTGGAAATTGTAAATGTTGAACCTTGTTAATTGTCGACCATTATTCCAAGGACATGCACAAAAGATGCCTAAAAATTGAGAAAATCAAAAAATAAAATGAAAAGCGCATTTGCAATTTGTAAATGGGCAAGTGGGATGAATAAAATAATACTCCGTAGGGTCAAGCAAGCTCAACTTTTGATGGTAATAAAACACAAAAACTGGAAAATGGTTGGGATGGATGAGATGGGGATGTAGTTGTACAGAAATGGAGTGTAGTATTCCGAAAAAGTAAAAAAAAAAAAAAGGTAAAAGAAAGGAATCTGGAATTTTGGATGAACAACACGGCACGGTAACATTTACAGGGTGCACCTTTACAAGTATCTAGACCTTGTATTGTGTCCCTTTTATAAAGCCACTTGTGGGAAATTAAGGAGTGACAAGGTCACGGGTAGAATTGCATATATCAATTTACCATTAGCAAGGGGGCCATGCAATTTTAATAACTAGTAACATCTGACCCCACTAAATATATATAATTGAATCCATCAATGCAATGACTCACTTATGTTTGTTTGAGCTTTAATTTGAATATTTGGCATCTTCCTACATAGACAGAGTACATACTACCAATTGAATTCAATTTATCATGCATACTAGAGTGAAACCAATTGCATTCAATACTCCTATTATAGAGCATATAGTGGAGTGAGTACTGAGTAGTGTAGTTATTACAAATACAGTATGTTATTTTAATAATTGGGAAATAAGTTACTCCATCTTTCTTAATAATTATACATGATCAAAAGCATTTTATGCATAATATTGGCCTGGCAAGCATCATTTATACAATCCTATTTGGAGGGAATAGTGTGAAAAGAAAGCCAAGAATAAAGAAGCAACAAATTTAGTAATAAAAAAAAAAAAAAAGGAATAGTAGAGGTACCTACCTTGGAGAAGAAGGGTAAACACAAGATCCATAACCTAATTCCCAAGTAGTCAATGAATGAAAAAGATAAAGTAAATAATAATAATAAAAATGATAATAATAATGGAAGAAGAGAAAAGAAAAGAGTAAAAACGAACTAGGATCGGTCTTGGCAAGGGTGGCAGTGGCGGAGAATTGACAAGAAGTGGCGGCCATGTGATTACGCTGGTAGAAGCTGTTGAAGGCGTAGGAGGCGTGAGCCTGAAGAGTGTTGGGGAGGAAACAGAGGCCAGACTGTTGAATTGGTCCACAATCAGCACCGGCAGCACATGCGTAATCAAGTGCTGACTGCAATGCATCGTCGTCGGCGCCGCTGCGAGCAACACACCACACACCCTCGGCCACCTGTATCATCATCACTAACACCACCATTACTACCACTAGTCGTCGTTGTCGTTGTTTTACTTGTCTGTCCATCTCCATATCATTAATCAATTCAGGCTACTCTCTGTTAATGCTTCTTAATTATTAGTTAATCATATGATATGACTACTCCACCTTTACTTCCTCTCTCTGTTTGTAACTCAGCTCATCGATACAAACACACAGATGGATAGAGAGAGAAAACAGAGAGAGAGAGAAACAAGTGTTCCAGAGCAAGACTGAGAAATGAAAAAGGCAAGTAAAGTAAAGGAAGGAGTAAATCAACAAGCTAACAATGCTGGGCTCCACTTCTACTTCCGTCTTAGCTAGGCTTGGCTTGGCTTGCCTAAAGAATGTAAAGAAAGCCGAGATGAATAGTGGACTGTCTCACTCTGACTGTGTCCTATTTATGGTCTATGTTCAAATATAAACAGGAGGAGAGGACAGAGGAGCTGACACAACCCATCACATATCAAATCACTTTCATAAATTTAGACGAGTACTCCCTCCGTTCCCGATTGATAGTCACTTACAAGTATGCCATTTTGGGCACTCAAAATATTAGTCACATTTGTTTTTTTCAAGTATTATTAATATTATTTTTTTACCAAAATTCTCTAACATTTGTAAAAATATTTGTGCAAATTTAACTTTACAATGTAAATTTTACTTTTCCATGTAATTTAATTACTTTCTCTCTCTACTTTTTTACATATTCAATGTAAATTTATTTTTTCAATGTACTTTATTAAAATTCTCTTTAATTTCCGTGATTTTTCTTAAAAAATTGACTATCAATCGGGGACGGAGGGAGTAGTACATATTGATATACTACTTCAATTCTCACATGCTATCCTTTCTCACCCCCATTTTACGTTTACCCTTTTTCACCACCTTTCTCACTAGTTACTACTCCTTCCTTCTGTCCTTTATTTTTTGCCACAATTTCTTTTTAAGTTGTTCCTTTAATTTTACCTCATTTAATTTTTGGACATAAAATATCATTTTTTTGACTCTTACAAGAGTTACAACTACCTTATTAACCCATTGCTTCCTCTTTCATCATTGTTTTACAACTAAAAATTAATAAGAGAAAATTGTGAAAAAGACCTTTTAAATGGTCGATTTTTTTAAATATGACATTTTAAGTGAAAACTTGTGAAAAATGACCTTTTAAGTTGTATTTTGTTTGTATGAGGTACTTGGATAAGCTTGCGTGGTGGTCAACGCCGGAGCTCCGGCGTTAACTATCACGTGACTTATTTAAAAAATAAAAAAAAAAATTCCCCAAACTTCCCTCCTTTCTTGACCTAATCCTTTCATAGTATTCTTACATAGGTTAGGAAATGAGGGAAATTTGGGGATTTTTTTTAACTAGTTTTGGTCTCGTGCAATGCACGGATTTATAAAGTATGATTTACTAATAATAATAATTAATAGTTGATTGAAATACAGTTAATTGAAATTAAATGACTTTTGTAAGGTTTTATTTTTTTTATTTTTTTTTGAAATTTGAATTTATTAATGTCTATCATTTGAAAGAATTTATTAAAAGAATTTTAATTTTTTGAGTAGATTTTTTTTTTTTTTTTTTTTTTTTTTTTTTTTTTGAAGTAGAGCATTTTGGGTGGAAAATTATTCACAAAATCATGTCAACTATCCCTCCGGTGATTACTTTAGTATATAAAAAAATATAGATAAGCCACGTGATTAACATACGAACCCTTGATTTATCACCATATTAAATATTTGTGTCATTTGCTCATGCTACAAGTAATTTGAAACATACAGAGTACTTGTAACTTGTAAGGTATATCAATGTTGTTAACTGTAAAATCAACATGTACACCCTCTGTGCAAAAGAAATGATTTTGACAAATAAATAAACATGTACACCCTTTGTTTAGAGGGAATGATAAAAATAATGAAGTGCTCGTAAATCAGGCATAATAATAAATTTAAGTAAAAAGTTCTTATAATACAAGTACATAATGATAAATTTAAGTATTTTCAAACTAATCTATAAAGAAAATATTATCAAAATGAAGCTTATTAGATTCGTCTCATTATGAACTTTTTAAATATGTAATTTTTATATAAAAAAATACGCAATTAACGATATTTAGCAATAAGTAAATGATAATCAAAAGTTCTGATCTGATCTGAATTTATTAAGGAATAAGTAATAAGTATCTGAAATAAGTTGTATAGAACAAGTCCCAACTCTCTAGTCTCAAGGTTAAAGGTTTAAACCTCCATCAACTATGTGATTCATTGATAGGGTTCTACTTTGGACATAAGTACCTTAATCTTTGACCATCAGTCAATATTTCAGTACTTGGGACCTTTAAAAAAAAAAAAAAAATCTACATTCACACAACCTATTCATTTTAGGTCCTACAATCAATTAAAATCCAAACTAAATTTCTAAAGCTTGCTAAATACCTTTACATCCCCAAATTTAGGGGTTGTTTGGCAATCGGCGGTTGGTTGTTGCCTTGTTTGCTTGGCTTGTTTGACTAGCTAGATGTATTAGCTGTATGGGTTGGCTTTTTAAGTTATTGTGTTAAGCTGGCTGTTTTCAAAAGTATTTGGTAAAATTATTAATGATTGTTAGCTGTTTATTAGTGATAAAGTGGGCCAACAAGCCAAAAGCCAATAAAAAAAGCTACTCTTATTAGCTTTGGCTTTTGGCGGAAAAGCTAGCTTAAAAGCCAACAAAAAAGCCAACTACCAAACATATTTTTTGGCTGTTTGACCAAACATAAAAGCCAAAAGCCAAAAGCTAGGCAAAAAGCCAATTGCCAAACAACCCCTTAATCTTGAATCATACATTCATTTCAAGGCTGAGCAGTAAAAATTATATTGCTGTGTGGCACTATGCAGTATGCACAACAGTTGACCACCACTGCACGGGGTTGAATCCACAACACCAACAACCATATTATCTATGCATGAAAACATCTACAAAAAAGAAGTGACTAATATAAAAATAAAAAGAAAATCTAATCACAATTTGTATCTGTAAATTTTGAATATCGCAAAATAAACCGACTATTTTTCAGTAATTGTATGATCGTGTGACTTCAAAGTGGCTGGATAAACCCAATCACTCCACAGTCCCTCAACTACCCCCCCCCCCCCCCCCCAAAAAAAAGTGTTAAAATAATGATTAAAAATAAATAAATCCACCAAAATATATTTGGAAAAAAATGAGTATTTTGGGTATGGGGGATTTTTAGGAGTAGCATCAATCTCGTTCACTTTCTTATCCTTTTCCTTTCTTCCCTCTCTGAGCACAGGGATCACTACCCCGCTGAGAAACAAAATGGAGCAGTGACATTTAACCAAAAAAAAAAGGGTACCTTCATCAAGGCTTAGCTTTCTCATAAAACAGAATGTAAGCCTCACAACTGAGGACCTCCTTCAAGGTTGTTTCACGAATATACGAATCACTGGCATGATACCATACAGAAAGTCCTCGTCTATTTTCTTCTTCTGACCTTCCTCTTCGCCCGTCACCTCCTCTGACATAGGCCACATAATGGCCTCCTCTCATTGATCCAGAATGCTCCACCACCCCAATCAAGCGATAAAAGCAATTGTCCCTCTCTGTGGACCTGCAAGTTTGTTCAAGCAACAGATCTTAATATGTACTTCGTATATAGTCCTTACTAAACCACACTCACAATAAAGCTAGCATGATACAGAATGCATGCATATTGCAATAAACACAGCTAGAGTCAATCATAAATCCAGCAGAATTTACATGTATAAACTAAAATTTCACTCTCTACATTCATATGGTTCAACCCACCCTCCTTTTCTTGTCTAAAATTGGGAAACTCCATTATTATGAACTTACATACTGTCTAGTCAACACAAAACCAAAAAAAAAAAAAAAAAAAAAAAAAAAAAAAGGGAAAAAAAAGCTGGTGCCTCAAATTCAAGCATGCTCATGAGGGAGTGCTCTCTCTCTTTTAAACTGCCAAGTATTTGTAGCACATAAACGTATATATATCAAAACCAGGCAGCAAGGGCAGTAAAAGCAAGTAGCTTAAATGATAGAAACTAACACAAGTGCACCAAGAGAATGCATGCATATCATGCTTAAGGATCCCTTCTTTCACCAATACTCGAAATTAAGAAACCTAAGACAAGTGTTTCACTCAATATTCCTAATACTTTAAGAAGCAGTCTCAACTTTAAACTCAAACCATCACAAACTAAGGAAAAGTACCCTGTGAATGAATGCTTTAAAAGGAACTAAAATAAAAAGGTATTAGCTCAATAAAAGTAAAATCTCACATTCCTACTACCTGTAACCTAATAGTGATTCAATTTGATTTTTCTATAAAAATAGGAAACTACTTCATTTGCCTTCCTTGATCTCTTTCTATCTCTCTAAACTCAGTCTTTTTTCTGAAGTTGAGGGGGGGGTTAACTCTCTCAGCTCACCATATTACTGATAAGTGCTACTACATACCATGTCTTTATCCTTTCCGGGTCTCTCAGATGGTATCATACATCAAAAATTGGGGGGGGGGGGGGGGGGGGTGGTTAACTCTCTCAGCTCACCATATTACTGATAAGTGCTACTACATACCATGTCTTTATCCTTTCCGGGTCTCTCAGATGGTATCATACATCAAAAATTTACTGTAGTGACAACATTTACACTTAGCGAGTATAATTCGTCATCGACCCAGCAAAGCCAGCACATGCTTAAAATTAAAATCAGGAAAAGAGGACATCTAGACCTCTCAAAATATCCGCAAATGGCACAAATAACAGTCCGCAGCAAATATTGTAATTCATCCAATGATAATGTTCTGCATTTCCCTTCTTTCGAATGTTTATTTTTTGCTTTATGAATTTATTTTTATTTTTTTTAAAAAGGTTCCTCATTGATTCGTCATTTTGCTGATCCTAGAAAAGCTCAATTTGTCACTTTTCTGATCCTAGAAAAGTTTTAAAAGTGCATTCAATACTCAATCAAATGACATCCCTGAGATTGGTAGCTTATGTTGATATGTCACTTAACTAATCCTGTCAATCAAACACAATACAGAAACTGCTCTCTTTCTTACAGCAAAAGCATGTGTCATTTAAAACAATCTTGTCAATTTGACACCACATATTACTTCTAAATTCACTGCTATTTTAAAATATCAATAATAACCAGATGCAGGCATCAAACTATCTCCTAACAGGTTCATTCATAAAAATAAAATCTTCAGATAAAAAGTAGGAGGTTGTTGCTTCCACAAACCACAGGAAATAAGACCTTTGAACTATAGAATAATATCCATGTGCTAATAATTGGTGTACGTTAGGACTACATACAGCTTTATCTGGATTCCATTCGCCTAGAAAGAAAACTATCAATTGGATGTGCAAGGAGCACATACATACAGCAGAAGGTAAATTCAAACAACAAAAATCACATGTATGGGCAAGTAAGCAAATTAAGGGGCAAATGTGCACACAAAAAATGTAAAAAACTGCATAAAACAAGAATGAACAATAAAATATAGGAATAGGCTGGCACCTGCAATCCATATAAGGACCAAGATTAATATATTCCTTAAAGCCAACATGGCCATTCAATTTACTCAGACGGCCACGCGCATCTTGCCCAAATCTTTTCAGATGAATAGTCAAAATAGGAGGAGTCTTGCTGATAAGTATTCGTTTAGTTGCATCTCTCATCACCTTAACACATTTCAAATCAACTTCCTCCTCCTCAACCTCTCCTGATTCATGCTCCTCACTTGGTCCATACGGCCTCTCAACAGGTCCATGGACATCACCAGATTTACCATCTAAATAAGTTTTATCAGACGGCATAGAGCAAACACACGGATCAGAGGCATTGAGATGTGTGGTTTCTGGTTCACGTCTACTTTCTTCTTTTTGTGATAAATTTGGACAAGGCCCATTGATTTTCCCATCATCAAGCTTCTTCAAGTTCTCATCTATCTTAATGCTTCCATTGTCATGAGCAGCCAGAGAGACAGCTGAGGAGTCAGAAACATGATGATTCATTGCTAGCATAGTTTCAGAACTCAAACATACATCACTGGACTTGCTTCTTTGGACTGATGCTGTTTTCTGCTGATTCTCCGTCATTCTTTGGCGTCCTTCTTTCAGTAATTTCGTACAGTTTTCACAATACCAAGCATGTTCACCAGACAAAAGTTCAGGCTTTATGAAATGCGCCAAACAAGTCTCCACGGATACTGGTGAATCTGTATCATCAACTTCATCAGGATCAGACTCAGTGCTGTTCCCTGCTAGAAATCCATTGGCCAAACCATCACTAACCGGGACACTATTCATTCCCGCCACAAGATCTTCAGGCTCATTAAACAAATCACCTAGGCCATCAAATCCAAGACTATCTTCTCCATCAACTATAGCTGAAGAAGAAACTTCAGCATCTACCTTCATCTCTTCTTCCCCATCCATGAGACCATCTTCCTTGTAGGTCAGCAACAAAATCTCATTGTCCTGTACCTGCACCGGTTGCTCTTCAACCCAATCATTAACTGTAGACTCCAACTTAAGATGCACATTCTCAGGGTGCACACTAAAGTCACCAACAGACTTGGCTGTATATAGCACCGAGACAACACCATGATTGTCTCCCTCCATTGCAGAAACTTGAGACAAACTAGCTTCAAAACTTGAATTGACTGTATCGTGAATAGAAAGAGTATCATGGTCCCCATCATGGCTTCCAAGATCTTGAGTAACAGAAAATCCCTCCTTCTCAACAGAATTTGGATCATCTGACAAGGACACTGGCTCGACATAATCCATCCAACAAAAACTATCAGCTTCTTGAGCATCATCACTTTGGGGAAAGGGTTTATGATAGTCCAACCACGGCATGCCATCAGCATCCTGAGCAACACTATGTGGCAATTGAGCACTTCTAGGAACCAAGTTACAGGGTTCAACAAAGTCCACTGATAGAGCACAGCTAGGAGACCCACCATAGAAACCAGAAGAGGACTCGGTACTGATTGAAGTATTACAGCCACTAGGAGCAGGCCCCATATTATCCTTCAAACCAGAAGAATCCATGCTTGTTGCAGTATTACAATCACCAGGAGCAGACTCTAGATCTTCATTTTTATTCAGTTTTGGGCGATTCCTTCCACCTCTTTTAGGAGGCAACTTTGTTTTCTTTGCTCGATGAACTGGTTGAGCTTTCTTAGACAAAGGTTTCTTCATCGGTACAGAAAGTGACAGGTCCAGGAATGGCTCATACACCACAGATGAGTGCCCACATTCAACACAACAGACAGTGCTTGAAGTTTGTCCCCCAAATATGGCATCAACAAATGTAGAATTCACAGGTACAGATCTCCCGTTTCCAGGTGAAGAACCAGCTAATTTTTTTGCATGCAAATCTTCAGAAGACAGCCCATCAAGCAAACAACGCAACAATTCATGACTGTCCTGCTGCTGAAATCCTTTAAACTGAGGAGCTTTTGCACAAACACAACCAAACAATGATTTGGGGTTTATTACATTTTTCACACCTGACTCAGGGCTAGATTCAACAAAAAATTTCTTCAAAGCACTCATTAATGGACCTGTGGACCCTTCAAACTTTAGCAAATTATCCCGCAATATATCCATAGCTAGCAGGTTCTGCATGACAGAATTGAAAAAACATGTATTCCCAAGATTAACCAACCCTCTAACTGCATTAAAATCTTTTCCATTCACAACATTGATTGCTTTGCTTTCCCCTTTCACTTCACTGATAACAGTACCACTTCCAAACCAAATATCTTCCACATCCACTGAAGGCACTTTTGACGACTGCTTTTTCAATAGTTTGACAATATCTAGGAAAAAATCTTTATGTTCACCAGTGGCCTCCACTTTATCTACAGGAAGAAGTGTGCTACAAGGAAAACACCACCTTAAATGAGGATTCTCTACTTGGATTACCAATGGATGCCGACTTTGTTTTGCATGCCTAAGCGCATGACTTTGTGGGCTATTTGGTAAGCCAACACCTCCACAGGAAAAATGCCCACATTGTAAGCAAATCCAAGTGGCTTTATTAGCTCTTGAATCAGAAGCACCTTTCTTTTTACTGTGTTTTCCCCTTCCTTTACCAGCCTTTCGGTCGTTCAGTCCCTCCCGGCAATCTTGGCATCCAGTGGACTCGGCAGCCTCAATTTTCGAAGAAACACTCTCCAAGTCAACAGCCTTGTCAAGATGGACACAAACTGTCCTCTCCTGATTCTGCACAGATCCATCAGTAGCAGCCACGGAATTCTGATCATCTTCATGAGTTATAGCCCTTGGGGAAGACGTAGAAACACGCTTATCCTTCTCCTTCTCCTTCTCTTTCTCCTTATGGGCATTACGAGCCGCCTTCTTTTTAACCTTTTTCCCCATTATGTCCTATTAACCACATTAGAGAAAAATACAGGGATGCACACAATAATCAATGCTCAAAACCAAAGGACTCGAAATAAAGCGCAAGTTTGCAAAGAACCCATAGAATAGAGAACCCCGCCCAGGGCCATGGGTTCAAGTGCTAAACCTACGAGCTGAGCCTGATTAAGAGTAGGCTCAACTCCCAACCCTAAATAAATTTCGGCTTCGATTAGGTTTGAAAGAAGCAACAAATTAACAACTAAATTTAACTCAATTATCAAATAAAATCCTTCTCGCTTAAGAATATCAACACAAATTGCATAAAGTAGTATTCTATGAACAAAATCGCTGGTTATAAGCATTCGTAATTTGAGCAATAATAAGCAATAGTTCAATAATCCACCTAAGAAGAACCCTAAATCCAGTATAATAACAAGTAAATTAACGATAGGATGAAATTAAACCCTACATAGTTGATTGATATTCAATGATTGATATAAAAGATGTTACCTGACGACAAGCAGCTTCAAAGGAAACTCAGAGTACGCTTCAATGGAGGAGAGAGGGGAGGTGCAGCGTATATATTATTAATTATTAGTGAAAAGCTCCGAAAGAAAAAATAATGAAAACATAAACATGATTAATGTCACTCACCAGATCCATATACTGTAATATCATACGAGTATAAATTAGGGTATGATTAATTCACCTCGTTTTTGCTTATCTTGAGTGATATCTTTTTTTTTTTTTTTTTTTTTTAATTTATTATTTATTTATATAATTTTAATTTTCAGGTTTTTCAAAATAGAAAATAAGAAAAAAGTGTCATTATGTTAACTTATTACCAATTCATGGTCTGATTTAACTCAACTTTAGTGTTATACATAGGGTTGTTCACATTATGTTAACCGTATAGTTTAACCTTAACGGTACGGTTAATTGTTAGACAGGTTACTCAAAAACACAAACCGTAACCGTGTTGTTAAGAAATGGTTAATTGTAACAATTAATTATTTCTTAACAGTACAATTACCTCTTAACCGCTAGCCATTAAATATATTTTAAATCTTAGATCAATATTTTTTGCTTTTCCAAGAGTTTTAGCTCTAATACAGAATTACTCTGATTCGTATATTTCTTTCAAAAAAAAAAGGAATTACTTCGTATATATAAACCATAATAAGCTCCAATTAGTTAATTACAAACCGATAAAGATTTATATATATATATATATATATATATATATATATATATATATATATATATATATATATATATATATATATATATATATATATATATATATATATATATATATATATATATATATATATATATATATATATATATATATATATTGGAAGATTAACCATTATCAGTTAACCGTTTACTCAAAAGTGTATGTAACCGTAACTATTAACTGCTATATTTACCGATTCAGTTAATCATAATCGCTTATTTTTAAAGGTACGGTTGATTAATCTATAAAACGAGTCGGTCATATAGGTTAACGGATACGGTAAACGGTTATGGTTTTTTGTTTCACACTCCTAATTAAACTTACACTAAACTATAATATTCTTCTTTTTGTTAAAATATCTCGATGTTATAACCCCTCAATTAATATTTTGTAAATCTCTTCCTCTATCTTCTATGATACACATTAATATCTTAAATAGATTTGCTGGTTGGTCTATTTTTAATTTCTTACCATTTTTTTTTTGTAGGGAAATTTCTTACCATTTAAGGAATCATTTGCGTTGTAATTATATATGACAACGTGATGTTCATTATTTTATTTTCTGTTCTTATATTATAAAGATTACTCAAAATTTTCAATTGTATGAGACATAAGACGTGGCATGAGGAGTAAGATTTATGATTCAACACGCATAGACCAAGTAGACACTAGACAAGCATTAGTAATTATAATAAGTTACATTTGAGTATAAAGATGCTTATATCCTTTTGGCATCCAAATTTCTTAACTCTCAAGTAGACAAGGCTCAAGAGAGCAATTATGGGTAATTCTCCTATGGCTTACATCATTTTTCTCATCGTTGTCCTTCAACTTGTAATTAGTTCAAAGGTTAGTTGATTCCTCCTCCTTGAACTGGACTCATCTCATACAATTCTGGTGTTTGTGTTTGTCGATCTTGCCAACATGTTCATCGAACATAAATTGTTCATAATCATGGGTTTGCGTTTGTCTTGCCAACACGATTACCGAACATAAATTGTTCATAATCATATGTTTTTTTATTTTCAAAGAGAGGCTTTCAGTTGTTTATCTCCTATTGTTTAAAGTTAGTTCATACAAGTATTTTATACTTCAATTCGTATTTGACCTAAGAAACCACTTTTCTTAGAAGTTTGGTTCCTTTATTTGATCTAAGAAACAAGAAAAAAGTGTGGTTTCTAATCCTAAGAGACCATTGAGATATAAACCATATTTTATATGGTCTCTTAGGCATATTTGAAATGGTTTATGAATTATGAGGCTTGTAGTAGTGCCTTATGTTTGTTTCGTTGGGTGCCATTTATATCTGTAATGATTGTAGAAACTTGCGAATGTTGATAAGATACTCGTATTATATATGCAAGTAAATCTTATTAATATTTAGTAACAAATTAGCAATATATACAATTGACTATTAAATGTTAGTTTACGCTAGAAATGAAAGTTATTAGCTAAAAATACTTCATATATGTACTATTTCTATTCTTTTTACTACGTATCATTTTAAAAATCCACTGTGTAATTAATTGGGTACTCAAATTTTATATCCTCAGGCTGGTGAGGAAGGATCTTGCCCAATAGAAGGTATTATATATCTATATGATTAATTTTTATTTTATACAGTATGTAATTTAAAGGTTTTAAATTGTAAAATATCCAATATAACTATGTGGCTTTGACAGAGTTAAATATTATGCAGAATGTCCAAATGAGTGCGGAAGAAGGTGTGAACTAGCTTCAGCATACGATACATGCATCAAATATTGTTATATATGTTGTATTAAATGCTTATGTGTTCCATCTGGAACGTATGGCCATAAAGAAGAATGTCCATGCTACAACAATTGGAAAACACGCAAAGGCACCTCTAAATGTCCTTAATTTTGTAATTAGTGATATGTACTAATTATAATAAAAGTCATCCTTTTTTGTTCCTCTAATATTACAAAGGGTGCATAGTAAATTATATGTATACAAAAGTTCCCAGGTCTATAGTTGCTTTGGCTCATATGGTGATTTACTTTGTTTCCGTTTTTAGTTTGTTTGTTGCTTTGTTTGTTTGTAAGTTCTTTTGTATACATCGAATTCGAATGAGAAGTATATTACCACATTATGAGTTCATGACATACAAGTATACACATCAACAATTAACTACCCTGAAGAAGTTGAAACTCACTTTCACTAATATTGTTAAACAAGTAATGTGCTTAGAAATAATTATACATCAAATCTTTTCGAAGTGATCTATAAATTAAACTTTTTTTAATGACCTCGTAATAGATAGTCAAATGACAATAATAGGTCAACTTATCCAAATCTAAAGTCACAAGCGGTCCATTATATAATACGGAGTGTATCTTATAATTCAATAGAACCATGGGCGGATCTAGGTATAAGTTTTGATTTTTTTTTAAAAAAAAAGGAAAAAAAATAAGGTTAAAACAAATTTTTGTGAAGTAAATAAACAAATATGTAACTCTGGCACATTGGTAAGGGAGTGACTAATAGAGTAGCGAGGCTCCTCGTGATCATGGGTTCGAGACCAACCACCCTCATTTTTTTTTTCCCCCTTTCGATATCTTCCGTTGTTCTTCATGAGTTAGTCCATAGTTGGGTCAATAATTTTAGGAGTAGTATGTTGGTCATTTTGTTAAGTTAGAGAGTCAAATGAATTTAGAAGTTAATGAGTTTATTTAGTGGGTTAAACATGGCATTATACTTTCAGTTTTTTAGCTTATTATTTGTTGTTTGTTAGCCTACATAAATGGCTCTTGTATTTGGTGAATTAAGCATGAAGAAATATTATGAGTTCTTTATTTTATTTGCTTCATACTTATCTAATATTATTATTGTTTTTATCCTTTAGTACGTATTAGTTTCAACAGTCCTCTTATTCCTCTACTCCTCTTAATTCTTAAATCATTATTTGTTTGTAAATTAGTGATAATTAGATTAATTATTGATTTGTTTAATTAGTTTTGATATATTGTTGACGTACAAATTGAATTTAGAAACTTAGAATTTAAAATTTTTACTTGGTCTTTTAATTGATAATTAGAAAAAAATTTCATTATCAAATTTGTGTTTATTGGGGACTTGGGATTTTTGTTTTTCGTGTAATATTGATTTTTTGCAATATAATTATAGATATATCATTTATAGAAGTAGTAATGTTTTAGCACGCTTTAAAAGTATAAAACCCGAAGAATGCTTTTGTAGGTTTTTTTTTTCATTTATTATTTTATAACTGTTTAATCCATCTATTTGTAATATAAAATTTGAACTTATATATTGAATATTTAATTAATATATGAGCATCGTTTGTTTTTTAAGATTCCGAACCCACAGTTCGGAATTCCTGGATACGCCACTGAATAGAACCATAAACAATCCATAAATTATATTAGTAATTGTATCATATTTGTAGGACAATATGAGATTTGAATTAATTATTGTAGCAAAAATCTAGTGTTAAATCGATAATATTGTAGCAAATGTGAATTAATGCTTTATTGTTTATTGCAAATCTATTTGACTATATACGGATTTTTGTTTATTTTAAAACATTAATTGCTTTACTACTAATTACAATTCTACAATTGCTTTTAAAAAAAAAATTACAATTGAACAATATAATGCAAAACCCCTAAACTTTTAACCGATATATTTTTCTTGTCATATATATTTGTCCATGTTAGCAAGAAAGTCACTAAACTATAGCATAGTCAGCAATGGAAAAAGACACTAAACTTTGCCTGCTCAACAAAGAAGTCTATAAACTTTGTTGACTCAAGAAATTTCAAGTTTCTCAACTTGAGAAACAAAATCTGTTTCTCAAATGGGTACTTTATAGTTTAGTCTTTTCACGCAAACTACTAGGATTACAAACATATTTTACTTATATTTGGCTTGGAAGACGTTAAACGGGGGTTATCTATCTCCTCAACAATGGAGGTTGAAGAAATTAATGGAGAAAGACAAACACCCACCATTTAGGGTCAATCAAGCCCTTAATTAATACTCTTTCTGTCCCACAATATAGTTTATGTTTTCTTATTTTGAAATCCAAAATATTGTTCATGTTTCTATTTTTGGATAGTACGTAAATACCCCTCATTTTTTTACTATATACATCGTACTTCCTACATTACCCTTGAATTTTGCACATATCTTATATTTTTTTTCTACTTTTTCTCTTTAACTTTTGTTTATAATTGTACTTTTCACTTTTATTAATGTATTTAATCCAGTTTCTCCTCATATCTCTTAAATACCGTGAAAAAACACAGACAAGAACTATATATTGGGACGGAGGGAGTATATTTTTCTTAGGATTTTTCATTAAATCCAAAAATGGTAGTGTTGAGGTTTGTTGTGGTATTAGGCCTAGCGTTTGTTGTGGTTGTCTGCATTCGTCTGCTATCGATATTGAGAATGAAAAAAGGGAGGTCGAAGAAATGGTAGTTTGATGATTAGGGTCTGTTCACTTCAGCTTAATTTCAGTTCAGTTCAGTTTAGCTCCAATCAGTTAAGTTCAGTTCAACTCCTAATTTCCTTCTCTCATTAATATTCACTTCAGTTCCAATCAGCTCAGTTCAGTTCAGTTTAACTCCATTTAGTTTAGTTTTGTTCAATAAATGTGAACAAACCCTTAGTTTTTGTAAAAGCATTAAAACAATAAAAAAAAAAGTTGCTCAAAATTATAACATTGCCATTTGAGATACGAAATTTGTTACCGGGCGCCTTTATGACTCACTGTTGATAAAAAGTACTTGTAATTGCTACTTGAATCGTTTAGTCATTGAGTCATTAGTGGTAGAGGGACTAAAATGCAACACTTAAAAAAGTTGAGGGACTCAATGGAAACAACTCAAAAAAAAAAAAAAAAAAGAAGAAGAATAAAGGAGGACATGAAAAGCAAAGACGGCTGGGAATAAATCAGCAGCATCAAGTCTAAAAAGCAGAGGAGGAGGATTGGATTGGATCTCCTGAATTGTAAATTGTAAGGGGTAAAATTCCTGAATTTGTCTCTCCTTCCTTTGTTTTGTGGATTTGTAATTTGGTTAAATAGTTTGTTGCAGGTTCTCTCACTTTCCTCCTAATCGCCTTCTTTGCTGCTGATACAATGACTCATATCCTTGATTTTATTCTGTTTTACTATTAAATTAATGATTGTATGAAGGAATGGGATTTGTATTTCTGTGTTTCCTTAAGAAAATAGTTTGAACGTGGTAACCAGAGAGAAAAAGATCGTGAAAGAGCTCAGTCACGCGGCGGCGCCGGTAAGAAGGGTGGCAAGAATGATGGCCTCACTCCCGAGCAACGCCGCGAAAGGTTTCTTCTTTTTTTTTTTTTTTATAATTATTTTCAAATTCCAGTTTGTGATTTGATTATTGATTTGGGTTGGTGATGTCTGATGTAGGGATGCAAAGGCACTTCAAGAGAAGACGGCCAAGAAGGCCTCCGGTGGCGGCCAAACTAGTGGTGGAGGTACCACCACCAACAAATAACACCCTATTATAATAATCCCTTATTACTACTCTTTATTATAACTATAATAATAAATTCATACTCTCTATGTCATGTCCTGTTTTTTCAATCAATCAAGGATTCTCAGTTAAGTATGTTCTCTTGTGTTCGTGGTTTTCTAATAACGATTCCTCGTGTGTACTCTTATCTTTTTTAATTGCTACTTCTACTATATTCACACTCTATTGTGCCATTATAGAGTGGTAGTTCGAACAATGCTTTAATTGCTATTTCCATTACAATTCAAAAGTAAACCTCTCATCAACTTCCTTTTTGTAGTCTTTATTAGCTTCTCCAATGATTTTTTAGTTTAGAAATATTCCATTATTTTTTTTTTATACAATAATTCTTAACTGAAGCAGATGAATTATATTTATGGCAACTATAAATCATATTACAGATAAGTTTTGGGCTCTTTTAGAATTTTAAAGTAAAGGGAATAGCTTTTATGTCTGAGGCTCTGAACAATTCTATGTCTGCCAATCTGTTTCTTTGTGACAATTGAACGTTTCACCTCCAATTTGTTATGTTCATGATAGATTTCTTGGTGCATTCCAAATTTTAAGGCCATGCTTATTCAAGTAGATAGGTACATCAGTGGTGCTGATATAAAAGAGATTATCTTGTGTATTTGTTTTATAGGAAAGCTGGAGGTGAAATTTATATGTATGAGCTTGGCTTTATAATTCCTCTTGGTCCTTATAGAGGTGATGTTTGTCCATAAAGACGCCGACTTTCTAGCTTGTCTAATCTGATGTAGTAGACTAGGATGAGGGCTCATAGTCATCTCATGATAAGAAATTGGTGGCGTGGTATACACTTCACACCAAGCTATACCCTTGGGATTTTCATTTTTATACCATTCCACTCTAGCTATTTGAACCAAACACCCCCTAATTGAATTATCTAAGGTATTGAGGTGAGGAGTCTTTACCTGAAATTCTGAAAAACACCTGTTTGGTTATGTGAGTTTAAGTATTCCGTGCTTCTCTTTAGCGTGCAGCCTTTATTGTGGCTAACTACTGATGAGTTTAAGAGTGCTTTCAATGTACAGTGGGGCATTTGGCTGCTGATTTGTGTGATAGTGCTGTTGCATGAAGTTGTTAGGTATTCTCTTTTTTGTTGATTACTACTTCCTCCGTTCTATTAATATTGCAACAAGGAGAAAATTACGCATCCCAACTCACATTTTATATGCTAAATATCTATAATTGTGTAAGAGTAAAAATTATAAAAAGTTGATATTGTAAAAGTATTTTATGAGACGAATCCAACAAGATCCCAGATGATTATATTTTGCTTAACGTATAAATCATATTATATGGTCAAACAAGAGTGATGAATAGTGCAAAAAGTCCATTGTTGCAATATTAACAGAACGGAGGAAGTATTATTTTAGGTGGAGGCCATAGAAACTATGGGACTTGGTTGTAAGGTTTGGAGGAATGGTGCAAAATTGTTTTCTTTGCTTTGATTTATTCTCACAAAGTTCCAATTCTGTAGTAGAAAAGGGGAATGTATGTATACCTTTTCTTTTCCTTTTCTTTGAATTTGATATTTCAATTTCAAACCGTTTGAGAAACTGAGAGGTACTATTGCATGGGAAGATGAGTAGTGGTTTGTTGGGATAGGTTTGGCTCCATTTCTTCCACATCAATCTAGTTTTTATTATTCCAAACCCAATCTCAGATTCCGGACATAGTAAACCAAACACTCAAACAGCCCTTGGAATTATTCTGTATGTTTTTATTTTGGGTAGCATTTAGTGAATTTGGAGGTCTAGCTTTTTGCCAAGTTTGACTATTGGTCAGTATCACTTAGTAATATCCAACTTTTAAAAATATGTTTCATTAGCATTATTAGTTAGCATATAGTTTCTCTTGTAAAAATCCCTATTGATGAACCAAATAGTTGCATTTTGCTAATTAACTTTGCTAGGGAATTGCAAAACTAGGTTGTAATGCAGAGCCATATAGTCTTAGCTCCTTGCACTTACTCTTGCTGCCTTTCCTTGGCGGAGAACGGGGAGTCAAGTGTTTTTAAATATTTTACCACTTGTGATGGAGCTATTGGATTGCTTGCTTACTAATAGTAGAATTGTGGTACAGAAGGATTGGGGGACCCACATAAGCAGACTCAATTTAGCTATCAACTGATGCATACCCAAGAGAAGGAGCAAAGGGCCATGATCACTTAATATCGTGCTCTGCAAAAGCTGAGCAACTGTAGCCAAGCAACCAGGTTATACTGCTGGGTATGTAAATGGGGTGTAAACCTTTATATGGACAAAAAAAGCTGCTGGCTCTTGTGATTCTGAAAGTTGGACCTAAGTCTGATGGCGTGTTGCCTTGCAGTTCCAATGGATGAGATTTTAGGTTGAGTGAAATTTTATGCCCTAAAATTCAGTGAGTCCTTAATTCTGGGTCATCAGTATCAGTTGAAGCCTTTGAAGGGGTCAGTGATAGAATCTGGATTTGCGGAAGTAACAAAAATGAAGTAAGGAGTAGGTGACACAGGTCAGTGGGATGTCATGAGTCCTGTGGAGTTGGTCATATATTTCTTCAAGTACAAAGGAGTGCTGATAGGGTGTAAATCAATAGAAAAATTGAAACTTTATTTCATACCCTTGTCCCTTGCCCTTACAATATGTATAGTAGTGCACAAGTTGTTTTTTTTTTTTTTTGGGTGTGATCGTGTGGTTAGTGAAGGTGGATGGTTAGAGATTGTCAGATTTGGTGTTGTATTGAAGATGTTGATCATGAGAAATCCTAGGCATGTAATGATGTGAAACTCTAGGGAAGAATGTTTCTCTCACTCAGTCACTCTGCCTGAAAAGTCTAGGTATGCTTATTTTGCAAGGAATTATAGCATCAAGGAGCAGAAGCTTGAGATAAGATAGAAAATTCTGTAGAGATTTTCTTTTGAAATTTTTAATGCCTTAGCCCGGTGCTTTATCTAAGAGGTAGCAAAGTTCAAGGATAAACCACTTACTATTCTGAGCTTTGAGAAGAATTTAGAGAATTGTGAAGAATTCTTGCCAAAGTTGCTTATTTTCATTTGGTACCAATACTAGTTATTCTATAATAAAAACCTTTTTGGATACTTGTCCCCCTCTTCTTCACCTCACACTCTGTTTGTATTTAGCAATCATGGCACTATTTTGTTTGTGTCTAATGTTATGATTGAAGTCAACTGAGGATCCAAAGGGAGAAATGTAATCTACTAAATAATTAATTGGTTTGCATAATGACATTATATATAAAGAAAAATAACTTGAAACATCATATAACGTGTGGAATGCATATAACTAATTACTACTTCAATATTTTAGTTCTATCTACGCACTTAATTTAGAAAACAGAATGGATAGTGGAAATATGATGCAGTGACTTGATTGTAACGGTTTTCCTAATTATGAATAACTGAATGCTCTGTTGTGTTTTGTTGTGGAGTTTAGTGTGAGGTGAGGAGATGAAATATTTAAGAATTAGGTCATTCTTTTTTATGGGGAGGCAAGTATCTATCAGTTTTCCTCAATTTTAAGTTCATATGTATTATCTATCATTTATCCCTGACTTTAGCTTATATTCATCACCTCTGCAAGTAGTTTTGAAAGAAGCACCTCTTTGGATCTCATATTTCTCAGCAAACTGTAGCCTTGAAAACTTCATAGGCGAATGGATTTAGCTTATACTGTTAGTTCCACTCGACTTTATTGGTTGTTAATTCAGTTTATCTGCAATAAGTCAATGAAATTAATTAAGCAACTGTCTAATAAGTGGTCACGAGTCACGACTAGTGGAGTTTGGTGTTTTTGCTGCTTAATATATTGTTGGTAGGAAGAACTTGTTTGTCACTTTGGAGGCGTGATGTATGTAAACAATGTTATCCTGTTAAAGCACATGGGTTGGGAAAATAAATATGGCCACTAAACATATACTACTTAGTTAGCTGTTGTTATAAAGTTCAGGAGCAGCTAGATGAAAGGGAAAGGATTTTATATTTTGTACCAATACTTGTGCCTATGTTTTAAGGTTGCTGCATATATTTGTCCTTGTTCATGTCCACTTTACATGTCATTAAGTGCTAGTTATGATCTGTTTGACATAAGGAACTTTGCTATGTCTGGAGCTGCTTGGACTGTTCTTTTCCATGACATCTAATTTTGAGTTTCAAGTTCCTGAATTATCTCTGCTAATCTTTTTCTGTGAATTTCAGGAGAGTTATCTGTAAGGAATATTGTGGCCTTTTTGGCAAGTTGAAGTCAAACATATACAAGTATACAAGTAGTAGGTGTGTGTGTGTTTTTACCTTGGGTGCAGAATTGTTATTAAATCTTAGTTATTAGCATGATATAGTCAGATTGGTAAGGCATATAAATACATTAATGTGAGGGTAAGATTTGTGAGGATGGTCAGTATCTTGTAATTCTTGTCTTTTGGAGTTCGGAGAGAACAAAATTGGATTGATAATTGCAGTAAATACTAGGTCATAGTAACTGCAAGTTGCTTAGATTTGGTGGACATTATGCAGTATTTACCGATATATGGTGATGTCAGTTAAAACTGAGTTTCATAGTAGAGGACTAGAGGATATAGGTAATACAAAATTGGTATGGCATGATGAAGTGTGATGAATTGTTCAAATCTGGGGTTTTTAATGTGCCTACACTCCGTAGAAATTTGGAAAATTTTGGAGAGGAATAAAGAATGTCTTAAGATCAAGTTAGTGATCAATGGGTAGTGTGGAGACATTGTATTATAAAAGTGGAATAAAGCTGTAAGTGGTGTGCGTTTATTAGTTTGATGCCACAATAATTTGCTGCCTTTTTTCTGTTTTTGTAATCTTGTAGCTCATTCTGTTATGTTTTCATTAGTTTATATATCTTGCCTGCGCAGAGGTTAATAAAAGGCCAACGGGATATATTCCTGTTCAGTGTATTTGGCAAGTTCAGAGCTGCTATTTGTTCTGATTATGGCCGTATTTTGGCCAAACTGTTGGAGATGTTTCGAAATTACTTAAAAAGTTCCCGCATTATAACCTCTCAGAATACACTCTGATCCATAGTTTTTAAGCTCATGCCTATAGGATACTTTTTTACAAGAAAATATCTGAGTGTTAGTTTTTCTTCCTTGTGTATTATCCCCCTTCCTACTCGAGGGAATGCACTTGAGCGTTATAGACAAGAGTGGATGCGATAAATTTGTGTGGCTGTTATTCTGTTATGGTGCTGGAGCAATATAATGTCATGCCATTCCTTATTTATATGAGCACATGTTAGTTGCTGGCGGCGTGTGTTGGAAATAATCTCTAACTTGCAACTCTATACTTTGCTTTTATGAGTGTACTGTAGCTAGCATTGTTCTTTGAGGTTTAACAGTTGATACTGAATAAACACTTGATAGATGGGAAAATTTGAATTGAAAATAACAGTTACGCTTAAAGTGTGGTAATTTGGCATAATGTTTAACAATTACTCCGTAGAGGATTACTGCTCCAAGATGGCCATTATAATAAGCCAGCTTTTCCAGCAAACTCCTACACAACTTAAAATACGACTTGACGCGTGTGGTAGCCAACCTAGCACCCCCCACAAAAGCCTTCATCTCCACTAAATAACACGATCAAACATTATATTAATGCTCCTTTATCTGCTAATTACTATTGTTTACATGTAGAAATGTCATCCTTATTAAAGAAGTTTATCCAATGGAGGGAGCAATAAATTACTTACCTGTAAAAAGCGTAATGTTAGTATTATACTTGTATTAATTAAAATTAGGAGGAAAGTATAATATTCAAAACATACTTATTAACATAACCTTAACAAAGCTACACACAAGTATAAAATTATTGTCCACAAGTAATATAGCATCACACAAACGGGCTATAAAGATGTGGGAAAACAGAGGGAGTATGCATATATGATCAAACACAATAACATTGATTAGTGAAGAACCATGCATTTTAATGTTAGCAGTTAAGTCATCGCCCCAAAAATAAAAAGGAAAAATTTAGCAGTTTAGTTATATATTTAAGGAAAGGAGATACGAAGCCAATTCAAAGCAATACAGAGGAATAATTAATTTGTCCATACTTTTCTGAAGTCTTAATCAAGATTCAAGAAAAATGCAAAATAAAGTAATTAAGGGGAAATTTAAATAATACAAATTAAATCCCCGGCTTATTATTTAATCATGTCCATGTGCAGCGTAATATAATAATAACACGGCAAGTCAGCAACCAACTACAGTATTGAAAAAAAAAAATGGTTAAATTTGTCACCTCAAAACATAGTATTTCTTCCTAAACCAAACTCTGATCTTAAGCATCAGCTTGTACTGTCCTCATTTACAAGACTGTTATATAATGCATGCATTGCATATTCACGCATGTAACCAATATCAGACTTGAACTTTCTTGTTTTAACCAGTTTCTCTTGACCACTATATGCTTCACTCTTCTAGATGTGTGGAGGTTAGAGTTGGAGTTATGTCATCTAGTTCATTTGATGCCAATTTAGACAGAAATGAGCATTATAGCTTGCTTTGATGCAAGTGAAATAGAGCAGATTAATAAAATCATACATTCATACGTACTGTTGTTGGTTGATGAATCACTTATCTGTCAAATGTACTATTATATCAACCAGTATAAGCACCAAGGCAGATCAGGGAATTAGACTTGAGAAATAAGTTTGTGGCGGAAGGAAAGAGGTGGCTTACTATTTACTGCAAACTCGAGATGGAAGTGTCCTCGTGTATGCAAATTCCAATGATTATTAGGATGATTATGGGATTGGGACCAAATTAGGAAACGTCGTGCTGTGGGTTTTTAACCTAACTTTCCACCTTTGTTATTCTAAATTATCTTACTTAGAGAGGTCCAGATTGTCTCACCACCCATCTCAAGAGGCAGAGTGCCAGAAGGACAGGCTAATTAAGGAATAACATAATGTCTTAATTGAGGCTATTAAGGGTAACCAAATAATTAAGTATTGACATCTGCAATGATTTGGTCATGCTTGTAGAGCAAAATTCCTTAGTTTCCTATATATTATATAATGAGTCCAAAGCTAATGATGGTTTTGAGTGATAATATTAACAAATCCTCTTTGTTTTGCATCCTCATAAGGTCTAATTCTTTTTTTTTTTTTTTTTTTTGATAACTGATTACTTAAAATATTATGTCTCCTCTTTACAATTGTATGACTTGCTATATTTATATGATACTTTTAGCTGTTCTGCAGGAGCGAGCTATTATTGGCAGGGTGTCATTTTTTAGGACCCGCGAATTTGGTGGGGGAAGAAATTAAAAAACTAATCAGCTAACTAAAAAGTGCCCTTGAAACTTTGGACAAGTAAATTAATGAGCTTTTTGGATGCTTAATGTTGTACTATAATTATTATTGATTAAGATGTAAAAAAAGCTCTTCCGCTTATTGATAATAAAAGAGCAAAACAGCAACATAATTGATGAAAGCAAAAATTTAAAAAGTGTATGTAGTGAGATCACATGTGGATGTTTGGAATAACCCACATGGTAGCTAATGCTTGATAAATGGAGTATAAACTTTGGAGCAAAAAGGGAAATTAATATACTTGTATATTTAGCCATGGAATTGATATTGTAAATTTATAAAAATATAATGGGTTTGAGGTTGTTTTAGTCGCTTTCAAGAAAGAATATGCAGCCATCAGCTTAACATGCTAGGACAAGTAAGCTATAAAGAAATGAGTTGTCACCTCCCTATTGGTTGTAGATAGGGACATCGAATATGGCTGGCACGTACGACTTCGTCCAACACTACATTTGCAAGGTTGATGATGATGATGATGGAGCCTTTTCAATTCATAGATCTGGCTCATATATAAACCCGCCTCTTTTCTATGTGTATACAAAAAAGTAGGTTCTCTGAATTTTTATAATTATTCTCAACTGATTCTTGTCTTATGAGAAGTGCTTTTTAGGCTGACTGCATTTCTTTTTTAGTAATATATAGCATACTTGCCTCCCTTCCCTTTATTCTCTCTTTATTCTTTGTCTGTCTTTCAATTTTTTTCTTAGAGAACAATCCCACTCCTCCTCTTCTCCTCCTTCAACAACAAATATTTCTTGCTGTATGGAGGATCATTGTTCCGAGTTGGAAACCTTCATGCAGCAGCGAAAGATGCCATCTCACTTTCCTGTTGAAGATGTATCAAAGTCTTTTAATAATACTCATCTGTGGGGTGCTAGTTTTCATGATCATAATAATGGATCCGATGATGGTAGAATAGAATTCAGATCATTACCCTTTTTCGATAGACTAACTTCTACCCGCCTTTCTGAGCCTTCTTCTTCAACTTCTGGTTATATGATCCCTGAACATAACAATAAAACTACTACTACTGTCACCCAACAAGGTTCTGCCCTTGATTTTACATTTCCGAGAGCCTCTACTTTTGTCAATTTCTTCAAGTCTTCTGCACCTGCAGATAAGCTGACTCAGTCCAGACTTCCTCAAACATCATCTGAACCATCTCATTCTGTTTCTGCAGCCCATATTAACCTCTCTGATTTAACCTTGTTTTCAAAGGAAGCGAAGATTATGGAACCCTACCTCAGCAGGGTGGAAACAGTTGGAAGTAGCTCCCAAGATGCTGTATTGTCTGATCCATTGCTACAGTGTGGCCAAAGTCAATACCTACCTGCTGGACATAATCGATGGCTGAGAATGAGTGAGGATTTGTCATCAAAAGTAGTCAGTACTGAGTTTAGGCTCAGTCCTACCAAGACACAGGCAATGAAGAAGTCCAGCGGGAGAAGGCTACAGGCCTTGCTCCACCCTCACAAGAGCTCATCATCATCAACAACAACATCGGGGAAGTTGTATAGGGGAGTAAGGCAAAGGCACTGGGGAAAGTGGGTGGCAGAGATCAGATTACCTAGAAACAGGACAAGGGTGTGGCTGGGGACTTTTGACACAGCCGAGGAGGCTGCTTTTGCTTATGATACTGCAGCTTATATGCTGAGGGGAGAATATGCGCATCTGAATTTTCCGGATCAGAAGCATCTACTTAAGGTGAACTCCTTAAATGGAGCAACAGCTGCACTTCTTGAAGCAAAGATACAAGCAATATCCCAGCAAGGTGGACTAAAGAAATCTGTTGATCTTCTTCCAGCGTCATCCTTGCTAATGAATAACTTGGCTGATCCAGATTCAATAAGTAGCAGCAGACAACTTTCAGTGAGGAAAGAGTGGCAATTTGAGTTGGATGGCAGAGTAGTAGGAACATCTGAGATGATTGATGGTAACAAATTGATGAGAAGCAGTGAAGCTTCATGTGACCATAGTGTTGATGCACACGGTGTCCAGTTAAGTAAAATGCCGTCCTTGGATATGGATTCCATCTGGGATGCTCTTTTGATTTCTGATACTACATAAACTCTTAATTTTTAGTCCTTTTTTGTTACAGAATTTTCTTTTTTCAGCTCATCTTTGATAGTCAGGCAGGTGGTTTCCACATATGACATACGATTTGTAGCATAATACGATTAATATTCTAAAACTCAATCATATCGGTCAGTTCCTTTTATAATATGTTTAATGATACAATGTATTTATATATATAATTGTATGTAACTGACAATTAGCTGGATGGGTTGCGCTGTTTTGTAAAAATCGAGTTGCATGCGGTTGTTGTGAGATAAATGTAGGAGGAGGAAGGTAGAACTGAGGTGAGATATAGGAAAGAGTAGTTTGTGAGGAGATTGGAAGGTATGGAGTTAATGAGGGGGCATTCTGTTAATACAGTTTGTTTGTTACTAGAGTTAAAAGATGGAGGGGAATGTTAGAGACATATGATATGATAAAGCTTATTTCAAGTGTTGGTGAGGTGTGGGGACTTTCAATAGCATGGCCCATGCCCTGATCAAGTCAAATTTTTAACACATTGTGGAAATTGAAACATGCTTGCGCTGCTACTCTCCCTTCTTTGATCAAATCTTCCATAAAAATATTAAATGAAGATTCAAGAATAACTCTGATCAAGGATTATATATACGTATCTCAGCTCCTCTTGATTAATAACTTATCAGATTATACTGACTCTGAGATCAATCAAGCAGTAATATATGAAGGCTTTATACGATATACAATATACAATACATTACCTACTTAGCATATAATGCTACACAATTGTACAGATACATTCAGTTGGAAAACCAATTCCAAGCATTGAAACCATCTGATCTAATCTGTTGCATTTATAAGGTGCCTGTTTACTACAGAATATATACGTAGTACTTAAATCAAGATGAAGACGTGAGAAAGACAGCATATATAATACCGTGCGTGATTAACTTATTTAGCATGAAGCATATTCGGCCTGTAGCTACTATTATAAGGATATTAGTAAACGTTGTAGCCTAAGCAAACCTAAGCAAAAGCAATCTAGTGTCATAAAATTAAAACTATGATGTTGACTCTCCACCTTTTCCTGATGCTATATGAATTAATTGTTAATATGACTTGATACTGTGATAACTACTCTATGTTGATATGGAGTATTTACCAAGTCCTATTCCAGAACTTTGTTCACATATCTCATCGTTGACTAACATCAATAGTCCATTATATTATACAAGCTACTTTGATAACAATCTAAGAGACAATTATTTGAATATAGATCTTAACTCTTAAGCAAGGGAGTATGTAGTATGTCTTTCTACTTATTCTGAAATTTTCAACAATCCCTATCTATCTGATAATGTATAGTTTGAAGTCGCATTCGCTTTAGATTCGGACCTATCACTTAGCAAATATGACTCACCCTCTTATAAATGTCAATGGAGTGAATGAGATTAGAATATAGTAAAAACTTTATTTACCATCAAACATACTGTACGCAAGAAATTCAATATTTATTCCCTTCGTTCTCTAATATGTAATTCAAGTTCAGATTGTAACTAGGATGTGGTTTGAATACACTGACATATGTTTCTTTCCAAGATATCCCATCCTTTATGCATATTAAGTCATCACCTACTAACAGAGGCTACGAACTAGTCATTTCTTCCACAAGATGTCATCATCCATCACAACATTCGCAAACCATTTAATTTGTGTCCAAACGCAAATCGTTTCTTATGAATAATTATAATATCTAATCCATATAATTTAATATCTAATCCATATCAATACACATATAGGTAGTTTTACGTAATTTGTTAATTTATGAATAATTTTTATATGATTCGTTTATGGTATTTGAACTCACTTACAATACTCACTCGATTATTAAGACATATTCTTTTAGTGGCGGTCAAAGGTTAAAGTTATGAGATCAATTTGACCTAACAATTTTTTTTAACAATTTTTTTTTTTTTTTTTTTTATAAATATATAACAGATAATTGATTTAATATAAGAAATAAAATATAAAAATTATGAAAAATTTAATATCTAATCCATACCAATAAACATATTGTTGGGGATTTTGTGTTTAACAAGGGTCACAAAGAAAGCAAGCAAAATAAACCGGTAAAATCTTCGAGGCGTGAACGGAATCACTTTCCCAAAAGTATAATTCCGACCCTATATTACAACCGGGTTTCACGGAAATTTACTTAGGAGATACAACGAAGAACAATTGCAATCACAAGTAGGATGATTACAATACAATGTAGATAAGTGTATGTGATGACGATAATTAAAAACCTTTGCAAAACAAGAAAAATGAAAATGGAAGTTACTGTTCTTCTTTTTCCATTTTCTCAAACTTCCATCATATATATCAGAGTATATACGGAAATTTCATCAAATGCCCCTGAGTTATTTTTTTATTCACCAAATACCCATCAAAACTTTCAAATTCACCAAATACTCCTGAGTTTAAGAAAAATGTCATCAAATGCCCTTAATGCCTAATGACTAACGGCGGTTAACACTGTTAGTCATTAATGACTAATATGCCACGTGGCAGCCTCTAAGTGGTTGTTGTAATATTAATTAATTAATTATTAAAAAAACTTTAAAAATAAATAAAAAAACTTTAAAAATAGAAAAAAAAAATTATATAAAAAAAAAAATTACCCCAACCACCCAAGACCCACCCTACCCCCAACGGCTGACCACCGGCCACCACCCCCAGACCCTGCGCCGGTGGTCCATTTTCGCCGGCGAGGGCAGCCCCCACCCTCCGACACCCCCCTCCCCTACCCCCAGCCCATTCTCCCTCCGTTTCCCCTCCCCTTAAACCCCTCCCCCACCTCGAAAAATCCCCCTCCCTTCACGGCCGGCGCCCAAACCCCCACCCCGGCGAACCAATTTCGCCCCACCCCCTGCCATCCTCACCCCCTTTCCCCCCTAAACCACCACCCAAAAAACCAAAAAACCCTTTAATCGAAAAAACCCCAAATCGAAATCTAGGGTTTCGATTTGGGGGTTTTTCGGTTTTTAAGGTGGTGGTTTAGGGGGGAAAGGGGGTAGGGATGGCGGGGGGTAGGGCGAAAAAGGTTCGCCGGCGCCGGGGAGGGGGTTTGGACGCCGACCGCGAAGGGGGGGTTTCGAGGGATGGGGAGGGGTTTAAGGGGAGGGGAAACGGAGGGAGAGGGGGCTAGGGGTAGGGGAGGGGGTGTCGAGGGTGGGGGGGGGGGGCTGGCCTCGCCGGCGGCCGGTTCCGGCTTGGAGATGGCGGCCGGCGCCGGCGCCGTCTGCAGGGGTGGTGGGGTGGGGTGGGTCTAGGGGGTGGTGGGGGTATTTTTTTTAAAAAAAAATTTAAAGTTTTTTTATTTTTTATTATTTTTAAAGTTTTTTTAATAATTAATTTATTTATATTACAACAACCAATTGGATGTTGCCACGTGGCGTATTAGTCATTAATGACTAACGGTGTTAACCGCCGTTAGTCATTAAGGGCATTTGGTGAAATTTTTTTAAACTCAGGAGTATTTGGTGAATTTGAAAGTTTTGATGGGTATTTGGTGAATAAAAAAATTACTCAGGGGCATTTCATGAAATTTCCGGAGTATATATATCAGTAGAACAAAGTCACGAGAATAATCGTCAATATCAATTGACGTTAATTCCATAAATATGACGGGCCCGATCGGGCGACTACCTTTCGATCGGGGGAGCATAATTCAATATGATTTCATGTGTGCGGGCCCGATCGAGAGGCTGCTGCCCGATCGGGCGGCTGGGTGGGAATAAAACGCCACACACACAGGCCCGATCGAACTTCACAACAACGTCTTACTTGTTTGTCCTCACGTATGATCGGTCTTCTAAGGCTCGATCGATTGACATTTGTTGCTGCAAATTTGGGTTTATCTTTGCTCTATCTTTTGCTAATTAATTTGCTACACCTTATCCTAAGCAAATTAATATAACAATCATGGAAATAATCTCAATACTCTAAATTACTCAACACATATATGTGTCACCGATGTGAAATATAATATACATGTAGTTTTACGTAATTTGTTAATTTATGAATAATTTTTATATGATTCGTTTATGTTGAACTCACTTACAAAAAATGCTAGATTTGTCATTGTACTATTTGGCTACAGTCCTCACATCGCATTGTTTCTCATCCTCAACCATCAATTCGCTTGAAAAAATCAGAATCATCATATATACATAAATCTCTATAAAAACCCTTCTTTCTCTTCATTTCCTTTTCTTTCACAAATTTCTATTATAACACTGCTCTCCCTTTTATTTCCTTATACAATTTTTTCTTCTCAAAAACTAGGATTTGTTATTCTTTCATTTCTCTAATTTTGACAACAAAATCTTCCCTAATTTTTCGATTTACGTAATTATTTTTTGTAATCCCCGTATTTTTAAATATTTTATAAATTTTATTTTATTTTATTTATAATATTTATTTGTATTTTTCCGAGATTAATTTTTTTAAAATTCAAATTATTTTCAAGTTGATAAACGATATTATTACAAAAAACTTTTTATAAATCTTCCTTCTATAATTTATGTCCAACAAATAAAGCATGGTCCATTTCATTTATTTAATCGGCCCATAATTTATGAAACACATTACTCTTACTTACCCTACAACTCTCTCCCTTATAAATACCTCATAGATCGCCAAAATTTTCCCCACTTAAAAGGTTAGTCATACTTTCTCTTCTCTTTGTTTTATTTCTTTATTTTTTTTCCTTTATTTTTCTTTTTTCTTTTATTTTCCCTTTTTTTTTCTTTCTTCTCCTTTCACGTGAGAATTTTCTCACTTCCACCGCTGCCTTCCTTATGCCGCCAGCCACCACCGACTCCGACGTCGCCCCCTAGTCGACGGCGAACCACCAGCAGCTTGGTTGGCCACCATGGCCGCCTCCCTCACCTCCTTTCTCCATTTATTTTGTTTTATTCTCTTGTTTTTATTAAATTGTTTTGGGTTTTGATTTTAGTATAAAGATTATATTTTTAGTATCAAATTATATTTTTATGGTATAAAGATTATAAATTTCAGATTATATTTATGTTATAAATTTTCAGATTTTATGAATTATAAACCTAGTGTTTCAATTTATTGAAATTGGGATTTTAAGGTTTTTATGATCAATTAATTTGGGGCTTTTGTTCCTATTGCATTTCTAATGATTAATTAAGTATAAAAACATATTTTTAATGAAATTTTAAGGACTTTTAATCAAATTTATATTGCTGAAAATTTGTTTAAGTGTTAATTTGTGATTATTGGTTGTTTTTTAGGAGGTGATTATTCTCTAGGAGACTTTTAAGTGATTAAAAGTGGCAAAAAGGATAGTTTATACGAGTTACGTACATGTCTACTTCGTTGTAAGTAGTATCATGTTTAGGTACCAAAAGGAATGAACTTAGTTTCATGTTTAGGGAACTCTTGTATGGAAATTGTTTGGCTATACATTGAATTAATTCATGTGTTTTTGTTTATGCGACATGTTTTGGTGAATTGATTATGTTTGTATGGAATTATGGATGCAAACATGTTAAATTATATTGGATTAATTGTTTGTATGGAATGTTGATACAAGCATAATTTTATTGGATTGGGTTGTTAACCAAATTTGGATTATTAAAGGATTGGAATTGAATGATTTAAGTGGAATGAATTTATTAATTATTCCACAAGGTTGTTATTTATTTTAGGAAAATTTGTTAGGAACTGCACGCTTAATAGGGGTATTTGGAAACAACTAACCACTAAAAAATTTTATCAAAAAAACTATCCCCTAAATTTATAAAGTTAGAGTAGCACTACCCATTTGCATTTTCCGGCAAGAATGTCCACCCCATAGGCCCACTTTTTCAAATTTTTTTGAAAAAACACGATGCAATGACAATTTAGACCCTAATTCGTAACCCTAAGATAACCAATTTGAATTAAAAGCAACAAAATCAACCAATTTCAAATTATCCCCAATTTCTAAGAACCCTAATTTTTCTAATCGTTACACCCTAACATCAAAATTTATAATTAATGGATTAAAAGAGAAGAATTATCTATGAATTGCATACCCTACTTGTTTTCACTTCTTTAATTAGGAATTTTCTGAAGAAAAATTGAAAAAGTGGGCCCCACACGCCGAACTTTCTCGCCGGAAAATGCAAATGGGTAGTGCTACTCTAACTTTTTAAATTTAGGGGGTAGTTTTTTTGATAAATTTTTTTAGTGGGTAGTTGTTTCCAAATACCCCTATTTAGCATGTAGTTACAGACAATTTTTCCTTTATTTTATTTATTACTCAATCATGACTTGTTAGTATGTTGAGTAAAGGTGGATTAAGCCGAATGGCTAGATGAGTTGACTATGTTCAACAATTTTGGATAATTTGGAAGTTTAATGGAATTAAAGGTCAACTTGTGATGTGATCACCATTGTCCTAAATAAGATTAAAAGTGGATTGATGTATGATTTTTATGTATGGTCTTCTTGAATGAGTCGGCTATTAATTAAAATTGTAATCACGTAAAGTGAAACATGGATGAGCAATAAAACTCTGGAAAGCGTGCACCTCTAGAGTATTGACAATTATGGGTTGGGGTACACGGTGGTAGCTCGTGGCTTTTCGTGGCTTGTTTGATCAACATGTCCTCTTTTCTTTGGTATTTACTGATAGACTGAAGTCGTATCACCTAATCAAAAGTAATTCCTAAATCCTCTAACTAATGTAGATAGAAAAGTAGGGTCTAATCCACAGAGAAACGAGTCTTTCTATTCCTAATTGATTGATATAATCTAGATTATAAAGTAACCAAAATATTATAATCGAAGGAAACTAAACTACGAAGATTAAGAATAAGGAGAAAACAATGAATAAAAGGCCTAGGGTATATGGTCACCAATAAATAATATTCCAGGGTAAAACATAATAATCAATCATCAATGCATACATTAATCAGATCATAAAGGCTTTTGCTACGTATTACGATCACACAATTAATCTACCGGTATTAAATCCCATCTCTCGAATCTCGACTTAACCATTTATAAATTAACATGCCTATTGAAACTAGATCTAAACATTAATTCAAGATTCAAATATTGCTAAACTCATGCATAAAAGATCTGCGCAAATCCAGTCACAGAGCATTAAATCAATCAATAGGAAATTAATCTAGCATTGACAATTGACAACAATAAATAACCCCTTCATATTATTTATGGATCCCCACAAACCCTAGAAATAAAACTACTCACACATAATAAAAGCTAAACTAATCAAAGCAATAAAACAAGACATGATCAAAGGAATAAAATAAAAAACTAAGATTAAGAGAAGAGAAATTGTTACCAAAGACAACTGAAATTAAGAATAGAGTTAAGAACAAAGTATAAGAGAGAGAAATTAATCTAAAATCTAAGTAGAGAGAGAAAATCTAAGAAATAATTAAGAAAGAGTAAAAGAAGATCCTAAACTTGCTTAACGGAAAAGTATTTATATTGAGCAAGAATCCTAAACTAAAACAAACTTAATCGTCGAAAATTAACTCCTTAAAATAACACGCGCCCGATCGGGCGTGCCTTTTTCCTTCAGATGCATTTCTCGCGCCCGGCCAGGCGCGAGTTCGGGCGCCAACCTTGCTTCCCTCGCCCGGCCGAGCGCGCATCCAGGCGCCAGCCTCTTTGGCCGGGCGGCACTCTTGGGCCACTATTTGGA
This sequence comes from Chenopodium album, assembly GCF_948465745.1. Lineage (NCBI taxonomy): Eukaryota > Viridiplantae > Streptophyta > Magnoliopsida > Caryophyllales > Amaranthaceae > Chenopodium > Chenopodium album. Next base: position 79,188,008 of record NC_137838.1, read on the forward strand.
CTTCGATTGGGCTTCAATTCTTTGGGCCAATCTGGATTTCCTCTTCGGGTCTTGAATACTCGGTCTAAATGCCCCGGTATCACATATACCGAGCCCTTAATCACCGGTTCGATGGCTCTAACCGGCCCTGGGCTATAAAAACTGGTCGTGCTTCTCCAATGCTCGTAGTTGCTCCATAATATCTCGGGAAAATGCTCCAAAAGTGCAAATCCCTACAAAAGTCAACCAAATCTACGAAAACACTAGAAAACACCAATTAGTAATAAAAGTGGCTCTAAAGAGCCAAAAACACTACTAATTATGACCAAGGGACGGGGGTAAAATACTATATAAATTGGACATATCATTTACATTTTTATTTTATAATGAAAGTTAGATGGGATCCTAGACTAACTTTGTGAGAATGGATCGCGCCCATTCTTGCATTGCGCTAAACTTTTATTTTAAATGGTCATTTGGGACCAAAATGATTTGGTGGATTGGACAACCTCGTCTATTAACTAAATTAATTAAATTAAATATAAAGAGTCAAGTGTTTGGAATTTGTTAGTAAGTATGTTGAGTCAATTAAATTGTTAAAGTGTAGAGTCTTGATCAATGAATTCGTGTTGTATGTTTATTTACTTTAATTAGTTGGGAATGCTAGGTTTTGTGCGTTGTAGCTTGTATGTACTCAGCTTTGCTGATTGCGTGTTTTTGTGTGTTTTCTTTTGGTCATGACCTTCGCCTTTCAATGACCCTGTGATGATCCAGTTATTACACTTGTATTATTGGGGAGCAGTATTGCACGGGTTAGCTTGATGATGTGAAGTTCGGGGATTTGACATACGCATTGTCAAGGGATTGGTGTGATTGAGAGTATTCGATTCTTGTGTTGAACTCATTTATGCTTTGCTATTCATTTATGTTTTGGATTTTGATTGTTGGTTTGGTTTTATATATATAAGGGCCTTATATGGTTCCAATTTGTAAACTTTGACTTATTGGTTTTCTAAACTATGTTATTTTAAAGACTTATGTTTGGTTTTCCGCAGCAATACTTTGATAAAGTCTTAACATTTTAACACGTGGTGGTAACATGCCAATGGTTCTCCTCGATCTATGTTTATTTAAAGAAAGTGGTTTGGAAAATGAAGAATTATTGGGGTGTTACATTTTTACTCTCTTTAGGATTTTGATTATTATTTTCGTTAATATTTGGTTTGTTTTTTTTTTTTCTTTTTTTTTTTTTTTTTTTTTTTTTTGTCTACAGAGCCTTGATTCTTTAATTTCAAGAGTTTCAGATCCAAATTCAAGGTTTGTGTATCACCCTGGCATAGATGGACAAACTGACAGAACCATTTAAACCTTGAAAGATATGTTGAGAGCTTGTGTTATAGATTTCCAAGGGGATGACCTGGGAAGATAGCTTGGACTTGATTGAATTTTCCTATAAGAAAGTGTCGTAGTCCAATTTGCTGGAATGACATAAGTGAAACAATGATCTTATGACTCAAATGATTGAGGATACAGTAAAACGACCGTCAAAAGAGCTATGCAGATTTGAAGTGTAGAGAAGAAGAATTTGAGGTTGGTGACAAAGTATTATTGAAAGTGTCACCAATGAAAGGGGTGATGAGGTTTGGAAAGAAATGAAAGCTTAGTCCAAAGTATATTGGCCCATATGAAATACTGCAAAGGATAGGCAAAGTAGCTTATAGGTTGGCTTTACCTATGGAGCTAAGTAAAGTGCATGATGTATTTCATGTATCTTAATTGAGAAGGTATATCCCTGATAAATCTCATGTGCTACAACCTAAAACCATTGAGTTAGATCAAAGCTTAACTTATGAGGAAAGACTGTCAAGGAGTTAGGTGTGTAGTACACACAATAAGAATGTTAAGATTGTAAAAGTGTTATGGTCTAACCAAAAGTATGAGGAAGCAACTTAGGAAGCTGAGGATGAGATGAAAAAGAAATATCTCGAGTTATTTCAGGTATGTTGAGTTATGAGGACGTAACTCGTTTTCTTTAAGGGGGGTAGAATGCGGTAGAATTTCGTGCTTTTTGCACAATCTAAACGAATATTTTTAGTAATGATGATCTCAAAGAGACACTAAAAGGTAAAAGTATGACAAAAAGTACAACAATATTATATGAAATGAGGAAAAAGTTTGAATTTCGTTACCCAAGTTTCGGGACGAAACTTCTTTTAAGGGGGTAGACTGTAATACCCCGTATTTTTATACGTCTTTTAATTTAAATAAGTATTTTGTTAAGTATTTAAATAATTCAAAATGATTTATTTATGGTAATTTACTTATTTAATAATTTTGGAAATACTTTATTTTATAAATTTAAAATATATTTTGGGGCATGTGATTTTATAAAAGGAAGTTTTTAAAATTCAAAGTCGAAAATTAAGTTGAATAGGAAAGAGATTAGTAAGGATGGAAAGGAAATTAAAGAGTAGGAAGGTTTCTAGAGAAAATGGGTATAAATATTCAACACATGGGCAAATTAAACTTTGGCTAGAGTGGAGAATACCCAAGGTAATTTTCTTTCCCTTCTATCTTATTTTTCTTTCTTCTTTATTTCCCCTTCCCCTTTATTTGTAGCACCACCGTCGGCCACCACCACACCACCGGCGGGCCACCGCACCACCAGCATGCGTCGGCGAAAGCAACGACACCACCAGCAGCGCGGCAGCAACCGACTGTGGTGTCAGGGCTGTTGTCCGGCGGACACACTTCAAAAAAAAAATATTTCCTTTGTTTAATCCTTAATCTAATTATGATTTATGGGTTTTGTGATGATTTTATGATGTTTGATTATAAGTATTATGCAAATTAATTCTCAGATTTGTTTTTGAATTAATAAGCCCTAAATTGAAAACCAGGTTTCTAAATTATTGTATAATGATGGAATTTGATTATGGGTGGTTTAAAATTTTAATTTAGGTGTTTTAACCATATTTACAGTAAGTTTTAATAATTTAATAAAGCTGGAAATTTATTAATTAGTAAGCTATAATTGAGTTTCTTAAAGGAATTATTGATTATCCATTAATTGGGATTAAAGTAAGGGGTTTTAAATTAATTTTCAGCTCGTTTTAAATAATTTATAAGTGATCTAAGGAGTGTATATATTGTTGGAAATTTGTGTGGAGTAGATATTAATACCTCTTTATGATTTTGGATTGTAGGAGATTTCCAAGTGAGTGATTTTGTATAGTCGTGGCGATTTTAAGATCGTATTCAAGGTACATACGTTCGCGTATATTTGGTGATGTAGGAACATGCTAGGCTTGATTAATTAATGCCAAGTTGTGTCATGCAAGATTATGATTGGAATTTGTGAGTTGGTTGATTTTGGTGAAGAAAATTATTATTGGCATGATAGACAACATGTTTAATTAAACTACATGTTTAATTAATTGAGTTTGGAACATTGAAAAGGAATGTTATTATGGTTCATATAATTTTTATTGATGTTATAGGCATGAGGAAAGTGCTATTTAAGTGTCTTTGTACACAAGGCATAAATTGTATTTTTGGTGCCTTAGTGCACTTAGGTGTTTCTAACACCGAGAGATAGGAATTGTGGCGCATTATGCGTTTAAGGTGTTTGACACCGAGAAAGTTTAAAAAGGACTCAACATTAAATATTATGTGATCATAAGTTATTCAAGAATTAAATTGGCATGTTTAATTGTTTGAATAATTATAATGGTTAATTGTGTTATGGTTTGAGTATGTAAATAAAGTAAAGTGAAGAGATTATGACCAAAACTCTTGGAACGTATATACCTTGAGTATGAACATATGGGGGGAGTTATGGGGTTTTATATTTAACCATAACTTCTACTGGGAGTACATGATGTTGTATATTTGGAGAGTCGTGTTATATGTTGTATGCTTATAATAAATAGGTGCAACAAGGTAAGTTGTGTGATGATAGAATGAAAGTATGTTATGAGTGTGTTTTATTTACGTTTATGTACTTAGCATTGATGATTGTTTGTTTGTATGTTTGTTTGGCCTTATCTTTACTTTGGTCCCATGATGACCCATTTCTAATGGAGAGTAGTGGAGACAAGTAGAGAGAAGCTTTTCAGGTGATGAAACATATTCATGATGGGCGTGAGAGAAGAGCGAATCATGCTTAGTTTTCATAAGTTTATGATGTGGTTATTGCTTTAATTATTCTATTATTATGCTGTGAGAATAACGCAAAGGTTTTATGTTTGTTTGGTTTTAATAAGGGCCTACAATGGTTCCAAGTTATAGGTTGACTTTGGTTTGACTTTACTTTCATTTTGTTGACTTTTTTTAATGACTTGTTTTGAATGTTTTTAATGATAGTCTTCTGCTGTGTGTTTTTGATATTTGCCTTAACCGTTTTCACGGTGGTTGTAATGTCTTAGATTTTCCTATTTTGAGTTTTAAAAAGAGTAAAACAAGTATTTTAAAGGAAAGAAATTTATAGGGTGTTACATCACTCATTACCCCATATGTCACATGTCACCTCCCTTAATATTAATGTTTAAGTCTTTATGCATTGTACAACTTGCAAATTCACTTGCAAATTCAAGTAAGAAAATGAAGTGTTTCATTTCCACCATAATAAAATAAAGTTCAATTAATTAGTACACATTACATTAAACATATGAATTATAATAAAAATTGTCTTTTCATCTCATAGACTTTAAATATAATATAAACTATTATGTCATTTCATATTTAACAATATATCTTCATGTACTAGTATGTTTCATGCCAACTCATGAATGAAAACTTGCCTAATGTTCTTGTTTTTTTTATAGTAGTATTTAATTTGGATGTCAACCTAATGTTCTGATTTTTTTTTTATATTTAATTTGGATGTCAACCAAATAAAAAAAGAAAACCAGATACCGTATGTATGAATTCTGTCGATCATAGGAAAAATTGCATAACTACATACAGCTTAAATTACTTCAATCACTTAATACTAATTTGTTCCTTATAATTAAAACAGAACAAGGACGTATATATCTTATGTGTTCCACCAACAAATTAGACAATATGTACTGTATAGCACCCAACTGCTAAGTGCTAACAATAAGCTCAACTAGTATAGATGATAGATCAGTTACTAGTTGCATATAGATAGTTATACATAGGAAGTCCTGAGCATTCTAATACAATTGACAGAAACCAGTATTATTTAAGTAGTACCATACCAGAATCAATTGATTGAAGGCTAGTACGTTACTCAGATCATCGCATATTTGTGGGTCCATTCCCTGGCAATCTTGTTATAACGCTTCCTGTGATTCCAGTAGAGATCACACACTGAATTGCAAGAGTCTTTTTTATGATTTGGGTCTGGAAGAAAAGAGCATATTGACAGCAACAATTTCTCGATTGTCAGAGCTGGCGTCCATCTATTACTCAGTATGTCTACATGGATTGTTCCATCACTTCCTACATTCGGGTGGAATACCTACACAATTTATATTAACCCCGCTTCATTCTTGATGATTCTTCTAGCTACATACTAAGCTCAGGTATACATAACAAGCAGTTAATTACGAGCCAAGCTGGGAGTACGTACATGAACTAAATTTCTACAAATGATAAATGATAAAGATGAAGTTTAAAGCAACTTATCCTAAAAAGAGAATAGCAAAAATAAAGACTACATTATTACCTTAGTTCGGAACTTAATTTTGGGAGGTTTGAAGGGATAATCATGTGGAATACGGATAGTGAGGAAGAAGATGCCGCCATCAAATGGAGTATCAGAAGGGCCAACGATGATAGCTTGGAGACGGAAAGGATCATGAATATCAACTGGACCATAGCAGCAATGACTCACATTCTCATCAGTAGATGATTTGCATAACTCATTAAGCATCCTTTGCTTAGCCATGGATACCTTACCGTACTTTGTCCTTGACACCAAGGACTTGGAAGATGAGAGAAGTTGAGTTAGAAATGTCATCCCACCAATTGATATTGATTTCATGTCATGCATGCAATGCAAAATGACAACAATAATAATAATGTCAATCAAATATATGTGAAGGTGAGTGAGTTTATAATGTTAGATTGCTTTCAGGTTTACAGCAGACAAAGTTGTGGAGTCAGGGAGGGACCGCACTAATTTCAAAACAACTTTGCACTTCTTTGGACGCAACTCCTAATTTAAAGTGGGAACACAAGCAACTCTCTTGCCACCTAAACTTACCTTCATTCCCTAGCTTCTGTTTAAAGCTCCTTATCGGTTTTACTTATGTTAGTAAGCTATTTTTCCCAGGAAAACAGAGATTCATCCTTAGAACAACAAACGGTTGGCCACTCAAATCAAATTGCAGATCATTCTTAAATTTTGAGTGTAATGTTTTACAATCGGTTTTAGGAGTTGATGATGAAATTTTCCACCAAAAGGAGTAGGGTATACCTGCTATACTACCTCGGATTACTTTTATATTCAACTTTGGAGTATTATTTTTGAGATATAAAATATTCCAAAGTTGCTTATAAAAGTAATCGAAGGTAATATATAATTTGTCATCTTCACTTGTCCTACTAAACAAGCTACGTAGTTTACCTAAAACTCTATATAGTCCATAATCCATAATACTTGTTTCATACAACCGACCCTTTCCGCTTCAAGTAAAACTTTAAGTTTTAGAGAATAATTAGCTCAATGAATGTCAGCATTCATCATTCGTTACAATAACTTTACTTTGATTTTCAATCAGTTAATACAATCTTTGTCCTGTATCGGCTGTATGTAGAACCAAAGGACAATAGGCTTGTAACAGGTTTGTGAAAAAAAAAAAAAAAAAAAAAAAAAAAAACACTCTTAACTTGGAAAATTCATGATTTTTTGACTGATTAGCATGTACTCCAATCTTCTAAGCATAAAATAAAGCAGCAAAGGAAAAATGTTAAACTGGACTACAGGCTAAGACGTGTAATCAGTTCCTATGTGTAACCTTTCACTGCAAACTGCCTTCTTGAGATGCTTAATAGCCTAAATAAGCAAGATCAGTCTCACATTGATGTGCATCCCAATATTTGAGCATAAAGAATTTACAAATATCAGCACAAAGGGGGGAACCCGGAAGTTGGCCTTAACTATGTCACAGCAGGAGCAATAATGGAATTCTCTTGTTCAGCATTAGGTGATGATTCTTTCTTCGTCTCCCTATGAAATTGACTACCAGCACTCAAGCTCCCTTCACTTTCTTCACAACCTGCTTTCTCCTCTGCCTTAACTACTTGAAACACCCCTGCTGTTGCTGTTTCTGTTTCAGAAGTACCTGCATTGCCTGATTCAACAGTAGTACCACCTACTACTGGAATAGTTTCTGCATCAGAATAATCCTCATCCTCCTTCTCCATGATCTTGTCGTTGTCATCATCATCATCACCTTCATTTTCATCTTCATCTTCTTCTTCTACTGATTCTTCCTCCTCTTCTTCTTCATCAGTCTCACTCTTGCTAGAATCACTTTCTTTATCAGGTGATCCTTGGGTATCTCTTTCTGTCCCATCTTTCACATCCACTTCTTCCATCACCAAACCCAAATCAGGAAACCGCTGCTGTATTGGTATTGCACCACTTATCACCTGGTTTGTTCTTAGTCTCTCTTTATAATCTTCCATTTCTGTCCTGTATCTCTCTTTGTCCTTAATTGCTTTTTCTTGATACACCTGAGACACAATAATTCACCTGGTAAGAATATGGTTAAAACTTTAAAAATAATCTTTCACATGATACTAATGAACCAAAAAAAAAAAAAAAATCATTCAAATTTGCAATTCTTACAGCCTTTTCACTGTCCTTTAATTTGTTCCAGAGTTCACCAATCATCCTACTAATCTCCCGGTCCTTGCCTGGGTGAAGTGGCTTCAATCTGGCATGTTGCTCAGCAAAGAAGAAGTTGTAACCACTTCTATTGGGCTTAGGGTGAGTAGGATCTCTCTTCCTTATCTCAGAATTCTTCCTCCTCCTCCTCCTCCTCCTACGAGGAACACCTGATGTTGCAGGAATGTTATCAGTTTTGCCAGTTGGGATACAAGATGTTTGTGGCGCTTGATTAACTTTAGCTGGTGGAGTCTGGTAGAGAACTCCTTTTAGTTTATCCTTCCCAATTGTGACAGTAACTAGATACCCACTTTCAAACTTTCCATCTATCACTCCAATGATAGGATACCCCCCAGATGGTGCTGCTGATGAAAGAAAAATGAATGTTTAAATACTGCAATACATCATACCAGAACAAAGTTGGAAAACCTTTAAAGTTTGCTAACAATAGGATGGGATTCTTGGCTAGTGAACATGTAACCTTCATATTTCTTTTACAAAGCACACACCTATCTGTATTAGTAAATGAGGTTTGAGTATCTATAATATCAGACAGTTGCCAAAACATTTCCAATGGGTATCATCATCAAGGTTATTTGCATATAAGTGAAAATGGCCCATCTGTTGTGAGCTTTGTAAAAGCAATTTAGTTTCTTTCTGTTGTGAGCTTTGCATGCTTAGCTTATGTAAATATATAACTACTACTGTATCATATAAGTGGTTATTTTAAACACACATTTAATGAATGGTTTACTAACATCCTGAAAAAGCTTAATTTGTAAGATATTCTTTTCTGTCATCTTCAATTATCTAGTACAGATTATGTTATAATTTGCCTTTGAACTAATTGCTTTTGGTGATGTTCCAAAATTCAAGTATCAAACATTTAGTTAGCCCTCTAGCACATTAGTATTTATTTCTTCTAACATATACTACAAAAATGGTTTGCTAGACCATTTTCCTAAACAAACAAATACAGACAAAACCGATGAAGGACACATAGCCTGTTCCTCTTAGCAAGGAAAAGATAAGACCCAGCCAGATATACTAAGTAGGCATTTGTTTGTGTGAACCATATAAGTGATGAAAAGCACAAGTCAAACAATTGTCACTCTACATAGAATTGAAGCATACCTTGAGACACAGACTCTGTAGTGTTTATCTGGTTCTGATGTACATTTGCAGGCTGAGCTGCTGCTGCGGACATTTCAGACAGTCCATGGACAGCAGAAGGTGCAGGATTCAGACTCTGCAAGACACCTGTAAAAATAAAATCAGCACAGTAAAAGCTACAGACTAAATACAAAAGCAGGCATGAATATATAGAGTGATGAGGGCGGTACCAGGAGAATAATCGCGTGCATTGAAGTAGTAGATTCGCTCATAGTGTTGAAGCAATGAATAGTAGTATTTTCGAAGCACAAAAGAAGCATTTGTGGCTGTGGAAGGGAAATTGAAAGTGGCTGTAACATCTTTCCATCTTTTTTCTGAGAGTATCTGCAGACATGAACAAAATACAGATGGAGCATGAATTGGAAGAAGCTAGCAGGAAGTTAGATAAGAGGGGGAAGTATGACAGTGAAGGTAAAGTAGTAAACCTTTTCAATACCACCACGAGAAGTAACCTCGACAAAAAGCTTGTGAAGATCAAGATCACGGCCGCCAATGACGGGAATCCTGTAATAAGGTAAGCTAATGGGTATAAGGCTGAAAGCAATGCAATAATAAGAGGAGTACAGTAGAAGATGATGATGGTGGTGGTGGGATTACATGAATTTAGTGGCCATAGCTGCGTGAAGGCTCTCGAGAGTGGTCATAAAAAGTTGACGATTGGAAACAACATCCTCATACTTGGCAAGAGGGGCTGGATACTGGTTTCCTCCTTGATCAACCATTCTTCCTCAGACCAACTATCTATCTATATACAATATACTGCGCACAATCATTTATTACTATTTCTATCTGCCTTTTTTAGTAACATTCACAATAATATATATTCCATTTTTCATAACAATATATAATACCATTCACTTTGCTCTCCAATAAATCAATTTTTATTTAAGCTCCAAATTAATCAATACAAACCGTCAAAGCATACAAATGTATAGCTAGATAAACAAAAAACAATAGATTTAAACGAATAATAATTATTATCACTCCGTAACAGATTTTGCTATCATTTATTAAACAAATGCATTGAATGATGCCAACAGTAGCATGCCCAGATGAACGAAAACCAGAAATAGCAATCACATTAAAATAATAAAATTAAGAATAATGAGTACGACTAATTAATACTTACCCAACCAACTGTAGTCTGTAGAACAACAGGAGATACATAAACCAAACCAATTCCCAATTCTCAATTCAAATGACAACTTTTTTTTTTTTTTACTAAACCTTTTTTTTTTTTCACATACTACGTATATGTTTACTCGTATTTATTAGCATGAACCCTAAATTTATAGAATCTAATCTATGTATATCTTCACTTGTATGTTTATGAATTGGTAAATATCAAAATATAAATTTAAAATATACACTTTCCGTCAAAAGAAAAAATATATATATATATACACTGAAATTAAAATGACTCTGTTTGCTCAAGGGCACCCGTGTAATTTGCTATACATTCTGTTTGAATTAATCAACGCTTCATAATAACCCAAATACTCGTACTATTAGATTGGTTTGTTAAGATTAGAATATGCTAGATTCATTCATGTACCCATTACCACACGTTCATTTTTATAAATATTTATTATTTATGTTATGCATGAGATATTTCTTTTTTTTTTTTTTTTTTTTTTTTTATAGGAGCATGAGATATTTCTAAATTTGTTTCATTTTATTTTTTTTCAGTTATTGAATTAATTATGGATCGGATGATTATAACATACTTTCGTTTTCATTTTTGAAAAAAAAAAAAAAAAACACATTTTGATATCATCTCTCAAACCCAGTAGTAACAATTGTTTTTTCTTTCACATATCTCTAACTAACTCTACTATCTTATTGTATAATTTTTCAATACCCCAACTACCTCACTTTACTTCTTACAAAGTACTAGTATTATTCAAAGTATTATGTCAAAGTATAACACTATAAAAAAACAGAGAAAATATTATAAGATTTAGAATAATAATTTAAACTTTCTTATGAGTATAAGCTCAATATACAAGTATAAGGATAAAATCACTATTAGTGTAATTAGTTTTATGACTTTTATCCAATTCACCAAAAGTATTACAATTTTAACATTTATTAAATAATATTTGAAGATAGACTTAGACAAGTTTTAAAACAACGTGCCCAAAAGAATTGGGAAATCTTATAGGACAAAGGAAGTATTGATAAACAAGCTACAAATCATTTATCAGTTATCATCTAAATTACGTGGCATGAGTAAAATCAATTTGGAATGAAAGGGGTAAAATTTTACAAGAAGAAACCTTGTAATAGGACCCTCTTTCAATTTGATTGTTACGGAGTATAAGATAAGATAAAGATCTTTCCTCTCAATACTTTTTAATTAAAAATCATTCTTAATAAATCCATCATATAGATTTGACATTAAAATTATTATAGTCATGTTTGGTAGTAAGCTTATTGGGGGTATATTAGCTTATTTGACTAAGGGTCTGTTCATATTTACTTATTTTCAGTTCAGATCAGTTCAGTTCAGTTCAGCTCCAATCAGTTCAGCTCTAATCAGTTCAGTTCAGTTCAGTTTTATGCATTTTAATTTTTCAGTTCAGTTCAGTTCAGCTCAGTTCAGTAAATATGAACAGGCCCTAACTTTAGCTGATTGACTAGTCAAACAAGCTAATACAAGTGTTTGGTAGTAAGCTTATTGAAAGAGCTTATTCTACTAAATAAGCTCTTTTTGAAAAAGCTCATTTTAGGAGCTTTTTCAATTAGCTTATTCATTAATTATTGTGAAATGACACTTATAACCTCATTTAATTTAAAATCCTATCTAAACTACCTACCCCAAAATTAGCTTCATTTCATATACTCAATCACCTTTAAGCTATCAGCTATTTACCAAACACTTTTATATAATCAGTTAATACAATAAGTTAGTCAAATCAGTTTATAAAATCAGCTAGTCAAAATCAGCTAACTCAATCAGGTTCAGCTTTCAGCTTTCTCCCAAACAGGGTCTATAACTACTTTATTTTTAACATGTCCTACCTATTTCAGCGACTTAGCTCCTAATACATCCACAGCTGGCTTATGGTAAATCAGCAAGTTACCCAATAAGAGTTTTATCTTCATAATTGTCACAAACATGTTCAAATTTTTAATCAATAACATAATTAATTATTCATTTGTATATATAAAAAAAAAAAATATGCTGAAAGTGGATGATTTGAAATTATTCACTGAATAAAACATTTTACTACATGAAAACCTTTTATATACAAGTAAATAAATAAATATGATAAAAGTATATGAATACTGAATAATGAAACTTAAAACCTATTGCAAATTTGCAATATATGGAGTCATATAAACACTCTGGCACTCTGCTTAATAACCAAGTGGGAGAGCCAGCATCGAGTTGCTTGTGTCATTTGCAGGAAAATTTCAGACACCAAAGAGTGGGAATCCTAAAAATTCAGGGCTTAAATGTCTGAAAACAGCCCATACTTCTTCCATTACCAAAGAAGCAAAAGGAAGTTTTGGAAGAAAACCCAGATATTTGGGGATTTCTACTAAAAACATATATACACACAAGTGGAATACTATACACGTACAGATTTGCGTGTCAAGTAAATTATACTAAATACATTTAAAAGTGGGAAACTTGCAAACCCTCAGTGTTTTATTCGGAGTTATTCATGGCCCTGGACATGGGAAGACAAGATTAATCTAGATTCTTTCTCACAAGTGTTCAGTGAAACCCTAGGGCTAGTCAAGTGCTTTCCTGCTTCTTGAAACCATTTCATGTCATACAGAGTTCATAACAGCAGAAGCAAATTTTCACACCTGAAGCCTGATGCACATTTGTAAGTATTTGGACAACAGCTAGCTCCACACAGGGAAAATCTGTAGTCTGTGTGACTGTGTCCCCTAACTTGATTGACTCTGACCAACTCCAACAGAAACACCCCGAGAGCGCCTTTTCTTAGACGTGACCTGTAAACAGTCAACACATGAGTAGTCGATATGACAATTTTCTGCAGTAATAAAGAAAGATCAGCTCACAAAAGAACCATCAGCCACAATTAGCCAAAGAAGTAAGCCATGGACAAATTGTCATCACAATACTCCAGCTCTTGAGAGGAAAACAAATGGCAAATATAGTTGTAAGGAAATCCACTTTAAGACTCTACAGGTTGTGCAGCATGAGCTACATGAAGGGAAATTTCAAAACTGTGATAGCCAAAAACACAAACTATCTTAAAAAATTTAACAGCAACACATAATTATAAAAAGATTTCTGATGAAAATTCAAAAAATCCTCAACAAGGGATGCGTGAATTGTGACCATGCACATCAAATGGAACTTTTAAGGATCCAATCAAAGTTTTAATCAAAATTGATTTTGGTATAAGTTCCAAAATTCAAACAAACAAATTTTTGGGTTGAAAGGAAGTTTATGGAACAAGATTATAACACGCGTTGGATATTTTTTGGACCCAGTCTAAGGCTCTAAGCCAGTGGTGGATCTAGGATTTGGGGAATGGGGGTACGAAATTAAGTTTGATAATAAAAAAATAACAAAATAAATGTGGAGTGCATGTGTTAATTTTTTCCTAACTAATATTTGGGGTAATAAACCATTTCAATTTGCAAGGCTTATAATTAAGTACTAAATGTGTTCGTGGGTAGAAAAAAAAAAAAAAAAAAACTCCCTTCGTCCTTTTATTACATGCCTATTTCTCATTTTGCACGGAGATTAAGAAAGTTAAAGATTCCTTAAAACTAATAATTGGGATTATAAATATCCATGTGGAGTTATAGAGAGAGAGAGAGAGAGAGAGAGAGAGAGAGAGAGAGAAAGATAAAGTGGTTGGAAATTAGGAGAGATAAAGTATTGGAAATTAATGTTGAAGTACAAAAAAAAAAGAAAAAAAAAGAGTAATATTTTTAAAAAGTACAACCTATAAATTTTTAAAAAGTACAACCTATAAATGGAAACAGACACTTAATTTTGATGACCCAAAAAAGGAATACAGACGTGTAATAAAATGACAGAGGGAATACCTAAGAGACCAATTATTTGTGAAAAACTGCTCTCTTTGATTGAAAAGTACTAACTTAGCGTAGAAAAATTAAAATATAACCTAACACACCAGTGGCGATCCCTTTCGAATTCAGCACAAAAAGGCGGGTTGATTTGTTGCTTTAGCCACTTACATAACAATACCTAAGAGACCTAATATTAGAGACAAGCAGTCTCTTTTGTTATTTGATTGTACCTCTATACCCCCTAGATCCGCCACTAGCATGAGCCTTGAAATTTACCATGTGGCAAAGGTCTAAGTGCGGCTTCCACGAAGCTCGAGACGTGGGCAAGCATAATAAAGAAAACAATTGCAATGCCAAATTAGTGGCATTAGAAACTTTGTAGGATGAAAATATTATAGCTTGATTGTTGTATAGATTTTCTAATTTATTTGAGGTAAGGAGTGTTCCGTGAATCAATAGCCTTGGGTCGGGAGCTAGGAGTAGGGAACTAAGAAGAAGTGGGGCAAGACGCCTGGGCACGTCCTTGCACAGAAATCGAGGATTTAAAGGTACTTGGCAAGACACGTTCAACACACATCCAACCCATCACGTTCGTGCCTAAAGGAGGCACGTCATGCCTAGTAGTTTTTAATGGACGTGAGGCACGTCCTCGCCTAAAGGAGGCACGTGCCTTAGCAATTTTGGTCGATTTTGGTTACTACATCTGTGGGCTTTATTTTCCTTAAATAAAGTCTATCTATTCTAGTCTATGGGTTATTATTTTTAATAACTCTAGGTTATTTCCTAGCCACTATGATCATTAATTGATTGATTATCTAGTCTTTTGTGTATTTCTCATCTAGTTTTGAGAAAGATGACATTAGAAATCCAAGAGAAAATCAATATGTTCTAGTCTTAAATATGTTCTAAATCTGTAATATGTTTTCCCCAAGATCAACAAAACTATTACTCTTGCCTACCCGTGGACGTTACAACACATTGTTGGTGAACCACATATATCTCTGTATGTTTTTCTTGTTAATTTTACATTATATGTTTTTCTTGTTAATTTTACATTTAATATTTTTTCTTTCTAGCATCTGTTATAACAAATTGGTATCAAGAGCTTTGGTTCGGGCCTAGGGTTTAATTCTGGTGAGATATATGGTTGCTTTGAATGTGAAAATCGACAAGTTCACGGGGAGGAATAGTTTTTAGACAGTGGCAAATCAAGATGCGGACATTGTGGACATCGTTGACAAAAAAAAGTCCGGATAGAGGAGAAAGCACACTCGACAATCACGTTGTTGTTTCCACTGAGGTCATGGAGGAGGAAACAACATCAGGTCTGTGGTTAAAGGTGGATAGACTATACATGACGAAGTCATTAATCAACAAGTGATCTCCGAAGGTACATCACGATCGATTGAATACTATTATGTTAAAATTGTGTAATAGTAATGTTATGGTTAGGATGGTGCCTTAATTTTGTTAGTGTCTTTGTTAGTGTCATATGAGAATTTTGTGATATTATCGGTAAAGAGACAATGTCTCATATCTGCTCTCCATATTTAAGAGTTGCGTCATAAAGCGTGTACTAAAGGTACAAATTTTGGATAGCCAATGGAGGTAATGGTCAAGGGATTGGGGAATTCGGGAATTCGAGGTAAAAATCCAAGAAAACCGTCTTCAAGGGGTCCAAAATCAAGTGATGTCTGTAATTACTATAAGGAGAAGAGACATTGGAAATCTGAATAAAATTATGAGTCCGCAGATATTGCAGTTGGTGACACCAATTCAACAGATGACTATACCCTAATTATTGAACATGTGCATCACCCTGATGTGTGGGTTCTTGATTCAAAGGCGCTTATCACAAGTGTTCACGCAAGGAGTGGTTACGAACTACAAGCAGGTTAATGGTTGTGTTACTATGGCAAACAACGAAGAACAAAACAATTGGTATTGGGTCCATCAGAGGGGATGGTAAATTTGTATGTCATAACAATGTCGGGCATGTTCCACTGAGGCACAGATCATAAGGAATCTTATTTTGTCAAGTTTTCTAACGTAAAAGGGTTTAATTTTAAAGGTGGAGGTGGAGGGGTGTATGTCTACAAGGGTTCAAAAGTAGTAATGAAGGGTGTTAAACGGGAGACATAGTGTTAGTCTATGTTACTCGGACTCTTCGTTTTACCTCAAGTACCAGTGTCGGACCCTCGACACTCGGACATGGGTATGGCACTTGGACACTTCATTTTAGTTCAAAATCATAGAATTTTTTCACAAAATAGCCGAGTCGGATACTTGGACACATACCCGTGTCGGACATGGGTACCCGAGTCCGAGTAACATATGTGTTAGTTGCAAGGGTGCAATGAGCAGGCATATTGTGGGCAAGTGGAATAGCGGAACGATAACAACACCAGAGCACCACAACAACCACCAACATAACACTACTAAAGCTGCAGCAGCTAGCTTGTCTTATTAGCTTGCTCTTGGTACTTTTGCGTATGAACACAAAGTAGTAGTAAATGTAGTAATTAAAGCTTACGCCACATAGACTCGTATTGTAGTAGTTTAAATAGAAGAAAGTTAAGAAGGAGAACTCATTTAGAAGTATTGTATTGGAACCTTGGAAATCTAATGTCCAAAAGTCATTACTTGTTACTCAAGCCTTTGTCTAACTATCTTAATCAATTGTCTTCGACTGTTTGGCTAAGATTATCGTGTTTTTCGTGTGAGCACCACTAGTACTTTACAAAGGGTCTACGTTATCTAGTTCTAAGTCTGCTGTTGTCACATCATTTATTTGTGGTAGTGTTAGAGAAAGATCAGCCTACACTCACAGTCTGAAAGCACCGCACCAAAGACACGGTTGGGAAAACAAGGTGGCTTTTGCACTATTTGTTGGAGAGGTGGATATATCTAAATTGTCAAAGAGAGGTGTGCTCGTGCTAGGAAGAAGCATTGGCAATGTGTGTGTTTGAACCTAGTTCCGCAAAGTAAGTCCCAAGCGCGCTTGGACTTACAATTTATTTGAAGTTGTTTATTGTTCTTTGGGGCAAATCTGGTGCCAAGCGGATGCAAATCAAAGCAAGAAGAGTGTTTCGAAAAAGTTTCTGTTATCTGGTACATCAATTTAATTTTATTGTGAACGGATCCAAGTCAAGGTGAAGATTTGTAAGGAATGTGCCTTAAATCAATAGCCTTGAGTCGGGAGCTACGAGTTGGGAACTAGGAAGAAGTGGGGAAAGACACGTCCACACCTTGCCTCAACAAAGGAGTGCTGAAGATTGACTAGGCACATCCGTGCCCATACGAGTGTCTGTTCCTCTTCGAGGCTTCAAAGGTATTTGGCAAGGTACATCTGTGCCTCAACGGACTTCCGACCAAGCAAGTCCGTGCCCAAAAGAAGTTTTCGATTTTTGTTGATTTCCTCGACGTTTGGCTGATTTTGGTTACTTCGTTTATGGGCTTTATTTTCCTTAAATAAAGTCTATCTTTTCAAGACTATGGGTTATTTTCCCTAGGTTATTTCCTAGTCGCTAAAATCTAAGAGCCTTTTGTGTATTTCTCATATGTGAATTATAAGAGTGATAACATTAGAAATTTGTGAGACAATCATTACGTTATCTATGATTGGTCTCAAATCTGTTATGAATTTGTAATTTGTTTTCCCTAAGATCAATAAAGTTATTACTCTTGCTTGCCTGTGGACGTAGCCAACGCATTGTTGGTGAGCCACGTAAATTTATGTGTTTTTCTTGTTAATTAAACATTCGAATATACCCGTTCACGTATTTTTTGGTAAACCACATTCAATATAATTCTTAATAACATTCAATACTAGCTAAAACTTTTGATATGTTTAAAATCCTAGGATTATTTGATTTAGGGATTAGATAAACATCCTAGATTCCTAGTTATAATTGGTTAATTGAACTTTAACTATATGAAGGTTAAACCTAGGGCAGGCAAACAAGTTGGATTCAGGTTAACCTGTTTACATAAACGGGTAAACAACTGAACCAACCTGATTTAACCTTTTTTTTTTCAAAAATATGAATTTGACTTTTTATTGTTATTTTTTATTTTTTATACTTAACCTATTCTTTTGCTTAACCTTTTTAACTTCTATATAATTTGATTAATGCAATAACCTAATAATATTTAAACATAATTACATTTCCAAATAAAAACAATAATCTTAGTACCGCTCGTGCTTTCTTTTAATAAAAAAATAATTCTTCTTTGAATAATCTCATACTTCCTCAATTTCTTTTTAGTTGCTACACTTTCCTATTTTGGAAATTTAATTAGTTGCTACACTTTCCATTTTTGACATTCTTTTCTCTCAATCTCTCTCCTACCCACATGGGTCAATCTTATTTTTTTCTCTCTATCTTTCTCCTCTTAAAAAACTGCTCAAGAAACCGTGAAAATAAAAGTGTAGCAACTAAAAAAACGGAGGAAGTATAAAGAAAATCGAAGAAAATGAAAGAAGGAATTAATAAACAAATTAAAATTATTCACGGAATCACCCTACCCTTTAGCAATTATAAAGAGAGTGGAATTTAAAGAGTGAAGTACTTGATTCAGTGAGCTAACGAAGATTAAAGACTTTGAATCTACTGGGAAATTGAGAATCAACAATTAAAAAAATAAATAAATAAATAAATAAAAAATTAAAAAAAAAAAGATGACAATGGAAGGATTGAGAAGGATATTAACAACTTCGGTTTGCACGAGTATGTAACATTGGACACAAGGGAATTGAATACGAGGATCATGGTTGGCAAGTACAACTATATAGAAGAAAGACTGTTTCACGTAGCCTCAATCCTTAGGAATTGGGATTAAAGCCTCATCCTTGCCATTCATATAATCAAATCATTAGCAATGACAAATGTTTTTTGAGATTTCAAAAAAGGCATATTGACAAGAATCCCGTACGCTAGTTCATATGAAGGTTGTTTTGTAAATTTTTACAGCTTTCAGGACAAAGTTGATTTTCATTTTAAACTGTCAATCTTAACTAATAGAAGCACCAACTTTGCACTAACCCAATCACGAAATACACCTTAGCACAGCAAATTATCAATATTGCTTCCGTGACAATTAGGGGTGAGCAAAAATTTCGGGTACCCAGAATTGTAATCGGTTCCGGTGAACCGGTAGGTCCGGAACTAGAATTGGACCCAATGGTTCCAATTACGGGTAAAAAATTAAGGACCCGGTTACAACCAGTTCCAATTCTCAAACTTTTTGGAACTGGAACCGGTTGGTTACCGATTACCCAATATATGCTAAACTAAACAAATTTTGAATAACAAAAATATGTTGAATATATCTAGATAGTGAGATAAAAAAAAAGGAATTATTAAGACCTAACATGAATACAAATAGCTTAATGCATATATAAATATAAGTAGTAAATGCTTAAGATAAAAATAGAAAATAACTATTATAATTTGTATTATACTTTACAAACACAAACAAAATGGGTACCCGGAACTGGAACTTGGTGGTTCAATTCCAGTTCCTAAATTTCAAGACCTGGTTGAATCAACTCCAATTTCTAAATTTTAGGATCCGTTGAACCAATTCCATTTTCGGATCCGTATCCTAAAATTTTGACCGAGTACTCGGTTTGCACACCCCTAGTGACAATAGCTATCAACAAAAGGCCAAATTCATTTTAACAAACAATATTCTCTTTTGTTCTTTACACTTCCCCCATAAGTCCATTGCCTTTGTTCCACACACTTCTACCTTTTTTTTTGGCACCATTTGTGGCCTCACTCTTTCCTCTTTGTGCCTAATTGTTGACTATATAGTACCATGCTATTAAAAAAAAAAAAGGTCTTGTATGCCATTATAGACCAAAAAGGCTAACAAAATTTAGGGCAAATCACTTAACAAAATTCTTTAAAGGTTCTCTAATTCTGTTTCGTCATTATCAAATTTCTCACTCCAAACCTTTTCTTAACAATAGATAAACCATCCAAAGATTCATTGCAGGCTCAATATCAAATCATACTCCCTAGGGAATATTATGTAGTTCCTGCTTTCCTATTTTGGGTTTTTGAAAATCCAAAATATTGTTCATGCTTCAATTTTTAGATACTATGTAAATACCACTATACTTTCATTTTTTTTAACTTTATTCATTGTACTTCCTAAGTTACCCTTGAATTTTGCACATGTCTTGTACTTTTTTCCACTTTCTCTAACTTTTGTCTATGACCGTACTTTTCACTTTTATTAATATACGCCATCCACTTTCTCCTATTTCTTAAATACCATGAAAAAAAAACAGAAACTATATTATGGGAAGGCGGGAGTATTATATTATATCCATCGACAAAAATTAAATTTTGCTATCCACAAAAAAACAAATTACTTATCTTTAATATATAAATATATAAATATTATTTATTTGTCAAAAAAACAAATTACTTATCTTTAATAATTATTTATTTGTCAACATATATAAATATTACTCACAATGTTATGGGATAGCCCCAATTTTTCATATTGAGAAACATTAACTGTATCTCAAAATGGCAATTGTGTAAATAAAAACAACTTTTTAAATATTTTATAGTTTTTTTTTGGTACTTTTTTTTGCATCTCAATTTTCGTCCTTATCACGGGCTCAAGACTTCACCCTTCTACACCAATTGAACTAGTGTGAATTGCCATTTTTTTCCTTCATCGTTTTGCCCGCAAACCACCATCACCTTCGTTCCCCCTATCTTCTTTACCCTCCTTTGCCTCTTCGCCGCTGAATCAAATATATATATATATATATATATATATATATATATAACCTAAAAAATTGGAGAAATTATGGCATGGTTACCCCTTAAGGACAAGGTTTGTCTTCCTCCTCCATTGAAACTGTTCATGTGTTCTGATTTCTCCATTGAAGGTTTTGATGTTCATTAATAAAGGTGAGAGAATGGAGGAAGAAGAACCCATGGTGTTATAATAAGGCCAAAATAAGATTAGTTTACAACATTAATCCCACTTATACACTCAAAATGACACAAATACCCCTTTGAGATACTTATGTTTTATCAACATGAGAAGCATGAATTTGCCCTAATGTTATTTTTTTCTTATCTCTTTTCTAACTATTAAAGTGAATAGAAGTTCATAGTGGATTCAAAAGAATCCTTGCTATTTTGAGGGGCAATTTGTAATATCATAGAGCAAACCAGAAGAAGAAATTTATATATCCTTCTAGTATTTTGAAATTGATATAAATGCAGGAAGCATTGTAAAACTTTATGTTTTATAACACGGGGAGTTGATTGAATTTGTATCCGTCACAGCACCATTTTGATCGTCACGTGCCTAATAAATATAATTTTTTTGGGGGGGGGGGGTTGTCCTTTCCTTTCCATGATATTGATGTGCAATAGGGAAAGTGGTGAGAGATTGTTCTGAGGTTTAAAAGAAACTGGAGATAGACACCTAATCACCCTTCTTAGGTATAATAATGGCAAAAACTTGGAGGAGGAAGACAAACCTTGCCCTTAAGGGGTAACCATGCCATAATTTAAGAGAAGAGTCCAAGGACAAAGTTTAAGGGATAACCATGCCATAATTTCTCCAATTTAAGAGAAGGTTATTTCAATGGAGGAAACACTCATAATTTAAGAGAAGAGGAGGACTACCCCTTAAACTTTCTCCTTGGACTACCCCTTAAACTTTCTTAAACTTTCTCCTTGGACTCTTCTCTTAAACTTTCTCCTTGGACTACCCCTTAAAATTTCTTAAACTTTCTCCTTGGACTCTTCTCTTAAACTTTCTCCTTGGACTACCCCTTAAGAGAAGAGTCCAAGGAGAAAGTTTAAGAATGTAAAAACAGCAGGCATAAACCATGGCCGGGGAGTCGGCTACAATTCGAATCCGTCCTTTTTTTATAGCCCCTTAGAAAAAAAATTCACTTTATTAAGGCTTCGGTAATATTGCAAATGGGTTAGTTTGCAAGTGG
Organism: Chenopodium album; assembly: GCF_948465745.1. Taxonomy (NCBI): domain Eukaryota; kingdom Viridiplantae; phylum Streptophyta; class Magnoliopsida; order Caryophyllales; family Amaranthaceae; genus Chenopodium; species Chenopodium album. The sequence goes on from NC_137838.1 coordinate 79,210,039, forward strand.
GGACCCTTAAAAAGGAAAGGCATACTATATATGGTATGGGGCAATCTCAAAGGGACACCCCAAGAGGAATAATGGACAATCAAAAAGGGACAGCGAGAATTAATATAGAATCCTGACTAAAACTATAGATGGCGGAAACTGGAGTGGAATTGTAAAGTAATAAAACATTAAAACCTACTACAAGTTTGAGCCGAAATCAAAACCCAGCTCAAACATCTCGATATGGAGGTAAAGATGAAAGTGAACATAAATGGAGAAGAAGCTTTCCTCTTATATTGGATTCTTTGGTACAAGGTCATCTAGAATAGCCCTGGAAAAACAAACATGTACAATAGCCTAACCCGAAATACCCAAACTCTACCCAAAATCATGTGACCAATCACCAGACCTGCCCCAACCCAAACCAATCCAATAATCAATGTGTAATCTAATAGTGATTATTCGTATTAAAATATACATGCTGACAATAGAACAAAAAATGGCCTGAACTGAACCCAAGATCTACCCAAATGAGTCTTACCCAAAGTGACAAACCCTAATTGACACCTCTTACCTAGGGTAGCTATGGATTGTGTCAAACCGGTGGAATATTTAAGGTACAATTAGAGGGATACGCAATTTCCCCTGGAAATCTATTTCACAAATGGCATATCTGGTAACTCCTTTAGCGAGGTTCGAGACAGAGAATAGCAAGTGAGTTCAATCAATTTTGGAAGGATGTTTGGATTAGAGAGAGGCCATTTATTGCTCATTTGAGTGCTCAATACCCCACTTAAGAGATTAAGGCTTTGATTGATTGATTGAGTGCTCCAGAGATCATGTTTTTGACATGAAAATGCAAGGGACTTCCAATTCAGGAGATCACCCCATAACTGAAAAGTAGACGGATTAGTATTTATTTGACCACTTACATTCAGTTAACTGTAGAATATTGCTGGTTCATTTTACCATAAACAGAACAGAACACTTTAGGCATAAAAACAGGAGTAGTCATCATACGTAATTTACCAATTTCCAAACAAACCTTTATGGTCTATCCAGCTTCAACAAACGGCATATAGCATCAATCAATAATAGTCAACAAATAATAACACCTAATTTGAATATCAAATGTGCACTTGCGCAGGTGACATGATCACCGGGAGCATACCTTAGATGATAGAGGTGGCAGGGAAGCTTGACGTGCAGCCTTCTCAGGCGCCGTTAAATGACGAATCTCTCGGAGCTGGACAGCTATATCCTCCAGAAGTTTTAGTTCAGTTTTTGCTCTCTCCTGGTGTTCAAAAGAGCCCTTAAGCTTCTCTTTCTCCTCCTGAACAGTCCTCAGTCTAGCTCGCAGCCAACATATCTCATCATCTATTTTGAGCCTCTCGTGATCAACTGCTGATATAGAATAGCAGCGTGATTCAGAGACAAAACTTCTATCGGGCGAGCTGCACACTGTTGGGAACCGATCAAAAATGTCTGAAGAGCTTCTTCTAATTTCTAAATCACATTGTCTCACAGTATCAGAAAAATTATTGTGTATGAGCAGTGGGCCACCTTCCTTCCCATCGGTAGTTTTGCTGATACTGTGTTTTGAATCGATGATGTGGACATCATGAACATGTGGCTCTACAACTTGCAGTGGCATTTGTTTTCCATCATCAACACCAAACATTGTTTTCTGTTGCAAATAAATGTTACTATTACCCTCCAGAGATCTTGGAATTGTATCCATGGATAACATCCCTTTTTCCTGAATATCTTGATTAGTTTCGTCGTCAATCAAATCTGGAACAACACTTGAACATTCGAGACTTTTCAGCTCATTTTTGTCCACCGGAAGAGCTGATGATTCTTTACACTCAGATACCGTAGAAGTTTTCTTCTGACCATACACAGAAGAATAATCAGGATAGTTGTTTATACTTTCAACATTTTCTCGATTATCAACTGACTGACCGAGTTGCTGTAGAATCAGCATAGGATCAACAGAAGGATCAAGAGCAGAGGCGTCGTTTTGTCGTTCTGTGTCGTTTGACTGACTATCCCATCCATTGTTTACTTGGAACACCTTCCTATAGACTTCAACTTCCTTCTCTAAAAAATGTTTTTCCCTCTCTCTCCTGACAATGATCTCTTTAAGTATATCCATTTCTTCAGCATCATAAACTGATTTTTCTTCTAATATCCTTTGATACTGTCGAGCCTCTATTTCAATGGATGCCTTCTCCTCCTGCAATCGTGAAATCATGGCCATAGCTTCATCTGCCGCAGAAGCGGCAGCAAGTCTCTCTTGCTCTAGCTCAGAGAATAATTCAGCTCGAGCTGCATGTTCTTCCTCAAGAGCTGATTCCAGAATTCTGACAACATTCTCATCTTCACCATCAGCCCCTGCATTGTTTTTAAGGTTCTCAAATAATGTTGCATAGTCATACACGGGTTTACTCTCATCAGCTGCATCATTGGATTCAGAATCTGGTTGTGTCTGACCTGAGACCCAAAGAAAAAGGATATTTGAGCATCTGATAATATAGCAAAGAAAATTTTAGAGCCATCAAAGGTAAAACCAGCGATCAAAAGTACATAATTAGCATAATGTAAGAAAACATATACCCAAAAGAGAGTTGCCAGCACCTTAAGCCATGAAGCAGGCAGTATATAACAAATAGAAAAATCAGTTGATCATTAATTGGAAATTTTGATAGGAGGCGGAGGAAGAGAAAATTACCACAAGAGTTCACAGTGGTTGGGTTCTCTACATTCTCTATCTTACTGGAGTCTGAAGGAGACTGACGAATGGCACGGGAGTCTGACTTTAAGTGATCATAAGATGAGGCAGAAGTAAACTTTCCATAATCAATACTAGCTCTGCGACGTCGCCTAATTCCACACCTTGGCCTTTGAGTTGTAACAGTCTTGCCCTTAATGTCAAATTTAGAAAGGGAGTCAGTACCGGAAAGGGTGTGGTGTGACCTCCGAGGATCAGAGAAAGAACTGTAGGACGCTTCACCTTCTAGATGCAGCACACCATCATCTGAGTAACCTTCCCTGAGTAGCTTCAAATTAAGTTGAGAGTGATCATTCCTGGACAGAATGGAATCAAATGGGAATTTGGATTTGACAGAAAAGTGGAGAGAGGAAATGGTTTCCGCGGGGCAATCAACTAAGAAGCGCTGGAAGCAGGGAGCACGAGTAGGGTAGCCAAAGAGGCCATTGCAAGGGCAGGGTAGGGTTAGCCCTAAGAGGGCGAGAAATTTAGATAGGAAAAAGGCAATAGCAGAGCAACAGAGGAGGAAGTAGGCAATAGCCAAATCAAGAAAGGCACCCACTAATCTAGAAAAGGTCCATGAGTGAACAATAACTTGGCATGCCATATCAAACTATGCTGTTTTACAGTTGAGACAACAAAGATGAGCTGAGTTCAGACTTGTGAGCAGTGATACAAAAATCAAACTAATCACAAAACTACAAATATCACATCGGAAAAGAAAAGGAAAGAAAAAGTTTAGGGGTAGCTAGCATATTGTGGATACAGAATCATTAATTATAAATGTGATTGGGTCGTTTAAGAGTTGTGCGAGACTAATGCAGAAACAAATCAAATTGAATTTCATTCCATTCTAGCGAGTGAGTATGAAATTGGAATCCCTGAGGCAGGGCAGGAGAGAAAGGTTCCATTAAAGGATTATAAATAAAAGCCTGCAACACATGAGCAACCAATTTGACTCAATTATTAAATTACATCACAATTTATTCTTCTCAATGTATATATTGAACAAACTAAAATTCTACCAATAAATTGCTCGTTATAAGCTTTCATAACTTCAACAATTATATACCAATAGTTCAATAATCCATCTTAGAATTAGATGAACCCAGAATTTTACTATTATCAAAATTGAATTGACAATAGGAAACCCTAGATTGCATATTTGATATTCTAATCTTCGCAAATTAAAATCTTACCTCATAAGCTGTTTCAACGGTGGAGAGAAACCTCAGAGGCCGCTTCAATGGAGATTTCGGAGTTCAATAGATGAGAAGGAACGAGAGGAGCGGTGCTACCTCTGCGTAAATACGAAAGGGGATAAAAATGAAACCATTTGAGGAAGATTATGACACGTATCAATGTCCACGTCGTATAAAATACGGAGTATCAATAATCAGAATTCATTTTATGTTTTTTTTTCTCCCGCAACGAGGCTTCATGCCTTCATAAGTAGAAAATATGTTGTGGCTAGTGCGCGAGTCATACGTATGTTCGGCAAAATAGCTGTGAAGGTAGCTGTAGATGTGGCGGCGATAGCTGTCAGCTGTCAACAATCTGTTAGCTTTGAAGATAAATAATTTAGATATGAGGATTCGGTAAAGTAACGATTGACTAGCTGTTACATATATAAATCAACATTTTATTTTTAAAACTATAGATTAAATTTTCAACAGTTACCTGAAAAGCTACCTCTAATTTCAAAAGCTAATCTTTCTAACTTTTCATAAAAGCTACTCTAACCACTATTTTGCCAAACATTCACATTTTTTGTCAAATAGTGATTTGACTTGGTCAAACCACTAAAAGCTACTTAAAAGCTACCGTCGAACACGCTCATAAGCTCATATTGTATGTCCGAAAAGAATATGTACTCCGTAATTAATAAATAGAAAAAGATAAAAATAAATAATCCTACCTTTGTGTGGTCTGATAATAACAATCCAACCTTTTAATTATTACGAGACAATCCAACCTTTGAATGTCATCTTCTTTTAACAGACCTTGACTTATCAGTGACCTGTTTTTGTAGGTTATATGCCACGTGTCAAAATTTAACTACTCTCTCCGTCCCCGAAAAAACGACCCATTTGGGTTGATTACGCGGGTATTTAAAAAGTTAAATAAAAAGAAGTAAAAGTATATTGAAAAGATAAACTTACATGGCATTTGTAAAAAAATAAAGAGAGAAAAGTAATAAAATTTGAATTTTATATGGGGAAGCTAATTTTGCACAAATATTATTGCAAATTGGTGGGTGTTTTAATGCAAATGAGTCATTCTTTTTAGGACTAAAATTAGGCCAAATGGGTCGTTCTTTCGGGGACGGAGGTAGTAGTTTATTTCATTTTTTTCAATAAAAAAAAAAAAACAAAAATACAGGTTACATGATAAAAATAAAAAAAATTAAAAAAAAAAAAAAAAAAAAAAAAAAAAAAAAAAACAGCAACCAACCCCCATTGTGAAACCCTAGGCCTTACCCTAGCCACCACCAAAATTCGGTCGGCCGCCCTCCTTAGCCTTCGAAAATGGACGGGCGACACCAGGGATGTGTTTAAGGGGGGTTTTCGAGGCTAGGGTGGGGATCATCAAGGTGGTTAGGGAGTTTGGTTAGGATTTTTTGGGGCTTGGATAATGGAGTTTACGGCGATTTTCAGCAGTAGGGTGGGGTTTTCGGTGGCTAGGTGGCGTTTCAGCAAATTTGCGGTGGCTAGGTGGGGTTTTCAGGGTGGTTAGGAGGTTGCGTGCGATTTTTCAGGGCTAGGACGGAGTTTTCAGCGGGTGTTCGATCGGCGGTTAGGTGGGGTAATGGCTTTGCCTATGGTGGTTATGCGTGGTTTCCCAGGTGGGTTTTGGGTCGGGGGATGATTTCGGGGGTGGGTTTTGGTCAGCGGGGTGGATTTTGGTATTAGGGGGTTTCAGCCAGCCGTTTTCAGGGTTATGCGTGGTTTCCCAGGTGGGTTTTGGGTCAGGGGGTGATTTCGGGGGTGGGTTTTGGTCAGCTGTAATACCCCGTATTTTTAATGTATTTTATAAATTATTTATTTAATTATAAAATATATTTTGGGTCAAACTATTTTAATTATTGAATTATAGATAAAGCAAGTATTTATATTTTGGTCAATAAGTATTTAATCCAAACGTAGCCCATCTTTATTATGAACCCAATCATCCTATTTTTACTTTTGGGTCACCTACTTCATCATTTAAGTCCATTATTTTTATGAAGCCCAAACCTACCCTAACCTACTCTACACTATAAATACTCTACTTATCCCCAAAATTTTACCACCCAAAAAGGTCAAATGGTCAAGGTAAGCTATTTTCTTTTTATTCTTTCTTTCTTCTTTTCCTTTTTCCTTTTCTTATTCTTTCTTTTTCTTCTTGCATTTACGTGGGTTTTGGGTGACATAAACCCACCCAAATTTCAGCCTTGTTGCTGCCACATCATCACACCGACCACCACCTGCCGGGCTCCGTCGACCACCGTCGGCGACGTGGCTGCCGCGCGCCCAGCCGGAGTTCCATCCTCCACTTCTTGCTTTCTCTCTCCTCTTCTATTTTAATGGTGGGTTATAATTATATATGTGGGTTTTTTATTTTAATAGTTCTAAATGTGTTTATCTAGTATAAAAAACATGTTATAATGATTTAAAACTATAATTTCAGATTTTTATTATTGACATTATTTTCAGATTTAATAAATTATAAAGTTAGGGTTTTTAATTCATTCAAGACTTGATTTTTAGGGTTTTTATGAACAATTGATTTAGGGCTTTTATAGTAATGATGTTTTGAAATTTTGGTGATTATAACTACTTATTAGTTTAAATTAATTCCAGATTATTTTGAACACGTAAATTCATGTTTTAATTATTAGATTTCCGTTCGTTAATATTAATCACGTTTTAATCCCGATCAGGTTCTAAACTCCTCCGATTTTGATAAAAAAAAAAAAAGTAGTGTTTTTCGAGTGGAAACAACGTTTTAAGAAAGACTCACTACCATTGGTAGTGAGCACCATCCTCTCGTGGCCAAATTCAGCCTCTAAATACGATTTTCGAGCAGTTTTTGATTTTTAACGAAGTTTTTTTTTATGCTTTAAATTTTATCTTTGAGTTTAAAAGGGGTAAGAGATAATTTAATGTTTCTATGGATAATTTAAGTATAAAGATGTATTTTGATGAAGTTTTAAAGGATTTTTGATTAGTTTAAAATGTTGGAATTTTATTTAAAGTAGTATAATTGTGATTTTTAATAAAAGGGTGTGATTATCCATTAAAAAGGAGTTTAATTAGGGGTTTTTAAATAATTTTCAGATTATTATAAGTTATTTAAAGTGAGTTTAAGTTGCTGGAAATTGTGTATACAAGGAGAATTAATATAGGTTTATTGTCCCTTTATGTAGGAGACTTGGTTCGGGAATTGTTGTAGTGTAATTGGCTACTTTACGGGCTTAATTGAGGTACGTTCGCGTACTTAGCATATTTGGATGACGTAGAATCATGCTAGGTTTGATTTCAATCAATTACAAGTAGTATCATGCTAAGGTTCATGTATGGAATTGTGAATTTATGGTGTTTGTTATTGAATTGTGAAGCATGAATTATTTGTGATGGTTATGGATTGGAAAATTATATTTTGGGCATGTTGTATTTGAACCACATTTTTATTTATGGCATGTTAGAAGGCATGATTAATTAAACTACATGTTTAATTACGTTTGGAATATTGAAAAGGAATTTTATTATGGTTCAAAAAAATTTTATTGATGCTTTAAGCATGAGGAAGAAGCTATATAAGTGTCTATATACACAAAGAATAAATTGTATGTTGGTGCCTTTGTGCACTTAAGGTGTTTTTAACACCGAGGGATAGGATTTTGGCGCTTTATGCATTTAAGGTGTCTTTAACACTGAGGTAGAATTAAAAAGGATTCAACAATAAATAATATGTGGTCACTAATTATTCAAGAATTAAATTGGTATGTTGGTTTGATTGTATAATTATTGTTGATTGACTTATTATGCTTTGAGAGTCATCACCAAGTCTAATAATCTGTAAATAACGTAAAGTGAAAGAGATTACGCACCAAAACTCTTGGAACGTATATACCTTGAGTATGAACAATGGGGGGAGTTATGGGGTTTTATATTTAACCATAACTTCCAATGGAGTACAGGACGCTGTATATTCCTTTTTTATTATTTATTATTATGCGCAGGAATTCCGCCACCTTTGTGTGGTTTTGTCGCTGGCACGGTTAGCTCCCGTGCCAGTTAACCTCAAATTTATTTGGGGGAGGTTAATAGGTGGAAACATGTTCGATGCGTAATCAATGCAAAATGAATTAATTAGTGTCTAGTCATTGTGTCTTGTTGATTGGTGTGTGTGCTTGTGAACAGGTGCAATGAGGTAAGTGTGTGTTGATAGGTGAAAGCATGTTAGTGTGTTTAATTACGCTTATGTACTCAGCTTTACTGATTGTGTGTGTTTTGGCCATGTCTTTATCTTGGCCCTATGATGACCCATTTTTAACACTACAAGAAAAATTTCTTTTCGTAGCAATTATTTCGTAGCGATTGTACATTCGCTACAATATGCAAGTATGTTTGTGAAATAATTAAGGATATCGTATCATTTTTACAATCGTCATGGTTTTCCCATATAAAATCGATACGGAAAACATAATAATACATATCAACACTATTTTTACACATTTATATAATTTTGAGAAATCGTAACATTTACAATCGCCACTAAATCCTAAAAATCGATACGAAAGTCCTTTTCAACACTAGATATATAAATATTGTTTGACAAAGAATACATAACATATGTCATAGCTTATTGGTGAAACATTTAATATAAGAGTTTGAGGTTGCATGTTCGAATCTTGTAAAGATCATACGCATTTTTTTTTTGTTGAAGAAAATGAGTTAAACATTTATAGCGATTGTAATCGCTACAATAATCACCACGATTGGATGTAGTTTTTCGTATCGATTATTGAGGCTAACCCCAGCGATATTGAAAACCACTACTAAAGGCTAAGGCAACGGGAGATATTGTATCGAATGACCATTCGTTGGGAAAGCTTTTTGTTGCAATTACAATCGATACTAAAGGTTAAAATAATCGCTACGAAAAGATTATTTTCTTGTAGTGTAATGGAGAGTAGTGGAGACAAGTAGAGATAAGTTTTTCAGGTATTGAGGCATATTCATGATGGGGCACGAGTGAAGAGCGAATCATGCTAGTTTATATTAGTTACAATGTGTTTCTACTTTAATTATTTATGCTAATATTTATATGTGAAGCTAACATCAAGTTTGGATTTGGTTTGGTTTTTAATAAGGGCCTTTAATGGTTCCAAGTTGTAGGTTGATTTTCATTTTACTTCGCTCATTTTGGTTTTAACTTTACTTTCGTTTGGTTAGCTTTTCAAGTTGGTTTGTTTTGGAAAGGTTTTTAAAATTAGTCTTCCGCTGTGTATCTTTGATATTTGCCTTAACCGTTTTCACGGTGGCGGTAATGTCTTAGATATTCCTATTCAAAGTTTTATACAGGGCAAAACAGGTGTTTTAAAATAAAGGAATTTCTAGGGTGTTACATCAGCGGGGTGGATTTTGGTATTAGGGGGTTTCAGCTAGCCGTTTTCAGGGGTTTTAGGCGGTGGCCGATCGGTTTTTGGTGGGGCTAGAGTAAGGGTTAGGGTTTCGCGGTGGCTGGTGGTGGTGGGTTTTTTCTTTTACATTTTTAATTTTTTACCTGTTTTTATTTTTATTTTATTTTTTGTAATTTTTTTTATTTTGACCAATTATTGAGCGACATGTGGCTTTAAAAAAAATAAAAATAAAACATTTTAACTTGTTTAATAGGTTGTAGGGGAAAAAAGTTTGTTCGGGTGTTAAAAGAAGATGACATACAAAGGTTGGATTTCCTCGTAATAACTAAAAGGTGGGATTGTTATTGTCCGACCACGCAATGGTGGGATTATTTATTTCCATTTATTCTAATAAATACAAAGTATCTTTTAAGGTATGTTAACACACTTTTTATAAGTGTTAAAAAACAATTAACTTCAATGAGGGCAATTAAATAAATAAATTTTAGAAGATAAAATTGTCTAAATATTACTATTATTAATAAAAGGGGCGTTTAATTCGAAGAATATAGGTATGAAGCACATAGTATGAGTTTTAGAATGACTAAAACTCACTCTATATGCTTGGTCTTGTCAAAAGCATGAATTTTAAACCATTACTTCAAACCCATGAGGTAATGGAGGGAAGGTGGGTTTGGCTCATTCCATTTGCTTAGGTATCAAATAAAATGAGAGAATAGTGAGATATTCCATTATTCCAAAATTGAACCAAACACATGGTATTAAATATTAAGTTCCTAGCTACCCGATACCACCCTAATTAACCTCATTCCTCATTCCTGATTCCAAACCCAAAATACTATGCTAACCAAACGCCTCCTAAGAGCTATCTCAAACGTTGTTAAAAATGTATGGATATGGAAATGACATAAATTTACACTACTCACAGTAATCAGTGGCGGATCCAGGATTCCCAATCAGGGGTAGTACAGTCGTCTGTATTTGTTTAAGATCGATCATTTAAAACTCAAATTTAAACCGAGCTTTATTTTAGGGATTTAAATTGAAAATTTTCCCAAAAACGATTAGCAAATTAATTATTCAAACGATTTTTTGATGCAATGCAATGCGTTAGTACATTGTCGTGCTCCAAAATAATAGACGGTTTGATTTTGGACATACATACATTTAACTGAGAATTTATTCAATTTAATAATAATAATAGTAGTAATAATAATTATTCTAATAAACTTTTTATGTTAATTAATACTAGTAATTGTACTCCAATTCATATCTAAATTATCACTATGGCTAATAAAATACTCCATACTCTGTAATAACTTGTAAAATCGGAAAAAAAATCCTTATTATTAAGAGTAAAGGAAAATTTTAAATTACTTTTCTTTATAATGTTTTTCTTATTCCTGTACATCATATATAGTTAAAGAAATAAATTATAGAGTAAATTTGATCGGGCTTGCCACAAAACCTAATTTAAGCTAACTCTCCTTTTACCACTGCGGCAATGGCTAATATGCATTACAATCATGCAGTTTTAAAAATTTTATCCAAATTGCTACCCCTTGTTACTATGTAGATCCGCCAATGACAGTAATGATTTAAAATAAGATCGTTAATGATTTAATCGGTTTATACCCCCAAAATATGTTTATTTAAAAATTAAACTCCCTCCGTTTTATAATAATCACAATGGTTGGGCGGGGGCAGTGGATGGTAATGGTGGTGGCGTCGGCGTTAAAAGTGAGAAAGAGGGGAAGAGAGAGAATTTGAGAAAGAACAAAATAGGATGGAGAAAGCATCTATTTATAACTAATATTAAAGTAATTATCGCTGACATTACATCTGTACATGTGTCACCTTCTTATAAAAAATTTTCCCTCCAAAACTATTTGTGACATCATTCATTCTCTCTCTCTCTCTCTTTTTTTTTTCCTTTTCAAAATAAATTAAAGCTAATATTTGAAAATTATTGATTAATTATATATTTTTCTAAAAGTTTTTTTTTTTTTTTTTTTTTTTTTTTTTTTTTTTTTTTTTTTTACTAAAATGACTAATTCACAATTTACTTGTGATAGTAGAGTTTGGATTATTTTTCCCTCTTGATTAATTCTTCAAATTTTCTATAATAAATAAAAAACAAAGGCTAACGTTTTTAAAAATTTATTAGAACTATGAAGTTAATTAGAATAATTTTTAGCTTAATTAATCTAACTAAAGGGATCGATCTCGATTTATTATGTTTTACTTAAAATAACTATATTATACACATACAAGTAAGTTTTTAATTATTTAAACCGTGCATCGCACGGGATTAATCTAGTAAGAAACATATTTGATGTTCTTAGGCCTCAAAATGATCCTTTAACATGGTATAAGAGTCAAATCCACAGTTTGGGACCTTTAATGGCTTGAGTAATGAGTGTACTGGGTTAGCTTATTCATGTGAGGGGGAGTGAACAAATGCGTTATAGTCCCATGAAATATCACATGTGATGTGACAAAATCAAAGGGACCTTAGGGCCTGTTCATATTTACTGAACTGAACTGAACTGAACTGATTGGAGCTGAATTGAACTAAACTGAACTAAACTGAACTGAACTAAACTGATTGGAACTGAACTGAGCTGAACTGAACTGAACTAAGCTGAAATGAATATTTTATGAGAGAGGGAAATTAAGAGCTGAACTGAACTGAACTGAACTGATTGGAGCTGAACTGAACTGATTGGAGCTGAACTGAACTGAACTGAAAATAAGTAAATATGAACATGCCCTTAGTACCTTACATATGAGAGGGAGTGTTGAAGTGTTACATATGAAGGGAAGTGTTGAAGTGTAAATTCGTTAAACAACACATGTAAATGTCCCATACTAATTTAAAAAAAAGGGCATTAAATACTTTATAAGACTACTACTCCTACCCGGCAAAAAAAAAAAAAAAGAAAAGAAAATATACTCCTTCTATTGTCATATAATTTTGGGATGAAACTTCACCTCTTTTATTTCTTTGAAGTGAACTCTCTCTTTTGGTGATGAGTGCAAACCAGACACGTATTTAATAAATCTAAATTTAAAATGATCTCTAATTCAAGATGTTGATCAAACTAATTGATAAATAAAATAAAATTGGATCAGTTGATTGCTAGTGACCTTTATTGACATCTGTATATCGTATTAATAATAATAATAATAATAATAATAATAATAATAATAATATATATAAAAAAATAGGTTTACCTGTTTTCTACCTTATCTTGTGGATAGGTGAACTAATCTAATTTCGTTCCCCAATTGATACTAATTTTTTTTTATATCCCTAAATTATTAATTGTGAATACTACTCGGCCACCTAATCTTGGGTGCAGTGGTTGTCAATCTTTTCACCTAAAATTATACTACTCTTATTCTTTAGACCCATTGATAAGATACACAATTATTATTATTCTATTAATAATTTCTTTATTATACAGTATTAAAAATGCTTAACCCCTTATGAATGTCATGATACCTTAAGTACGTATCTAGAAGCTTAGAATATTTATTTTGAAAGAATCTAGAAGTTAGATTAGAACTGCTGATGTTTTGTACAAGTAGATAGGTTTAAAAAATATTACGAGGCACTCTACATATTTCATCATCTTTTTATGCTCTAGAATAAGATCGAAGACTGGGTATTGGCGTATTGCTTTCAAAAAAAAAAAAAAAAAAAAAAAGGTATTGCAACTGCTTTGATATTTCTAATGTTTCTAGGATATCATGTCATCACTGATACATAAAGTGGAGTCTTCATTTAATAAAAAACATTTGACATTCAAGAGTGGTTAATATATACAATACTAGATTTATTTCAAAAAAAATATATATATATATATATACAATACTAGAGAATATATAAACAACTCAAAAGCGTATTGAAAAAAAAAGGGAAGAATAGATTCCCTTTTGTGTTAAAAAGTATTGAAAAAAAGGGAAGAATAGTTTAATGGTATGTGAGTATGTGTGAATGAGTGAATGATTAGATTGTCAAAGTTAGAGAAATATACATACACATAAGAAAATAAGATGATGGAAAATGGGTGTTAGTTGACGTCCCTGAAGAAGTAAAACACAGCCAATTCAACACTGAAACCTAACCCCATATACATAGTTAGATAGTACGTTGAATTAAAGCAGTCCCACTCCTTTATTTATTCAAAAAAATAAAGTTGTTGTTAAATGCTTGTCATATTGCGCGGAGATTGCCAACTGATTGGGAATTCCTTTTCTGACATAATACTACTGTATATTAGTTTGCTAATCTCTTTCTCTTTATTCTGCTCTTCAATTCATCTTTTAATTATCCTCTGTTCTCTCTGGATAGTTATGAAGCTGCCCCTTCTCTAGTCTATTGTCTATACATACTACTTTACGTATCAATCATCCAGTATTAATCACTAGATACCTTATACCGAGATATGTCTCTTAATCGACTATGCTACATCCTCCCTACGGAGACGGAGATGGAGACGGCGATGGTGGATAAGACACAGTCTGAGCAATCCAAAGGGCGTAGGAGCTGCCACGATCAAGTTGTTTCAATGGTGAGAAGATCAATAAGGCGTCTAGTGATGAGTGGATCAGGATTATGCGGTGTCAAATTTAATAAAAACACGCAGGAAGGGGCGTTATTTCACGACATAGGAGGAGTAGAATTCTCAGACATGGACAACAATAATATGAGCAACCCCAAGATGTTCAATTTTGCTGAGCTTTATATTGGAACCAACGGTTTTAGTCAAGACCAGGTCCTTGGAAGTGGTGGTTTTGGCAGGGTCTTCAAGGCCGTCTTACCCAGCGATGGCACTCTCGTTGCTGTCAAGTGCTTGCTCAATACTACAACTAATATTTCTACGTCAGATCATCATCATCCTCTTATAGACAAGACTTTCGCCGCCGAGTTGGTTGCCGTGGCTCACCTGCGCCATAGGAATCTGGTCAGGTTAAGAGGTTGGTGTGTTCATGACTACCAGCTCCTCCTTGTCTATGATTACATGCCCCACCGAAGTCTTGACAGGGTCCTCTTCAAGAATACCTCCAACTCCCTTGTTCTAGATTTCCAAAGGAGGAGCAACATAGTCCTTGGCTTGGCTGCTGCCTTGTTTTATCTCCATGAGCAGCTCGATACTCAAATCATCCATAGGGACGTCAAGACCAGCAACGTCATGCTCGATTCTCACTACAACGCCAGGCTTGGCGACTTTGGCCTCGCTCGCTGGCTTGAGCACGACCACCATCTCCCTGATTCCCGACTCCATACCACTAGTACTACTCCTCATAAACACAGTAAGAACACAACATCTCTCCTGTCTTCATCCAGGAGATCATCAGATCACCAATTTCGGCTGGCAGAGACCAGCAGGATTGGAGGAACAATAGGCTACCTGCCTCCTGAAAGCTTCCAAACGCGCTACGTTGCCACTGTCAAGTCTGACGTCTTTAGCTTTGGGATCGTGGTCTTGGAAGTTGCTTCTGGAAGGCGAGCCATTGATCTTACTCAGTCTGATGATAAGATCATATTACTGGATTGGGTTCGAAGATTGGCTGATGATGGCACCCTGCTGCTAGCTGCAGATGCTCGACTGGCTCAAGGATCTTACCAGGTGTATGACATGGAACATTTGATCCATCTGGGACTCCTGTGCACCCTCCACAGTCCCAAATCACGCCCTCACATGAAATGGGTTCTGGATGCCCTCTGTGGAAATCTTTCTGGCAAACTTCCATCTCTCCCTTCTTTCAAGACACATCCTATGTATATCTCCTTGTCTACCACCACCAGCAGCGCATCTGACACCGGTACCGCCAGACCCAACTCCACCACCACTACTGCCTCATCCATTTCAACAATCTATGTTACTGCTGCTGGAAAAACCATATTTCTAACAGCCCAAGGTATTGATGATGATGATGATCTGAATGACAAAGACAACAGATCATATACATATACTGATGATGTAGATAGCAAGCCTGACAAAAGCTCTTTTCACCTTCCGATGGTTGAGACACCAAGAGAGATATCTTACAAAGAGATCGTTTCTGCAACCCACAATTTCTCAGACAATCACAGGGTGGCCGAGCTGGACTTTGGAACTGCCTACCAAGGCTTCCTTGAAGACCGCCATCATGTCCTTGTCAAGCGCCTTGGTATGAAAACTTGCCCTGCCCTACGAGCCCGCTTCTCAACGGAGCTCCATAATTTAGGAAGGCTTCGCCACCGCAACCTAGTACAACTCCGTGGCTGGTGCACTGAGCAAGGAGAAATGCTGGTGGTCTATGATTACTTAGCCAGTCGGCTCCTCAGCAACATATTGTTCCATAACAACACCAAAGTCCTGCAATGGCATCACCGTTACAATATAATAACATCACTTGCCTCCGCAGTTGTGTATCTCCATGAGGAATGGGATGAACAAGTTATCCACAGAAATATTACCTCTTCATCCATAGTTGTTGATCCAGACATGAATCCTAGGCTCACCAGTTTCGCACTTGCTGAGTTCTTGACGAGAAACGAGCATGGGCATCATGTAGCTAGCACTGATAATTCAGTTCGGGGGATATTTGGGTACATGTCACCTGAATACATGGAGTCTGGAGAAGCAAACACTGCTGCTGATGTCTATAGCTTTGGAATTGTGGTGCTTGAGGTGATTACTGGACAGATGGCTGTTGACTTTCGTCATCCTGAGGTGCTATTAGTCAAGAGAATCCGTGAATTTAAGGATACAGACAGGCCTTTAGAGGAGTTGGCAGATCCGCAGTTGGATGGGGAGTATGAGCATCAGGAATTTGTTAGACTGCTGAAATTAGGACTGGCTTGTACGCATTCCAATTCACAATTACGACCAACTATGAAACAAATTGTCAGCATACTCAATGGTAACACTTCTTGCTTCATCCAAGTTAGTGTAGAAGGAATACAAGGATGGAAACGAGCAAATACCTATTCATTGTCATTGGTCAGACGAATCCAGGCCTTAGGGATTCAATAGCACCCTTCGGGATACTATATAATAGATACAGTCATAAAGATAGTGTCTAAAACTTCCTTTATACATGATGCAGATACAATTTGTGGTTAATTAGTCCTTTTTAATCATTTTTAAACAAAATTGATCAGCTTTTAGCTAGTAGTAATTGCTAGTTTTTTGTGCTTGTTTTTAAATTAGCTAAAATTTCCCCCTAATTTTTTGGGTTGTACCAAGCTTTTGTATAAAGTAATGTTATAAATATGTTTTTTTTCCTGTTGGTTATGCTTCACCTTGCTTCTCTTTGCTAAGTCTGGGTTTGGTTAAATTGGAGGCATTAATTTTACTCATTTTGTTGATTGTGGGCTTAGATCTTAGCCAGTTCCTCAATCTCATGTCATCTTCAGGTACCTTTTTTTTTCCAAGTGGATTTGCACCCCAGATGATTTTTATGACTTGGTTGGCCAAATTCGTTGTCAATATAGATGCAGATAATTAATGCTCCGCAGATAGATGACATATAAAAAATTCAGATGACATGTCTTGATCTGAATGAGATGTGATTTGATCACTGAGCTTCAACTGAACAAGCCTTGATAGGTTCTTCTATGACATCTAATCTACCTGTCAAGCCTTAGTGCTCCAGCATATAAGTATAACCAAATTCCCCAAGACTAGCACGTTTTTCAGAAGAAGAAAAAAAGGACAAGAAAAGACTTGCACTTGAAGGAGTAACAGCTCCTGCAAGTGCAAGTTGGGCATGGAAAAGTGTTAGTAGAACTAAGGATGATGACTTAGGGTTGCATTACAGGGTGACAATTGGCTGTTTGCACAATCATACAAAGTAGCGAATGTTTATGCTACGACCTTTAGCTCAACAGCAGAAGCAGCAATGGGCTAATTAAAATGATGTAGAATAGATTTTATTCCTAGCATAGATTTATTTTGTGGCTTGCCATTCTTGGAAGACTGCAAACAAAACACTCTTCCAACTTCGTATCAGTGAGACTGATCAGTATTCTAAATGTGATAGAGAAAAAGAAACTCGTCTGCATTTATCCTTTGAAGGCGAAGAGTAGGTTGTGCATTCAGATTATTAAGAGCTAACTGGGAATTAGAGCTATGACCAGTAATGCCTATCTCTTACCGAGGTGGATTTTTTAAAAAAGCAAAGGATTGTCCTTTTCTTGTCCTTATTGATGTAGCATAGTTAGTTTCCCAATAATTTATGATTCTTTGATGATTATGCAAGAATACTGCATTTCATGTATTCCTTCCTTAGTAAAAAGGTACTCCATTATTTCATAAGATTTGTAACCAAATACACACAGTATGAAGCATGGTTTCAGCCATTACAATTTACAAGCAACAAGGAAGAATCAACAGGAGCATTTCTGTAAGCAGGATAGTCAGTTTTTATATCTAGGACAGATAATCGATACACGCTTTTGTTGCTTTATATGCTGACCTGAATTCTGTATTATTTAGTTCAGATAATTATTGATAATACTCTTCAGAGACAGGGATTTCTTCATCAGAATCAATCCCGAGCCAACTAGTTAAACCGAAAAGGAACTCTCTGAAACTGACATTCCCGTCTTTGTCCTTGTCCATCTCCACTGCAAATATGTCCAAGTACAAATCTCAAGATTAAAAAGAAAACTCAGATACAAGAGATTGAGAATAAGAACTATTAAGTCAAGAAATAGATCGAATATACACGTACTAAATCTAGTCCTAGTGACATGTGAAGGTGATCTCTCTGTAGGAGCGTCAGTAAATGCAGCAACAATATCTTTATTGTTCAATTTTCCGTCACCATTTTTGTCCATATAGAAAAATACTTCAACGATTTTGTCAAAGATTGATTCCAAGTGAGGTGATCCCATCCTCAACACCTGAAGTGAAGCATCAAATGTTTAGCATGCATAAGTACATGCTTAATTAGGATACAAGTGGAAAGCTACATAATTACAGAATAGTGTTATGGTAAATACAGTGCCAGTGGAGCTGGAAGGTTTAGTTAAGAGGTAAATGAGACAGAGGAGAACAATGAACTCGTTAAATTGTATGTGGCCACTCCTATCAACATCACACGAATGGAAAAGATCATCAAACTCCTGCTCTGTAAGATTGACTTGCAATTCCGTCAAGCATTTCTTAAGCTCCTCACGATCGATACTTCCATTACAATCTTCATCTGTTAGAAAAAAGATGAAGATAAGTAGTCCTATATGAGATTATGAGTGCAAAGCTAAAGAGAAAAAAAGTGAAAGATTTAGCTCACAGTAATGTAAGGTTGGGTTGGTAGCTGGATACTTACCGTAATGCTCAAACACACCTCTAAGGTTCTTGACTTGCTCTTTCAACTGTGGAAACTTGATAATGATACTGTTAATTGATCTGAATTGTTTTTTATCGTGTACTGAACCGGAAGTTTGTTGTCTAAGCTCAATTATTTTCCTTGCAAGTTTGGCATCCAACCTCCTATATTTGTTAGTACTAGTATTGCAACTACAACGGCATAGCATGCTTCCAACTTTATTAGTGATGGACTTGAGAGCAGGGCAGGAATGAATTCTCCCTTGAAAATTGAATATGTCATAAGCAAAGAAGCAATTCAACTTGCAAAATGAAGCAAACATAGCTGAACAGAATTTTTTGTTATTTTTGGATGCATTATATACTTGGTAGAATACTTATATCTAGTTGCTGATGAGGAAAGTAATACCTAATACCTCAGGATTCATCTAGGCTTGGCTTGTCAAATAAAAATGGGGAGGGGGGAACGAAAGTATGCATTATACTTATTTTTGCACTCAAAGTTTTATATGAGATACTGATCGTCCTAATAGTGCCAATAAGGAATATGACCACCAGATCCTCAATAGCTGTTAGCTGTCTACAACACTCTACTAACCTTACATGCCAGATCCAGTAAGGATTGTACAGGCCAGCTAACCATGATTACAAAAATACTGGGAAACGAGATAGGATATTGGTGCCAATAAGTTGGCCCCTAACATACATTCGCAATCCAGGCTCTTCTTCAATGCAAACAATAGTTTTTCACCAGTAACAAACGGAATCGTAACCCATAATGCAATTTATCCAGCCAAAATAAGTTGGCTTAGGAGCTCTCTCGATTTGTAATTAACATAGCTCATACAACACTAGATGACTAGATACAGCCTAATTCTAAAAGTCCATTCTCTGAACAATTATTTTCTTGAAGACAACAGATAGAGTGTCGTTCACATTCATTCACAGGGTCTTCATAGTTATAAATTACCTTCTCCGGCAATGAAAGATAAAAGTGTTGTTCATGGAAACTACAATTGAAGTGCAATCAAATCATTGCCATAAAACATAAACTTCACTCAAACAATTCCAGGAGACTTGTAGTCTCAGGTTCTCAGCAATCAAAATCAGTACGATTATCATCAATCTACGTATAAATCCAACAATGATGAGTGATCCAAAATCTCACAAAACTTGCCAATTTTATACAAATCCAGAATAATTCCCTGGTGAAGGGTAAAGAGACCAAGCAAAAACTATAGTGACACAATAATCACTAACGGGTGAAGGACTTGGTGTTTATGAGCATAATGACTTCATTCCATTCACGATCTAAACATCTGGTTGCTTCTACACTGCATAATGTGGTTTCCTCACAACAAATGCTTAAGGATTAATATACACCTGTTAGTGACAATAACGAAGACCTTTATCCGTTTCATGAGAGAGATCATATACGACAGTTCAACACTATTTAGACTCCTACCTGCGTCTTCAAAGATTATGATTCTTCCAATATAGTACCTAAATAACTCAAGTTGACTGTGAACTTGCTCTTAACATAATGGCAATTAGTCAATCAAACAAACACCATACATTTAGTCATGTATTTTTAGTCTTCCCCAAGAAAAGGTCTGCATCCAAAACCTGCTAATTTTTGCACATCTCTATACGTAAAGGTCCTAAACCACTAAGACCATCTAGTTCAAAGATCACAGATAGAAGACATGATAGTGAAATGGAGCAAAAGCAAAAAATCCAATAAAAAGATCCACAAGCATTAATTTTAGTTTAGCAAGAAGAACAAAGTTAAGTTAATTATAAAATCCATATGCATAACAGATTTAAGGCATACCTAGCTTTAAGAAGCAAAAGGATGGTAAACACTTCAAGACTATTGTAGCCTCGGTCAACAAAATCTCCCTGACAAAGGATTTGAGATTTTAGGTCAATAGAGCCAAGCAAGAAGGGAACAAATGTTGACAATCACACAAGCATAGCAATATTAATATATATAACTAGTACCATAAATATGTAATTGGTCTCTGGAACATGACCTCCAGTCTGGAAAAGCTTCATTAAATCATGGAATTGGCCATGGATGTCACCACAGACAGTGACTGGACTATTGACTGGCTGAACGTTTGACTCCTCAATAAGTATCTCTTTTACCTGATACATTCCAAATATGGGTATACGCAAAGAAATGATCAGTAAGATCAGATAATAGACAATTTATGAGCTCTGACAGAAACCGAACCTGCTCAGATGATACATGGAAAAAACAGAAAACAAAAGGGTCAAATTTAGCCATAAAGAAGAAAGTGAATGATAGTGACGTAAATATCCTAAGAGCAGACTGCAACAATAGTTTGAGATGGAAAGTCTTCCTAATTCAAAATGCTTTTCTGAAAATCAAGTAGTACCCCACAGATCTATGTAAGGAAAAAAAAAAGCATAAATGTTGTCCAAACACTACATTAATCCTATCTTAAGCATGGTATCCCTTCGGAAACATGTCTTAAAGACATACATTTAAAATCCACACCAGAATTTCTCAGCATACTAGGCCTGATATCATCAACCCTTCAGGCTGACCATTATCACCCAACGTGTTACTTCTTCCTTACGAATAGCAGATATTGCACTAGACCAGTGTAATTGGAATACGGCATAATAAGCAAGAATTTTCTTAGAAATTCAATTATTGCCATGTTATCATACGAATCATTCTAAAAGTAAGGTCACTACATATATACATTATACAGTAATTTAACTACATGGACACTATCGGGGATTTTTTTTAATAAATAAATTATTGTCATGATTTTCCTTCCCCTTTTTTTTCCTACTCGAGGATTTCTCTTA
Source organism: Chenopodium album (assembly GCF_948465745.1). Classification (NCBI taxonomy): domain Eukaryota; kingdom Viridiplantae; phylum Streptophyta; class Magnoliopsida; order Caryophyllales; family Amaranthaceae; genus Chenopodium; species Chenopodium album. Next base: position 79,231,595 of record NC_137838.1, read on the forward strand.
ATAAAGTATCCGATTAGGAGATCCCAAGCTTTAAAACTTAAAAACCCTGCCACTGCCAACATTCACTATTGCATTAAAGCACACTCTAGAAAATAACTGATTGCAAATAGATGCAGCTACAAAAAAGGTTTGACTGGCAGCTTGCTGCACAAATTCAGAAACCAACTATGTGTAACAACATTGCCATATGCCAATAAATGGCATTCCTTTGTCCGCTTCGTGAAAGGATTAGGGGAACTTCTGCATAAACTTGGCCTAAAATCATTAATATCAACTAATCTCAACATCCATCATCAGATTCATCACTCCAAAGTCCTAAGGAGCAAAAAAATTCACATAGATTGGCATTAGACCAGGCGGTCTCATAAACATAATTTGGGAGTATTGAAATTATACATAGCTTGTACTGTTGCCGCAAAGAGTACACTCCTCAGTCCTCAATCGAAAAACATAATGTCATCGATAATCCTAATTATACCCATTTCCATTCCTCAGAATTTCGCTTGGAAGCAGCAAACCACAACCCGGCCATCTCCAACATTTCTTATTGCATAAATAAATGCAAACTCATGACTTATTGCAAAACCCCAATTCGAAACAAATACATCTATACATCTAAGTATTATCAATACAACAAACTTCCTGTCAATGGAGGTAGAGTGAGACTAGTCTATCAATCATTTCTTCATAAATCCAAAATTACAAAGACAAGTTAAACGCATAAATAGTCAATCAGAAAATCAACAAAAGAGTAAGGAAAGAGAGAGAGAGAGAGGAGGAGAAAATACGTATTCGCAGAGAAGCTGAAGCTCATCTTCGGCTAAATGCTGGCCTTCTTTAACCTTGGCGATCCATTGGTCCAAATCCATTGGTAATAATTGTTGGATTGTTGAATAATCTCAGAAATTTCTACTTTCACAGTCAATCTCTCTCTTAGTATTAGGGTTTTCGTCGTTGAAGCAAATCTGGAGGAAAGAGAAAAAGGGTGTTTCAAAAGAAAAGGCAAAAGAAGAAGAAGATGAAGAGCAGCAGCGCTTGGAAGATCTTTGGAAAACTTTGAAAATAAATTGGGGGTTTTGCCGGCACTCGCACGCCGTAAATAGCCTCACAAACCACCACACCCCCCCTGCTGCACCCTAGATTTAGTACTTGTATTTTGGGTACTCGTCTTATGTTATTATCGTGGCATCCATTCAACAATCAATCAACGGTTGGTTATTGGTTATCAATGACTCGACGTTGATGTGATCCGTTGTAGAAATAATATACGGGTTTAATGATTTATTAATGGTTAGTTATTAATCTGTATAACTAGACAAGTGTTTTGACTTGGCTTGAACCCAGGTTTAATTTCAATTAATTTTAGATTTATTATGTATAGTTAAAATACAATAATGAATGTGTTGCAAATAAATTGTTAGATGTCATTTCACTTAAATTTATAAATTTCATCTTCATATATACAATATTGTTATTTATTTATATTTACATGCATCATATTATATTGAATTGGGAGATTTCTTAAGAATTGATAAAAGCTAGAGTGTACTTGTACTAATGCACGGAATATATTTAGGAAAAATAAGTTCATATAATGGTTTATAAGTTTAGATAATCAAGACTAACATTTTATGCACGCGATACAAGCTACGTATGAAAATCTAATTCGAGAAGAATTAAAGGTTGACTGACTGATTAGCTACTGGAGTCGATCTCTTAACCAATTGTCGCAAAATGCAAGTAAGGAACCAACTTAGCCAAATCAATATACTTATATCTCACTACAATCTAAATTACATATATTTTATTTAGGATCATGGGCCGGACCATTGCCTGGGTGGGCCACCCCTTAGATCCGTCTATGGTTGTTGGGGTTACTTTGTTATTTAAGGGTTATTCAATAAGTATAATAAGAGTTATTTTATCAGTGTTATAGGGATACTTCGTTTTTTTACAAGCGGTCACATGGTGTGACCAGCCGCACAAAAGACGCGTTAAAAAAATCCAAATTTGAGACAAAAAATTTCAATATAATAATGTGAAAAGTTAAATGTTGATTGATTGGTATAGTTATGTAAATGATTTTTTGCTTTCTTATTAGTGGAATAGTTATTCAAAATTTTGAAAACTCACATTATTATGCAAGATTTTTTTTATTTATATTTTTTTTGTTTAGCTTTTAAGACAATTTAAGTAGTTCAAATGTTGGACACCAACTTTTTACTCCCCTCGCCCTTGGCTTATGTAATAGAGATAAATTTACGACTATAATAAATTTTAATAAGGTTGAATAAATTCAAAAAAAAATTTATAATTCAAATAAATGAAAATCAGGTGAATAAAAAACATTCTAAAAAAAGTTTCGTAAATTTCATAATTTTTGTTACAAGTCGATTACTTGATCCAAAGTATCCGAACCGAGGTTTGAACTGGACTTGAAACAATGAGCCGAAACTTGACCTGACTCAGAGTGAAGTTGACCTGTTTTTGACTCAATACCTGATTCAAAAAGTTATCCAATACTTGAAGTGACTTGACTCTTTTTTTTATCAGAGATAAGTCAAGTTAAACCATAATTAGCCAACCAATTCACCACATAAATAGCTTCATTGTTCGTGCAAAGCCATAAAAAAGGTGTCTTGTTTCATTGAAAAAAAGCTTAAGGTAATGTTTATTTCATCTTATTTTTACTTATTTTAGATAAAGCCAGAAAAAAAAAAGTTCATATCAAAGCAAAAAAAAAAGTTTTGACATAATTTATCGTTTTATGTGTGGTTTTTTTATCACAAAATATCTTTAATTTCGTAATGAAAAAAGTTATGAAAATTACGTAATCAATAAAATACACATTATTATGAATCTAACAAGACCTCATTTTCTAATAGATTAGCGTACACATATAAAGGTAATGTTGAGTCAAATCAGACAATCAGATCAGATCAGAAAATATAAATTTAATAAGCAAAAATAAAATAACAAGCACTGATTCGATGGTGCACGGTGGTGATAATGGGTAAAAATATTGAGGAAATCCAAGTTAATAAGACTGAAATAATTGATATATCAGGAGTATAGCGGTCAAATTAGACTTATAAGTTAGGGGTGATTTTATAATTTCATCATTTTTCCCCCTCAATTAAAGTTGCAAATTGCGACATGATATACAAAATTTGTATATAAGACTTTTTGACGAGGGCAACCTCAAATATATTGGAGTCGTGATGGACCCATACCAGGTATGGACGCGTCTGTCCAATACCAGGGGCAAATTCGTAATTTCGCGTTGAAAAGTGGATAGTAACTACCGCGGTAAGTTTGTGTGTTACTGTTGTTACTGCCACTGTAAAAATCATTTGTTTTCTCTCTCTAGAATTTACAGCCAGTCCTTTTCTCTCTTCCTCGCCGGGAAACTTCATCGGAATTCCAAACCCTAAATTAGCCATAAACAAAGCGAATATTCATCAGAAAACGTCCCTAAATTCGTCGAAATTAGGGTGGTTTTGTTGCGGTTAGGATTAGGGGTGTGATTTTGGTGTGTGTGGGAAGAGATCTGGGCTAAGTTTCTCGGTAGCTACACGTCGCAACAGTGGTTTGAGCATGGCAGGTAAATCGAAAGAATCTAGTTATTTGTAAAGGATTATGTTATGTTAGATAGAGGGTTTAATGTTAGCAAATGTATGGGTAATTGTTGCAGGTGGCGGCAGACGGGGCCGTGGTGGAATCGGTGGTCGAAGCGGCGGTCGATCAGCTGGACGTTCTCGCGGTAGAGTTGAAAAGGTAAGTGATTTGAAGAAATGTTAACAATTTAAGTAGTTAGGGAATTAGATTTAAATTATATGAATTGTATTTTTACAATGGTGTCGGAATAATTAGGGATTAAGTAGTTAACTATGAAAAATCGAAATTGGTAGTTAATGTTCATTTGTCTCAAATTAAGTATGTATCGATAGATTGGAATTTTTTGGAATAATGATGATGGTGTGTTTAGAAGAATAAAGTGTGATTTGGTTGAAGTGGATAGAGTGTGTAAATTGGTGTGATGGTGGTTGTGATGTGGACATGAGTACTTGATTTTTATGTGATGTGTAATTGGGTTGGGGAAATAGAATTGAAATTTAGTTGGTAATTAGTTGTGTGATGTATGAAAATATTTGCTTTTGTGAAAATATTTGCTTTTGTAATGAAGGGGGTCTTTATAAGTAAATTTGGCTACAGATTTGGTTGGTGAAGTGTGAGTTTCATTACATAGCCTTAAATTACTAATTTGGTTCACAAGCAAATAATCTAACTAGTGGGATGTATTAGCGCTTCATTAATAAATATATAGATTAGATGCTAATCATGATACTATATAATATATATTTTAGTTTTAATTAATTTGGTCCACCCTACCTAATTAGGAAATAAATTATAATTAAATAAAATGATTAAAGGTTGATGCTTAGATCATATATGCACTTATATTGCTATATCAAAGTTTTGACATCTAGCTAGCTACTATCATAATGAATGTAGAACACATGAAATTTTCTTACATAAGTATTTAGTTTATCGTTACTAATCTTGCTTTATAAATAATTTTATTTAAGCATATGGTATGAAAAGGGTCAATAAATCAAAATAAGGTGGTTGGAACATAGTTGTTATCGTTTTATTAGAATGATAATGACATATTATTATATTTTCAGATATTCTTTTATGATCGTTCTTGTGAAACATCCAAATATAGATTCCAATAATGGTTGATTTAGTAACTAGGAGTATTAGTTAGTAGCTCCTTTTCAACTTAATTAATGCGGAGTAGTTTGTTTTAGTATTATAGCTTGTGGTGGCTTTAAAATTTTGGATTCACATACACAATAGCAAGAACCCTAGATTGTCTATTTGTTTCTACAAGTTCAACTTTGAGCATGTAGATGAGAAAATAGGGGACAAATGAGTTTCGGCCGGTTGGGCGGAAAATAGTTTGACACTTGGAAGAAAATTAGTTGTGTGAAATTTAGTTGGTAATTAGTTGTGTGATTGTCTTTACTTAAATTTGTTACTTAAATTAGTTCCTTATCTGCCAGCCATTGGCTTATTGAGTAAGTGTTGTATTAGTGTTGATTTGAAGGATGTGGTGGCAGAAGAAATAATCAGTGATGATGAATTAGAGTCTGTTGGTACGAAGCAAAAGGTAATAATTAGATATAATGAGACATTGAGTGATTAAAAAGTTTGTATGGTGGTTAGTGAAATGGTTTGATTTTGGTGCTCTTTTTGCATCAGGTTTGCAAGAAAATTGACGATGCTGTGTACCGGGTGAGCTTGCTATTGTAGTCCACACATGTCATGATATTGTTTTAGACAAAAAGGTAGGGGTAGGGGTGGTAATTTTGTGTTGTTGTTTTATGTAGGATAATAAACTTAGTGAAGGAGGGAAGATGAAAGAAGAGGGTAAAGTGATTCAAAGAAAGAAGGATGAGCTGAAAAGGGTAAGTGTGTGTGTTAAAGTAATTAGCTTTGGTTTATGTGTGTGGTTATATGTGTATTGAAAAGGATAAGTGTCTGTTTTTGGTTGCAGCCGGAAAACATAAATTGTCGGGTGGAGGATTTTGGGTTGATTCTAAATGAGTTTTGTGAGAAGAAGAGGAAGATCGTTCAGGAGATGGGTTTTTCAGGCCTGTTTGGTTTAGTGGACAGACAGCTTCCTAGGGAGTTGTGTTATTGGCTTGCTACGAGGGTTGATGTACCGTCGTACAATTTGGTAACTCCTGATGGGCTAGAGTTTACATTGGACCCCATCCAAGTCCATTGGGTTTTAGGGATTCCAAAGGGTCATTTACCAGTGCCAAAGAAAGCTGTTGATGAAGAGTCGAAGCATTTTCTTGCTGGTGTACTTGCTCGATTCAGTACAACCAATGTGAAAGGCGGGTTATCGAGGAAAAACCTGGTGCAGGCAGTAGAAGCTCCACTTCAAGATGTGTTTGAGTTTAGGGTTGCTTTCTTGCTGCTAGCCCTTGTGGATATTCTGTGTCCTACTACCTCGTACCGGCTCTGTCCTAAGTTACTCCCAGCAGCAATTGCAATAGTGGACCCTGAGTCTTATGACTGGTGTTCCTTAGTGCTTGAAAAACTGATGTATTCAGTTTCAAGCTTTGCAAGGAGGTTCTATCCCTCGGGGTTCTCAAAGGGTTGTGGAGGATGCACAATTTTTCTTGCGGTTAGTTTTATATTTGTTTTATTGAACTATATAAACCTTTGTAAAATAAAATGTATATTATATTTGTTTGTTTTTGTGGTGTAGATAATGTATGTAGATCGGTTGAAAAGGCCACCTGTGAAATGGGGGGTTTTTCCTCGGTTGAAGGCCTGGACAGAAGTCGAAATTAACAAGGCAAAGAAGGCTGATCGCATAACTGGTGGTGACTTTGGGAAATTGGGTGTAAGTAAAATAAAGTTCCCCTAAACTTTTGATGTAATTGTGTAATTATGTGGTGTTTATTTTGTATTTTGTTGTAATTTGTGTAGTGTGTGAATGCGTCTTATGGAAGGCCACATGTAAGGGCTGCTTTGGACCGTATGCCTTTGAAAAGAAGTTCTATGGCTGCTGAGGTGAGCGTAGTCTAAATGGTATTGTGTAGGGTGTTGATTGTTGAGTCTAAATGCAATAATCTAATTTGAGAAATGTATTTTGTAAACAGATTGCTGAAGTGTTAATGCAAGCTGTTGATGTAGAAGAGGAGGATGTAGATGGAGGTCTTATATCCACTCAAGGAGTGAAAAAGCGTCCAAAGGAAGGACGCGGTTATTTTGGATGGAATAACAAGGCTTCAGGTATGCATACACAAGTTATATGATATATTGATAGTAGTTTGCAGATGTTATGTGATATATATATCATGTGCAAATGTCATACTAAATCTTTTTTTCATATATATATATATCGTATAAGTTGTAAAGTATGCAAACTGACTGTAAATGTATGTTGATTTGCTATGGCTTCCAAAAGGTTCTTGTTCTGGTTCTGGTGTGCAAGACGTGCATGACGTGAATGGGAATGACATTTCTGTCAGTGACTATATAGGGTTAATTTCATCACCTATTATTTTGAACAATGATTGGGAGGACTCTCAAAGGAGGGAGAGGGAGGAGATTGAGAGACAGGAGAGGGAGAGACAGGAGAAGGAGAGACAGGAGAAGAAGAGAGAGAGACAGGAGAGAGAGCAGAAGGACAGATAGGAGAGAGAGCAGAAGGAGAGACAGGAGAAGGAGGTTAGAGAGAGACAGGAGAGAGAGCAGAAGGAGAGACAATTGGCAGAGGAGAAGGACAGAGAGGATCAAGAGAGAAAGGAGAGACAGGAGAAGGAGCTGCAGAAGGTGAGAGAGGAAAAAGAGGAGAAGGAGAGACAAGAGAGAGAGGAGAGACAACAGAGGTATGAGAAGGAGAGACAGGATAGGGAGGACAAGGAGAGGGTCCTATTACAGGAAGTAGAGAGGGTTGCCAGGGAGAAAAGGGAGAGGGTGGAGGAGGAACAGAGGCTGGAGCGGGAGGAGACAGAGAGGTTAGAACGGGAGGAAAGGGAAAGGGAAAGGGTGGAGGATGAGCAGAGGATAGAAAGGGAAAGGGAAAGGGTGAGGTTGGAGAAAGAGCAAGAGGCATTGGATAGGCTTGAGAAAGAGAAAGAAGAATATGAAAGACTGAACAAGGAGAGGGCGGAGAACAGAGTACTGCGAGGACCACAAAGCCCGGAAAGAATCGATCAAGAGGTAAGTTTTAGTTCAGAGGAAGAAATGAGTGATGACTGTGGGGGGGAAGCATTGGTTGAACATGGTGAGCGTAGTCGTCGAAAAAGGAAAACAACGGCAACACCAAGCCGATTAGTACAAGGGTATGTACTGACCTGGCGGCCTAGGAAGAATCGGCGATACCGGCATGCAATTTTCGATTTCGTTAGACAGAACACCAATTTTTCACCAAGGAGTCAGAACATAATTGACATGTATGCACATTATTCACATGTATACTCTATGATTTGATGTAGTGAACAGGTACTGGTTTGTGGTAACAAAAAGTCATCTGTTTTGCAGTAATTATTTGGAGTTAGGTTTATTTCGGTTTGGTTTCATTGGCTGAATTAGTAGTATATAGGCCATATTTTGTGGAAGTAATGTATAGCTAAGTTCAGTAGTACATAGATTATGATAAATTATGCAGGGATAATCACATTAAAAGTTTGATATGATAAATTTGATAATAGTATATAAATTAAGATTATAGTATATAAATTATGATAAATTTGATAATAGTATATAAATTATGATAAATTATGATAATACATAAATTATGAAAAATTTGATATTTTAGTAGATAGATAATAATAACACTACAAAGATAAATTAACTTACAAAGATAAACAACATTAAACTACTTTACTTGGCTCCTCATTACTTAAGGTTTCAAAACCTTTACTTGGCTCCCCATTACTTAAGGTTTCAAAACCCAAACAACAAACACACATAATAATAACATTTCAAGGCCGCCCAAAATATTAAACTAGTTTGATATAATTAATTACTTAATTACCACCAATCCATTGAACTCATTTGTTGAAGTGATAACATTCCTAATTGAGGATTGAGTGTTGAAAGTAAGTACTGCAATTCCTCCACAAACTCCTTGTGGCTCAGCTAGATATAAGGAGAACGGCTTCAATTCCATCAACACCCATCGGGCTATCACATTAGAGACCCTTGACTCCGCAATAACAAAGATGTCCGGGTGTATTAGATCAATTAATTGTGAAGCTCGGCTTGGGAAATCCTTGTGAGATAATCCTTTACAATTCCATATTACTATATTATAGGGTCCAAAAGCTACATTATTATTCGTCATCCCTTGTATCCCTGAAGCTGTTCCCACTTCCTCCAACTTAACACCTAAAACACGTCCATCCCTTCTATCTGAAGTGGCATTGCTTGACTTTAAAGCTAGTTGGACGGTTTTCTGATGTCGATCAGTGACCACCAACTTCAGTTCATCTGAAGAACTGTGAATTGAAGTTGAATACTGACGGCCTTTAACGATGCTTCTTTTAATCAATCTAGGCATAGGACTTGTTAAAGAAAGCACTTCATCAAATGTTGTAAACAAGTTTCCCAGTGTTGCATTCTTAATTAGCCACTCAAAGTACACCTTTATTGGCTTTGGTAGCAAAGATAGATCACATAAATCAGGTATGTGGAAAGGTGATATTCGACCGTTGTTGGAAACTTGAACAATGTTGGTGGAAGTGTGTTCTGGGGTGTCCGGCTTAAGGATAAAATCCAATAACTCCCTTTTCCGAAGGAATTTAAGTTTGACTATTTTGTTGGAAGAGCCTGGACACAATAAGGTGGCTATTGACTTAGGTTTCTTGTTTGGGGATTCAAAGGTTGCAGGGAGTGGCTTTCTCCTTTTGATTTTGTGTGTTTCCATCATCACCGACCGCAAGATGATTTCCTTCATGGTTAACAAAGTGGGATGTTGTTGGTATGTTGATTTTGTGTACTTATGTGTGTAGCTTTGGTGTCCTTCATCATATGTTGTATGGCGCGCATAGGTTAAAATTTAAGCGGGAAGATGATAAAAATTTAAGCGGGGAGAGATGATAGAAAGCGGGGAAATAAGCTGTAAAATTGTTTTTTTAGAAATATAACCGATTTTATTTATATAATAACAGTATCCATGTATACAATAAATTTGATAACAATATAATTCTATGATAAAAAAAAAGGGAAAATGAACTGTATATTTGAATAAAATAATTGTTTATTTAGAAATATAACCGATTTTAGTAGATTAATAACAGTTTCCACGTATAAATTAAATTTGATTACAATATAATTCTATGCGGGTGTATACAATAAATTTGATTACAATATAATTCTTAACTGTTTAATTAGGAATATAACGGAATTTGTATAACTCTTAACTCAGTCCTCCATCTATCCATCTATCAATTAGTCCCGTGTATACATGCGGCTTTTACAATAACAGATTAGATTTAACACATAACAGTATATAAGTGAAAATTAACAGTATATAAGTGAAAATTAACATATTATATATATGTAATATTATATGTAATAGTTTTATGACAGTTATTAGTACAACTTTTAAGCATCTTTAGTTTTGAGTTGACAGCTCATTGTATGCAAGTGCTTAAAATAGCAGTACTTAAGCTATCCCGAACTATATGTTAACAACTTAGTTTCGTATATGTACAGTTTGAAGTACCTTTTAGTTTAAAGTACCTTTTAGTTTGAGTTGACAACTGAAGATCAGCTGATGGATATTCAAAACCTTAGTTGACTTGATAATCAACTGAATATGTGTTTTTTAAAAACGTAAATTTTTTTTGTTTTTTTTTTTTTTGTGATTTTTGATATTAATTTACGTTTTTATTGTGTTTTTTTTATTGTTGTTTTATTGTTTTTTTTTTTTTAAAAACGTAATTTTTTTTTAATTGTGTAAATTTTAAAAACGTTAAAACAGAATTATATTTTGTCCATTAACAATGTCATAAAATTCATTATAATTATCATAATTAAAATCATAAATAAAATCATAAGTTACATCATAACTAAAATCATAAATAAAAGCATAAGTCATCATAATTAACATCATAATTAACATCATAATTCATCATAATTAACTACATAACCATAGTTAACATCATAATTCATTAATTAGAAAAAACTTAACAAAGTTCAGTACCATAATTAATTAAAAATACATAATTCATCATAATTAACTACACTACACTACATCTTAAGTTCATAATTAACTACCATCAACTTTGTTCACATCATTAGCTGGAATTAAAACCTATACTACCACTCATCATCATCTTCGCTTGAATCACCACCAACCTCGTACTCGGAACCGGATGAACCCCTTGGCAAAGTGTCTGCAATCTTCTCGGCATAGGTCAGAATAGCATTGTCAATATTATCCTTGTACACAGATGGATAGCCCTCTTCACTATATGTTGGACGGTTGATTAATTCTGGATGGTCTGCGATATTAACCCCATTCATAGCACACATGGTGGCCATGAACTCGTTACATTCAGTTTGGTTTCCTTGGTAAACAACATCAAAGTCGACCGGGCCAAATTTAATCCATTCGAATGAAACAATCTCGTCCCTAGTCCCAGTAACTAAACCTGTAGTGAACTCCCTTCCAACAACCAACAATGCCCAAGAATCTGCCCCATTGGTGTTAATTAATTCTTCCACATTGTGAAGTAATGTACCAACACTTGAGAACATATAGAAGAATCTAATTAAGTACCGGTACCTGAACTCGGAATTTATACATAGCCACAAATGGCGGCGCAAATCCCCTAGGTTAACCGAAAAACAAATCTTATACAAATCCAGGCAGTAGTACATGAAGCAGTAGGCTTCTCTGCGGAATTCCACGGGCTTTGTCAACTTGAAAGGGGATAGATAAGGAAAATAGGGATGAAATTTCATACCTTTGAGGGCAAAATAGCCACGGCCAAGCGTCGCAAGTTGATGCGAAAACATCAAAGAACGGTTGCGTCGTTTTAGAGTGACAAACGCCAACGCACTGCATATTAGTGGAGGTCCGTTTTGAATGACCGCCTTCAAGGTATCATTGTCATCCTGCGCCTCTTGTTGGTCGCGGCGTCGTAAAAATGGTGGTGACAAAAATTCGTAGCTTGTGAGGTCAAAGGGCTGGATGATTGAGAATAACATCAACACAGTAGAAGTGGAGGAAGAGGATGTTGCCATTTTTTTGAAATGCAAGAAAGATCAGGAAGAAAGGAAATAAGCGGATGCAAAGGGGCATTTTATAAATACATCAACGTTCTCATTATTGATTATCATACAGTTGTTTTTTATTTTAGGATAACAGTATTTATATATATATAACTAATTATTAAAAACACACTTATGTTAATAGCGGTAAATACAGTCACTGGTGGTAACTAGCAGTAAAATTTGATCTAGCATTATCAAAATTATAGTAGGATATATTTGCAAAATAACAGTATTTAACTAACCATGAACTGTATAGGTGTGAAAATTAAAAGAAACAATTCGTTAAAGTACCTTATATTATTTTGGATTTACCTTTATTTAGAACAAAGACACAATAAAATTTAATCTGCCTCTAATCCCTTATTTGTTATGCGGAATACGCATCTACGACCTTGTAACTGTGTGTCAGTGCTCCTGACTACCATCCACTCTCGATGCCACGATTTGCTCACGGTATGATATTGTAGTGAAATGAACATTTTGTTTGGAATCAAACTTTCCCATGCTACTCCCAAGGATGCCTTAACTTCTCGTCCGGAAGTGTATGTCTTCATTGTGTTCAATGACCTAGTTGACGTGTCAACCACATCGGTAACTTCATTGACGACAATGAAAGCAATGCTGTAATTTCTAGCAATTCCTTTCATTTTCTTTGCTGATGTCGTTATTGATCGTTTACGTTCCATGAAGGCCTGTGAAGTGTAGTCATGATCATGTCTTAATAAACTGGCTATTGAATCAAGAACCACAACTCTCGTATGTCTACATCCTTCATGAGAATGTATCACCATTTGCTCCACCTGGTTAAGCATCAACATTAATTGGCCGGGATCATCTACCTTTTTGACGTGCACTAGGTTTAGTGGGGGCACATCAACCACCTTGTTTTCAACCAAATGTGTGCTTAATTGATGAAGTCTATTCACCGAAAACACAGGACATGCTTGAATATATATGGAAGACCCAAACAACCCACCATCAGTTGGATCCAACAAGCACGTTAGTAGTAGTTGCAGACATATTTGTGTCTTTCCAACTCCACTTTCCCCGTACAGCTCAGTTACTTCCCCAACACGTATGCCTCCATTCAATGTGAAATCTATTCGTTCACATTTGGTGATACATTTTTGATTCATAATTTGGTTTTAAATTATGTGTTTCTGTTGGACACATATGTAGTTTAGATTTGTAGAGTTTTAAGGATAAACTGTTATTATGTGTAATATATTCAGTTATACTGTACATATGTACCAGTATCATTTTATCATTTTAATTGAAACAAAACAACTACTTTTGAACTGGCATCTTTATAAGGCTGTCACTAAAGCACCAGACTTCAAGTACAGTTGTGTTCACGTACAGTTAAAAATCTTAAATATACAGTTATAAATCTGAAATATACAGTTATATTAGATTTCAATACGACACCATTGGTTAGTTATTATTTGGATACGACATGACTATAAATACTGTATATGGTCAGTTATATGTTTTGTCAGTGAAATAATGTTATCATACTATAAATACTGTTAAAGATATTTTTACTACTGTTTATATTAATTCATAAACCATCTTAATATATATGTAATAATAACTGTGCAACGTGATATTAACATACATATGTACAGCTTTATCTAGTTTTTATGCTACCATATACTGTTGTATATTGTTATATTATTATTGAAAAGGCAATTTGTACATAATGTCCATGTGTGTATATAAAAGGCATGGTTTTGGGTAGTAGAGGTGCTAAGGTGGAAGCAAAAAATGGCAGATCATCATCACCAAAACCAATTGCCCTCTGTAAAATAATATAATTGTGTTTTAATATTTTATTTCTTTTACTACTTATATATTTACCTACTTATATATTTACCCCTGGTTATTTTGTGTTTGTGTTACCAGGAACGAAAGGAGGAGTTTCCAAAAATACAACACGAGAAGTTAATGTTGCAAATGATGGCCGGGAAGAAGGTTGGAGAGTTGATGGAAAATGTGAAAATCAACAAGCAAGAAAACCTTGAAGTTAACAAAAGTCCGCATGTTTAAGAGAAATCTTTGGGGGCCATGATGTTTAATGTGATTTCGTCTAATGTATTGTGTGTGGCATGTTTTGACTAAAGGTTCCATAATAAAGTATTGTAATCACATAATAATACTTATGTGTTAATTAGATGTGTTAATTAGATAATAATAGTTATGAGGAAATAAAGTATTATTTATGCATGCATAGAAACATTTTACAACGGCAAAAATTAAATTACTTAAACTGAAGCAATACAAAAGCCATAAAACTGAAATTGAACCAATACATATAACATAAGCATCTCTCACAATAGTACACTATATCAATCGTCAGTCAGACTTATACACGGGCCACCAAGGTCTTCAAACTCAAAGTCTTGCTCCTCCACGGCCGGGTCCGGCGGCAGTGGCTGTACACAAATATATGTAATTAAGTTAATAAATGCCCTTGTTTAAGAGAAAAGTATGAAGTAATTGAGACATTTTAAAACTACCATCAGTGTCCCGTCAATTCGAATGGGATATGTTGTTGTACAGACTGATATGTTGCCGGGGGTTGCCCTAGTTTTGTCCCAAAGGACAAAAGAACCTCCATTTAAACCGACAGTGGAATCAAGTTCCCAATCCATATGTGCACCCGCAAAATCTCTGAGGTTTGCCATACCTTTAAGAGATATCCTACATTCCGTTAAAATAAAAAGAATTGGGTTGTGAATTGCTATTAGCTTCCCAAAGTTCTCTTCAAACGAGGGTCGAGTGACACCCCGACAATTCCATATAATTATGGAAGAGGCCAATGGGAAAGTCGGGGCCCCACGATGTGAATCTGGTAGAAGCCCTATTTTTTGGTACCGCCGAAGTGGATCCTCTTTCAAGCTTGACCTCCTTATTATAAAAAAGATGGAGGAAAACATGACATTCGTATAAAATATCTGGAGGCCATCAGTGAAACACCCCATTACGGTGTCCACATGTTGCAGATTCAGTGGATATACTGGACCTTCGAACAACAACTCTGGCGTAGGGTTAATTATATCTTCAAGAAACAAAGGAATAATTTCAGATTCACAATCGTCTCTAAAATGAAGGCAGCACCGAGTTAACCTCCAAACTACGTCTTGCAAATTCATTTTACTAATAACGTCAACATAGTTCGGAAGGTAAATAGGTTTTGGTCCACCATATTCACCTACCATAACCATGGACAAAAACTTGTTGTCCCATGCATTGCTAGGTCGGACAAAAAGTTCCCTCACTACCTCATCCTTAACTTGTACCAAAACACCATCGTCTTTTTGCATGAAGTAGTTGTATGAATTGAAATCAATTTCCGGTATGGAGCCGGAAGGAGGTTCCCAAAACTCATAGTGCTGTTGTGGAGGGACGGCAAAGTAACCATGGGGAATTAGGTTGGTTAAGTTGCTAGCCATTGTTGGATGACTGCTTGATTGGTTATATGTTATGGTTGAGGACTTGGACTTTGGTTTTACAACTATGACTATATACTACTACGTGCAAATGATGATTCAATAAGGACAAAATAGCAAATATATTTTATTATAATTCTTGTCTTTAATTCATACGTTTTGTTGTCTTTATATATTGCAATAACTTGGCAAACTGTATGTCAGAAAACAACTATATAAAATTTTTTCAGTTCTTTTATTATCCTATACAGTTATAATAATTATATTTATCGTATCATTTCATTTCAATACAGTTATTATAATTATATTCACCACGTTCTTTTATTATCCTATCAAATCATTTCAGTACATTTATAATAATTATATTTATCGTTATACTGGTATATATACTGTTAAAATGAAATAAAACTTCACGTAACAACATAAGTACATGGACATGTGTAGATAAGTACGTGGGATAAGTAGTATAAGGTTGTGTTGGTCAAACTGATTTTGGAAACTAAATTGCTGTATGTAATATTAACATAACAGTATTTTTTATTTATTGTACATGTCCGTAAAAAATTTTACAAATAGGAATACAATATCTCATTAGTTAGTAGTGTTTAATAAATGTAGCAGTAGTAACTTGTCAATCAAGTTAATTTTGTGA
Organism: Chenopodium album; assembly: GCF_948465745.1. Taxonomy (NCBI): domain Eukaryota; kingdom Viridiplantae; phylum Streptophyta; class Magnoliopsida; order Caryophyllales; family Amaranthaceae; genus Chenopodium; species Chenopodium album. The sequence continues at coordinate 79,247,513 of NC_137838.1, forward strand.
TAATATTAACAACATCATCCTATGTACTTTTACGTCAAATCAAGTTAATTTTGTGATAATTTTGTTCTGTGAATTTATTGAAAAGGTAAACCACTTACTAGTTTTTAGTTGGCAAAGAATAAATGCTATTCACTTTGAATTTAGTTGCACCTTACCATAACATACCTTACCATAACACACTTAAACAATCATTTCTATCAAAAAAAGAAAATATCAAAGCTCTAGATCACGTCAAAGCTCATAATGTCTTCATCTTCCGGCACCGACAAAACCAATGACAGCGTTGTATTGGTTGGGAAATCACTACTCACAATGTGTGACATGCTTATCAAAGGTGGTGGGGTTGATGATGTAGGCGTGACGTACCAAGTTCCCGTTGATCAAACCTTCAACTCCGTTTTTCTACACTACGCTAAGACAGCTAATATCCTCCCAAGAGAGCTTCGGTTCTACAACAGGGGTCAGCTTATTACATCGACCGAGACACCGTATGAAAGGGATTTCTGGAAGGATGAAATCGTACTCGCATATAATAAAGTAAGCAATTACTTTAGACTCAAGACACCCCCATATACTCGCATATAATCGTACTCGAATATACTTGTGTGCGCATGATATACATAATAAAATTATATTTTTCTTTGCAGGAAGGGGAACCCGTGGCGGTCAACCCAGTCGGTGTTACTACGAAGGAAAGGAAGGTTTTCCATATTTCTGACTTATTTGAACGTCGCAACACCCTCCAATTCAGATCAAGGAACGAGACTCCCATGGAAACGGTCTACGCACGTTGGGCTACGGACAACGGTGTTGATCGTCAACGCGTACGGATATGGCTTAATGGTAAGGACTTGGATGACAAAGTAACCGTCGAAGAAGCAGGAATAAAGGATGGAGCGTACCTGTATGCACATATAGAGCAAGAGGGATTCGAGAGGCGACGTTACCATCACTTCCTTTGCATCAATTAGAAAAAATGAAGGTATAGATAACTTGTTACAAGGAATACAAACAAATATGGGAATGAAGTGTGAAAATATATAAAGTGAGAAAAATATGTTAACCAAAATATATATAAAATGAGGACCTAACTTTAATATAAAATTAGGAACTTAGGAATTCCTCATATATATATACAATTAAAATTTTAAAGTCAATTATTAAGGTCAATTTTAAAGTCAATTATTAAGGTCAATTATTTGTTATGTAAGTCAACATATAATATTAAAGTCAATTATTTGTTATGTAAGTCAATTAAAATACTCTTTTTGTAGACGGATCAAGTAACTTTGCCGGTTTGGAATTTTGTTGTTTAATCTTGTGGTACATTGTACTGAAGTATTTATATTCAAATGTTCATTCCTCTTTCCGGTTTCCCTATACATTTAAATTAATGTTCCTTTACCCGCACTTCACTTTATATCAAATGTTAATTTGCCCGATTTTCCATGTACAACTCACTTTAATCAATAGTTGATTACCTTAAATAATTTAAATAAAACGCTTTGCATTAGTACCACATTTACCTATAAAACTAATTTTGAAAAACGATTATTAATAAATTACCTGTTCATTTCATACAGATAACTAATATTGGTAAACGAATAACTGTATTCAAAACTATATAATTTTGGCACAATTTTTAATGCGCGGAAATCACGAAATTATTTCGACAGTCAAAAATCAATTCAATTGCTGTAGGCTCTACACCCCTACTGATTTGACCAACCATAATAAGTACTACTTAAGACCTTCATTGTAAAACTCATCAAAATCCTACATTAATTTTTAACAAATTGATTAAATCCAGCACTCCAATCCACTACATAAATTTACTAATCATCATCACATATATATATTCATAAAGTTTTTTGACAGTTCAAAATAGTTTTCCATACTACTGTCATCTTACTGCCAATACAAAAGGAACTGAATTATCTTACTGCCAAATTGCCAATACACATAATTATCTTACACAAAAAATAACAACCGAAGTAACCTTTACTTTCTACAGCTGCTGAACACGTAGGACGCTCCACTCATACTCATACTCGCACCACTAGTGAAAGGCAAAACATCCCGTGCAACCCACTCAGGACACGGCTGAATTGACCTGGTAAAGTACCCAAGCTCACCAGAATCTAGACCATAACCAATCCCTCCAACCCACATCGTAGGGACTGGAGTTCCAGGTTCCACATGCATATGTCCCTGCAATGTAATCAGCAACACAATACTATCACAACAATGATAAGTATTTATTTATCCGCAAGTTTAAATTTTATAATAATAATGACATACAGGCATAGCAGTTGCAGGCCCTTGCTGCTGTTTGGCCTTTCTTGGCCTTCCTCTTTTTTTCGTAGGGTTCTGTTCAGGGACACTCACACCACAATTTACCTAATACAATCATAACACCCTCCCAATCAAATAAATGAATTTTGGAACTTATAAAAAAAAATTGCTGCTGTTGATGTTGCTATCATACTGCTATCATACCTTCTGTTGCAGGCCCTTGGTGTTGCTGTTTTTGTTACTACGAGAAGACGCTCCTGTTTTGGCACATTTCTCAGCAAATGAAAGGTATCGCTTAGCCTTAGGTCTATGCGGTTTTTTCCGAGATACTGGATCACCTACGGACAAGGGCTTATTCACTGACATGTCCCCTGAAATGTTCTCATTCACATAACTACCCCCCTCCATTGGCAAAACCTCCATGGGAGTTGGAGTGTTTTCCACTTGGTTAATGGATATATCATCAAGGCCCAAACCAGAGCTCTCATTATCAACGCCCAAATCAAACCTCCCATTAACACAAGAATCACCTAAATCAGAATGCATGATCAACAAAGGGTCCTCCGCCACAGAATCCTTATTCACTGACGGACAAGAATCCATGACAGTGTTCTCAGATTCAGTATTAGGAGTTCCCTTTTGGACATCATCAGTTTTCAAACTTTCCTTTTCAATAGCATCATCCAAGGATTTCTCAAGCTTGCTTATTGCATCAAATGCAAGCTTAACATACTCTGGACGACTAGCTGCCTTGAGACAGACATTTTCAAACATCACCATTATTCTATCATACCTGTAACAAAGTATAGTTAGGTCTCATTTGATTTAATTTTATTCCAATAACAAATACAGCACCTCAGGTTGAAGAGGCAGATATAATAATATCAAATCACCTACATTTACTTAAGCAGGGCTAATTCAATTACAACTCCAACGGTGACAAAGGTACAACATTCAATTAATACAACATTAAATTAAGCAGGGCTAAAGGTACAAGATTCAGAAAGCTTAGGTATACTTTCAAAACATCAGTTGCACAGAAACATAAAAATAAAAGGTACAAGTCACAAAATAACACTTATAGGTGTCTTAATATAACAATAATAGGCTTATTCAAGGATACTTTATATAATACCTCTTCACTTCTTCAGTTTTGGTTGGATCATGGTATGCAACCTTAACCCGTGTGTGACGCCTCTGCACATCTTTACGCCACCGCCGCAATATATATTTAGAAGGCACTTCTTTTACCCCATTATCATCAAACACTTTAAACTGATGCCTACACATGATTCCATGACATTCGAAAAGCTTGCACTCACACAATGCATCATTTGTTTCGGAGTTGAAAGTCACAGTGTACACTATCTTCCTTTCCATAGGAATTTCCTTTTTCAAAACCTTATCAAAGAACCAGACCCTATCTTTTACCAAATGTTCAACAACCTTCTCAGACACCTCCCTTTTCCCAACAACGCTCAAGTACATAAGCCTCGTACATTGTTCCTGTATCTCAACGAACTTCGCATCAGTGTACACTTTCTGGAAGGTTTTCTCATATGGAAAAACAGTGATGGCATGCCTCACTCTAATTGCGCTATTTGCATCAGCTTCTTTCTCCGCGTTCGCCCTGTTTTCCATGGCATCACAATACCTCTCCGCAAACTGGTACAAACGAGTATCACTCTTCACGTACTTGTCAAAGAAGCTATTAATGCTCTCTGACCGCTGTGTAGTCTTCATACCGGCCCAAAAGAGGTGTTTCATGTATGCTGGGATCCACATATGCCTCTCCTCATAGAGACCTATATCAGAACACATCAAAAATAAATCACAACACATCACTGCCTATTAAAAATTAAATCACAACACATCACTGCCTATTCAAAGGGATGAAGAACATGACTGGATGCAAATAGCCAAAACTGATGGATGCAAATACCCAAAATTTACAACTACCTTGAATGAAAGCATGATTGAGGCAGCAAAATTGACTACCAACACGAACTTGCAAATTAATAGGAGAGCATGAACTAATACAGTATATTGAATACACTTAAGCATTCATTCCATATAACACATCACAAATAAAATTACTCACCGCCATCAAAATAAAATCACTCACCATGACAGTACTATTCTACTAAAGGGGAGAAAAAAATATCACTGCTACCCATTAAATGTATACTACATCACCACTGCTAGCCATCAAAATAAAATTAAATGTATACTACATCACTAGCCATTAATCATTAATCATTAATCATAAGTTAAGTTTATAAGGGGAGAAGAAAATATCACCTGAAAGCCACTCATCCAATCCAAGCCCATAAGCCTCCATTGCTAATGTCCAATTTAGCTCAAACTCATCCTCACTTAAACTATCGTAAATAACATTCAGCAAAACATCATGAAATTTCTGGTACTTTGCATAGCTTCCAAGCTTGGTACCAAATTTATTCACAATATGCCATAAACACCACCTATGCCTTGATTTCGGCATAACATTATGACAGGGTAAAGTCGTATCCCCTAATCAAAAATAATTACCTAATTCACTAACTAAAGTAGATAGGGAAGTAGGGTCGATCTCCACAGGGAAACAAGTCTTTTTACTCCTAACTAAATATTATAATCTAAATTATTTAAGTAACCAATATTAAAAGTTGAATATGAAACTAAACTAAAAAGAGTAGGAAAAGGGAGAAAATAATATATAAAAGGATCTAGGGCATAGGTTCACCAATAAATAATACTCCGGGGCAAAATAGGGTAATCAATCATTGACATTGCATAAATAACATGATTAACAGGCTCTCGCAATTTATTAACCAACATAGATCTAACAGGCTCTCGCAATTTACTAGATCTAAGTTCTTATTGAAAATAGCCTTTAATATCAAATTAACATCTGCTCGATTCATCAATTTAATATTGCTATACTTTTACAAGCCGCAATTGTAAAACATTAAAACAATCCAATAAGAAATCATCATGCAATACCAACAATCAATAATAGTCAATCATCAATGCATCAATTAATCAGATTGTAAAGGGCTCTCGCTACTTATTACAATCACACAATTAATTTATCGGTATTAAATCTCATCTCTCGAATCTTGACTTAACCATTTATAAATTAACTTGCCTATTGAAACTAGACCTAAACATTAATTCTCATCTCTCGATTCTTGAATCAATATTGTCAAACTCATGCATAAAAGATAGGCCTAATCTAGTCACAGAGCATTAAATCAATCAATAGGAAATTAATCTAGCATTGATAATCAACAATAATAATTTACCCCTTCATATTATTTATTAGATCCCCATAAACCCTAGAAATTAAACTACTCACACATAATTAAATATAAACTAAGCAAAGCAATAAAATAAATCATGATCAAAGGAATAAAATAAATAACTAAGATTAAGGGAAGAGAAATCGTCACCAAAATAAATCTGGAATTAATCAAAGAAATAAGAACAAAGGTTTTGGGAGAGAGTTTAGAGAGAGAAAACTAAGTAGAGAGAGAAAGTCTAAGAGAAAAGATTAAGAGAAGAAGAAGTGGTAGAAGAAGAGAGAAGAAGATCTCCCCCCAAAAGAAGAGACGATCTAAAAACGTATTACGGAGGAGTATTTATACTCCGTACAAAAATCCTAAACTAAAACAAATTAAAACGACGTTAATCGTCTCCTAAATAAACACGCGCCCGATCGGGCGAGGCACCGCCCGATCGGGCGCGCCTTTTTTTTTATCTCTAATAGCAATCTCGCGCCCGGCCGGGCGCGTCACCGAGCGCTCCTCCCGCCCGGCCGGGCGCGCCTCCGGGCGCCAGCCTTTTTGGCCGGGCGGATCATTTGGGCCAATATTTGGACTTCGATTGGGCTCCAATTCTTCGGGCCAATCTGGGTTTCCTCTTTGGGTCTTGAATACTCGGTCCAAACGCCCCGGTATCACCTCTACCGAGCCCTTAATCACCGGTTCGATGGCTCCAACCGGCCCTGGGCTATAAAATCTGGTCGTGCTTCTCCAGTGCTTGTGATTGCTCCTAAATATCTCGGGAAAATACTCCAAAAGCATAAATCCCTGCAAAAGTCAACCAAATCTACGAAAACACCAATTAGTAATAAAAGTGGCTCTAAAGAGCCAAAAACACTACTAATTATGACCAAGGGACGGGGGTAAAATACTATATAAAATGGATACATCACATTACTCAAAGCTTTCCTCATTGCAGCACATTGTTCGGTCAAGAAACCTACAGGTTCTTTCCCACCCATGCAATCAAGCCAATTTCTAAACAACCACTCAAAGGTTTATGTGGTCTCATGGGAAACTAGAGCACAACCTAAAAGAATAGTCTGCCCGTGGTGGTTTACACCCACAAAGTTTGCAAACGGCAGTGCATATTCATTGGTAACATATGTCGAGTCAAAGCACACGACATCCCCAAACTCTTCATAAGCTACCCTATTACGCGCATCCACCCACATCACATCAGTTAGCCGCCCGTCGTCATCTAATCTGTACTTGTGAAAAAAATTCTGATTATCAGAACACATCTTGTCAAAATAGGCAAGCATGGCATTAGCATCACCCCCCAACATCTTCAGCTTCTTCTCCCGAGCCAATACATTCCTCAAGTCCCTCTCCGTAAGGGCCATATTCTCAACCCCACCCCGCTCCTTCGCTAAACTACGATGCACCTGTGTCACCTTAGTACCAGCACTACAATCATTAAACAGCCTCCTCCTAACCGCATTTGTAATCTCATCCTGCCGGTACATTGCAATATATCGGGACTTTCTGGGAGTTGGATTATGATTTTCATGTTCTGTGATTTCCTTCTTCACTTCCCAACAACCATCAGGTTTACAAACAGCCCTCATTTCCACAAGACACCCACACTTCTTTGTCTTCCTCCTATTCAAATCCAAAGATAAACCACCACCATACACCCTTTTCCCATTTACTCTTCTACGCAAATCTGGCTTACCAGCACATTCACAGCGCCAAATGTAGCTCCTCCTCTTACTCTTGTCTGTTTTCCCATTCTCTGTCTTGAAATTACCAGCAGCTCTGTATACTCCAAATCCCCTTTGTTTGCCATATTTCCTAAAAAATTTATCAGCATCCTCCCAATTACCAAACACCATACCCACTTCAGGATGTTCCAACAACTCTTCATAAACCCCTTCATCACTCTCAACAACACACCGAACCGGTGTTGCTTCATTTGGACCATCCACAAAAACAGCAGAACCCAACACATTATTCAATGGGGTGTCCATCACCTGTAACAATCATATATCACAGTTACAACTATGGTGTGTAGAAAGTGTAGCAAGTATAGTTATGTACAGCCTAAACTTATATGATATATAAGATAAATCAATTATGAAAATTTTGATATTTAGTAGATAGATTATGATACTAGTATATAAATTATGACACATAAATTATGAAAAATTTGATATTTATTAGATAGATTATGATAAATTTATAATTCCAACTCATAGAAACTTATAGCCCTGCAAATCAGCCTAAACTTAGGTACCAACTTTACAAATTTACCATAACCAAATTTAGCTATGTAATTTATTAAAATAACTAATCTAGAACTACTACTAACAAGATAATAATACATGAATTAAAAACACCCATCAAAAACTAAATCAGTAGTTTAATTAACTGAAAGATTCAAACAATTATAACAGTGCTTAACACTCCAAAACAAATAACATGATTTACATGCTTTGACCATTAATTCATTACATCATTAGTTCATTAACTACGTAATACAATTAATTAATACCTCGTCAAGTTCCAGATCCAACGCATTACTTTCATGGTCACCAACTTCCTCGCAAATTCCACCGTTTCCTTCATTCACTTCCATTTACAATTCTTCCTGTATACAACAAAAAAACAAAAAAAAAAACCATTACAATTATTTCGCAAACCATTACAATTTTAAGAAAATTGCAAAAGACACAGCTTAAACCGAGACCTGCCTTTTTTAGGGGCAATTCTTCCACCTTTCGACAAATTGGACCCTAATTCACAGCAAATATCGCAGCAGCAGCAATCTCTCTCTTCCCGCCGGCGCCGGACTCCATGATTTCGCGCTAAAATGAAGCAAATAAGGGGGGTAAGTAACTTCTCTCTCCTCACCACTCTGTTTTTACCCAACTTCTTTTTCATTTACCCTACCTTTTTTATTTTCATTTATTTTCTCAAAAAATATTATTAGTTTATTTGGGTATTGGGCATTCCTGTCCTATACCTGGTAGTGGCCTATACTTTCTCAATATATTGGGAGTAAATTCGTTAATTGAAATTGAATTTTTTTTTGACGAGAAATTGAAAAACTTTAATTAGTCTCAAATGAATCTTGAATATTGAGCATAAAGGCCGTCGGTCGCACCACCCAAATACTCGTAAATAATTTTCCAAAGCTACGACACCTGAAGACCGATTGAGGCTAGCATCGAAGAGAGAGATTAGAGAATGGAGGGATCTTCAACTTCTGCTCTTAATTCCTCTAATATCGGATTTCAGGTGGTCTTCTTCCTCTTTAATTTTTCTTCAATTTTACAATTTTATATGTTTATTAATTTTTAATCCCTAACTCTTCAAATTGTAAATTATTCTCAGTTGTTGAAGAAGCATGGTTGGAAGGAAGGAACTGGTCTTGGTGCTTCTCAACAGGTTCTTCTTTTTCTCTCATACTTCCAGTTTTTTCATTTTTTTTTTTAAAAAAAATAAATAATTTTAGGGCTTTTTTGGAACTCTATCAAATATGAATTTCGAGTTTAAAAGAAAACTAGATGAATTACTAAATGAGAGAATAGATTTAAGAGTTGCATTATTTGAAGTTTCACCTTGAAAACTATGTACGAATTATAGTGTATATTTTTGTTTACTGTGATTTTTGTTTGCACAAAACCTTAGGTTTACTGTGGAAAGACTTAATTTTACTACTTAGATTGCCAAGTTGTGAATTACTCCTTCGCTTTGAAATTAAATTGGCATGTTGGAAGAGAGAGGAGCGTTTTTTTAATGCTATGCAGTATGCACACATAAATACGCAATGAGCGGTTGCTAGATACAAAGCATTACGGAGTAGATAATACGGAGTACTCCGTATGGATGTTTGATTTTGTCAATTTTTATTGATATTTTCAACTCAAAAATTTAACTACGAAGTATATTAATAGTGCGTATTAGATAATACAGATGTGGATAAGAAAAGGGATTAAGGGTAATGTTGTCTATTTTATCACTAGGTATTGATCGGTTATAGTATAGTGGAGTTTGAGGGGATGTTCTCTTTAGTGTGGGGATGCATTCATTGTCTGTTGCTAATTTTCGACTTGTTTTCTTTTCCTCGACATAGTTGATTTTCTTTCTCTTTGTATTGTTGTATACTTGTATATTATTTATGTGTTATTTGTTTGCACGATGTTGAATATTTTGTTGAGCTTGTTCTTTTTCTTTCCTATCTGAATCTTCATACCCAAATATTTATGTGTGTGTGTGTGTGTGTGTGTGTGTGTGTGTGTGTGTGTGTGTGTGTGTGTGTGTGTTTAGTTGTGTTGGAGCCAAGTTCTAATTGAGGAATGGATCAATATAAAACAAGAGATTTGAAATATTTGTTAAATTCATGGATTATTTTGCTTTATGAGCTTTTGAAGCCTTCTGTGTTTTTCCCTTTGAATTGACTCACTCTATGAATATAGTGGTTATTGAACATGATTTTGTATCATACAAAGTATTTGGTTGCATTTTGGGTGCCATATTGTACCGAACCCCATTCAGGACCTTAGCATACTTTTTCTTGTTTATGCCATAACGAAATATGGTAAAAGACTGCAACCGGCATCTCTCATAAAATTTATGGGTAGAGGCTTATTTGTATTGGTTTGAATTGTAAATACCTGTTTATCTATCTGTTTCATGATGTGCATGTATCTGCTTGTAGTTTTGAAAATCAAAATATAATGCTGTCTTAATTGGTGATCTATGGCGTTAACAGGGTAGGTTGGAGCCTGTAAAAACATATGTTAAAAAGAACAAAAGAGGTTTAGGGGCAGAAAAGTGGAAAAAGAAGGCTTTGCAATCATCCACTACAACCACCTCTGGAGAGAAGGAGAAAACTGTAAGTTTCACCTGCTTCTTTTACAGAACTCAATCCTGTGTTGTTGCTGTCAACTAAATTTTTAGCTTATTACTTTTATTTTTTCGAATATGGAGAATTCCGGGATGGAATTGTGTGATTGTCGAAATCATAAACAAAGAGGATATAGTTTCCTTTTTTCTTTTTTTGAAGAGTAGGAGATTATTGCTTAGTTTCCTTTATATATATGACGTACAAGTAGCAGTGAATATGATTACCTTTGTGTTTTAATATTTTTTTTGAAATTTTGTTGTTCTTGTAGTGTATTTACTTTTTATTGCTTGATGATTTCTCATTGTTCAGCTCTTCATTTGGGGCTGTCGATGAAGTTATCGCTTTTTAAGAAAACCAATTATTATCTTTACTATTGTGATTACTGCTTTAGGATTGAAATTTTAAAATAAAGAGGATTTCGTTGACTTTTCCGATTTTCCCTCTAGCAGATGATGTGATGCATGAACTTTGTTTACTATTTGGTTAGAACAAGCTCAACTATATTATATGTGCGAAGTTATGGTTTTGTTGTGCACTTTTGTTCAAGCTCCACCTGCAATTTTCTTGCAATATTATTTACCTGCATTTCTACAACCTTTCTTTGCCACCAAGATTGTTATCTATCCCAAGTCTACCGATTATGTGAACATGTGAGGTCCTGAGTAGTGTGGTCAGTATCTGTGTTTCTTGAGCTGGTGGACAAGGATTGGTTGTGGAGGTGGATTCTGTATTACCATGCCATATTCTGGTGTGTATATTTTTTAGTCAGATTTAAATTGCCTTCGAGTAGTATTCTCAAGGTCCTATTATTTTTGGTCAGATTGAATCATTAAGGTTGTGTGGTGAAGTAAACTCCTCAACCCTCATTATTGAATCATATATTTTAAGTAGCTGAATAAGCTATGCCCTCTTTGTAGTTGCACAAAATGCGACTCCATGACACTTCTACTTTTGCGCTGCCTGTTTTGTTATGGGAGACAATCCTCATTGTTCAGAGTAGGAATTTTCTATTGAGTATTTGCATTGGGTTTTGCTCTTTTTTTTTTTTTTTTTCAATTATGCTGTTTGGAAATGCATGTAATCTATGGAATACAGTACTATGAAAATGTCGCCTTGAGTGGGGACGCAGAAGGGGGGGAGGGGAAACTGCTGGTGGTGCTGTGTAACTACTGAGTATCGCTTAATATTGATTAATTAATTTATTAATTGGTTGTGGGCCTTAGTCCAATCCTTAGATCATCGAGTCCTCTCTCTTGCTAATTTTGTTGCTATTTGTGACAGGAGAAAATGTCAAAAAAGGAGAAAGCACTCTCTAAAAGGGTGCGGAAAATGCTGGATGAAGAAAAGCGCCGGCGAGAGAATGAAGTTCGTCAAGCATTCTTCAGAGAGTTTTGGCCAGAGAATGTCTGACATTGGGTCATTAGGACAACTAATTGCATGCCCTTAATTGTTGGCGATACCATGTACAGGTCTTCTTTCTTGCAACAGCGCTTGGAAGATCTCTGGGAAACTTTGAAAATAATTGGGGATCTTGCCTGCACTTGCACGCCGTAAATAGCCTCACAACCCACACACCCACCTGCTGCACCCTAAATTTATGCACATTATACACAAAAAAATATGCACATTGAATTTTAGTCAATTTTTTTGCACATTTAGTTAAAAAAAAAATATGCACATTCAGTATAAAATATATGCACATAAAATCCTTCTCATCTTTCTCATTTTTAGGAACTTTTCATTTGGCCCTAAAAATCTATATACTTCCTCCGTTTTTGTTAGTTGCATCATTTTGGTTTTTATGGACTCCTAGGCAATTTTTGGAGTAGAGAGATGTGGAGAGAATTGATAAATAAGACCCATATGATTGGAGAGAGATAGATAGAATTTTTAAACTAGGAAGGAAAGTGATGCATCTAAATTGAAACTTTCTTAATTAGAAAGTGATGCAAATAAACGGAGGAAGTATATTATAATATTTTGGATTGGGAGATTTCTTAAGCATTGATAAAAAATAAAAAAAATAAAAAAAATTCCAATATAATCAATAGTGTCTACTATTTAAAGGGAAATTCATTTACTCCATGTGTCATACTTCCCCCGGTTTTTTTTTAAGTGTATCATTTTGACTGTCACAACGTTTTATCTAGGCGAGTTGGATAGAGTAAAATATTGTAGAAGTAGAGTTTATTGAGAAATTAAAAATTAAAGAAAAGAGATACTGGGACAATAGTTTATTACTAAAAAGTAAGGAATGTGAGAGGAGAGAAATAAGAAATCAAGTATTGATGGAGAAAGAAGAAAGTACCAACTATCCGACAAATTTTGGAAATACTCATTCAGCAGAAATATCCTAATAAAACTGGCCAAAATGTAGTGCCTATTTTACAATCTGCCTATGAACAACTTTGTAAACAAGTTCATATTAGAAAGTTGGATCTTATTTTATTGCTCGCGATATTAATGTTAAAATATTATGCGTGTTTTTGAAGGATCATGTATACTTTGAAATTCGTCTACTCTTATTACCTTTTTTATTCTAGGGATCTGCAAACCTTAATTTATTGCTCCTACATGCAAGCCGGCCAAACAACTACTTTGAACCAGATTATAGATATTTTTTTTATATAATAAATAGATTCAAATCTACTCCGCATGTAAATAGAGAACATAATGATAGCAATTTCTAAATCGATCTGATTATGTTTAATAATTTCATTTTTACCTATATATGGCTATATGATGCTCTTAAAGTAAGCTTGCCCCAAGCCGGCCAAACAGTTGCTTTGAATCAGATTATAGGTAGATTTTTTATATAAATAGGTTTCAGTTGTATGTAAATAGTGTATATAACGATGACATTTTTCAATCAATAACTAAAGTCCATTTTATTAAATTGGAAGTGGAGCCAAACTGCCAAAGCTTAATTTAGTGTAGCAAGCCGAAACTAATTACCAATAATGAGCCAAATCCCAAAGTTCCCTGATACTATTAAACAACATAGACCCATAACCATTAGAGTACTTAATGCACGCCCAGTGACACAAATGATATATAAATAAACTTAACTAAATAACATTAGCCTAAAGAAACTCTGATCTTGCTCATATAAAAAGCTCAAGGCAGAACAAAAGCCAAAAAGCACAACTAACGCCCTTTCACAGTCCAGCAGCATTAACACTATGTGCACAAAATGCAGGTGACAGGAGCTACTGATCATCAAGAACTACCCTGTAACATGTTAAAAATCATCTAGTTAGCTTCAACTACCATCAAATGTCTCAACCCTGTTGCACCACAACGCCGAGGAAACATAACAATGACAATCAACAAGAAACCAGAATGTTTGAACAACTAAATAAAATAAATGCTGAGCAATGCAACTATGCCTAGGGGTTGACTTTTTGTTGAACAATTTATCAACCATATGCCTCTACATTTCGAACAGCCATAATCTTTGACTAGAAATTATATGGAATGAATACACGTATACAGCCTGCTCGTTTATCTGAGGCCGTGTATTCCCTTCAACCTCCCTTCTCTATAATAATCGTCTCCACTCCAGATACAGCGGAAGTAAGAGAATCCAACAGCTGACATGAGTTTCGAGTTCACCACAAATATCCAATAGGTAACAGAACTAAGTAATGTATAGGTAGATAGGTTATTCAATTAGATATTTCTTCCCCAATATAACCCCCACTCTTGATACAACTAAAGTAAAAGGGTGCTATAGCTGACACATAACTTTCAAATTGCACCACGAGGATTCAATAGGTAATAGAGCTTCTAAAACAGATTGTAAAAACAGATGAAGCTCTAATCGAAGCTAGTAGCTAGCTAACCATAATTAGATGAAAATAGTCATTCAGAATGACTGTCCTCATCTAAACTTGTCTAAGTTGACATAGATCAATGCAATAATTGCAAGTTACATACAATTTTTTATCATGCATCAATTGCACATAGAAGAGCTTTGTTTAGAGAAGATGGGACAATAAGGGGAAAAAATAAGGGAGGCAGGAAGGATTATCTAAGAATAAAGGAGAAAAAAGAAATTGAAGATTAATGGAGGTATAATCCATGGATAGGTATAAAGATGGAAGTTTTTTGAATTTCTATGAAAATTAAAGGCGATACATAAAAATCAAACAAATCTTCAAATTAAATTATAGAGCATGTACAATCACGTTTTAGCAACAATGAACATGAATTTGCAACAGCACAAGCTCAACAAGCCAAAGAGAATATGAAAAGAAACAATCAATTTATGCATATAAGAGAGAGTTGAGAAGAGGGATGAGGGTACTCACTAAAGCGGGAGGAAGTCAAGCACTTGGTAAGTGGATAAAATTTCATATGAGCGGGTATAAAGGGGAGTGAGGGTTATGGTGGAACCACAACGCTCCGCTTTAAACTTGAAGAAGAGAAGAGTGGTGTTGGTAGGTAAGCTACGATCACATCGATCACCACCTGGAACAATCGGCACTACAGGCGAGTAAACGGCCAAGCACAAGATTTTGTTGGTGTCGTCTAGACAAAACAGCGAATCAAACCTGAAGGTACAATCATCTACAGAGAAATCTTTTTCAATAACCCGAGTGGACCACTGCACGTCAAACCACTTTGCGGTGGCAACCTCATATGCATGAACAAGATTGCGAAGTTTATGGGCATGAAGATAGAGGACACCATCAAGAAGTGCAGCATCCTGTACTCTGTCCCAATCAGAGACATTGGAGTCTAGACATTTCCATGTACCAGCACAAGTACCATGAGTGGGAGGATAAAAGGCATAGAGGGAAGACGAGGAAAGCTGACCGTCATTCAAGTGAATTAGAATGCGATTGTTGGTAGGGTCCGGAATCACTGGCATAGATGGACTACAATCCACCAGTTTGGAAGGCAAAGGGCCAAGCGACTTCCAGGGGCCATGGGGCACACCATTGGTGGTATCGACATGAAGAACCTTTGGAGCAAGGACATTTCCAATACAGTAGACATCCCCATTAAGGCAGGTGTAGTTGTATTCATTAGGATCATTGATCGGAGCTGGGCCCCACGTCCCACCAACACCAACACCAAAATGTAAGTGAGACGCGCCCACGTAATAATTCAATTGAGAATCGGGTAGGGGTGATGATATTTCATTCTCACCACCAAAGATGAAGATGGACTGACCCAAAGCCACCATTTCACCAACCTCCGCAGCCCTTCGCAGTGATGGTAAACAATTATGATATATTTTGTCCAGCTTCAGATCCACTATGTGGAATTCTTCTCGTCTAAAGATTTCTTCAACCATATTACCATCTTCGTTTTGGTATTGTACCTTATCTTCAATATTGTTCAATGACCGCACCAGAATCTTTCTTTCCATACCTGAGAAAGAGAGATAGAGAAACAGAGACAGAGAAGGAAATTGGGGACTTTTGATTAAACGGTGAGATGAATGAAACCCTAAGACTTTTTATTATTTTATTTACTTGTATTTTTCTACCCTTTATATTGCGGAGCATTAGCAAATGAATAGTGTCCGGACGGAATTGCCCTTCATGTGCCACATCAGCTTCCTCTACTTTTTTTTTTTTTTTTTGAAGAAACCGTTAGTCGGACAATTTTATTAAATTATATCAATTTCCGCCAAAGTAAGAAAGCTTTGGGGGAAATCGTTAAACCATATATACGGAGATTCACTTGTACTATGTCTAGCAATCAAGTGTGCTAAGGTATTACCCGATCTACGGACATGACTACATTTAAAGAAATAAAAAAACTTCTTTCAATCTCCTAATATCCTCATAGAAAAGCATTAAGGTTGAGTACCCCATATCATTTTTGTTGATGATGTTCACTACATTAGCTGTGTCACATTCAAGCTCGATCCTCAAGTGTCCCAACTGCTTTGCAATCTGCATCCCCCACCTGGCAGCAGCTACTTCAGCCTGTTCAACACTCCATCGTGCCTTCATACGTTTAACAGCTGCTGCAATAATGCTCCCCGCCTCATCCCGCAACACCACACCCAAACCAATTATATTATTTGCAGCGAGATGGGCATCGAAATTCACCTTAATGTTGCCTGCAGCAGGAAGACGCCGCGTCCCAAGGGGAGCAACATCACATGACCTAGCTGGCCTAAACACCCTTTCCGCATACTCCTTATAATCATTAAGCATCTTGGTGAAATTTGCAGCAACACCACTCGGATCAGCCACAAGTTCATTATGCACTCTTGCATTTCTACAAAACCAAGCAGCCCAACACAACATACAGAAGAGACTCAGTTCGTTTTTGCTCAGTCTATTTGCCACCCACAAAAAACGATCACAAAATGAGGAATTAGGGGCATAAGCTAACAGGTCCTAGAAAGCAGTATACGACCAAATAATTGTTACATCAAGACAGTCAAAAAGAGCATGATTGATGGTCTCTGTAGCAGCCCCACACCCTTGGCAAATGCTGTCATTAACAATGTGACGAACCCACAGCCTCTCCTT
This sequence comes from Chenopodium album, assembly GCF_948465745.1. Classification (NCBI taxonomy): domain Eukaryota; kingdom Viridiplantae; phylum Streptophyta; class Magnoliopsida; order Caryophyllales; family Amaranthaceae; genus Chenopodium; species Chenopodium album. Next base: position 79,264,486 of record NC_137838.1, read on the forward strand.
GACCCCAAGACTCCCTTTACACCCTCTCCACACAAAATGTTGCAATTTAAGAGGACCCTTGACTCCCCATACTCTCTCCCATAGTTCCTCTTCAAGGACCCCATGAGACAAAGACCATGCACGTTGCTTCCCAATCCTTGCAAGTAGGTAGCCTGATTTGACAGTGTAGCACCCATTCTTCGTAGGCCACCAATATCTCTGATCAGCAGACCAAAATTCTGATAGGGGTAAATCCAAAATTAGCTCACATTCATCCTCCAAAAAAATACTCCTGATGAGTTCCTCATTCCATCTCACATTGTCAAAATCAATTAAGTCTGAGACACGAAGATTAGGGTCCGCATTTATGTTCGGAGTTGGCACAATTGATGTACTATCACCTGGCAGCCACGCCTCTTCCCATACCCGGATGCTCTGCCCATTGCCCACCCTCCATTTTAAACCCTCTAGTAACAGAGGTTTAGCACCCCAGATACTACTCCAAGTATAGCTCGGGTCGTAACCTATTTTTGATTCCAAAAAATCATCATTTTTATAGTACCTGGCCTTCAACACCGAGTGCAGTAGAGAATTTGTATCATTATGCAATCTCCATGCCTGTTTTGCCAGCAAAGCTTGATTGAAAGACTTGAGATCACGGAACCCCAGCCCTCCCATCGATTTAGGCATACACATAGAATCCCAACTGTGCCAATGCATCTTACGAGTAGCATTTGTGGACCCCCACCAAAATCGGGCAATAAGAGCATGAATATCATCAAGCAAACCATCCGGCATACGGAACACACTCATCATATAAGTCGGAATGGCTTGTGCGATGGCTTTAATCAGAATTTCCTTTCCGGCCCGTGACATCAACTTTTCTTTCCACCCATTCAATTTCTTCCATAACCTCTCTTTGAGTCCAGCAAAAATGATCTTTTTAGACTTTTCGATGATCGTTGGCAATCCAAGCTAGATACTTCTCATGTTTAACCACCTCCCTAACACCCAACGTTTCCACTATATCTTTCCTCCGATCAACATTTACACATTTGCTAAAGGTCACTTCAGTTTTGCTTAGATTAACCTTTTGTCCGGATGCTATCTCATAAATACTGATTATATCAGCGATCTTAGAGCATTCATGCAAATTTGCTCTAGCAAATAGAATGCTATCATCAGCAAAGAAAAGATGAGAAACCCGAGGTTCCCCTCTACAAACTCCAGCACCATGAATCAACCCATGTCTTTCTGCATTTGCAATCAGAGTAGAAAATACGTTAGCACATAGCAGCAAAAGATACGGGGATATCAGATCACCTTGACGAAGGCCTCTAGTCGGAATAACAGACCCCGAAATCTTCCCATTTATCTTAAACGAGAAAGAAACACTTGAAAGGCAACCCATGATTTTTTGAACCCATCCGACACTAAATCCCATCTTCAACATCATTCTCTCCAAAAAAGTCCACTCCACCCGATCATATGCTGTACTCATATCCAATTTCAGAGCTACATTGCCATTTTTCCCTTCCCCCCTCCGTTTCATAGCATGGAAGATCTCAAAAGCCACCAAAGCATTATCCGAGATCAATCTCCCAGGAACAAAAACACTCTGATTAATAGAGATGATAGAGTCAAGGAGGGGTTTTAATTTATTTGCCAAGGTCTTCGAAATAATTTTGTAGAGTACATTGCAAAGACTAATCGACCTAAATTCACCCATAAATTTAGGATCATTACATTTTGGAATCAACACAATGCACGTCCTATTTATATTCTCAATATCCACATTCCCTCTCCACCATTCCTTCAAAAAATGCACAACACCGTTAACTATAATATGCCAAATTTCTGAAAGAAAAGAGCGTGCATACCATCAACTCCGGGAGCTTTATTAGGGTGCATCTAGAAAAGTGCTTGTTTCACCTCCTCACCTGTCGGTTCACGATCAAGTTTCACCTCCTCTACCTTTGTGTTTTTATTTTCCTTTTTTTTTTCTTTCGTGCTGAGTTATGGACGGCTTGACCATGATTTCAGCTGAATATTTATTAATTTTAAGTTAATATTAAATAAAAATATATCTAGGAAATTAAATAATATAATTTTGGTTTTTAAGTTGATATAATTAGAATAATGTTTAGAAAAATTCAATTTTTGGTAGTTAATAGTTAATAATGTTGGATTTTATGTTTATTATATTTACAATGTTGGTTATTACTATGTTTAATATTAATGAATATCTACAATAATGACTATGCGTCATGTTGGCGGTGATGGAGATGGTGCAAATCACAAACTTGGAAAAAGGGCTCAAATCATACCTCGAGGAGAGGGTAGCCGAAAGAGGTTGTGATGGGTGGTGGTGGTTGTGTTAGGAGAGGGAGGAAGACAAAGGATATAATTAGAAGTTCACTAAATATTGTGACCGATTGTGATAAATTTGTGGGCGCCGTTTACGATTCACTAATGTTTTGTTACAGTACGTTCAATTAAGAGCTCTTAATTTGACTTGATTTTAATCAAGCTCGACCCGACTTAATTTGCCCTATTAGAATAAAATGACCCGTTATTATCCGACCCATTACGGATCAACCCAAACTTTATATGATTACCCAATTTGACACCACTATTTATAGCCAATATGGATGTCAAAATAATCCTTATTTACCTTGTTTGAAATAAGAATATCCTCCCGTCAAAAAAAAAAAAAAAAAAAAAAAACAAGAATGATCCTTGACCGTTGATAATGTTTAGATCTTACGATTCACATTATATGCGTATCAAATACTCTTCCTCCTGCCTTTTCACTTTTCTTCCCTGTTCCACTTTTATGCTGAGCCTCTTTCTTTCTCCTCCATTGAAGCTACTATAAAACCTCCATTAAAGCGGTTTCTGAGCTTTCTCTCCTCCTAAATTCTCCGTTAAAGTGGCTCCTGAGATTTTTGCCCATCAACGAGGCAGCTCCTTAGGTGAGGGTTTTTTTTTTGTTTTTTTTGGGTGTGTAATATTAATTTCACAATTTAGGGTATATATGTATATTTTAAATGTCAGTATACTCAATTTAGGGTTCTTCTAAAGTGGATTATTGAAATATTTACTGAAATTATGAAAGTTTATAACGAGTGATTTTGTTGCTAGAGTTTTGCTGTGTGCACCTTTTACGTTGATGATATTAAGCCAGAAGAAGTTTGGAGCTTTTCACTGTTACACTGCGCCTCTTTCTCTCCATTGAATGGTACTCTGAATTCTCCATTGAAGCGGCTTCTGAGCGCTCGCTCGTCCCTTGTAGCAGCATCTGAGGTAAGATTTTTATTTTTAATAATCGAATATCAATATCACAATGTAGGGTTTATTGTTATTTTAATTGTCAGGATATTCAATTTAGGGTTCTTTTAAAGTGGATTATTGAACTATTCGGTTTTAATAACTCAAGTTATGAAATATTATAACTAGCAATGTCATTGCTAGAATTCAACTATTGTACAACTTTACTTAGATATTCATTTTTTTTGTTGTTGATAAAAACGGCCCAAATTTACGCAGATATTCTTAAGCGAGACACATTTTTATGTTACATTTGAAGTTTAATTTGATAATCTAAGTTGCACAGAATCAGGAAATGGAAACGGATGCGGAAACAGAATCAGAAACGAGAGAATGAGGAAACCAGGAAAAGTAAATTTTCAAATAGTTTGGGATCATGGAAATGAAATATTGATATAATTTAGGTGATGTTTGGTTGGCATAAGAAAATATGGGAATTGGAAAATCGTAGGGATTGTAACTAGGGATAGTTGTTTGGTTAACCAAAAAAAAATGGTGGAATGGGGAAAGTAGAAAATCCTAGGAATTTTTACTTCCCACAAAATGTAGGAATTTAATTACCTAGTTTCCCCTAGGTAAATAGGAATTTATATGGGAAGTTACTTCCCAACATTGCAAATCAAACAACTTTAGAAAAATCCCAAATTCATGTGAATTTCTAGACTTTATATTCTTGAAAAAATTGATAGTTTTAAGGTGGCGAAGTTAAAAAAAATTGAAGAAGATAAAATTTATACACCAATTTGTCAAATATGTTCTCTTCTCTGTACAATTTAATTAATTTTGTCTCTGCAGATCAAACATGGGGGATTCACTGAGGATGAGTATTGTTCTACCGATTATTGAATCACTGAAAAATGCTAAATCGTATCATGATGCAATTGATCTGATTAATAAAGAAGTTCGCAAGATGGAAAATGTAGATAACGTTTGTTCTTTACTTGAGCTACTTGCTCATTGTTACTGTGGTACATTCGATGACACAGATTATGATAGTAAGTTACGCTTTTTTTTTTTTTTTTTTTTGTTATTTCTTAAATTTGTTAGATATATTTAATCCCATTAAATTTATTGTTGTAGAGGCGTTTGAAGCTCTTTGTAGATGCAGATCGTTGCAAGGAGATGATTATGAATTCCAAAATGCAGAATCCTATTATATATTTGGGCATATTTCAATATTTTCAACTTTTCAATTCCATGAGTAATGATTTTTTTTTAATTAAATAAAGAAAATAATGTTAACTTATTTGTTTATGTAGGGCTGGAAAGTTCAAGAGAGGGATGTTGGATGATGCCCTTGTTGCTTGTACTATAGGTTTGAACAAGCCACAAATTGAACCAGAATTGAAACATGCCCTTGAGTGTTCTATCACCAAGATAACAAAAGAAATAGAAGCTGAAAAATTGGCAAGAGGTATGATGAATAAAATATTTAAATTTTCACTAATAAAAAAAGTTACATAATATTTACCTTTTAACGATCAATTTAAATTTTTTCTAGATGAAGCAAAAAAGCTAATTGAGGCTGAGGAGAGGGAGAAAAAGAAAGCTGAAGATACTCAAAATAAAATGAGGCAAAAAAAAGAAAAGATGAAGAATGTAGAAAATGTCACAAAGGTTATGGAAGAAAACCTCAAGGAAGCTTTAAAATCTATTAGGTTAGTTATAATACTTTACATTATTTTAATGTTCTTTTATAAAAATTTAAAATAAACTTTTTTCCTTCTTTGTGAAATAGTGACATGGAAATCAGAGAGGATGGTGGAACTAGTACTATCTTACCTGAGTGGCAACCTCGAGAGGTAAGTTTTTCATAGTTTTAGTAGTTTGCTTTATATGTGTACTTCGGATAAATTAAAATACCTATATGGGGTTATTATTGGTAAAAGACTAAAAAACCTAGTTCTTAAAACACGAGTTGATCACAAATGGTCCCCCAAAAAAGGCAGAAATCTGTTTTAAGGAATTAGTTTGCAATGATAACTTAAAATGAAAGTAAGTCATGGTAGTTACATGAGCAAGAAAGAGTAAACGAACCTAATTTGTTGGCACTAAGCTGCAATACAAAGGGACATAATATCATAAAATTTGTTCCAAAATTCTAATATAGACACGTGGTTCAAAGGAGCTACATATGACTATGTAACTATGTTAATATCTACCATATTGTTCAATTCAAATCCATGAAATTGAGTTTTTTAAGATTTAATTTATCAAAGCCTTATTGGTCACATACCTAGCAGGTAGTAGGTAAACACCCTCAAAAACCAAATTTTCGCAAACAACAGTAGCTTAAAAATCTCAAAGTCCAATTGATCACAACATCCCAATAAAAAACAACCTGTTAATTTGCCCAATTCACCATCAATTCTTAAATTTTTAGGGTTTTATGGTAGACACAAATAAGAGCATGAAATTGAAGATGAATATCGTGTTTGAGCATATTGAGATGATCGACGGAAGAATTGTAGACATGCTCGAAGGTGTCAAGGTTAGTGAATTGAGCAAAGAGTGAAGGGAAGCAAGAGATTGGAAAAAAAGAAGTGTGAACGAAGGGAAAAAATAATATGGTGAGGAGGAAAAAGGAAAAAAAAGTGAGGTGGGAAGGGTTGCACTCAAGTCAACAAAAGTATAATGTTCATTGAACATTTAACTTGGGGATAGCCACATGTATAGATAGTGTTGATGAGAAGTGAAGAGAGAGTTGGAAAAGGGACACGTGTATAGGTCTTTGTTTTATTTGGTGTGTACTATATATATGTGCAACAGTTGAACATGCATCTCTCTTAGATACTTTTATGATGTACCTACAGAATTCTTGCATATTATTAGAAAGGAAAAGAAGATGAAGCTTTTTGGACCTTTAATGGTCATATGAGCTTAAATAAGATTTGAATTGTTTATTTCACGGGAGTGTACTTATTCAAGTTTAAATTTCGTAATTGATTTTCGTGTGTGATTTAGTTATTTGCATGATTTGATTGTAGAAATACTTCCTTGTGAATTTTAGAAAGAAAAATGAAAAGATAAAAAAGTTTTGGGCCTTTAGGCCATTTTATCAGATCGAAGGAAGGAAATTAAGATCTATTGTTTCATAGCTTTGATGATTAAAAAACTGAGCTTGTTTTTGACTCCTGATTACGAGTCAAGAGTATCAATTGTGTGAGAAATTGTGTATTGAGTATTATATTGATATTTTTGTAATAGGTAAAATTGTGTCTTACTTGAACCAAGTTTAATCGTTTGTGTCTGAAAATTTATGATGAATCTATGAGAACATCTAATATGACAAAACAAAGATCAAATAATTATTAATATTTACATGAAGTTAAGGCTCATGTTATTCAAGTTTTCGTATTTAGCTACCAATGAGCTTTTTATTGTTTGAATAGAACATGGCTTTCGCTTTGGCTTTGGCATTGTCTTGTTTTCTTTTATATCTGATAATGATAATGTATTTCGGTTTATAAATGTTGTAGTTCAATGTTCCCTTCAATGGCATATTAGAGAAAAAAAGTGGGCGGAATTGCTTCATAGGAAGTATTCAAAGTGAATTGTGCAAGCTGCCGAAGTCTTTTGTGGAGGCTTCATCATATCACTTTGACAAATGTGATGAGCTAGTGACATTGTGCAGCAACTACGAATGCTTACTCAATGTGGAGCATTTAATATTAAACCCCATTGACATGTCTGAGAAGCTTCTTGTCACAGAAATAGTTTATTCTATCGAGGAGTTTTTTTCTCTCAAGTATCAGAAACTCAAGAGTTCTAACATATTTGCCGATGAGACTTCGTTGGGGGAAATGTGGTGGGATCATATTTCTGGGATGTTCCGGAGAATCTTTAGGTAAACAATTCCTTTCTTCATTTATATATGAGAAATTATACGCATTACTCTTACTTAAATCAATGTACCAATCCTTACATATTTTCTTGTGCTAGAGTTTAATTTTTCTTTTGAAAAAAACAAGTATAAAAGTTATATCTTCTTTGAATTCAAGCATTGTAAGTTAAATTGTTTGCTTATATAACTCTCATTATGTAAACTAAATGAATTTGTAAAGTGGTTCTTATTAGATTGGGTTTATTACCGAGCAAATGTTCATAATGCATAGCTAAAAAGAAGCATATACTATATTTGTAAGACTAAAAATTGACAAATTATGATGCCATGCAAATAATATTATCAGTAAGGGTTACACATAGAATTTTCAAAGCAGTAAAGTACCATGCAGAATTTTCATTTGTTTTTTCATTATAGGAATTGAATGTTTCTAACACATACATTATATGTTTATTAATTATGTTTTTGGTCATTGTAATTGCAGGGATGTGGCTAGAGGGTTGATGTTTTTGCATGAGAAAACTAATTATGCTTGTGGGGATTTATCTTTCAACACTTTCGTTACATTTGGTGGTAGGGGGCAGATCCTACCCTCCTTGGACAAGTCCAAGAAAGGTGAATAAGATGTGACTCAATTTGTTCAGCTACTGAACAATATTGTATATTTTCCTTTCGTAGGAAAATCTACTCCTGTCATTGTTCTTCCGAGTGACTTGAGTAGACTCTTGGATTTCATTCCCCGCATGCAGTAAGTTTCATCATTATCGTCATCATCATGAAAAACTCATAACCATTATTGCATGAATTTTTTTATCCTTAATTGATTTTCTGGATGATGGATTTTTAATTTTCATTTGCACCTATTCTTGATGGTGAGAGTCAATTGAAGTTTTGTTCTTGGTTCCTTGGGTGTTCCTGTTAGATTCCACCACCCATTTAATTGCATATAGTTTGACATTTATAACCGATTTAAACACTAGAAAGTTCATAAAAGACTTACTTGCTGAATTTCTGATTTGTAAGTTTGCTCTTCAATTTCTGATTTTAGGACTTTTGAGAATCGTAAGTTCTCCTTTTGAAGTTTTGAGTTTCTTTACTACTCTAGTTGTTATCTTATGATGGTTTTCTTATTATCCATTTCTGCAAATTGATGAGATAAGAATTTAAAGCGGGTACGGTTAAGGAAAGCATTAAACTTGCATAGGGATGAGAGGAGGTTTTGCTTCGAGTATGATGAGTGGATAGAATGATATCGAACTTGACTTTTATGTTGTCTAGCGTAGAGATATTGCGATGTTACAAATTTTATATTGTGTTGTCCATGCATGTGTTAAGATAACTATTATCCTTATTATCAGCATTCATGATCAAGGTGGTGTTGTGTTAAACCATGGTTGGTTGCGTCTGTTTCAAAATGTTAGAGAATGGTGTTCTTGATCGTTTTAGTTTGTTTTCAAGTTGCACATGTATATAAATACATATGTTGTTAGTTTGTAATGTTTCACTTTTATTTTAAAGCTTAGGTTGTGTGTGTTAGCTGATGCTTACATATTAGGTTTATGTTTACTAAGGCTATAAACTTGAATGAATTTCTGTTTCTGATGTGTTTTGTTTTACTTTAGGAGAGTACCGACATATTTTCTTGTTAATCATCCATTTTTTTGGACGGTTCAAGAGAAAATTGATTTTGCCTTGAAGCTTAAGAAGTTTATCAAAAAGACGAAACATACAGAGGCAGTGGTTCAAAAACAGATGAAACGATTAGGTGCTTTCAAGAATTGGTGGGATGGACTCGCAGGTGTTTATTTCAAAATATGGAATACTGCTCAACTTAAAAAGACTATTACTTCTTACAAAAGAGAAGTGGATATTGTACGATTTTTTAATGCGGCTTATTCCCATGTTAATGACGAGGACTACAAAATAGATCGCAAGTGGAAGGTTTGTTTATATTTGTGTGAATGTAACATGCTTGATTTATGTTATTATATATTGTAATAGTGTATTTTCTTATGTTTTCTTCATTCTGGCAGAAATTGACTGATGTAGAGATTGAGAGAGATCTGGAGGCATATTTTCCTGATTATTGAGTTACTATATTTGGATGTCTTTGTGTTTGTATGAATAATAGGTAAGTGTACCTAATTTGACTTGTCAATTCTTTAACTATCTCTAAAAAGAAACAAAAACTAAAAGAACTAGTACATCTTTGTTTTTATTAGATCGTTACGTGAGAATGAGTTGAAGGATGTCAACCATTTACTTCCGAGTTGATCATTGATGAGGTATGTTTGCTTTTGAGGCCTACGTTCTAGAATCTGTTCAGCAATAAATCTACCAAATCCATGGTCATAGTTCATAGTTGTGTTGCATGCTCAGCATTTAATTCTGTTATTTATTAGAATACACTACAAAAACCTGATCCTTTTACGACAGTCCATTAATGACGGGGTTTAAATCATGTCACTAATATAACACTTTTAATGACAATCTTTTAGCCCGTCATAAAACATATCCAACTTCTACTAAAAGCCCAACCCAATTCTTATTATGACAACTAAAACCTCAATTAAACAAAAACAAAAGAAAGGCCTTTATTTTTTGTTATTCTCTCCACCATAATATAGTACCAAAACACCATTTTCGTTGCTCCAAGAAGATCAACAACTGATTTTTCCTCCATCAAAATACACCAATTTTTTCCAGAAAAATTAGTTGCAAATTTTGATTCAGTTCAGTTGATTTTTTGCTTTGATTTAGGTTAATTACTCAATTTTAGCTTTAATTTCTTTTTCAAACAAAACAAAAAAGTGTTGTATCGATTGTTCGTGGGATTCGGCTTCAAAAGGACTACTAAATCGTTGATTTGAGTTGGGAATTGCAAAAAATCTTTGATTTGAAGGTTTGTTTCTCTCTCTTCTTTTCTTTCATTTCATATCAAAAAGCAGCCTCCACTAGGCAGACCTCTAATTAAAGGCTTTCAAAATTTACTGCGGTTATAGATTTTGCCCGCACCTAACAGTCCCTTTGCTGTGTTTCAACTCAACCTGTAACATCTGTTGGTTTGCTATGTGGCAAAATACCGGTCTAGGTAAACTGTTATTTAGAACAATAGCCATACCTCAATCTATCAGGAACATTCTGTGCCAAATATGAATTATTTGTCTATGTAATTTGCACTCTCAAAACCAATGTTAGGATCTCAACTATCTCTTGAAATGTAGAGACCTAATATTAAAGAGTATAGTAATAGCCTACCAACAGAATTGCATCTTAGCTTGTTTTACCAGAAAATAACAATGGAACACTCATATAGTCAGATGTTCTGGTTTCCCACAGCAACCTGCAATCACTGTTGGTTTATGCATTGTTACTCGGAAAAGGTTTATAGCATCATTTTATGCATGAAGTAGAAAAGGTTTATAGCTGGTTAATCTGTGAATAGAATCATCTTGGTGGTGTTCAACAAGTATCAGGAGTAATAATATCTTCTGTTTTTATCAGTGGCAGGCTTCTCTTTTGCTGCAGATTTCCTGATGACACTGCTTAATTCTCTGATGTCAATCATGTCAAAGGCTGGTTCTTGTGGACGCGAATTTGTCAATATAGGGCGCAGCTCAAGCTCTGAAATTTCATCAAATTTGTTAAACTTCTAAAACTTTCAATTGTACATTGCACAAATACTCTATTTTGTTTAGTCTTAAAATTGTACACATCTCTTATCAATTTTGTTTCTTCTCCATTTCTAGATATACAATATGTGGTTGGTTTTATATGGAACTTTTGTTTCACTTTGTATGACCTTGTTACTATTCATGTTAATATTTGAACTATTACATTAGTGAACCAAAGAATCTATTGATATCAATTATATTAGCAGGTTTGTAAATGATAAAATTGTGACAGGGTTATCTGATCATAAATGGTTTTTCGCGACCGGATTTTTGCCTGTCGCAATTGGCTTCTGCGACGGGATTTTTGCCCAACGTAATTGGCTTTTGTGACGGGAAGATGATACATTCTTAGATCCTCCGTATCTTCTTTTGCAGCTAACTCCAAAACAAGACTTTCGCTTGCTTTCTCATAAATTTCATGGAAAAGGGCATGGGAAAATGAAACAGGAAAAGCAGATGAAACAGTATCTCAATGAACTGAAGCAGAAGCAGATGACTTCCACAGTCTGTGGATAGAATGAGAGAGGCTCAAGCTCAATTGAAAACACCCTATCTTGTTCTTAGTGGGTTAGTACTTTGCTTTTTTACTTGTGTATGAGTATTTCTCAGGACATGAGTTTAGTTTTGAGAACGGACCTCGATGACCTAAAAATAAAAGTGATGCACTTTTTGGAAACATTTGCAATTAATAACAAGATTTACAATTGTAAAGAAGATACTCCTTTGCTTTTTCTGTATTTGCTACGTTATATCATCTTAGGCGGTTACATTTTTGCTTATTATCTTTCATCTATTTGATGCCCTCATGTTTTCCCTGGAATATAAGTTAAAATGTATTAATTAAATCAAGGCTCTGATTCGACTGACTCTGTCCTGTTGATACTTATAATCAGGCAAACTAGTGATCCTAGGAGTTGCTTTGCAACTGTTGAGAAGGATGTCCCTGGAAGCTTGACACCTATGCTTGGCGATAAAAAGGTAAGCTCTCATTTTGCTCGTTGCTTTTTTTTTTTTTTATTATTATTATTATTATTTTTATATATATACATAAAATATATATCATATCATGCATTTCCCAGTTCTCACTCAATGAGCAAAGATAAGGCTGGTAAGAGACTTGTAGGGCTGTAACTAGACTTGTAAAAATGGGTCGTTAGATCAGGTTCAAGTCGGATGATTTTGTGGTTGGGTCAATTTGTTATGGGATACTTGTGACTAGGGGTGTACATAAACTGTCCGGACCTGAAACCGGACCAGACCCGGACCAGAATGCTCAGGTCTGATTCCGGGCCTATAAAATGGTCCCATCCGGTTTTCGGTCCGGCCCGGGTTTTAACCGGTTTCCCCCGGTTCAGACCGTAGAACTTTTTTTTTTTTTTTTTGTATAATCAGGAAACAATTACTCAGTTACTCTCATTCACAATTCAACAACGTTCAATTGGGACTCTCTCAAAACCTAAACAACCCTAAGTTCGACTCTCTCTCTCACCGGCGGGCGGCGGCGACTCTCTCACCGGCGGGCGGCGGCGACTCTCTCACCGGCGGCGACTCTCTCTTTGCGGCGGCGATTCTCTCTCTGCAAGTCAGCGACTCCACATTCATGGTTAGTGTATTTTTTTCTCAATTATTGATGGTTATTTATTTGGTGGATATTTGCATGTTGATTTTTTTGAATTGTTGATGATTATTTACATATTTTGATTGCATTTGTATGGATTTTAGGGTTTCTTTGAATCTGTGGGTTTATGATTTTTCAATAGCTTTGATTTGGGTTTTTGTTTTTTCAATGCCCACCACCTGTTCGATAAAATTATCCCACCTCCCAAACATCTTGGTATCCGTTGCTTTGCTCCTGTAAGTTATGTTTTCTTCTTTTTTTCTGCATTTTTTCAAATGGGTTTTTTGCTTACTGCCTTCATTCCTGTAATTTCCAGTGAATTTTTTTTTTTTTTTTTTGGGTATTTTAATTTGAATGATGCAATGAACAGATTCAAAGACTATTTTCTAGTAATCGTTGCTAATTGTCGAAAAAGTTGGCTAGGGAACTAGTCAATTAGCTGCAATTAATTTTATTTTTTAGTCGAAAAAGATGTGGATTGTCTATAGCCAATGTCTAATTGTCTGGTATGAGAAGTAGATACTTGAGGTGGAAACAATAGTAGAAGTAATGTAGCTGGTACATATATTCTGATTAGTTTTTCAGAGTTTTAAAGGCAAATGACATGGTACTTCACTAAATATTTATTAGTGTCTGTGTGTTTTAAAGCCTATAGCTCAAATGCTATTTGTAAAGTTTTATCAACAATGGAATTAATAGAATGACTGGAATCTGTGAATGCTCTGTCAAGATTTATGATGGATTTGCTGTCAGTAGTATGTATATTACTTGTGACAGTGTTGATCAAATTGGTGAAATTGGGTATGGTCTCTCCGGTACCTCATACAGATTCTTGTTTGGAGATCTCAAAGTTATTACTTTTGCTACTGCTTGATTATAGTTGTCTGCTTTTGCTACTGCCAGAATACATGAATGGCCTATTATAGTTCTGTCTTGTTCTCAATTTGCATTGTATGGAAGGATATTAATTGTTTCATCTCTTTTAAATGTAGGCGGAGAGCTCCCAATCCAAACGAATGCCCGCTTTTTCTCAAGACACGGCACAATCACTTAGTGAAGTGGATGTAGAAGAATTGTATGCTAGTTTGCCTCCGGGTAAAAAGTTATCAGGTCTGGACCGGACCTGGACCGGCTGAAACAGGTCCATTCCAGGTCTTTAAAACAGGTCCAATCCGGTCCTGGTCCGGTCCGGTTCGGTTCTGGACCGGTGTTCACCCCTATTCATGACTACCAGCTCCTTCTTGTCTATGATTACATGCCCAACCGAAGTCTTGACAGGGTCCTCTTCAAGAATACCTCCAACTCCCTTCTTCTAGATTTCCAAAAGAGGAGCAACATAGTCCTTGGCTTGGCTGCTGCCTTGTTTTATCTCCATGAGCAGCTCGATACTCAGATCATCCATAGGGACGTCAAAACCAGCAACGTCATGCTTGATTCTCATTACAACGCCAGGCTTGGTGACTTTGGCCTCGCTCGCTGGCTTGAGCACGACCACCATCTCCCTGATTCCCGACTCCATACCACTAGTACTACTCCTCATAAACACAGTAAGAACACAACATCTCTCCTGTCTTCATCCAGGAGATCATCAGATCACCAATTTCGGCTGGCAGAGACCAGCAGGATTGGAGGAACAATAGGCTACCTGCCTCCTGAAAGCTTCCAAAAGCGCTACGTTGCCACTGCTAAGTCCGACGTCTTTAGCTTTGGGATCGTGGTCTTGGAAGTTGCTTCTGGAAGGCGAGCCATTGATCTTACTCAGTCTGATGATAAGATCATATTACTGGATTGGGTTCGAAGATTGGCTGATGATGGCACCCTGCTGCTAGCTGCAGATGCTCGACTGGCTCAAGGATCTTACCAGGTGTATGACATGGAACGTTTGATCCATCTGGGACTCCTGTGCACCCTCCACAGTCCCAAATCACGCCCTCACATGAAATGGGTTCTGGATGCCCTCTGTGGAAATCTTTCTGGAAAACTTCCATCTCTCCCTTCTTTCAAGACACATCCTATGTATATCTCCTTGTCTACCACCACCAGCAGCGCATCTGACACCGGTACCGCCAGACCCAACTCCACCACCACTACTGCCTCATCCATTTCAACAATCTATGTTACTGCTGCTGGAAAAACCATATTTCTAACAGCCCAAGGTATTGATGATGATGATGATCTGAATGACAAAGAGAACAGATCATATACATGTACTGATGATGTAGATAGCAAGCCTGACAAAAGCTCTTTTCACCTTCCGATGGTTGAGACACCAAGAGAGATATCTTACAAAGAGATCGTTTCTGCAACCCACAATTTCTCAGACAATCACAGGGTGGCCGAGCTGGACTTTGGAACTGCCTACCAAGGCTTCCTTGAAGACCGCCATCATGTCCTTGTCAAGCGCCTTGGTATGAAAACTTGCCCTGCCCTACGAGCCCGCTTCTCAACGGAGCTCCATAATTTAGGAAGGCTTCGCCACCGCAACCTAGTACAACTCCGTGGCTGGTGCACTGAGCAAGGAGAAATGCTGGTGGTCTATGATTACTTAGCCAGTCGGCTCCTCAGCAACATATTGTTCCATAACAACACCAAAGTCCTGCAATGGCATCACCGTTACAATATAATAACATCACTTGCCTCCGCAGTTGTGTATCTCCATGAGGAATGGGATGAACAAGTTATCCACAGAAATATTACCTCTTCATCCATAGTTGTTGATCCAGACATGAATCCTAGGCTCACCAGTTTCGCACTTGCTGAGTTCTTGACGAGAAACGAGCATGGGCATCATGTAGCTAGCACTGATAATTCAGTTCGGGGGATATTTGGGTACATGTCACCTGAATACATGGAGTCTGGAGAAGCAAACACTGCTGCTGATGTCTATAGCTTTGGAATTGTGGTGCTTGAGGTGATTACTGGACAGATGGCTGTTGACTTTCGTCATCCTGAGGTGCTATTAGTCAAGAGAATCCGTGAATTTAAGGATACAGACAGGCCTTTAGAGGAGTTGGCAGATCCGCAGTTGGATGGGGAGTATGAGCATCAGGAATTTGTTAGACTGCTGAAATTAGGACTGGCTTGTACGCATTCCAATTCACGATTACGACCAACTATGAAACAAATTGTCAGCATACTCAATGGTAACACTTCTTGCTTCATCCAAGTTAGTGTAGAAGGAATACAAGGATGGAAACGAGCAAATACCTATTCATTGTCATTGGTCAGACGAATCCAGGCCTTAGGGATTCAATAGCACCCTTCGGGATACTATATAATAGATACAGTCATACAGATAGTGTCTAAAACTTCCTTTATACATGATGCAGATACAATTTGTGGTTAATTAGTCCTTTTTAATCATTTTTAAACAAAATTGATCAGCTTTTAGCTAGTAGTAATTGCTAGTTTTTTGTGCTTGTTTTTAAATTAGCTAAAATTTCCCCCTAATTTTTTGGGTTGTACCAAGCTTTTGTATAAAGTAATGTTATAAATATGTTTTTTTTCCTGTTGGTTATGCTTCACCTTGCTTCTCTTTGCTAAGTCTGGGTTTGGTTAAATTGGAGGCATTAATTTTACTCGTTTTGTTGATTGTGGGCTTAGATCTTAGCCAGTTCCTCAATCTCATGTCATCTTCAGGTACCTTTTTTTTTCCAAGTGGATTTGCACCCCAGATGATTTTTATGACTTGGTTGGCCAAATTCGTTGTCAATATAGATGCAGATAATTAATGCTCCGCAGATAGATGACATATAAAAAATTCAGATGACATGTCTTGATCTGAATGAGATGTGATTTGATCACTGAGCTTCAACTGAACAAGCCTTGATAGGTTCTTCTATGACATCTAATCTACCTGTCAAGCCTTAGTGCTCCAGCATATAAGTATAACCAAATTCCCCAAGACTAGCACGTTTTTCAGAAGAAGAAAAAAAGGACAAGAAAAGACTTGCACTTGAAGGAGTAACAGCTCCTGCAAGTGCAAGTTGGGCATGGAAAAGTGTTAGTAGAACTAAGGATGATGACTTAGGGTTGCATTACAGGGTGACAATTGGTTTGCACAATCATACAAAGTAGCGAATGTTTATGCTACGACCTTTAGCTCAACAGCAGAAGCAGCAATGGGCTAATTAAAATGATGTAGAATAGATTTTATTCCTAGCATAGATTTATTTTGTGGCTTGCCATTCTTGGAAGACTGCAAACAAAACACTCTTCCAACTTCGTATCAGTGAGACTGATCAGTATTCTAAATGTGATAGAGAAAAAGAAACTCGTCTGCATTTATCCTTTGAAGGCGAAGAGTAGGTTGTGCATTCAGATTATTAAGAGCTAACTGGGAATTAGAGCTATGACCAGTAATGCCTATCTCTTACCGAGGTGGATTTTTTAAAAAAGCAAAGGATTGTCCTTTTCTTGTCCTTATTGATGTAGCATAGTTAGTTTCCCAATAATTTATGATTCTTTGATGATTATGCAAGAATACTGCATTTCATGTATTCCTTCCTTAGTAAAAAGGTACTCCATTATTTCATAAGATTTGTAACCAAATACACACAGTATGAAGCATGGTTTCAGCCATTACAATTTACAAGCAACAAGGAAGAATCAACAGGAGCATTTCTGTAAGCAGGATAGTCAGTTTTTATATCTAGGACAGATAATCGATACACGCTTTTGTTGCTTTATATGCTGACCTGAATTCTGTATTATTTAGTTCAGATAATTATTGATAATACTCTTCAGAGACAGGGATTTCTTCATCAGAATCAATCCCGAGCCAACTAGTTAAACCGAAAAGGAACTCTCTGAAACTGACATTCCCGTCTTTGTCCTTGTCCATCTCCACTGCAAATATGTCCAAGTACAAATCTCAAGATTAAAAAGAAAACTCAGATACAAGAGATTGAGAATAAGAACTATTAAGTCAAGAAATAGATCGAATATACACGTACTAAATCTAGTCCTAGTGACATGTGAAGGTGATCTCTCTGTAGGAGCGTCAGTAAATGCAGCAACAATATCTTTATTGTTCAATTTTCCGTCACCATTTTTGTCCATATAGAAAAATACTTCAACGATTTTGTCAAAGATTGATTCCAAGTGAGGTGATCCCATCCTCAACACCTGAAGTGAAGCATCAAATGTTTAGCATGCATAAGTACATGCTTAATTAGGATACAAGTGGAAAGCTACATAATTACAGAATAGTGTTATGGTAAATACAGTGCCAGTGGAGCTGGAAGGTTTAGTTAAGAGGTAAATGAGACAGAGGAGAACAATGAACTCGTTAAATTGTATGTGGCCACTCCTATCAACATCACACGAATGGAAAAGATCATCAAACTCCTGCTCTGTAAGATTGACTTGCAATTCCGTCAAGCATTTCTTAAGCTCCTCATGATCGATACTTCCATTACAATCTTCATCTGTTAGAAAAAAGATGAAGATAAGTAGTCCTATATGAGATTATGAGTGCAAAGCTAAAGAGAAAAAAAGTGAAAGATTTAGCTCACAGTAATGTAAGGTTGGGTTGGTAGCTGGATACTTACCGTAATGCTCAAACACACCTCTAAGGTTCTTGACTTGCTCTTTCAACTGTGGAAACTTGATAATGATACTGTTAATTGATCTGAATTGTTTTTTATCGTGTACTGAACCGGAAGTTTGTTGTCTAAGCTCAATTATTTTCCTTGCAAGTTTGGCATCCAACCTCCTATATTTGTTAGTACTAGTATTGCAACTACAACGGCATAGCATGCTTCCAACTTTATTAGTGATGGACTTGAGAGCAGGGCAGGAATGAATTCTCCCTTGAAAATTGAATATGTCATAAGCAAAGAAGCAATTCAACTTGCAAAATGAAGCAAACATAGCTGAACAGAATTTTTTGTTATTTTTGGATGCATTATATACTTGGTAGAATACTTATATCTAGTTGCTGATGAGGAAAGTAATACCTAATACCTCAGGATTCATCTAGGCTTGGCTTGTCAAATAAAAATGGGGAGGGGGGAACGAAAGTATGTAGTTTAGTAGTTACTCCGTATACAGCAAAGATCCATTTCATTAAAAAGTGACAAAATAGTTTGAGAAAACTATGAACAGATTAGACAATTAGGAGAGACAAAGAAGAGGATTATGCCTTAAATTTGCTAATGATGGGAGCATTGCTAGAAGTAACAACATACAGTAAATACTAATTAGCCTGAATATAACTACATAGGAAAGAATTCAATGCAAAAGCAAAAAAAGAAAGACATGAATTACCAGTGGGTGAAGTTGAATTGTCCATGTCTTGAAAAGAGCGAGTTGGTGTTTGCAAGCAAGTTATAGAGAATTTCCTCAAAAATAAAAAAAAGTTATAGAGAAAACCAGAATCAGAGAGAGACAGAAAGAAAGAAAAGAAGGAAAGAAAGGGAAGTGGTAGGAACTTACAAGACACTTTTACCTCCACCAACAAACAAGCAAGGGAGGGAACAATAGGTGTGGGTCTTCGTTCCCACCCATTATTCCAATCCATTTTGGAGATAAAAAGACAATCACAATCAGCTTTTGCTTCTTAATTAAAAAATGCGGCAGGGTACGTTTTATTCTCCTGATTTTTACTAATCTGAACTTATCTTAATTTATTTAAACTTATTTTAGTTATAAATTGAACTTATCTTACTCCGTATTAACTCTAATCTGAACTTATTTTCCTTGAAATAAGTGAAAATAAAGTGAACAGAGCAGGGCCTAAATAACCTCTCCTCCATCCAGAATTATACTCCCTAAGTCCCTTTGCACCTATTTTTTTTTTACCCCGTAGCCAATATTCAATTATATATAACTTGTATTATTATTATATTCAATTAAATTTAACTTTGTTACGTAACATCAAACAAAATTTAAACTTTGTTAATCAATTAGGAAAAATTGATAAGAATAATCCCACCTTTTGAGCATTGGAGATTAATAATCTCACCTTTGGGATTCTTTTTAATAATCCGACCTTTGATATCAAATTGGCAAAGCAAAGTGAGTTGAAGGTGCGAAAGTGAATACGGTTGTTGAAGCTTTGACGTCCATAGCTATGTATCGGTCTGTTCGTGGTGTGTATCGTATTCTCCCTTGTTCTCCCGAACTCAAATGGAGAATATCAGCCGCCTATTTCTCCTCTCACGTCGACGTCAATCAGCCATTGCTGGTAATTTTAATTTGAATAAATTCATTCATTCATTGATTCATTTTGTCTGTTTTGGTTTTATAAGCTGGATAATCTGGGTTTGATTAACATTAACAGGTGCGTGATTTCATACACGCGGCGCTTTACGACCCTGAGCATGGTTACTTCTCCAAAAGATCAGCTTCAGTTGGAGTTTTGGATTCTAGTATCAACTTCAATCAACTTCAAGGTTATTCTCCATTCCAATTTCTGTCTATGCCCTATTCCAACTTCAACTATTAATTTTTTTGTTTCCAGGCAGAAAAGCTTATTTGCAACATCTTAATAAGGTTTACAAACAAAGTGAAGTTTCATGGTTTACTCCTGTCGAGCTCTTTAAGGTTTACATTTTTCTTTTTTTTTTTTTTTTTTTTGATCTAAAATTTTAAATTAGGTATTTAGATTTTACAAACAATCATCTCTTGCAGCCTTGGTATGCCCATGGAATTGCCGAAGCCATTTTGCGAACCGCTAATCTTTCAGTTCCGTTAAAAGTGAGTCCCTTATTCAGTTTTATGCTCAATTCTCTGTCTGCCTGCTTTTTCTTACTAAGATGTTATTTGAATTCAGATCTATGAAATAGGCGGCGGATCAGGAACTTGTGCAAAGGGTATAATGGATTATCTGATGTTGAATGCACCTTCACGAGTTTACAACAACATGACCTACATGTAGGTACATAGTCCAGGATAGCTTTACCTTTGTTACCTTTTAGGTGCTGGATACTGGATGTTCTCCTTATTTATTTTTATACTTTTGTCTGTTATTATAACAATGATTATTATAACAATGATTATTAGTACTGTTATTCTTTCATTGAATTGCATTTCTTCAGATTTCCTCTAATATTTAAATTGGGTTATTGTATTCACTTTATCTAAATCTTTATTTAATTTTGGAACCTAAGTCTATGAGGTGCTTTGGCATAGGAATACTATGTGTAATCTTATCTTGAAGTTATTTTTCCTCTCCGTTAAACTTCATGTGAGTTATAGGACTATTTTGGGTTTAGGAGAAATCTTGGGAGAAGACCTCTTTTCCGGAAAGTTATCAAGTGGAAATCCTGCTTCTTAAACCAAGTATTAGCCTCCATGAACACTCTCGAAGCCATCTCGGCTTGTCCCAACATGCCCATTCAAATCATCTCCAATATATAATTACCATCTCATATAAATCCTCCTACAATTGTCGTTTCTCTTCTGTATCTAAAACAACTTGGGGCATAAGCACTAATAACATTTACAAATTCCAATCTCCTTGCCACATATCAACTTTACCTGTATCAACCTATCATCCTTCCGAGAGACCTCGATTACCTCTTTCGACAACCTCCCATCAAGAATCACACGAATTATATTCCTAGCTCCACCATTCCTAGTCATGTGGCTCGTTTTATACCCCAAAACCAAGCCTCGATATCCTTCTTAAAGGCGCATGATGTTTACGCCTTTTCTCTTCCTCACTTTTACCACTTCTGCCAATTTCCTTCTATGTGACCCCACATTCCATGAACCAATCTGCAAACTAGAGTCCTTCATACCACGCTCCCTCGTGCCACGCTCCCTCGTGCCTCCAATTGCAAGCCCTTAATCATTTGACACCACACTTTGGGCAATGTGGTGCGTCACTTTCGGGCGACGACCTAGCAACCCTTGCATACTTATCCTTGCACCCGGGTCTAACACACCCCTGCTCATTAGACACCACACTCGGGCAATGTGGTGCATCACTTTTGGCAACCCTTGCATATATACCCTGATCTAGGAAATGCAGCGTGTCGCTGAGTAGGAAACACCACCACAAAAATATCATTTTGCTCATGTCATGGGATGTGACAAAGTTTTACACCGGCTGACTGGCCTACCGAAACCCTCCTCTTTTATCCAGGCTTGGATTGGGTAGTGGGAAACCCAAAGAATTCTAGGATTTGGAGTACATACACATTGTCCAACTTAAAAAAAGAAATTATACAATGGGTAAATCAGGGAATACCGTAATACCCTCGGTATGGTGTCTTTTTTATTATTATTATTATTATTTTTTTTTTTATTATTATTTTTTTTTCCCTCCTTTCTATTTGCAGTGCTATTAGCAAGTTTACTTTACCCTCTCTATAAGATAGTTTTTGATACCCAACATGTAAGTGCTTGACCCTTGGATCCTATACAGATTTGATAATTAGATTAGTGTTATTTATAACTAAGGGCTTATTTTAGAAGGTGAAGTACTTTGTTGAATGAATTGTTTGTGAAGCCTGAAAGTAGATAAGGAATTCATTTGAGTAGACTAGTGGGACCTTGGCTGAAACACAGTCTTTTCTGCTGATCAGTGCTCAGCTCACATGGGACATAATAGTGTTTGTCCTATAGTTCATTTGACTTCATGGACGTATGAGTGTATGATTTCGGTATTTTTGGTCATTTACTGATGGAGCTAATTCAGGCTGAGTTTTTGAGCAGTATTACATAAAGTGGTAACGGTTGGGTTGACATTAGGCAGGATGGAGATAATATTTTTATGTGAGATTTATGGGGTGGAATTGCTTTCTATGGGATACAGGGTGACTTTTCATTGAAATTTGGGATGATTTAGTCATCTTATTGAAATTTGGATAGCACATTATAGTGATCAAGTGATGCATCTGCCCTCATGAAAAATTTTAAATTCATCTTTTTAATTATTGCAGATCTGTGGAGATTAGTCCTTCTCTAGCTGAAAAACAAAAGGAAACTGTTGGCCAAGTTCAGAGTCACAAATCAAGATTTACAGTTGAATGTCGTGATGCTGCAGATCGAAATGGATGGGGTGTGTTCTTTTTTACTTTTTCTGCTGTAAGTCTTAACTAATTAAACTTTTGGTCGTTATTGTAGAAAATCTTAATTATACTTGATTTCACAGAGAGCAAATTTAGTTATATTCTCTAAAAAGGGATGGGCTGTGTTCTTTTTTCCTTTTTTCTGTTGTAACTCAAAACTAATAGAACTTTTGATCATTATTGTAGAAAATCCTTAATCAAACTTGATTTTTCGGGAACACATGTAATTGAATCCTCTAAATAGATTTGTATAATTCTTCAGTATCTGTTTGAGTAGTTGTGTTGTGTAAGCTGTCCATATCTTTGCAGAAATACTGATTCTAAGCATTTAAAAAAAAAAATAAAAAAATAAAATAAAATAAAATAAAAAAAGAGCAAGGTGCACTGTATTTAACTTAGGACTTTCCAACTTAAGCAGTGTTTGGCCAAGATGTTGGATTAGTTTTTTAAGTTAAGGAATAGAGAATTCCTAGAAGTAGAATTCCCTAGAAGGCATTACTGTTTCTGGCACTTAGATGCAGAAGATCCAATACTGGCCTAACACTATTAGATTATCATACCTGTCCATAATACACTGTTGATGCCTCCAAATGAAGATATATATTATTTTTTTGTCTTTGTTAAGATGATTATGTGTGTATGGTTAACTAAGGTATTTTATTTTTTGTGCAATAAATATGATTTGCATGGAATCATTCCCATCAATGATTTGCTTCAATATAGAAATATATACAACTTTTCTTCTGCACTTATATGAATTCATTCCCATTTACTATCTAATGTAAATGGATGTGATTTTTCTTGTTTTGAGTAGGTAATGTACAAGAGGAGCCATGCTGGGTCATAATGCTAGAGGTATATCAAACTCAATTATTAGTGTCTTGTAAATTGTAATAAACTTACATTGGTTGTTTGATTATAATATTTGCTCTGATTCTGTTTGCTAGTTGCAAAGTGGGGTGGGTAATTAGGGAGTTACTCAGTTGGAAAGAGAGGTAGTTGGAAAGAGAGGTATTGCTGGAAAGGAGCCAATTTGATGAGAAGAGAGAGAATTATAAAGGAGTCCTTGTGATGAAGAGAGATAGAAATAGTTATAAAAAGGGTACTAACCGCAACCTTGACTAAAGCAATCCCTCTTCCTTCTTAATATACTACCTCTTATTTGCAACAAAGGGGGGTAACACGGACTCCTAGGCAAAAGTTTTCAAACATAATTATTTATAAGGGTAGTACTTAAGTATTAATCAAATTAAATTTAAAAAAAACGAAAAACAGAACCACTAAACCACCAATCCTAGAACCGAAAACCACCACCACTGAACCCACTAAAACCACCACCACCGAACCCACTAAAACCACCACCATCGAAAATCCAAAACCCACTGAAAACCACCAACTACGTTGCACGGGGACGCCATTTGGCCAATGTCCCCGTCCCCGGGACGTTACGGGTACGGATACGCCTCGGGGACGGCTAAGGGACGTCCCCGGGATGCGTTGACTTTTGGGGGACGTGTTGACTTTTTGGGGACGTTTCTAGGGACACGCGTGAGGCTTAACGCCGTCCCCAAGGGCAATTTTGGGCATTTGAAATGTTTAAAACTGTCGACCCTTT
This sequence comes from Chenopodium album, assembly GCF_948465745.1. Taxonomy (NCBI): domain Eukaryota; kingdom Viridiplantae; phylum Streptophyta; class Magnoliopsida; order Caryophyllales; family Amaranthaceae; genus Chenopodium; species Chenopodium album. The sequence goes on from NC_137838.1 coordinate 79,288,568, forward strand.
TCCATTTTTCCCCAATTCACACTTCCAAAATCAGAAGTTAGGGTTTCCCAATTCTCACTCCCTCTCGGCGGCTCACTCTCTCTTGGCGGTGAGGCTAGCGGCGGCGGCGGTGGAGAGGCTAACGGCTCACCTTCTGTTTCTCACTCTCTTCCATAGAATAAAAACTCGGCCGTTACGTCGCGAATCGGCCGAGTTGTAACGGATTTTGAAGGCACCGTTACGAGATTTCCTGTTTTGTAACGGGCTTTTATAAATCGCCGCAATCTCAGCCGTTTCCGCCGCAATCTCGGCCGTATCGGACGATACACGTCTATAACGCCTGTAAAATAGCTTGAATTGGCGAGTTTGTGGATTTTTCATCTAAAACACCATTGTTGTAGCTAGTTGAACCAATACTGGATCTGAATAAAACTGAGCTGTATTTCTAAATCAGTAAATTGGGTCATATTAAATACACTTAGCCGGCCAGCGTTGAAGGCTTTACTTTTAACATTAAAGGTCGCATGTTCGTGCCCATCTTCCTTTTTTATTCTTTTCCTTTTGACTTTTACATGGCCCAATCCCAAAACCCCCATATCATTTATCCATTTCCCAAACTAACCAAAGCAGCAAACACAAGCATTCACCATTTCTCCTACGCGCTTCATTGAAGTGATTTTTTTTAGTTTAAAATCAAGCAAGTAGTGATTAATCATTATTTAGTTAAAGTAACCTAACTTGAAAAATGAACAATAGAATCATGTTATATTAAATTTCCTATTTATGATGATAGGATAAAAGTAGATCGCTTTTTACATGAAGACTCGTCGAGTTTCATTATAATTTTTAAGATTTTAAGGATGAATGGATGATGATGTAATAGATTGCTTTTTATAACATGAAAACCCGTCAAGTTTCATTATAAATTTTTTAACACGTGCGCGCCTAAATTTTTATTTATAATTTCTATTTTGGATAGTGCTACTTGAATTTACTTTATATGTTTAAGGATTCCGAACCCCATAAGGAAAATTTTCTGGATCCGCATTGCTTCTTTTGCGCTGTTTAGCTGAGCTCATCATCACCCCTACACAAAATAATGGATAAAGACACACTGTGGGGCCTAAGAACTTTATAATATTGACGAGCTTTTGACCTATGGAGACAGATTGTCAGAGTCTTATGTCTCTATGAGTCTATTAAAACACCTTTGTTTTGAATTCTCTTACTGTACTTGAGGATAGGTATTTAACTTTTATTCCATGGGAGCCCTCTTAGTTTTTAGAAGCATACTTGAGGATAGGTATTTAACTTTTATCTTTAAATTTTACGATTAGGGCCATTTATCTCAAATCCTGTTTTTCATACTAGATCCTTGGTTTTATTTGGAGCCACCTTAGCAATGCTACATAACAAGTGCTCTCTCTATTTTTTTTTTTCAGGTGCTTGATAATCTTCCTCACGATCTTATCTATGCTAAAAATCAAGCTTCTCCTTGGGAAGAAGTATGGGTTGAGAAGCAGCTTGACAGGTAGGCATAAAATTGCGAGTTAGATTGTCTTTGTTTATGAATTGACAGTCGAATGCACGCCTGCTCAAGAACAACAATAATTATTACCCATAACCGACGTAAAGAAGCAGAGAAGCTCCATATTTACATAATTATACCGAAAGTTCACTCAAGGGGGGGGGGGGGGGGTATAACTGCGTTTTCCACTAATTTTTTTTATTATTGTTTTTTAAAAAAAGGCTACAAATTCACTCAGGTAGACATCTTTGCATTCTTATGATTTGTGTGATTCCATGAGAGGACAAGTTAGCAGGTGGTTTCACATCTCATGTTTATGCAACTATACATTTAGTTTAACATATATTACCAACGTAGGTCAAGCTTGTATTTACTTCTCATGGTCTCTTGCTTGAATTGATTAATCGTAAATAAATTGGGAGATTCCTTAATCTTTGCTGCTTTGAATTGGATATGGGTGCTATTTTGCCTAAAAAAGTGACATATAAAACATACTATTTAAATCTGGGCTTTTATCATTCAAAGAAAATTATAAACTCCAAATGACAACCAATGATAGATGGACTGGACACTGCTTATAGAATTTGGTGATTTTTTATTTTATTTTATTTTTTAATTTTTATATTCTAATTTGATTTTCATATTCTGTGTTTTGGACCTGTTACTCTGTTCAGCAGTTGAGCTATGAGCCATAAATCTTAAATCCAACAGTAACTTGAAGTTAATTGAAATTGACAGGGCAACTCCTTCTGAGTCATACAGACCTTTAAAAGATCGATTAATTACACTTTGCATTGAGATATTCTCCGAAGATATTAATGGCCCAGTAAATGGTGTAGCATCAGCTGCAAGAAACATTTTTTCTAAACTTTTCCCTAAGCCTCAACGTTGTTGGCTACCAACCAGCTGTCTGGTAAGCAGAATTTGATTTTACACATCTTTATCTGTTGCTTAAATTCATTGCTTGAATATGAGATGGCTACTACTGTTCTGTCAGAAACTCATGGAGGCATTACATAGTGCCCTACCAAAGATGTCGTTGATTGCATCAGATTTTAGTTACCTACCTGATGTGAGGATACCTGGTGTAAGGGCTCCGCTGGTCTCAGCAAAGGTAATTGGTTTATATGTAACAATGCATGGTTTTTTTTATTCTGCCTTTTCTATTTATCTTCTTGTGCTATGATTTCTTGAAACTGGCAACCTTCCTCAGAAATTATGTCGAGGTTCCTATATGCTTCTATCTCTGATTACAAGTATTTTTTATTGGTTCTGTGCAGATTGATGGCTGTAGCATAGATTATGATAGCTACCTGGATGCAAAGGTTTGCCTTGTTTTATTTATTTATTCCACCCCCCCCCCCCCCCCTCCTTTAAGTCCATGTTCATTGCAAGCTGTGTACAATTTTATCTAATACTATACTAAAATATCATTAAGATATCATATTCCGCCCCACATCTCGGAGTTTCAAGGTAGGAAGCTGGAGGTGCACTATTGTGCCTGATGACCCTGTTCAGAATTCTCTCTGATATTTTCTGTTAGGAATGACATGCCATCCCATCATTGCCACAAATGTTGTGATCATATATAAAAACTGGCCACTGCAACTTATGGGCGTTATTGCATAAAATAACTATGTTAAATAATACAAAAACGTTATTTTTATACTATTGGTTCATCCGCTGGATTTACTATGTCGTTAAATGGATCCCATACTCCTTTGCTACCGGCGAAAAGTGGCTATAAAAAATGGTACGTCTGATGTAAGTTCTGATGATCTGAACTTTGTTACTAATGGCAACCGGGATTAGTGTATTTAGCTTAGGCAATGTGTTTCGTAATGGAGTTTCCAAGTGTTTTCCTTTGTGAGAATCTATCATAAAAATTGATAGATCTATATACATTAAATATTGTAATAAGCTACCTAATAAAGCATAAAATGTTGGCGTTGACTTTTCCTTTTTGCTTATTGTTTTTTTCCTTCCTTTTTTCCTCCACTTTCACCTAAAATTCAATCTTCTCCTTCCTCGAAGCCCTCATGTTCATCTTACTTAACCTGTTGTTGAAGAAGACCAACCCATAAAAAAATGCTTGTCCAATACTTCACCATGTTAATTAGATAGTGGATTTTGTTTCAAAATCATTATTTTCTAAACCCTTTTGAGAAATTTACTTATTTGTTAGAGGTGAGATAGGAATTGTAACTTGCTTTAAGGTTTTTGTTGTTGGTGTCCGCCATTGATGTCAAAAAACTTTTTTGCCATTTTCATCCTCAAGAGTCAAAGATGCTAAGAGCTCACTTTTGAGGGATTATGATGAGGAATTTGCCATTATTTGAAGGGCGAGAGTGAGAATAGAATTTGGTGACTTAGCGGCTACAATGTGAAATCGTGAATTAACTCCTAGAATTCGGTGTCATAAAAATTGTGAGAATGCCTTTGAGGCTATAATTGGAAGGAAAAAGGCAAAAATATATGATGCCAACATTGGAAAAAAAAGCGTAGTCTAAGTTCTAATAAATTGTACATAACCGCATCCACCTTTTCCTTTTCCATCTTTTATTCATCTTTTCTAGCATTTAGGGCCACTGGTTTTTGATGCTAAACTCAGGTGATAATTTGGTATACCACTTTCAATCAAAGACATAGCAAACCTTGCATACTTATGACAACCCTCATGGCCCTATGTCTATGAAGTGTATCATACTGTGGAGTAGGGAATGCCCCTATAATATATCCACCCGAAGGAGATGAGGATATGTGAGAAAATACCTCAGATTTACTAATTAGCAAGGTCGATCATGTATGTCAATCAATTAAGCCTTAATCCCATAGGTGGGATGGATCGGCTACATAAACCAAGAGTGATTATTGTGTATAGTCATCCACAAAAATCTTCCTCTTCCATCCTTTACGATCAAGTACCTCATTCTCATGCAACTCCATAAGCTAACCAATGACAATATTTTTCTTTGGTTTACGATCTTCCTAACTTCTAACCAAGTCATTTTTGGTCTTGCTTTACCTCGTTTAACCTCTCCATGATCCCACTCTTCGTACCGGTGTACCCTAGGGTCTCTGTCATACATGCCTGAACCAATGACAAATTTTTCTTTAGTTTGTCTGCAATACCTAGAACACCCACTTTAATGTGTATAATTCATTTATGATTCTATCCGAGTGTTCCTGCACATCCATCGTAGCATGTGCATTTCCATAACCTCCATCTTTTTAACGTGCTCCTTCTAAAAAGCAACACCGGTCTTATAGAAGTACTATAGAATTTCCTCTTCAACTGTAAAGGAATGCTTCAGTCACATAACACTCCCATGGCCGCTCTCCATCCAAGTCCCGTGGGCCACATCTTGATTAATGTCACCATTTTTTGGATGATTAACCCAAGATAATTAAAACACTCACTCATGGTCAAATCCTTTCCGTTCAAACTCACTAACTCACTACATCACCTGCTTTGTGAATCAAAGCGGCATACTAGATATTCGGTCTTACTCCTACTTAGCGTAAACCCTCTAGATTCCAACTTTTGCCTCCATTGAACCAGTTTGGCATTAACCCCATCTTTAGTTTCATCTACCAAAACGATATCATCCACAAACAACATGCAACATGATAAGTAAAATGTGAGGGGTTCTACTCTTGGAGATTAAGTAAGCCGAATAAATTGTTGCCATGGTTGGCCCTATAGCCATTTATTTTCTTTCTTTTTCTCTCTCCTCTCTTTAGTGGCATTTTTTCTTTTCATTTTTTTTATTCTTCCTTATTTCCAGTCCTCTAAGAGATAAATTAGACATGAAGTTATTCGCAAGAAAGTGGGTGTTGCAGGCATTGCAAACAAACTAAGGGAAAATTGTCTGCGTTGGTTCGGGCATAAGAGTGGAAGAGTGGGATCATGGAGAGCTTTAACGATGTAAACTGGAAATGGATTTGTATGAGGATGAAGTATTTGACCGTATGGTGTGGAAAAGGAAGGTTTTTGTGGATGACTATGTGGAATAATCACTTTTGGTTCATGTAGCCGACCCCACTTATGGGATTAAGACTTTGATTGATTGATTGATTTTTTCTGTCCCCTTTCATGTGGTCTCAACTCTCAAGTCCCACAACATGTTTTTTGTTTTATCGAGTCATCTTCTTGGGTTTTATATTTGTGATTGGGTCACAGTATTTCACGTGGCTCAAGTCCCACAACATTTTTTTTTTTTTTTAAATCTAGTTATTTGCTAGGGTTGTGTATTAGTGATTGGGTTTTAGACCCACAGAAGTTACTTGGACCTGGCAGTTTATTCTAGAGCTTAGTAGTATAACTCTCTTTGTTAAACTTATAAAATAATTCTAATCTATATTCTATACTCTCTTTGTTCCTGTGTCCTAAATTTTCATATTTAACTCATTTTTGTACTCGTATGCGATGCAGTTCAAGTATCATTGCATAGTCTAAATAGGTTTGAGCTATGAAAAGCATACTTCTAATGATCAGGATAATACTTTATAATTAATTTCTTTCTTATGTTCCTGTTGCAGGGTGATGCTGATATCTTTTTCCCAACAGACTTCTGGCTTTTGGAACGCTTTGATCATTATTGCTCTGGTTGGCTGGAAACAAGCCAAAAAAATCCATTGAAGGAAAAGAAGAGGAGGCGGACGATTACAGTAAGTAGCATGTCTGACTTAATAGTTCTTTCAATTAATTAAATACTATGTGGGTTGGCCAACTGTTAGCTTACCTTAATGTCCATGCAGAGTGAGTGATTCATGTGGATAATATGAAGTTTGGGAGAATTCATGTTTAATCCGTCTTTTGATATCGTTTGCCATCTCATTCTCTTCCCATAATAAATTTAGCTTAAGAGAATTTCAGGGTTATAATTTAAGTTTTAATAGGTTAAAATAACTTCAAGTGTAATTTTATTCCCTTCTACTAGCATGACCTAGCAGCTTAGCCTATGGAATTGGATTGACTGATTATGGTCCAACAACTTGTGCCTGTCATCATGACTGTGTGTAACATTGATTTTAGCTTCCTGATGTGGCAACGACTTTTGAGCTTTTATCCTTGCCGAAGGTAGTCTTTTTCCGAGGGAAGTAGTAATTTTCTCTTTAAATTTTGTTCTTAAGAAGGTAATTTAATACCTTTTTTATTCCAGATTACTTGACACGTTTCTTTTCGGCACACATATTAAGGTGAAGTGAGAGGAAAAAGAAAAAAAATACCCTTACCCTACCATTATCCACCTATTCTTACCTTGGCCCTTCTCGTTGGCAAGTTGACTGAACAACCAGCTGCCACCATTCCCACCTTTGTCACCACCTTTTTCCTCACCATAAAACCTTCTCCCCTCTCCTTTTCCAGACCTACAGTCCACCACTCCCTCGGTTGTTTAGGGTTGTGGTTTCTACTTTATAAAGAAGCCGAAGGAGATAGAGATTGCAGGAAGAGGGTGGTGACTCAAGTTAGGTTTCCAGAGTGGATATGGATCATGTCCCACAAAACATTGCCGACATTGATCATTTTGTGCTTCTGACGTTGACACTTGTTAGAAGCTTCGTTGGCGAGGAAGCTGATGAACTCCAACATGCTAGCCTGCATGATTTCCATGTGTCTTTCGAGATTTTAGCCATCCATTGGAAAAGGCTGCTTGTTTATGGAGGAGTGAGTGCAAGAAAGGGTGGGGGGGTTAACTGCAATTCTGCAAGAGATTTGTTGGAGTGGGGTCATTTGTCAAATATCTAGTGGTGGAGTGAGGAAGGTGAGATGATGGAATGAGAGATTAGAGGATTTGTTATGATGAAAGGAGGAGAGAGAAGAGGACTAAGATAAATTAGTGACGGTAAAATTTACATTGTAACATATAAAATTTACCGAATATGGAAATGTTTGAACTGACAAGAAACTGTCCAAAGAAGAATACCTAATCAGGGCTGTCACCTAATTTGGAACGAAGGAAGTATGTCATCATTCTCCTTGATCATATCTTGGTTGACTTATTATGGCATTGATTTTCTGTGTTTTCATTTAATAATAGTTTCCATCAGTTTCAATTGGCCTTTTGTAACCTCCCCAATTTTTGTTTGCAGCTTGATACATCTGCTTTCATGGAACAATTCGGGCTGCCGTCAAAAACAAGAACCAAAGATGGTTACAATCCGCTGTTAGATGACTTCAAGAATACCAAGTTCTATCTCAGTGTGCCAACTTATAATATCAAATAGGTGATGGAGAACTTCCCTTGGCTAGAAATTCAGAGACCCTAGACAAAACACTTGCCTTGTAAGATGCCCCAGGTTTTCACTTGTAATTTTCCATACCTAGCAGTAGGTAAAAGATTAGAAAAACCTGATAATAGATATAGAAGTATAAGTTAACCAAAATGGCATAGTGATTCAAGCGACATTCCTTTTAATTATTGAACACTTTTATTGTTTAGGCAATGTAAAGATGGTGGGCATTGGCTCAAGTCCAAAAAAAAAATAAAAAAAAATAATGAGACATAAAATCACATGGTAATGGATATAATCCAATAAACTTCTATGGCCCCGTTCTTTAGAGCTGTTTTGCTCTGCTCTGTAGAAATTTGCTCTAATCTGCTTTGCTAATTTCTGCTCTACTCTGTCCAGAAGCTCAAAAGAATAGGGCCATAGTCTGTCATTTGTTACTTTCCAATATTTGAATTTGGCCACATAAAGTACTTTTTAGTTTTTACATAATATACGTGGTGCTCGGAAGCTCAAAAGAACAGGGTCATAGTATGTCATTTGTTACTGTCCAATATATTTGAATTTGGTAACATAAGTACTTTTTAGTTTTACATAATATTTGTGGTGCAAATATATACTACACTTGAATTTACCTAATTCCATTTCCCTAAAAAAAATATTGACAAGGTGGAACCCCTTGATCTATTGTGAATTGTGATGATTGTGTGTGATGCAACGGTTGGGTGTTACACCCTAATACCGACGGGATGTTAAATTTCAATCATGTAATCTGACAAGTCAACGCTCCCCTTTGGCCATGCATGTCGTCATATGTATATATGGGGTCTGTTGACTTTCTAACTAAACTCTAGCTTGTACGATTGATCTTAACTCTTGCTTTCAATATTTGACGTTTTATTATCCGCAGCCCTACATGATTTGTATCTCTTCAAACCTCAATTCTCAATGCATTTTTATTTGGTCATACTCATGATATATCCTCCCTTCTCTTTCTTGTATAATCGTATTTGTAATTAATAGCTGCCCATTTCAATTTTGTCCAATGTACATGATGGATGGGTTGTGTTTATAAGGATTTGACATTTCTTTTTGGATTTGCTCCAATTCCAATTTTTTTTGAGTCACACATTGTCAATGGCTCTATTCGCTAGCTATGTGCTTAGTTGCTTACTTTAAAAACATCAAAATAACAATAACGAAATATTAGTAGCATATAATACGACTTTGTTATAAGAGTCATATTATACACATTTATAGAGTGACCTTACTGATTGTACATGTCTGTAACTTTTTGTTCCAAGGTATTATAAAATTTTAAATTAACGTACAACATAATAAGTTAATAACTTTTTATCTGAGGAAATAACCTTAAATGATATTGGTATTGGCATGAATAAAAGTAAAAATTTGCTGGACAGAAGCAGCAATATCCTCTGCAGTGAACCGTGCTTCATTAGCAACCTACAAAAATCGGTATTAAGTAGTATTATTTTGCTGGATTACATGTACTCTATATAGTCTACAATGGAGTATCTGAATCAGGCAGTTATTATATTAGAATGGATCGAGCGAGTAAGGCAAGCAATTTACCTTAACATTGAAAGAATAAAGAACAGTCTGCTCAATGGTCGTGATGTTGGTGTGGAGAATAGTGAAGTGCAGATCCTCAAGGGCAGCAATGGCCTTGATGAGTTGGCCATGCCGTCTGCGAGAGAGTATCTTAATTAAAGCATCAAAACCTAAGACCTTCACTTCTACGTCTGCAAAGCAAGACTTGCTCTCAGCAGTCTCTTCGCGGAGCAATCCTGCAGGCGTAGGCATAGCCATAGGGTCCAACTGATGATCCAAAAGCCTGAGTTGATCATCATCCTGATGATGGTACTGAGTACCCATTGGTGGAGGAAAAGCCAGAGGTGGTTGTACTTGTGGCGTTTGCTGAACTAGTCCTAGTGCTGTTGATGATGATGAGGTAGAAGAGTCTCCCATGGCCCGCGGTTGATCTCCATACAGTCTCCTCCTCTTCTGGGACTCCAGACACTGTAGTAGTTGCTCCAGTTCTCTCACAAACTCTATTGCTCCTCCTATTATCGATGCTTGGTCTCCCTACATTACCATCTTCATAAGTACCAATTTACATGCTACAATGTAAAAAAATTAATCAATCAATTTTATCCTAATAAAAAAGAAAGGTATAGTTACATACCCTTTGGACATAGGAGCTCGGCATAAGAGATCTCAAAACGCGAAGGTGCTCGTTCATTTGCTTTCTCCGGTTTCTTTCAACGGCAATATGAGTCATCCTTTGACTTTCCACTTCCTCATTTGTCTTGATACTACGAGGCCTTTTCCTCTTGCTGCTGCTGCTGCTGCTTTTATTATTATGCCCCATTGTTCCTGCTGCTGCTCCTCCTTCGGCTCCAATTCTCTCACCAGTACTTAACCCCATAAGATTATTATCATCATTAGTAGCATTACCGAGAAACTCAAGCTGCACCGGGTTACTGAGATTGTTAGTAGATGTTGACAAAACACCAGCAGTAGCAGCAGCAGCATCTTCGCCATATTCTCTATCTCTGAAATCCTCTAAAGGATCACCAAAACCTCCATCTCTATCATTAATACTGTTATTGGTTGGAGTATTGCTATCATCGTGAATACTGCTTGTATTATTATGACCTGGGACCATATGTGAGTTACTAAGTACAGGAAACTTGAGGAAATAAACAGGGTCTATCCCAGTGATGGTGTGGTCGTCCTCTTGATCCGCGTTGCTATTCTCCTGAATATCATGATGCTGCCTAGGATGGTTAAGTGCCAACTTTGGCCCAAAATCTGCAAACTGCATAACATCTGCAAAGCTCAGTGCCCTATCCATGTTAATGTTGGGCTGATCCAGCAGAAGTGGTTGTTGCTGTTGATGTTGCTGCTGCTGTTGTTCCGAATGATAAGCTGTTCTTGATGGAATCCCGTTGTTAATAAGGTTGGGAGGAGGATTGCTTAGCATGTAATCCACCATAACTGATCCGCTCCCGTGAGGTTGATGATAAGGCAGCAATGAATTATTATTTGTAGCAGAAGAGTCATCTACATTGGCAGAAAATCTCCCTCCTGCTTCAGTGGCCGCCTGCACAAGTAGTGGAGACACAGAGTACCCCGTAAATAACATGATAACAAAAAGGGTAGCTACTAGCTAGAGTAGAGAGAGAGGTAAAAAAGGGTTTTGTCAACAAAAATAAGTGTACATGTAAATTTTAAATAAACTATGAATGATCATGATCGTACCTCGTAGTTGATCTCTTCTCTCTGCATCAGACTTTATACACGTCGTAAGTAGGACCTAGCAGTTAAAATTTGTTGGGTACGTGGGACAAGATCGATGATGTAACATTAAACAGGGAAAGTGGCCTTAGTTGAACTCTGTCACAAGAGGACAATATATGTTTGTATATGAAATTGTATTCATAGGTGGTGTATAGTACGTGGGCTTCCTGCGCGGTTGTGGGAACTGGGAAACTACCAAATGTTAGCAGCGACTACTAATCTTACAAGGGATATGAGAGTGATATTCATGGTTTTTCCTTATATTAGCAACAATTTAGTAACTCGCATACGTGCAATATTGGATGTGAATTATGGTGAAGAAATGACATACAAGCTAAGTTACAAGGAGGACTTTAGAGCAGTATGTCTCGTTAAATTTATGAATGAAAACAATTTAGTATTGTAGATGAATACATACATGTAAATTTGGAGAGATATATATAGTCACATGCAAAAACAAGTCAAGAAAGAAAAGAGGGGTGGGGGTTTGACTTAATCAGGAGCCTTTGCAGAGTAAATATCCAGCAGCAGAGGCAGCAACACCAACAGCACCACCATCAATTAAATATGGGATTGGATGACTTGATTTGGCTTTTCATGATTCTAATTAATGTCATTCACAGGCCAACCAACGCTCTTTTTTTTCTTTTTTTTTTTTGGCTTTCTCATGATTTTAATTAATCTTCTTCCATTCAACTCCATCACTCGTAATATCAAAACTTACTTAGCTTTTCAAATTTCAAAATTTCCTTTATTGAATTCTCCATCCATCCTAAATCATGATTTCCGTGATATATCTTATACTTTTAGACATCCAATCAGTTTTCTAAACCTCTTCGCAATCCATTACCAATATTTGTATAAAGACCTCTTGGCAGATGCATGAAAATGCTTGTCGACCCAAACGGGATGTCAGTGGCCTGCCCCAGTGGGGGCGGGGATGGGTTTCGGTGTGACGGGTGCTGGGGCAGGGATGGGGAGTAAAATGCATTTTTGGGGATTCACCTTTTGTACTTTTCTTCGTTTGGGGACTCACCTTTCACTTTTCATCGTTTGGGGATTACCGATCACTAGAATTCAAAAATCCGGTCACTGGATAAAAAAAATAAATAAATAAATCTCCCTAAATTTGTTGATTACAACTGTCAAAGAGATAAAATTCTTAATATAAAATTAATCAATAGTCCTTGACTCTAAAAAAATACATTGGCAGAAAACCCTTGTAGAGTCCAAAGTGTTAAAAATTATAACTGGATTACCCCAAAATGTTAAATTTTTCTGCAATAAATAAATAAATAAATAAAAATAATAAATAAATAAATAAATGATAATAATAACTGGGTTAGTAATGAGAATTTTTTAACACAATAATATTTTGATTAACATAAAAAATCCCATAGCATATATTGTAGTATTGTACAGAGCCTCAAGTTTGATTTATTATGTAACATCTCATATCATTGATTGAGATTATGGTTGTAAGGTCCAATATTTTTGTTAGCCATATCCTTGCATTAAGAGAACAAATTATCAAATTAGCATATAGTCTATATATTACTTGAACTTTATACCGAATTGACACGAGTTGGAGCAAAAAAAAAAAAAAAAAAAAAAAAAAGTGAAAATAATACCCTTAGTGCTTGAGTTGTTATGTAATTTCTGCCATTCAGAGAAATAAAGCCACGGTTTGATGATGAAATGCTACCTTGAGTTGATTAAGATTAACTGATTGTTGGGTATGTGTCATTATTTTTATTTAGCTGTACAAAAAAAATAAATTAATAATTACTTTATTGGAAAATTTTTAATATCTATCGGCAATCCCCAAACGATGAAAAGTGAAAGGTGAGTCCCCAAACGATGAAAAGTACGGAAAGTGAATCCCCTAAAATGCATTTTACTCCAGGGATGGGATAAAAACCATACCCGATTACCCGTCATAGGTGAAGGGGCGGGGGTGGATTTTAAGTTGTACTCACTCCATCCCCGCCCCGCTCCACCCGCCCCATACCCTCATATATATATGTGTTTAAAACAAAATTATACTTCCTCCGTTCTATTAATATTGCAACAATGGACTTTTTGCACTATTCATCACTCTTGTTTGACTATATAATATGATTTATACATTAAGCAAAATATAGTTATGTGGGATCTTGTTGGATTCATCTCATAAAATACTTTTACGATATCAACTTTTTATAATTGTTAATCTTACACAACTATAGATATTTACGAGTAGCATATAGAATGTGCTTTGGGATGCGTAATTTCCTCCTTGTTGCAGTATTAATAGAATGGAGGAAGTATACTTTTATAATCTGTATCATTTTATAAAATAATTATATGAAATAAAATATTAATTCTAATATTTTGTATTACACTTATTATAAAAAAAACGTGTAATATTAAGAATGTTTTTTTTTAAATTGTAATCCTATTAATTATGATTGTGTATTTGAGAGGATTAGGGGGGTCTTGGGTGGGGATTAGGTGGGGGTGAATATCCAAGTGGGGGGGGGGGGGGGGGGGGGGGGGGATGGTTTTAGAGTTGTACCCATCTTTTGACAGCATTGTAAGCACAAAAGCAATATCGACAGTGGGAAAACACTGCCAATCCAAAACAACCCAGTTCGTGAACTTCTGCACCAAACTCAAGGCACAATATACATTGTCAATCACCATCAGAATAACAAGGTACAATGCCACATGAACCATGTCACACTTGAACAGAGAAATTATGATGTGTACTCAAAAGGCTGTGGGGGTTGAGGTTCCTCATCAACAGCCATGGCAACCACAGTTCCCTGTTGCACTGGTGCAGTGGACCCAGCAGCAGCATTTGTTGCTGCAGAAGCAGGTGCATCTGTAAGAGACAATACCTCTGGCTCCTCAGGACGCAAATCTTTCAGAAGGACAAAACCAGAGGCAGCCAACTTCACAGGCATATATCTGCTTCCCTCTAAGAACTTGATGAATTTCTCTTGAGCAGGAACTACCCTAGCAGGATTAGTTAAGGTTTCAAAAGAAGGTTCTGGCTCAACCTTTTTTTCTGGCAGATTATCAACCTGCCAATTGCAAGGAAACAAACCACGTCAGATGATCCAGTTACCCATATAAACACTAATGAAGTGTGGAGCATGAATGACATACCAGCATAGAGTCTCCCTCCTCTGTAGACGACTTTCCTTTTCCAGTGGCAGATGTAGAAGCTGAGGGCTCTGAACCAACAGACTTCTCTTTAAGATCTGTCTCCTTTTTCGCTCTAGCTTTGGCTTTTGCTGACGTTGATAATACAGCAGTGGGAAGTTTCACTGCCGATGTAGTGGTGGGTACAGATGTTGGCTTTGGATACTCAAACAAGGAGGGTTTTGCGTGAGACAAAAAATCAAACTTTGGAACTTTCAAGTCATTGTTCAACCCAACAAAAGCTGTAGGGGAGAATGACAAGCTTATGAAATAAATGAGAGGATACCAGTACCAAAACTGGCTAAAAACAGCCAGACCAACCACCGCAGTAATTTTGTCATGTTTTGACTTAGACAGCAGCCTAATTGTCACATTCCTTCCACCCGCATCAAGAATCCCAGATGCCAAAATAGCTCCCATCTTGCTCATGGTATCTTCATGCTTGTCAAGAATTATCTTCTCTAATTGTCGCCTAAAAAAAATACTATATGATAACGGACATGAAACTATGAAAGGACAAAAAAGGAGATGATAGATACAATTATTACCTAAATGTTCCAACACGAGAATCCATAGCCTCAGTAATCTGAACCATAACCATGGCCATAGCAATCAGGGCACCTTGCCGGACAAAATCAACGACATCTGATGTCAAGGGCTCTAATAAAGATATGGCCTCGCTAAGACCAGTGCCGGCACAAGAAATGCCAACTGCCAAGGCTGCACCATATCGAACATGTGGATTGTAGGACTCAGACAGCAGGGACACAATACGAGGTGTCTGTCAAGATAAAACCACTCAAGTGTGAATTTTAACAGAGAATAACAGCTACCAGTACAGACCATAAATCATCAAATTGCTTAATGCTGCAGGTTTATATAATACTACACTTCAATCCCCAAGATATTCAAGACTACCTTATTACCTATTCATTAATATGAACCACCAAAAATATTGAAGCAAAATTTTTTTTTTTTTTTTTTTTACACTAGGTCAAGCATGTACAGCATTTGATTATTAAGGATCTAGAATAGATAAAAAAGAACAGAGTTTTAGATTTATCAAAAAAAATAAAAAATAAAAATGGGTACAGCAGACTCTATAAGATTAAGGTATTAATAATACTACTAATCCTGGAGTTTTTAGCTTTGCAAATTGATTATGTTATTCTCGGGATTAGTAAGAAAAGGAAGGACCAACTTGTTAAGTTATTCTTTATATTTTGCATATAGAACACTTAGACATAAGAGTACAGAGGGCTAGGATATGTATAAATAGTCCACCTTACTGCCCTTTGGTGCTATCCTATAGGGATGTTACCCAATATCAGCATGACTGACTTGATATATGTCTTTACAATGCTCTTCTCAGTAGTATTTATCCTCTATTGTCATACCTTTTTTAAGCAGAATTTTTCGTATCTAAAACAAAGAATCAAGAGAAAAGGTAAAAACCAACCTGTTCTGGTTCAGAATACAAGACAAAACCAAGAGCCAAAACTGCAGTTCGCCTAACATCATCACTCACATCCGACACTGCAAAGTGTAGCAGCTGCCGGATGGCCTTGTTATTTGATGTTCCACTGTAAGCCAAAGCCAATGCATACATACCACCATAACGTAGTATAGGATCTTGGTCCCGAGTCATTTGCTCAATAAGTGTGTCAGCTTCCTCCTCTCTTCCATAAACAGTAAGAGCTATACCTAATGCCAATCCCCTGGAAATGCCACATAATCATATGAGAAAAAAGGGATGGATCACCAAATAATACAACAGATAACACATCTAGCTTTACCTAATTATCTTCTCATGCTGGGTTTCATGTGCATAAACAAGCATCTCACCAGCCTTCTCACTAGCTGTACCAACCATAAGCAATCCCATGCTGATGCCAGCAGCTTCACCAGCAACAGCGCTATCTGTATAGAGCACATTTTTTATGTCCTCAAATATATCTTCATCTGCTGTTCCAAGAGCTGCTAATCCTAACCCTAAGCAGGCACCATGTTGTATGACCTGTAATGACAAGATTTAAACACAAATGTAGTGTATTTAATCAAACTATACTAAACGGAAAGACAATTACACTTTTATCGAATAAAACACCACACCTCAACATTAGTACTGCGTAGGCTATCACGAAGGAATTGTTTGATACCCTCCCCATGGTTCGCATGGATCAAACCAAGAGCATACAGTGCTCCACCTTCAGAGTATGGACTGCCACCGCCTCCAGCCCCACCCTGTGGCAAGTAAGGTGCCATTAGTGACCGGCCCTGTTGCAAGTGGCCTCTGTGAATAACACCCAATCCAGCAGTTGCACTGAACTTGGCCCAGTTTGTGGCCCTGCTTAGCCAGTCCTGAAAAAAAAAGTCAAAAAACGTTAAGAGTACAACACTTTCCCATTTTTGCTCCTAATTGCCATTGCCTACTGGGTAAAGATGAAAATATTACCAAATTCTCCCTAAGAAAGGTATCCACTGTAGTACCAGCATGCATAATTGCATTCGCATATATGGTTGCACTATGACAAACACTATTTCTCATCTCAACGGTCTGCTTTATGGTCTTGAGAATCAGGAGGTCCGACCTAAATCCCAAAAAAAAAAAAAAAAAAAAAAAAAGAGAGAGAGAGAGAGAGAGAGATTTAAAGCAGAACTTGAGTAAGAAAATACATAAATTTGTTGAACAGTATAGAAATTGCAATGTCGCACTTGTTGTGACTATATAGAAACTGCAGAGTCAGCTGGATGGAAGTCTCTCCAGACAGTATCCCTTTAATTTTGGTCAATCTTTCAGCATATCTAGCTTCAGTAGGATCCATTTCACCCACAACTGTTTCTGAGACGCGAGTCCCTTCATCCATTTGCACATCCTCAGAAGCAATTGTATTTTCAGTCTGAGAGGGCTCTGGTTCCCTGGATATGGGCACCTCTGGAGAAGAAACTTTTGGCCTTGAAAGACGATCCCTCACGTTTAAAAGAAACGCCTGATGCTCATTTTCGACAAGATCAAAAGCTATTTGAAATGAAAGCAAAGTATCTTCCAAATTCTCTGCACGGAGAAGTTTTTCCAGAATGCCGGCAACAACTTCTGGTTGATCCAAAAACATAAGACACTGACAAATGCTCAAATAATCTGGCGATGGCAACTTCTGATACACTCTAACAAGCAGACGAAGCACCTGAAAAGGCAAAACAGGTTAATATAAACAAGTATAAGACAAATGTGGTCCCCCCCCCCCCCCACACACACTTTTTTCCCCCAACCTGCGGTATTTCCTGATATCAATATCAGCAAGCAATATTTTCTAGTGTCTGGAAGAGGATGCTAATCATGAAATTTAACAAAGACAAAATAGGTATCCAATCGTATGCCAACCTCGAAAACATTGCTAGTAAATTTAAATTTAAAAATGGGTATTAAATCGCATGCCAACCGTGAAAATATTAAAGATGCAGGATGCCACAGAAAAATTTAGCACACAATACCCATTAGACTAACTTTAATATAGAAGAGACGTATGCAAAAACAGGTAACCTAAGGAAATAAGATACTAATCAACAACATGGAATAACACTGCAGATGTTTAGATTCTATTTTAAAAAAACAACCCTAGCAAAGGAAGCTATATCTGAAGAATGTAATTCCACGACTAACATTGTAACTCTGTTGTAAATGCAAAACCATGCAGGCTCAAATTTCACAATATAATAGTAAAAGGAAAAAATGCATAATATATTTAATAATCACGAAGCATGAGAATTCTAATTCGAAAAACTGTGGTTCATTTGTGTCTCCGTTCATGAAAAATCTTCCAATTAGGCTTTGGCATGCATATTAAGGAATTTAGTAGGGTGGGTTGAATAGGAAAATTTTCTATTATAAGTAACAAGAAGATTGTATGTGGACAAAGAGAGTATTTTTTAGATTCTAACTCTAGTCATCATACATACATTTAATAATACAATTAATAAATGCTTTTAATAGTCCTACTTATATTCTAATATCAGTTTGCCTATGTATGCCCATTGACACATGTCAAGTTACAAAAAGTACTCCCTCCGTTTCATAATGTTAGTCCCATTTTGACTTTGCACGATACTCCCTTCGTTTCGAAATAATCGCAACACTTTCCTTTTACATCCGTTTCATAATAATTGCAACACTACCTTAATTGGTAAGGGTCCATTACTATTTTATTATTTCTCTCTCCTACCAACTCCACTTATACTCTCTCCCACTAACAATTAAATATATCCCCACTAACAATACTTTATAATATAAAATTCACTTTTGGTCCACACACTATAATTTTCCTTAAACTTTGTGCAACACCTAGCGTTGTGATTAATACGAAACGGAGGGAGTATTCAACAATAATTATAAAAAATTTGAGATTATGAAACTACACATTGAGACAAATCTAATAATACATCACATGACTATATTTTTTGTATATATTAATGTAAATTTTTGGTCAAAGTTTTACAAGTTTGAATATAAAAAATTAATATGGGACTATCAAATTGAAACGGAGAGAGAAAATATTTTCTGCAATTATTTTTATCATTATACAAACCTGGTGAATAACAATAAGACCGATATGCTAGAACAAGAAACATACTTGCCACATTAGGTATGCATGCAATGGTAACATTTCTGCTTTTTGTGTGGATTTTAAAGCACGGAAAATGACAGATTTCTTCATCCCCTGGATTTTTTTGGGTTAAAAGATCTGACAGATGGTAATTTTTAAAGGCAATGCAAAAGAGAAGGTGATTCAAAGTTGTCATTTTCTTTGGTGGTGTTTTGTACTGAAAACTTGGAAAGCTCTTATATTGGATTAATTAAGATAAACCTATTCAAGTGATGTGTGTGTGGTGCGGGGGGTCGAAATGGACAGCAGAATGGCAGGGGAAGGAGCTAGGGAGAATGAACACTTCAAAAGTGAAAACAAAAGCATGACCATAACCTTAGGCACAAGAGCATGGGCTGAGAACTAAATTGACATGCTCAATAAAAAATTAATAATGTACAATTATCTATTCTACAAGAAACAATTATACTAAAATAAAATGAGCGTTCACTTCCCCACCCCAGCTCATTCCCAAAAGGAACAGGGGCAGTGGTGATCAAGAATGTGTTTATATGTGGCAGTGTCGCACTGTATTACAGAAAAACACACGCACATTCAAACTATATGTCTACCTAATACGTTTAAAGACGAAAAATTGTGATTAAAAAGAAATGCACTCTGCAATACGTCATTCATCTAAAGCTATTTCCCAATGTAATGATTATGACCCATGGCAACAATTCTAATTATTTATAATCCAGACAACATAAGATTAAACAGCCCTTTACAGATGGAAATCACTACAGTTTGCAGCTACAGTTTGCGCCATGATTCTGTAAAACTAGTTGTTTCTCTAGTCTTCTCAATAGCCAGAATTTCCAAACAATTAAACAGGCAGGCAAGGTGCAACAGACTATGGAAGTATGGAGCAAGAAAGATGTATTAACTGGCCCCATTATGACAATCCCAATCACCATTTCATGCAGAGCATATAATGAAAAACAATAACAAGTTCATAAAGCACAATCTAATATGCTAAAGTCCAAGTTTTGGTATGACAAGCATGAAAAATTTCTCACCTCCTGCCGATATCCTCTACGACTAACATAGAAATGGGAAACATTAATGCAGTATGACAGACTTCCAGGAGCATTATCACTCCTCATTATTGCCTCCTCAAGTTTATCTAATCTTCGGCACTCAATTGCCATTCCCATAGCTTGCTGATACCTTCCATCTAAAATGCACCTAATATAAAAATGTGCATTTAATTAGAAAAAGTAAAATTCATACTTCTCCAACATTCTCTCCACGATTGCCTCTAGCCTGGGATCAATGTTGACAGCTTCTTCCTTTGACTCTGCTGCTTTATTTCTAAGACTAGCATACTCATCAATGGCTTTGTCTGAAAGAATGAATTAGCTTTAATCAAGGGCTAGTCAAGTTCCAGCAATATCCAACAACATTTTATGATTTACTGATGATAGCCATTAGTCACCAAGAATCATTACTACATACTCCCTCCGTCCCTTTTTGATAGTCTCTTATGGGCATTTTTCACGGGAATTAATAAACACAAATAAGAATAGTTTAAGTACATTGAAAAAGTAAATTGAATATGCACAAAAGTAGAGAGAGAAAATAATAAAAGTACATGGGAAAACAAAATTTACATGGGAAATTTAAATTTGCACAAATATTGTTGCAAATTGGAAGGAATTTTAGTAAAAAATTAACATTAATGGTTGTTGGAAAAACCAAATAGGGTGAACGTTGTGGGACTAAAATTTGCCTATAAGGGACTATCAAAAGGGAACGGAGGGAGTATAAGAGAAGCATAATTACCGAGAAGGGTCCTAACATAATCAGAATCCTCAGAAACATCAAATAATGGCCCAGCTCCCAGTGCATATGCCAAAGAATCATTCAGTTCACCCAAAAAATAGAAAACCTGCAAAGAGAGCAAACATTTAAAAAGTTTTATTTAAAAATAATACTTGTTGTTTGTAAAATCTAAATTTCACCGGAACACAACCAGAAAATAGACAGCATAAACATATCATTGTGTTTCGGATTGAATGAAATAGACATATGATTGTGCTTCTACCAATTTGGGGATTGAATAAAATAGAGAAGCATAAATGGATCTATACCCTACTAACAAAATCAGAAGATGCATAATAAACTATGTTAAGATTGAAGATTTACCTTAGAGACAACTAATCCGGCCAGAGGTCGCTGAGAGAATTCTTCATCTTCATACAAACTTTCTCTGAAATAATACGTAAAAATTAGAATTTCAAGTAGAATAGTTAAGCAAACGGAAACGAAAAGAATGAACCCTAATAAACTGAAAGAAAAAAAAGGAGTAAGAGAAATACATGAGAGGAATGCTAGTGGAGATCTCTGGCCACAAGAATTGGGCGTAAACGTTGAGATTGGAGAGAGCATGAAGCTTCAGAGCAATTGAATTCTCGCTCAGCATAGCCAGCATTGCTCCTGCCGAACTCACCAAGGTCGCCATTGAAATTCAATTCAGAAACCCCAACCCCCAAATTCACCAAACAAACAGCAGAAAATCAAGAAACCAACTATACTCTACAAGCCGACTATATTCCAAACTTCACTAATCCAAGGTTATCAAGGTGAATTTTGATGCGCATTTGGCTAGCAGAGCTATGTGAGTCTTGGTGCTGCGCGTGATCAGCAGGGGAGCCTCTTGTGGGCTGCTGTTCGAAGGTTGGGTGTTGATAGAGTGTGGCTGCAAGGTGATGCGGCAATTAGCGGCATCGGTTATCAAGCTAATTACTGACAACAAGGCTCACGGTTTCTCACATAAGTGGCTTGTTTATGATGATATCAAGAATTTTTCGAATTGGTTCGATGTCTTTATTGTTTTTCATGTGAAAAAGGGTAGGTAATATGGTAGTTCATTTAACAGTTTGGTTAGTGGTTTAATCCCCACTAGAGGTACTATGAGGATGGGGATTTCTTACCCTACCCTCCTCACTCTCAAAATGTCTAGCTCGCAAATACCGTACCAAAAAAACCTTGAAGGTTGAGGTTCAGTCGGGTGCTTCTCCTTACATTAAAACAAATTTTTTAAAAAAATAACACGGAACTTGTTTGTATTAACCAAAGTTATTAGAATCGGGATTGAGGTTAAAATCGGTTAACGGTTAAGAATCGGTATCGATTTTACTGATTCTAACCGTTACATTGGGATATAGCTTTAGATTGGTATTAACTCTTTCTCCCAAAGTATCATAGCTTTGGCAAAATCCGATTATAATACTACGTAAAAAAAGTAAAAATTTTACCATAATGTTTGCATGACAATCAAGTTCATAATTGACATATTTTTTACAAGTAATTAATTATATTACTTTATTTAAAGCTTACCTAATCTTCCTTTAAAAAAATATAATAAAGTATGCTACGTAATAGAAACTTATGAATTCGAACACCAAAAAAAATGACAAATGTTTTAGGAAAAAATTGTCAGGAACTACTCGCTTAACAGGTTAATTTGTGAATATCTACTCGCTAAAAATTTTATAAAAAAAACTACCCTAAATTTTAAAAGTTTGCGTATCACTATCCTTTGTCATTTTCCGAAAACTAAATCCAACGAATAGGGCCCATTTGTTATTTTTCCTCCAAAAAAAACATCATCACCCTTGTTTATATTAACTAACCTTCCTCTTCTTTGCAGAAACTCAATCCAAAAAACAAATTTTTTGTGAAAATCGCCGATTAAAGAAGGAAATATGATTTGGTTTTCACAAAAAATTGGGCAAACAATATTCACGGCAAAAAAAATGACACAAATTGATATTTTTCTTGACACACAAAATAAGGAGTTTTTTTTTCTTATAATATGTCAATTTCGAGCTCAATTTGGATAGATCAAGGGTCAAAATGACCCCAAAACTTTATCCGAGTAATTTTCACGGATAGTTCATAACTACACGCAAATCAAAATATTTCATGACATGCAATACGAGGCTGTTACGATATTTTTTTTTTTGCCGATATTTGAGCTCAGTTTGGGTCCATAAGGACTAAAATGACCCTCAAATATATAAAAAAAATATTTTCCAGCACGCGAATCAAGAAAAAGTGTTACCGAATCTTTTTTTTTTGGACCAATAGCTTGTCAACGCATGGAATTGTGTACGCCTGTTCACGGATCGAATATCCGATCCGAAATGGGTTTTCGGATAAATTTGATATCCGAATCCTATCCGTAAATTTCGGATATCCGATAGCCGATATGCAAAATCATTCGGATCGGATATTTCGGATATCCATTATCCAATATTATTGAAGACTCAAAATTGATTATGCATTTATGCCTATCTTCGAATACCCAAGCCACACTCATCCACCTAGTTGCTGCCATTCACCAGTCGCAACACCAACAAAACCAAGCTTCTGCCCTGCTCCTCCACCATACACAACAACCCCTGCCTAATTTCACCTTCAACTAACCACCACAATAAACACCCCTGACTCCACCAGTCAACCTCCGTCTCCGTCCAGCTCACCCACACAATCCGCGAAGCCACACCAGCCTCATCACAGCAGCCACGGTACCCCGCAACACCAACAACACCTCTCGCAACTCCAATCTTCTGCAATCATTTCTTCAGCCACCCAATCCGAGCACCAACTAACACCAATTGCAGCCTGAATAGAGCGCCACCGCATAGTCACCTGACGCACCCTATGTACCGATTCCCCTGCCTCAAACCGCCATTGTCGCCCACTACTAGCAGTCGTGGAGCAGCGGCGACACTGCCAATCACCAAACCGCCAAAGCCGTATAGCAAGAAACAGCCACAAAATCACAAAATCACAGCAAATCGAATTTAGGGGAGGAAGTAGTGGTTGATATCCATTATCTGGCCGGTGGCTATGAAAGGTGGGGTGGCGGCCTGAGAGAGTGAGCGTAGAGAGAAGGGGAGGAATTTAGGGTTTTTACTTTAGTGAGAGATTGAGTAGGGTGTTTGTGTGATTATTGATTTGTTTTAGGAATATTCATTCGTTTTAAAAAAAATATATATCTAATTTAAATATTTACCCATTAAATTATTGAATATCGGTTCGGATATCCGATATTTTTCGGATATCAGATATCCGAAAATTTAAAAACCAATATTCGAAATTGTATCCGATATTCGATTTTTCGGATTGGAAATCCGTTCCGAAATGAAAACTCGGATTGGATGTTCTAAAATTCGGATCGGTTACGGATCGAATTTTAGGATTCTCATATAGTTTTGTACAGGCCTAGAATTGTAAGCCCACTTACATTCTTTGATGAAATTTGTTAAGTGCTGGTCAAATCCATTATTTGGGTTTTTTTTAATAATGTTAGAATAAAAGGTTTTTTTTTTTTATTTTTATTTTTTTTTGGAAGATGACTATGTTGAGTGATGTTTCTAGCCCTCCCAATCCCTTTGCTAACTTTGCTTGTGGTTTCAGGTCTCAAATTGGAATGAAGATAAATCATGTGAGAATTTATAGTAAGGTTGTGTTCACCTGATTTCCCTATTAGAACTTATTTTTCCTGAATATCTGACCTTTTTATACCTGAAATGATTGAAAATAAGGTGAGCATAACAGACCTTAAAAGTGACGACTTTTTTACCAAGACATGCATGAACATGTTTTTTTTTTTTGTCGAATAAAAATTACAATAAATATGATAAGAGATTGAAGCTTGATTGTAAACAAATACAATATACAATAGTCTTCTTCAATCTTATTCAGACTCCACACTGAGGCAGTCAACATAATATATATATTGGACAAAAACTATCAAATTAAAGAGGTAATTTCATCAAAATCCCCAATGCAGGGCGAATTAAATCTTCCAACGCGTACTGCGTTTTCTTTGAGACTGAAACAGAAAATAAAGCTAAAACCAACTGGTGTACTGAAAATTCACATTACAACAGCAATGTCCCAGCTATGCATGCCCCTATTCACAGTCACAACTCCTTTCATGTAAGCAACTCCTCCTCACGGGCATCACAAGCTAATAGTATTATTTTTATGCAATTACGCCAGAAACTGCTCATCTTTACAGGAAATTAAACATACACCTCCAGACACAGGCCTGCTGAAAATCACATCAGTTGATTATATTTAACCACCGTGACTGAACATCATAGTCATTAAGCAATAAAAGCAAAATATGGTACCTTTAACATCCTCAAGCATGGCAAATATACAATTAATAGCCAACTTCAGTCAAGTTTCACATTAGAATACAGGAGTGTGTCTCTTGTAAGTGGCATATTGATGAGAAGATACACCTGAATGAAAGTATAAACAATATGAATCTCAAGAAAATAAGAATAACAACACACTCAGACGAGTCCACATATCTCATCCTCAAATTTTCTGTATATCTCTGCATCACTTTAATCACCACAAAATAACAGACCATATATGACTTTGTGGCCATACCAGCTTTGATCATTATTATTGATACACAGTAATCAGTGCTATCCTAATATAAGAGTAAAACAAACAATCTATAGTATATTTTGTTGAATCTAACACCAGACTATTGACCCTGAAAGTCAAATGTGCCATCAGCTTTGCTATTAACTAGCATGGATAAAAATTTAATGTATCAACATAATTGTAGTCTCACCCCAATTAAGGTTGCAATGAGGAGAACAACTCCAGTGATCCATGCAAGTGTAAGTCTAACCAGTGCGACTTCTGCAGCAGCAGTTATATTGGACGAAGTTTTCACTTCCTCCAGCAGTCGTAGGGAAGGTCTTGAACCATACGTAACATCGACCATCTTTTGTGGTAGAGAAGACTGTGTCTTGCTAAAAAGGATGACCGCAACAATTTCACCTGCTCATAGCCACATTTACACAACAGTAAAAAATAAGGCCAGAATAAACTTGTAATCTTGAATTTCCTAGTCAGACAGCTGTTGAAGGTTTCCTCTTACAATTGAGCTTTTGGAAGCAGTCAAGCAGGGTAATCATGCCTTTTAGAAGTAGGTCAATATATTTGGAGTCATACTGACCCCTCCACCATCCCCCCCCCCCCCCCCCCCCCCTCCTTAGTAAGACAAGCAGTTGTGTGAAACTAAGGACTGCTTTTTTTGACGCAAAACCACTACTTGCCAGGCATATAATATTTCTTTTCAGAAATTACCAAAAGAATAATACCTTCATGTCTATCTTGTAAACTGTCAATAGCTCTGGACACTGTTGAGAGCAGCAAATCCATGCCTTGCTGTGTAAGGTCTTTGGACCCATACTCTTCTTGCAGAGCCTGTAACAGAAATATAATCAGAGGATACAAATCAATGGCCAAATGCTTTAGCAACTATGAGATAAAGTTCATGCACAGCACAAAAAAACCTCAAAGAACAACAGGATGAAGAAAAAAAGGACAGAGCAGTCAGATTCACCACTTAATTATCAAACCACCCATCTTCAGCGCCAAGAAAAGAAAAGAGAGATGATATACACATAAAAAATATTCCAATAATGTTACAAAATGAAAGAAAAAGAAGCATGTTCTATACATATCTACTTTCTCTATTCCAAATTAGTTGACACGTTTTTTTTAATCACGTTTGCCAAAACATAAATTCAGCAAATATCTCTAATTATCAATAAGTAAACTATAAACGGTTAAAACCTAGAAAAAAGTTGATAATAGAATACACATTGAGAGGAATCTAACAGCCACCAGACTATGTTTTTTCTTATCTAATAAATCACAAAAGCTAGTCAAAGTAGAGTTTGTACATAGTACCAAAAGTCAAAACGTGTCAACTAATTTGAAACGAAGGAAACATGATGCAATCTTTCGGATCAATAACAAAAACAATTAATTTGGGGGGGGGGGAGGAGTGTTGGTGGATATCCCTCATAAAGGGCCTTAATGGCTAACACATTTCTAAATATTTACAATGCATAAAGTTTAATACATATCAGGTCAAAAATTAAAGGCAAAATGCAAAAGAGGAAACAAAAGGCGCATTACCTTAATGCCCTCAAAATATCCTCCCACTAGTTCAGCATAATTCAAAGTACTTTGAGACAAATCTTTTGTCATTGATGTAACCCTCTTAATGTTGTCAATTAGGTAGATCAAACCAAAGGCAAATTTCCTATCAGCTAGCTGCAAAATAAATTAAAATTCTCAATCACTTAACACTTTTGAATAATTGAACATATGATTCATCACACGTTCTATTAGAATAATGGACAAAAGAATTCAAAGTAGCTACTAGATTAGAGATCATGGGAGATGACCTTTGACATTTGAAGACTCATTTTAAACCCACTAGGCAAGTTTAGGATCAATTCTCCATTTAGGGGTTCCAATTTATCTGACACATAGGAGCCACCAAAACTAAATGCCTGAAATCACAGACAATAATATGCACGAATAATTATTAAATAAGTGGAAAGACTCCCCACTGACTGAAAGCATGTATTATACAAGTCAATACTAACAAAATCACTTAGTTCTTTGTCAGTTATAGCTGCGTAAGAATCATAATCTGGTCCATCCAATGAGAAAAAAGCAACTCCTCTATCTGCAAAAAGTTGTAGAGAAAAATAAAAAAGTTCCAAAGAGCTCATTAAATGCAGAATAGAAATTAAGATGTTGTAAGTGTGCATAAAAGAAGCAAGTTGCAGACAGCAATACCTGGAAGTTCAACTTCAACACTAGCAACATTCCTAACCACCTGGGTCCTGATGGCACTGCTAAACAGAGCATTGTTCGGATAAACCACTTCTTGAGAGTCTATGTAAATATAAATTAACAAAGTTAGTTATGCCATAAGAAAGAAAGTGAATCATGAAGGCAAAGAAAGGGTGTAAGAACCTTGAGCAAGCCCAATTTCAAGCATAAAAACATGACGTGGCCTATCAAAGGGATTAGGCAACAGGAGGCCATTCAACTGCAAAATAACAAGCATAGTCAGAATTCAGAAAGTAATTAACCCAATGAAATACGGATCTGAATCAAAAGCATCGGACTGCAAACCTTAGATGAACTAGCAGTTGAAAGCATAGGTGGTGGTGCCAGACCAAGCAAGACTGACACTGCAGCACCAACTTCCGTGGCTGACATTGGATTAGTCTGAGAAGGCGCAACATAGTCTTAAAATCAGAAACAAATGATAAAAACCTTATACCAAAACAGGAAGATTTATGATGGGAAAGAAGAAGGCAATCCAACAAAAAGAAAGTCAATTATACCCAAAATCTCAAACCCTAAATATACTGTGATCCCAAGTTCAGGTTAAGTAAATCACGATTGTTAGCTTAAACGATTACTAATATCAACTTTGTAGGGTGATAACTAAAATTCATGGACTTTGGGTGTGTCATCGATTGGTAATGGTATGTATAAATTAGGGGCGAACAGAATATTACGCGAAATCCCATTATTTTATAACGAGTTGATGATCAAATAAAAGAAATCATATAGACTAATAATGATGAATATACCTTTGAAAAAAAGAGAGAGAGAATGAATATACCTGAGCAGTATGATGAGAATGAAGATAACGATGCGAAGGGCTATCGATAAAAAGCAGAGAGGAAGCATCATCAGCCTGCACAATAACACAAGCAATCAAAATCTGAATTGCAAAAAAAACATAATGAAATTGAGAAGAAGAGATAAAGGATGAAACCATGGATTGAAGACAGAGTATAGAAAAGATTAAGAGCAGCAGGCAAGGGCAACGGGGATCCATGATTTGGGAATAAGGATGATGCGATCGATCTGGGGTTCAACTTCACCTCTAAACTCTTTGGTATCTTCTTTCTTTGTCTTTTGAGACTCTGACCCTATCAATTTATGCCAACACCCACAACTCTACAAGGAGGAATGCCGATTTCCTTTTTTTTTTTTTTTTTTTATTTTATTTACTACTCCCTCCGTTTCATAATGTTAGTCCCATATACTATTTTGGGCGTTTTAAAAAGATATACCCATATTGAATATATTTCATTTATAACTTGATTTATTTTTTTTTTGAATTAATAAGGGCTTGTTCATATTTACTTAATTTCAGTTCAGTTCAGTTCAGTTCAGTTCAGCTCCAATCAGTTCAGTTCAGCTCTGCTCTTAATTTCTCTCTCTCATAAAATATTCATTTCAGCTCAATTCAGTTCATTTCAGTTCAGCTCCAATCAGTTCAGTTCAGTTTAGTTCAGCTCCAATCAGTTCAGTTTAGTTCAGTTCAGCTTAGTTTAGTAAATGTGAACAGGCCCTAAGTTGTGGATTGATGACACGACTCTAAGTAAGGAAATCTTTACCTTAAATTATGCAATTTTGACTTGTGATTTCCTAATAAAAAATTTAAAAAGTTAAATAAGGTAAACTAATTATGAATTATGTTGTACTTTAATGTTAGATTCCAAATATATATATTTTTTTTTTATTTTATGTAATTGATTCCATATGGGACTAACATGATGAAACGGAGGGAGTATCATAAATACTAATCCCTCCGTGTTTTTTTAAATGACACACTTTCCATTTCCAACCGTGTTTTTATAAGTGACACACTTCCTCTTTTAGAAATTCCTTACATTTTAATAATATATCTTCACCCCACTATCTCTTACTTTATCATTTCTCACTCCTTTCATGATCCACACTTCCTCTCACATTCTTTTACTTTATCATTTCTCGCTCCTCCAACCTAACCCACTAACATCTTATTTAATTAAAGTCAATAAAATCTCCTAAAACTCTGTGTCGGTCAAACTGTGTCACTTAAAAAAACACGGAGGGAGTACATAAATAAAGTAAAAGTTTATTTTATTCTTACTTTTAAAAATTGTGCATCGCACGAACCAATCTAATTTATTTTTTTATAGTGTGAAACGAGAAAATACAAGTCAATCAACTTGATATACAAATTTGATTTCTATGGGTCATTTCATAGAAATAGTGTTGTATACTTGGGTTTACGGTACACCCAGGAGTGCACAGTACACCCAGGGCTCAATCGTCATTTTGTCGGCCTAGCTTTAATATTTCTGTCAAATTTCTTCCTCCTTTGGAATATTATTTACGTATGCCACACTTTTCCATTTCTAACAATTTCTAAATTTTTCGTTTTTTTTTTTCGATTTTTTGTTTTAAAATTAAGATTTTTATTGTAATTTTGTTAAAATCTGGGTTATATATGTTTTTTTTAAATGTTATTCAAGAATTTGTTGAATGTAATTTATTCATTTATTTTTTGTCAAAAATTTTAATGTCCTTATTGATTGTGCTCAGTTTCTATACAATTCTACACAATACATAAAAAAAACTTTCGTTTAATTATGTTTGCTCATTCGAAAAATTACTTTTGTCTTATTTATTGTTACTTTACAATTGCTCATTTATTAAATGGTTAAATTTTATTTACTCGTTTTTTTTAAAAAAAAAAAAAAAAAACTTATAATTGCTCGATTTTCAAATAATTGGTTTATACTTGCTCATTTCAGAGTTGGTTAGATTATAATTGCTTACTTTTCAAATAACTGGTTTATAGTTGCTCATGTTGGAGTGATTAGATTTTATTTGCTCATTTTGAAATGGTTAGAATTTTGTTTACTCATTTATCAAATGGTTAAATTATAATTGCTCTTTTTTTTTTTTATATAGTAAATTTGCGATTTCAGTTTTTTCAATGCAATTTGAAAAATTCATATTTATGAATTATTAAATTATTCAATAGTTAAAATAATATCTGGATTAGATTGTTGTATGGCTTTTTGAAGAGGATCATTTGTACTAGAACCAATACCTCCATTAATAAGCAACATAAGTTTTTGATTAATTTTTTTTGTTCAATTTTTGTAATTCAAAGCTTTAACAATTGTAAAATCTAAATTATTGCCGAGTTAAATCTTCAATTTGAATGAAAATTTGGAAGATTTGCCAAAAATTTAGGCTTAAATTTTTTAGAAGAAGAGCGAGAATGAAGAGAAATCGAAAGCAAAAGAAAGGAGAAAAGTAAGCATGCGTGAGTCACATGTTAAATACTTAATGTAATTACAAAAATGCATCTGGGTGTACCTATAGGAAGGTACACCCAAGTGTATTGAACAAGAGTTGTCATTAAACTTTTTTAATTGGGGGGGGGGGGGGGGAGGGGGAGGGGGGAGCTTTGTATTTTCATCTCTTTCTTCCTCCCCATCTGCAACCCTCCATTATAACCAACTCCACCCTTCTTCCACAAGACCATAACTGCAAACCATTGCCACCATCGCGGCACCACCTATGATGGTTAAAAATGTCTACAAGAAGTATAAGCTTTCCTTAAGGAGTTGATATGACCCTAATAAGTTACACTCTTTACAACTATGATGTCTTTTTCAAATCGCCACGAAGCGGCATTGGGGTCATTTTTTAAGATGGGAAGAAGAAGACTGAGATGGTGGTGGTGGTGGTGGCGAGGACTTTGTGGTTAGATCAGAAGGAAGAGTGATGGTTGTGTTGCTGTGAGCCTATGACGGTTGTGAGCCTCTGACGGTGGTGGTGGCCTGGTGAGGACTTTGTTTCGGGGCTTTTTTTGGTATCCCTTGGGAAACAGACCGTCAATGCAACTCGCTCAGGCTTCCAACACTTGCAAAATAACGAATATTGCGTTACCGAATTATTCACCTTCAATGATTAAGTTAGTATTCGCCCTCAATGATTAAGTTAGTAAACGGGAACAAAGTATTTAGAGAGAGAGAAGAGAGAAGGTGGAGCAAATAGCAATAAAGTGTTTTAAATGTTGATGTCTCAATCCACCCCTCCCATCAACAATGATTAGGGTATTTTTAGGGCCGGGAATGTGTGCCTTTCTTCGATTACTAACGGAATATGTGGGGCCCACTAACGAAATATGTGAACGACGGGATAACGACAAAGTTACTGTATACTCACTACATGTATCCATTGGTTACAGTGTGAAGAGTGCTATAGCACAACGTAGAAAAATGAAATGAGGAGGGACATTGGGTAGAAAACCCTATAATTATATTTGTAACCAAACAAAAAGGAAAACTAAACCGTATGCAATTGTGGTTTTTCTTAAAAATATGTATTCAACCAAAATGTTTTAAATCAAACCAAATAAAGGCTTAGGAATGATCATTTTTTCATTGCTTTGAAAATTTATATTTTCTTCGTTGCGAAAAAAGTGCAACATCTTAACTAAAAAATGTAAATTTTTTAAGCATAGTGTTATTTGTAATGAAACAGAAGTAATTTATAAAGAGGCAATACTCTGCCCAGTCTTTCCTTCTAAGGAAGGACAAAGAGTTGTACTTGTGTTTTGGGCCTCAACCAAAGGAGGCCCCCCGAAAATTGCAAGACTCCAAGCTGTTATAGCTGTCTAGTACTCCCTCCGTACCTTTATTACATGCCTATTTCTCATTTTGCACGGGAATTAAGAAAGTTAAAGATTCCTTAAAACTAAAAATTGGGAGTACAAATATGCATGTGGGGTTAGAGAGAGATAGAGAGAAAGAAAAAGGTGGTTGAGAATTAGGAGAGAGAAAGTATTGGGAATTAATGTAAAATATAAAAAAAGAAAAAGAAAAATGATGACAAATCATCAAAACAAGAATAATATTGGCAAAAAGTACAACCTATAAATAGAAGGGTAATGCTATACATAGCCCTTAGGGCTATATATAAGCATTGAATTTA
This sequence comes from Chenopodium album, assembly GCF_948465745.1. Classification (NCBI taxonomy): domain Eukaryota; kingdom Viridiplantae; phylum Streptophyta; class Magnoliopsida; order Caryophyllales; family Amaranthaceae; genus Chenopodium; species Chenopodium album. The sequence goes on from NC_137838.1 coordinate 79,321,112, forward strand.
CTCTTGGAAAATGTATAAAGTTAGGAATTCATGACAAAAACACGCGCAAATCGGTGTAATTAGTGTGTTTTTGTCATGATTTTCTAAATTTAAACAATTTTCAAGAGTAAATTAAATGCTTATATGTAGCCCTTAGGGCTATGTATAGCATTTTCCTAAATAGAAACAGACATTTAATTTTGATCACCCCAAAAAGGAATACAGGCATGTAATAAAGGGACGGAAGGAGTAAATGTTAAGGTTGTTTTTAGCTGTTGTAAAAAAAAAAAAAAAGAAAAGTCCAGGCTTAATGCGTACAACAGTACAAATATTCAAACTGTAACTTCCATTGCAAAACGGGCATATTTAAAACACAAGTTGATTTGGATTGAATCATTTGGAGTGAAATGCATCCAATTATGCAATATATGATCCAGATACTGAGGAATCAAAATGACAACAGCATCCAACAAATGAAATTGAACTCCATCATCATAAGAATTCACGAATACGCATAGGCCTCTTTACTGCATTTGTAAAGCCCTGCAAAATGGAACATCAAGCATGAAGAAGTATCAGTATAAGGTCGGCTAGTCCTGGCCAGAATATAGCAACATATCAGTAAAGCTAGAAGCATTCCGAGGTATTCTATTGTATAAGTTCAGGATGAGATGGACCACACGACAAAATTAAGGTACTCCACATAGACGGTTGCAAAACCTCCATTACGCAAAGACTTAATGTAGAATCAAACGAGGTTCAGACCATTTACATGAAGACTTATCATAGGATGAAAAATGAAAAGTAATCTAACACTACATATTTCAAATAGCTACAGCGTACCTGTCACTTCATAATTATCACATAGAATCCCAATATTTACATAAGAGACGGCTTACAAGTTACAAGTGCCAATAGTTGTCACTTCAATATTATCACAGAATGCTGATTTGTGTTACGTGACGGCTTACAAGTTACAAGTTACAAATTGTGGATGGACTAGGGTTTGTACTGGAGAATGGGTTTTGTTAGAATGTCTGAATGAGATAATGGGTTTTGTTAAATCTATATGCCCCCCTATGAATGACCCAACACGTTGGGCAGAAATTTCCTGTATTGCATTGGCCTAATTTTCAAGGCGTATATTCTGTTTCTGTTATGGGAGAATTATATAAACTTTGTAGGTTTTGACCTTAGCTTATCGCGTAATCTTTAAATCCTTGAGATCAATAAAACTTCGTCTAGCCCGCTCATGGACATAGTTATTAACACTTACCATAAAATAGTTTCAGTAAATGGCAAGACAAGATGCGAGCCAAAGCGCCGCTGATGAAGAAGCCACAAATGGTCATTATAGAGAAGGCACACTAGATGATATCATTACCAAGTTTATGCCGGTTTGTGCATCCATGTTAAGTTGACTTACACCTCAATTATAGACTTATTGTTGGTAAGAAGGTTCTTTTCTATGAGCATTTGAGAGGGCCAATTGGCCCCCATGTCTCCACCATATTTCTTTCATACGAAGTATTAATTAATACTAATTTTTACTTCATAGTGCAAACTATTTTAATTTTTGCAATCATTATAATTCTAGTGCTACTTGATACAAGATCACCAAAACATCACTATCAAATTCAACATAGACAAATCACTACATACCTCGTTGTACTTGAATAAAAGATGACGCCCATCTCTCTCAGCGTTTGCTAGCCTCTCTTCTAAACTGTCCACGTTGTGGCAATTCTTGTGGCTAATTTTTTTAAACCTGGTACAGTCAGCTTGAGAAATGTCAGAAAGCAACAATGACACATTCTCCCACAGATTGTGTAACACCCAGTAATTTTGTCAATTAATTTTGTATTTAAAATTACAATATATAGTAAAACAGCAGAAGTATAGGGGGTGTTATGCCATACTCAAGAGTATAAGACAAGTACATATCATCCAAATAGAATTTAATCAAATTAAGTTTAAAATCTTAATAGGATACAATGACAAATTATAAAAAATAAAAAAAATAGTTAGATAAATCACAACAATTGACAAAATCCCAAAAATAGTTCCAAGTTCTAACTATAGTGTTATTACCAATTCACCATTGCATCATCATTCATATAAGTCTCATAATTACTTGTGGAAGACATGAAAACAAATTGTGAGCCATATCTCATTGAATGATTATTCTAGCACGTAAAGTATAACTATTTAAAATGGTTTATTTTGAAATAGTTGTCCAAAATGAAAGAAAATATATCACGATCAAAACACCACTACACCTATCAGACCAATTTCTCTTGAGGTCGATCACTATTTGGCATTGGAGAAACACAAGTCACATTTGATGCACCTATGGTTGACTCGACCCTTATACTCAAAATGTGGATAGTGGCAGATAGCATATATTCCTTAATCCAGTTCTTTCAAGTCCACGACTTGAAAAATGTTTGGTCTACATTTAGACTTAAAATTTAAAAAAAAAATAAAAAAATTAAAAATGAATTGTATATGTAAATCATAGCATGCCCCTCAATTTTAACTATGGAAATTTTATATTAGTTGGATATCTTAGAAGAAAAAGTTTAAGAGGATCACTACTTGCTTTTCCATATGGCATCTATGAGATGATGTTTTTTTTTTTTCATTTCCACATTTCTAAGGTAAGAAGAAGCAGTCCTACGGGACCAAAACCTCACACATGCCACATTTGCGGCCAAGGCCTACTAGTAGTCGGTGGGGTAGGGCTAGAAAAGGGAATCTCTACTCCCAAACTGCCTCTAGCGGGGATTGATTCTACAATCTCAAGGTTATAAGATACATCCCTTAACATTAGACTAATTAGAGGGTGTTTGGTGGAAAGCTTATTGGGGCGGTTGATTGACTACCATAATAAGCTAATTGGGAGGGTTTGTGGTAAGCCGATTCAAAGAGTTGATTTTACGGAATAAGCTCATTTTAAGTTTGCTGCTTGGAGGAGCTTTTTCATCAACTTATTCAAGTATTCTAAGGTGAAATGACAATTATACCCTTATTTAATCTAAAACCCTACCACAATAAGATATGTCAGTGTCCTTATTACTCATTTTGCATGCCCAAACAACTATAAAAAATCAGTTACTTACCAAACTGAAACACTTAAACAATTAACTTATACAACATGTTCTTTACACCAAAGTCCAAACACAAACACAGCGTAAGCTTTTTTCTAGCAATTATTTATCTTATTATTAAAATAATGTATAGGCTGTAAGAAAAAAAAAAAAAAAAGAATATATATTTTTTCAAAGGAGGAACATTTTAGAAACTTGGATTAAAATACTAGAGCCCAATCCAATTCATTCGAGTCACACCCATATATATAAGCTAGAGATGGACACGAACAAACTTAACCAAAAAAGACCATAATACTAAAGCCCCTCACTTCACCTCATTTTTGCCTAACTAAAATTATTTTTACTGAATTGAAATAATTTTTAAATTAACTTGAATTTTTTTGCTAAACTTACAATATTTTGATTGAACTAAAATTATTTTTACTGATTTACTGTTATATTTCTTCTTTAAAGTTACTAATTTTTAGTTAACTGGAATTATTTTTATTCAACTAAACTTATTTTTTCTGAAGCTGACAAAATAATTTTGATTCAACTAAACTGACAAAATAATTTTTTGATTCAACTAAACTGACAAAATAATTTTTTAAAGGTGAAGTGAATAGGGCCTAAGATCATAAGAGTGGTCCTTTTTGGTTGCTAAAAACACTGGCAAGTTCAAGCAATACATAATCTTGCTCAAATGCTTAGCTTTAAAGTTGATTGGTTTTGAAGCTGCATAAACAAAAGGAGTATGTCCTTAGTAAATGAAGATAGGATATTATCTTGTATTTACATTTTGTTTCATAGAAAACCACCAAAAATCTCTGCTAGTTCACAGTGCGAAGCAACCCTCGTTTCCTCTCATTAGTCAATTTACATGACATCACTTTGTAATTGAAAAGTGAAGAAAGTAGCATGCTTTACTTGAAGGTAAAAAGTGACCCACAAATTTTTGATAAAAATTAACAAGGTACCATACTACCATAACTAACAAAAATGTATTGTTTCTAGTAAATGATGGACAATGCTAGAAGAGTTCAATAGATGGAGATCTAAAGTCTAGTCCTGATGGCGGAAGAGTTCAAAGAGCACCTTGTCTTATTTACATACTAGGATTTGCAAACTGGAGAAAATTAAGAGAGAGGTTCTGTTTGGGAAATGAGACTGAAAAGAGAGCATGACAAAAAAAGATGTGTAAGGGATTACTTCAAGTAATGAAAACCTAATGAATTTCCTTGTAGAAAGCATAAAAGAATAAGCCTCCAAAACCAAAAAACACAATAAATCCCCAAACACCCACATGGCCACATTCTCAATCAGAGTTTCATCAAAAGAAAAAATCTTTCAGGAGTCCATTATCCGTTATAAAGGAACTCACACACTAGAGCATTAGGTTGAAGAAAGGAAGGTGCTCAAGATGTAGGGGAAAATACAAACGGAAAAACCTTGCTAGTAGAAACCACATGAAAACATTTATCTATAGTAATATATAAAGTGAAAGGGGTTTTTGGGTGATAAATTTTTCTTTCCCAAAATACACCTTTCATCTTTTATTTCCTTATTATAAAAAAAAAAAAAAAAAAAAAAAAAAAAAAAAATTACCTTCATTTTTCTAAAAAATAACTACCATCAATAATAAAAAAAAAAAAAAACTACCATCCTTTAGAAAAAATCTTTTTTTTTTTTAATTTGTTTTTGTTTTTTTTTAGGGAAGTCATATCCTTCTAATGCCTCCATCATTTCACCAATTTTTAAACTCGCTAATATTTTTTTAATTAGAATTTTTTTTTCAAATATTTTTTATTTAGAATATGGTGGATGATATTTCATAAAAAAAGGGCAAATTGAGCAATATAGATTTCTTATAATGCACACAGAATGTGCGTGTGTCTCATAGCTTGTATAAGATAAAGTAAGAGAGAGTTATAAGTTGATTTTTATAAGAAAAAGTTTGTAAAAAGTGTAACCTAAAGTGGGGATTGTGTAAGAAAATCATGCTTAGGTTTTATAAAATTCCCTTTTAAAACATAAAATCTTGATTTACTCCTATTTCAAACATCAATGTCTACAACTCTCTTCGAGAAAGGTATACCACTGATGGTCGCTCTGAATGCTTGTCCAAGGACTGAATCATAATTGGGTGCTTTGCTTTTTTTTTTTTTTTTCCCATCTAATTGTCAAACGATTTAAAAAACCTCAATAAAAACCATTTAAAACTACATCATGGCTCAAGATTATCCAAGGAATATCCTCTTATAATCAAATTTGCACAAGGATGCAAAATGTATAGTCTTACTCTGATGAAATTAGGTGACATTCCAATCATACTGTAGAAGCCAGATCTATAGCAAAGTAAAGGAGGACATTGGCATTCAAAACAAAATTTACGATTTCACAAGATTAAATAAGATCGGATATTACCTGTCAAAGAAGTTAAAGGAACCAAAGGAAGGCTTTTTCACATCTCCAGGGAATTTTAGCTTCTTCACATCAGCTGCACTTCCACCAAAACCCAGGGGTGATGTACTTCTATGAATAATAGGTTTGCAGAAGTCTTTCTGTGACTTATTCATTGTTATCCCTTCATGGCTATAATCACACGGAGCCTCATGCATTTTGGAAGATTTTGGTCTACCATTTTCTCCATCCCTTGCAGCATTGTTATCCAGTTTGGAGCTATCAGTTGAATGCATGGATTTGGCTATGCTTTCTTGGACTATCTTATGTTTTTCAACCTAAATCATATGACTACATGGTAAGATACAGAACATGCCAAGTTATAAGATATCAAGCATACTTGAAGAAGAAACTAGAAAACTGAAAATTAAGATCTTCAAAAATAGATAAAGCATTCAAATGCGTTCTGGCGCATTGATATTTATATTAATGTTTATTAATGTTTTACCATGTTTAAATTTTATTCAAATTTTGGCGCACCTCACCAATATCTCCTCAACTAGACCAAATCACCAAAAAGGCACATGACCAATGTTATGCGTATTTCAAGTCATCTTAAAATGATTTGAAGAATCTATACTAATATATTAAAAGGTGTTCTTAAGAACGTCTATGTGCCACGTAGACCCCTCATTACGCCAGGTCACATATTCAATTTCTCAATACGCCACGTAACCCACTCAATTCTTCAATATGCCACGTCACCCACACAACCAACAATACTCCATGTTGTTTCAACTAAATTAAGGAAAAAAAAAAAATATATATATATATATATATATATATATATATATATATATATATATATATATATAAGAACGAGGAGGTTCAAACACTCAACCTCTTAGAAGAAATATCATTGTTTTACCATCCAGACTAAAAGTCACTTATGCTATAACCTTGCACACAATTAAACTAATACTATACAACAAAAGTATTGAAAATACATGCAAAGTATTAAATGCCTATAAAAAATTAGCAATTAACAATTACAAAAGTAGCAGCCTTATTCACTAGTTACTTTATGATTGCAAGGTGACTAGTATTTAATACAACAATAGAAAGAACTATTTTAGAGCCTTACAAAAGGTTTGAGAAGAGATAATCTCAAACAGTGTTATTATTCTGAACTTTATAACCATGAACTTAACTTAAAAATTACAAAAAAACACCACAACATACCCACTTTATACATCCAACAACACAAAATTTCTCTTTTCTCCCCACAAAAAGGCATACTTTTGTATATAATTTTACAATTTAAAATTGTAACTTTTTAGAAGGGTGACTCATGTTGTAATGTTACTATTAGCTCAAAATAATAAAAAAAAAATTGACACTAAATGCTCATAGGCAGATAAAAGACTTGTTCATAACATACATGAGTAAGCATCCCTATGTTTTATTTTATTTTATTCATTTTTTTTTTTAACGAGAAGCATCCTTATGTTCAGTCATTATTGAACCTAAGAAAAAAAAAGATCTTCAAACAAGCTTCGATTTGCACCAAGAGTCTAAACCATTTACCCCCATGCATGGAGCAATAAACTAATGGTTGATAACTAAATCCAAAAGCAACACAAAATAGTCTAAAAGAAGATTAAGATTTCAAATATAGAGATGATAATTGGGCACTCAACTTTGTATGCACAAAAAACATTCAAACATAGCTATATCATGCCAGCTTACCTCATATGTGAGTAATTGCTTCACAGCTGACGCTAATTCATAATGCCCAGGCTTGTAACCCTGACCAAACAAACTCAAAAATTACAGAAGAGAAGTTAAATAAAAAGATCAGCAATTATCCAAACAACAACTCATACCTTGAAATTCACAAAACCCGATATGGGTGGATCCATAGAAAATGACACGGCATCCAGTAATCCATCATGCACTGATTTATTTGCTGATGAATCTGATTTTGTGTTCTTATATGTTAGAGAATATAACACCATAATGCCAATTAATTGAGCCAGATCAGTTTTCTCTTTATCTGATAGTAACTGCACTGCAACCTGTGAAAAAACAGTATAATCTCATCCATCAGAATTTAACCATTCATCACGATTTCATTAAAATTACAAAATAGCAAGGAAAATATCTGACTTTGACCTGTCACTATTTATAATCATTTATCAAGATTTTACCATCCATCTCATACTTGACTTTGCAAATATAAATATCCAAAACATAACTATAATATAATTTAATCACAAAGATTTGCTAGACTTTTGATATAAATTTGTCCCAGATTAACTCCTGTATTTTTTCACAAATCACAATTAGATATCTTGGCTTTAACAGGGGTAAAGCAGCCAAACCAGACAAAAACTTCTAGCAATAGGTAAGTCTGAAAGAATGATGAGACTCAGGGAAAGAGAAAAAAATGGTTAAGCTTTGCGTGAAACGGGAACAACCAATAGATTATCCAACAATTTTGATGTTGGCAGGGTGTCCCTGTAGCCTGAAGTGGTAGTGCAAGGCATCATGGCAACAACAGCAAAGGGTATCCAAAGCATACATTTGCTTGTTTCTTACTATTGGGTAAAGAGAATTCTATAACTACACACACAAACTACTAAATTTAAGCCATTACATTTACAAGTGTCAAGATCCCTTCTCACCTTTTTCTCAATAAGGACCCTTCTCATTAGATCCTACTCCTATACATCATATATCTACCTATCTTAAGCTTTTATTATTAACTGAGGTTGAGAGTATTTTAAACAGCCAGAACTCAGTACTTTTAAAGCCAATGACTAATTTTTTTAAAAAAATTACAGCAAGGCACAGAGAAACACATACAAACATCATCGATACAATAATGACAGGTTTTACACAATTCATTCATTAAGGTAACGTAGAAAAGAATCAGGTAAGGTAATTACTGGTCTAACATCAGCTGGAGAGAGAATATGCAGTAATGGAGATATAGTATCTTCGACAAAAGAATTCACTGATAGATGCCTTGAAATACATGGTGCAATTTTAGATTGCCAAGATCTTAACCTTTCCAACTTTTCCATCAGCAATGAGCGATACCTGAGAGTTTGCTCCAAGTTATGAACAAAAGGCAATATTTTTCAGTTTTGGGCATTAATATCAGAGGTTTTGCCATGATCGTAGATACCTCTGAAATGATTTAGGCCATTCAATAGAAGGTGTTTCTACACGAGCCAGCAGCTGATGTATTGTGATAGTGAGTGAAGGATAATACACTGCCAAAGAATGAGTTGTAAGGTATGTGAAGTGAATCTTCTCTAATTAAATATACATATATACATAATTGCATCTTACCAGAAAGAGACATATTATGTGAACGGAGAACATATTGATGGAGTAAGTCAGAAACACCAAGAGTATCAAGGCAATGTACCTTCAAAAACCCATGAAATTCAGATGTCAGTACAGGTTTAACTATTGATTCAAGAATATTAATCCTTGTTAAAGTAGGAACTAAAGATTCACAGCATATGCACAAGGTCTACCGTCTTCTGGAGCATCGGGTCGTGATAACGAAGCTGCAAAAAGTTCTCATGAATTCCATCAAAAATTAATTCATTATCACTCCTGCATCATTGTGGCCCAAATTATCATCAAATGCGCTACGTGCGTAGAAAGTATCTTTTAGCCACAAACACACTACATACCGATAAGAAACCAAAGAGTACAAAAATTCATTTGCATCATATGACTTTCTTGAATTGATATTACATTCTCGGCTTTGCTTTGGTTTCCTCTTTTGGAATACCTAGAAAGGTTTGAGTGATCAGACATGAAAATCTTTATACTAGATTTGGCCAATCAAGATCAATAGAATCAGCCACTACTTCACCTCACCTCTTTCCATACATCAAAAATACTTCTTGTCATGTCCTTTCGACCAATCACTTGGGAGCTTAATGCCACCTAGATAGATTCAAATACAGGTCAAAGGCATACAATATCATCCTACCCTCCCTGTAAATAACTTATAAATTTCAAAGGCATACAATGTATAAATTTCTCTTCTTTAACTTCACCCACTTATTACAAAGAAACAAACAAATGAAAAATAAACTAAAAAAAAAATTGAATTAATATTCCCCGACAATACAGTTGAAATGGATAGGTACAAGTTCAAAAGAAAAGATGGTACTTATTGAATTTTCCCTTGGACTAATAGTTTACTCCTACTACATTGTGTATATATACGATGGTGTGTAAATTTTCCCAGACAATGTGCACAAATAAGCTCGAAAACATGAGGAGGGCCATGTTTAATATTTTCTTCGTAGACAGAAGATTAAACTGTAGAATACATTCCCTTGTTAACTAATTTGATGATTCTATTTTGAGCCACGAACTAAAATGTGCGAATTGGTTAGTGGTACATAATACAGCAGTATAATTTTAGGCCAATTTAACAAAACTAGGTAACATATTGCATTCCCATACCCATTATGTATATCAAAGCATATCTTTACTTGGGTAAAATTGTTTGAAATCAACAATTAGCAGTATGGTCATCCAAAGCAATTTCCAAACCTAATTTCTAGACCACATACTCCCTCCATTTGATTTTGATATACCCATTTACTATTGACTCTTGTTTCTAGGAGAGTTGAGTGGGTGTAAAAACAATGGACATAAAGAGGTAAGACAGTATAGTTAGCTAACCCAAAACAAAATAAATGCAACGGACTAGCGTGACTCAACACCAATTTAGGCCGAAGGTTGTATGTTTGATTGAATAAGCTCAAAGCTTGCGAATGATAAATATGGCTTTAGGCCATAACTCTCCAAGTGTTTGCTTACAAATTTCTGAATGCCTAATGCCTTAGGGACAACTACTATTTATACGACCACTACATTACAAGAGTTGGCAACAAGCCTTAATTACTAACTTTACTATTACTTGTCTTCTACTGAGTTACCATGGTAAACTAGCTAATACTCCAAAGCTGTCCTGCTGCACCTCTGTAATAGACCGTTGCTGCCTGTTCATGTAGTGGGGGGAGGGCTCTTGTTATGGTTCTGCTCCTGCTGTCCTTGCTGTCTAGCCCTTCTCTTGTATGTTATGGTTCTGCTCCTGCTGTCCTTGCTGTCTAGACCTCGTTCATAGTGCCCTTCATGGGTTCGAAAGGCGGTTTTATGAGTGTCTTCCGGCCGAACCAAAATTTAGTGATAGCCGGCTTTGAGGTCCAATTTGGAGAACACTTGTGCTCCGCTCAACTCATCAAGTAGCTCGTCAATTACCAGTATCGGGTATTTTTCGGGTACAGTTTCCTTATTCAAGGCCCGATAATCGGAACACAAAACCGCCACGATCCGTCCTTTTTGACCAAAAGACTGGGGCTTGAGAAGAGACTAGTGGACGGTTTAATCCTCCCGGCCTCAAGCATTTCGCGAATGAGCTTCTCGATTTCATCCTTTTGAAATCGCGGTTACCGATAGGGCCTAACACTAACAGGGTTACTCCCTTCCTTAAGGATGATTGAGGTCTTCGGTGGCAATCCTTTTGGGCCGGCGAAGACCTCTTGATAATCACCTATCACTTCCGTCAAGAAGGCAGGAACCTCAACGACTTCCTGTTCTTTCTTCTCCCCTTCCAAACTACTCAATTCCACCAACAAGCCCCTATTCTCCTTCCTCAATTGATCATGGTGATTCCTTTTCGCGCCAAACTCAGATCCGCATGGAGGACCACCTCATCATTTCCCACCATAAAACTCATCCTTTGCAACTTCCAATTAGTCAGAATTTCCCCCAATTTTTCGAGCCATTGGACTCCCAACATCAAATCCGAATTTCCTAGTTGCAATGGCAGAAATTCCTCCTGACTTCAACTTCACTTGGACTCCACAGCAAGTGCCACGCCCTTTTACGGTTTCACCATTGCCTAACGAGACCCCAAAGGAGTTAGTTCCGGTGATCAGAATTCCAAGCTTTTCCACGGTCTCCGTGGATATAAAATTGTGGGTGGCGCCGGGGTCGATCATCACCACCACTGGCGTCCGTCGTATGGATCCTTTCAGCTTCATTGTCTTCGGGATAGTCAACCCAACTAGAGAATTCATTGAACAAGCCGTCGGTTTTACCACCTCCTCCTCTTCCACCTCGTTCTCAATGATTTGCAACTCCCCTTGTTCCTCCGTCTCTTCTTCTTCAACGAGTAACACACTCAAGCCCTTGGTCGTGCAGACGTGGGTGGGTCCCGTCCACCGCCCGTCACATCGGAAGCACAAACCTTTGGCTTTCTTATCAGCGATTTCCCTCTCTGTCAACCGCCGTACATCGCCGCTAAATCGGGTGGTGGTTGTAGTGTTTCGGGTAGGGCTAGTGGCTTGGCTGAAGCCACTGAAGATTAGGGTGTTTGGTTGGATGGGGTAAGGTTGTTTTGGCTGAGGGTGCGATTAAGGTTGTAAGGAAAATGGGTTGGGCTTTGTGTTTGTGGGTTGGGCTGGCTCCAAACCAAGTGGTTGCAGGGCTCCGATTAAAACACGAATAGGGTCCGGGTTTGGTGAAAGCCCCACCAGACTTCCTGGAGTTGTTGACCCGATTTCTTTCTTCAACTCGAATCGCCAGATCTATAGCGTCTTCTAGGGTCAATGGGTTAAGTAGTCGAATCTCTACCCTTATCTCCTCCTTAAGTCCAGTTATGAATTGCCCTTTCATCATGCTTTCGGGAACGTCCATCAATGGCGAAGCTTTCTCTATGGACACTCGTTTGTGCTCCACGACGGTGGTGGTTTGCTCCACTGCCAACCACCGCTCGTGCAGCGTCCCGGCGTTCACCGGCCGGAATTGAGTGAGCACGCGCCCTTTCAGATCGTCCCCACCGAGAGGTCGGCGTCGGCTTTCCCACTGGTACCACCTCAAGGCGTCTCCGTCCATTGCCACCACTGCGGCCTGCAACTTCTCCACCTCCGCGAGATGGTAGAACTGAAAGTATTGCTCGCTGCGAATTGTCGTTCCCATCAGAGATTGGCATATCAAGCTTTCGAAATTTCCAATTACCTCGGTTGTCGTTGCCCTCACCTTGGTGTCGGTACCGACCCCCGAATCCAGTCGCCAAATTCCCGAATTGAATGCCATTAAGGCCCCCTGCTCCGATGGGCGGCTCATTAAAGTTTCCGTTCAGCTTGGGTGAGTCGTGGAAGCCACCAAGGCCCAGTGACTGCTCCACCTCTTCGTTCACCGTGTTAGGCTGTTTCCAGGCCTTCAGGGCACTGCGAATCTCATCCATGGCTTTCTCGTGTCGGCTTGCCGTAACGGTCCATTTATCCCTCCATCGATTGCCTCACCTCATCAACGTTCTCATCCTGTTTCTTTAACAGCGCGTGTTGAAGTGAGTTTTCCCCTTCACCGAGTTTTTCGCATATTTTTTTCACTCTTTCTTCGAGTGCCGCCACTCGCTCCGGCGTCACGGTCAGCGGCGTCGGAGGCATGTCCGCTCAACGACTAGCGTGACTCAACAACAATTTAGGACGAAAGGTTGTATGTTTGATTGAATAAGCTCAAAGCTTGCGAATGATAAATATGGCTTTAGGCCATAACTCTCCAAGTGTTTGCTTACAAATTTCTGAATGCCTAATGCCTTAGGGACAACTACTATTTATACTACCACTACATTACAAGGGTTGGCAACAAGCCTTAATTACTAACTTTACTATTACTTGTCTTCTACTGAGTTACCATGGTAAACTAGCTAATACTCCAAAGCTGTCCTGCTGCACCTCTGTAATAGACCGTTGCTGCCTGTTCATGTAGTGGGGGGAGGGCTCTTGTTACGGTTCTGCTCCTGCTGTCCTTGCTGTCTAGCCCTTCTCTTGTATGTGATGGTGATAGGTGGTGGTGGGTGCATTGCAATAAATCATATAAAATAAAAACCACCTCAAAATGGAATTTGGAAAATGGGTACATCTTTCGGAAACAAAGGGAGCAGTATATTGAAGCAAGCAGATTTCAGTGCCCATAAAGTACAATACAAGTTTGAACCCAAATTGAGACACAGTTACAAAACCATTCTCAAATCACCACTAGAATCCGTATGAGCGGTACAATCAACCAGCAGCTAAACTTTAAATTATTGAGCACCACCTCTGTTACTAAAATATACTTCGTATTTCAATACTGAATGTAAATAATTTTAATCCAAATGATATCTAATACTCCCCCTAAAATCTATAAGAATCCGAACCACTAAAACGCATTGACAACTGTGCAACAAAGCAGCTAAAACTTTAAATTATTTAATTTATGCTAGTACTTTTTATAGCACATATTTAAAGACATTGATACTACAAAAACGCATTGACAACTGTGCAATAAAGCAAATGGAAACATCTTTTAGGAACAGAAGTAGCATTTATTTGCAGAAGTCAAAGAATTAGCACTGATATATCTTTGCCTGAAGGAAGAGTTTAGCAAACAAAGCCAGCTGCATTTGAGTTCCCCACGGATAATATGGTAGATAACTAAAATTGGTCAATCAAAGTGAGTTTTTCCAAAAAAAATAAAAAAAATAAAAAAGGGATTTACCAGATTCAGAGATTCCTTTTTCTTGTGAAGAAACTGGATTGTGTTCAAGCACGAGCGTATATCACATTCTGATTTAAAAAAAAAAAATCCAGCAGGCAGAGGAACAACAAAAAATGTATGAATCAATCAATTAAAGAAAAAAAATACATTCATCAGTCGTTTGAAACCTACAAAAACTCAAAATACAGAATAAACCTCAGAGATCCTAGATTGAGCAAATTAAGTTACAAAGTGTCGCACGTTTACTCACAACTTCTAAGGCCTTTAAAAGACAAATGCATCATATGTCAATCCAGAGCTTCCTCTTTTAAGATTCAAAAATTTCAAGATCCTTTGCCTCATTTCCAAGGCTCCAAAAGACCAAGACCTGCCTGACTCCACCTCCGCTTCCCCTCCTCTCCGCCCCAACATCCCAAAGAAAAGGATAACAGAAAAAGCGAGAAAAGATTGCTCTCCATAACTATGTTTCCTATTTTGAGAAGCGCTAATCACACTTTAGCAAGATAAAACAATGAGAACACCGAGTACAATGTTCTTCCATCAATTTTTACATGATATCAGGCAATGAGGTAAGAATAAAAATTGCATCAAACATGGACATCAAAGGTCAAGCTGCAGAAATATCAAATTTCATTAGTTAAGTACAAACACACAGCAAAGTGCTAACATAGACAGCCATTCACCTGTGCATTCAGCAAGTGCAGTCAATGCAATGGAACTTGTCTTCATTCCCTCCCTGCTACAAATGTACTTCAGCCTATAGAGATCATATTATAATATCTGTCACTTTACAAACACTGAAATGAAAATGAGCGAACCCAGCGAGAAAGAATGCACCAAAACAAAAATATAAGCGTGATGGAAACTGTTGACTGGACTGTAGTAATACTGTCAAGAATTTAATAGCAGGCTCATTTTTATAAGTGAATTCTTGCTCCCTCTAATACTAGATTTACTTTCCCGTTACTTAAGTTTAGTGTTTAGAGAAATGGAAACAGAAAAGGCGGTAATTGAAAAAAACTATAAGACCCTTTGTTTACACAAATTTCGAGTCTAAATAAATAAAGACGAGAAATAAAGTAATATACGAATTTTCAGTTACAATGTAATAGGTACAGTCTTTGTATTGTTGTTTATAAGAAAATAAACTAAGTCCTCTTATTCTATTTGAGTGTAGGGTGACTTTAGATGATGTAAACCTGAATTTTTTAAGTTTTGTTTGAATTGACCGAAGGAGGCTTATGAAGCTTTAATCCATTTTGAATGTATTTGAACATTCAACACAAATTTAGTGTACTTTTTAACTACTTTTCAGGGAGAATTTCAAGAGGACTTTGTGAGTTCAAATGTCTCCATTGGGAGAGAAAAAGGGTATTTATAGGATATTGAAATCCTTAATGGACTTAGTAGGTTTGGGCTCAGCACATTTTAAAGCTTGAAAGTATTTAACGTGATCAATTTAATTTATGCTAGTATGTTTCCAAAATAGGAGTATGCTTCCAAAAAAGGTGTTTTCAGCTTGATTGCTAGACATAAAGATTTCCAATAACTGTTAACTTATACATTCCTCCAATATCTACAGCATATTCTTGTTATGATTTTCCTTTTTCTAACAACAATATATTTTGGGTGCACTTGGTTCTACAGACCCAAAGAAAATCATTATCTGAATGATTCAGGGCTGCAAGCTCATTTTTGCAGTGAAAGCTTAGCATATCATCTTTGAATTTAGAAGATGAGATTGGTTGTGAGGAGGCAATACGACTCCTAAGTTATTTGATCATGCCTCCTGGGGGCAACCCATATTGAGTATTATATGGGAGACACTCTTTACGAATTTACAGTGATATCAGAGAGGTTAAACCGGTGAGAAAAAATGATTTCTCACTAGGAAACGGATTTCCCTCATCCAATCTTTTCATCATGTATAACTCTGTTATCTTTCTTTGCTCAAAGCCCATTCTTGTGGCCTGGAGTTCAAGTGTCAAAATTTAGAAGGACGATTTTATAAAATTGGATTTGGTGTATCATCCAAAGCCACAGGGTAGTTAGTGTTTCTAACATTGACCTCAAAAAATAATGCTTTGGTACAAAAGGGATGGTGGAGGTTTCCTCTGAAGCATCAGTCTTTGTGATATGATGTCATCATAGCAAGAATGGCTTGTTTCAATATGGTTGGGATGATCAAGGACACTTGAAAATTTTTCTCACGGGTTAGGGTATGGGAAAAGATCACGTTTCTGGGAAGATGCATAAAATGGAGAGCAACCTCTTTCTGTCTGATACCTAAATCTGTACTTATATACCCCCCCCCCCCCCCAACAAAAAAATGATTGAGAGGTATAAAGTGGTGCTGATTTAATTTTGGAAGTATCATACAATTAAAGAATATGGAGAATTTAAGGTTATGGATGGGAGATTCACCTAGTGTATTTCGTGCAAAAAATTCTGGAAGGGAAGCAAAAAAGACATACATGGTGTAAGAGCAAAAGGTTAATCGGGACCTTTGGTGTGTTTATATTCTCTGTCCCCTATAAACTCCCCCCCCCCCCCCCTTTTAATTTTTTTTTTTTATTTAAGTGCTACACTTTAACCAACTAGTTTTAAGTAAATTAATTGACTTTCAAATAAAAAGATGTAAGTGGTGTGGTATAGTTAGAGCATTAAAAAATCAAAGAAAAGATAGTGGGGTTAATATTTTTTTGAAAAGTAAGGTATATGAAAGGAAAAGAAATCAATCAATCAATCAAACAAAGCCTTAATCCCATAAGTAAGGTAGGATGGGAAAGAAATAATAAAAAAATAAAATATAAATAGTAGTGGGTTTGAGTAAGGACCATGAGAGGAGAGATATATACTATTAAAATGGAGTATTTTTCCAGAAATGAAAGTGTTACACTTATAAAGGGAGGTAGTGGATTTAAGCTGTTTTCTACTAACAATTCCTCCTTTTAGTGTTATTTGTATTTTGGAATGAATCTTGTAGGAATCGTAGATTTGTAAATAGCTTTTCACTCCCTCTATTTTTTCAATTTTTTATTTTTTTTTATTTTTTAATTTTTTTTTTTAAACTTTGTACACTTCTATATATGGTAACTTTATACCATATTTTATTAGTTTTCTCTCTAACCTAAAACCTCAGTCAAAGTATTTTATCATTTCTCTTTATTATTATATATGTTTTAAAATTATCTTAGTATAGTGTTTTCTCAAACCTTAATTTTATTACTCTAGATGTTTTAACCACCTCTTTAACACTTTCTTGAATTAAATTTTTTGTAATCTTTTAAAACACCCTTCATTTTTCCTGGATGTTCTTTCTTTTATCACTTTACACACCTTTTTTCAAACTCATATAACTGATAATCTTGTTATGTCCCTTTTTATATCGTACAATTTCTTATCACGATTCATATTAGCCGACCTTGACACTGTTAGACTTGCTCGTATAAGAGATAAGAGGAGGCAAAGAGTTTTAGTATAAGATAAAAGATCAAGCTAATGGACAGGGAAAATGAAGGAGTTTTATATATAAAGCATAAGGCTTCATTATGTTATAATCACATAATTAATTGTCTAAATGCTATTAATATTACCTATTTACCACACGGTTTAAAGTTGGCTTAGAAAATACATGAACCCTGCAAGGCACAAAAAGAGCCAATTCAACAATTAGGAAAATTAAAAAACAACATAATATACAATGATGTTTAAACAATTTACATAAGCGATACATAACACAACCAAACATCCAAAATGAATAGTCCACTATTGATGAATGAAATATTTTTAGGATTCAAAATTCGTAGTTTTATCGAAAATAGTTTTAAGGTTCTAACAACCTTCGATTAAAGTGTAGACTTTTTTCAATTAAAAGGGTTTGAATTAAGGTAAGCATAGTGCTTAGCGTCTAGAAGAGCTCTTAAAAAAGAAATCATACAGAGTAACCTTACCATGTAAGAGAAAACTTCACCACACTACATGCATGAGTAATTAGAATTATGGAACACGTGCTTAAGAGCTAAACTAGAAACCAATATTTTTTACTAAATCAAATAATATAACATATCTACCTTATGTTTTAGTGCAGTTTCTCTAATGCAATTTCCGACATTGAGTCCATAAAATCTCATACTTAGCTCCATTTCATCTTGCTACAAAGCTATATATTTCTCTCATAACTTAAAAACTCAAACCACCTCTTCGCAATAATAACAAAAAATTTATACTAATCAACCAAAAAGCAAATAATAAAATAAATATAAAAAGAATACATCAAAAGTCAAAACTTCTATATAGCTACACAATCAAAAGTCAAAAACTATGTACTCCCTCTATTCCCGAAAGTTTGACTCACTTACTGTAGAAAGGCAAATTTACAAAGGTGGGTGGGTGTAAGATGAAGGTGGATAGAGTAAAAAGGCAGGGTGTGTTTGGAAAAAAGGTGAATAAGGTAAAAGAGAGAGTGGAAAGGTGTAAATAGTGTGGGGTAAAAACTAAAAAGGGTAAGGACATAAGGTAGTAAAAGAAGTTGCCAAAAATGGAATACTGTAAAAGTGAGTCAAACATTCGTGAACACACCAAAACGGAAAAAGAATCACTTTCAAAAATGGACTTAAGAAGGGTTATTTTTATGAAAAAAGCAAATTGTTGAACTCTGATGGTGTGTAGGTGTCATCCAACTTCAAATGGAGTGATGGAATGGAAGAACTAAAGTGGCACTTCACCCCATTTCTACATACATTATGTCCTTGAATTAATAATGGATACACAAAGTTTTATGAAACCAATTTCTTGGCTCGTACCATGATTAAAATATCCTTACAAAAGCTCAAAACATAAGATGTAGACTGATGATAGAATATTTAATTAAGGTATTAAAAAATAAAGGACATCTTGAAATGTAAACATGTTACACCTAATGAGAAGAGGGAGGAACTCACTTTGCTACATGTCGCAAAGACCTTAATGAAGGAGCATAGAGATCATTGCATATGCAAATTATCTGCAAATTGTATTCAATTAATTTGACAAACTAAAAACATATTATTAAGTGTCCAAAATTAAATCTAATCTTACCGGTCGTGACAGAGACACGACTTTGCGCCCCCTATTCAACGATTTCGTTTCATATCGTCCCTCTTTGATAGAGGCTTCATTTCCATCATAAGACTTCTTTTCTGCCGCAACCTGGACAAGGCAGTTGTTAATGTGCTTTCTAGGAAAATCAAAACATATACACTTCAAACATGGTTTTTAACAGCAGCCATAAACAATGAATAGCAGATATGCATTGAAAATTTAACTTGTTATGCCAATGATTCCCAAGCCATAAAGCACCATTACATATCGATTGATACAAAGCAAGTACTCAGCTAAAACAGACTGTTAAAATCCGACACAAAGAAGAATTTTGATATGATTAAATATGGCATTATTTTAACAAATACACTATTAAATAAATAGTTGGATTAATTTCTTATTCCCCATCCCTTAAGTGGTAGATGTAGAAAAATAATCATCAACTATTACTCCGTACTATTTTACAAAAGGTGACAACATTTCCAGCCCAAAATAGTATGTGATTATTTGAGGGTATAATAAGAGTAACTGAGTAAATTTATCCCTCCTTATATACAGCATTGAGTCATTGACACCCTCTTCGAATTCATTTCACGAATTTCTATATAACTTATCGAAAGAAACAAGGAACCTAGAAAAAAGGTATTTGAGCAAACATAAAAGAGGCCTCCACAGCATAAATTCCCCATTTTGAATTTACATCTCTCTAAGCAATTCCACTTCTTTGAGGAGGATATTAGTTGTTTAACTAAAAATCCAAAGTGGTATCAACTATCAAGCCTCTTTATAATCAAAGATAAAATGATAATGAATACTAAAATGAACGGATAAGAGGTAAAAAGTTCATACCATTTTTAAAATGACCTCCACTGCACCCTTTCCATCCCCTAGTGCTCCATCAATTTCATCAATTACCTGTTGAGATTAGTTGTATATTTTTTTAACCGGATAATATTTTATTAAACTAAAAAACCAGGGTATTGGAGCTCTCAGCTCTTTAAACTTGTAGAATACATTGAAAAAAATAACGGATTACATCACCTACCAAACACTTGGGTTTAGAATGAGCCATGACTGAGTTCATTTGCACTGCATCTAAGATCTTCGCCTCAATAGTAGCCGATGACCGGTCATCACTAGCATTTATCTACATACATCAGCCTCCAAATGAACATAGAAAACAAGAACAATGACGCATAAATAGGTGGTATTTAATGCGTCAAAAACTGTTGGACTTTTTAATAAAAGAAATTTATAAGAAAAGTCCAGTCCATTTATATATTGAATTAATTTGTAATTTTTATAAATTTCTCCATTTTTATAGTATAGTGATTTCTATATAGAAAAATATAAATAAAATTTTTTGTAAATGAGTTAATGTATATTCAATTAAGATTATATTCTTAAAAATATTCCATCAGAATTATATTGTTTTACGAATGATTATTTATTTCATTATTACTCTGTAGTTATTAATTGCATATCAACATAAGAAAGGTAAATATTTTTGCTCATATATATTGTTGACAAATACAAACTTTTTCAAAATAACTTCCTTAAAAAAAATTATTTTAAATCTTTAAAAAAACTATAGACACACCAGAAATAGACACGTGTCATTGCTAGTGTGTCTTTAAGTATATACTTATTGATAACTTTCTTACAAAAAATTATTTTAAAATTTTTAAAAAAAAACTAAAGACACACCAGAATTTGACACGTGTCATTGCTGGTGTGTCTTTTAATATATAGTTATTGATTATAAAAAATGCAAAAATAATATTACATCTTTTTCTCTTTCTTCTTTTGGAGTTAATAGCCACTCTACGATATAAATTGTATAACCTCCATCGATGACAACAACTACTCTACATTTTATTTTTATTAGAAAATGCTATTAGATTAATTTCCACCTTAATTTGAAAACAGTAATGTTGGTCTTGTTCAGCCAGAAAGGAGGGACACTATTTATCCAACGGCTGACTAAAAAGATCTTCGCAGCCATAGTGAATTTTAGCAAAGGATAAAAGAAAAGAAAAAGACAAAAAAATTACTTGTATTTTGATTTTAAAAAAATGAAAATTAAAAAGGAAATTTTGTAGGAAAAACCTTTTAAAATAACTTTTTTGTCAGGAAAAACCTTACAATACTTTTTGACAACTAAAAACCTGATTCTAATTTTTATTTTTTTATTTTTTATGTTAAAGACAATCTAGGCTCACATTCCAACATTGACCCCCGTGTGTAGATCACGTGACCCATATACCAATCCCACCCCCTTTCTCCTAATTCCCCCCTAATTTCCCTCTTTCACTCTCTCATTTCAAATCCTTTCCTCTCTTATTATGTTGTTCTCTCAATCAAGCAAGGTAGTTTGGATTAATTTCAGTTACTGTGTTTGGCAATTAATTTTGACCAAGGATACTTTTAGAATGTTTTGTAATTCTTGGACATTTCATCAAATTTGCAGGTAATTTTAAAAATCCTTTTTGAATTTGCGCTAACAACAATAGTTTCTAATCTTTAGGGTTCAGGGTTAGGGTTAGGGTTCGGGTTCGGGTTCGGGGTTTGGGGTTCGGGGTTCGGGGTTCGGGGTTCTAATAAAGGATATCATATGTGAGTAATGTGACTTTGTAATTGGTCCCCTTAACTTCTTATAACATGACACAACTACCTTCCTTGCTTTGTTCTTAACCATGGCACAACAATTTCAGCAAAAAATACCCAAAAAGGAAAGAAATAACATTTTAATACAATGCATTAAGTAACTTACTGTTTAGGGCGAGCGTAAATTTACTTCACTTCACATCTTCATTGATTAATTTGGAGGTTAAGGGTGACGCCATGGTGGAAAATAGGTTGAAGATGATTTATTACCTCATTTTTTGAAAAGAGGAGAGAGAAGAAGGGTTTAATTGAAGAGGATTTGAAACGAGAGAGTGAAAAAGGGAAATTAGGGGGGAATTAGAAGAAAGGGAGTGGGATTAGTAAAATAAGGGGCATGTGACCTGCACATGGGGGGTCAACGCCGTAAAAGACCAAGTCAATGCTGGAGAGTAGCTTTTTGGTTGTCTTTAACAAAAAATAAATAAAATCAGGTCTTTAGTTGCCACTTTAAAAGGTTTTTCCTAGTGAAATTTCCAATTAAAAATTAAAATTTTTCAATAATAAAAAAAAGTTACAAGGAAATACTATGTTACATGGACTCAGAGGATTCCAGTAATTTTAGGACACGAGGACTCTGTCCGAGTTTTGGACACTGGTATGGGGACACGGCAAAAATCTTATTTCCAGTAATAGTTTTAAATAGACGTTTTAAATTTAAAAGTCCAACACATACAAATCAAATGTAATTTCTAGTCAAAAGGTAAGTAAAAAAAGGAGTGGTATCTTTTAAATAAAAATTCTACTTTAAAACATATGCCTTTTTTATTATAAAAAAAAATAAAAGAAAGACAGTTGTGGCCACATTCCCCATAATTTGTACTCCTTTAACTTTTACCAACCTCATACTCTCTCCTCTACCTCTTTTCTTTTCTCTCAATTTTTCCAATGCAGAATATTCAAGTTTTGAAACCATGGCTACCCCCTTGTTCTCTCTCCTCTCTCCTCTCCCTCTTTTCTTCACTGTCGTTGCCATGTCCAAGTGCACAACCAGACTGTGTGTACCCAGTCCGGGTCGTGTCGTGTCGATATGGGTAAGAAGGGGTAAAGTGCCGATACCTTGTAACATAGAGGAAATATAATAATAGTAATAAAGTATTGGAGAAGCTAACGTGCCAAAAACAAAAGGTATAGAGAAGCTGCCAAGAAAACAAAATCACATGAACGACTAATAAACTTACCTTTTTTATCCTGCCACCATTCTCACCTTTACAGCAGTAACCTTAATAATACCACATGCCTATCTTCACCCACCCATTCCCACTAGGCCAGTCAAATTTCGACCTAACCCACAAACCTAACCCGATTTTGTGGGTCTTGAACAAATATTTTGACCCGAAACCCGATTTAACCCGAACCCATTTAACCCGTAAATTTGCAGGTCAAACCCGAACCCAACCTGCTAACCTGTTTTTATGGGTTTTTCTAAAAAATTTCATTAATTAGAAAATAAAAATCTAGTTTATTGATTGAGTTTGATCATTTGTCTATCACAAGACATTCATTTCTCTATCTCATATAACTCATGCTCGAATCCACACCAACCAACTACATCAATTATCAACCCACACCAATTGCACCAATTATCACATTCATGCCATCAACTACATAGCCTACACCCGTTCAATTATAAAACAATTTCAAAGTAACCTTGAAAATATTATAAAACAATTATAAAAAATTGTTGTAAACCCGTTGGGTTGACCCGAACCCGAAACTTTGGATTAGGGTTGTCTCGACCCATGACCCAACCCACCCGTAACCCAAAGTGACCCGACATGAACCAAACCTGACTGATCCGATTGACGGGTCTAATTGATACCCTAATCTAAATCGTATCCTTATAGTTTTTTCCGGCAGTAGTTTAAAATCTCACGACTCAGCACCTAAATGCCCAACTGCCAACTGTAGATTTAGGGTTTAAAGATGTAGTTGTGTCCGAGTGTACCTTATCTAAATCGTATCCTTATAGTTTTTTCCAGGCAGTAGTTTACAATCTCACGACTCAGCACCTAAATGCCCAAGTGTAGATTTAGGGTTTCAAGATGTAGTTGTGTTCGAGTGTACTAATTAGGTTTATATTCGGGTCAGTGTCGTGTTGAAACAGGTTCGAATATGGACTTTAGGGCCATGTAACTAAGATGGAAATGGACTGACCTTACACAACTTCGAATAAACAAGAATCCAACAAATCAAATAGATTCATTATATAATTTAACTATGTACTCCCTCCGCCCACAATTATCTGCAACATTTGCCATAAATGGGTGCTCTCTATTATGCGCAACAATTTTTTATCTTTCCTCTTTTAGTAAATTTTAAAGTGTAAAAAGACCATCTTACCAAACATAAACATATGGGACCACTTTCTCTCTCCTATTTCCCACTCACTTAAACCCACTATTAAAATTAAACATATGGGACCACTTTCTCTCTCCTATTTCCCACTCACTTAAACCCACTAACAAAATTAAACATATGGGACCACTTTCTCTCTCCTATTTCCCTCCTTTTTACAACTTAATTAAACACACCTAAACTTAATTAAACTACACTTAAAGTTTTGCCTAGGAGTCAGCAAAAAGAATGTTTGGAGCACATAATCGTGGGCGGAGAGAGTATTACAAAAAAAAAGAGCATAGTCAAATCATATACTCCCTCCATTCGTTTATGTTCTACTTAGTTGTAGATATGCAATTTAAAGAAATATTGAAAAAATTGAGTGGGCGCAAAATATAAAGTAAGAGGGAATGTAAGAAGGTGAATTTGTGCAAAAAAAAAACAAAAAAAAAAAATGATAAAGTAAGAGAGAGAGAGAGAGAGTATTGTAAAGTGTAATTTTTGTGGGGTCAAAGGGGTAAAATAATATAATAAAGTAAGAGAGAGCGAGAGTATTGAAATGTGTAATTTTTGTGGGGCCAAAGGGGTAAAATAATAAAAGGATGAGTCAAAAATGAAATTAAGCAAAGTAAATAGAACTAAAAAGAACATACTAAAATGGAAAGCGACTAGAACAAAAAAGAACATAGGAAGTATATATACTAATATACATAACCATAAAACACAAGTAAATTGATTCATTAGCTAGAAGTAACCAAGAATCTTTTTTTCTAGGATTTGGGTATTGGACATTTTTAACCGTAGTAGAATTAGATACCAACCTCCACAACATGGTATCCACAGTGTTTAGCAGCTACATGAGCAAGAGTGGTCTTTCCTAGTCCAGGGGGTCCACAAAGCAAAAGAACCTGCAATTATTGAAAGCTTAGGCTAACCATATAAAGTAGAACAGAGAACAAAATCTCAACCAATAATTGGTGGGGTAGAATTATACATTTGTCAGTTTCGTATCAAGATTTTTTTATTTTTTTACATCATCAGTTCAAAGAATTTGACAAATCTGACCATTTAACTGGCTTTTATTTTCATTCTTACTCAGCTAATCAAATCAAATACATTTAAAGAGAACATACATGTCATCCAAAACATCACAATTTTTATTACCAAAATTATGAGAAATTAAAAAATCATAGGAAATAGAATATGAATAAAATTCACCTACAATTTAAATAATAAATTGTTGTCATTTTTACATAATTCTAGAAAAAAAAAAAATGCATTCTGAGTTGCCAATCCTCAAACCCTAGACCTCCCAACTCACATAGAATGGACACTATTTTCATTATTGTGGTGATAATATCAATATGCACACAAGCTAGTCTGCGGATTCCTCATAATATTTCTCGGGCTTACAATGATAGGAGTCACAGGACTGTTGGGTGAGTCTCCTAGCAGGAGAAGGAAGTTATGTATAGATGAAAAATGTAGCAGGAGTTGTCCCGGTGAAATTACAAACAAAATTGTTTCCTAGGAAGGAAAAATCTATCCCTGTGAAGGATTGTAATGATCACTTACTCCAGAATCCAGGTTTATCCAATCCAAGATGTGGAAGATCAATCCTTGAAGCTTTTTCCATAATTACACACCCCATGGAGAAAAGAAAGATATAGATATAATGTTTAGGAAGTCTATACTGTGTTTTGAAATCAAAAGCGGGCACCATCTCAGTACTGATCACAGGACCATTTTCGTGGGCAATGCGGATGAGTTGCGGCAGTTATGGCCTAAAAAAGCAGCTGCGGTAAGCTTACATACCTTAAAAATGTGCGCTATCATAATTTCCATTTCAAAATAAACAATGGCAATAATGTTATGAAAACAATGCAAAGGGATTGTCCTTGTTCATAATTTCTCAAAAGATTCACATCAATACGATTTGTCATCGAGCAATAAAATTGATTCTAATAATCAAACCTTAAGTTGGTAGTCTTTGAATAATCCAACCATTTGATTGTTATGTAATAACCAAACCTTTCATCCCATTGATTTTAATGCACCAAAGTAATTTTTTTTCTTCTTCATCTTTGACCACTCATAAAAAAAAAAAAAATTAATAAAATAAAATAAAAACCACCTGAACCCTTTGACCACCACCACCAACAAAAACAACCATCTTCATTTTATCTCCTCCCCTTCACCTACCACAACACATAAACTTGAACCACAACACTGTCATCAACACCAACAGCACCATCGTCACCGTCATTGCCATTAACAACCTTTCATACCCAACATCAAAGCCACAAAAGAGTAATAAGAGGAAAGGGAGAAGAAGGGTTGCAAGGGGCAATGGGTTTGATCGAATGGCCGGTTGGTGGTTTGGCAAGATGTCGAGAAAAGAGATCGGAACAAAGAGAGCAGAGGGATATTCAGTAGCGAGGGGGGTTTTGTGTCTTAGTTGGGGTGTTTGAAAGGGGAGGTCGTTGGATGTAGGAAGCCCCGATGGTTTTAGAGCGGTTTACGATTGATAGTGGTGGGTTTGAAGAGGTTAAAGAAAGAAATCGAGGTTTGAGGAAAACAAATGAGCTAGGTAGGGAAGGTGTTGGCGGTGGCGTGGCTTGGGTTTGATGGCCGAGATTCACGGAAGGGAAGAAGAGAGAAATTGGCACAGAAGGGGAGGAAAGAGAAAGAGTTCTTAAAATAAGTTAAATATTCAAGACCATAGAGCAACATGCTTAACCTATCAATCGATTACCATGAGCGATTACCCACAGAGGTTCGAAAATGTGTAATATCCATTTAATGTTGCACATGATATAAAAAGGAGGTAGTATAATAGTCCGCAATGAAGTTAATCCATTCAACATTAAATTTTCCATAGGCTATTAATTCATTTTTGACCTTAAAAAAAAAAAAAAAAAAAAAGGTAACCTAACAACTATAACAAACTTTAATACCACCGAAGGCACCATAAAAATAATAAATAAAAGGATGACCATCTATTCATTACTTTAGCAAAGACTCTACCTTCTAAAAGAGCATCAATGTACTAAACATTAATGTGACAACAAAACTCCTACTTTTGATCAATTATGAACCAATGCACCATATTGTGAAGCTAACACAAAAATCACAGCCATTGTCATTCAACTTAATCAATATACCGATGTTCGTAATTTAACCTTGTATCTAACCTTTATACATGTAATTAAGTGCACATGAAAGTAGGGTGGTTATTGCGCAAAGCTACCCTACGGCAATAGGGTTAGGCCAGCTATTAAGGGTATTTGGTCCTTCTATGTCCTTATTAAGAAGGGCCATTAGGACTTTTTATATGGTAACATTCAACTATAGGCACCACATGTCCATTTTGACCGAGTGACCTTTCCCCTTCTCTCTCATATTCCTCTATCCTTGAAAAGTCGATGCTTCATTGGTCTTCTTTTTTGCTCTTTGTGTATTTTTAAACAAATTTTTTATTGGCTTCACTTTGAACCCACTTATAATTGGCCTTAGCCCTGATTTTTCCCACCTTCAATTATGAATAACCCAAAAGGCCACAGTAGACCCACCTCACTAGTACTAAGCCCCGACTTGCTCAATAATTTTGTTATAGTTATTGATTCTTAGTCTAGATTTGTATACCTTTTGTTTTCTTTCACTTGTGTTTGTTTTTGTTATTTTAAGAAGCTTTGGTAGCAATCTACAATGGCATGATGAAAACAAACTTTGGAAAAATAAGAGTGAGAGTGCCATGCCACCATCATAGATTTTTACCAACAAAAGTAGTTTCTAAATGCTGACCTTTTGATCTGGTGTCCTTGAACTATTTTGCCTCGTGTTTTGCACATTATCAACAACTTTAGGCCTATTGTTTTCATGCTCAAAATTAGATGAAGTCTCTGTGTACTTTCCAGGATATTTAGGTCCTCGACTCTTCCCGGGAAAACTAGCACTAGAATGTTTCTGATGGAGGGGAAGAGAAGAATGTCGTCTCAGTGCA
The DNA here is from genome assembly GCF_948465745.1 of Chenopodium album. Classification (NCBI taxonomy): domain Eukaryota; kingdom Viridiplantae; phylum Streptophyta; class Magnoliopsida; order Caryophyllales; family Amaranthaceae; genus Chenopodium; species Chenopodium album. The sequence goes on from NC_137838.1 coordinate 79,349,258, forward strand.
GATAAAACCTCATCTTCAGTGTTTCTAATACCATTACCAAAAACTGCAGCATCCCATTGTTTCAGCCAAGAGAGAACCTGTATGCAATAATATGGCATATAAAAATGAGAAGAACAAAAGCCACTTGGTAAAGAGTACTTCATACTTTAGAAAAAGATTAAGGTGAACATACCTCTCTATTTGTTTGTTCGTCACTAAGAAGCTCAGTAAAAGATCTTGGAGCATATTTGTTAACCCAAAGTTCTTCAGTCATAACTGAAGATTCTGGAGGTAACGTGTCTTGAACTTCAGAACTAGACTGTAAAGCCTACAGCAACAAAGCAAAAAATTAAATTACAATTTAGAATTTGCACAGATTAACAATAGTCAAAAAAGGGGCATAGAACATATTTCAAGTCAAGATCCAGATCAACTAAAAACTATAGGCAGTTAGGCACCACATGTTCGTTTTTATTTAGACTTTGCTTGCAAATTTTTACCTTTCACTTGAAAGGGTTTTTTCTTGGTTCAAGCATTAGGATGTTTAATCTTTCTTTATGTTTCTTCAAGTTCTTCAAAGCTAGAATAATTTTAGTTTGTTACGGCTAAATTAGTTAGTTGTTAGCTAATTAACATATGTCTATTGTTAGCAAAAGATTAGTTATTAATCTATCTTAAAATCCTATAATTTAGGGATATGTTTACAGGAAAAAATTCTAGTTTGATTTGGTATTGGATCTAAAACAAATCAGATTTGGTGAGTTGTAAAAATCGTGTAAGACTTAGTCTTCAAGGCAGTTTAGGTTTACTAGTTTGTTTAGAATTGAATTAGGGACTCGTCCCAATCTTCTGAGGGAAAGCTAGCTTATATATAGGGTTGTACACAAGTTAATTATTTATATATGAAATACATTGATAATTAGCTTGAGTTTAAACACTTAAGTTTTGGTTGACTGGGATCAATTGTTGATTTGTTTGTTTTAGTTAAATAATTCATTTGCATAAACTAGTCTAGCTAGATTCCTTGTTCTTAGTTTGTATGGAGATTAATTAATTTGGTGGATTTTTAGTTAATTATGTATCAAATTTAGGGTTAGATCATATCCTTGTGACTTTTGGTTTTCCGACTAAGATTCACATCATCTTTAGTATTCTTTTTTGGTTTTAACTTTAAGCTTATTCACACAATATTCCATTTTTTTTTTTTTTGTAGCTCATTACAGAAAATAGGGTTTTCATTTATTCAAGTAAATTCATTTGACTTAGTGTGAACTACAGTGGTAGGTGGGGAAAAGAAAAAAAAGATAATGTCACGAGTGGAAAGATATAGTGATGGTGGTGGTATGGCATGACATGATGGTGGGATAGTGGTGGAATGACGGTGAAATGATGGTGGGTTGATGAGCATGGTAGTTAGTAAGGAGAATGGACAAAAACTGAGGCAAAAATCATGTCATAAGTTTGGCACGTGAAGGTCTACATCGGAAAATAATAGTCAAACGTCGGAATCTGATAAAAGGTACCTCTTCACAAATAAAAAAATCGTTTAAGGTCCTACTTTGCCACTTTTTAGATAAATAATCCTTTATTACAAATAGACCACTTAAAAGGGCCCTTCCCGACAAATTTTTCTAAATATTTTGTTATCTTAGCTTTATTATGCTAGTAAAAAGATTTATCTACAGCTTTTTCCTACAACTAAATCTTATTCTGAAGTTGGTTTTGAATAATAGAGAGAGGTAGAGAGAAAAAAATAAAGAGAGGAGGAAGTATCATTATTTTAAACATATCTAAAAATTAGATTAAAAAAAGTACAAATATATTCCAAATCAAAATATATGTATATGTCAGTTCAATATAAAAGTTGGATATGAAGAAAATAGTTCGCAACAGAGCAATAAAGAAGATAAGCTGAGCTAAACACAACCTAAATGTAGTTAGTAGTATGGATAGATTCTAATAATACATACTTGATTATTAAATCATACTCCCTCCGTTTTTAAATACTTTCTCCACTTTCCATATCCGGCCTTTTTAAATACTTGCTCTATTTCCTTATTTGAAAAGCTTTTACAATATTTAATTCATTTATCTCAACTAGTGGACCCAACATAAATCATATTATGTTAATTTTACATTCTCTCACCTCTAATTCTCTCAGCTACTTTTTGCTTTTTTCAACTAACACACTACCTCCATATTAAGAAAACAACAATCTCAAACCAAAGCAAGCTAACCATAACGTTTTCCAACCAAGCTCAAACAAAAAATCTACACAATTGTAGGCTCCACTAAGGAAACAACATTGAAAGCCCTTCAAATGAGAGTCTAATAAAACTCATAGCTAGCAGCACTTGTAATATCAATAGCCAAGGTTTGGTGAATCCTCTAGCACATACACGATTTTGATAATTCTTAATGGTTTTAAAAAATAGTTACTTGCTAGTCGGAATTGTTTAAGATCCAAACAATTACAACGATAGGGTATATACACGTATTATAATGAATTAAAAAAGACTCATCCAATCAAGACTGCATAGTATCTACTAAGGGTGTGTTTTGTTCATACTAATTTAACCTATTTCATAAAAAAGTATAAGATGTTTAAAACAAAAACAAGTTCACATATGTCAAAGACAGCAATATCAAAAGTGCATCCTAGGTAGATATTTCATAAAACATGAAACTCTGAGGACCAAGAAATAGGAGTACCTTCAACAGTGCATCCTGCTCTGCGTTTTGCAACAGAACACAGACTGATTCTGAGATAAGACCTGCAAGTAATTCAGTTTAGGATACGGAAAACATCTAAAACAAAAAATCCAGTAACCAAAGAGAAATATACCGCTGGATGTGGCTGACATATTGGAATTCTTAACAACATTATCATCGCTAACTGAAAATGTATGCCTGTCGAGCTTGGCATAGACTCGTTCACCAGATCCAGAGGGGGCAGTGATTGGCACACAATCACCATCAATTTCCGAGGCAAAGCGCGACAAATATATCGCATTGTCGTGCTTCTCTAGTTGAATAGAGACGTCAGGTGTTTCAATTTCAGTTCTAACCCTAACCCTAACACACTCATCATAGTCGGTATCCAGTGGGGATCGAGGACGCTTCTTGTCATAGGAGGGAATCTGAGTTCGAGATTGGGAATGTCGATGCGGAGAAGGAGGTGCTTCTTCAGATTCATAATGGTCATCCTCAATTTCGAATTTGTCTTCTTCGACTTCTAGTTCCACCGAGTATTCTTCTTCCTCCTCCTGCTGGTTGACCTCTAGCCATTGAAGCTCATCTAGGTCGGGAAATTCCATTCTTCAACGTCAGGGTGGAACCGCTGACCTAACGCCCGAGCAATTTCTGAAGAAGAGGAAGAGGAGAAGCCGAGAAGGAGGAGGGTTTCTGGCGGGAACAGAAAATGTTGATTTTGGACATTGGGTGAAACTGTGAAAGTGACACAGCTAGATTAAATCCGCATACCGAACCAAATCAAACAGAAATACGGTTCGGTTTTTTTTCCAATTCGGTTCACTTCGGGCAAAAATGCTGAAAATTTTCTACTTAGAACACAAGAAATTAAATTAATAAACTGAACTTTTGGCCCATTAATACAAAAGCCCATACCCCTTTAACTTAAAAGTCTTTCTTATTCTACCCTTTCATATACTCGTACTAGGGTAACTAACAAGCTAACTAGTCATGTCCGGTAATCTCTTTTAGGCCCCGTTCTTTAGAGCTGCTTTGCTCTACTCTGCTGAAATCTGTTCTGCTCTGCTTTGCTCTGCTGAAATCTGCTCTGCTCTTGCTTTGCTCTGCTGAAATTTGCTCTGCTCTGCTGAAATCTGCTTTGCTCTGCTGTGCCCAGAAGCTCAAAAGAATAGGGCCTAATTATGTATTTGACACATATTATTTCAAAACAATTTCCTAACGGGATTCTAAAGATGATGGACATTGAAAATTACCTTGATCGTGCGTAATATCTCAAGGTAAATAACCTCCGAAATGTTCACCTATTAGCCTCCGTCTATAAATAAACGAGTCCAAGTTAGTTTAGTATACTAATCGAATTAGTTAGGCAACATCATTAATGCTTGATGCCTATTACTAATACACCGCTACGTAAAAAGAAAGGAAATAGATTTTTTTTTTGTTATAAAAGAGATGTCTGCCAACTCTTTCTAACTTTGTAGATCAATTACTCATCTTTCCCCACCATTGTTGCTCGCCTAACCATTGTCTATGATTGAAAGAATTATCTTACAATTTACAGAAGACCAAACAAACCCCCCCCCTTTTTTTTAACAAACAAAAATATATAATAAAAACCATACTCCTTAAAATGTGAATCGGAAAAAGGCATAGAAATATAAATCAAGGTCAAGGGACGAAGGCGTAGTTCGTGGTGGGTTGGCTAACAATTATTATAATCAAGAATGATAGGTGAAGGAGAATCATGGCTTACCACTATACTCAATCAATTATAGTTGGTGTTTTAGCAAATGAAACAAACTAAGGGATAATAATCGGTTTGAGGGAAAAAGAAAGCTTCTTGGAGCTAATATTTTCTCATAGCAATTTGGGTGCGTGAGATTGGGCTTTTATAAACTTAATATTGTGAAGGTAGATTCATCCAGAAGGTCTTCTACAAGATAAGAACTAATTTCAAATATAATTTGTTTGTTGTTTTTCTTTTTTATCCGATAACACCAATTCTAGAAAATCGGTTTCACATTTTTTTTTTTTTTTTTTTTTTTTTTTTTTTTTACAAAATCAGTTTCTTGAAATAATCCAAAATCACTTTCAAAATTATCAGTTTTCAGTATTTTTTGTTTCTTTTTTAATTTTTTTTTTATATATAATATCAAATACGAAAATAATAATCATAAAATCTATTAAAATAACATATCTAGTTAAAGTTTAAAAGTTTATACTAGCTTGAAAATTGGGGTATTACACGCATACTATTCTTAAGGGTTCAATAAAGCATCAACTAATAAAATGAGGGCAAATAAGTAAATGAACAATTTAAATGACATAATTGTTTAAACACTAATTATAAGAGTTATCTCAAAATTTATAAAAAGTAGGGAATAAAATGAAAAAGAATGCCAAAAATCTTGAATATACAGTAACAAAAAAAAAAAGGTAATTATTAGAATTATCTTAAAATTTTGAAAATTTAGGGAAGAAAACGCCACCCTCCTACCAATTCCTCCTCCCTAATCCACCACATAAACACCCCTACCTCCCTGGAATGACCCTCGTCTCCTATTCGCCTGCCCCAAAATCTTAAATTAGACTCAAAACTACCCACATTACCCAACAGGAATCTTGCCTTGAACTATCTTGAAATCCAAACGGGAATGGGAGATGAATGGGTTGAGCTTCGCTGGCGGGGGAGGGCGAATGAGCCAGCAAAATGGGCGCCGGCAAGCCAGGGCATTAGCAAGGCGTCGGTTGTCGGAGGTGGGGGTCAGGTTGGGTTGGGGGCGGCGGTTGTTCAGTTGTATCATTGGTGTTTTTTTTTTTTTTTTTTTTTTTTTTTTTTTTTTTTCCAAATAATTTCTTAAGTTAATTAAGTAAAGAGTGATTTCCATAAAAATTGTTCAAAGATTCAAAAATTCCCAAATTACATTCCTTTTACAAAAAATTCCCCCTCATACCGTCTAACCCAGCATTTCAATTAATTAATTTGTTTTTTTTTACAATTTACTAGTACACCGCTAATTGAGGGTTCGTTTGACATCACTATGGTTTTTTGTTGTTTGTTTTTTAAAAGTATAATATATATGTCACATAATGAATCAAAAAATTATTTAGATTTATTCTTTCAAAAAAAAAAAATTATTTAGACTTATTAAAATCATGATAATTTTGAAAACTGACAATAAAAAAGTGGAAACACCTTTTTCTTGTTTCCAGTTTTTAGTTTTCAAAAAAAAGAAAACTGAAAACAAAAAATGATGTCAAACAAGCCCTGAATTAACGGTTTTATACACATATAAACCGCTAATTGGTTTACTTGTTAGGTGAAATAATCTCCACAATTGTATGCGCAAATTCTTATAAAACCGCTAATTAGCGGTTTTGTGTTGATTGATTTTTTTTTTTTAAAAAACTCAAAACACAATAAACTTGCTTATGTGGACGGTTCGTGGAAAACACTCTTAATTTCAGATTTGGTAAAATTGACAACAGATTCAATTCGTTTCAATGACAACAACAACTAGAAGAAGATGAAGATCACAGTAATGACCGCCGATGAGAAATTCATCTCCTTAGATGTCGACCCCGACGAAGCTGTAGTTTTCTCTTAAACCCTAATTTCTGAATTCAATTTCAATTTTTGCATTGAATTTCTGACTAATGGATCTTGATCCAATTTCGCAGGTCGAAAATGTCAAGGCTTTGCTTGAAGTCGAGGTACAATAACAACCACCACTCTATCTATATCTGTTAATTTTTAATTTGATGAAATTGAATTGTAGTAGAGTAATTGTTTTTGATTGATTTGGGGGAGCAGAGTGGGGTGGTGTTGCAGCAGCAACAATTGATGTACAATGGCAAGGAGATGAATAACCATGACAAACTCAGTGTACTCAGTGTTTGCGATGGCGATTTGATCATGATGCTTTCTAATGCTGCTCCTCCTTCTCGGTACTTTTTCATATTACTTTCTTTATATCATTGCTCATTTTACAACTACATTTTAACATTTTTGATGCACTTATTTGTATTGCCAATTCGGCTTAATTTTAAGCCCCAATTAGGACTAGACACTCTACACTAATCGTATGATGGATTTTTCACTGTTATAACTAGTGGAGCAAAAAATATTCAACAAATTCGGCTTTAGTTTTAAGCAATATTTGATTGATCACAAATATGTTTACCCCTCAATTTTAGGGATGTTTATTATAGCACAATGTTGTTATGCTACTAATGTGCCATGAGAACTGTTACAAATTATGACGATTTCTGTAAAAATAGTAATCATCTCTATATCATCTTTAACTCTAACTTGTCCTTTGCTCCTGTAGTCCATCTTCAAGTGACCTTGCCCTCAGTCCTGATGGTTCTGCTGTCAACCCTGCTGCTGCTTTTCAGCAGCAAGTTCGTGGAGATTCTAATCTGATGGCTCAATTGTATCAGGTATTCATGTCTTCATATCATCTTCTTTCATTAGATAGCAATTGCAACACAACTAGTGGACCAAAAAATATTTAACTTTTGATTGCTCTCTTATCACTGTGTTAAGTTGTGGAATTGGAACTATTATTCTCGTTTTTAATACTTTCTCCTTGTAAACCTTTATTGAGAAAAATTAGTGATTTAGGCTGCTCAATTAAATGTAAATTAATTGTTGTATTCTATGGGAATCGGGATTCAGGAATCTCGTTCCTTGACTAATAAGGGATATGGGTTGAAGAAGTGGCGAAGGATTAGAAGAAAAGATGTTGTTATCACCAAGGAAACGGATTTGGAAAAGGAAAAGGATTATGATTCCGATTCTACTGCTGGTAGAATGCTCAAGAGAGGGTCTGCTAACATTTTGAATGACAATGTTGTTTCTTCAATGTCACCTAATCACAACAATTCAGCTGCTGCTGTTGTTGACACTTTCAATGTCGGTGCGGATTCCGATAACAGCGAGGACAGCCATAGCCATCGGAGTAGCAGCAAGTCATCAACGGCTGCTAGCCATCCCAAGATCTCTCTTCGAGCTTCAACTCAAGCTCATCATCCGCATCCGAATCAGCGCAGGCCCAACAAACCCATCTTGAATCAACCTCAGCCTCAGACTCATCCCGACCCTATCAAGAAACAGAAACCCAGAGAAACCTCCCCCCTTTCTAGCATGGAGTCTGATTCCAGAAGTTCTTTTCGCGATCATCTTCCGACTCCAAATCTCTCAACCTTTGATGCAGCCCATCCCCATCCCCTGCCTTCGCCACCACCCTGTCAACAACAACTTCCCTCTACTCTTACTGGAACTACTAATTTTGGTCTTTCATCAGACTCTTCAGATCAATTGTCCTCCACTGCTTACCATGGGAACACTAAGGTCTCCACTGACAGCGATCCTCTTCTCGACTCTCTCTTGCTGCTCCAATCTGCCCAACTTGCTCTTCAAACAGGTTTGCTTTCTACTATAGCTTTTTTTTTTTTTTGTTTTTGGGTTAAAGCTTTCTACTTTAACTGGACCCCCACATTTTTACTAATATCCTTCTTCTATTGTTCAAGAGTATGGTAGGATCTATATTAATGACATGCTTCAATGTTAGGCTGGATATGACTAGTAATTGATATTAGAAAGTCTTGTTCATGCTTCAATATGAAATGACAAATTACCTTAGGAGGAGATTGTTTACTTCACATTAGGAGTATTGGGTTTGCCTTATTGGTAGTGGATTGACGACATATTCATTTTCTTGGATTTGGTAAGGAAAAGGTGTAGAAATTGTTGTGGCACAATTTCAAAATCGCAATTTTGTGGCATGTTTGGCCGGAGGCCTTACTTTTGTGTCTTTCTTGAGCTTCCCTATCTTCTAAGTCGGTCTAAGACAAAGTAATCTATCTATATCTAGCGTCTTCTTGGGATAAAATGGGTCTTTTAAGAGTCACTTTGTATTTAATTTAAGAGGTTCAAAGAAATGAGTATAATATGTAATTTAGAACCCACATTTAATCTATACTCATTTTTTAGCTGATAATGTAACCTATTTTCTTATCTTCAAAAGATAAATTAAAAAATTGAAGAACCTAGGCTTCCAATAGAAAATCAAGTAAGGCTCAAAAGGCAGACAACGTCACTAGAATTAACCTTAAGCTGCAAAATAATTGTTCCTCTCCATCGGTAGATTTGAAATTTACCAGGTTTATGCCAAATTGCCAATGAAGTTTATGTAGTATGTAGTATATGCTTGCCCTGTCAGTGAGTCTTGTTACGCGCGTTTTTCTTCACTATGAATTGGTTAGCTATTTTAGAGAAGACTCTTTCGGTGATAAGGAGCCTTGGGTGTGCTGTTCAAAGTTTCGAACATTCAGGAGTTGTTACAAATTCGATTTGTGGTTTTGGTAGGTTAAAGAAGAAGTTGCTTTGGCAAAATGCAGCAATGGGCCAATGGCAATATTACTAATTAGCATGCATTGTTTTGGAATTAAGTAACTTTAAGGTTTGAATCCCTCTCTTTTTGTATTGTACTTTTCCTGAATGAACTCGCCAACATTTCTAATTGTAGCACATCAAACAACAAAAAACACTTTTGAACATAGGAGTTTGGTATGTGAGACTCTCCATCTCTAATTATACCTAATCACTGAAAAGGGAGTTTTTGGAGGGGCTTAGCATTTTACTGTGAGACTAATTTCTTCAAATTTGAGGGGACATAGATGCTCTAACAGTGAAGGAAGTTTAAAAAGTTTAGCTTGCTTATTTTATAATGTAATTTTTCAAAAGTGAAAACAAAGAAAAAGAAAAAGTAGGTCTGCTAGCCATTTGTGGGTTTAGCATGGTGGTTAACTTCCTTTGGGATTTCGGATTCTAGTGTGTGGGAGTTGTCATGTATCACAAGTAAAATTTATCAAGAAATACCGTTAACGACGAAAGAAACATAACTTTGTATATTTTTGTTTAGCCATCCTCTTCAGAGAAATCCTAGGTTAAAGGAGGAGGGTCACAGTAGGCAGTGACAACCAATGTAAAACTTTGTCACATCACTTGGCATGAGTTGCAATGATTGAGAGTAGTAGTAGGAAGGGTGACCTCTTAGGAAGTCCTCATGTTGATTCATGTAGCCAACCTCACTTATAGGATTAAGGTGTTCAAGCAGAAGAAGAAGATGTTAAGGTTAATTCTAGTATAAGATACCAAAATCCTAGGAACTAGGTACCAATGAAGTAGAGAAAGGGCTGCCATTTAGCATACAAAAAGATGCTATATGGTTCATAGAACAAAAAGTAGCTATCATATCAAATTAGAAATTAAGTGACCTTGAAAGGCAAGCTCATCAGTATATATTACTCTTTTTCCTAACATAGATGCTAACAACAATAAAAATCTGTAATGGATGAACAATGTGTTTGTTTCAATATGTAGCTTCCAATTATGTGTGAAAATTATGACCTTTGTATTTTATCAACCGAGTTGTATTAATGGGTATTAATGGACTAGATCAAAATGGTTTGTGAAACTTTGTGCTGCTTATCTGTTGTCAAATACTATTGGCGTTCCTTTTTGATAGTTATGCTTTCCATTTACATCCTTTCTTTTTTGTTAGCTAGACTTCTACTTCACTCCTATTTAGGTAAAGGATTTTGAATACATATATCGGAGGAATCAATTTGCTTTACGAGTTAAAATATTTCATTATTATCACCACCCCTTTAGAATATCAATTTGTCATTGTTTAATTTCCTTTCTTTCTATACATTCAAAATGTTAGCTGCTAATTCATAAATGGTTATCTACGACATTCAATATTGAAATTGGAGCACGGTGATCATCTGTGGAATGTAGTTTGATCTTTGAGGCTTGAAAAGTGTCATGAAAGTAACATTTTCCAATTTCAGAACTCAGATTCTCATGGGGAATAATTGTTTATTTGAAAGATGAGCAAGTTCTTCGTCAAGGATTTTTAGAGTCACAACATACAGTTTTCTTTCTAAAAGCTCTTTAATTTCCCAAACTAACTTGAATAAATTTTTTTCAATTTTGATGCTAACAACAATAAAAATAATAATAGTAAAAGATTTTTAAAATATTGATTTACTGGCTTCTGTGTTTGTGTCTTTGTCTTAGTTTTATTCTTGATTTTTATTTCCAAATTCATGTTTTCCTGCCATAGGTGTGATTTGCTAATTGCAAAACATGGTTCTTTTTTTTCTTTTTTTTTTTTTTTTCCTTTTATTTTTGGTAATCGTTTTAGATCTAATCGCCAAATTGCCTTGCACATCATCTATTGGAGGTACTATAGTAATTTCTACATGTTTTATATAGTATGCATTTGATTCTTGCAGAAGTTCAGAAGTTTGGGGAGATAGGCAAGGGCATTTGTTCATTGTGCGATGACTCCGACAAGACTAGTGGTGTTCCTGTCCCATCTTTGTCTGTTGATCCTTTAGTTTACATGGAAAATGCTTTTGATGGTTGGAGTGAGTTTAATCATGCCTATTTGAGCAAGATTGTCCAAACTCTTGAAAGACAGCTGAATGAAGCTGAAGGTAGCCTCAAGGAGAAGGAACTGAGGATTGCTGAACTAGAAACAATGAGAAGTATGGAATCACCTCAAGAAAGTGTAAGGAGCACTATGGAGCAGCAAAGTAAAAGATACATAGTAATGGAAGCTGAGCTGCAGGATCTTTTCATGAAAAAACTTGAAGCTGAAGTTCAGTCAGTTGTGATAGCAAGATCTTCCAAGGAATTCAGTGTTCTTGTTGAAGATAGGATATTGAGGGAGCAAATTTCTCTAAGTAAGGAGCAAGCACAATCTCCAAAATTGGCAGTGAGTGTAGAAAACAAGGCTGTCATTCTAAAAGGGCAAGCTGAGAAGTTGGATGCACTGTATGGTGATATCTTTGGTGGTGAAGAGATTCAGAAGATGCAGAAACGAGTATTTAAGTTTACAAAATGCCTTATTTTTCAATTGGTTTTGCTGGTCTTAGTATTTGCACTGTTTGTCATGCAACTAGTACCCAAATCAGCAATGGTTGTACCCACTTAATAGTTAATACACTCTATTTATGGGGTTAGGTGATTTCTTTTTCATCTTGTAATCCTGGGTTGAATTAAGATATATGATTAATTTTCTTTTCTTTTTACTTTTATGGTCTAAAAAAAGGTACAAATAGATCAGACTGAGAGTAATCCTGGTTACCTCAGTTTCACATGATCGAAAACCATAGGTCCTTAGCTGCTGCTAAAGTGTTGTGAGCTTCTAATGACTATAGTGCTATTCATCAAACATTTAGTCCTCTTTTCTGGTTTTTTGAGGCCCAAGGCCATTACCACAGGTGTACATGTTTGGGGCCTGGGGTTTGTTCTACATGGTGTGAATACATAGCAAAACCCCATTGTTACACCTCTACATGTCTTAAGCATGAGTATAATCTCATTTTAGGCTAACTTGATTGTTAAATCTTCTTGAAATGTTTATCAAAAAGCCTGTTTGTGACCACATATCACCCAAATTCATCTTTTTCTTCTATTTGTACATTATCTTCTACAGTGAAGCTATATTGCTATGTTGATTGAGTCTAAGTCTGCTATGATGCTTGAACATGTCATGTTACAATTTATCCATTTAGGATAGTTAGTAGTCCTCAGTACACTTTAGTATGTCAACATGAACTGCATTTAGAGAATCAGTGACATGGTAGTTTAATTCTTAAATAAGTATTCAAAACTGTCTCACTTGGAATATTAAAGTATCCATTAAATCTCTCTCTCTCTCTCTCTCTCTCTCTCTCTCTTTTTCCAAAATAGTATTCTGACTCTTGGACAAGTATGTGAGGGTATAGAAAGCTGAATCTGAGTGACTTATGTCTCTGCTGCAGGGTCCTGATTTCGAAGCCAAAGTCGTAAAGCTTGTAGAGCTAGGATTTCCAAGGAATGATGTTATACAAGCTCTCCAGCTTTTCAATGGCAATGAAGAGCAAGCAGCCGGATTACTTTTTGGAGGCTGACAAGAATGTAATTCTTAAATCAATACAAAATTGTGGTATCTAAGATAATAGAAAATATACTCTTGGTATTATTGTACTAAACATTTTGCAAATCAATTGAGTACGATTCATATTTATATAATTTGTAATAGTTTTGTTTTATCATAAAGCGATAACCGTCTTGTAATGGGTGGGGGATGAAGAAAAACAAAATGATGAAATGAAAACATATATCCAAGCATTTTGCCCATTGTATGGATATGACAGTATATGCCCTATTAGTTGCCATATTAACAAAGTTATTTCTATCAGAAGAACAATAGTAGTAATAGTTTTGGATCAAGTCTCTTTAGGTTGGATTATTTTCGGATTTGACTTGTTCGGGTTGATTTTGGGTTTAAAGTAGGTCATTTTTAGATCTATCGTTGAGCTACTTATTTTAATAATTAGATATAAAGTAATTATTTATAAGAACATTTATTTTTGGATCGGGCAGGTTAGCTTGGGCCAAATTGTGTCAGTTGATCTTGAGAAGAGTTCGGGTATTAGGTTCGGCATACCAGCCAGGTAAGGTTTTAGTTATGCAATTTACGCTCATCATAGCCACCATACTAGGACTTGTAAAACATTCTACAAATATGTGTGGATATTATCTTGCCTGACAGTGTCTCTAAACTATATCATTCACCTTACCCAAGAGCTTAACCTCTGTAAAATTATACAAGTATTAACTATACAATATGAGCTAGCATTATAGTTAAGGTGTGAAGGCGTCCATTAAAACACCCCAAACCAATTACTTCGTATTATCACAATTCACAAGCATGATAGATATGTCAGCATATTTCTCTCTTTAACTAAGAGTCAAGATGTATTAACTTAGGCTATCATCAAGGCAATTCATACAAATAATCAACTAATCTTAGGCTGATTCAACAACAGATGAAAGCTAAAAAAAAACTAGCACAATGAAATTGATCGTCACCATTGCAAAAACCATTCCTAATATTGCAAACAAAACCATTCTTAGCACTGCAATCTTTAAAATAGGTACTCCAAACTTTAAATAAACAAAACAAAGACATCAAAATGACAATAAAATGCCCAAGTAAATTAAGCCTAGTCACTCTTGGAAAGATTAGCAGCAGCTTGACCACGAAGACGACCAGTCCTCCTAGCGGCAATAAGACCAACCTTCTGCCCTGGTGGTGCATCTCTACGAACAGTACTGGCATGACCAATATGCTGGTGGTTACCTCCTCCGTGAGGATGCTCAACTGGATTCATAGCAACACCACGAATTCATCTCTACGAACCGTACTGGCATGATCAGTTCCTCTTCACTCTGTACTTCTGGTATGCATTTCCTGCCTTAAGAAGTGGCTTCTCAGTACGACCTCCACCAGCAACCTGACCGATCATAGCACGGCAACCACTTGGAACAATCTTCTTGGAACCAGATGGGAGCTTGATCCTGCAACAGAGTAGATTTTGTTAAATAGGTCCAATCAGAATTTATAAATAGAGTTTGATAATATCTCAATTGCCACAGAGATAGGCAAGTATCATGCTAACAGCTCACTTGCACTTCCCTAATCCACATCACAATACAATAATACATTAATACATCATGCTTCACAATAACACAAAATGGAATTATTATCAAACACTCTGCCCCAGGAACATGACTTAAAGGACTGAAATTTGTACTTATACAGATTAGTAAGTCTATTAAGAATTTTATGATTGTATCGACCTATAACCTACAACCTACGCAACATCTATATTCCACATAAATGACATACATAATACACCTAAATAATGACAGATATTTCTCTCACAAAAAGTTTCATGGCCAAATTCAAATTTCATTGAACTAATTTATTGAACATATTTATTCTATCGTCTGCAAATCATCAATACATACCTCTAAGCTCAAATCGATGAGTCATTTCAAAAACAGTCGCATTCATAAATTTTACAGAAATTACATACAAAAATTCCTTTTAACCAATCTTGTAACAAGTATCATCATAATCAAAACCAATCTTGTAACAAGTATCATCATAATCAAAACCCAGAAAAACAATGTAACTAAAAAAACCAATTATCATAAATATCATCTAAACTCCAAAACAATAAACCAAAACACAAACAAATCATACAAAAAGATCCAATTTTTTAATCCAAAACAAAAACCCAAATCAATAATCACCATAAATATAATCTAGAATCCAATACCTTAAATCAAAACACAAACAAATCATACAGCAAGATCCCAATTTTCAATCCAAAAACAAAAACCTAACTCAAATATACATTTCTAACGCAGAACAAAACTCATAAAACATCCAAAAATCATATCACAAACAAATATTACAATTCAAAATCCCAGAAAACAAAATCATATAAAATTTCTCAACAAAACAGAGAAGTAACAGAAATATACCTAGAAGTATCATTATCAGGGTTGTGAGAGATAACAATAGCGTAATCTCCAGAAGCACGAGCAAGAACACCACGATCACCAACATGATGTTCAACATTACAAACAACAGCTCCCTCAGGAATAGATCTCAAAGGAAGAACATTCCCAACATAAGATTAGCCTTCTTCCCACAATAGATGAATTGACCAGTGTACATACCCTCAGCAGCAACGAAGAGCTCCTTCTGGTGCTTGTACCTGAAAGGGTGTCGGAAAGTGACGCGAGCAAGGGGTGCGCCACGACCAGGGTCATGGATGACCTCGGTGATAACACCCTTGAGGTAGCCATTGCGCTCGCCGAAGTCGAGGGTTCGGAACTTGGCGGGGCCTTTGCGGTGGTGGGTTACGTTGAGCTCGGATCACTCTTCCCATGGCGGCGGAAAGGGGAGGGGAAGGGGGAAAGAGAAAATAGGGGTTTGTGAGGGATGAATGCGGTGGGAAACTGGGAATGAAATGGGGGAAAGAAGGGGCATGGGTTAAGGTTTGTGGTTTTTGCCGTAGGTTGTATTTTGGGTTTGTTTTTGTGGACTGAATTCATGGGTTTGTGAATGTTGTGAATTGGTGTATGTTTGGAGTTTTACTGTTTTAGTAGTTTGTTTTTATTTTTTTTTATTTAAATTAGGTAATTTATTAGAATCAATATTGATTTTGCATTAAAGTAGCCTATTATAGTTTGTTCAAAAAAAAAAAAAAAAAAAAAAAAAAAATAGGTAGCCTATCATAGGTTTGACTATTATGAAAAAATTAATTTAAGTGTTTGATAAATATGTACTTCGTAACTTCTATTAAAACCTAATCTGGGTTCAAAAATTTCTTTTATACTAAGTTAGTTAATGAACAATATTTTTTTTTTTTACATAATATACTGAAGCAACTAAAGTATTTACCAAACATTTTTTTACACAACTAGCTATGTACATCATGCTAATCAAACTAGATAGTCAAATATGTTCATAAATATAACTACCAGTAAATTATTAAATATGCCTCAGTATGTTGGGGTCCTAATTTCACCATTAAAGAAGAAAGTATGAGTCCTTGACTCAGTTGTTGTAGTACTTATAAGCTAAGTTTTTCATATTGTGATGTTCTCTTTACCTTATAAAAACAAATTATTAAATATGCCTCAGTATGTTGGGGTCCTAATTTCACCATTAAAGAAGAAAGTATGAGTCCTTGACTCAGTTGTTGTAGTACTTATAAGCTAAGTTTTTCATATTGTGATGTTCTCTTTACCTTATAAAAACAAAAACTAATAAATCAAATCTATTTAGGGGTAAATATAATGGAGAAATCAAAAATAATTAAAGGAGTAATAAGTTAAATTGAAATACGGAGTAATTTAGATGAATTAAACACGGAACACCTATATCTTTCCAACAACAATAATTAAGGGGTTAGGGCCTGTTCACATTTACTTAATTTCAGTTTAGTTCACTTTAGTTCAGCTCCAAACAGTTCAGTTCAGTTCAGATTCAATCAGTTCAGTTCTTAATTTCCCTCTCTCATAAAATATGCATTTCAGCTTAGTTCAGTTCAGTTCAGCTCCAATCAGTTAAGTACAGTTCAGTTCAGTAAATGTGACCAGGCCCTTAGTTATAAATCTTATTAGATATCATTTTGTTAGCATTGCATACGGCAAAATTACATCATTAGGGTTTAGGTTTGGGGTTTCAGGGTTTAGGGTTTGGGGTTCAGGGTTTGGGGTTCAAGGTTTGGGGTTTCGGGTTTAGGGTTTAGGGTTTAGGGTTTAGGGTTTAGGGTTTATAGGGTTTAGGGTTTAGGGTTTAGGGTTTAGGGTTTAGGGTTTAGGGTTTAGGGTTTAGGGTTTAGGGTTTAGGGTTTAGGGTTAGGGTTTAGGGTTTAGGGTTTAGGGTTTAGGGTTTAGGGTTTAGGGTTTAGGGTTTAGGGTTTAGGGTTTAGGGTTTAGGGTTTAGGGTTTAGGGTTTAGGGTTTAGGGTTTAGGGTTTAGGGTTTAGGGTTTAGGGTTTAGGGTTTAGGGTTTAGGGTTTAGGGTTTAGGGTTTAGGGTTTAGGGTTTAGGGTTTAGGGTTTAGGGTTTAGGGTTTAGGGTTTAGGGTTTAGGGTTTAGGGTTTAGGGTTTAGGGTTTAGGGTTTAGGGTTTAGGGTTTAGGGTTTAGGGTTTAGGGTTTAGGGTTTAGGGTTTAGGGTTTAGGGTTTAGGGTTTAGGGTTTAGGGTTTAGGGTTTAGGGTTTAGGGTTTAGGGTTTAGGGTTTAGGGTTTAGGGTTTAGGGTTTAGGGTTTAGGGTTTAGGGTTTAGGGTTTAGGGTTTAGGGTTTAGGGTTTAGGGTTTAGGGTTTAGGGTTTAGGGTTTAGGGTTTAGGGTTTAGGGTTTAGGGTTTAGGGTTTAGGGTTTAGGGTTTAGGGTTTAGGGTTTAGGGTTTAGGGTTTAGGGTTTAGGGTTTAGGGTTTAGGGTTTAGGGTTTAGGGTTTAGGGTTTAGGGTTTAGGGTTTAGGGTTTAGGGTTTAGGGTTTAGGGTTTAGGGTTTAGGGTTTAGGGTTTAGGGTTTAGGGTTTAGGGTTTAGGGTTTAGGGTTTAGGGTTTAGGGTTTAGGGTTTAGGGTTTAGGGTTTAGGGTTTAGGGTTTAGGGTTTAGGGTTTAGGGTTTAGGGTTTAGGGTTTAGGGTTTAGGGTTTAGGGTTTAGGGTTTAGGGTTTAGGGTTTAGGGTTTAGGGTTTAGGGTTTAGGGTTTAGGGTTTAGGGTTTAGGGTTTAGGGTTTAGGGTTTAGGGTTTAGGGTTTAGGGTTTAGGGTTTAGGGTTTAGGGTTTAGGGTTTAGGGTTTAGGGTTTAGGGTTTAGGGTTTAGGGTTTAGGGTTTAGGGTTTAGGGTTTAGGGTTTAGGGTTTAGGGTTTAGGGTTTAGGGTTTAGGGTTTAGGGTTTAGGGTTTAGGGTTTAGGGTTTAGGGTTTAGGGTTTAGGGTTTAGGGTTTAGGGTTTAGGGTTTAGGGTTTAGGGTTTAGGGTTTAGGGTTTAGGGTTTAGGGTTTAGGGTTTAGGGTTTAGGGTTTAGGGTTTAGGGTTTAGGGTTTAGGGTTTAGGGTTTAGGGTTTAGGGTTTAGGGTTTAGGGTTTAGGGTTTAGGGTTTAGGGTTTAGGGTTTAGGGTTTAGGGTTTAGGGTTTAGGGTTTAGGGTTTAGGGTTTAGGGTTTAGGGTTTAGGGTTTAGGGTTTAGGGTTTAGGGTTTAGGGTTTAGGGTTTAGGGTTTAGGGTTTAGGGTTTAGGGTTTAGGGTTTAGGGTTTAGGGTTTAGGGTTTAGGGTTTAGGGTTTAGGGTTTAGGGTTTAGGGTTTAGGGTTTAGGGTTTAGGGTTTAGGGTTTAGGGTTTAGGGTTTAGGGTTTAGGGTTTAGGGTTTAGGGTTTAGGGTTTAGGGTTTAGGGTTTAGGGTTTAGGGTTTAGGGTTTAGGGTTTAGGGTTTAGGGTTTAGGGTTTAGGGTTTAGGGTTTAGGGTTTAGGGTTTAGGGTTTAGGGTTTAGGGTTTAGGGTTTAGGGTTTAGGGTTTAGGGTTTAGGGTTTAGGGTTTAGGGTTTAGGGTTTAGGGTTTAGGGTTTAGGGTTTAGGGTTTAGGGTTTAGGGTTTAGGGTTTAGGGTTTAGGGTTTAGGGTTTAGGGTTTAGGGTTTAGGGTTTAGGGTTTAGGGTTTAGGGTTTAGGGTTTAGGGTTTAGGGTTTAGGGTTTAGGGTTTAGGGTTTAGGGTTTAGGGTTTAGGGTTTAGGGTTTAGGGTTTAGGGTTTAGGGTTTAGGGTTTAGGGTTTAGGGTTTAGGGTTTAGGGTTTAGGGTTTAGGGTTTAGGGTTTAGGGTTTAGGGTTTAGGGTTTAGGGTTTAGGGTTTAGGGTTTAGGGTTTAGGGTTTAGGGTTTAGGGTTTAGGGTTTAGGGTTTAGGGTTTAGGGTTTAGGGTTTAGGGTTTAGGGTTTAGGGTTTAGGGTTTAGGGTTTAGGGTTTAGGGTTTAGGGTTTAGGGTTTAGGGTTTAGGGTTTAGGGTTTAGGGTTTAGGGTTTAGGGTTTAGGGTTTAGGGTTTAGGGTTTAGGGTTTAGGGTTTAGGGTTTAGGGTTTAGGGTTTAGGGTTTAGGGTTTAGGGTTTAGGGTTTAGGGTTTAGGGTTTAGGGTTTAGGGTTTAGGGTTTAGGGTTTAGGGTTTAGGGTTTAGGGTTTAGGGTTTAGGGTTTAGGGTTTAGGGTTTAGGGTTTAGGGTTTAGGGTTTAGGGTTTAGGGTTTAGGGTTTAGGGTTTAGGGTTTAGGGTTTAGGGTTTAGGGTTTAGGGTTTAGGGTTTAGGGTTTAGGGTTTAGGGTTTAGGGTTTAGGGTTTAGGGTTTAGGGTTTAGGGTTTAGGGTTTAGGGTTTAGGGTTTAGGGTTTAGGGTTTAGGGTTTAGGGTTTAGGGTTTAGGGTTTAGGGTTTAGGGTTTAGGGTTTAGGGTTTAGGGTTTAGGGTTTAGGGTTTAGGGTTTAGGGTTTAGGGTTTAGGGTTTAGGGTTTAGGGTTTAGGGTTTAGGGTTTAGGGTTTAGGGTTTAGGGTTTAGGGTTTAGGGTTTAGGGTTTAGGGTTTAGGGTTTAGGGTTTAGGGTTTAGGGTTTAGGGTTTAGGGTTTAGGGTTTAGGGTTTAGGGTTTAGGGTTTAGGGTTTAGGGTTTAGGGTTTAGGGTTTAGGGTTTAGGGTTTAGGGTTTAGGGTTTAGGGTTTAGGGTTTAGGGTTTAGGGTTTAGGGTTTAGGGTTTAGGGTTTAGGGTTTAGGGTTTAGGGTTTAGGGTTTAGGGTTTAGGGTTTAGGGTTTAGGGTTTAGGGTTTAGGGTTTAGGGTTTAGGGTTTAGGGTTTAGGGTTTAGGGTTTAGGGTTTAGGGTTTAGGGTTTAGGGTTTAGGGTTTAGGGTTTAGGGTTTAGGGTTTAGGGTTTAGGGTTTAGGGTTTAGGGTTTAGGGTTTAGGGTTTAGGGTTTAGGGTTTAGGGTTTAGGGTTTAGGGTTTAGGGTTTAGGGTTTAGGGTTTAGGGTTTAGGGTTTAGGGTTTAGGGTTTAGGGTTTAGGGTTTAGGGTTTAGGGTTTAGGGTTTAGGGTTTAGGGTTTAGGGTTTAGGGTTTAGGGTTTAGGGTTTAGGGTTTAGGGTTTAGGGTTTAGGGTTTAGGGTTTAGGGTTTAGGGTTTAGGGTTTAGGGTTTAGGGTTTAGGGTTTAGGGTTTAGGGTTTAGGGTTTAGGGTTTAGGGTTTAGGGTTTAGGGTTTAGGGTTTAGGGTTTAGGGTTTAGGGTTTAGGGTTTAGGGTTTAGGGTTTAGGGTTTAGGGTTTAGGGTTTAGGGTTTAGGGTTTAGGGTTTAGGGTTTAGGGTTTAGGGTTTAGGGTTTAGGGTTTAGGGTTTAGGGTTTAGGGTTTAGGGTTTAGGGTTTAGGGTTTAGGGTTTAGGGTTTAGGGTTTAGGGTTTAGGGTTTAGGGTTTAGGGTTTAGGGTTTAGGGTTTAGGGTTTAGGGTTTAGGGTTTAGGGTTTAGGGTTTAGGGTTTAGGGTTTAGGGTTTAGGGTTTAGGGTTTAGGGTTTAGGGTTTAGGGTTTAGGGTTTAGGGTTTAGGGTTTAGGGTTTAGGGTTTAGGGTTTAGGGTTTAGGGTTTAGGGTTTAGGGTTTAGGGTTTAGGGTTTAGGGTTTAGGGTTTAGGGTTTAGGGTTTAGGGTTTAGGGTTTAGGGTTTAGGGTTTAGGGTTTAGGGTTTAGGGTTTAGGGTTTAGGGTTTAGGGTTTAGGGTTTAGGGTTTAGGGTTTAGGGTTTAGGGTTTAGGGTTTAGGGTTTAGGGTTTAGGGTTTAGGGTTTAGGGTTTAGGGTTTAGGGTTTAGGGTTTAGGGTTTAGGGTTTAGGGTTTAGGGTTTAGGGTTTAGGGTTTAGGGTTTAGGGTTTAGGGTTTAGGGTTTAGGGTTTAGGGTTTAGGGTTTAGGGTTTAGGGTTTAGGGTTTAGGGTTTAGGGTTTAGGGTTTAGGGTTTAGGGTTTAGGGTTTAGGGTTTAGGGTTTAGGGTTTAGGGTTTAGGGTTTAGGGTTTAGGGTTTAGGGTTTAGGGTTTAGGGTTTAGGGTTTAGGGTTTAGGGTTTAGGGTTTAGGGTTTAGGGTTTAGGGTTTAGGGTTTAGGGTTTAGGGTTTAGGGTTTAGGGTTTAGGGTTTAGGGTTTAGGGTTTAGGGTTTAGGGTTTAGGGTTTAGGGTTTAGGGTTTAGGGTTTAGGGTTTAGGGTTTAGGGTTTAGGGTTTAGGGTTTAGGGTTTAGGGTTTAGGGTTTAGGGTTTAGGGTTTAGGGTTTAGGGTTTAGGGTTTAGGGTTTAGGGTTTAGGGTTTAGGGTTTAGGGTTTAGGGTTTAGGGTTTAGGGTTTAGGGTTTAGGGTTTAGGGTTTAGGGTTTAGGGTTTAGGGTTTAGGGTTTAGGGTTTAGGGTTTAGGGTTTAGGGTTTAGGGTTTAGGGTTTAGGGTTTAGGGTTTAGGGTTTAGGGTTTAGGGTTTAGGGTTTAGGGTTTAGGGTTTAGGGTTTAGGGTTTAGGGTTTAGGGTTTAGGGTTTAGGGTTTAGGGTTTAGGGTTTAGGGTTTAGGGTTTAGGGTTTAGGGTTTAGGGTTTAGGGTTTAGGGTTTAGGGTTTAGGGTTTAGGGTTTAGGGTTTAGGGTTTAGGGTTTAGGGTTTAGGGTTTAGGGTTTAGGGTTTAGGGTTTAGGGTTTAGGGTTTAGGGTTTAGGGTTTAGGGTTTAGGGTTTAGGGTTTAGGGTTTAGGGTTTAGGGTTTAGGGTTTAGGGTTTAGGGTTTAGGGTTTAGGGTTTAGGGTTTAGGGTTTAGGGTTTAGGGTTTAGGGTTTAGGGTTTAGGGTTTAGGGTTTAGGGTTTAGGGTTTAGGGTTTAGGGTTTAGGGTTTAGGGTTTAGGGTTTAGGGTTTAGGGTTTAGGGTTTAGGGTTTAGGGTTTAGGGTTTAGGGTTTAGGGTTTAGGGTTTAGGGTTTAGGGTTTAGGGTTTAGGGTTTAGGGTTTAGGGTTTAGGGTTTAGGGTTTAGGGTTTAGGGTTTAGGGTTTAGGGTTTAGGGTTTAGGGTTTAGGGTTTAGGGTTTAGGGTTTAGGGTTTAGGGTTTAGGGTTTAGGGTTTAGGGTTTAGGGTTTAGGGTTTAGGGTTTAGGGTTTAGGGTTTAGGGTTTAGGGTTTAGGGTTTAGGGTTTAGGGTTTAGGGTTTAGGGTTTAGGGTTTAGGGTTTAGGGTTTAGGGTTTAGGGTTTAGGGTTTAGGGTTTAGGGTTTAGGGTTTAGGGTTTAGGGTTTAGGGTTTAGGGTTTAGGGTTTAGGGTTTAGGGTTTAGGGTTTAGGGTTTAGGGTTTAGGGTTTAGGGTTTAGGGTTTAGGGTTTAGGGTTTAGGGTTTAGGGTTTAGGGTTTAGGGTTTAGGGTTTAGGGTTTAGGGTTTAGGGTTTAGGGTTTAGGGTTTAGGGTTTAGGGTTTAGGGTTTAGGGTTTAGGGTTTAGGGTTTAGGGTTTAGGGTTTAGGGTTTAGGGTTTAGGGTTTAGGGTTTAGGGTTTAGGGTTTAGGGTTTAGGGTTTAGGGTTTAGGGTTTAGGGTTTAGGGTTTAGGGTTTAGGGTTTAGGGTTTAGGGTTTAGGGTTTAGGGTTTAGGGTTTAGGGTTTAGGGTTTAGGGTTTAGGGTTTAGGGTTTAGGGTTTAGGGTTTAGGGTTTAGGGTTTAGGGTTTAGGGTTTAGGGTTTAGGGTTTAGGGTTTAGGGTTTAGGGTTTAGGGTTTAGGGTTTAGGGTTTAGGGTTTAGGGTTTAGGGTTTAGGGTTTAGGGTTTAGGGTTTAGGGTTTAGGGTTTAGGGTTTAGGGTTTAGGGTTTAGGGTTTAGGGTTTAGGGTTTAGGGTTTAGGGTTTAGGGTTTAGGGTTTAGGGTTTAGGGTTTAGGGTTTAGGGTTTAGGGTTTAGGGTTTAGGGTTTAGGGTTTAGGGTTTAGGGTTTAGGGTTTAGGGTTTAGGGTTTA